>NC_091289.1:82982074-85477498 GCF_032444005.1 Ranitomeya imitator
GAACCGCTGCACGCACAGACTCCAGTGAGGCGTCATTTCGAAGCCAGCGTCCACGAGAGGTGTGCTAAGTATTTTTCGTGTCGATACGATTTGCAGTTTTTTAAAAAATTGCATTAAAAAAAAAAAAAATTCCCATAGGAAATAATGGCGAACTGTACATTACCCAAAACTTGACCTTCCAAAGATGGCAGATATGCAAATGTACGGTGTTAGGACATGATCATTTATCAAAGTTAAACATTAGAATAAAGTGACTATGACACCCTCTCATCCCGTGTGTGAAAAGTAAGTGCACCCCCGATCCCGTGGGTGAAATGTAAGTGCACCCCAATCCCGTGGGTGAAAAGTAAGCCCCCCAAATCTGACCCCGAGAGGCCCCGCCCACCAAATCGGACCCTGAGTGGCCTTGCCTACCATATCGGACCCCGAGTGGCCCCGCCCACCAAATCAGACCCAGAGTGACTCCGCCCACCAAATCGGACCCAGAGTGAACCCGCCCACCAAATCGGACACAGAGTGACCCCGCCCACCAAATCAGACCCTGAGGGGCCCCGCCCACCAAATGTGACCCAGAGTGACCCCGCCCACCAAATGTGACCCAGAGTGACCCCGCCCACCAAATGTGACCCAGAGTGACCCCGCCCACCAAATGTGACCCAGAGTGACCCCGCCCACCAAATGTGACCCCCGCCCACCAAATGTGACCCAGAGTGACCCCGCCCACCAAATGTGACCCAGAGTGACCCCGCCCACCAAATGTGACCCAGAGTGACCCCGCCCACCAAATCGGACCCAGAGTGACCCCGCCCACCAAATGTGACCCAGAGTGACCCCGCCCACCAAATGTGACCCAGAGTGACCCCGCCCACCAAATGTGACCCAGAGTGACCCCGCCCACCAAATGTGACCCAGAGTGACCCCGCCCACCAAATGTGACCCAGAGTGACCCCGCCCACCAAATGTGACCCAGAGTGACCCCGCCCACCAAATGTGACCCAGAGTGACCCCGCCCACCAAATGTGACCCAGAGTGACCCCGCCCACCAAATGTGACCCAGAGTGACCCCGCCCACCAAATGTGACCCTCAGTTACCCCGCCCACCAAATGTGACCCAGAGTGACCCCGCCCACCAAATGTGACCCAGAGTGACCCCACCCACCAAATCGGACCCAGAGTGACCCCGCCCACCAAATGTGACCCAGAGTGACCCCGCCCACCAAATGTGACCCAGAGTGACCCCGCCCACCAAATGTGACCCAGAGTGACCCCGCCCACCAAATGTGACCCAGAGTGACCCCGCCCACCAAATGTGACCCAGAGTGACCCCGCCCACCAAATGTGACCCAGAGTGACCCCGCCCACCAAATGTGTCCCAGAGTGACCCCGCCCACCAAATGTGACCCAGAGTGACCCCGCCCACCAAATGTGACCCAGAGTGACCCCGCCCACCAAATGTGACCCAGAGTGACCCCGCCCACCAAATGTGACCCAGAGTGACCCCGCCCACCCAATGTGACCCAGAGTGACCCCGCCCACCAAATGTGACCCAGAGTGACCCCGCCCACCAAATGTGACCCAGAGTGACCCCGCCCACCAAATGTGACCCAGAGTGACCCCGCCCACCAAATGTGACCCAGAGTGACCCCGCCCACCAAATGTGACCCAGAGTGACCCCGCCCACCAAATGTGACCCAGAGTGACCCCGCCCACCAAATCGGACCCAGAGTGACCCCGCCCACCAAATCGGACCCAGAGTGACCCCGCCCACTAAATCGGACCCAGAGTGACCCCGCCCACCAAATCGGACCCAGAGTGACCCCGCCCACCAAATCGAACCCAGAGTGACCCCGCCCACCAAATCGGACCCAGAGTGACCCCGCCCACCAAATCGGACCCAGAGTGACCCCGCCCACCAAATCGGACCCAGAGTGACCCCGCCCACCAAATCGGACCCAGAGTGACCCCGCCCACCAAATCGGACCCAGAGTGACCCCGCCCACCAAATCGGACCCAGAGTGACCCCGCCCACCAAATCGGACCCAGAGTGACCCCGCCCACCAAATCGGACCCAGAGTGACCCCGCCCACCAAATCGGACCCAGAGTGACCCCGCCCACCAAATCGGACCCAGAGTGACCCCGCCCACCAAATCGGACCCAGAGTGACCCCGCCCACCAAATCGGACCCAGAGTGACCCCGCCCACCAAATCGGACCCAGAGTGACCCCGCCCACCAAATCGGACCCAGAGTGGCCCCGTCCACCAAATCGGACCCAGAGGGGCCCCGTCCACCAAATCGGACCCTGAGGGGCCCCGTCCACCAAATCGGACCCTGAGGGGCCCCGCCCACCAAATCGGACCCTGAGGGGCCCCGCTCACCAAATCGGACCCTGAGGGGCCCCGCCCACCAAATCGGACCCTGAGGGGCCCCGCCCACCAAATCGGACCCTGAGGGGCCCCGCCCACCAAATCAGCACCTGAAGGGCACCCAAGTGTGAAAGTCTTGCAGGGGTAGCCCGGGCACCATTCCAAAGCACTATCTGTAGTTCCTTCAGGAAATACACATCTAGTATTAAAATTGTAATCCGAACGTGGGAAACTTATTCAGTTTTTTTCCGCAATTAATGCGGCTCGAACCGCTGCACGCACAGACTCCAGTGAGGCATCATTTCGAAGCCAGCGCCCACGAGAGGTGTGCTAAGTATTTTTCATGTCTATCCGATTTGTAGTTTTTTTTAAAAAATCGCATTAAAAAAAAAAAAATTTCCCATAGGAAATAATGGCGAACTTTCCATTACCCCCAACTTGACCTTCCAAAGATGGCAGCTATGCAAATGTACAGTGTCCATTTTAGGACATGATCATTTATCAAAGTCAAACATCAGAATAAAGTGACTATGACACCCTCTCGTCCCGTGTGTGAAAAGTAAGTGCGCCCCCGGCCCCCAAATCGGACCCCAAGTGACCCCGCCCCACAAATCGGAACCTGAGTGACCTCGCCCCCAAATCAGACCCGAGTGACCCCGCCCCCCAAATCGGACCCCGAGTGACTCCGTCCCCCAAATCAGACCCAGAGGGGCCCCGCCCACCAAATCGGCCCCTGAGGGGCCCCGCCCACCAAATTGGCCCCTGAGGGGCCCCGCCCACCAAATCGGACCCTGAGGGGCCCCGCCCACCAAATCGGACCCAGAGTGACCCCACCCACCAAATGTGACCCAGAGTGGCCTCGCCCACCAAATCAGACCCTGAGGGGCCCCGCCCACCAAATCGGACCCTGAGGGGCCCCGCCCACCAAATCGGACCCTGAGGGGCCCCGCCCACCAACTAGGACCCTGAGGGGCCCCGCCCACCAAATCGGTCCCTATGGTGCCCCGCCCACCAAATCGGACCCAGAGTGACCCCGCCCACCAAATCGGACCCAGAGTCACCCCGCCCACCAAATCAGACCCAGAGTGACCCCGCTTACCAAATCGGACCCAGAGTGACCCTGCCCACCAAATCGGACCCAGAGTGGCTCCACCCACCAAATCGGACTCAGAGTGACCCCGCCCACCAAATCGGACCCCCAGGGGCTCCGCCCACAAATCGGACCGCGAGGTTCCCCGCCCGCCAAATCGGACCCCCAGGGGCCCCGCCCACCAAATCGGACCCCGAGTGGCCCCGCCCACCAAATCGGACCCAGAGTGACCCCACCCACCAAATAGTCCCCTGAGGGGCCCCGCCCACCAATTCGGCCTCTGAGGGGCCCCGCCCACCAAACCAGCACCTGAGGGGCACCCAAGTGTGAAAGTCTTGCAGGGGCAGCCCGGGCACCATTCCAAAGCACTATCTGTAGTTCCTTCAGGAAATACCCATCTAGTTATAGTGCTTTGTAAAAAGCACTATATTGTTATTCCACCGTCGTCAACTTATTATAGTGCTTTTGTAAAAAGCACTATATTGTTATTCCACCGTAGACAACTTATTATTATTATTATTATTCAGTCCGCAATTAATGCGGCCCGAACCGCTGCACGCACAGACTCCAGTGAGGTGTCATTTCGAAGCTTGCGTTCCTGGCAGGTGTGCTAAGTATTTTTCGTGTCGATCGGATTTGTAGTTTTGGCGCAATTGGCGTTTGAAAATTTTGTCTCAATGCATTTCAATGGGGAAATGGCTGATTTCTGAGGCAATTTCAAAATAACTGCCAACTGCCACCTGGCTGATCAGCTCATTGATATGCGAAGTCAGACCCAGTTACTATGACAACGCCTACGAACTCTACATGACCCCACCAGGACACAGTTTTGCCAGATAATATCAGCTCTTAAAGTGACCCGCACACCAAATGTGACCCTGAGGTGCCCCGCCCACCAAATTGGACACAGAGTGACCCCGCCCACCAAATGTGACCCAGAGTGACCTCGCCCACCAAATGTGACCCAGAGTGACCCCGCCAACCAAATGTGACCCAGAGTGACCCCGCCCACCAAATGTGACCCAGAGTGACCCCGCCCACCAAATGTGACCCAGAGTGACCCCGCCCACCAAATGTGACCCAGAGTGACCCCGCTCACCAAATGTGACCCAGAGTGACCCCGCCCACCAAATGTGACCCAGAGTGACCCCGCCCACCAAATGTGACCCAGAGTGACCCCGCCCACCAAATGTGACCCAGAGTGACCCCGCCCACCAAATGTGACCCAGAGTGACCCCGCCCACCAAATCGGACCCAGAGTGACCCCGGCCACCAAATCGGACCCAGAGTGACCCCGGCCACCAAATGTGACCCAGAGTGACCCCGCCTTCCAAATGTGACCCAGAGTGACCCCGCCCACCAAATGTGACCCAGAGTGACCCCGCCCACCAAATGTGACCCAGAGTGACCCCGCCCACCAAATGTGACCCAGAGTGACCCCGCCCACCAAATGTGACCCAGAGTGACCCCCGCCCACCAAATCGGACCCAGAGTGACCCCGCCCACCAAATCGGACCCAGAGTGACCCCGCCCACCAAATGTGACCCAGAGTGACCCCGCCCACCAAATGTGACTCAGAGTGACCCCGCCCACCAAATGTGACCCAGAGTGACCCCGCCCACCAAATCGGACCCAGAGTGACCCCCGCCCACCAAATCGGACCCAGAGTGACTCCGCCCACCCAATGTGACCCAGAGTGACCCCGCCCACCAAATGTGACCCAGAGTGACCCCGCCCACCAAATGTGACCCAGAGTGACCCCGCCCACCAAATGTGACCTAGAGTGACCCCGCCCACCAAATGTGACCCAGAGTGACCCCGCCCACCAAATGTGACCCAGAGTGACCCCGCCCACCAAATGTGACCCAGAGTGACCCCGCCCACCAAATGTGACCCAGAGTGACCCCGCTCACCAAATGTGACCGAGTGACCCCGCCCACCAAATGTGACCCAGAGTGACCCCGCCAACCAAATGTGACCCAGAGTGACCCCGCCCACCAAATGTGACCCAGAGTGACCCCGCCCACCAAATGTGACCCAGAGTGACCCCGCCCACCAAATGTGACCCAGAGTGACCCCGCCCACCAAATGTGACCCAGAGTGACCCCGCCCACCAAATGTGACCCAGAGTGACCCCTGCCCACCAAATCGGACCCAGAGTGACCCCGCCCACCAAATGTGACGCAGAATGACCCCGCCCACCAAATGTGACCCAGAGTGACCCCGCCCACCAAATGTGACCCAGAGTGACCCCGCCCACCAAAGGTGACCCAGAGTGACCCCGCCCACCAAATGTGACCCCGCCCACCAAATGTGACCCCGCCCACCAAATCGGACCGCGAGTGGCCCCGCCCACCAAATCGGACCCAGAGGTGCCCCGCCCACCAAATCGGACCCAGAGTGACCCCGCCCACCAAATCGGACCCAGAGTGACCCCGCCCACCAAATCGGACCCAGAGTGACCCCGCCCACCAAATGTGACCCAGAGTGACCCCGCCCACCAAATGTGACTCAGAGTGACCCCGCCCACCAAATGTGACCCAGAGTGACCCCGCCCACCAAATCGGACCCAGAGTGACCCCCGCCCACCAAATCGGACCCAGAGTGACTCCGCCCACTCAATGTGACTTAGAGTGACCCCGCCCACCAAATGTGACCCAGAGTGACCCCGCCCACCAAATGTGACCCAGAGTGACCCCGCCCACCAAATGTGACCCAGAGTGACCCCGCCCACCAAATGTGACCCAGAGTGACCCCGCCCACCAAATGTGACCTAGAGTGACCCCGCCCACCAAATGTGACCCAGAGTGACCCCGCCCACCAAATGTGACCCAGAGTGACCCCGCCCACCAAATGTGACCCAGAGTGACCCCGCCCACCAAATGTGACCCAGAGTGACCCCGCTCACCAAATGTGACCCAGAGTGACCCCGCCCACCAAATGTGACAGTGACCCCGCCCACCAAATGTGACCCAGAGTGACCCCGCCCACCAAATGTGACCCAGAGTGACCCCGCCCACCAAAGGTGACCCAGAGTGACCCCGCCCACCAAATGTGACCCAGAGTGACCCCGCCCACCAAATGTGACCCAGAGTGACCCCGCCCACCAAATGTGACCCCGCCCACCAAATCGGACCGTGAGTGGCCCCGCCCACCAAATCGGACCGCGAGTGGCCCCGCCCACCAAATCGGACCCAGAGGTGCCCCGCCCACCAAATCGGACCCAGAGGTGCCCCGCCCACCAAATTGGACCCAGAGTGACCCCGCCCACCAATTCGGACCCAGAGTGACCCCGCCCACCAAATCGGACCCAGAGTGACCCCGCCCACCAAATGTGACTCAGAGTGACCCCGCCCACCAAATGTGACCCAGAGTGACCCCGCCCACCAAATGTGACCCAGAGTGACCCCGCCCACCAAATGTGACCCAGAGTGACCCCGCCCACCAAATGTGACCCAGAGTGACCCCGCCCACCAAATGTGACCCAGAGTGACCCCGCCCACCAAATGTGACCCAGAGTGACCCCGCCCACCAAATGTGACCCAGAGTGACCCCGCCCACCAAATGTGACCCAGAGTGACCCCGCCCACCAAATGTGACCCAGAGTGACCCCGCCCACCAAATGTGACCCAGAGGTGCCCCGCCCACCAAATCTGACCCAGAGGTGCCCCGCCCACCAAATCTGACCCAGAGGTGCCCCACCCACCAAATCTGACCGAGGTGCCCTGCCCACCAAATCTGACCCAGAGGTGCTCAGCCCACCAAATCTGACCCAGAGTGGCCCCGCCCACCAAATCTGACCCAGAGTGGCCCCGCCCACTAAATCGGATCCAGAGTGGTCCCGTCTACCAAATCGGACACAGAGTGGCCCCGCCCACCAAATCATCCCCTGAGGGGCCCCGCCCACCAAACCAGCGCCTGAGGGGCACCCAAGTGTGAAAGTCTTGCAGGGGCAGCCCGGGCACCATTACAAAGCACTATCTGTAGTTCCTTCAGGAAATACCCATCTAGTTATAGTGCTTTTGTAAAAAGCACTATATTGTTATTCCACCGTAGACAACTTCTTATTCTTCTTCTTATTCTTATTATTATTAGGCTTTTTTCCGCAATTAATGCGGCCCGAACCGCTGCACGCACAGACTCCAGTGAGGTGTCATTTCGAAGCCAGCGTCCATGAGAGGTGTGCTAAGTATTTTTCGTGTCGATCAAATTTGTAGTTTTGGCGCAATGTGCGTTTAAAAATTGATTCCCCCTCATTGGAAAGCATTGCCGCTATGCATTTCAATAGAGAAATTTTGACATAAGGTATAATGGCTGATATCTGAGGCAATTTAAAAAATAACTGCCAACTGCCACCTGGCTGATCAGCTCATTGATATGCGAAGTCAGATCCAGTTACTATGCCAACGCGTACGAACTCTACATGACCCCACCAGGACACAGTTTTGCCAGATAATATCAGCTCTTAAAGTGACCCGCACACCAAATTGGCACCTGAGGTGCGCAGCCCACCAAATCGGACTCGAGTGGCCCCGCCCACCAAATCGGACCCCGAGTGGCCCCGCCCACCAAATCGGACCCAGAGTGACCCCGCCCACCAAATCGGACCCAGAGTGACCCCGCCTACCAAATCGGACCCAGAGTGACCCCGCCCACCAAATCGGACCCAGAGTGACCCCGCCCACCAAATGTGACCCAGAGTGACCCCGCCCACCAAATGTGACCCAGAGTGACCCCGCCCACCAAATGTGACCCAGAGTGACCCCGCCCACCAAATGTGACCCAGAGTGACCCCGCCCACCAAATGTGACCCAGAGTGACCCCGCCCACCAAATGTGACTCAGAGTGACCCCGCCCACCAAATGTGACCCAGAGTGACCCCGCCCACCAAATGTGACCCAGAGTGACCCCGCCCACCAAATGTGACCCAGAGTGACCCCGCCCACCAAATGTGACCCAGAGTGACCCCGCCCACCAAATGTGACCCAGAGTGACCCCGCCCACCAAATGTGACCGAGTGACCCCGCCCACCAAATGTGACCCAGAGTGACCCCGCCCACCAAATGTGACCCAGAGTGACCCCGCCCACCAAATGTGACCCAGAGTGACCCCGCCCACCAAATGTGACCCAGAGTGACCCCGCCCACCAAATGTGACCCAGAGTGACCCCGCCCACCAAATGTGACCCAGACTGACCCCGCCCACCAAATGTGACCCAGAGTGACCCCGGCCACCAAATCAGACCCAGAGTGACCCCGGCCACCAAATCGTACCCAGAGTGACCCCGGCCACCAAATCGTACCCAGAGTGACCCCGGCCACCAAATCGTACCCAGAGTGACCCCGCCCACCAAATGTGACCCAGAGTGACCCCGCCCACCAAATGTGACCCAGAGTGACCCCGCCCACCAAATGTGACCCAGAGTGACCCCGCCCACCAAATGTGACCCAGAGTGACCCCGCCCACCAAATGTGACCCAGAGTGACCCCGCCCACCAAATGTGACCCAGAGTGACCCCGGCCACCAAATCAGACCCAGAGTGACCCCGGCCACCAAATCGTACCCAGAGTGACCCCGGCCACCAAATCGGACCCAGAGTGTTCCCGCCCTCCAAATGTGACCCAGAGAGACCCCGCCCACCAAATGTGACCCAGAGTGACCTCGCCCACCAAATGTGACCCAGAGTGACCTCGCCCACCAAATGTGACCCAGAGTGACCCCGCCCACCAAATGTGACCCAGAGTGACCCCGCCCACCAAATGTGACCCAGAGTGACCCCGCCCACCAAATGTGACCCAGAGTGACCCCGCCCACCAAATGTGACCCAGAGTGACCCCGCCCACCAAATGTGACCCAGAGTGACCCCGCCCACCAAATGTGACCCAGAGTGACCCCGCCCACCAAATGTGACCCAGAGTGACCCCGCCCACCAAATGTGACCCAGAGTGACCCCGCCCACCAAATGTGACCCAGAGTGACCCCGCCCACCAAATGTGACCCAGAGTGACCCCGCCCACCAAATGTGACCCAGAGTGACCCCGCCCACCAAATGTGACCCAGAGTGACCCCGCCCACCAAATGTGACCCAGAGTGACCCCGCCCACCAAATGTGACCCAGAGTGACCCCGCCCACCAAATGTGACCCAGAGTGACCCCGCCCACCAAATGTGACCCAGAGTGACCCCGCCCACCAAATGTGACCCAGAGTGACCCCGCCCACCAAATGTGACCCAGAGTGACCCCGCCCACCAAATGTGACCCAGAGTGACCCCGCCCACCAAATGTGACCCAGAGTGACCCCGCCCACCAAATGTGACCCAGAGTGACCCCGCCCACCAAATGTGACCCAGAGTGACCCCGCCCACCAAATGTGACCCAGAGTGACCCCGCCCACCAAATCGGACCCAGAGTGACCCCGCCCACCAAATCGGACCCTGAGGGGCCCCGCCCACCAAATCGGACCCAGAGTGACCCCGCCCACCAAATCGACCCAGAGTCACCCCGCCCACCAAATGTGACCCAGAGTGACCCCGCTCACCTAATCGGACCCAGAGTGACCCCGCCTACCAAATCGGACCCTGAGGGGCCCCGACCACCAAATCGGACCCTGAGGGGCCCCGACCACCAAATCGGACCCTGAGGGGCCCCGACCACCAAATCGGACCCTGAGGGGCCCCGACCTCCAAATCGGACCCTGAGGGGCCCCGACCACCAAATCGGACCCTGAGGGGCCCCGACCACCAAATCGGACCCTGAGGGGCCCCGACCACCAAATCGGACCCTGAGGGGCCCCGACCACCAAATCGGACCCTGAGGGGCCCCGACCACCAAATCGGACCCTGAGGGGCCCCGACCACCAAATCGGACCCTGAGGGGCCCCGACCACCAAATCGGACCCTGAGGGGCCCCGACCTCCAAATCGGACCCTGAGGGGCCCCGACCTCCAAATCGGACCCTGAGGGGCCCCGACCTCCAAATCGGACCCTGAGGGGCCCCGACTACCAAATCGGACCCTGAGGGGCCCCGACCACCAAATCGGACCCTGAGGGGCCCCGACCACCAAATCGGACCCTGAGGGGCCCCGACCACCAAATCGGACCCTGAGGGGCCCCGACCACCAAATCGGACCCTGAGGGGCCCCGACCACCAAATCGGACCCTGAGGGGCCCCGACCACCAAATCGGACCCTGAGGGGCCCCGACCACCAAATCGGACCCTGAGGGGCCCCGACCTCCAAATCGGACCCTGAGGGGACCCGACCTCCAAATCGGACCCTGAGGGGCCCCGACCTCCAAATCGGACCCTGAGGGGCCCCGACCACCAAATCGGACCCTGAGGTGCCCCGCCCACCAAATCGGACCCTGAGGGGCCCCGACCACCAAATCGGACCCAGAGGTGTCCCACCCACCAAATCGGACCCTGAGTGACCTTGCCCACCAAATCGGACCCTGAGTGACCCTGCCCACCAAATCAGACCCTGAGTGACCCCGCCCACCAAACCTGCGCCTGAGGGGCACTCAAGTGTGAAAGTCTTGCAGGGCAGCCCGGGCACCATTCCAAAGCACTATCTGTAGTTCCTTCAGGAAATACCCATCTAGTATTATTATTGTAATCCGAACGTGGTTAACTTATTGTTTTTAGGCTTTTTTCCGCAATTAATGCGGCCCGAACCTCTGCATGCACATACTCCATTGAGGTGTCGTTTCGAAGCCAGCGTCCACGAGAGGTGTGCTAAGTAGTTTTCGTGTCGATCGGATTTGTAGTTTTGGCGTAGTTTGCGTTTGAAAATTTTGTCTCAATGCATTTAAATGGGGAAATTGTTCCAATAGGGTATAATAGCTGATTTCTGAGGCAATTTCAAAATAACTGCCACCTGGCTGATTAGCTCATTGATATGCGCAGTCAGACCCAGTTACTATGCCAACGCCTACGAACTCTACATGACCCCACCAGGACACAGTTTTGCCAGATAATATCAGCTCTTAAAGTGACCCGCACACCAAATCTGGCCCTGAGGTGCCCCACCCACCAAATCGAACCCTGAGGGGCCCTGCCCACCAAATCGGACCCTGAGGTGCCCCGCCCACCAAATCGGACCCTGAGGGGCCCCGCCCACCAAATCAGACCCTGAGGGGCCCCACCCACCAAATCGGACCCTGAGGGACCCCGCCCACCAAATTGGACCCTGAGGGGCCCCGCCCACCAAATCAGACCCTGAGGGGCCCCGCCCACCAAATCAGACCCTGAGGGGCCCCGCCCACCAAATCGGACCCTGAGGGGCCCCGCCAACCAAATCGGACCCTGAGGGGCCCCGCCCACCAAATCGGACCCTGAGGGGCCCCGCCCACCAAATCGGACCCTGAGGGGCCCCGCCCACCAAATCGGACCCTGAGGGGCCCCGCCCACCAAATCGGACCCTGAGGGGCCCCGCCCACCAAATCGGACCCTGAGGGGCCCCACCCACCAAATCGGACCCTGAGGGGCCCCACCCACCAAATCAAACCCCGAGGGGCCCCGCCCACTAAATCGGACCCCGAGGGGCCCCGCCCACCAAATCGGACGCTGAAGTGCCCAGCGCACCAAATCCTCAACCCTGAGGGGCTACAACTACCAAACCAGTGCGTGAGGGGCACCCAAGTGTGAAAGTCTTGCAGGGGCAGCCCGGGCACCATTCCAAAGCACTATCTGTAGTTCCTTCAGGAAATACCCATCTAGTATTATTATAGTGCTTTGGGACAAAGCACTATATTGTTATTCCACCGTAGTCAACTTATTCTTCTTATTATTATTCAGTCCGCAATTAATGCGGCCCGAACCGCTGCACGCACAGACTCCAGTGAGGTGTCATTTCGAAGCCAGCGTTCCTGACAGGTGTGCTAAGTATTTTTCGTGTCGATCGGATTTGTAGTTTTGGCGCAATTGGCGTTTGAAAATTTCGTCTCAATGCATTTCAATGGGAAATTGTTCCAACAATAAGGGATAATGGCTGATTTCTGAGGCAATTTCAAAATAACTGCCAACTGCCACCTGGCTGATTAGCTCATTGCGATGTGCAGTCAGACCCAGTTACTATGCCAACGCCTACGAACTCTACATGACCCCACCAGGACACAGTTTTGCCAGATAATATCAGCTCTTAAAGAGACCCGCGCACCAAATTGGCACCTGAGGTGCGCAGCCCACCAAATCGGACCCGAGTGGCCCCGCCCACCAAATCGGACCCTGAGGGGCCCCGCCCACCAAATCGGACCCTGAGGGGCCCCGCCCACCAAATCGGACCCTGAGGGGCCCCGCCCACCAAATCGGACCCTGAGGGGCCCCACCCACCAAATCGGACCCTGAGGGGCCCCACCCACCAAATCAAACCCCGAGGGGCCCCGCCCACTAAATCGGACCCCGAGGGGCCCCGCCCACCAAATCGGACGCTGAAGTGCCCAGCGCACCAAATCCTCAACCCTGAGGGGCTACAACTACCGAACCAGTGCGTGAGGGGCACCCAAGTGTGAAAGTCTTGCAGGGGCAGCCCGGGCACCATTCCAAAGCACTATCTGTAGTTCCTTCAGGAAATACCCATCTAGTTATAGTGCTTTGAAAAAGCACTGTATTGTTATTCCACCGTAGTCAACTTATTCTTCTTCTTATTATTATTCAGTCCGCAATTAATGCGGCCCGAACCGCTGCACTCAAAGACTCCAGTGAGGTGTCATTTCGAAGCCAGCGTTCCTGGGAGGTGTGCTAAGTATTTTTCGTGTCGATCGGATTTGTAGTTTTGGCGCAATTTGCGTTTGAAAATTTGGTCTCAATGCATTTCAATAGGGAAATCTTGCCATAAGCTTATAATGGCAGTTATTTTGAAATTGCCTCAGAAATCAGCCCAACTGCCACCTGGCTGATTAGCTCAGTGCTATGTGCAGTCAGACCCAGTTACTATGACAACGCCTACGAACTCTACATGACCCCACTAGGACACAGGTTTGCCAGATAATATCAGCTCTTAAAGTGACCCGCACACCAAATCGGACCCTGAGGTGCCAGCCCACCAAATCGGACCCTGAGGGGCCCCGACCACCAAATCGGACCCTGAGGGGCCCCGACCACCAAATCGGACCCTGAGGGGCCCCGACCACCAAATCGGACCCTGAGGGGCCCCGACCACCAAATCGGACCCTGAGGGGCCCCGACCTCCAAATCGGACCCTGAGGGGCCCCGACCACCAAATCGGACCCTGAGGGGCCCCGACCACCAAATCGGACCCTGAGGGGCCCCGACCACCAAATCGGACCCTGAGGGGCCCCGACCACCAAATCGGACCCTGAGGGGCCCCGACCACCAAATCGGACCCTGAGGGGCCCCGACCACCAAATCGGACCCTGAGGGGCCCCGACCTCCAATTCGGACCCTGAGGGGCCCCGACCTCCAAATCGGACCCTGAGGGGCCCCGACCACCAAATCGGACCCTGAGGGGCCCCACTTACCAAATCGGACCCTGAGGGGCCCCGACTACCAAATCGGACCCTGAGGGGCCCCGACCACCAAATCGGACCCTGAGGGGCCCCGACCACCAAATCGGACCCTGAGGGGCCCCGACCACCAAATCGGACCCTGAGGGGCCCCGACCACCAAATCGGACCCTGAGGGGCCCCGACCACCAAATCGGACCCTGAGGGGCCCCGACCACCAAATCGGACCCTGAGGGGCCCCGACCACCAAATCGGACCCTGAGGGGCCCCGACCACCAAATCGGACCCTGAGGGGCCCCGACCACCAAATCGGACCCTGAGGGGCCCCGACCACCAAATCGGACCCTGAGGGGCCCCGACCACCAAATCGGACCCTGAGGGGCCCCGACCACCAAATCGGACCCTGAGGGGCCCCGACCTCCAAATCGGACCCTGAGGGGCCCCGACCACCAAATCGGACCCTGAGGGGCCCCGACCTCCAAATCGGACCCTGAGGGGCCCCGACCACCAAATCGGACCCTGAGGGGCCCCGACCACCAAATCGGACCCTGAGGGGCCCCGACCACCAAATCGGACCCTGAGGGGCCCCGACCACCAAATCGGACCCTGAGGGGCCCCGACCTCCAATTCGGACCCTGAGGGGCCCCGACCTCCAAATCGGACCCTGAGGGGCCCCGACCACCAAATCGGACCCTGAGGGGCCCCGACCACCAAATCGGACCCTGAGGGGCCCCGACCACCAAATCGGACCCTGAGGGGCCCCGACCACCAAATCGGACCCTGAGGGGCCCCGACCACCAAATCGGTCCCCAAATCGGACCCTGAGGGGCCCCGACCACCAAATCGGACCCTGAGGGGCCCCGACCACCAAATCGGTCCCTGAGGGGCCCCACTTACCAAATCGGACCCTGAGGGGCCCCGACCTCCAAATCGGACCCTGAGGGGCCCCGACCTCCAAATCGGACCCTGAGGGGCCCCGACCACCAAATCGGATCCTGAGGGGCCCCGACCACCAAATCGGACCCTGAGGGGCCCCGACCACCAAATCGGACCCTGAGGGGCCCCGACCACCAAATCGGACCCTGAGGTGCCCAGCCCACCAAATTGGACCCCGAGGTGCCCAGCCCACCAAATCCTCAACCCTGAGGGGCACCCATGTGTGAAAGTCTTGCAGGGGCAGCCCGGGCACCATTCCAAAGCACTATCTGTAGTTCCTTCAGGAAATACCCATCTAGTATTATTATTGTAATCCGAATGTGGTAAACTTATTCAGTTTTTTTCCGCAATTAATGTGGCCCGAACCGCTGCACTCACAGACTCCAGTGAGGTGTCATTTCAAAGCCAGCATCCAAGAGAGGTGTGCTAAGTATTTTTCGTGTCGATCCAATTTGTAGTTTTTTTTAAAAATCGCATTTAAAAAAAAAAAATTTCCCATAGGAAATAATGACAAACTTTCCATTACCCCCAACTTGACCTTCCAAAGATGGCAGCTATGCAAATGTACGGTGTCCATTTTAGGACATGATCATTTATCAAAGTCAAACTTCAGAATAAAGTGACTATGACACTCTCTCATCCCATGTGTGAAAAGTAAGTGCACCCCCCCTCCCGTGGGTGAAAAGTAAGTGCACCCCAATCCCGTGTGTGAAAAGTAAGTGCACCCCCGGTCCTGGTGTGAAAAGTAAGTGCACCCCCGGTCCTGGTGTGAAAAGTAAGTGCACCCCCGGTCCCGTGGGTGAAAAGTAAGTGCACCCCAGCTCCCGTGTGTGAAAAGTAAGTGCACCGAAGGTCCCGTGGGTGAAAAGTAAGTGCACCCCCAGTCCCGTGGGTGAAAAGTAAGTGCACCCCAGTCCCGTGTGTGAAAAGTAAGTGCACCCCCGGTCCCGTGTGTGAAAAGTAAGTGCACCCCCGCCCACCAAATCGTCACCTGAGGGGCCCCGCCCACCAATTCAGCCTCTGAGGGGCCCCGCCCACCAAACCAGCACCTGAGGGGCACCCAAGTGTTAAAGTCTTGCAGGGGCAGCCCGGGCACCATTCCAAAGCACTATCTGTAGTTCCTTCAGGAAATACCCATCTAGTATTATTATTGTAATCCGAACGTGGTAAACTTATTCAGTTTTTTCCGCAATTAATGCGGCCCGAACCGCTGCACGCACAGACTCCAGTGAGGCGTCATTTCGAAGCCAGTGTCCACGAGAGGTGTGCTAAGTATTTTTCGTGTTGATCCGATTTGTAGTTTTTTTTAAAAATTGCATTTAAAAAAAAAAATTTCCCATAGGAAATAATGGCGAACTTTCCATTACCCACAACTTGACATTCCAAACATGGCAGCTATGCAAATGTGCGGTGTCCATTTTAGGACATGATAATTTATCAAAGTCAAACATCAGAATAAAGTGACTATGACACTATCCCATATGTGAAAAGTGCACCCCGATCCCGTGTGTGAAAAGTGCACCGAGTGGCCCAGCCCCCCTTATCGGACCCCGAGTGGCCCTGCCCACCAAATTGGACCCCAAGTGACTCCGTCCCCCAAATCGGACCCCGAGTGACCCCGCCCCCCAAATTGGATCCCGAGTGACCCCACCCCCCAAATCGGACCCCGAGTGACCCCGCCCCCAAACCTGACCCCGAGTGACCCGCCCACCAAATCGGACCCAGAGTGACCCCGCCCACCAAATCGGACCCAAAGTGACCCCGCCCACCAAATCGGACCCAGAGTGACCCCGCCCACCAAATCGGACCCAGAGCGGCCCGCCCACCAAATCGGACCCAGAGTGACCCCGCCCACCAAATCGGACCCAGAGTGACCCCTCCCACCAAATCGGACCCAGAGTGACCCCGCCCACCAAAATCTGACCCAGAGTGACCCCGCCCACCAAATCGGACCCAGAGTGACCCCGCCCACCAAATCGGACCCAGAGTGACCCCGCCCACCAAATCAGACCCAGAGTGACCCCGCCCACCAAATCGGACCCAGAGTGACCCCGTCCACCAAATCGGACCCAGAGTGACCCCGCCCACCAAATCGGACCCAGAGTGACCCCGCCCACCAAATCGGACCCAGAGTGACCCCGCCCACCAAATCGGACCCAGAGTGACCACGCCCACCAAATCGGACCCTGAGGGGCCCCGCCCACCAAATCGGACCCTGAGGGGCACCGTCCACCAAATCGGACCCTGAGGGGCCCCGCCCACCAAATCGGACCCTGAGGGGCCCCGCCCACCAAATCGGACACTGAGGGGCCCCACCCACCAAATCAGCGCCTGAAGGGCACCCAAGTGTGAAAGTCTTGCAGGGGCAGCCCGGGCACCATTCCAAAGCACTATCTGTAGTTCCTTCAGGAAATACCCATCTAGTTCTTATTATTATTCTTATTATTAGGCTTTTTTCCGCAATTAATGCGGCCCGAACCGCTGCACGCACAGTCTCCAGTGAGGTGTCATTTCGAAGCCAGCGTCCATGAGAGGTGTGCTAAGTATTTTTCGTGTCGATCGGATTTGTAGTTTTGGCGCAATGTGCGATTGAAAATTGTTTTTCCCTCATTGGAAAGCATTGTCAATGCATTTCAATAGGGAAATTTTGCCATAAGCTATAATGGCTGATATCTGAGGCAATTTAAAAAATAACTGCCAACTGCCACCTGGCTGATCAGCTCATTGATATGCGAAGTCAGACCAAGTTACTATGCCAACGCGTACAAACTCTACATGACCCCACCAGGACACAGTTTTGCCAGATAATATCAGCTCTTAAAGTGACCTACCCACCAAATTGTTACCTGAGGTGTCAGCCCACCAAATCGGACCGAGTGACCCCGCCCACCAAATTGGACCCAGAGGGTAAGTGCACCCCCGCCCCGTGTGTGCAAAAGTAAGTGCACCCCTTGTGTATGCAAAACTAAGTTCACCCCCACCCCAAGTGTATAAAGGTAAGTGCACCCCCGCCCTGTGTGTGCAAAAGTAACTGCACCCCCGCCCCCGTGTGTGCAAAAGTAAGTGCACCCCCGCCCCCGTGTGTGAAAAGTAAGTGCGCCCCCGGCCCCGGATGTGCAAAAGTAAGTGCACCCCCGGTCCCAGTTGTGCAAAAGTAAGTGCGCCCCCGCCCCCGTGTGTGCAAAAGTAAGTACGCCCCTGCCCCCGTGTGTGCAAAAGTAAGTGCACCCTGCCCCGTGTGTGAGAAGTAAGTGCGCCCCCGGCCCTGGATGTGCAAAAGTAAGTGCACCCCCGACCCCGTGTGTGAAAAGTAAGTGCGCCCCCGGCCCCGGATGTGCAAAAGTAAGTGCACCCCCGGTCCCAGTTGTGCAAAAGTAAGTGCGCCCCCGCCCCCGTGTGTGCAAAAGTAAGTACGCCCCTGCCCCCGTGTGTGCAAAAGTAAGTGCACCCTGCCCCGTGTGTGAGAAGTAAGTGCGCCCCCGGCCCAGGATGTGCAAAAGTAAGTGCGCCCCCGGCCCCGGGTATGCAAAAGTAAGAGCGCCCCGGCCCCGGGTGTGCAAAAGTGTGCCCCGGTGTGCAAAAGTAAGTGTGCCCCGGGTGTGCAAAAGTAAGCGCCCCGACCCCATGTGTGCAAAAGTAAGTGCGCCCCCGGCCCCGGGTGTGCAAAATTAAGTGCGCCCCCAGCCCCGGATGTGCAAAAGTAAGTGCACCCCCGGTCCCAGGTGTGCAAAAGTAAGTGCGCCCCTGCCCCCGTGTGTGCAAAAGTAAGTACACCCCCGCCCCCGTGTGTGCAAAAGTAAGGGCACCCTGCCCCGTGTGTGAGAAGTAAGTGCGCCCCCAGCCCAGGATGTGCAAAAGTAAGTGCGCCCCCGGCCCCGGGTATGCAAAAGTAAGTGCGCCCCGGCCCCGGGTGTGCAAAAGTAAGTGCGCCCCGGGTGTGCAAAAGTAAGAGCGCCCCCGACCCCATGTGTGCAAAAGTAAGTGCGCCCCCGGCCCCGGGTGTGCAAAATTAAGTGCGCCCCCGGCCCCGGGTGTGAAAAGTAAGTGCACCCCCGGTCCCGGGTGTGAAAAGTAAGTGCACCCCCAATTCTGTGGGTGAAAAGTAAGTGCACCACCGCTCCCATGGGTGAAAAGGAAGTGCACCCTCGGTCCCGTGGGTGAAAAGTAAGTGCACCCCCGGTCCCGTGAGTTAAAAGTAAGTGCAACCCCGGTCCCGGGTATGCAAAAGTAAGAGCGCCCCGGCCCCGGGTGTGCAAAAGTGTGCCCCGGGTGTGCAAAAGTAAGTGCGCCCCGGGTGTGCAAAAGTAAGTGTGCCCCGGGTGTGCAAAAGTAAGAGCGCCCCGACCCCATGTGTGCAAAAGTAAGTGCGCCCCCGGCCCCGGGTGTGCAAAATTAAGTGCGCCCCCGGCCCCGGGTGTTCAAAAGTAAGTGCACCCCCGGTCCCAGGTGTGCAAAAGTAAGTGCGCCCCCGCCCCCGTGTGTGCAAAAGTAAGTACACCCCCGCCCCCGTGTGTGCAAAAGTAAGGGCACCCTGCCCCGTGTGTGAGAAGTAAGTGCGCTCCCAGCCCAGGATGTGCAAAAGTAAGTGCGCCCCCGGCCCCGGGTATGCAAAAGTAAGTGCGCCCCGGCCCCGGGTGTGCAAAAGTAAGTGTGCCCCGGGTGTGCAAAAGTAAGTGCGCCCCGGGTGTGCAAAAGTAAGTGCGCCCCGGGTGTGCAAAACTAAGTGCGCCCCGGGTGTGCAAAACTAAGTGGGCCCCGAGTGACCCCACCAGGACACAGTTTTGCCAGATAATATCAGCTCTTAAAGTGACCCGCCCACCAAATCGGCCCCTGAGGGGCCCCGCCCACCAAATCGGCCCCTGAGGGGCCCCGCCCACCAAATCGGACCCAGAGTGACCCCGCCCACCAAATCGGACCCAGAGTGACCCCGCCCACCAAATCGGACCCAGAGTGACCCCGCCCACCAAATCGGACCCAGAGTGACCCCGCCCACCAAATCGGACCCAAAGTGACCCCGCCCACCAAATCGGACCCAGAGTGACCCCGCCCACCAAATTGGACCCAGAGTGACCCCGCCCACCAAATTGGACCCAGAGTGACCCCGCCCACCAAATCAGACCCAGAGTGACCCCGCCCACCAAATCGGACCCAGAGTGACCCCGCCCACCAAATCGGACCCAGAGTGACCCCGCCCACCAAATTGGACCCAGAGTGACCCCGCCCACCAAATCGGACCCAGAGTGACCCCGCCCACCAAATCAGACCCAGAATGACCCCGCCCACCAAATCGGACCCAGAGTGACCCCGCCCACCAAATCGGACCCAGAGTGACCCCGCCCACCAAATCGGACCCAGAGTGACCCCGCCCACCAAATCGGACCCAGAGTCGCCCCGCCCACCAAATTGGCCCCCTGAGCGGCCCCGAACACCAAATCGGACCCAGAGTGACCCGGCCCACCAAATCGGACCCAGAGTGACCCCGCCCAAAAAATCGGACCCAGAGTGACCCCCGCCCACCAAATCAGACCCAGATTGACACCGCCCACCAAATCGGCCCCTGAGGGGCCCCAACCACCAAACGGGCACCTGAGGGGCACTCAAGTGTGAAAGCCTTGCAGGGGCAGCCCGGGCACCATTCCAAAGCACTATCTGTAGTTCCTTCAGGAAATACCCATCTAGTTATAGTGCTTTTGTAAAAAGCACTATATTGTTATTCCACCGTAGACAACTTATTATTATTATTATTATTCAGTCCGCAATTAATGCGGCCCGAACCGCTGCACGCACAGACTCCAGTGAGGTGTCATTTCGAAGCTTGCGTTCCTGGCAGGTGTGCTAAGTATTTTTCGTGTCGATCGGATTTGTAGTTTTGGCGCAATTGGCGTTTGAAAATTTTGTCTCAATGCATTTCAATGGGGAAATGGCTGATTTCTGAGGCAATTTCAAAATAACTGCCAACTGCCACCTGGCTGATCAGCTCATTGATATGCGAAGTCAGACCCAGTTACTATGACAACGCCTACGAACTCTACATGACCCCACCAGGACACAGTTTTGCCAGATAATATCAGCTCTTAAAGTGACCCGCACACCAAATGTGACCCTGAGGTGCCCCGCCCACCAAATTGGACACAGAGTGACCCCGCCCACCAAATGTGACCCAGAGTGACCCCGCCCACCAAATGTGACCCAGAGTGACCCCGCCCACCAAATGTGACCCAGAGTGACCCCGCCCACCAAATGTGACCCAGAGTGACCCCGCCCACCAAATGTGACCCAGAGTGACCCCGCTCACCAAATGTGACCCAGAGTGACCCCGCCCACCAAATGTGACCCAGAGTGACCCCGCCCACCAAATGTGACCCAGAGTGACCCCGCCCACCAAATGTGACCCAGAGTGACCCCGCCCACCAAATCGGACCCAGAGTGACCCCGGCCACCAAATCGGACCCAGAGTGACCCCGGCCACCAAATGTGACCCAGAGTGACCCCGCCTTCCAAATGTGACCCAGAGTGACCCCGCCCACCAAATGTGACCCAGAGTGACCCCGCCCACCAAATGTGACCCAGAGTGACCCCGCCCACCAAATGTGACCCAGAGTGACCCCGCCCACCAAATGTGACCCAGAGTGACCCCCGCCCACCAAATCGGACCCAGAGTGACCCCGCCCACCAAATCGGACCCAGAGTGACCCCGCCCACCAAATGTGACCCAGAGTGACCCCGCCCACCAAATGTGACTCAGAGTGACCCCGCCCACCAAATGTGACCCAGAGTGACCCCGCCCACCAAATCGGACCCAGAGTGACCCCCGCCCACCAAATCGGACCCAGAGTGACTCCGCCCACCCAATGTGACCCAGAGTGACCCCGCCCACCAAATGTGACCCAGAGTGACCCCGCCCACCAAATGTGACCCAGAGTGACCCCGCCCACCAAATGTGACCTAGAGTGACCCCGCCCACCAAATGTGACCCAGAGTGACCCCGCCCACCAAATGTGACCCAGAGTGACCCCGCCCACCAAATGTGACCCAGAGTGACCCCGCCCACCAAATGTGACCCAGAGTGACCCCGCCCACCAAATGTGACCCAGAGTGACCCCGCCCACCAAATGTGACCCAGAGTGACCCCGCTCACCAAATGTGACCCAGAGTGACCCCGCCCACCAAATGTGACCCAGAGTGACCCCGCCCACCAAATGTGACCCAGAGTGACCCCGCCCACCAAATGTGACCCAGAGTGACCCCGCCCACCAAATGTGACCCAGAGTGACCCCGCCCACCAAATGTGACCCAGAGTGACCCCGCCCACCAAAGGTGACTCAGAGTGACCCCGCCCACCAAATGTGACCCAGAGTGACCCCGCCCACCAAATGTGACCCAGAGTGACCCTGCCCACCAAATGTGACCCAGAGTGACCCCGCCCACCAAATCGGACCCAGAGTGACCCCGCCCACCAAATGTGACCCAGAGTGACCCCGCCCACCAAATGTGACCCAGAGTGACCCCGCCCACCAAATGTGACCCAGAGTGACCCCGCCCACCAAATGTGACCCAGAGTGACCCCGCCCACCAAATGTGACCCAGAGTGACCCCTGCCCACCAAATCGGACCCAGAGTGACCCCGCCCACCAAATGTGACGCAGAATGACCCCGCCCACCAAATGTGACCCAGAGTGACCCCGCCCACCAAATGTGACCCAGAGTGACCCCCCCCACCAAAGGTGACCCAGAGTGACCCCGCCCACCAAAGGTGACCCAGAGTGACCCCGCCCACCAAATGTGACCCCGCCCACCAAATGTGACCCCGCCCACCAAATCGGACCGCGAGTGGCCCCGCCCACCAAATCGGACCCAGAGGTGCCCCGCCCACCAAATCGGACCCAGAGTGACCCCGCCCACCAAATCGGACCCAGAGTGACCCCGCCCACCAAATCGGACCCAGAGTGACCCCGCCCACCAAATGTGACCCAGAGTGACCCCGCCCACCAAATGTGACTCAGAGTGACCCCGCCCACCAAATGTGACCCAGAGTGACCCCGCCCACCAAATCGGACCCAGAGTGACCCCCGCCCACCAAATCGGACCCAGAGTGACTCCGCCCACTCAATGTGACTTAGAGTGACCCCGCCCACCAAATGTGACCCAGAGTGACCCCGCCCACCAAATGTGACCCAGAGTGACCCCGCCCACCAAATGTGACCCAGAGTGACCCCGCCCACCAAATGTGACCCAGAGTGACCCCGCCCACCAAATGTGACCTAGAGTGACCCCGCCCACCAAATGTGACCCAGAGTGACCCCGCCCACCAAATGTGACCCAGAGTGACCCCGCCCACCAAATGTGACCCAGAGTGACCCCGCCCACCAAATGTGACCCAGAGTGACCCCGCTCACCAAATGTGACCCAGAGTGACCCCGCCCACCAAATGTGACAGTGACCCCGCCCACCAAATGTGACCCAGAGTGACCCCGCCCACCAAATGTGACCCAGAGTGACCCCGCCCACCAAATGTGACCCAGAGTGACCCCGCCCACCAAATGTGACCCCGCCCACCAAATCGGACCGCGAGTGGCCCCGCCCACCAAATCGGACCGCGAGTGGCCCCGCCCACCAAATCGGACCCAGAGGTGCCCCGCCCACCAAATTGGACCCAGAGTGACCCCGCCCACCAAATCGGACCCAGAGTGACCCCGCCCACCAAATCGGACCCAGAGTGACCCCGCCCACCAAATGTGACTCAGAGTGACCCCGCCCACCAAATGTGACCCAGAGTGACCCCGCCCACCAAATGTGACCCAGAGTGACCCCACCCACCAAATGTGACCCAGAGTGACCCCGCCCACCAAATGTGACCCAGAGTGACCCCGCCCACCAAATGTGACCCAGAGTGACCCCGCCCACCAAATGTGACCCAGAGTGACCCCGCCCACCAAATGTGACCCAGAGTGACCCCGCCCACCAAATGTGACCCAGAGTGACCCCGCCCACCAAATGTGACCCAGAGTGACCCCGCCCACCAAATGTGACCCAGAGTGACCCCGCCCACCAAATGTGACCCAGAGGTGCCCCGCCCACCAAATCTGACCCAGAGGTGCCCCGCCCACCAAATCTGACCCAGAGGTGCCCTACCCACCAAATCTGACCGAGGTGCCCTGCCCACCAAATCTGACCCAGAGGTGCTCAGCCCACCAAATCTGACCCAGAGTGGCCCCGCCCACCAAATCTGACCCAGAGTGGCCCCGCCCACTAAATCGGATCCAGAGTGGTCCCGTCTACCAAATCGGACACAGAGTGGCCCCGCCCACCAAATCATCCCCTGAGGGGCCCCGCCCACCAAACCAGCGCCTGAGGGGCACCCAAGTGTGAAAGTCTTGCAGGGGCAGCCCGGGCACCATTACAAAGCACTATCTGTAGTTCCTTCAGGAAATACCCATCTAGTATTATTATTGTAATCCGAACATGGTAAACTTATTCAGTTTTTTTCCGCAATTAATACGGCCCGAACCGCTGCACGCACAGACTCCAGTGAGGCATCATTTCGAAGCCAGCATCCACGAGAGGTGTGCTAAGTATTTTTCGTGTCGACCCAATTTGTAGTTTTTTTAAAAATTGCATTTAAAAAAAAAAAATTCTCATAGGAAATAATGGCGAACTTTCCATTACCCACAACTTGACCTTCCAAAGATGGCAGCTATGCAAATGTATGGTGTCCATTTTAGGACTTGATAAAGTGACTATGACACCCTCCGATCCGGTGTGTGAAAAGTAAGGGCCCCGCCCACCAAATCAGTCCCTGAGGTGCCCCGCCCACCAAATCGGTCCCTGAGGTGCCCCGCCCACCAAATCGGTCCCTGAGGTGCCCCGCCCACCAAATCGGTCCCTGAGGTGCCCCGCCCACCAAATCGGTCCCTGAGGTGCCCCGCCCACCAAATCGGTCCCTGAGGTGCCCCGCCCACCAAATCGGACCCAGAGGGGCCCCGCCCACCAAATCGGACCCAGAGTGACCCCGCCCACCAAATCGGACCCAGAGTGACCCCGCCCACCAAATGTGACCCAGAGTGACCCCGCCCACCAAATGTGACCCAGAGTGACCCCGCCCACCAAATCGGACCCAGAGTGACCCCGCCCACCAAATCGGACCCAGAGTGACCCCGCCCACCAAATGTGACCCAGAGTGACCCCGCCCACCAAATGTGACCCAGAGTGACCCCGCCCACCAAATGTGACCCAGAGTGACCCCGCCCACCAAACGTGACCCAGAGTGACCCCGCCCACCAAACGTGACCCAGAGTGACCCCGCCCACCAAACGTGACCCAGAGTGACCCCGCCCACCAAACGTGACCCAGAGTGACCCCGCCCACCAAATGTGACCCAGAGTGACCCCGCCCACCAAATGTGACCAAGAGTGACCCCGCCCACCAAATGTGACCCAGAGTGACCCCGCCCACCAAATGTGACCCAGAGTGACCCCGCCCACCAAATGTGACCCAGAGTGACCCCGCCCACCAAATCTGACCCAGAGTGACCCCGGCCACCAAATCAGACCCAGAGTGACCCCGCCCACCAAATCGGACCCAGAGTGACCCCGCCCTCCAAATGTGACCCAGAGTGACCCCGCCCACCAAATGTGACCCAGAGTGACCCCGCCCACCAAATGTGACCCAGAGTGACCCCGCCCACCAAATGTGACCCCGCCCACCAAATGTGACCCAGAGTGACCCCGCCCACCAAATGTGACCCAGAGTGACCCCGCCCACCAAATGTGACCCAGAGTGACCCCGCCCACCAAATGTGACCCAGAGTGACCCCGCCCACCAAATGTGACCCAGAGTGACCCCACCCACCAAATGTGACCCAGAGTGACCCCGCCCACCAAATGTGACCCAGAGTGACCCCGCCCACCAAATGTGACCCAGAGTGACCCCGCCCACCAAATCGGACCCAGAGTGACTCCGCCCACCAAATGTGACTCAGAGTGACCCCGCCCACCAAATGTGACCCAGAGTGACCCCGCCCACCAAATGTGACCCAGAGTGACCCCGCCCACCAAATGTGACCCAGAGTGACCCCGCCCACCAAATGTGACCCAGAGTGACCCCGCCCACCAAATGTGACCCAGAGTGACCCCGCCCACCAAATGTGACCCAGAGGTGCCCCGCCCACCAAATCTGACCCAGAGGTGCCCCACCCACCAAATCTGACCGAGGTGCCCTGCCCACCAAATCTGACCCAGAGGTGCTCTGCCCACCAAATCTGACCCAGAGTGGCCCCACCCACCAAATCTGACCCAGAGTGGCCCCGCCCACCAAATCGGACCCAGAGTGGTCCCGTCTACCAAATCGGACACAGAGTGGCCCCGCCCACCAAATCATCCCCTGAGGGGCCCCGCCCACCAAACCAGCGCCTGAAGGGCACCCAAGTGTGAAAGTCTTGCAGGGGCAGCCCGGGCACCATTACAAAGCACTATCTGTAGTTCCTTCAGGAAATACCCATCTAGTATTATTATTGTAATCCGAACGTGGTATACTTATTCAGTTTTTTTCCGCAATTAATGCGGCCTGAACCGCTGCACGCACAGACTCCAGTGAGGCGTCATTTCGAAGCCAGCATCCACGAGAGGTGTGCTAAGTATTTTTCATGTCTATCCGATTTGTAGTTTTTTTAAAAAAATCGCATTAAAAAAAAAAAAATTTCCCATAGGAAATAATGGCGAACTTTCCATTACCCCCAACTTGACCTTCCAAAGATGGCAGCTATGCAAATGTACAGTGTCCATTTTAGGACATGATCATTTATCAAAGTCAAACATCAGAATAAAGTGACTATGACACCCTCTCGTCCCGTGTGTGAAAAGTAAGTGCGCCCCCGGCCCCCAAATCGGACCCCAAGTGACCCCGCCCCACAAATCGGAACCTGAGTGACCTCGCCCCCAAATCAGACCCGAGTGACCCCGCCCCCCAAATCGGACCCCGAGTGACTCCGTCCCCCAAATCGGACCCAGAGTGACCCCACCCACCAAATGTGACCCAGAGTGGCCTCGCCCACCAAATCAGACCCTGAGGGGCCCCGCCCACCAAATCGGACCCTGAGGGGCCCCGCCCACCAAATCGGCCCCTGAGGGGCCCCGCCCACCAAATTGGCCCCTGAGGGGCCCCGCCCACCAAATCGGACCCTGAGGGGCCCCGCCCACCAAATCGGACCCAGAGTGACCCCACCCACCCAATGTGACCCAGAGTGGCCTCGCCCACCAAATCAGACCCTGAGGGGCCCCGCCCACCAAATCGGACCCTGAGGGGCCCCGCCCACCAAATCGGACCCTGAGGGGCCCCGCCCACCAACTAGGACCCTGAGGGGCCCCGCCCACCAAATCGGTCCCTATGGTGCCCCGCCCACCAAATCGGACCCAGAGTGACCCCGCCCACCAAATCGGACCCAGAGTCACCCCGCCCACCAAATCAGACCCAGAGTGACCCCGCTTACCAAATCGGACCCAGAGTGACCCTGCCCACCAAATCGGACCCAGAGTGGCTCCACCCACCAAATCGGACTCAGAGTGACCCCGCCCACCAAATCGGACCCCCAGGGGCTCCGCCCACAAATCGGACCGCGAGGTTCCCCGCCCGCCAAATCGGACCCCCAGGGGCCCCGCCCACCAAATCGGACCCCGAGTGGCCCCGCCCACCAAATCGGACCCAGAGTGACCCCACCCACCAAATAGTCCCCTGAGGGGCCCCGCCCACCAATTCGGCCTCTGAGGGGCCCCGCCCACCAAACCAGCACCTGAGGGGCACCCAAGTGTGAAAGTCTTGCAGGGGCAGCCCGGGCACCATTCCAAAGCACTATCTGTAGTTCCTTCAGGAAATACCCATCTAGTTATAGTGCTTTGTAAAAAGCACTATATTGTTATTCCACCGTAGACAACTTATTCTTTATAGTGCTTTTGTAAAAAGCACTATATTGTTATTCCACCGTAGACAACTTATTATTATTATTATTATTATTCAGTCCGCAATTAATGCGGCCCGAACCGCTGCACGCACAGACTCCAGTGAGGTGTCATTTCGAAGCTTGCGTTCCTGGCAGGTGTGCTAAGTATTTTTCGTGTCGATCGGATTTGTAGTTTTGGCGCAATTGGCGTTTGAAAATTTTGTCTCAATGCATTTCAATGGGGAAATGGCTGATTTCTGAGGCAATTTCAAAATAACTGCCAACTGCCACCTGGCTGATCAGCTCATTGATATGCGAAGTCAGACCCAGTTACTATGCCGACGCCTGCGAACTCTACATGACCCCACCAGGACACAGTTTTGCCAGATAATATCAGCAATTAAAGTGACCCGCACACCAAATGTGACCCTGAGGTGCCCCGCCCACCAAATTGGACACAGAGTGACCCCGCCTGCCAAATGTGACCCAGAGTGACCCCGCCCACCAAATGTGACCCAGAGTGACCCCGCCCACCAAATGTGTCCCAGAGTGACCCCGCCCACCAAATCGGACCCAGAGTGACCCCGCCCACCAAATGTGACCCAGAGTGACCCCGCCCACCAAATCGGACCCAGAGGGACCCCGCCCACCAAATGTGACCCAGAGTGACCCCGCCCACCAAATGTGACCCAGAGTGACCCCGCCCACCAAATCGGACCCAGAGTGACCCCGCCCACCAAATGTGACCCAGAGTGACCCCGCCCACCAAATCGGACCCAGAGTGACCCCGCCCACCAAATGTGACCCTGAGTGACCCCGCCCACCAAATGTGACCCAGAGTGACCCCGCCCACCAAATGTGACCCAGAGTGACCCCGCCCACCAAATGTGACCCAGAGTGACCCCGCCCACCAAATGTGACCCAGAGTGACCACGCCCACCAAATGTGACCCCGCCCACCAAATGTGACCCCGCCCACCAAATGTGACCCAGAGTGACCCCGCCCACCAAATGTGACCCAAAGTGACCCCGCCCACCAAATGTGACCCAGAGTGACCTCGCCCACCAAATGTGACCCAGAGTGACCCCGCCCACCAAATGTGACCCAGAGTGACCCCGCCCACCAAATGTGACCCAGAGTGACCCCGCCCACCAAATGTGACCCAGAGTGACCCCGCCCACCAAATGTGACCCAGAGTGACCCCGCCCACCAAATGTGACCCAGAGTGACCCCGCCCACCAAATGTGACCCAGAGTGACCCCGCCCACCAAATGTGACCCAGAGTGACCCCGCCCACCAAATGTGACCCAGAGTGACCCCGCCCACCAAATGTGACCCAGAGTGACCCCGCCCACCAAATGTGACCCAGAGTGACCCCGCCCACCAAATGTGACCCAGAGTGACCCCGCCCACCAAATGTGACCCAGAGTGACCCCGCCCACCAAATGTGACCCAGAGTGACCCCGCCCACCAAATGTGACCCCGCCCACCAAATGTGACCCAGTGACCCCGCCCACCAAATGTGACCCAGTGACCCCGTCCACCAAATGTGACCCCGCCCACCAAATGTGACCCAGAGTGACCCCGCCCACCAAATCGGACCCAGAGTGACCCCGCCCCCCAAATCGGACCCAGAGTGACCCCGCCCCCCAAATCGGACCCTGAGTGACCCCGCCCCCCAAATCGGACCCTGAGATGCCCCGCCCACCAAATTGGACCCTGAGGGGCCCCGTCCACCAAATCGGACCCTGAGGGGCCCCGTCCACCAAATCGGACCCTGAGGGGCCCCGTCCACCAAATCGGACCCTGAGGGGCCCCGTCCACCAAATCGGACCCTGAGGGGCCCCGCCCACCAAATCGGAGCCTGAGGGGCCCCGCCAACCAAATCGGACCCTGAGGGGCCCCGCCCACCAAATCGGACCCTGAGGGGCCCCGCCCACCAAATCGGACCCTGAGGGGCCCCGCCCACCAAATCGGACCCTGAGGGGCCCCGCCCACCAAATCGGAGCCTGAGGGGCCCCGCCAACCAAATCGGACCCTGAGGGGCCCCGCCCACCAAATCGGACCCTGAGGGGCCCCGCCCACCAAATAGACCCTGAGGGGCCCCATCCACCAAATCGGACTCTGAGGGGCCCCGCCCACCAAATCAGCACCTGAAGGGCACCCAAGTGTGAAAGTCTTGCAGGGGCAGCCCGGGCACCATTCCAAAGCACTATCTGTAGTTCCTTCAGGAAATACCCATCTAGTCTTATTATTATTATTCAGTCCGCAATTAATGCGGCCCGAACCGCTGCACGCACAGACTCCAGTGAGGTGTCATTTCGAAGCCAGCGTTCCTGGCAGGTGTGCTAAGTATTTTTCGTGTCGATCGGATTTGTAGTTTTGGCGCAATTGGCGTTTGAAAATTTTGTCTTAATGCATTTCAATGGGGAATTTGTTCCAATGGCTGATTTCTGAGGCAATTTCAAAATAACTGCCAACTGCCACCTGGCTGATTAGCTCATTGCGATGTGCAGTCAGACCCAGTTACTATGACATCGCCTACGAACTCTACATGACCCCACCAGGACACAGTTTTGCCAGATAATATCAGCTCTTAAAGTGACCAACCCACCAAATTGTTACCTGAGGTGTCCAGCCCACCAAATCGGAGGCCGAGTGGCCCCGTCCACCAAATCAGACCCCGAGGGGCCCCGCCCACCAAATCGGAGGCCGAGGCGCCCCGCCCACCAAATCGGAGGCCGAGGCGCCCCGCCCACCAAATCGGAGGCCGAGGCGCCCCGCCCACCAAATCGGAGACAGAGAAGCCCCGCCCACCAAATCGGAGGCCGAGGGGCCCCACCCACCAAATCGGAGGCCGAGGGGCCCCGCCCACCAAATCGGAGGCCGAGAGGCCCCGCCCACCAAATCGGAGGCCGAGGGTCCCCGCCCACCAAATCGGAGGTCGAGGGTCCCCGCCCACCAAATCGGAGGCCGAGGGTCCCCGCCCACCAAGTCGGAGGCCGAGGGTCCCCGTCCACCAAATCGAAGGGCCGAGGGGCCCCGACCCCCAAATTGGAGGCCGAGGGGCCCCGACCCCCAAATCGGAGGCCGAGGGGCCCCGACCACCAAATCAAAGGCCGTGGGGCCCCGACCTCCAAATCGGAGGCCAAGGGGCCCCGACCACCAAATCGGAGGCCGAGGGGCCCCGACCACCAAATCGGACCCCGAGGGGCCCCGACCACCAAATCGGAGGCCGAGGGGCCCCGACCACCAAATCGGACCCAGAGTGACTCCGCCCACCAAATGTGACTCAGAGTGACCCCGCCCACCAAATGTGACCCAGAGTGACCCCGCCCACCAAATGTGACCCAGAGTGACCCCGCCCACCAAATGTGACCCAGAGTGACCCCGCCCACCAAATGTGACCCAGAGTGACCCCGCCCACCACATGTGACCCAGAGTGACCCCGCCCACCACATGTGACCCAGAGTGACCCCGCCCACCAAATCGGACCCAGAGTGACCCCGCCCACCAAATGTGACCCAGAGTGACCCCGCCCACCAAATGTGACCCAGAGTGACCCCGCCCACCAAATGTGACCCAGAGTGACCCCGCCCACCAAATGTGACCCAGAGTGACCCCGCCCACCAAATGTGACCCAGAGTGACCCCGCCCACCAAATGTGACCCAGAGTGACCCCGCCCACCAAATGTGACCCAGAGTGACCCCGCCCACCAAATCGGACCCAGAGTGACCCCGCCCACCAAATCGGACCCAGAGGTGCCATGCCCACCAAATCGGACCCAGAGGTGCCATGCCCACCAAATCGGACCCAGTGGTGCCCCGCCCACCAAATCGGACCCAGAGGTGCCCCGCCCACCAAATCGGTCCGAGAGGTGCCCCGCCCACCAAATCGGACCCAGAGGTGCCCCGTCCACCAAATCGGACCCAGAGGTGCCCCGCCCACCAAATCGGACCCAGAGTGACCCCGCCCACCAAATGTGACTCAGAGTGACCCCGCCCACCAAATGTGACCCAGAGTGACCCCGCCCACCAAATGTGACCCAGAGTGACCACGCCCACCAAATGTGACCGAGTGACCCCGCCCACCAAATGTGACCCAGAGTGACCCCGCCCACCAAATGTGACCGAGTGACCCCGCCCACCAAATGTGACCCAGAGTGACCCCGCCCACCAAATGTGACCCAGAGTGACCCCGTCCACCAAATGTGACCAAGAGTGACCCCGCCCACCAAATGTGACCCAGAGTGACCCCGCCCACCAAATGTGACCCAGAGTGACCCCGCCCACCAAATGTGACCCAGAGTGACCCCGCCCACCAAATGTGACCCAGAGTGACCCCGCCCATCAAATGTGACCCAGAGTGACCCCGCCCACCAAATGTGACCCAGAGTGACACCACCCACCAAATGTGACCCAGAGTGACCCCGCCCACCAAATCGGACCCAGAGTGACCCCGCCCACCAAATCGGACCCAGAGGTGCCATGCCCACCAATTCGGACCCAGAGGTGCCATGCCCACCAAATCGGACCCAGTGGTGCCCCGCCCACCAAATCGGACCCAGAGGTGCCCCGCCCACCAAATCGGTCCGAGAGGTGCCCCGCCCACCAAATCGGACCCAGAGGTGCCCCGCCCACCAAATCGGACCCAGAGTGACCCCGTCCACCAAATGTGACCAAGAGTGACCCCGCCCACCAAATGTGACCCAGAGTGACCCCGCCCACCAAATGTGACCCAGAGTGACCCCGCCCATCAAATGTGACCCAGAGTGACCCCGCCCACCAAATGTGACCCAGAGTGACCCCACTCACCAAATGTGACCCAGAGTGACCCCGCCCACCAAATCGGACCCAGAGTGACCCCGCCCACCAAATCGGACCCAGAGGTGCCATGCCCACCAATTCGGACCCAGAGGTGCCATGCCCACCAAATCGGACCCAGTGGTGCCCCGCCCACCAAATCGGACCCAGAGGTGCCCCGCCCACCAAATCGGTCCGAGAGGTGCCCCGCCCACCAAATCGGACCCAGAGGTGCCCCGCCCACCAAATCGGACCCAGAGGTGCCCCGCCCACCAAATCGGACCCAGAGTGACCCCGCCCACCAAATGTGACTCAGAGTGACCCCGCCCACCAAATGTGACCCAGAGTGACCCCGCCCAAAAAATGTGACCCAGAGTGACCACGCCCACCAAATGTGACCGAGTGACCCCGCCCACCAAATGTGACCAAGAGTGACCCCGCCCACCAAATGTGACCCAGAGTGACCCCGCCCACCAAATGTGACCCAGAGTGACCCCGCCCACCAAATATGACCCAGAGTGACCCCGCCCACCAAATGTGACCCAGAGTGACCCCGCCCACCAAATGTGACCCAGAGTGACCCCGCCCACCAAATGTGACCCAGAGTGACCCCACCCACCAAATGTGACCCAGAGTGACCCCGCCCACCAAATCGGACCCAGAGTGACCCCGCCCACCAAATCGGACCCAGAGGTGCCATGCCCACCAAATCGGACCCAGAGGGGCCATGCCCACCAAATCGGACCCAGTGGTGCCCCGCCCACCAAATCGGACCCAGAGGTGCCCCGCCCACCAAATCGGTCCGAGAGGTGACCCGCCCACCAAATCGGACCCAGAGGTGCCCCGCCCACCAAATCGGACCCAGGGGTGCCCCGCCCACCAAATCGGACCCAGAGTGACCCCGCCCAACAAATGTGACTCAGAGTGACCCCGCCCACCAAATGTGACCCAGAGTGACCCCGCCCACCAAATGTGACCCAGAGTGACCACACCCATCAAATGTGACCCAGAGTGACCCCGCCCACCAAATCGGACCCAGGGTGACCCCGCCCACCAAATCGGACCCAGAGGTGCCATGCCCACCAAATCGGACCCAGAGGTGCCATGCCCACCAAATCGGACCCAGTGGTGCCCCGCCCACCAAATCGGACCCAGAGGTGCCCCGCCCACCAAATCGGTCCGAGAGGTGCCCCGCCCACCAAATCGGACCCAGAGGTGCCCCGCCCACCAAATCGGACCCAGAGGTGCCCCGCCCACCAAATCGGACCCAGAGGTGCCCCGCCCACCAAATCGGACCCAGAGTGACCCCGCCCACCAAATGTGACCGAGTGACCCCGCCCACCAAATGTGACCCAGAGTGACCCCGCCAACCAAATGTGACCCAGAGTGACCCCGCCCACCAAATGTGACCCAGAGTGACCCCGCCCACCAAATGTGACCCAAAGTGACCCCGCCCTCCAAATGTGACCCAGAGTGACCCCGCCCACCAAATGTGACCCAGAGTGACCCCGCCCACCAAATGTGACCCAGAGTGACCCCGCCCACCAAATGGGACCCAGAGTGACCCCGCCCACCAAATGTGACCCAGAGTGACCCCGCCCACCAAATGTGACCCAGAGTGACCCCGCCCACCAAATGTGACCCAGAGTGACCCCGCCCACCAAATGTGACCCAGAGTGACCCCGCCCACCACATGTGACCCAGAGTGACCCCGCCCACCAAATCGGACCCAGAGTGACCCCGCCCACCAAATGTGACCCAGAGTGACCCCGCCCACCAAATGTGACCCAGAGTGACCCCGCCCACCAAATGTGACCCAGAGTGACCCCACCCACCAAATGTGACCCAGAGTGACCCCGCCCACCAAATGTGACCCAGAGTGACCCCGCCCACCAAATGTGACCCAGAGTGACCCCGCCCACCAAATGTGACCCAGAGTGACCCCGCCCACCAAATCGGACCCAGAGTGACCCCGCCCACCAAATCGGACCCAGAGGTGCCATGCCCACCAAATCGGACCCAGAGGTGCCATGCCCACCAAATCGGACCCAGTGGTGCCCCACCCACCAAATCGGACCCAGAGGTGCCCCGCCCACCAAATCGGTCCGAGAGGTGCCCCGCCCACCAAATCGGACCCAGAGGTGCCCCGCCCACCAAATGTGACCCAGAGGTGCCCCGCCCACCAAATGTGACCCAGAGTGACCCCGCCCACCAAATGTGACCCAGAGTGACCCCGCCCACCAAATGTGACCCAGAGTGACCCCGCCCACCAAATCGGACCCAGAGTGACCCCGCCCACCAAATCGGACCCAGAGGTGCCATGCCCACCAAATCGGACCCAGAGGTGCCATGCCCACCAAATCGGACCCAGAGGTGCCCCGCCCACCAAATGTGACCCAGAGGTGCCCCGCCCACCAAATGTGACCCAGAGTGACCCCGCCCACCAAATGTGACCCAGAGTGACCCCGCCCACCAAATGTGACCCAGAGTGACCCCGCCCACCAAATCGGACCCAGAGTGACCCCGCCCACCAAATCGGACCCAGAGGTGCCATGCCCACCAAATCGGACCCAGAGGTGCCATGCCCACCAAATCGGACCCAGTGGTGCCCCACCCACCAAATCGGACCCAGAGGTGCCCCGCCCACCAAATCGGTCCGAGAGGTGCCCCGCCCACCAAATCGGACCCAGAGGTGCCCCGCCCACCAAATCGGACCCAGAGGTGCCCCGCCCACCAAATCGGACCCAGAGTGACCCCGCCCACCAAATGTGACTCAGAGTGACCCCGCCCACCAAATGTGACCCAGAGTGACCCCGCCCACCAAATGTGACCCAGAGTGACCACGCCCACCAAATGTGACCGAGTGACCCCGCCCACCAAATGTGACCCAGAGTGACCCCGCCCACCAAATGTGACCCAGAGTGACCCCGCCCACCAAATGTGACCCAGAGTGACCCCGCCCACCAAATGTGACCCAGAGTGACCCCGTCCACCAAATGTGACCAAGAGTGACCCCGCCCACCAAATGTGACCCAGAGTGACCCCGCCCACCAAATGTGACCCAGAGTGACCCCGCCCACCAAATGTGACCCAGAGTGACCCCGCCCACCAAATGTGACCCAGAGTGACCCCGCCCATCAAATGTGACCCAGAGTGACCCCGCCCACCAAATGTGACCCAGAGTGACACCACCCACCAAATGTGACCCAGAGTGACCCCGCCCACCAAATCGGACCCAGAGTGACCCCGCCCACCAAATCGGACCCAGAGGTGCCATGCCCACCAATTCGGACCCAGAGGTGCCATGCCCACCAAATCGGACCCAGTGGTGCCCCGCCCACCAAATCGGACCCAGAGGTGCCCCGCCCACCAAATCGGTCCGAGAGGTGCCCCGTCCACCAAATCGGACCCAGAGGTGCCCCGCCCACCAAATCGGACCCAGAGTGACCCCGCCCACCAAATGTGACTCAGAGTGACCCCGCCCACCAAATGTGACCCAGAGTGACCCCGCCCAAAAAATGTGACCCAGAGTGACCACGCCCACCAAATGTGACCGAGTGACCCCGCCCACCAAATGTGACCAAGAGTGACCCCGCCCACCAAATGTAACCCAGAGTGACCCCGCCCACCAAATGTGACCCAGAGTGACCCCGCCCACCAAATATGACCCAGAGTGACCCCGCCCACCAAATGTGACCCAGAGTGACCCCGCCCACCAAATGTGACCCAGAGTGACCCCGCCCACCAAATGTGACCCAGAGTGACCCCACCCACCAAATGTGACCCAGAGTGACCCCGCCCACCAAATCGGACCCAGAGTGACCCCGCCCACCAAATCGGACCCAGAGGTGCCATGCCCACCAAATCGGACCCAGAGGTGCCATGCCCACCAAATCGGACCCAGTGGTGCCCCGCCCACCAAATCGGTCCGAGAGGTGCCCCGCCCACCAAATCGGACCCAGAGGTGCCCCGCCCACCAAATCGGACCCAGGGGTGCCCCGCCCACCAAATCGGACCCCGAGTGACCCCGCCCAACAAATGTGACTCAGAGTGACCCCGCCCACCAAATGTGACCCAGAGTGACCCCGCCCACCAAATGTGACCCAGAGTGACCCCACCCACCAAATGTGACCCAGAGTGACCCCGCCCACCAAATCGGACCCAGAGTGACCCCGCCCACCAAATCGGACCCAGAGGTGCCATGCCCACCAAATCGGACCCAGAGGTGCCATGCCCACCAAATCGGACCCAGTGGTGCCCCGCCCACCAAATCGGACCCAGAGGTGCCCCGCCCACCAAATCGGTCCGAGAGGTGCCCCGCCCACCAAATCGGACCCAGAGGTGCCCCGCCCACCAAATCGGACCCAGAGGTGCCCCGCCCACCAAATCGGACCCAGAGGTGCCCCGCCCACCAAATCGGACCCAGAGTGACCCCGCCCACCAAATGTGACCGAGTGACCCCGCCCACCAAATGTGATCAGAGTGACCCCGCCCTCCAAATGTGACCCAGAGTGACCCCGCCCACCAAATGTGACCCAGAGTGACCCCGCCCACCAAATGTGACCCAGAGTGACCCCGCCCACCAAATGTGACCCAGAGTGACCCCGCCCACCAAATGTGACCCAGAGTGACCCCGCCCACCAAATGTGACCCAGAGTGACCCCGCCCACCAAATGTGACCCAGAGTGACCCCGCCCACCAAATGTGACCCAGAGTGACCCCGCTTACCAAATGTGACCCAGAGTGACCCCGCCCACCAAATGTGACCCAGAGTGACCCCGCCCACCAAATGTGACCCAGAGTGACCCCGCATACCAAATGTGACCCAGAGTGACCCCGCCCACCAAATGTGACCCAGAGTGACCCCGCCCACCAAATGTGACTCAGAGTGACCCCGCCCACCAAATGTGACCCAGAGTGATCCCACCCACCAAATGTGACCCAGAGTGACCCCGCCCACCAAATCGGACCCAGAGTGACCCCGCCCACCAAATGTGACCCAGAGTGACCCCGCCCACCATATCGGACCCAGAGTGACCCCGCCCACGAAATGTGACCCAGAGTGACCCCGCCCACCAAATCGGACCCAGAGTGACCCCGCCCACCAAATCGGACCCAGAGTGACCCCGCCCACCAAATGTGACCCAGAGTGACCCCGCCCATCAAATGTGACCCAGAGTGACCCCGCCCACCAAATGTGACCCAGAGTGACACCACCCACCAAATGTGACCCAGAGTGACCCCGCCCACCAAATCGGACCCAGAGTGACCCCGCCCACCAAATCGGACCCAGAGGTGCCATGCCCACCAATTCGGACCCAGAGGTGCCATGCCCACCAAATCGGACCCAGTGGTGCCCCGCCCACCAAATCGGACCCAGAGGTGCCCCGCCCACCAAATCGGTCCGAGAGGTGCCCCGCCCACCAAATCGGACCCAGAGGTGCCCCGCCCACCAAATCGGACCCAGAGTGACCCCGTCCACCAAATGTGACCAAGAGTGACCCCGCCCACCAAATGTGACCCAGAGTGACCCCGCCCACCAAATGTGACCCAGAGTGACCCCGCCCATCAAATGTGACCCAGAGTGACCCCGCCCACCAAATGTGACCCAGAGTGACCCCACTCACCAAATGTGACCCAGAGTGACCCCGCCCACCAAATCGGACCCAGAGTGACCCCGCCCACCAAATCGGACCCAGAGGTGCCATGCCCACCAATTCGGACCCAGAGGTGCCATGCCCACCAAATCGGACCCAGTGGTGCCCCGCCCACCAAATCGGACCCAGAGGTGCCCCGCCCACCAAATCGGTCCGAGAGGTGCCCCGCCCACCAAATCGGACCCAGAGGTGCCCCGCCCACCAAATCGGACCCAGAGGTGCCCCGCCCACCAAATGTGACCCAGAGTGACCCCGCCCACCAAATGTGACTCAGAGTGACCCCGCCCACCAAATGTGACCCAGAGTGACCCGCCCAAAAAATGTGACCCAGAGTGACCACGCCCACCAAATGTGACCGAGTGACCCCGCCCACCAAATGTGACCAAGAGTGACCCCGCCCACCAAATGTGACCCAGAGTGACCCCGCCCACCAAATGTGACCCAGAGTGACCCCGCCCACCAAATATGACCCAGAGTGACCCCGCCCACCAAATGTGACCCAGAGTGACCCCGCCCACCAAATGTGACCCAGAGTGACCCCGCCCACCAAATGTGACCCAGAGTGACCCCACCCACCAAATGTGACCCAGAGTGACCCCGCCCACCAAATCGGACCCAGAGTGACCCCGCCCACCAAATCGGACCCAGAGGTGCCATGCCCACCAAATCGGACCCAGAGGGGCCATGCCCACCAAATCGGACCCAGTGGTGCCCCGCCCACCAAATCGGACCCAGAGGTGCCCCGCCCACCAAATCGGTCCGAGAGGTGACCCGCCCACCAAATCGGACCCAGAGGTGCCCCGCCCACCAAATCGGACCCAGGGGTGCCCCGCCCACCAAATCGGACCCAGTGGTGCCCCGCCCACCAAATCGGACCCAGTGGTGCCCCGCCCACCAAATCGGACCCAGAGGTGCCCCGCCCACCAAATCGGTCCGAGAGGTGACCCCGCCCAACAAATGTGACTCAGAGTGACCCCGCCCACCAAATGTGACCCAGAGTGACCCCGCCCACCAAATGTGACCCAGAGTGACCCCACCCATCAAATGTGACCCAGAGTGACCCCGCCCACCAAATCGGACCCAGGGTGACCCCGCCCACCAAATCGGACCCAGAGGTGCCCCGCCCACCAAATCGGACCCAGAGTGACCCCGCCCACCAAATGTGACCGAGTGACCCCGCCCACCAAATGTGACCCAGAGTGACCCCGCCAACCAAATGTGACCCAGAGTGACCCCGCCCACCAAATGTGACCCAGAGTGACCCCGCCCACCAAATGTGACCCAAAGTGACCCCGCCCTCCAAATGTGACCCAGAGTGACCCCGCCCACCAAATGTGACCCAGAGTGACCCCGCCCACCAAATGTGACCCAGAGTGACCCCGCCCACCAAATGGGACCCAGAGTGACCCCGCCCACCAAATGTGACCCAGAGTGACCCCGCCCACCAAATGTGACCCAGAGTGACCCCGCCCACCAAATGTGACCCAGAGTGACCCCGCCCACCAAATGTGACCCAGAGTGACCCCGCCCACCACATGTGACCCAGAGTGACCCCGCCCACCAAATCGGACCCAGAGTGACCCCGCCCACCAAATGTGACCCAGAGTGACCCCGCCCACCAAATGTGACCCAGAGTGACCCCGCCCACCAAATGTGACCCAGAGTGACCCCACCCACCAAATGTGACCCAGAGTGACCCCGCCCACCAAATGTGACCCAGAGTGACCCCGCCCACCAAATGTGACCCAGAGTGACCCCGCCCACCAAATGTGACCCAGAGTGACCCCGCCCACCAAATCGGACCCAGAGTGACCTCGCCCACCAAATCGGACCCAGAGGTGCCATGCCCACCAAATCGGACCCAGAGGTGCCATGCCCACCAAATCGGACCCAGTGGTGCCCCACCCACCAAATCGGACCCAGAGGTGCCCCGCCCACCAAATCGGTCCGAGAGGTGCCCCGCCCACCAAATCGGACCCAGAGGTGCCCCGCCCACCAAATCGGACCCAGAGGTGCCCCGCCCACCAAATCGGACCCAGAGTGACCCCGCCCACCAAATGTGACTCAGAGTGACCCCGCCCACCAAATGTGACCCAGAGTGACCCCGCCCACCAAATGTGACCCAGAGTGACCACGCCCACCAAATGTGACCGAGTGACCCCGCCCACCAAATGTGACCCAGAGTGACCCCGCCCACCAAATGTGACCCAGAGTGACCCCGCCCACCAAATGTGACCCAGAGTGACCCCGCCCACCAAATGTGACCCAGAGTGACCCCGTCCACCAAATGTGACCAAGAGTGACCCCGCCCACCAAATGTGACCCAGAGTGACCCCGCCCACCAAATGTGACCCAGAGTGACCCCGCCCACCAAATGTGACCCAGAGTGACCCCGCCCACCAAATGTGACCCAGAGTGACCCCGCCCATCAAATGTGACCCAGAGTGACCCCGCCCACCAAATGTGACCCAGAGTGACACCACCCACCAAATGTGACCCAGAGTGACCCCGCCCACCAAATCGGACCCAGAGTGACCCCGCCCACCAAATCGGACCCAGAGGTGCCATGCCCACCAATTCGGACCCAGAGGTGCCATGCCCACCAAATCGGACCCAGTGGTGCCCCGCCCACCAAATCGGACCCAGAGGTGCCCCGCCCACCAAATCGGTCCGAGAGGTGCCCCGCCCACCAAATCGGACCCAGAGGTGCCCCGCCCACCAAATCGGACCCAGAGTGACCCCGCCCACCAAATGTGACTCAGAGTGACCCCGCCCACCAAATGTGACCCAGAGTGACCCCGCCCAAAAAATGTGACCCAGAGTGACCACGCCCACCAAATGTGACCGAGTGACCCCGCCCACCAAATGTGACCAAGAGTGACCCCGCCCACCAAATGTAACCCAGAGTGACCCCGCCCACCAAATGTGACCCAGAGTGACCCCGCCCACCAAATATGACCCAGAGTGACCCCGCCCACCAAATGTGACCCAGAGTGACCCCGCCCACCAAATGTGACCCAGAGTGACCCCGCCCACCAAATGTGACCCAGAGTGACCACACCCACCAAATGTGACCCAGAGTGACCCCGCCCACCAAATCGGACCCAGAGTGACCCCGCCCACCAAATCGGACCCAGAGGTGCCATGCCCACCAAATCGGACCCAGAGGTGCCATGCCCACCAAATCGGACCCAGTGGTGCCCCGCCCACCAAATCGGTCCGAGAGGTGCCCCGCCCACCAAATCGGACCCAGAGGTGCCCCGCCCACCAAATCGGACCCAGGGGTGCCCCGCCCACCAAATCGGACCCCGAGTGACCCCGCCCAACAAATGTGACTCAGAGTGACCCCGCCCACCAAATGTGACCCAGAGTGACCCCGCCCACCAAATGTGACCCAGAGTGACCCCACCCACCAAATGTGACCCAGAGTGACCCCGCCCACCAAATCGGACCCAGAGTGACCCCGCCCACCAAATCGGACCCAGAGGTGCCATGCCCACCAAATCGGACCCAGAGGTGCCATGCCCACCAAATCGGACCCAGTGGTGCCCCGCCCACCAAATCGGACCCAGAGGTGCCCCGCCCACCAAATCGGTCCGAGAGGTGCCCCGCCCACCAAATCGGACCCAGAGGTGCCCCGCCCACCAAATCGGACCCAGAGGTGCCCCGCCCACCAAATCGGACCCAGAGGTGCCCCGCCCACCAAATCGGACCCAGAGTGACCCCGCCCACCAAATGTGACCGAGTGACCCCGCCCACCAAATGTGATCCAGAGTGACCCCGCCCTCCAAATGTGACCCAGAGTGACCCCGCCCACCAAATGTGACCCAGAGTGACCCCGCCCACCAAATGTGACCCAGAGTGACCCCGCCCACCAAATGTGACCCAGAGTGACCCCGCCCACCAAATGTGACCCAGAGTGACCCCGCCCACCAAATGTGACCCAGAGTGACCCCGCCCACCAAATGTGACCCAGAGTGACCCCGCCCACCAAATGTGACCCAGAGTGACCCCGCCCACCAAATGTGACCCAGAGTGACCCCGCCCACCAAATGTGACCCAGAGTGACCCCGCATACCAAATGTGACCCAGAGTGACCCCGCCCACCAAATGTGACCCAGAGTGACCCCGCCCACCAAATGTGACTCAGAGTGACCCCGCCCACCAAATGTGACCCAGAGTGATCCCACCCACCAAATGTGACCCAGAGTGACCCCGCCCACCAAATCGGACCCAGAGTGACCCCGCCCACCAAATGTGACCCAGAGTGACCCCGCCCACCATATCGGACCCAGAGTGACCCCGCCCACGAAATGTGACCCAGAGTGACCCCGCCCACCAAATCGGACCCAGAGTGACCCCGCCCACCAAATCGGACCCAGAGTGACCCCGCCCACCAAATCGGACCCAGAGTGACCCCGCCCACCAAATCGGACCCAGAGTGACCCCGCCCACCATATCGGACCCAGAGTGACCCCGCCCACGAAATGTGACCCAGAGTGACCCCGCCCACCAAATCGGACCCAGAGTGACCCCGCCCACCAAATCGGACCCAGAGTGACCCCGCCCACCAAATCGGACCCAGAGTGACCCCGCCCACCATATCGGACCCAGAGTGACCCCGCCCACGAAATGTGACCCAGAGTGACCCCGCCCACCAAATCGGACCCAGAGTGACCCCGCCCACCAAATCGGACCCAGAGTGACCCCGCCCACCAAATGTGACTCAGAGTGACCCCGCCCACCAAATGTGACCCAGAGTGACCCCGCCCACCAAATGTGACCCAGAGTGACCCCGCCCACCAAATGTGACCCAGAGTGACCCCGCCCACCAAATATGACCCAGAGTGACCCCGCCCACCAAATGTGACCCAGAGTGACCCCGCCCACCAAATGTGACCCAGAGTGACCCCGCCCACCAAATGTGACCCAGAGTGACCCCACCCACCAAATGTGACCCAGAGTGACCCCGCCCACCAAATCGGACCCAGAGTGACCCCGCCCACCAAATCGGACCCAGAGTGACCCCGCCCACCAAATGTGACTCAGAGTGACCCCGCCCACCAAATGTGACCCAGAGTGACCCCGCCCACCAAATGTGACCCAGAGTGACCCCGCCCACCAAATCTGACCCAGAGTGACTCCGCCCACCAAATCTGACCCAGAGTGACTCCGCCCACCAAATTTGACCCAGAGTGACTCCGCCCACCAAATTTGACCCAGAGCGGCCCCGCCCACCAAATCGGCGCCTGAGGGGCACCCAAGTGTGAAAGTCTTGCAGGGGCAGCCCGGGCACCATTCCAAAGCACTATCTGTAGTTCCTTCAGGAAATACCCATCTAGTATTATTATTGTAATCCGAACGTGGTATACTTATTCAGTTTTTTTCCGCAATTAATGCGGCCTGAACCGCTGCACGCACAGACTCCAGTGAGGCGTCATTTCGAAGCCAGCGTCCACGAGAGGTGTGCTAAGTATTTTTCATGTCTATCCGATTTGTAGTTTTTTTTAAAAAATCGCATTAAAAAAAAAAAATTTCCCATAGGAAATAATGGCGAACTTTCCATTACCCCCAACTTGACCTTCCAAAGATGGCAGCTATGCAAATGTACAGTGTCCATTTTAGGACATGATCATTTATCAAAGTCAAACATCAGAATAAAGTGACTATGACACCCTCTCGTCCCGTGTGTGAAAAGTAAGTGCGCCCCCGGCCCCCAAATCGGACCCCAAGTGACCCCGCCCCACAAATCGGAACCTGAGTGACCTCGCCCCCAAATCAGACCCGAGTGACCCCGCCCCCCAAATCGGACCCCGAGTGACTCCGTCCCCCAAATCGGACCCAGAGGGGCCCCGCCCACCAAATCGGCCCCTGAGGGGCCCCGCCCACCAAATTGGCCCCTGAGGGGCCCCGCCCACCAAATCGGACCCTGAGGGGCCCCGCCCACCAAATCGGACCCAGAGTGACCCCACCCACCAAATGTGACCCAGAGTGGCCTCGCCCACCAAATCAGACCCTGAGGGGCCCCGCCCACCAAATCGGACCCTGAGGGGCCCCGCCCACCAAATCGGACCCTGAGGGGCCCCGCCCACCAACTAGGACCCTGAGGGGCCCCGCCCACCAAATCGGTCCCTATGGTGCCCCGCCCACCAAATCGGACCCAGAGTGACCCCGCCCACCAAATCGGACCCAGAGTCACCCCGCCCACCAAATCAGACCCAGAGTGACCCCGATTACCAAATCGGACCCAGAGTGACCCTGCCCACCAAATCGGACCCAGAGTGGCTCCACCCACCAAATCGGACTCAGAGTGACCCCGCCCACCAAATCGGACCCCCAGGGGCTCCGCCCACAAATCGGACCGCGAGGTTCCCCGCCCGCCAAATCGGACCCCCAGGGGCCCCGCCCACCAAATCGGACCCCGAGTGGCCCCGCCCACCAAATCGGACCCAGAGTGACCCCACCCACCAAATAGTCCCCTGAGGGGCCCCGCCCACCAATTCGGCCTCTGAGGGGCCCCGCCCACCAAACCAGCACCTGAGGGGCACCCAAGTGTGAAAGTCTTGCAGGGGCAGCCCGGGCACCATTCCAAAGCACTATCTGTAGTTCCTTCAGGAAATACCCATCTAGTTATAGTGCTTTGTAAAAAGCACTATATTGTTATTCCACCGTCGTCAACTTATTATAGTGCTTTTGTAAAAAGCACTATATTGTTATTCCCCCGTAGACAACTTATTATTATTATTATTATTCAGTCCGCAATTAATGCGGCCCGAACCGCTGCACGCACAGACTCCAGTGAGGTGTCATTTCGAAGCTTGCGTTCCTGGCAGGTGTGCTAAGTATTTTTCGTGTCGATCGGATTTGTAGTTTTGGCGCAATTGGCGTTTGAAAATTTTGTCTCAATGCATTTCAATGGGGAAATGGCTGATTTCTGAGGCAATTTCAAAATAACTGCCAACTGCCACCTGGCTGATCAGCTCATTGATCCATCAGATCAGATCCATCAGATCCATCAGATCCATCAGATCCAGTTACTATGCCAACGCCTACGAACTCTACATGACCCCACCAGGACACAGTTTTGCCAGATAATATCAGCTCTTAAAGTGACCCGCACACCAAATGTGACCCTGAGGTGCCCCGCCCACCAAATGTGACCCAGAGTGACCCCGCCCACCAAATGTGACCCAGAGTGACCCCGCCCACCAAATGTGACCCAGAGTGACCCCGCCCACCAAATGTGACCCAGAGTGACCCCGCCCACCAAATGTGACCCAGAGTGACCCCGCCCACCAAATGTGACCCAGAGTGACCCCGCTCACCAAATGTGACCCAGAGTGACCCCGCCCACCAAATGTGACCCAGAGTGACCCCGCTCACCAAATGTTGCCCAAAGTGACCCCGCCCACCAAATGTGACCCAGAGTGACCCCGCCCACCAAATGTGACCCAGAGTGACCCCGCCCACCAAATGTGACCCAGAGTGACCCCGGCCACCAAATCGGACCCAGAGTGACCCCGCCCACCAAATCGGACCCAGAGTGACCCCGGCCACCAAATCGGACCCAGAGTGACCCCGGCCACCAAATCGTACCCAGAGTGACCCCGCAGTCCAAATGTGACCCAGAGTGACCCCGCCCACCAAATGTGACCCAGAGTGACCCCGCCCACCAAATGTGACCCAGAGTGACCCCGCCCACCAAATGTGACCCAGAGTGACCCCGCCCACCAAATGTGACCCAGAGTGACCCCGCCCACCAAATGTGACCCAGAGTGACCCCGCCCACCAAATGTGACCCAGAGTGACCCCGCCCACCAAATGTGACCCAGAGTGACCCCGCCCACCAAATGTGACCCAGAGTGACCCCGCCCACCAAATCGGACCCAGAGTGACCCCGCCCACCAAATCGGACCCAGAGTGACCCCGCCCACCAAATGTGACTTAGAGTGACCCCGCCCACCAAATGTGACCCAGAGTGACCTCGCCCACCAAATGTGACCCAGAGTGACCCCGCCCACCAAATGTGACCCAGAGTGACCCCGCCCACCAAATGTGACCCAGAGTGACCCCGCCCACGAAATGTGACCCAGAGTGACCCCGCTCACCAAATGTGATCCAGAGTGACCCCGCCCACCAAATGTGACCCAGAGTGACCCCGCCCACCAAATGTGACCCAGAGTGACCCCGCCCACCAAAGGTGACCCAGAGTGACCCCGCCCACCAAATGTGACCCAGAGTGACCCCGCCCACCAAATGTGACCCAGAGTGACCCCGCCCACCAAATGTGACCCAGAGTGACCCCGCCCACCAAATGTGACGCAGAGTGACCCCGCCCACCAAATGTGACCCCGCCCACCAAATCGGACCGTGAGTGGCCCCGCCCACCAAATCAGACCCAGAGGTGCCCCGCCCACCAAAACGGACCCAGAGTGACCCCGCCCACCAAATCGGACCCAGAGTGACCCCGCCCACCAAATCAGACCCAGAGTGACCCCGCCCACCAAATGTGACCCAGAGTGACCCCGCCCACCAAATGTGACTCAGAGTGACCCCGCCCACCAAATGTGACCCAGAGTGACCCCGCCCACCAATTGTGACCCAGAGTGACCCCGCCCACCAAATGTGACCCAGAGTGACCCCGCCCACCAAATGTGACCCAGAGTGACCCCGCCCACCAAATGTGACCCAGAGTGACCCCGCCCACCAAATGTGACCCAGAGTGACCCCGCCCACCAAATGTGACCCAGAGTGACCCCGCCCACCAAATCGGACCCAGAGTGACTCCACCCACCAAATGTGACTCAGAGTGACCCCGTCCACCAAATGTGACCCAGAGTGACCCCGCCCACCAAATGTGACCCAGAGTGACCCCGCCCACCAAATGTGACCCAGAGTGACCCCGCCCACCAAATGTGACCCAGAGTGACCCCACCCACCAAATGTGACCCAGAGTGACCCCGCCCACCAAATGTGACCCAGAGGTGCCCCGCCCACCAAATCTGACCCAGAGGTGCCCCGTCCACCAAATCTGACCCAGAGGTGCCCCACCCACCAAATCTGACCGAGGTGCCCTGCCCACCAAATCTGACCCAGAGGTGCTCTGCCCACCAAATCTGACCCAGAGTGGCCCCGCCCACCAAATCTGACCCAGAGTGGCCCCGCCCACCAAATCGGACCCAGAGTGGTCCCGTCTACCAAATCGGACACAGAGTGGCCCCGCCCACCAAATCATCCCCTGAGGGGCCCCGCCCACCAAACCAGCGCCTGAGGGGCACCCAAGTATGAAAGTCTTGCAGGGGCAGCCCGGGCACCATTACAAAGCACTATCTGTAGTTCCTTCAGGAAATACCCATCTAGTATTAACATTGTAATCCGAACGTGGTAAACTTATTCAGTTTTTTTCTGCAATTAATGCGGCCTGAACCGCTGCACGCACACACTCCAGTGAGGCGTCATTTCGAAGCCAGCGTCCACGAGAGGTGTGCTAAGTATTTTCCGTGTCGATACGATTTGTAGTTTTTTTTAAAAATTGCAATTAAAAAAAAAAATTTCCCATAGGAAATAATGGCGAACTTTCCATTACCCACAACTTGACCTTCCAAAGATGGCAGCTTTGCAAATGTACGGTGTCCATTGTAGGACATGATAATTTATCAAAGTCAAACATCAGTATAAAGTGACTATGACACCCTGTCATCCCATGTGTGAAAAGTAAGTGCACCCCCGATACCATGTGTGAAAAGTAAGTGCACCGAGTGGCCCCGCCCCCAAATCGGACCCCGAGTGGCCCCGCCCCCCAAATCGGACCCCGAGTGGCCCCGCCCCCAAATCGGACCCCGAGTGACCCCGTCCACCAAATCGGACCCAGAGTGACCCCGCCCACCAAATCGGAACCAGAGTGACCCCGCCCACCAAATGTGACCCAGAGTGACCCCGCCCACCAAATGTGACCCAGAGTGACCCCGCCCACCAAATGTGACCCAGAGTGACCCCGCCCACCAAATGTGACCCAGAGTGACCCCGCCCACCAAATGTGACCCAGAGTGACCCCGCCCACCAAATGTGACCCAGAGTGACCCCGCCCACCAAATGTGACCCAGAGTGACCCCGCCCACCAAATGTGACCCAGAGTGACCCCGCCCACCAAATGTGACCCAGAGTGACCCCGCCCACCAAATGTGACCCAGAGTGACCCCGTCCACCAAATGTGACCCAGAGTGACCCCGCCCACCAAAGGTGACCCAGAGTGACCCCGCCCACCAAAGGTGACCCAGAGTGACCCCGCCCACCAAATGTGACCCAAAATGACCCCGCCCACCAAATGTGACCCAGAGTGACCCCGCCCACCAAATGTGACCCAGAGTGACCCCGCCCACCAAATGTGACCCCGCCCACCAAATGTGACCCCGAGTGGCCCCGCCCACCAAATCGGACCGCGAGTGGCCCCGCCCACCAAATCGGACCGCGAGTGACCCCGCCCACCAAATCGGACCCAGAGTGACCCCGCCCACCAAATCGGACCCAGAGTGACCCCGCCCACCAAATGTGACCCAGAGTGACCCCGCCCACCAAATGTGACCCAGAGTGACCCCGCCCACCAAATGTGACCCAGAGTGACCCCGCCCACCAAATGTGACCCAGAGTGACCCCGCCCACCAAATGTGACCCAGAGTGACCCCGCCCACCAAATGTGACCCAGAGTGACCCCGCCCACCAAATGTGACCCAGAGTGACCCCGCCCACCAAATGTGACCAAGAGTGACCCCGCCCACCAAATGTGACCCAGAGTGACCCCGCCCACCAAATGTGACCCAGAGTGACCCCGCCCACCAAATGTGACCCAGTGACCCCGCCCACCAAATGTGACCCAGAGTGACCCCGCCCACCAAATCGGACCCAGAGTGACCCCGCCCACCAAATGTGACTCAGAGTGACCCCGCCCACCAAATGTGACCCAGAGTGACCCCGCCCACCAAATGTGACCCAGAGTGACCCCGCCCACCAAATGTGACCCAGAGTGACCCCGCCCACCAAATGTGACCCAGAGGTGCCCCGCCCACCAAATCTGACCCAGAGGTGCCCCGCCCACCAAATCTGACCCAGAGGTGCTCTGCCCACCAAATCTGACCCAGAGTGGCCCCGCCCACCAAATCTGACCCAGAGTGGCCCCGCCCACCAAATCGGACCCAGAGTGACCCCGCCCACCAAATGTGACCCAGAGTGACCCCGCCCACCAAATGTGACCCAGAGTGACCCCGCCCACCAAATGTGACCCAGAGTGACCCCGCCCACCAAATGTGACCCAGAGTGACCCCGCCCACCAAATGTGACCCAGAGTGACCCCGCCCACCAAATGTGACCCAGTGACCCCGCCCACCAAATGTGACCGAGTGACCCCGCCCACCAAATGTGACCCCCGCCCACCAAATGTGACCCAGAGTGACCCCGCCCACCAAATGTGACCCAGAGTGACCCCGCCCACCAAATGTGACCCAGAGTGACCCCGCCCACCAAATGTGACCCAGAGTGACCCCGCCCACCAAATGTGACCCAGAGTGACCCCGCCCACCAAATGTGACCCAGAGTGACCCCGCCCACCAAATGTGACCCAGAGTGACCCCGCCCACCAAATGTGACCCAGAGTGACCCCGCCCACCAAATGTGACCCAGAGTGACCCCGCCCACCAAATCGGACCCAGAGTGGCCCCGCCCACCAAATCGGACCCAGAGTGACCCCGCCCACCAAATGTGACCCAGAGTGACCCCGCCCACCAAATGTGACCCAGAGTGACCCCGCCCACCAAATGTGACCCAGAGTGACCCCGCCCACCAAATGTGACCCAGAGTGACCCCGCCCACCAAATGTGACCCAGAGTGGCCCCGCCCACCAAATCGGACCCAGAGTGACCCCGCCCACCAAATGTGACCCAGAGTGACCCCGCCCACCAAATGTGACCCAGAGTGACCCCGCCCACCAAATGTGACCCAGAGTGACCCCGCCCACCAAATGTGACCCAGAGTGACCCCGCCCACCAAATGTGACCCAGAGTGACCCCGCCCACCAAATGTGACCCAGAGTGACCCCGCCCACCAAATGTGACCCAGAGTGACCCCGCCCACCAAATGTAACCCAGAGGTGCCCCGCCCACCAAATCTGACCCAGAGGTGCTCCGCCCACCAAATCTGACCCAGAGTGGCCCCGCCCACCAAATCTGACCCAGAGTGGCCCCGCCCACCAAATCGGACCCAGAGTGGCCCCGCCCACCAAATCATCCCCTGAGGGGCCCCGCCCACCAAACCAGCACCTGAAGGGCACCCAAGTGTGAAAGTCTTGCAGGGGTAGCCCGGGCACCATTACAAAGCACTATCTGTAGTTCCTTCAGGAAATACCCATCTAGTTCTTATTATTATTCTTATTATTAGGCTTTTTTCCGCAATTAATGCGGCCCGAACCGCTGCACGCACAGACTCCAGTGAGGTGTCATTTCGAAGCCAGCGTCCATGAGAGGTGTGCTAAGTATTTTTCGTGTCGATCGGATTTGTAGTTTTGGCGCAATGTGCGATTGAAAATTGTTTTTCCCTCATTGGAAAGCATTGTCAATGCATTTCAATAGGGAAATTTTGCCATAAGCTATAATGGCTGATATCTGAGGCAATTTAAAAAATAACTGCCAACTGCCACCTGGCTGATCAGCTCATTGATATGCGAAGTCAGACCAAGTTACTATGCCAACGCGTACAAACTCTACATGACCCCACCAGGACACAGTTTTGCCAGATAATATCAGCTCTTAAAGTGACCTACCCACCAAATTGTTACCTGAGGTGTCAGCCCACCAAATCGGACCGAGTGACCCCGCCCACCAAATTGGACCCAGAGGGTAAGTGCACCCCCGCCCCGTGTGTGCAAAAGTAAGTGCACCCCTTGTGTATGCAAAACTAAGTTCACCCCCACCCCAAGTGTATAAAAGTAAGTGCACCCCCGCCCTGTGTGTGCAAAAGTAACTGCACCCCCGCCCCCGTGTGTGCAAAAGTAAGTGCACCCCCGCCCCCGTGTGTGAAAAGTAAGTGCGCCCCCGGCCCTGGATGTGCAAAAGTAAGTGCACCCCCGACCCCGTGTGTGAAAAGTAAGTGCGCCCCCGGCCCCGGATGTGCAAAAGTAAGTGCACCCCCGGTCCCAGTTGTGCAAAAGTAAGTGCGCCCCCGCCCCCGTGTGTGCAAAAGTAAGTACGCCCCTGCCCCCGTGTGTGCAAAAGTAAGTGCACCCTGCCCCGTGTGTGAGAAGTAAGTGCGCCCCCGGCCCAGGATGTGCAAAAGTAAGTGCGCCCCCGGCCCCGGGTATGCAAAAGTAAGAGCGCCCCGGCCCCGGGTGTGCAAAAGTGTGCCCCGGGTGTGCAAAAGTAAGTGCGCCCCGGGTGTGCAAAAGTAAGTGTGCCCCGGGTGTGCAAAAGTAAGCGCCCCGACCCCATGTGTGCAAAAGTAAGTGCGCCCCCGGCCCCGGGTGTGCAAAATTAAGTGCGCCCCCAGCCCCGGATGTGCAAAAGTAAGTGCACCCCCGGTCCCAGGTGTGCAAAAGTAAGTGCGCCCCTGCCCCCGTGTGTGCAAAAGTAAGTACACCCCCGCCCCCGTGTGTGCAAAAGTAAGGGCACCCTGCCCCGTGTGTGAGAAGTAAGTGCGCCCCCAGCCCAGGATGTGCAAAAGTAAGTGCGCCCCCGGCCCCGGGTATGCAAAAGTAAGTGCGCCCCGGCCCCGGGTGTGCAAAAGTAAGTGCGCCCCGGGTGTGCAAAAGTAAGAGCGCCCCCGACCCCATGTGTGCAAAAGTAAGTGCGCCCCCGGCCCCGGGTGTGCAAAATTAAGTGCGCCCCCGGCCCCGGGTGTGAAAAGTAAGTGCACCCCCGGTCCCGGGTGTGAAAAGTAAGTGCACCCCCAATTCTGTGGGTGAAAAGTAAGTGCACCACCGCTCCCATGGGTGAAAAGGAAGTGCACCCTCGGTCCCGTGGGTGAAAAGTAAGTGCACCCCCGGTCCCGTGAGTTAAAAGTAAGTGCAACCCCGGTCCCGGGTATGCAAAAGTAAGAGCGCCCCGGCCCCGGGTGTGCAAAAGTGTGCCCCGGGTGTGCAAAAGTAAGTGCGCCCCGGGTGTGCAAAAGTAAGTGTGCCCCGGGTGTGCAAAAGTAAGAGCGCCCCGACCCCATGTGTGCAAAAGTAAGTGCGCCCCCGGCCCCGGGTGTGCAAAATTAAGTGCGCCCCCGGCCCCGGGTGTTCAAAAGTAAGTGCACCCCCGGTCCCAGGTGTGCAAAAGTAAGTGCGCCCCCGCCCCCGTGTGTGCAAAAGTAAGTACACCCCCGCCCCCGTGTGTGCAAAAGTAAGGGCACCCTGCCCCGTGTGTGAGAAGTAAGTGCGCTCCCAGCCCAGGATGTGCAAAAGTAAGTGCGCCCCCGGCCCCGGGTATGCAAAAGTAAGTGCGCCCCGGCCCCGGGTGTGCAAAAGTAAGTGTGCCCCGGGTGTGCAAAAGTAAGTGCGCCCCGGGTGTGCAAAAGTAAGTGCGCCCCGGGTGTGCAAAACTAAGTGCGCCCCGGGTGTGCAAAACTAAGTGGGCCCCGAGTGACCCCACCAGGACACAGTTTTGCCAGATAATATCAGCTCTTAAAGTGACCCGCCCACCAAATCGGCCCCTGAGGGGCCCCGCCCACCAAATCGGCCCCTGAGGGGCCCCGCCCACCAAATCGGACCCAGAGTGACCCCGCCCACCAAATCGGACCCAGAGTGACCCCGCCCACCAAATCGGACCCAGAGTGACCCCGCCCACCAAATCGGACCCAGAGTGACCCCGCCCACCAAATCGGACCCAAAGTGACCCCGCCCACCAAATCGGACCCAGAGTGACCCCGCCCACCAAATTGGACCCAGAGTGACCCCGCCCACCAAATCGGACCCAGAGTGACCCCGCCCACCAAATCAGACCCAGAGTGACCCCGCCCACCAAATCGGACCCAGAGTGACCCCGCCCACCAAATCGGACCCAGAGTGACCCCGCCCACCAAATTGGACCCAGAGTGACCCCGCCCACCAAATCGGACCCAGAGTGACCCCGCCCACCAAATCAGACCCAGAATGACCCCGCCCACCAAATCGGACCCAGAGTGACCCCGCCCACCAAATCGGACCCAGAGTGACCCCGCCCACCAAATCGGACCCAGAGTGACCCCGCCCACCAAATCGGACCCAGAGTCGCCCCGCCCACCAAATTGGCCCCCTGAGCGGCCCCGAACACCAAATCGGACCCAGAGTGACCCGGCCCACCAAATCGGACCCAGAGTGACCCCGCCCAAAAAATCGGACCCAGAGTGACCCCCGCCCACCAAATCGGACCCAGATTGACACCGCCCACCAAATCGGCCCCTGAGGGGCCCCAACCACCAAACGGGCACCTGAGGGGCACTCAAGTGTGAAAGCCTTGCAGGGGCAGCCCGGGCACCATTCCAAAGCACTATCTGTAGTTCCTTCAGGAAATACCCATCTAGTTATAGTGCTTTGTAAAAAGCACTATATTGTTATTCCACCGTAGTCAACTTATTCTTCTTATTATTATTCAGTCCGCAATTAATGCGGCCCGAACCGCTGCACGCACAGACTCCAGTGAGGTGTCATTTCGAAGCCAGCGTTCCTGGCAGGTGTGCTAAGTATTTTTCGTGTCGATCGGATATGTAGTTTTGGCGCAATTGGCGTTTGAAAATTTTGTCTTAATGCATTTCAATGGGGAAATTGTTCCAATGGCTGATTTCTGAGGCAATTTAAAAATAACTGCCAACTGCCACCTGGCTGATTAGCTCATTGCTATGTGCAGTCAGACCCAGTTACTATGCCAATGCCTACGAACTCTACATGACCCCACCAGGACACAGTTTTGCCAGATAATATCAGCTCTTAAAGTGACCCACACACCAAATCTGACCCTGAGGTGCCCAGCCCACCAAACCGGACCCAGAGTGACCCCGCCCACCAAACCGGACCCAGAGTGACCCCGCCCACCAAATAGGTCCCTGAGGGGCCCCGCCCACCAAATCTGTCCCTGAGGGGCCCCGCCCACCAAATCGGACCCTGAGGGGCCCCGCCCACCAAATCGGACCCTGAGGGGCCCCGCCCACCAAATCGGACCCTGAGGGGCCCCGCCCACCAAATCAGACCCCAAGTGACCCTGCCCACGAAATCGGACCCCGAGTGGCCCCGCCCACCAAATCGGACCCCAAGGTTCCCCGCCTCCCAAATCAGACCCGAGTGACCCCGCCCACAAAATCAGACCCAGATTGACCCCGCCCACCAAATCTGACCCAGATTGACCCCGCCCACCAAATTGGACCCAGTGTGACCCCGCCCACCAAATCGGACCCAGAGGGGAACCGCCCACCAAATCGGACCCCGAGGGGCCCCGCCCACCAAATCGGACCCCGCCCACCAAATCGGACCCCAAATCGGACCCCGGGAGGCCCCGCCCCCCAAATCGGACCCAGAGTGACCCCGCCCACCAAATCGGACCTGAGTGACCCCGCCCACCAAATCGGACTCAGAGTGACCCCGCCCACAAAATCGGACCCAGAGTGACCCCGCCCACCAAATCGGACCCAGAGTGACCCCGCCCACCAAATCGGACCCAGAGTGACCCCGCCCACCAAATCGGACCCAAAGTGACCCCGCCCACCAAATTGGACCCAGAGTGACCTCGCCCACCAAATCGGACCCAGAGTGACCCAACCCACCAAATCGGACCCAGAGTGACCCCGCCCACCAAATGTGACCCAGAGTGACCCCGCCCACCAAATGTGACCCAGAGTGACCCCGCCCACCAAATGTGACCCAGAGTGACCCCGCCCACCAAATGTGACCCAGAGTGACCCCGCCCACCAAATGTGACCCAGAGTGACCCCGCCCACCAAATGTGACCCAGAGTGACCCCGCCCACCAAATGTGACACAGAGTGACCCCGCCCACCAAATGTGACCCAGAGTGACCCCGCCCTCCAAATGTGACCCAGAGTGACCCCGCCCACCAAATGTGACCCAGAGTGACCCCGCCCACCAAATGTGACCCAGAGTGACCCCGCCCACCAAATGTGACCCAGAGTGACCCCGCCCACCAAATGTGACCCAGAGTGACCACGCCCACCAAATGTGACCCAGAGTGGCCCCGCCCACCAAATGTGACCCAGAGTGACCCCGCCCACCAAATGTGACCCAGAGTGACCCCGCCCACCAAATGTGACCCAGAGTGACCCCGCCCACCAAATGTGACCCAGAGTGACCCCGCCCACCAAATGTGACCCAGAGTGACCACGCCCACCAAATGTGACCCAGAGTGACCCCGCCCACCAAATGTGACCCAGAGTGACCCCGCCCACCAAATGTGACCCAGAGTGACCCCGCCTACCAAATCGGACCCAGAGTGACCCCGCCCACCAAATCGGACCCAGAGTGACCCCGGCCACCAAATCGGACCCAGAGTGACCCCGCCCTCCAAATGTGACCCAGAGTGACCCCGCCCACCAAATGTGACCCAGAGTGACACCGCCCACCAAATGTGACCCAGAGTGACCCCGCCCACCAAATGTGACCCCGCCCACCAAATGTGACCCCGCCCACCAAATGTGACCCAGAGTGACCCCGCCCACCAAATGTGACCCAGAGTGACCCCGCCCACCAAATGTGACCCAGAGTGACCCCGCCCACCAAATGTGACCCAGAGTGACCCCGCCCACCAAATGTGTCCCAGAGTGACCCCGCCCACCAAATGTGACCCAGAGTGACCCCGCCCACCAAATGTGACCCCGCCCACCAAATGTGACCCAGAGTGACCCCGCCCACCAAATGTGACCCAGAGTGACCCCGCCCACCAAATCGGACCCAAAGTGACCCCGCCCACCAAATGTGACCCAGAGTGACCCCGCCCACCAAATGTGACCCAGAGTGACCCCGCCCACCAAATGTGACCCAGAGTGACCCCGCCCACCAAATGTGACCCAGAGTGACCCCGCCCACCAAATGTGACCCAGAGTGACCCCGCCCACCAAATGTGACACAGAGTGACCCCGCCCACCAAATGTGACCCAGAGTGACCCCGCCCTCCAAATGTGACCCAGAGTGACCCCGCCCACCAAATGTGACCCAGAGTGACCCCGCCCACCAAATGTGACCCAGAGTGACCCCGCCCACCAAATGTGACCCAGAGTGACCACGCCCACCAAATGTGACCCAGAGTGGCCCCGCCCACCAAATGTGACCCAGAGTGGCCCCGCCCACCAAATGTGACCCAGAGTGACCCCGCCCACCAAATGTGACCCAGAGTGACCCCGCCCACCAAATGTGACCCAGAGTGACCCCGCCCACCAAATGTGACCCAGAGTGACCCCGCCCACCAAATGTGACCCAGAGTGACCACGCCCACCAAATGTGACCCAGAGTGACCCCGCCCACCAAATGTGACCCAGAGTGACCCCGCCCACCAAATGTGACCCAGAGTGACCCCGCCTACCAAATCGGACCCAGAGTGACCCCGCCCACCAAATCGGACCCAGAGTGACCCCGGCCACCAAATCGGACCCAGAGTGACCCCGCCCTCCAAATGTGACCCAGAGTGACCCCGCCCACCAAATGTGACCCAGAGTGACACCGCCCACCAAATGTGACCCAGAGTGACCCCGCCCACCAAATGTGACCCCGCCCACCAAATGTGACCCCGCCCACCAAATGTGACCGAGTGACCCCGCCCACCAAATGTGACCCAGAGTGACCCCGCCCACCAAATGTGACCCAGAGTGACCCCGTTCACCAAATGTGACCCAGAGTGACCCCGCCCACCAAATGTGTCCCAGAGTGACCCCGCCCACCAAATGTGACCCAGAGTGACCCCGCCCACCAAATGTGACCCCGCCCACCAAATGTGACCCAGAGTGACCCCGCCCACCAAATGTGACCCAGAGTGACCCCGCCCACCAAATGTGACCCAGAGTGACCCCGCCCACCAAATGTGACCCAGAGTGACCCCGCCCACCAAATGTGACCCAGAGTGACCCCGCCCACCAAATGTGACCCAGAGTGACCCCGCCCACCAAATGTGACCCAGAGTGACCCCGCCCACCAAATGTGACCCAGAGTGACCCCGCCCACCAAATGTGACCCAGAGTGACCCCGCTCACCAAATGTGACCCAGAGTGACCCCGCCCACCAAATGTGACCCAGAGTGACCCCGCCCACCAAATGTGACCCAGAGTGACCCCGCCCACCAAATGTGACCCAGAGTGACCCCGCCCACCAAATGTGACCCAGAGTGACCCCGCCCACCAAAGGTGACCCAGAGTGACCCCGCCCACCAAATGTGACCCAAAATGACCCCGCCCACCAAATGTGACCCCGCCCACCAAATGTGACCCCGAGTGGCCCCGCCCACTAAATCGGACCGCGAGTGGCCCCGCCCACCAAATCGGACCCAGAGGTGCCCCGCCCACCAAATCGGATCCAGAGTGACCCCGCCCACCAAATCGGACCCAGAGTGACCCCGCCCACCAAATCGGACCCAGAGTGACCCCGCCCACCAAATGTGACCCAGAGTGACCCCGCCCACCAAATGTGAGCCAGAGTGACCCCGCCCACCAAATCTGACCGAGGTGCCCTGCCCACCAAATCTGACCCAGAGGTGCTCTGCCCACCAAATCTGACCCAGAGTGGCCCCGCCCATCAAATCTGACCCAGAGTGGCCCCGCCCACCAAATCGGACCCAGAGTGACCCCGCCCACCAAATGTGACCCAGAGGTGCCGCGCCCACCAAATCTGACCCAGAGGTGCCCCGCCCACCAAATCTGACCGAGGTGCCCTGCCCACCAAATCTGACCCAGAGGTGCTCTGCCCACCAAATCTGACCCAGAGTGGCCCCGCCCATCAAATCTGACCCAGAGTGGCCCCGCCCACCAAATCGGACCCAGAGTGGTCCCGTCTACCAAATCGGACACAGAGTGGCCCCGCCCACCAAATCATCCCCTGAGGGGCCCCGCCCACCAAACCAGCGCCTGAAGGGCACCCAAGTGTGAAAGTCTTGCAGGGGCAGCCCGGGCACCATTACAAAGCACTATCTGTAGTTCCTTCAGGAAATACCCATCTAGTTATTATTATTCTTATTATTAGGCTTTTTTCCGCAATTAATGCGGCCCGAACCGCTGCACGCACAGACTCCAGTGAGGTGTCATTTCGAAGCCAGCGTCCATGAGAGGTGTGCTAAGTATTTTTCGTGTCGATCGGATTTGTAGTTTTGGCGCAATGTGCGATTGAAAATTGTTTTTCCCTCATTGGAAAGCATTGTCAATGCATTTCAATAGGGAAATTTTGCCATAAGCTATAATGGCTGATATCTGAGGCAATTTAAAAAATAACTGCCAACTGCCACCTGGCTGATCAGCTCATTGATATGCGAAGTCAGACCAAGTTACTATGCCAACGCGTACAAACTCTACATGACCCCACCAGGACACAGTTTTGCCAGATAATATCAGCTCTTAAAGTGACCTACCCACCAAATTGTTACCTGAGGTGTCAGCCCACCAAATCGGACCGAGTGACCCCGCCCACCAAATTGGACCCAGAGGGTAAGTGCACCCCCGCCCCGTGTGTGCAAAAGTAAGTGCACCCCTTGTGTATGCAAAACTAAGTTCACCCCCACCCCAAGTGTATAAAAGTAAGTGCACCCCCGCCCTGTGTGTGCAAAAGTAACTGCACCCCCGCCCCCGTGTGTGCAAAAGTAAGTGCACCCCCGCCCCCGTGTGTGAAAAGTAAGTGCGCCCCCGGCCCTGGATGTGCAAAAGTAAGTGCACCCCCGACCCCGTGTGTGAAAAGTAAGTGCGCCCCCGGCCCCGGATGTGCAAAAGTAAGTGCACCCCCGGTCCCAGTTGTGCAAAAGTAAGTGCGCCCCCGCGCCCGTGTGTGCAAAAGTAAGTACACCCCTGCCCCCGTGTGTGCAAAAGTAAGTGCACCCTGCCCCGTGTGTGAGAAGTAAGTGCGCCCCCGGCCCAGGATGTGCAAAAGTAAGTGCGCCCCCGGCCCCGGGTATGCAAAAGTAAGAGCGCCCCGGCCCGGGTGTGCAAAAGTGTGCCCCGGGTGTGCAAAAGTAAGTGCGCCCCGGGTGTGCAAAAGTAAGTGTGCCCCGGGTATGCAAAAGTAAGAGCGCCCCGACCCCATGTGTGCAAAAGTAAGTGCGCCCCCGGCCCCGGGTGTGCAAAATTAAGTGCGCCCCCGGCCCCGGATGTGCAAAAGTAAGTGTACCCCCGGTCCCAGGTGTGCAAAAGTAAGTGCGCCCCTGCCCCCGTGTGTGCAAAAGTAAGTACACCCCCGCCCCCGTGTGTGCAAAAGTAAGGGCACCCTGCCCCGTGTGTGAGAAGTAAGTGCGCCCCCAGCCCAGGATGTGCAAAAGTAAGTGCGCCCCCGACCCCGGGTATGCAAAAGTAAGTGCGCCCCGGCCCCGGGTGTGCAAAAGTAAGTGGGCCCCGGCTGTGCAAAAGTAAGTGCGCCCCGGGTGTGCAAAAGTAAGAGCGCCCCCGACCCCATGTGTGCAAAAGTAAGTGCGCCCCCGGCCCCGGGTGTGAAAAGTAAGTGCACCCCCGGTCCCGGGTGTGAAAAGTAAGTGCACCCCCAATTCTGTGGGTGAAAAGTAAGTGCACCACTGCTCCCATGGGTGAAAAGGAAGTGCAGCCTCGGTCCCGTGGGTGAAAAGTAAGTGCACCCCCGGTCCCGTGAGTTAAAAGTAAGTGCAACCCCGGTCCCGGGTATGCAAAAGTAAGAGCGCCCCGGCCCCGGGTGTGCAAAAGTGTGCCCCGGGTGTGCAAAAGTAAGTGCGCCCCGGGTGTGCAAAAGTAAGTGTGCCCCGGGTGTGCAAAAGTAAGAGCGCCCCGACCCCATGTGTGCAAAAGTAAGTGCGCCCCCGGCCCCGGGTGTGCAAAATTAAGTGCGCCCCCGGCCCCGGGTGTGCAAAAGTAAGTGCACCCCCGGTCCCAGGTGTGCAAAAGTAAGTGCGCCCCCGCCCCCGTGTGTGCAAAAGTAAGTACACCCCCGCCCCCGTGTGTGCAAAAGTAAGGGCACCCTGCCCCGTGTGTGAGAAGTAAGTGCGCCCCCAGCCCAGGATGTGCAAAAGTAAGTGCGCCCCCGGCCCCGGGTATGCAAAAGTAAGTGCGCCCCGGCCCCGGGTGTGCAAAAGTAAGTGTGCCCCGGGTGTGCAAAAGTAAGTGCGCCCCGGGTGTGCAAAAGTAAGTGCGCCCCGGGTGTGCAAAACTAAGTGCGCCCCGGGTGTGCAAAACTAAGTGGGCCCCGAGTGACCCCACCAGGACACAGTTTTGCCAGATAATATCAGCTCTTAAAGTGACCCGACCACCAAATCGGACCCTGAGGGGCACCGCCCACCAAATCGGACCCTGAGGGGCCCCGCCCACCAAATCGGCCCCTGAGGGGCCCCGCCCACCAAATCGGCCCCTGAGGGGCCCCGCCCACCAAATCGGACCCAGAGTGACCCCGCCCACCAAATCGGACCCAGAGTGACCCCGCCCACCAAATTGGACCCAGAGTGACCCCGCCCACCAAATTGGACCCAGAGTGACCCCGCCCACCAAATCGGACCCAGAGTGACCCCGCCCACCAAATCGGACCCAGAATGACCCCGCCCACCAAATCGGACCCAGAATGACCCCGCCCACCAAATCGGACCCAGAGTGACCCCGCCCACCAAATCGGACCCAGAGTGACCCCGCCCACCAAATCGGACCCAGAGTGACCCCGCCCACCAAATCGGACCCAGAGTGACCCCGCCCACCAAATCGGACCCAGAGTGACCCCGCCCACCAAATCGGACCCAGAGTCGCCCCGCCCACCAAATTGGCCCCCTGAGCGGCCCCGAACACCAAATCGGACCCAGAGTGACCCGGCCCACCAAATCGGACCCAGAGTGACCCCGCCCAAAAAATCGGACCCAGAGTGACCCCGCCCACCAAATCGGACCCAGAGTGACCCCCGCCCACCAAATCGGACCCAGATTGACACCGCCCACCAAATCGGCCCCTGAGGGGCCCCAACCACCAAACGGGCACCTGAGGGGCACTCAAGTGTGAAAGCCTTGCAGGGGCAGCCCGGGCACCATTCCAAAGCACTATCTGTAGTTCCTTCAGGAAATACCCATCTAGTTATAGTGCTTTGGGACAAAGCACTATATTGTTATTCCACCGTAGTCAACTTATTCTTCTTATTATTATTCAGTCCGCAATTAATGCGGCCCGAACCGCTGCACGCACAGACTCCAGTGAGGTGTCATTTCGAAGCCAGCGTTCCTGGCAGGTGTGCTAAGTATTTTTCGTGTCGATCGGATTTGTAGTTTTGGCGCAATTGGCGTTTGAAAATTTCGTCTCAATGCATTTCAATGGGAAATTGTTCCAACAATAAGGGATAATGGCTGATTTCTGAGGCAATTTCAAAATAACTGCCAACTGCCACCTGGCTGATGAGCTCATTGCTATGTGCAGTCAGACCCAGTTACTATGCCAACGCCTACGAACTCTACATGACCCCACCAGCACACAGTTTTGCCAGATAATATCAGCTCTTAAAGTGACCCCGCCCACCAAATTATTACCTGAGGTGTCCAGCACACCAAATCTGACCCAGTGTGACCCCGTCCACCAAATCAGACCCAGAGGGTAAGTGCACCCCCGCCCTGTATGTGCAAAAGTAAGTGCACCCCCGCCCCGTGTGTGCAAAAGTATGTGCACCCCCGGTCCCGTGGGTGAAAAGTAAGTGCATCGTCGGTCCTGTGGGTGAAAAGTAAGTGCACCCCCGGTCCCGTGGGTGAAAAGTAAGTGCACCCCCGCTGCCATATGTGAAAAGTAAGTGCACCCCCGATCCCGTGTGTGAAAAGTAAATGCACCCTCGGTCCCGTGGGTGAAAAGTAAGTGCACCCCCGGTTCTGGGTGTGAAAAGTAAGTGCACCCCAGGTGTGCAAAATTAAGTGCACCCTCGGTCCCGTGGGTGAAAAGTAAGTGCACCCCCGGTCCCGGGTGGGAAAAGTAAGTGCACCCCCGTTCCCGGGTGGGAAAAGTAAGTGCACCCCCGGTCCCGTGTGTGAAAAGTAAGTGCACCCCCAGTCCCGTGGGTGAAAAGTAAGCGCACCCCAGGTCCCGTGGGTGAAAAGTAAGTGCACTCCCGCTGCTATATGTGAAAAGTAAGTGCACCCCCGATCCCGTGTGTGAAAAGTAAGTGCACCCCCGTTCCCGTGTGTGAAAAGTAAGTGCACCCCCTATCCCGTGAGTGAAAACTAAGTGCACCCCCTATCCTGTGAGTGAAAAGTAAGTGCACCCCCGCTGCCATATGTGAAAAGTAAGTGCACCCCCGATTCCGTGTGTGAAAAGTAAATGCACCCTCGGTCCCGTGGGTGAAAAGTAAGTGCACCCTCGGTCCAGTGGGTGAAAAGTAAGTGCACCCCCGGTCCCGTGTGTGAAAAGTAAGTGCACCCCCGGTCCCTTGGGTGAAAAGTAAGTGCACCCCCTATCCCGTGAGTGAAAAGTAAGTGCACCCCCGCTGCCATATGTGAAAAGTAAGTGCACCCCCGATCCCGTGTGTGAAAAGTAAATGCACCCTCGGTCCCGTGGGTGAAAAGTAAGTGCACCCCCGCTGCCATATGTGAAAAGTAAGTGCACCCCCGATCCCGTGTGTGAAAAGTAAGTGCACCCCCGCTGCCATATGTGAAAAGTAAGTGCACCCCCGATCCCGTGTGTGAAAAGTAAATGCACCCTCGGTCCCGTGGGTGAAAAGTAAGTGCAGCCTCGGTCCCGTGAGTGAAAAGTAAGTGCACCCCCGCTGCCATATGTGAAAAGTAAGTGCACCCCCGATCCCGTGTGTGAAAAGTAAGTGCACTCTCGGTCCCTTGGGTGAAAAGTAAGTGCACCCCCTATCCCGTGAGTGAAAAGTAAGTGCACCCCCGCTGCCATATGTGAAAAGTAAGTGCACCCCCGATTCCGTGTGTGAAAAGTAAGTGCACCCTCGGTCCCGTGGGTGAAAAGTAAGTGCACCCTCGGTCCAGTGGGTGAAAAGTAAGTGCACCCCCGGTCCCATGTGTGAAAAGTAAGTGCACCCCCGGTCCCTTGGGTGAAAAGTAAGTGCACCCCCTATCCCGTGAGTGAAAAGTAAGTGCACCCCCGGTCCCGGGTGTGAAAAGTAAGTGCACCCCCGGTCCATTGGGTGAAAAGTAAGTGCACCCCCGGTCCATTGGGTGAAAAGTAAGTGCACCCCCTGTCCCGTGAGTGAAAAGTAAGTGCACCCCTGCTGCCATATGTGAAAAGTAAGTGCACCCCCGATCCCGTGTATGAAAAGTAAGTGCACCCCTGATCCCGTGTGTGAAAAGTAAGTGCACCCCCGGTCCCGGGTGGGAAAAGTAAGTGCACCCCCGTTCCCGTGTGTGAAAAGTAAGTGCACCCCCGATCCCGGGTGTGAAAAGTAAGTGCACCCCCGGTCCCGGGTGTGAAAAGTAAGTGCACCCCCGGTCCCGAGTGTGAAAAGTAAGCGCACCCCAGGTCACGTGGGTGAAAAGTAAGTGCTCCCCCGCCACCCAAATCGGACCCTGAGGGGCCCCGCCCACCAAATCGGACCCTGAATGGCCCCGCCCACCAAATCGGACCCTGAGGGGCCCCGCCCACCAAATCGGACCCTGAGGGGCCCCGCCAAACAAATCGGCCCCTGAGGGGTCCCGCCCACCAAATCGGCCCCTGAGGGGCCCCGCCCACCAAATCGGCCCCTGAGGTGCCCCGCCCACCAAATCGGACCCTGAGGGGCCCCACCCACCAAATCGGCCCCTGAGGGGCCCCGCCCACCAAGTCAGACCCTAAGGGGCCCCGCCCACCAAATCGGACCCTGAGGGGCCCCGTCCACCAAATCGGACCCTGAGGGACCCCACCCACCAAATCGGCCCCTAAGTGGCCCCGCCCACCAAATCGGCCCCTTAGGGGCCCCGCCCTCCAAATCGGCCCCTAAGAGGCCCCGCCCACCAAATCGGCCCCTGAGGGGCCCCGCCAACCAAATCGGCCCCTGAGGGGCCCCGCGCACCAAATCAGCGCCTGAGGGGCACCGCCCACCAAATCGACCCCTGAGGGGCCCCGCCCACCAAATTGTCCCCTAAGGGGCCCCGCCCACCAAATCGGCTCCTGAGGGGCCCCGCCCACCAAATCGGCCCCTGAGGGGCCCCGCCCACCAAATCGGCCCCTGAGGGGCCCCGCCCACCAAATCGGACCCTGAGGGGCCCCGCCCACCAAATGTGACCCAGAGTGACCCCGCCGACCAAATGTGACCCAGAGTGACCCCGCCCACCAAATGTGACCCAGAGTGACCCCGCCCACCAAATGTGACCGAGTGACCCCGCCCACCAAATGTGACCCAGAGTGACCCCGCCCACCAAATGTGACCCAGAGTGACCCCGCCCACCAAATGTGACCCAGAGTGACCCCGCCCACCAAATCGGACCCAGAGTGACCTCGCCCACCAAATCGGACCCAGAGGTGCCATGCCCACCAAATCGGACCCAGTGGTGCCCCGCCCACCAAATCGGACCCAGAGTGACCCCGCCCACCAAATGTGACCCCGCCCACCAAATGTGACCCAGAGTGACCCCGCCCACCAAATGTGACCCAGAGTGACCCCGCCCACCAAATGTGACCCAGAGTGACCCCGCCCACCAAATGTGACCCAGAGTGACCCCGCCCACCAAATCGGACCCAGAGTGACCTCGCCCACCAAATCGGACCCAGAGGTGCCATGCCCACCAAATCGGACCCAGTGGTGCCCCGCCCACCAAATCGGACCCAGAGATGCCCCGCCCACCAAATCGGTCCGAGAGGTGCCCCACCCACCAAATGTGACCCAGAGTGACCTCGCCCACCAAATGTGACCCAGAGTGACCCCGCCCACCAAATGTGACCGAGTGACCCCGCCCACCAAATGTGACCCAGAGTGACCCCGCCCACCAAATGTGACCCAAAGTGACCCCGCCCACCAAATGTGACCCAGAGTGACCCCGCCCACCAAATCGGACCAAGAGTGACCCCGCCCACCAAATCGGACCCAGAGTGACCCCGCCCACCAAAAGTGACCCAGAGTGACCCCGCCCACCAAATGTGACCCAGAGTGACCCTGCCCACCAAATGTGACCCAGAGTGACCCCGCCCACCAAATGTGACCCAGAGTGACCCCGCCCACCAAATGTGACCGAGTGACCCCGCCCACCAAATGTGACCGAGTGACCCCGCCCACCAAATGTGACCGAGAGTGACCCCGCCCACCAAATGTGACCCAGAGTGACCCCGCCCACCAAATGTGACCCAGAGTGACCCCGCCCACCAAATGTGACCCAGAGTGACCCCGCCCACCAAATGTGACCCAGAGTGACCCCGCCCACCAAATGTGACCCAGAGTGACCCCGCCCACCAAATGTGACCCAGAGTGACCCCGCCCACCAAATGTGACCCAGAGTGACCCCGCCCACCAAATGTGACCCAGAGTGACCCCGCCCACCAAATGTGACCCAGTGTGACCCCGCCCACCAAATGTGACCCAGAGTGACCCCGCCCACCAAATGTGACCCCGCCCACCAAATGTGACCCAGAGTGACCCCGCCCACCAAATGTGACCCAGAGTGACCCCGCCCACCAAATGTGACCCAGAGTGACCCCGCCCACCAAATGTGACTCAGTGACCCCGCCCACCAAATGTGACTCAGTGACCCCGCCCACCAAATGTGACCCAGAGTGACCCCGCCCACCAAATGTGACCCAGAGTGACCCCGCCCACCAAATGTGACCCAGAGTGACCCCGCCCACCAAATGTGACCCAGAGTGACCCCGCCCACCAAATGTGACCCAGAGTGATCCCGCCCACCAAATGTGACCCAGAGTGACCCCGCCCACCAAATGTGACCCAGAGTGACCCCGCCCACCAAATGTGACCCAGAGTGACCCCGCCCACCAAATGTGACCCAGAGTGACCCCGCCCACCAAATGTGACCCCGCCCACCAAATGTGACCCCGCCCACCAAATGTGACCCAGAGTGACCCCGCCCACCAAATGTGACCCAGAGTGACCCCGCCCACCAAATGTGACCCAGAGTGACCCCGCCCACCAAATGTGACCCAGAGTGACCCCGCCCACCAAATGTGACCCAGAGTGACCCCGCCCACCAAATGTGACCCAGAGTGACCCCACCCACCAAATGTGACCCAGAGTGACCCCGCCCACCAAATGTGACCCAGAGTGACCCCGCCCACCAAATGTGACCCAGAGTGACCCCGCCCACCAAATGTGACCCAGAGTGACCCCGCCCACCAAATGTGACCCCCGCCCACCAAATGTGACCCAGAGTGACCCCGCCCACCAAATGTGACCCAGAGTGACCCCGCCCACCAAATGTGACCCAGAGTGACCCCGCCCAGCAAATGTGACCCCCGCCCACCAAATGTGACCCAGAGTGACCCCGCCCACCAAATGTGACCCCGCCCACCAAATGTGACCCAGAGTGACCCCGCCCACCAAATGTGACCCAGAGTGACCCCGCCCACCAAATGTGACCCAGAGTGACCCCGCCCACCAAATGTGACCCAGAGTGACCCCGCCCACCAAATGTGACCCAGAGTGACCCCGCCCACCAAATGTGACCCAGAGTGACCCCGCCCACCAAATGTGACCCAGAGTGACCCCGCCCACCAAATGTGACCCAGAGTGACCCCGCCCACCAAATGTGACCCAGTGTGACCCCGCCCACCAAATGTGACCCAGAGTGACCCCGCCCACCAAATGTGACCCAGAGTGACCCCGCCCACCAAATGTGACCCAGTGTGACCCCGCCCACCAAATGTGACCCAGAGTGACCCCGCCCACCAAATGTGACTCAGTGACCCCGCCCACCAAATGTGACTCAGTGACCCCGCCCACCAAATGTGACCCAGAGTGACCCCGCCCACCAAATGTGACCCAGAGTGACCCCGCCCACCAAATGTGACCCAGAGTGACCCCGCCCACCAAATGTGACCCAGAGTGACCCCGCCCACCAAATGTGACCCAGAGTGACCCCGCCCACCAAATGTGACCCAGAGTGACCCCGCCCACCAAATGTGACCCAGAGTGACCCCGCCCACCAAATGTGACCCAGAATGACCCCGCCCACCAAATGTGACCCAGAGTGACCCCGCCCACCAAATGTGACCCCGCCCACCAAATGTGACCCCGCCCACCAAATGTGACCCAGAGTGACCCCGCCCACCAAATGTGACCCAGAGTGACCCCGCCCACCAAATGTGACCCAGAGTGACCCCGCCCACCAAATGTGACCCAGAGTGACCCCGCCCACCAAATGTGACCCAGAGTGACCCCGCCCACCAAATGTGACCCAGAGTGACCCCACCCACCAAATGTGACCCAGAGTGACCCCGCCCACCAAATGTGACCCAGAGTGACCCCGCCCACCAAATGTGACCCAGAGTGACCCCGCCCACCAAATGTGACCCAGAGTGACCCCGCCCACCAAATGTGACCCCCGCCCACCAAATGTGACCCAGAGTGACCCCGCCCACCAAATGTGACCCAGAGTGACCCCGCCCACCAAATGTGACCCAGAGTGACCCCGCCCAGCAAATGTGACCCCCGCCCACCAAATGTGACCCAGAGTGACCCCGCCCACCAAATGTGACCCCGCCCACCAAATGTGACCCAGAGTGACCCCGCCCACCAAATGTGACCCAGAGTGACCCCGCCCACCAAATGTGACCCAGAGTGACCCCGCCCACCAAATGTGACCCAGAGTGACCCCGCCCACCAAATGTGACCCAGAGTGACCCCGCCCACCAAATGTGACCCAGAGTGACCCCGCCCACCAAATGTGACCCAGAGTGACCCCGCCCACCAAATGTGACCCAGAGTGACCCCGCCCACCAAATGTGACCCAGTGTGACCCCGCCCACCAAATGTGACCCAGAGTGACCCCGCCCACCAAATGTGACCCCCGCCCACCAAATGTGACCCAGAGTGACCCCGCCCACCAAATGTGACCCAGAGTGACCCCGCCCACCAAATGTGACCCAGAGTGACCCCGCCCACCAAATGTGACCCAGAGTGACCCCGCCCACCAAATGTGACCCAGAGTGACCCCGCCCACGAAATGTGACCCAGAGTGACCCCGCCCACCAAATGTGACCCAGAGTGACCCCGCCCACCAAATGTGACCCCGCCCACCAAATGTGACCCAGAGTGACCCCGCCCACCAAATGTGACCCAGAGTGACCCCGCCCACCAAATGTGACCCAGAGTGACCCCGCCCACCAAATGTGACCCAGAGTGACCCCGCCCACCAAATGTGACCCAGAGTGACCCCGCCCACCAAATGTGACCCAGAGTGACCCCGCCCACCAAATGTGACCCAGAGTGACCCCGCCCACCAAATGTGACCCAGAGTGACCCCGCCCACCAAATGTGATCCAGAGTGACCCCGCCCACCAAATGTGACCCAGAGTGACCCCGCCCACCAAATGTGACCCAGAGTGACCCCGCCCACCAAATGTGACCCAGAGTGACCCCGCCCACCAAATGTGACCCAGAGTGACCCCGCCCACCAAATGTGACCCAGAGTGACCTCGCCCACCAAATGTGACCCAGAGTGACACCGCCCACCAAATGTGACCCAGAGTGACCCCGCCCACCAAATGTGACCCAGAGTGACCCCGCCCACCAAATGTGACCCAGAGTGACCCCGCCCACCAAATGTGACCCAGAGTGACCCCGCCCACCAAATGTGACCCAGAGTGACCCCGCCCACCAAATGTGACCCAGAGTGACCCCGCCCACCAAATGTGACCCAGAGTGACCCCGCCCACCAAATGTGACCCCGCCCACCAAATGTGACCCCGCCCACCAAATGTGACCCAGAGTGACCCCGCCCACCAAATGTGACCCAGAGTGACCCCGCCCACCAAATGTGACCCAGAGTGACCCCGCCCACCAAATGTGACCCAGAGTGACCCCGCCCACCAAATGTGACCCAGAGTGACCCCGCCCACCAAATGTGACCCAGAGTGACCCCACCCACCAAATGTGACCCAGAGTGACCCCGCCCACCAAATGTGACCCAGAGTGACCCCGCCCACCAAATGTGACCCAGAGTGACCCCGCCCACCAAATGTGACCCAGAGTGACCCCGCCCACCAAATGTGACCCAGAGTGACCCCGCCCAGCAAATGTGACCCCCGCCCACCAAATGTGACCCAGAGTGACCCCGCCCACCAAATGTGACCCCGCCCACCAAATGTGACCCAGAGTGACCCCGCCCACCAAATGTGACCCAGAGTGACCCCGCCCACCAAATGTGACCCAGAGTGACCCCGCCCAGCAAATGTGACCCCCGCCCACCAAATGTGACCCAGAGTGACCCCGCCCACCAAATGTGACCCCGCCCACCAAATGTGACCCAGAGTGACCCCGCCCACCAAATGTGACCCAGAGTGACCCCGCCCACCAAATGTGACCCAGAGTGACCCCGCCCACCAAATGTGACCCAGAGTGACCCCACCCACCAAATGTGACCCAGAGTGACCCCGCCCACCAAATGTGACCCAGAGTGACCCCGCCCACCAAATGTGACCCAGAGTGACCCCGCCCACCAAATGTGACCCAGAGTGACCCCGCCCACCAAATGTGACCCAGAGTGACCCCGCCCAGCAAATGTGACCCCCGCCCACCAAATGTGACCCAGAGTGACCCCGCCCACCAAATGTGACCCCGCCCACCAAATGTGACCCAGAGTGACCCCGCCCACCAAATGTGACCCAGAGTGACCCCGCCCACCAAATGTGACCCAGAGTGACCCCGCCCACCAAATGTGACCCAGAGTGACCCCGCCCACCAAATGTGACCCAGAGTGACCCCGCCCACCAAATGTGACCCAGAGTGACCCCGCCCACCAAATGTGACCCAGAGTGACCCCGCCCACCAAATGTGACCCAGAGTGACCCCGCCCACCAAATGTGACCCAGTGTGACCCCGCCCACCAAATGTGACCCAGAGTGACCCCGCCCACCAAATGTGACCCCCGCCCACCAAATGTGACCCAGAGTGACCCCGCCCACCAAATGTGACCCAGAGTGACCCCGCCCACCAAATGTGACCCAGAGTGACCCCGCCCACCAAATGTGACCCAGAGTGACCCCGCCCACCAAATGTGACCCAGAGTGACCCCGCCCACGAAATGTGACCCAGAGTGACCCCGCCCACCAAATGTGACCCAGAGTGACCCCGCCCACCAAATGTGACCCCGCCCACCAAATGTGACCCAGAGTGACCCCGCCCACCAAATGTGACCCAGAGTGACCCCGCCCACCAAATGTGACCCAGAGTGACCCCGCCCACCAAATGTGACCCAGAGTGACCCCGCCCACCAAATGTGACCCAGAGTGACCCCGCCCACCAAATGTGACCCAGAGTGACCCCGCCCACCAAATGTGACCCAGAGTGACCCCGCCCACCAAATGTGACCCAGAGTGACCCCGCCCACCAAATGTGATCCAGAGTGACCCCGCCCACCAAATGTGACCCAGAGTGACCCCGCCCACCAAATGTGACCCAGAGTGACCCCGCCCACCAAATGTGACCCAGAGTGACCCCGCCCACCAAATGTGACCCAGAGTGACCCCGCCCACCAAATGTGACCCAGAGTGACCTCGCCCACCAAATGTGACCCAGAGTGACACCGCCCACCAAATGTGACCCAGAGTGACCCCGCCCACCAAATGTGACCCAGAGTGACCCCGCCCACCAAATGTGACCCAGAGTGACACCGCCCACCAAATGTGACCCAGAGTGACACCGCCCACCAAATGTGACCCAGAGTGACCCCGCCCACCAAATGTGACCCAGAGTGACCCCGCCCACCAAATGTGACCCAGAGTGACCCCGCCCACCAAATGTGACCCAGAGTGACCCCGCCCACCAAATGTGACCCCGCCCACCAAATGTGACCCAGAGTGACCCCGCCCACCAAATGTGACCCAGAGTGATCTCGCCCACCAAATGTGACCCAGAGTGACCCCGCCCACCAAATGTGACCGAGTGACCCCGCCCACCAAATGTGACCCAGAGTGACCCCGCCCACCAAATGTGACCCAGAGTGACCCCGCCCACCAAATGTGACCCAGAGTGACCCCGCCCACCAAATGTGACCCAGAGTGACCCCGCCCACCAAATGTGACCCAGAGTGACCCCGCCCACCAAATGTGACCCAGAGTGACACCGCCCACCAAATGTGACCCAGAGTGACCCCGCCCACCAAATGTGACCCAGAGTGACCCCGCCCACCAAATGTGACCCAGAGTGACCCCGCCCACCAAATGTGACCCAGAGTGACCCCGCCCACCAAATGTGACCCAGAGTGATCCCGCCCACCAAATGTGACCCAGAGTGACCCCGCCCACCAAATGTGACCCAGAGTGACCCCGCCCACCAAATGTGACCCAGAGTGACCCCGCCCACCAAATGTGACCCAGAGTGACCCCGCCCACCAAATGTGACCCCGCCCACCAAATGTGACCCCGCCCACCAAATGTGACCCAGAGTGACCCCGCCCACCAAATGTGACCCAGAGTGACCCCGCCCACCAAATGTGACCCAGAGTGACCCCGCCCACCAAATGTGACCCAGAGTGACCCCGCCCACCAAATGTGACCCAGAGTGACCCCGCCCACCAAATGTGACCCAGAGTGACCCCACCCACCAAATGTGACCCAGAGTGACCCCGCCCACCAAATGTGACCCAGAGTGACCCCGCCCACCAAATGTGACCCAGAGTGACCCCGCCCACCAAATGTGACCCCCGCCCACCAAATGTGACCCAGAGTGACCCCGCCCACCAAATGTGACCCAGAGTGACCCCGCCCACCAAATGTGACCCAGAGTGACCCCGCCCAGCAAATGTGACCCCCGCCCACCAAATGTGACCCAGAGTGACCCCGCCCACCAAATGTGACCCCGCCCACCAAATGTGACCCAGAGTGACCCCGCCCACCAAATGTGACCCAGAGTGACCCCGCCCACCAAATGTGACCCAGAGTGACCCCGCCCACCAAATGTGACCCAGAGTGACCCCGCCCACCAAATGTGACCCAGAGTGACCCCGCCCACCAAATGTGACCCAGAGTGACCCCGCCCACCAAATGTGACCCAGAGTGACCCCGCCCACCAAATGTGACCCAGAGTGACCCCGCCCACCAAATGTGACCCAGAGTGACCCCGCCCACCAAATGTGACCCAGAGTGACCCCGCCCACCAAATGTGACCCAGTGTGACCCCGCCCACCAAATGTGACCCAGAGTGACCCCGCCCACCAAATGTGACCCAGAGTGACCCCGCCCACCAAATGTGACCCAGTGTGACCCCGCCCACCAAATGTGACCCAGAGTGACCCCGCCCACCAAATGTGACTCAGTGACCCCGCCCACCAAATGTGACTCAGTGACCCCGCCCACCAAATGTGACCCAGAGTGACCCCGCCCACCAAATGTGACCCAGAGTGACCCCGCCCACCAAATGTGACCCAGAGTGACCCCGCCCACCAAATGTGACCCAGAGTGACCCCGCCCACCAAATGTGACCCAGAGTGACCCCGCCCACCAAATGTGACCCAGAGTGACCCCGCCCACCAAATGTGACCCAGAGTGACCCCGCCCACCAAATGTGACCCAGAATGACCCCGCCCACCAAATGTGACCCAGAGTGACCCCGCCCACCAAATGTGACCCCGCCCACCAAATGTGACCCCGCCCACCAAATGTGACCCAGAGTGACCCCGCCCACCAAATGTGACCCAGAGTGACCCCGCCCACCAAATGTGACCCAGAGTGACCCCGCCCACCAAATGTGACCCAGAGTGACCCCGCCCACCAAATGTGACCCAGAGTGACCCCGCCCACCAAATGTGACCCAGAGTGACCCCACCCACCAAATGTGACCCAGAGTGACCCCGCCCACCAAATGTGACCCAGAGTGACCCCGCCCACCAAATGTGACCCAGAGTGACCCCGCCCACCAAATGTGACCCAGAGTGACCCCGCCCACCAAATGTGACCCCCGCCCACCAAATGTGACCCAGAGTGACCCCGCCCACCAAATGTGACCCAGAGTGACCCCGCCCACCAAATGTGACCCAGAGTGACCCCGCCCAGCAAATGTGACCCCCGCCCACCAAATGTGACCCAGAGTGACCCCGCCCACCAAATGTGACCCCGCCCACCAAATGTGACCCAGAGTGACCCCGCCCACCAAATGTGACCCAGAGTGACCCCGCCCACCAAATGTGACCCAGAGTGACCCCGCCCACCAAATGTGACCCAGAGTGACCCCGCCCACCAAATGTGACCCAGAGTGACCCCGCCCACCAAATGTGACCCAGAGTGACCCCGCCCACCAAATGTGACCCAGAGTGACCCCGCCCACCAAATGTGACCCAGAGTGACCCCGCCCACCAAATGTGACCCAGTGTGACCCCGCCCACCAAATGTGACCCAGAGTGACCCCGCCCACCAAATGTGACCCCCGCCCACCAAATGTGACCCAGAGTGACCCCGCCCACCAAATGTGACCCAGAGTGACCCCGCCCACCAAATGTGACCCAGAGTGACCCCGCCCACCAAATGTGACCCAGAGTGACCCCGCCCACCAAATGTGACCCAGAGTGACCCCGCCCACGAAATGTGACCCAGAGTGACCCCGCCCACCAAATGTGACCCAGAGTGACCCCGCCCACCAAATGTGACCCCGCCCACCAAATGTGACCCAGAGTGACCCCGCCCACCAAATGTGACCCAGAGTGACCCCGCCCACCAAATGTGACCCAGAGTGACCCCGCCCACCAAATGTGACCCAGAGTGACCCCGCCCACCAAATGTGACCCAGAGTGACCCCGCCCACCAAATGTGACCCAGAGTGACCCCGCCCACCAAATGTGACCCAGAGTGACCCCGCCCACCAAATGTGACCCAGAGTGACCCCGCCCACCAAATGTGACCCAGAGTGACCCCGCCCACCAAATGTGACCCAGAGTGACCCCGCCCACCAAATGTGACCCAGAGTGACCCCGCCCACCAAATGTGACCCAGAGTGACCCCGCCCACCAAATGTGACCCAGAGTGACCCCGCCCACCAAATGTGACCCAGAGTGACCCCGCCCACCAAATGTGACCCAGAGTGACCCCGCCCACCAAATGTGACCCAGAGTGACCCCGCCCACCAAATGTGACCCAGACTGACCCCGCCCACCAAATGTGACCCAGACTGACCCCGCCCACCAAATGTGACCCAGAGTGACCCCGCCCACCAAATGTGACCCAGAGTGACCCCGCCCACCAAATGTGACCCAGAGTGACCCCGCCCACCAAATGTGACCCAGAGTGACCCCGCCCACCAAATGTGACCCAGAGTGACCCCGCCCACCAAATGTGACCCAGAGTGACCCCGCCCACCAAATGTGACCCAGAGTGACCCCGCCCACCAAATCGGACCCTGAGGGGCCCCGCCCACCAAACCGGACCCAGAGTGACCCCGCCCACCAAATCGACCCAGAGTGACCCCGCCCACCAAATGTGACCCAGAGTGACCACGCTCACCTAATCGGACCCAGAGTGACCCCGCCTACCAAATCGGACCCTGAGGGGCCCCGACCACCAAATCGGACCCTGAGGGGCCCCGACCACCAAATCGGACCCTGAGGGGCCCCGACCTCCAAATCGGACCCTGAGGGGCCCCGACCACCAAATCGGACCCTGAGGGGCCCCGACCACCAAATCGGACCCTGAGGGGCCCCGACCACCAAATCGGACCCTGAGGGGCCCCGACCACCAAATCGGACCCTGAGGGGCCCCGACCACCAAATCGGACCCTGAGGGGCCCCGACCACCAAATCGGACCCTGAGGGGCCCCGACCTCCAAATCGGACCCTGAGGGGCCCCGACCTCCAAATCGGACCCTGAGGGGCCCCGACCTCCAAATCGGACCCTGAGGGGCCCCGACTACCAAATCGGACCCTGAGGGGCCCCGACCACCAAATCGGACCCTGAGGGGCCCCGACCACCAAATCGGACCCTGAGGGGCCCCGACCACCAAATCGGACCCTGAGGGGCCCCGACCACCAAATCGGACCCTGAGGGGCCCCGACCTCCAAATCGGACCCTGAGGGGCCCCGACCACCAAATCGGACCCTGAGGTGCCCCGCCCACCAAATCGGACCCTGAGGGGCCCCGACCACCAAATCGGACCCAGAGGTGTCCCACCCACCAAATCGGACCCTGAGTGACCTTGCCCACCAAATCGGACCCTGAGTGACCCTGCCCACCAAATCAGACCCTGAGTGACCCCGCCCACCAAACCTGCGCCTGAGGGGCACTCAAGTGTGAAAGTCTTGCAGGGCAGCCCGGGCACCATTCCAAAGCACTATCTGTAGTTCCTTCAGGAAATACCCATCTAGTATTAACATTGTAATCCGAACGTGGTTAACTTATTATTTTTAGGCTTTTTTCCGCAATTAATGCGGCCCGAACCGCTGCACGCACAGACTCCATTGAGGTGTCGTTTCGAAGCCAGCGTCCACGAGAGGTGTGCTAAGTATTTTTCATGTTGATCCGATTTGTAGTTTTTTTTAAAAATCGCATTTAAAAAAAAAAAATTCCCATAGGAAATAATGGCGAACTTTCCATTACCCCCAACTTGACCTTCCAAAGATGGCAGCTATGCAAATGTACGGTGTCCATTTTAGGACATGATCATTTATCAAAGTCAAACATCAGAATAAAGTGACTATGACACCCTCCTGTCCCGTGGGTGAAAAGTAAGTGCACCCCCGGTCCCCTGTGTGAAAAGTAAGTGCGCCCCCGGCCCCCAAATCGTACCCCGAGTGACCCCGCCCACCAAATCGTACCCCAAGTGACCCCGCCCACCAAATCGGACCCAGTGTGACCCCGCCCACCAAATCGGACCCAGAGTGGCCCTGCCCACCAAATCTGACCCAGAGTGGCCCCGCCCACCAAATCTGACCCAGAGGTGCCCCGCCCATTAAATCTGACCCAGAGGTGCCCCGCCCACCAAATCTGACCCAGAGGTGCCCCGCCCACCAAATCTGACCCAGAGTGGCCCCGCCCACCAAATCTGACCCAGAGGGGCCCCGCCCACCAAATCTGACCCCCAGGGGCCCCGCCCACCAAATCGGACTCCCAGGGGCCCCACCCACCAAATCTGTCCCAGAGGTGCCCCGCCCACCAAATCTGACCCAGAGGTGCCCCGCCCAACAAATCTGACCCAGAGGTGCCCCGCCCACCAAATCTGACCCAGAGGTGCCCCGCCCATCAAATCTGACCCAGAGGTGCCCCGCCCACCAAATCTGACCCAGAGGTGCCCCGCCCATCAAATCTGACCCAGAGGTGCCCCGCCCACCAAATCTGACCCAGAGGTGCCCCGCCCATCAAATCTGACCCAGAGGTGCCCCGCCCACCAAATCTGACCCAGAGGTGCCCCGCCCACCAAATCTGACCCAGAGGTGCCCCGCCCACCAAATCTGACCCAGGCGTGCCCAGCCTACCAAATCTGACCCAGAGGTGCCCCGCTCACCAAATCTGACCCAGAGGTGCCCCGCCCACCAAATCTGACCCAGAGGTGCCCCGCCAACCAAATCTGACCCAGAGGTGCCCCGCCAACCAAATCTGACCCAGAGGTGCCCCACCCACCAAATCTGACCCAGAGGCGCCCCGCCCATCAAATCTGACCCAGAGGCGCCCCGCCCATCATATCTGACCCAGAGGTGCCCAGCCTACCAAATCTGACCCAGAGGTGCCCCGCCCAGTAAATCTGACCCACAGGTGCCACGCCCACCAAGTCTGACCCAGAGGTGCCCCGCCCACCAAATCTGACCCAGAGGTGCCCTGCCCACCAAATCTGACCCAGAGGTGCCCGCCAACCAAATCTGACCCAGAGGTGCCCCGCCCATCAAATCTGACCCAGAGGTGCCCCGCCCATCAAATCTGACCCAGAGGTGCCCCGCCCACCAAATCTGACCCAGAGGTGCCCCGCCCATCAAATCTGACCCAGAGGGGCCCCGCCCACCAAATCTGACCCCCAGGGGCCCCGCCCACCAAATCGGACTCCCAGGGGCCCCACCCACCAAATCTGTCCCAGAGGTACCCCGCCCACCAAATCTGACCCAGAGGTGCCCCGCCCACCAAATCTGACCCAGAGGTGCCCCGCCCATCAAATCTGACCCAGAGGTGCCCCGCCCACCAAATCTGACCCAGAGGTGCCCCGCCCATCAAATCTGACCCAGAGGTGCCCCGCCCACCAAATCTGACCCAGAGGTGCCCCGCCCATCAAATGTGACCCGCCCATCAAATGTGACCCAGAGGCGCCCCGCCCATCAAATGTGACCCAGACGTGCCCAGCCTACCAAATCTGACCCAGAGGTGCCCCGCCCAGTAAATCTGACCCAGAGGTGCCCCGCTCACCAAATCTGACCCAGAGGTGCCCCGCCCACCAAATCTGACCCAGAGGTGCCCCGCCAGCCAAATCTGACCCAGAGGTGCCCCACCCACCAAATCTGACCCAGAGGTGCCCCGCCCATCAAATCTGACCCAGAGGCGCCCCGCCCATCAAATCTGACCCAGAGGTGCCCAGCCTACCAAATCTGACCCAGAGGTGCCCCGCCCAGTAAATCTGACCCACAGGTGCCCCGCCCACCAAGTCTGACCCAGAGGTGCCCCGCCCACCAAATCTGACCCAGAGGTGCCCTGCCCACCAAATCTGACCCAGAGGTGCCCGCCAACCAAATCTGACCCAGAGGGGCCCCTCCCACCAAATCGGACCCCCAGGGGCCCCACCCACCAATTCGGACCCCCAGGGGCCCTGCCCACCAAATCGGACCCCCAGGGGCCCCGCCCACCAAATCGGACCCCCAGGGGCCCCGCCCACTAAATCCTCAACCCTGAGGGGCTACAACTACCAAACCAGCGCCTGAGGGGCACCCAAGTGTGAAAGTCTTCCAGGGGCAGCCCGGGCACCATTCCAAAGCACTATCTGTAGTTCCTTCAGGAAATACCCATCTAGTTATAGTGCTTTTGTAAAAAGCACTATATTGTTATTCCACCGTAGACAACTTATTATTATTATTATTATTATTCAGTCCGCAATTAATGCGGCCCGAACCGCTGCACGCACAGACTCCAGTGAGGTGTCATTTCGAAGCTTGCGTTCCTGGCAGGTGTGCTAAGTATTTTTCGTGTCGATCGGATTTGTAGTTTTGGCGCAATTGGCGTTTGAAAATTTTGTCTCAATGCATTTCAATGGGGAAATGGCTGATTTCTGAGGCAATTTCAAAATAACTGCCAACTGCCACCTGGCTGATCAGCTCATTGATATGCGAAGTCAGACCCAGTTACTATGCCGACGCCTACGAACTCTACATGACCCCACCAGGACACAGTTTTGCCAGATAATATCAGCTCTTAAAGTGACCCGCACACCAAATGTGACCCTGAGGTGCCCCGCCCACCAAATTGGACACAGAGTGACCCCGCCCGCCAAATGTGACCCAGAGTGACCCCGCCCACCAAATGTGACCCAGAGTGACCCCGCCCACCAAATGTGACCCAGAGTGACCCCGCCCACCAAATCGGACCCAGAGGGACCCCGCCCACCAAATGTGACCCAGAGTGACCCCGCCCACCAAATGTGACCCAGAGTGACCCCGCCCACCAAATGTGACCCAGAGTGACCCCGCCCACCAAATGTGACCCAGAGTGACCCCGCCCACCAAATCGAACCCAGAGTGACCCCGCCCACCAAATCGGACCCAGAGTGACCCCGCCCACCAAATGTGACCCAGAGTGACCCCGCCCACCAAATGTGACCCAGAGGGACCCCGCCCACCAAATCGGACCCAGAGTGACCCCGCCCACCAAATGTGACCCAGAGTGACCCCGCCCACCAAATGTGACCCAGAGTGACCCCGCCCACCAAATGTGACCCAGAGTGACCCCGCCCACCAAATGTGACCCAGAGTGACCCCGCCCACCAAATGTGACCCAGAGTGACCCCGCCCACCAAATGTGACCCAGAGTGACCCCGCCCACCAAATGTGACCCAGAATGACCCCGCCCACCAAATGTGACCCAGAGTGACCCCGCCCACCAAATGTGACCCAGAGTGACCCCGCCCACCAAATGTGACCCCGCCCACCAAATGTGACCCAGAGTGGCCCCGCCCACCAAATCGGACCGCGAGTGGCCCCGCCCACCAAATCGGACCAAGAGGTGCCCCGCCCACCAAATCGGACCCGGAGTGACCCCGCCCACCAAATCGGACCCAGAGGTGCCCCGCCCACCAAATCGGACCCAGAGTGACCCCGCCCACCAAATCGGACCCGGAGTGACCCCGCCCACCAAATCGGACCCAGAGTGACCCCGCCCACCAAATCGGACCCAGAGTGACCCCGCCCACCAAATCGGACCCAGAGTGACCCCGCCCACCAAATGTGACTCAGAGTGACCCCGCCCACCAAATGTGACCCAGAGTGACCCCGCCCACCAAATGTGACCCAGAGTGACCCCGCCCACCAAATGTGACCCAGAGTGACCCCGCCCACCAAATGTGACCCAGAGTGACCCCGCCCACCAAATGTGACCCAGAGTGACCCCGCCCACCAAATGTGACCAGAGTGACCCCGCCCACCAAATGTGACCAGAGTGACCCCGCCCACCAAATGTGACCCAGAGTGACCCCGCCCACCAAATGTGACCCAGAGTGACCCCGCCCACCAAATGTGACCCAGAGTGACCCCGCCCACCAAATGTGACCCAGAGTGACCCCGCCCACCAAATGTGACCCAGAGTGACCCCGCCCACCAAATGTGACCCAGAGTGACCCCGCCCACCAAATGTGACCCAGAGTGACCCCGCCCACCAAATGTGACCCAGAGTGACCCCGCCCACCAAATGTGACCCAGAGTGACCCCGCCCACCAAATGTGACCCAGAGTGACCCCGCCCACCAAATGTGACCCAGAGTGACCCCGCCCACCAAATGTGACCCAGAGTGACCCCGCCCACCAAATGTGACTCAGAGTGACCCCGCCCACCAAATGTGACTCAGAGTGACCCCGCCCACCAAATGTGACCCAGAGTGACCCCGCCCACCAAATGTGACCCAGAGTGACCCCGCCCACCAAATGTGACCCAGACTGACCCCGCCCACCAAATGTGACCCAGAGTGACCCCGCCCACCAAATGTGACCCAGAGGTGCCCCGCCCACCAAATCTGACCCAGAGGTGCCCCGCCCACCAAATCTGACCCAGAGGTGCCCCGCCCACCAAATCTGACCGAGGTGCCCTGCCCACCAAATCTGACCCAGAGGTGCTCTGCCCACCAAATCTGACCCAGAGTGGCCCCGCCCACCAAATCGGACCCAGAGTGGTCCCGTCTACCAAATCGGACACAGAGTGGCCCCGCCCACCAAATCATCCCCTGAGGGGCCCCGCCCACCAAACCAGCGCCTGAGGGGCACCCAAGTGTGAAAGTCTTGCAGGGGCAGCCCGGGCACCATTACAAAGCACTATCTGTAGTTCCTTCAGGAAATACCCATCTAGTATTATTATTGTAATCCGAACGTGGTATACTTATTCAGTTTTTTTCCGCAATTAATGCGGCCTGAACCGCTGCACGCACAGACTCCAGTGAGGCGTCATTTCGAAGCCAGCGTCCACGAGAGGTGTGCTAAGTATTTTTCATTTCGATCCGATTTGTAGTTTTTTTTAAAAATCGCATTTAAAAAAAAAAATTTCCCATAGGAAATAATGGCGAACTTTCCATTACCCCCAACTTGACATTCCAAAGATTGCAGCTATGCAAATGTGCAGTGTCCATTTTAGGACATGATCTTTTATCAAAGTCAAACATCAGAATAAAGTGACTATGACACCCTCTCGTCTTGTGTATGAAAAGTAAGTGCACCCTCGGTCCCGTTTGTGAAAAGTAAGTGCGCGACCGGCCCCCAAATCGGACCCCGAGTGACCCCGCCCCACAAATCGGACCCAGAATGACCCCGCCCCATAAATCGGACCCCGAGTGACCCCGCCCCACAAACCGGACCCCGAGTGACCCCGCCCCACAAACCGGACCCCGAGTGACCCCGCCCCCCAAACCGGACACCGAGTGACCCCGCCCCCAAACCAGACCCCGAGTGACCCCGCCCACCAAATCTGACCCACAGGTGCCCCGCCCACCAAATCTGACCCAGAGGTGCCCCGCCCACCGAATCTGACCCAGAGGTGCCCCGCCCACCGAATCTGACCCAGATGTGCCCCGCCCACCGAATCTGACCCAGAGGTGCCCCGCCCACCAAATCTGACCCAGAGGTGCCCCGCCCACCAAATCTGACCCAGAGGTGCCCCGCCCACCAAATCTGACCCAGAGGTGCCCCGCCCACCAAATCTGACCCTGAGGTGCCCCGCCCACCAAATCTGACCCTGAGGTGCCCGCCCACCAAATCGGACCCAGAGGGGCCCCGCCCACCAAATCAGAACCAAAGGTTCCCCACCCACCAAATCGGACCCAGAGGGGCCCCGCCCACCAAATCGGACACAGAGTGGCCCCGCCCACCAAATCATCCTCTGAGGGGCCCCGCCCACCAAACCAGCACCTGAGGGGCACCCAAGTGTGAAAGTCTTGCAGGTGCAGCCCGGGCACCATTCCAAAGCACTATCTGTAGTTCCTTCAGGAAATACCCATCTAGTTATAGTGCTTTGTAAAAAGCACTATATTGTTATTCTTATTATTATTCAGTCCGCAATTAATGCGGCCCGAACCGCTGCACGCACAGACTCCAGTGAGGTGTCATTTCGAAGCCAGCGTTCCTGGCAGGTGTGCTAAGTATTTTTCGTGTCGATCGGATTTGTAGTTTTGGCGCAATTGGCGTTTGAAAATTTTGTCTTAATGCATTTCAATGGGGAATTTGTTCCAATGGCTGATTTCTGAGGCAATTTCAAAATAACTGCCAACTGCCACCTGGCTGATTAGCTCATTGCGATGTGCAGTCAGACCCAGTTACTATGACAACGCCTACGAACTCTACATGACCCCACCAGGACACAGTTTTGCCAGATAATATCAGCTCTTAAAGTGACCAACCCACCAAATTGTTACCTGAGGTGTCCAGCCCACCAAATCGGAGGCCGAGTGGCCCCGCCCACCAAATCAGACCCCGAGGGGCCCCGCCCACCAAATCGGAGGCCGAGGCGCCCCGCCCACCAAATCGGAGACAGAGAAGCCCCGCCCACCAAATCGGAGGCCGAGGGGCCCCGCCCACCAAATCGGAGGCCGAGGGGCCCCGCCCACCAAATCGGAGTCCGAGAGGCCCCGCCCACCAAATCGGAGGCCGAGGGTCCCCGCCCACCAAATCGGAGGTCGAGGGTCCCCGCCCACCAAATCGGAGGCCGAGGGTCCCCGCCCACCAAGTCGGAGGCCGAGGGTCCCCGTCCACCAAATCGGAGGCCGAGGGGCCCCGACCCCCAAATCGGAGGCCGAGGAGCCCCGACCCCCAAATCGGAGGCCGAGGGGCCCCGACCACCAAATCAAAGGCCGTGGGGCCCCGACCTCCAAATCGGAGGCCGAGGGGCCCCGACCTCCAAATCGGAGTCCGAGGGGCCCCGACCTCCAAATCGGAGGCCGAGGGGCCCCGACCTCCAATTCGGAGGCCGAGGGGCCCCGACCTCCAAATCGGAGGCCGAGGGGCCCCGACTTCCAAATCGGAGGCCGAGGGGCCCCGATCTCCAAATCGGAGGCCGAGGGGCCCCGACCTCCAAATCGGTGGCCGAGGGGCCCCGACCTCCAAATCGGAGGCCGAGGGGCCCCGACCTCCAAATCGAAGGCCGAGGGGCCCCGACCTCCAAATCGGACCCAGAGTGACCCCGCCCACCAAATCGGACCCAGAGTGACCCCGCCCACCAAATGTGGCTCAGAGTGACCCCGCCCACCAAATGTGACCCAGAGTGACCCCGCCCACCAAATGTGACCCAGAGTGACCCCGCCCACCAAATGTGACCCAGAGTGACCCCGCCCACCAAATCGGACCCAGAGTGACCCCGCCCACCAAATGTGACTCAGAGTGACCCCGCCCACCAAATGTGACCCCGAGTGGCCCCGCCCACCAAATCGGACCCCGGAGGGCCCCGCCCACCAAATCGGACCCCGAGTGGCCCCGCCCACCAAATCGGACCGCGAGTGGCCCCGCCCACCAAATCGGACCCAGAGGTGCCCCGCCCACCAAATCGGACTCAGAGTGACCCCGCCCACCAAATCGGACCCAGAGTGACCCCGCCTACCAAATCGGACCCAGAGTGACCCCGCCCACCAAATGTGACTCAAAGTGACCCCGCCCACCAAATGTGACCCAGAGTGACCCCGCCCACCAAATGTGACCCAGAGTGACCCCGCCCACCAAATGTGACCCAGAGTGACCCCGCCCACCAAATGTGACCCAGAGTGACCCCGCCCACCAAATGTGACCCAGAGTGACCCCGCCCACCAAATGTGACCCAGAGTGACCCCGCCCACCAAATGTGACCCAGAGTGACCCCGCCCACCAAATGTGACCCAGAGTGACCCCGCCCACCAAATGTGACCCAGAGTGACCCCGCCCACCAAATCGGACCCAGAGTGACTCCACCCACCAAATGTGACTCAGAGTGACCCCGCCCACCAAATGTGACCCAGAGTGACCCCGCCCACCAAATGTGACCCAGAGTGACCCCGCCCACCAAATGTGACCCAGAGTGACCCCCCCACCAAATGTGACCCAGAGTGACCCCGCCCACCAAATGTGACCCAGTGACCCCGCCCACCAAATGTGACCCAGAGTGACCCCGCCCACCAAATGTGACCCAGAGTGACCCCGCCCACCAAATGTGACCCAGAGTGACCCCACCCACCAAATGTGACCCAGAGTGACCCCGCCCACCAAATGTGACCCAGAGTGACCCCGCCCACCAAATGTGACCCAGAGTGACCCCGCCCACCAAATCGGACCCAAAGTGACCCCGCCCACCAAATCGGACCCAGAGGGGCCCCGCCCACCAAATGTGACCCAGAGGGGCCCCGCCCACCAAATGTGACCCAGACGTGCCCCGCCCACTAAATCTGACCCAGAGGTGCCCCGCCCACCAAATCTGACCGAGGTGCCCTGCCCACCAAATCTGACCCAGAGGTGCTCTGCCCACCAAATCTGACCCAGAGTGGCCCCGCCCACCAAATCTGACCCAGAGTGGCCCCGCCCACCAAATCGGACCCAGAGTGGTCCCGTCTACCAAATCGGACACAGAGTGGCCCCGCCCACCAAATCATCCCCTGAGGGGCCCCGCCCACCAAACCAGCGCCTGAGGGGCACCCAAGTGTGAAAGTCTTGCAGGGGCAGCCCGGGCACCATTACAAAGCACTATCTGTAGTTCCTTCAGGAAATACCCATCTAGTTATAGTGCTTTGGCACAAAGCACTATATTGTTATTCCACCGTAGTAAACTTCTTCTTATTATTATTATAGTGCTTTGGGACAAAGCACTATATTGTTATTCCACCGTAGTAAACTTCTTATTATAGTGCTTTGGAAAAGCACTATATTGTTATTCCACCGTAGTCAACTTCTTATTCTTATTATTATAGTGCTTTGTAAAAAGCACTATATTGTTATTCCCCCGTAGACAACTTCTTATTATAGTGCTTTTGTAAAAAGCACTATATTGTTATTCCACCGTAGTCAACTTATTATTATAGTGCTTTTGTAAAAAGCACTATATTGTTATTCCACCGTAGTCAACTTATTATAGTGCTTTGTAAAAAGCACTATATTGTTATTCCACTGTAGTCACTTCTTATTCGTATTCTTCTTATTATTATTAGGCTTTTTGCCGCAATTAATGCGGCCCGAACCGCAGCACGCACAGACTCCAGTGAGGTGTCATTTCGAAGCCAGCGTCCATGAGAGGTGTGCTAAGTATTTTTCGTGTCGATCGGATTTGTAGTTTTGGCGCAATGTGCGTTTAAAAATTGATTCCCCCTCATTGGAAAGCATTGCCGCTATGCATTTCAATAGAGAAATTTTGACATAAGGTATAATGGCTGATTTCTGAGGCAATTTAAAAATAACTGCCAACTGCCACCTGGCTGATTAGCTCATTGATATGCGAAGTCAGATCCAGTTACTATGCCAACGCGTACGAACTCTACATGACCCCACCAGGACACAGTTTTGCCAGATAATATCAGCTCTTAAAGTGACCCGCGCACCAAATTGGCATCTGAGTTGCGCAGCCCACCAAATCGGACCCGAGTGGCCCCGCCCACCAAATCGGACCCCGAGTGGCCCCGCCTGCCAAATCGGACCCAGAGTGACCCCGCCCACCAAATCGGACCCAGAGTGACCCCGCCCACCAAATCGGACCCAGAGTGACCCCGCCCACCAAATCGGACCCAGAGTGACCCCGCCCACCAAATGTGACCCAGAGTGACCCCGCCCACCAAATGTGACCCAGAGTGACCCCGCCCACCAAATGTGACCCAGAGTGACCCCGCCCACCAAATGTGACCCAGAGTGACCCCGCCCACCAAATGTGACCCAGAGTGACCCCGCCCCCCAAATGTGACCCAGAGTGACCCCGCCCACCAAATGTGACCCCGCCCACCAAATGTGACCCCGCCCACCAAATGTGACCCAGAGTGACCCGCCCACCAAATGTGACCCAGAGTGATCCCGCCCACCAAATGTGACCCAGAGTGACCCCGCCCACCAAATGTGACCCAGAGTGACCCCGCCCACCAAATGTGACCCAGAGTGACCCCGCCCACCAAATGTGACCCAGAGTGACCCCGCCCACCAAATGTGACCCAGAGTGACCCCGCCCACCAAATGTGACCCAGAGTGACCCCGCCCACCAAATGTGACCCAGAGTGACCCCGCCCACCAAATGTGACCCAGAGTGACCCCACCCACCAAATGTGACCCAGAGTGACCCCGCCCACCAAATGTGACCTAGAGTGACCCCGCCCACCAGATCGGACCCTGAGTGACCCCGCCCACCAGATCGGACCCTGAGGGGCCCCGCCCACCAAATCGGACCCAGAGTGACCCCGCCCACCAAATCAGACCCAGAGTGACCCCGCCCACCAAATCGGACCCAGAGTGACCCCGCCCACCAAATCGGACCCTGAGGGGCCCCGCCCACCAAATCAGACCCTGAGGGGCCCCGCCCACCAAATCGACCCAGAGTGACCCCACCCACCAGATCGGACCCTGAGGGGCCCCGCCCACCAAATCGGATCCAGAGTGACCCCGCCCACCAAATCGGACCCAGAGTGACCCCGCCCACCAAATCGACCCAGAGTGACCCCGCCCACCAAATCGGACCCAGAGTGGCCCCGCCCACCAAATCAGACCCAGAGTGGCCCCGCCCACCAAATCAGACCCAGAGTGACCCCGCCCACCAAATCAGCACCTGAGGGGCACCCAAGTGTGAAAGTCTTGCAGGGGCAGCCCGGGCACCATTCCAAAGCACTATCTGTAGTTCCTTCAGGAAATACCCATCTAGTTATAGTGCTTTTGTAAAAAGCACTATATTGTTATTCCACCGTAGACAACTTATTATTATTATAGTGCTTTTGTAAAAAGCACTATATTGTTATTCCCCCGTAGACAACTTCTTCTTATTATAGTGCTTTTGTAAAAAGCACTATATTGTTATTCCACCGTAGACAACTTATTATTATTATAGTGCTTTGAAAAAGCACTATATTGTTATTCCACCGTCGTCAACTTATTCTTATTATTCTTATTATTAGGCTTTTTTCCGCAATTAATGCGGCCCGAACCGCTGCACGCACAGACTCCAGTGAGGTGTCATTTCGAAGCCAGCGTCCATGAGAGGTGTGCTAAGTTTTTTTCGTGTCGATCGGATTTGTAGTTTTGGCGCAATGTGCGATTGAAAATTGTTTACCCCTCATTGGAAAGCATTGCCGCAATGCATTTCAATAGGGAAATTTTGCTATAAGGTATAATGGCTGATATCTGAGGCAATTTAAAAAATAACTGCCAACTGCCACCTGGCTGATCAGCTCATTGATATGCGAAGTCAGACCCAGTTACTATGCCAACGCGTACAAACTCTACATGACCTCACTAGGACACAGTTTTGCCAGATAATATCAGCTCTTAAAGTGACCTGCCCACCAAATTGTTACCTGAGGTGCCAGCCAATCAAATCGGACCGTGACCCCGCCCACCAAATCGGACCCAGAGGGTAAGTGCACCCCGCCCCGTATGTGCAAAAGTAAGTGCACCCCCGCCCCGTGTGTGCAAAAGTAAGTGCACCCCTGCCCCATGTGTGCAAAAGTAAGTGCACCCCTTGTGTATGCAAAACTAAGTTCACCCCCACCCCAAGTGTATAAAAGTAAGTGCACCCCCGCCCTGTGTGTGCAAAAGTAACTGCACCCCCGCCCCCGTGTGTGCAAAAGTAAGTGCACCCCCGCCCCGTGTGTGAAAAGTAAGTGCGCCCCGGATGTGCAAAAGTAAGTGCAACCCCGCCCCCATGTGTGAAAAGTAAGTGCGCCCCCGGCCCCGGATGTGCAAAAGTAAGTGCGCCCCCGCCCCCGTGTGTGCAAAAGTAAGTACGCCCCCGCCCCGTGTGTGCAAAAGTAAGTGCAGCCTGCCCCGTGTGTGCAAAACTAAGTGCGCCCCGGCCCCGGGTGTGCAAAAGTGTGCCCCGGGTGTGCAAAAGTAAGTGCGCCCCGGGTGTGCAAAAGTAAGTGTGCCCCGGGTGTGCAAAAGTAAGAGCGCCCCCGACCCCATGTGTGCAAAAGTAAGTGCGCCCCCGGCCCCGGGTGTGCAAAATTAAGTGCGCCCCCGGCCCCGGATGTGCAAAAGTAAGTGCACCCCCGGTCCCAGGTGTGCAAAAGTAAGTGCGCCCCCGCCCCGTGTGTGCAAAAGTAAGTACACCCCCGCCCCCGTGTGTGCAAAAGTAAGGGCACATTGCCCCGTGTGTGAGAAGTGCACCCCCGGCCCAGGATGTGCAAAAGTAAGTGCGCCCCCGGCCCCGGGTATGCAAAAGTAAGTGCGCCCCGGCCCCGGGTGTGCAAAAGTAAGTGCGCCCCGGGTGTGCAAAAGTAAGTGCGCCCCGGGTGTGCAAAAGTAAGTGCGCCCCGGGTGTGCAAAACTAAGTGGGCCCCGGCTGTGCAAAAGTAAGTGTGCCCCGGGTGTACAAAAGTAAGAGCGCCCCCAACCCCATGTGTGCAAAGTAAGTGCACCGCCAATCCTGTGGGTGAAAAGTAAGTGCACCCTCGGTCCCGTGGGTGAAAAGTAAGTGCACCCCCGGTCCCGTGAGTTAAAAGTAAGTGCAACCCCGGTCCCGTGTGTGAAAAGTAAGTGCACCCCCGATCCCGTGTGTGAAAAGTAAGTGCACCCCCGATCCGGTGTGTGAAAAGTAAGAGCACCCCAGCCCCGGGTGTGCAAAATTAAGTGCGCCCCCGGCCCCCAATTCGGACCCTGAGTGGCCCCGCCCACAAATGGGATCCAGAGTGACCCCACCCACCAAATCGGCCCCCGAGTGGCCCCGCCCACCAAATCGGACCCAGAGTGACCCCGCCCACCAAATCGGACCCGGAGTGACCCCGCCCACCAAATCGGACCCGGAGTGACCCCGCCCACCAAATCGGACCCGGAGTGACCCCGCCCACCAAATCGGACCCGGAGTGGCCCCGCCCACCAAATCGGACCCGGAGTGGCCCCGCCCACCAAATCGGACCCGGAGTGACCCCGCCCACCAAATCGGACCCGGAGTGGCCCCGCCCACCAAATCGGACCCAGAGTGGCCCCGCCCACCAAATCGGACCCAGAGTGGCCCCGCCCACCAAATCGGACCCAGAGTGACCCCGCCCACTAAATCGGACCCCGAGTGACCCCGCCCACCGAATCGGACCCCGAGTGACCCCGCCCACCGAATCGGACCCAGAGTGACCCCGCCCACCGAATCGGACCCAGAGTGACCCCGCCCACCGAATCGGACCCAGAGTGACCCCGCCCACCGAATCGGACCCAGAGTGACCCCGCCCACCGAATCGGACCCAGAGTGACCCCGCCCACCTAATCGGACCCAGAGTGACCCCGCCCACCAAATCAGACCCAGAGTGACCACGCCCATCAAATCGGAACCAGAGTGACCCCGCCCACCAAATCGGACCCAGAGTGACCCCGCCCACCAAATCGGACCCAGAGTGACCCCGCCCACCAAATCGGACCCAGAGTGACCCCGCCCACCAAATCGGACCCTGAGGGGCCCCGTCCACCAAATCGGACCCTGAGGGACCCCGTCCACCAAATCGGACCCTGAGGGACCCCGTCCACCAAATCGGACCCTGAGGGGCCCCGTCCACCAAATCGGACCCTGAGGGGCCCCGTCCACCAAATCGGACCCTGAGGGGCCCCGCCCACCAAATCGGACCCTGAACGGCGCCACCCACCAAATCGGACCCTGAGGGGCCCCGCCCACCAAATCTGACCCTGAGGTGCCCAGCCCACCAAATCGGACCCGGAGGGGCCCCGCCCACCAAATCAGACCCTGAGGTACCCCGACTACCAAATCGGACCCTGAGGTGCCCCGCCCACCAAATCGGACCCTGAGGTGCCCGCCCACCAAATCGGACCCTGAGGGGCCCCGCCCACCAAATCGGACCCTGATCGGCCCCGCCCACCAAATCGGACCCTGAGGGGCCCCGCCCACCAAATCGGACCCTGAGGGGCCCCGCCCACCAAATCGGACCCTGAGTAGCCCCGCCCACCAAATCGGCCCCTAAGGGGCCCCGCCCACCAAATCGGACCCTGAGGTGCCCCGCCCATCAAATCAGACCCTGAGGTGCTCCGCCCACCAAATCGGACCCTGAGGGGCCCCGCCCACCAAATCGGACCCTGAGGGGCACCCAAGTGTGAAAGTCTTGCAGGGGCAGCCCGGGCACCATTCCAAAGCACTATCTGTAGTTCCTTCAGGAAATACCCATCTAGTTATAGTGCTTTGTAAAAAGCACTATATTGTTATTCCACCGTAGTAAACTTCTTATTCTTCTTATTATAGTGCTTTCTAAAAAGCACTATATTGTTATTCCACCGTCGTCAACTTATTATAGTGCTTTGGGACAAAGCACTATATTGTTATTCCACCGTAGTCAACTTATTCTTCTTCTTATTATTATTCAGTCCGCAATTAATGCGGCCCGAACCGCTGCACGCACAGACTCCAGTGAGGTGTCATTTCGAAGCCAGCGTTCCTGGCAGGTGTGCTAAGTATTTTTCGTGTCGATCGGATTTGTAGTTTTGGCGCAATTGGCGTTTGAAAATTTCGTCTCAATGCATTTCAATGGGAAATTGTTCCAACAATAAGGGATAATGGCTGATTTCTGAGGCAATTTCAAAATAACTGCGAACTGCCACCTGGCTGATTAGCTCATTGCGATGTGCAGTCAGACCCAGTTACTATGCCAACGCCTACGAACTCTACATGACCCCACCAGGACACAGTTTTGCCAGATAATATCAGCTCTTAAAGTGACCCGCGCACCAAATTGGCACCTGAGGTGCGCAGCCCACCAAATCGGACCCGAGTGGCCCCGCCCACCAAATCGGACCCCGAGTGGCCCCGCCCGCCAAATCTGACCCAGAGTGGCCCCGCCCACCAAATCGGACCCAGAGTGACCCCGCCCACCAAATGTGACCCAGAGTGACCCCGCCCACCAAATGTGACCCAGAGTGACCCCGCCCACCAAATGTGACCCAGAGTGACCCCGCCCACCAAATGTGACCCAGAGTGACCCCGCCCACCAAATGTGACCCAGAGTGACCCCGCCCACCAAATGTGACCCAGAGTGACCCCGCCCACCAAATGTGACCCAGAGTGACCCCACCCACCAAATGTGACCCAGAGTGACCCCGCCCACCAAATGTGACCCAGAGTGACCCCGCCCACCAAATGTGACCCAGAGTGACCCCGCCCACCAAATGTGACCCAGAGTGACCCCGCCCACCAAATGTGACCCAGAGTGACCCCGCCCACCAAATGTGACCCATAGTGACCCCGCCCACCAAATGTGACCCCGCCCACCAAATGTGACCCCGCCCACCAAATGTGACCCAGAGTGACCCCGCCCACCAAATGTGACCCAGAGTGACCCCGCCCACCAAATGTGACCCAGAGTGATCTCGCCCACCAAATGTGACCCAGAGTGACCCCGCCCACCAAATGTGACCCAGAGTGACCCCGCCCACCAAATGTGACCCAGAGTGACCCCGCCCACCAAATCTGACCCAGAGTGACCCCGCCCACCAAATGTGACCCAGAGTGACCCCGCCCACCAAATGTGACCCAGAGTGACCCCGCCCACCAAATGTGACCCAGAGTGACCCCGCCCACCAAATGTGACCCAGAGTGACCCCGCCCACCAAATGTGACCCAGAGTGACCCCGCCCACCAAATGTGACCCAGAGTGACCCCGCCCACCAAATGTGACCCAGAGTGACCCCGCCCACCAAATGTGACCCAGAGTGACCCCGCCCACCAAATGTGACCCAGAGTGACCCCGCCCACCAAATGTGACCCAGAGTGACCCCGCCCACCAAATGTGACCCAGAGTGACCCCGCCCACCAAATGTGACCCAGAGTGACCCCGCCCACCAAATGTGACCCAGAGTGACCCCGCCCACCAAATGTGACCCAGAGTGACCCCGCCCACCAAATGTGACCCAGAGTGACCCCGCCCACCAAATGTGACCCAGAGTGACCCCGCCCACCAAATGTGACCCAGAGTGACCCCGCCCACCAAATGTGACCCAGAGTGACCCCGCCCACCAAATGTGACCCAGAGTGACCCCGCCCACCAAATGTGACCCCGCCCACCAAATGTGACCCCGCCCACCAAATGTGACCCAGAGTGACCCCGCCCACCAAATGTGACCCAGAGTGACCCCGCCCACCAAATGTGACCCAGAGTGACCCCGCCCACCAAATGTGACCCAGAGTGACCCCGCCCACCAAATGTGACCCAGAGTGACCCCGCCCACCAAATGTGACCCAGAGTGACCCCGCCCACCAAATGTGACCCAGAGTGACCCCGCCCACCAAATGTGACCCCGCCCACCAAATGTGACCCCGCCCACCAAATGTGACCCAGAGTGACCCCGCCCACCAAATGTGACCCAGAGTGACCCCGCCCACCAAATGTGACCCAGAGTGATCTCGCCCACCAAATGTGACCCAGAGTGACCCCGCCCACCAAATGTGACCCAGAGTGACACCGCCCACCAAATGTGACCCAGAGTGACCCTGCCCACCAAATGTGACCCAGAGTGACCTCGCCCACCAAATGTGACCCAGAGTGACCCCGCCCACCAAATGTGACCCAGAGTGACCCCGCCCACCAAATGTGACCCAGAGTGACCCCGCCAACCAAATGTGACCCAGAGTGACCCCGCCCACCAAATGTGACCCAGAGTGACCCCGCCCACCAAATGTGACCCAGAGTGACCCCGCCCACCAAATGTGACCCCGCCCACCAAATGTAACCCAGAGTGACCCCGCCCACCAAATGTGACCCAGAGTGAACCCGCCCACCAAATGTGACCCAGAGTGACCCCGCCCACCAAATGTGACCCAGAGTGAACCCGCCCACCAAATGTGATCCAGAGTAACCCCGCCCACCAAATGTGACCCAGAGTGACCCCGCCCACCAAATCGGACCTAGAGTGGCCCCGCCCACCAAATGTGACCCAGAGTGACCCCGCCCACCAAATGTGACCCAGAGTGACCCCGCCCACCAAATGTGACCCAGAGTGACCCCGCCCACCAAATGTGACCCAGAGTGACCCCGCCCACCAAATGTGACCCAGAGTGACCCCGCCCACCAAATGTGACCCAGAGTGACCCCGCCCACCAAATGTGACCCAGAGTGACCCCGCCCACCAAATGTGACCCAAAGTGACCCCGCCCACCAAATGTGACCCCGCCCACCAAATGTGACCCAGAGTGACCCCGCCCACCAAATGTGACCCAGAGTGACCCCGCCCACCAAATGTGACCCAGAGTGACCCCGCCCACCAAATGTGACCCAAAGTGACCCCGCCCACCAAATGTGACCCCGCCCACCAAATGTGACCCAGAGTGACCCCGCCCACCAAATGTGACCCAGAGTGACCCCGCCCACCAAATGTGACCCAGAGTGACCCCGCCCACCAAATGTGACCCCGCCCACCAAATGTGACCCAGAGTGACCCCGCCCACCAAATGTGACCCAGAGTGACCCCGCCCACCAAATGTGACCCAGAGTGACCCCGCCCACCAAATGTGACCCAGAGTGACCCCGCTCACCAAATGTGACCCAGAGTGACCCCGCCCACCAAATGTGACCCAGAGTGACCCCGCCCACCAAATGTGACCCAGAGTGACCCCGCCCACCAAATGTGACCCCGCCCACCAAATGTGACCCCGCCCACCAAATGTGACCCCGAGTGGCCCCGCCCACTAAATCGGACCGCGAGTGGCCCCGCCCACCAAATCAGACCCAGAGGTGCCCCACCCACCAAATCGGACCCAGAGTGACCCCGCCCACCAAATCGGACCCAGAGTGACCCCGCCCACCAAATGTGACCCAGAGTGACCCCGCCCACCAAATGTGACCCAGAGTGACCCCGCCCACCAAATGTGACCCAGAGTGACCCCGCCCACCAAATGTGACCCAGAGTGACCCCGCCCACAAAATCGGACCCAGAGTGACCCCGCCCACCAAATGTGACCCAGAGTGACCCCGCCCACCAAATGTGACCCAGAGTGACCCCGCCCACCAAATGTGACCCAGAGTGACCCCGCCCACCAAATGTGACCCAGAGTGACCCCGCCCACCAAATGTGACCCATTGTGACTCCGCCCACCAAATGTGACTCAGAGTGACCCCGCCCACCAAATGTGACCCAGAGTGACCCCGCCCACCAAATGTGACCCAGAGTGACCCCGCCCACCAAATGTGACCCAGAGAGACCCCGCTCACCAAATGTGACCCAGAGTGACCCCGCCCACCAAATGTGACCCAGAGTGACCCCGCCCACCAAATGTGACTCAGAGTGACCCCGCCCACCAAATGTGACCCAGAGTGACCCCGCCCACCAAATGTGACACAGAGTGACCCCGCCCACCAAAGGTGACCCAGAGTGACCCCGCCCACCAAATGTGACCCAAAATGACCCCGCCCACCAAATGTGACCCCGCCCACCAAATGTGACCCCGAGTGGCCCCGCCCACTAAATCGGACCGCGAGTGGCCCCGCCCACCAAATCGGACCCAGAGGTGCCCCGCCCACCAAATCGGATCCAGAGTGACCCCGCCCACCAAATCGGACCCAGAGTGACCCCGCCCACCAAATCGGACCCAGAGTGACCCCGCCCACCAAATGTGACCCAGAGTGACCCCGCCCACCAAATGTGTCTCAGAGTGACCCCGCCCACCAAATGTGAGCCAGAGTGACCCCGCCCACCAAATGTGACCCAGAGTGACCCCGCCCACCAAATGTGACCCAGAGTGACCCCGCCCACCAAATGTGACCCAGAGTGACCCCGCCCACCAAATGTGACCCAGAGTGACCCCGCCCACCAAATGTGACCCAGAGTGACCCCGCCCACCAAATGTGACCCAGAGTGACCCCGCCCACCAAATGTGACCCAGAGTGACCCCGCCCACCAAATGTGACCCAGTGACCCCGCCCACCAAATGTGACCCAGAGTGACCCCGCCCACCAAATGTGACCCCGCCCACCAAATGTGACCCCGCCCACCAAATGTGACCCCGCCCACCAAATGTGACCCAGAGTGACCCCGCCCACCAAATGTGACCCAGAGTGACCCCGCCCACCAAATGTGACCCAGAGTGATCTCGCCCACCAAATGTGACCCAGAGTGACCCCGCCCACCAAATGTGACCCAGAGTGACCCCGCCCACCAAATGTGACCCAGAGTGACCCCGCCCACCAAATGTGACCCAGAGTGACCCCGCCCACCAAATGTGACCCAGAGTGACCCCGCCCACCAAATGTGACCCAGAGTGACCCCGCCCACCAAATGTGACCCAGAGTGACCCCGCCCACCAAATGTGACCCAGAGTGACCCCGCCCACCAAATGTGACCCAGAGTGACCCCGCCCACCAAATGTGACCCAGAGTGACCCCGCCCACCAAATGTGACCCCGCCCACCAAATGTGACCCAGAGTGACCCCGCCCACCAAATGTGACCCAGAGTGACCCCGCCCACCAAATGTGACCCAGAGTGACCCCGCCCACCAAATGTGACCCAGAGTGACCCCGCCCACCAAATGTGACCCAGAGTGACCCCGCTCACCAAATGTGACCCAGAGTGACCCCGCCCACCAAATGTGACCCAGAGTGACCCCGCCCACCAAATGTGACCCAGAGTGACCCCGCCCACCAAATGTGACCCAAAGTGACCCCGCCCACCAAATGTGACCCTGCCCACCAAATGTGACCCAGAGTGACCCCGCCCACCAAATGTGACCCAGAGTGACCCCGCCCACCAAATGTGACCCAGAGTGACCCCGCCCACCAAATGTGACCCAGAATGACCCCGCCCACCAAATGTGACCCAGAGTGACCCCGCCCACCAAATGTGACCTAGAGTGACCCCGCCCACCAAATGTGACCCAGAGTGACCCCGCCCACCAAATGTGACCCAGAGTGACCCCGCCCACCAAATGTGACCCAGAGTGACCCCGCCCACCAAATGTGACCCAGAGTGACCCCGCCCACCAAATGTGACCCAGAGTGACCCCGCCCACCAAATGTGACCCAGAGTGACCCCGCTCACCAAATGTGACCCAGAGTGACCCCGCCCACCAAATGTGACCCAGAGTGACCCCGCCCACCAAATGTGACCCAGAGTGACCCCGCCCACCAAATGTGACCCCGCCCACCAAATGTGACCCCGCCCACCAAATGTGACCCCGAGTGGCCCCGCCCACTAAATCGGACCGCGAGTGGCCCCGCCCACCAAATCGGACCCAGAGGTGCCCCACCCACCAAATCGGACCCAGAGTGACCCCGCCCACCAAATCGGACCCAGAGTGACCCCGCCCACCAAATCGGACCCAGAGTGACCCCGCCCACCAAATGTGACCCAGAGTGACCCCGCCCACCAAATGTGACCCAGAGTGACCCCGCCCACCAAATGTGACCCAGAGTGACCCCGCCCACCAAATCGGACCCAGAGTGACCCCGCCCACCAAATGTGACCCAGAGTGACCCCGCCCACCAAATGTGACCCAGAGTGACCCCGCCCACCAAATGTGACCCAGAGTGACCCCGCCCACCAAATGTGACCCAGAGTGACCCCGCCCACCAAATGTGACCCATTGTGACTCCGCCCACCAAATGTGACCCAGAGTGACCCCGCCCACCAAATGTGACCCAGAGTGACCCCGCCCACCAAATGTGACCCAGAGTGACCCCGCCCACCAAATGTGACCCAGAGTGACCCCGCCCACCAAATGTGACCCAGAGTGACCCCGCCCACCAAATGTGACCCAGAGTGACCCCGCCCACCAAATGTGACCCAGAGTGACCCCGCCCACCAAATGTGACCCAGAGTGACCCCGCCCACCAAATGTGACCCAGAGTGACCCCGCCCACCAAATGTGACCCAGAGTGACCCCGCCCACCAAATGTGACCCAGAGTGACCCCGCCCACCAAAGGTGACCCATAGTGACCCCGCCCACCAAATGTGACCCAAAATGACCCCGCCCACCAAATGTGACCCCGCCCACCAAATGTGACCCCCGAGTGGCCCCGCCCACTAAATCGGACCGCGAGTGGCCCCGCCCACCAAATCGGACCCAGAGGTGCCCCGCCCACCAAATCGGATCCAGAGTGACCCCGCCCACCAAATCGGACCCAGAGTGACCCCGCCCACCAAATCGGACCCAGAGTGACCCCGCCCACCAAATGTGACCCAGAGTGACCCCGCCCACCAAATGTGACTCAGAGGTGCTCTGCCCACCAAATCTGACCCAGAGTGGCCCCGCCCACCAAATCGGACCCAGAGTGGTCCCGTCTACCAAATCGGACACAGAGTGGCCCCGCCCACCAAATCATCCCCTGAGGGGCCCCGCCCACCAAACCAGCGCCTGAGGGGCACCCAAGTGTGAAAGTCTTGCAGGGGCAGCCCGGGCACCATTACAAAGCACTATCTGTAGTTCCTTCAGGAAATACCCATCTAGTTCTTATTATTATTCTTATTATTAGGCTTTTTTCCGCAATTAATGCGGCCCGAACCGCTGCACGCACAGACTCCAGTGAGGTGTCATTTCGAAGCCAGCGTCCATGAGAGGTGTGCTAAGTATTTTTCGTGTCGATCGGATTTCTAGTTTTGGCGCAATGTGCGATTGAAAATTGTTTTTCCCTCATTGGAAAGCATTGTCAATGCATTTCAATAGGGAAATTTTGCCATAAGCTATAATGGCTGATATCTGAGGCAATTTAAAAAATAACTGCCAACTGCCACCTGGCTGATCAGCTCATTGATATGCGAAGTCAGACAAGTTACTATGCCAACGCGTACAAACTCTACATGACCCCACCAGGACACAGTTTTGCCAGATAATATCAGCTCTTAAAGTGACCTACCCACCAAATTGTTACCTGAGGTGTCAGCCCACCAAATCGGACCGAGTGACCCCGCCCACCAAATTGGACCCAGAGGGTAAGTGCACCCCCGCCCCGTGTGTGCAAAAGTAAGTGCACCCCTTGTGTATGCAAAACTAAGTTCACCCCCACCCCAAGTGTATAAAAGTAAGTGCACCCCCGCCCTGTGTGTGCAAAAGTAACTGCACCCCCGCCCCCGTGTGTGCAAAAGTCAGTGCACCCCCGCCCCCGTGTGTGAAAAGTAAGTGCGCCCCCGGCCCTGGATGTGCAAAAGTAAGTGCACCCCCGACCCCGTGTGTGAAAAGTAAGTGCGCCCCCGGCCCCGGATGTGCAAAAGTAAGTGCACCCCCGGTCCCAGTTGTGCAAAAGTAAGTGCGCCCCCGCCCCCGTGTGTGCAAAAGTAAGTACGCCCCTGCCCCCGTGTGTGCAAAAGTAAGTGCACCCTGCCCCGTGTGTGAGAAGTAAGTGCGCCCCCGGCCCAGGATGTGCAAAAGTAAGTGCGCCCCCGGCCCCGGGTATGCAAAAGTAAGAGCGCCCCGGCCCCGGGTGTGCAAAAGTGTGCCCCGGGTGTGCAAAAGTAAGTGCGCCCCGGGTGTGCAAAAGTAAGTGTGCCCCGGGTGTGCAAAAGTAAGCGCCCCGACCCCATGTGTGCAAAAGTAAGTGCGCCCCCGGCCCCGGGTGTGCAAAATTAAGTGCGCCCCCAGCCCCGGATGTGCAAAAGTAAGTGCACCCCCGGTCCCAGGTGTGCAAAAGTAAGTGCGCCCCTGCCCCCGTGTGTGCAAAAGTAAGTACACCCCCGCCCCCGTGTGTGCAAAAGTAAGGGCACCCTGCCCCGTGTGTGAGAAGTAAGTGCGCCCCCAGCCCAGGATGTGCAAAAGTAAGTGCGCCCCCGGCCCCGGGTATGCAAAAGTAAGTGCGCCCCGGCCCCGGGTGTGCAAAAGTAAGTGCGCCCCGGGTGTGCAAAAGTAAGAGCGCCCCCGACCCCATGTGTGCAAAAGTAAGTGCGCCCCCGGCCCCGGGTGTGCAAAATTAAGTGCGCCCCCGGCCCCGGGTGTGAAAAGTAAGTGCACCCCCGGTCCCGGGTGTGAAAAGTAAGTGCACCCCCAATTCTGTGGGTGAAAAGTAAGTGCACCACCGCTCCCATGGGTGAAAAGGAAGTGCACCCTCGGTCCCGTGGGTGAAAAGTAAGTGCACCCCCGGTCCCGTGAGTTAAAAGTAAGTGCAACCCCGGTCCCGGGTATGCAAAAGTAAGAGCGCCCCGGCCCCGGGTGTGCAAAAGTGTGCCCCGGGTGTGCAAAAGTAAGTGCGCCCCGGGTGTGCAAAAGTAAGTGTGCCCCGGGTGTGCAAAAGTAAGAGCGCCCCGACCCCATGTGTGCAAAAGTAAGTGCGCCCCCGGCCCCGGGTGTGCAAAATTAAGTGCGCCCCCGGCCCCGGGTGTTCAAAAGTAAGTGCACCCCCGGTCCCAGGTGTGCAAAAGTAAGTGCGCCCCCGCCCCCGTGTGTGCAAAAGTAAGTACACCCCCGCCCTCGTGTGTGCAAAAGTAAGGGCACCCTGCCCCGTGTGTGAGAAGTAAGTGCGCACCCAGCCCAGGATGTGCAAAAGTAAGTGCGCCCCCGGCCCCGGGTATGCAAAAGTAAGTGCGCCCCGGCCCCGGGTGTGCAAAAGTAAGTGTGCCCCGGGTGTGCAAAAGTAAGTGCGCCCCGGGTGTGCAAAAGTAAGTGCGCCCCGGGTGTGCAAAACTAAGTGCGCCCCGGGTGTGCAAAACTAAGTGGGCCCCGAGTGACCCCACCAGGACACAGTTTTGCCAGATAATATCAGCTCTTAAAGTGACCCGACCACCAAATCGGACCCTGAGGGGCACCGCCCACCAAATCGGACCCTGAGGGGCCCCGCCCACCAAATCGGCCCCTGAGGGGCCCCGCCCACCAAATCGGCCCCTGAGGGGCCCCGCCCACCAAATCGGACCCAGAGTGACCCCGCCCACCAAATCGGACCCAGAGTGACCCCGCCCACCAAATCGGACCCAAAGTGACCCCGCCCACCAAATCGGACCCAGAGTGACCCCGCCCACCAAATTGGACCCAGAGTGACCCCGCCCACCAAATCGGACCCAGAGTGACCCCGCCCACCAAATCAGACCCAGAGTGACCCCGCCCACCAAATCGGACCCAGAGTGACCCCGCCCACCAAATCGGACCCAGAGTGACCCCGCCCACCAAATTGGACCCAGAGTGACCCCGCCCACCAAATCGGACCCAGAGTGACCCCGCCCACCAAATCAGACCCAGAATGACCCCGCCCACCAAATCGGACCCAGAGTGACCCCGCCCACCAAATCGGACCCAGAGTGACCCCGCCCACCAAATCGGACCCAGAGTGACCCCGCCCACCAAATCGGACCCAGAGTCGCCCCGCCCACCAAATTGGCCCCCTGAGCGGCCCCGAACACCAAATCGGACCCAGAGTGACTCGGCCCACCAAATCGGACCCAGAGTGACCCCGCCCAAAAAATCGGACCCAGAGTGACCCCCGCCCACCAAATCGGACCCAGATTGACACCGCCCACCAAATCGGCCCCTGAGGGGCCCCAACCACCAAACGGGCACCTGAGGGGCACTCAAGTGTGAAAGCCTTGCAGGGGCAGCCCGGGCACCATTCCAAAGCACTATCTGTAGTTCCTTCAGGAAATACCCATCTAGTTCTTATTATTATTAGGCTTTTTTCCGCAATTAATGCGGCCCGAACCGCTGCACGCACAGACTCCAGTGAGGTGTCATTTCGAAGCCAGCGTCCATGAGAGGTGTGCTAAGTATTTTTCGTGTCGATCGGATTTGTAGTTTTGGCGCAATGTGCGTTTAAAAATTGATTCCCCCTCATTGGAAAGCATTGCCGCTATGCATTTCAATAGAGAAATTTTGACATAAGGTATAATGGCTGATATCTGAGGCAATTTTAAAATAACTGCCAACTGCCACCTGGCTGATTAGCTCATTGATATGCGAAGTCAGATCCAGTTACTATGCCAACGCGTACGAACTCTACATGACCCCACCAGGACACAGTTTTGCCAGATAATATCAGCTCTTAAAGTGACCCGCGCACCAAATTGGCACCTGAGGTGCGCAGCCCACCAAATCGGACCCGAGTGGCCCCGCCCACCAAATCGGACCCAGAGTGGCCCCGCCTACCAAATCGGACCCAGAGTGACCCCGCCCACCAAATCGGACCCAGAGTGACCCCGCCCACCAAATGTGATCCACAGTGACCCCGCCCACCAAATGTGATCCAGAGTGACCCCACCCACCAAATGTGACCCAGAGTGACCCCGCCCACCAAATGTGACCCAGAGTGACCCCGCCCACCAAATGTGACCCAGAGTGACCCCGCCCACCAAATGTGACCCAGAGTGACCCCGCCCACCAAATGTGACCCAGAGTGACCCCGCCCACCAAATGTGATCCAGAGTGACCCCGCCCACCAAATGTGACCCAGAGTGACCCCGCCCACCAAATGTGACCCAGAGTGACCCCGCCCACCAAATGTGACCCAGAGTGACCCCGCCCCCCAAATGTGACCCAGAGTGACCCCGCCCACCAAATCGGACCCAGAGTGACCCCGCCCACCAAATGTGACCCTGAGGGGCCCCGCCCACCAAATCGGACCCTGAGGGGCCCCGCCCACCAAATGTGACCCTGAGGGGCCCCGCCCACCAAATCGGACCCTGAGGGGCCCCGCCCACCAAATCGGACCCTGAGGGGCCCCGCCCACCAAATCGGACCCTGAGGGGCCCCGCCCACCAAATCAGACCCTGAGGTGCCCCGCCCACCAAATCGGACCCTGAGGGGCCCCGTCCACCAAATCGGACCCTGAGGTGCCCCGCCCACCAAATGTGACCCAGAGTGACCCCGCCCACCAAATGTGACCCAGAGTGACCCCGCCCACCAAATGTGACCCAGAGTGACCCCGCCCACCAAATGTGACCCATAGTGACCCCGCCCACCAAATGTGACCCAGAGTGACCCCGCCCACCAAATGTGACCCAGAGTGACCCCGCCCACCAAATGTGACCCAGAGTGACCCCGCCCACCAAATGTGACCCTGAGGGGCCCCGCCCACCAAATCGGACCCAGAGTGACCCCGCCTACCAAATCGGACCCAGAGTGACCCCGCCCACCAAATCGGACCCAGAGTGACCCCGCCCACCAAATCTGATCCAGAGTGACCCCGCCCACCAAATGTGACCCAGAGTGACCCCGCCCACCAAATGTGACCCAGAGTGACCCCGCCCACCAAATGTGACCCAGAGTGACCCCGCCCACCAAATGTGACCCAGAGTGACCCCGCCCACCAAATGTGACCCAGAGTGACCCCGCCCACCAAATGTGACCCAGAGTGACCCCGCCCACCAAATGTGACCCAGAGTGACCCCGCCCACCAAATGTGACCCAGAGTGACCCCGCCCACCAAATGTGACCCAGAGTGACCCCGCCCACCAAATGTGACCCAGAGTGACCCCGCCCACCAAATGTGACCCAGAGTGACCCCGCCCACCAAATGTGACCCAGAGTGACCCCGCCCACCAAATGTGACCCTGGGGGGCCCCGTCCACCAAATCGGACCCTGAGGGGAACCGCCCACCAAATCGGACCCTGAGGGGCCCCGCCCACCAAATCGGACCCTGAGGGGCCCCGCCCACCAAATCGGACCCTGAGGTGCCCCGCCCACCAAATCGGACCCTGAGGTGCCCAGCCCACCAAATCGGATCCTGAGGGGCCCCGCCCACCAAATCGGACCCTGAGGGGCCCCGCCCACCAAATCGGACCCTGAGGTGCCCCGCCCACCAAATCGGACCCTGAGGTGCCCCGCCCACCAAATCGGACCCTGAGGGGCCCCGTCCACCAAATCGGACCCAGAGTGACCCCGCCCACCAAATCGGACCCAGAGTGACCCCGCCCACCAAATCGACCCAGAGTGACCACGCCCACCAAATCGGACCCAGAGTGGCCCCGCCCACCAAATCGGACCCAGAGTGGCCCCGCCCACCAAATCAGCACCTGAGGGGCACCCAAATGTGAAAGTCTTGCAGAGGCAGCCCGGGCACCATTCCAAAGCACTATCTGTAGTTCCTTCAGGAAATACCCATCTAGTATTATTATTGTAATCCGAACGTGGTAAACTTATTCAGTTTTTTCCGCAATTAATGCGGCCCGAACCGCTGCACGCACAGACTCCAGTGAGGCGTCATTTCGAAGCCAGCGTCCACGAGAGGTGTGCTAAGTATTTTTCGTGTTGATCCGATTTGTAGTTTTTTTAAAAATTGCATTTAAAAAAAAAATTTCCCATAGGAAATAATGGCGAACTTTCCATTACCCACAACTTGACATTCCAAACATGGCAGCTATGCAAATGTGCGGTGTCCATTTTAGGACATGATAATTTATCAAATCAAACATCAGAATAAAGTGACTATGACACTTTCTTATCCTGTGTGTGAAAAGTAAGTGCACCCCGATCCCGTGTGTGAAAAGTGCACCGAGTGGCCCCGCCCCCCTTATCGGACCCCGAGTGGCCCTGCCCACCAAATTGGACCCCAAGTGACTCCGTCCCCCAAATCGGACCCCGAGTGACCCCGCCCCCCAAATTGGATCCCGAGTGACCCCACCCCCCAAATTGGACCCCGAGTGACCCCGCCCCCAAACCTGACCACGAGTGACCCCGCCCACCAAATTGGACCCAGAGAGACCCCGCCCACCAAATTGGACCCAGAGTGACCCCGCCCACCAAATCTGACCCAGAGTGACCCCGCCCACCAAATCTGACCCAGAGTGACCCCGCCCACCAAATCTGACCCAGAGTGACTCCGCCCACCAAATCTGACCCAGAGTGACCCCGCCCACCAAATCTGACCCAGAGTGACCCCGCCCACCAAATCTGACCCAGAGTGGCCCCGCCCACCAAATCTGACCCAGAGTGACCCCGCCCACCAAATCTGACCCAGAGGTGCCCCGCCCACCAAATCTGACCCAGAGGTGCCCCGCCCACCAAATCTGACCCAGAGGTGCCCCGCCCACCAAATCTGACCCAGAGGTGCCCCGCCCACCAAATCTGACCCAGAGGTGCCCCGCCCACCAAATCTGACCCAGAGGTGCCCCGCCCACCAAATCTGACCCAGAGGTGCCCCGCCCACCAAATCTGACCCAGAGGTGCCCCGCCCATAAAATCTGACCCAGAGGTTCCCCGCCCACTAAATCTGACCCAGAGGTGCCCCGCCCACCAAATCTGACCCAGAGGTGCCCCACCCACCAAATCTGACCGAGGTGCCCCGCCCACCAAATCTGACCCAGAGGTGCTCTGACCACCAAATCTGACCCAGAGTGACCCCGCCCACCAAATCTGACCCAGAGTGACCCCGCCCACCAAATCTGACCCAGAGTGACTCCGCCCACCAAATCTGACCCAGAGTGACCCCGCCCACCAAATCTGACCCAGAGTGACCCCGCCCACCAAATCTGACCCAGAGTGGCCCCGCCCACCAAATCTGACCCAGAGTGACCCCGCCCACCAAATCTGACCCAGAGGTGCCCCGCCCACCAAATCTGACCCAGAGGTGCCCCGCCCACCAAATCTGACCCAGAGGTGCCCCGCCCATAAAATCTGACCCAGAGGTTCCCCGCCCACTAAATCTGACCCAGAGGTGCCCCGCCCACCAAATCTGACCCAGAGGTGCCCCACCCACCAAATCTGACCGAGGTGCCCTGCCCACCAAATCTGACCCAGAGGTGCTCTGACCACCAAATCTGACCCAGAGTGACCCCGCCCACCAAATCTGACCCAGAGTGACCCCGCCCACCAAATCTGACCCAGAGTGACTCCGCCCACCAAATCTGACCCAGAGTGACCCCGCCCACCAAATCTGACCCAGAGTGACCCCGCCCACCAAATCTGACCCAGAGTGGCCCCGCCCACCAAATCTGACCCAGAGGTGCCCCGCCCACCAAATCTGACCCAGAGGTGCCCCGCCCACCAAATCTGACCCAGAGGTGCCCCGCCCACCAAATCTGACCCAGAGGTGCCCCGCCCACCAAATCTGACCCAGAGGTGCCCCGCCCACCAAATCTGACCGAGGTGCCCTGCCCACCAAATCTGACCCAGAGGTGCTCTCCCCACCAAATCTGACCCAGAGTGGCCCCGCCCACCAAATCTGACCCAGAGTGGCCCCGCCCACCAAATCTGACCCAGAGTGACTCCGCCCACCAAATCTGACCCAGAGTGACCCCGCCCACCAAATCTGACCCAGAGTGACCCCACCCACCAAATCTGACCAGCGCCTGAGGGGCACCCAAGTGTGAAAGTCTTGCAGAGGCAGCCCGGGCACCATTCCAAAGCACTATCTGTAGTTCCTTCAGGAAATACCCATCTAGTATTATTTTTGCAATCCGAACGTGTTTAACTTATTATTTTTAGGCTTTTTTCCGCAATTAATGCGGCCCGAACCGCTGCACGCACAGACTCCAGTGAGGCGTCATTTCGAAGCCAGCGTCCATGAGAGGTGTGCTAAGTATTTTTCGTGTCGAACGGATTTGTAGTTTTGGCGCAATATGCGTTTGAAAATTTTGTCTCAATGCATTTCAATGGGGAAATTGCTCCAATAGGGTATAATGGCTGATTTCTGAGGCAATTTCAAAATAACTGCCAACTGCCACCTGGCTGATTAGCTCATTGCTATGTGCTATGTTACTATGCCAACGCCTACGAACTCTACATGACCCCACCAGGACACAATTTTGCCAGATAATATCAGCTCTTAAAGTGACCAGCACACCAAATAGGGGCCCCACCCACCAAATCGGACGCTGAGGGGCCCCGCCCACCAAATCGGACCCTGAGGGGCCCCGCCCACCAAATCGGACCCTGAGGGGCCCCGCCCACCAAATCGGACCCTGAGGGGCCCCGCCCACCAATTCGGACCCTGAGGGGCCCCGCCCACCAAATTGGACCCTGAGGGGCCCCGCCCACCAAATCGGACGCTGAGGGGCCCCACCCACCAAATCGGACCCTGAGGGGCACCGCCCACCAAATCGGACCCTGAGGGGCCCCACCCACCAAATCGGACCCTGAGGGACCCCACCCACCAAATCGGACCCCGAGGGGCCCCGCCCACCAAATCAAACCCCGAGGGGCCCCGCCCACTAAATTGGACCCTGAGGGGCCCCGCCCACTAAATCGGACCCTGAGGGGCCCCACCCACCAAATCGGACGCTGAGGGGCCCCACCCACCAAATCGGACCCTGAGGGGCCCCGCCCACCAAATTGGACCCTGAGGGGCCCCGCCCACCAAATCGGACCCTGAGGGGCCTCGCCCACCAAATCGGACCCTGAGGGCCCCCCCCCCACCAAACCAGCACCTGAGGGACACCCAAGTGTGAAAGTCTTGCAGGGGCAGCCCGGGCACCATTCCAAAGCACTATCTGTAGTTCCTTCAGGAAATACCCATCTAGTTATAGTGCTTTGTAAAAAGCACTGTATTGTTATTCCACCGTAGACAACTTCTTATTCTTATTCTTCTTATTATTATTAGGCTTTTCTCCGCAATTAATGCGGCCCGAACCGCTACACGCACAGACTCCAGTGAGGTGTCATTTCGAAGCCAGCGTCCCCAAGAGGTGTGCTAAGTATTTTTCGTGTCGATCGGATTTGTAGTTTTGGCGCAATTAACGTTTGAAAATTGTTTTTCTCTCATTGGAATGCATTGCCAATGCATTTCAATAGGGAAATTTAGCCATAAGGTATAATGGCTGATTACTGAGGCAATTTAAAAAATAACTGCCAACTGCCACCTGGCTGATCAGCTCATTGATATGTGCAGTCACACCCAGTTACTATGACAACGCCTACGAACTCTACATGACCCCACCAGGACACAGTTTTGCCAGATAATATCAGCTCTTAAAGTGACCAACCCACCAAATTGTTACCTGAGGTGTCCAGCCCACCAAATAGGAGGCCGAGGGGCCCCGACCACCACATCGGAGGCCGAGGGGCCCCGACCTCCAAATCGGAGGCCGAGGGGCCCCGACCTCCATATCGGAGGCCGAGGGGCCCCGACCTCCAAATCGGAGGCCGAGGGGCCCCGACCTCCATATCGGAGGCCGAGGGGCCCCGACCTCCAAATCGGAGGCCGAGGGGCCCCGACCTCCATATCGGAGGCCGAGGGGCCCCGGCCTCCATATCGGAGGCCGAGGGGCCCCGACCTCCATATCGGAGGCCGAGGAGCCCCGGCCTCCATATCGGAGGCCGAGGGGCCCCGGCCTCCATATCGGAGGCCGAGGGGCCCCGGCCTCCATATCGGAGGCCGAGGGGCCCCGACCTCCATATCGGAGGCCTAGGGGCCCCGACCTCCATATCGGAGGCCGAGGGGCCCCGGCCTCCATGTCGGAGGCCGAGGCCCCCCGGCCTCCAAATCGGAGGCCGAGGGGCCCCGGCCTCCAAATCGGAGGCCGAGGGGCCCCGGCCTCCAAATCGGAGGCCAAGGGGCCCCGTCCTCCAAATCGGAGGCCGAGGGGCCCCGACCTCCATATCGGAGGCCGAGGGGCCCCGGCCTCCATGTCGGAGGACGAGGGGCCCCGGCCTCCAAATCGGAGGCCGAGGGGCCCCGGCCTCCAAATCGGAGGCCGAGGCGCCCCGGCCTCCAAATCGGAGGCCGAGGGGCCCCGGCCTCCAAATCGGAGGCCGAGGGGCCCCGGCCTCCAAATCGGAGGCCGAGGGGCCCCGGCCTCCAAATCGGAGGCCGAGGGGCCCCGGCCTCCAAATTGGAGGCCGAGGGGCCCCGTCCTCCAAATCGGAGGCCGAGGTGCCCCGGCCTCCAAATCGGAGGCCGGGGGGCCCCGGCCTCCAATTCGGAGGCCGAGGCCCCCCGGCCTCCAAATCGGAGGCCGAGGGGCCCCGGCCTCCATATCGGACCCTGAGGGGCCCCTACCTCCAAATCGGACCCTGAGGGGCCCCGACCACCAAATCGGACCCTGAGGGGCCCCGACCACCAAATCGGACCCTGAGGGACCCCGGCCTCCAAATCGGACCCTGAGGGGCCCCGACCTCCAAATCGGACCCTGAGGGGCCCCGACCACCAAATCGGACCCTGAGGGGCCCCGACCTCCAAATCGGACCCTGAGGGGCCCCGACCACCAAATCGGACCCTGAGGGGCCCCGACCTCCAAATCGGACCCTGAGGGGCCCCGACCACCAAATCGGACCCTGAGGGGCCCCGACCACCAAATCGGACCCTGAGGGGCCCCGACCACCAAATCGGACCCTGAGGGGCCCCGACCACCAAATCGGACCCTGAGGGGCCCCGACCACCAAATCGGACCCTGAGGGGCCCCGACCACCAAATCGGACCCTGAGGGGCCCCGACCACCAAATCGGACCCTGAGGGGCCCCGACCACCAAATCGGACCCTGAGGGGCCCCGACCACCAAATCGGACCCTGAGGAGCCCCGACCTCCAAATCGGACCCTGAGGGGCCCCGACCACCAAATCGGACCCTGAGGGGCCCCGACCACCAAATCGGACCCTGAGGGGCCCCGACCACCAGATCGGACCCTGAGGGGCCCCGACCACCAAATCGGACCCTGAGGGGCCCCGACCTCCAAATCGGACCCTGAGGGGCCCCGACCACCAAATCGGCCCCTGAGGGGCCCCGACCACCAAATCGGACCCTGAGGGGCCCCGACCACCAAATCGGAGGCCGAGGGGCCCCGACCACCAAATCGGAGGCCGAGGGGCCCCGACCACCAAATCGGAGGCCGAGGGGCCCCGACCACCAAATCGGACCCTGAGGGGCCCCGTCCACCAAATCGGACCCTGAGGGGCCCTGACCACCAAATCGGACCCTGAGGGGCCCCGTCCACCAAATCGGACCCTGAGGGGCCCCGACCACCAAATCGGACCCTGAGGGGCCCCGACCACCAAATCGGACCCTGAGGGGCCCCGACCACCAAATCGGACCCTGAGGGGCCCCGACCACCAAATCGGACCCTGAGGGGCCCCGACCACCAAATCGGACCCTGAGGGGCCCCGACCACCAAATCGGACCCTGAGGGGCCCCGACCACCAAATCGGACCCTGAGGGGCCCCGACCTCCAAATCGGACCCTGAGCGGCCCCGACCTCCAAATCGGACCCTGAGGGGCCCCGACCTCCAAATCGGACCCTGAGGGGCCCCGACCTCCAAATCGGACCCTGAGGGGCCCCGACCACCAAATCGGACCCTGAGGGGCCCCGACCTCCAAATCGGACCCTGAGGGGCCCCGACCACCAAATCGGACCCTGAGGGGCCCCGACCTCCAAATCGGACCCTGAGGGGCCCCGACCACCAAATCGGACCCTGAGGGGCCCCGACCACCAAATCGGACCCTGAGGGGCCCCGACCACCAAATCGGACCCTGAGGGGCCCCGACCACCAAATCGGACCCTGAGGGGCCCCGACCACCAAATCGGACCCTGAGGGGCCCCGACCACCAAATCGGACCCTGAGGGGCCCCGACCACCAAATCGGACCCTGAGGGGCCCCGACCACCAAATCGGACCCTGAGGGGCCCCGACCACCAAATCGGACCCAGTGTGACCCCGCCCACCAAATCGGACCCTGAGAGGGCCCCGCCCACCAAATCGGACCCTGAGGGGCCTCGCCCACCAAATCAGCACCTGAAGGGCACCCAAGTGTGAAAGTCTTGCAGGGGTAGCCCGGGCACCATTCCAAAGCACTATCTGTAGTTCCTTCAGGAAATACACATCTAGTTATAGTGCTTTGGAACAAAGCACTATATTGTTATTCCACCGTCGTCAACTTATTCTTATTATTCTTATTATTAGGCTTTTTTCCGCAATTAATGCGGCCCGAACCGCTGCACGCACAGACTCCAGTGAGGTGTCATTTCGAAGCCAGCGTCCATGAGAGGTGTGCTAAGTATTTTTCGTGTCGATCAGATTTGTAGTTTTGGCGCAATGTGCGATTGAAAATTGTTTTTCCCTCATTGGAAAGCATTGTCAATGCATTTCAATAGGGAAATTTTGCCATAAGGTATAATGGCTGATATCTGAGGCAATTTAATAAATAACTGCCAACTGCCACCTGGCTGATCAGCTCATTGATATGCGAAGTCAGACCCAGTTACTATGCCAACGCGTACGAACTCTACATGACCCCACCAGGACACAGTTTTGCCAGATAATATCAGCTCTTAAAGTGACCTGCCCACCAAATTGTTACCTGAGGTGTCAGCCCACCAAATCGGACCGAGTGACCCCGCCCACCAAATTGGACCCAGAGGGTAAGTGCACCCCCGCCCCGTGTGTGCAAAAGTAAGTGCACCCCTGCCCCATGTGTGCAAAAGTAAGTGCACCCCTTGTGTATGCAAAACTAAGTTCACCCCCACCCCAAGTGTATAAAAGTAAGTGCACCCCCGCCCTGTGTGTGCAAAAGTAACTGCACCCCCGCCCCCGTGTGTGCAAAAGTAAGTGCACCCCCGACCCCGTGTGTGAAAAGTAAGTGCGCCCCCGGCCCTGGATGTGCAAAAGTAAGTGCACCCCCGCCCCCGTGTGTGAAAAGTAAGTGCGCCCCCGGCCCCGCATGTGCAAAAGTAAGTGCACCCCCGGTCCCAGTTGTGCAAAAGTAAGTGCGCCCCCGCCCCCGTGTGTGCAAAAGTAAGTACGCCCCCGCCCCGTGTGTGCAAAAGTAAGTGCACCCTGCCCCGTGTGTGAGAAGTAAGTGCGCCCCCGGCCCAGGATGTGCAAAAGTAAGTGCGCCCCCGGCCCCGGGTATGCAAAAGTAAGAGCGCCCCGGCCCCGGGTGTGCAAAAGTGTGCCCCGGGTGTGCAAAAGTAAGTGCGCCCCGGGTGTGCAAAAGTAAGTGTGCCCCGGGTGTGCAAAAGTAAGAGCGCCCCCGACCCCATGTGTGCAAAAGTAAGTGCGCCCCCGGCCCCGGGTGTGCAAAATTAAGTGCGCCCCCGACCCCGGATGTGCAAAAGTAAGTGCACCCCCGGTCCCAGGTGTGCAAAAGTAAGTGCGCCCCCGCCCCCGTGTGTGCAAAAGTAAGTACGCCCCCGCCCCCGTGTGTGCAAAAGTAAGGGCACCCTGCCCCGTGTGTGAGAAGTAAGTGCGCCCCCAGCCCAGGATGTGCAAAAGTAAGTGCGCCCCCGGCCCCGGGTATGCAAAAGTAAGTGCGCCCCAGCCCCGGGTGTGCAAAAGTAAGTGTGCCCCGGGTGTGCAAAAGTAAGTGCGCCCCGGGTGTGCAAAAGTAAGTGCGCCCCGGGTGTGCAAAACTAAGTGCGCCCCGGGTGTGCAAAACTAAGTGGGCCCCGGCTGTGCAAAAGTAAGTGCGCCCCGGGTGTGCAAAAGTAAGAGCGCCCCCGACCCCATGTGTGCAAAAGTAAGTGCGCCCCCGGCCCCGGGTGTGCAAAATTAAGTGCGCCCCCGGCCCCGGGTGTGAAAAGTAAGTGCACCCCCGGTCCCGGGTGTGAAAAGTAAGTGCACCCCCAATTCTGTGGGTGAAAAGTAAGTGCACCACCGCTCCCATGGGTGAAAAGGAAGTGCACCCTCGGTCCCGTGGGTGAAAAGTAAGTGCACCCCTGGTCCCGTGAGTTAAAAGTAAGTGCAACCCCGGTCCCGTGTGTGAAAAGTAAGTGCACCCCCGGTCCCGTGTGTGAAAAGTAAGTGCACCCCCGATCCCGTGTGTGAAAAGTAAGAGCACCCCGGCCCCGGGTGTGCAAAAGTAAGTGCGCCCCCGGCCCCCAATTCGGACCCAGAGCCAGAGTAACCCCGCCCACCAAATCGGACCCAGAGTGACCCCGCCCACCAAATCGGACCCAGAGTGACCCCGCCCACCAAATGTGACCTAGAGTGACCCCGCCCACCAAATGTGACTCAGAGTGACCCCGCCCACCAAATGTGACCCAGAGTGACCCCGCCCACTAAATGTGACCTAGAGTGACCCCGCCCACCAAATGTGACCCCGCCCACCAAATGTGACCCAGAGTGACCCCGCCCACCAAATCGGACCCAGAGTGACTCCGCCCACCAAATGTGTCTCAGAGTGACCCCGCCCACCAAATGTGACCCAGAGTGACCCCGCCCACCAAATGTGACCCAGAGTGACCCCGCCCACCAAATGTGACCCAGAGTGACCCCGCCCACCAAATGTGACCCAGAGTGACCCCGCCCACCAAATGTGACCCAGAGTGACCCCGCCCACCAAATGTGACCCAGAGTGACCCCGCCCACCAAATGTGACCCAGAGTGACCCCGCCCACCAAATGTGACCCAGAGTGACCCCGCCCACCAAATGTGACCCAGAGTGACCCCGCCCACTAAATGTGACCCAGAGAGACCCCGCCCACCAAATGTGACCCAGAGTGACCCCGCCCACCAAATGTGACCCAGAGTGACCCCGCCCACCAAATGTGACCCAGAGTGACCCCTCCCACCAAATGTGACCCAGAGTGACCCCGCCCACCAAATGTGACCCAGAGTGACCCCGCCCACCAAATGTGACCCAGAGTGACCCCGCCCACCAAATGTGACCCAGAGTGACCCCGCCCACCAAATGTGACCCAGAGTGACCCCGCCCACCAAATGTGACCCAGAGTGACCCCGCCCACCAAATGTGACCCAGAGTGACCCCGCCCACCAAATGTGACCCAGAGTGACCCCGCCCACCAAATGTGACCCAGAGTGACCCCGCCCACCAAATGTGACCCAGAGTGACCCCGCCCACCAAATGTGACCCAGAGTGACCCCGCCCACCAAATGTGACCCAGAGTGACCCAGCCCACCAAATGTGACCCAGAGTGACCCCGCCCACCAAATCGGACCCAGAGTGACCCCGCCTACCAAATCGGACCCAGAGTGACCCCGACCACCAAATCGGACCCAGAGTGACCCCGCCCACCAAATCGGGCCCTGAGGGGCCCCGCCCACCAAATCGGACCCAGAGTGACCACGCCCACCAAATCGACCCAGAGTGACCCCGCCCACCAGATCGGACCCTGAGGGGCCCCGCCCACCAAATCAGCACCTGAGGGGCACCCAAGTGTGAAAGTCTTGCAGGGGCAGCCTGGGCACCATTCCAAAGCACTATCTGTAGTTCCTTCAGGAAATACCCATCTAGTTATAGTGCTTTGGAACAAAGCACTATATTGTTATTCCCCCGTAGACAACTTCTTATTCTTCTTATTCTTATTATTATTAGGCTTTTTTCCGCAATTAATGCGGCCCGAACCGCTGCACGCACAGACTCCAGTGAGGTGTCATTTCGAAGCCAGCGTCCACGAGAGGTGTGCTAAGTATTTTTCGTGTCGATCGGATTTGTAGTTTTGGCGCAATTAACGTTTGAAAATTGTTTTTCTCTCATTGGAATGCATTGCCAATGCATTTCAATAGGGAAATTTTGCCATAAGGTATAATGGCTGATTACTGAGGCAATTTAAAAAATAACTGCCAACTGCCACCTGGCTGATCAGCTCATTGATATGCGAAGCCAGACCCAGTTACTATGCCAACGCCTACGAACTCTACATGACCCCACCAGGACACAGTTTTGCCAGATAATATTAGCTCTTAAAGTGACCCGCACACCAAATCTGACCCTGAGGTGCCCAGTGCACCCCCGATCCCGTCTGTGAAAAGTAAGTGCACCCCCATTCCCGTGTGTGAAAAGTAAGTACACCCCCGTTCCTGGTGTGAAAAGTAAGTGCACCCCGGTCCCATGTGTGTGAAAAGTAAGTGCACCCCCGGTCCCTTGTGTGAAAAGTAAGTGCACCCCGGTCCCATGTGTGTGAAAAGTAAGTGCACCCCGATCCCGTTTGTGAAAAGTAAGTGCACCCCCAGTCCCGTGGGTGAAAATTAAGTGCACCCCAGTCCCGTGTGTGAAAAGTAAGTGCACCCCCGGTCCCGAGTGTGAAAAGTAAGCGCACCCCAGGTCCCGTGTGTGAAAAGTAAGTGCACCCCCGGTCCTGAGTGTGAAAAGTAAGCGCACCCCAGGTCCCGTAAGTGAAAAGTAAGTGCACCCTCGGTCCCGTGGGTGAAAAGTAAGTGCACCCTGGTCCCGTGTGTGAAAAGTAAGTGCATCCCTGGTCCCGGGTGTGAAAAGTAAGTGCACCCCCGATCCCGTGGTTGAAAAGTAAGTGCACCCCCGGTCCCGTGTGTGAAAAATAAGGGCACCCTCGGTCCCGTGGGTGAAAAGTAAGTGCACCCCGATCCCGTGTGTGAAAAGTAAGTGCATCCCTGGTCCCGGGTGTGAAAAGTAAGTGCACCCCCGGTCCCGTGGGTGAAAAGTAAGTGCACCCCCGGTCCGGTGTGTGAAAAATAAGTGCACCCTAGTCCCATGGGTGAAAAGTAAGTGCACCCCCTGTCCCGTGGGTGAAAAGTAAGTGCACCCCCCATGTGTGAAAAGTAAGTGCACTCCCGGTCCATGGGTGAAAAGTAAGTGCACCCCCGGTCCCGTGGGTGAAAAGTAAGTGCACCCCCGGTCCCGTGGGTGAAAAGTAAGTGCACCTCCGGTCCCGTGAGTGAAAAGTAAGTGCACCCCTGGTCCCGTGGGTAAAAAGTAATTGCACCCCCGGTCCCGTGGGTGAAAAGTAAGTGCACCCCCGTTCCCGTGAGTGAAAAGTAAGTGCACCCCAGTTCCCGTGTGTGAAAAGTAAGTGCACCCCCGATCCCGGGTGTGAAAAGTAAGTGCACCCCAGGTCCCGTGGGTGAAAAGTAAGTGCACCCCCAGTCCCATGGGTGAAAAGTAAGTGCACCCCCGCTCCCGTGGGTGAAAAGTATTGCACCCCGATCCCGTGTGTGAAAAGTAAGTGCACCCCCGGACTCGTAGGTGAAAAGTATTGCACCCCGATCCCGTGTGTGAAAAGTAAGTGCACCCCCGGACTCGTAGGTGAAAAGTAAGTGCACCCCCGTACCATGGGTGAAAAGTAAGTGCACCCCCGGTCCCGTGGGTGAAAAGTAAGTGCACCCCCGGTCCCGTGGGTGAAAAGTAAGTGCACCCCCGGTCCCGTGGGTGAAAAGTAAGTGCACCCCCGGTCCCGTGGGTGAAAAGTAAGTGCACACCCGGTCCCGTGGGTGAAAAGTAAGTGCACCCCCGGTCCCGTGGGTGAAAAGTAAGTGCACCCCCGGTCCCGTGGGTGAAAAGTAAGTGCACCCCCGGTCCCGTGGGTGAAAAGTAAGTGCACCCCCGGTCCCGTGTGTGAAAAGTAAGTGCACCCCCGGTCCCGTGTGTGAAAAGTAAGTGCACCCCCGATCCCGTGGGTGAAAAGTAAGTGCACCCCCGGTCCCGTGGGTGAAAAGTAAGTGCACCCCCGGTCCCGTGGGTGAAAAGTAAGTGCACCCAGGTCCCGTGTGTGAAAAAGTAAGTGCGCCCCCGCCCCCCAAATCGCACCCTGAGTGACCCCGCCCCCGAATCGGACCCCGAGTGACCCGGACCCCCGAATCGGACCCCGAGTGGCCCCGCCCCCCAAATTGGACCCAGAGTGACCCCGCCCACCAAATCGGACCCAGAGAGACCCCGCCCACCAAATCGGACCCGGAGTGACCCCGCCCACCAAATCGGACCCGGAGTGACCCCGCCCACCAAATCGGACCCGGAGTGACCCCGCCCACCAAATCGGACCCGGAGTGGCCCCGCCCACCAAATCGGACCCGGAGTGGCCCCGCCCACCAAATCGGACCCGGAGTGACCCCGCCCACCAAATCGGACCCGGAGTGACCCCGCCCACCAAATCGGACCCAGAGTGACCCCGCCCACCAAATCGGACCCAGAGTGACCCCGCCCACCAAATCGGACCCAGAGTGGCCCCGCCCACCAAATCGGACCCAGAGTGGCCCCGCCCACCAAATCGGACCCAGAGGGGCCCCGCCCACCAAATCGGACCCTGAGGGGCCCCGCCCACCAAATCGGACCCTGAGGGGCCCCGCCCACCAAATCGGACCCTGAGGGGCCCCGCCCACCAAATCGGACCCTGAGGGGCCCCGCCCACCAAATCGGACCCTGAGGGGCCCCGCCCACCAAATCGGACCCTGAGGGGCCCCGCCCACCAAATCGGACCCTGAGGGGCCCCGCCCACCAAATCGGACCCTGAGGGGCCCCGCCCACCAAATCGGACCCTGAGGGGCCCCGCCCACCAAATCGGACCCTGAGGGGCCCCGCCCACCAAATCAGCACCTGAAGGGCACCCAAGTGTGAAAGTCTTGCAGGGGTAGCCCGGGCACAATTCCAAAGCACTATCTGTAGTTCCTTCAGGAAATACACATCTAGTTATAGTGCTTTGTAAAAAGCACTATATTGTTATTCCACCGTAGTCAACTTATTCTTCTTATTATTATTCAGTCCGCAATTAATGCGGCCCGAACCGCTGCACGCACAGACTCCAGTGAGGAGTCATTTCGAAGCCAGCGTTCCCACGAGGTGTGCTAAGTATTTTTCGTGTTGATCGGATTTGTAGTTTTGGCGCAATTTGCGTTTGAAAATGTTGTCTCAATGCATTTCAATAGGGAAATCTTGCCATAAGCTTATAATGGCAGTTATTTTGAAATTGCCTCAGAAATCAGCCCAACTGCCACCTGGCTGATTAGCTCATTAATATGCGAAGTCAGACCCAGTTACTATGCCAACGCCTATGAACTCTACATGACCCTACTAGGACACAGGTTTGTCAGATAATATCAGCTCTTAAAGTGACCCGCGCACCAAATCGGACCCTGAGGTGCCAGCCCACCAAATTGTTACCTGAGGTGTCCAGCCCACCAAATAGGAGGCCGAGGGGCCCCAACCACCACATCGGAGGCCGAGGGGCCCCGACCTCCAAATCGGAGGCCGAGGGGCCCCGACCTCCAAATCGGAGGCCGAGGGGCCCCGACCTCCAAATCGGAGGCCGAGGGGCCCCGACCACCAAATCGGAAGCCGAGGGGCCCCGACCTCCAAATCGGAGGCCGAGGGGCCCCGACCTCCAAATCGGACCCTGAGGGGCCCCGACCTCCAAATCGGACCCTGAGGGGCCCCGACCACCAAATCGGACCCTGAGGGGCCCCGACCACCAAATCGGACCCTGAGGGGCCCCGACCACCAAATCGGACCCTGAGGGGCCCCGACCACCAAATCGGACCCTGAGGGGCCCCGACCACCAAATCGGACCCTGAGGGGCCCCGACCACCAAATCGGACCCTGAGGGGCCCCGACCACCAAATCGGACCCTGAGGGGCCCCGACCACCAAATCGGACCCTGAGGGGCCCCGACCACCAAATCGGACCCTGAGGGGCCCCGACCTCCAAATCGGACCCTGAGGGGCCCCGACCTCCAAATCGGACCCTGAGGGGCCCCGACCTCCAAATCGGACCCTGAGGGGCCCCGACCTCCAAATCGGACCCTGAGGGGCCCCGACCTCCAAATCGGACCCTGAGGGGCCCCGACCTCCAAATCGGACCCTGAGGGGCCCCGACCACCAAATCGGACCCTGAGGGGCCCCGACCACCAAATCGGACCCTGAGGGGCCCCGACCACCAAATCGGACCCTGAGGGGCCCCGACCACCAAATCGGACCCTGAGGGGCCCCGACCACCAAATCGGACCCTGAGGGGCCCCGACCACCAAATCGGACCCTGAGGGGCCCCGACCTCCAAATCGGACCCTGAGGGTCCCCGACCTCCAAATAGGACCCTGAGGGACCCCTACCACCAAATCGGACCCTGAGGGGCCCCGACCACCAAATCGGACCCTGAGGGGCACCGACCACCAAATCGGACCCTGAGGGGCCCCGACCACCAAATCGGACCCTGAGGGGCCCCGACCTCCAAATCGGACCCTGAGGGGCCCCGACCTCCAAATCGGACCCTGAGGGGCCCCGACCACCAAATCGGACCCTGAGGGGCCCCGACCTCCAAATCGGACCCTGAGGGTCCCCGACCTCCAAATATTACCCTGAGGGGCCCCGACCACCAAATCGGACCCTGAGGGGCACCGACCACCAAATCGGACCCTGAGGGGTCCCGACCTCCAAATCGGACCCTGAGGGGCCCCGACCTCCAAATCGGACCCTGAGGGGCCCCGACCTCCAAATCGGACCCTGAGGGGCCCCGACCACCAAATCGGACCCTGAGGGGCCCCGACCACCAAATCGGACCCTGAGGGGCCCCGACCACCAAATCGGACCCTGAGGGGCCCCGACCACCAAATCGGACCCTGAGGGACCCCGACCACCAAATCGGACCCTGAGGGGCCCCGACCACCAAATCGGACCCTGAGGGGCCCCGACCACCAAATCGGACCCTGAGGGGCCCCGACCACCAAATCGGACCCTGAGGGTCCCCGACCTCCAAATCGGACCCTGAGGGTCCCCGACCTCCAAATAGGACCCTGAGGGGCCCCGACCACCAAATCGGACCCTGAGGGGCCCCGACCACCAAATCGGACCCTGAGGGGCCCCGACCACCAAATCGGACCCTGAGGGGCCCCGACCACCAAATCGGACCCTGAGGGGCCCCGACCTTCAAATCGGACCCTGAGGGGCCCCGACCTCCAAATCGGACCCTGAGGGGCCCCGACCTCCAAATCGGACCCTGAGGGGCCCCGACCTCCAAATCGGACCCTGAGGGGCCCCGACCTCCAAATCGGACCCTGAGGGGCCCCGACCACCAAATCGGACCCTGAGGGGCCCCGACCACCAAATCGGACCCTGAGGGGCCCCGACCACCAAATCGGACCCTGAGCGGCCCCGACCACCAAATCGAACCCTGAGGGGCCCCGACCACCAAATCAGCACCTGAAGGGAACCCAAGTGTGAAAGTCTTGCAGGGGCAGCACGGGCACCATTCCAAAGCACTATCTGTAGTTCCTTCAGGAAATACCCATCTAGTATTAATATTGTAATCCGAACGTGGTTAACTTCTTACTATTTTTAGGCTTTTTTCCGCAATTAATGCGGCCCGAACCGCTGCACGCACAGACTCCATTGAGGTGTCGTTTCGAAGCCAGCGTCCACGAGAGGTGTGCTAAGTATTTTTCATGTTGATCCGATTTGTAGTTTTTTTTAAAAATCGCATTTAAAAAAAAAAAATTCCCATAGGAAATAATGGCGAACTTTCCATTACCCCCAACTTGACCTTCCAAAGATGGCAGCTATGCAAATGTACAGTGTCCATTTTAGGACATGATCATTTATCAAAGTCAAACATCAGAATAAAGTGACTGACACCCTCCCGTCCCGTGGGTCGGGACCCCCGGTCCCCCGCACCCCCGGTCCCCTGTGTGAAAAGTAAGTGCGCCCCCGGCCCCCAAATCAAACCCCGAGTGACCCCGCCCACCAAATCGGACCCCAAGTGACCCCGCCCACCAAATCGGACCCAGTGTGACCCCGCCCACCAAATCTGACCCCGCCCACCAAATCTGACCCAGAGTGGCCCAGCCCACCAAATCTGACCCAGAGGTGCCCCGCCCACCAAATCTGACCCAGAGGTGCCCCGCCCATTAAATCTGACCCAGAGGTGCCCCGCCCACCAAATCTGACCCAGAGTTGCCCCGCCCACCAATTCTGACCCAGAGGTGCCCCGCCCACCAAATCTGACCCAGAGGTGCCCCGCCCATCAAATCTGACCCAGAGGTGTCCCGCCCCCCAAATCTGACCCAGAGGGGCCCCGCCCACCAAATCTGACCCCCCAGGGGCCCCGCCCACCAAATCTGACCCCCAGGGGCCCCGCCCACCAAATCTGACCCAGAGGTGCCCCGCCCACCAAATCTGACCCAGAGGTGCCCCACCCACCAAATCTGACCCAGAGGTGCCCCGCCCACCAAATCTGACCCAGAGGTGCCCCGCCCACCAAATCTGACCCAGTGTGACCCCGCCCACCAAATCTGACCCAGAGTGGCCCAGCCCACCAAATCTGACCCAGAGGTGCCCCGCCCACCAAATCTGACCCAGAGGTGCCCCGCCCATTAAATCTGACCCAGAGGTGCCCCGCCCACCAAATCTGACCCAGAGTTGCCCCGCCCACCAAATCTGACTCAGAGTTGCCCCGCCCACCAATTCTGACCCAGAGGTGCCCCGCCCATCAAATCTGACCCAGAGGTGCCCCGCGCCCCAAATCTGACCCAGAGGGGCCCCGCCCACCAAATCTGACCCAGAGGGGCCCCGCCCACCAAATCTGACCCCCAGGGCCCCACCCACCAAATCTCACTCCCAGGGGCCCCACCCACCAAATCTGACCCAGAGGTGCCCCGCCCACCAAATCTGACCCAGAGGTGCCCCGCCCATCAAATCTGACCCAGAGGGGCCCCGCCCACCAAATCTGACCCAGAGGTGCCCCGCCCACCAAATCTGACCCAGAGGGGCCCCGCCCACCAAATCTGACCCCCAGGGACCCCGCCCACCAAATCTCACTCCCAGGGGCCCCACCCACCAAATCTGACCCAGAGGTGCCCCGCCCATCAAATCTGACCCAGAGTTGCCCCGCCCACCAATTCTGACCCAGAGGTGCCCCGCCCATCAAATCTGACCCAGAGGTGCCCCGCGCCCCAAATCTGACCCAGAGGGGCCCCGCCCACCAAATCTGACCCAGAGGGGCCCCGCCCACCAAATCTGACCCCCAGGGCCCCACCCACCAAATCTCACTCCCAGGGGCCCCACCCACCAAATCTGACCCAGAGGTGCCCCGCCCACCAAATCTGACCCAGAGGTGCCCCGCCCATCAAATCTGACCCAGAGGGGCCCCGCCCACCAAATCTGACCCAGAGGAGCCCCGCCCACCAAATCTGACCCAGAGGGGCCCCACCCACCAAATCTGACCCCCAGGGGCCCCGCCCACCAAATCTCACTCCCAGGGGCCCCACCCACCAAATCTGACCCAGAGGTGCCCTGCCCATCAAATCTGACCCAGAGGTGCCCCGCCCACCAAATCTGACCCAGAGGTGCCCCGCCAACCAAATCTGACCCAGAGGTGCCCCGCCCACCAAATCTGACCCAGAGGTGCCCCGCCCACCAAATCTGACCCAGAGGTGCCCCGCCCACCAAATCTGACCCAGAGGTGCCCCGCCCACCAAATCTGACCCAGAGGTGCCCCGCCCACCAAATCTGACCCAGAGGTGCCCCGCCCACCAAATCTGACCCAGAGGTGCCCCGCCCACCAAATCTGACCCAGAGGTGCCCCGCCCACCAAATCTGACCCAGAGGTGCCCCGCCCACCAAATCTGACCCAGAGGTGCCCCGCCCACCAAATCTGACCCAGAGGTGCCCCGCCCACCAAATCTGACCCAGAGGTGCCCCGCCCACCAAATCGGACCCAGAGGTGCCCCGCCCACCAAATCGGACCCAGAGGTGCCCCGCCCACCAAATCGGACCCAGAGGTGCCCCGCCCACCAAATCTGACCCAGAGGTGCCCCGCCCATCAAATCTGACCCAGAGGTGCCCCGCCCATCAAATCTGACCCAGAGGTGCCCCGCCCATCAAATCTGACCCAGAGGTGCCCCGCTCACCAAATCTGACCCAGAGGTGCCCCGCCCATCAAATCTGACCCAGAGGTGCCCCGCCCATCAAATCTGACCCAGAGGTGCCCCGCCCATCAAATCTGACCCAGAGGTGCCCCGCCCATCAAATCTGACCCAGAGGTTCCCCGCCCATCAAATCTGACCCAGAGGTGCCCCGCCCATCAAATCTGACCCAGAGGTGCCCCGCTCACCAAATCTGACCCAGAGGTGCCCCGCCAACCAAATCTGACCCAGAGAGGCCCCGCCCACCAAATCTGACCCAGAGGTGCCCCGCCAACCAAATCTGACCCAGAGGTGCCCTGCCCACCAAATCTGACCCAGAGGCGCCCCGCCCATCAAATCTGACCCAGAGTGACCCCTCCCACCAAATGTGACCCAGAGTGACCCCGCCCACCAAATGTGACCCAGAGTGACCCCGCCCACCAAATGTGACCCAGAGTGACCCCGCCCACCAAATGTGACCCAGAGTGACCCCTCCCACCAAATGTGACCCAGAGTGACCCCGCCCACCAAATGTGACCCAGAGTGACCCCGCCCACCAAATGTGACCCAGAGTGACCCCGCCCACCAAATGTGACCCAGAGTGACCCCGCCCACCAAATGTGACCCAGAGTGACCCCGCCCACCAAATGTGACCCAGAGTGACCCCGCCCACCAAATGTGACCCAGAGTGACCCCGCCCACCAAATGTGACCCAGAGTGACCCCGCCCACCAAATGTGACCCAGAGTGACCCCGCCCACCAAATGTGACCCAGAGTGACCCCGCCCACCAAATGTGACCCAGAGTGACCCCGCCCACCAAATGTGACCCAGAGTGACCCCGCCCACCAAATGTGACCCAGAGTGACCCCGCCCACCAAATGTGACCCAGAGTGACCCCGCCCACCAAATGTGACCCAGAGTGACCCAGCCCACCAAATGTGACCCAGAGTGACCCCGCCCACCAAATCGGACCCAGAGTGACCCCGCCTACCAAATCGGACCCAGAGTGACCCCGACCACCAAATCGGACCCAGAGTGACCCCGCCCACCAAATCGGGCCCTGAGGGGCCCCGCCCACCAAATCGGACCCAGAGTGACCACGCCCACCAAATCGACCCAGAGTGACCCCGCCCACCAGATCGGACCCTGAGGGGCTCCGCCCACCAAATCAGCACCTGAGGGGCACCCAAGTGTGAAAGTCTTGCAGGGGCAGCCTGGGCACCATTCCAAAGCACTATCTGTAGTTCCTTCAGGAAATACCCATCTAGTTATAGTGCTTTTGTAAAAAGCACTATATTGTTATTCCCCCGTAGACAACTTCTTATTATAGTGCTTTTGTAAAAAGCACTATATTGTTATTCCCCCGTAGACAACTTATTATTATTATTATTATTCAGTCCGCGATTAATGCGGCCCGAACCGCTGCACGCACAGACTCCAGTGAGGTGTCATTTCGAAGCCAGCGTTCCCAAGAGGTGTGCTAAGTATTTTTCGTGTCGATCGGATTTGTAGTTTTGGCGCAATTTGCGTTTTTCCCCTGATTGGAATGCAATTTCTCTATGGGTAAATTTTCCTATAAGCTTATAATGGGCTGATTTCTGAGGCAATTTCAAACTAACTGCCAACTGCCACCTGGCTGATTAGCTCACTGCTATGTGCAGTCAGACCCAGTTACTATGACAACGCCTACGAACTCTTCATGACCCCACCAGGACACAGTTTTGCCAGATAATATCAGCTCTTAAAGTGACCCGCACACCAAATCTGACCCTGAGGTGCCCAGTGCACCCCCGGTCCCGTGTGTGAAAAGTAAGTGCACCCCCGTTCCTGGTGTGAAAAGTAAGTGCACCCTGGTCCCATGTGTGTGAAAAGTAAGTGCACCCCCGGTCCCTTGTGTGAAAAGTAAGTGCACCCCGGTCCCATCTGTGTGAAAAGTAAGTGCACCCCGATCCCGTTTGTGAAAAGTAAGTGCACCCCCAGTCCCGTGGGTGAAAATTAAGTGCACCCCAGTCCCGTGTGTGAAAAGTAAGTGCACCCCCGGTCCTGAGTGTGAAAAGTAAGCGCACCCCAGGTCCCGTAAGTGAAAAGTAAGTGCACCCTCGGTCCCGTGGGTGAAAAGTAAGTGCACCCCGGTCCCGTGTGTGAAAAGTAAGTGCATCCCTGGTCCCGGGTGTGAAAAGTAAGTGCACCCCCGGTCCCGTGTGTGAAAAATAAGTGCACCCTCGGTCCCGTGGGTGAAAAGTAAGTGCACCCCATCCCGTGTGTGAAAAGTAAGTGCATCCCTGGTCCCGGGTGTGAAAAGTAAGTGCACCCCCGGTCCCGTGGTTGAAAAGTAAGTGCACCCCCGGTCCCGTGGGTGAAAAGTAAGTGCACCCCCGGTCCCGTGAGTTAAAAGTAAGTGCACCCCTGGTCCCGTGTGTGAAAAGTAAGTGCACCCCCGTTCCTGGTGTGAAAAGTAAGTGCACCCCCGTTCCCTTGTGTGAAAAGTAAGTGCACCCCGGTCCCATGTGTGTGAAAAGTAAGTGCACCCCGATCCCGTTTGTGAAAAGTAAGTGCACCCCCGGTCCCGTGGGTGAAAATTAAGTGCACCCCCAGTCCCGTGGGTGAAAATTAAGTGCACCCCAGTCCCGTGTGTGAAAAGTAAGTGCACCCCCGGTCCTGAGTGTGAAAAGTAAGCGCACCCCAGGTCCCGTAAGTGAAAAGTAAGTGCACCCTCGGTCCCGTGGGTGAAAAGTAAGTGCACCCCGGTCCCGTGTGTGAAAAGTAAGTGCATCCCTGGTCCCGGGTGTGAAAAGTAAGTGCACCCCCGGTCCCGTGGTTGAAAAGTAAGTGCACCCTCGGTCCCGTGTGTGAAAAATAAGTGCACCCTCGGTCCCGTGGGTGAAAAGTAAGTGCACCCCGGTCCCGTGTGTGAAAAGTAAGTGCACCCCTGGTCCCGTGGGTGAAAAGTAAGTACACCCAGGTCCCGTGTGTGAAAAAGTAAGTGTGCCCCCGCCCCCCAAATCGGACCCTGAGTGACCCCGCCCCCAAATCGGACCCCGAGTGACCCGGACCCCCGAATCGGACCCCGAGTGGCCCCGCCCCCCAAATTGGACCCAGAGTGACCCCGCCCACCAAATCTGACCCAGAGTAACCCCGCCCACCAAATCTGACCCAGAGTGGCCCCGCCCACCAAATCTGACCCAGAGTGGCCCCGCCCACCAAATCTGACCCAGAGTGGCCCCGACCTCCAAATCGGACCCTGAGGGGCCCCGACCACCAAATCGGACCCTGAGGGGCCCCGACCACCAAATCGGACCCTGAGGGGCCCCGACCACCAAATCGGACCCTGAGGGGCCCCGACCACCAAATCGGACCCTGAGGGGCCCCGACCACCAAATCGGACCCTGAGGGGCCCCGACCACCAAATCGGACCCTGAGGGGCCCCGACCACCAAATCGGACCCTGAGGGGCCCCGACCTCCAAATCGGACCCTGAGGGGCCCCGACCTCCAAATCGGACCCTGAGGGGCCCCGACCTCCAAATCGGACCCTGAGGGGCCCCGACCTCCAAATCGGACCCTGAGGGGCCCCGACCTCCAAATCGGACCCTGAGGGGCCCCGACCTCCAAATCGGACCCTGAGGGGCCCCGACCACCAAATCGGACCCTGAGGGGCCCCGACCACCAAATCGGACCCTGAGGGGCCCCGACCACCAAATCGGACCCTGAGGGGCCCCGACCACCAAATCGGACCCTGAGGGGCCCCGACCACCAAATCGGACCCTGAGGGGCCCCGACCACCAAATCGGACCCTGAGGGGCCCCGACCACCAAATCGGACCCTGAGGGGCCCCGACCTCCAAATCGGACCCTGAGGGTCCCCGACCTCCAAATAGGACCCTGAGGGGCCCCTACCACCAAATCGGACCCTGAGGGGCCCCGACCACCAAATCGGACCCTGAGGGGCACCGACCACCAAATCGGACCCTGAGGGGCCCCGACCACCAAATCGGACCCTGAGGGGCCCCGACCTCCAAATCGGACCCTGAGGGGCCCCGACCTCCAAATCGGACCCTGAGGGGCCCCGACCACCAAATCGGACCCTGAGGGGCCCCGACCTCCAAATCGGACCCTGAGGGTCCCCGACCTCCAAATATTACCCTGAGGGGCCCCGACCACCAAATCGGACCCTGAGGGGCACCGACCACCAAATCGGACCCTGAGGGGTCCCGACCTCCAAATCGGACCCTGAGGGGCCCCGACCTCCAAATCGGACCCTGAGGGGCCCCGACCTCCAAATCGGACCCTGAGGGGCCCCGACCACCAAATCGGACCCTGAGGGGCCCCGACCACCAAATCGGACCCTGAGGGGCCCCGACCACCAAATCGGACCCTGAGGGGCCCCGACCACCAAATCGGACCCTGAGGGACCCCGACCACCAAATCGGACCCTGAGGGGCCCCGACCACCAAATCGGACCCTGAGGGGCCCCGACCACCAAATCGGACCCTGAGGGGCCCCGACCACCAAATCGGACCCTGAGGGTCCCCGACCTCCAAATCGGACCCTGAGGGTCCCCGACCTCCAAATAGGACCCTGAGGGGCCCCGACCACCAAATCGGACCCTGAGGGGCCCCGACCACCAAATCGGACCCTGAGGGGCCCCGACCACCAAATCGGACCCTGAGGGGCCCCGACCACCAAATCGGACCCTGAGGGGCCCCGACCTTCAAATCGGACCCTGAGGGGCCCCGACCTCCAAATCGGACCCTGAGGGGCCCCGACCTCCAAATCGGACCCTGAGGGGCCCCGACCTCCAAATCGGACCCTGAGGGGCCCCGACCTCCAAATCGGACCCTGAGGGGCCCCGACCACCAAATCGGACCCTGAGGGGCCCCGACCACCAAATCGGACCCTGAGGGGCCCCGACCACCAAATCGGACCCTGAGCGGCCCCGACCACCAAATCGAACCCTGAGGGGCCCCGACCACCAAATCAGCACCTGAAGGGAACCCAAGTGTGAAAGTCTTGCAGGGGCAGCACGGGCACCATTCCAAAGCACTATCTGTAGTTCCTTCAGGAAATACCCATCTAGTTATAGTGCTTTTGTAAAAAGCACTATATTGTTATTCCCCCGTAGACAACTTATTCTTCTTCTTATTATTATTCAGTCCGCAATTAATGCGGCCCGAACCGCTGCACGCACAGACTCCAGTGAGGTGTCATTTCGAAGCCAGCGTTCCTGGGAGGTGTGCTAAGTATTTTTCGTGTCGATCGGATTTGTAGTTTTGGCGCAATTTGCGTTTGAAAATGTTGTCTCAATGCATTTCAATAGGGAAATCTTGCCATAAGCTTATAATGGCAGTTATTTGGAAATTGCCTCAGAAATCAGCCCAACTGCCACCTGGCTGATTAGCTCATTGATATGCGAAGTCAGACCCAGTTACTATGCCAACGCCTACGAACTCTACATGACCCCACCAGGACACAGTTTTGCCAGATAATATCAGCTCTTAAAGTGACCCGCACACCAAATCCGACCCAGAGTGACCCCGGCCACCAAATGGGACCCAGAGTGACCCCGCCCTCCAAATGTGACCCAGAGAGACCCCGCCCATCAAATGTGACCCAGAGTGACCCCGCCCACCAAATGTGACCCAGAGTGACCCCGCCCACCAAATGTGACCCAGAGTGACCCCGCCCACCAAATGTGACCCAGAGTGACCCCGCCCACCAAATGTGACCCCGCCCACCAAATGTGACCCCGCCCACCAAATGTGACCCCGCCCACCAAATGTGACCCCGCCCACCAAATGTGACCCAGAGTGACCCCGCCCACCAAATGTGACCCAGAGTGACCCCGCCCACCAAATGTGACCCAGAGTGACCCCGCCCACCAAATGTGACCCAGAGTGACCCCGCCCACCAAATGTGACCCAGAGTGACACCGCCCATCAAATGTGACCCAGAGTGACCCCGCCCACCAAATGTGACCCAGAGTGACCCCGCCCACCAAATGTGACCCAGAGTGACCCCGCCCACCAAATGTGACCCAGAGTGACCCCGCCCACCAAATGTGACCCAGAGTGACCCCGCCCACCAAATGTGACCCAGAGTGACCCCGCCCACCAAATGTGACCCAGAGTGACCCCGCCCACCAAATGTTACCCAGAGTGACCCCGCCCACCAAATGTGACCCAGAGTGACCCCGCCCAACAAATGTGACCCAGAGGTGCCCCGCCCACCAAATCTGACCCAGAGGTGCCCCGCCCACCAAATGTGACCCAGAGTGACCCCGCCCAACAAATGTGACCCAGAGGTGCCCCGCCCACCAAATCTGACCCAGAGGTGCCCCGCCCACCAAATCTGACCCAGAGGTGCCCCGCCCACCAAATCTGACCGAGGTGCCCTGCCCACCAAATCTGACCCAGAGGTGCTCTGCCCACCAAATCTGACCCAGAGTGGCCCCGCCCACCAAATCTGACCCAGAGTGGTCCCGTCTACCAAATCGGACACAGAGTGGCCCCGCCCACCAAATCATCCCCTGAGGGGCCCCGCCCACCAAACCAGCGCCTGAGGGGCACCCAAGTGTGAAAGTCTTGCAGGGGCAGCCCGGGCACCATTACAAAGCACTATCTGTAGTTCCTTCAGGAAATACCCATCTAGTATTAATATTGTAATCCGAACGTGGTTAACTTCTTACTATTTTTAGGCTTTTTTCCGCAATTAATGCGGCCCGAACCGCTGCACGCACAGACTCCATTGAGGTGTCGTTTCGAAGCCAGCGTCCACGAGAGGTGTGCTAAGTATTTTTCATGTTGATCCGATTTGTAGTTTTTTTTAAAAATCGCATTTAAAAAAAAAAAATTCCCATAGGAAATAATGGCGAACTTTCCATTACCCCCAACTTGACCTTCCAAAGATGGCAGCTATGCAAATGTACAGTGTCCATTTTAGGACATGATCATTTATCAAAGTCAAACATCAGAATAAAGTGACTGACACCCTCCCGTCCCGTGGGTCGGGACCCCCGGTCCCCCGCACCCCCGGTCCCCTGTGTGAAAAGTAAGTGCGCCCCCGGCCCCCAAATCAAACCCCGAGTGACCCCGCCCACCAAATCGGACCCCAAGTGACCCCGCCCACCAAATCGGACCCAGTGTGACCCCGCCCACCAAATCTGACCCCGCCCACCAAATCTGACCCAGAGTGGCCCAGCCCACCAAATCTGACCCAGAGGTGCCCCGCCCACCAAATCTGACCCAGAGGTGCCCCGCCCATTAAATCTGACCCAGAGGTGCCCCGCCCACCAAATCTGACCCAGAGTTGCCCCGCCCACCAATTCTGACCCAGAGGTGCCCCGCCCACCAAATCTGACCCAGAGGTGCCCCGCCCATCAAATCTGACCCAGAGGTGTCCCGCCCCCCAAATCTGACCCAGAGGGGCCCCGCCCACCAAATCTGACCCCCCAGGGGCCCCGCCCACCAAATCTGACCCCCAGGGGCCCCGCCCACCAAATCTGACCCAGAGGTGCCCCGCCCACCAAATCTGACCCAGAGGTGCCCCACCCACCAAATCTGACCCAGAGGTGCCCCGCCCACCAAATCTGACCCAGAGGTGCCCCGCCCACCAAATCTGACCCAGTGTGACCCCGCCCACCAAATCTGACCCAGAGTGGCCCAGCCCACCAAATCTGACCCAGAGGTGCCCCGCCCACCAAATCTGACCCAGAGGTGCCCCGCCCATTAAATCTGACCCAGAGGTGCCCCGCCCACCAAATCTGACCCAGAGTTGCCCCGCCCACCAAATCTGACTCAGAGTTGCCCCGCCCACCAATTCTGACCCAGAGGTGCCCCGCCCATCAAATCTGACCCAGAGGTGCCCCGCGCCCCAAATCTGACCCAGAGGGGCCCCGCCCACCAAATCTGACCCAGAGGGGCCCCGCCCACCAAATCTGACCCCCAGGGCCCCACCCACCAAATCTCACTCCCAGGGGCCCCACCCACCAAATCTGACCCAGAGGTGCCCCGCCCACCAAATCTGACCCAGAGGTGCCCCGCCCATCAAATCTGACCCAGAGGGGCCCCGCCCACCAAATCTGACCCAGAGGGGCCCCGCCCACCAAATCTGACCCAGAGGGGCCCCGCCCACCAAATCTGACCCCCAGGGACCCCGCCCACCAAATCTCACTCCCAGGGGCCCCACCCACCAAATCTGACCCAGAGGTGCCCCGCCCATCAAATCTGACCCAGAGTTGCCCCGCCCACCAATTCTGACCCAGAGGTGCCCCGCCCATCAAATCTGACCCAGAGGTGCCCCGCGCCCCAAATCTGACCCAGAGGGGCCCCGCCCACCAAATCTGACCCAGAGGGGCCCCGCCCACCAAATCTGACCCCCAGGGCCCCACCCACCAAATCTCACTCCCAGGGGCCCCACCCACCAAATCTGACCCAGAGGTGCCCCGCCCACCAAATCTGACCCAGAGGTGCCCCGCCCATCAAATCTGACCCAGAGGGGCCCCGCCCACCAAATCTGACCCAGAGGAGCCCCGCCCACCAAATCTGACCCAGAGGGGCCCCACCCACCAAATCTGACCCCCAGGGGCCCCGCCCACCAAATCTCACTCCCAGGGGCCCCACCCACCAAATCTGACCCAGAGGTGCCCTGCCCATCAAATCTGACCCAGAGGTGCCCCGCCCACCAAATCTGACCCAGAGGTGCCCCGCCAACCAAATCTGACCCAGAGGTGCCCCGCCCACCAAATCTGACCCAGAGGTGCCACGCCCACCAAATCTGACCCAGAGGTGCCCCGCCCACCAAATCTGACCCAGAGGTGCCCCGCCCACCAAATCTGACCCAGAGGTGCCCCGCCCACCAAATCTGACCCAGAGGTGCCCCGCCCACCAAATCTGACCCAGAGGTGCCCCGCCCACCAAATCTGACCCAGAGGTGCCCCGCCCACCAAATCTGACCCAGAGGTGCCCCGCCCACCAAATCTGACCCAGAGGTGCCCCGCCCACCAAATCTGACCCAGAGGTGCCCCGCCCACCAAATCTGACCCAGAGGTGCCCCGCCCACCAAATCGGACCCAGAGGTGCCCCGCCCACCAAATCGGACCCAGAGGTGCCCCGCCCACCAAATCGGACCCAGAGGTGCCCCGCCCACCAAATCTGACCCAGAGGTGCCCCGCCCATCAAATCTGACCCAGAGGTGCCCCGCCCATCAAATCTGACCCAGAGGTGCCCCGCCCATCAAATCTGACCCAGAGGTGCCCCGCTCACCAAATCTGACCCAGAGGTGCCCCGCCCATCAAATCTGACCCAGAGGTGCCCCGCCCATCAAATCTGACCCAGAGGTGCCCCGCCCATCAAATCTGACCCAGAGGTGCCCCGCCCATCAAATCTGACCCAGAGGTTCCCCGCCCATCAAATCTGACCCAGAGGTGCCCCGCCCATCAAATCTGACCCAGAGGTGCCCCGCTCACCAAATCTGACCCAGAGGTGCCCCGCCAACCAAATCTGACCCAGAGAGGCCCCGCCCACCAAATCTGACCCAGAGGTGCCCCGCCAACCAAATCTGACCCAGAGGTGCCCTGCCCACCAAATCTGACCCAGAGGCGCCCCGCCCATCAAATCTGACCCAGAGTGACCCCTCCCACCAAATGTGACCCAGAGTGACCCCGCCCACCAAATGTGACCCAGAGTGACCCCGCCCACCAAATGTGACCCAGAGTGACCCCGCCCACCAAATGTGACCCAGAGTGACCCCTCCCACCAAATGTGACCCAGAGTGACCCCGCCCACCAAATGTGACCCAGAGTGACCCCGCCCACCAAATGTGACCCAGAGTGACCCCGCCCACCAAATGTGACCCAGAGTGACCCCGCCCACCAAATGTGACCCAGAGTGACCCCGCCCACCAAATGTGACCCAGAGTGACCCCGCCCACCAAATGTGACCCAGAGTGACCCCGCCCACCAAATGTGACCCAGAGTGACCCCGCCCACCAAATGTGACCCAGAGTGACCCCGCCCACCAAATGTGACCCAGAGTGACCCCGCCCACCAAATGTGACCCAGAGTGACCCCGCCCACCAAATGTGACCCAGAGTGACCCCGCCCACCAAATGTGACCCAGAGTGACCCCGCCCACCAAATGTGACCCAGAGTGACCCCGCCCACCAAATGTGACCCAGAGTGACCCCGCCCACCAAATGTGACCCAGAGTGACCCCGCCCACCAAATGTGACCCAGAGTGACCCAGCCCACCAAATGTGACCCAGAGTGACCCCGCCCACCAAATCGGACCCAGAGTGACCCCGCCTACCAAATCGGACCCAGAGTGACCCCGACCACCAAATCGGACCCAGAGTGACCCCGCCCACCAAATCGGGCCCTGAGGGGCCCCGCCCACCAAATCGGACCCAGAGTGACCACGCCCACCAAATCGACCCAGAGTGACCCCGCCCACCAGATCGGACCCTGAGGGGCTCCGCCCACCAAATCAGCACCTGAGGGGCACCCAAGTGTGAAAGTCTTGCAGGGGCAGCCTGGGCACCATTCCAAAGCACTATCTGTAGTTCCTTCAGGAAATACCCATCTAGTTATAGTGCTTTTGTAAAAAGCACTATATTGTTATTCCCCCGTAGACAACTTCTTATTATAGTGCTTTTGTAAAAAGCACTATATTGTTATTCCCCCGTAGACAACTTATTATTATTATTATTATTCAGTCCGCGATTAATGCGGCCCGAACCGCTGCACGCACAGACTCCAGTGAGGTGTCATTTCGAAGCCAGCGTTCCCAAGAGGTGTGCTAAGTATTTTTCGTGTCGATCGGATTTGTAGTTTTGGCGCAATTTGCGTTTTTCCCCTGATTGGAATGCAATTTCTCTATGGGTAAATTTTCCTATAAGCTTATAATGGGCTGATTTCTGAGGCAATTTCAAACTAACTGCCAACTGCCACCTGGCTGATTAGCTCACTGCTATGTGCAGTCAGACCCAGTTACTATGACAACGCCTACGAACTCTTCATGACCCCACCAGGACACAGTTTTGCCAGATAATATCAGCTCTTAAAGTGACCCGCACACCAAATCTGACCCTGAGGTGCCCAGTGCACCCCCGGTCCCGTGTGTGAAAAGTAAGTGCACCCCCGTTCCTGGTGTGAAAAGTAAGTGCACCCTGGTCCCATGTGTGTGAAAAGTAAGTGCACCCCCGGTCCCTTGTGTGAAAAGTAAGTGCACCCCGGTCCCATCTGTGTGAAAAGTAAGTGCACCCCGATCCCGTTTGTGAAAAGTAAGTGCACCCCCAGTCCCGTGGGTGAAAATTAAGTGCACCCCAGTCCCGTGTGTGAAAAGTAAGTGCACCCCCGGTCCTGAGTGTGAAAAGTAAGCGCACCCCAGGTCCCGTAAGTGAAAAGTAAGTGCACCCTCGGTCCCGTGGGTGAAAAGTAAGTGCACCCCGGTCCCGTGTGTGAAAAGTAAGTGCATCCCTGGTCCCGGGTGTGAAAAGTAAGTGCACCCCCGGTCCCGTGTGTGAAAAATAAGTGCACCCTCGGTCCCGTGGGTGAAAAGTAAGTGCACCCCATCCCGTGTGTGAAAAGTAAGTGCATCCCTGGTCCCGGGTGTGAAAAGTAAGTGCACCCCCGGTCCCGTGGTTGAAAAGTAAGTGCACCCCCGGTCCCGTGGGTGAAAAGTAAGTGCACCCCCGGTCCCGTGAGTTAAAAGTAAGTGCACCCCTGGTCCCGTGTGTGAAAAGTAAGTGCACCCCCGTTCCTGGTGTGAAAAGTAAGTGCACCCCCGTTCCCTTGTGTGAAAAGTAAGTGCACCCCGGTCCCATGTGTGTGAAAAGTAAGTGCACCCCGATCCCGTTTGTGAAAAGTAAGTGCACCCCCGGTCCCGTGGGTGAAAATTAAGTGCACCCCCAGTCCCGTGGGTGAAAATTAAGTGCACCCCAGTCCCGTGTGTGAAAAGTAAGTGCACCCCCGGTCCTGAGTGTGAAAAGTAAGCGCACCCCAGGTCCCGTAAGTGAAAAGTAAGTGCACCCTCGGTCCCGTGGGTGAAAAGTAAGTGCACCCCGGTCCCGTGTGTGAAAAGTAAGTGCATCCCTGGTCCCGGGTGTGAAAAGTAAGTGCACCCCCGGTCCCGTGGTTGAAAAGTAAGTGCACCCTCGGTCCCGTGTGTGAAAAATAAGTGCACCCTCGGTCCCGTGGGTGAAAAGTAAGTGCACCCCGGTCCCGTGTGTGAAAAGTAAGTGCACCCCTGGTCCCGTGGGTGAAAAGTAAGTACACCCAGGTCCCGTGTGTGAAAAAGTAAGTGTGCCCCCGCCCCCCAAATCGGACCCTGAGTGACCCCGCCCCCAAATCGGACCCCGAGTGACCCGGACCCCCGAATCGGACCCCGAGTGGCCCCGCCCCCCAAATTGGACCCAGAGTGACCCCGCCCACCAAATCTGACCCAGAGTAACCCCGCCCACCAAATCTGACCCAGAGTGGCCCCGCCCACCAAATCTGACCCAGAGTGGCCCCGCCCACCAAATCTGACCCAGAGTGGCCCCGCCCACCAAATCTGACCCAGAGTGACCCCGCCCACCAAATCTGACCCAGAGTGACCCCGCCCACCAAATCTGACCCAGAGTGACCCCGCCCACCAAATCGGACCCAGAGTGACCCCGCCCACCAAATCGGACCCAGAGTGACCCCGCCCACCAAATCGGACCCAGAGTGACCCCGCCCACCAAATCGGACCCAGAGTGACCCCGCCCACCAAATCGGACCCAGAGTGACCCCGCCCACCAAATCTGACCCAGAGTGACCCCGCCCACCAAATCTGGCCCCTGAGTGACCCCGCCCACCAAATCTGACCCCGAGTGACCCCGCCCACCAAATCTGACCCCGAGTGACCCCGCCCACCAAATCTGACCCAGAGTGACCCCGCCCACCAAATCTGACCCAGAGTGACCCCGCCCACCAAATCTGACCCAGAGTGGCCCCGCCCACCAAATCGGACCCAGAGTGGCCCCGCCCACCAAATCGGACCCAGAGTGGCCCCGCCCACCAAATCGGACCCAGAGTGGCCCCGCCCACCAAATCGGACCCAGAGTGGCCCCGCCCACCAAATCGGACCCAGAGTGGCCCCGCCCACCAAATCGGACCCAGAGTGGCCCCGCCCACCAAATCGGACCCTGAGGGGCACCCAAGTGTGAAAGTCTTGCAGGGGTAGCCCGGGCACCATTCCAAAGCACTATCTGTAGTTCCTTCAGGAAATACACATCTAGTTCTTCTTATTCTTATTATTATTAGGCTTTTTTCCGCAATTAATGCGGCCCGAACCGCTGCACGCACAGACTCCAGTGAGGTGTCATTTCGAAGCCAGCGTCCATGAGAGGTGTGCTAAGTATTTTTCGTGTCGATCGGATGTGTAGTTTTGGCGCAATTAACGTTTGAAAATTGTTTTTCTCTCATTGGAATGCATTGCCAATGCATTTCAATAGGGAAATTTTGCCATAAGGTATAATGGCTGATTACTGAGGCAATTTAAAAAATAACTGCCAACTGCCACCTGGCTGATCAGCTCATTGATATGCGAAGCCAGACCCAGTTACTATGACAACGCCTACGAACTCTACATGACCCCACCAGGACACAGTTTTGCCAGATAATATCAGCTCTTAAAGTGACCCGCACACCAAATCTGACCCTGAGGTGCCCAGTGCACCCCCGATCCCGTCTGTGAAAAGTAAGTGCACCCCCAGTCCCGTGTGTGAAAAGTAAGTGCACCCCCGTTCCTGGTGTGAAAAGTAAGTGCACCCCGGTCCCATGTGTGTGAAAAGTAAGTGCACCCCCGGTCCCTTGTGTGAAAAGTAAGTGCACCCCGATCCCGTTTGTGAAAAGTAAGTGCACCCCCAGTCCCGTGGGTGAAAATTAAGTGCACCCCAGTCCCGTGTGTGAAAAGTAAGTGCACCCCCGGTCCTGAGTGTGAAAAGTAAGCGCACCCCAGGTCCCGTAAGTGAAAAGTAAGTGCACCCTCGGTCCCGTGGGTGAAAAGTAAGTGCACCCCGGTCCCGTGTGTGAAAAGTAAGTGCATCCCTGGTCCCGGGTGTGAAAAGTAAGTGCACCCCCGGTCCCGTGGTTGAAAAGTAAGTGCACCCCCGGTCCCGTGTGTGAAAAATAAGGGCACCCTCGGTCCCGTGGGTGAAAAGTAAGTGCACCCCGATCCCGTGTGTGAAAAGTAAGTGCATCCCTGGTCCCGGGTGTGAAAAGTAAGTGCACCCCCGGTCCCGTGGGTGAAAAGTAAGTGCACCCCCGGTCCGGTGTGTGAAAAATAAGTGCACCCCAGTCCCATGGGTGAAAAGTAAGTGCACCCCCTGTCCCGTGGGTGAAAAGTAAGTGCACCCCCCCATGTGTGAAAAGTAAGTGCACTCCCGGTCCATGGGTGAAAAGTAAGTGCACCCCCGGTCCCGTGGGTGAAAAGTAAGTGCACCTCCGGTCCCGTGAGTGAAAAGTAAGTGCACCCCTGGTCCCGTGGGTGAAAAGTAATTGCACCCCCGGTCCCGTGGGTGAAAAGTAAGTGCACCCCCGGTCCCGTGGGTGAAAAGTAAGTGCACCCCCGTTCCCGTGAGAGAAAAGTAAGTGCACCCCCGTTCCCGTGTGTGAAAAGTAAGTGCACCCCCGATCCCGGGTGTGAAAAGTAAGTGCACCCCAGGTCCCGTGGGTGAAAAGTAAGTGCACCCCCAGTCCCATGGGTGAAAAGTAAGTGCACCCCCGCTCCCGTGGGTGAAAAGTATTGCACCCCGATCCCGTGTGTGAAAAGTAAGTGCACCCCCGATCCCGGGTGTGAAAAGTAAGTGCACCCCAGGTCCCGTGGGTGAAAAGTAAGTGCACCCCCAGTCCCATGGGTGAAAAGTAAGTGCACCCCCGCTCCCGTGGGTGAAAAGTATTGCACCCCGATCCTGTGTGTGAAAAGTAAGTGCACCCCCGGACTCATGGGTGAAAAGTAAGTGCACCCCCGTACCCGTGGGTGAAAAGTAAGTGCACCCCCCGGTCCCGTGGGTGAAAAGTAAGTGCACCCCCGGTCCCGTGGGTGAAAAGTAAGTGCACCCCCGGTCCCGTGGGTGAAAAGTAAGTGCACACCCGGTCCCGTGGGTGAAAAGTAAGTGCACCCCCGGTCCCGTGGGTGAAAAGTAAGTGCACCCCCGGTCCTGTGGGTGAAAAGTAAGTGCACCCCCGGTCCCGTGGGTGAAAAGTAAGTGCACCCCCGGTCCCGTGTGTGAAAAGTAAGTGCACCCCCGGTCCTATGGGTGAAAAGTAAGTGCACCCCCGATCCCGTGGGTGAAAAGTAAGTGCACCCCCGATCCCGTGGGTGAAAAGTAAGTGCACCCCTGGTCCCGTGGGTGAAAAGTAAGTGCACCCAGGTCCCGTGTGTGAAAAAGTAAGTGCGCCCCCGCCCCCCAAATCGGACCCGGAGTGACCCCGCCCACCAAATCGGACCCAGAGTGACCCCGCCCACCAAATCAGACCCAGAGTGACCCCGCCCACCAAATCGGACCCAGAGTGACCCCGTCCACCAAATCGGACCCAGAGTGACCCCGCCCACCAAATCGGACCCAGAGTGACCCCGCCCACCAAATCGGACCCGGAGTGACCCCGCCCACCAAATCGGACCCAGAGTGGCCCCGCCCACCAAATCGGACCCGGAGTGACCCCGCCCACCAAATCGGACCCGGAGTGGCCCCTCCCACCAAATCGGACCCGGAGTGGCCCCGCCCACCAAATCGGACCCGGAGTGACCGCCCACCAAATCGGACCCGGAGTGACCCCGCCCACCAAATCGGACCCAGAGTGACCCCGCCCACCAAATCGGACCCAGAGTGACCCCGCCCACCAAATTGGACCCAGAGTGACCCCGCCCACCAAATCGGACCCAGAGTGACCCCGCCCACCAAATCAGACCCAGAGTGACCCCGCCCACCAAATCGGACCCAGAGTGACCCCGTCCACCAAATCGGACCCAGAGTGACCCCGCCCACCAAATCGGACCCAGAGTGACCCCGCCCACCAAATCGGACCCAGAGTGACCCCGTCCACCAAATCGGACCCAGAGTGACCCCGCCCACCAAATCGGACCCAGAGTGACCCCGCCCACCAAATCGGACCCAGAGTGACCCCGCCCACCAAATCGGACCCTGAGGGGCTCCGCCCACCAAATCGGACCCTGAGGGGCACCGTCCACCAAATCGGACCCTGAGGGGCCCCGCCCACCAAATCGGACCCTGAGGGGCCCCGCCCACCAAATCGGTCCCGTGTGTGAAAAGTAAGTGCATCCCTGGTCCCGGGTGTGAAAAGTAAGTGCACCCCCGGTCCCGTGGTTGAAAAGTAAGTGCACCCCCGGTCCCGTGTGTGAAAAATAAGGGCACCCTCGGTCCCGTGGGTGAAAAGTAAGTGCACCCCGATCCCGTGTGTGAAAAGTAAGTGCATCCCTGGTCCCGGGTGTGAAAAGTAAGTGCACCCCCGGTCCCGTGGGTGAAAAGTAAGTGCACCCCCGGTCCGGTGTGTGAAAAATAAGTGCACCCCAGTCCCATGGGTGAAAAGTAAGTGCACCCCCTGTCCCGTGGGTGAAAAGTAAGTGCACCCCCCCATGTGTGAAAAGTAAGTGCACTCCCGGTCCATGGGTGAAAAGTAAGTGCACCCCCGGTCCCGTGGGTGAAAAGTAAGTGCACCTCCGGTCCCGTGAGTGAAAAGTAAGTGCACCCCTGGTCCCGTGGGTGAAAAGTAATTGCACCCCCGGTCCCGTGGGTGAAAAGTAAGTGCACCCCCGGTCCCGTGGGTGAAAAGTAAGTGCACCCCCGTTCCCGTGAGAGAAAAGTAAGTGCACCCCCGTTCCCGTGTGTGAAAAGTAAGTGCACCCCCGATCCCGGGTGTGAAAAGTAAGTGCACCCCAGGTCCCGTGGGTGAAAAGTAAGTGCACCCCCAGTCCCATGGGTGAAAAGTAAGTGCACCCCCGCTCCCGTGGGTGAAAAGTATTGCACCCCGATCCCGTGTGTGAAAAGTAAGTGCACCCCCGATCCCGGGTGTGAAAAGTAAGTGCACCCCAGGTCCCGTGGGTGAAAAGTAAGTGCACCCCCAGTCCCATGGGTGAAAAGTGAGTGCACCCCCGCTCCCGTGGGTGAAAAGTATTGCACCCCGATCCCGTGTGTGAAAAGTAAGTGCACCCCCGGACTCATGGGTGAAAAGTAAGTGCACCCCCGTACCCGTGGGTGAAAAGTAAGTGCACCCCCCGGTCCCGTGGGTGAAAAGTAAGTGCACCCCCGGTCCCGTGGGTGAAAAGTAAGTGCACCCCCGGTCCCGTGGGTGAAAAGTAAGTGCACACCCGGTCCCGTGGGTGAAAAGTAAGTGCACCCCCGGTCCCGTGGGTGAAAAGTAAGTGCACCCCCGGTCCTGTGGGTGAAAAGTAAGTGCACCCCCGGTCCCGTGGGTGAAAAGTAAGTGCACCCCCGGTCCCGTGTGTGAAAAGTAAGTGCACCCCCGGTCCTATGGGTGAAAAGTAAGTGCACCCCCGATCCCGTGGGTGAAAAGTAAGTGCACCCCCGATCCCGTGGGTGAAAAGTAAGTGCACCCCTGGTCCCGTGGGTGAAAAGTAAGTGCACCCAGGTCCCGTGTGTGAAAAAGTAAGTGCGCCCCCGCCCCCCAAATCGGACCCGGAGTGACCCCGCCCACCAAATCGGACCCGGAGTGACCCCGCCCACCAAATCGGACCCAGAGTGGCCCCGCCCACCAAATCGGACCCGGAGTGACCCCGCCCACCAAATCGGACCCGGAGTGGCCCCGCCCACCAAATCGGACCCGGAGTGGCCCCGCCCACCAAATCGGACCCGGAGTGACCGCCCACCAAATCGGACCCGGAGTGACCCCGCCCACCAAATCGGACCCAGAGTGACCCCGCCCACCAAATCGGACCCAGAGTGACCCCGCCCACCAAATTGGACCCAGAGTGACCCCGCCCACCAAATCGGACCCAGAGTGACCCCGCCCACCAAATCAGACCCAGAGTGACCCCGCCCACCAAATCGGACCCAGAGTGACCCCGTCCACCAAATCGGACCCAGAGTGACCCCGCCCACCAAATCGGACCCAGAGTGACCCCGCCCACCAAATCGGACCCAGAGTGACCCCGCCCACCAAATCGGACCCAGAGTGACCACGCCCACCAAATCGGACCCTGAGGGGCCCCGCCCACCAAATCGGACCCTGAGGGGCACCGTCCACCAAATCGGACCCTGAGGGGCCCCGCCCACCAAATCGGACCCTGAGGGGCCCCGCCCACCAAATCGGACACTGAGGGGCCCCACCCACCAAATCAGCGCCTGAAGGGCACCCAAGTGTGAAAGTCTTGCAGGGGCAGCCCGGGCACCATTCCAAAGCACTATCTGTAGTTCCTTCAGGAAATACCCATCTAGTTATAGTGCTTTTGTAAAAAGCACTATATTGTTATTCCACCGTAGACAACTTATTATTATTATTATTATTCAGTCCGCAATTAATGCGGCCCGAACCGCTGCACGCACAGACTCCAGTGAGGTGTCATTTCGAAGCTTGCGTTCCTGGCAGGTGTGCTAAGTATTTTTCGTGTCAATCGGATTTGTAGTTTTGGCGCAATTGGCGTTTGAAAATTTTGTCTCAATGCATTTCAATGGGGAAATGGCTGATTTCTGAGGCAATTTCAAAATAACTGCCAACTGCCACCTGGCTGATCAGCTCATTGATATGCGAAGTCAGACCCAGTTACTATGCCGACGCCTACGAACTCTACATGACCCCACCAGGACACAGTTTTGCCAGATAATATCAGCTCTTAAAGTGACCCGCACACCAAATGTGACCCTGAGGTGCCTTGCCCACCAAATTGGACACAGAGTGACCCCGCCCGCCAAATGTGACCCAGAGTGACCCCGCCCACCAAATGTGACCCAGAGTGACCCCGCCCACCAAATGTGACCCAGAGTGACCCCGCCCACCAAATTGGACCCAGAGTGATACCGCCCACCAAATGTGACCCAGAGTGACCCCGCCCACCAAATCGGACCCAGAGGGACCCCGCCCACCAAAAGTGACCCAGAGTGACCCTGCCCACCAAATGTGACCCAGAGTGACCCCGCCCACCAAATCGGACCCAGAGTGACCCCGCCCACCAAATGTGACCCAGAGTGACCCCGCCCACCAAATCGGACCCAGAGTGACCCCGTCCACCAAATCGGACCCAGAGTGACCCCGCCCACCAAATGTGACCCAGAGTGACCCCGCCCACCAAATGTGACCCAGAGTGACCCCGCCCACCAAATGTGACCCAGAGTGACCCCGCCCACCAAATGTGACCCAGAGTGACCCCGCTCACCAAATGTGACCCAGAGTGACCCCGCCCACCAAATGTGACCCAGAGTGACCCCGCCCACCAAATGTGACCCAGAGTGACCCCGCCCACCAAATGTCACCCAGTGACCCCGCCCACCAAAGGTGACCCAGAGTGACCCCGCCCACCAAATGTGACCCAGAATGACCCCGCCCACCAAATGTGACCCAGAGTGACCCCGCCCACCAAATGTGACCCAGAGTGACCCCGCCCACCAAATGTGACCCCGCCCACCAAATGTGACCCAGAGTGGCCCCGCCCACCAAATCGGACCGCGAGTGGCCCCGCCCACCAAATCGGACCCAGAGGTGCCCCGCCCACCAAATCGGACCCAGAGTGACCCCGCCCACCAAATCGGACCCGGAGTGACCCCGCCCACCAAATCGGACCCAGAGTGACCCCGCCCACCAAATCGGACCCAGAGTGACCCCGCCCACCAAATCGGACCCAGAGTGACCCCGCCCACCAAATGTGACTCAGAGTGACCCCGCCCACCAAATGTGACCCAGAGTGACCCCGCCCACCAAATGTGACCCAGAGTGACCCCGCCCACCAAATGTGACCCAGAGTGACCCCGCCCACCAAATGTGACCCAGAGTGACCCCGCCCACCAAATGTGACCCAGAGTGACCCCGCCCACCAAATGTGACCCAGAGTGACCCCGCCCACCAAATGTGACCCAGAGTGACCCCGCCCACCAAATGTGACCCAGAGTGACCCCGCCCACCAAATGTGACCCAGAGTGACCCCGCCCACCAAATGTGACCCAGAGTGACCCCGCCCACCAAATGTGACCCAGAGTGACCCCGCCCACCAAATGTGACCCAAAGTGACCCCGCCCACCAAATGTGACCCCGCCCACCAAATGTGACCCAGAGTGACCCCGCCCACCAAATGTGACCCAGAGTGACCCCGCCCACCAAATGTGACCCAGAGTGACCCCGCCCACCAAATCGGACCCAGAGTGACCCCGCCCACCAAATGTGACTCAGAGTGACCCCGCCCACCAAATGTGACCCAGAGTGACCCCGCCCACCAAATGTGACCCAGAGTGACCCCGCCCACCAAATGTGACCCAGAGTGACCCCGCCCACCAAATGTGACCCAGAGTGACCCCGCCCACCAAATGTGACCCAGAGGTGCCCCGCCCACCAAATCTGACCCAGAGGTGTCCCGCCCACCAAATCTGACCCAGAGGTGCCCCGCCCACCAAATCTGACCGAGGTGCCCTGCCCACCAAATCTGACCCAGAGGTGCTCTGCCCACCAAATCTGACCCAGAGTGGCCCCGCCCACCAAATCTGACCCAGAGTGGCCCCGCCCACCAAATTGGACCCAGAGTGGTCCCGTCTACCAAATCGGACACAGAGTGGCCCCGCCCACCAAATCATCCCGTGAGGGGCCCCGCCCACCAAACCAGCGCCTGAGGGGCACCCAAGTGTGAAAGTCTTGCAGGGGCAGCCCGGGCACCATTACAAAGCACTATCTGTAGTTCCTTCAGGAAATACCCATCTAGTATTATTATTGTAATCCGAACGTGGTAAACTTATTCAGTTTTTTTCCGCAATTAATGCGGCCCGTACCGCTGCACGCACAGACTCCAGTGAGGCGTCATTTCGAAGCCAGCGTCCACGAGAGGTGTGCTAAGTGTTTTTCGTGTCGATCCGATTTGTAGTTTTTTAAAAATTGCATTTTAAAAAAAAAAATTTCCCATAGGAAATAATGGCGAATTTCCATTACCCCCAACTTGACCTTCCAAAGATGGCAGCTATGCAAATGTATGGTGTCCATTTAAGGACATGATCATTTATCAAAGTCAAACAGAATAAAGTGACTATGACACCCTCTCATCCCGTGTGTGAAAAGTAAGTGCACCCCCGATCCCGTGTGTGAAAAGTAAGTGCACCGATTGGCACCGCCCCCCAAATCAGACCCCGAGTGGCCCGGCCCACCAAATCGGACCTTGAGTGGCCTCGCCTACCAAATCGGACCCCGAGTGGCCCGGCCCACCAAATCGGACCTTGAGTGGCCCCGCCTACCAAATCGGACCCCGAGTGGCCTGGTCCACCAAATCAGACCCAGAATGACCCCACCCACCAAATCGGACCCAGAGTGACCCCGCCCACCAAATCGGACCCAGAGTGGCTCCGCCCACCAAATCGGACCCAGAGTGACCCTGCCCACCAAGTCGGACCCAGAGTGACCCCGCCCACCAAATTGGACCCCTAGGGGCCCAGCCCACCAAATCGGACCCCGAGGGGCCCCGTCGCCTAATCGTATCCCCAGGGGCCCCGCCCACCAAATCGGACACAGAGTGACCCCGCCCACCAAATCGGCCCCTGAGGTGCCCCGCCCACCAAATTGGCCCCAGAGGGGCTCCGCCCACCAAATCGGACCCTGAGGTGCCCCGCCCACCAAATCGGACCCTGAGGGGCCCCGCCCACCAAATCGGCCCCTGAGGGGCCCCGCCCACCAAATCGGCCCCTGAGGTGCCCCGCCCACCAAATCGGACCCTGAGGGGCCCCGCCCACCAAATCGGACCCTGAAGGGCCCAGCCCACCAAATCGGACCCTGAGGGGCCCCATCCACCAAATCGGACCCTGAGGTGCCCCGCCCACCAAATCGGACCCTGAGGGGCCCCGCCCACCAAATCGGACCCTGAGGGGCCCCTCCCACCAAATCGGACCCTGAGGGACCCAGCCCACCAAATCGGACCCTGAGGTGCCCCGCCCACCAAATCGGACCCAGAGTGACCCCACCCACCAAATCGGACCCAGAGTGACCCCGCCCACCAAATCGGACCCAGAGTGAACCCGCCCACCAAATCGGACTCTGAGTGACCCCACCCACCAAATCGGCCCCTGAGTGACCCCACAAACGAAACCGGCCCTAGAGTGACCCCGCAAACCAAACCAGCGCCTGAGGGGCACCCAAGTGTGAAAGTTTTGCAGGGGCAGCCCGGGCACCATTCCAAAGCACTATCTGTAGTTCCTTCAGGAAATACCCATCTAGTTATAGTGCTTTTGTAAAAAGCACTATATTGTTATTCCACCGTAGACAACTTCTTATTCTTCTTCTTATTCTTATTATTATTAGGCTTTTTTCCGCAATTAATGCGGCCCGAACCGCTGCACGCACAGACTCCAGTGAGGTGTCATTTCGAAGCCAGCGTCCATGAGAGGTGTGCTAAGTATTTTTCGTGTCGATCAAATTTGTAGTTTTGGCGCAATGTGCGTTTAAAAATTGATTCCCCCTCATTGGAAAGCATTGCCGCTATGCATTTCAATAGAGAAATTTTGACATAAGGTATAATGGCTGATATCTGAGGCAATTTAAAAAATAACTGCCAACTGCCACCTCATTGCCAGCTCATTGATATGCGAAGTCAGATCCAGTTACTATGCCAACGCGTACGAACTCTACATGACCCCACCAGGACACAGTTTTGCCAGATAATATCAGCTCTTAAAGTGACCCGCACACCAAATTGGCACCTGAGGTGCGCAGCCCACCAAATCGGACTCGAGTGGCCCCGCCCACCAAATCGGACCCCGAGTGGCCCCGCCCACCAAATCGGACCCAGAGTGACCCCGCCCACCAAATCGGACCCAGAGTGACCCCGCCTACCAAATCGGACCCAGAGTGACCCCGCCCACCAAATCGGACCCAGAGTGACCCCGCCCACCAAATGTGACCCAGAGTGACCCCGCCCACCAAATGTGACCCAGAGTGACCCCGCCCACCAAATGTGACCCAGAGTGACCCCGCCCACCAAATGTGACCCAGAGTGACCCCGCCCACCAAATGTGACCCAGAGTGACCCCGCCCACCAAATGTGACTCAGAGTGACCCCGCCCACCAAATGTGACCCAGAGTGACCCCGCCCACCAAATGTGACCCAGAGTGACCCCGCCCACCAAATGTGACCCAGAGTGACCCCGCCCACCAAATGTGACCCAGAGTGACCCCGCCCACCAAATGTGACCCAGAGTGACCCCGCCCACCAAATGTGACCGAGTGACCCCGCCCACCAAATGTGACCCAGAGTGACCCCGCCCACCAAATGTGACCCAGAGTGACCCCGCCCACCAAATGTGACCCAGAGTGACCCCGCCCACCAAATGTGACCCAGAGTGACCCCGCCCACCAAATGTGACCCAGAGTGACCCCGCCCACCAAATGTGACCCAGACTGACCCCGCCCACCAAATGTGACCCAGAGTGACCCCGGCCACCAAATCAGACCCAGAGTGACCCCGGCCACCAAATCGTACCCAGAGTGACCCCGGCCACCAAATCGTACCCAGAGTGACCCCGCCCACCAAATGTGACCCAGAGTGACCCCGCCCACCAAATGTGACCCAGAGTGACCCCGCCCACCAAATGTGACCCAGAGTGACCCCGCCCACCAAATGTGACCCAGAGTGACCCCGCCCACCAAATGTGACCCAGAGTGACCCCGCCCACCAAATGTGACCCAGAGTGACCCCGGCCACCAAATCAGACCCAGAGTGACCTCGCCCACCAAATGTGACCCAGAGTGACCCCGCCCACCAAATGTGACCCAGAGTGACCCCGCCCACCAAATGTGACCCAGAGTGACCCCGCCCACCAAATGTGACCCAGAGTGACCCCGCCCACCAAATGTGACCCAGAGTGACCCCGCCCACCAAATGTGACCCAGAGTGACCCCGCCCACCAAATGTGACCCAGAGTGACCCCGCCCACCAAATGTGACCCAGAGTGACCCCGCCCACCAAATGTGACCCAGAGTGACCCCGCCCACCAAATGTGACCCAGAGTGACCCCGCCCACCAAATGTGACCCAGAGTGACCCCGCCCACCAAATGTGACCCAGAGTGACCCCGCCCACCAAATGTGACCCAGAGTGACCCCGCCCACCAAATGTGACCCAGAGTGACCCCGCCCACCAAATGTGACCCAGAGTGACCCCGCCCACCAAATGTGACCCAGAGTGACCCCGCCCACCAAATGTGACCCAGAGTGACCCCGCCCACCAAATCGGACCCAGAGTGACCCCGCCCACCAAATCGGACCCTGAGGGGCCCCGCCCACCAAATCGGACCCAGAGTGACCCCGCCCACCAAATCGACCCAGAGTCACCCCGCCCACCAAATGTGACCCAGAGTGACCCCGCTCACCTAATCGGACCCAGAGTGACCCCGCCTACCAAATCGGACCCTGAGGGGCCCCGACCACCAAATCGGACCCTGAGGGGCCCCGACCACCAAATCGGACCCTGAGGGGCCCCGACCACCAAATCGGACCCTGAGGGGCCCCGACCTCCAAATCGGACCCTGAGGGGCCCCGACCACCAAATCGGACCCTGAGGGGCCCCGACCACCAAATCGGACCCTGAGGGGCCCCGACCACCAAATCGGACCCTGAGGGGCCCCGACCACCAAATCGGACCCTGAGGGGCCCCGACCACCAAATCGGACCCTGAGGGGCCCCGACCACCAAATCGGACCCTGAGGGGCCCCGACCACCAAATCGGACCCTGAGGGGCCCCGACCTCCAAATCGGACCCTGAGGGGCCCCGACCTCCAAATCGGACCCTGAGGGGCCCCGACCTCCAAATCGGACCCTGAGGGGCCCCGACTACCAAATCGGACCCTGAGGGGCCCCGACCACCAAATCGGACCCTGAGGGGCCCCGACCACCAAATCGGACCCTGAGGGGCCCCGACCACCAAATCGGACCCTGAGGGGCCCCGACCACCAAATCGGACCCTGAGGGGCCCCGACCACCAAATCGGACCCTGAGGGGCCCCGACCACCAAATCGGACCCTGAGGGGCCCCGACCACCAAATCGGACCCTGAGGGGCCCCGACCTCCAAATCGGACCCTGAGGGGACCCGACCTCCAAATCGGACCCTGAGGGGCCCCGACCTCCAAATCGGACCCTGAGGGGCCCCGACCACCAAATCGGACCCTGAGGTGCCCCGCCCACCAAATCGGACCCTGAGGGGCCCCGACCACCAAATCGGACCCAGAGGTGTCCCACCCACCAAATCGGACCCTGAGTGACCTTGCCCACCAAATCGGACCCTGAGTGACCCTGCCCACCAAATCAGACCCTGAGTGACCCCGCCCACCAAACCTGCGCCTGAGGGGCACTCAAGTGTGAAAGTCTTGCAGGGCAGCCCGGGCACCATTCCAAAGCACTATCTGTAGTTCCTTCAGGAAATACCCATCTAGTATTATTATTGTAATCCGAATGTGGTAAACTTATTATTATTCAGTTTTTTTCTGCAATTAATGCGGCCCGAACCGCTGCACGCACAGACTCCAGTGAGGCGTCGTTTCGAAGCCAGCGTCCACGAGAGGTGTGCTAAGTATTTTTCGTGTCGATCTGATTTGTAGTTTTTTTTTTAAATTGCATTTAAAAAAAAAATTTCCCATAGGAAATAATGGCGAACTTTCCATTACCTCCAACTTGACCTTCCAAAGATGGCAGCTATGCAAATGTACGGTGTCCATTTTAGGACATGATCATTTATCAAAGTCAAACATCAGAAGAAAGTGACTATGACACCCTCTCGTCCCGTGCATGAAAAGTAAGTGCACCCCCGGTCCCTTGTGTGAAAAGTAAGTGCACCCTCGGTCCCGTGTGTGAAAAGTAAGTGCACCCTCGGTCACGTGTGTGAAAAGTAAGTGCACCCCCGCTCCCGTGGTTTAAAGTAAGTGCACCCCCGATCCCGTGTGTGAAAAGTAAGTGCACCCCTGGTCCCGTGTGTGAAAAGTAAGTGCACCCCCCGGTCCCATGGGTGAAAATTAAGTGCATTCCCGATCCCGGGTGTGAAAAGTAAGTGCACCCCCAATCCTGTGGGTGAAAAGTAAGTGCACCCTCGGTCCCGTGGGTGAAAAGTAAGTGCGCCCCCGGCCCCTAATTCGGACCCCGAGTGGCCCCGCCCACCAAATCGGACCCCAAGTGGCCCCGCCCACCAAATTGGACCCAGAGTGACCCCGCCCACCAAATTGGACCCAGAGTGACCCCGCCCACCAAATTGGACCCAGAGTGACCCCGCCCACCAAATTGGACCCAGAGTGACCCCGCCCACCAAATTGGACCCAGAGTGACCCCGCCCACCAAATTGGACCCAGAGTGACCCCGCCCAACAAATTGGACCCAGAGGTGCCCCGCCCACCAAATCGGACCCTGAGGGGCCCCGCCCACCAAATCAGACCCTGAGGGGCCCCGCCCACCAAATCAGACCCAGAGGTGCCCCGCCCACCAAATCGGACCCAGAGGTGCCCCGCCCACCAAATCAGACCCAGAGGTGCCCCGCCCACCAAATTGGACCCAGAGGTGCCCCGCCCACCAAATCAGACCCAGAGGTGCCCCGCCCACCAAATCAGACCCAGAGGTGCCCTGTCCACCAAATTTTACCCAGAGGTGCCCCGCCCACCAAATCGGACCCAGAGGTGCCCCGCCCACCAAATCGGACCCTGAGTGACCCCGCCCACCAAATCGGACCCTGAGTGACCCTGCTCACCAAATCGGACCCTGAGTGACCCCGCCCACCAAATCGGACCCTGAGTGACCCCGCCCACCAAATCGGACCCTGAGGGGCCCCGCCCACCAAATTGGACCCTGAGGGGCCCCGCCCACCAAATCGGACCCTGAGGGGCCCTGCTCACCAAACCAGCACCTGAGGGGCACCCAAGTGTGAAATTCTTGCAGGGGCAGCCCGGGCACCATTCCAAAGCACTATCTGTAGTTCCTTCAGGAAATACCCATCTAGTTATAGTGCTTTGTAAAAAGCACTATATTGTTATTCCACCGTCGTCAACTTATTCTTATTATTATTATTCTTATTATTAGGCTTTTTTCCGCAATTAATGCGGCCCGAACCGCTGCACGCACAGACTCCAGTGAGGTGTCATTTCGAAGCCAGCGTCCATGAGAGGTGTGCTAAGTATTTTTCGTGTCGATCGGATTTGTAGTTTTGGCGCAATGTGCGATTGAAAATTGTTTTTCCCTCATTGGAAAGCATTGTCAATGCATTTCAATAGGGAAATTTTGCCATAAGCTATAATGGCTGATATCTGAGGCAATTTAAAAAATAACTGCCAACTGCCACCTGGCTGATCAGCTCATTGATATGCGAAGTCAGACCAAGTTACTATGCCAACGCGTACAAACTCTACATGACCCCACCAGGACACAGTTTTGCCAGATAATATCAGCTCTTAAAGTGACCTACCCACCAAATTGTTACCTGAGGTGTCAGCCCACCAAATCGGACCGAGTGACCCCGCCCACCAAATTGGACCCAGAGGGTAAGTGCACCCCCGCCCCGTGTGTGCAAAAGTAAGTGCACCCCTTGTGTATGCAAAACTAAGTTCACCCCCACCCCAAGTGTATAAAAGTAAGTGCACCCCCGCCCTGTGTGTGCAAAAGTAACTGCACCCCCGCCCCCGTGTGTGCAAAAGTAAGTGCACCCCCGCCCCCGTGTGTGAAAAGTAAGTGCGCCCCCGGCCCTGGATGTGCAAAAGTAAGTGCACCCCCGACCCCGTGTGTGAAAAGTAAGTGCGCCCCCGGCCCCGGATGTGCAAAAGTAAGTGCACCCCCGGTCCCAGTTGTGCAAAAGTAAGTGCGCCCCCGCCCCCGTGTGTGCAAAAGTAAGTACGCCCCTGCCCCCGTGTGTGCAAAAGTAAGTGCACCCTGCCCCGTGTGTGAGAAGTAAGTGCGCCCCCGGCCCAGGATGTGCAAAAGTAAGTGCGCCCCCGGCCCCGGGTATGCAAAAGTAAGAGCGCCCCGGCCCCGGGTGTGCAAAAGTGTGCCCCGGGTGTGCAAAAGTAAGTGCGCCCCGGGTGTGCAAAAGTAAGTGTGCCCCGGGTGTGCAAAAGTAAGCGCCCCGACCCCATGTGTGCAAAAGTAAGTGCGCCCCCGGCCCCGGGTGTGCAAAATTAAGTGCGCCCCCAGCCCCGGATGTGCAAAAGTAAGTGCACCCCCGGTCCCAGGTGTGCAAAAGTAAGTGCGCCCCTGCCCCCGTGTGTGCAAAAGTAAGTACACCCCCGCCCCCGTGTGTGCAAAAGTAAGGGCACCCTGCCCCGTGTGTGAGAAGTAAGTGCGCCCCCAGCCCAGGATGTGCAAAAGTAAGTGCGCCCCCGGCCCCGGGTATGCAAAAGTAAGTGCGCCCCGGCCCCGGGTGTGCAAAAGTAAGTGCGCCCCGGGTGTGCAAAAGTAAGAGCGCCCCCGACCCCATGTGTGCAAAAGTAAGTGCGCCCCCGGCCCCGGGTGTGCAAAATTAAGTGCGCCCCCGGCCCCGGGTGTGAAAAGTAAGTGCACCCCCGGTCCCGGGTGTGAAAAGTAAGTGCACCCCCAATTCTGTGGGTGAAAAGTAAGTGCACCACCGCTCCCATGGGTGAAAAGGAAGTGCACCCTCGGTCCCGTGGGTGAAAAGTAAGTGCACCCCCGGTCCCGTGAGTTAAAAGTAAGTGCAACCCCGGTCCCGGGTATGCAAAAGTAAGAGCGCCCCGGCCCCGGGTGTGCAAAAGTGTGCCCCGGGTGTGCAAAAGTAAGTGCGCCCCGGGTGTGCAAAAGTAAGTGTGCCCCGGGTGTGCAAAAGTAAGAGCGCCCCGACCCCATGTGTGCAAAAGTAAGTGCGCCCCCGGCCCCGGGTGTGCAAAATTAAGTGCGCCCCCGGCCCCGGGTGTTCAAAAGTAAGTGCACCCCCGGTCCCAGGTGTGCAAAAGTAAGTGCGCCCCCGCCCCCGTGTGTGCAAAAGTAAGTACACCCCCGCCCCCGTGTGTGCAAAAGTAAGGGCACCCTGCCCCGTGTGTGAGAAGTAAGTGCGCTCCCAGCCCAGGATGTGCAAAAGTAAGTGCGCCCCCGGCCCCGGGTATGCAAAAGTAAGTGCGCCCCGGCCCCGGGTGTGCAAAAGTAAGTGTGCCCCGGGTGTGCAAAAGTAAGTGCGCCCCGGGTGTGCAAAAGTAAGTGCGCCCCGGGTGTGCAAAACTAAGTGCGCCCCGGGTGTGCAAAACTAAGTGGGCCCCGAGTGACCCCACCAGGACACAGTTTTGCCAGATAATATCAGCTCTTAAAGTGACCCGCCCACCAAATCGGCCCCTGAGGGGCCCCGCCCACCAAATCGGCCCCTGAGGGGCCCCGCCCACCAAATCGGACCCAGAGTGACCCCGCCCACCAAATCGGACCCAGAGTGACCCCGCCCACCAAATCGGACCCAGAGTGACCCCGCCCACCAAATCGGACCCAGAGTGACCCCGCCCACCAAATCGGACCCAAAGTGACCCCGCCCACCAAATCGGACCCAGAGTGACCCCGCCCACCAAATTGGACCCAGAGTGACCCCGCCCACCAAATCGGACCCAGAGTGACCCCGCCCACCAAATCAGACCCAGAGTGACCCCGCCCACCAAATCGGACCCAGAGTGACCCCGCCCACCAAATCGGACCCAGAGTGACCCCGCCCACCAAATTGGACCCAGAGTGACCCCGCCCACCAAATCGGACCCAGAGTGACCCCGCCCACCAAATCAGACCCAGAATGACCCCGCCCACCAAATCGGACCCAGAGTGACCCCGCCCACCAAATCGGACCCAGAGTGACCCCGCCCACCAAATTGGACCCAGAGTGACCCCGCCCACCAAATCGGACCCAGAGTCGCCCCGCCCACCAAATTGGCCCCCTGAGCGGCCCCGAACACCAAATCGGACCCAGAGTGACCCGGCCCACCAAATCGGACCCAGAGTGACCCCGCCCAAAAAATCGGACCCAGAGTGACCCCCGCCCACCAAATCGGACCCAGATTGACACCGCCCACCAAATCGGCCCCTGAGGGGCCCCAACCACCAAACGGGCACCTGAGGGGCACTCAAGTGTGAAAGCCTTGCAGGGGCAGCCCGGGCACCATTCCAAAGCACTATCTGTAGTTCCTTCAGGAAATACCCATCTAGTTATAGTGCTTTGTAAAAAGCACTATATTGTTATTCCACCGTAGACAACTTATTATTATTATTATTATTCAGTCCGCAATTAATGCGGCCCGAACCGCTGCACGCACAGACTCCAGTGAGGTGTCATTTCGAAGCCAGCGTTCCTGGCAGGTGTGCTAAGTATTTTTCGTGTCGATCGGATTTGTAGTTTTGGCGCAATTGGCGTTTGAAAATTTTGTCTCAATGCATTTCAATGGGAAATCTTGCCACAAGCTTATAATGGCAGTTATTTTGAAATTGCCTCAGAAATCAGCCCAACTGCCACCTGGCTGATTAGCTCATTGATATGCGAAGTCAGACCCAGTTACTATGCCAACGCCTACGAACTCTACATGACCCCACCAGGACACAGTTTTGCCAGATAATATCAGCTCTTAAAGTGACCAACCCACCAAATTGTTACCTGAGGTGTCCAGCCCACCAAATCGGAGACCGAGTGGCCCCGCCCACCAAATCAGACCCCGAGTGGCCCCGCCCACCAAATCGGAGGCCGAGGGGCCCCGCCCACCAAATCGGAGGCCGAGGGGCCCCGCCCACCAAATTGGAGGCCGAGAGGCCCCGCCCACCAAATCGGAGGCCGAGGGGCCCCGACCTCCAAATCGGAGGCCGAGGGGCCCCGACCTCCAAATCGGACCCAGAGTGACCCCGCCCACCAAATCGGACCCAGAGTGACCCCGCCCACCAAATGTGACTCAGAGTGACCCCGCCCACCAAATGTGACCCAGAGTGACCCCGCCCACCAAATGTGACCCAGAGTGACCCCGCCCACCAAATCGGACCCAGAGTGACCCCGCCCACCAAATCGGACCCAGAATGACCCCGCCCACCAAATCGGACCCAGAGTGACCCCGCCCACCAAATGTGACTCAGAGTGACCCCGCCCACCAAATGTGACCCAGAGTGACCCCGCCCACCAAATGTGACCCCGCCCACCAAATCGGACCCCGAGTGGCCCCGCCCACCAAATCGGACCCAGAGGTGCCCCGCCCACCAAATCGGACCCAGAGTGACCCCGCCAACCAAATCGGACCCAGAGTGACCCCGCCCACCACATGGGACCCAGAGTGACCCCGCCCACCAAATGGGACCCAGAGTGACCCCGCCCACCAAATGGGACCCAGAGTGACCCCGCCCACCAAATGGGACCCAGAGTGACCCCGCCCACCAAATGGGACCCAGAGTGACCCCGCCCACCAAATCGGACCCAGAGTGACCCCGCCCACCAAATCGGACCCAGAGTGACCCCGCCCACCAAATCGGACCCAGAGTGACCCCGCCCACCAAATCGGACCCAGAGTGACCCCGCCCACCAAATCGGACCCAGAGTGACCCCGCCCACCAAATGTGACCCAGAGTGACCCCGCCCACCAAATGTGACCCAGAGTGACCCCGCCCACCAAATGTGACCCAGAGTGACCCCGCCCACCAAATGTGACCCAGAGTGACCCGCCCACCAAATGTGACCCAGAGTGACCCCGCCCACCAAATGTGACCCAGAGTGACCCCGCCCACCAAATGTGACCCAAAGTGACCCCGTCCACCAAATGTGACCCAGAGTGACCCCGCCCACCAAATGTGACCCAGAGTGACCCCGCCCACCAAATGTGACCCAGAGTGACTCCGCCAACCAAATGTGACTCAGAGTGACCCCGCCCACCAAATGTGACTCAGAGTGACCCCGCCCACCAAATGTGACCCAGAGTGACCCCGCCCACCAAATGTGACCCAGAGTGACCCCGCCCACCAAATGTGACCCAGAGTGACCCCGCCCACCAAATGTGACCCAGAGTGACCCCGCCCACCAAATGTGACCCAGAGTGACCCCGCCCACCAAATGTGACCCCGCCCACCAAATGTGACCCCGCCCACCAAATGTGACCCAGAGTGACCCCGCCCACCAAATGTGACCCAGAGTGACCCCGCCCACCAAATGTGACCCAGAGTGGCCCCGCCCACCAAATTAGACCCATAGTGGCCCCGCCCACCAAATCGGACTCCGAGTGGCCCTGCCCACCAAATCAGACTCCGAGTGGCCTCGCCCACCTAATTGGCCACCGAGTGACCCGCCCACCAAATCGGCCCCTGAGGGGCCCCGCCCACCAAATCGGACCCAGAGTGACCCCGCCCACCAAATCGGACCCAGAGTGACCCCGCCCACCAAATCGGACCCAAAGTGACCCCGCCCACCAAATCGGACCCAGAGTGACCCCGCCCACCAAATTGGACCCAGAGTGACCCCGCCCACCAAATCGGACCCAGAGTGACCCCGCCCACCAAATCAGACCCAGAGTGACCCCGCCCACCAAATCGGACCCAGAGTGACCCCGCCCACCAAATCGGACCCAGAGTGACCCCGCCCACCAAATTGGACCCAGAGTGACCCCGCCCACCAAATCGGACCCAGAGTGACCCCGCCCACCAAATCAGACCCAGAATGACCCCGCCCACCAAATCGGACCCAGAGTGACCCCGCCCACCAAATCGGACCCAGAGTGACCCCGCCCACCAAATCGGACCCAGAGTGACCCCGCCCACCAAATCGGACCCAGAGTCGCCCCGCCCACCAAATTGGCCCCCTGAGCGGCCCCGAACACCAAATCGGACCCAGAGTGACCCGGCCCACCAAATCGGACCCAGAGTGACCCCGCCCAAAAAATCGGACCCAGAGTGACCCCCGCCCACCAAATCGGACCCAGATTGACACCGCCCACCAAATCGGCCCCTGAGGGGCCCCAACCACCAAACGGGCACCTGAGGGGCACTCAAGTGTGAAAGCCTTGCAGGGGCAGCCCGGGCACCATTCCAAAGCACTATCTGTAGTTCCTTCAGGAAATACCCATCTAGTTATAGTGCTTTTGTAAAAAGCACTATATTGTTATTCCACCGTAGACAACTTCTTATTATAGTGCTTTTGTAAAAAGCACTATATTGTTATTCCCCCGTAGACAACTTATTATTATTATTATTATTATTATTCAGTCCGCGATTAATGCGGCCCGAACCGCTGCACGCACAGACTCCAGTGAGGTGTCATTTCGAAGCCAGCGTTCCCAAGAGGTGTGCTAAGTATTTTTCGTGTCGATCGGATTTGTAGTTTTGGCGCAATTTGCGTTTTTCCCCTGATTGGAATGCAATTTCTCTATGGGTAAATTTTCCTATAAGCTTATAATGGGCTGATTTCTGAGGCAATTTCAAACTAACTGCCAACTGCCACCTGGCTGATTAGCTCACTGCTATGTGCAGTCAGACCCAGTTACTATGCCAACGAGTACGAACTCTACATGACCTCACTAGGACACAGTTTTGCCAGATAATATCAGCTCTTAAAGTGACCCGCACACCAAATCTGACCCTGAGGTGCCCAGTGCACCCCCGGTCCCGTGTGTGAAAAGTAAGTGCACCCCCGTTCCTGGTGTGAAAAGTAAGTGCACCCCGGTCCCATGTGTGTGAAAAGTAAGTGCACCCCAGGTCCCTTGTGTGAAAAGTAAGTGCACCCCGGTCCCATGTGTGTGAAAAGTAAGTGCACCCCGATCCCGTTTGTGAAAAGTAAGTGCACCCCCAGTCCCGTGGGTGAAAATTAAGTGCACCCCGGTCCCGTGTGTGAAAAGTAAGTGCACCCCCGGTCCTGAGTGTGAAAAGTAAGCGCACCCCAGGTCCCGTAAGTGAAAAGTAAGTGCACCCTCGGTCCTGTGGGTGAAAAGTAAGTGCACCCCGGTCCCGTGTGTGAAAAGTAAGTGCATCCCTGGTCCCGTGTGTGAAAAATAAGTGCACCCTCGGTCCCGTGGGTGAAAAGTAAGTGCACCCCGGTCCCGTGTGTGACAAGTAAGTGCATCCCTGGTCCCGGGTGTGAAAAGTAAGTGCACCCCCGGTCCCGTGGTTGAAAAGTAAGTGCACCCCCGGTCCCGTGGGTGAAAAGTAAGTGCACCCCCGGTCCCGTGAGTGAAAAGTAAGTGCACCCCTGGTCCCGTGTGTGAAAAGTAAGTGCACCCCCGTTCCTGGTGTGAAAAGTAAGTGCACCCCCGGTCCCTTGTGTGAAAAGTAAGTGCACCCCGGTCCCATGTGTGTGAAAAGTAAGTGCACCCCGATCCCGTTTGTGAAAAGTAAGTGCACCCCCGGTCCCGTGGGTGAAAATTAAGTGCACCCCCAGTCCCGTGGGTGAAAATTAAGTGCACCCCAGTCCCGTGTGTGAAAAGTAAGTGCACCCCCGGTCCTGAGTGTGAAAAGTAAGCGCACCCCAGGTCCCGTAAGTGAAAAGTAAGTGCACCCTCGGTCCCGTGGGTGAAAAGTAAGTGCACCCCGGTCCCAAGTGTGAAAAGTAAGTGCACCCCTGGTCCCGTGGGTGAAAAGTAAGTGCACCCAGGTCCCGTGTGTGAAAAAGTAAGTGTGCCCCCGCCCCCCAAATCGGACCCTGAGTGACCCCGCCCCCAAATCGGACCCCGAGTGACCCGGACCCCCGAATCGGACCCCGAGTGGCCCCGCCCCCCAAATTGGACCCAGAGTGACCCCGCCCACCAAATCTGACCCAGAGTGACCCCGCCCACCAAATCGGACCCAGAGTGACCCCGCCCACCAAATCGGACCCACAGTGACCCCGCCCACCAAATCGGACCCAGAGTGACCCCGCCCACCAAATCGGACCCAGAGTGACCCCGCCCACCAAATCGGACCCAGAGGTGCCCCGCCCACCAAATCGGACCCAGAGGTGCCCCGCCCACCAAATCGGACCCAGAGGTGCCCCGCCCACCAAATCGGACCCAGAGGTGCCCCGCCCACCAAATCGGACCCAGAGTGACCCCGCCCACCAAATCGGACCCAGAGTGACCCCGCCCACCAAATCGGACCCAGAGTGACCCCGCCCACCAAATCGCACCCAGAGTGACCCCGCCCACCAAATCGGACCCAGAGTGACCCCGCCCACCAAATCGGACCCAGAGTGACCCCGCCCACCAAATCGGACCCAGAGTGACCCCGCCCACCGAATCGGACCCAGAGTGACCCCGCCCACCGAATCGGACCCAGAGGTGCCCCGCCCACCGAATCGGACCCAGAGGTGCCCCGCCCACCGAATCGGACCCAGAGGTGCCCCGCCCACCGAATCGGACCCAGAGGTGCCCCGCCCACCAAATCGGACCCAGATGTGCCCCGCCCACCAAATCGGACCCAGAGGTGCCCCGCCCACCAAATCGGACCCGGAGGGGCCCCGCCCACCAAATCGGACCCGGAGGGGCCCCGCCCACCAAATCGGACCCGGAGGGGCCCCGCCCACCAAATCGGACCCAGAGTGACCCCGCCCACCAAATCGGACCCAGAGTGACCCCGCCCACCAAATCGGACCCAGAGTGAACCCGCCCACCAAATCGGACCCAGAGTGACCCCGCCCACCAAATCGGACCCAGAGTGACCCCGCCCACCAAATCGGACCCAGAGTGACCCCGCCCACCAAATCGGACCCAGAGTGACCCCGCCCACCAAATCCGACCCAGAGTGACCCCGCCCACCAAATCGGACTCAGTGTGACCCCGCCCACCAAATCGGACCCAGAGTGACCCCGCCCACCAAATCGGACCCTGAGTGACCCCGCCCACCAAATCGGACCCTGTGGGGCCCCATCCACCAAATCGGACCCTGAGGGACCCCGCCCACCAAGTCGGACCCAGAGTGACCCCGCCCACCAAATCGGACCCAGAGTGACCCCGCCCACCAAATCGGACCCTGTGGGGCCCCGTCCACCAAATCGGACTCTGAGGGACCCCTTCTACCAAATCGGACCCAGAGTGACCCCGCCCACCAAATCGGACCCAGAGTGACCCCGCCCATCAAATCGGACCCAGAGTGACCCCGCCCACCAAATCAGACCCTGTGGGGCCCCGTCCACCAAATCGGACCCTGAGGGACCCCTTCTACCAAATCGGACCCAGAGTGACCCCGCCCACCAAATCGGACCCAGAGTGACCCCGCCCACCAAATCGGACCCAGAGTGACCCCGCCCACCAAATCGGACCCAGAGTGACCCCGCCCACCAAATCGGACCCTGAGTGACCCCGCCCACCAAATCGGACCCTGTGGGGCCCCGTCCACCAAATCGGACCCTGAGGGACCCCTTCTACCAAATCGGACCCTGAGGGACCCCGTCCACCAAATCGGACCCTGAGGGACCCCCTCCACCAAATCGGACCCTGAGGGGCACCGTCCACCAAATCGGACCCTGAGGGGCCCCGCCCACCAAATTGGACCCTGAGGGGCCCCGCCCACCAAATCAGCACCTGAAGGGCACCCAAGTGTGAAAGTCTTGCAGGGGTAGCCCGGGCACCATTCCAAAGCACTATCTGTAGTTCCTTCAGGAAATACACATCTAGTTCTTCTTCTTATTATAGTGCTTTTGTAAAAAGCACTATATTGTTATTCCCCCGTAGACAACTTATTATTATTATTATTATTATTATTCAGTCCGCGATTAATGCGGCCCAAACCGCTGCACGCACAGACTCCAGTGAGGTGTCATTTCGAAGCCAGCGTCCCCAAGAGGTGTGCTAAGTATTTTTCGTGTCGATCGGATTTGTAGCTTTGGCGCAATTTGCGTTTTTCCCCTGATTGGAATGCAATTTCTCTATGGGTAAATTTTCCTATAAGCTTATAATGGGCTGATTTCTGAGGCAATTTCAAACTAACTGCCAACTGCCACCTGGCTGATTAGCTCAGTGCTGTGTGCAGTCACACCCAGTTACTATGGCAACGCCTACGAACTCTACATGACCCCACCAGGACACAGTTTTGCCAGATAATATCAGCTCTTAAAGTGACCAACCCACCAAATTGTTAAATTGTTACCTGAGGTGTCCAGCCCACCAAATAGGAGGCAGAGGGGCCCCGACCACCAAATCGGAGGCCGAGGGGCCCCGACCACCAAATCGGACCCTGAGGGGCCCCGACCACCAAATCGGACCCTGAGGGGCCCCGACCACCAAATCGGACCCTGAGGGGCCCCGACCACCAAATCGGACCCTGAGGGGCCCCGACCACCAAATCGGACCCTGAGGGGCCCCGACCACCAAATCGGACCCTGAGGGGCCACGACCACCAAATCGGACCCTGAGGGGCCCCGACCACCAAATGTGACCCAGAGTGACCCCGCCCACCAAATGTGACCCAGAGTGACCCCGCCCACCAAATCGGACCCAGAGTGACCCCGCCCACCAAATCGGACCCAGAGTGACCCCGCCCGCCAAATCGGACCCAGAGTGACCCCGCCCGCCAAATCGGACCCAGAGTGACCCCGCCCGCCAAATCGGACCCAGAGTGACCCCGCCCGCCAAATCGGACCCAGAGTGACCCCGCCCGCCAAATCCGACCCAGAGTGACCCCGCCCACCAAATCGGACCCAGAGTGACCCCGCCCACCAAATGGGACCCAGAGTGACCCCGCCCACCAAATGGGACCCAGAGTGACCCCGCCCACCAAATGGGACCCAGAGTGACCCCGCCCACCAAATGTGACCCAGAGTGACCCCGCCCACCAAATGTGACCCAGAGTGACCCCGCCCACCAAATGTGACCCAGAGTGACCCCGCCCACCAAATGTGACCCAGAGTGACCCCGCCCACCAAATGTGACCCAGAGTGACCCCGCCCACCAAATCGGACCCAGAGTGACCCCGCCCACCAAATCCGACCCAGAGTGACCCCGCCCACCAAATCCGACCCAGAGTGACCCCGCCCACCAAATCGGACCCAGAGTGACCCCGCCCACCAAATGGGACCCAGAGTGACCCCGCCCACCAAATGGGACCCAGAGTGACCCCGCCCACCAAATGGGACCCAGAGTGACCCCGCCCACCAAATGGGACCCAGAGTGACCCCGCCCACCAAATGTGACCCAGAGTGACCCCGCCCACCAAATGTGACCCAGAGTGACCCCGCCCACCAAATGTGACCCAGAGTGACCCCGCCCACCAAATGTGACCCAGAGTGACCCCGCCCACCAAATGTGACCCAGAGTGACCCCGCCCACCAAATGTGACCCAGAGTGACCCCGCCCACCAAATGTGACCCAGAGTGACCCCGCCCACCAAATGTGACCCAGAGTGACCCCGCCCACCAAATGTGACCCAGAGTGACCCCGCCCACCAAATGTGACCCCGCCCACCAAATGTGACCCCGCCCACCAAATGTGACCCCGCCCACCAAATGTGACCCCCGCCCACCAAATGTGACCCCGCCCACCAAATGTGACCCAGAGTGACCCCGCCCACCAAATGTGACCCAGAGTGACCCCGCCCACCAAATGTGACCCAGAGTGACCCCGCCCACCAAATGTGACCCAGAGTGACCCCGCCCACCAAATGTGACCCAGAGTGACCCCGCCCACCAAATGTGACCCAGAGTGACCCCGCCCACCAAATGTGACCCAGAGTGACTCCGCCCACCAAATGTGACCCAGAGTGACCCCGCCCACCAAATGTGACCCAGAGTGACCCCGCCCACCAAAGGTGACCCAGAGTGACCCCGCCCACCAAATGTGACCCAAAATGACCCCGCCCACCAAATGTGACCCAGAGTGACCCCGCCCACCAAATGTGACCCAGAGTGACCCCGCCCACCAAATGTGACCCCGCCCACCAAATGTGACCCCACCCACCAAATGTGACCCCGAGTGGCCCCGCCCACTAAATCGGACCGCGAGTGGCCCCGCCCACCAAATCAGACCCAGAGGTGCCCCGCCCACCAAATCGGACCCAGAGTGACCCCGCCCACCAAATCGGACCCAGAGTGACCCCGCCCACCAAATCGGACCCAGAGTGACCCCGCCCACCAAATGTGACCCAGAGTGACCCCGCCCACCAAATGTGACCCAGAGTGACCCCGCCCACCAAATGTGACCCAGAGTGACCCCGCCCACCAAATGTGACCCAGAGTGACCCCGCCCACCAAATGTGACCCAGAGTGACCCCGCCCACCAAATGTGACCCAGAGTGACCCCGCCCACCAAATGTGACCCAGAGTGACCCCGCCCACCAAAGGTGACCCAGAGTGACCCCGCCCACCAAATGTGACCCAAAATGACCCCGCCCACCAAATGTGACCCCGCCCACCAAATGTGACCCCGCCCACCAAATGTGACCCCCGAGTGGCCCCGCCCACTAAATCGGACCGCGAGTGGCCCCGCCCACCAAATCGGACCCAGAGGTGCCCCGCCCACCAAATCGGACCCAGAGTGACCCCGCCCACCAAATCGGACCCAGAGTGACCCCGCCCACCAAATCGGACCCAGAGTGACCCCGCCCACCAAATGTGACCCAGAGTGACCCCGCCCACCAAATGTGACTCAGAGTGACCCCGCCCACCAAATGTGACCCAGAGTGACCCCGCCCACCAAATGTGACCCAGAGTGACCCCGCCCACCAAAAGTGACCCAGAGTGACCCCGCCCACCAAATGTGACCCAGAGTGACCCCGCCCACCAAATGTGACCCAGAGTGACCCCGCCCACCAAATGTGACCCAGAGTGACCCCGCCCACCAAATCGGACCCAGAGTGACTCCGCCCACCAAATGTGACTCAGAGTGACCCCGCCCACCAAATGTGACTCAGAGTGACCCCGCCCACCAAATGTGACTCAGAGTGACCCCGCCCACCAAATGTGACCCAGAGTGACCCCGCCCACCAAATGTGACCCAGAGTGACCCCGCCCACCAAATGTGACCCAGAGTGACCCCGCCCACCAAATGTGACCCAGAGTGACCCCGCCCACCAAATGTGACCCAGAGTGACCCCGCCCACCAAATGTGACCCAGAGGTGCCCCGCCCACCAAATGTGACCCAGAGGTGCCGCGCCCACCAAATCTGACCCAGAGGTGCCCCGCCCACCAAATCTGACCGAGGTGCCCCGCCCACCAAATCTGACCCAGAGGTGCTCTGCCCACCAAATCTGACCCAGAGTGGCCCCGCCCATCAAATCTGACCCAGAGTGGCCCCGCCCACCAAATCGGACCCAGAGTGGTCCCGTCTACCAAATCGGACACAGAGTGGCCCCGCCCACCAAATCATCCCCTGAGGGGCCCCGCCCACCAAACCAGCGCCTGAAGGGCACCCAAGTGTGAAAGTCTTGCAGGGGCAGCCCGGGCACCATTACAAAGCACTATCTGTAGTTCCTTCAGGAAATACCCATCTAGTTCTTCTTCTTATTCTTATTATTATTAGGCTTTTTTCCGCAATTAATGCGGCCCGAACCGCTGCACGCACAGACTCCAGTGAGGTGTCATTTCGAAGCCAGCGTCCATGAGAGGTGTGCTAAGTATTTTTCGTGTCGATCAAATTTGTAGTTTTGGCGCAATGTGCGTTTAAAAATTGATTCCCCCTCATTGGAAAGCATTGCCGCTATGCATTTCAATAGAGAAATTTTGACATAAGGTATAATGGCTGATTTCTGAGGCAATTTAAAAAATAACTGCCAACTGCCACCTGGCTGATCAGCTCATTGATATGCGAAGCCAGACCCAGTTACTATGACAACGCCTACGAACTCTACATGACCCCACCAGGACACAGTTTTGCCAGATAATATCAGCTCTTAAAGTGACCAACCCACCAAATTGGCACCTGAGGTGCGCAGCCCACCAAATCGGACTCGAGTGGCCCCGCCCACCAAATTGGACCCCGAGTGGCCCCGCCCACTAAATCGGACCCAGAGTGACCCCGCCCACCAAATCGGACCCAGAGTGACCCCGCCCACCAAATGTGACCCAGAGTGACCCCGCCCACCAAATGTGACCCAGAGTGACCCCGCCCACCAAATGTGACCCAGAGTGACCCCGCCCACCAAATGTGACCCAGAGTGACCCCGCCCACCAAATGTGACCCAGAGTGACCCCGCCCACCAAATGTGACCCAGAGTGACCCCGCCCACCAAATGTGACCCAGAGTGACCCCGCCCACCAAATGTGACCCAGAGTGACCCCGCCCACCAAATGTGACCCAGAGTGACCCCGCCCACCAAATGTGACCCAGAGTGACCCCGCCCACCAAATGTGACCGAGTGACCCCGCCCACCAAATGTGACCGAGTGACCCCGCCCACCAAATGTGACCCAGAGTGACCCCGCCCACCAAATGTGACCCAGAGTGACCCCGCCCACCAAATGTGACCCAGAGTGACCCCGCCCACCAAATGTGACCCAGAGTGACCCCGCCCACCAAATGTGACCCAGACTGACCCCGCCCACCAAATGTGACCCAGACTGACCCCGCCCACCAAATGTGACCCAGAGTGACCCCGGCCACCAAATCGTACCCAGAGTGACCCCGGCCACCAAATCGTACCCAGAGTGACCCCGGCCACCAAATCGTACCCAGAGTGACCCCGCCCACCAAATGTGACCCAGAGTGACCCCGCCCACCAAATGTGACCCAGAGTGACCCCGCCCACCAAATGTGACCCAGAGTGACCCCGCCCACCAAATGTGACCCAGAGTGACCCCGCCCACCAAATGTGACCCAGAGTGACCCCGCCCACCAAATGTGACCCAGAGTGACCCCGGCCACCAAATCAGACCCAGAGTGACCCCGGCCACCAAATCGTACCCAGAGTGACCCCGGCCACCAAATCGGACCCAGAGTGTTCCCGCCCTCCAAATGTGACCCAGAGAGACCCCGCCCACCAAATGTGACCCAAAGTGACCTCGCCCACCAAATGTGACCCAGAGTGACCCCGCCCACCAAATGTGACCGAGTGACCCCGCCCACCAAATGTGACCGAGTGACCCCGCCCACCAAATGTGACCCAGAGTGACCCCGCCCACCAAATGTGACCCAGAGTGACCCCGCCCACCAAATGTGACCCAGAGTGACCCCGCCCACCAAATGTGACCCAGAGTGACCCCGCCCACCAAATGTGACCCAGAGTGACCCCGCCCACCAAATGTGACCCAGAGTGACCCCGCCCACCAAATGTGACCCAGAGTGACCCCGCCCACCAAATGTGACCCAGAGTGACCCCGCCCACCAAATGGGACCCAGAGTGACCCCGCCCACCAAATGGGACCCAGAGTGACCCCGCCCACCAAATGGGACCCAGAGTGACCCCGCCCACCAAATGGGACCCAGAGTGACCCCGCCCACCAAATGGGACCCAGAGTGACCCCGCCCACCAAATGGGACCCAGAGTGACCCCGCCCACCAAATGGGACCCAGAGTGACCCCGCCCACCAAATGGGACCCAGAGTGACCCCGCCCACCAAATGGGACCCAGAGTGACCCCGCCCACCAAATGGGACCCAGAGTGACCCCGCCCACCAAATGGGACCCAGAGTGACCCCGCCCACCAAATGGGACCCAGAGTGACCCCGCCCACCAAATGGGACCCAGAGTGACCCCGCCCACCAAATGGGACCCAGAGTGACCCCGCTCACCAGATCGGACCCAGAGTGACCCCGCTCACCAGATCGGACCCAGAGTGACCCCGCCCACCAGATCGGACCCTGAGGGACCCCGCCCACCAGATCGGACCCTGAGGGACCCCGCCCACCAAATCGGACCCAGAGTGACCCCGCCCACCAAATCGAACCCAGAGTGACCCCGCCCACCAAATCGACCCAGAGTGACCCCGCCCACCAAATCGGACCCAGAGTGGCCCCGCCCACCAAATCGGACCCAGAGTGGCCCGCCTACCAAATCAGCACCTGAGGGACACCCAAGTGTGAAAGTCTTGCAGGGGCAGCCCGGGCACCATTCCAAAGCACTATCTGTAGTTCCTTCAGGAAATACCCATCTAGTTCTTATTATTATTAGGCTTTTTTCCGCAATTAATGCGGCCCGAACCGCTGCACGCACAGACTCCAGTGAGGTGTCATTTCGAAGCCAGCGTCCATGAGAGGTGTGCTAAGTATTTTTCGTGTCGATCAAATTTGTAGTTTTGGCGCAATGTGCGTTTAAAAATTGATTCCCCCTCATTGGAAAGCATTGCCGCTATGCATTTCAATAGAGAAATTTTGACATAAGGTATAATGGCTGATATCTGAGGCAATTTAAAAAATAACTGCCAACTGCCACCTGGCTGATCAGCTCATTGATATGCGAAGTCAGATCCAGTTACTATGACAACGCCTACGAACTCTACATGACCCCACCAGGACACAGTTTTGCCAGATAATATCAGCTCTTAAAGTGACCCGCACACCAAATTGGCACCTGAGGTGCGCAGCCCACCAAATCGGACTCGAGTGGCCCCGCCCACCAAATCGGACCCCGAGTGGCCCCGCCCACTAAATCGGACCCAGAGTGACCCCGCCCACCAAATCGGACCCAGAGTGACCCCGCCCACCAAATGGGACCCAGAGTGACCCCGCCCACCAAATGTGACCCAGAGTGACCCCGCCCACCAAATGTGACCCAGAGTGACCCCGCCCACCAAATGTGACCCAGAGTGACCCCGCCCACCAAATGTGACCCAGAGTGACCCCGCCCACCAAATGTGACCCAGAGTGACCCCGCCCACCAAATGTGACCCAGAGTGACCCCGCCCACCAAATGTGACCCAGAGTGACCCCGCCCACCAAATGTGACCCAGAGTGACCCCGCCCACCAAATGTGACCCAGAGTGACCCCGCCCACCAAATGTGACCCAGAGTGACCCCGCCCACCAAATGTGACCGAGTGACCCCGCCCACCAAATGTGACCCAGAGTGACCCCGCCCACCAAATGTGACCCAGAGTGACCCCGCCCACCAAATGTGACCCAGAGTGACCCCGCCCACCAAATGTGACCCAGACTGACCCCGCCCACCAAATGTGACCCAGACTGACCCCGCCCACCAAATGTGACCCAGACTGACCCCGCCCACCAAATGTGACCCAGAGTGACCCCGGCCACCAAATCAGACCCAGAGTGACCCCGGCCACCAAATCGTACCCAGAGTGACCCCGGCCACCAAATCGTACCCAGAGTGACCCCGGCCACCAAATCGTACCCAGAGTGACCCCGCCCACCAAATGTGACCCAGAGTGCCCCGCCCACCAAATGTGACCCAGAGTGACCCCGCCCACCAAATGTGACCCAGAGTGACCCCGCCCACCAAATGTGACCCAGAGTGACCCCGCCCACCAAATGTGACCCAGAGTGACCCCGCCCACCAAATGTGACCCAGAGTGACCCCGGCCACCAAATCGGACCCAGAGTGACCCCGGCCACCAAATCGTACCCAGAGTGACCCCGGCCACCAAATCGGACCCAGAGTGTTCCCGCCCTCCAAATGTGACCCAGAGGGACCCCGCCCACCAAATGTGACCCAGAGTGACCTCGCCCACCAAATGTGACCCAGAGTGACCTCGCCCACCAAATGTGACCCAGAGTGACCCCGCCCACCAAATGTGACCCAGAGTGACCCCGCCCACCAAATGTGACCCAGAGTGACCCCGCCCACCAAATGTGACCCAGAGTGACCCCGCCCACCAAATGTGACCCAGAGTGACCCCGCCCACCAAATGTGACCCAGAGTGACCCCGCCCACCAAATGTGACCCAGAGTGACCCCGCCCACCAAATGTGACCCAGAGTGACCCCGCCCACCAAATGTGACCCAGAGTGACCCCGCCCACCAAATGTGACCCAGAGTGACCCCGCCCACCAAATGTGACCCAGAGTGACCCCGCCCACCAAATGTGACCCAGAGTGACCCCGCCCACCAAATGTGACCCAGAGTGACCCCGCCCACCAAATGTGACCCAGAGTGACCCCGCCCACCAAATGTGACCCAGAGTGACCCCGCCCACCAAATGTGACCCAGAGTGACCCCGCCCACCAAATGTGACCCAGAGTGACCCCGCCCACCAAATCGGACCCTGAGGGGCCCCGCCCACCAAATCGGACCCTGAGGGGCCCCGACAACCAAATCGGACCCTGAGGGGCCCCACTTACCAAATCCGCGCCTGAAGGGCACCCAAGTGTGAAAGTCTTGCAGGGACAGCACGGGCACCATTCCAAAGCACTATCTGTAGTTCCTTCAGGAAATACCCATCTAGTTATAGTGCTTTTGTAAAAAGCACTATATTGTTATTCCCCCGTAGACAACTTCTTATTCTTCTTCTTATTCTTATTATTATTAGGCTTTTTTCCGCAATTAATGCGGCCCGAACCGCTGCACGCACAGACTCCAGTGAGGTGTCATTTCGAAGCCAGCGTCCATGAGAGGTGTGCTAAGTATTTTTCGTGTCGATCGGATGTGTAGTTTTGGCGCAATTAACGTTTGAAAATTGTTTTTCTCTCATTGGAATGCATTGCCAATGCATTTCAATAGGGAAATTTAGCCATAAGGTATAATGGCTGATTACTGAGGCAATTTAAAAAATAACTGCCAACTGCCACCTGGCTGATCAGCTCATTGATATGCGAAGCCAGACCCAGTTACTTTGACAACGCCTACGAACTCTACATGACCCCACCAGGACACAGTTTTGCCAGATAATATCAGCTCTTAAAGTGACCCGCACACCAAATCTGACCCTGAGGTGCCCAGTGCACCCCCGATCCCGTCTGTGAAAAGTAATTGCACCCCCGGTCCCGTGGGTGAAAAGTAAGTGCACCCCCGGTCCCGTGGGTGAAAAGTAAGTGCACCCCCGTTCCCGTGAGAGAAAAGTAAGTGCACCCCCGTTCCCGTGTGTGAAAAGTAAGTGCACCCCCGATCCCGGGTGTGAAAAGTAAGTGCACCCCAGGTCCCGTGGGTGAAAAGTAAGTGCACCCCCAGTCCCATGGGTGAAAAGTAAGTGCACCCCCGCTCCCGTGGGTGAAAAGTATTGCACCCCGATCCCGTGTGTGAAAAGTAAGTGCACCCCCGGACTCGTGGGTGAAAAGTAAGTGCACCCCCGTACCCGTGGGTGAAAAGTAAGTGCACCCCCGATCCCGTGGGTGAAAAGTAAGTGCACCCCCGGTCCCGTGGGTGAAAAGTAAGTGCACCCCCGGTCCCGTGGGTGAAAAGTAAGTGCACACCCGGTCCCGTGGGTGAAAAGTAAGTGCACCCCCGGTCCCGTGGGTGAAAAGTAAGTGCACCCCCGGTCCTGTGGGTGAAAAGTAAGTGCACCCCCGGTCCCGTGGGTGAAAAGTAAGTGCACCCCCGGTCCCGTGGGTGAAAAGTAAGTGCACCCCCGGTCCTATGGGTGAAAAGTAAGTGCACCCCCGATCCCGTGGGTGAAAAGTAAGTGCACCCCCGATCCCGTGGGTGAAAAGTAAGTGCACCCCTGGTCCCGTGGGTGAAAAGTAAGTGCACCCTGGTCCCGTGTGTGAAAAAGTAAGTGCGCCCCCGCCCCCCAAATCGGACCCTGAGTGACCCCGCCCCCGAATCGGACCCCGAGTGACCCGGACCCCCGAATCGGACCCCGAGTGGCCCCGCCCCCCAAATTGGACCCAGAGTGACCCCGCCCACCAAATCTGACCCAGAGTAACCCCGCCCACCAAATCTGACCCAGAGTGGCCCCGCCCACCAAATCTGACCCAGAGTGGCCCCGCCCACCAAATCTGACCCAGAGTGGCCCCGCCCACCAAATCTGACCCAGAGTGGCCCCGCCCACCAAATCGGACCCAGAGTGACCCCGCCCACCAAATCGGACCCAGAGTGACCCCGCCCACCAAATCGGACCCAGAGAGACCCCGCCCACCAAATCGGACCCAGAGTGACCCCGCCCACCAAATCTGACCCAGAGTGGCCCCGCCCACCAAATCGGACCCAGAGTGACCCCGCCCACCAAATCGGACCCAGAGTGACCCCGCCCCCCAAATCGGACCCAAAGTGACCCCGCCCACCAAATAGGACCCAGAGTGACCCCGCCCACCAAATCGGACCCGGAGTGACCCCGCCCACCAAATCTGACCCAGAGTGGCCCCGCCCACCAAATCGGACCCAGAGTGACCCCGCCCACCAAATCTGACCCAGAGTGGCCCCGCCCACCAAATCGGACCCAGAGTGACCCCGCCCACCAAATCTGACCCAGAGTGGCCCCGCCCACCAAATCGGACCCAGAGTGACCCCGCCCACCAAATCGGACCCAGAGTGACCCCGCCCACCAAATCGGACCCAGAGTGACCCCGCCCACCAAATAGGACCCAGAGTGACCCCGCCCACCAAATCGGACCCGGAGTGACCCCGCCCACCAAATCGGACCCGGAGTGACCCCGCCCACCAAATCGGACCCGGAGTGGCCCCGCCCACCAAATCGGACCCGGAATGACCCCGCCCACCAAATCGGACCCGGAGTGGCCCCGCCCACCAAATCGGACCCGGAGTGGCCCCGCCCACCAAATCGGACCCGGAGTGACCGCCCACCAAATCGGACCCGGAGTGACCCCGCCCACCAAATCGGACCCAGAGTGACCCCGCCCACCAAATCGGACCCAGAGTGACCCCGCCCACCAAATCGGACCCAGAGTGACCCCGCCCACCAAATCGGACCCAGAGTGACCCCGCCCACCAAATCAGACCCAGAGTGACCCCGCCCACCAAATCGGACCCAGAGTGACCCCGTCCACCAAATCGGACCCAGAGTGACCCCGCCCACCAAATCGGACCCAGAGTGACCCCGCCCACCAAATCGGACCCAGAGTGACCCCGCCCACCAAATCGGACCCAGAGTGACCACGCCCACCAAATCGGACCCTGAGGGGCCCCGCCCACCAAATCGGACCCTGAGGGGCACCGTCCACCAAATCGGACCCTGAGGGGCCCCGCCCACCAAATCGGACCCTGAGGGGCCCCGCCCACCAAATCGGACACTGAGGGGCCCCACCACCAAATCAGCGCCTGAAGGGCACCCAAGTGTGAAAGTCTTGCAGGGGCAGCCCGGGCACCATTCCAAAGCACTATCTGTAGTTCCTTCAGGAAATACCCATCTAGTATTAATATTGTAATCCGAATGTGGTTAACTTATTATTTTTAGGCTTTTTTCCGCAATTAATGCGGCCCGAACCGCTGCACGCACAGACTCCATTGAGGTGTCGTTTCGAAGCCAGCGTCCACGAGAGGTGTGCTAAGTATTTTTCATGGTGATCCGATTTGTAGTTTTTTAAAAAAAAATCGCATTTAAAAAAAAAAAATTCCCATAGGAAATAATGGCGAACTTTCCATTACCCCCAACTTGACCTTCCAAAGATGGCAGCTATGCAAATGTACAGTGTCCATTTTAGGACATGATCATTTATCAAAGTCAAACAGACCCGTGGGTGAAAAGTAAGTGCACCCCCGGTCCCCTGTGTGAAAAGTAATTGCGCCCCCGGCCCCCAAATCGTACCCCGAGTGACCCCGCCCCCCAAATCGGACCTCGTGTGACCCCGCCCCCCAAATCGGACCCCGAGTGACTCCGTTCCCCGAAATCAGACCCTGAGCGACCCCGCCCCCCAAATCGGACACCGAGTGACTCCGTCCCCCAAATCGGACCCCGCCCCCCAAATCGGACCCCGAGTGACCCCGCCCCCCAAATCGGACCCCGAGTGATTCCGCCTCCAAATCGGACCCCGAGTGACCCCGCCCCCCAAATCGGACCCCGAGTGACCCCGCCCACCAAATCGGACCCAGAGTGGCCCCGCCCACCAAATCGGACCCAGAGTGGCCCCGCCCACCAAATCGGACCCAGAGTGGCCCTGCCCACCAAATCTGACCCAGAGGTGCCCCGCCCACCAAATCTGACCCAGAGGTGCCCCGCCCACAAAATCTGACCCAGAGGTGCCCCGCCCCCCAAATCTGACCCAGAGGGGCCCCGCCCACCAAATCGGACCCCAAGGGGCCCCGCCCACCAAATCGAACCATCAGGGGCCCCGCCCACCAAATCGGACTCCCAGGGGCCCCGCCCACCAAATCGGACCCAGAGGTGCCCCGCCCACCAAATCGGACCCAGAGGTGCCCCGCCCACCAAATCGGACCCAGAGGTGCCCCGCCCACCAAATCGGACCCAGAGGTGCCCCGCCCACCAAATCGGACCCAGAGGTGCCCCGCCCACCAAATCTGACCCAGAGGTGCCCCGCCAACCAAATCTGACCCAGAGGTGCCCCGCCAACCAAATCTGACCCAGAGGTGCCCCGCCAACCAAATCTGACCCAGAGGTGCCCCGCCCACCAAATCTGCCCCCGAGCGGCCCCGACCACCAAATCGGCACCAGAGGGGCACCCAAGTGTGAAAGTCTTGCAGGGGCAGCCCGGGCACCATTCCAAAGCACTATCTGTAGTTCCTTCAGGAAATACCCATCTAGTTATAGTGCTTTTGTAAAAAGCACTATATTGTTATTCCACCGTAGACAACTTCTTATTCTTCTTCTTATTCTTATTATTATTAGGCTTTTTTCCGCAATTAATGCGGCCCGAACCGCTGCACGCACAGACTCCAGTGAGGTGTCATTTCGAAGCCAGCGTCCATGAGAGGTGTGCTAAGTATTTTTCGTGTCGATCAAATTTGTAGTTTTGGCGCAATGTGCGTTTAAAAATTGATTCCCCCTCATTGGAAAGCATTGCCGCTATGCATTTCAATAGAGAAATTTTGACATAAGGTATAATGGCTGATATCTGAGGCAATTTAAAAAATAACTGCCAACTGCCACCTGGCTGATCAGCTCATTGATATGCGAAGTCAGATCCAGTTACTATGACAACGCCTACGAACTCTACATGACCCCACCAGGACACAGTTTTGCCAGATAATATCAGCTCTTAAAGTGACCCGCACACCAAATTGGCACCTGAGGTGCGCAGCCCACCAAATCGGACTCGAGTGGCCCCGCCCACCAAATCGGACCCCGAGTGGCCCCGCCCACTAAATCGGACCCAGAGTGACCCCGCCCACCAAATCGGACCCAGAGTGACCCCGCCCACCAAATGGGACCCAGAGTGACCCCGCCCACCAAATGTGACCCAGAGTGACCCCGCCCACCAAATGTGACCCAGAGTGACCCCGCCCACCAAATGTGACCCAGAGTGACCCCGCCCACCAAATGTGACCCAGAGTGACCCCGCCCACCAAATGTGACCCAGAGTGACCCCGCCCACCAAATGTGACCCAGAGTGACCCCGCCCACCAAATGTGACCCAGAGTGACCCCGCCCACCAAATGTGACCCAGAGTGACCCCGCCCACCAAATGTGACCCAGAGTGACCCCGCCCACCAAATGTGACCCAGAGTGACCCCGCCCACCAAATGTGACCGAGTGACCCCGCCCACCAAATGTGACCCAGAGTGACCCCGCCCACCAAATGTGACCCAGAGTGACCCCGCCCACCAAATGTGACCCAGAGTGACCCCGCCCACCAAATGTGACCCAGACTGACCCCGCCCACCAAATGTGACCCAGACTGACCCCGCCCACCAAATGTGACCCAGACTGACCCCGCCCACCAAATGTGACCCAGAGTGACCCCGGCCACCAAATCAGACCCAGAGTGACCCCGGCCACCAAATCGTACCCAGAGTGACCCCGGCCACCAAATCGTACCCAGAGTGACCCCGGCCACCAAATCGTACCCAGAGTGACCCCGCCCACCAAATGTGACCCAGAGTGCCCCGCCCACCAAATGTGACCCAGAGTGACCCCGCCCACCAAATGTGACCCAGAGTGACCCCGCCCACCAAATGTGACCCAGAGTGACCCCGCCCACCAAATGTGACCCAGAGTGACCCCGCCCACCAAATGTGACCCAGAGTGACCCCGGCCACCAAATCGGACCCAGAGTGACCCCGGCCACCAAATCGTACCCAGAGTGACCCCGGCCACCAAATCGGACCCAGAGTGTTCCCGCCCTCCAAATGTGACCCAGAGGGACCCCGCCCACCAAATGTGACCCAGAGTGACCTCGCCCACCAAATGTGACCCAGAGTGACCTCGCCCACCAAATGTGACCCAGAGTGACCCCGCCCACCAAATGTGACCCAGAGTGACCCCGCCCACCAAATGTGACCCAGAGTGACCCCGCCCACCAAATGTGACCCAGAGTGACCCCGCCCACCAAATGTGACCCAGAGTGACCCCGCCCACCAAATGTGACCCAGAGTGACCCCGCCCACCAAATGTGACCCAGAGTGACCCCGCCCACCAAATGTGACCCAGAGTGACCCCGCCCACCAAATGTGACCCAGAGTGACCCCGCCCACCAAATGTGACCCAGAGTGACCCCGCCCACCAAATGTGACCCAGAGTGACCCCGCCCACCAAATGTGACCCAGAGTGACCCCGCCCACCAAATGTGACCCAGAGTGACCCCGCCCACCAAATGTGACCCAGAGTGACCCCGCCCACCAAATGTGACCCAGAGTGACCCCGCCCACCAAATGTGACCCAGAGTGACCCCGCCCACCAAATGTGACCCAGAGTGACCCCGCCCACCAAATCGGACCCTGAGGGGCCCCGCCCACCAAATCGGACCCTGAGGGGCCCCGACAACCAAATCGGACCCTGAGGGGCCCCACTTACCAAATCCGCGCCTGAAGGGCACCCAAGTGTGAAAGTCTTGCAGGGACAGCACGGGCACCATTCCAAAGCACTATCTGTAGTTCCTTCAGGAAATACCCATCTAGTATTATTATTGTAATCCGAACGTGGTAAACTTATTCAGTTTTTTTCTGCAATTAATGCGGCCCGAACCGCTGCACGCACAGACTCCAGTGAGGCGTCATTTCGAAGCCAGCATCCACGAGAGGTGTGCTAAGTATTTTTCGTGTCGATCCGTTTTGTAGTTTTTTAAAAAATTGCATTTTTTTTTTTTTTAAATTCCCATAGGAAATAATGGCAAACTTTCCATTACCCACAACTTGACCTTCCAAAGATGGCAGCTATGCAAATGTACGGTGTCCATTTTAGGACATGATCAATTATCAAAGTCAAACATCAGAATAAAGTGACTGACACCCTCCCGTCCCGTGTGTGAAAAGTAAGTGCACCCCCGGTCCCGTCTGTGAAAAGTAAGTGCACCGAGTGGCCCCGCCCCACAAATCGGACCCAGAGTGACCCCGCCCACCAATTCGGACCCAGAGTGGCCCCGCCCACCAATTCGGACCCAAAGTGACCCCGCCCACCAATTCGGACCCCGAGGGGCCCCGCCCACTAATTCGGACCCAGAGTGGCCCCGCCCACAAATTCGGACCCCGAGTGGCCCCACCCCCCAAATCGGACCACGAGTGGCACCGCCCCCGAATCGGACCCTGAGTGACCCGGACCCCCGAATCGGACCCCGAGTGACCATGCAACCAAATCAAACCCAGAGTGGCCCCGGCCCCCAAATCGGACCCCCAGGGGCCCAGCCCACCAAAACGGACTCCCAGGGGCCACGCCCACCACATCGGGCCCCGAGGGGCCCCGCCCACCAAGTCGGACCTGAGGGGCCTCGCCCACCAAATCGGACCCAGAGTGACCCCGCCCACCAAAACGGCCCCTGAGGGGCCCCACCCACCAAATCGGCCCCTGAGGTGCCCCGCCCACCAAATCGGACCCTGAGGTGCCCCGCCCACCATACCGGCCCCTGAGGGGCCCCGCCCACCAAATCGGACCCAGAGTGACCCCGACCACTAAATCGGACCCAGAGTGACCCCACCCGCCAAATCGGACCCCCAGGGGCTCCGCCCACAAATCGTACCCCCAGGGGCCACGCCCACCAAATCGGACCCCCATGGGCCCCGCCCACCAAATCGGACCCTGAGGGGCCCCGCCCACCAAATCGGACCCCGTGTGACACCGCCCACCAAATCGGACCCTGAGTGACCCCGCCCACCAAATCGGACCCTGAACGAACCTGACCTCCAGATTGGCCCTTGAGCGGCCACGACATCGGCCCCCGAGGGGCCACGACCACCAAATCGGCCCCCGAGGGGCCCCGACCACCAAATCGGCCCCCGAGCACCAAATTGGACCCTGAGGGGCCCCGCCCACCAAACCTGCGCCTGAGGGGCACCCAAGTGTGAATGTCTTGCAGGGGCAGCCCGGGCACCATTCCAAAGCACTATCTGTAGTTCCTTCAGGAAATACCCATCTAGTTCTTCTTATTATAGTGCTTTTGTAAAAAGCACTATATTGTTATTCCCCCGTAGACAACTTCTTATTCTTCTTATTCTTATTATTATTAGGCTTTTTTCCGCAATTAATGCGGCCCGAACCGCTGCACGCACAGACTCCAGTGAGGTGTCATTTCGAAGCCAGCGTCCATGAGAGGTGTGCTAAGTATTTTTCGTGTCGATCGGATTTGTAGTTTTGGCACAATTAACGTTTGAAAATTGTTTTTCTCTCATTGGAATGCATTGCCAATGCATTTCAATAGGGAAATTTTGCCATAAGGTATAATGGCTGATTACTGAGGCAATTTAAAAAATAACTGCCAACTGCCACCTGGCTGATCAGCTCATTGATATGTGCAGTCACACCCAGTTACTATGACAACGCCTACGAACTCTACATGACCCCACCAGGACACAGTTTTGCCAGATATTAGCTCTTAAAGTGACCCGCACACCAAATCTGACCCTGAGGTGCCCAGTGCACCCCCGATCCCGTCTGTGAAAAGTAAGTGCACCCCCGGTCCCGTGTGTGAAAAGTAAGTGCACCCCCGTTCCTGGTGTGAAAAGTAAGTGCACCCCGGTCCCATGTGTGTGAAAAGTAAGTGCACCCCCGTTCCTGGTGTGAAAAGTAAGTGCACCCCGGTCCCATGTGTGTGAAAAGTAAGTGCACCCCCGGTCCCTTGTGTGAAAAGTAAGTGCACCCCGGTCCCATGTGTGTGAAAAGTAAGTGCACCCCGATCCCGTTTGTGAAAAGTAAGTGCACCCCCAGTCCCGTGGGTGAAAATTAAGTGCACCCCAGTCCCGTGTGTGAAAAGTAAGTGCACCCCCGGTCCTGAGTGTGAAAAGTAAGCGCACCCCAGGTCCCGTAAGTGAAAAGTAAGTGCACCCTCGGTCCCGTGGGTGAAAAGTAAGTGCACCCCGGTCCCGTGTGTGAAAAGTAAGTGCATCCCCGGTCCCGGGTGTGAAAAGTAAGTGCACCCCCGGTCCCGTGGTTGAAAAGTAAGTGCACCCCCGGTCCCGTGTGTGAAAAATAAGTGCACCCTCGGTCCCGTGGGTGAAAAGTAAGTGCACCCCGATCCCGTGTGTGAAAAGTAAGTGCATCCCTGGTCCAGGGTGTGAAAAGTAAGTGCACCCCCGGTCCCGTGGGTGAAAAGTAAGTGCACCCCCGGTCCCGTGTGTGAAAAATAAGTGCACCCCAGTCCCGTGGGTGAAAAGTAAGTGCACCCCCTGTCCCGTGGGTGAAAAGTAAGTGCACCCCCCCATGTGTGAAAAGTAAGTGCACTCCCGGTCCATGGGTGAAAAGTAAGTGCACCCCGGGTCCCGTGGGTGAAAAGTAAGTGCACCTCCGGTCCCGTGGGTGAAAATTAATTGCACCCCCGGTCCCGTGGGTGAAAAGTAAGTGCACCCCGGTCCCGTGGGTGAAAAGTAAGTGCACCCCCGTTCCCGCGAGTGAAAAGTAAGTGCACCCCCGTTCCCGTGTGTGAAAAGTAAGTGCACCCCCGATCCCGGGTGTGAAAAGTAAGTGCACCCCAGGTCCCGTGGGTGAAAAGTAAGTGCACCCCCAGCCCCATGGGTGAAAAGTAAGTGCACCCCCTCTCCCGTGGGTGAAAAGTATTGCACCCCGATCCCGTGTGTGAAAAGTAAGTGCACCCCCGGACTCGTGGGTGAAAAGTAAGTGCACCCCCTGTACCATGGGTGAAAAGTAAGTGCACCCCCGGTCCCGTGGGTGAAAAGTAAGTGCACCCCCGGTCCCGTGGGTGAAAAGTAAGTGCACCCCCGGTCCCGTGGGTGAAAAGTAAGTGCACCCCCGGTCCCGTGGGTAAAAAGTAAGTGCACCCCGGTCCTGTGGGTGAAAAGTAAGTGCACCCCCGGTCCCGTGTGTGAAAAGTAAGTGCACCCCCGGAACTATGGGTGAAAAGTAAGTGCACCCCCGATCCCGTGGGTGAAAAGTAAGTGCACCCCTGGTCCCGTGGGTGAAAAGTAAGTGCACCCTTGGTCCCGTGGGTGAAAAGTAAGTGCACCCAGGTCCTGTGTGTGAAAAAGTAAGTGCGCCCCCGCCCCCCAAATCGGACCCTGATTGACCCCGCCCCCGAATCGGACCCCGAGTGACCCGGACCCCCGAATCGGACCCCGAGTGGCCCCGCCCCCCAAATTGGACCCAGAGTGACCCCGCCCACCAAATCTGACCCAGAGTAACCCCGCCCACCAAATCTGACCCAGAGTAACCCCGCCCACCAAATCTGACCCAGAGTGGCCCCGCCCACCAAATCGGACCCAGAGTGACCCCGCCCACCAAATCGGACCCAGAGTGACCCCGCCCACCAAATCGGACCCAGAGTGACCCCGCCCACCAAATCGGACCCAGAGTGACCCCGCCCACCAAATCGGACCCAGAGTGACCCCGCCCACCAAATCGGACCCAGAGTGACCCCGCCCACCAAAACGGACCCAGAGTGACCCCGCCCACCAAATCGGACCCAGAGTGACCCCGCCCACCAAATCGGACCCAGAGTGACCCCGCCCACCAAATCGGACCCAGAGTGACCCCGCCCACCAAATCGGACCCAGAGTGACCCCGCCCACCAAATCGGACCCAGAGTGACCCCGCCCACCAAATCGGACCCAGTGTGACCCCGCCCACCAAATCGGACCCTGAGGGGCCCCGCCCACCAAATCGGACCCTGAGGGGCCTCGCCCACCAAATCAGCACCTGAAGGGCACCCAAGTGTGAAAGTCTTGCAGGGGTAGCCCGGGCACCATTCCAAAGCACTATCTGTAGTTCCTTCAGGAAATACACATCTAGTTATAGTGCTTTGTAAAAAGCACTATATTGTTATTCCACCGTCGTCAACTTATTATAGTGCTTTTGTAAAAAGCACTATATTGTTATTCCACCGTAGACAACTTATTATTATTATTATTATTATTCAGTCCGCAATTAATGCGGCCCGAACCGCTGCACGCACAGACTCCAGTGAGGTGTCATTTCGAAGCTTGCGTTCCTGGCAGGTGTGCTAAGTATTTTTCGTGTCGATCGGATTTGTAGTTTTGGCGCAATTGGCGTTTGAAAATTTTGTCTCAATGCATTTCAATGGGGAAATGGCTGATTTCTGAGGCAATTTCAAAATAACTGCCAACTGCCACCTGGCTGATCAGCTCATTGATATGCGAAGTCAGACCCAGTTACTATGCCGACGCCTACGAACTCTACATGACCCCACCAGGACACAGTTTTGCCAGATAATATCAGCTCTTAAAGTGACCCGCACACCAAATGTGACCCTGAGGTGCCCCGCCCACCAAATTGGACACAGAGTGACCCCGCCCGCCAAATGTGACCCAGAGTGACCCCGCCCACCAAATGTGACCCAGAGTGACCCCGCCCACCAAATGTGACCCAGAGTGACCCCGCCCACCAAATCGGACCCAGAGGGACCCCGCCCACCAAATGTGACCCAGAGTGACCCCGCCCACCAAATGTGACCCAGAGTGACCCCGCCCACCAAATGTGACCCAGAGTGACCCCGCCCACCAAATGTGACCCAGAGTGACCCCGCCCACCAAATCGAACCCAGAGTGACCCCGCCCACCAAATCGGACCCAGAGTGACCCCGCCCACCAAATGTGACCCAGAGTGACCCCGCCCACCAAATGTGACCCAGAGGGACCCCGCCCACCAAATCGGACCCAGAGTGACCCCGCCCACCAAATGTGACCCAGAGTGACCCCGCCCACCAAATGTGACCCAGAGTGACCCCGCCCACCAAATGTGACCCAGAGTGACCCCGCCCACCAAATGTGACCCAGAGTGACCCCGCCCACCAAATGTGACCCAGAGTGACCCCGCCCACCAAATGTGACCCAGAGTGACCCCGCCCACCAAATGTGACCCAGAATGACCCCGCCCACCAAATGTGACCCAGAGTGACCCCGCCCACCAAATGTGACCCAGAGTGACCCCGCCCACCAAATGTGACCCCGCCCACCAAATGTGACCCAGAGTGGCCCCGCCCACCAAATCGGACCGCGAGTGGCCCCGCCCACCAAATCGGACCAAGAGGTGCCCCGCCCACCAAATCGGACCCGGAGTGACCCCGCCCACCAAATCGGACCCAGAGGTGCCCCGCCCACCAAATCGGACCCAGAGTGACCCCGCCCACCAAATCGGACCCGGAGTGACCCCGCCCACCAAATCGGACCCAGAGTGACCCCGCCCACCAAATCGGACCCAGAGTGACCCCGCCCACCAAATCGGACCCAGAGTGACCCCGCCCACCAAATGTGACTCAGAGTGACCCCGCCCACCAAATGTGACCCAGAGTGACCCCGCCCACCAAATGTGACCCAGAGTGACCCCGCCCACCAAATGTGACCCAGAGTGACCCCGCCCACCAAATGTGACCCAGAGTGACCCCGCCCACCAAATGTGACCCAGAGTGACCCCGCCCACCAAATGTGACCAGAGTGACCCCGCCCACCAAATGTGACCAGAGTGACCCCGCCCACCAAATGTGACCCAGAGTGACCCCGCCCACCAAATGTGACCCAGAGTGACCCCGCCCACCAAATGTGACCCAGAGTGACCCCGCCCACCAAATGTGACCCAGAGTGACCCCGCCCACCAAATGTGACCCAGAGTGACCCCGCCCACCAAATGTGACCCAGAGTGACCCCGCCCACCAAATGTGACCCAGAGTGACCCCGCCCACCAAATGTGACCCAGAGTGACCCCGCCCACCAAATGTGACCCAGAGTGACCCCGCCCACCAAATGTGACCCAGAGTGACCCCGCCCACCAAATGTGACCCAGAGTGACCCCGCCCACCAAATGTGACCCAGAGTGACCCCGCCCACCAAATGTGACTCAGAGTGACCCCGCCCACCAAATGTGACCCAGAGTGACCCCGCCCACCAAATGTGACCCAGAGTGACCCCGCCCACCAAATGTGACCCAGACTGACCCCGCCCACCAAATGTGACCCAGAGTGACCCCGCCCACCAAATGTGACCCAGAGGTGCCCCGCCCACCAAATCTGACCCAGAGGTGCCCCGCCCACCAAATCTGACCCAGAGGTGCCCCGCCCACCAAATCTGACCGAGGTGCCCTGCCCACCAAATCTGACCCAGAGGTGCTCTGCCCACCAAATCTGACCCAGAGTGGCCCCGCCCACCAAATCGGACCCAGAGTGGTCCCGTCTACCAAATCGGACACAGAGTGGCCCCGCCCACCAAATCATCCCCTGAGGGGCCCCGCCCACCAAACCAGCGCCTGAGGGGCACCCAAGTGTGAAAGTCTTGCAGGGGCAGCCCGGGCACCATTACAAAGCACTATCTGTAGTTCCTTCAGGAAATACCCATCTAGTTATAGTGCTTTTGTAAAAAGCACTATATTGTTATTCCCCCGTAGACAACTTCTTATTATAGTGCTTTGGGACAAAGCACTATATTGTTATTCCACCGTAGTCAACTTATTCTTCTTCTTATTATTATTCAGTCCGCAATTAATGCGGCCCGAACCGCTGCACGCACAGACTCCAGTGAGGTGTCATTTCGAAGCCAGCGTTCCTGGCAGGTGTGCTAAGTATTTTTCGTGTCGATCGGATTTGTAGTTTTGGCGCAATTGGCGTTTGAAAATTTCGTCTCAATGCATTTCAATGGGAAATTGTTCCAACAATAAGGGATAATGGCTGATTTCTGAGGCAATTTCAAAATAACTGCCAACTGCCACCTGGCTGATTAGCTCATTGCGATGTGCAGTCAGACCCAGTTACTATGCCAACGCCTACGAACTCTACATGACCCCACCAGGACACAGTTTTGCCAGATAATATCAGCTCTTAAAGTGACCCGCGCACCAAATTGGCACCTGAGGTGCGCAGCCCACCAAATCGGACCCGAGTGGCCCCGCCCACCAAATCGGACCCCGAGTGGCCCCGCCCGCCAAATCTGACCCAGAGTGACCCCGCCCGCCAAATCGGACCCAGAGTGACCCCGCCCACCAAATGTGACCCAGAGTGACCCCGCCCACCAAATGTGACCCAGAGTGACCCCGCCCACCAAATGTGACCCAGAGTGACCCCGCCCACCAAATGTGACCCAGAGTGACCCCGCCCACCAAATGTGACCCAGAGTGACCCCGCCCACCAAATGTGACCCAGAGTGACCCCGCCCACCAAATGTGACCCAGAGTGACCCCGCCCACCAAATGTGACCCAGAGTGACCCCGCCCACCAAATGTGACCCAGAGTGACCCCGCCCACCAAATGTGACCCAGAGTGACCCCGCCCACCAAATGTGACCCAGAGTGACCCCGCCCACCAAATGTGACCCAGAGTGACCCCGCCCACCAAATGTGACCCAGAGTGACCCCGCCCACCAAATGTGACCCCGCCCACCAAATGTGACCCCGCCCACCAAATGTGACCCCGCCCACCAAATGTGACCCAGAGTGATCTCGCCCACCAAATGTGACCCAGAGTGACCCCGCCCACCAAATGTGACCCAGAGTGACCCCGCCCACCAAATGTGACCCAGAGTGACCCCGCCCACCAAATGTGACCCAGAGTGACCCCGCCCACCAAATGTGACCCAGAGTGACCCCGCCCACCAAATGTGACCCAGAGTGACCCCGCCCACCAAATGTGACCCAGAGTGACCCCGCCCACCAAATGTGACCCAGAGTGACCCCGCCCACCAAATGTGACCCAGAGTGACCCCGCCCACCAAATGTGACCCAGAGTGACCCAGCCCACCAAATGTGACCCAGAGTGACCCCGCCCACCAAATGTGACCCCGCCCACCAAATGTGACCCAGAGTGACCCCGCCCACCAAATGTGACCCAGAGTGAACCCGCCCACCAAATGTGACCCAGAGTGACCCCGCCCACCAAATGTGACCCAGAGTGAACCCGCCCACCAAATGTGATCCAGAGTGACCCCGCCCACCAAATGTGACCCAGAGTGACCCCGCCCACCAAATCGGACCTAGAGTGGCCCCGCCCACCAAATGTGACCCAGAGTGACCCCGCCCACCAAATGTGACCCAGAGTGACCCCGCCCACCAAATGTGACCCAGAGTGACCCCGCCCACCAAATGTGACCCAGAGTGACCCCGCCCACCAAATGTGACCCAGAGTGACCGCGCCCACCAAATGTGACCCAGAGTGACCCCGCCCACCAAATGTGACCCAGAGTGACCCCGCCCACCAAATGTGACCCAAAGTGACCCCGCCCACCAAATGTGACCCCGCCCACCAAATGTGACCCAGAGTGACCCCGCCCACCAAATGTGACCCAGAGTGACCCCGCCCACCAAATGTGACCCAGAGTGACCCCGCCCACCAAATGTGACCCAGAGTGACCCCGCCCACCAAATGTGACCCAGAGTGACCCCGCCCACCAAATGTGACCTAGAGTGACCCCGCCCACCAAATGTGACCCAGAGTGACCCCGCCCACCAAATGTGACCCAGAGTGACCCCGCCCACCAAATGTGACCCAGAGTGACCCCGCCCACCAAATGTGACCCAGAGTGACCCCGCCCACCAAATGTGACCCAGAGTGACCCCGCCCACCAAAGGTGACCCAGAGTGACCCCGCCCACCAAATGTGACCCAAAATGACCCCGCCCACCAAATGTGACCCCGCCCACCAAATGTGACCCCGAGTGGCCCCGCCCACTAAATCGGACCGCGAGTGGCCCCGCCCACCAAATCGGACCCAGAGGTGCCCCGCCCACCAAATCGGATCCAGAGTGACCCCGCCCACCAAATCGGACCCAGAGTGACCCCGCCCACCAAATCGGACCCAGAGTGACCCCGCCCACCAAATGTGACCCAGAGTGACCCCGCCCACCAAATGTGACTCAGAGTGACCCCGCCCACCAAATGTGAGCCAGAGTGACCCCGCCCACCAAATGTGACCCAGAGTGACCCCGCCCACCAAATGTGACCCAGAGTGACCCCGCCCACCAAATGTGACCCAGAGTGACCCCGCCCACCAAATGTGACCCAGAGTGACCCCGCCCACCAAATGTGACCCAGAGTGACCCCGCCCACCAAATGTGTCCCAGAGTGACCCCGCCCACCAAATGTGACCCAGAGTGACCCCGCCCACCAAATGTGACCCAGAGTGACCCCGCCCACCAAATGTGACCCAGAGGTGCCCCGCCCACCAAATGTGACCCAGAGGTGCCGCGCCCACCAAATCTGACCCAGAGGTGCCGCGCCCACCAAATCTGACCCAGAGGTGCCCCGCCCACCAAATCTGACCGAGGTGCCCCGTCCACCAAATCTGACCGAGGTGCCCTGCCCACCAAATCTGACCCAGAGGTGCTCTGCCCACCAAATCTGACCCAGAGTGGCCCCGCCCATCAAATCTGACCCAGAGTGGCCCCGCCCACCAAATCGGACCCAGAGTGGTCCCGTCTACCAAATCGGACACAGAGTGGCCCCGCCCACAAAATCATCCCCTGAGGGGCCCCGCCCACCAAACCAGCGCCTGAAGGGCACCCAAGTGTGAAAGTCTTGCAGGGGCAGCCCGGGCACCATTACAAAGCACTATCTGTAGTTCCTTCAGGAAATACCCATCTAGTTCTTCTTCTTATTCTTATTATTATTAGGCTTTTTTCCGCAATTAATGCGGCCCGAACCGCTGCACGCACAGACTCCAGTGAGGTGTCATTTCGAAGCCAGCGTCCATGAGAGGTGTGCTAAGTATTTTTCGTGTCGATCGGATGTGTAGTTTTGGCGCAATTAACGTTTGAAAATTGTTTTTCTCTCATTGGAATGCATTGCCAATGCATTTCAATAGGGAAATTTAGCCATAAGGTATAATGGCTGATTACTGAGGCAATTTAAAAAATAACTGCCAACTGCCACCTGGCTGATCAGCTCATTGATATGCGAAGCCAGACCCAGTTACTATGACAACGCCTACGAACTCTACATGACCCCACCAGGACACAGTTTTGCCAGATAATATCAGCTCTTAAAGTGACCCGCACACCAAATCTGACCCTGAGGTGCCCAGTGCACCCCCGATCCCGTCTGTGAAAAGTAAGTGCACCCCCAGTCCCGTGTGTGAAAAGTAAGTGCACCCCCGTTCCTGGTGTGAAAAGTAAGTGCACCCCGGTCCCATGTGTGTGAAAAGTAAGTGCACCCCCGGTCCCTTGTGTGAAAAGTAAGTGCACCCCGATCCCGTTTGTGAAAAGTAAGTGCACCCCCAGTCCCGTGGGTGAAAATTAAGTGCACCCCAGTCCCGTGTGTGAAAAGTAAGTGCACCCCCGGTCCTGAGTGTGAAAAGTAAGCGCACCCCAGGTCCCGTAAGTGAAAAGTAAGTGCACCCTCGGTCCCGTGGGTGAAAAGTAAGTGCACCCCGGTCCCGTGTGTGAAAAGTAAGTGCATCCCTGGTCCCGGGTGTGAAAAGTAAGTGCACCCCCGGTCCCGTGGTTGAAAAGTAAGTGCACCCCCGGTCCCGTGTGTGAAAAATAAGGGCACCCTCGGTCCCGTGGGTGAAAAGTAAGTGCACCCCGATCCCGTGTGTGAAAAGTAAGTGCATCCCTGGTCCCGGGTGTGAAAAGTAAGTGCACCCCCGGTCCCGTGGGTGAAAAGTAAGTGCACCCCCGGTCCGGTGTGTGAAAAATAAGTGCACCCCAGTCCCATGGGTGAAAAGTAAGTGCACCCCCTGTCCCGTGGGTGAAAAGTAAGTGCACCCCCCCATGTGTGAAAAGTAAGTGCACTCCCGGTCCATGGGTGAAAAGTAAGTGCACCCCCGGTCCCGTGGGTGAAAAGTAAGTGCACCTCCGGTCCCGTGAGTGAAAAGTAAGTGCACCCCTGGTCCCGTGGGTGAAAAGTAATTGCACCCCCGGTCCCGTGGGTGAAAAGTAAGTGCACCCCCGGTCCCGTGGGTGAAAAGTAAGTGCACCCCCGTTCCCGTGAGAGAAAAGTAAGTGCACCCCCGTTCCCGTGTGTGAAAAGTAAGTGCACCCCCGATCCCGGGTGTGAAAAGTAAGTGCACCCCAGGTCCCGTGGGTGAAAAGTAAGTGCACCCCCAGTCCCATGGGTGAAAAGTAAGTGCACCCCCGCTCCCGTGGGTGAAAAGTATTGCACCCCGATCCCGTGTGTGAAAAGTAAGTGCACCCCCGGACTCGTGGGTGAAAAGTAAGTGCACCCCCGTACCCGTGGGTGAAAAGTAAGTGCACCCCCGATCCCAATCGGACCCAGAGTGACCCCGCCCACCAAATCGGACCCAGAGTGACCCCGCCCACCAAATCGGACCCAGAGTGACCCCGCCCACCAAATCGGACCCAGAGTGACCCCGCCCACCAAATCGGACCCAGAGTGACCCCGCCCACCAAATCGGACCCAGAGTGACCCCGCCCACCAAATCGGACCCAGAGTGACCCCGCCCACCAAATCGGACCCAGAGTGACCCCGCCCACCAAATCGGACCCAGAGTGACCCCGCCCACCAAATCGGACCCAGAGTGACCCCGCCCACCAAATCGGACCCAGAGTGACCCCGCCCACCAAATCGGACCCAGAGTGACCCCGCCCACCAAATCGGACCCAGAGTGACCCCGCCCACCAAATCGGACCCAGAGTGACCCCGCCCACCAAATCGGACCCAGAGTGACCCCGCCCACCAAATCGGACCCAGAGTGACCCCGCCCACCAAATCGGACCCAGAGTGACCCCGCCCACCAAATCGGACCCAGAGTGACCCCGCCCACCAAATCGGACCCAGAGTGACCCCGCCCACCAAATCGGACCCAGAGTGACCCCGCCCACCAAATCGGACCCAGAGTGACCCCGCCCACCAAATCGGACCCAGAGTGACCCCGCCCACCAAATCGGACCCAGAGTGACCCCGCCCACCAAATCGGACCCAGAGTGACCCCGCCCACCAAATCGGACCCTGAGGGGCCCCGCCCACCAAATCGGACCCAGTGTGACCACGCCCACCAAATCGGACCCTGAGGGGCCCCGCCCACCAAATCGGACCCTGAGGGGCACCGTCCACCAAATCGGACCCTGAGGGGCCCCGCCCACCAAATCGGACCCTGAGGGGCCCCGCCCACCAAATCGGACACTGAGGGGCCCCACCCACCAAATCAGCGCCTGAAGGGCACCCAAGTGTGAAAGTCTTGCAGGGGCAGCCCGGGCACCATTCCAAAGCACTATCTGTAGTTCCTTCAGGAAATACCCATCTAGTTATAGTGCTTTGGGACAAAGCACTATATTGTTATTCCACCGTAGTCAACTTATTCTTCTTATTATTATTATTCAGTCCGCAATTAATGCGGCCCGAACCGCTGCACGCACAGACTCCAGTGAGGTGTCATTTCGAAGCCAGCGTTCCTGGCAGGTGTGCTAAGTATTTTTCGTGTCGATCGGATTTGTAGTTTTGGCGCAATTGGCGTTTGAAAATTTCGTCTCAATGCATTTCAATGGGAAATTGTTCCAACAATAAGGGATAATGGCTGATTTCTGAGGCAATTTCAAAATAACTGCCAACTGCCACCTGGCTGATTAGCTCATTGCGATGTGCAGTCAGACCCAGTTACTATGCCAACGCCTACGAACTCTACATGACCCCACCAGGACACAGTTTTGCCAGATAATATCAGCTCTTAAAGTGACCCGCGCACCAAATTGGCACCTGAGGTGCGCAGCCCACCAAATGTGACCCAGAGGTGCGCAGCCCACCAAATGTGACCCAGAGTGACCCCGCCCACCAAATGTGACCCAGAGTGACCCCGCCCACCAAATGTGACCCAGAGTGACCCCGCCCACCAAATGTGACCCAGAGTGACCCCGCCCACCAAATGTGACCCAGAGTGACCCCGCCCACCAAATGTGACCCAGAGTGACCCCGCCCACCAAATGTGACCCAGAGTGACCCCGCCCACCAAATGTGACCCAGAGTGACCCCGCCCACCAAATGTGACCCAGAGTGACCCCGCCCACCAAATGTGACCCAGAGTGACCCCGCCCACCAAATGTGACCCAGAGTGACCCCGCCCACCAAATGTGACCCAGAGTGACCCCGCCCACCAAATGTGACCCAGAGTGACCCCGCCCACCAAATGTGACCCAGAGTGACCCCGCCCACCAAATGTGACCCAGAGTGACCCCGCCCACCAAATGTGACCCAGAGTGACCCCGCCCACCAAATGTGACCCAGAGTGACCCCGCCCACCAAATGTGACCCAGAGTGACCCCGCCCACCAAATGTGACCCAGAGTGACCCCGCCCACCAAATGTGACCCCGCCCACCAAATGTGACCCCGCCCACCAAATGTGACCCCGCCCACCAAATGTGACCCCGCCCACCAAATGTGACCCAGAGTGACCCCGCCCACCAAATGTGACCCAGAGTGACCTCGCCCACCAAATGTGACCCAGAGTGACCCCGCCCACCAAATGTGACCCAGAGTGACCCCGCCCACCAAATGTGACCCAGAGTGACCCCGCCCACCAAATGTGACCCAGAGTGACCCCGCCCACCAAATGTGACCCAGAGTGACCCCGCCCACCAAATGTGACCCAGAGTGACCCCGCCCACCAAATGTGACCCAGAGTGACCCCGCCCACCAAATGTGACCCAGAGTGACCCCGCCCACCAAATGTGACCCAGAGTGACCCCGCCCACCAAATGTGACCCAGAGTGACCCCGCCCACCAAATGTGACCCAGAGTGACCCCGCCCACCAAATGTGACCCAGAGTGACCCCGCCCACCAAATGTGACCCCGCGTGAACCCACCCACCAAATGTGATCCAGAGTGACCCCGCCCACCAAATGTGACCCAGAGTGACCCCGCCCACCAAATGTGACCCAGAGTGACCCCGCCCACCAAATATGACCCAGAGTGACCCCGCCCACCAAATGTGACCCAGAGTGACCCCGCCCACCAAATGTGACCCAGAGTGACCCCGCCCACCAAATGTGACCCAGAGTGACCCCGCCCACCAAATGTGACCCAGAGTGACCCCGCCCACCAAATGTGACCCAGAGTGACCCCGCCCACCAAATGTGACCCAGAGTGACCCCGCCCACCAAATGTGACCCAGAGTGACCCCGCCCACCAAATGTGACCCAGAGTGACCCCGCCCACCAAATGTGACCCAGAGTGACCCCGCCCACCAAATGTGACTCAGAGTGACCCCGCCCACCAAATGTGACCCCGCCCACCAAATGTGACCCCGCCCACCAAATGTGACCCAGAGTGACCCCGCCCACCAAATGTGACCCAGAGTGACCCCGCCCACCAAATGTGACCCAGAGTGACCCCGCCCACCAAATGTGACCCAGAGTGACCCCGCCCACCAAATGTGACCCAGAGTGACCCCGCCCACCAAATCAGACCCAGAGGTGCCCCACCCACCAAATGTGACCCCGCCCACCAAATGTGACCCAGAGTGACCCCGCCCACCAAATGTGACCCAGAGTGACCCCGCCCACCAAATGTGACCCAGAGTGACCCCGCCCACCAAATGTGACCCAGAGTGACCCCGCCCACCAAATGTGACCCAGAGTGACCCCGCCCACCAAATGTGACCCAGAGTGACCCCGCCCACCAAATGTGACCCAGAGTGACCCCGCCCACCAAATGTGACCCAGAGTGACCCCGCCCACCAAAGGTGACCCAGAGTGACCCCGCCCACCAAATGTGACCCAAAATGACCCCGCCCACCAAATGTGACCCCGCCCACCAAATGTGACCCCGAGTGGCCCCGCCCACTAAATCGGACCGCGAGTGGCCCCGCCCACCAAATCGGACCCAGAGGTGCCCCGCCCACCAAATCGGACCCAGAGTGACCCCGCCCACCAAATCGGACCCAGAGTAACCCCGCCCACCAAATCGGACCCAGAGTGACCCCGCCCACCAAATGTGACCCAGAGTGACCCCGCCCACCAAATGTGACTCAGAGTGACCCCGCCCACCAAATGTGACTCAGAGTGACCCCGCCCACCAAATGTGAGCCAGAGTGACCCCGCCCACCAAATGTGACCCAGAGTGACCCCGCCCACCAAATGTGACCCAGAGTGACCCCGCCCACCAAATGTGACCCAGAGTGACCCCGCCCACCAAATGTGACCCTGAGTGACCCCGCCCACCAAATGTGACCCTGAGTGACCCCGCCCACCAAATGTGACCCAGAGTGACCCCGCCCACCAAATGTGACCCAGAGTGACCCCGCCCACCAAATGTGACCCAGAGTGACCCCGCCCACCAAATGTGACCCAGAGTGACCCCGCCCACCAAATGTGACCCAGAGTGACCCCGCCCACCAAATGTGACCCAGAGTGACCCCGCCCACCAAATGTGACCCAGAGTGACCCCGCCCACCAAATGTGACCCAGAGTGACCCCGCCCACCAAATGTGACCCAGAGTGACCCCGCCCACCAAATGTGACCCAGAGTGACCCCGCCCACCAAATGTGACCCAGAGTGACCCCGCCCACCAAATGTGACCCAGAGGTGCCCCGCCCACCAAATGTGACCCAGAGGTGCCGCGCCCACCAAATGTGACCCAGAGTGACCCCGCCCACCAAATGTGACCCAGAGGTGCCCCGCCCACCAAATCTGACCCAGAGGTGCCGCGCCCACCAAATCTGACCCAGAGGTGCCGCGCCCACCAAATCTGACCCAGAGGTGCCCCGCCCACCAAATCTGACCGAGGTGCCCCGCCCACCAAATCTGACCGAGGTGCCCCGCCCACCAAATCTGACCCAGAGTGGCCCCGCCCATCAAATCTGACCCAGAGTGGCCCCACCCACCAAATCGGACCCAGAGTGGTCCCGTCTACCAAATCGGACACAGAGTGGCCCCGCCCACCAAATCATCCCCTGAGGGGCCCCGCCCACCAAACCAGCGCCTGAAGGGCACCCAAGTGTGAAAGTCTTGCAGGGGCAGCCCGGGCACCATTACAAAGCACTATCTGTAGTTCCTTCAGGAAATACCCATCTAGTTATAGTGCTTTTGTAAAAAGCACTATATTGTTATTCCACCGTAGACAACTTCTTATTCTTCTTCTTATTCTTATTATTATTAGGCTTTTTTCCGCAATTAATGCGGCCCGAACCGCTGCACGCACAGACTCCAGTGAGGTGTCATTTCGAAGCCAGCGTCCATGAGAGGTGTGCTAAGTATTTTTCGTGTCGATCAAATTTGTAGTTTTGGCGCAATGTGCGTTTAAAAATTGATTCCCCCTCATTGGAAAGCATTGCCGCTATGCATTTCAATAGAGAAATTTTGACATAAGGTATAATGGCTGATATCTGAGGCAATTTAAAAAATAACTGCCAACTGCCACCTGGCTGATCAGCTCATTGATATGCGAAGTCAGATCCAGTTACTATGCCAACGCGTACGAACTCTACATGACCCCACCAGGACACAGTTTTGCCAGATAATATCAGCTCTTAAAGTGACCCGCACACCAAATTGGCACCTGAGGTGCGCAGCCCACCAAATCGGACTCGAGTGGCCCCGCCCACCAAATCGGACCCCGAGTGGCCCCGCCCACCAAATCGGACCCAGAGTGACCCCGCCCACCAAATCGGACCCAGAGTGACCCCGCCTACCAAATCGGACCCAGAGTGACCCCGCCCACCAAATCGGACCCAGAGTGACCCCGCCCACCAAATGTGACCCAGAGTGACCCCGCCCACCAAATGTGACCCAGAGTGACCCCGCCCACCAAATGTGACCCAGAGTGACCCCGCCCACCAAATGTGACCCAGAGTGACCCCGCCCACCAAATGTGACCCAGAGTGACCCCGCCCACCAAATGTGACCCAGAGTGACCCCGCCCACCAAATGTGACCCAGAGTGACCCCGCCCACCAAATGTGACTCAGAGTGACCCCGCCCACCAAATGTGACCCAGAGTGACCCCGCCCACCAAATGTGACCCAGAGTGACCCCGCCCACCAAATGTGACCGAGTGACCCCGCCCACCAAATGTGACCCAGAGTGACCCCGCCCACCAAATGTGACCCAGAGTGACCCCGCCCACCAAATGTGACCGAGTGACCCCGCCCACCAAATGTGACCCAGAGTGACCCCGCCCACCAAATGTGACCCAGAGTGACCCCGCCCACCAAATGTGACCCAGAGTGACCCCGCCCACCAAATGTGACCCAGAGTGACCCCGCCCACCAAATGTGACCCAGAGTGACCCCGCCCACCAAATGTGACCCAGAGTGACCCCGCCCACCAAATGTGACCCAGAGTGACCCCGCCCACCAAATGTGACCCAGAGTGACCCCGCCGACCAAATGTGACCCAGAGTGACCCCGCCCACCAAATGTGACCCAGAGTGACCCCGCCCACCAAATGTGACCCAGAGTGACCCCGCCCACCAAATGTGACCCAGAGTGACCCCGCCCACCAAATGTGACCCAGAGTGACCCCGCCCACCAAATGTGACCCAGAGTGACCCCGCCCACCAAATGTGACCCAGAGTGACCCCGCCCACCAAATGTGACCCAGAGTGACCCCGCCCACCAAATGTGACCCAGAGTGACCCCGCCCACCAAATGTGACCCAGAGTGACCCCGCCCACCAAATGTGACCCAGAGTGACCCCGCCCACCAAATGTGACCCAGAGTGACCCCGCCCACCAAATCGGACCCAGAGTGACCCCGCCCACCAAATCGGACCCTGAGGGGCCCCGCCCACCAAATCGGACCCAGAGTGACCCCGCCCACCAAATCGACCCAGAGTGACCCCGCCCACCAAATGTGACCCAGAGTGACCCCGCTCACCTAATCGGACCCAGAGTGACCCCGCCTACCAAATCGGACCCTGAGGGGCCCCGACCACCAAATCGGACCCTGAGGGGCCCCGACCACCAAATCGGACCCTGAGGGGCCCCGACCACCAAATCGGACCCTGAGGGGCCCCGACCACCAAATCGGACCCTGAGGGGCCCCGACCACCAAATCGGACCCTGAGGGGCCCCGACCACCAAATCTGACCCTGAGGGGCCCCGACTTCCAAATCGGACCCTGAGGGGCCCCGACCACCAAATCGGACCCTGAGGGGCCCCGACCACCAAATCGGACCCTGAGGGGCCCCGACCTCCAAATCGGACCCTGAGGGGCCCCGACCACCAAATCGGACCCTGAGGGGCCCCGACCACCAAATCGGACCCTGAGGGGCCCCGACCACCAAATCGGACCCTGAGGGGCCCCGACCACCAAATCGGACCCTGAGGGGCCCCGACCACCAAATCGGACCCTGAGGGGCCCCGACCACCAAATCGGACCCTGAGGGGCCCCGACCACCAAATCGGACCCTGAGGGGCCCCGACCACCAAATCGGACCCTGAGGGGCCCCGACCACCAAATCGGACCCTGAGGGGCCCCGACCTCCAAATCGGACCCTGAGGGGCCCCGACCTCCAAATCGGACCCTGAGGGGCCCCGACCACCAAATCGGACCCTGAGGTGCCCCGCCCACCAAATCGGACCCTGAGGGGCCCCGACCACCAAATCGGACCCTGAGGGGCCCCGACCACCAAATCGGACCCAGAGGTGTCCCACCCACCAAATCGGACCCTGAGTGACCTTGCCCACCAAATCGGACCCTGAGTGACCCTGCCCACCAAATCAGACCCTGAGTGACCCCGCCCACCAAACCTGCGCCTGAGGGGCACTCAAGTGTGAAAGTCTTGCAGGGCAGCCCGGGCACCATTCCAAAGCACTATCTGTAGTTCCTTCAGGAAATACCCATCTAGTTATAGTGCTTTTGTAAAAAGCACTATATTGTTATTCCCCCGTAGACAACTTATTCTTCTTCTTATTATTATTCAGTCCGCAATTAATGCGGCCCGAACCGCTGCACGCACAGACTCCAGTGAGGTGTCATTTCGAAGCCAGCGTTCCTGTGAGGTGTGCTAAGTATTTTTCGTGTCGATCGGATTTGTAGTTTTGGCGCAATTTGCGTTTGAAAATGTTGTCTCAATGCATTTCAATAGGGAAATCTTGCCATAAGCTTATAATGGCAGTTATTTGGAAATTGCCTCAGAAATCAGCCCAACTGCCACCTGGCTGATTAGCTCATTGATATGCGAAGTCAGACCCAGTTACTATGCCAACGCCTACGAACTCTACATGACCCCACCAGGACACAGTTTTGCCAGATAATATCAGCTCTTAAAGTGACCCGCACACCAAATCCGACCCAGAGTGACCCCGGCCACCAAATCGGACCCAGAGTGACCCCGCCCTCCAAATGTGACCCAGAGAGACCCCGCCCATCAAATGTGACCCAGAGTGACCCCGCCCACCAAATGTGACCCAGAGTGACCCCGCCCACCAAATGTTACCCAGAGTGACCCCGCCCACCAAATGTGACCCAGAGTGACCCCGCCCACCAAATGTGACCCAGAGTGACCCCGCCCACCAAATGTGACGCAGTGACCCCGCACACCAAATGTGACCCAGAGTGACCCCGCCCACCAAATGTGACCCAGAGTGACCCCGCCCACCAAATGTGACCCAGAGTGACCCCGCCCACCAAATGTGACCCAGAGTGACCCCGCCCACCAAATGTGACCCAGAGTGACCCCGCCCACCAAATGTGACCCAGAGTGACCCCGCCCACCAAATGTGACCCAGAGTGACCCCGCCCACCAAATCGGACCCAGAGTGACCACGCCCACCAAATGTGACCCAGAGTGACCCCGCCCACCAAATCGGACCCAGAGTGACCCCGCCCACCAAATGTGACTCAGTGACCCCGCCCACCAAATGTGACTCAGTGACCCCGCCCACCAAATGTGACCCAGAGTGACCCCGCCCACCAAATGTGACCCAGAGTGACCCCGCCCACCAAATGTGACCCAGAGTGACCCCGCCCACCAAATGTGACCCAGAGTGACCCCGCCCATCAAATCGGACCCAGAGTGACCCCGCCCACCAAATCGGACCCAGACTGACCCCGCCCACCAAATGTGACCCAGACTGACCCCGCCCACCAAATGTGACCCAGAGTGACCCCGCCCACCAAATGTGACCCAGAGTGACCCCGCCCACCAAATGTGACCCAGAGTGACCCCGCCCACCAAATGTGACCCAGAGTGACCCCGCCCACCAAATGTGACCCAGAGTGACCCCGCCCACCAAATGTGACCCAGAGTGACCCCGCCCACCAAATGTGACCCAGAGTGACCCCGCCCACCAAATGTGACCCAGAGTGACCCCGCCCACCAAATTTGACCCAGAGTGACCCCGCCCACCAAATCGGACCCTGAGGGGCCCCGACCTCCAAATCGAACCCTGAGGGGCCCCGACCTCCAAATCGGACCCTGAGGGGCCCCGACCACCAAATCGGACCCTGAGGGGCCCCGACCACCAAATCGGACCCTGAGGGGCCCCGACCACCAAATCGGACCCTGAGGGGCCCCGACCACCAAATCGGACCCTGAGGGGCCCCGACCACCAAATCGGACCCTGAGGGGCCCCGACCACCAAATCGGACCCTGAGGGGCCCCGACCACCAAATCGGACCCTGAGGGGCCCCGACCACCAAATCGGACCCTGAGGGGCCCCGCCCACCAAATCGGACCCGGAGTGACCCCGCCCACCAAATCGGACCCGGAGTGGCCCCGCCCACCAAATCGGACCCGGAGTGGCCCCGCCCACCAAATCGGACCCGGAGTGGCCCCGCCCACCAAATCGGACCCGGAGTGACCGCCCACCAAATCGGACCCGGAGTGACCCCGCCCACCAAATCGGACCCAGAGTGACCCCGCCCACCAAATCGGACCCAGAGTGACCCCGCCCACCAAATGTGACCCAGAGTGACCCCGCCCACCAAATGTGACCCAGAGTGACCCCGCCCACCAAATGTGACCCAGAGTGACCCCGCCCACCAAATGTGACTCCGCCCACCAAATGTGACCCAGAGTGACCCCGCCCACCAAATGTGACCCAGAGTGACCCCGCCCACCAAATGTGACCCAGAGTGACCCCGCCCACCAAATGTGACCCAGAGTGACCCCGCCCACCAAATGTGACCCAGAGTGACCCAGCCCACCAAATGTGACCCAGAGTGACCCCGCCCACCAAATCGGACCCAGAGTGACCCCGCCTACCAAATCGGACCCAGAGTGACCCCGCCCACCAAATCGGACCCAGAGTGACCCCGCCCACCAAATCGGACCCTGAGGGGCCCCGCCCACCAAATCGGACCCAGAGTGACCACGCCCACCAAATCGACCCAGAGTGACCCCGCCCACCAGATCGGACCCTGAGGGGCCCCGCCCACCAAATCAGCACCTGAGGGGCACCCAAGTGTGAAAGTCTTGCAGGGGCAGCCCGGGCACCATTCCAAAGCACTATCTGTAGTTCCTTCAGGAAATACCCATCTAGTATTATTATTGTAATCCGAACATGGTAAACTTATTCAGTTTTTTTCCGCAATTAATGCGGCCCGAACCGCTGCATGCTCAGACTCCAGTGAGGCATCATTTCGAAGCCAGCGTCCACGAGAGGTGTGCTAAGTATTTTTCGTGTCGATCCGATTTGTAGTTTTTTAAAAAATTGCATTTTAAAAAAAAAAAAATTCCCATAGGAAATAATGGCGAACTGTACATTACCCAAAACTTGACCTTCCAAAGATTGCAGCTATGCAAATATACGGTGTCCATTTTAGGACATGATCATTTATCAAAGTCAAACATCAGAATAAAGTGACTATGACACCCTCTCATCCCGTGGGTGACAAGTAAGTGCACCCTCGGTCCCGTGGGTGACAAGTAAGTGCACCCCAATCCCGTGGGTTAAATGAAAGTGCACCGAGTGGCCCCGCCCCCAAATCGGACCCAGAGTGACCCCGCCCACCAATTCGGACCCCGAGGGGCCCCACCCCCGAATTGGACCCAGAGTGGCCCCGCCCCCGAATCGGACCCCGAGTGACCCGGACCCCCGAATCGGACCCCGAGTGACCATGCCCCCAAATCAGACCCAGAGTGGCCCCGCCCCCCAAATTGGACCCAGAGTGACCCCGCCCACCAAATCTGACCCAGAGCAACCCCGCCCACCAAATCTGACCCAGTGACCCCGCCCACCAAATCTGACCCAGAGTGGCCCCGCCCACCAAATCTGACCCAGAGTGGCACCGCCCACCAAATCTGACCCAGAGTGGCCCCGCCCACCAAATCTGACCCAGAGTGACCCCGCCCACCAAATGTGACCCAGAGTGACCCCGCCCACCAAATGTGACCCAGAGTGACCCCGCCCACCAAATGTGACCCAGAGTGACCCCGCCCACCAAATGTGACCCAGAGTGACCCCGCCCACCAAATGTGACCCAGAGTGACCCCGCCCACCAAATGTGACCCAGAGTGACCCCGCTCACCAAATGTGACCCAGAGTGACCCCGCCCACCAAATGTGACCCAGAGTGACCCCGCCCACCAAATGTGACCCAGAGTGACCCCGCCCACCAAATGTGACCCAGAGTGACCCCGCCCACCAAATGTGACCCAGAGTGACCCCGCCCACCAAATGTGACCCAGAGTGACCCCGCCCACCAAATGTGACCCAGAGTGACCCCGCCCACCAAATGTGACCCCGCCCACCAAATGTGACCCCGCCCACCAAATGTGACCCCGCCCACCAAAGGTGACCCAGAGTGACCCCGCCCACCAAATGTGACCCAGAGTGACCCCGCCCACCAAATGTGACCCAGAGTGACCCCGCCCACCAAATGTGACCCCGCCCACCAAATGTGACCCAGAGTGACCCCGCCCACCAAATGTGACCCCGCCCACCAAATCTGACCCAGAGTGACCCCGCCCACCAAATCTGACCCAGAGTGACCCCGCCCACCAAATCTGACCCAGAGTGACCCCGCCCACCAAATCTGACCCAGAGTGACCCCGCCCACCAAATCTGACCCAGAGTGACCCCGCCCACCAAATCTGACCCAGAGTGACCCCGCCCACCAAATCTGACCCAGAGTGACCCCGCCCACCAAATGTGACCCAGAGTGACCCCGCCCACCAAATGTGACCCAGAGTGACCCCGCCCACCAAATGTGACCCAGAGTGACCCCGCCCACCAAATGTGACTTAGAGTGACCCCGCCCACCAAATCGGACCCAGAGTGACCCCGCAAACCAAACCGGCCCCAGAGTGACCCCGCAAACCAAACCAGCCCCTGAGGAGCAACCAAATGTGAAAGTCTTGCAGGGGCAGTCCGGGCACCATTCCAAAGCACTATCTGTAGTTCCTTCAGGAAATACCCATCTAGTTATAGTGCTTTTGTAAAAAGCACTATATTGTTATTCCACCGTAGTAAACTTCTTATTCTTCTTCTTATTCTTATTATTATTAGGCTTTTTTCCGCAATTAATGCGGCCCGAACCGCTGCACGCACAGACTCCAGTGAGGTGTCATTTCGAAGCCAGCGTCCATGAGAGGTGTGCTAAGTATTTTTCGTGTCGATCGGATTTGTAGTTTTGGCGCAATGTGCGTTTAAAAATTGATTCCCCCTCATTGGAAAGCATTGCCGCTATGCATTTCAATAGAGAAATTTTGACATAAGGTATAATGGCTGATTTCTGATGCAATTTTAAAATAACTGCCAACTGCCACCTGGCTGATTAGCTCATTGATATGCGAAGTCAGATCCAGTTACTATGCCAACGCGTACGAACTCTACATGACCCCACCAGGACACAGTTTTGTCAGATAATATCAGCTCTTAAAGTGACCCGCGCACCAAATTGGCACCTGAGGTGCGCAGCCCACCAAATCGGACCCGAGTGGCCCCGCCCACCAAATCGGACCCCGAGTGACCCCGCCCACCAAATGTGACCCAGAGTGACCCCGCCCACCAAATGTGACCCAGAGTGACCCCGCCCACCAAATGTGACCCAGAGTGACCCCGCCCGCCAAATGTGACCCAGAGTGACCCCGCCCGCCAAATGTGACCCAGAGTGACCCCGCCCGCCAAATGTGACCCAGAGTGACCCCGCCAGCCAAATGTGACCCAGAGTGACCCCGCCCGCCAAATGTGACCCAGAGTGACCCCGCCCGCCAAATGTGACCCAGAGTGACCCCGCCCGCCAAATGTGACCCAGAGTGACCCCGCCCGCCAAATGTCACCCAGAGTGACCCCGCCCGCCAAATGTGACCCAGAGTGACCCCGCCCGCCAAATGTGACCCAGAGTGACCCCGCCCGCCAAATGTGACCCAGAGTGACCCCGCCCGCCAAATGTGACCCAGAGTGACCCCGCCCGCCAAATGTGACCCAGAGTGACCCCGCCCGCCAAATGTGACCCAGAGTGACCCCGCCCGCCAAATGTGACCCAGAGTGACCCCGCCCGCCAAATGTGACCCAGAGTGACCCCGCCCGCCAAATGTGACCCAGAGTGACCCCGCCCGCCAAATGTGACCCAGAGTGACCCCGCCCGCCAAATGTGACCCAGAGTGACCCCGCCCGCCAAATGTGACCCAGAGTGACCCCGCCCGCCAAATGTGACCCAGAGTGACCCCGCCCGCCAAATGTGACCCAGAGTGACCCCGCCCGCCAAATGTGACCCAGAGTGACCCCGCCCGCCAAATGTGACCCAGAGTGACCCCGCCCGCCAAATGTGACCCAGAGTGACCCCGCCCGCCAAATGTGACCCAGAGTGACCCCGCCCGCCAAATGTGACCCAGAGTGACCCCGCCCGCCAAATGTGACCCAGAGTGACCCCGCCCGCCAAATGTGACCCAGAGTGACCCCGCCCGCCAAATGTGACCCAGAGTGACCCCGCCCGCCAAATGTGACCCAGAGTGACCCCGCCCGCCAAATGTGACCCAGAGTGACCCCGCCCGCCAAATGTGACCCAGAGTGACCCCGCCCGCCAAATGTGACCCAGAGTGACCCCGCCCGCCAAATGTGACCCAGAGTGACCCCGCCCGCCAAATGTGACCCAGAGTGACCCCGCCCGCCAAATGTGACCCAGAGTGACCCCGCCCGCCAAATGTGACCCAGAGTGACCCCGCCCGCCAAATGTCACCCAGAGTGACCCCGCCCGCCAAATGTGACCCAGAGTGACCCCGCCCGCCAAATGTGACCCAGAGTGACCCCGCCCGCCAAATGTGACCCAGAGTGACCCCGCCCGCCAAATGTGACCCAGAGTGACCCCGCCCGCCAAATGTGACCCAGAGTGACCCCGCCCGCCAAATGTGACCCAGAGTGACCCCGCCCGCCAAATGTGACCCAGAGTGACCCCGCCCGCCAAATGTGACCCAGAGTGACCCCGCCCGCCAAATGTGACCCAGAGTGACCCCGCCCGCCAAATGTGACCCAGAGTGACCCCGCCCGCCAAATGTGACCCAGAGTGACCCCGCCCGCCAAATGTGACCCAGAGTGACCCCGCCCGCCAAATGTGACCCAGAGTGACCCCGCCCGCCAAATGTGACCCAGAGTGACCCCGCCCGCCAAATGTGACCCAGAGTGACCCCGCCCGCCAAATGTGACCCAGAGTGACCCCGCCCGCCAAATGTGACCCAGAGTGACCCCGCCCGCCAAATGTGACCCAGAGTGACCCCGCCCGCCAAATGTGACCCAGAGTGACCCCGCCCGCCAAATGTGACCCAGAGTGACCCCGCCCGCCAAATGTGACCCAGAGTGACCCCGCCCGCCAAATGTGACCCAGAGTGACCCCGCCCGCCAAATGTGACCCAGAGTGACCCCGCCCGCCAAATGTGACCCAGAGTGACCCCGCCCGCCAAATGTGACCCAGAGTGACCCCGCCCGCCAAATGTGACCCAGAGTGACCCCGCCCACCAAATGTGACCCAGAGTGACCCCGCCCACCAAATGTGACCCAGAGTGACCCCGCCCCCCAAATGTGACCCAGAGTGACCCCGCCCACCAAATGTGACCCAGAGTGACCCCGCCCACCAAATGTGACCCAGAGTGACCCCGCCCACCAAATGTGACCCAGAGTGACCCCGCCCACCAAATGTGACCCAGAGTGACCCCGCCCACCAAATGTGACCCAGAGTGACCCCGCCCACCAAATGTGACCCAGAGTGACCCCGCCCACCAAATGTGACCCAGAGTGACCCCGCCCACCAAATGTGACCCAGAGTGACCCCGCCCACCAAATGTGACCCAGAGTGACCCCGCCCACCAAATGTGACCCAGAGTGACCCCGCCCACCAAATGGGACCCAGAGTGACCCCGCCCACCAAATGGGACCCAGAGTGACCCCGCCCACCAAATGGGACCCAGAGTGACCCCGCCCACCAAATGTGACCCAGAGTGACCCCGCCCACCAAATGTGACCCAGAGTGACCCCGCCCACCAAATGTGACCCAGAGTGACCCCGCCCACCAAATGTGACCCAGAGTGACCCCGACCACGAAATGTGACCCAGAGTGACCCCGACCACGAAATGTGACCCAGAGTGACCCCGACCACGAAATGTGACCCAGAGTGACCCCGACCACCAAATCGGACCCAGAGTGACCCCGACCACCAAATCGGACCCAGAGTGACCCCGCCCACCAAATCGTACCCAGAGTGACCCCGCCCACCAAATCGTACCCAGAGTGACCCCGCCCACCAAATCGTACCCAGAGTGACCCCGCCCACCAAATCGACCCAGAGTGACCCCGCCCACCAAATCGGACCCAGAGTGGCCCCGCCCACCAAATCGGACCCAGAGTGGCCCCGCCCACCAAATCAGCACCTGAGGGGCACCCAAGTGTGAAAGTCTTGCAGGGGCAGCCCGGGCACCATTCCAAAGCACTATCTGTAGTTCCTTCAGGAAATACCCATCTAGTTATAGTGCTTTTGTAAAAAGCACTATATTGTTATTCCCCCGTAGACAACTTCTTATTCTTCTTCTTATTCTTATTATTATTAGGCTTTTTTCCGCAATTAATGCGGCCCGAACCGCTGCACGCACAGACTCCAGTGAGGTGTCATTTCGAAGCCAGCGTCCATGAGAGGTGTGCTAAGTATTTTTCGTGTCGATCGGATGTGTAGTTTTGGCGCAATTAACGTTTGAAAATTGTTTTTCTCTCATTGGAATGCATTGCCAATGCATTTCAATAGGGAAATTTAGCCATAAGGTATAATGGCTGATTACTGAGGCAATTTAAAAAATAACTGCCAACTGCCACCTGGCTGATCAGCTCATTGATATGCGAAGCCAGACCCAGTTACTATGACAACGCCTACGAACTCTACATGACCCCACCAGGACACAGTTTTGCCAGATAATATCAGCTCTTAAAGTGACCCGCACACCAAATCTGACCCTGAGGTGCCCAGTGCACCCCCGATCCCGTCTGTGAAAAGTAAGTGCACCCCCAGTCCCGTGTGTGAAAAGTAAGTGCACCCCCGTTCCTGGTGTGAAAAGTAAGTGCACCCCGGTCCCATGTGTGTGAAAAGTAAGTGCACCCCCGGTCCCTTGTGTGAAAAGTAAGTGCACCCCGATCCCGTTTGTGAAAAGTAAGTGCACCCCCAGTCCCGTGGGTGAAAATTAAGTGCACCCCAGTCCCGTGTGTGAAAAGTAAGTGCACCCCCGGTCCTGAGTGTGAAAAGTAAGCGCACCCCAGGTCCCGTAAGTGAAAAGTAAGTGCACCCTCGGTCCCGTGGGTGAAAAGTAAGTGCACCCCGGTCCCGTGTGTGAAAAGTAAGTGCATCCCTGGTCCCGGGTGTGAAAAGTAAGTGCACCCCCGTCCCGTGGTTGAAAAGTAAGTGCACCCCCGGTCCCGTGTGTGAAAAATAAGGGCACCCTCGGTCCCGTGGGTGAAAAGTAAGTGCACCCCGATCCCGTGTGTGAAAAGTAAGTGCATCCCTGGTCCCGGGTGTGAAAAGTAAGTGCACCCCCGGTCCCGTGGGTGAAAAGTAAGTGCACCCCCGGTCCGGTGTGTGAAAAATAAGTGCACCCCAGTCCCATGGGTGAAAAGTAAGTGCACCCCCTGTCCCGTGGGTGAAAAGTAAGTGCACCCCCCCATGTGTGAAAAGTAAGTGCACTCCCGGTCCATGGGTGAAAAGTAAGTGCACCCCCGGTCCCGTGGGTGAAAAGTAAGTGCACCTCCGGTCCCGTGAGTGAAAAGTAAGTGCACCCCTGGTCCCGTGGGTGAAAAGTAATTGCACCCCCGGTCCCGTGGGTGAAAAGTAAGTGCACCCCCGGTCCCGTGGGTGAAAAGTAAGTGCACCCCCGTTCCCGTGAGAGAAAAGTAAGTGCACCCCCGTTCCCGTGTGTGAAAAGTAAGTGCACCCCCGATCCCGGGTGTGAAAAGTAAGTGCACCCCAGGTCCCGTGGGTGAAAAGTAAGTGCACCCCCAGTCCCATGGGTGAAAAGTAAGTGCACCCCCGCTCCCGTGGGTGAAAAGTATTGCACCCCGATCCCGTGTGTGAAAAGTAAGTGCACCCCCGGACTCGTGGGTGAAAAGTAAGTGCACCCCCGTACCCGTGGGTGAAAAGTAAGTGCACCCCCGATCCCAATCGGACCCAGAGTGACCCCGCCCACCAAATCGGACCCAGAGTGACCCCGCCCACCAAATCGGACCCAGAGTGACCCCGCCCACCAAATCGGACCCAGAGTGACCCCGCCCACCAAATCGGACCCAGAGTTACCCCGCCCACCAAATCGGACCCAGAGTGACCCCGCCCACCAAATCGGACCCAGAGTGACCCCGCCCACCAAATCGGACCCAGAGTGACCCCGCCCACCAAATCGGACCCAGAGTGACCCCGCCCACCAAATCGGACCCAGAGTGACCCCGCCCACCAAATCGGACCCAGAGTGACCCCGCCCACCAAATCGGACCCAGAGTGACCCCGCCCACCAAATCGGACCCAGAGTGACCCCGCCCACCAAATCGGACCCAGAGTGACCCCGCCCACCAAATCGGACCCAGAGTGACCCCGCCCACCAAATCGGACCCAGAGTGACCCCGCCCACCAAATCGGACCCAGAGTGACCCCGCCCACCAAATCGGACCCAGAGTGACCCCGCCCACCAAATCGGACCCAGAGTGACCCCGCCCACCAAATCGGACCCAGAGTGACCCCGCCCACCAAATCGGACCCAGAGTGACCCCGCCCACCAAATCGGACCCAGAGTGACCCCGCCCACCAAATCGGACCCAGAGTGACCCCGCCCACCAAATCGGACCCAGAGTGACCCCGCCCACCAAATCGGACCCAGAGTGACCCCGCCCACCAAATCGGACCCAGAGTGACCCCGCCCACCAAATCGGACCCTGAGGGGCCCCGCCCACCAAATCGGACCCAGTGTGACCACGCCCACCAAATCGGACCCTGAGGGGCCCCGCCCACCAAATCGGACCCTGAGGGGCACCGTCCACCAAATCGGACCCTGAGGGGCCCCGCCCACCAAATCGGACCCTGAGGGGCCCCGCCCACCAAATCGGACACTGAGGGGCCCCACCCACCAAATCAGCGCCTGAAGGGCACCCAAGTGTGAAAGTCTTGCAGGGGCAGCCCGGGCACCATTCCAAAGCACTATCTGTAGTTCCTTCAGGAAATACCCATCTAGTTCTTCTTCTTATTCTTATTATTATTAGGCTTTTTTCCGCAATTAATGCGGCCCGAACCGCTGCACGCACAGACTCCAGTGAGGTGTCATTTCGAAGCCAGCGTCCATGAGAGGTGTGCTAAGTATTTTTCGTGTCGATCAAATTTGTAGTTTTGGCGCAATGTGCGTTTAAAAATTGATTCCCCCTCATTGGAAAGCATTGCCGCTATGCATTTCAATAGAGAAATTTTGACATAAGGTATAATGGCTGATATCTGAGGCAATTTAAAAAATAACTGCCAACTGCCACCTGGCTGATCAGCTCATTGATATGCGAAGTCAGATCCAGTTACTATGCCAACGCGTACGAACTCTACATGACCCCACCAGGACACAGTTTTGCCAGATAATATCAGCTCTTAAAGTGACCCGCACACCAAATTGGCACCTGAGGTGCGCAGCCTACCAAATCGGACTCGAGTGGCCCCGCCCACCAAATCGGACCCCGAGTGGCCCCGCCCACCAAATCGGACCCAGAGTGACCCCGCCCACCAAATCGGACCCAGAGTGACCCCGCCTACCAAATCGGACCCAGAGTGACCCCGCCCACCAAATCGGACCCAGAGTGACCCCGCCCACCAAATGTGACCCAGAGTGACCCCGGCCACCAAATCGTACCCAGAGTGACCCCGGCCACCAAATCGGACCCAGAGTGTTCCCGCCCTCCAAATGTGACCCAGAGAGACCCCGCCCACCAAATGTGACCCAGAGTGACCTCGCCCACCAAATGTGACCCAGAGTGACCTCGCCCACCAAATGTGACCCAGAGTGACCCCGCCCACCAAATGTGACCCAGAGTGACCCCGCCCACCAAATGTGACCCAGAGTGACCCCGCCCACCAAATGTGACCCAGAGTGACCCCGCCCACCAAATGTGACCCAGAGTGACCCCGCCCACCAAATGTGACTCAGAGTGACCCCGCCCACCAAATGTGACCCAGAGTGACCCCGCCCACCAAATGTGACCCAGAGTGACCCCGCCCACCAAATGTGACCCAGAGTGACCCCGCCCACCAAATGTGACCCAGAGTGACCCCGCCCACCAAATGTGACCCAGAGTGACCCCGCCCACCAAATGTGACCGAGTGACCCCGCCCACCAAATGTGACCCAGAGTGACCCCGCCCACCAAATGTGACCCAGAGTGACCCCGCCCACCAAATGTGACCCAGAGTGACCCCGCCCACCAAATGTGACCCAGAGTGACCCCGCCCACTAAATGTGACCCAGAGTGACCCCGCCCACCAAATGTGACCCAGACTGACCCCGCCCACCAAATGTGACCCAGAGTGACCCCGGCCACCAAATCAGACCCAGAGTGACCCCGGCCACCAAATCGTACCCAGAGTGACCCCGGCCACCAAATCGTACCCAGAGTGACCCCGGCCACCAAATCGTACCCAGAGTGACCCCGCCCACCAAATGTGACCCAGAGTGACCCCGCCCACCAAATGTGACCCAGAGTGACCCCGCCCACCAAATGTGACCCAGAGTGACCCCGCCCACCAAATGTGACCCAGAGTGACCCCGCCCACCAAATGTGACCCAGAGTGACCCCGCCCACCAAATGTGACCCAGAGTGACCCCGGCCACCAAATCAGACCCAGAGTGACCCCGGCCACCAAATCGTACCCAGAGTGACCCCGGCCACCAAATCGGACCCAGAGTGTTCCCGCCCTCCAAATGTGACCCAGAGAGACCCCGCCCACCAAATGTGACCCAGAGTGACCTCGCCCACCAAATGTGACCCAGAGTGACCTCGCCCACCAAATGTGACCCAGAGTGACCCCGCCCACCAAATGTGACCCAGAGTGACCCCGCCCACCAAATGTGACCCAGAGTGACCCCGCCCACCAAATGTGACCCAGAGTGACCCCGCCCACCAAATGTGACCCAGAGTGACCCCGCCCACCAAATGTGACCCAGAGTGACCCCGCCCACCAAATGTGACCCAGAGTGACCCCGCCCACCAAATGTGACCCAGAGTGACCCCGCCCACCAAATGTGACCCAGAGTGACCCCGCCCACCAAATGTGACCCAGAGTGACCCCGCCCACCAAATGTGACCCAGAGTGACCCCGCCCACCAAATGTGACCCAGAGTGACCCCGCCCACCAAATGTGACCCAGAGTGACCCCGCCCACCAAATGTGACCCAGAGTGACCCCGCCCACCAAATGTGACCCAGAGTGACCCCGCCCACCAAATGTGACCCAGAGTGACCCCGCCCACCAAATGTGACCCAGAGTGACCCCGCCCACCAAATGTGACCCAGAGTGACCCCGCCCACCAAATGTGACCCAGAGTGACCCCGCCCACCAAATGTGACCCAGAGTGACCCCGCCCACCAAATGTGACCCAGAGTGACCCCGCCCACCAAATGTGACCCAGAGTGACCCCGCCCACCAAATGTGACCCAGAGTGACCCCGCCCACCAAATGTGACCCAGAGTGACCCCGCCCACCAAATCGGACCCAGAGTGACCCCGCCCACCAAATCGGACCCTGAGGGGCCCCGCCCACCAAATCGGACCCAGAGTGACCCCGCCCACCAAATCGACCCAGAGTCACCCCGCCCACCAAATGTGACCCAGAGTGACCCCGCTCACCTAATCGGACCCAGAGTGACCCCGCCTACCAAATCGGACCCTGAGGGGCCCCGACCACCAAATCGGACCCTGAGGGGCCCCGACCACCAAATCGGACCCTGAGGGGCCCCGACCACCAAATCGGACCCTGAGGGGCCCCGACCTCCAAATCGGACCCTGAGGGGCCCCGACCACCAAATCGGACCCTGAGGGGCCCCGACCACCAAATCGGACCCTGAGGGGCCCCGACCACCAAATCGGACCCTGAGGGGCCCCGACCACCAAATCGGACCCTGAGGGGCCCCGACCACCAAATCGGACCCTGAGGGGCCCCGACCACCAAATCGGACCCTGAGGGGCCCCGACCACCAAATCGGACCCTGAGGGGCCCCGACCTCCAAATCGGACCCTGAGGGGCCCCGACCTCCAAATCGGACCCTGAGGGGCCCCGACCTCCAAATCGGACCCTGAGGGGCCCCGACTACCAAATCGGACCCTGAGGGGCCCCGACCACCAAATCGGACCCTGAGGGGCCCCGACCACCAAATCGGACCCTGAGGGGCCCCGACCACCAAATCGGACCCTGAGGGGCCCCGACCACCAAATCGGACCCTGAGGGGCCCCGACCACCAAATCGGACCCTGAGGGGCCCCGACCACCAAATCGGACCCTGAGGGGCCCCGACCACCAAATCGGACCCTGAGGGGCCCCGACCTCCAAATCGGACCCTGAGGGGACCCGACCTCCAAATCGGACCCTGAGGGGCCCCGACCTCCAAATCGGACCCTGAGGGGCCCCGACCACCAAATCGGACCCTGAGGTGCCCCGCCCACCAAATCGGACCCTGAGGGGCCCCGACCACCAAATCGGACCCAGAGGTGTCCCACCCACCAAATCGGACCCTGAGTGACCTTGCCCACCAAATCGGACCCTGAGTGACCCTGCCCACCAAATCAGACCCTGAGTGACCCCGCCCACCAAACCTGCGCCTGAGGGGCACTCAAGTGTGAAAGTCTTGCAGGGCAGCCCGGGCACCATTCCAAAGCACTATCTGTAGTTCCTTCAGGAAATACCCATCTAGTATTAATATTGTAATCCGAACGTGGTTAACTTATTATTTTTAGGCTTGTTTCCGCAATTAATGCGGCCCGAACCGCTGCACGCACAGACTCCATTGAGGTGTCGTTTCGAAGCCAGCGTCCACGAGAGGTGTGCTAAGTATTTTTCATGTTGATCCGATTTGTAGTTTTTTTTTAAAAATCGCATTTAAAAAAAAAAAATTCCCATAGGAAATAATGGCGAACTTTTCATTACCCCCAACTTGACCTTCCAAAGATGGCAGCTATGCAAATGTACAATGTCCATTTTAGGACATGATCATTTATCAAAGTCAAACATCAGAATAAAGTGACTATGACACCCTCCCGTCCCGTGGGTGAAAAGTAAGTGCACCCCCGGTCCCCTGTGTGAAAAGTAAGTGCGCCCCCGGCCCCCAAATTGTACCCCGAGTGACCCCGCCCCCCAAATCGGACCCCGTGTGACCCCGCCCCCCAAATCGGACCCCGAGTGACTCCGTTCCCCGAAATCAGACCCTGAGTAATCCCGCCCCCCAAATCGGACCCCGAGTGACTCCGTCCCCCAAATCGGACCCCGAGTGACCCCGCTCCCCAAAGCGGACCCCGAGTGACCCCGCCCCCCAAATCGGACCCCGAGTGATTCCGCTCCCAAATCGGACCCCGAGTGACCCCGCCCCCCAAATCGGACCCCGAGTGACCCCGCCCACCAAATCGGACCCAGAGTGGCCCCGCCCACCAAATCGGACCCAGAGTGGCCCCGCCCACTAAATCGGACCCAGAGTGGCCCCGCCCACCAAATCTGACCCAGAGGTGCCCCGCCCACCAAATCTGACCCAGAGGTGCCCCGCCCACCAAATCTGACCCAGAGGTGCCCCGCCCCCCAAATCTGACCCAGAGGGGCCCCGCTCACCAAATCGGACCCCCAGGGGCCCCGCCCACCAAATCGGACCATCAGGGGCCCCGCACACCAAATCGGACCATCAGGGGCCCCGCCCACCAAATCGGACTCCCAGGGGCCCCGCCCACCAAATCTGACCCAGAGGTGCCCCGCTCACCAAATCTGACCCAGAGGTGCCCCGCCAACCAAATCTGACCCAGAGGTGCCCCGCCAACCAAATCTGACCCAGAGGTGCCCCGCCCACCAAATCTGACCCAGAGGTGCCCCGCCCACCAAATCAGACCCAGAGGGGCCCCGCCCACCAAATCAAACCCTGAGGGGCCCCGCCCACCAAATCGGACCCTGAGGGGCCCCGCCCACCAAATCGGACCCTGAGGGGCCCCGCCCACCAAATCAGACCCTGAGGGGCCCCGCCCACCAAATCGGACCCTGAGGGGCCCCGCCCACAAAATCGGACCCTGAGGGGCCCCGCCCACCAAATCGGACCCTGAGGGGCCCCGCCCACCAAATCGGACCCTGAGGGGCCCCGCCCACCAAATCGGACCCTGAGGGGCCTTGCCCACCAAATCGGCCCCTACCACCAAATTGGCCCCCGAGCGGCCCCGACCACCAAATCGGCACCAGAGGGTCACCCAAGCGTGAAAGTCTTGCAGGGGCAGCCCGGGCACCATTCCAAAGCACTATCTGTAGTTCCTTCAGGAAATACCCATCTAGTATTAATATTGTAATCCGAACGTGGTTAACTTCTTACTATTTTTAGGCTTTTTTCCGCAATTAATGCGGCCCGAACCGCTGCACGCACAGACTCCATTGAGGTGTCGTTTCGAAGCCAGCGTCCACGAGAGGTGTGCTAAGTATTTTTCATGTTGATCCGATTTGTAGTTTTTTTTAAAAATCGCATTTAAAAAAAAAAAATTCCCATAGGAAATAATGGCGAACTTTCCATTACCCCCAACTTGACCTTCCAAAGATGGCAGCTATGCAAATGTACAGTGTCCATTTTAGGACATGATCATTTATCAAAGTCAAACATCAGAATAAAGTGACTGACACCCTCCCGTCCCGTGGGTCGGGACCCCCGGTCCCCCGCACCCCCGGTCCCCTGTGTGAAAAGTAAGTGCGCCCCCGGCCCCCAAATCATACCCCGAGTGACCCCGCCCACCAAATCGGACCCCAAGTGACCCCGCCCACCAAATCGGACCCAGTGTGACCCCGCCCACCAAATCTGACCCCGCCCACCAAATCTGACCCAGAGTGGCCCAGCCCACCAAATCTGACCCAGAGGTGCCCCGCCCACCAAATCTGACCCAGAGGTGCCCCGCCCATTAAATCTGACCCAGAGGTGCCCCGCCCACCAAATCTGACCCAGAGTTGCCCCGCCCACCAATTCTGACCCAGAGGTGCCCCGCCCACCAAATCTGACCCAGAGGTGCCCCGCCCATCAAATCTGACCCAGAGGTGTCCCGCCCCCCAAATCTGACCCAGAGGGGCCCCGCCCACCAAATCTGACCCCCCAGGGGCCCCGCCCACCAAATCTGACCCCCAGGGGCCCCGCCCACCAAATCTGACCCAGAGGTGCCCCGCCCACCAAATCTGACCCAGAGGTGCCCCACCCACCAAATCTGACCCAGAGGTGCCCCGCCCACCAAATCTGACCCAGAGGTGCCCCGCCCACCAAATCTGACCCAGTGTGACCCCGCCCACCAAATCTGACCCAGAGTGGCCCAGCCCACCAAATCTGACCCAGAGGTGCCCCGCCCACCAAATCTGACCCAGAGGTGCCCCGCCCATTAAATCTGACCCAGAGGTGCTCCGCCCACCAAATCTGACCCAGAGTTGCCCCGCCCACCAAATCTGACTCAGAGTTGCCCCGCCCACCAATTCTGACCCAGAGGTGCCCCGCCCATCAAATCTGACCCAGAGGTGCCCCGCGCCCCAAATCTGACCCAGAGGGGCCCCGCCCACCAAATCTGACCCAGAGGGGCCCCGCCCACCAAATCTGACCCCCAGGGCCCCACCCACCAAATCTCACTCCCAGGGGCCCCACCCACCAAATCTGACCCAGAGGTGCCCCGCCCACCAAATCTGACCCAGAGGTGCCCCGCCCATCAAATCTGACCCAGAGGGGCCCCGCCCACCAAATCTGACCCAGAGGGGCCCCGCCCACCAAATCTGACCCAGAGGGGCCCCGCCCACCAAATCTGACCCCCAGGGACCCCGCCCACCAAATCTCACTCCCAGGGGCCCCACCCACCAAATCTGACCCAGAGGTGCCCCGCCCATCAAATCTGACCCAGAGTTGCCCCGCCCACCAATTCTGACCCAGAGGTGCCCCGCCCATCAAATCTGACCCAGAGGTGCCCCGCGCCCCAAATCTGACCCAGAGGGGCCCCGCCCACCAAATCTGACCCAGAGGGGCCCCGCCCACCAAATCTGACCCCCAGGGCCCCACCCACCAAATCTCACTCCCAGGGGCTCCACCCACCAAATCTGACCCAGAGGTGCCCCGCCCACCAAATCTGACCCAGAGGTGCCCCGCCCATCAAATCTGACCCAGAGGGGCCCCGCCCACCAAATCTGACCCAGAGGAGCCCCGCCCACCAAATCTGACCCAGAGGGGCCCCACCCACCAAATCTGACCCCCAGGGGCCCCGCCCACCAAATCTCACTCCCAGGGGCCCCACCCACCAAATCTGACCCAGAGGTGCCCCGCCCATCAAATCTGACCCAGAGGTGCCCCGCCCACCAAATCTGACCCAGAGGTGCCCCGCCAACCAAATCTGACCCAGAGGTGCCCCGCCCACCAAATCTGACCCAGAGGTGCCCCGCCCACCAAATCTGACCCAGAGGTGCCCCGCCCACCAAATCTGACCCAGAGGTGCCCCGCCCACCAAATCTGACCCAGAGGTGCCCCGCCCACCAAATCTGACCCAGAGGTGCCCCGCCCACCAAATCTGACCCAGAGGTGCCCCGCCCACCAAATCTGACCCAGAGGTGCCCCGCCCACCAAATCTGACCCAGAGGTGCCCCGCCCACCAAATCGGACCCAGAGGTGCCCCGCCCACCAAATCGGACCCAGAGGTGCCCCGCCCACCAAATCGGACCCAGAGGTGCCCCGCCCACCAAATCTGACCCAGAGGTGCCCCGCCCATCAAATCTGACCCAGAGGTGCCCCGCCCATCAAATCTGACCCAGAGGTGCCCCGCTCACCAAATCTGACCCAGAGGTGCCCCGCCCATCAAATCTGACCCAGAGGTGCCCCGCCCATCAAATCTGACCCAGAGGTGCCCCGCCCATCAAATCTGACCCAGAGGTGCCCCGCCCATCAAATCTGACCCAGAGGTTCCCCGCCCATCAAATCTGACCCAGAGGTGCCCCGCCCATCAAATCTGACCCAGAGGTGCCCCGCTCACCAAATCTGACCCAGAGGTGCCCCGCCAACCAAATCTGACCCAGAGAGGCCCCGCCCACCAAATCTGACCCAGAGGTGCCCCGCCAACCAAATCTGACCCAGAGGTGCCCTGCCCACCAAATCTGACCCAGAGGCGCCCCGCCCATCAAATCTGACCCAGAGGCGCCGCCCATCAAATCTGACCCAGAGGCGCCCCGCCCATCAAATCTGACCCAGAGGTGCCCAGCCTACCAAATCTGACCCAGAGGTGCCCCGCCCAGTAAATCTGACCCACAGGTGCCCCGCCCACCAAATCTGACCCAGAGGTGCCCCGCCCACCAAATCTTACCCAGAGGTGCCCCGCCCACCAAATCTTACCCAGAGGTGCCCCGCCCATCAAATCTGACCCAGAGGTTCCCCGCCCATCAAATCTGACCCAGAGGTGCCCCGCCCACCAAATCGGACCCAGAGTGACCCGCCCACCAAATCGGACCCAGAGTGACCCTGCCCACCAAATCGGACCGAGAGTGACCCCGCCCACCAAATCGGACCCAGAGTAACCCCGCCCACCAAATCGGGACTAGAGTGACCCCGCCCACCAAATCGGACCCAGAGTGACCCCGCCCACCAAATCGGACCCAGAGTGACCCCGTTCACCAAATCGGACCCAGAGTGACCCCACCCACCAAATCGGACCCAGAGTGACCCCGCCCACCAATTCGGACACAGAGGTGCCCCGCCCACCAAATCTTACCCAGAGGTGCCCTGCCCACCAAATCTTACCCAGAGGTGCCCTGCCCACCAAATCTTACCCAGAGGTGCCCCGCCAACCAAATCTGACCCAGAGGTGCCCCGCCCACCAAATCGGACCCCCAGGGGCCCCGCCCACCAAATCGGACCCAGAGTGACCCGCCCACCAAATCGGACCCAGAGTGACCCTGCCCACCAAATCGGACCGAGAGTGACCCCGCCCACCAAATCGGACCCAGAGTAACCCCGCCCACCAAATCGGGACTAGAGTGACCCCGCCCACCAAATCGGACCCAGAGTGACCCCGCCCACCAAATCGGACCCAGAGTGACCCCGTTCACCAAATCGGACCCAGAGTGACCCCACCCACCAAATCGGACCCAGAGTGACCCCGCCCACCAATTCGGACACAGAGTGACCCCGCCCACCAAATGTGACCCAGAATGACCCCGCCCACCAAATCGGAGCCAGAGTGACCCCGCCCACCAAATGTGACCCAGAGTGACCCCACCCACCAAATGTGACCCAGAGAGACCCAGCCCACCAAATTTGACCCAGAGTGACCCCGCCCACCAAATGTGACCCAGAGTGACCCCACCCACCAAATCGGGACTAGAGTGACCCCACCCACCAAATTGGACCCAGAGTGATCCCACCCACCAAATCGGACCCAGAGTGACCCCGCCCACCAAATCGGACCAAGAGTGACCCCACCCACCAAATCGGACCCAGAATGACCCCGCCTACCAATTGTGACCCAGAGTGACCCCGCCCACCAAATGTGACCCAGAGTGACCCCGCCCACCAAATGTGACCCAGAGTGACCCCGCCCACCAAATGTGACCCAGAGTGACCCCGCCCACCAAATCGGACCCAGAGTGACCCCGCCCACCAAATCGGACCCAGAGTGACCCCGCCCACCAAATCGGACCCAGAGTGACCCCGCCCACCAAATCGGACTCAGAGTGACCCCGCCCACCAAATCGGGACTAGAGTGACCCCACCCACCAAATCGGACCCAGAGTGACCCCGTCCACCAAATCGGACCCAGAGTGACCCCACCCACCAAATCGGATCCAGAATGACCCCGCCCACCAATTCGGACAGAGTGACCCCGCCCACCAAATCGGACCCAGAATGACCCCGCCCACCAAATGTGACCCAGAGTGACCCCGCCCACCAAATGTGACCCAGAGTGACCCCGCCCACCAAATGTGACCCAGAGTGACCCCGCCCACCAAATTTGACCCAGAGTGACCCCGCCCACCAAATGTGACCCAGAGTGACCTCGCCCACCAAATGTGACCCAGAGTGACCCCGCCCACCAAATGTGAGCCAGAGTGACCCCGCCCACCAAATGTGACCCAGAGTGACCCCACCCACCAAATGTGACCCAGAGTGACCTTACCCACCAAATGTGACCCAGAGTGACCACGCCCACCAAATGTGACCCAGAGTGACCCCGCCCACCAAATCTGACCCAGAGTGACCCCGCCCACCAAATCAGACCCAGAGTGACCCTGCTCACCAAAACAGCGCCTGAGGGGCACCCAAGTGTGAAAGTCTTGCAGGGGCAGCCCGGGCACCATTACAAAGCACTATCTGTAGTTCCTTCAGGAAATACACATCTAGTTCTTATTATTATTCTTATTATTAGGCTTTTTTCCGCAATTAATGCGGCCCGAACCGCTGCACGCACAGACTCCAGTGAGGTGTCATTTCGAAGCCAGCGTCCATGAGAGGTGTGCTAAGTATTTTTCGTATCGATCGGATTTGTAGTTTTGGCGCAATGTGCGATTGAAAATTGTTTTTCCCTCATTGGAAAGCATTGTCAATGCATTTCAATAGGGAAATTTTGCCATAAGCTATAATGGCTGATATCTGAGGCAATTTAAAAAATAACTGCCAACTGCCACCTGGCTGATCAGCTCATTGATATGCGAAGTCAGACCAAGTTACTATGCCAACGCGTACAAACTCTACATGACCCCACCAGGACACAGTTTTGCCAGATAATATCAGCTCTTAAAGTGACCTACCCACCAAATTGTTACCTGAGGTGTCAGCCCACCAAATCGGACCGAGTGACCCCGCCCACCAAATTGGACCCAGAGGGTAAGTGCACCCCCGCCCCGTGTGTGCAAAAGTAAGTGCACCCCTTGTGTATGCAAAACTAAGTTCACCCCCACCCCAAGTGTATAAAAGTAAGTGCACCCCCGCCCTGTGTGTGCAAAAGTAACTGCACCCCCGCCCCCGTGTGTGCAAAAGTAAGTGCACCCCCGCCCCCGTGTGTGAAAAGTAAGTGCGCCCCCGGCCCTGGATGTGCAAAAGTAAGTGCACCCCCGACCCCGTGTGTGAAAAGTAAGTGCGCCCCCGGCCCCGGATGTGCAAAAGTAAGTGCACCCCCGGTCCCAGTTGTGCAAAAGTAAGTGCGCCCCCGCCCCCGTGTGTGCAAAAGTAAGTACGCCCCTGCCCCCGTGTGAGCAAAAGTAAGTGCACCCTGCCCCGTGTGTGAGAAGTAAGTGCGCCCCCGGCCCAGGATGTGCAAAAGTAAGTGCGCCCCCGGCCCCGGGTATGCAAAAGTAAGAGCGCCCCGGCCCCGGGTGTGCAAAAGTGTGCCCCGGGTGTGCAAAAGTAAGTGCGCCCCGGGTGTGCAAAAGTAAGTGTGCCCCGGGTGTGCAAAAGTAAGCGCCCCGACCCCATGTGTGCAAAAGTAAGTGCGCCCCCGGCCCCGGGTGTGCAAAATTAAGTGCGCCCCCAGCCCCGGATGTGCAAAAGTAAGTGCACCCCCGGTCCCAGGTGTGCAAAAGTAAGTGCGCCCCTGCCCCCGTGTGTGCAAAAGTAAGTACACCCCCGCCCCCGTGTGTGCAAAAGTAAGGGCACCCTGCCCCGTGTGTGAGAAGTAAGTGCGCCCCCAGCCCAGGATGTGCAAAAGTAAGTGCGCCCCCGGCCCCGGGTATGCAAAAGTAAGTGCGCCCCGGCCCCGGGTGTGCAAAAGTAAGTGCGCCCCGGGTGTGCAAAAGTAAGAGCGCCCCCGACCCCATGTGTGCAAAAGTAAGTGCGCCCCCGGCCCCGGGTGTGCAAAATTAAGTGCGCCCCCGGCCCCGGGTGTGAAAAGTAAGTGCACCCCCGGTCCCGGGTGTGAAAAGTAAGTGCACCCCCAATTCTGTGGGTGAAAAGTAAGTGCACCACCGCTCCCATGGGTGAAAAGGAAGTGCACCCTCGGTCCCGTGGGTGAAAAGTAAGTGCACCCCCGGTCCCGTGAGTTAAAAGTAAGTGCAACCCCGGTCCCGGGTATGCAAAAGTAAGAGCGCCCCGGCCCCGGGTGTGCAAAAGTGTGCCCCGGGTGTGCAAAAGTAAGTGCGCCCTGGGTGTGCAAAAGTAAGTGTGCCCCGGGTGTGCAAAAGTAAGAGCGCCCCGACCCCATGTGTGCAAAAGTAAGTGCGCCCCCGGCCCCGGGTGTGCAAAATTAAGTGCGCCCCCGGCCCCGGGTGTTCAAAAGTAAGTGCACCCCCGGTCCCAGGTGTGCAAAAGTAAGTGCGCCCCCGCCCCCGTGTGTGCAAAAGTAAGTACACCCCCGCCCCCGTGTGTGCAAAAGTAAGGGCACCCTGCCCCGTGTGTGAGAAGTAAGTGCGCTCCCAGCCCAGGATGTGCAAAAGTAAGTGCGCCCCCGGCCCCGGGTATGCAAAAGTAAGTGCGCCCCGGCCCCGGGTGTGCAAAAGTAAGTGCGCCCCGGGTGTGCAAAAGTAAGTGCGCCCCGGGTGTGCAAAAGTAAGTGCGCCCCGGGTGTGCAAAACTAAGTGCGCCCCGGGTGTGCAAAACTAAGTGGGCCCCGAGTGACCCCACCAGGACACAGTTTTGCCAGATAATATCAGCTCTTAAAGTGACCCGACCACCAAATCGGACCCTGAGGGGCACCGCCCACCAAATCGGACCCTGAGGGGCCCCGCCCACCAAATCGGCCCCTGAGGGGCCCCGCCCACCAAATCGGCCCCTGAGGGGCCCCGCCCACCAAATCGGACCCAGAGTGACCCCGCCCACCAAATCGGACCCAGAGTGACCCCGCCCACCAAATCGGACCCAAAGTGACCCCGCCCACCAAATCGGACCCAGAGTGACCCCGCCCACCAAATCGGACCCAGAGTGACCCCGCCCACCAAATCGGACCCAGAGTGACCCCGCCCACCAAATCGGACCCAGAGTGACCCCGCCCACCAAATCGGACCCAGAGTGACCCCGCCCACCAAATCGGACCCAGAGTGACCCCGCCCACCAAATTGGACCCAGAGTGACCCCGCCCACCAAATCGGACCCAGAGTGACCCCGCCCACCAAATCAGACCCAGAATGACCCCGCCCACCAAATCGGACCCAGAGTGACCCCGCCCACCAAATCGGACCCAGAGTGACCCCGCCCACCAAATCGGACCCAGAGTGACCCCGCCCACCAAATCGGACCCAGAGTCGCCCCGCCCACCAAATTGGCCCCCTGAGCGGCCCCGAACACCAAATCGGACCCAGAGTGACCCGGCCCACCAAATCGGACCCAGAGTGACCCCGCCCAAAAAATCGGACCCAGAGTGACCCCCGCCCACCAAATCGGACCCAGATTGACACCGCCCACCAAATCGGCCCCTGAGGGGCCCCAACCACCAAACGGGCACCTGAGGGGCACTCAAGTGTGAAAGCCTTGCAGGGGCAGCCCGGGCACCATTCCAAAGCACTATCTGTAGTTCCTTCAGGAAATACCCATCTAGTTCTTATTATTATTCTTATTATTAGGCTTTTTTCCGCAATTAATGCGGCCCGAACCGCTGCACGCACAGACTCCAGTGAGGTGTCATTTCGAAGCCAGCGTCCATGAGAGGTGTGCTAAGTATTTTTCGTGTCGATCGGATTTGTAGTTTTGGCGCAATGTGCGATTGAAAATTGTTTTTCCCTCATTGGAAAGCATTGTCAATGCATTTCAATAGGGAAATTTTGCCATAAGCTATAATGGCTGATATCTGAGGCAATTTAAAAAATAACTGCCAACTGCCACCTGGCTGATCAGCTCATTGATATGCGAAGTCAGACCAAGTTACTATGCCAACGCGTACAAACTCTACATGACCCCACCAGGACACAGTTTTGCCAGATAATATCAGCTCTTAAAGTGACCTACCCACCAAATTGTTACCTGAGGTGTCAGCCCACCAAATCGGACCGAGTGACCCCGCCCACCAAATTGGACCCAGAGGGTAAGTGCACCCCTGCCCCGTGTGTGCAAAAGTAAGTGCACCCCTTGTGTATGCAAAACTAAGTTCACCCCCACCCCAAGTGTATAAAAGTTAGTGCACCCCCGCCCTGTGTGTGCAAAAGTAACTGCACCCCCGCCCCCGTGTGTGCAAAAGTAAGTGCACCCCCGCCCCCGTGTGTGAAAAGTAAGTGCGCCCCCGGCCCTGGATGTGCAAAAGTAAGTGCACCCCCGACCCCGTGTGTGAAAAGTAAGTGCGCCCCCGGCCCCGGATGTGCAAAAGTAAGTGCACCCCGGTCCCAGTTGTGCAAAAGTAAGTGCGCCCCCGCCCCGTGTGTGCAAAAGTAAGTACGCCCCTGCCCCCGTGTGTGCAAAAGTAAGTGCACCCTGCCCCGTGTGTGAGAAGTAAGTGCGCCCCCGGCCCAGGATGTGCAAAAGTAAGTGCGCCCCCGGCCCCGGGTATGCAAAAGTAAGAGCGCCCCGGCCCCGGGTGTGCAAAAGTGTGCCCCGGGTGTGCAAAAGTAAGTGCGCCCCGGGTGTGCAAAAGTAAGTGTGCCCCGGGTGTGCAAAAGTAAGCGCCCCGACCCCATGTGTGCAAAAGTAAGTGCGCCCCCGGCCCCGGGTGTGCAAAATTAAGTGCGCCCCCAGCCCCGGATGTGCAAAAGTAAGTGCACCCCCGGTCCCAGGTGTGCAAAAGTAAGTGCGCCCCTGCCCCCGTGTGTGCAAAAGTAAGTACACCCCCGCCCCCGTGTGTGCAAAAGTAAGGGCACCCTGCCCCGTGTGTGAGAAGTAAGTGCGCCCCCAGCCCAGGATGTGCAAAAGTAAGTGCGCCCCCGGCCCCGGGTATGCAAAAGTAAGTGCGCCCCGGCCCCGGGTGTGCAAAAGTAAGTGCGCCCCGGGTGTGCAAAAGTAAGAGCGCCCCCGACCCCATGTGTGCAAAAGTAAGTGCGCCCCCGGCCCCGGGTGTGCAAAATTAAGTGCGCCCCCGGCCCCGGGTGTGAAAAGTAAGTGCACCCCCGGTCCCGGGTGTGAAAAGTAAGTGCACCCCCAATTCTGTGGGTGAAAAGTAAGTGCACCACCGCTCCCATGGGTGAAAAGGAAGTGCACCCTCGGTCCCGTGGGTGAAAAGTAAGTGCACCCCCGGTCCCGTGAGTTAAAAGTAAGTGCAACCCCGGTCCCGGGTATGCAAAAGTAAGAGCGCCCCGGCCCCGGGTGTGCAAAAGTGTGCCCCGGGTGTGCAAAAGTAAGTGCGCCCCGGGTGTGCAAAAGTAAGTGTGCCCCGGGTGTGCAAAAGTAAGAGCGCCCCGACCCCATGTGTGCAAAAGTAAGTGCGCCCCCGGCCCCGGGTGTGCAAAATTAAGTGCGCCCCCGGCCCCGGGTGTTCAAAAGTAAGTGCACCCCCGGTCCCAGGTGTGCAAAAGTAAGTGCGCCCCCGCCCCCGTGTGTGCAAAAGTAAGTACACCCCCACCCCCGTGTGTGCAAAAGTAAGGGCACCCTGCCCCGTGTGTGAGAAGTAAGTGCGCTCCCAGCCCAGGATGTGCAAAAGTAAGTGCGCCCCCGGCCCCGGGTATGCAAAAGTAAGTGCGCCCCGGCCCCGGGTGTGCAAAAGTAAGTGTGCCCCGGGTGTGCAAAAGTAAGTGCGCCCCGGGTGTGCAAAAGTAAGTGCGCCCCGGGTGTGCAAAACTAAGTGCGCCCCGGGTGTGCAAAACTAAGTGGGCCCCGAGTGACCCCACCAGGACACAGTTTTGCCAGATAATATCAGCTCTTAAAGTGACCCGCCCACCAAATCGGCCCCTGAGGGGCCCCGCCCACCAAATCGGCCCCTGAGGGGCCCCGCCCACCAAATCGGACCCAGAGTGACCCCGCCCACCAAATCGGACCCAGAGTGACCCCGCCCACCAAATCGGACCCAGAGTGACCCCGCCCACCAAATCGGACCCAAAGTGACCCCGCCCACCAAATCGGACCCAGAGTGACCCCGCCCACCAAATCGGACCCAGAGTGACCCCGCCCACCAAATCAGACCCAGAGTGACCCCGCCCACCAAATCGGACCCAGAGTGACCCCGCCCACCAAATCGGACCCAGAGTGACCCCGCCCACCAAATTGGACCCAGAGTGACCCCGCCCACCAAATCGGACCCAGAGTGACCCCGCCCACCAAATCAGACCCAGAATGACCCCGCCCACCAAATCGGACCCAGAGTGACCCCGCCCACCAAATCGGACCCAGAGTGACCCCGCCCACCAAATCGGACCCAGAGTGACCCCGCCCACCAAATCGGACCCAGAGTCGCCCCGCCCACCAAATTGGCCCCCTGAGCGGCCCCGAACACCAAATCGGACCCAGAGTGACCCGGCCCACCAAATCGGACCCAGAGTGACCCCGCCCAAAAAATCGGACCCAGAGTGACCCCCGCCCACCAAATCAGACCCAGATTGACACCGCCCACCAAATCGGCCCCTGAGGGGCCCCAACCACCAAACGGGCACCTGAGGGGCACTCAAGTGTGAAAGCCTTGCAGGGGCAGCCCGGGCACCATTCCAAAGCACTATCTGTAGTTCCTTCAGGAAATACCCATCTAGTTATAGTGCTTTGTAAAAAGCACTATATTGTTATTCCACCGTCGTCAACTTATTCTTATTATAGTGCTTTGAAAAAGCACTGTATTGTTATTCCACCGTAGTCAACTTATTCTTCTTCTTATTATTATTCAGTCCGCAATTAATGCGGCCCGAACCGCTGCACTCAAAGACTCCAGTGAGGTGTCATTTCGAAGCCAGCGTTCCTGGGAGGTGTGCTAAGTATTTTTCGTGTCGATCGGATTTGTAGTTTTGGCGCAATTTGCGTTTGAAAATTTGGTCTCAATGCATTTCAATAGGGAAATCTTGCCATAAGCTTATAATGGCAGTTATTTTGAAATTGCCTCAGAAATCAGCCCAACTGCCACCTGGCTGATTAGCTCAGTGCTATGTGCAGTCAGACCCAGTTACTATGACAACGCCTACGAACTCTACATGACCCCACTAGGACACAGGTTTGCCAGATAATATCAGCTCTTAAAGTGACCCGCACACCAAATCGGACCCTGAGGTGCCAGCCCACCAAATCGGACCCTGAGGGGCCCCGACCACCAAATCGGACCCTGAGGGGCCCCGACCACCAAATCGGACCCTGAGGGGCCCCGACCACCAAATCGGACCCTGAGGGGCCCCGACCACCAAATCGGACCCTGAGGGGCCCCGACCTCCAAATCGGACCCTGAGGGGCCCCGACCACCAAATCGGACCCTGAGGGGCCCCGACCACCAAATCGGACCCTGAGGGGCCCCGACCACCAAATCGGACCCTGAGGGGCCCCGACCACCAAATCGGACCCTGAGGGGCCCCGACCACCAAATCGGACCCTGAGGGGCCCCGACCACCAAATCGGACCCTGAGGGGCCCCGACCTCCAATTCGGACCCTGAGGGGCCCCGACCTCCAAATCGGACCCTGAGGGGCCCCGACCACCAAATCGGACCCTGAGGGGCCCCACTTACCAAATCGGACCCTGAGGGGCCCCACTTACCAAATCGGACCCTGAGGGGCCCCGACCACCAAATCGGACCCTGAGGGGCCCCGACCACCAAATCGGACCCTGAGGGGCCCCGACCACCAAATCGGACCCTGAGGGGCCCCGACCACCAAATCGGACCCTGAGGGGCCCCGACCACCAAATCGGACCCTGAGGGGCCCCGACCACCAAATCGGACCCTGAGGGGCCCCGACCACCAAATCGGACCCTGATGGGCCCCGACCACCAAATCGGACCCTGAGGGGCCCCGACCACCAAATCGGACCCTGAGGGGCCCCGACCTCCAAATCGGACCCTGAGGGGCCCCGACCACCAAATCGGACCCTGAGGGGCCCCGACCTCCAAATCGGACCCTGAGGGGCCCCGACCACCAAATCGGACCCTGAGGGGCCCCGACCACCAAATCGGACCCTGAGGGGCCCCGACCACCAAATCGGACCCTGAGGGGCCCCGACCACCAAATCGGACCCTGAGGGGCCCCGACCTCCAATTCGGACCCTGAGGGGCCCCGACCTCCAAATCGGACCCTGAGGGGCCCCGACCACCAAATCGGACCCTGAGGGGCCCCGACCACCAAATCGGACCCTGAGGGGCCCCGACCACCAAATCGGACCCTGAGGGGCCCCGACCACCAAATCGGACCCTGAGGGGCCCCACTTACCAAATCGGACCCTGAGGGGCCCCGACCACCAAATCGGACCCTGAGGGGCCCCACTTACCAAATCGGACCCTGAGGGGCCCCACTTACCAAATCGGACCCTGAGGGGCCCCGACCACCAAATCGGACCCTGAGGGGCCCCGACCACCAAATCGGACCCTGAGGGGCCCCGACCACCAAATCGGACCCTGAGGGGCCCCGACCACCAAATCGGACCCTGAGGGGCCCCGACCACCAAATCGGACCCTGAGGGGCCCCGACCACCAAATCGGACCCTGAGGGGCCCCGACCACCAAATCGGACCCTGAGGGGCCCCGACCACCAAATCGGACCCTGAGGGGCCCCGACCACCAAATCGGACCCTGAGGGGCCCCGACCACCAAATCGGACCCTGAGGGGCCCCGACCACCAAATCGGACCCTGAGGGGCCCCGACCACCAAATCGGACCTTGATGGGCCCCGACCACCAAATCGGACCCTGAGGGGCCCCGACCACCAAATCGGACCCTGAGGGGCCCCGACCACCAAATCGGATCCTGAGGGGCCCCGACCTCCAAATCGGACCCTGAGGGGCCCCGACCACCAAATCGGACCCTGAGGGGCCCCGACCTCCAAATCGGACCCTGAGGGGCCCCGACCACCAAATCGGACCCTGAGGGGCCCCGACCACCAAATCGGACCCTGAGGGGCCCCGACCACCAAATCGGACCCTGAGGGGCCCCGACCACCAAATCGGTCCCCAAATCGGACCCTGAGGGGCCCCGACCACCAAATCGGACCCTGAGGGGCCCCGACCACCAAATCGGTCCCTGAGGGGCCCCACTTACCAAATCGGACCCTGAGGGGCCCCGACCTCCAAATCGGACCCTGAGGGGCCCCGACCTCCAAATCGGACCCTGAGGGGCCCCGACCACCAAATCGGATCCTGAGGGGCCCCGACCACCAAATCGGACCCTGAGGGGCCCCGACCACCAAATCGGACCCTGAGGGGCCCCGACCACCAAATCGGACCCTGAGGTGCCCAGCCCACCAAATTGGACCCCGAGGTGCCCAGCCCACCAAATCCTCAACCCTGAGGGGCACCCATGTGTGAAAGTCTTGCAGGGGCAGCCCGGGCACCATTCCAAAGCACTATCTGTAGTTCCTTCAGGAAATACCCATCTAGTTATTATTATTCTTATTATTAGGCTTTTTTCCGCAATTAATGCGGCCCGAACCGCTGCACGCACAGACTCCAGTGAGGTGTCATTTCGAAGCCAGCGTCCATGAGAGGTGTGCTAAGTATTTTTCGTGTCGATCGGATTTGTAGTTTTGGCGCAATGTGCGATTGAAAATTGTTTTTCCCTCATTGGAAAGCATTGTCAATGCATTTCAATAGGGAAATTTTGCCATAAGCTATAATGGCTGATATCTGAGGCAATTTAAAAAATAACTGCCAACTGCCACCTGGCTGATCAGCTCATTGATATGCGAAGTCAGACCAAGTTACTATGCCAACGCGTACAAACTCTACATGACCCCACCAGGACACAGTTTTGCCAGATAATATCAGCTCTTAAAGTGACCTACCCACCAAATTGTTACCTGAGGTGTCAGCCCACCAAATCGGACCGAGTGACCCCGCCCACCAAATTGGACCCAGAGGGTAAGTGCACCCCCGCCCCGTGTGTGCAAAAGTAAGTGCACCCCTTGTGTATGCAAAACTAAGTTCACCCCCACCCCAAGTGTATAAAAGTAAGTGCACCCCCGCCCTGTGTGTGCAAAAGTAACTGCACCCCCGCCCCCGTGTGTGCAAAAGTAAGTGCACCCCCGCCCCCGTGTGTGAAAAGTAAGTGCGCCCCGGCCCTGGATGTGCAAAAGTAAGTGCACCCCCGACCCCGTGTGTGAAAAGTAAGTGCGCCCCCGGCCCCGGATGTGCAAAAGTAAGTGCACCCCCGGTCCCAGTTGTGCAAAAGTAAGTGCGCCCCCGCCCCCGTGTGTGCAAAAGTAAGTACACCCCTGCCCCCGTGTGTGCAAAAGTAAGTGCACCCTGCCCCGTGTGTGAGAAGTAAGTGCGCCCCCGGCCCAGGATGTGCAAAAGTAAGTGCGCCCCCGGCCCCGGGTATGCAAAAGTAAGAGCGCCCCGGCCCCGGGTGTGCAAAAGTGTGCCCCGGGTGTGCAAAAGTAAGTGCGCCCCGGGTGTGCAAAAGTAAGTGTGCCCCGGGTATGCAAAAGTAAGAGCGCCCCGACCCCATGTGTGCAAAAGTAAGTGCGCCCCCGGCCCCGGGTGTGCAAAATTAAGTGCGCCCCCGGCCCCGGATGTGCAAAAGTAAGTGCACCCCCGGTCCCAGGTGTGCAAAAGTAAGTGCGCCCCTGCCCCCGTGTGTGCAAAAGTAAGTACACCCCCGCCCCCGTGTGTGCAAAAGTAAGGGCACCCTGCCCCGTGTGTGAGAAGTAAGTGCGCCCCCAGCCCAGGATGTGCAAAAGTAAGTGCGCCCCCGACCCCGGGTATGCAAAAGTAAGTGCGCCCCGGCCCCGGGTGTGCAAAAGAAAGTGGGCCCCGGCTGTGCAAAAGTAAGTGCGCCCCGGGTGTGCAAAAGTAAGAGCGCCCCCGACCCCATGTGTGCAAAAGTAAGTGCGCCCCCGGCCCCGGGTGTGAAAAGTAAGTGCACCCCCGGTCCCGGGTGTGAAAAGTAAGTGCACCCCCAATTCTGTGGGTGAAAAGTAAGTGCACCACCGCTCCCATGGGTGAAAAGGAAGTGCACCCTCGGTCCCGTGGGTGAAAAGTAAGTGCACCCCCGGTCCCGTGAGTTAAAAGTAAGTGCAACCCCGGTCCCGGGTATGCAAAAGTAAGAGCGCCCCGGCCCCGGGTGTGCAAAAGTGTGCCCCGGGTGTGCAAAAGTAAGTGCGCCCCGGGTGTGCAAAAGTAAGTGTGCCCCGGGTGTGCAAAAGTAAGAGCGCCCCGACCCCATGTGTGCAAAAGTAAGTGCGCCCCCGGCCCCGGGTGTGCAAAATTAAGTGCGCCCCCGGCCCCGGGTGTGCAAAAGTAAGTGCACCCCCGGTCCCAGGTGTGCAAAAGTAAGTGCGCCCCCGCCCCCGTGTGTGCAAAAGTAAGTACACCCCCGCCTCCGTGTGTGCAAAAGTAAGGGCACCCTGCCCCGTGTGTGAGAAGTAAGTGCGCCCCCAGCCCAGGATGTGCAAAAGTAAGTGCGCCCCCGGCCCCGGGTATGCAAAAGTAAGTGCGCCCCGGCCCCGGGTGTGCAAAAGTAAGTGTGCCCCGGGTGTGCAAAAGTAAGTGCGCCCCGGGTGTGCAAAAGTAAGTGCGCCCCGGGTGTGCAAAACTAAGTGCGCCCCGGGTGTGCAAAACTAAGTGGGCCCCGAGTGACCCCACCAGGACACAGTTTTGCCAGATAATATCAGCTCTTAAAGTGACCCGACCACCAAATCGGACCCTGAGGGGCACCGCCCACCAAATCGGACCCTGAGGGGCCCCGCCCACCAAATCGGCCCCTGAGGGGCCCCGCCCACCAAATCGGCCCCTGAGGGGCCCCGCCCACCAAATCGGACCCAGAGTGACCCCGCCCACCAAATCGGACCCAGAGTGACCCCGCCCACCAAATCGGACCCAGAGTGACCCCGCCCACCAAATTGGACCCAGAGTGACCCCGCCCACCAAATCGGACCCAGAGTGACCCCGCCCACCAAATCGGACCCAGAATGACCCCGCCCACCAAATCGGACCCAGAATGACCCCGCCCACCAAATCGGACCCAGAGTGACCCCGCCCACCAAATCGGACCCAGAGTGACCCCGCCCACCAAATCGGACCCAGAGTGACCCCGCCCACCAAATCGGACCCAGAGTGACCCCGCCCACCAAATCGGACCCAGAGTGACCCCGCCCACCAAATCGGACCCAGAGTCGCCCCGCCCACCAAATTGGCCCCCTGAGCGGCCCCGAACACCAAATCGGACCCAGAGTGACCCGGCCCACAAAATCGGACCCAGAGTGACCCCGCCCAAAAAAATCGGACCCAGAGTGACCCCGCCCACCAAATCGGACCCAGATTGACACCGCCCACCAAATCGGCCCCTGAGGGGCCCCAACCACCAAACGGGCACCTGAGGGGCACTCAAGTGTGAAAGCCTTGCAGGGGCAGCCCGGGCACCATTCCAAAGCACTATCTGTAGTTCCTTCAGGAAATACCCATCTAGTTATAGTGCTTTTGTAAAAAGCACTATATTGTTATTCCACCGTAGACAACTTCTTATTATAGTGCTTTGGAACAAAGCACTATATTGTTATTCCACCGTCGTCAACTTATTATAGTGCTTTTGTAAAAAGCACTATATTGTTATTCCACCGTAGTAAACTTCTTATTCTTCTTCTTATTCTTATTATTATTAGGCTTTTTTCCGCAATTAATGCGGCCCGAACCGCTGCACGCACAGACTCCAGTGAGGTGTCATTTCGAAGCCAGCGTCCATGAGAGGTGTGCTAAGTATTTTTCGTGTCGATCGGATTTGTAGTTTTGGCGCAATGTGCGTTTAAAAATTGATTCCCCCTCATTGGAAAGCATTGCCGCTATGCATTTCAATAGAGAAATTTTGACATAAGGTATAATGGCTGATTTCTGATGCAATTTTAAAATAACTGCCAACTGCCACCTGGCTGATTAGCTCATTGATATGCGAAGTCAGATCCAGTTACTATGCCAACGCGTACGAACTCTACATGACCCCACCAGGACACAGTTTTGTCAGATAATATCAGCTCTTAAAGTGACCCGCGCACCAAATTGGCACCTGAGGTGCGCAGCCCACCAAATCGGACCCGAGTGGCCCCGCCCACCAAATCGGACCCCGAGTGACCCCGCCCACCAAATGTGACCCAGAGTGACCCCGCCCACCAAATGTGACCCAGAGTGACCCCGCCCACCAAATGTGACCCAGAGTGACCCCGCCCGCCAAATGTGACCCAGAGTGACCCCGCCCGCCAAATGTGACCCAGAGTGACCCCGCCCGCCAAATGTGACCCAGAGTGACCCCGCCAGCCAAATGTGACCCAGAGTGACCCCGCCCGCCAAATGTGACCCAGAGTGACCCCGCCCGCCAAATGTGACCCAGAGTGACCCCGCCCGCCAAATGTGACCCAGAGTGACCCCGCCCGCCAAATGTCACCCAGAGTGACCCCGCCCGCCAAATGTGACCCAGAGTGACCCCGCCCGCCAAATGTGACCCAGAGTGACCCCGCCCGCCAAATGTGACCCAGAGTGACCCCGCCCGCCAAATGTGACCCAGAGTGACCCCGCCCGCCAAATGTGACCCAGAGTGACCCCGCCCGCCAAATGTGACCCAGAGTGACCCCGCCCGCCAAATGTGACCCAGAGTGACCCCGCCCGCCAAATGTGACCCAGAGTGACCCCGCCCGCCAAATGTGACCCAGAGTGACCCCGCCCGCCAAATGTGACCCAGAGTGACCCCGCCCGCCAAATGTGACCCAGAGTGACCCCGCCCGCCAAATGTGACCCAGAGTGACCCCGCCCGCCAAATGTGACCCAGAGTGACCCCGCCCGCCAAATGTGACCCAGAGTGACCCCGCCCGCCAAATGTGACCCAGAGTGACCCCGCCCGCCAAATGTGACCCAGAGTGACCCCGCCCGCCAAATGTGACCCAGAGTGACCCCGCCCGCCAAATGTGACCCAGAGTGACCCCGCCCGCCAAATGTGACCCAGAGTGACCCCGCCCGCCAAATGTGACCCAGAGTGACCCCGCCCGCCAAATGTGACCCAGAGTGACCCCGCCCGCCAAATGTGACCCAGAGTGACCCCGCCCGCCAAATGTGACCCAGAGTGACCCCGCCCGCCAAATGTGACCCAGAGTGACCCCGCCCGCCAAATGTGACCCAGAGTGACCCCGCCCGCCAAATGTGACCCAGAGTGACCCCGCCCGCCAAATGTGACCCAGAGTGACCCCGCCCGCCAAATGTGACCCAGAGTGACCCCGCCCGCCAAATGTGACCCAGAGTGACCCCGCCCGCCAAATGTGACCCAGAGTGACCCCGCCCGCCAAATGTCACCCAGAGTGACCCCGCCCGCCAAATGTGACCCAGAGTGACCCCGCCCGCCAAATGTGACCCAGAGTGACCCCGCCCGCCAAATGTGACCCAGAGTGACCCCGCCCGCCAAATGTGACCCAGAGTGACCCCGCCCGCCAAATGTGACCCAGAGTGACCCCGCCCGCCAAATGTGACCCAGAGTGACCCCGCCCGCCAAATGTGACCCAGAGTGACCCCGCCCGCCAAATGTGACCCAGAGTGACCCCGCCCGCCAAATGTGACCCAGAGTGACCCCGCCCGCCAAATGTGACCCAGAGTGACCCCGCCCGCCAAATGTGACCCAGAGTGACCCCGCCCGCCAAATGTGACCCAGAGTGACCCCGCCCGCCAAATGTGACCCAGAGTGACCCCGCCCGCCAAATGTGACCCAGAGTGACCCCGCCCGCCAAATGTGACCCAGAGTGACCCCGCCCGCCAAATGTGACCCAGAGTGACCCCGCCCGCCAAATGTGACCCAGAGTGACCCCGCCCGCCAAATGTGACCCAGAGTGACCCCGCCCGCCAAATGTGACCCAGAGTGACCCCGCCCGCCAAATGTGACCCAGAGTGACCCCGCCCGCCAAATGTGACCCAGAGTGACCCCGCCCGCCAAATGTGACCCAGAGTGACCCCGCCCGCCAAATGTGACCCAGAGTGACCCCGCCCGCCAAATGTGACCCAGAGTGACCCCGCCCGCCAAATGTGACCCAGAGTGACCCCGCCCGCCAAATGTGACCCAGAGTGACCCCGCCCACCAAATGTGACCCAGAGTGACCCCGCCCACCAAATGTGACCCAGAGTGACCCCGCCCCCCAAATGTGACCCAGAGTGACCCCGCCCACCAAATGTGACCCAGAGTGACCCCGCCCACCAAATGTGACCCAGAGTGACCCCGCCCACCAAATGTGACCCAGAGTGACCCCGCCCACCAAATGTGACCCAGAGTGACCCCGCCCACAAAATGTGACCCAGAGTGACCCCGCCCACCAAATGTGACCCAGAGTGACCCCGCCCACCAAATGTGACCCAGAGTGACCCCGCCCACCAAATGTGACCCAGAGTGACCCCGCCCACCAAATGTGACCCAGAGTGACCCCGCCCACCAAATGTGACCCAGAGTGACCCCGCCCACCAAATGGGACCCAGAGTGACCCCGCCCACCAAATGGGACCCAGAGTGACCCCGCCCACCAAATGGGACCCAGAGTGACCCCGCCCACCAAATGTGACCCAGAGTGACCCCGCCCACCAAATGTGACCCAGAGTGACCCCGCCCACCAAATGTGACCCAGAGTGACCCCGCCCACCAAATGTGACCCAGAGTGACCCCGACCACGAAATGTGACCCAGAGTGACCCCGACCACGAAATGTGACCCAGAGTGACCCCGACCACGAAATGTGACCCAGAGTGACCCCGACCACCAAATCGGACCCAGAGTGACCCCGACCACCAAATCGGACCCAGAGTGACCCCGCCCACCAAATCGTACCCAGAGTGACCCCGCCCACCAAATCGTACCCAGAGTGACCCCGCCCACCAAATCGTACCCAGAGTGACCCCGCCCACCAAATCGACCCAGAGTGACCCCGCCCACCAAATCGGACCCAGAGTGGCCCCGCCCACCAAATCGGACCCAGAGTGGCCCCGCCCACCAAATCAGCACCTGAGGGGCACCCAAGTGTGAAAGTCTTGCAGGGGCAGCCCGGGCACCATTCCAAAGCACTATCTGTAGTTCCTTCAGGAAATACCCATCTAGTTATAGTGCTTTTGTAAAAAGCACTATATTGTTATTCCCCCGTAGACAACTTCTTATTCTTCTTCTTATTCTTATTATTATTAGGCTTTTTTCCGCAATTAATGCGGCCCGAACCGCTGCACGCACAGACTCCAGTGAGGTGTCATTTCGAAGCCAGCGTCCATGAGAGGTGTGCTAAGTATTTTTCGTGTCGATCGGATGTGTAGTTTTGGCGCAATTAACGTTTGAAAATTGTTTTTCTCTCATTGGAATGCATTGCCAATGCATTTCAATAGGGAAATTTAGCCATAAGGTATAATGGCTGATTACTGAGGCAATTTAAAAAATAACTGCCAACTGCCACCTGGCTGATCAGCTCATTGATATGCGAAGCCAGACCCAGTTACTATGACAACGCCTACGAACTCTACATGACCCCACCAGGACACAGTTTTGCCAGATAATATCAGCTCTTAAAGTGACCCGCACACCAAATCTGACCCTGAGGTGCCCAGTGCACCCCCGATCCCGTCTGTGAAAAGTAAGTGCACCCCCAGTCCCGTGTGTGAAAAGTAAGTGCACCCCCGTTCCTGGTGTGAAAAGTAAGTGCACCCCGGTCCCATGTGTGTGAAAAGTAAGTGCACCCCCGGTCCCTTGTGTGAAAAGTAAGTGCACCCCGATCCCGTTTGTGAAAAGTAAGTGCACCCCCAGTCCCGTGGGTGAAAATTAAGTGCACCCCAGTCCCGTGTGTGAAAAGTAAGTGCACCCCCGGTCCTGAGTGTGAAAAGTAAGCGCACCCCAGGTCCCGTAAGTGAAAAGTAAGTGCACCCTCGGTCCCGTGGGTGAAAAGTAAGTGCACCCCGGTCCCGTGTGTGAAAAGTAAGTGCATCCCTGGTCCCGGGTGTGAAAAGTAAGTGCACCCCCGTCCCGTGGTTGAAAAGTAAGTGCACCCCCGGTCCCGTGTGTGAAAAATAAGGGCACCCTCGGTCCCGTGGGTGAAAAGTAAGTGCACCCCGATCCCGTGTGTGAAAAGTAAGTGCATCCCTGGTCCCGGGTGTGAAAAGTAAGTGCACCCCCGGTCCCGTGGGTGAAAAGTAAGTGCACCCCCGGTCCGGTGTGTGAAAAATAAGTGCACCCCAGTCCCATGGGTGAAAAGTAAGTGCACCCCCTGTCCCGTGGGTGAAAAGTAAGTGCACCCCCCCATGTGTGAAAAGTAAGTGCACTCCCGGTCCATGGGTGAAAAGTAAGTGCACCCCCGGTCCCGTGGGTGAAAAGTAAGTGCACCTCCGGTCCCGTGAGTGAAAAGTAAGTGCACCCCTGGTCCCGTGGGTGAAAAGTAATTGCACCCCCGGTCCCGTGGGTGAAAAGTAAGTGCACCCCCGGTCCCGTGGGTGAAAAGTAAGTGCACCCCCGTTCCCGTGAGAGAAAAGTAAGTGCACCCCCGTTCCCGTGTGTGAAAAGTAAGTGCACCCCCGATCCCGGGTGTGAAAAGTAAGTGCACCCCAGGTCCCGTGGGTGAAAAGTAAGTGCACCCCCAGTCCCATGGGTGAAAAGTAAGTGCACCCCCGCTCCCGTGGGTGAAAAGTATTGCACCCCGATCCCGTGTGTGAAAAGTAAGTGCACCCCCGGACTCGTGGGTGAAAAGTAAGTGCACCCCCGTACCCGTGGGTGAAAAGTAAGTGCACCCCCGATCCCAATCGGACCCAGAGTGACCCCGCCCACCAAATCGGACCCAGAGTGACCCCGCCCACCAAATCGGACCCAGAGTGACCCCGCCCACCAAATCGGACCCAGAGTGACCCCGCCCACCAAATCGGACCCAGAGTTACCCCGCCCACCAAATCGGACCCAGAGTGACCCCGCCCACCAAATCGGACCCAGAGTGACCCCGCCCACCAAATCGGACCCAGAGTGACCCCGCCCACCAAATCGGACCCAGAGTGACCCCGCCCACCAAATCGGACCCAGAGTGACCCCGCCCACCAAATCGGACCCAGAGTGACCCCGCCCACCAAATCGGACCCAGAGTGACCCCGCCCACCAAATCGGACCCAGAGTGACCCCGCCCACCAAATCGGACCCAGAGTGACCCCGCCCACCAAATCGGACCCAGAGTGACCCCGCCCACCAAATCGGACCCAGAGTGACCCCGCCCACCAAATCGGACCCAGAGTGACCCCGCCCACCAAATCGGACCCAGAGTGACCCCGCCCACCAAATCGGACCCAGAGTGACCCCGCCCACCAAATCGGACCCAGAGTGACCCCGCCCACCAAATCGGACCCAGAGTGACCCCGCCCACCAAATCGGACCCAGAGTGACCCCGCCCACCAAATCGGACCCAGAGTGACCCCGCCCACCAAATCGGACCCAGAGTGACCCCGCCCACCAAATCGGACCCAGAGTGACCCCGCCCACCAAATCGGACCCAGAGTGACCCCGCCCACCAAATCGGACCCTGAGGGGCCCCGCCCACCAAATCGGACCCAGTGTGACCACGCCCACCAAATCGGACCCTGAGGGGCCCCGCCCACCAAATCGGACCCTGAGGGGCACCGTCCACCAAATCGGACCCTGAGGGGCCCCGCCCACCAAATCGGACCCTGAGGGGCCCCGCCCACCAAATCGGACACTGAGGGGCCCCACCCACCAAATCAGCGCCTGAAGGGCACCCAAGTGTGAAAGTCTTGCAGGGGCAGCCCGGGCACCATTCCAAAGCACTATCTGTAGTTCCTTCAGGAAATACCCATCTAGTTCTTCTTCTTATTCTTATTATTATTAGGCTTTTTTCCGCAATTAATGCGGCCCGAACCGCTGCACGCACAGACTCCAGTGAGGTGTCATTTCGAAGCCAGCGTCCATGAGAGGTGTGCTAAGTATTTTTCGTGTCGATCAAATTTGTAGTTTTGGCGCAATGTGCGTTTAAAAATTGATTCCCCCTCATTGGAAAGCATTGCCGCTATGCATTTCAATAGAGAAATTTTGACATAAGGTATAATGGCTGATATCTGAGGCAATTTAAAAAATAACTGCCAACTGCCACCTGGCTGATCAGCTCATTGATATGCGAAGTCAGATCCAGTTACTATGCCAACGCGTACGAACTCTACATGACCCCACCAGGACACAGTTTTGCCAGATAATATCAGCTCTTAAAGTGACCCGCACACCAAATTGGCACCTGAGGTGCGCAGCCTACCAAATCGGACTCGAGTGGCCCCGCCCACCAAATCGGACCCCGAGTGGCCCCGCCCACCAAATCGGACCCAGAGTGACCCCGCCCACCAAATCGGACCCAGAGTGACCCCGCCTACCAAATCGGACCCAGAGTGACCCCGCCCACCAAATCGGACCCAGAGTGACCCCGCCCACCAAATGTGACCCAGAGTGACCCCGGCCACCAAATCGTACCCAGAGTGACCCCGGCCACCAAATCGGACCCAGAGTGTTCCCGCCCTCCAAATGTGACCCAGAGAGACCCCGCCCACCAAATGTGACCCAGAGTGACCTCGCCCACCAAATGTGACCCAGAGTGACCCCGCCCACCAAATGTGACCCAGAGTGACCCCGCCCACCAAATGTGACCCAGAGTGACCCCGCCCACCAAATGTGACCCAGAGTGACCCCGCCCACCAAATGTGACCCAGAGTGACCCCGCCCACCAAATGTGACTCAGAGTGACCCCGCCCACCAAATGTGACCCAGAGTGACCCCGCCCACCAAATGTGACCCAGAGTGACCCCGCCCACCAAATGTGACCCAGAGTGACCCCGCCCACCAAATGTGACCCAGAGTGACCCCGCCCACCAAATGTGACCCAGAGTGACCCCGCCCACCAAATGTGACCGAGTGACCCCGCCCACCAAATGTGACCCAGAGTGACCCCGCCCACCAAATGTGACCCAGAGTGACCCCGCCCACCAAATGTGACCCAGAGTGACCCCGCCCACCAAATGTGACCCAGAGTGACCCCGCCCACTAAATGTGACCCAGAGTGACCCCGCCCACCAAATGTGACCCAGACTGACCCCGCCCACCAAATGTGACCCAGAGTGACCCCGGCCACCAAATCAGACCCAGAGTGACCCCGGCCACCAAATCGTACCCAGAGTGACCCCGGCCACCAAATCGTACCCAGAGTGACCCCGGCCACCAAATCGTACCCAGAGTGACCCCGCCCACCAAATGTGACCCAGAGTGACCCCGCCCACCAAATGTGACCCAGAGTGACCCCGCCCACCAAATGTGACCCAGAGTGACCCCGCCCACCAAATGTGACCCAGAGTGACCCCGCCCACCAAATGTGACCCAGAGTGACCCCGCCCACCAAATGTGACCCAGAGTGACCCCGGCCACCAAATCAGACCCAGAGTGACCCCGGCCACCAAATCGTACCCAGAGTGACCCCGGCCACCAAATCGGACCCAGAGTGTTCCCGCCCTCCAAATGTGACCCAGAGAGACCCCGCCCACCAAATGTGACCCAGAGTGACCTCGCCCACCAAATGTGACCCAGAGTGACCTCGCCCACCAAATGTGACCCAGAGTGACCCCGCCCACCAAATGTGACCCAGAGTGACCCCGCCCACCAAATGTGACCCAGAGTGACCCCGCCCACCAAATGTGACCCAGAGTGACCCCGCCCACCAAATGTGACCCAGAGTGACCCCGCCCACCAAATGTGACCCAGAGTGACCCCGCCCACCAAATGTGACCCAGAGTGACCCCGCCCACCAAATGTGACCCAGAGTGACCCCGCCCACCAAATGTGACCCAGAGTGACCCCGCCCACCAAATGTGACCCAGAGTGACCCCGCCCACCAAATGTGACCCAGAGTGACCCCGCCCACCAAATGTGACCCAGAGTGACCCCGCCCACCAAATGTGACCCAGAGTGACCCCGCCCACCAAATGTGACCCAGAGTGACCCCGCCCACCAAATGTGACCCAGAGTGACCCCGCCCACCAAATGTGACCCAGAGTGACCCCGCCCACCAAATGTGACCCAGAGTGACCCCGCCCACCAAATGTGACCCAGAGTGACCCCGCCCACCAAATGTGACCCAGAGTGACCCCGCCCACCAAATGTGACCCAGAGTGACCCCGCCCACCAAATGTGACCCAGAGTGACCCCGCCCACCAAATGTGACCCAGAGTGACCCCGCCCACCAAATGTGACCCAGAGTGACCCCGCCCACCAAATGTGACCCAGAGTGACCCCGCCCACCAAATCGGACCCAGAGTGACCCCGCCCACCAAATCGGACCCTGAGGGGCCCCGCCCACCAAATCGGACCCAGAGTGACCCCGCCCACCAAATCGACCCAGAGTCACCCCGCCCACCAAATGTGACCCAGAGTGACCCCGCTCACCTAATCGGACCCAGAGTGACCCCGCCTACCAAATCGGACCCTGAGGGGCCCCGACCACCAAATCGGACCCTGAGGGGCCCCGACCACCAAATCGGACCCTGAGGGGCCCCGACCACCAAATCGGACCCTGAGGGGCCCCGACCTCCAAATCGGACCCTGAGGGGCCCCGACCACCAAATCGGACCCTGAGGGGCCCCGACCACCAAATCGGACCCTGAGGGGCCCCGACCACCAAATCGGACCCTGAGGGGCCCCGACCACCAAATCGGACCCTGAGGGGCCCCGACCACCAAATCGGACCCTGAGGGGCCCCGACCACCAAATCGGACCCTGAGGGGCCCCGACCACCAAATCGGACCCTGAGGGGCCCCGACCTCCAAATCGGACCCTGAGGGGCCCCGACCTCCAAATCGGACCCTGAGGGGCCCCGACCTCCAAATCGGACCCTGAGGGGCCCCGACTACCAAATCGGACCCTGAGGGGCCCCGACCACCAAATCGGACCCTGAGGGGCCCCGACCACCAAATCGGACCCTGAGGGGCCCCGACCACCAAATCGGACCCTGAGGGGCCCCGACCACCAAATCGGACCCTGAGGGGCCCCGACCACCAAATCGGACCCTGAGGGGCCCCGACCACCAAATCGGACCCTGAGGGGCCCCGACCACCAAATCGGACCCTGAGGGGCCCCGACCTCCAAATCGGACCCTGAGGGGACCCGACCTCCAAATCGGACCCTGAGGGGCCCCGACCTCCAAATCGGACCCTGAGGGGCCCCGACCACCAAATCGGACCCTGAGGTGCCCCGCCCACCAAATCGGACCCTGAGGGGCCCCGACCACCAAATCGGACCCAGAGGTGTCCCACCCACCAAATCGGACCCTGAGTGACCTTGCCCACCAAATCGGACCCTGAGTGACCCTGCCCACCAAATCAGACCCTGAGTGACCCCGCCCACCAAACCTGCGCCTGAGGGGCACTCAAGTGTGAAAGTCTTGCAGGGCAGCCCGGGCACCATTCCAAAGCACTATCTGTAGTTCCTTCAGGAAATACCCATCTAGTATTAATATTGTAATCCGAACGTGGTTAACTTATTATTTTTAGGCTTGTTTCCGCAATTAATGCGGCCCGAACCGCTGCACGCACAGACTCCATTGAGGTGTCGTTTCGAAGCCAGCGTCCACGAGAGGTGTGCTAAGTATTTTTCATGTTGATCCGATTTGTAGTTTTTTTTTAAAAATCGCATTTAAAAAAAAAAAATTCCCATAGGAAATAATGGCGAACTTTTCATTACCCCCAACTTGACCTTCCAAAGATGGCAGCTATGCAAATGTACAATGTCCATTTTAGGACATGATCATTTATCAAAGTCAAACATCAGAATAAAGTGACTATGACACCCTCCCGTCCCGTGGGTGAAAAGTAAGTGCACCCCCGGTCCCCTGTGTGAAAAGTAAGTGCGCCCCCGGCCCCCAAATTGTACCCCGAGTGACCCCGCCCCCCAAATCGGACCCCGTGTGACCCCGCCCCCCAAATCGGACCCCGAGTGACTCCGTTCCCCGAAATCAGACCCTGAGTAATCCCGCCCCCCAAATCGGACCCCGAGTGACTCCGTCCCCCAAATCGGACCCCGAGTGACCCCGCTCCCCAAAGCGGACCCCGAGTGACCCCGCCCCCCAAATCGGACCCCGAGTGATTCCGCTCCCAAATCGGACCCCGAGTGACCCCGCCCCCCAAATCGGACCCCGAGTGACCCCGCCCACCAAATCGGACCCAGAGTGGCCCCGCCCACCAAATCGGACCCAGAGTGGCCCCGCCCACTAAATCGGACCCAGAGTGGCCCCGCCCACCAAATCTGACCCAGAGGTGCCCCGCCCACCAAATCTGACCCAGAGGTGCCCCGCCCACCAAATCTGACCCAGAGGTGCCCCGCCCCCCAAATCTGACCCAGAGGGGCCCCGCTCACCAAATCGGACCCCCAGGGGCCCCGCCCACCAAATCGGACCATCAGGGGCCCCGCACACCAAATCGGACCATCAGGGGCCCCGCCCACCAAATCGGACTCCCAGGGGCCCCGCCCACCAAATCTGACCCAGAGGTGCCCCGCTCACCAAATCTGACCCAGAGGTGCCCCGCCAACCAAATCTGACCCAGAGGTGCCCCGCCAACCAAATCTGACCCAGAGGTGCCCCGCCCACCAAATCTGACCCAGAGGTGCCCCGCCCACCAAATCAGACCCAGAGGGGCCCCGCCCACCAAATCAAACCCTGAGGGGCCCCGCCCACCAAATCGGACCCTGAGGGGCCCCGCCCACCAAATCGGACCCTGAGGGGCCCCGCCCACCAAATCAGACCCTGAGGGGCCCCGCCCACCAAATCGGACCCTGAGGGGCCCCGCCCACAAAATCGGACCCTGAGGGGCCCCGCCCACCAAATCGGACCCTGAGGGGCCCCGCCCACCAAATCGGACCCTGAGGGGCCCCGCCCACCAAATCGGACCCTGAGGGGCCTTGCCCACCAAATCGGCCCCTACCACCAAATTGGCCCCCGAGCGGCCCCGACCACCAAATCGGCACCAGAGGGTCACCCAAGCGTGAAAGTCTTGCAGGGGCAGCCCGGGCACCATTCCAAAGCACTATCTGTAGTTCCTTCAGGAAATACCCATCTAGTATTAATATTGTAATCCGAACGTGGTTAACTTCTTACTATTTTTAGGCTTTTTTCCGCAATTAATGCGGCCCGAACCGCTGCACGCACAGACTCCATTGAGGTGTCGTTTCGAAGCCAGCGTCCACGAGAGGTGTGCTAAGTATTTTTCATGTTGATCCGATTTGTAGTTTTTTTTAAAAATCGCATTTAAAAAAAAAAAATTCCCATAGGAAATAATGGCGAACTTTCCATTACCCCCAACTTGACCTTCCAAAGATGGCAGCTATGCAAATGTACAGTGTCCATTTTAGGACATGATCATTTATCAAAGTCAAACATCAGAATAAAGTGACTGACACCCTCCCGTCCCGTGGGTCGGGACCCCCGGTCCCCCGCACCCCCGGTCCCCTGTGTGAAAAGTAAGTGCGCCCCCGGCCCCCAAATCATACCCCGAGTGACCCCGCCCACCAAATCGGACCCCAAGTGACCCCGCCCACCAAATCGGACCCAGTGTGACCCCGCCCACCAAATCTGACCCCGCCCACCAAATCTGACCCAGAGTGGCCCAGCCCACCAAATCTGACCCAGAGGTGCCCCGCCCACCAAATCTGACCCAGAGGTGCCCCGCCCATTAAATCTGACCCAGAGGTGCCCCGCCCACCAAATCTGACCCAGAGTTGCCCCGCCCACCAATTCTGACCCAGAGGTGCCCCGCCCACCAAATCTGACCCAGAGGTGCCCCGCCCATCAAATCTGACCCAGAGGTGTCCCGCCCCCCAAATCTGACCCAGAGGGGCCCCGCCCACCAAATCTGACCCCCCAGGGGCCCCGCCCACCAAATCTGACCCCCAGGGGCCCCGCCCACCAAATCTGACCCAGAGGTGCCCCGCCCACCAAATCTGACCCAGAGGTGCCCCACCCACCAAATCTGACCCAGAGGTGCCCCGCCCACCAAATCTGACCCAGAGGTGCCCCGCCCACCAAATCTGACCCAGTGTGACCCCGCCCACCAAATCTGACCCAGAGTGGCCCAGCCCACCAAATCTGACCCAGAGGTGCCCCGCCCACCAAATCTGACCCAGAGGTGCCCCGCCCATTAAATCTGACCCAGAGGTGCTCCGCCCACCAAATCTGACCCAGAGTTGCCCCGCCCACCAAATCTGACTCAGAGTTGCCCCGCCCACCAATTCTGACCCAGAGGTGCCCCGCCCATCAAATCTGACCCAGAGGTGCCCCGCGCCCCAAATCTGACCCAGAGGGGCCCCGCCCACCAAATCTGACCCAGAGGGGCCCCGCCCACCAAATCTGACCCCCAGGGCCCCACCCACCAAATCTCACTCCCAGGGGCCCCACCCACCAAATCTGACCCAGAGGTGCCCCGCCCACCAAATCTGACCCAGAGGTGCCCCGCCCATCAAATCTGACCCAGAGGGGCCCCGCCCACCAAATCTGACCCAGAGGGGCCCCGCCCACCAAATCTGACCCAGAGGGGCCCCGCCCACCAAATCTGACCCCCAGGGACCCCGCCCACCAAATCTCACTCCCAGGGGCCCCACCCACCAAATCTGACCCAGAGGTGCCCCGCCCATCAAATCTGACCCAGAGTTGCCCCGCCCACCAATTCTGACCCAGAGGTGCCCCGCCCATCAAATCTGACCCAGAGGTGCCCCGCGCCCCAAATCTGACCCAGAGGGGCCCCGCCCACCAAATCTGACCCAGAGGGGCCCCGCCCACCAAATCTGACCCCCAGGGCCCCACCCACCAAATCTCACTCCCAGGGGCTCCACCCACCAAATCTGACCCAGAGGTGCCCCGCCCACCAAATCTGACCCAGAGGTGCCCCGCCCATCAAATCTGACCCAGAGGGGCCCCGCCCACCAAATCTGACCCAGAGGAGCCCCGCCCACCAAATCTGACCCAGAGGGGCCCCACCCACCAAATCTGACCCCCAGGGGCCCCGCCCACCAAATCTCACTCCCAGGGGCCCCACCCACCAAATCTGACCCAGAGGTGCCCCGCCCATCAAATCTGACCCAGAGGTGCCCCGCCCACCAAATCTGACCCAGAGGTGCCCCGCCAACCAAATCTGACCCAGAGGTGCCCCGCCCACCAAATCTGACCCAGAGGTGCCCCGCCCACCAAATCTGACCCAGAGGTGCCCCGCCCACCAAATCTGACCCAGAGGTGCCCCGCCCACCAAATCTGACCCAGAGGTGCCCCGCCCACCAAATCTGACCCAGAGGTGCCCCGCCCACCAAATCTGACCCAGAGGTGCCCCGCCCACCAAATCTGACCCAGAGGTGCCCCGCCCACCAAATCTGACCCAGAGGTGCCCCGCCCACCAAATCGGACCCAGAGGTGCCCCGCCCACCAAATCGGACCCAGAGGTGCCCCGCCCACCAAATCGGACCCAGAGGTGCCCCGCCCACCAAATCTGACCCAGAGGTGCCCCGCCCATCAAATCTGACCCAGAGGTGCCCCGCCCATCAAATCTGACCCAGAGGTGCCCCGCTCACCAAATCTGACCCAGAGGTGCCCCGCCCATCAAATCTGACCCAGAGGTGCCCCGCCCATCAAATCTGACCCAGAGGTGCCCCGCCCATCAAATCTGACCCAGAGGTGCCCCGCCCATCAAATCTGACCCAGAGGTTCCCCGCCCATCAAATCTGACCCAGAGGTGCCCCGCCCATCAAATCTGACCCAGAGGTGCCCCGCTCACCAAATCTGACCCAGAGGTGCCCCGCCAACCAAATCTGACCCAGAGAGGCCCCGCCCACCAAATCTGACCCAGAGGTGCCCCGCCAACCAAATCTGACCCAGAGGTGCCCTGCCCACCAAATCTGACCCAGAGGCGCCCCGCCCATCAAATCTGACCCAGAGGCGCCGCCCATCAAATCTGACCCAGAGGCGCCCCGCCCATCAAATCTGACCCAGAGGTGCCCAGCCTACCAAATCTGACCCAGAGGTGCCCCGCCCAGTAAATCTGACCCACAGGTGCCCCGCCCACCAAATCTGACCCAGAGGTGCCCCGCCCACCAAATCTTACCCAGAGGTGCCCCGCCCACCAAATCTTACCCAGAGGTGCCCCGCCAACCAAATCTGACCCAGAGGTACCCCGCCCACCAAATCGGACCCCCAGGGGCCCCGCCCACCAAATCGGACCCCCAGGGGCCCTGCCCACCAAATCGAACCCCCAGGGGCCCCGCCCACTAAATCCTCAACCCTGAGGGGCTACAACTACCAAACCAGCGCCTGAGGGGCACCCAAGTGTGAAAGTCTTCCAGGGGCAGCCCGGGCACCATTCCAAAGCACTATCTGTAGTTCCTTCAGGAAATACCCATCTAGTATTATTATTGTAATCCGAACGTGGTAAACTTATTATTATTCAGTTTTTTTCTGCAATTAATGCGGCCCGAACCGCTGCACGCACAGACTCCAGTGAGGCGTCATTTCGAAGCCAGCGTCCACGAGAGGTGTGCTAAGTATTTTTCGTGTCGATCCGATTTGAAGTTTTTTTAAAAATTGCATTTTATAAAAAAAAAATTCCCATAGGAATTAATGGCGAACTTTCCATTACCCACAACTTGACCTTCCAAAGATGGCAGCTATGCAAATGTACGGTGTCCATTGTAGGACATGATCATTTATCAAAGTCAAACATCAGAATAAAGTGACTATGACACTCTCTCGTCCCGTGGGTGAAAAGTAAGTGCACCCCAATCCCGTGTGTGAAGAGTAAGTGCACCGAGTGGCCCCGCCCCCCAAATCTGACCCCGAGTGGCCCCACCCCCCAAATCGGACCCCGAGTGACCTCGCCCACCAATTCAGACCCCGAGAGGCCCCGTCCACCAAAACGGATTCTGAGGGGCCCCGCCCACCAATTCGGACCCCGAGGGGCTCCGCCCACCAATTCAGACCCCAAGGGGCCCTGCTCACCAAATCGGACCCCGAGGGACCCCGCCCACCAATTCGGACCCCGAGGGGCTCCGCCCACCAATTCAGACCCCGTGGGGCCCTGCTCACCAAATCGGACCCCGAGGGACCCCACCCACCAAATCGGACCCCGAGTGGCCCCGCCCAACAAATCGGACCCCGAGCGGCCCCGCCCCCCGAATCGGACCCAGAGCGACCCCGCCCACCAAATCCGACCCAGAGTGACCCCGCCCACCAAATCGGACCCAGAGTGACCCCGCCCACCAAATCGGGCCCAGAGTGACCCCGCCCACCAAATCGGACCCAGAGTGACCCCGCTCACCAAATGTGACCCAGAGTGACCCCGCCCACCAAATGTGACCCAGAGTGACCCCGCCCACCAAATGTAACCCAGAGTGACCCCGCCCACCAAATGTAACCCAGAGTGACCCCGCCCACCAAACGTGACCCAGAGTGACCCCGCCCACCAAACGTGACCCAGAGTGACCCCGCCCACCAAACGTGACCCAGAGTGACCCCGCCCACCAAATGTGACCCAGAGCGACCCCGCCCACCAAATCCGACCCAGAGTGACCCCGCCCACCAAATCGGACCCAGAGTGACCCCGCCCACCAAATCGGGCCCAGAGTGACCCCGCCCACCAAATCGGACCCAGAGTGACCCCGCTCACCAAATGTGACCCAGAGTGACCCCGTCCACCAAATGTGACCCAGAGTGACCCCACCCACCAAATGTGACCCAGAGTGACCCCGCCCACCAAATGTGACCCAGAGTGACCCCGCCCACCAAATGTGACCCAGAGTGACCCCGCCCACCAAATGTGACCCAGAGTGACCCCGCCCACCAAATGTGACCCAGAGTGACCCCGCCCACCAAATGTGACCCAGAATCACCCCGCCCACCAAATGTGACCCAGAGTGACCCCGCCCACCAAATGTGACCGAGTGACCCCACCCACCAAATGTGACCAAGTGACCCCACCCACCAAATGTGACCCATAGTGACCCCGCCCACCAAATATGACCCAGAGTGACCCCGCTCACCAAATCGGACCCAGAGTGACCCCGCCCACCAAATCGGACCCAGAGTGACCCCGCCCACCAAATCGGACCCAGAGTGACCCCGCCCACCAAATCGGACCCAGAGTGACCCCGCCCACCAAATCGGACCCAGAGTGACCCCGCCCACCAAATCGGACCCTGAGGGGCCCCGCCCACCAAATCAGACCCAGAGTGACCCCGCCCACCAAATCGACCCAGAATGATCCCACCCACCAAATCGGACCCTGAGGGGCACCCAAGTGTGAAAGTCTTGCAGGGGCAGCCCGGACACCATTCCAAAGCACTATCTGTAGTTCCTTCAGGAAATACCCATCTAGTTATTTTTGAAATTCATCGGTAGCTGCTGCATTTCCTACCTTAGGCTTATACTCGAGTCAAGAAGTTTTTCCAGTTTTTTGTGGCAAAATTAGGGGGGTCGGCTTATAGTCGGGTCGGCTTATACTCGAGTATATACGGTACTTACCCATTTACACACATATTCCCCAAGACCCAACATTCTCATTTTATGTTCCAACCTCTTGCGTGGCACAGTATCAACCGCTTTGGAAAAATCAAGATATACCACGGCCAATGCCTCACCTTGGTCCAGTCTATAGCTTACCTCTTCATAAAAACTGATTTGATTGGTTTGACAGGAGCGATTCCTCACAAACCCATGCTGATATGGAGTTAAGCAATTATTCTCATTGACATAATCCAGAATAACATCCCTCAGAAACCCTTCAAATATTTTGTCAACAATAGTGGTTAGACTTACTGACCTATAATTTCCAGGTTCACTTTTATCATTAAGAAGTATCTTCAATTAAAGGCTCATTCAGCCGAATGTATTAAAAGTCCATGGTTGTCAGTATGCAAAATGGGAAATATTCAGATGGTACACTGACTTACACAAGTAAATATGGTGGTTCACATGAATGTTTTTACAAGCTGATCGATAGTATGTAAAAAACTGTATCATGCAATACTTTGATCTGTATTGTGGATTACACTCGCCCATTATAAGTTTACAGGTGCATACAAAATGGCTCATATATAGGTTACCATCCAAAGGTAATGAATTTTTCATGGATACATTACAATAATAAAGATAAGCAACTGTACTTTACCTTTATTATTTATTAAATTGTCCATGTAAAAAATAGATGCCATACAGACATATAAAACAGACATACAGTTTGTATATGGACATAAAAACTGAGATACACATACACCATAGAGATGACAATATAGATGAAAAAATCATCACTTTTTGTTTCTGAACATAAAACAGATTATTTCGCATATGTGGTGAACCCAGTCTAAAGAAGAAAAACATAGCCCTGCTCTCAATATCATCGATTCTGTCTGAGATTAAATGAAGAGAAAGAAGATTTTGCGCAAGCCTATATCCATAGAAGATCTGTGGTTATTTCTCCGAGATTTAGGCACTCCGTTATTGAGAGAGATTGTTCCAAACTATAGATGTACCTAGAAGAATTGATGGTGTTTTGACGGCACACCAAATATTGATTTGATTCAGATTTATTTTCCATTCATCAAATTTTCATCTTGATATTTGATAAGGATAAACTATTAAAACTTTTATTTTTTTTAAAGCATTTATACTTTGCAGCATTTTTTCAACACCTGTCAAAAACTTTTTGAATAGTACTGTTTATTATAAGTATACAAAACATACATTCACGTTAGAGTAACTAAAAAATGCATACATGGTATGAATGGAATAACATACACGCACAGGTGCTGAATATGGATTTCAAAGTTTAGCTTGGTATAATTGACTACAACATGGGACCTTTATATAAAATGGAATGGTCCAGCATGGGATGAGACTCTCTTATTTCAATTATCTAAATTATTTATTTGCCTCCCAACAAAATGCACATTTTTTCACTTACCAAGAGGATATTTCTCTAACAAGTAGAGATAGCTTGCAAAGAAATCTGTTCGTATTGCCTTGTGAAGAACAAATGACATACTATGTCTGCAGAGTTCTTCATCCGTCTTGTGCCAGCGTGACTTAAAGGCAAGGTGAGCTCCCAGGTACTCCATGTTTGTGTTTTGATATCAATGAACAAGTAAACCATAATCCACAAGCTTGTAGTCTTTAGCTCTTCAGTTTTTGCATGTGTCACTTTATGCCAGGAAGTGTAAGAAGCTTCTGGCATTAGCAGTGAGAATTTTGTGAACTCGCAGCAGGTGCTGTTGGGAACTGATAGTAAAACTTAGCCATGAACTAAGTGCTCTGTAAGTGTAAAATGATATGATCTCTGAATGAGTTCAACTTGAGTCAAAAAGGCCACTCTATTTCTGGAGAATGTACTGGGCAGAGCAGGAGCAGATTAGGAATTTTACAAGTATACAATGTGTGTCATCATCTATTTAGGCATCAAACACGTGAAAAAAATAAACCATATCTGAAAAAAAGGATTTCCAGGAAAAAATGAATAAGCTAATATCTGGAGTTGACTGAGGTCTTTATTTTGCTGCTATTTTATCAGACTGTCAGAGTACATGTTCTGGTGTTTATCGAGTAGCTTAATTATTAATCCGACTTATGCTTCATGCACAAACGTTTTAGATAAGTTAAAAATGGCTGCTCTACCAGCGTTTATCTCTAGTCTAAATTAATTAAGTGCAGTATTTTTTATTAACCTCAATACAACAAAGCAATGTATAGAAATGAAAAAGGCAATGTTTTTAGTTATTTTTGGTCCTGCTCTTTGCCACTCATATTTTAATCTGAACAATAAATGTACTGTTTTGTGGAATACTACGAGTGCTGGCTTCTACATGGATCTATCCATAACAATATGATGTCATCTGTGAACCTGTCTACGGGGATTAAGACGTTTTTTGCACTGTAATTAACAGTAACCAATCAGATTTCATCTTTTTTCCAGTGCAAATTTGAAAATAAAATATAATTGGTTGCTGTGGGTAACATACTTGTTAGAATTGATTTTACGTATGACCAAAGCCTGTTTTAGGCAAAGTGGGACCCTGGGGAAAAGTTTAACCCCTTAATGACCTGGGGTATTTCTGTTTTTGCATTTTTGTTTTTCGCTCCCCTCCTTCCCAGAGCCATAACTTTTTTATTTTTCTGTCAATATGGCCATGTAAAGGCCTATCATTTGCGGGACAAGTTGTACTTTTGAATGACACCTTTGGTTTTACCATGTTATCTACTAGAAAATGGGAAAAAAATTCCAAGTGCAGTGAAATTGCAAAAAAAGTTCAATCCCACACGTGCTTTTTGTTTGACTTTTTTGCTAGGTTCACTAAATGCTAAAACTGACCTGCCATTATGATTCTCCAGGTCATTATGAGTTCATAGATACCAAACATGTCTAGGTTCTTTTTTATCTAAGTGGTGAAAAAAATTACAAACTTTGCTACAAAAAAAAAAAAGTGCAATTTTCCAATACCCGTATTGTCTCCATTTTTCGTGATCTGGGGTTGGGTGAGGGCTTATTTTTGCATGCCGAGCTGATGTTTTTAATGATATAATTTTGGTGGAGATACGTTCTTTTGATCGCCCGTTATTGCATTTTAATGCAATGTAGCGGTGACCAAAACCGTAATTCTGGCGTTTTGAATTTTTTATCGCTACGCCGTTTAGCAATCAGGTTAATCCTTTTTCTTATTGATAGAGCGGGTGGGGTGATTCTGAATATGTGTAGGTCTGATTTTTTTTCATTGTTTATTTTGATTGGGGCGAAGGGGGGTGATTAAGCCTTTTATATTTTTTTTCATATTTTTTAAAATATTTTTTTTTACTTTTGGCATGCTTCAATAGCCTCTATGGGAGGCTAGAAGCTGCCACAACTTGATAGGCTCTTCTATATAGAGGCAATGCTCAGATCGCCCCTATGTAGCAAAATTACTGCATTGCAATGATCGCCGACCACAGGGTGGCGCTCAAGCAATCCAGCATCAACAACCATAGAGGTCTCAAGGACAGAAAGGGATTAAAGTGGGTCTCCAAATGCTAACATATTGCACTATCATGCAGAAACATTTTGGTTGCATTTACATGCGTTGCGTTCAGGCTGTTAAACGAGTATGATCGACAATATTGAAGTCGTCATGTGACGCTTGTTTCCCAGCCCCTTTACACCAGCTGAGGAAGTATGATGGGCATAGAATGATCATTAGTAGATCAAACTGTCCACATACAGTTATTAGCAGCATTTCTGAAGTTTTCACTGGGGGATGTGCTGCTGAGAACAATGATTTATGTTTTGGCATAAACAGTCCAATCGCTCTATGAATAGGCAGCATTTTGATTGTTTAGTATAATGCATCCCATAGTCCTTCATATAGTATAATGCACTCCCCATAATCCTCCATATAGTATAATGTGCCCCATAATCTTCCACATAGTATAATGTACCCATACTCCTCCAGACAGTATAATAAACTCCCTATAGTGCTCCATACACTATAATGCATTCCCCATAGTCGTCCATAGTATAATACACTCCCCATAGTCCTCCATATAGTAAAATGTATCCCATAGTCCTCCATATTGTATAATGCACCCTCCATATAGTACAATGCACTACCCTTAGTATAATGCACCCCATAGTTCTTCATATAGAATAATGCATTCCCCATAGTCCTTCATATCAAGGGCAGACAGTAACAGCTTGGGGCCCCTGTGCATAGCAACCCATTTTTATTACATACCGTCCTCTCTGGGGGCGTGTCCTGGCTGCTGCAAAGTGAGGAAGCAGGAGTCTTAAGCTCTCACAGAAACCCTGACAACAAAGCGTCAAAAGTGACTTTGAGACCTTTTTTTGCCAAGATTTTGCCTTCAATCAAAAGCCTAACTTCTAAAGCTTAAAATGAGACCAAAACCAGGTCTCTAGGCAAAGCAGAAACCGAGATAGGAACATCTGAACTTTCTGTGCTAGAAGCACCTCATGGTGACACTGCCATTGTGAGAAGTCTTTGTCTCCCCTCCTGAAGGATTACAACATCTACAGGCTCTCACACACTGGAGCTGAGCAGTGACAAGCAGCTGAAGAAAGAGCCTGTTGCTGGGGATATCCCCAGACACCTCTGGCTGCCAGGAGGATTGCAGTTCGATTATTGCGGCGCAGGACCGTGGGGGCCGCTCCAGAGCCCCCCTCATCACAGCTGAGGGGCCGCTCCGGACCGCTGCAGCGGCGGGAGGGAGACCTTTTGCCGCTGCGGCCGTCGCTGGAGAGGACACCTCTGCGCCAGATGTGAAGCCGCGACCTGCCGCTAATTACTAGAGGACACAGCAAACTAGGACGCGAGCACCGCAGCACCGCCTTCTCAGGCCAGGATCCGGAGATCTACAGCTGGTCCAGGAGCAACCGTCACCGCAGCCTGAGAGGACGGCACACTGTAGCAGAACCCCTGCAAAAGTATCACAGCATTACAGTAGCGGCCGCAGGAACTGGTGCCGGAGACACAGCAGCACCACCTTAATAGGCAGAAGGTAAGACTGCTACAGAAATCACCCCTAGTACCGACGAGCATATTTAAAGCTGGGAGCACGCAGCTATGGAACACTGATAACTTTATTAGCGGAAGCCGCGCTGTGGTATAAATCTGTGTACTGTTTGCCGGAAAATACTGCAATAAGGTGCGGGTAGCAAAGCTGTGGAATATAAATAATTATCTCTGCTGGCAAGGAGCAGCGCGCTGTTAAAGAATTGTGCACTGTGATCCGGAAGGTACTGCAATAGTGAGCGGGCAGTAAAGCTGTGGAATAAACAACTGCTTTCATATAAAGTAAGGGGTATAAATCCTGAGAGGCTAAGACTATATAACAGAGGGGACTTTGGAGCTGTGTACCACCAAAATAACATCAATTAGTGTGCATATAGGCACAAACAAGTTAGAGTGATTATCACATACTGTGGCAGAGCTGGGCAGTGGCAGCAGAGCGGGGAGGTGCACTTAGGCTACGTTTACATTAGCGTTGCGCGCCGCTGCGTCGGCGACGCAACGCACGGCGCACAAAAAACGCGCGCAAACGCACGCAAAAACGCTGCGTTTTGCGACGTGTGCGTCGCTTTTTGACGAAAATCGGACGCACGAAAAATGCAACTTGTTGCATTTTCTTGCGTCCGACGCTAGCGTCGGAAATGACGTACGTGTCGGAAAACGCAACAAAAAAACGCAGGCGTCCCCCATGTTAAACATAGGGGCGCGTCGCCGCTGCGTCGCCGACGCACATTAGCGGAACGCTAATGTGAACGTAGCCTTAGCCTTGCATAGTGGTAACCTGAGTACAGAAACCTAACATATGTGAAGATACTATTATCACTGTACAAAATAAATCTGGGGAGATCCCACAAAAAGTAACCTATAAAGGGATTGTGGTCACATTATAATCGTAATACTTATTAAATGGAGCAAAGAACCGGAATAAAAAAACACGCTTCCAGATCATATGTGGACATACCTAATTTGCTGAGCCCAGACAAGTCTAGATCCCCACAAAAAGGGGACGATTATAAATCAAATAAAGCAACAGGGTTGCAATCAAGTAACATAAAAATGGCTTTGCAAAAAAGTGTGCCTGCAACACGGTCCAACAGCACAAAAACAAACACAGAAGTGAAAGTTAAAGGTGCCCCTTCTCCACCTGTTGTTATCCCAGCTGGGGTACAGGCGATGGATACTTCCTTGTCAGCAAAAAGATCCGCTTCTGAGGAGCCATTAGTACCTATAGGTAACACTAAAAGGGATCGTCCGGACTCGGACATAGGGGCAGTTAAACCAAATATTCAAGAAGAATTTTTTCAAACCATCATATCATTAATAGATGACAAACTAAACGCCGGATTTGCTAAACACAATTCAATATTTGAAGAAGTATGTGAAGGTTTTGCAAAAAAACTGGAACTGCAAGACTCTAGAATATTTGAATTAGAACAGAAAACGGAGTCCCTAACTACCCAAAACATGGCACTAAAAAAGGAAATAAATGACATGAGGCTTAAAATAGCGGACATTGAAGATAGGAGTCGCATGAATAATCTAAAAATAAGGGGTATACCGGAGGAAGTAAAACAGTCAGACCTTCCGGACTTTGTAAAAACAGTGTTCAAAAAAGCTTTGCCCGATATCTCAAATCTGGAACTTTGCATTGACAGAGCCCATAGATTGCCTAAACCAAAAGGAATATCAGAGGAGAAGCCTAGGGACACTATTCTCCGCTTACATTTTTACGGGACTAAAGAAAAAATACAGAATTTTGTCAAAGATAAGGGATCCCTACCGGAACCTTATGATAGGTTGAAAATCTTCACAGACCTTTCTAAACATACATTGGATACGCGCAGGTCCTTTAAACCTCTGACTGATATTCTCAAGGAGGAACATATCCAATACAAGTGGGGTTTCCCTACAAAGCTTATGTTTCATTATAAGGACAAATTCAAGATCATTAACTCAGTAGAGGAGGGTCTGAACCTCTTTAGATCTCAAAATTGACAGAACTGGGTAGTTTTTCTAACCTTTTCTCTCCTTTATAATAGGCTTTAGTTAAAAGATGGTCTCTAATTAAGGGGGTATTGTGGGAGTTTTATTATACACAAACTTTTCCCCCATTGGATCAAAGGTCCCTTTAGGGACGAAGATCGGTCGATTGAACTGGATTATTTGAAGTTAAACAACACAACTGGTTTTTCTTTTCTTTTTTTTCTCTTTTATTTTCTATATTTCTAGTTCAATCTTGATATTCTTTAGGTATTAAATTTGTTTAAAGTTTTTTTCTTGCAGCATCGTCAACGGTCCACAACATGCAACTGAAATTCATGTCCTACAACGTCAGGGGACTCAACAGTCCGTGGAAGAGGTGTGCCGTCTGGAAGGAGATTAAACAACTGCAGGCAGAAATTGTATGCCTGCAGGAAACAAAGCTCCGAGAAGGTAATCACCCCACATTCTCAAATAAAAACTTCTCACACTGCTTTTCTTCATTGACCAAAGGAAGGAAGGCAGGAGTGATTACATTGGTTAAAAACACTGTTCCATTCCAACTTATAGAAGAGGTTAAAGACACAAATGGCAGATTTCATATTTTAATTTGTCAAATTAACGCGGTAATTTGTACCATCGTAAATATATATGCCCCTAATACAAAACAACTAAGCTTCCTAAATAAGGTTATGAGGAAAATCCATAAATGTAAACAAGGAGAATTATACATTATGGGAGAGCTTAATATGGTCCCCGATGGGAAACTTAACTCTACTTCTGCCTCACGTAGTTCCTCTATTAATCTCGACAAATGGATTACCAGTAACGAGTTATTTGACACTTTCAGATGTTTAAACTCTACCTCGAGGGAGTTTTCCTTCTTCTCACTGGTACATAAAACGGAGTCCAGGATTGACCTGTTTCTAACAGAAATATATACTATAACTAAAATAAAAAAGCCACTATTCTGGACAGGTCAATATCTGATCACTCACCCATAGTAACTGAAGTCATGATTGGACCATATCTTAAAAATTCTGCTTTGTGGAAATGCAATAGTTACCTTCTGAACGTTCCAGAATACAGAGAGGAAATTAAAACCTCATTGCAAAATTATTTCAAAGAAAACATAAATGGTGAAACACACCCATTTGTGATATGGAACGCCCACAAAGCAGTAATTAGGGGAAAATTAATTCAGATCTCAGCGAGACATAACGCAAAACAAAGAGAAAAAATTATGAATATTCAGAAAAAAATCAGAGAAAAAGAAAATAATCTTAATAACCCAAATAATGACGCACAAAGCGTTTACAAAGACATACTCGCACTGAGACAACAATTGAATAAAGCTATTATGGAGGACTATGAAAAAATAATTAAGGCATCAAAATTTAAGAACTATTCCGAGACTAATAAACCGACGAAATACATGCTAGCCAAACTTAAAAGAGACAGGATAAATAAAAGAGTAAATAAAATAAAAAATAGTTCGGGGGATATGATCCACCATCCAACAAACATAGCAGAAGAATTTGCTACATTCTACCACAAATTATATAACTTAAAGGATGATCCTTTAACCCCCATTTCAGATGCAAAAGAAATTAGGTCATTTCTTAGTAAATTACACCTTCCAACAGTGGAATCACCAGATCTAGATAATTTAACAAAGGCCATCACAGTATCTGAAGTCAGAGATACAATTAAATCCCTTAAACTCCAAAAATCACCAGGACCAGATGGGTTGGTTAATGAATATTACAGGATCTTCTCAGATCTATTGGCCCCTCACATGACTAATATTTTCAACACTGCATCAAGCTTAGGTGTTTTTCCCAAAGAAATGCTGGAGGCAACTTTGATAATGATCCCAAAACCACAGAGCAACATCGACGAAATAAAAAACTATAGGCCTATTTCGCTTATAAACACAGACGTTAAAGTTTATTCGAAAATCTTAGCTAATAGGTTAAAAGAAATCTTACCAAAAGTGATAAAACATGACCAATCTGGGTTTATCGAGGGGAGACAAACCTCCGATGCCACCAGGAGATTACTCAACATTCTCAGCAAAATTAACGCCAATGGTACTTCATCTGTCCTGTTGACACTTGATGCCGAAAAGGCGTTTGATCGAATAAATTGGCAGTATCTTAAAATGGTGATGGAGAAATTCGGTTTTGATGATAAATGGCTCACATCGGTATTTGCGCTTTACTCGATACCCAGTGCAAAAATATACATTAACAACAACTTATCAAAATCCTTCCCAATAAGTAATGGAACTAGACAGGGTTGCCCACTGTCCCCCCTGTTGTTTGCCCTGGCAATTGAACCCTTAGCAGAAATGATTCGTATTAACAAGAATGTTCTAGGAGTGGACATCGGTAACAACCAATATAAAATATTCCTGTTTGCAGACGATATGTTACTAACTCTAACAGACCCCCACAATTCCATTAAAAACCTCCTGGAAATACTTGAGGAATTTTCTAAAATTTCTCTATTTAAGATAAACAATATTAAATCAAAGATACTCCAACTCAACTTACAAGAAGAACCATTAATTCAATAAAACAAATGGTAGATTTTACCTGGGAGGAGGAACAGATTTCATATTTAGGAATTACTTTTTCAAAAAGGGTTAGCGAATTGGCCAAGACTAATGGGGAGAACATTCTTTCAGTAATTAATAAAGATTTTCAATCATGGGGTGAAGTGGGGTTATCGGTGATGGGTAGGGTTGTAACGGTCAAATCAATGATACTTCCAAAAATTCTGTACATCTTTAGAACATTACCTTTGAAGTTTTCTTCAGAATTTTTCAAAAACTGTCAAAAAAAAATACTGTCTTTTGTCTGGAGTGGGAAAAAAGCCAGAATATCTAGGGACATCCTTTACAAAAGTAAAAGAAATGGTGGATTAGGTCTCCCGAACTTACAAGCATACCACAAAATTAATTTAATAAAACATAGCCAGGGATGGTTCAATAAAAAAGATAACCCGGTGTGGCTCGATATGGAGTTGTCTTTAAATAAATCTGATTCTTTGGGAAACCTTCTCATTAAACATACCCTAAATTTAGACAAATATAAACGTAGTCATCCGATTATCTCAGCCATTCTTCAAGCATGGGATAAATTAGCTAAAATCCCAGGGGGAAAAAATAAAACAACAATTGGGGAAATTCTACCAATTTCATTAATAACCTCTCTATTCGGACAAAAATTTCCAACATTATGGGAACAAAAGGGAGTAAAAAAATTAGGAGACTTGTTGGCAAACAATAAACTACTAAATTTCTCAGAAATCAAACAAAAATTTAATATCCCTTCATCAGAATTTAATCAGTACCTCATTGTTAAAGAATGCCTTCAGATCTTCATTTCTAAGGCTTCTCCTAAATTCGAACCAATATATTTATTGCTTAGAAATCTTGATCATAAAGTTTTCTGGAGCACTAAGTTCCTATATAATATTTTCAATAAAGACTATACATTTAAAAAGAACAAATACATGAAAAAATGGGGGAAAACACTAGGCCTACAAATAGATGACGAACAGTGGGAAGAAGCATTAAAAAACACTTATGCCTCTAATATCTCGCTTCCACTCCACGAGACATATTACAAATTAGTTACAAGGTGGTATCTTACACCAGATAGAATTACTCATTTCGGCGGAAGCTCCTCACCGTTGTGTTGGAGGGGATGTGGAAACAAGGGGGACTTACTTCACATATTTTGGTCATGTCCAAAATTAACAAACCTGTGGAAGCAGGTCTCCAAATACATTAGTAGTCTGCTCAATGAGGACTTTGTCCTGACTCCCCAGACGGCTCTTCTGTCAGTGGACATCGAAAAATTACATTACTCAATGAGGTTTGTAATAATCCATATCTTGTTGATAGTTAAAAACAAAATTGCAGCGATGTGGAAGAGCTCTGAGGCTCCGAGTTTCCCTGACGTTGTGGACAATCTTAATCTTCACAATTCCTTAGATCTTAAATTCGCTATAGCGAATGGATGTTTACAAAAATATGAAAAAAAATGGAATAAATGGAACTTCAGATTCCAAAATCAGTAATCTTTTCTGTGGATTGTGGTGTTGTTGACGATCAAATTAAGACGAGTAACTAAGTTAAAAGTTTTCTTTCTTTATTAGGGCAATTTGTTTCTGGCCTAACTAGGTCAGTGGCCCAAAAAGCAAGGTTATTGCTTATCTGTTAGTTTTCTTCTTTCTTGTTTTGTTATTATGTTTCCCCTGCCCCTTCCTCTTCCCCTCCTGTTCCCCTTTTCCCCTTCCCCCCTTCTCCCAACCACTTCCTTTTCTTTAATGTAGATGCATACTAATATTTCACAAATGCATTATATTGGTTTTGTTTAAAAAAAAAAATTGTTAATAAAAATTATTTGAAAAACATACTGTCCTCTCTGATGGAGCATGGAAAAGCTTCTTTTCTAATGGAGGAGCTGACGAACTGGTCTTCTGGTGAGATTCTGCTCCATCAGCAGTCAAGTTATATCTAACAATAGAGGGGACTATGTAATAAAAGAGTGTGCTGTGATTAAGAAAACAATACCCTATGTAAGGCGAGTTTCACACATCCTGATATTTCCGGTACCAGAGATATCCATGTCCATGTGTAATACATGTGGCAATCGTGTTCCCCATCAGTACTACACACACCGACGACAGGAAAGCAGTGGTATAGTTAGCGCTGTTCCCACTAACTTGGGAAAAAGTCAGTGATGAGGTCATCGCAGTTCAGCTCAATGAGTTCACAGCAGATCACTGTGAGAATTTCTCACTGTGATCTTTGGTAAAGTCACTGAGCTTGAACTGCGATGACCTCATCATTGACTTTTTCCCATGGTGCTGAGGTCACCGCAGTTCAGGCTGGCTGGGAACGCAGCCTCAATGACCGGCAGTAACCTCGATTATGTCACCATCGGTCACTGATGCTGCACTCGCATCGCAGCAGCTCATTCACCAGTGGTTCTCAGTCTACACGGTCGCATCTTGGCACCATCCAGGCTGAAAACTATTTATCCCCCAGACATGGATTACGGAGTGGGACAGAACAATGGACAGGTGTGTCAGGTGTGACAGACTGTCATCCTAGATATAACTGTAGAAGGTTATTGCGTTTCACTCTACAAGCACCTGTTTGATTTTTGCATCTCTGTTTTAGAGTGATATCCTTCTCCCTCTAGGACCCAGGTGTTACCTCCACCTTCTGCTGCTAATTACCAGACCTGTGTTGAAGATTTAAATGCATTCAGTTTCTGCAGCAGGGTGTGGGTGTTGGCTCAATTTCCCTCTTTCTAGTTGGAAGTAGTAGTAGTCGGCTAGTGTCTCCTTGGAGTACTCTTGGAGAATTGCTGGAGTGATATCTCAGTGGTCTTCTCAAGATAAGTGTATACCATCATTCGTTCACCCACTCTCTCGTTAGTTGTAGTGGGAGCTGACTAAAACACACCCCATCCTGTTGATAGTCAGGGCCTATCACTAGGATCAGGCAGGGATTAGGTTCCTGCTGGATAATAGATGCAAAACCTATTTAGGGACATTCAGGGCAGACAGGGTGTTTGTTAGATCTGCCTCGGGGTCTCCACTCCCCACTTCCCTAGTGCTTGGGCTTCCCCTCCCTTTCCCCATTGTGGTGTTGTTGTGCGCCTTGCTTCACCCTCACCCAGGGTGACAACAGGTGAGGGATATTGTTTTTATATTTTTGTTTTCTTACAGGAGATGAGAGATTCACTGGAAATAGATGTCACTTCTGCTTGGCCTACAACCTGCAATAGTGACCCCATTCCTTCACCTCTCCTGCAGTCTCTCTCACTAGTGGTCACCTGACTAAAATATTTAACCTCTCTTTTTCTTCAGGTATCTTTCCCTCCTCATTTAAACATGGCATCATTACCCCTTTACTTAAAAAGCCATCCCTGTACCAGAACTGCATGGCTAACTACGACCTGTCTCTAACCTTTCCTTCATCTCTAAACTCCTGGAATGCTTGGTCCACTCCCGTCTAATCTGCTATCTCTCAGATAACTCTCTTCTTGACCCCTTACAATCTGGTTTCCGCTCTTTACACTCCACTGAAACTGCCCTCACTAAAGTCTCTAATGATCTAATAACATCTAAATCCAAAGGTCATTGCTCTCTGCTGATTCTCCTGGATTTATCTGCCACATTATATACTGTGGATCACCAGCTCCTTCTCACTATGCTCCGCTCCATAGGCCTCAAGGACACAGCCCTCTCCTGGTTCTCCTCCTACCTCCCTGACCGCTCCTTCACTGTATCTTTTGCCGCCTCCTCTTCCTCTCCTCGTCCCCTTACTATCAGAGTTTTGCAAGGCTCAGTCCTAGGCCCCCTCCTCTTCTCTCTTTACACGGCCCCTATTGGACAAACAATCAGCAGATTTGGGTTCCAGTATCATCTCTATGCTGATGACACCCAATTATACACTTCTTCCCCTGACATCACCCCTACCCGAATTTAAAATACCAAGGATTGTCTGTCTGCTGTCTCTAACATCATGTCCTCCCTCTATCTGAAACTAAATCTCTCCAAAACTGAACTACTTGTGTTTCTCCCTTCTACTGACCTCACTCTACCAAACATAGAAACTACTCTGTAGGGTTCAACCATAACTCCCAAGCAGCATGCCCGCTGTCTTGGGGTCATATTCGACACCGAACTTTCCTTTACTCCCTATATCCGATCACTTACTCGCTCCTGTCACCTGCATCTTAAAAACATCTCCAGAATCTGACCTTTTCTCACCTTTGAAACTGCTAAGACTCTTACTGTCGCTCTTATTCATTCTCGTCTGGACTACTGCAACTCTCTTCTGATCGGTCTCCCTCTTTTCAAACTTTCTCCTCTCCAATCCATCTTGAATGCGGCAGCCAGGGTCATATTTCTGTCCAGCCGTTTCACAGATGCCTCCATCTTGTGCCAGTCATTATACTGGCTAGCCATTCGCTACAGGGTCCAGTATAAACTCATCTCTCTCACCCACAAAGCTCTCCACAGTGCTGCGCCGCCTTATATCTCCTCTCTCATCTCCGTCTATTGCCCTACATGTGCCCTCCGTTCTACAAATGACCTAAGACTAACATCCCCCGTAATCCAAACCTCGCTCCTCCATCTCAAAGACTTCTCTCATGCTGCGCCAGCTCTCTGGAATGCACTTCCCCAGACGATCAGACTGATACCTAGCCCCGACCTAACCAAGCGCGCTTTAAAAACCCATCTCTTCAAACAAGCCTACCACATCAACTACTCAGTAAACTAACTTTGTCCTGTTCCCTCCTTCCAAATATTATCTGCATGTGAATCTGCACCCTACTATTCATCTGTCTCCACACCCTCCATGCACACGATAACTGCACTTGATACTTGACTATTGCACTTAAACACACGGGCTGATGACCAGATCATGCAGCTTTATATGAAAATCCCTATTTATTATAATTGCCAGACCTGAAATAACAAGCACTTTTCACCATTTCCTTGTAGATTGTAAGCTTGCGAGCAGGGACCTCACCCCTAAAGTCACTGTTTAAATTGTCTTAACTTGTACTGAATTTATTGTCTGTACATGTCCCTGCTTAATTGTAAAGTGCTGCAGAATATGTTGGCGCTATATAAATAAAAATTATTATTATTATTATAGAAAACTGTATTTTGTTTCATTTCTAATTAAGTACTTTATACTTGACAAAGACCTTAATGGTCAAAACATTGCAATATGGCAAAATAAAGATCAACTTTTATATTTTTCACCTAGACTGGATGTTGTTCCCTTTCATATTTGGTAGGTATTTTCCAATTGGGTTCATTTGACTCTGAACGTGCATCCCTATCTTTGAAGTGCTGTCAGCTGCTGCTTTGTATTTATAGTGATGGATAAGTGTCTTATAGACGCCTATCCATTACTAACCTATGGGCTTCATGTCACCTGACAATACAAAGGTGACATCAACCCCACAAACATGAACCCCACTTGCCACCACTACAGGGCAAGTGGAAAGAGCTGAGCAAAGCACCAGAATTGGCACATCTAAAAGATGTGCCTTTTCTGAGCAGCTGCAGGCTGTTATTTTTAGGCTGGAGGGGGATCAATATCCATGGTCCCTTACCAGCCTGAGAATACCATCCCCCAGATGTTAGCTTTAGCAAGGCTGGTTGTCAAAAATGGGGGGAGCCCCATGCCATCTTTTAAAATTATTTAACTAATTTAAAAACACAGCGTGGGGACCCCTCTATTCTTGATATCCAGCCTTGTTAATGCTGACAGCTGAGGGTTGCAGCTCCCAGCTGTCAGTTTTACCTGGCTGGTTATAGAAATTACAATGGAACCCATGCATTTTTTATCTATTTATATCTCAGGTGGTGGGTGGATATTCCCATCAGCCGCATCCTGCTGTCATTGATATCAGTTAAATATAACTCATCATTTTCCCCTGCTCGCACTGATCGCCAGCAGAGCAGAGGAGAATGATGAGAGCAGTCTTCAGCACTTGGCGGCGGGAAACAGCATTTACTGTAACGCTGCTTCTCAGGAACTGGTGGGTGTCACACAGATGACATTCCAGTATGTCATCTGTGTACATGTGTGCAGAATGTTTTACGGCCCATGCTGCCTGTAAAAAACGGTCCGAGGAAACACACTGACATGTGGACAGACCAATTCACTTGATTGGGTTTACATGTATAAGTGTCTACAGTACAAAACTGGCTCCACACGTACCAGACACACTGACATGTGAAAGAGGCCTAAGGTACAGCACTGTACATAACAGCAGAGGAAGCTATATAATAAGGGATGGTACCATAAATAACTAGAGAGGATGGTACATAATAAGGGACGTTGTTATACATAATAAAAGAGGAAACTATGTAACTAAGGACGGCTCTAAGTGAGTACACCATATAATAAGGGACTGTGCTATACATACTATGGCTACATTCCTGTATCTATGTACAGTGTCGGTGTGCTGCCCGCTTTTACAGACATATTGAGCATGTCCTATTCTCATCTTCAAAATAGGATCAGAAAAAAAAACGTTCTCTGACCCTCATGGATCTCATTAGCAGAGTGTGAATGAACCTATAAAACTACAAGTCCATGTGCCGTCAGATAAAAAAATCTGGCAGCACACGGACATTTCACACAAATGTGAGGATGTGGTCTAAGGGTATGTGCACACGTTGCAGATTTGCCTGCGGATTTTTCTGCACTAAATCCATAGCTCTTGGCAGTAAACGCATTTTTCATGCGTTTTTTGTGCGGTTTTGATGCATTTTTTATGCGTTTTTGTATGCATTTTTGAAAGCTAAATAAAGATGTATTATTGAACAAAAAAAAGATTTGTGATGTCATGTCTTGTCCAAGCTCCTCTTTTACATTTGTCCAACCCACACTCCATTACACACATAGATAGACAGATAGATAGATAGATAGATAGATAGATAGATAGATAGATAGAAGGAATGAGATAGATAGATATATGGATAGTCAGGCTACTTTCACACATCAGTTTTTTTCCGTCAGGCAGGATCCGGCGAATTTTTGAAAATAGTGAAAAACTGATGCAACTGATCCGGTTTTTTGAGAGAGAGAGAACGGAAAATGTGCATGACTTGAATGGAAACATACATGAAAAACCTGAATTTGGAGGCCGGATTCATCATTTCACATCTCAGTTTCATACCTTTTTCACCGGATCCATCGCTGTGCGTTTTTTTCACCAGACAGAAAAAAACGTTCTTCTGTACGTTTTCTTCGTCCGCCAGAAACAGCTTTTCTGACAGATCAGGCAAAAAACGCATGGAACATGTGTCCATCAAGCGCAATCCGGCGCTAACACAACTCTATGAGAAAAAACGGATACGGTGGTAAAAAAACGGATTCGTTGTTTACAAAACTCGCCGGATTGTGCCTGACGGCAAAACCCTAATGTGTGAAACTAGCCAGATAGATCTATGGATAGATATATCTATGTATCTATAGATATATCTATCTATCTATAAATATATCTATAGATAGATATAGCCATAGTTATCCATCCATACATATATAATAGCAAGGCCTATGTTTATTAATGAACATTTAATTAAAAAAAAACGGGAAAAAATTGGCGTGGGCTCCCGGTCAATTTTCTGCACCAGAGGGGGAAAGCCGACAGCTGGGGGCCAATATTTGTAGCCTGGGAAGGGGTAATACCCATGGCCCCTTCCCAGGCTATGAATATCAGCCCGCAGCTGTCTGCATAGCCTTTACTGGCTATTAAAATAGGGCAACCCCCCAAAAAAATGACATGGGGTCCCCTATATTTTATAGCCAGGAAGGCTACACAGACAGCCGTGGGCTGATATTTATAGCCTAGAGAGGGGCCATGGATAATGGCCCCCCTGGCTACAAATACCAGCCAGCAGCCACCCCAGAAATGGCGCATCTGTAAGATGCGCCAATTCCGGCAATTAGCCCCTCTCTTCCCACTCCCCTGTAGCGGTGGGATATGGGGTAATAAGGGGTTAATGTCACCTTGCTATTGTAAAGTGACATTAGGCCCGGTTAATAATGGAGAGGCGTCAATAAGACACCTATCCATTATTAATCCTATAGTAGTGAAAGGGTTAAAAAAAATAAAGACACAGCCAGAAAAAAGTATTTTAATATTCTTAATGTAACCATACTTACCATACTCGATCGCCTGCAAAAAATTAAAAATAATAAACCATATACTCCTTGTCCGACACAGTCCAATTAATAACGAGTGTCCCACGACGATCTCCCCTATAGAACAGTGACATCGGGTGAAGTCACTTAACTATAGGGCCTACAGTGACACACTGATAGGAGACAATGGCTCCTGCAGTGCATCACTGAAGAGGTTACCTTAGTTCAGGGTCTCACTTTATGGCAAAGCTGCGTGGAAATTTTCCCACATAGCAGTGCCACAAGTGAGACTAGGGACTTTTTTTACAGTGGCGGAGGAATACATTGCGGTAGGATACCTTCCGTCATTGTATTCCTGGAGTCCCTGGAGAGCAAATGCTGCAGCTCTCCACAGGAGATCGTTGTGGGACACTCGTATTCATTGGATATCTGCAGATCAGGGAGTATATTGCTTGTTTGTTATTTAATATTTTTTTCAAGTGACAAGGGATTCAGGGATCAAGGTGACAAGGTGATGGTGAGTATGTACTCTATGTTGTATGTACTGTATGTCTATATGTAAGTACTGTATGTCTATATGTATTGTGGTGTTGTAACGCCTGTGACAGGTAGGGGGCGCTGTGTGGGCTTCCCAGAGTGCGCATGGAGGCGTATTGAGGCCATAGGAATGCATGGCAATCGCAGATATAACTGTGGTGATGAGTCAAAGTCCGTCAGGATTGTGAATGGCCGGTATGTGTGTCGCCGAGGAAGACACTTTGCACTGTCAGCCTGAAGTAAGGATGTTCTGGGACCTGTAGGTCTACAAGTAAATTGTGTTGTTTAACTAGGGAGGCTGGCAGGGCTAGTTCTGAGAGATGGGCGGGTCAAACTAGCCACACACACATTCCCATCTAGGAGAGAGGATACAACCCTATAACGTGACTGAGGTCTGGTCACATGGTCTCTAAGTGTGGACCTGACTGGTCTGTGCTGGAAGGTCCGTGAGAGCCTATGTGTTGGGAGTCTCGTCTTCCTGAAGAGCACATGGCGGAGCTCTGGACATGGCACACGCCAGTGTGTGGAACGGTCTGATAACCATGGGTAATACTGACCGGGGTCAGTGAGAACATCTGAAGGATACCTCTGAGGAAGAGAGGTATCCGAGAACCTGTGTGGCACTAACAGGTAACGGAAAGGGATCCATGTTATACTGACCGGGGTCAGAGAGAAAGAAAGAGAGGCCAAGAGGTGTCCAGGAACCTGTGAAGGTCATCAACAAGTAGCGGACGAGGTCCGTGTGTTAGGCCGGGGTCACACTAGACCGTAATACGGACGAGTGCTATACGATAAAAAAATCGCATAGCACTCGTCCCAATGTTAATCTATGGGGCAGCTCCCATCATCCGATATTTTCTCGGCCGTATTCAGGATCCGAGTGAAATCGCAGCATGCTGCGATTGTCAGCGTATCTCGGCCGAGAATCGCCAATGAAAGTCTATGAGGGTGAGAAAAAATAGCACAGCACACGGACCATCAGTGTGACTTGCGAGAAATTCTCAGGCATTGAGCAGGTGACAGGAAAGGCTCAGCCATTATTTGCTCATTTTGCGAGTGTGTGAGAAAATCTCACCAGACGGATGCCATACGGATGTCACACGAATGCCAAACGGCTCATTGGATGCGAGAAAATCGCATCCTCGCACTGCACACGGATCACTGCTTTGGTAACATTTGAGCGATTCTCGTCCGTCAAAAACGGACCGTTTTTTTATACGTTGTGTGTGTCCCTGGCCGTATACTGACTGGGGTCAGTGAGGTACTGTGGTAAAGCTTAATATGTGCAGATGGTGTACAAGCTGTTATCAAGTTCCTAAGGATGTGGTTTATAGTGTTGTGAAGTAAACCTAAGAGACTGTGTTTTTGTAAGAAAACCGTGCCTGTATGCGTTATTCCCGTGCCAAGCGAGTGACCCCCAAGACACGAAGTAGGGGAAATGCTACAGTATGTAATGTATGAATGTACTGTATGTATGTATTGTATGTTATATGTTGTATGTACTGTATGTTATATGTACTGTTATATGTTGTATGTTGTATGTGCTGTTATATGTTGTATATACTGTTACATGTTGTATGTTGTGTGCACTGTGTTATGTTATATGTACTGTTGTATGTTGTATGTACTGTTATATGTTGTATGTTGTATCTACTGTTGTATGTTGTATGTGCTGTTGTTCAGTACAGACCAAAAGTTTGGACACACCTTCTCATTTAAAGATTTTTCTGTATTTTCATGACTATGAAAATTGTAAATTCCCACTGAAGGCATCAAAACTATGAATTAATACATGTGGAATTATATACTTATACAATATACAAAAAAATGTGAAACAACTGAAAATATGTCTTATATTCTAGGTTCTTCAAAGTAGCCACCTTTTGCTTTGATGACTGCTTTGCACACTCTTGGCATTCTCATGATGAGCTTCAAGAGGTAGTCATTGGACATGGTTTTCACTTCACAGGTGTGCCTTGTCAGGTTTAATAAGTGGGATTTCTTGCCTTATAAATGGGGTTGGGACCATCAGTTGTGTTGAGCAGAAGTCTGGTGGATACACAGCTGATAGTCCTACTGAATAGACTGTTGGAATTTGTATTATGGCAAGAAAAAAAGCAGCTAAGTAAAGAAAAACGAGTGGCCATCATTACTTTAAGAAATGAAGGTCAGTCAGTCTGAAAAATTGGGAAAACTTTGAAAGTGTCCCCAAGTGCAGTTGCAAAAACCATCAAGCGCTACAAAGAAACTGGCTCACATGAGGACCGCTTCAGGAAAGGAAGACCAAGAGTCACCTCTGCTTCTAAGAAGTTTATCCGAGTCACTAGCCTCAGAAATCGAAGGCTAACAGCAGCTCAGATTAGAGACCAGGTCAATGCCACACAGAGTTCTAGCAGCAGACACATCTCTACAACAACTGTTAAGAGGAGACTTTGTGCAGCAGGCTTTCATGGTAAAGTAGCTGCTAGGGAACCACTGCTAAGGACGGGCAACAAGCAGAAGAAACTTGTTTGGGCTAAATAACACAAGGAATGGACATTAGACCAGTGGAAATCTGTGCTTTGGTCTGATGAGTCCAAATTTGAGATCTTTGGTTCCAACCACCGTGTCTTTGTGCGAAACAGAAAAGATGAACGGATGGACTCTACATGCCTGGTTCCCACCGTGAAGCATGGAGAAGGAGGTGTGATGGCGTGGGGGTGCTTTGCTGGTGACTCTGTTGGGGATTTATTCAAAATTGAAGGCATACTGAACCAGCATGGCTACCACAGCATCTTGCAGCGGCATGCTATTCCATCCGGTTTGCGTTTAGTTGTTGGACCATCATTTATTTTTCAACAGGACAATGACTCCAAACACACCTCCAGGCTGTGTAAGGGCTATTTGACCAAGAAGGAGAGTGATGGAGTGCTATGCCAGAAGACCTGGCCTCCACAGTCACCAGTCCTGAACCCAATCGAGATGGTTTGGGGTGAGCTGGACCGCAGAGTGAAGACAAAAGGGCCAACAAGTGCAAAGCAGTCATCAAAGCAAAAGGTGGCTATTTTGAAGAACCTAGAATATAAGACATATTTTCAGTTGTTTCACACTTTATTGTTAAGTATATAATTCCACATGTGTTAATTCATAGTTTTGATGCCTTCAGTGTGAATTTACAATTTTCATAGTCATGAAAATACAAAAAAATCTTTAAATGAGGGGTGTCCAAACTTTTGGTCTGTACTGTATGTTGTATGTACTGTTATATGTTGTATGTTGTATGTACTGTTATACGTTGTATGTATTGTTATATGTTGTATGTTCTGTTATATGTTGTATGCTGTATGTACTGTTATATGTTGTATGTTCTGTTATGTGTTGTATGTTGTATGTAGTTATATATTGTATGTACTGTTGTATGTTGTATCTACTGTTATATGTCGTATGTACTGTTGTATGTTCTGTTATATGCTGTATGTTGTATGTACTGTTACATGTTTGTGTTTTTTTTTTTTTCTTTTACATTCAACACATTAGCCGGATGATGGGACTACTACTGTCCCATCATTGGCTAATGTGTCAATCACTGTCACTGTAGAAGGCATAGCCCGATGGGACTTGTAGAAGTTTATCCGAGTCACTAGCCTCAGAAATCGAAGGTTAACAGCAGCTCAGATTAGAGACCAGGTCAATGCCACACAGAGTTCTAGCAGCAGACACATCTCTACAACAACTGTTAAGAGGAGACTTTGTGCAGCAGGCTTTCATGGTAAAGTAGCTGCTAGGGAACCACTGCTAAGGACGGCAACAAGCAGAAGAAACTTGTTTGGGCTAAATAACACAAGGAATGGACATTAGACCAGTGGAAATCTGTGCTTTGGTCTGATGAGTCCAAATTTGAGATCTTTGGTTCCAACCACCGTGTCTTTGTGCGAAACAGAAAAGGTGAACGGATGGACGCCCCTGCAGCCCCTGCAGATGCCCCGGCAACCCCGCACAGACCCCCGACAGCCCCGCAGACCCACACACACACATGCAGACCCCACCCGTACACACAGACACGCACAGTCTCCACCCACACTCCGCCCACACACTTCACTCCTCCCGATCTGCAGCGTTTCACCTGCAGCTAAACCGCAGATCTTTTTTTACATCTGTGGTTTTGCTGCAGATGTGCCTGACTCAATGCTAGTCAAGGGGTGCAGAAACTCTGCAGATCCGCACAAAGAATTGACATGCTGCAGAAAAACCAACGCTCCGTTTCTGCGCTTTTTTCCACAGCATGTGCACAGTTGATTGGGTTTTCCATAGGTTTACATGGTACTGTAAACCACATGGAAAACTGCTGCAGATCCACAGCGTCAAAAACGCCGCGGATCAGCAGTAAAATCCACAACGTGTGAACATGGCCTAAGAGTTCTTAAAGATAACATTACCACTCCAAGTCACACAGAGCAGATACAGAATAATATTTACATATTTACAGGAACTTACAGCTGATGTCTCGACTGATCAGAGTCATTTTCTGCCATTTTTTCTCCACTTGGTCAGACCTTCATGTCGACATCTCCCAGCCACGATTTTTCTTGTCGTGTTGATTGTTGCAGCCCTGAATACAACAAGGTCACATACATTGTATACACACATGGGTCTCCCTTGCACCACTCCCCTTACTACAGATATGTACCCCACCATTAACATACTATTAGCCATGCACCAATCAAAATATAAAGCGATAAGCGGCACTGTGCACCTCATTAACTATCATTTCTGCTACCCAATAAATACAAACTATTCAGTCTCTGTGTCACGACTCCCTGGTAAAGGTACCTTCACACATAACGATATTGTTAACGATATCGTTGCTATTTGTGACGTAGCAACGATATCGTTAATTAAATCGTTATGTGTGACAGCGACCAACGATCAGGCCCCTGCTGGGAGATCGTTGGTCGCTGAATAAAGTCCAGAACTTTATTTCGTCGCTGGACTCCCTGCTGACATCGCTGGATCGGCGTGTGTGACACCGATCCAGCGATGTCTTCACTGGTAACCAGGGTAAACATCGGTAACTAAGCGCAGGGCCGCGCTTAGTAACCCGATGTTTACCCTGGTTACCATCCTAAAAGTAAAAAAAAACAAACACTAGATACTTACCTACCGCTGTCTGTCCTCCAGCGCTGCGCTCTGCACTCCTCCTGTACTGGCTGTGAGCCGGAAAGCAGAGCGGTGACGTCACCGCTCTGCTTTCCGGCTCCCAGACAGTACAGGAGGAGAGCAGAGAAGCAGAGCGCAGCGCTGGAGGACAGACGGCTGTAGGTAAGTATGTAGTGTTTGTTTTTTTTTACTTTTAGCATGGTAACCAGGGTAAACATCGGGTTACTAAACGCGGCCCTGCGCTTAGTTACCCGATGTTTACCCTGGTTACCGGCATCATTGGTCGCTGGAGAGCGGTCTGTGTGACAGCTCTCCAGCGACCAAACAGCGACGCTGCAGCGATTCGGATCGTTGTCGGTATCGCTGCAGCGTCGCTAAATGTGAAGGGGCCTTAATACTGCTGTGGGAAACCCTGCACACAGCAGTAAGGGAGCTGAGCAAAGTGCCGGGTTACTAACCAGGTAACAACCAGGACCTGAACCATGTGACAGAGCAGGAGGTGGTCAGGGGCAGAGCCAGACACCGGGGTGCAGAGAAGGGATAAACACTAGAGAGTGATCAAACAAGCTAAGATCAGAGCCAGGAGATCACAAAGTACCAAAGGCGTGAGTCGGGGGTTTTCAGAAGTGATGCCAGAGGTCAGAAATCCAGAAGAGCAAACAGAGTAAAGGTACCTTCACACTCAGCGAAGCTGCAGCGATACCGACAACGATGTCGATCGCTGCAGCGTCGCTGTTTGGTCGCTGGAGAGCTGTCACACAGACAGCTCTCCAGTGACCAACGATCCCGAGGTACCCGGGTAACCAGGGTAAACATCGGGTTACTAAGCAGGGCCGCGCTTAGTAACCCGATGTTTACCCTGGTTACCAGCGTAAAAGTAAAGACAAAAAAAACACTACATACTTACCTACCGCTGTCTGTCCCCGGCGTTCAGCTTCTCTGTACTCCTCCTGCACTGACTGAGCACAGCGGCCGGAAAGCAGAGCGGTGACGTCACCGCTCTGCTTTCCGGCTGACCGACGCTCACAGCCAATGCAGGAGGAGTGCAGAGAAGCAGAGCGCCGGGGACAGACAGCGGTAGGTAAGTATGTAGTGTTTGTTTTTTTTAACTTTTACGCTGGTAACCAGGGTAAACATCGGGTTACTAAGCGCGGCCCTGCGCTTAGTAACCCGATGTGTACCCTGGTTACCAGTGAAGACATCGCTGGATCGGTGTCACACACGCCGATCCAGCGATGTCTGCAGGGAGTCCAGCAACCAAATAAAGTTCTGGACTTTCCTCAGCGACCAACGATCTCCCAGCAGGGGCCTGATCGTTGGTCGCTGTCACACAGAACGATTTCCTTAACGATATCGTTGCTACGTCACAAAAAGCAACGATATCATTAACGATATCGTTATGTGTGAAGGTACCTTAACACACGGAGAGCAAGGAAAACAATTGCAAACGGGGCACACACTCCAGGGGTAAAGCACAAAGACTAGAACAGAAATTATAGCTGACAGCAAATCCTAGTCTGGAGTGAGTATAAATACCCCTCCCAGATCGAAAGGGAGGCCAGCAATATTAACCCCTACACCCCCGGAGCTTTTTTCATTTTAGTTTTTCACTCCCCTTTTCCGTCAATATGGCCATGTGGGGGCTTATTTTTTGTGGGACAGGTTTTACTTTTGAACGATACCATTGGTTTTATCATGTCGTGTAACAGAAAATGGGAAAAAAAATTCCAAGTGCGATGAAATTGCAAAAAAGTGCAATCCCACACTTACCGTATTTTTCGGACTAAAAGACGCACTTTTTCCCCCCCAAAAAAGGGGGGAAAATGGGGGGTGCGTCTAATAGTCGCAATGCAGGCTTACCTAGGTGGCAGAGGTGCGGTGGCAGAGGTCCGGTGGCAGAGGTGCGGTTGAGGGGGTGTGGCGGCAGAGGAGGCGCAGTAAGCGGGGTCCCTTTCCCCGGTATGGTGATGCAGCAGGCCTGGTATGCAGCAGAGCCGGGTGAATCCTCTTGTTATCGGTGGTGGCGGCCATTTTCCGGAGGCCGCGCGTGCGCAGATGGAGCGCTCTGCTTCCCGGGGCTTCAGGAAAATGGCCGCCGCGATCTCCATCTGCGCACGCGTGGCCTCCCGCGGCCATTTTCCTGAAGCCCCGGGAGCAGAGCGCTTCATCTGCACACGCGCGGCCTCAGGAAGATGGCCGCGCCCACCGATAACAAGAGGATTCACCCGGCTCTGCTGCATACCGGGCCTGCTGCATCACCATACCGGGGAAAGGGACCCCGCTTACTGCACCTCCTCTGCCGCCACACCCCCGCCACCGCACCTCTGCCACCGGACCTCTGCCACCTAGGTAAGCCTGCATGGTACGCCAGGGACCCCTCTCACGCCATACCTCTCAACTGCACCTCCTGATCCCAGCACCTCCTGATCCCAGCACCTCCTGATCCCAGCACCTCCTGATCCCAGCACCTTCTCATCCCAGCACCTTCTCATCCCAGCATCACCCCACCTCTGCCGACACCTTGCCTCCTGTGACCCTGCTCTGCCACCGCCATAAGATACTGTAAATTCGGACAATAAGACGGACCCCCATGTTATAAAAAATCTTTTTTTCTGCAATTTTCACCCCAAATTTGGGGTGCGTCTTATGGTCCGGTGCGTCTTATAGTCCGAAAAATACGGTAATTTTTGTTTGGCTTTTTTGCTAGGTTCACTAAATGCTAAAACTGGTGTACCATTATGATTCTCCAGCTCATACGAGTTCATGTACATCAAACAAGTCTAGGTTCTCTTTTATCTAAGTGGTAATAAAAAATTCCAAAGTTTGCTAAAAAAAAAATGCGCAATTTTTCGATAACGGTAGTGTCTCCAATTTTCGTGATCTTGGGTCGGGTGAGGGCTTATTTTTTGCGTGCTGAGCTGATGTTTTTAATTATACCATTTTGATGCAGATACGTTATTTTGATCACCCGTTATTGCATTTTAATGCAATGTCGCGGTGACCAGAAAAGCATAATTTTTTGGCGTTTTGAATTTTTTTCTCGCTACACTGTTTAGGGATCAGGTTAATCCTTTTCTTATTGATAGATCGGGTGATTCTGAACGCAGCGATACCAAATATGTGTAGGTTTTATTTTTTTTTATTGTTTTATTTTGCTTGGGGCGAAAGGGGGTGATTTGAACGTTTATTTTTTTAATTTTTTTATATTTTTAAACACATTTTTTTTTATTTTGGCATGCTTCAATAGCCTCCATGGGAAGCTAGAAGCATGCACTACTCTATCGCCTCTGCTACATAGAGGTGATGCACAGATCACCACTATGCAGCAGAATTACAAGCTTGCTATGAGCACCGACCACAGGGTGGCGCTCATAGCAATCTGCCATCAACAACCATAGAGGTCGCGAGGAGATCTCTGGTTGTGATATAAACGCACCGATGATCCCTGATCATGTGACGGGGTCAGCAGTGCGAGCACTTCCGGCCGCGCGTCCGGCAGCGCTTGCTAATGGATGTGGTTGGATCACGATTCCACTCGTGCCTATTGCACGTGCATGTCAGCTGTTGAAAACAGCTGACATGTCACAGCTTTGAGGTGGGCTCACCACCAGAGCCCACCTCAAAGCGGGGGATACTGCCAGCTGACGTACTATTCCGTCAGCTGAGTGAACACGACATTAGCCTTGTCCTAACCATGACAGTACCCCATTCTTAACGGGGGGGCCAATGGACCCCCTGACATCTCAGGATACCTGGCATGAAAAGCCCGCACCAGTTGATCAGCGTGTACAGAACTGGCCGGAACCCATGACCGATCCTCAATGGATTATGATTCTGACATTGTTTTCTCGTGACATATTGTACTTCATGATAGTGGTAAAATTTCTTTGATATTACCTGCGTTTATTTGTGAAAAAAACGGAAATATGGCGAAAATTTTGAAAATTTCACAATTTTCCAACTTTGAATTTTTATGCAATTAAATCACAGAGATGTGTCACACAAAATACTTAATAAGTAACATTTCCCACATGTCTACTTTACATCAGCACAATTTTGGAACCAAACTGTTTTTTTGTTAGGGAGTTATAAGGGTTAAAAGTTGACCAGCAATTTCTCATTTTTACAACACCATTTTATTTTAGGGACCATATCTCATTTGAAGTCATTTTGAGGGGTCTATATGATAGAAAATACCCAAGTGTGACACCATTCTAAAAACTGCACCCCTCAAGGTTCTCAAAACCACATTCAAGAAGTTTATTAACCCTTCAGGTGTTTCACAGGAATTTTTGGAATGTTTAAATAAAAATTAACATTTAACTTTTTTTCACAAAAAATTTATTCAGCTCCAATTTGTTTTATTTTACCAAGGGTTACAGGAGAAAATGGACCCCAAACCTTGTTGTACAATTTGTCCTGAGTACGCCGATACCCCATAAGTGGAGGTAAACCACTGTTTGGGCGCATGACAGAGCTTGGAAGCGAAGGAGCGCCATTTGACTTTTTAATGCAAAATTGACTGGAATTGAGATGGGACGCCATGTTGTGTTTGGAGAGCCACTGATGTGCCTAAACATTGAAACCCCCCACAAGTGACACCATTTTGGAAAGTAGACCCCCTAAGGAACTTATCTAGAGGTGTGGTGAGCACTTTGACCCACCAAGTGCTTCACAGAAGTTTATAATGCAGAACAGTAAAAATAAAAAAATCATTTTTTTTTTCACAAAAATTATCTTTTCGCCCCCAAATTTTTATTTTCCCAATGGTAAGAGAAGAAATTGGAACCAAAAAGTTGTTGTACAATTTGTCCTGAGTACGCTGATACCCCATATGTGGGGGTAAACCACTGTTTGGGCGCATGGGAGAGCTCGGAAGGGAAGGAGCGCAGTTTGACTTTTCAATGCAAAATTCACAGGAATTGAGATGAGACGCCATGTTGCGTTTGGAGAGCCACTGATGTGCCTAAACATTGAAACCCCCACAAGTGACACCATTTTGGAAAGTAGACCCCCTAAGGAACTTATCTAGATGTGTGGTGAGCACTTTGACCCACCAAGAGCTTCACAGAAGTTTATAATGCAGAGCCGTAAAAATAAAACAAAAATTTTTTCCCACAAAAATTATTTTTTAGCCCCCAGTTTTGTATTTTCCCGAGGGTAACAGGAGAAATTGGACCCCAAAAGTTGTTGTGCAATTTGTCCTGAGTGCGCTGATGCCCCATATGTGGGGGGGAACCACCGTTTGGGCGCATGGGATGGCTCGGAAGGGAAGGAGCGCCATTTGGAATGCAGACTTAGATGGAATGATCTGCAGGCGTCACATTGCGTTTGCAGAGCCCCTAATGTACCTAAACAGTAGAAACCCCCCACAAGTGACCCCATATTGGAAACTAGACCCCCCCACGAACTTATCTAGATGTGTTGTGAGAACTTTGAGCCCCCAAGTGTTTCACTACAGTTTATAACGCAGAGCCGTGAAAAAAAAAAATTATTTTTTAGCCCCCAGTTTTGTATTTTCCCAAGGGTAAAAGGAGAAATTGGACCCCAAAAGTTGTTGTCCAATTTGTCCTGAGTACGCTGATACCCCATATGTTGGGGTAAACTCCTGTTTGGGCACACGGGAGAGCTCGGAAGGGAAGGAGCAATGTTTTACTTTTTCAACGCAGAATTGGCTGGAATTGAGATCGGCCGCCATGTCGCGTTTGGAGAGCCCCTGATGTGTCTAAACAGTGGAAACCCCCCAATTATAACTGAAACCCTAATCAAAACACACCCCTAACCCTAATTCCAACGGTAACCCTAACCACACCTCTAACCCAGACACACCCCTAACCCTAATCCCAACCCTATTCCCAACCGCAAATGTAATCCAAACCCTAACCCTAACTTTAGCCCCAACCCTAACTGTGGCCTTAACCCTAACTGTAGCCTTAACCCTAGCCCTAACCCTAGCCCTGACCATAACCCTAGCCCTAACCCTAGCCCTAACCCTAGCCCTAGCCCTAACCCTAGCCCTAACCCTAACCCTAGCCCTAACCTTAGCCCTAGCCCTAACCCTAGCCCTATCCCTAATGGGAAAATGGAAATAAATACATTTTTTAAATTTTTTTATTTTTCCCTAACTAAGGGGGTGATGAAGGGGGGGTTGATTTACTTTTATAGTGAGTTTTTTAGCGGATTTTTATGATTGGCAGCCGTCACACACTGAAAGACGCTTTTTATTGCAAAAAATATTTTTTGCATTACCACATTTTGAGAGCTATAATTTTTCCATATTTGAGTCCACAGAGTCATGTGAGGTCTTGTTTTTTGCGGGACGAGTTGACGTTTTTATTGGTAACATTTTTGGGCACGTGACATTTTTTGATCGCTTTTTATTCCGATTTTTGTGAGGCAGAATTACCAAAAACAAGCTATTCATGAATTTCTTTTGGGGGAGGCGTTTATACCGTTCCGCGTTTGGTAAAATTGATAAAGAAGTTTTATTCTTCGGGTCAGTACGATTACAGCGATACCTCATTTATATCATTTTTTTAATGTTTTGGCGCTTTTATACGATAAAAACTATTTTTTTGTTGATGTTGTTGTATTGCAGCTCGTTTTTTGCGGGACAAGATGACGCTTTCAACGGTACCATGGTTATTTATATCCGTCTTTTTGATCGCGTGTTATTCCACTTTTTGTTCGGCGGTATGATAATAAAGCGTTGTTTTTTGTCTCTTTTTTTTTTCTCTTACGGTGTTTACTGAAGGGGTTAACTAGTGGGACAGTTTTATAGGTCGGGTCGTTATGGACGCAGCGATACTAAATATGTGTACTTTTATTGGTTTTTTTTATTTAGATAAAGAAATGTATTTATGGGAATAATATATATATATTTTTTTCATTATTTAGGATTTTTTTAAAAAAAATTTTTACACACTTGTAAAAAATTTTTTTTAACTTTTTTACTTTGTCCCAGGGGGGACAATACAGATCGGTGATCTGCCAGTTTGCACAGCACTCTGACAGATCACCGATCTGTCTCAGAGCGCTGCAGCGTTACCAAGTGCCTGCTCTGAGCAGGCACTTGGTAAGCCACCTCCCTCCCTGCAGGACCCGGATCTGCGGCCATCTTGGATCCGTGACTTGCTGCAGGGAGGAAGGTAGGAGACCCCTGGAGCAACGCGATCACATCGCGTTGCTGCGGGGGGCTCAAGGAAACCTGCAGGGAACCCCCTCCCTGCGCGATGCTTCCCTGCACCGACGGCACATCGCGATCATGTTTGATCGCAGTGTGCCAGGGGTTAATGTGCTGGAGGCGGTCCGTGACCACTCCTAGCACATAGTGCCGGATGTCAGCTGCGATAAGCAGCTAACACCTGGCCGCGATCGGCCGCGCTCCCCCCGTGAGCGTGGCCGATCGCCTATGATGTACTATTCCGTCCTTGGGAAGTAGGGCCCACCCCACATGGACGGAAGAGTACGTCTAATGGCAGAAAGGGGTTAAGTTTGATGTTACGGGTAGACAACCACACCTTCTCCCCCATAGCCAACGCAGGAGCTGACCCTCTCCTGTCGGCAAAATGTTTGTACTTCTTCTGGGCTTTGGAGATGTTCCCCTGAACCTCCCACCAAAGGGTTCTTAACTGTTGAACCAAACCCTCAGCACCAGGGCAAATAGAATCCATGAGGGAAAATTCTTCAAACTGCGGAACAAACCCATAATTGACCTGAAAGGGAGATTTTCCAGTAGACTGATTAATACAAAACAATTGAACGCAAATTCTGCCATGGGCAATACCTCACACCAGTCCTCCTGTCTGGAAGAGGCCAGGCATCTCAAAATTTGTTTCAACGACTGGTTGGTGTGTTCAGTCTCTCCGTTAAATTCCATGTGATATGCAGAGGAGAATGACAACGTAACCTCCAACTTCTTACAAAAAGCCCTCCAAAACCTGGCCACAAATTGCACACCCCTGTCAGACACCACATTCACAGGTATCCCATGTAACTGAACTATGTGCTGAATAAACAAGCGAGCCAAGGTTTCAGCAGAAGGTAACACAGGTAACGGCACAAATTGGGCTTGCTTCGAAAACCACTAGTACCCATACTACTAAGTTGCCCTTGGAAGACGGATGATTAGTGATAAAGTCCATGGACAGGCGTGTCCATGGTTTATCCGGAATTGGCAAAGGTACCAATTCTCCGACCGGCCGGACCAGAAAACTCTTAGAGCAAGCACACACCTAACAAGTATTTACAAACCTTTTGATATCAGTACCCATAGAGGGCCACAAAAAACCCGTAGATACTGCCCCTGGTATCTGCAATCCCAGGGTGTACACTCAACACAGCATCATGAAATTCTTGCAGGAGTGTGAGAGGGAAATGTTCGGGTACAAACAATTTATCTGGGGATTTATTCCTGGGAACATGTGCTTGTGCTTCCAAAATCTCTCTCTGTAACTCAGATGTAACTTCTGCCACAACCACTCCCGGTTGAAGAATGGAGGAAGGAGGTTCTGGAGGGGACACAGACTCAAAACTTCTGGATCAGGCATCCGCCTTTACATTTTTAGACCCTGGTGGGAACGTAATGGTAAAATGAAACTGAGAAAAAAAAGTGCCCACTGAACCTGTCTGGGGGTTAATCTCTTAGCGGAGTTGATATAGGCCAGGTTTTTATGATCGTGATGACCGTAATGGGATGAACAACCCCCCCAGAAAATGCCTTCATTCTTCAAAGGCCAATTTAACCACCCACAATTCCCTGTTGCCAACGTCATAATTCCTCTCGGCCAAAAGAGAATTTTTCAGAGAAAAAGGCACAGGGTTTATGGTTAGTAAGGGTGGACGGACCCTGGGACAACACTGCTCCCACCCCCACCTCCGAAGCTTCGACCTTCATGATAAAAGGTCTTGACGGATTGGGTTGTATCAACATGGGTGCTGAAGTAAAACATTTCTTCTGTGCCTGGAAGGATTTTTTTTGCGGCCACAGACCAATTTTTTACTTCTCCCCTTTGAGAGTGAGGTCCATCAAGAGTTTCACCACCTGGGAAAACTAGTGATGAGTGAACGTGCTCGCCTCTACTCGTTACTCGCCAGAGTATCAGTGTACTCGTGTGCTTGGTGAGCAGCGAGCATTTCCGGGATTATTCGGCAGTAACTGGTGTCTCCACCCAGCGTTTTTGTTATGGTCTAAGTTTCTGGTATTAGGTGGTTTTAGAGTTAACATGGGTGGCCTCATTCTGGGATTTTGGGAGGCTTCTTTTAGCCTCATTGTGGGGCCATTCCCTGTCACTTATACTCTGACCCTTGGCTGAGTGTGTCTGACTCTGTTGCACCTGTGCCAGTGCTTTGTGCCTGTGCTACGTCTCGTCTGTCTGGTTCTGATTTGGCTGTGTCCCTGTTACGAGTTTTGCCTGCCCTTTTGTACTGCGCTGACCTCTCTGTGTATGACCTCTTGGCTATATCCTGACTGCCCCCTGCCTAATTCTCTTGTACTGCGCTGCCCTCTCTGTGTATGACCTCTTGGCTACGTTCTGACTATCCATTCTGTCTTTGCCCCTTTATAACTTTATCCCATAGTTATCCTTCTAGGAGTTTTCCTTCACCTCCTAGCTCTTCTGAGTTAGACCACGTCCCCAGAAATAAAGTGCTTCAGGTCCTGTTTGCCTGAAGCACGCATCTTCATCGCTGCTGCCCTGCTCCACAGGTATCTTTGGGCACAGTTTGGTTACTTAGAACACACGCACTGGCTCAGTTAGCAAGTGTAGCGCGTTGTACCTGACATTTTTTGGCGAACTTTAGAGACCCAATCACGGTGCAAGGATTGTCTGCCAGGCCATGAAATGCCACAGCCATCTTTGTTGTGGTCTTGCATAGATTGGCTTGGCTGTACAGCTTTATCCCAAGTATAAGAGACCTGGCGCCGGCCTGCTCGCCGCATTCAGCTATGGATTCAGCGAGAATAGGGAGAGCTGCTGCCGAGATAGGGTCAGAATCGTGGTTTTTAGAGTTAGTGTAGGTCTGCAACTCTTAAACCCACAACTCCTGAGAAACCAACAGGACTCTTTGAGTCCTATGTGGGTTACTGCTGTATTAAGGGATGTTGTTCATAGCATGACTATGCTTTTTAAATGTTTTTAAATGTGAGTGTTTGTGTCATTTTTTCATGTGTTGCCTAATAAAGCTGTGTTTACATTAGTGTCATTTCCGTATTGTGGTGATTCCAATTTATAGGACCTAGTCTTCTTTTCTGTGTGCATGTCAATCTTGTCATAAGTCCTGGTGGTATCCCACTGTCCGTGGTGCCCCCTTACATTTATACTGTATTTTAGGCCATTTTGCCACTGTTTTTGCTGTCTCTTACTCTAATTATATACAGCAATATTTTGCATTAAAAAAAACAACAGGTCACATATTTGCCAGTGTGGTATTTCCGTGACAGCCCTCATATATCTACATGCTCCAAGTTTGGGCATTGTAGGCCGGTGGACCACTTTTATTGCTGTCTGTTACTCTAACTATATACAGCACTATTTAGACTATTAATCTGAGGGTCCAGGGTTCAAGTCCCTGTTCGGGCGGATGCTTTTAATAAAGCGGAAAACAATAAACGCTATAATTTAAGGATGTGAGAAAACTACTGAAAAACAAATGATGGTGACTATTCAGAATTTTTTTTTCGGCCTTACTAACTATGTTACTATTTAGGTTCTGTAGAAGGACGTAGATCTGGGTATTTATTATAATGGAATATAGGCTGAACTGGATGGACAAATGTCTTTTTTCGGCCTTACTAACTATGTTACTATGTTACTATGTTTATTTAGCATAAAAAATATAAAAAGCCTATATCTTTGCCAGTGTGGTATTTCCGTGACAGCCCTCATATATCTACGTACTCCAAATTTGGGCATTGTATGCCGGTGGACCACTTTTTTTGCTGTCTGTTACTCTAATTATATACAGCACCATTTGGCTTTTTTTTTTTTATAAAAAGGCCACATATTTGCCAGTGTGGTATTTCCGTGACAGACCTCCTATATCTGCGTGCTCCAAGTTTGGGCATTCTAGACCAGTGTAACACTTTTTTTTGCTGTCTGATACTCTAATTATATACAGCACTATTTAGCATAAAAAAATAAAATGGCCACATATTTGCCAGTGTGGTATTTCCATGACAGCCCTCATATATCTACGTGCTCCAAGTTTGGGCACTGTAGGCCGGTGGACCACTCTTTTTGCTGTCTGTTACTCTAATTATATTATACTAGATTGTGGCCCGATTCTAACGCATCGGGTATTCTAGAATATGCATGCCCCCGTAGTATATGGACAATGATGATTCCAGAATTCGCGGCAGACTGTGCCCGTTGCTGATTGGTCGAGGCAACCTTTATGACATCATCGCCATGGCAACCATTATGACATCTACGTCGATACTGTGCCCGTCGCTGATTGGTCGAGGCGAATTCGCGGCAGACTGTGCCCGTCGCTGATTGGTCGAGGCAACCTTTATGACATCATCGTCGCCATGCTGTGCCCGTCTCTGATTGGTTGAGGCCGCCAGGCCTAACGCATCGGGTATTCTAGAATATGCATGTCCCCGTAGTATATCGTCGCCATGGCAACCATTATGACATCTACGTCGATACTGTGCCCATCGCTGAATCAGAAATGTGGGATTTCTACGTCCTTTATGACATCATCGTTGCTGTGCCCGTTGCTGATTGGTCGAGGCCTGGCTGCCTCGACCAATCAGAGACGCGGGATGTCTATGTCCTTTATGACATCATCGTCGCTGTGCCCGTCGCTGATTGGTCGAGGCCTGGCGGCCTCGACCAATCAGAGACGCGGCATTTCTACGTCGATACTGTGCCCGTCGCTGATTGGTCGAGGCGAATTCATGGCAGACTGTGCCCGTCGCTGATTGGTCGAGGCAACCTTTATGACATCATCGTCACCATGCTGTGCCCGTCGTTGATTAGTCGAGGTCTGGCGGCCTCGACCAATCAGAGACGTGGGATTTCCAGGACAGACAGACAAACAGACAGATGGAAAAACCCTTAGGCAATTATATATATAGATATATATACAGCTGCAGTAGCATAGTCTATCCACCAGAGGTCATCATAGCTCCATATTCACTGTAATCAGCTGCAGTGGCAGAGTCTATCCACCAGAGGTCATTAGAGCTCCATATTCACTATAATCAGCTGCAGTAGCAGAGTCTATCCACCAGAGGTCATCAGAGCTCTATATTCATTATAATCAGCTGCAGTAGCAGAGTCTATCCACCAGAGGTCATCAGAGCTCTATAGTCACTATAATCAGCTGCAGTAGCAGAGTCTATCCACCAGAGGTCATCAGAGCTCTATAATCACTATAATCAGCTGCAGTAGCAGAGTCTATCCACCAGAGGTCATCAGAGCTCTATAGTCACTATAATCAGCTGCATTAGCAGAGTCTATCCACCAGGGGTCAGGAGAGCTCTATATTCACTGTAATTAGCTGCAGTAGCACAGTCTATCAACCAAAGGTCATCAGAGCTGTATATGCACTATAATCAGCTGCAGTAGCAGAGTCTATCCATCAGAGGTCATCAGAGTTACATATTCACTATAATCAGCTGCAGTAGCAGAGTCCATCCACCAGAGGTCATCAGAGCTCCATATTCACTGTAATCAGCTGCAGTAGCAGATTCCATCCACCAGAGGTCATCAGAGCTCTATAGTCAATATAATCAGCTGCAGTAGCAGAGTCTATCCAGCAGGGGTCAGGAGAGCTCTGTAATCAGCTGCAGTAGCAGAGTCTATCCACCAGAGGTCATCGGAGCTCCATATTCACTGTAATCAGCTGCAGTAGCAGAGTCTATCCACCAGGGGTCAGCAGAGCTGTATAATCACTATAATCAGCTGCAGCAGCAGAGTCTATCCACCAGAGGTCATCAGAGCTCCATATTCACTGTAATCAGCTGCAGTAGCAGAGTCTATCCACCAGAGGTCATCAGAGCTGTATATGCACTATAATCAGCTGCAGTAGCAGAGTCTATCCACCAGAGGTCATCAGAGCTCCATATTCACTATAATCAGCTGCAGTAGCAAAGTCTATCCACCAGAGGTCATCAGAGCTCTATAATCACTATAATCAGCTGCAGTAGCAGAGTCTATCCACCAGAGGTCATCAGAGCTCTATAGTCACTATAATCAGCTGCATTAGCAGAGTCTATCCACCAGGGGTCAGGAGAGCTCTATATTCACTGTAATTAGCTGCAGTAGCACAGTCTATCAACCAAAGGTCATCAGAGCTGTATATGCACTATAATCAGCTGCAGTAGCAGAGTCTATCCATCAGAGGTCATCAGAGTTACATATTCACTATAATCAGCTGCAGTAGCAGAGTCCATCCACCAGAGGTCATCAGAGCTCCATATTCACTGTAATCAGCTGCAGTAGCAGATTCCATCCACCAGAGGTCATCAGAGCTCTATAGTCAATATAATCAGCTGCAGTAGCAGAGTCTATCCAGCAGGGGTCAGGAGAGCTCTGTAATCAGCTGCAGTAGCAGAGTCTATCCACCAGAGGTCATCGGAGCTCTATATTCACTATAATCAGCTGCAGTAGCAGAGTCTATCCACCAGGGGTCAGCAGAGCTGTATAATCACTATAATCAGCTGCAGCAGCAGAGTCTATCCACCAGAGGTCATCAGAGCTCCATATTCACTGTAATCATCTGCAGTAGCAGAGTCCATCCACCAGAGGTCATCAGAGCTGTATATGCACTATAATCAGCTGCAGTAGCAGTGTCTATCCATCAGAGGTCATCAGAGCTCTATAATCACTATAATCAGCTGCAGTAGCAGAATCTATCCACCAGAGGTCATCAGATCTCCATATTCACTATAATGAGCTGCAGTAGCAGAGTCTATCCACCAGAGGTCTTCAGAGCTGTATATTGACTATAATCAGCTGCAGTAGCAGAGTATATCCACCAAAGGTCATCAGAGCTCTATAATCACTATAATCAGCTGCAGTAGCAGAGTCTATCCACCAGAGGCCATCAGAGCTCTATAATCACTGTAATCAGCTGCAGTAGCAGAGTCTATCCACCAGAGGTCATCAGAGCTGTATATTCACTATAATCAGCTGCAGTAGCAGATTCTATCCACCAGAGGTAATCAGAGCTCTATATGCACAATAATTAGCTGCAGTTGCAGAGTCTATCCACCAGAGGTCATCAGAGCTCCATATTCACTGTAATCAGCTGCAGTAGCAGAGTCTATCCAGCAGGGGTCATCAGAGCTCCATATTCACTGTAATCAGCTGCAGTAGCAGAGTATATCCACCAGGGGTCATCAGAGCTCCATATTAACTGTAATCAGCTGCAGTAGCAGAGTCTATCCACCAGAGGTCATAAGAGCTCCATATTCACTGTAATCAGCTGCAGTAGCAGAGTCCATCCACCAGAGGTCATCAGAGCTCTATAGTGACTATAATCAGCTGCAGTAGCAGAGTCTATCCAGCAGGGGTCAGGAGAGATCTGTATTCACTGTAATCAGCTGCAGTAGCAGAGTCTATCCACCAGAGGTCATCAGAGCTGTATATTCACTATAATCAGCTGCAGAAACAGAGTCTATCCATCAGAGGTCAGCAGGGCTCAATATTCACTATATCAGCTGCAGTAGCAGAGTCTATCCAGCAGAGGTCAGCAGGGCTCCATATTCACTATTATCAGCTGCAGTAGCAGAGTCTATCCACCAGAAGTCAGGAGAGCTCTATAGTCACTATAATCAGCTGCAGTAGCAGAGTCCATCCACCAGAGGTCATCAGAGCTCTATAGTCACTATAATCAGCTGCAGTAGCAGAGTCTATCCACCAGAGGTCATCAGAGCTGTATATTCACTATAATCAGTTGCAGTAGCAGAGTCTATCCACCAGAGGTCAGCAGAGCTCTATATGTACTATAATTAACTGCAGTAGCAGAGTCTATCCACCAGAGGCCATCAGAGCTGTATATTCACTATAATCAGCTGCAGTAGCAGAGTCCATCCACCAGAGGTCAGCAGAGCTCTATATGTACTATAATTAACTGCAGTAGCAGAGTCTATCCACCAGAGGTCATCAGTGCTCTATATGCACTATAATTAGCTGCAGTAGCAGAGTCTATCCACCAGAGGTCATCAGATCTCCATATTCACTGTAATCAGCTGCAGTAGCAGAGTCTATCCACCAGAGGTCATCAGAGCTCTATAGTCACTATAATCAGCTGCAGTAGCAGAGTCTATCCACCAGAGGTCATGAGAGCTCTATAATCACTATAATCAGCTGCAGTAGCAGAGTCTATCCACCACGGGTCATCAGATCTCCATATTCACTATAATGAGCTGCAGTAGCAGAGTCCATCCACCAGAGGTCATCAGAGCTCTATAGTCACTATAATCAGCTGCAGTAGCAGAGTCTATCCACCAGAGGTCATCAGAGCTGTATATTCACTATAATCAGCTGCAGTAGCAGAGTGTATCCACCAGAGGTCATCAGAGCTCCATATTCACTATAATCAGCTGCAGTAGCAGAGTCTACCCACCAGGGGTCATCAGAGCTCCATAGTCACTATAATCAGCTGCAGTAGCAGAGTCTATCCACCAGAGGTCATCAGAGCTGTATATGCACTATAATCAGCTGCAGTAGCAGAGTCTATCCACCAGAGGTCATCAGAGCTCCATATTCACTATAATCAGCTGCAGTAGCAGAGTCCATCCACCAGAGGTCATCAGAGCTCCATATTCACTGTAATCAGCTGCAGTAGCAGAGTCTATCCAGCAGGGGTCATCAGAGCTCTATATTCACTATAATCAGCTGCAGTAGCAGAGCCTATCCAGCAGGGGTCAGGAGAGCTCTGTATTCACTGTAATCAGCTGCAGTAGCAGAGTCTATCCACCAGGGGTCATCAGAGCTCTATATTCACTATAATCAGCTGCAGTAGCAGAGTCTATCCACCAGAGGTCATCAGAGCTCCATATTCACTGTAATCAGCTGCAGTAGCAGAGTCCATCCACCAGAGGTCATCAGAGCACTATAATAACTATAATCAGCTGCAGTAGCAGAGTCTATCCACCAGAGGCCATCAGAGCTCTATAATCACTGTAATCAGCTGCAGTAGCAGAGTCTATCAACCAGAGGTCATCAGAGCTGTATAATCACTATAATCAGCTGCAGTAGCATATTCTATCCACCAGAGGTAATCAGAGCTCTATATGCACAATAATTAGCTTCAGTTGCAGAGTCTATCCACCAGAGGTCATCAGAGCTCCATATTCACTGTAATCAGCTGCAGTAGCAGTCTATCCACCAGAGGTCAGCAGAGCTCTATATGCACTATAATTAGCTGCAGTAGCAGAGTCTATCCACCAGAGGTCATCAGAGCTGTATATTCACTATAATCAGCTGCAGTAGCAGAGTCTATCCACCAGAGGTCATTAGAGCTCCATATGCACTATAATTAGCTGCAATAGCAGAGTCTATCCACCAGAGGTCATCAGAGCTCCATATTCAATGTAATCAGCTGCAGTAGCAGAGCCTATCCACTAGAGGTCATCAGAGCTCCATATTCACTGTAATCAGCTGCAGTAGCAGAGTCTATCCAGCAGGGGTCATCAGAGCTCCATATTCACTGTAATCAGCTGCAGTAGCAGAGTCTATCCACCAGGGGTCATCAGAGCTCCATATTCACTGTAATCAGCTGCAGTAGCAGAGTCTATCCACCAGAGGTCATCAGAGCTCCATATTCACTGTAATCAGCTGCAGTAGCAGAGTCTATCCACCAGAGGTCATCAGAGCTGTATATTCACTATAATCAGCTGCAGAAACAGAGTCTATCCATCAGTGGTCAGCAGGGCTCAATATTCACTATAATCAGCTGCAGTAGCAGAGTCTATCCAGCAGAGGTCAGCAGGGCTCCATATTCACTATTATCAGCTGCAGTAGCATAGTCTATCCACCAGAAGTCAGGAGACCTCTACAATCACTATAATCAGCTGCAGTAGCAGAGTCTATCCACCAGAGGTCATCAGAGCTGTATATTCACTATAATCAGCTGCAGTAGCAGAGTCTATCCAGCAGGGGTCAGGAGAGCTCTGTATTCACTGTAATCAGCTGCAGTAGCAGAGTCGATCCACCAGAGGTCATCAGAGCTGTATATTCACTATAATCAGCTGCAGAAACAGAGTCTATCCATCAGAGGTCAGCAGGGCTCAATACTCACTATAATCAGCTGCAGTAGCAGAGTCTATCCAGCAGAGGTCAGCAGGGCTCCATATTCACTATTATCAGCTGCAGTAGCAGAGTCTATCCACCAGAAGTCAGGAGAGCTCTATAGTCACTATAATCAGCAGCAGTAGCAGAGTCCATCCACCAGAGGTCATAAGACCTCTATAATCACTATAATCAGCTGCAGTAGCAGAGTCTATCCACCAGAGGTCATCAGAGCTGTATATTCACTATAATCAGCTGCAGTAGCAGAGTCTATCCACCAGAGGTCAGCAGAGCTCTATATGTACTATAATTAACTGAAGTAGCAGAGTCTATCCACCAGAAGTCAGGAGAGCTCTATATTCACTATAATCAGCTGCAGTAGCAGAGTCCATCCACCAGAGGTAATCAGAGCTCTATAATCGCTATAATCAGCTGCAGTAGCAGAGTCTATCCACCAGAGGTCATCAGAGCTCTATATTCACTATAATCAGCTGCAGTAGCAGAGTCTATCCACCAGGGGTCATCAGATCTCCATATACACTATAATGAGCTGCAGTAGCAGAGTCCATCCACCAGAGGTCATCAGAGCTCCATATTCACTGTAATCAGCTGCACTAGCAGAGTCTATCCACCAGAGGTCATCAGAGCTCTATAGTCACTATAATCAGCTGCAGTAGCAGAGTCTATCCACCAGAAGTCAGGAGAGCTCTATAGTCACTATAATCAGCTGCAGTAGCAGAGTCCATCCACCAGAGGTCATCAGAGCTCTATAGTCACTATAATCAGCTGCAGTAGCAGAGTCTATCCACCAGAGGTCATCAGAGCTCTATAATCACTATAATCAGCTGCAGTAGCAGAGTCTATCCACCAGAGGTCATCAGAGCTCTATAGTCACTATAATCAGCTGCATTAGCAGAGTCTATCCACCAGGGGTCAGGAGAGCTCAATATTCACTGTAATCAGCTGCAGTAGCAGAGTCTATCCACCAGGGGTCATCAGAGCTGTATATTCACTATAATCACCTGGAGTAACAGAGTCTATCAACCAAAGGTCATCAGAGCTGTATATGCACTATAATCAGCTGCAGTAGCAGAGTCTATCCATCAGAGGTCATCAGAGCTCCATATTCACTATAATCAGCTGCAGTAGCAGAGTCCATCCACCAGAGGTCATCAGAGCTCCATATTCACTGCAATCAGCTGCAGTAGCAGAGTCTATCCACCAGAGGTCATCAGAGCTCTATATTCACTATAATCAGCTGCAGTAGCAGAGTCTATCCACCAGGGTCAGCAGAGCTGTATAATCACTGTAATCATCTGCAGTAGCAGAGTCCATCCACCAGAGGTCATCAGAGCTGTATATGCACTATAATCAGCTGCAGTAGCAGAATCTATCCACCAGAGGTCATCAGAGCACTATAATAACTATAATCAGCTGCAGTAGCAGAGTCCATCCACCAGAGGTCATCAGTGCTGTATATGCACTATAATCAGCTGCAGTAGCAGTGTCTATCCATCAGAGGTCATCAGAGATCTATAATCACTATAATCAGCTGCAGTAGCAGAATCTATCCACCAGAGGTCATCAGATCTCCATATTCACTATAATGAGCTGCAGTAGCAGAGTCTATCCACCAGAGGTCATCAGAGCTGTATATTCACTATAATCAGCTGCAGTAGCAGAGTCTATCCACCAGAGGTCATCAGAGCTCTATAATCACCATAATCAGCTGCAGTAGCAGAGTCTATCCACCAGAGGCCATCAGAGCTCTATAATCACTGTAATCAGCTGCAGTAGCAGAGTCTATCCACCAGAGTTCATCAGAGCTGTATATTCACTATAATCAGCTGCAGTAGCAGATTCTATCCACCAGAGGTAATAAGAGCTCTATATGCACAATAATTAGCTGCAGTTGCAGAGTCTATCCACCAGAGGTCATCAGAGCTCCATATTCACTGTAATCAGCTGCAGTAGCAGAGTCTATCCAGCAGGTGTCATCAGAGCTCCATTTTCACTGTAATCAGCTGCAGTAGCAGAGTCTATCCACCAGGGGTCATCAGAGCTCCATATTCACTGTAATCAGCTTCAGTAGCAGAGTCTATCCACCAGAGGTCATAAGAGCTCCATAGTCACTGTAATCAGCTGCAGTAGCAGAGTCCATCCACCAGAGGTCATCAGAGCTCTATAGTCACTATAATCAGCTGCAGTAGCAGAGTGCAGTAGCAGAGTCTATCCAGCAGGGGTCAGGAGAGCTCTGTATTCACTGTAATCAGCTGCAGTAGCAGAGTCGATCCACCAGAGGTCATCAGAGCTGTATATTCACTATAATCAGCTGCAGAAACAGAGTCTATCCATCAGAGGTCAGCAGGGCTCAATATTCACTATAATCAGCTGCAGTAGCAGAGTCTATCCAGCAGAGGTCAGCAGGGCTCCATATTCACTATTATCAGCTGCAGTAGCAGAGTCTATCCACCAGAAGTCAGGAGAGCTCTATAGTCACTATAATCAGCTGCAGTAGCAGAGTCCATCCACCAGAGGTCATCAGAGCTCTATAGTCACTATAATCAGCTGCAGTAGCAGAGTCTATCCACCAGAGCTCATCAGAGCTCCATATTCACTGTAATCAGCTGCAGTAGCAGTCTATCCACCAGAGCTCTATATGCACTATAATGAGCTGCAGTAGCAGAGTCTATCCACTAGAGGTCATCAGAGCTGTATATTCACTATAATCAGCTGCAGTAGCAGAGTCTATCCACCAGAGGTCAGCAGAGCTCTATATGCACTATAATTAGCTGCAGTAGCAGAGTCTATCCACCAGAGGTCATCAGAGCTCCATATTCAATGTAATTAGCTGCAGTAGCAGAGTCTTTCCACCAGGGGTCTTCAGATCTCCATATTCACTATAATGAGCTGCAGTAGCAGAGTCTATCCACCAGGGGTCTGCAGATCTCCATATTCACTGTAATCAGCTGCAGTAGCAGAGTCTATCCACCAGAGGTCATTAGAGCTCCATATTCACTATAATCAGCTGCAGTAGCAGAGTCTATCCACCAGAGGTCATCAGAGCTCTATATTCATTATAATCAGCTGCAGTAGCAGAGTCTATCCACCAGAGGTCATTAGAGCTCTATAGTCAGTATAATCAGCTGCAGTAGCAGAGTCTATCCACCAGAGGTCATCAGAGCTCTATAATCGCTATAATCAGCTGCAGTAGCAGAGTCAATCCACCAGAGGTCATCAGAGCTCTATATTCACTATAATCAGCTGCAGTAGCAGAGTCTATCCACCAGGGGTCATCAGATCTCCATATTCACTATAATGAGCTGCAGTGGCAGAGTCCATCCACCAGAGGTCATCAGATCTCCATATTCACTGTAATCAGCTGCAGTAGCAGAGTCTATCCACCAGAGGTCATCAGAGCTCTATAGTCACTATAATCAGCTGCAGTAGCAGAGTCTATCCACGAGAGGTCATCAGAGCTCTATAATCACTATAATCAGCTGCAGTAGCAGAGTCTATCCACCAGAGGTCATCAGAGCTGTATATTCACTATAATCAGCTGCAGTAGCAGAGTCTATCCACCAGAGGTCATCAGAGCTCCATATTCACTATAATCAGCTGCAGTAGCAGAGTCTATCCACCAGGGGTCATCAGAGCTCCATAGTCACTATAATCAGCTGCAGTAGCAGAGTCTATCCACCAGAGGTCATCAGAGCTGTATATGCACTATAATCAGCTGCAGTAGCAGAGTCTATCCACCAGAGGTCATCAGATCTCCATATTCACTATAATGAGCTGCAGTAGCAGAGTCTATCCACCAGAGGTCATCAGAGCTGTATATTCACTATAATCAGCTGCAGTAGCAGAGTCTATCCACCAGAGGTCATCAGAGCTCTATAATCACTATAATCAGCTGCAGTAGCAGAGTCTATCCACCAGAGGCCATCAGAGCTCTATAATCACTGTAATCAGCTGCAGTAGCAGTCTATCCAACAGAGGTCATCAGAGCTGTATATTCACTATAATCAGCTGCAGTAGCAGATTCTATCCACCAGAGGTAATCAGAGCTCTATATGCACAATAATTAGCTGCAGTTGCAGAGTCTATCCACCAAAGGTCATCAGAGCTCCATATTCACTGTAATCAGCTGCAGTAGCAGAGTCTAGCCACCTGAGGTCATAAGAGCTCCATATTCACTGTAATCAGCTGCAGTAGCAGAGTCTATCCACCAGAGGTCATCAGAGCTCTATAGTCACTATAATCAACTGCAGTAGCAGAGTCTATCCACCAGAGGACATTAGAGCTCCATATTCACTATAATCAGCTGCAGTAGCAAAGTCTATCCACCAGAGGTCATCAGAGCTCTATAATCACTATAATCAGCTGCAGTAGCAGAGTCTATCCACCAGAGGTCATCAGAGCTCTATAGTCACTATAATCAGCTGCATTAGCAGAGTCTATCCACCAGGGGTCAGGAGAGCTCTATATTCACTGTAATCAGCTGCAGTAGCAGAGTCTATCCACCAGGGGTCATCAGAGCTGTATATTCACTATAATCAGCTGCAGTAACAGAGTCCATCAACCAAATGTCATCAGAGCTGTATATGCACTATAATCAGCTGCAGTAGCAGAGTCTATCCATCAGAGGTTATCAGAGCTCCATATTCACTATAATCAGCTGCAGTAGCAGAGTCCATCCACCAGAGGTCACCAGAGCTCCATATTCACTGCAATCAGCTGCAGTAGCAGAGTCTATCCACCAGAGGTCATCAGAGCTCTATATTCACTATAATCAGCTGCAGTAGCAGAGTCTATCCACCAGGGGTCAGCAGAGCTGTATAATCACTATAATCAGCTGCAGTAGCAGAGTCTATCCACTAGAGGTCATCAGAGCTGTATATTCACTATAATCAGCTGCAGTAGCAGAGTCTATCTACCAGAGGTCATCAGAGCTCTATATGCACTATAATTAGCTGCAGTAGCAGAGTCTATCCACCAGAGGTCATCAGAGCTCCATATTCAATGTAATTAGCTGCAGTAGCAGAGTCTTTCCACCAGGGGTCTTCAGATCTCCATATTCACTATAATGAGCTGCAGTAGCAGAGTCTATCCACCAGGGGTCTGCAGATCTCCATATTCACTGTAATCAGCTGCAGTAGCAGAGTCTATCCATCAGAGGTCATTAGAGCTCCATATTCACTATAATCAGCTGCAGTAGCAGAGTCTATCCACCAGAGGTCATCAGAGCTCTATATTCATTATAATCAGCTGCAGTAGCAGAGTCTATCCACCAGAGGTCATCAGAGCTCTATAGTCAGTATAATCAGCTGCAGTAGCAGAGTCTATCCACCAGAGGTCATCAGAGCTCTATAATCGCTATAATCAGCTGCAGTAGCAGAGTCTATCCACCAGAGGTCATCAGAGCTCTATATTCACTATAATCAGCTGCAGTAGCAGAGTCTATCCACCAGGGGTCATCAGATCTCCATATTCACTATAATGAGCTGCAGTAGCAGAGTCCATCCACCAGAGGTCATCAGATCTCCATATTCACTGTAATCAGCTGCAGTAGCAGAGTCTATCCACCAGAGGTCATCAGAGCTCTATAGTCACTATAATCAGCTGCAGTAGCAGAGTCTATCCACCAGAGGTCATCAGAGCTCTATAATCACTATAATCAGCTGCAGTAGCAGAGTCTATCCACCAGAGGTCATCAGAGCTGTATATTCACTATAATCAGCTGCAGTAGCAGAGTCTATCCACCAGAGGTCATCAGAGCTCCATATTCACTATAATCAGCTGCAGTAGCAGAGTCTATCCACCAGGGGTCATCAGAGCTCCATAGTCACTATAATCAGCTGCAGTAGCAGAGTCTATCCACCAGAGGTCATCAGAGCTGTATATGCACTATAATCAGCTGCAGTAGCAGAGTCTATCCACCAGAGGTCATCAGATCTCCATATTCACTATAATGAGCTGCAGTAGCAGAGTCTATCCACCAGAGGTCATCAGAGCTCCATATTCACTATAATCAGCTGCAGTAGCAGAGTCCATCCACCAGAGGTCATCAGAGCTCCATATTCACTGCAATCAGCTGCAGTAGCAGAGTCTATCCACCAGAGGTCATCAGAGCTCTATATTCACTATAATCAGCTGCAGTAGCAGAGTCTATCCACCAGGGGTCAGCAGAGCTGTATAATCTCTATAATCAGCTGCAGTAGCAGAGTCTATCCACCAGAGGTCATCAGAGCTCCATATTCACTGTAATTATCTGCAGTAGCAGAATCCATCCACCAGAGGTGATCAGAGCTGTATATGCACTATAATCAGCTGCATTAGCAGAATCTATCCACCAGAGGTCATCAGAGCTCTATAATCACTATAATCAGCTGCAGTAGCAGAGTCTATCCACCAGAGGCCATCAGAGCTCTATAATCACTGTAATCAGCTGCAGTAGCAGAGTCTATCCACCGGAGGTAATCAGAGCTGTATATTCACTATAATCAGCTGCAGTAGCAGATTCTATCCACCAGAGGTCATCAGAGCTCTATATGCACAATAATTAGCTGCAGTTGCAGAGTCTATCCACCAGAGGTCATCAGAGCTCCATATTCACTGTAATCAGCTGCAGTAGCAGAGTCTATCCAGCAGGGGTCATCAGAGCTCTATAGTCACTGTAATCAGCTGCAGTAGCAGAGTCTATCCACCAGGGGTCATCAGAGCTCCATATTAACTGTAATCAGCTGCAGTAGCAGAGTCTATCCACCAGAGGTCATAAGAGCTCCATATTCACTGTAATCAGCTGCAGTAGCAGAGTCCATCCACCAGAAGTCATCAGAGCTCTATAGTGACTATAATCAGCTGCAGTAGCAGAGTCTATCTAGCAGGGGTCAGGAGAGCTCTGTATTCACTGTAATCAGCTGCAGTAGCAGAGTCTATCCACCAGAGGTCATCAGAGCTGTATATTCACTATAATCAGCTGCAGAAACAGAGTCTATCCATCAGAGGTCAGCAGGGCTCAATATTCACTATATCAGCTGCAGTAGCAGAGTCTATCCAGCAGAGGTCAGCAGGGCTCCATATTCACTATTATCAGCTGCAGTAGCAGAGTCTATCCACCAGAAGTCAGGAGAGCTCTATAGTCACTATAATCAGCTGCAGTAGCAGAGTCCATCCACCAGAGTTCATCAGAGCTCTATAGTCACTATAATCAGCTGCAGTAGCAGAGTCTATCCACCAGAGGTCATCAGAGCTGTATATTCACTATAATCAGTTGCAGTAGCAGAGTCTATCCACCAGAGGTCAGCAGAGCTCTATATGTACTATAATTAACTGCAGTGGCAGAGTCTATCCACTAGAGGCCATCAGAGCTGTATATTCACTATAATCAGCTGCAGTAGCAGAGTCCATCCACCAGAGGTCAGCAGAGCTGTATATTCACTATAATCAGTTGCAGTAGCAGAGTCTATCCACCAGAGGTCAGCAGAGCTCTATATGTACTATAATTAACTGCAGTAGCAGAGTCTATCCACCAGAGGTCATCAGTGCTCTATATGCACTATAATTAGCTGCAGTAGCAGAGTCTATCCACCAGAGGTCATCAGATCTCCATATTCACTGTAATCAGCTGCAGTAGCAGAGTCTATCCACCAGAGGTCATCAGAGCTCTATAGTCACTATAATCAGCTGCAGTAGCAGAGTCCATCCACCAGAGGTCATCAGAGCTCCATATTCACTGCAATCAGCTGCAGTAGCAGAGTCTATCCACCAGAGGTCATCAGAGCTCTATATTCACTATAATCAGCTGCAGTAGCAGAGTCTATCCACCAGGGTCAGCAGAGCTGTATAATCACTGTAATCATCTGCAGTAGCAGAGTCCATCCACCAGAGGTCATCAGAGCTGTATATGCACTATAATCAGCTGCAGTAGCAGAATCTATCCACCAGAGGTCATCAGAGCACTATAATAACTATAATCAGCTGCAGTAGCAGAGTCCATCCACCAGAGGTCATCAGTGCTGTATATGCACTATAATCAGCTGCAGTAGCAGTGTCTATCCATCAGAGGTCATCAGAGATCTATAATCACTATAATCAGCTGCAGTAGCAGAATCTATCCACCAGAGGTCATCAGATCTCCATATTCACTATAATGAGCTGCAGTAGCAGAGTCTATCCACCAGAGGTCATCAGAGCTGTATATTCACTATAATCAGCTGCAGTAGCAGAGTCTATCCACCAGAGGTCATCAGAGCTCTATAATCACCATAATCAGCTGCAGTAGCAGAGTCTATCCACCAGAGGCCATCAGAGCTCTATAATCACTGTAATCAGCTGCAGTAGCAGAGTCTATCCACCAGAGTTCATCAGAGCTGTATATTCACTATAATCAGCTGCAGTAGCAGATTCTATCCACCAGAGGTAATAAGAGCTCTATATGCACAATAATTAGCTGCAGTTGCAGAGTCTATCCACCAGAGGTCATCAGAGCTCCATATTCACTGTAATCAGCTGCAGTAGCAGAGTCTATCCAGCAGGTGTCATCAGAGCTCCATATTCACTGTAATCAGCTGCAGTAGCAGAGTCTATCCACCAGGGGTCATCAGAGCTCCATATTCACTGTAATCAGCTTCATTAGCAGAGTCTATCCACCAGAGGTCATAAGAGCTCCATAGTCACTGTAATCAGCTGCAGTAGCAGAGTCCATCCACCAGAGGTCATCAGAGCTCTATAGTCACTATAATCAGCTGCAGTAGCAGAGTGCAGTAGCAGAGTCTATCCAGCAGGGGTCAGGAGAGCTCTGTATTCACTGTAATCAGCTGCAGTAGCAGAGTCGATCCACCAGAGGTCATCAGAGCTGTATATTCACTATAATCAGCTGCAGAAACAGAGTCTATCCATCAGAGGTCAGCAGGGCTCAATATTCACTATAATCAGCTGCAGTAGCAGAGTCTATCCAGCAGAGGTCAGCAGGGCTCCATATTCACTATTATCAGCTGCAGTAGCAGAGTCTATCCACCAGAAGTCAGGAGAGCTCTATAGTCACTATAATCAGCTGCAGTAGCAGAGTCCATCCACCAGAGGTCATCAGAGCTCTATAGTCACTATAATCAGCTGCAGTAGCAGAGTCTATCCACCAGAGTTCATCAGAGCTCCATATTCACTGTAATCAGCTGCAGTAGCAGTCTATCCACCAGAGGTCAGCAGAGCTCTATATGCACTATAATGAGCTGCAGTAGCAGAGTCTATCCACTAGAGGTCATCAGAGCTGTATATTCACTATAATCAGCTGGAGTAGCAGAGTCTATCCACCAGAGGTCAGCAGAGCTCTATATGCACTATAATTAGCTGCAGTAGCAGAGTCTATCCACCAGAGGTCATCAGAGCTCCATATTCAATGTAATTAGCTGCAGTAGCAGAGTCTTTCCACCAGGGGTCTTCAGATCTCCATATTCACTATAATGAGCTGCAGTAGCAGAGTCTATCCACCAGGGGTCTGCAGATCTCCATATTCACTGTAATCAGCTGCAGTAGCAGAGTCTATCCACCAGAGGTCATTAGAGCTCCATATTCACTATAATCAGCTGCAGTAGCAGAGTCTATCCACCAGAGGTCATCAGAGCTCTATATTCATTATAATCAGCTGCAGTAGCAGAGTCTATCCACCAGAGGTCATTAGAGCTCTATAGTCAGTATAATCAGCTGCAGTAGCAGAGTCTATCCACCAGAGGTCATCAGAGCTCTATAATCGCTATAATCAGCTGCAGTAGCAGAGTCAATCCACCAGAGGTCATCAGAGCTCTATATTCACTATAATCAGCTGCAGTAGCAGAGTCTATCCACCAGGGGTCATCAGATCTCCATATTCACTATAATGAGCTGCAGTAGCAGAGTCCATCCACCAGAGGTCATCAGATCTCCATATTCACTGTAATCAGCTGCAGTAGCAGAGTCTATCCACCAGAGGTCATCAGAGCTCTATAGTCACTATAATCAGCTGCAGTAGCAGAGTCTATCCACGAGAGGTCATCAGAGCTCTATAATCACTATAATCAGCTGCAGTAGCAGAGTCTATCCACCAGAGGTCATCAGAGCTGTATATTCACTATAATCAGCTGCAGTAGCAGAGTCTATCCACCAGAGGTCATCAGAGCTCCATATTCACTATAATCAGCTGCAGTAGCAGAGTCTATCCACCAGGGGTCATCAGAGCTCCATAGTCACTATAATCAGCTGCAGTAGCAGAGTCTATCCACCAGAGGTCATCAGAGCTGTATATGCACTATAATCAGCTGCAGTAGCAGAGTCTATCCACCAGAGGTCATCAGATCTCCATATTCACTATAATGAGCTGCAGTAGCAGAGTCTATCCACCAGAGGTCATCAGAGCTGTATATTCACTATAATCAGCTGCAGTAGCAGAGTCTATCCAACAGAGGTCATCAGAGCTCTATAATCACTATAATCAGCTGCAGTAGCAGAGTCTATCCACCAGAGGCCATCAGAGCTCTATAATCACTGTAATCAGCTGCAGTAGCAGTCTATCCAACAGAGGTCATCAGAGCTATATATTCACTATAATCAGCTGCAGTAGCAGATTCTATCCACGAGAGGTAATCAGAGCTCTATATGCACAATAATTAGCTGCAGTTGCAGAGTCTATCCACCAAAGGTCATCAGAGCTCCATATTCACTGTAATCAGCTGCAGTAGCAGAGTCTAGCCACCTGAGGTCATAAGAGCTCCATATTCACTGTAATCAGCTGCAGTAGCAGAGTCTATCCACCAGAGGTCATCAGAGCTCTATAGTCACTATAATCAACTGCAGTAGCAGAGTCTATCCACCAGAGGTCATTAGAGCTCCATATTCACTATAATCAGCTGCAGTAGCAAAGTCTATCCACCAGAGGTCATCAGAGCTCTATAATCACTATAATCAGCTGCAGTAGCAGAGTCTATCCACCAGAGGTCATCAGAGCTCTATAGTCACTATAATCAGCTGCATTAGCAGAGTCTATCCACCAGGGGTCAGGAGAGCTCTATATTCACTGTAATCAGCTGCAGTAGCAGAGTCTATCCACCAGGGGTCATCAGAGCTGTATATTCACTATAATCAGCTGCAGTAACAGAGTCCATCAACCAAATGTCATCAGAGCTGTATATGCACTATAATCAGCTGCAGTAGCAGAGTCTATCCATCAGAGGTCATCAGAGCTCCATATTCACTATAATCAGCTGCAGTAGCAGAGTCCATCCACCAGAGGTCACCAGAGCTCCATATTCACTGCAATCAGCTGCAGTAGCAGAGTCTATCCACCAGAGGTCATCAGAGCTCTATATTCACTATAATCAGCTGCAGTAGCAGAGTCTATCCACCAGGGGTCAGCAGAGCTGTATAATCACTATAATCAGCTGCAGTAGCAGAGTCTATCCACTAGAGGTCATCAGAGCTGTATATTCACTATAATCAGCTGCAGTAGCAGAGTCTATCTACCAGAGGTCATCAGAGCTCTATATGCACTATAATTAGCTGCAGTAGCAGAGTCTATCCACCAGAGGTCATCAGAGCTCCATATTCAATGTAATTAGCTGCAGTAGCAGAGTCTTTCCACCAGGGGTCTTCAGATCTCCATATTCACTATAATGAGCTGCAGTAGCAGAGTCTATCCACCAGGGGTCTGCAGATCTCCATATTCACTGTAATCAGCTGCAGTAGCAGAGTCTATCCATCAGAGGTCATTAGAGCTCCATATTCACTATAATCAGCTGCAGTAGCAGAGTCTATCCACCAGAGGTCATCAGAGCTCTATATTCATTATAATCAGCTGCAGTAGCAGAGTCTATCCACCAGAGGTCATCAGAGCTCTATAGTCAGTATAATCAGCTGCAGTAGCAGAGTCTATCCACCAGAGGTCATCAGAGCTCTATAATCGCTATAATCAGCTGCAGTAGCAGAGTCTATCCACCAGAGGTCATCAGAGCTCTATATTCACTATAATCAGCTGCAGTAGCAGAGTCTATCCACCAGGGGTCATCAGATCTCCATATTCACTATAATGAGCTGCAGTAGCAGAGTCCATCCACCAGAGGTCATCAGATCTCCATATTCACTGTAATCAGCTGCAGTAGCAGAGTCTATCCACCAGAGGTCATCAGAGCTCTATAGTCACTATAATCAGCTGCAGTAGCAGAGTCTATCCACCAGAGGTCATCAGAGCTCTATAATCACTATAATCAGCTGCAGTAGCAGAGTCTATCCACCAGTGGTCATCAGAGCTGTATATTCACTATAATCAGCTGCAGTAGCAGAGTCTATCCACCAGAGGTCATCAGAGCTCCATATTCACTATAATCAGCTGCAGTAGCAGAGTCTATCCACCAGGGGTCATCAGAGCTCCATAGTCACTATAATCAGCTGCAGTAGCAGAGTCTATCCACCAGAGGTCATCAGAGCTGTATATGCACTATAATCAGCTGCAGTAGCAGAGTCTATCCACCAGGGGTCATCAGATCTCCATATTCACTATAATGAGCTGCAGTAGCAGAGTCTATCCACCAGAGGTCATCAGAGCTCCATATTCACTATAATCAGCTGCAGTAGCAGAGTCCATCCACCAGAGGTCATCAGAGCTCCATATTCACTGCAATCAGCTGCAGTAGCAGAGTCTATCCACCAGAGGTCATCAGAGCTCTATATTCACTATAATCAGCTGCAGTAGCAGAGTCTATCCACCAGGGGTCAGCAGAGCTGTATAATCTCTATAATCAGCTGCAGTAGCAGAGTCTATCCACCAGAGGTCATCAGAGCTCCATATTCACTGTAATTATCTGCAGTAGCAGAATCCATCCACCAGAGGTGATCAGAGCTGTATATGCACTATAATCAGCTGCAGTAGCAGAATCTATCCACCAGAGGTCATCAGAGCTCTATAATCACTATAATCAGCTGCAGTAGCAGAGTCTATCCACCAGAGGCCATCAGAGCTCTATAATCACTGTAATCAGCTGCAGTAGCAGAGTCTATCCACCAGAGGTAATCAGAGCTGTATATTCACTATAATCAGCTGCAGTAGCAGATTCTATCCACCAGAGGTAATCAGAGCTCTATATGCACAATAATTAGCTGCAGTTGCAGAGTCTATCCACCAGAGGTCATCAGAGCTCCATATTCACTGTAATCAGCTGCAGTAGCAGAGTCTATCCAGCAGGGGTCATCAGAGCTCCATATTCACTGTAATCAGCTGCAGTAGCAGAGTCTATCCACCAGGGGTCATCAGAGCTCCATATTAACTGTAATCAGCTGCAGTAGCAGAGTCTATCCACCAGAGGTCATAAGAGCTCCATATTCACTGTAATCAGCTGCAGTAGCAGAGTCCATCCACCAGAAGTCATCAGAGCTCTATAGTGACTATAATCAGCTGCAGTAGCAGAGTCTATCTAGCAGGGGTCAGGAGAGCTCTGTATTCACTGTAATCAGCTGCAGTAGCAGAGTCTATCCACCAGAGGTCATCAGAGCTGTATATTCACTATAATCAGCTGCAGAAACAGAGTCTATCCATCAGAGGTCAGCAGGGCTCAATATTCACTATATCAGCTGCAGTAGCAGAGTCTATCCAGCAGAGGTCAGCAGGGCTCCATATTCACTATTATCAGCTGCAGTAGCAGAGTCTATCCACCAGAAGTCAGGAGAGCTCTATAGTCACTATAATCAGCTGCAGTAGCAGAGTCCATCCACCAGAGGTCATCAGAGCTCTATAGTCACTATAATCAGCTGCAGTAGCAGAGTCTATCCACCAGAGGTCATCAGAGCTGTATATTCACTATAATCAGTTGCAGTAGCAGAGTCTATCCACCAGAGGTCAGCAGAGCTCTATATGTACTATAATTAACTGCAGTAGCAGAGTCTATCCACCAGAGGCCATCAGAGCTGTATATTCACTATAATCAGCTGCAGTAGCAGAGTCCATCCACCAGAGGTCAGCAGAGCTGTATATTCACTATAATCAGTTGCAGTAGCAGAGTCTATCCACCAGAGGTCAGCAGAGCTCTATATGTACTATAATTAACTGCAGTAGCAGAGTCTATCCACCAGAGGTCATCAGTGCTCTATATGCACTATAATTAGCTGCAGTAGCAGAGTCTATCCACCAGAGGTCATCAGATCTCCATATTCACTGTAATCAGCTGCAGTAGCAGAGTCTATCCACCAGAGGTCATCAGAGCTGTATATTCACTATAATCTGCTGCAGTAGCAGAGTCTATCCACCAGAGGTCATCAGAGCTCCATATTCACTATAATCAGCTGCAGTAGCAGAGTCTACCCACCAGGGGTCATCAGAGCTCCATAGTCACTATAATCAGCTGCAGTAGCAGAGTCTATCCACCAGAGGTCATCAGAGCTGTATATGCACTATAATCAGCTGCAGTAGCAGAGTCTATCCACCAGAGGTCATCAGAGCTCCATATTCACTATAATCAGCTGCAGTAGCGGAGTCCATCCACCAGAGGTCATCAGAGCTCCATATTCACTGTAATCAGCTGCAGTAGCAGAGTCTATCCAGCAGGGGTCATCAGAGCTCTATATTCACTATAATCAGCTGCAGTTGCAGAGCCTATCCAGCAGGGGTCAGGAGAGCTCTGTATTCACTGTAATCAGCTGCAGTAGCAGAGTCTATCCACCAGGGGTCATCAGAGCTCTATATTCACTATAATCAGCTGCAGTAGCAGAGTCTATCCACCAGAGGTCATCAGAGCTCCATATTCACTGTAATCAGCTGCAGTAGCAGAGTCCATCCACCAGATGTCATCAGAGCTGTATATGCACTATAATCAGCTGCAGTAGCAGTGTCTATCCACCAGAGGTCATCAGAGCACTATAATAACTATAATCAGCTGCAGTAGCAGAGTCTATCCACCAGAGGTCATCAGAGCTGTATATTCACTATAATCAGCTGCAGTAGCAGAGTCTATCCACCAGAGGTCATTAGAGCTCCATATGCACTATAATTAGCTGCAGTAGCAGAGTCTATCCACCAGAGGTCATCAGAGCTCCATATTCAATGTAATCAGCTGCAGTAGCAGAGTCTATCCACTAGAGGTCATCAGAGCTCCATATTCACTGTAATCAGCTGCAGTAGCAGAGTCTATCCAGCAGGGGTCATCAGAGCTCCATATTCACTGTAATCAGCTGCAGTAGCAGAGTCTATCCACCAGGGGTCATCACAGCTCCATATTCACTGTAATCAGCTGCAGTAGCAGAGTCTATCCACCAGAGGTCATCAGAGCTCCATATTCACTGTAATCAGCTGCAGTAGCAGAGTCCATCCACCAGAGGTCATCAGAGCTCTATATTCACTATAATCAGCTTCAGTAGCAGAGTCTATCCAGCAGGGGTCAGGAGAGCTCTGTATTCACTGTAATCAGCTGCAGTAGCAGAGTCTATCCACCAGAGGTCATCAGAGCTGTATATTCACTATAATCAGCTGCAGAAACAGAGTCTATCCATCAGTGGTCAGCAGGGCTCAATATTCACTATAATCAGCTGCAGTAGCAGAGTCTATCCAGCAGAGGTCAGCAGGGCTCCATATTCACTATTATCAGCTGCAGTAGCATAGTCTATCCACCAGAAGTCAGGAGACCTCTATAATCACTATAATCAGCTGCAGTAGCAGAGTCTATCCACCAGGGGTCTGCAGATCTCCATATTCACTGTAATCAGCTGCAGTAGCAGAGTCTATCCACCAGAGGTCATTAGAGCTCCATATTCACTATAATCAGCTGCAGTAGCAGAGTCTATCCACCAGAGGTCATCAGAGCTCTATATTCATTATAATCAGCTGCAGTAGCAGAGTCTATCCACCAGGGGTCTGCAGATCTCCATATTCACTATAATCAGCTGCAGTAGCAGAGTCTATCCACCAGGGGTCTGCAGATCTCCATATTCACTATAATCAGCTGCAGTAGCAGAGTCTATCCACCAGAGGTCATCAGAGCTCTATATTCATTATAATCAGCTGCAGTAGCAGAGTCTATCCACCAGAGGTCATTAGAGCTGTATATTCACTATAATCAGCTGCAGTAGCAGAGTCTATCCACCAGAGGTCAGCAGAGCTCTATATGTACTATAATTAACTGAAGTAGCAGAGTCTATCCACCAGAAGTCAGGAGAGCTCTATAGTCACTATAATGAGCTGCAGTAGCAGAGTCTATCCACCAGGGGTCTGCAGATCTCCATATTCACTGTAATCAGCTGCAGTAGCAGAGTCTATCCACCAGAGGTCATTAGAGCTCCATATTCACTATAATCAGCTGCAGTAGCAGAGTCTATCCACCAGAGGTCATCAGAGCTCTATATTCATTATAATCAGCTGCAGTAGCAGAGTCTATCCACCAGAGGTCATCAGAGCTCTATAGTCAGTATAATCAGCTGCAGTAGCAGAGTCTATCCACCAGAGGTCATCAGAGCTCTATAATCGCAATAATCAGCTGCAGTAGCAGAGTCTATCCACCAGAGGTCATCAGAGCTCTATATTCACTATAATCAGCTGCAGTAGCAGAGTCTATCCACCAGGGGTCATCAGATCTCCATATTCACTATAATGAGCTGCAGTAGCAGAGTCCATCCACCAGAGGTCACCAGATCTCCATATTCACTGTAATCAGCTGCAGTAGCAGAGTCTATCCACCAGAGGTCATCAGAGCTCTATAGTCACTATAATCAGCTGCAGTAGCAGAGTCTATCCACCAGAGGTCATCAGAGCTCTATAATCACTATAATCAGCTGCAGTAGCAGAGTCTATCCACCAGAGGTCATCAGAGCTGTATATTCACTATAATCAGCTGCAGTAGCAGAGTCTATCCACCAGAGGTCATCAGAGCTCCATATTCACTATAATCAGCTGCAGTTGCAGAGTCTATCCACCAGGGGTCATCAGAGCTCCATAGTCACTATAATGAGCTGCAGTAGCAGAGTCTATCCACCAGAGGTCATCAGAGCTCTATAATCACTATAATCAGCTGCAGTAGCAGAGTCTATCCACCAGAGGTCATCAGAGCTGTATATTCACTATAATCAGCTGCAGTAGCAGAGTCTATCCACCAGAGGTCATTAGAGCTCTATAATCACTATAATCAGCTGCAGTAGCAGAGTCTATCCACCAGAGGCCATCAGAGCTCTATAATCAATGTAATCAGCTGCAGTAGCAGTCTATCCAACAGAGGTCATCAGAGCTGTATATTCACTATAATCAGCTGCAGTAGCAGATTCTATCCACCAGAGGTAATCAGAGCTCTATATGCACAATAATTAGCTGCAGTTGCAGAGTCTATCCACCAGAGGTCATCAGAGCTCCATATTCACTGTAATCAGCTGCAGTAGCAGAGTCTATCCACCAGGGGTCATCAGAGCTCCATATTCACTGTAATCAGCTGCAGTAGCAGAGTCTATCCACCTGAGGTCATAAGAGCTCCATATTCACTGTAATCAGCTGCAGTAGCAGAGTCTATCCAGCAGGGGTAAGGAGAGCTCTGTATTCACTGTAATCAGCTGCAGTAGCAGAGTCTATCCACCAGGGGTCATCAGAGCTCTATATTCACTATAATCAGCTGCAGTAGCAGAGTCTATCCACCAGAGGTCATCAGAGCTCCATATTCACTGTAATCATCTACAGTAGCAGAGTCCATCCACCAGAGGTCATCAGAGCTGTATATGCACTATAATCAGCTGCAGTAGCAGAATCTATCCACCAGAGGTCATCAGAGCACTATAATAACTATAATCAGCTGCAGTAGCAGAGTCTATCCACCAGAGGTCATCAGAGCTCCATATTCACTGTAATCAGCTGCAGTAGCAGAGTCCATCCACCAGATGTCATCAGAGCTGTATATGCACTATAATCAGCTGCAGTAGCAGTGTCTATCCACCAGAGGTCATCAGAGCACTATAATAACTATAATCAGCTGCAGTAGCAGAGTCTATCCACCAGAGGCCATCAGAGCTCTATAATCACTGTAATCAGCTGCAGTAGCAGAGTCTATCCACCAGAGGTCATCAGCGCTGTATATTCACTATAATCAGCTGCAGTAGCATATTCTATCCACCAGAGGTAATCAGAGCTCTATATGCACAATAATTAGCTGCAGTTGCAGAGTCTATCCACCAGGGGTCATCAGAGCTCTATATTCACTATAAATCAGCTGCAGTAGCAGAGTCTATCCACCAGAGGTCATCAGAGCTCCATATTCACTGTAATCATCTTCAGTAGCAGAGTCCATCCACCAGAGGTCATCAGAGCTGTATATGCACTATAATCAGCTGCAGAAGCAGAATCTATCCACCAGAGGTCATCAGAGCACTATAATAACTATAATCAGCTGCAGTAGCAGAGTCTATCCACCAGAGGTCATCAGAGCTCCATATTCACTGTAATCAGCTGCAGTAGCAGAGTCCATCCACCAGATGTCATCAGAGCTGTATATGCACTATAATCAGCTGCAGTAGCAGTGTCTATCCACCAGAGGTAATCAGAGCACTATAATAACTATAATCAGCTGCAGTAGCAGAGTCTATCCACCAGAGGCCATCAGAGCTCTATAATCACTGTAATCAGCTGCAGTAGCAGAGTCAATCCACCAGGGGTCATCAGAGCTGTATATTCACTATAATCAGCTGCAGTAGCATATTCTATCCACCAGAGGTAATCAGAGCTCTATATGCACAATAATTAGCTGCAGTTGCAGAGTCTATCCACCAGAGGTCATCAGAGCTCCATATTCACTGTAATCAGCTGCAGTAGCAGTCTATCCACCAGAGGTCAGCAGAGCTCTATATGCACTATAATTAGCTGCAGTAGCAGAGTCTATCCACCAGAGGTCATCAGAGCTGTATATTCACTATAATCAGCTGCAGAAGCAGAGTCTATCCACCAGAGGTCATTAGAGCTCTATATGCACTATAATTAGCTGCAGTAGCAGAGTCTATCCACCAGAGGTCATCAGAGCTCCATATTCAATGTAATCAGCTGCAGTAGCAGAGTCTATCCACTAGAGGTCATCAGAGCTCCATATTCACTGTAATCAGCTGCAGTAGCAGAGTCCATCCACCAGAGGTCATCAGAGCTCTATAGTCACTATAATCAGCTGCAGTAGCAGAGTCTATCCAGCAGGGGTCAGGAGAGCTCTGTATTCACTGTAATCAGCTGCAGTAGCAGAGTCGATCCACCAGAGGTCATCAGAGCTGTATATTCACTATAATCAGCTGCAGAAACAGAGTCTATCCATCAGAGGTCAGCAGGACTCAATATTCACTATAATCAGCTGCAGTAGCAGAGTCTATCCAGCAGAGGTCAGCAGGGCTCCATATTCACTATTATCAGCTGCAGTAGCAGAGTCTATCCACCAGAAGTCAGGAGAGCTCTATAGTCACTATAATCAGCAGCAGTAGCAGAGTCCATCCACCAGAGGTCATAAGACCTCTATAATCACTATAATCAGCTGCAGTAGCAGAGTCTATCCACCAGAGGTCATCAGAGCTGTATATTCACTATAATCAGCTGCAGTAGCAGAGTCTATCCACCAGAGGTCAGCAGAGCTCTATATGTACTATAATTAACTGAAGTAGCAGAGTCTATCCACCAGAAGTCAGGAGTGCTCTATAGTCACTATAATCAGCTGCAGTAGCAGAGTCCATCCACCAGAGGTAATCAGAGCTCTATAATCGCTATAATCAGCTGCAGTAGCAGAGTCTATCCACCAGAGGTCATCAGATCTCCATATTCACTATAATGAGCTGCAGTAGCAGAGTCCATCCACCAGAGGTCATCAGAGCTCCATATTCACTGTAATCAGCTGCAGTAGCAGAGTCTATCCACCAGAGGTCATCAGAGCTCTATAGTCACTATAATCAGCTGCAGTAGCAGAGTCTATCCACCAGAGGTCATCAGAGCGCTATAATCACTATAATCAGCTGCAGTAGCAGAGTCTATCCACCAGAGGTCATCAGAGCTGTATATTCACTATAATCAGCTGCAGTAGCAGAGTCTATCCACCAGAGGTCATCAGAGCTCCATATTCACTATAATCAGCTGCAGTAGCAGAGTCTATCCACCAGGGGTCATCAGAGCTCCATAGTCACTATAATCAGCTGCAGTAGCAGAGTCTATCCAGCAGAGGTCAGCAGGGCTCCATATTCACTATTATCAGCTGCAGTAGCAGAGTCTATCCACCAGAAGTCAGGAGAGCTCTATAGTCACTATAATCAGCTGCAGTAGCAGAGTCCATCCACCAGAGGTCATTAGAGCTCTATAGTCACTATAATCAGCTGCAGTAGCAGAGTCTATCCACCAGAGGTCATCAGAGCTCTATAATCACTATAATCAGCTGCAGTAGCAGAGTCTATCCACCAGAGGTCATCAGAGCTCTATAGTCACTATAATCAGCTGCATTAGCAGAGTCTATCCACCAGGGGTCAGGAGAGCTCTATATTCACTGTAATCAGCTGCAGTAGCAGAGTCTATCCACCAGGGGTCATCAGAGCTGTATATTCACTATAATCACCTGCAGTAACAGAGTCTATCAACCAAAGGTCATCAGAGCTGTATATGCACTATAATCAGCTGCAGTAGCAGAGTCTATCCATCAGAGGTCATCAGAGCTCCATATTCACTATAATCAGCTGCAGTAGCAGATTCCATCCACCAGAGGTCATCAGAGCTCCATATTCACTGCAATCAGCTGCAGTAGCAGAGTCTATCCACCAGAGGTCATCAGAGCTCTATATTCACTATAATCAGCTGCAGTAGCAGAGTCTATCAACCAGGGGTCATCAGAGCTCCATAGTCACTGAAATCAGCTGCAGTAGCAGAGTCTATCCACCAGAGGTCATAAGAGCTCCATATTCACTGTAATCAGCTGCAGTAGCAGAGTCCATCCACCAGAGGTCATCAGAGCTCTATAGTCACTATAATCAGCTGCAGTAGCAGAGTCTATCCAGCAGGGGTCAGGAGAGCTCTGTATTCACTGTAATCAGCTGCAGTAGCAGAGTCGATCCACCAGAGGTCATCAGAGCTGTATATTCACTATAATCAGCTGCAGAAAGAGAGTCTATCCATCAGAGGTCAGCAGGGCTCCATATTCACTATTATCAGCTGCAGTAGCAGAGTCTATCCACCAGAAGTCAGGAGAGCTCTATAGTCACTATAATCAGCTGCAGTAGCAGAGTCCATCCACCAGAGGTCATCAGAGCTCTATAGTCACTATAATCAGCTGCAGTAGCAGAGTCTATCCACCAGAGCTCATCAGAGCTCCATATTCACTGTAATCAGCTGCAGTAGCAGTCTATCCACCAGAGGTCAGCAGAGCTCTATATGCACTATAATGAGGTGCAGTAGCAGAGTCTATCCACTAGAGGTCATCAGAGCTGTATAGTCACTATAATCAGCTGCAGTAGCAGAGTCTATCCACCAGAGGTCAGCAGAGCTCTAGCTCTATAATCGCTATAATCAGCTGCAGTAGCAGAGTCTATCCACCAGAGGTCATCAGATCTCCATATTCACTATAATGAGCTGCAGTAGCAGAGTCCATCCACCAGAGGTCATCAGATCTCCATATTCACTGTAATCAGCTGCAGTAGCAGAGTCTATCCACCAGAGGTCATCAGAGCTCTATAGTCACTATAATCAGCTGCAGTAGCAGAGTCTATCCAGCAGAGGTCAGCAGGGCTCCATATTCACTATTATCAGCTGCAGTAGCAGAGTCTATCCACCAGAAGTCAGGAGAGCTCTATAGTCACTATAATCAGCTGCAGTAGCAGAGTCCATCCACCAGAGGTCATCAGAGCTCTATAGTCACTATAATCAGCTGCAGTAGCAGAGTCTATCCACCAGAGGTCATCAGAGCTGTATATTCACTATAATCAGCTGCAGTAGCAGAGTCTATCCACCAGAGGTCAGCAGAGCTCTATATGTACTATAATTAACTGAAGTAGCAGAGTCTATCCACCAGAGGTCATCAGAACTGTATATTCACTATAATCAGCTGCAATAGCAGAGTCTATCCACCAGAGCTCATCAGAGCTCCATATTCACTGTAATCAGCTGCAGTAGCAGTCTATCCACCAGAAGTCATCAGAGCTCTATAGTCACTATAATCAGCTGCAGTAGCAGAGTCTATCCAGCAGGGGTCAGGAGAGCTCTGTATTCACTGTAATCAGCTGCAGTAGCAGAGTCTATCCACCAGAGGTCATCAGAGCTGTATATTCACTATAATCAGCTGCAGAAACAGAGTCTATCCATCAGAGGTCAGCAGGGCTCAATATTCACTATAATCAGCTGCAGTAGCAGAGTCTATCCAGCAGAGGTCAGCAGGGCTCCATATTCACTATTATCAGCTGCAGTAGCAGAGTCTATCCACCAGAAGTCAGGAGAGCTCTATAGTCACTATAATCAGCTGCAGTAGCAGAGTCCATCCACCAGAGGTCATCAGAGCTCTATAGTCACTATAATCAGCTGCAGTAGCAGAGTCTATCCACCAGAGGTCATCAGAGCTGTATATTCACTATAATCAGCTGCAGTAGCAGAGTCTATCCACCGGAGGTCAGCAGAGCTCTATATGTACTATAATTAACTGAAGTAGCAGAGTCTATCCACCAGAGGTCATCAGAACTGTATATTCACTATAATCAGCTGCAATAGCAGAGTCTATCCACCAGAGCTCATCAGAGCTCCATATTCACTGTAATCAGCTGCAGTAGCAGTCTATCCACCAGAGGTCAGCAGAGCTCTATATGAACTATAATTAGCTGCAGTAGCAGAGTCTATCCACTAGAGGTCATCAGAGCTGTATATTCACTATAATCAGCTGCAGTAGCAGAGTCTATCTACCAGAGGTCATCAGAGCTCTATTTGCACTATAATTAGCTGCAGTAGCAGAGTCTATCCACCAGAGGTCATCAGAGCTCCATATTCAATGTAATTAGCTGCAGTAGCAGAGTCTTTCCACCAGGGGTCTTCAGATCTCCATATTCACTATAATGAGCTGCAGTAGCAGAGTCTATCCACCAGGGGTCTGCAGATCTCCATATTCACTGTAATCAGCTGCAGTAGCAGAGTCTATCCACCAGAGGTCATTAGAGCTCCATATTCACTATAATCAGCTGCAGTAGCAGAGTCTATCCACCAGAGTTCATCAGAGCTCTATATTCATTATAATCAGCTGCAGTAGCAAAGTCTATCCACCAGAGGTCATCAGAGCACTATAGTCAGTATAATCAGCTGCAGTAGCAGAGTCTATCCACCAGAGGTCATCAGAGCTCTATAATCGCTATAATCAGCTGAAGTAGCAGAGTCTATCCACCAGAGGTCATCAGAGCTCTATATTCACTATAATCAGCTGCAGTAGCAGAGTCTATCCACCAGGGGTCATCAGATCTCCATATTCACTATAATGAGCTGCAGTAGCAGAGTCCATCCACCAGAGGTCATCAGATCTCCATATTCACTGTAATCAGCTGCAGTAGCAGAGTCTATCCACCAGAGGTCATCAGAGCTCTATAGTCACTATAATCAGCTGCAGTAGCAGAGTCTATCCACCAGAGGTCATCAGAGCTGTATATTCACTATAATCAGCTGCAGTAGCAGAGTCTATCCACCAGAGGTCATCAGAGCTCTATATGCACTATAATTAGCTGCAGTAGCAGAGTCTATCCACCAGAGGTCATCAGAGCTCCATATTCAATGTAATTAGCTGCAGTAGCAGAGTCTTTCCACCAGGGGTCTTCAGATCTCCATATTCACTATAATGAGTTGCAGTAGCAGAGTCTATCCACCAGGGGTCTGCAGATCTCCATATTCACTGTAATCAGCTGCAGTAGCAGAGTCTATCCACCAGAGGTCATTAGAGCTCCATATTCACTATAATCAGCTGCAGTAGCAGAGTCTATCCACCAGGGTTCATTAGAGCTCTATATTCATTATAATCAGCTGCAGTAGCAGAGTCTATCCACCAGAGGTCATCAGAGCTCTATAGTCAGTATAATCAGCTGCAGTAGCAGAGTCTATCCACCAGAGGTAATCAGAGCTCTATAATCGCTATAATCAGCTGCAGTAGCAGAGTCTATCCACGAGAGGTCATCAGAGCTCTATATTTACTATAATCAGCTGCAGTAGCAGAGTCCATCCACCAGGGGTCATCAGATCTCCATATTCACTATAATGAGCTGCAGTAGCAGAGTCCATCCACCAGAGGTCATCAGATCTCCATATTCACTGTAATCAGCTGCAGTAGCAGAGTCTATCCACCAGAGGTCATCAGAGCTCTATAGTCACTATAATCAGCTGCAGTAGCAGAGTCTATCCAGCAGGGGTCATCAGAGCTGCATATTCACTGTAATCAGCTGCAGTAGCAGAGTCTATCCACGAGGGGTCATCAGAGCTCCATATTCACTGTAATCAGCTGCAGTAGCAGAGTCTATCCACCAGAGGTCATAAGAGCTCCATATTCACTGTAAGCAGCTGCAGTAGCAGAGTCTATCCACCAGAGGTCATCAGAGCTCAATAGTCACTATAATAAGCTGCAGTAGCAGAATCTATCCAGCAGAGGTCATCAGAGCTCCATATTCACTGTAATCAGCTGCAGTTGCAGAGTCTATCCACCAGAGGTCATCAGAGCTCCATATTCACTGTAATCAGCTGCAGTAGCAGAGTCTATCCAGCAGGGGTCATCAGAGCTGCATATTCACTGTAATCAGCTGCAGTAGCAGAGTCTATCCACCAGGGGTCATCAGAGCTACATATTCACTGTAATCAGCTGCAGTAGCAGAGTCTATCTACCAGAGGTCATAAGAGCTCCATATTCACTGTAATCAGCTGCAGTAGCAGAGTCTATCCACCAGAGGTCATCAGAGCTCTATAGTCACTATAATCAGCTGCAGTAGCAGAATCTATCCAGCAGAGGTCATCAGAGCTCCATATTTACTATAATCAGCTGCAGTAGCAAAGTCTATCCACCAGAGGTCATCAGAGCTCTATAATCACTATAATCAGCTGCAGTAGCAGAGTCTATCCACCAGAGGTCATCAGAGCTCTATAGTCACTACAATCAGCTGCATTAGCAGAGTCTATCCACCAGGGGTCAGGAGAGCTCTATATTCACTGTAATCAGCTGCAGTAGCAGAGTCTATCCACCAGGGGTCATCAGAGCTGTATATTTACTATAATCAGCTGCAGTACCAGAGTCTATCAACCAAAGGTCATCAGAGCTGTATATGCACTATAATCAGCTGCAGTAGCAGAGTCCATCCACCAGAGGTCATCAGAGCTCCATATTCACTGTAATCAGCTGCAGTAGCAGAGTCCATCCACCAGAGGTCATCAGAGCTGTATATTCACTATAATCAGCTGCAGTTGCAGAGTCCATCCACCAGAGGTCATCAGAGCTCTATATGCACTATAATTAGCTGCAGTAGCAGAGTCTATCCACCAGAGGTCATCAGAGCTCCATATTCAATGTAATTAGCTGCAGTAGCAGAGTCTTTCCACCAGGGGTCTTCAGATCTCCATATTCACTATAATGAGTTGCAGTAGCAGAGTCTATCCACCAGGGGTCTGCAGATCTCCATATTCACTGTAATCAGCTGCAGTAGCAGACTCTATCCACCATAGGTCATTAGAGCTCCATATTCACTATAATCAGCTGCAGTAGCAGAGTCTATCCACCAGGGTTCATTAGAGCTCTATATTCATTATAATCAGCTGCAGTAGCAGAGTCTATCCACCAGAGGTCAGCAGAGCTCTATAGTCAGTATAATCAGCTGCAGTAGCAGAGTCTATCCACCAGAGGTAATCAGAGCTCTATAATCGCTATAATCAGCTGCAGTAGCAGAGTCTATCCACGAGAGGTCATCAGAGCTCTATATTCACTATAATCAGCTGCAGTAGCAGAGTCCATCCACCAGGGGTCATCAGATCTCCATATTCACTATAATGAGCTGCAGTAGCAGAGTCCATCCACCAGAGGTCATCAGATCTCCATATTCACTGTAATCAGCTGCAGTAGCAGAGTCTATCCACCAGAGGTCATCAGAGCTCTATAGTCACTATAATCAGCTGCAGTAGCAGAGTCTATCCAGCAGGGGTCATCAGAGCTGCATATTCACTGTAATCAGCTGCAGTAGCAGAGTCTATCCACCAGGGGTCATCAGAGCTCCATATTCACTGTAATCAGCTGCAGTAGCAGAGTCTATCCACCAGAGGTCATAAGAGCTCCATATTCACTGTAATCAGCTGCAGTAGCAGAGTCTATCCACCAGAGGTCATCAGAGCTCAATAGTCACTATAATAAGCTGCAGTAGCAGAATCTATCCAGCAGAGGTCATCAGAGCTCCATATTCACTGTAATCAGCTGCAGTTGCAGAGTCTATCCACCAGAGGTCATCAGAGCTCCATATTCACTGTAATCAGCTGCAGTAGCAGAGTCTATCCAGCAGGGGTCATCAGAGCTGCATATTCACTGTAATCAGCTGCAGTAGCAGAGTCTATCCACCAGGGGTCATCAGAGCTACATATTCACTGTAATCAGCTGCAGTAGCAGAGTCTATCTACCAGAGGTCATAAGAGCTCCATATTCACTGTAATCAGCTGCAGTAGCAGAGTCTATCCACCAGAGGTCATCAGAGCTCTATAGTCACTATAATCAGCTGCAGTAGCAGAATCTATCCAGCAGAGGTCATCAGAGCTCCATATTTACTATAATCAGCTGCAGTAGCAAAGTCTATCCACCAGAGGTCATCAGAGCTCTATAATCACTATAATCAGCTGCAGTAGCAGAGTCTATCCACCAGAGGTCATCAGAGCTCTATAGTCACTACAATCAGCTGCATTAGCAGAGTCTATCCACCAGGGGTCAGGAGAGCTCTATATTCACTGTAATCAGCTGCAGTAGCAGAGTCTATCCACCAGGGGTCATCAGAGCTGTATATTTACTATAATCAGCTGCAGTACCAGAGTCTATCAACCAAAGGTCATCAGAGCTGTATATGCACTATAATCAGCTGCAGTAGCAGAGTCCATCCACCAGAGGTCATCAGAGCTCCATATTCACTGTAATCAGCTGCAGTAGCAGAGTCCATCCACCAGAGGTCATCAGAGCTGTATATTCACTATAATCAGCTGCAGTTGCAGAGTCCATCCACCAGAGGTCATCAGAGCTCTATATTCACTATATTCAGCTGCAGTAGCAGAGTCTATCCACCAGGGGTCAACAGAGCTGTATAATCACTATAATCAGCTGCAGTAGCAGAGTCTATCCACCAGAGGTCATCAGAGCTCCATATTCACTGTAATCAGCTGCAGTAGCAGAGTCTATCCACCAGAGGTCATCAGAGCTCTATAATCACTATAATCAGCTGCAGTAGCAGAGTCTATCCACCAGGGGTCATCAGATCTCCATATTCACTATAATGAGCTGCAGTAGCAGAGTCCATCCACCAGAGGTCATCAGAGCTCTATAGTCACTATAATCAGCTGCAGTAGCAGAGTCTTTCCACCAGAGGTCATCAGAGCTGTATATTCACTATAATCAGCTGCAGTAGCAGAGTCTCTCCACCAGAGGTCATCAGAGCTCCATATTCACAATAATCAGCTGCAGTAGCAGAGTCTATCCACCAGAGGTCATCAGATCTCCATATTCATGAGCTGCAGTAGCAGAGTCTATCCACCAGAGGTCATCAGAGCTGTATATTCACTATAATCAACTGCAGTAGCAGAGTCTATCCACCAGAGGTCATCAGAGCTGTATAATCACTATAATCAGCTGCAGTAGCAGAGTCTTTTCACCAGAGGCCATCAGAGCTGTATAGTCACTATAATCAGCTGCAGAAACAGAGTCTATCCATCAGAGGTCAGCAGGGCTCAATATTCACTATTATCAGCTGCAGTAGCAGAGTCTATCCACCAGAAGTCAGGAGAGCTCTATAGTCACTATAATCAGCTGCAGTAGCAGAGTCCATCCACCAGAGGTCATCAGAGCTCTATAGTCACTATAATCAGCTGCAGTAGCAGAGTCTATCCAGCAGAGGTCATCAGAGCTGTATATTCACTATAATCAGCTGCAGTAGCAGAGTCTATCCACCAGAGGTGAGCAGAGCTCTATATGTACTATAATTAACTGAAGTAGCAGAGTCTATCCACCAGAGGTCATCAGAACTGTATATTCACTATAATCAGCTGCAATAGCAGAGTCTATCCACCAGAGCTCATCAGAGCTCCATATTCACTGTAATCAGCTGCAGTAGCAGTCTATCGACCAGAGGTCAGCAGAACTCTATATGCACTATAATTAGCTGCAGTAGCAGAGTCTATCCACCAGAGGTCATCAGAGCTGTATATTTACTATAATCAGCTGCAGTAGCAGAGTCTATCCACCAGAGGTCATCAGAGCTCTATATGCACTATAATTAGCTGCAGTAGCAGAGTCTATCCACCAGAGGTCATCAGAGCTCCATATTCAAAGTAATAAGCTGCAGTAGCAGAGTTTTTCCACCAGGGGTCTTCAGATCTCCATATTCACTATAATGAGTTGCAGAAGCAGAGTCTATCCACCAGGGGTCTGCAGATCTCCATATTCACTGTAATCAGCTGCAGTAGCAGAGTCTATCCACCAGAGGTCATTAGAGCTCCATATTCACTATAATCAGCTGCAGTAGCAGAGTCTATCCACCAGAGGTCATCAGAGCTCCATATTCATTATAATCAGCTGCAGTAGCAGAGCCTATCCACCAGAGGTCATGAGAGCTCTATAGTCAGTATAATCAGCTGCAGTAGCAGAGTCTATCCACCAGAGGTAATCAGAGCTCTATAATCGCTATAATCAGCTGCAGTAGCAGAGTCTATCCACCAGGGGTCATCAGATCTCCATATTCACTATAATGAGCTGCAGTAGCAGAGTCCATCCACCAGAGGTCATCAGATCTCCATATTCACTGTAATCAGCTGCAGTAGCAGAGTCTTTCCACCAGAGGTCATCAGAGCTCTATAGTCACTATAATCAGCTGCAGTAGCAGAGTCTATCCACCAGAGGTCATCAGAGCTCTATAATCACTATAATCAGCTGCAGTAGCAGAGTCTATCCACCAGAGGTCATCAGAGCTGTATATTCACTATAATCAGCTGCAGTAGCAGAGTCTATCCACCAGAGGTCATCAGAGCTCTATATGCACAATAATTAGCTGCAGTTGCAGAGTCTATCCACCAGAGGTCATCAGAGCTCCATATTCACTGTAATCAGCTGCAGTAGCAGAGTCTATCCAGCAGGGGTCATCAGAGCTCCATATTCACTGTAATCAGTTGCAGTAGTAGAGATTAGCCACCAGGGGTCATCAGAGCTCCATATTCACTGTAATCAGCTGCAGTAGCAGAGTCTATCCACCAGAGGTCATAAGAGCTCCATATTCACTGTAATCAGCTGCAGTAGCAGAGTCTATCCACCAGAGGTCATCAGAGCTCTATAGTCACTATAATCAGCTGCAGTAGCAGAGTCTATCCACCAGAGGTCATCAGAGCTCCATATTCACTATAATCAGCTGCAGTAGCAAAGTCTATCCACCAGAGGTCATCAGAGCTCTATAATCACTATAATCAGCTGCAGTAGCAGAGTCTATCCACCAGAGGCCATCAGAGCTCTATAATCACTGTAATCAGCTGCAGTAGCAGTCTATCCAACAGAGGTCATCAGAGCTGTATATTCACTATAATCAGCTGCAGTAGCAGATTCTATCCACCAGAGGTAATCAGAGCTCTATATGCACAATAATTAGCTGCAGTTGCAGAGTCTATCCACCAGAGTTCATCAGAGCTCCATATTCACTGTAATCAGCTGCAGTAGCAGAGTCTATCCAGCAGGGGTCATCAGAGCTCCATATTCACTGTAATCAGCTGCAGTAGCAGAGACTAGCCACCAGGGGTCATCAGAGCTCCATATTCACTGCAATCAGCTGCAGTAGCAGAGTCTATCCACCAGAGGTCATAAGAGCTCCATATTCACTGTAATCAGCTGCAGTAGCAGAGTCTATCCACCAGAGGTCATCAGAGCTCTATAGTCACTATAATCAGCTGCAGTAGCAGAGTCTATCCACCAGAGGTCATCAGAGCTCCACATTCACTATAATCAGCTGCAGTAGCAAAGTCTATCCACCAGAGGTCATCAGAGCTCTATAATCACTATAATCAGCTGCAGTAGCAGAGTCTATCCACCAGAGGTCATCAGAGCTCTATAGTCACTATAATCAGCTGCATTAGCAGAGTCTATCCACCAGGGGTCAGGAGAGCTCTATATTCACTGTAATCAGCTGCAGAAGCAGAGTCTATCCACCAGGGGTCATCAGAGCTGTATATTCACTATAATCAGCTGCAGTAATAGAGTCTATCAACCAAAGGTCATCAGAGCTGTATATGCACTATAATCAGCTGCAGTAGCAGAGTCTATCCATCAGAGGTCATCAGAGCTCCATATTCACTGCAATCAGCTGCAGTAGCAGAGTCTATCCACCAGAGGTCATCAGAGCTCTATATTCACTATAATCAGCTGCAGTAGCAGAGTCTATCCACCAGGGGTCAGCAGAGCTGTATAATCACTATAATCAGCTGCTGTAGCAGAGTCTATCCACCAGAGGTCATCAGAGCTCCATATTCACTGTAATCATCTGCAGTAGCAGAGTCCATCCACCAGAGGTCATCAGAGCTGTATATGCACTATAATCAGCTGCAGTAGCAGAATCTATCCACCAGAGGTCATCAGAGCACTATAATAACTATAATCAGCTGCAGTAGCAGAGTCCATCCACCAGAGGTCATCAGAGCTGTATATGCACTATAATCAGCTGCAGTAGCAGTGTCTATCCATCAGAGGTCATCAGAGCTCTATAATCACTATAATCAGCTGCAGTAGCAGAATCTATACACCAGAGGTCATCAGATCTCCATATTCACTATAATGAGCTGCAGTAGCAGAGTCTATCCACCAGAGGTCATCAGAGCTGTATATTCACTATAATCAGCTGCAGTAGCAGAGTCTATCCACCAGAGGTCATCAGAGCTCTATAATCACTATAATCAGCTGCAGTAGCAGAGTCTATCCACCAGAGGCCATCAGAGCTCTATAATCACTGTAATCAGCTGCAGTAGCAGAGTCTATCCACCAGAGGTCATCAGAGCTGTATATTAACTATAATCAGCTGCAGTAGCAGATTCTATCCACCAGAGGTAATCAGAGCTCTATATGCACAATAATTAGCTGCAGTTGCAGAGTCTATCCACCAGAGGTCATTAGAGCTCCATATTCACTATAATCAGCTGCAGTAGCAGAGTCTATCCACCAGAGGTCATCAGAGCTCTATAGTCAGTATAATCAGCTGCAGTAGCAGAGTCTATCCACCAGAGGTCATCAGAGCTCTATAGTCAGTATAATCAGCTGCAGTAGCAGAGTCTATCCACCAGAGGTCATCAGAGCTCTATAATCGCTATAATCAGCTGCAGTAGCAGAGTCTATCCACCAGAGGTCATCAGAGCTCTATATTCACTATAATCAGCTGCAGTAGCAGAGTCTATCCACCAGGGGTCATCAGATCTCCATATTCACTATAATGAGCTGCAGTAGCAGAGTCCATCCACCAGAGGTCATCAGATCTCCATATTCACTGTAATCAGCTGCAGTAGCAGAGTCTATCCACCAGAGGTCATCAGAGCTCTATAGTCACTATAATCAGCTGCAGTAGCAGAGTCTATCCACCAGAGGTCATCAGAGCTCTATAATCACTATAATCAGCTGCAGTAGCAGAGTCTATCCACCAGAGGTCATCAGAGCTGTATATTCACTATAATCAGCTGCAGTAGCAGAGTCTATCCACCAGAGGTCATCAGAGCTCCATATTCACTATAATCAGCTGCAGGAGCAGAGTCTGTCCACCAGGGGTCATCAGAGCTCCATAGTCACTATAATCAGCTGCAGTAGCAGAGTCTATCCACCAGAGGTCATCAGAGCTGTATATGCACTATAATCAGCTGCAGTAGCAGAGTCTATCCATCAGAGGTCATCAGAGCTCCATATTCACTGCAATCAGCTGCAGTAGCAGAGTCTATCCACCAGAGGTAATCAGAGCTCTATATGCACAATAATTAGCTGCAGTTGCAGAGTCTATCCAGCAGGGGTCATCAGAGCTCCATATTCACTGTAATCAGCTGCAGTAGCAGAGTCTATCCACCAGAGGTCATCAGAGCTCTATAATCGCTATAACCAGCTGCAGTAGCAGAGTCTATCCACCAGAGGTCATCAGAGCTCTATATTCACTATAATCAGCTGCAGTAGCAGAGTCTATCCACCAGGGGTCATCAGATCTCCATATTCACTATAATGAGCTGCAGTAGTAGAGTCCATCCACCAGAGGTCATCAGATCTCCATATTCACTGTAATCAGCTGCAGTAGCAGAGTCTATCCACCAGAGGTCATCAGAGCTCTATAGTCACTATAATCAGCTGCAGTAGCAGAGTCTATCCACCAGAGGTCATCAGAGCTCTATAATCACTATAATCAGCTGCAGTAGCAGAGTCTATCCACCAGAGGTCATCAGAGCTGTATATTCACTATAATCAGCTGCAGTAGCAGAGTCTATCCACCAGAGGTCATCAGAGCTCCATATTCACTATAATCAGCTGCAGTAGCAGAGTCTATCCACCAGGGGTCATCAGAGCTCCATAGTCACTATAATCAGCTGCAGTAGCAGAGTCTATCCACCAGATGTCATCAGATCTCCATATTCACTATAATGAGCTGCAGTAGCAGAGTCTATCCACCAGAGGTCATCAGAGCTGTATATTCACTATAATCAGCTGCAGTAGCAGAGTCTATCCACCAGAGGTCATCAGACCTCTATAATCACTATAATCAGCTGCAGTAGCAGAGTCTATCCACCAGAGGCCATCAGAGCTCTATAGTCACTATAATCAGCTGCATTAGCAGAGTCTATTCACCAGGGGTCAGGAGAGCTCTATAGTCACTATAATCAGCTGCAGTAGCAGAGTCTATCCACCAGAGGTCATCAGAGCTCCATATTCACTGTAATCAGCTGCAGTAGCAGTCTATCCACCAGAGGTCAGCAGAGCTCTATATGCACTATAATTAGCTGCAGTAGCAGAGTCTATCCAGCAGAGGTCATCAGAGCTGTATATTCACTATAATCAGCTGCAGTAGCAGAGTCCATCCACCAGAGGTCAGCAGAGCTCTATATGTACTAAAATTAACTGCAGTAGCAGAGTCTATCCACCAGAGGTCATCAGAGCTCTATATGCACTATAATTAGCTGCAGTAGCATAGTCTATCCACCAGAGGTCATCAGAGCTCCATATTCAATGTAATTAGCTGCAGTAGCAGAGTCTTTCCACCAGGGGTCTGCAGATCTCCATATTCACTGTAATGAGCTGCAGTAGCAGAGTCTATCCACCAGAGGTCATTAGAGCTCCATATTCACTATAATCAGCTGCAGTAGCAGAGTCTATCCACCAGAGGTCATCAGAGCTCTATAGTCAGTATAATCAGCTGTAGTAGCAGAGTCTATCCACCAGAGGTCATCAGAGCTCTATAATCGCTATAATCAGCTGCAGTAGCAGAGTCTATCCACCAGAGGTCATCAGAGCTGTATACTCACTATAATCAGCTGCAGTAGCAGAGTCTATCCACCAGAGGTCAGCAGAGCTCTATAATCACTATAATCAGCTGCAGTAGCAGAGTCTATCCACCAGGGGTCATTAGAGCTCCATATTTACTGTAAGCATCTGCAGTAGCAGAGTCCATCCACCAGAGGTCATCAGAGCTCTATAGTCACTATAATCAGCTGCAGTAGCATTGTCTATCCACCAGAGGTCATCAGAGCTGTATATTCACTATAATCAGCTGCAGTAGCAGAGTCTATCCACCAGAGGTCATCAGAGCTCCATATTCACTATAATCAGCTGCAGTAGCAGAGTCTATCCACCAGGGGTCATCAGAGCTCTATAATCACTATAATCAGCTGCAGTAGCAGAGTCTATCCACCAGGGGTCATCAGATCTCCATATTCACTATAATGAGCTGCAGTAACAGAGTCCATCCACCAGAGGTCATCAGAGCTCTATAGTCACTATAATCAGCTGCAGTAGCAGAGTCTATCCACCAGAGGTCATCAGAGCTGTATACTCACTATAATCATCTGCAGTAGCAGAGTCTATCCACCAGGGGTCATCAGAGCTCCATATTCACTGTAATCATCTGCAGTAGCAGAGTCCATCCACCAGAGGTCATCAGAGCTCTATAGTCACTATAATCAGCTGCAGTAGCATTGTCTATCCACCAGAGGTCATCAGAGCTGTATATTCACTATAATCAGCTGCAGTAGCAGAGTCTATCCACCAGAGGTCATCAGAGCTCCATATTCACTATAATCAGCTGCAGTAGCAGAGTCTATCCACCAGAGGTCATCAGATCTCCATATTCACTATAATGAGCTGCAGTAGCAGAGTCTATCCACCAGAGGTCATCAGAGCTGTATATTCACTATAATCAGCTGCAGTAGCAGAGTCTATCCACCAGAGTTCATCAGAGCTCTATAATCACTATAATCAGCTGCAGTAGCAGAGTCTGTCCACCAGAGGCCATCAGAGCTTTATAATCACTGTAATCAGCTGCAGTAGCAGAGTCTATCCACCAGAGGTCATCAGAGCTGTATATTCACTATAATCAGCTGCAGTAGTAGATTCTATCCACCAGAGGTAATCAGAGCTCTATATGCACAATAATTAGCTGCAGTTGCAGAGTCTATCCACCAGAGGTCATCAGAGCTCCATATTCACTGTAATCAGCTGCAGTAGCAGAGTCTATCCAGCAGGGGTCATCAGAGCTCCATATTCACTGTAATCAGCTGCAGTAGCAGAGTCTATCCACCAGGGGTCATCAGAGCTCCATATTCACTGTAATCAGCTGCAGTAGCAGAGTCTATCCACCAGAGGTCATAAGAGCTCCATATTCACTGTAATCAGCTGCAGTAGCAGAGTCTATCCACCAGAGGTCATCAGAGCTCTATAGTCACTATAATCAGCTGCAGTAGCAGAGTCTATCCACCAGAGGTCATCAGAGCTCCATATTCACTATAATCAGCTGCAGTAGCAAAGTCTTTCCACGAGAGGTCATCAGAGCTCTATAATCACTATAATCAGCTGCATTAGCAGAGTCTATCCACCAGGGGTCAGAAGAGCTCCATATTCACTGTAATCAGCTGCAGTAGCAGAGTCTATCCACCAGAGGTCATCAGAGCTCTATAGTCACTATAATCAGCTGCAGTAGCAGAGTCTATCCACCAGAGGTCATCAGAGCTTCATATTCACTATAATCAGCTGTAGTAGCAAAGTCTTTCCACCAGAGGTCATCAGAGCTCTATAATCACTATAATCAGCTGCATTAGCAGAGTCTATCCACCAGGGGTCAGGAGAGCTCTATATTCACTGTAATCAGCTGCAGTAGCAGAGTCTATCCACCAGGGGTCATCAGAGCTGTATATTCACTATAATCAGCTGCAGTAACAGAGTCTATCAACCAAAGGTCATCAGAGCTGTATATGCACTATAATCAGCTGCAGTAGCAGAGTCTATCCATCAGAGGTCATCAGAGCTCTGTATTCACTGTAATCAGCTGCAGTAGCAGAGTCTATCCACCAGAGGTCATCAGAGCTCTATATTCACTATAATCAGCTGCAGTAGCAGAGTCTATCCACCAGGGGTCAGCAGAGCTGTATAATCACTATAATCAGCTGCAGTAGCAGAGTCTATCCACCAGAGGTCATCAGAGCTCCATATTCACTGTAATCATCTGCAGTAGCAGAGTCCATCCACCAGAGGTCATCAGAGCTGTAGATGCATTATAATCAGCTGCAGTAGCAGAATCTATCCACCAGAGGTCATCAGAGCTCTATAATCACTATAAGCAGCTGCAGTAGCAGAATCTATCCACCAGAGGTCATCAGATTTCCATATTCACTATAATGAGCTGCAGTAGCAGAGTCTATCCACCAGAGGTCATCAGAGCTGTATATTCACTATAATCAGCTGCAGTAGCAGAGTCTATCCACCAGAGGTCATCAGAGCTCTATAATCACTGTAATCAGCTGCAGTAGCAGAGTCAATCCACCAGAGGTCATCAGAGCTGTATATTCACTATAATCAGCTGCAGTAGCAGATTCTATCCACCAGAGGTAATCAGAGCTCTATATGCACAATAAATAGCTGCAGTTGCAGAGTCTATCCACCATAGGTCATCAGAGCTCCATATTCACTGTAATCAGCTGCAGTAGCAGAGTTTATCCAGCAGGGGTCATCAGAGCTCCATATTCACTGTAATCAGCTGCAGTAGCAGAGTCTATCCACCAGGGGTCATCAGAGCTCCATATTCACTGTAATCAGCTGCAGTAGCAGAGTCTATCCACCAGAGGTCATAAGAGCTCCATATTCACTGTAATCAGCTGCAGTAGCAGAGTCTATCCACCAGGGGTCATCAGAGCTCCATATTCACTGTAATCAGCTGCAGTAGCAGGGTCTATCCACCAGGGGTCATCAGAGCTCCATATTCACTGTAATCAGCTGCAGTAGCAGAGTCTACCCACCAGAGGTCATAAGAGCTCCATATTCACTGTAATCAGCTGCAGTAGCAGAGTCTATCCACCAGGGGTCATCAGAGCTCCATATTCACTGTAATCAGCTGCAGTAGCAGGGTCTATCCAGCAGGGGTCAGGAGAGCTCTGTATTCACTGTAATCAGGTGCAATAGCAGAGTTTATCCACCAGAGGTCATCAGAGCTGTATATTCACTATAATCAGCTGCAGAAACAGAGTCTATCCATCAGAGGTCAGCAGGGCTCAATATTCACTATAATCAGCTGCAGTAGCAGAGTCTATCCAGTAGAGGTCAGCAGGGCTCCATATTCACTATTATCAGCTGCAGTAGCAGAGTCTATCCACCAGAAGTCAGGAGAGCTCTATAGTCATTATAATCAGCTGCAGTAGCAGAGTCTATCCACCAGAGGTCATCAGAGCTGTATATTCACTATAATCAGCTGCAGTAGCAGAGTCCATCCACCAGAGGTCATCAGAGCTCTATAGTCACTATAATCAGCTGCAGTGGCAGAGTCTATCCAGCAGGGGTCAGGAGAGCTCTGTATTCACTGTAATCAGGTGCAATAGCAGAGTCTATCCACCAGAGGTCATCAGAGCTGTATATTCACTATAATCAGCTGCAGTAGCAGAGTCTATCCAGCAGAGGTCAGCAGGGCTCAATATTCACTATAATCAGCTGCAGTAGCAGAGTCTATCCAGCAGAGGTCAGCAGGGCTCCATATTCACTATTATCAGCTGAAGTAGCAGAGTCTATCCACCAGAAGTCAGGAGAGCTCTATAGTCACTATAATCAGCTGCAGTAGCAGAGTCCATCCACCAGAGGTCATCAGAGCTCTATAGTCACTATAATCAGCTGCAGTAGCAGAGTCTATCCACCAGAGGTCATCATAGCTGTATATTCACTATAATCAGCTGCAGTAGCAGAGTCTATCCACCAGACGTCAGCAGAGCTCTATATGTACTATAATTAACTGAAGTAGCAGAGTCTATCCACCAGAGGTCATCAAAACTGTATATTCACTATAATCAGCTGCAATAGCAGAGTCTATCCACCAGAGCTCATCAGAGCTCCATATTCACTGTAATCAGCTGCAGTATCAGTCTATCCACGAGAGGTCAGCAGAGCTCTATATGCACTATAATTAGCTGCAGTAGCAGAGTCTATCCAGCAGAGGTCATCAGAGCTGTATATTCACTATAATCAGCTGCAGTAGCATAGTCTATCCACCAGAGGTCATCAGAGCTCCATATTCAATGTAATTAGCTGCAGTAGCAGAGTCTTTCCATCAGGGGTCTTCAGATCTCCATATTCACTGTAATCAGCTGCAGTAGCAGAGTATATCCACCAGAGGTCATTAGAGCTCCATATTCACTATAATCAGCTGCAGTAGCAGAGTCTATCCACCAGAGGTCATCAGAGCTCTATATTCATTATAATCAGCTGCAGTAGCAGAGTCTATCCACCAGGGGTCATCAGAGCTCCATATTCACTGTAAGCATCTGCAGTAGCAGAGTCCATCCACCAGAGGTCATCAGAGCTCTATAGTCACTATAATCAGCTGCAGCAGCATTGTCTATCCACCAGAGGTCATCAGAGCTGTATATTCACTATAATCAGCTGCAGTAGCAGAGTCTATCCACCAGAGGTCATCAGAGCTCCATATTCACTATAATCAGCTGTAGTAGCAGAGTCTATCCACCAGGGGTCATCAGAGCTCTATAATCACTATAATCAGCTGCAGTAGCAGAGTCTATCCACCAGGGGTCATCAGATCTCCATATTCACTATAATGAGCTGCAGTAGCAGAGTCCATCCACCAGAGGTCATCAGAGCTCTATAGTCACTATAATCAGCTGCAGTAGCAGAGTCTATCCACCAGAGGTCATCAGAGCTGTATACTCACTATAATCAGCTGCAGTAGCAGAGTCTATCCACCAGAGGTCATCAGAGCTCTATAGTCACTATAATCAGCTGCAGTAGCAGAGTTTATACACCAGAGGTCATCAGAACTCTATAATCACTATAATCAGCTGCAGTAGCAAAGTCTATCCACCAGGGGTCATCAGAGCTCCATATTCACTGTAATCATCTGCAGTAGCAGAGTCCATCCACCAGAGGTCATCAGAGCTCTATAGTCACTATAATCAGCTGCAGTAGCATTGTCTATCCACCAGAGGTCATCAGAGCTGTATATTCACTATAATTAGCTGCAGTAGCAGAGTCTATCCACCAGAGGTCATCAGAGCTCCATATTCACTCTAATCAGCTGCAGTAGCAGAGTCTATCCACCAGAGGTCATAAGAGCTCCATATTCACTGTAATCAGCTGCAGTAGCAGAGTCCATCCACCAGAGGTCATCAGAGCTCTATAGTCACTATAATCAGCTGCAGTAGCAGAGTCTATCCAGCAGGGGTCAGGAGAGCTCTGTATTCACTGTAATCAGCTGCAGTAGCAGAGTCTATCCACCAGAGGTCATCAGAGCTGTATATTCACTATAATCAGCTGCAGAAACAGAGTCTATCCATCAGAGGTCAGCAGGGCTCAATAGTCACTATAATCAGCTGCAGTAGCAGAGTCTATCCAGCAGAGGTCAGCAGGGCTCCATATTCACTATTATCAGCTGCAGTAGCAGAGTCTATCCACCAGAAGTCAGGAGAGCTCTATAGTCACTATAATCAGCTGCAGTAGCAGACTCCATCCACCAGAGGTCATCAGAGCTCTATAGTCACTATAATCAGCTGCAGTAGCAGAGTCTATCCACCAGAGGTCATCAAAACTGTATATTCACTATAATCAGCTGCAATAGCAGAGTCTATCCACCAGAGCTCATCAGAGCTCCATATTCACTGTAATCAGCTGCAGTATCAGTCTATCCACGAGAGGTCAGCAGAGCTCTATATGCACTATAATTAGCTGCAGTAGCAGAGTCTATCCAGCAGAGGTCATCAGAGCTGTATATTCACTATAATCAGCTGCAGTAGCGTAGTCTATCCACCAGAGGTCATCAGAGCTCCATATTCAATGTAATTAGCTGCAGTAGCAGAGTCTTTCCATCAGGGGTCTTCAGATCTCCATATTCACTGTAATCAGCTGCAGTAGCAGAGTATATCCACCAGAGGTCATTAGAGCTCCATATTCACTATAATCAGCTGCAGTAGCAGAGTCTATCCACCAGAGGTCATCAGAGCTCTATATTCATTATAATCAGCTGCAGTAGCAGAGTCTATCCACCAGAGGTCATCAGAGCTCTATAGTCACTATAATCAGTTGCAGTAGCAGAGTCTATCCACCAGAGGTCATCAGAGCTCTATAATCGCTATAATCAGCTGCAGTAGCAGAGTCTATCCACCAGAGGTCATCAGATCTCCATATTCACTGTAATCAGCTGAAGTAGCAGAGTCTATCCACCAGAGGTCATCAGAGCTCTATAGTCACTATAATCAGCTGCAGTAGCAGAGTCTATCCACCAGAGGTCATCAGAGCTCTATAATCACTATAATCAGCTGCAGTAGCAGAGTCTATCCACCAGGGGTCATCAGATCTCCATATTCACTATAATGAGCTGCAGTAGCAGAGTCCATCCACCAGAGGTAATCAGAGCTCTATAGTCACTATAATCAGCTGCAGTAGCAGAGTCTATCCACCAGAGGTCATCAGAGCTGTATACTCACTATAATCAGCTGCAGTAGCAGAGTCTATCCACCAGAGGTCAGCAGAGCTCTATAATCACTATAATCAGCTGCAGTAGCAGAGTCTATCCACCAGGGGTCATTAGAGCTCCATATTTACTGTAAGCATCTGCAGTAGCAGAGTCCATCCACCAGAGGTCATCAGAGCTCTATAGTCACTATAATCAGCTGCAGTAGCATTGTCTATCCACCAGAGGTCATCAGAGCTGTATATTCACTATAATCAGCTGCAGTAGCAGAGTCTATCCACCAGAGGTCATCAGAGCTCCATATTCACTATAATCAGCTGCACTAGCAGAGTCTATCCACCAGGGGTCATCAGAGCTCTATAATCACTATAATCAGCTGCAGTAGCAGAGTCTATCCACCAGGGGTCATCAGATCTCCATATTCACTATAATGAGCTGCAGTAACAGAGTCCATCCACCAGAGGTCATCAGAGCTCTATAGTCACTATAATCAGCTGCAGTAGCAGAGTCTATCCACCAGAGGTCATCAGAGCTGTATACTCACTATAATCATCTGCAGTAGCAGAGTCTATCCACCAGGGGTCATCAGAGCTCCATATTCACTGTAATCATCTGCAGTAGCAGAGTCCATCCACCAGAGGTCATCAGAGCTCTATAGTCACTATAATCAGCTGCAGTAGCATTGTCTATCCACCAGAGGTCATCAGAGCTGTATATTCACTATAATCAGCTGCAGTAGCAGAGTCTATCCACCAGAGGTCATCAGAGCTCCATATTCACTATAATCAGCTGCAGTAGCAGAGTCTATCCACCAGAGGTCATCAGATCTCCATATTCACTATAATGAGCTGCAGTAGCAGAGTCTATCCACCAGAGGTCATCAGAGCTGTATATTCACTATAATCAGCTGCAGTAGCAGAGTCTATCCACCAGAGGTCATCAGAGCTCTATAATCACTATAATCAGCTGCAGTAGCAGAGTCTGTCCACCAGAGGCCATCAGAGCTTTATAATCACTGTAATCAGCTGCAGTAGCAGAGTCTATCCACCAGAGGTCATCAGAGCTGTATATTCACTATAATCAGCTGCAGTAGTAGATTCTATCCACCAGAGGTAATCAGAGCTCTATATGCACAATAATTAGCTGCAGTTGCAGAGTCTATCCACCAGAGGTCATCAGAGCTCCATATTCACTGTAATCAGCTGCAGTAGCAGAGTCTATCCAGCAGGGGTCATCAGAGCTCCATATTCACTGTAATCAGCTGCAGTAGCAGAGTCTATCCACCAGGGGTCATCAGAGCTCCATATTCACTGTAATCAGCTGCAGTAGCAGAGTCTATCCACCAGAGGTCATAAGAGCTCCATATTCACTGTAATCAGCTGCAGTAGCAGAGTCTATCCACCAGAGGTCATCAGAGCTCTATAGTCACTATAATCAGCTGCAGTAGCAGAGTCTATCCACCAGAGGTCATCAGAGCTCCATATTCACTATAATCAGCTGCAGTAGCAAAGTCTTTCCACGAGAGGTCATCAGAGCTCTATAATCACTATAATCAGCTGCATTAGCAGAGTCTATCCACCAGGGGTCAGAAGAGCTCCATATTCACTGTAATCAGCTGCAGTAGCAGAGTCTATCCACCAGAGGTCATCAGAGCTCTATAGTCACTATAATCAGCTGCAGTAGCAGAGTCTATCCACCAGAGGTCATCAGAGCTTCATATTCACTATAATCAGCTGTAGTAGCAAAGTCTTTCCACCAGAGGTCATCAGAGCTCTATAATCACTATAATCAGCTGCATTAGCAGAGTCTATCCACCAGGGGTCAGGAGAGCTCTATATTCACTGTAATCAGCTGCAGTAGCAGAGTCTATCCACCAGGGGTCATCAGAGCTGTATATTCACTATAATCAGCTGCAGTAACAGAGTCTATCAACCAAAGGTCATCAGAGCTGTATATGCACTATAATCAGCTGCAGTAGCAGAGTCTATCCATCAGAGGTCATCAGAGCTCTGTATTCACTGTAATCAGCTGCAGTAGCAGAGTCTATCCACCAGAGGTCATCAGAGCTCTATATTCACTATAATCAGCTGCAGTAGCAGAGTCTATCCACCAGGGGTCAGCAGAGCTGTATAATCACTATAATCAGCTGCAGTAGCAGAGTCTATCCACCAGAGGTCATCAGAGCTCCATATTCACTGTAATCATCTGCAGTAGCAGAGTCCATCCACCAGAGGTCATCAGAGCTGTAGATGCATTATAATCAGCTGCAGTAGCAGAATCTATCCACCAGAGGTCATCAGAGCTCTATAATCACTATAAGCAGCTGCAGTAGCAGAATCTATCCACCAGAGGTCATCAGATCTCCATATTCACTATAATGAGCTGCAGTAGCAGAGTCTATCCACCAGAGGTCATCAGAGCTGTATATTCACTATAATCAGCTGCAGTAGCAGAGTCTATCCACCAGAGGTCATCAGAGCTCTATAATCACTGTAATCAGCTGCAGTAGCAGAGTCAATCCACCAGAGGTCATCAGAGCTGTATATTCACTATAATCAGCTGCAGTAGCAGATTCTATCCACCAGAGGTAATCAGAGCTCTATATGCACAATAAATAGCTGCAGTTGCAGAGTCTATCCACCATAGGTCATCAGAGCTCCATATTCACTGTAATCAGCTGCAGTAGCAGAGTTTATCCAGCAGGGGTCATCAGAGCTCCATATTCACTGTAATCAGCTGCAGTAGCAGAGTCTATCCACCAGGGGTCATCAGAGCTCCATATTCACTGTAATCAGCTGCAGTAGCAGAGTCTATCCACCAGAGGTCATAAGAGCTCCATATTCACTGTAATCAGCTGCAGTAGCAGAGTCTATCCACCAGGGGTCATCAGAGCTCCATATTCACTGTAATCAGCTGCAGTAGCAGGGTCTATCCACCAGGGGTCATCAGAGCTCCATATTCACTGTAATCAGCTGCAGTAGCAGAGTCTACCCACCAGAGGTCATAAGAGCTCCATATTCACTGTAATCAGCTGCAGTAGCAGAGTCCATCCACCAGAGGTCATCAGAGCTCTATAGTCACTATAATCAGCTGCAGTAGCAGAGTCTATCCAGCAGGGGTCAGGAGAGCTCTGTATTCACTGTAATCAGGTGCAATAGCAGAGTTTATCCACCAGAGGTCATCAGAGCTGTATATTCACTATAATCAGCTGCAGAAACAGAGTCTATCCATCAGAGGTCAGCAGGGCTCAATATTCACTATAATCAGCTGCAGTAGCAGAGTCTATCCAGTAGAGGTCAGCAGGGCTCCATATTCACTATTATCAGCTGCAGTAGCAGAGTCTATCCACCAGAAGTCACGAGAGCTCTATAGTCATTATAATCAGCTGCAGTAGCAGAGTCTATCCACCAGAGGTCATCAGAGCTGTATATTCACTATAATCAGCTGCAGTAGCAGAGTCCATCCACCAGAGGTCATCAGAGCTCTATAGTCACTATAATCAGCTGCAGTAGCAGAGTCTATCCAGCAGGGGTCAGGAGAGCTCTGTATTCACTGTAATCAGGTGCAATAGCAGAGTCTATCCACCAGAGGTCATCAGAGCTGTATATTCACTATAATCAGCTGCAGAAACAGAGTCTATCCATCAGAGGTCAGCAGGGCTCAATATTCACTATAATCAGCTGCAGTAGCAGAGTCTATCCACCAGAGGTCATCAGAGCTCTATAGTCAATATAATCAGCTGCAGTAGCAGAGTCTATCCACCAGGGGTCATCAGATCTCCATATTCACTATAATGAGCTGCATTAGCAGAGTCCATCCACCAGAGGTCATCAGAGCTCTATAGTCACTATAATCAGCAGCAGTAGCAGAGTCTATCCACCAGAGGTCAGCAGAGCTCTATATGTACTATAATTAACTGAAGGAGCAGAGTCTTTCCACCAGAGGTCATCAGAACTGTATATTCACTATAATCAGCTGCAATAGCAGAGTCTATCCACCAGAGCTCATCAGAGCTCCATATTCACTGTAATCAGCTGCAGTAGCAGTCTATCCACCAGAGGTCAGCAGAGCTCTATATGCACTATAATTAGCTGCAGTAGCAGAGTCTATCCACCAGAGGTCATCAGAGCTCCATATTCACTGTAATCAGCTGCAGTAGCAGAGTCTATCCACCAGGGGTCTGCAGATCTCCATATTCACTGTAATCAGCTGCAGTAGCAGAGTCTATCCACCAGAGGTCATTAGAGCTCCATATTCACTATAATCAGCTGCAGTAGCAGAGTCTATCCACCAGAGGTCATCAGAGCTCTATATTGATTATAATCAGCTGCAGTAGCAGAGTCTATCCACCAGAGGTCATCAGAGCTCTATATTCATTATAATCAGCTGCAGTAGCAGAGTCTATCCACCAGAGGTCATCAGAGCTCTATAGTCACTATAATCAGCTGCAGTAGCAGAGTCTATCCACCAGAGGTCATTAGAGCTCCATATTCACTATAATCAGCTGCAGTAGCAGAGTCTATCCACCAGAGGTCATCAGAGCTCTATATTCATTATAATCAGCTGCAGTAGCAGAGTCTATCCACCAGAGGTCATCAGAGCTCTATAGTCACTATAATCAGCTGCAGTAGCAGAGTCTATCCACCAGAGGTCATCAGAGCTCTATAATTGCAATAATCAGCTGCAGTAGCAGAGTCTATCCACCAGAGGTCATCAAAGCTCTATATTCACTATAATCAGCTGCAGTAGCATAGTCTATCCACCAGGGGTCATCAGATCTCCATATTCACTATAATGAGCTGCAGTAGCAGAGTCCATCCACCAGAGGTCATCAGATCTCCACATTCACTGTAATCAGCTGCAGTAGCAGAGTCTATCCACCAGAGGTCATCAGAGCTCTATCATCACTATAATCAGCTGCAGTAGCAGAGTCTATCCACCAGGGGTCATCAGATCTCCATATTCACTATAATGAGCTGCAGTAGCAGAGTCTATCCACCAGAGGTCATCAGAGCTGTATATTCACTATAATCAGCTGCAGTAGCAGAGTCTATCCACCAGAGGTCAGCAGAGCTCTATATGTACTATAATTAACTGAAGTAGCAGAGTCTATCCACCAGAGGTCATCAGAACTGTATATTCACTATAATCAGCTGCAATAGCAGAGTCTATCCACCAGAGCTCATCAGAGCTCCATATTCACTGTAATCAGCTGCAGTAGCAGTCTATCCACCAGAGGTCAGCAGAGCTCTATATGCACTATAATTAACTGCAGTAGCAGAGTCTATCCACCAGAGGTCATCAGAGCTGTATATTCACTATAATCAGCTGCAGTAGCAGAGTCCATCCACCAGAGGTCAGCAGAGCTCTATAGGTACTATAATTAACTGCAGTACCAGAGTCTATCCACCAGAGGTCATCAGAGCTCTATATGCACTATAATTAGCTGCAGTAGCATAGTCTATCCACCAGAGGTCTTCAGAGCTCCATATTCAATGTAATTAGCTGCAGTAGCAGAGTCTATCCACCAGAGGTCAGCAGAGCTCTATAGTCACTATAATCAACTGCAGTAGCAGAGTCTATCCACCAGAGGTCATCAGAACGCTATAATCACTATAATCAGCTGCAGTAGCAGAGTCTATCCACCAGGGGTCATCAGAGCTCCATATTCACTGTAATCATCTGCAGTAGCAGAGTCCATCCACCAGAGGTCATCAGAGCTCTATAGTCACTATAATCAGCTGCAGTAGCATTGTATATCCACCAGAGGTCATCAGAGCTGTATATTCACTATAATCAGCTGCAGTAGCAGAGTCTATCCACCAGAGGTCATCAGAGCTCCATAGTCACTATAATCAGCTGCAGTAGCAGAGTCTATCCACCAGAGGTCATCAGAGCTGTATATTCACTGTAATCAGCTGCAGTAGCAGAGTCTATCCACCAGGGGTCATCAGAGCTCCATAGTCACTATAATCAGCTGCAGTAGCAGAGTCTATCCACCAGAGGTCATCAGAGCTGTATATGCACTATAATCAGCTGCAGTAGCAGAGTCTATCCACCAGAGGTGATCAGATCTCCATATTCACTATAATGAGCTGCAGTAGCAGAGTCTATCCACCAGAGGTCATCAGAGCTGTATATTCACTATAATCAGCTGCAGTAGCAGAGTCTATCCACCAGAGGCCATCAGAGCTCTATAATCACTGTAATCAGCTGCAGTAGCAGAGTCTATCCACCAGAGGTCATCAGAGCTGTATATTCACTATAATCAGCTGCAGTAGCAGATTCTATCCACCAGAGGTAATCAGAGCTCTATATGCACAATAATTAGCTGCAGTTGCAGAGTCTATCCACCAGAGGTCATCAGAGCTCCATATTCACTGTAATCAGCTGCAGTAGCAGAGTCTATCCAGCAGGGGCCATCAGAGCTCCATATTCACTGTAATCAGCTGCAGTAGCAGAGTCTATCCACCAGGGGTCATCAGAGCTCCATATTCACTGTAATCAGCTGCAGTAGCAGAGTCTATCCACCAGAGGTCATAAGAGCTCCATATTCACTGTAATCAGCTGCAGTAGCAGAGTCTATCCACCAGGGGTCATCAGAGCTCCATATTCACTGTAATCAGCTGCAGTAGCAGAGTCTATCCACCAGAGGTCATCAGAACTGTATATTCACTATAATCAACTGCAGTAGCAGATTCTATCCACCAGAGGTCATCAGAGCTCTATAGTCACTATAATCAGCTGCAGTAGCAGAGTCTATCCACCAGAGGTCATTAGAGCTCCATATTCACTATAATCAGCTGCAGTAGCAGAGTCTATCCAGCAGGGGTCATCAGAGCTCCATATTCACTGTAATCAGCTGCAGTAGCAGAGTCTATCCACCAGGGGTCATCAGAGCTCCATATTCACTGTAATCAGCTGCAGTAGCAGAGTCTATCCACCAGAGGTCATAAGAGCTCCATATTCACTGTAATCAGCTGCAGTAGCAGAGTCTATCCACCAGGGGTCATCAGAGCTCCATATTCACTGTAATCAGCTGCAGTAGCAGAGTCTATCCACCAGAGGTCATCAGAACTGTATATTCACTATAATCAACTGCAGTAGCAGATTCTATCCACCAGAGGTCATCAGAGCTCTATAGTCACTATAATCAGCTGCAGTAGCAGAGTCTATCCACCAGAGGTCATTAGAGCTCCATATTCACTATAATCAGCTGCAGTAGCAGAGTCTATCCACCAGAGGTCATCAGAGCTCTATATTCATTATAATCAGCTGCAGTAGCAGAGTCTATCCACCAGAGGTCATCAGAGCTCTATAGTCACTATAATCAGCTGCAGTAGCAGAGTCTATCCACCAGAGGTCATCAGAGCTCTATAATTGCAATAATCAGCTGCAGTAGCAGAGTCTATCCACCAGAGGTCATCAAAGCTCTATATTCACTATAATCAGCTGCAGTAGCAGAGTCTATCCACCAGGGGTCATCAGATCTCCATATTCACTATAATGAGCTGCAGTAGCAGAGTCCATCCACCAGAGGTCATCAGATCTCCACATTCACTGTAATCAGCTGCAGTAGCAGAGTCTATCCACCAGAGGTCATCAGAGCTCTATCATCACTATAATCAGCTGCAGTAGCAGAGTCTATCCACCAGGGGTCATCAGATCTCCATATTCACTATAATGAGCTGCAGTAGCAGAGTCTATCCACCAGAGGTCATCAGAGCTGCATATTCACTATAATCAGCTGCAGTAGCAGAGTCTATCCACCAGAGGTCAGCAGAGCTCTATATGTACTATAATTAACTGAAGTAGCAGAGTCTATCCACCAGAGGTCATCAGAACTGTATATTCACTATAATCAGCTGCAATAGCAGAGTCTATCCACCAGAGCTCATCAGAGCTCCATATTCACTGTAATCAGCTGCAGTAGCAGTCTATCCACCAGAGGTCAGCAGAGCTCTATATGCACTATAATTAACTGCAGTAGCAGAGTCTATCCACCAGAGGTCATCAGAGCTGTATATTCACTATAATCAGCTGCAGTAGCAGAGTCCATCCACCAGAGGTCAGCAGAGCTCTATAGGTACTATAATTAACTGCAGTACCAGAGTCTATCCACCAGAGGTCATCAGAGCTCTATATGCACTATAATTAGCTGCAGTAGCATAGTCTATCCACCAGAGGTCTTCAGAGCTCCATATTCAATGTAATTAGCTGCAGTAGCAGAGTCTATCCACCAGAGGTCAGCAGAGCTCTATAGTCACTATAATCAACTGCAGTAGCAGAGTCTATCCACCAGAGGTCATCAGAACGCTATAATCACTATAATCAGCTGCAGTAGCAGAGTCTATCCACCAGGGGTCATCAGAGCTCCATATTCACTGTAATCATCTGCAGTAGCAGAGTCCATCCACCAGAGGTCATCAGAGCTCTATAGTCACTATAATCAGCTGCAGTAGCATTGTATATCCACCAGAGGTCATCAGAGCTGTATATTCACTATAATCAGCTGCAGTAGCAGAGTCTATCCACCAGAGGTCATCAGAGCTCCATATTCACTGTAATCAGCTGCAGTAGCAGAGTCTATCCACCAGGGGTCATCAGAGCTCCATAGTCACTATAATCAGCTGCAGTAGCAGAGTCTATCCACCAGAGGTCATCAGAGCTGTATATGCACTATAATCAGCTGCAGTAGCAGAGTCTATCCACCAGAGGTGATCAGATCTCCATATTCACTATAATGAGCTGCAGTAGCAGAGTCTATCCACCAGAGGTCATCAGAGCTGTATATTCACTATAATCAGCTGCAGTAGCAGAGTCTATCCACCAGAGGCCATCAGAGCTCTATAATCACTGTAATCAGCTGCAGTAGCAGAGTCTATCCACCAGAGGTCATCAGAGCTGTATATTCACTATAATCAGCTGCAGTAGCAGATTCTATCCACCAGAGGTAATCAGAGCTCTATATGCACAATAATTAGCTGCAGTTGCAGAGTCTATCCACCAGAGGTCATCAGAGCTCCATATTCACTGTAATCAGCTGCAGTAGCAGAGTCTATCCAGCAGGGGTCATCAGAGCTCCATATTCACTGTAATCAGCTGCAGTAGCAGAGTCTATCCACCAGGGGTCATCAGAGCTCCATATTCACTGTAATCAGCTGCAGTAGCAGAGTCTATCCACCAGAGGTCATAAGAGCTCCATATTCACAGTAATCAGCTGCAGTAGCAGAGTCTATCCACCAGAGGTCATCAGAGCTCTATAGTCACTATAATCAGCTGCAGTTGCAGAGTCTATCCACCAGAGGTCATCAGAGCTCTATAGTCACTATAATCAGCTGCATTAGCAGAGTCTATCCACCAGGGGTCAGGAGAGCTCTATATTCACTGTTATCAGCTGCAGTAGCAGAGTCTATCCACCAGGGGTCATCAGAGCTGTATATTCACTATAATCAGCTGCAGTAACAGAGTCTATCAACCAAAGGTCATCAGAGCTGTATATGCACTATAATCAGCTGCAGTAGCAGAGTCTATCCATCAGAGGTCATCAGAGCTCTGTATTCACTGTAATCAGCTGCAGTAGCAGAGTCTATCCACCAGAGGTCATCAGAGCTCTATATTCACTATAATCAGCTGCAGTAGCAGAGTCTATCCACCAGGGGTCAGCAGAGCTGTATAATCACTATAATCAGCTGCAGTAGCAGAGTCTATCCACCAGAGGTCATCAAAGCTCTATATTCACTATAATCAGCTGCAGTAGCAGAGTCTATCCACCAGGGGTCATCAGATCTCCATATTCACTATAATGAGCTGCAGTAGCAGAGTCCATCCACCAGAGGTCATCAGATCTCCATATTCACTGTAATCAGCTGCAGTAGCAGAGTCTATCCACCAGAGGTCATCAGAGCTCTATAGTCACTATAATCAGCTGCAGTAGCAGAGTCTATCCACCAGAGGTCATCAGAGCTCTATCATCACTATAATCAGCTGCAGTAGCAGAGTCTATCCACCAGAGGTCAACAGATCTCCATATTCACTATAATGAGCTGCAGTAGCAGAGTCCATCCACCAGAGGTCATCAGAGCTCTATAGTCACTATAATCAGCTGCAGTAGCAGAGTCTATCCACCAGAGGTCATCAGAGCTGTATATTCACTATAATCAGCTGCAGTAGCAGAGTCTATCCACCAGAGGTCAGCAGAGCTCTATATGTACTATAATTAACTGAAGTAGCAGAGTCTATCCACCAGAGGTCATCAGAACTGTATATTCACTATAATCAGCTGCAATAGCAGAGTCTATCCACCAGAGCTCATCAGAGCTCCATATTCACTGTAATCAGCTGCAGTAGCAGTCTATCCACCAGAGGTCAGCAGAGCTCTATATGCACTATAATTAACTGCAGTAGCAGAGTCTATCCACCAGAGGTCATCAGAGCTGTATATTCACTATAATCAGCTGCAGTAGCAGAGTCCATCCACCAGAGGTCAGCAGAGCTCTATATGTACTATAATTAACTGCAGTACCAGAGTCTATCCACCAGAGGTCATCAGAGCTCTATATGCACTATAATTAGCTGCAGTAGCATAGTCTATCCACCAGAGGTCTTCAGAGCTCCATATTCAATGTAATTAGCTGCAGTAGCAGAGTCTTTCCACCAGAGGTCAGCAGAGCTCTATAGTCACTATAATCAACTGCAGTAGCAGAGTCTATCCACCAGAGGTCATCAGAACTCTATAATCACTATAATCAGCTGCAGTAGCAGAGTCTATCCACCAGGGGTCATCAGAGCTCCATATTCACTGTAATCATCTGCAGTAGCAGAGTCCATCCACCAGAGGTCATCAGAGCTCTATAGTCACTATAATCAGCTGCAGTAGCATTGTATATCCACCAGAGGTCATCAGAGCTGTATATTCACTATAATCAGCTGCAGTAGCAGAGTCTATCCACCAGAGGTCATCAGAGCTCCATATTCACTGTAATCAGCTGCAGTAGCAGAGTCTATCCACCAGGGGTCATCAGAGCTCCATAGTCACTATAATCAGCTGCAGTAGCAGAGTCTATCCACCAGAGGTCATCAGAGCTGTATATGCACTATAATCAGCTGCAGTAGCAGAGTCTATCCACCAGAGGTGATCAGATCTCCATATTCACTATAATGAGCTGCAGTAGCAGAGTCTATCCACCAGAGGTCATCAGAGCTGTATATTCACTATAATCAGCTGCAGTAGCAGAGTCTATCCACCAGAGGCCATCAGAGCTCTATAATCACTGTAATCAGCTGCAGTAGCAGAGTCTATCCACCAGAGGTCATCAGAGCTGTATATTCACTATAATCAGCTGCAGTAGCAGATTCTATCCACCAGAGGTAATCAGAGCTCTATATGCACAATAATTAGCTGCAGTTGCAGAGTCTATCCACCAGAGGTCATCAGAGCTCCATATTCACTGTAATCAGCTGCAGTAGCAGAGTCTATCCAGCAGGGGTCATCAGAGCTCCATATTCACTGAAATCAGCTGCAGTAGCAGAGTCTATCCACCAGGGGTCATCAGAGCTCCATATTCACTGTAATCAGCTGCAGTAGCAGAGTCTATCCACCAGAGGTCATAAGAGCTCCATATTCACAGTAATCAGCTGCAGTAGCAGAGTCTATCCACCAGAGGTCATCAGAGCTCTATAGTCACTATAATCAGCTGCAGTTGCAGAGTCTATCCACCAGAGGTCATCAGAGCTCCATATTCACTATAATCAGCTGCAGTAGCAAAGTCTTTCCACCAGAGGTCATCAGAGCTCTATAATCACTATAATCAGCTGCAGTATCAGAGTCTATCCACCAGAGGTCATCAGAGCTCTATAGTCACTATAATCAGCTGCATTAGCAGAGTCTATCCACCAGGGGTCAGGAGAGCTCTATATTCACTGTCATCAGCTGCAGTAGCAGAGTCTATCCACCAGGGGTCATCAGAGCTGTATATTCACTATAATCAGCTGCAGTAACAGAGTCTATCAACCAAAGGTCATCAGAGCTGTATATGCACTATAATCAGCTGCAGTAGCAGAGTCTATCCACCAGAGGTCATCAGAGCTCTATAATCACTATAATCAGCTGCAGTAGCAGAGTCTATCCATCAAGGGTCATCAGATCTCCATATTCAATATAATAAGCTGCAGTAGCAGAGTCCATCCACCAGAGGTCATCAGAGCTGTATATTCACTATAATCAGCTGCAGTAGCAGAGTCCATCCACCAGAGGTCAGCAGAGCTCTATAGTCACTATAATCAGCTGCAGTAGCAGAGTCTATACACCAGAGGTCATCAGAACTCTATAATCACTATAATCAGCTGCAGTAGCAGAGTCTATCCACCAGGGGTCATCAGAGCTCCATATTCACTGTAATCATCTGCAGTAGCAGAGTCCATCCACCAGAGGTCATCAGAGCTCTATAGTCACTATAATCAGCTGCAGTAGCATTGTCTATCCACCAGAGGTCATCAGAGCTGTATATTCACTATAATCAGCTGCAGTAGCAGAGTCTATCCACCAGAGGTCATCAGAGCTCCATATTCACTATAATCAGCTGCAGTAGCAGAGTCTATCCACCAGAGGTCATCAGATCTCCATATTCACTATAATGAGCTGCAGTAGCAGAGTCTATCCACCAGAGGTCATCAGAGCTGTATATTCACTATAATCAGCTGCAGTAGCAGAGTCTATCCACCAGAGGTCATCAGAGCTCTATAATCACTATAATCAGCTGCAGTAGCAGAGTCTGTCCACCAGAGGCCATCAGAGCTTTATAATCACTGTAATCAGCTGCAGTAGCAGAGTCTATCCACCAGAGGTCATCAGAGCTGTATATTCACTATAATCAGCTGCAGTAGTAGATTCTATCCACCAGAGGTAATCAGAGCTCTATATGCACAATAATTAGCTGCAGTTGCAGAGTCTATCCACCAGAGGTCATCAGAGCTCCATATTCACTGTAATCAGCTGCAGTAGCAGAGTCTATCCAGCAGGGGTCATCAGAGCTCCATATTCACTGTAATCAGCTGCAGTAGCAGAGTCTATCCACCAGGGGTCATCAGAGCTCCATATTCACTGTAATCAGCTGCAGTAGCAGAGTCTATCCACCAGAGGTCATAAGAGCTCCATATTCACTGTAATCAGCTGCAGTAGCAGAGTCTATCCACCAGAGGTCATCAGAGCTCTATAGTCACTATAATCAGCTGCAGTAGCAGAGTCTATCCACCAGAGGTCATCAGAGCTCCATATTCACTATAATCAGCTGCAGTAGCAAAGTCTTTCCACGAGCGGTCATCAGAGCTCTATAATCACTATAATCAGCTGCATTAGCAGAGTCTATCCACCAGGGGTCAGAAGAGCTCCATATTCACTGTAATCAGCTGCAGTAGCAGAGTCTATCCACCAGAGGTCATCAGAGCTCTATAGTCACTATAATCACCTGCAGTAGCAGAGTCTATCCACCAGAGGTCATCAGAGCTCCATATTCACTATAATCAGCTGTACTAGCAAAGTCTTTCCACCAGAGGTCATCAGAGCTCTATAATCACTATAATCAGCTGCATTAGCAGAGTCTATCCACCAGGGGTCAGGAGAGCTCTATATTCACTGTAATCAGCTGCAGTAGCAGAGTCTATCCACCAGGGGTCATCAGAGCTGTATATTCACTATAATCAGCTGCAGTAACAGAGTCTATCAACCAAAGGTCATCAGAGCTGTATATGCACTATAATCAGCTGCAGTAGCAGAGTCTATCCATCAGAGGTCATCAGAGCTCTGTATTCACTGTAATCAGCTGCAGTAGCAGAGTCTATCCATCAGAGGTCATCAGAGCTCTATATTCACTATAATCAGCTGCAGTAGCAGAGTCTATCCACCAGGGGTCAGCAGAGCTGTATAATCACTATAATCAGCTGCAGTAGCAGAGTCTATCCACCAGAGGTCATCAGAGCTCCATATTCACTGTAATCATCTGCAGTAGCAGAGTCCATCCACCAGAGGTCATCAGAGCTGTATATGCATTATAATCAGCTGCAGTAGCAGAATCTATCCACCAGAGGTCATCAGAGCTCTATAATCACTATAAGCAGCTGCAGTAGCAGAATCTATCCACCAGAGGTCATCAGATCTCCATATTCACTATAATGAGCTGCAGTAGCAGAGTCTATCCACCAGAGGTCATCAGAGCTGTATATTCACTATAATCAGCTGCAGTAGCAGAGTCTATCCACCAGAGGTCATCAGAGCTCTATAATCACTGTAATCAGCTGCAGTAGCAGAGTCAATCCACCAGAGGTCATCAGAGCTGTATATTCACTATAATCAGCTGCAGTAGCAGATTCTATCCACCAGAGGTAATCAGAGCTCTATATGCACAATAAATAGCTGCAGTTGCAGAGTCTATCCACCATAGGTCATCAGAGCTCCATATTCACTGTAATCAGCTGCAGTAGCAGAGTTTATCCAGCAGGGGTCATCAGAGCTCCATTTTCACTGTAATCAGCTGCAGTAGCAGAGTCTATCCACCAGGGGTCATCAGAGCTCCATATTCACTGTAATCAGCTGCAGTAGCAGAGTCTATCCACCAGAGGTCATAAGAGTTCCATATTCACTGTAATCAGCTGCAGTAGCAGAGTCTATCCACCAGGGGTCATCAGAGCTCCATATTCACTGTAATCAGCTGCAGTAGCAGAGTCTATCCACCAGGGGTCATCAGAGCTCCATATTCACTGTAATCAGCTGCAGTAGCAGAGTCTACCCACCAGAGGTCATAAGAGCTCTATAGTCACTATAATCAGCTGCAGTAGCAGAGTCTATCCAGCAGGGGTCAGGAGAGCTCTGTATTCACTGTAATCAGGTGCAATAGCAGAGTTTATCCACCAGAGGTCATCAGAGCTGTATATTCACTATAATCAGCTGCAGAAACAGAGTCTATCCATCAGAGGTCAGCAGGGCTCAATATTCACTATAATCAGCTGCAGTAGCAGAGTCTATCCAGTAGAGGTCAGCAGGGCTCCATATTCACTATTATCAGCTGCAGTAGCAGAGTCTATCCACCAGAAGTCAGGAGAGCTCTGTAGTCACTATAATCAGCTGCAGTAGCAGAGTCCATCCACCAGAGGTCATCAGAGCTCTATAGTCATTATAATCAGCTGCAGTAGCAGAGTCTATCCACCAGAGGTCATCAGAGCTCTATAGTCAATATAATCAGCTGCAGTAGCAGAGTCTATCCACCAGGGGTCATCAGATCTCCATATTCACTATAATGAGCTGCATTAGCAGAGTCCATCCACCAGAGGTCATCAGAGCTCTATAGTCACTATAATCAGCTGCAGTAGCAGAGTCTATCCACCAGAGGTCAGCAGAGCTCTATATGTACTATAATTAACTGAAGGAGCAGAGTCTATCCACCAGAGGTCATCAGAACTGTATATTCACTATAATCAGCTGCAATAGCAGAGTCTATCCACCAGAGCTCATCAGAGCTCCATATTCACTGTAATCAGCTGCAGTAGCAGTCTATCCACCAGAGGTCAGCAGAGCTCTATATGCACTATAATTAGCTGCAGTAGCAGAGTCTATCCACCAGAGGTCATCAGAGCTCCATATTCACTGTAATCAGCTGCAGTAGCAGAGTCCATCCACCAGAGGTCAGCAGAGCTCTATATGTACTATAATTAGCTGCAGTAGCAGAGTCTATCCACCAGAGGTCATCAGAGCTCCATATTCACTGTAATCAGCTGCAGTAGCAGAGTCTATCCACCAGGGGTCTGCAGATCTCTATATTCACTGTAATCAGCTGCAGTAGCAGAGTCTATCCACCAGAGGTCATTAGAGCTCCATATTCACTATAATCAGCTGCAGTAGCAGAGTCTATCCACCAGAGGTCATCAGAGCTCTATATTGATTATAATCAGCTGCAGTAGCAGAGTCTATCCACCAGAGGTCATCAGAGCTCTATATTCATTATAATCAGCTGCAGTAGCAGAGTCTATCCACCAGAGGTCATCAGAGCTCTATAGTCACTATAATCAGCTGCAGTAGCAGAGTCTATCCACCAGAGGTCATTAGAGCTCCATATTCACTATAATCAGCTGCAGTAGCAGAGTCTATCCACCAGAGGTCATCAGAGCTCTATATTCATTATAATCAGCTGCAGTAGCAGAGTCTATCCACCAGAGGTCATCAGAGCTCTATAGTCACTATAATCAGCTGCAGTAGCAGAGTCTATCCACCAGAGGTCATCAGAGCTCTATAATTGCAATAATCAGCTGCAGTAGCAGAGTCTATCCACCAGAGGTCATCAAAGCTCTATATTCACTATAATCAGCTGCAGTAGCAGAGTCTATCCACCAGGGGTCATCAGATCTCCATATTCACTATAATGAGCTGCAGTAGCAGAGTCCATCCACCAGAGGTCATCAGATCTCCATATTCACTGTAATCAGCTGCAGTAGCAGAGTCTATCCACCAGAGGTCATCAGAGCTCTATAGTCACTATAATCAGCTGCAGTAGCAGAGTCTATCCACCAGAGGTCATCAGAGCTCTATCATCACTATAATCAGCTGCAGTAGCAGAGTCTATCCACCAGGGGTCATCAGATCTCCATATTCACTATAATGAGCTGCAGTAGCAGAGTCCATCCACCAGAGGTCAGCAGAGCTCTATATGTACTATAATTAACTGAAGTAGCAGAGTCTATCCACCAGAGGTCATCAGAACTGTATATTCACTATAATCAGCTGCAATAGCAGAGTCTATCCACCAGAGCTCATCAGAGCTCCATATTCACTGTAATCAGCTGCAGTAGCAGTCTATCCACCAGAGGTCAGCAGAGCTCTATATGCACTATAATTAACTGCAGTAGCAGAGTCTATCCACCAGAGGTCATCAGAGCTGTATATTCACTATAATCAGCTGCAGTAGCAGAGTCCATCCACCAGAGGTCAGCAGAGCTCTATATGTACTATAATTAACTGCAGTACCAGAGTCTATCCACCAGAGGTCATCAGAGCTCTATATGCACTATAATTAGCTGCAGTAGCATAGTCTATCCACCAGAGGTCTTCAGAGCTCCATATTCAATGTAATTAGCTGCAGTAGCAGAGTCTTTCCACCAGGGGTCTTCAGATCTCCATATTCACTATAATGAGCTGCAGTGGCAGAGTCTATCCACCAGAGGTCATTAGAGCTCCTTATTCACTATAATCATCTGCAGTAGCAGAGTCTATCCACCAGAGGTCATCAGAGCTCTATATTCATTATAATCAGCTGCAGTAGCAGAGTCTATCCACCAGAGGTCATCAGAGCTCTATAGTCACTATAATCAGCTGCAGTAGCAGAGTCTATCCACCAGAGGTCATCAGAGCTCTATAATCGCTATAATCAGCTCCAGTAGCAGAGTCTATCCACCAGAGGTCAAGAGAGCTGTATATTCACTATAATCAGCTGCAGTAGCAGATTCTATCCACCAGAGGTAATCAGAGCTCTATATGCACAATAATTAGCTGCAGTTGCAGAGTCTATCCACCAGAGGTCATCAGAGCTCCATATTCACTGTAATCAGCTGCAGTAGCAGAGTCTATCCAGCAGGGGTCATCAGAGCTCCATATTCACTGTAATCAGCTGCAGTAGCAGAACCTATCCACCAGGGGTCATCAGAGCTCCATATTCACTGTAATCAGCTGCAGTAGCAGAGTCTATCCACCAGAGGTCATAAGAGCTCCATATTCACTGTAATCAGCTGCAGTAGCAGAGTCTATCCACCAGGGGTCATCAGATCTCCATATTCACTATAATGAGCTGCAGTAGCAGAGTCCATCCGCCAGAGGTCATCAGATCTCCATATTCACTGTAATCAGCTGCAGTAGCAGAGTCTATCCACCAGAGGTCATCAGAGCTCTATAGTCACTATAATCAGCTGCAGTAGCAAAGTCTATCCACCAGAGGTCATCAGAGCTCTATAATCACTATAATCAGCTGCAGTAGCAGAGTCTATCCACCAAGGGTCATCAGATCTCCATATTCAATATAATGAGCTGCAGTAGCAGAGTCCATCCACCAGAGGTCATCAGAGCTGTATATTCACTATAATCAGCTGCAGTAGCAGAGTCTATCCACCAGAGGTCAGCAGAGCTCTATAGTCACTATAATCAACTGCAGTAGCAGAATCTATCCACCAGAGGTCATCAGAACTCTATAATCACTATAATCAGCTGCAGTAGCAGAGTCTATCCACCAGGGGTCATCAGAGCTCCATATTCACTGTAATCATCTGCAGTAGCAGAGTCCATCCACCAGAGGTCATCAGAGCTCTATAGTCACTATAATCAGCTGCAGTAGCATTGTCTATCCACCAGAGGTCATCAGAGCTGTATATTCATTATAATCAGCTGCAGTAGCAGAGTCTATCCACCAGAGGTCATCAGAGCTCCATATTCACTATAATCAGCTGCAGTAGCAGAGTCTATCCACCAGGGGTCATCAGAGCTCCATAGTCACTATAATCAGCTGCAGTAGCAGAGTCTATCCACCAGAGGTCATCAGAGCTGTATATGCACTATAATCAGCTGCAGTAGCAGAGTCTATCCACCAGAGGTCATCAGATCTCCATATTCACTATAATGAGCTGCAGTAGCAGAGTCTATCCACCAGAGGTCATCAGAGCTGTATATTCACTATAATCAGCTGCAGTAGCAGAGTCTATCCACTAGAGGTCATCAGAGCTCTATAATCACTATAATCAGCTGCAGTAGCAGAGTCTATCCACCAGAGGCCATCAGAGCTCTATATTCACTGTAATCAGCTGCAGTAGCAGAGTCTATCCACCAGAGGTCATCAGAGCTGTATATTCACTATAATCAGCTGCATTAGCAGATTCTATCCACCAGAGGTAATCAGAGCTCTATATGCACTATAATTAGCTGCAGTAGCAGAGTCTATCCACCAGAGGTCATCAGAGCTCCATATTCAATGTAATTAGCTGCAGTAGCAGAGTCTTTCCACCAGGGGTCTTCAGATCTCCATATTCACTATAATGAGCTGCAGTAACAGAGTCTATCCACCAGGGGTCTGCAGAGCTCCATATTCACTGTAATCAGCTGCAGTAGCAGAGTCTATCCACCAGAGGTCATAAGAGCTCCATATTCACTGTAATCAGCTGCAGTAGCAGAGTCTATCCACCAGAGGTCATCAGAGCTCTATAGTCACTATAATCAGCTGCAGTAGCAGAGTCTATCCACCAGAGGTCATCAGAGCTCCATATTCACTATAATCAGCTGCAGTAGCAAAGTCTTTCCACCAGAGGTCATCAGAGCTCCATATTCAATGTAATTAGCTGCAGGAGCAGAGTCTTTCCACCAGGGGTCTTCAGATCTCCATATTCACTATAATGAGCTGCAGTAGCAGAGTCTATCCACCAGGGGTCTGCAGAGCTCCATATTCACTGTAATCAGCTGCAGTAGCAGAGTCTATCCACCAGAGGTCATAAGAGCTCCATATTCACTGTAATCAGCTGCAGTAGCAGAGTCTATCCACCAGAGGTCATCAGAGCTCTATAGTCACTATAATCAGCTGCAATAGCAGAGTCTATCCACCAGAGGTCATCAGAGCTCCATATTCACTATAATCAGCTGCAGTAGCAAAGTCTTTCCACCAGAGGTCATCAGAGCTCCATATTCAATGTAATTAGCTGCAGGAGCAGAGTCTTTCCACCAGGGGTCTTCAGATCTCCATATTCACTATTATGAGCTGCAGTAGCAGAGTCTATCCACCAGGGGTCATCAGATCTCCATATTCACTATAATGAGCTGCAGTAGCAGAGTCCATCCACCAGAGGTCATCAGATCTCCATATTCACTGTAATCAGCTGCAGTAGCAGAGTCTATCCACCAGAGGTCATCAGAGCTCTATAGTCACTATAATCAGCTGCAGTAGCAGAGTCTATCCACCAGAGGTCATCAGAGCTGTATATGCACTATAATCAGCTGCAGTTGCAGAGTCTATCCACCAGGGGTCATCAGATCTCCATATTCACTATAATGAGCTGCAGTAGCAGAGTCTATCCACCAGAGGTCATCAGAACTCTATAATCACTATAATCAGCTGCAGTAGCAGAGTCTATCCACCAGGGGTCATCAGAGCTCCATATTCACTGTAATCATCTGCAGTAGCAGAGTCCATCCACCAGAGGTCATCAGAGCTCTATAGTCACTATAATCAGCTGCAGTAGCATTGTCTATCCACCAGAGGTCATCAGAGTTGTATATTCACTATAATCAGCTGCAGTAGCAGAGTCTATCCACCAGAGGTCATCAGAGCTCCATATTCACTATAATCAGCTGCAGTAGCAGAGTCTATCCACCAGGGGTCATCAGAGCTCCATAGTCACTATAATCAGCTGCAGTAGCAGAGTCTATCCACCAGAGGTCATCAGAGCTGTATATGCACTATAATCAGCTGCAGTAGCAGAGTCTATCCACCAGAGGTCATCAGATCTCCATATTCACTATAATGAGCTGCAGTAGCAGAGTCTATCCACCAGAGGTCATCAGAGCTGTATATTCACTATAATCAGCTGCAGTAGCAGAGTCTATCCACCAGAGGTCATTAGAGCTCCATAATCACTATAATCAGCTGCAGTAGCAGAGTCTATCCACCAGAGGCCATCAGAGCTCTATAATCACTGTAATCAGCTGCAGTAGCAGAGTCTATCCACCAGAGGTCATCAGAGCTGTATATTCACTATAATCAGCTGCATTAGCAGATTCTATCCACCAGAGGTAATCAGAGCTCTATATGCACTATAATTAGCTGCAGTAGCAGAGTCTATCCACCAGAGGTCATCAGAGCTCCATATTCAATGTAATTAGCTGCAGTAGCAGAGTCTTTCCACCAGGGGTCTTCAGATCTCCATATTCACTATAATGAGCTGCAGTAGCAGAGTCTATCCACCAGGGGTCTGCAGAGCTCCATATTCACTGTAATCAGCTGCAGTAGCAGAGTCTATCCACCAGAGGTCATAAGAGCTCCATATTCACTGTAATCAGCTGCAGTAGCAGAATCTATCCACCAGAGGTCATCAGAGCTCTATAGTCACTATAATCAGCTGCAGTAGCAGAGTCTATCCACCAGAGGTCATCAGAGCTCCATATTCACTATAATCAGCTGCAGTAGCAAAGTCTTTCCACCAGAGGTCATCAGAGCTCCATATTCAATGTAATTAGCTGCAGTAGCAGAGTCTTTCCACCAGGGGTCTTCAGATCTCCATATTAACTATTATGAGCTGCAGTAGCAGAGTCTATCCACCAGGGGTCATCAGATCTCCATATTCACTATAATGAGCTGCAGTAGCAGAGTCCATCCACCAGAGGTCATCAGATCTCCATATTCACTGTAATCAGCTGCACTAGCAGAGTCTATCCACCAGAGGTCATCAGAGCTGTATATTCACTATAATCAGCTGCAGTAGCAGAGTCTATCCACCAGAGGTCATCAAAGCTCTATAATCACTATAATCAGCTGCAGTAGCAGAGTCTATCCACCAGAGGCCATCAGAGCTCTATAATCACTGTAATCAGCTGCAGTAGCAGAGTCTATCCACCAGAGGTCATCAGAGCTGTATATTCACTATAATCAGCTGCATTAGCAGATTCTATCCACCAGAGGTAATCAGAGCTCTATATGCACTATAATTAGCTGCAGTAGCAGAGTCTATCCACCAGAGGTCATCAGAGCTCCATATTCAATGTAATTAGCTGCAGTAGCAGAGTCTTTCCACCAGGGGTCTTCAGATCTCCATATTCACTATAATGAGCTGCAGTAGCAGAGTCTATCCACCAGGGGTCTGCAGAGCTCCATATTCACTGTAATCAGCTGCAGTAGCAGAGTCTATCCACCAGAGGTCATAAGAGCTCCATATTCACTGTAATCAGCTGCAGTAGCAGAGTTTATCCACCAGAGGTCAGCAGAGCTCTATAGTCACTATAATCAGCTGCAGTAGCAGAGTCTATCCACCAGAGGTCATCAGAGCTCCATATTCACTATAATCAGCTGCAGTAGCAAAGTCTTTCCACCAGAGGTCATCAGAGCTCCATATTCAATGTAATTAGCTGCAGTAGCAGAGTCTTTCCACCAGGGGTCTTCAGATCTCCATATTAACTATTATGAGCTGCAGTAGCAGAGTCTATCCACCAGGGGTCATCAGATCTCCATATTCACTATAATGAGCTGCAGTAGCAGAGTCCATCCACCAGAGGTCATCAGATCTCCATATTCACTGTAATCAGCTGCACTAGCAGAGTCTATCCACCAGAGGTCATCAGAGCTGTATATTCACTATAATCAGCTGCAGTAGCAGAGTCTATCCACCAGAGGTCATCAGAGCTCTATAATCACTATAATCAGCTGCAGTAGCAGAGTCTATCCACCAGAGGCCATCAGAGCTCTATAATCACTGTAATCAGCTGCAGTAGCAGAGTCTATCCACCAGAGGTCATCAGAGCTGTATATTCACTATAATCAGCTGCAGTAGCAGATTCTATACACCAGAGGTAATCAGAGCTCTATATGCACAATAATTAGCTGCAGTTGCAGAGTCTATCCACCAGAGGTCATCAGAGCTCCATATTCACTGTAATCAGCTGCAGTAGCAGAGTCTATCCAGCAGGGGTCATCAGAGCTCCATATTCACTGTAATCAGCTGCAGTAGCAGAGTCTATCCACCAGGGGTCATCAGAGCTCCATATTCACTGTAATCAGCTGCAGTAGCAGAGCCTATCCACCAGAGGTCATAACAGCTCCATATTCACTGTAATCAGCTGCAGTAGCAGAGTCTATCCACCAGAGGTCATCAGAGCTCTATAGTCACTACAATCAGCGGCAGTAGCAGAGTCTATCCACCAGAGGTCATCAGAGCTCTATAGTCACTATAATCAGCTGCATTAGCAGAGTCTATCCACCAGGGGTCAGGAGAGCTCTATATTCACTGTAATCAGCTGCAGTAGCAGAGTCTAACCACCAGGGGTCATAAGAGCTGTATATTCACTATAATCATCTGCAGTAACAGAGTCTATCAACCAAAGGTCAACAGAGCTGTATATGCACTATAATCAGCTGCAGTAGCAGAGTCTATCCATCAGAGGTCATCAGAGCTCCATATTCACTATAATCAGCTGCAGTAGCAGAGTCCATCCACCAGAGGTCATCAGAGCTCCATATTCACTGTAATCAGCTGCAGTAGCAGATTCTATCCACCAAAGGTCATCAGAGCTCTATAGTCAATATAATCAGCTGCAGTAGCAGAGTCTATCCAGCAGGGGTCAGGAGAGATCTGTATTCACTGTAATCAGCTTCAGTAGCAGAGTCAATCCACCAGAGGTCATCAGAGCTCGATATTCACTATTATCAGCTGCAGTAGCAGAGTCTATCCACCAGGGGTCAGCAGAGCTGTATAATCACTATAATCAGCTGCAGTAGCAGAGTCTATCCACCAGAGGTCATCAGAGCTCCATATTCACCGTAATCATCTGCAGTAGCAGAGTCCATCCACCAGAGGTCATCAGAGCTGTATATGCACTATAATCAGCTGCAGTAGCAGAATCTATCCACCAGAGGTCATCAGAGCACTATAATAACTATAATCAGCTGCAGTAGCAGAGTCTATCCACCAGAGGTCATCAGAGCTCAATATTCACTGTAATCAGCTGCAGTAGCAGAGTCCATCCACCAGAGGTCATCAGAGCTGTATTTGCACTATAATCAGCTGCAGTAGCAGTGTCTATCCACCAGAGGTCATCAGAGCACTATAATAACTATAATCAGCTGCAGTAGCAGAGTCTATCCACCAGAGGCCATCAGAGCTGTATATTCACTATAATCAGCTGCAGTAGCAGATTCTATCCACCAGAGGTAATCAGAGCTCTATATGCACAATAGTTAGCTGCAGTTGCAGAGTCTATCCACCAGAGGTCATCTGAGCTCCATATTCACTGTAATCAGCTGCAGTAGCAGAGTCTATCCACTAGGGGTCATCAGAGCTCCATATTCACTGTAATCAGCTGCAGTATCAGAGTCTATCCACCAGAGGTCATAAGAGCTCCATATTCACTGTAATCAGCTGCAGTAGCAGAGTGCATCCACCAGAGGTCATCAGAGCTCTATAGTCACTATAATCAGCTGCAGTAGCAGAGTCTATCCACCAGAGGTCATCAGAGCTGTATATTCACTATATTCAGCTGCTGTAGCAGAGTCTATCCACCAGAGGTCAGCAGAGCTCTATATGTACTATAATTAACTGAAGTAGCAGAGTCTATCCACCAGAGGTCATCAGAACTGTATATTCACTATAATCAGCTGCAATAGCAGAGTCTATCCACCAGAGCTCATCAGAGCTCCATATTCACTGTAATCAGCTGCAGTAGCAGTCTATCCAACAGAGGTCAGCAGAGCTCTATATGCACTATAATTAGCTGCAGTAGCAGAGTCTATCCACCAGAGGTCATCAGAGCTGTATATTCACTATAATCAGCTGCAGTAGCAGAGTCCATCCACCAGAGGTCAGCAGAGCTCTATATGTACTATAATTAACTGAAGTAGCAGAGTCTATCCACCAGAGGTCATCAGAGCTCTATATGCACTACAATTAGCTGCAGTAGCAGAGTCTTTCCACCAGAGCTAATCAGAGCTCCATATTCAATGTAATTAGCTGCAGTATCAGAGTCTTTTCACCAGGGGTTTTCAGATCTCCATATTCACTATAATGAGCTGCAGTAGCAGAGTCTATCCACTAGGGGTCTGCAGATCTCCATATTCACTGTAATCAGCTGCAGTAGCAGAGTCAATCCACCAGAGGTCATTAGAGCTCCATATTCACTATAATCAGCTGCAGTAGCAGAGTCTATCCACCAGAGGTCATCAGAGCTCTATATTCATTATAATCAGCTGCAGTAGCAGAGTCTATCCACCAGAGGTCATCAGAGCTCTATAGTCAGTATAATCAGCTGTAGTAGCAGAGTCTATCCACCAGAGGTCATCAGAGCTCTATAATCGCTATAATCAGCTGCAGTAGCAGAGTCTATCCACCAGAGGTCATCAAAGCTCTATATTCACTATAATCAGCTGCAGTAGCAGAGTCTATCCACCAGGGGTCATCAGATCTCCATATTCACTATAATGAGCTGCAGTAGCAGAGTCCATCCACCAGAGGTCATCAGATCTCCATATTCACTGTAATCAGCTGCAGTAGCAGAGTCTATCCACCAGAGGTCATCAGAGCTCTATAGTCACTATAATCAGCTGCAGTAGCAAAGTCTTTCCACCAGAGGTCATCAGAGCTCTATAATCACTATAATCAGCTGCAGTAGCAGAGTCTATCCACCAGGGGTCATCAGATCTCCATATTCACTATAATGAGCTGCAGTAGCAGAGTCCATCCACCAGAGGTCATCAGAGCTCTATAGTCACTATAATCAGCTGCAGTAGCAGAGTCTATCCACCAGAGGTCATCAGAGCTGTATATTCACTATAATCAGCTGCAGTAGCAGAGTCTATCCACCAGGGGTCATCAGAGCTCCATAGTCACTATAATCAGCTGCAGTAGCAGAGCCTATCCACCAGAGGTCATCAGAGCTGTATATGCACTATAATCAGCTGCAGTAGCAGAGTCTATCCACCAGAGGTAATCAGAGCTCTATATGCACAATAATTAGCTGCAGTTGCAGAGTCTATCCACCAGAGGTAATCAGAGCTCCATATTCACTGTAATCAGCTGCAGTAGCAGAGTCTATATAGCAGGGGTCATCAGAGCTGCATACTCACTGTAATCAGCTGCAGTAGCAGAGTCTATCCACCAGGGGTCATCAGAGCTCCATATTCACTGTAATCAGCTGCAGTAGCAGAGTCTATCCACCAGAGGTCATCAGATCTCCATATTCATGAGCTGCAGTAGCAGAGTCTATCCACCAGAGGTCATCAGAGCTGTATATTCACTATAATCAGCTGCAGTAGCAGAGTCTATCCACCAGAGGTCATCAGAGCTCTATAATCACTATAATCAGCTGCAGTAGCAGAGTCTATCCACCAGAGGCCATCAGAGCTGTATATTCACTATAATCAGCTGCAGTAGCAGAGTCTATCCAGCAGGGGTCATCAGAGCTGCATATTCACTGTAATCAGCTGCAGTAGCAGAGTCTATCCACCAGGGGTCATCAGAGCTCCATATTCACTGTAATCAGCTGCAGTATCAGAGTCTATCCACCAGAGGTCATAAGAGCTCCATATTCACTGTAATCAGCTGCAGTAGCAGAGTGCATCCACCAGAGGTCATCAGAGCTCTATAGTCACTATAATCAGCTGCAGTAGCAGAGTCTATCCACCAGAGGTCATCAGAGCTGTATATTCACTATATTCAGCTGCTGTAGCAGAGTCTATCCACCAGAGGTCAGCAGAGCTCTATATGTACTATAATTAACTGAAGTAGCAGAGTCTATCCACCAGAGGTCATCAGAACTGTATATTCACTATAATCAGCTGCAATAGCAGAGTCTATCCACCAGAGCTCATCAGAGCTCCATATTCACTGTAATCAGCTGCAGTAGCAGTCTATCCAACAGAGGTCAGCAGAGCTCTATATGCACTATAATTAGCTGCAGTAGCAGAGTCTATCCACCAGAGGTCATCAGAGCTGTATATTCACTATAATCAGCTGCAGTAGCAGAGTCCATCCACCAGAGGTCAGCAGAGCTCTATATGTACTATAATTAACTGAAGTAGCAGAGTCTATCCACCAGAGGTCATCAGAGCTCTATATGCACTACAATTAGCTGCAGTAGCAGAGTCTTTCCACCAGAGCTAATCAGAGCTCCATATTCAATGTAATTAGCTGCAGTATCAGAGTCTTTTCACCAGGGGTTTTCAGATCTCCATATTCACTATAATGAGCTGCAGTAGCAGAGTCTATCCACCAGGGGTCTGCAGATCTCCATATTCACTGTAATCAGCTGCAGTAGCAGAGTCTATCCACCAGAGGTCATTAGAGCTCCATATTCACTATAATCAGCTGCAGTAGCAGAGTCTATCCACCAGAGGTCATCAGAGCTCTATATTCATTATAATCAGCTGCAGTAGCAGAGTCTATCCACCAGAGGTCATCAGAGCTCTATAGTCAGTATAATCAGCTGTAGTAGCAGAGTCTATCCACCAGAGGTCATCAGAGCTCTATAATCGCTATAATCAGCTGCAGTAGCAGAGTCTATCCACCAGAGGTCATCAAAGCTCTATATTCACTATAATCAGCTGCAGTAGCAGAGTCTATCCACCAGGGGTCATCAGATCTCCATATTCACTATAATGAGCTGCAGTAGCAGAGTCCATCCACCAGAGGTCATCAGATCTCCATATTCACTGTAATCAGCTGCAGTAGCAGAGTCTATCCACCAGAGGTCATCAGAGCTCTATAGTCACTATAATCAGCTGCAGTAGCAAAGTCTTTCCACCAGAGGTCATCAGAGCTCTATAATCACTATAATCAGCTGCAGTAGCAGAGTCTATCCACCAGGGGTCATCAGATCTCCATATTCACTATAATGAGCTGCAGTAGCAGAGTCCATCCACCAGAGGTCATCAGAGCTCTATAGTCACTATAATCAGCTGCAGTAGCAGAGTCTATCCACCAGAGGTCATCAGAGCTGTATATTCACTATAATCAGCTGCAGTAGCAGAGTCTATCCACCAGGGGTCATCAGAGCTCCATAGTCACTATAATCAGCTGCAGTAGCAGAGCCTATCCACCAGAGGTCATCAGAGCTGTATATGCACTATAATCAGCTGCAGTAGCAGAGTCTATCCACCAGAGGTAATCAGAGCTCTATATGCACAATAATTAGCTGCAGTTGCAGAGTCTATCCACCAGAGGTCATCAGAGCTCCATATTCACTGTAATCAGCTGCAGTAGCAGAGTCTATATAGCAGGGGTCATCAGAGCTGCATACTCACTGTAATCAGCTGCAGTAGCAGAGTCTATCCACCAGGGGTCATCAGAGCTCCATATTCACTGTAATCAGCTGCAGTAGCAGAGTCTATCCACCAGAGGTCATCAGATCTCCATATTCATGAGCTGCAGTAGCAGAGTCTATCCACCAGAGGTCATCAGAGCTGTATATTCACTATAATCAGCTGCAGTAGCAGAGTCTATCCACCAGAGGTCATCAGAGCTCTATAATCACTATAATCAGCTGCAGTAGCAGAGTCTATCCACCAGAGGCCATCAGAGCTGTATATTCACTATAATCAGCTGCAGTAGCAGAGTCTATCCAGCAGGGGTCATCAGAGCTGCATATTCACTGTAATCAGCTGCAGTAGCAGAGTCTATCCACCAGAGGTCATCAGAGCTCAATAGTCACTATAATCAGCTGCAGTAGCAGAATCTATCCAGCAGAGGTCATCAGAGCTCCATATTCACTATAATCAGCTGCAGTAGCAAAGTCTATCCACCAGAGGTCATCAGAGCTCTATAATCACTATAATCAGCTGCAGTAGCAGAGTCTATCCACCAGAGGTCATCAGAGCTCTATAGTCACTATAATCAGCTGCATTAGCAGAGTCTATCCACCAGGGGTCAGGAGAGCTCTATATTCACTGTAATCAGCTGCAGTAGCAGAGTCTATCCACCAGGGGTCATCAGAGCTGTATATTCACTATAGTCAGCTGCAGTAACAGAGTCTATCAACCAATGGTCATCAGAGCTGTATATGCACTATAATCAGCTGCAATAGCAGAGTCTATCCATCAGAGGTCATCAGAGCTCCATATTCACTGTAATCAGCTGCAGTAGCAGAGTCTATCCACCAGAGGTCATCAGAGCTCTATATTCACTATATTGAGCTGCAGTAGCAGAGTCTATCCACCAGGGGTTAGCAGAGCTGTATAATCACTATAATCAGCTGCAGTAGCAGAGTCTATCCACCAGAGGTCATCAGAGCTCCATATTCACTGTAATCATCTGCAGTAGCAGAGTCCATCCACCAGAGGTCATCAGAGCTGTATATGCACTATCATCGGCTGCAGTAGCAGAATCTATCCACCAGAGGTCATCAGAGCACTATTATAACTATAGTCAGCTGCAGTAGCAGAGTCTATCCACCAGAGGTCATCAGAGCTCCATATTCACTGTAATCAGCTGCAGTAACAGAGTCCATCCACCAGAGGTCATCAGAGCTGTATATGCACTATAATCAGCTGCAGTAGCAGTGTCTATCTATCAGAGGTCATCAGAGCTCTATAATCACTATAATCAGCTGCAGTAGCAGAATCTATCCACCAGAGGTCATCAGATCTCCATATTCACTATAATGAGCTGCAGTAGCAGAGTCTATCCACCAGAGGTCATCAGAGCTGTATATTCACTATAATCAGCTGCAGTAGCAGAGTCTATCCACCAGAGGTCATCAGAGCTCTATAATCACTGTAATCAGCTGAAGTAGCAGAGTCTATCCACCAGAGGTCATCAGAACTGTATATTCACTATAATCAGCTGCAGTAGCAGATTCTATCCACCAGAGGTAATCAGAGCTCTATATGCACAATAATTAGCTGCAGTTGCAGAGTCTATTCACCAGACGTCATCAGAGCTCCATATTCACTGTAATCAGCTGCAGTAGCAGAGTCTATCCAGCAGGCGTCATCAGAGCTCCATATTCACTGTAATCAGCTGCAGTAGCAGAGTCTATCCACCAGGGGTCATCAGAGCTCCATATTCACTGTAATCAGCTGCAGTAGCAGAGTCTATCCACCAGAGGTCATCAGAACTGTATATTCACTATAATCAGCTGCAGTAGCAGATTCTATCCACCAGAGGTAATCAGAGCTCTATATGCACAATAATTAGCTGCAGTTGCAGAGTCTATTCACCAGACGTCATCAGAGCTCCATATTCACTGTAATGAGCTGCAGTAGCAGAGTCTATCCAGCAGGCGTCATCAGAGCTCCATATTCACTGTAATCAGCTGCAGTAGCAGAGTCTATCCACCAGGGGTCATCAGAGCTCCATATTCACTGTAATCAGCTGCAGTAGCAGAGTCTATCCACCAGAGGTCATCAGAGCTCTATAATCACTATAATCAGCTGAAGTAGCAGAGTCTATCCACCAGAGGCCATCAGAGCTCTATAATCACTGTAATCAGCTGCAGTAGCAGAGTCTATCCACCAGAGGTCATCAGAACTGTATATTCACTATAATCAGCTGCAGTAGCAGATTCTATCCACCAGAGGTAATCAGAGCTCTATATGCACAATAATTAGCTGCAGTTGCAGAGTCTATTCACCAGACGTCATCAGAGCTCCATATTCACTGTAATCAGCTGCAGTAGCAGAGTCTATCCAGCAGGCGTCATCAGAGCTCCATATTCACTGTAATCAGCTGCAGTAGCAGAGTCTATCCACCAGGGGTCATCAGAGCTCCATATTCACTGTAATCAGCTGCAGTAGCAGAGTCTATCCACCAGAGGTCATAAGAGCTCCATATTCACTGTAATCAGCTGCAGTAGCAGAGTCTATCCACCAGGGGTCATCAGAGCTCCATATTCACTGTAATCAGCTGCAGTAGCAGAGTCTATCCACCAGAGGTCATAAGAGCTCCATATTCACTGTAATCAGCTGCAGTAGCAGAGTCCATCCACCAGAGGTCATCAGAGCTCTATAGTCACTATAATCAGCTGCAGTAGCTGAGTCTATCCACCAGAGGTCATCAGAGCTGTATATTCACTATAATCAGCTGCAGAAACAGAGTCTATCCATCAGAGGTCAGCAGGGCTCAATATTCACTATAATCAGCTGCGGTAGCAGAGTCTATCCAGCAGAGGTCAGCAGGGCTCCATATTCACTATTATCAGCTGCAGTAGCAGAGTCTATCCACCAGAATTCAGGAGAGCTCTATAGTCACTATAATCAGCTGCAGTAGCAGAGTCCATCCACCAGAGGTCATCAGAGCTCTATAGTCACTATAATCAGCTGCAGTAGCAGAGTCTATCCACCAGAGGTCATCAGAGCTGTATATTCACTATAATCAGCTTCAGTAGCAGAGTCTATCCACCAGAGGTCAGCAGAGCTCTATATGTACTATAATTAACTGAAGTAGCAGAGTCTATCCACCAGAGGTCATCAGAGCTGTATATTCACTATAATCAGCTGCAATAGCAGAGTCTATCCACCAGAGCTCATCAGAGCTCCATATTCACTGTAATCAGCTGCAGTAGCAGTCTATCCACCAGAGGTCAGCAGAGCTCTATATGCACTATAATTAGCTGCAGTAGCAGAGTCTATCCAGCAGAGGTCATCAGAGCTGAATATTCACTATAATCAGCTGCAGTAGCAGAGTCCATCCACCAGAGGTCAGCAGAGCTCTATATGTACTATAATTAACTGCAGTAGCAGAGTCTATCCACCAGAGGTCATCAGAGCTCCATATTCAATGTAATTAGCTGCAGTAGCAGAGTCTTTCCACCAGGGGTCTGCAGATCTCCATATTCACTGTAATCAGCTGCAGTAGCAGAGTCTATCCACCAGAGGTCATTAGAGCTCCATATTCACTATAATCAGCTGCAGTAGCAGAGTCTATCCACCAGAGGTCATCAGAGCTCTATATTCATTATAATCAGCTGCAGTAGCAGAGTCTATCCACCAGAGGTCATCAGAGCTCTATAGTCACTATAATCAGCTGCATTAGCAGAGTCTATCCACCAGGGGTCAGGAGAGCTCCATATTCACTGTAATCAGCTGCAGTAGCAGAGTCCATCCACCAGAGGTCATCAGAGCTCCATATTCACTGTAATCAGCTGCAGTAACAGAGTCTATCCACCAGAGGTCATCAGAGCTCTATATTCACTATATTGAGCTGCAGTAGCAGAGTCTATCCACTAGGGGTCAGCAGAGCTGTATAATCACTATAATCAGCTTCAGTAGCAGAGTCTATCCACCAGAGGTCATCAGAGCTCCATATTCACTGTAATCATCTGCAGTAGCAGAGTCCATCCACCAGAGGTCATCAGAGCTGTATATGCACTATCATCGGCTGCAGTAGCAGAATCTATCCACCAGAGGTCATCAGAGCACTATTATAACTATGGTCAGCTGCAGTAGCAGAGTCTATCCACCAGAGGTCATCAGAGCTCCATATTCACTGTAATCAGCTGCAGTAGCAGAGTCCATCCACCAGAGGTCATCAGAGCTGTATATGCACTATAATCAGCTGCAGTAGCAGTGTCTATCCATCAGAGGTCATCAGAGCTCTATAATCACTATAATCAGCTGCAGTAGCAGAATCTATCCACCAGAGGTCATCAGATCTCCATATTCACTATAATGAGCTGCAGTAGCAGAGTCTATCCACCAGAGGTCATCAGAGCTGTATATTCACTATAATCAGCTGCAGTAGCAGAGTCTATCCACCAGAGGTCATCAGAGCTCTATAATCACTATAATCAGCTGAAGTAGCAGAGTCTATCCACCAGAGGCCATCAGAGCTCTATAATCACTGTAATCAGCTGCAGTAGCAGAGTCTATCCACCAGAGGTCATCAGAGCTCTATATTCACTATATTGAGCTGCAGTAGCAGAGTCTATCCACTAGGGGTCAGCAGAGCTGTATAATCACTATAATCAGCTTCAGTAGCAGAGTCTATCCACCAGAGGTCATCAGAGCTCCATATTCACTGTAATCATCTGCAGTAGCAGAGTCCATCCACCAGAGGTCATCAGAGCTGTATATGCACTATCATCGGCTGCAGTAGCAGAATCTATCCACCAGAGGTCATCAGAGCACTATTATAACTATGGTCAGCTGCAGTAGCAGAGTCTATCCACCAGAGGTCATCAGAGCTCCATATTCACTGTAATCAGCTGCAGTAGCAGAGTCCATCCACCAGAGGTCATCAGAGCTGTATATGCACTATAATCAGCTGCAGTAGCAGTGTCTATCCATCAGAGGTCATCAGAGCTCTATAATCACTATAATCAGCTGCAGTAGCAGAATCTATCCACCAGAGGTCATCAGATCTCCATATTCACTATAATGAGCTGCAGTAGCAGAGTCTATCCACCAGAGGTCATCAGAGCTGTATATTCACTATAATCAGCTGCAGTAGCAGAGGCTATCCACCAGAGGTCATCAGAGCTCTATAATCACTATAATCAGCTGAAGTAGCAGAGTCTATCCACCAGAGGCCATCAGAGCTCTATAATCACTGTAATCAGCTGCAGTAGCAGAGTCTATCCACCAGAGGTCATCAGAGCTCTATATTCACTATATTGAGCTGCAGTAGCAGAGTCTATCCACTAGGGGTCAGCAGAGCTGTATAATCACTATAATCAGCTTCAGTAGCAGAGTCTATCCACCAGAGGTCATCAGAGCTCCATATTCACTGTAATCATCTGCAGTAGCAGAGTCCATCCACCAGAGGTCATCAGAGCTGTATATGCACTATCATCGGCTGCAGTAGCAGAATCTATCCACCAGAGGTCATCAGAGCACTATTATAACTATGGTCAGCTGCAGTAGCAGAGTCTATCCACCAGAGGTCATCAGAGCTCCATATTCACTGTAATCAGCTGCAGTAGCAGAGTCCATCCACCAGAGGTCATCAGAGCTGTATATGCACTATAATCAGCTGCAGTAGCAGTGTCTATCCATCAGAGGTCATCAGAGCTCTATAATCACTATAATCAGCTGCAGTAGCAGAATCTATCCACCAGAGGTCATCAGATCTCCATATTCACTATAATGAGCTGCAGTAGCAGAGTCTATCCACCAGAGGTCATCAGAGCTGTATATTCACTATAATCAGCTGCAGTAGCAGAGTCTATCCACCAGAGGTCATCAGAGCTCTATAATCACTATAATCAGCTGAAGTAGCAGAGTCTATCCACCAGAGGCCATCAGAGCTCTATAATCACTGTAATCAGCTGCAGTAGCAGAGTCTATCCACCAGAGGTCATCAGAACTGTATATTCACTATAATCAACTGCAGTAGCAGATTCTATCCACCAGAGGTAATCAGAGCTCTATATGCACAATAATTAGCTGCAGTTGCAGAGTCTATCCACCAGATGTCATCAGAGCTCCATATTCACTGTAATCAGCTGCAGTAGCAGAGTCTATCCAGCAGGCGTCATCAGAGCTCCATATTCACTGTAATCAGCTGCAGTAGCAGAGTCTATCCACCAGGGGTCATCAGAGCTCCATATTCACTGTAATCAGCTGCAGTAGCAGAGTCTATCCACCAGAGGTCATCAGAGCTGTATATGCACTATAATCAGCTGCAGTAGCAGTGTCTATCCATCAGAGGTCATCAGAGCTCTATAATCACTATAATCAGCTGCAGTAGCAGAATCTATCCACCAGAGGTCATCAGATCTCCATATTCACTATAATGAGCTGCAGTAGCAGAGTCTATCCACCAGAGGTCATCAGAGCTGTATATTCACTATAATCAGCTGCAGTAGCAGAGTCTATCCACCAGAGGTCATCAGAGCTCTATAATCACTATAATCAGCTGAAGTAGCAGAGTCTATCCACCAGAGGCCATCAGAGCTCTATAATCACTGTAATCAGCTGCAGTAGCAGAGTCTATCCACCAGAGGTCATCAGAACTGTATATTCACTATAATCAACTGCAGTAGCAGATTCTATCCACCAGAGGTAATCAGAGCTCTATATGCACAATAATTAGCTGCAGTTGCAGAGTCTATCCACCAGACGTCATCAGAGCTCCATATTCACTGTAATCAGCTGCAGTAGCAGAGTCTATCCAGCAGGCGTCATCAGAGCTCCATATTCACTGTAATCAGCTGCAGTAGCAGAGTCTATCCACCAGAGGTCATAAGAGCTCCATATTCACTGTAATCAGCTGCAGTAGCAGAGTCTATCCACGAGAGGTCATCAGAGCTCTATAGTCACTATAATCAGCTGCAGTAGCTGAGTCTATCCAGCAGGGGTCAGGAGAGCTCTGTATTCACTGTAATCAGCTGCAGTGGCAGAGTCTATCCACCAGAGGTCATCAGAGCTGTATATTCACTATAATCAGCTGCAGAAACAGAGTCTATCCATCAGAGGTCAGCAGGGCTCAATATTCACTATAATCAGCTGCGGTAGCAGAGTCTATCCAGCAGAGGTCAGCAGGGCTCCATATTCACTATTATCAGCTGCAGTAGCAGAGTCTATCCACCAGAAGTCAGGAGAGCTCTATAGTCACTATAATCAGCTGCAGTAGCAGAGTCCATCCACCAGAGGTCATCAGAGCTCTATAGTCACTATAATCAGCTGCAGTAGCAGAGTCTATCCACCAGAGGTCATCAGAGCTGTATATTCACTGTAATCAGCTGCAGTAGCAGAGTCTATCCACCAGAGGTCAGCAGAGCTCTATATGCACTATAATTAACTGAAGTAGCAGAGTCTATCCACCAGAGGTCATCAGAGCTGTATATTCACGATTATCAGCTGCAGTAGCAAAGTCCATCCACCAGAGGTCATCAGAGCTCTATAGTCACTATAATCAGCTGCAGTAGCAGAGTCTATCCACCAGAGGTCATCAGAGCTGTATACTCACTATAATCAGCTGCAGTAGCAGAGTCTATCCACCAGGGGTCTGCAGATCTCCATATTCACTGTAATCAGCTGCAGTAGCAGTCTATCCACCAGAGGTCAGCAGAGCTCTATATGCACTATAATTAGCTGCAGTAGCAGAGTCTATCCACCAGAGGTCATCAGAGCTCCATATTCACTGTAATCAGCTGCAGTAGCAGAGTCCATCCACCAGAGGTCAGCAGAGCTCTATATGTACTATAATTAGCTGCAGTAGCAGAGTCTATCCACCAGAGGTCATCAGAGCTCCATATTCACTGTAATCAGCTGCAGTAGCAGAGTCTATCCACCAGGGGTCTGCAGATCTCCATATTCACTGTAATCAGCTGCAGTAGCAGAGTCTATCCACCAGAGGTCATTAGAGCTCCATATTCACTATAATCAGCTGCAGTAGCAGAGTCTATCCACCAGAGGTCATCAGAGCTCTATATTGATTATAATCAGCTGCAGTAGCAGAGTCTATCCACCAGAGGTCATCAGAGCTCTATAGTCACTATAATCAGCTGCAGTAGCAGAGTCTATCCACCAGAGGTCATCAGAGCTCTATAATCACTATAATCAGCTGCAGTAGCAGAGTCTATCCACCAGGGGTCATCAGATCTCCATATTCACTATAATGAGCTGCAGTAGCAGAGTCCATCCACCAGAGGTCATCAGAGCTCTATAATCACTATAATCAGCTGCAGTAGCAGAGTCTATCCACCAGAGGTCATCAGAGCTGTATATTCACTATAATCAGCTGCAGTAGCAGAGTCTATCCACCAGAGGTCAGCAGAGCTCTATATGTACTATAATTAACTGAAGTAGCAGAGTCTATCCAAAAGAGGTCATCAGAACTGTATATTCACTATAATCAGCTGCAATAGCAGAGTCTATCCACCAGAGCTCATCAGAGCTCCATATTCACTGTAATCAGCTGTAGTAGCAGTCTATCCACCAGAGGTCAGCAGAGCTCTATATGCACTATAATTAACTGCAGTAGCAGAGTCTATCCACCAGAGGTCATCAGAGCTGTATATTCACTATAATCAGCTGCAGTAGCAGAGTCCATCCACCAGAGGTCAGCAGTGCTCTATATGTACTATAATTAACTGCAGTACCAGAGTCTATCCACCAGAGGTCATCAGAGCTCTATATGCACTATAATTAGCTGCAGTAGCATAGTCTATCCACCAGAGGTCTTCAGAGCTCCATATTCAATGTAATTAGCTGCAGTAGCAGAGTCTTTCCACCAGGGGTCTTCAGATCTCCATATTCACTATAATGAGCTGCAGTAGCAGAGTCTATCCACCAGGGGTCTGCAGATTTCCATATTCAATGTAATCAGCTGCAGTAGCAGAGTCTATCCACCAGAGGTCATTAGAGCTCCTTATTCACTATAATCAGCTGCAGTAGCAGAGTCTATCCACCAGAGGTCATCAGAGCTCTATATTCATTATAATCAGCTGCAGTAGCAGAGTCTATCCACCAGAGGTCATCAGAGCTCTATAGTCACTATAATCAGCTGCAGTAGCAGAGTCTATCCACCAGAGGTCATCAGAGCTCTATAATCGCTATAATCAGCTCCAGTAGCAGAGTCTATCCACCAGAGGTCATCAGAGCTGTATATTCACTATAATCAGCTGCAGTAGCAGATTCTATCCACCAGAGGTAATCAGAGCTCTATATGCACAATAATTAGCTGCAGTTGCAGAGTCTATCCACCAGAGGTCATCAGAGCTCCATATTCACTGTAATCAGCTGCAGTAGAAGAGTCTATCCAGCAGGGGTCATCAGAGCTCCATATTCACTGTAATCAGCTGCAGTAGCAGAGTCTATCCACCAGGGGTCTGCAGATCTCCATATTCACTGTAATCAGCTGCAGTAGCAGAGTCTATCCACCAGAGGTCATTAGAGCTCCATATTCACTATAATCAGCTGCAGTAGCAGAGTCTATCCACCAGAGGTCATCAGAGCTCTATATTGATTATAATCAGCTGCAGTAGCAGAGTCTATCCACCAGAGGTCATCAGAGCTCTATATTCATTATAATCATCTGCAGTAGCAGAGTCTATCCACCAGAGGTCATCAGAGCTCTATAGTCACTATAATCAGCTGCAGTAGCAGAGTCTATCCACCAGAGGTCATTAGAGCTCCATATTCACTATAATCAGCTGCAGTAGCAGAGTCTATCCACCAGAGGTCATCAGAGCTCTATATTCATTATAATCAGCTGCAGTAGCAGAGTCTATCCACCAGAGGTCATCAGAGCTCTATAGTCACTATAATCAGCTGCAGTAGCAGAGTCTATCCACCAGAGGTCATCAGAGCTCTATAATTGCAATAATCAGCTGCAGTAGCAGAGTCTATCCACCAGAGGTCATCAAAGCTCTATATTCACTATAATCAGCTGCAGTAGCAGAGTCTATCCACCAGGGGTCATCAGATCTCCATATTCACTATAATGAGCTGCAGTAGCAGAGTCCATCCACCAGAGGTCATCAGATCTCCATATTCACTGTAATCAGCTGCAGTAGCAGAGTCTATCCACCAGAGGTCATCAGAGCTCTATAGTCACTATAATCAGCTGCAGTAGCAGAGTCTATCCACCAGAGGTCATCAGAGCTCTATAATCACTATAATCAGCTGCAGTAGCAGAGTCTATCCACCAGGGGTCATCAGATCTCCATATTCACTATAATGAGCTGCAGTAGCAGAGTCCATCCACCAGAGGTCATCAGAGCTCTATAATCACTATAATCAGCTGCAGTAGCAGAGTCTATCCACCAGAGGTCATCAGAGCTGTATATTCACTATAATCAGCTGCAGTAGCAGAGTCTATCCACCAGAGGTCAGCAGAGCTCTATATGTACTATAATTAACTGCAGTACCAGAGTCTATCCACCAGAGGTCATCAGAGCTCTATATGCACTATAATTAGCTGCAGTAGCATAGTCTATCCACCAGAGGTCTTCAGAGCTCCATATTCAATGTAATTAGCTGCAGTAGCAGAGTCTTTCCACCAGGGGTCTTCAGATCTCCATATTCACTAGAATGAGCTGCAGTAGCAGAGTCTATCCACCAGGGGTCTGCAGATTTCCATATTCAATGTAATCAGCTGCAGTAGCAGAGTCTATCCACCAGAGGTCATTAGAGCTGTATATGCACTATCATCGGCTGCAGTAGCAGAATCTATCCACCAGAGGTCATCAGAGCACTATTATAACTATGGTCAGCTGCAGTAGCAGAGTCTATCCACCAGAGGTCATCAGAGCTCCATATTCACTGTAATCAGCTGCAGTAGCAGAGTCCATCCACCAGAGGTCATCAGAGCTGTATATGCACTATAATCAGCTGCAGTAGCAGTGTCTATCCATCAGAGGTCATCAGAGCTCTATAATCACTATAATCAGCTGCAGTAGCAGAATCTATCCACCAGAGGTCATCAGATCTCCATATTCACTATAATGAGCTGCAGTAGCAGAGTCTATCCACCAGAGGTCATCAGAGCTGTATATTCACTATAATCAGCTGCAGTAGCAGAGTCTATCCACCAGAGGTCATCAGAGCTCTATAATCACTATAATCAGCTGAAGTAGCAGAGTCTATCCACCAGAGGCCATCAGAGCTCTATAATCACTGTAATCAGCTGCAGTAGCAGAGTCTATCCACCAGAGGTCATCAGAGCTCTATATTCACTATATTGAGCTGCAGTAGCAGAGTCTATCCACTAGGGGTCAGCAGAGCTGTATAATCACTATAATCAGCTTCAGTAGCAGAGTCTATCCACCAGAGGTCATCAGAGCTCCATATTCACTGTAATCATCTGCAGTAGCAGAGTCCATCCACCAGAGGTCATCAGAGCTGTATATGCACTATCATCGGCTGCAGTAGCAGAATCTATCCACCAGAGGTCATCAGAGCACTATTATAACTATGGTCAGCTGCAGTAGCAGAGTCTATCCACCAGAGGTCATCAGAGCTCCATATTCACTGTAATCAGCTGCAGTAGCAGAGTCCATCCACCAGAGGTCATCAGAGCTGTATATGCACTATAATCAGCTGCAGTAGCAGTGTCTATCCATCAGAGGTCATCAGAGCTCTATAATCACTATAATCAGCTGCAGTAGCAGAATCTATCCACCAGAGGTCATCAGATCTCCATATTCACTATAATGAGCTGCAGTAGCAGAGTCTATCCACCAGAGGTCATCAGAGCTGTATATTCACTATAATCAGCTGCAGTAGCAGAGTCTATCCACCAGAGGTCATCAGAGCTCTATAATCACTATAATCAGCTGAAGTAGCAGAGTCTATCCACCAGAGGCCATCAGAGCTCTATAATCACTGTAATCAGCTGCAGTAGCAGAGTCTATCCACCAGAGGTCATCAGAACTGTATATTCACTATAATCAACTGCAGTAGCAGATTCTATCCACCAGAGGTAATCAGAGCTCTATATGCACAATAATTAGCTGCAGTTGCAGAGTCTATCCACCAGACGTCATCAGAGCTCCATATTCACTGTAATCAGCTGCAGTAGCAGAGTCTATCCAGCAGGCGTCATCAGAGCTCCATATTCACTGTAATCAGCTGCAGTAGCAGAGTCTATCCACCAGGGGTCATCAGAGCTCCATATTCACTGTAATCAGCTGCAGTAGCAGAGTCTATCCACCAGAGGTCATCAGAGCTGTATATGCACTATAATCAGCTGCAGTAGCAGTGTCTATCCATCAGAGGTCATCAGAGCTCTATAATCACTATAATCAGCTGCAGTAGCAGAATCTATCCACCAGAGGTCATCAGATCTCCATATTCACTATAATGAGCTGCAGTAGCAGAGTCTATCCACCAGAGGTCATCAGAGCTGTATATTCACTATAATCAGCTGCAGTAGCAGAGTCTATCCACCAGAGGTCATCAGAGCTCTATAATCACTATAATCAGCTGAAGTAGCAGAGTCTATCCACCAGAGGCCATCAGAGCTCTATAATCACTGTAATCAGCTGCAGTAGCAGAGTCTATCCACCAGAGGTCATCAGAACTGTATATTCACTATAATCAACTGCAGTAGCAGATTCTATCCACCAGAGGTAATCAGAGCTCTATATGCACAATAATTAGCTGCAGTTGCAGAGTCTATCCACCAGACGTCATCAGAGCTCCATATTCACTGTAATCAGCTGCAGTAGCAGAGTCTATCCAGCAGGCGTCATCAGAGCTCCATATTCACTGTAATCAGCTGCAGTAGCAGAGTCTATCCACCAGGGGTCATCAGAGCTCCATATTCACTGTAATCAGCTGCAGTAGCAGAGTCTATCCACCAGAGGTCATAAGAGCTCCATATTCACTGTAATCAGCTGCAGTAGCAGAGTCCATCCACCAGAGGTCATCAGAGCTCTATAGTCACTATAATCAGCTGCAGTAGCTGAGTCTATCCAGCAGGGGTCAGGAGAGCTCTGTATTCACTGTAATCAGCTGCAGTGGCAGAGTCTATCCACCAGAGGTCATCAGAGCTGTATATTCACTATAATCAGCTGCAGAAACAGAGTCTATCCATCAGAGGTCAGCAGGGCTCAATATTCACTATAATCAGCTGCGGTAGCAGAGTCTATCCAGCAGAGGTCAGCAGGGCTCCATATTCACTATTATCAGCTGCAGTAGCAGAGTCTATCCACCAGAAGTCAGGAGAGCTCTATAGTCACTATAATCAGCTGCAGTAGCAGAGTCCATCCACCAGAGGTCATCAGAGCTCTATAGTCACTATAATCAGCTGCAGTAGCAGAGTCTATCCACCAGAGGTCATCAGAGCTGTATATTCACTATAATCAGCTGCAGTAGCAGAGTCTATCCACCAGAGGTCAGCAGAGCTCTATATGCACTATAATTAACTGAAGTAGCAGAGTCTATCCACCAGAGGTCATCAGAGCTGTATATTCACGATTATCAGCTGCAGTAGCAAAGTCCATCCACCAGAGGTCATCAGAGCTCTATAGTCACTATAATCAGCTGCAGTAGCAGAGTCTATCCACCAGAGGTCATCAGAGCTGTATACTCACTATAATCAGCTGCAGTAGCAGAGTCTATCCACCAGGGGTCTGCAGATCTCCATATTCACTGTAATCAGCTGCAGTAGCAGTCTATCCACCAGAGGTCAGCAGAGCTCTATATGCACTATAATTAGCTGCAGTAGCAGAGTCTATCCACCAGAGGTCATCAGAGCTCCATATTCACTGTAATCAGCTGCAGTAGCAGAGTCCATCCACCAGAGGTCAGCAGAGCTCTATATGTACTATAATTAGCTGCAGTAGCAGAGTCTATCCACCAGAGGTCATCAGAGCTCCATATTCACTGTAATCAGCTGCAGTAGCAGAGTCTATCCACCAGGGGTCTGCAGATCTCCATATTCACTGTAATCAGCTGCAGTAGCAGAGTCTATCCACCAGAGGTCATTAGAGCTCCATATTCACTATAATCAGCTGCAGTAGCAGAGTCTATCCACCAGAGGTCATCAGAGCTCTATATTGATTATAATCAGCTGCAGTAGCAGAGTCTATCCACCAGAGGTCATCAGAGCTCTATATTCATTATAATCATCTGCAGTAGCAGAGTCTATCCACCAGAGGTCATCAGAGCTCTATAGTCACTATAATCAGCTGCAGTAGCAGAGTCTATCCACCAGAGGTCATTAGAGCTCCATATTCACTATAATCAGCTGCAGTAGCAGAGTCTATCCACCAGAGGTCATCAGAGCTCTATATTCATTATAATCAGCTGCAGTAGCAGAGTCTATCCACCAGAGGTCATCAAAGCTCTATAGTCACTATAATCAGCTGCAGTAGCAGAGTCTATCCACCAGAGGTCATCAGAGCTCTATAATTGCAATAATCAGCTGCAGTAGCAGAGTCTATCCACCAGAGGTCATCAAAGCTCTATATTCACTATAATCAGCTGCAGTAGCAGAGTCTATCCACCAGGGGTCATCAGATCTCCATATTCACTATAATGAGCTGCAGTAGCAGAGTCCATCCACCAGAGGTCATCAGATCTCCATATTCACTGTAATCAGCTGCAGTAGCAGAGTCTATCCACCAGAGGTCATCAGAGCTCTATAGTCACTATAATCAGCTGCAGTAGCAGAGTCTATCCACCAGAGGTCATCAGAGCTCTATAATCACTATAATCAGCTGCAGTAGCAGAGTCTATCCACCAGGGGTCATCAGATCTCCATATTCACTATAATGAGCTGCAGTAGCAGAGTCCATCCACCAGAGGTCATCAGAGCTCTATAATCACTATAATCAGCTGCAGTAGCAGAGTCTATCCACCAGAGGTCATCAGAGCTGTATATTCACTATAATCAGCTGCAGTAGCAGAGTCTATCCACCAGAGGTCAGCAGAGCTCTATATGTACTATAATTAACTGCAGTACCAGAGTCTATCCACCAGAGGTCATCAGAGCTCTATATGCACTATAATTAGCTGCAGTAGCATAGTCTATCCACCAGAGGTCTTCAGAGCTCCATATTCAATGTAATTAGCTGCAGTAGCAGAGTCTTTCCACCAGGGGTCTTCAGATCTCCATATTCACTATAATGAGCTGCAGTAGCAGAGTCTATCTACCAGGGGTCTGCAGATTTCCATATTCAATGTAATCAGCTGCAGTAGCAGAGTCTATCCACCAGAGGTCATTAGAGCTCCTTATTCACTATAATCAGCTGCAGTAGCAGAGTCTATCCACCAGAGGTCATCAGAGCTCTATATTCATTATAATCAGCTGCAGTAGCAGAGTCTATCCACCAGAGGTCATCAGAGCTCTATAGTCACTATAATCAGCTGCAGTAGCAGAGTCTATCCACCAGAGGTCATCAGAGCTCTATAATCGCTATAATCAGCTCCAGTAGCAGAGTCTATCCACCAGAGGTCATCAGAGCTGTATATTCACTATAATCAGCTGCAGTAGCAGATTCTATCCACCAGAGGTAATCAGAGCTCTATATGCACAATAATTAGCTGCAGTTGCAGAGTCTATCCACCAGAGGTCATCAGAGCTCCATATTCACTGTAATCAGCTGCAGTAGAAGAGTCTATCCAGCAGGGGTCATCAGAGCTCCATATTCACTGTAATCAGCTGCAGTAGCAGAACCTATCCACCAGGGGTCATCAGAGCTCCATATTCACTGTAATCAGCTGCAGTAGCAGAGTCTATCCACCAGAGGTCATAAGAGCTCCATATTCACTGTAATCAGCTGCAGTAGCAGAGTCTATCCACCAGAGGTCATCAGAGCTCTATAGTGTCACTATAATCAGCTGCAGTAGCAGAGTCTATCCACCAGAGGTCATTAGAGCTCCATATTCACTATAATGAGCTGCAGTAGCAGAGTCCATCCACCAGAGGTCATCAGAGCTGTTTATTCACTATAATCAGCTGCAGTAGCAGAGTCCATCCACCAGAGGTCAGCAGAGCTCTATATGTACTATAATTAACTGCAGTACCAGAGTCTATCCACCAGAGGTCATCAGAGCTCTATATGCACTATAATTAGCTGCAGTAGCATAGTCTATCCACCAGAGGTCTTCAGAGCTCCATATTCAATGTAATTAGCTGCAGTAGCAGAGTCTTTCCACCAGGGGTCTTCAGATCTCCATATTCACTATAATGAGCTGCAGTAGCAGAGTCTATCCACCAGGGGTCTGCAGATTTCCATATTCACTGTAATCAGCTGCAGTGGCAGAGTCTATCCACCAGAGGTCATTAGAGCTCCTTATTCACTATAATCAGCTGCAGTAGCAGAGTCTATCCACCAGAGGTCATCAGAGCTGTATATGCACTATAATCAGCTGCAGTAGCAGTGTCTATCCATCAGAGGTCATCAGAGCTCTATAATCACTATAATCAGCTGCAGTAGCAGAATCTATCCACCAGAGGTCATCAGATCTCCATATTCACTATAATGAGCTGCAGTAGCAGAGTCTATCCACCAGAGGTCATCAGAGCTGTATATTCACTATAATCAGCTGCAGTAGCAGAGTCTATCCACCAGAGGTCATCAGAGCTCTATAATCACTATAATCAGCTGAAGTAGCAGAGTATATCCACCAGAGGCCATCAGAGCTCTATAATCACTGTAATCAGCTGCAGTAGCAGAGTCTATCCACCAGAGGTCATCAGAACTGTATATTCACTATAATCAACTGCAGTAGCAGATTCTATCCACCAGAGGTCATCAGAGCTCTATAATCACTATAATCAGCTGAAGTAGCAGAGTCTATCCAGCAGGCGTCATCAGAGCTCCATATTCACTGTAATCAGCTGCAGTAGCAGAGTCTATCCACCAGGGGTCATCAGAGCTCCATATTCACTGTAATCAGCTGCAGTAGCAGAGTCTATCCACCAGAGGTCATAAGAGCTCCATATTCACTGTAATCAGCTGCAGTAGCAGAGTCCATCCACCAGAGGTCATCAGAGCTCTATAGTCACTATAATCAGCTGCAGTAGCTGAGTCTATCCAGCAGGGGTCAGGAGAGCTCTGTATTCACTGTAATCAGCTGCAGTGGCAGAGTCTATCCACCAGAGGTCATCAGAGCTGTATATTCACTATAATCAGCTGCAGAAACAGAGTCTATCCATCAGAGGTCAGCAGGGCTCAATATTCACTATAATCAGCTGCGGTAGCAGAGTCTATCCAGCAGAGGTCAGCAGGGCTCCATATTCACTATTATCAGCTGCAGTAGCAGAGTCTATCCACCAGAAGTCAGGAGAGCTCTATAGTCACTATAATCAGCTGCAGTAGCAGAGTCCATCCACCAGAGGTCATCAGAGCTCTATAGTCACTATAATCAGCTGCAGTAGCAGAGTCTATCCACCAGAGGTCAGCAGAGCTCTATATGCACTATAATTAACTGAAGTAGCAGAGTCTATCCACCAGAGGTCATCAGAGCTGTATATTCACGATTATCAGCTGCAGTAGCAAAGTCCATCCACCAGAGGTCAGCAGAGCTCTATATGTACTATAATTAACTGCAGTACCAGAGTCTATCCACCAGAGGTCATCAGAGCTCTATATGCACTATAATTAGCTGCAGTAGCATAGTCTATCCACCAGAGGTCTTCAGAGCTCCATATTCAATGTAATTAGCTGCAGTAGCAGAGTCTTTCCACCAGGGGTCTTCAGATCTCCATATTCACTATAATGAGCTGCAGTAGCAGAGTCTATCCACCAGGGGTCTGCAGATTTCCATATTCACTGTAATCAGCTGCAGTGGCAGAGTCTATCCACCAGAGGTCATTAGAGCTCCTTATTCACTATAATCAGCTGCAGTAGCAGAGTCTATCCACCAGAGGTCATCAGAGCTCTATATTCATTATAATCAGCTGCAGTAGCAGAGTCGATCCACCAGAGGTCATCAGAGCTCTATAGTCACTATAATCAGCTGCAGTAGCAGAGTCTATCCACCAGAGGTCATCAGAGCTCTATAATCGCAATAATCAGCTCCAGTAGCAGAGTATATCCACCAGAGGTCATCAGAGCTGTATATTCACTATAATCAGCTGCAGTAGCAGATTCTATCCACCAGAGGTAATCAGAGCTCTATATGCACAATAATCAGCTGCAGTTGCAGAGTCTATCCACCAGAGGTCATCAGAGCTCCATATTCACTGTAATCAGCTGCAGTAGCAGAGTCTATCCAGCAGGGGTCATCAGAGCTCCATATTCACTGTAATCAGCTGCAGTAGCAGAACCTATCCACCAGGGGTCATCAGAGCTCCATATTCACTGTAATCAGCTGCAGTAGCAGAGTCTATCCACCAGAGGTCATAAGAGCTCCATATTCACTGTAATCAGCTGCAGTAGCAGAGTCTATCCACCAGAGGTCATCAAAGCTCTATATTCACTATAATCAGCTGCAGTAGCAGAGTCTATCCACCAGGGGTCATCAGATCTCCATATTCACTATAATGAGCTGCAGTAGCAGAGTCCATCCGCCAGAGGTCATCAGATCTCCATATTCACTGTAATCAGCTGCAGTAGCAGAGTCTATCCACCAGAGGTCATCAGAGCTCTATAGTCACTATAATCAGCTGCAGTAGCAAAGTCTATCCACCAGAGGTCATCAGAGCTCTATAATCACTATAATCAGCTGCAGTAGCAGAGTCTATCCACCAGGGGTCATCAGATCTCCATATTCACTATAATGAACTGCAGTAGCAGAGTCCATCCACCAGAGGTCATCAGAGCTGTATATTCACTATAATCAGCTGCAGTAGCAGAGTCTATCCACCAGAGGTCAGCAGAGCTCTATAGTCACTATAATCAACTGCAGTAGCAGAGTCTATCCACCAGAGGTCATCAGAACTCTATAATCACTATAATCAGCTGCAGTAGCACCATCCACCAGAGGTCATCAGAGCTCTATAGTCACTATAATCAGCTGCAGTAGCATTGTATATCCACCAGAGGTCATCAGAGCTGTATATTCACTATAATCAGCTGCAGTAGCAGAGTCTATCCACCAGAGGTCATCAGAGCTCCATATTCACTGTAATCAGCTGCAGTAGCAGAGTCTATCCACCTGGGGTCATCAGAGCTCCATAGTCACTATAATCAGCTGCAGTAGCAGAGTCTATCCACCAGAGGTCATCAGAGCTGTATATGCACTATAATCAGCTGCAGTAGCAGAGTCTATCCACCAGAGGTGATCAGATCTCCATATTCACTATAATGAGCTGCAGTAGCAGAGTCTATCCACCAGAGGTCATCAGAGCTGTATATTCACTATAATCAGCTGCAGTAGCAGAGTCTATCCACCAGAGGCCATCAGAGCTCTATAATCACTGTAATCAGCTGCAGTAGCAGAGTCTATCCACCAGAGGTCATTAGAGCTGTATATTCACTATAATCAGCTGCAGTAGCAGATTCTATCCACCAGAGGTAATCAGAGCTATATATGCACAATAATTAGCTGCAGTTGCAGAGTCTATCCACCAGAGGTCATCAGAGCTCCATATTCACTGTAATCAGCTGCAGTAGCAGAGTCTATCCAGCAGGGGTCATCAGAGCTCCATATTCACTGTAATCAGCTGCAGTAGCAGAGTCTATCCACCAGGGGTCATCAGAGCTCCATATTCACTGTAATCAGCTGCAGTAGCAGAGTCTATCCACCAGAGGTCATAAGAGCTCCATATTCACAGTAATCAGCTGCAGTAGCAGAGTCTATCCACCAGAGGTCATCAGAGCTCTATAGTCACTATAATCAGCTGCAGTTGCAGAGTCTATCCACCAGAGGTCATCAGAGCTCCATATTCACTATAATCAGCTGCAGTAGCAAAGTCTTTCCACCAGAGGTCATCAGAGCTCTATAATCACTATAATCAGCTGCAGTATCAGAGTCTATCCACCAGAGGTCATCAGAGCTCTATAGTCACTATAATCAGCTGCATTAGCAGAGTCTATCCACCAGGGGTCAGGAGAGCTCTATATTCACTGTCATCAGCTGCAGTAGCAGAGTCTATCCACCAGGGGTCATCAGAGCTGTATATTCACTATAATCAGCTGCAGTAACAGAGTCTATCAACCAAAGGTCATCAGAGCTGTATATGCACTATAATCAGCTGCAGTAGCAGAGTCTATCCACCAGAGGTCATCAGAGCTCTATAATCACTATAATCAGCTGCAGTAGCAGAGTCTATCCACCAAGGGTCATCAGATCTCCATATTCACTATAATGAGCTGCAGTAGCAGAGTCCATCCACCAGAGGTCATCAGAGCTGTATATTCACTATAATCAGCTGCAGTAGCAGAGTCTATCCACCAGAGGTCAGCAGAGCTCTATAGTCACTATAATCAACTGCAGTAGCAGATTCTATCCACCAGAGGTCATCAGAACTCTATAATCACTATAATCAGCTGCAGTAGCAGAGTCTATCCACCAGGGGTCATCAGAGCTCCATATTCACTGTAATCATCTGCAGTAGCAGAGTCCATCCACCAGAGGTCATCAGAGCTCTATAGTCACTATAATCAGCTGCAGTAGCATTGTCTATCCACCAGAGGTCATCAGAGCTGTATATTCACTATAATCAGCTGCAGTAGCAGAGTCTATCCACCAGAGGTCATCAGAGCTCCATATTCACTATAATCAGCTGCAGTAGCAGAGTCTATCCACCAGAGGTCATAAGAGCTCCATATTCACTGTAATCAGCTGCAGTAGCAGAGTCTATCCACCAGAGGTCATCAGAGCTCTATAGACACTATAATCAGCTGCAGTAGCAGAGTCTATCCACCAGAGGTCATCAGAGCTCCATATTCACTATAATCAGCTGCAGTAGCAAAGTCTTTCCACCAGAGGTCATCAGAGCTCCATATTCAATGTAATTAGCTGCAGGAGCAGAGTCTTTCCACCAGGGGTCTTCAGATCTCCATACTCACTATTATGAGCTGCAGTAGCAGAGTCTATCCACCAGGGGTCATCAGATCTCCATATTCACTATAATGAGCTGCAGTAGCAGAGTCCATCCACCAGAGGTCATCAGAGCTCTATAGTCACTATAATCAGCTGCAGTAGCAGAGTCTATCCACCAGAGGTCATCAGAGCTGTATATGCACTATAATCAGCTGCAGTAGCAGAGTCTATCCACCAGGGGTCATCAGATCTCCATATTCACTATAATGAGCTGCAGTAGCAGAGTCCATCCACCAGAGGTCATCAGAGCTGTATATTCACTATAATCAGCTGCAGTAGCAGAGTCTATCCACCAGAGGTCAGCAGAGCTCTATAGTCACTATAATCAACTGCAGTAGCAGAGTCTATCCACCAGGGGTCATCAGATCTCCATATTCACTATAATGAGCTGCAGTAGCAGAGTCCATCCACCAGAGGTCATCAGATCTCCATATTCACTATAATGAGCTGCACTAGCAGAGTCTATCCACCAGAGGTCATCAGAGCTGTATATTCACTATAATCAGCTGCAGTAGCAGAGTCTATCCACCAGAGGTCATCAGAGCTCTATAATCACTATAATCAGCTGCAGTAGCAGAGTCTATCCACCAGAGGTCATCAGAGCTCTATAATCACTGTAATCAGCTGCAGTAGCAGAGTCTATCCACCAGAGGTCATCAGAGCTGTATATTCACTATAATCAGCTGCAGTAGCAGATTCTATCCACCAGAGGTAATCAGAGCTCTATATGCACAATAATTAGCTGCAGTTGCAGAGTCTATCCACCAGAGGTCATCAGAGCTCCATATTCACTGTAATCAGCTGCAGTAGCAGAGTCTATCCAGCAGGGGTCATCAGAGCTCCATATTCACTGTAATCAGCTGCAGTAGCAGAGTCTATCCACCAGGGGTCATCAGAGCTCCATATTCACTGTAATCAGCTGCAGTAGCAGAGCCTATCCACCAGAGGTCATAACAGCTCCATATTCACTGTAATCAGCTGCAGTAGCAGAGTCTATCCACCAGAGGTCATCAGAGCTCTATAGTCACTATAATCAGCGGCAGTAGCAGAGTCTATTCACCAGAGGTCATCAGAGCTCTATAGTCACTATAATCAGCTGCATTAGCAGAGTCTATCCACCAGGGGTCAGGAGAGCTCTATATTCACTGTAATCAGCTGCAGTAGCAGAGTCTAACCACCAGGGGTCATCAGAGCTGTATATTCACTATAATCAGCTGCAGTAACAGAGTCTATCAACCAAAGGTCAACAGAGCTGTATATGCACTATAATCAGCTGCAGTAGCAGAGTCTATCCATCAGAGGTCATCAGAGCTCCATATTCACTATAATCAGCTGCAGTAGCAGAGTCCATCCACCAGAGGTCATCAGAGCTCCATATTCACTGTAATCAGCTGCAGTAGCAGATTCCATCCACCAAAGGTCATCAGAGCTCTATAGTCAATATAATCAGCTGCAGTAGCAGAGTCTATCCAGCAGGGGTCAGGAGAGATCTGTATTCACTGTAATCAGCTGCAGTAGCAGAGTCTATCCACCAGAGGTCATCAGAGCTGTATATGCACTATAATCAGCTGCAGTAGCAGAATCTATCCACCAGAGGTCATCAGAGCACTATAATAACTATAATCAGCTGCAGTAGCAGTGTCTATCCACCAGAGGTCATCAGAGCTCAATATTCACTGTAATCAGCTGCAGTAGCAGAGTCCATCCACCAGAGGTCATCAGAGCTGTATTTGCACTATAATCAGCTGCAGTAGCAGTGTCTATCCACCAGAGGTCATCAGAGCACTATAATAACTATAATCAGCTGCAGTAGCAGAGTCTATCCACCAGAGGCCATCAGAGCTCAATAATCACTGTAATCAGCTGCAGTAGCAGAGTCTATCCACCAGAGGTCATCAGAGCTGTATATTCACTATAATCAGCTGCAGTAGCAGATTCTATCCACCAGAGGTAATCAGAGCTCTATATGCACAATAATTAGCTGCAGTTGCAGAGTCTATCCACCAGAGGTCATCTGAGCTCCATATTCACTGTAATCAGCTGCAGTAGCAGAGTCTATCCACTAGGGGTCATCAAAGCTCCATATTCACTGTAATCAGCTGCAGTAGCAGAGTCTATCCACCAGAGGTCATAAGAGCTCCATATTCACTGTAATCAGCTGCAGCAGCAGAGTGCATCCACCAGAGGTCATCAGAGCTCTATATTCACTATAATCAGCTGCTGTAGCAGAGTCTATCCACCAGAGCTCATCAGAGCTCCATATTCACTGTAATCAGCTGCAGTAGCAGTCTATCCACCAGGGGTCATCAGATCTCCATATTCACTATAATGAGCTGCAGTAGCAGAGTCCATCCACCAGAGGTCAGCAGAGCTCTATATGTACTATAATTAACTGAAGTAGCAGAGTCTATCCACCAGAGGTCATCAGAACTGTATATTCACTATAATCAGCTGCAATAGCAGAGTCTATCCACCAGAGCTCATCAGAGCTCCATATTCACTGTAATCAGCTGCAGTAGCAGTCTATCCACCAGAGGTCAGCAGAGCTCTATATGCACTATAATTAGCTGCAGTAGCAGAGTCCATCCACCAGAGGTCAGCAGAGCTCTATATGTACTATCATTAACTGCAGTAGCAGAGTCTATCCACCAGAGGTCATCAGAGCTCTATATGCACTACAATTAGCTGCAGTAGCAGAGTCTATCCACCATAGCTCATCAGAGCTCCATATTCAATGTAATTAGCTGCAGTAGCAAAGTCTTTTCACCAGGGGTCTTCAGATCTCCATATTCACTATAATGAGCTGCAGTAGCAGAGTCTATCCACCAGGGGTCTGCAGATCTCCATATTCACTGTAATCAGCTGCAGTAGCAGAGTCTATCCACCAGAGTTCATTAGAGCTCCATATTCACTATAATCAGCTGCAGTAGCAGAGTCTATCCACCAGAGGTCATCAGAGCTCTATATTCATTATAATCAGCTGCAGTAGCAGAGTCTATCCACCAGAGGTCATCAGAGCTCTATAGTCAGTATAATCAGCTGTAGTAGCAGAGTCTATCCACCAGAGGTCATCAGAGCTCTATAATCGCTATAATCAGCTGCAGTAGCAGAGTCTATCCACCAGAGGTCATCAAAGCTCTATATTCACTATAATCAGCTGCAGTAGCAGAGTCTATCCACCAGGGGTCATCAGACCTCCATATTCACTATAATGAGCTGCAGTAGCAGAGTCCATCCACCAGAGGTCATCAGATCTCCATATTCACTGTAATCAGCTGCAGTAGCAGAGTCTATCCACCAGAGGTCATCAGAGCTCTATAGTCACTATAATCAGCTGCAGTAGCAGAGTCTTTCCACCAGAGGTCATCAGAGCTCTATAATCACTATAATCAGCTGCAGTAGCAGAGTCTATCCACCAGGGGTCATCAGATCTCCATATTCACTATAATGAGCTGCAGTAGCAGAGTCCATCCACCAGAGGTCATCAGGGCTCTATAGTCACTATAATCAGCTGCAGTAGCAGAGTCTATCCACCAGAGGTCATCAGAGCTGTATATTCACTATAATCAGCTGCAGTAGCAGAGTCTATCCACCAGAGGTCATCAGAGCTCCATATTCACTATAATCAGCTGCAGTAGCAGAGTCTATCCACCAGGGGTCATCAGAGCTCCATAGTCACTATAATCAGCTGCAGTAGCAGAGTCTATCCACCAGAGGTCATCAGAGCTGTATATGCACTATAATCAGCTGCAGTAGCAGAGTCTTTCCACCAGAGGTCATCAGAGCTCTATAATCACTATAATCAGCTGCAGTAGCAGAGTCTATCCACCAGGGGTCATCAGATCTCCATATTCACTATAATGAGCTGCAGTAGCAGAGTCCATCCACCAGAGGTCATCAGGGCTCTATAGTCACTATAATCAGCTGCAGTAGCAGAGTCTATCCACCAGAGGTCATCAGAGCTGTATATTCACTATAATCAGCTGCAGTAGCAGAGTCTATCCACCAGAGGTCATCAGAGCTCTATAATCACTATAATCAGCTGCAGTAGCAGAGTCTATCCACCAGAGGCCATCAGAGCTGTATATTCACTATAATCAGCTGCAGTAGCAGAGTCTATCCAGCAGGGGTCATCAGAGCTGCATATTCACTGTAATCAGCTGCAGTAGCAGAGTCTATCCACCAGGGGTCATCAGAGCTCCATATTCACTGTAATCAGCTGCAGTAGCAGAGTCTATCCACCAGAGGTCATCAGAGCTCAATAGTCACTATAATCAGCTGCAGTAGCAGAATCTATCCAGCAGAGGTCATCAGAGCTCCATATTCACTATAATCAGCTGCAGTAGCAAAGTCTATCCACGAGAGGTCATCAGAGCTCTATAATCACTATAATCAGCTGCAGTAGCAGAGTCTATCCACCAGAGGTCATCAGAGCTCTATAGTCACTATAATCAGCTGCATTAGCAGAGTCTATCCACCAGGGGTCAGGAGAGCTCTATATTCACTGTAATCAGCTGCAGTAGCAGAGTCTATCCACCAGGGGTCATCAGAGCTGTATATTCACTATAATCAGCTGCAGTAACAGAGTCTATCAACCAAAGGTCATCAGAGCTGTATATGCACTATAATCAGCTGCAGTAGCAGAGTCTATCCATCAGAGGTCATCAGAGCTCCATATTCACTGTAATCAGCTGCAGTAGCAGAGTCTATCCACCAGGGGTCATCAGAGCTGTATATTCACTATAATCAGCTGCAGTAACAGAGTCTATCAACCAAAGGTCATCAGAGCTGTATATGCACTATAATCAGCTGCAGTAGCAGAGTCTATCCACCAGAGGTCAGCAGAGCTCTATATGTACTATAATTAACTGAAGTAGCAGAGTCTATCCACCAGAGGTCATCAGAACTGTATATTCACTATAATCAGCTGCAATAGCAGAGTCTATCCACCAGAGCTCATCAGAGCTCCATATTCACTGTAATCAGCTGCAGTAGCAGTCTATCCACCAGAGGTCAGCAGAGCTCTATATGCACTATAATTAACTGCAGTAGCAGAGTCTATCCACCAGAGGTCATCAGAGCTGTATATTCACTATAATCAGCTGCAGTAGCAGAGTCCATCCACCAGAGGTCAGCAGAGCTCTATATGTACTATAATTAACTGCAGTACCAGAGTCTATCCACCAGAGGTCATCAGAGCTCTATATGCACTATAATTAGCTGCAGTAGCATAGTCTGTCCACCAGAGGTCTTCAGAGCTCCATATTCAATGTAATTAGCTGCAGTAGCAGAGTCTTTCCACCAGGGGTCTTCAGATCTCCATATTCACTATAATGAGCTGCAGTAGCAGAGTCTATCCACCAGGGGTCTGCAGATCTCCATATTCACTGTAATCAGCTGCAGTAGCAGAGTCTATTCACCAGAGGTCATTAGAGCTCCTTATTCACTATAATCAGCTGCAGTAGCAGAGTCTATCCACCAGAGGTCATCAGAGCTCTATATTCATTATAATCAGCTGCAGTAGCAGAGTCTATCCACCAGAGGTCATCAGAGCTCTATAGTCACTATAATCAGCTGCAGTAGCAGAGTCTATCCACCAGGGGTAATCAGAGCTTCATAGTCACTATAATCAGCTGCAGTAGCAGAGTCTATCCACCAGAGGTCATCAGAGCTGTATATGCACTATAATCAGCTGCAGTAGCAGAGTCTATCCACCAGAGGTCATCAGATCTCCATATTCACTATAATGAGCTGCAGTAGCAGAGTCCATCCACCAGAGGTCATCAGAGCTGTATATTCACTATAATCAGCTGCAGTAGCAGAATCTATCCACCAGAGGTCATCAGAGCTCTATAATCACTGTAATCAGCTGCAGTAGCAGTCTATCCACCAGAGGTCAGCAGAGCTCTATATGCACTATAATTAACTGCAGTAGCAGAGTCTATCCACCAGAGGTCATCAGAGCTGTATATTCACTATAATCAGCTGCAGCAGCAGAGTCCATCCACCAGAGGTCAGCAGAGCTCTATATGTACTATAATTAACTGCAGTACCAGAGTCTATCCACCAGAGGTCATCAGAGCTCTATATGCACTATAATTAGCTGCAGTAGCAGAGTCTATCCACCAGAGGTCATCAGATCTCCATATTCACTATAATGAGCTGCAGTAGCATAGTCTATCCACCAGAGGTCATCAGAGCTGTATATTCACTATAATCAGCTGCAGTAGCAGAATCTATCCACCAGAGGTCATCAGAGCTCTATAATCACTATAATCAGCTGCAGTAGCAGAGTCTATCCACCAGAGGCCATCAGAGCTCTATAATCACTGTAATCAGCTGCAGTAGCAGAGTCTATCCACCAGAGGTCATCAGAGCTGTATATTCACTATAATCAGCTGCAGTAGCAGATTCTATCCACCAGAGGTAATCAGAGCTCTATATGCACAATAATTAGCTGCAGTTGCAGAGTCTATCCACCAGAGGTCATCAGAGCTCCATATTCACTGTAATCAGCTGCAGTAGCAGAGTCTATCCACCAGGGGTCATCAGAGCTCCATATTCACTGTAATCAGCTGCAGAAGCAGAACCTATCCACCAGGGGTCATCGGAGCTCCATATTCACTGTAATCAGCTGCAGTAGCAGAGTCTATCCACCAGAGGTCATAAGAGCTCCATATTCACTGTAATCAGCTGCAGTAGCAGAGTCTATCCACCAGAAGTCATCAGAGCTCTATAGTCACTATAATCAGCTGCAGTAGCAGAGTCTATCCACCAGAGGTCATCAGAGCTCTATAATCACTATAATCAGCTGCAGTAGCAGAGTCTATCCACCAGAGGTCATCAGAGCTCTATATTCATTATAATCAGCTGCAGTAGCAGAGTCTATCCACCAGAGGTCATCAGAGCTCTATAGTCACTATAATGAGCTGCAGTAGCAGAGTCTATCCACCAGGGGTCTGCAGAGCTCCATATTCACTGTAATCAGCTGCAGTAGCAGAGTCTATCCACCAGGGGTCATCAGAGCTCCATAGTCACTATAATCAGCTGCAGTAGCAGAGTCTATCCACCAGAGGTCATCAGAGCTGAATATGCACTATAATCAGCTGCAGTAGCAGAGTCTATCCACCAGAGGTCATCAGATCTCCATATTTACTATAATGAGCTGCAGTAGCAGAGTCTATCCACCAGAGGTCATCAGAGCTGTATATTCACTATAATCAGCTGCAGTAGCAGAGTCTATCCACCAGAGGTCATCAGAGCTCTATAATCACTATAATCAGCTGCAGTAGCAGAGTCTATCCACCAGAGGCCATCAGAGCTCTATAATCACTGTAATCAGCTGCAGTAGCAGAGTCCATCCACCAGAGGTCATCAGAGCTGTATATTCACTATAATCAGCTGCAGTAGCAGAGTCTATCCACCAGAGGTCAGCAGAGCTCTATAGTCACTATAATCAACTGCAGTAGCAGAGTCTATCCACCAGAGGTCATTAGAACTCTATAATCACTGTAATCAGCTGCAGTAGCAGAGTCTATCCATCAGAGGTCATCAGAGCTGTATATTCACTATAATCAGCTGCAGTAGCAGATTCTATCCACCAGAGGTAATCAGAGCTCTATATGCACTATAATTAGCTGCAGTAGCAGAGTCTATCCACCAGAGGTCATCAGAGCTCCATATTCAATGTAATTAGCTGCAGTAGCAGAGTCTTTCCACCAGGGGTCTTCAGATCTCCATATTCACTATAATGAGCTGCAGTAGCAGAGTCTATCCACCAGGGGTCTGCAGAGCTCCATATTCACTGTAATCAGCTGCAGTAGCAGAGTCTATCCACCAGAGGTCATAAGAGCTCCATATTCACTGTAATCAGCTGCAGTAGCAGAGTCTATCCACCAGAGGTCATCAGAGCTCTATAGTCACTATAATCAGCTGCAGTAGCAGAGTCTATCCACCAGAGGTCATCAGAGCTCTAAAGTCACTATAATCAGCTGCAGTAGCAGAGTCTATCCACCAGGGGTCATCAGATCTCCATATTCACTATAATGAGCTGCAGTAGCAGAGTCCATCCACCAGAGGTCAACAGATCTCCATATTCACTGTAATCAGCTGCAGTAGCAGAGTCTATCCACCAGAGGTCATCAGAGCTCTATAGTCACTATAATCAGCTGCAGTAGCAGAGTCTATCCACCAGAGGTCATCAGAGCTCTATAATCACTATAATCAGCTGCAGTAGCAGAGTCTATCCACCAGGGGTCATCAGATCTCCATATTCACTATAATGAGCTGCAGTAGCAGAGTCCATCCACCAGAGGTCATCAGAGCTGTATATTCACTATAATCAGCTGCAGTAGCAGAGTCTATCCACCAGAGGTCAGCAGAGCTCTATAGTCACTATAATCAACTGCAGTAGCAGAGTCTATCCACCAGAGGTCATCAGAACTCTATATTCACTATAATCAGCTGCAGTAGCAGAGTCTATCCACCAGGGGTCATCAGAGCTCCATATTCACTGTAATCATCTGCAGTAGCAGAGTCCATCCACCAGAGGTCATCAGAGCTCTATAGTCACTATAATCAGCTGCAGTAGCATTGTCTATCCACCAGAGGTCATCACAGCTGTATATTCACTATAATCAGCTGCAGTAGCAGAGTCTATCCACCAGGGGTCATCAGATCTCCATATTCACTATAATGAGCTGCAGTAGCAGAGTCCATCCACCAGAGGTCATCAGATCTCCATATTCACTGTAATCAGCTGCAGTAGCAGAGTCTATCCACCAGAGGTCATCAGAGCTCTATAGCCACTATAATCAGCTGCAGTAGCAGAGTCTATCCACCAGAGGTCATCAGAGCTCTATAATCACTATAATCAGCTGCAGTAGCAGAGTCTATCCACCAGGGGTCATCAGATCTCCATATTCACTATAATGAGCTGCAGTAGCAGAGTCCATCCACCAGAGGTTATCAGAGCTGTATATTCACTATAATCAGCTGCAGTAGCAGAGTCTATCCACCAGAGGTCAGCAGAGCTCTATAGTCACTATAATCAACTGCAGTAGCAGAGTCTATCCACCAGAGGTCATCAGAACTCTATAATCACTATAATCAGCTGCAGTAGCAGAGTCTATCCACCAGGGGTCATCAGAGCTCCATATTCACTGTAATCATCTGCAGTAGCAGAGTCCATCCACCAGAGGTCATCAGAGCTCTATAGTCACTATAATCAGCTGCAGTAGCATTGTCTATCCACCAGAGGTCATCAGAGCTCTATATGCACTATAATCAGCTGCAGTAGCAGAGTCTATCCACCAGAGGTCATCAGAGCTCCATATTCACTGTAATCAGCTGCAGTAGCAGAGTCTATCCACCAGGGGTCATCAGAGCTCCATAGTCACTATAATCAGCTGCAGTAGCAGAGTCTATCCACCAGAGGTCATCAGAGCTGTATATGCACTATAATCAGCTGCAGTAGCAGAGTCCATCCACCAGAGGTCATCAGAGCTCTATAGTCACTATAATCAGCTGCAGTAGCAGAGTCTATCCACCAGAGGTCATCAGAGCTCTATAATCACTGTAATCAGCTGCAGTAGCAGAGTCTATCCATCAGAGGTCATCAGAGCTGTATATTCACTATAATCAGCTGCAGTAGCAGATTCTATCCACCAGAGGTAATCAGAGCTCTATATGCACTATAATTAGCTGCAGTAGCAGAGTCTATCCACCAGAGGTCATCAGAGCTCCATATTCAATGTAATTAGCTGCAGTAGCAGAGTCTTTCCACCAGGGGTCTTCAGATCTCCATATTCACTATAATGAGCTGCAGTAGCAGCGTCTATCCACCAGGGGTCTGCAGAGCTCCATATTCACTGTAATCAGCTGCAGTAGCAGAGTCTATCCACCAGAGGTCATAAGAGCTCCATATTCACTGTAATCAGCTGCAGTAGCAGAGTCTATCCACCAGAGGTCATCAGAGCTCTATAGTCACTATAATCAGCTGCAGTAGCAGAGTCTATCCACCAGAGGTCATCAGAGCTCCATATTCACTATAATCAGCTGCAGTAGCAAAGTCTTTCCACCAGAGGTCATCAGAGCTCTATAATCACTATAATCAGCTGCAGTAGCAGAGTCTATCCACCAGAGGTCATCAGAGCTCTATAGTCACTATAATCAGCTGCAGTAGCAGAGTCTATCCACCAGGGGTCATCAGATCTCCATATTCACTATAATGAGCTGCCGTAGCAGAGTCCATCCACCAGAGGTCAACAGATCTCCATATTCACTGTAATCAGCTGCAGTAGCAGAGTCTATCCACCAGGGGTCATCAGAGCTCTATAGTCACTATAATCAGCTGCAGTAGCAGAGTCTATCCACCAGAGGTCATCAGAGCTCTATAATCACTATAATCAGCTGCAGTAGCAGAGTCTATCCACCAGGGGTCATCAGATCTCCATATTCACTATAATGAGCTGCAGTAGCAGAGTCCATCCACCAGAGGTCATCAGAGCTGTATATTCACTATAATCAGCTGCAGTAGCAGAGTCTATCCACCAGAGGTCAGCAGAGCTCTATAGTCACTATAATCAACTGCAGTAGCAGAGTCTATCCACCAGATGTCATCAGAACTCTATAATCACTATAATCAGCTGCAGTAGCAGAGTCTATCCACCAGGGGTCATCAGAGCTCCATATTCACTGTAATCATCTGCAGTAGCAGAGTCCATCCACCAGAGGTCATCAGAGCTCTATAGTCACTATAATCAGCTGCAGTAGCATTGTCTATCCACCAGAGGTCATCACAGCTGTATATTCACTATAATCAGCTGCAGTAGCAGAGTCTATCCACCAGAGGTCATCAGAGCTCCATATTCACTATAATCAGCTGCAGTAGCAGAGTCTATCCACCAGGGGTCATCAGAGCTCCATAGTCACTATAATGAGCTGCAGTAGCAGAGTCTATCCACCAGAGGTCATCAGAGCTGTATATGCACTATAATCAGCTGCAGTAGCAGAGTCTATCCACCAGAGGTCATCAGAGCTGTATATTCACTATAATCAGCTGCAGTAGCAGAGTCTATCCACCAGAGGTCATCAGAGCTCTATAATCACTATAATCAGCAGCAGTAGCAGAGTCTATCCACCAGAGGCCATCAGAGCTCTATAATCACTGTAATCAGCTGCAGTAGCAGAGTCTATCCACCAGAGGTCATCAGAGCTGTATATTCACTATAATCAGCTGCAGTAGCAGATTCTATCCACCAGAGGTAATCAGAGCTCTATATGCACAATAATTAGCTGCAATTGCAGAGTCTATCCACCAGAGGTCATCAGAGCTCCATATTCACTGTAATCAGCTGCAGTAGCAGAGTCTATCCACCAGGGGTCATCAGAGCTGTATATTCACTATAATCAGCTGCAGTAACAGAGTCTATCAACCAAAGGTCATCAGAGCTGTATATGCACTATAATCAGCTGCAGTAGCAGAGTCTATCCACCAGAGGTCATCAGAGCTCTATAATCACTATAATCAGCTGCAGTAGCAGAGTCTATCCACCAGAGGTCATTAGAGCTCCATATTCACTATAATCAGCTGCAGTAGCAGAGTCTATCCACCAGAGGTCATCAGAGCTCTATATTCATTATAATCAGCTGCAGGAGCAGAGTCTATCCACCAGAGGTCATCAGAGCTCTATAGTCACTATAATCAGCTACAGTAGCAGAGTCTATCCACCAGAGGTCAACAGAGCTCTATAATCGCTATAATCAGCTGCAGTAGCAGAGTCTATCCACCAGAGGTCATCAAAGCTCTATATTCACTATAATCAGCTGCAGTAGCAGAGTCTATCCACCAGGGGTCATCAGATCTCCATATTCACTATAATGAGCTGCAGTAGCAGAGTCCATACACCAGAGGTCATCAGATCTCCATATTCACTGTAATCAGCTGCAGTAGCAGAGTCTATCCACCAGAGGTCATCAGAGCTCTATAGTCACTATAATCAGCTGCAGTAGCAGAGTCTATCCACCAGAGGTCATCAGAGCTCTATAATCACTATAATCAGCTGCAGTAGCAGAGTCTATCCACCAGGGGTCATCAGATCTCCATATTCACTATAATGAGCTGCAGTAGCATAGTCCATCCACCAGAGGTCATCAGAGCTGTATATTCACTATAATCAGCTGCAGTAGCATAGTCTATCCACCAGAGGTCAGCAGAGCTCTATAGTCACTATAATCAACTGCAGTAGCAGAGTCTATCCACCAGAGGTCATCAGAACTCTATAATCACTATAATCAGCTGCAGTAGCAGACTCTATCCACCAGGGGTCATCAGAGCTCCATATTCACTGTAATCATCTGCAGTAGCAGAGTCCATCCACCAGAGGTCATCAGAGCTCTATAGTCACTATAATCAGCTGCAGTAGCATTGTCTATCCACCAGAGGTCATCAGAGCTGTATATTCACTATAATCAGCTGCAGTAGCAGAGTCTATCCACCAGAGGTCATCAGAGCTCCATATTCACTATAATCAGCTGCAGTAGCAGAGTCTATCCACCAAGGGTCATCAGAGCTCCATAGTCACTATAATCAGCTGCAGTAGCAGAGTCTATCCACCAGAGGTCATCAGGGCTGTATATGCACTATAATCAGCTGCAGTAGCAGAGTCTATCCACCAGAGGTCATCAGATCTCCATATTCACTATAATGAGCTGCAGTAGCAGAGTCTATCCACCAGAGGTCATCAGAGCTGTATATTCACTATAATCAGCTGCAGTAGCAGAGTCTATCCACCAGAGGTCATCAGAGCTCTATAATCACTATAATCAGCTGCAGTAGCAGAGTCTATCCACCAGAGGCCATCAGAGCTCTATAATCACTGTAATCAGCTGCAGTAGCAGAGTCTATCCACCAGAGGTCATCAGAGCTGTATATTCACTATAATCAGCTGCAGTAGCAGATTCTATCCACCAGAGGTAATCAGAGCTCTATATGCACTATAATTAGCTGCAGTAGCAGAGTCTATCCACCAGAGGTCATCAGAGCTCCATATTCAATGTAATTAGCTGCAGTAGCAGAGTGTTTCCACCAGGGGTCTTCAGATCTCCATATTCACTATAATGAGCTGCAGTAGCAGAGTCTATCCACCAGGGGTCTGCAGAGCTCCATATTCACTGTAATCAGCTGCAGTAGCAGAGTCTATCCACCAGAGGTCATAAGAGCTCCATATTCACTGTAATCAGCTGCAGTAGCAGAGTCTATCCACCAGAGGTCATCAGAGCTCTATAGTCACTATAATCAGCTGCAGTAGCAGAGTCTATCCACCAGAGGTCATCAGAGCTCCATATTCACTATAATCAGCTGCAGCACCAAAGTCTTTCCACCAGAGGTCATCAGAGCTCTATAATCACTATAATCAGCTGCAGTAGCAGAGTCTATCCACCAGAGGTCATCAGAGCTCTATAGTCACTATAATCAGCTGCAGTAGCAGAGTCTATCCACCAGGGGTCATCAGATCTCCATATTCACTATAATGAGCTGCAGTAGCAGAGTCCATCCACCAGAGGTCAACAGATCTCCATATTCACTGTAATCAGCTGCAGTAGCAGAGTCTATCCACCAGAGGTCATCAGAGCTCTATAGTCACTATAATCAGCTGCAGTAGCAGAGTCTATCCACCAGAGGTCATCAGAGCTCTATAATCACTATAATCAGCTGCAGTAGCAGAGTCCATCCACCAGAGGTCATCAGAGCTGTATATTCACTATAATCAGCTGCAGTAGCAGAGTCTATCCACCAGAGGTCAGCAGAGCTCTATAGTCACTATAATCAACTGCAGTAGCAGAGTCTATCCACCAGAGGTCATCAGAACTCTATAATCACTATAATCAGCTGCAGTAGCAGAGTCCATCCACCAGAGGTCATCAGAGATGTATATTCACTATAATCAGCTGCAGTAGCAGAGTCTATCCACCAGAGGTCAGCAGAGCTCTATAGTCACTATAATCAACTGCAGTAGCAGAGTCTATCCACCAGAGGTCATCAGAACTCTATAATCACTATAATCAGCTGCAGTAGCAGAGTCTATCCACCAGAGGTCATCAGAGCTCCATTTTCACTATAATCAGCTGCAGTAGCAGAGTCTATCCACCAGGGGTCATCAGAGCTCCATAGTCACTATAATCAGCTGCAGTAGCAGAGTGTATCCACCAGAGGTCATCAGAGCTGTATATGCACTATAATCAGCTGCAGTAGCAGAGTCTATCCACCAGAGGTCATCACATCTCCATATTCACTATAATGAGCTGCAGTAGCAGAGTCTATCCACCAGAGGTCATCATAGCTGTATATTCACTATAATCAGCTGCAGTAGCAGAGTCTATCCACCAGAGGTCATCAGAGCTCTATAATCACTATAATCAGCAGCAGTAGCAGAGTCTATCCACCAGAGGCCATCAGAGCTCTATAATCACTGTAATCAGCTGCAGTAGCAGAGTCTATCCACCAGAGGTCATCAGAGCTGTATATTCACTATAATCAGCTGCAGTAGCAGATTCTATCCACCAGAGGTAATCAGAGCTCTATATGCACAATAATTAGCTGCAGTTGCAGAGTCTATCCACCAGAGGTCATCAGAGCTCCATATTCACTGTAATCAGCTGCAGTAGCAGAGTCTATCCACCAGGGGTCATCAGAGCTCTATATTCACTGTAATCAGCTGCAGTAGCAGAGTCTATCCACCAGAGGTCATAAGAGCTCCATATTCACTGTAATCAGCTGCTGTAGCAGAGTCTATCCACCAGAGGTCATCAGAGCTCTATAGTCACTATAATCAGCTGCAGTTGCAGAGTCTATCCATCAGAGGTCATCAGAGCTCCATATTCACTATAATCAGCTGCAGTAGCAAAGTCTTTCCACCAGAGGTCATCAGAGCTCTATAATCACTATAATCAGCTGTAGTAGCAGAGTCTATCCACCAGAGGTCATCAGAGCTCAATAGTCACTATAATCAGCTGCATTAGCAGAGTCTATCCACCAGAGGTCATCAGAGCTCAATAGTCACTATAATCAGCTGCAGTAACAGAGTCTATCAACCAAAGGTCATCAGAGCTGTATATGCACTATAATCAGCTGCAGTAGCAGAGTCTATCCACCAGGGGTCATCAGGTCTCCATATTCACTATAATGAGCTGCAGTAGCAGAGTCCATCCACCAGAGGTCATCAGAGCTGTATATTCACTATAATCAGCTGCAGTAGCAGAGTCTATCCACCAGAGGTCAGCAGAGCTCTATAGTCACTATAATCAACTGCAGTAGCAGAGTCTATCCACCAGAGGTCATCAGAACTCTATAATCACTATAATCAGCTGCAGTAGCAGAGTCTATCCACCAGGGGTCATCAGAGCTCCATAGTCACTGTAATCATCTGCAGTAGCAGAGTCCATCCACCAGAGGTCATCAGAGCTCTATAGTCACTATAATCAGCTGCAGTAGCATTGTCTATCCACCAGAGGTCATCAGAGCTGTATATTCACTATAATCAGCTGCAGTAGCAGAGTCTATCCACCAGAGGTCATCAGAGCTCCATATTCACTATAATCAGCTGCAGTAGCAGAGTCTATCCACCAGAGGTCATCAGAGCTGTATATGCACTATAATCAGCTGCAGTAGCAGAGTCTATCCACCAGAGGTCATCAGAGCTGTATATTCACTATAATCAGCTGCAGTAGCAGAGTCTATCCACCAGAGGTCATCAGAGCTCTATAATCACTATAATCAGCAGCAGTAGCAGAGTCTATCCACCAGAGGCCATCAGAGCTCTATAATCACTGTAATCAGCTGCAGTAGCAGAGTCTATCCACCAGAGGTCATCAGAGCTGTATATTCACTATAATCAGCTGCAGTAGCAGATTCTATCCACCAGAGGTAATCAGAGCTCTATATGCACAATAATTAGCTGCAATTGCAGAGTCTATCCACCAGAGGTCATCAGAGCTCCATATTCACTGTAATCAGCTGCAGTAGCAGAGTCTATCCACCAGGGGTCATCAGAGCTGTATATTCACTATAATCAGCTGCAGTAACAGAGTCTATCAACCAAAGGTCATCAGAGCTGTATATGCACTATAATCAGCTGCAGTAGCAGAGTCTATCCACCAGAGGTCATCAGAGCTCTATAATCACTATAATCAGCTGCAGTAGCAGAGTCTATCCACCAGAGGTCATTAGAGCTCCATATTCACTATAATCAGCTGCAGTAGCAGAGTCTATCCACCAGGGGTCATCAGATCTCCATATTCACTATAATGAGCTGCAGTAGCAGAGTCCATACACCAGAGGTCATCAGATCTCCATATTCACTGTAATCAGCTGCAGTAGCAGAGTCTATCCACCAGAGGTCATCAGAGCTCTATAGTCACTATAATCAGCTGCAGTAGCAGAGTCTATCCACCAGAGGTCATCAGAGCTCTATAATCACTATAATCAGCTGCAGTAGCAGAGTCTATCCACCAGGGGTCATCAGATCTCCATATTCACTATAATGAGCTGCAGTAGCATAGTCCATCCACCAGAGGTCATCAGAGCTGTATATTCACTATAATCAGCTGCAGTAGCAGAGTCTATCCACCAGAGGTCAGCAGAGCTCTATAGTCACTATACTCAACTGCAGTAGCAGAGTCTATCCACCAGAGGTCATCAGAACTCTATAATCACTATAATCAGCTGCAGTAGCAGAGTCTATCCACCAGGGGTCATCAGAGCTCCATATTCACTGTAATCATCTGCAGTAGCAGAGTCCATCCACCAGAGGTCATCAGAGCTCTATAGTCACTATAATCAGCTGCAGTAGCATTGTCTATCCACCAGAGGTCATCAGAGCTGTATATTCACTATAATCAGCTGCAGTAGCAGAGTCTATCCACCAGAGGTCATCAGAGCTCCATATTCACTATAATCAGCTGCAGTAGCAGAGTCTATCCACCAAGGGTCATCAGAGCTCCATAGTCACTATAATCAGCTGCAGTAGCAGAGTCTATCCACCAGAGGTCATCAGGGCTGTATATGCACTATAATCAGCTGCAGTAGCAGAGTCTATCCACCAGAGGTCATCAGATCTCCATATTCACTATAATGAGCTGCAGTAGCAGAGTCTATCCACAAGAGGTCATCAGAGCTGTATATTCACTATAATCAGCTGCAGTAGCAGAGTCTATCCACCAGAGGTCATCAGAGCTCTATAATCACTATAATCAGCTGCAGTAGCAGAGTCTATCCACCAGAGGCCATCAGAGCTCTATAATCACTGTAATCAGCTGCAGTAGCAGAGTCTATCCACCAGAGGTCATCAGAGCTGTATATTCACTATAATCAGCTGCAGTAGCAGATTCTATCCACCAGAGGTAATCAGAGCTCTATATGCACTATAATTAGCTGCAGTAGCAGAGTCTATCCACCAGAGGTCATCAGAGCTCCATATTCAATGTAATTAGCTGCAGTAGCAGAGTGTTTCCACCAGGGGTCTTCAGATCTCCATATTCACTATAATGAGCTGCAGTAGCAGAGTCTATCCACCAGGGGTCTGCAGAGCTCCATATTCACTGTAATCAGCTGCAGTAGCAGAGTCTATCCACCAGAGGTCATAAGAGCTCCATATTCACTGTAATCAGCTGCAGTAGCAGAGTCTATCCACCAGAGGTCATCAGAGCTCTATAGTCACTATAATCAGCTGCAGTAGCAGAGTCTATCCACCAGAGGTCATCAGAGCTCCATATTCACTATAATCAGCTGCAGCACCAAAGTCTTTCCACCAGAGGTCATCAGAGCTCTATAATCACTATAATCAGCTGCAGTAGCAGAGTCTATCCACCAGAGGTCATCAGAGCTCTATAGTCACTATAATCAGCTGCAGTAGCAGAGTCTATCCACCAGGGGTCATCAGATCTCCATATTCACTATAATGAGCTGCAGTAGCAGAGTCCATCCACCAGAGGTCAACAGATCTCCATATTCACTGTAATCAGCTGCAGTAGCAGAGTCTATCCACCAGAGGTCATCAGAGCTCTATAGTCACTATAATCAGCTGCAGTAGCAGAGTCTATCCACCAGAGGTCATCAGAGCTCTATAATCACTATAATCAGCTGCAGTAGCAGAGTCCATCCACCAGAGGTCATCAGAGCTGTATATTCACTATAATCAGCTGCAGTAGCAGAGTCTATCCACCAGAGGTCAGCAGAGCTCTATAGTCACTATAATCAACTGCAGTAGCAGAGTCTATCCACCAGAGGTCATCAGAACTCTATAATCACTATAATCAGCTGCAGTAGCAGAGTCTATCCACCAGGGGTCATCAGAGCTCCATATTCACTGTAATCATCTGCAGTAGCAGAGTCCATCCACCAGAGGTCATAAGAGCTCTATAGTCACTATAATCAGCTGCAGTAGCATTGTCTATCCACCAGAGGTCATCAGAGCTGTATATTCACTATGATCAGCTGCAGTAGCAGAGTCTATCCACCAGAGGTCATCAGAGCTCCATTTTCACTATAATCAGCTGCAGTAGCAGAGTCTATCCACCAGGGGTCATCAGAGCTCCATAGTCACTATAATCAGCTGCAGTAGCAGAGTGTATCCACCAGAGGTCATCAGAGCTGTATATGCACTATAATCAGCTGCAGTAGCAGAGTCTATCCACCAGAGGTCATCACATCTCCATATTCACTATAATGAGCTGCAGTAGCAGAGTCTATCCACCAGAGGTCATCATAGCTGTATATTCACTATAATCAGCTGCAGTAGCAGAGTCTATCCACCAGAGGTCATCAGAGCTCTATAATCACTATAATCAGCAGCAGTAGCAGAGTCTATCCACCAGAGGCCATCAGAGCTCTATAATCACTGTAATCAGCTGCAGTAGCAGAGTCTATCCACCAGAGGTCATCAGAGCTGTATATTCACTATAATCAGCTGAAGTAGCAGATTCTATCCACCAGAGGTAATCAGAGCTCTATATGCACAATAATTAGCTGCAGTTGCAGAGTCTATCCACCAGAGGTCATCAGAGCTCCATATTCACTATAATCAGCTGCAGTAGCAGAGTCTATCCACCAGAGGTAATCAGAGCTCTATATGCACTATAATTAGCTGCAGTAGCAGAGTCTATCCACCAGAGGTCATCAGAGCTCCATATTCAATGTAATTAGCTGCAGTAGCAGAGTGTTTCCACCAGGGGTCTTCAGATCTCCATATTCACTATAATGAGCTGCAGTAGCAGAGTCTATCCACCAGGGGTCTGCAGAGCTCCATATTCACTGTAATCAGCTGCAGTAGCAGAGTCTATCCACCAGAGGTCATAAGAGCTCCATATTCACTGTAATCAGCTGCAGTAGCAGAGTCTATCCACCAGAGGTCATCAGAGCTCTATAGTCACTATAATCAGCTGCAGTAGCAGAGTCTATCCACCAGAGGTCATCAGAGCTCCATATTCACTATAATCAGCTGCAGCACCAAAGTCTTTCCACCAGAGGTCATCAGAGCTCTATAATCACTATAATCAGCTGCAGTAGCAGAGTCTATCCACCAGAGGTCATCAGAGCTCTATAGTCACTATAATCAGCTGCAGTAGCAGAGTCTATCCACCAGGGGTCATCAGATCTCCATATTCACTATAATGAGCTGCAGTAGCAGAGTCCATCCACCAGAGGTCAACAGATCTCCATATTCACTGTAATCAGCTGCAGTAGCAGAGTCTATCCACCAGAGGTCATCAGAGCTCTATAGTCACTATAATCAGCTGCAGTAGCAGAGTCTATCCACCAGAGGTCATCAGAGCTCTATAATCACTATAATCAGCTGCAGTAGCAGAGTCCATCCACCAGAGGTCATCAGAGCTGTATATTCACTATAATCAGCTGCAGTAGCAGAGTCTATCCACCAGAGGTCAGCAGAGCTCTATAGTCACTATAATCAACTGCAGTAGCAGAGTCTATCCACCAGAGGTCATCAGAACTCTATAATCACTATAATCAGCTGCAGTAGCAGAGTCTATCCACCAGGGGTCATCAGAGCTCCATATTCACTGTAATCATCTGCAGTAGCAGAGTCCATCCACCAGAGGTCATAAGAGCTCTATAGTCACTATAATCAGCTGCAGTAGCATTGTCTATCCACCAGAGGTCATCAGAGCTGTATATTCACTATGATCAGCTGCAGTAGCAGAGTCTATCCACCAGAGGTCATCAGAGCTCCATTTTCACTATAATCAGCTGCAGTAGCAGAGTCTATCCACCAGGGGTCATCAGAGCTCCATAGTCACTATAATCAGCTGCAGTAGCAGAGTGTATCCACCAGAGGTCATCAGAGCTGTATATGCACTATAATCAGCTGCAGTAGCAGAGTCTATCCACCAGAGGTCATCACATCTCCATATTCACTATAATGAGCTGCAGTAGCAGAGTCTATCCACCAGAGGTCATCATAGCTGTATATTCACTATAATCAGCTGCAGTAGCAGAGTCTATCCACCAGAGGTCATCAGAGCTCTATAATCACTATAATCAGCAGCAGTAGCAGAGTCTATCCACCAGAGGCCATCAGAGCTCTATAATCACTGTAATCAGCTGCAGTAGCAGAGTCTATCCACCAGAGGTCATCAGAGCTGTATATTCACTATAATCAGCTGAAGTAGCAGATTCTATCCACCAGAGGTAATCAGAGCTCTATATGCACAATAATTAGCTGCAGTTGCAGAGTCTATCCACCAGAGGTCATCAGAGCTCCATATTCACTATAATCAGCTGCAGTAGCAGAGTCTATCCAGCAGGGGTCATCAGAGCTCCATATTCACTGTAATCAGCTGCAGTAGCAGAGTCTATCCACCAGAGGTCATAAGAGCTCCATATTCACTGTAATCAGCTGCTGTAGCAGAGTCTATCCACCAGAGGTCATCAGAGCTCTATAGTCACTATAATCAGCTGCAGTTGCAGAGTCTATCCATCAGAGGTCATCAGAGCTCCATATTCACTATAATCAGCTGCAGTAGCAAAGTCTTTCCACCAGAGGTCATCAGAGCTCTATAATCACTATAATCAGCTGTAGTAGCAGAGTCTATCCACCAGAGGTCATCAGAGCTCAATAGTCACTATAATCAGCTGCATTAGCAGAGTCTATCCACCAGAGGTCATCAGAGCTCAATAGTCACTATAATCAGCTGCAGTAACAGAGTCTATCAACCAAAGGTCATCAGAGCTGTATATGCACTATAATCAGCTGCAGTAGCAGAGTCTATCCACCAGGGGTCATCAGATCTCCATATTCACTATAATGAGCTGCAGTAGCAGAGTCCATCCACCAGAGGTCATCAGAGCTGTATATTCACTATAATCAGCTGCAGTAGCAGAGTCTATCCACCAGAGGTCAGCAGAGCTCTATAGTCACTATAATCAACTGCAGTAGCAGAGTCTATCCACCAGAGGTCATCAGAGCTCCATATTCACTATAATCAGCTGCAGTAGCAGAGTCTATCCACCAGAGGTCATCAGAGCTGTATATGCACTATAATGAGCTGCAGTAGCAGAGTCCATCCACCAGAGGTCATCAGAGCTGTATATTCACTATAATCAGCTGCAGTAGCATTGTCTATCCACCAGAGGTCATCAGAGCTGTATATTCACTATAATCAGCTGCAGTAGCAGAGTCTATCCACCAGAGGTCATCAGAGCTCCATATTCACTATAATCAGCTGCAGTAGCAGAGTCTATCCACCAGAGGTCATCAGAGCTGTATATGCACTATAATCAGCTGCAGTAGCAGAGTCTATCCACCAGAGGTCATCAGAGCTGTATATTCACTATAATCAGCTGCAGTAGCAGAGTCTATCCACCAGAGGTCATCAGAGCTCTATAATCACTATAATCAGCAGCAGTAGCAGAGTCTATCCACCAGAGGCCATCAGAGCTCTATAATCACTGTAATCAGCTGCAGTAGCAGAGTCTATCCACCAGAGGTCATCAGAGCTGTATATTCACTATAATCAGCTGCAGTAGCAGATTCTATCCACCAGAGGTAATCAGAGCTCTCTATGCACAATAATTAGCTGCAATTGCAGAGTCTATCCACCAGAGGTCATCAGAGCTCCATATTCACTGTAATCAGCTGCAGTAGCAGAGTCTATCCACCAGGGGTCATCAGAGCTGTATATTCACTATAATCAGCTGCAGTAACAGAGTCTATCAACCAAAGGTCATCAGAGCTGTATATGCACTATAATCAGCTGCAGTAGCAGAGTCTATCCACCAGAGGTCATCAGAGCTCTATAATCACTATAATCAGCTGCAGTAGCAGAGTCTATCCACCAGAGGTCATTAGAGCTCCATATTCACTATAATCAGCTGCAGTAGCAGAGTCTATCCACCAGAGGTCATCAGAGCTCTATATTCATTATAATCAGCTGCAGGAGCAGAGTCTATCCACCAGAGGTCATCAGAGCTCTATAGTCACTATAATCAGCTGCAGTAGCAGAGTCTATCCACCAGAGGTCAACAGAGCTCTATAATCGCTATAATCAGCTGCAGTAGCAGAGTCTATCCACCAGAGGTCATCAGAGCTCTATAGTCACTATAATCAGCTGCAGTAGCAGAGTCTATCCACCAGAGGTCATCAGAGCTCTATAATCACTATAATCAGCTGCAGTAGCAGAGTCTATCCACCAGGGGTCATCAGAGCTCCATATTCACTGTAATCATCTGCAGTAGCAGAGTCCATCCACCAGAGGTCATAAGAGCTCTATAGTCACTATAATCAGCTGCAGTAGCATTGTCTATCCACCAGAGGTCATCAAAGCTCTATATTCACTATAATCAGCTGCAGTAGCAGAGTCTATCCACCAGAGGTCATCAGAACTCTATAATCACTATAATCAGCTGCAGTAGCAGAGTCTATCCACCAGGGGTCATCAGAGCTCCATATTCACTGTAATCAGCTGCAGTAGCAGAGTCTATCCACCAGAGGTCATAAGAGCTCCATATTCACTGTAATCAGCTGCAGTAGCAGAGTCTATCCACCAGAGGTCATCAAAGCTCTATATTCACTATAATCAGCTGCAGTAGCAGAGTCTATCCACCAGGGGTCATCAGATCTCCATATTCACTATAATGAGCTGCAGTAGCAGAGTCCATCCGCCAGAGGTCATCAGATCTCCATATTCACTGTAATCAGCTGCAGTAGCAGAGTCTATCCACCAGAGGTCATCAGAGCTCTATAGTCACTATAATCAGCTGCAGTAGCAAAGTCTATCCACCAGAGGTCATCAGAGCTCTATAATCACTATAATCAGCTGCAGTAGCAGAGTCTATCCACCAGGGGTCATCAGATCTCCATATTCACTATAATGAACTGCAGTAGCAGAGTCCATCCACCAGAGGTCATCAGAGCTGTATATTCACTATAATCAGCTGCAGTAGCAGAGTCTATCCACCAGAGGTCAGCAGAGCTCTATAGTCACTATAATCAACTGCAGTAGCAGAGTCTATCCACCAGAGGTCATCAGAACTCTATAATCACTATAATCAGCTGCAGTAGCACCATCCACCAGAGGTCATCAGAGCTCTATAGTCACTATAATCAGCTGCAGTAGCATTGTATATCCACCAGAGGTCATCAGAGCTGTATATTCACTATAATCAGCTGCAGTAGCAGAGTCTATCCACCAGAGGTCATCAGAGCTCCATATTCACTGTAATCAGCTGCAGTAGCAGAGTCTATCCACCTGGGGTCATCAGAGCTCCATAGTCACTATAATCAGCTGCAGTAGCAGAGTCTATCCACCAGAGGTCATCAGAGCTGTATATGCACTATAATCAGCTGCAGTAGCAGAGTCTATCCACCAGAGGTGATCAGATCTCCATATTCACTATAATGAGCTGCAGTAGCAGAGTCTATCCACCAGAGGTCATCAGAGCTGTATATTCACTATAATCAGCTGCAGTAGCAGAGTCTATCCACCAGAGGCCATCAGAGCTCTATAATCACTGTAATCAGCTGCAGTAGCAGAGTCTATCCACCAGAGGTCATTAGAGCTGTATATTCACTATAATCAGCTGCAGTAGCAGATTCTATCCACCAGAGGTAATCAGAGCTCTATATGCACAATAATTAGCTGCAGTTGCAGAGTCTATCCACCAGAGGTCATCAGAGCTCCATATTCACTGTAATCAGCTGCAGTAGCAGAGTCTATCCAGCAGGGGTCATCAGAGCTCCATATTCACTGTAATCAGCTGCAGTAGCAGAGTCTATCCACCAGGGGTCATCAGAGCTCCATATTCACTGTAATCAGCTGCAGTAGCAGAGTCTATCCACCAGAGGTCATAAGAGCTCCATATTCACAGTAATCAGCTGCAGTAGCAGAGTCTATCCACCAGAGGTCATCAGAGCTCTATAGTCACTATAATCAGCTGCAGTTGCAGAGTCTATCCACCAGAGGTCATCAGAGCTCCATATTCACTATAATCAGCTGCAGTAGCAAAGTCTTTCCACCAGAGGTCATCAGAGCTCTATAATCACTATAATCAGCTGCAGTATCAGAGTCTATCCACCAGAGGTCATCAGAGCTCTATAGTCACTATAATCAGCTGCATTAGTAGAGTCTATCCACCAGGGGTCAGGAGAGCTCTATATTCACTGTCATCAGCTGCAGTAGCAGAGTCTATCCACCAGGGGTCATCAGAGCTGTATATTCACTATAATCAGCTGCAGTAACAGAGTCTATCAACCAAAGGTCATCAGAGCTGTATATGCACTATAATCAGCTGCAGTAGCAGAGTCTATCCACCAGAGGTCATCAGAGCTCTATAATCACTATAATCAGCTGCAGTAGCAGAGTCTATCCACCAAGGGTCATCAGATCTCCATATTCACTATAATGAGCTGCAGTAGCAGAGTCCATCCACCAGAGGTCATCAGAGCTGTATATTCACTATAATCAGCTGCAGTAGCAGAGTCTATCCACCAGAGGTCAGCAGAGCTCTATAGTCACTATAATCAACTGCAGTAGCAGATTCTATCCACCAGAGGTCATCAGAACTCTATAATCACTATAATCAGCTGCAGTAGCAGAGTCTATCCACCAGGGGTCATCAGAGCTCCATATTAACTGTAATCATCTGCAGTAGCAGAGTCCATCCACCAGAGGTCATCAGAGCTCTATAGTCACTATAATCAGCTGCAGTAGCATTGTCTATCCACCAGAGGTCATCAGAGCTGTATATTCACTATAATCAGCTGCAGTAGCAGAGTCTATCCACCAGAGGTCATCAGAGCTCCATATTCACTATAATCAGCTGCAGTAGCAGAGTCTATCCACCAGAGGTCATAAGAGCTCCATATTCACTGTAATCAGCTGCAGTAGCAGAGTCTATCCACCAGAGGTCATCAGAGCTCTATAGACACTATAATCAGCTGCAGTAGAAGAGTCTATCCACCAGAGGTCATCAGAGCTCCATATTCACTATAATCAGCTGCAGTAGCAAAGTCTTTCCACCAGAGGTCATCAGAGCTCCATATTCAATGTAATTAGCTGCAGGAGCAGAGTCTTTCCACCAGGGGTCTTCAGATCTCCATACTCACTATTATGAGCTGCAGTAGCAGAGTCTATCCACCAGGGGTCATCAGATCTCCATATTCACTAAAATGAGCTGCAGTAGCAGAGTCCATCCACCAGAGGTCATCAGAGCTCTATAGTCACTATAATCAGCTGCAGTAGCAGAGTCTATCCACCAGAGGTCATCAGAGCTGTATATGCACTATAATCAGCTGCAGTAGCAGAGTCTATCCACCAGGGGTCATCAGATCTCCATATTCACTATAATGAGCTGCAGTAGCAGAGTCCATCCACCAGAGGTCATCAGAGCTGTATATTCACTATAATCAGCTGCAGTAGCAGAGTCTATCCACCAGAGGTCAGCAGAGCTCTATAGTCACTATAATCAACTGCAGTAGCAGAGTCTATCCACCAGAGGTCATCAGAACTCTATAATCACTATAATCAGCTGCAGTAGCAGAGTCTATCCACCAGGGGTCATCAGAGCTCCATATTCACGGTAATCATCTGCAGTAGCAGAGTCCATCCACCAGAGGTCATCAGAGCTCTATAGTCACTATAATCAGCTGCAGTAGCATTGTCTATCCACCAGAGGTCATCAGAGCTGTATATTCACTATAATCAGCTGCAGTAGCAGAGTCTATCCACCAGAGGTCATCAGAGCTCCATATTCACTATAATCAGCTGCAGTAGCAGAGTCTATCCACCAGGGGTCATCAGAGCTCCATAGTCACTATAATCAGCTGCAGTAGCAGAGTCAATCCACCAGAGGTCATCAGAGCTGTATATGCACTATAATCAGCTGCAGTAGCAGAGTCTATCCACCAGAGGTCATCAGATCTCCATATTCACTATAATGAGCTGCAGTAGCAGAGTCTATCCACCAGAGGTCATCAGAGCTGTATATTCACTATAATCAGCTGCAGTAGCAGAGTCTATCCACCAGAGGTTATTAGAGCTCCATAATCACTATAATCAGCTGCAGTAGCAGAGTCTATCCACCAGAGGCCATCAGAGCTCTATAATCACTGTAATCAGCTGCAGTAGCAGAGCCTATCCACCAGAGGTCATCAGAGCTGTATATTCACTATAATCAGCTGCATTAGCAGATTCTATCCACCAGAGGTAATCAGAGCTCTATATGCACTATAATTAGCTGCAGTAGCAGAGTCTATCCACCAGGGGTCTGCAGAGCTCCATATTCACTGTAATCAGCTGCAGTAGCAGAGTCTATCCACCAGAGGTCATAAGAGCTCCATATTCACTGTAATCAGCTGCAGTAGCAGAGTCTATCCACCAGAGGTCATCAGAGCTCTATAGTCACTATAATCAGCTGCAGTAGCAGAGTCTATCCACCAGAGGTCATCAGAGCTCCATATTCACTATAATCAGCTGCAGTAGCAAAGTCTTTCCACCAGAGGTCATCAGAGCTGTATATGCACTATAATCAGCTGCAGTAGCAGAGTCTATCCACCAGAGGTAATCAGAGCTCTATATGCACAATAATTAGCTGCAGTTGCAGAGTCTATCCACCAGAGGTCATCAGAGCTCCATATTCACTGTAATCAGCTGCAGTAGCAGAGTCTATATAGCAGGGGTCATCAGAGCTGCATACTCACTGTAATCAGCTGCAGTAGCAGAGTCTATCCACCAGGGGTCATCAGAGCTCCATATTCACTGTAATCAGCTGCAGTAGCAGAGTCTATCCACCAGAGGTCATCAGATCTCCATATTCATGAGCTGCAGTAGCAGAGTCTATCCACCAGAGGTCATCAGAGCTGTATATTCACTATAATCAGCTGCAGTAGCAGAGTCTATCCACCAGAGGTCATCAGAGCTCTATAATCACTATAATCAGCTGCAGTAGCAGAGTCTATCCACCAGAGGCCATCAGAGCTGTATATTCACTATAATCAGCTGCAGTAGCAGAGTCTATCCAGCAGGGGGTCATCAGAGCTGCATATTCACTGTAATCAGCTGCAGTAGCAGAGTCTATCCACCAGGGGTCATCAGAGCTCCATATTCACTGTAATCAGCTGCAGTAACAGAGTCCATCCACCAGAGGTCATCAGAGCTGTATATGCACTATAATCAGCTGCAGTAGCAGTGTCTATCTATCAGAGGTCATCAGAGCTCTATAATCACTATAATCAGCTGCAGTAGCAGAATCTATCCACCAGAGGTCATCAGATCTCCATATTCACTATAATGAGCTGCAGTAGCAGAGTCTATCCACCAGAGGTCATCAGAGCTGTATATTCACTATAATCAGCTGCAGTAGCAGAGTCTATCCACCAGAGGTCATCAGAGCTCTATAATCACTATAATCAGCTGAAGTAGCAGAGTCTATCCACCAGAGGCCATCAGAGCTCTATAATCACTGTAATCAGCTGCAGTAGCAGAGTCTATCCACCAGAGGTCATCAGAACTGTATATTCACTATAATCAGCTGCAGTAGCAGATTCTATCCACCAGAGGTAATCAGAGCTCTATATGCACAATAATTAGCTGCAGTTGCAGAGTCTATTCACCAGACGTCATCAGAGCTCCATATTCACTGTAATCAGCTGCAGTAGCAGAGTCTATCCAGCAGGCGTCATCAGAGCTCCATATTCACTGTAATCAGCTGCAGTAGCAGAGTCTATCCACCAGGGGTCATCAGAGCTCCATATTCACTGTAATCAGCTGCAGTAGCAGAGTCTATCCACCAGAGGTCATAAGAGCTCCATATTCACTGTAATCAGCTGCAGTAGCAGAGTCCATCCACCAGAGGTCATCAGAGCTCTATAGTCACTATAATCAGCTGCAGTAGCTGAGTCTATCCAGCAGGGGTCAGGAGAGCTCTGTATTCACTGTAATCAGCTGCAGTAGCAGAGTCTATCCACCAGAGGTCATCAGAGCTGTATATTCACTATAATCAGCTGCAGAAACAGAGTCTATCCATCAGAGGTCAGCAGGGCTCAATATTCACTATAATCAGCTGCGGTAGCAGAGTCTATCCAGCAGAGGTCAGCAGGGCTCCATATTCACTATTATCAGCTGCAGTAGCAGAGTCTATCCACCAGAAGTCAGGAGAGCTCTATAGTCACTATAATCAGCTGCAGTAGCAGAGTCCATCCACCAGAGGTCATCAGAGCTCTATAGTCACTATAATCAGCTGCAGTAGCAGAGTCTATCCACCAGAAGTCAGGAGAGCTCTATAGTCACTATAATCAGCTGCAGTAGCAGAGTCCATCCACCAGAGGTCATCAGAGCTCTATAGTCACTATAATCAGCTGCAGTAGCAGTCTATCCACCAGAGGTCAGCAGAGCTCTATATGCACTATAATTAGCTGCAGTAGCAGAGTCTATCCAGCAGAGGTCATCAGAGCTGAATATTCACTATAATCCGCTGCAGTAGCAGAGTCCATCCACCAGAGGTCAGCAGAGCTCTATATGTACTATAATTAACTGCAGTAGCAGAGTCTATCCACCAGAGGTCATCAGAGCTCTATATGCACTATAATTAGCTGCAGTAGCATAGTCTATCCACCAGAGGTCATCAGAGCTCCATATTCAATGTAATTAGCTGCAGTAGCAGAGTCTTTCCACCAGGGGTCTGCAGATCTCCATATTCACTGTAATCAGCTGCAGTAGCAGAGTCTATCCACCAGAGGTCATTAGAGCTCCATATTCACTATAATCAGCTGCAGTAGCAGAGTCTATCCACCAGAGGTCATCAGAGCTCCATATTCACTGTAATCATCTGCAGTAGCAGAGTCCATCCACCAGAGGTCATCAGAGCTGTATATGCACTATCATCGGCTGCAGTAGCAGAATCTATCCACCAGAGGTCATCAGAGCACTATTATAACTATGGTCAGCTGCAGTAGCAGAGTCTATCCACCAGAGGTCATCTGAGCTCCATATTCACTGTAATCAGCTGCAGTAGCAGAGTCCATCCACCAGAGGTCATCAGAGCTGTATATGCACTATAATCAGCTGCAGTAGCAGTGTCTATCCATCAGAGGTCATCAGAGCTCTATAATCACTATAATCAGCTGCAGTAGCAGAATCTATCCACCAGAGGTCATCAGATCTCCATATTCACTATAATGAGCTGCAGTAGCAGAGTCTATCCACCAGAGGTCATCAGAGCTGTATATTCACTATAATCAGCTGCAGTAGCAGAGTCTATCCACCAGAGGTCATCAGAGCTCTATAATCACTATAATCAGCTGAAGTAGCAGAGTCTATCCACCAGAGGCCATCAGAGCTCTATAATCACTGTAATCAGCTGCAGTAGCAGAGTCTATCCACCAGAGGTCATCAGAACTGTATATTCACTATAATCAGCTGCAGTAGCAGATTCTATCCACCAGAGGTAATCAGAGCTCTATATGCACAATAATTAGCTGCAGTTGCAGAGTCTATCCACCAGACGTCATCAGAGCTCCATATTCACTGTAATCAGCTGCAGTAGCAGAGTCTATCCAGCAGGCGTCATCAGAGCTCCATATTCACTGTAATCAGCTGCAGTAGCAGAGTCTATCCACCAGGGGTCATCAGAGCTCCATATTCACTGTAATCAGCTGCAGTAGCAGAGTCTATCCACCAGAGGTCATAAGAGCTCCATATTCACTGTAATCAGCTGCAGTAGCAGAGTCCATCCACCAGAGGTCATCAGATCTCCATATTCACTATAATGAGCTGCAGTAGCAGAGTCTATCCACCAGAGGTCATCAGAGCTGTATATTCACTATAATCAGCTGCAGTAGCAGAGTCTATCCACCAGAGGTCATCAGAGCTCTATAATCACTATAATCAGCTGAAGTAGCAGAGTCTATCCACCAGAGGCCATCAGAGCTCTATAATCACTGTAATCAGCTGCAGTAGCAGAGTCTATCCACCAGAGGTCATCAGAACTGTATATTCACTATAATCAGCTGCAGTAGCAGATTCTATCCACCAGAGGTAATCAGAGCTCTATATGCACAATAATTAGCTGCAGTTGCAGAGTCTATCCACCAGACGTCATCAGAGCTCCATATTCACTGTAATCAGCTGCAGTAGCAGAGTCTATCCAGCAGGCGTCATCAGAGCTCCATATTCACTGTAATCAGCTGCAGTAGCAGAGTCTATCCACCAGGGGTCATCAGAGCTCCATATTCACTGTAATCAGCTGCAGTAGCAGAGTCTATCCACCAGAGGTCATAAGAGCTCCATATTCACTGTAATCAGCTGCAGTAGCAGAGTCCATCCACCAGAGGTCATCAGAGCTCTATAGTCACTATAATCAGCTGCAGTAGCTGAGTCTATCCAGCAGGGGTCAGGAGAGCTCTGTATTCACTGTAATCAGCTGCAGTGGCAGAGTCTATCCACCAGAGGTCATCAGAGCTGTATATTCACTATAATCAGCTGCAGAAACAGAGTCTATCCATCAGAGGTCAGCAGGGCTCAATATTCACTATAATCAGCTGCGGTAGCAGAGTCTATCCAGCAGAGGTCAGCAGGGCTCCATATTCACTATTATCAGCTGCAGTAGCAGAGTCTATCCACCAGAAGTCAGGAGAGCTCTATAGTCACTATAATCAGCTGCAGTAGCAGAGTCCATCCACCAGAGGTCATCAGAGCTCTATAGTCACTATAATCAGCTGCAGTAGCAGAGTCTATCCACCAGAGGTCATCAGAGCTGTATATTCACTATAATCAGCTGCAGTAGCAGAGTCTATCCACCAGAGGTCAGCAGAGCTCTATATGCACTGTCATCAGCTGCAGTAGCAGAGTCTATCCACCAGGGGTCATCAGAGCTGTATATTCACTATAATCAGCTGCAGTAACAGAGTCTATCAACCAAACGTCATCAGAGCTGTATATGCACTATAATCAGCTGCAGTAGCAGAGTCTATCCACCAGAGGTCATCAGAGCTCTATAATCACTATAATCAGCTGCAGTAGCAGAGTCTATCCACCAAGGGTCATCAGATCTCCATATTCACTATAATGAGCTGCAGTAGCAGAGTCCATCCACCAGAGGTCATCAGAGCTGTATATTCACTATAATCAGCTGCAGTAGCAGAGTCTATCCACCAGAGGTCAGCAGAGCTCTATAGTCACTATAATCAACTGCAGTAGCAGATTCTATCCACCAGAGGTCATCAGAACTCTATAATCACTATAATCAGCTGCAGTAGCAGAGTCTATCCACCAGGGGTCATCAGAGCTCCATATTAACTGTAATCATCTGCAGTAGCAGAGTCCATCCACCAGAGGTCATCAGAGCTCTATAGTCACTATAATCAGCTGCAGTAGCATTGTCTATCCACCAGAGGTCATCAGAGCTGTATATTCACTATAATCAGCTGCAGTAGCAGAGTCTATCCACCAGAGGTCATCAGAGCTCCATATTCACTATAATCAGCTGCAGTAGCAGAGTCTATCCACCAGAGGTCATAAGAGCTCCATATTCACTGTAATCAGCTGCAGTAGCAGAGTCTATCCACCAGAGGTCATCAGAGCTCTATAGACGCTATAATCAGCTGCAGTAGAAGAGTCTATCCACCAGAGGTCATCAGAGCTCCATATTCACTATAATCAGCTGCAGTAGCAAAGTCTTTCCACCAGAGGTCATCAGAGCTCCATATTCAATGTAATTAGCTGCAGGAGCAGAGTCTTTCCACCAGGGGTCTTCAGATCTCCATACTCACTATTATGAGCTGCAGTAGCAGAGTCTATCCACCAGGGGTCATCAGATCTCCATATTCACTAAAATGAGCTGCAGTAGCAGAGTCCATCCACCAGAGGTCATCAGAGCTCTATAGTCACTATAATCAGCTGCAGTAGCAGAGTCTATCCACCAGAGGTCATCAGAGCTGTATATGCACTATAATCAGCTGCAGTAGCAGAGTCTATCCACCAGGGGTCATCAGATCTCCATATTCACTATAATGAGCTGCAGTAGCAGAGTCCATCCACCAGAGGTCATCAGAGCTGTATATTCACTATAATCAGCTGCAGTAGCAGAGTATATCCACCAGAGGTCAGCAGAGCTCTATAGTCACTATAATCAACTGCAGTAGCAGAGTCTATCCACCAGAGGTCATCAGAACTCTATAATCACTATAATCAGCTGCAGTAGCAGAGTCTATCCACCAGGGGTCATCAGAGCTCCATATTCACGGTAATCATCTGCAGTAGCAGAGTCCATCCACCAGAGGTCATCAGAGCTCTATAGTCACTATAATCAGCTGCAGTAGCATTGTCTATCCACCAGAGGTCATCAGAGCTGTATATTCACTATAATCAGCTGCAGTAGCAGAGTCTATCCACCAGAGGTCATCAGAGCTCCATATTCACTATAATCAGCTGCAGTAGCAGAGTCTATCCACCAGGGGTCATCAGAGCTCCATAGTCACTATAATCAGCTGCAGTAGCAGAGTCAATCCACCAGAGGTCATCAGAGCTGTATATGCACTATAATCAGCTGCAGTAGCAGAGTCTATCCACCAGAGGTCATCAGATCTCCATATTCACTATAATGAGCTGCAGTAGCAGAGTCTATCCACCAGAGGTCATCAGAGCTGTATATTCACTATAATCAGCTGCAGTAGCAGAGTCTATCCACCAGAGGTCATTAGAGCTCCATAATCACTATAATCAGCTGCAGTAGCAGAGTCTATCCACCAGAGGCCATCAGAGCTCTATAATCACTGTAATCAGCTGCAGTAGCAGAGCCTATCCACCAGAGGTCATCAGAGCTGTATATTCACTATAATCAGCTGCATTAGCAGATTCTATCCACCAGAGGTAATCAGAGCTCTATATGCACTATAATTAGCTGCAGTAGCAGAGTCTATCCACCAGGGGTCTGCAGAGCTCCATATTCACTGTAATCAGCTGCAGTAGCAGAGTCTATCCACCAGAGGTCATAAGAGCTCCATATTCACTGTAATCAGCTGCAGTAGCAGAGTCTATCCACCAGAGGTCATCAGAGCTCTATAGTCACTATAATCAGCTGCAGTAGCAGAGTCTATCCACCAGAGGTCATCAGAGCTCCATATTCACTATAATCAGCTGCAGTAGCAAAGTCTTTCCACCAGAGGTCATCAGAGCTGTATATGCACTATAATCAGCTGCAGTAGCAGAGTCTATCCACCAGAGGTAATCAGAGCTCTATATGCACAATAATTAGCTGCAGTTGCAGAGTCTATCCACCAGAGGTCATCAGAGCTCCATATTCACTGTAATCAGCTGCAGTAGCAGAGTCTATATAGCAGGGGTCATCAGAGCTGCATACTCACTGTAATCAGCTGCAGTAGCAGAGTCTATCCACCAGGGGTCATCAGAGCTCCATATTCACTGTAATCAGCTGCAGTAGCAGAGTCTATCCACCAGAGGTCATCAGATCTCCATATTCATGAGCTGCAGTAGCAGAGTCTATCCACCAGAGGTCATCAGAGCTGTATATTCACTATAATCAGCTGCAGTAGCAGAGTCTATCCACCAGAGGTCATCAGAGCTCTATAATCACTATAATCAGCTGCAGTAGCAGAGTCTATCCACCAGAGGCCATCAGAGCTGTATATTCACTATAATCAGCTGCAGTAGCAGAGTCTATCCAGCAGGGGTCATCAGAGCTGCATATTCACTGTAATCAGCTGCAGTAGCAGAGTCTATCCACCAGGGGTCATCAGAGCTCCATATTCACTGTAATCAGCTGCAGTAACAGAGTCCATCCACCAGAGGTCATCAGAGCTGTATATGCACTATAATCAGCTGCAGTAGCAGTGTCTATCTATCAGAGGTCATCAGAGCTCTATAATCACTATAATCAGCTGCAGTAGCAGAATCTATCCACCAGAGGTCATCAGATCTCCATATTCACTATAATGAGCTGCAGTAGCAGAGTCTATCCACCAGAGGTCATCAGAGCTGTATATTCACTATAATCAGCTGCAGTAGCAGAGTCTATCCACCAGAGGTCATCAGAGCTCTATAATCACTATAATCAGCTGAAGTAGCAGAGTCTATCCACCAGAGGCCATCAGAGCTCTATAATCACTGTAATCAGCTGCAGTAGCAGAGTCTATCCACCAGAGGTCATCAGAACTGTATATTCACTATAATCAGCTGCAGTAGCAGATTCTATCCACCAGAGGTAATCAGAGCTCTATATGCACAATAATTAGCTGCAGTTGCAGAGTCTATTCACCAGACGTCATCAGAGCTCCATATTCACTGTAATCAGCTGCAGTAGCAGAGTCTATCCAGCAGGCGTCATCAGAGCTCCATATTCACTGTAATCAGCTGCAGTAGCAGAGTCTATCCACCAGGGGTCATCAGAGCTCCATATTCACTGTAATCAGCTGCAGTAGCAGAGTCTATCCACCAGAGGTCATAAGAGCTCCATATTCACTGTAATCAGCTGCAGTAGCAGAGTCCATCCACCAGAGGTCATCAGAGCTCTATAGTCACTATAATCAGCTGCAGTAGCTGAGTCTATCCAGCAGGGGTCAGGAGAGCTCTGTATTCACTGTAATCAGCTGCAGTAGCAGAGTCTATCCACCAGAGGTCATCAGAGCTGTATATTCACTATAATCAGCTGCAGAAACAGAGTCTATCCATCAGAGGTCAGCAGGGCTCAATATTCACTATAATCAGCTGCGGTAGCAGAGTCTATCCAGCAGAGGTCAGCAGGGCTCCATATTCACTATTATCAGCTGCAGTAGCAGAGTCTATCCACCAGAAGTCAGGAGAGCTCTATAGTCACTATAATCAGCTGCAGTAGCAGAGTCCATCCACCAGAGGTCATCAGAGCTCTATAGTCACTATAATCAGCTGCAGTAGCAGAGTCTATCCACCAGAAGTCAGGAGAGCTCTATAGTCACTATAATCAGCTGCAGTAGCAGAGTCCATCCACCAGAGGTCATCAGAGCTCTATAGTCACTATAATCAGCTGCAGTAGCAGTCTATCCACCAGAGGTCAGCAGAGCTCTATATGCACTATAATTAGCTGCAGTAGCAGAGTCTATCCAGCAGAGGTCATCAGAGCTGAATATTCACTATAATCCGCTGCAGTAGCAGAGTCCATCCACCAGAGGTCAGCAGAGCTCTATATGTACTATAATTAACTGCAGTAGCAGAGTCTATCCACCAGAGGTCATCAGAGCTCTATATGCACTATAATTAGCTGCAGTAGCATAGTCTATCCACCAGAGGTCATCAGAGCTCCATATTCAATGTAATTAGCTGCAGTAGCAGAGTCTTTCCACCAGGGGTCTGCAGATCTCCATATTCACTGTAATCAGCTGCAGTAGCAGAGTCTATCCACCAGAGGTCATTAGAGCTCCATATTCACTATAATCAGCTGCAGTAGCAGAGTCTATCCACCAGAGGTCATCAGAGCTCCATATTCACTGTAATCATCTGCAGTAGCAGAGTCCATCCACCAGAGGTCATCAGAGCTGTATATGCACTATCATCGGCTGCAGTAGCAGAATCTATCCACCAGAGGTCATCAGAGCACTATTATAACTATGGTCAGCTGCAGTAGCAGAGTCTATCCACCAGAGGTCATCTGAGCTCCATATTCACTGTAATCAGCTGCAGTAGCAGAGTCCATCCACCAGAGGTCATCAGAGCTGTATATGCACTATAATCAGCTGCAGTAGCAGTGTCTATCCATCAGAGGTCATCAGAGCTCTATATTCACTATAATGAGCTGCAGTAGCAGAGTCTATCCACCAGAGGTCATCAGAGCTGTATATTCACTATAATCAGCTGCAGTAGCAGAGTCTATCCACCAGAGGTCATCAGAGCTCTATAATCACTATAATCAGCTGAAGTAGCAGAGTCTATCCACCAGAGGCCATGAGAGCTCTATAATCACTGTAATCAGCTGCAGTAGCAGAGTCTATCCACCAGAGGTCATCAGAACTGTATATTCACTATAATCAGCTGCAGTAGCAGATTCTATCCACCAGAGGTAATCAGAGCTCTATATGCACAATAATTAGCTGCAGTTGCAGAGTCTATCCACCAGACGTCATCAGAGCTCCATATTCACTGTAATCAGCTGCAGTAGCAGAGTCTATCCAGCAGGCGTCATCAGAGCTCCATATTCACTGTAATCAGCTGCAGTAGCAGAGTCTATCCACCAGGGGTCATCAGAGCTCCATATTCACTGTAATCAGCTGCAGTAGCAGAGTCTATCCACCAGAGGTCATAAGAGCTCCATATTCACTGTAATCAGCTGCAGTAGCAGAGTCCATCCACCAGAGGTCATCAGATCTCCATATTCACTATAATGAGCTGCAGTAGCAGAGTCTATCCACCAGAGGTCATCAGAGCTGTATATTCACTATAATCAGCTGCAGTAGCAGAGTCTATCCACCAGAGGTCATCAGAGCTCTATAATCACTATAATCAGCTGAAGTAGCAGAGTCTATCCACCAGAGGCCATCAGAGCTCTATAATCACTGTAATCAGCTGCAGTAGCAGAGTCTATCCACCAGAGGTCATCAGAACTGTATATTCACTATAATCAGCTGCAGTAGCAGATTCTATCCACCAGAGGTAATCAGAGCTCTATATGCACAATAATTAGCTGCAGTTGCAGAGTCTATCCACCAGACGTCATCAGAGCTCCATATTCACTGTAATCAGCTGCAGTAGCAGAGTCTATCCAGCAGGCGTCATCAGAGCTCCATATTCACTGTAATCAGCTGCAGTAGCAGAGTCTATCCACCAGGGGTCATCAGAGCTCCATATTCACTGTAATCAGCTGCAGTAGCAGAGTCTATCCACCAGAGGTCATAAGAGCTCCATATTCACTGTAATCAGCTGCAGTAGCAGAGTCCATCCACCAGAGGTCATCAGAGCTCTATAGTCACTATAATCAGCTGCAGTAGCTGAGTCTATCCAGCAGGGGTCAGGAGAGCTCTGTATTCACTGTAATCAGCTGCAGTGGCAGAGTCTATCCACCAGAGGTCATCAGAGCTGTATATTCACTATAATCAGCTGCAGAAACAGAGTCTATCCATCAGAGGTCAGCAGGGCTCAATATTCACTATAATCAGCTGCGGTAGCAGAGTCTATCCAGCAGAGGTCAGCAGGGCTCCATATTCACTATTATCAGCTGCAGTAGCAGAGTCTATCCACCAGAAGTCAGGAGAGCTCTATAGTCACTATAATCAGCTGCAGTAGCAGAGTCCATCCACCAGAGGTCATCAGAGCTCTATAGTCACTATAATCAGCTGCAGTAGCAGAGTCTATCCACCAGAGGTCATCAGAGCTGTATATTCACTATAATCAGCTGCAGTAGCAGAGTCTATCCACCAGAGGTCAGCAGAGCTCTATATGCACTATAATTAACTGAAGTAGCAGAGTCTATCCACCAGAGGTCATCAGAGCTGTATATTCACTATAATCAGCTGCAGTAGCAAAGTCCATCCACCAGAGGTCATCAGAGCTCTATAGTCACTATAATCAGCTGCAGTAGCAGAGTCTATCCACCAGAGGTCATCAGAGCTGTATACTCACTATAATCAGCTGCAGTAGCAGAGTCTATCCACCAGGGGTCTGCAGATCTCCATATTCACTGTAATCAGCTGCAGTAGCAGTCTATCCACCAGAGGTCAGCAGAGCTCTATATGCACTATAATTAGCTGCAGTAGCAGAGTCTATCCACCAGAGGTCATCAGAGCTCCATATTCACTGTAATCAGCTGCAGTAGCAGAGTCCATCCACCAGAGGTCAGCAGAGCTCTATATGTACTATAATTAGCTGCAGTAGCAGAGTCTATCCACCAGAGGTCATCAGAGCTCCATATTCACTGTAATCAGCTGCAGTAGCAGAGTCTATCCACCAGGGGTCTGCAGATCTCCATATTCACTGTAATCAGCTGCAGTAGCAGAGTCTATCCACCAGAGGTCATTAGAGCTCCATATTCACTATAATCAGCTGCAGTAGCAGAGTCTATCCACCAGAGGTCATCAGAGCTCTATATTGATTATAATCAGCTGCAGTAGCAGAGTATATCCACCAGAGGTCATCAGAGCTCTATATTCACTATAATCAGCTGCAGTAGCAGAATCTATCCACCAGAGGTCATCAGAGCTCTATAGTCACTATAATCAGCTGCAGTAGCAGAGTCTATCCACCAGAGGTCATTAGAGCTCCATATTCACTATAATCAGCTGCAGTAGCAGAGTCTATCCACCAGAGGTCATCAGAGCTCTATATTCATTATAATCAGCTGCAGTAGCAGAGTCTATCCACCAGAGGACATCAGAGCTCTATAGTGACTATAATCAGCTGCAGTAGCAGAGTTTATCCACCAGAGGTCATCAGAGCTCTATAATTGCAATAATCAGCTGCAGTAGCAGAGTCTATCCACCAGAGGTCATCAAAGCTCTATATTCACTATAATCAGCTGCAGTAGCAGAGTCTATCCACCAGGGGTCATCAGATCTCCATATTCACTATAATGAGCTGCAGTAGCAGAGTCCATCCACCAGAGGTCATCAGATCTCCATATTCACTGTAATCAGCTGCAGTAGCAGAGTCTATCCACCAGAGGTCATCAGAGCTCTATAGTCACTATAATCAGCTGCAGTAGCAGAGTCTATCCACCAGAGGTCATCAGAGCTCTATAATCACTATAAACAGCTGCAGTAGCAGAGTCTATCCACCAGGGGTCATCAGATCTCTATATTCACTATAATGAGCTGCAGTAGCAGAGTCCATCCACCAGAGGTCATCAGAGCTCTATAATCACTATAATCAGCTGCAGTAGCAGAGTCTATCCACCAGAGGTCATCAGAGCTGTATATTCACTATAATCAGCTGCAGTAGCAGAGTCTATCCACCAGAGGTCAGCAGAGCTCTATATGTACTATAATTAACTGAAGTAGCAGAGTCTATCCAAAAGAGGTCATCAGAACTGTATATTCACTATAATCAGCTGCAATAGCAGAGTCTATCCACCAGAGCTCATCAGAGCTCCATATTCACTGTAATCAGCTGTAGTAGCAGTCTATCCACCAGAGGTCAGCAGAGCTCTATATGCACTATAATTAACTGCAGTAGCAGAGTCTATCCACCAGAGGTCATCAGAGCTGTATATTCACTATAATCAGCTGCAGTAGCAGAGTCCATCCACCAGAGGTCAGCAGTGCTCTATATGTACTATAATTAACTGCAGTACCAGAGTCTATCCACCAGAGGTCATCAGAGCTCTATATGCACTATAATTAGCTGCAGTAGCATAGTCTATCCACCAGAGGTCTTCAGAGCTCCATATTCAATGTAATTAGCTGCAGTAGCAGAGTCTTTCCACCAGGGGTCTTCAGATCTCCATATTCACTATAATGAGCTGCAGTAGCAGAGTCTATCCACCAGGGGTCTGCAGATTTCCATATTCAATGTAATCAGCTGCAGTAGCAGAGTCTATCCACCAGAGGTCATTAGAGCTCCTTATTCACTATAATCAGCTGCAGTAGCAGAGTCTATCCACCAGAGGTCATCAGAGCTCTATATTCATTATAATCAGCTGCAGTAGCAGAGTCTATCCACCAGAGGTCATCAGAGCTCTATAGTCACTATAATCAGCTGCAGTAGCAGAGTCTATCCACCAGAGGTCATCAGAGCTCTATAATCGCTATAATCAGCTCCAGTAGCAGAGTCTATCCACCAGAGGTCATCAGAGCTGTATATTCACTATAATCAGCTGCAGTAGCAGATTCTATCCACCAGAGGTAATCAGAGCTCTATATGCACAATAATTAGCTGCAGTTGCAGAGTCTATCCACCAGAGGTCATCAGAGCTCCATATTCACTGTAATCAGCTGCAGTAGAAGAGTCTATCCAGCAGGGGTCATCAGAGCTCCATATTCACTGTAATCAGCTGCAGTAGCAGAACCTATCCACCAGGGGTCATCAGAGCTCCATATTCACTGTAATCAGCTGCAGTAGCAGAGTCTATCCACCAGAGGTCATAAGAGCTCCATATTCACTGTAATCAGCTGCAGTAGCAGAGTCTATCCACCAGAGGTCATCAGAGCTCTATAGTCACTATAATCAGCTGCAGTAGCAGAGTCTATCCACCAGAGGTCATTAGAGCTCCATATTCACTATAATGAGCTGCAGTAGCAGAGTCCATCCACCAGAGATCATCAGAGCTGTTTATTCACTATAATCAGCTGCAGTAGCAGAGTCCATCCACCAGAGGTCAGCAGAGCTCTATATGTACTATAATTAACTGCAGTACCAGAGTCTATCCACCAGAGGTCATCAGAGCTCTATATGCACTATAATTAGCTGCAGTAGCATAGTCTATCCACCAGAGGTCTTCAGAGCTCCATATTCAATGTAATTAGCTGCAGTAGCAGAGTCTTTCCACCAGGGGTCTTCAGATCTCCATATTCACTATAATGAGCTGCAGTAGCAGAGTCTATCCACCAGGGGTCTGCAGATTTCCATATTCACTGTAATCAGCTGCAGTGGCAGAGTCTATCCACTAGAGGTCATTAGAGCTCCTTATTCACTATAATCAGCTGCAGTAGCAGAGTCTATCCACCAGAGGTCATCAGAGCTCTATATTCATTATAATCAGCTGCAGCAGCAGAGTCGATCCACCAGAGGTCATCAGAGCTCTATAGTCACTATAATCAGCTGCAGTAGCAGAGTCTATCCACCAGAGGTCATCAGAGCTCTATAATCGCTATAATCAGCTCCAGTAGCATTGTATATCCACCAGAGGTCATCAGAGCTGTATATTCACTATAATCAGCTGCAGTAGCAGAGTCTATCCACCAGAGGTCATCAGAGCTCTATATTCACTATATTGAGCTGCAGTAGCAGAGTCTATCCACCAGGGGTCAGCAGAGCTGTATAATCACTATAATCAGCTGCAGTAGCAGAGTCTATCCACTAGAGGTCATCAGAGCTCCATATTCACTGTAATCATCTGCAGTAGCAGAGTCCATCCACCAGAGGTCATCAGAGCTGTATATGCACTATCATCGGCTGCAGTAGCAGAATCTATCCACCAGAGGTCATCAGAGCACTATTATAACTATAGTCAGCTGCAGTAGCAGAGTCTATCCACCAGAGGTCATCAGAGCTCCATATTCACTGTAATCAGCTGCAGTAACAGAGTCCATCCACCAGAGGTCATCAGAGCTGTATATGCACTATAATCAGCTGCAGTAGCAGTGTCTATCTATCAGAGGTCATCAGAGCTCTATAATCACTATAATCAGCTGCAGTAGCAGAGTCCATCCACCAGAGGTCATCAGAGCTCTATAGTCACTATAATCAGCTGCAGTAGCTGAGTCTATCCAGCAGGGGTCAGGAGAGCTCTGTATTCACTGTAATCAGCTGCAGTAGCAGAGTCTATCCACCAGAGGTCATCAGAGCTGTATATTCACTATAATCAGCTGCAGAAACAGAGTCTATCCATCAGAGGTCAGCAGGGCTCAATATTCACTATAATCAGCTGCGGTAGCAGAGTCTATCCAGCAGAGGTCAGCAGGGCTCCATATTCACTATTATCAGCTGCAGTAGCAGAGTCTATCCACCAGAAGTCAGGAGAGCTCTATAGTCACTATAATCAGCTGCAGTAGCAGAGTCCATCCACCAGAGGTCATCAGAGCTCTATAGTCACTATAATCAGCTGCAGTAGCAGAGTCTATCCACCAGAGGTCATCAGAGCTCCATATTCACTGTAATCAGCTGCAGTAGCAGTCTATCCACCAGAGGTCAGCAGAGCTCTATATGCACTATAATTAGCTGCATTAGCAGAGTCTATCCAGCAGAGGTCATCAGAGCTGAATATTCACTATAATCAGCTGCAGTAGCAGAGTCCATCCACCAGAGGTCAGCAGAGCTCTATATGTACTATAATTAACTGCAGTAGCAGAGTCTATCCACCAGAGGTCATCAGAGCTCTATATGCACTATAATTAGCTGCAGTAGCATAGTCTATCCACCAGAGGTCATCAGAGCTCCATATTCAATGTAATTAGCTGCAGTAGCAGAGTCTTTCCACCAGGGGTCTGCAGATCTCCATATTCACTGTAATCAGCTGCAGTAGCAGAGTCTATCCACCAGAGGTCATTAGAGCTCCATATTCACTATAATCAGCTGCAGTAGCAGAGTCTATCCACCAGAGGTCATCAGAGCTCTATAGTCACTATAATCAGCTGCATTAGCAGAGTCTATCCACCAGGGGTCAGGAGAGCTCTATATTCACTGTAATCAGCTGCAGTAGCAGAGTCTATCCACCAGGGGTCATCAGAGCTGTATATTCACTATAATCAGCTGCAGTAACAGAGTCTATCAACCAACGGTCATCAGAGCTGTATATGCACTATAATCAGCTGCAGTAGCAGAGTCTATCCATCAGAGGTCATCAGAGCTCCATATTCACTATAATCAACTGCAGTAGCAGAGTCCATCCACCAGAGGTCATCAGAGCTCCATATTCACTGTAATCAGCTGCAGTAGCAGAGTCTATCCACCAGAGGTCATCAGAGCTCTATATTCACTATATTGAGCTGCAGTAGCAGAGTCTATCCACCAGGGGTCAGCAGAGCTGTATAATCACTATAATCAGCTTCAGTAGCAGAGTCTATCCACCAGAGGTCATCAGAGCTCCATATTCACTGTAATCATCTGCAGTAGCAGAGTCCATCCACCAGAGGTCATCAGAGCTGTATATGCACTATCATCGGCTGCAGTAGCAGAATCTATCCACCAGAGGTCATCAGAGCACTATTATAACTATGGTCAGCTGCAGTAGCAGAGTCTATCCACCAGAGGTCATCAGAGCTCCATATTCACTGTAATCAGCTGCAGTAGCAGAGTCCATCCACCAGAGGTCATCAGAGCTGTATATGCACTATAATCAGCTGCAGTAGCAGTGTCTATCCATCAGAGGTCATCAGAGCTCTATAATCACTATAATCAGCTGCAGTAGCAGAATCTATCCACCAGAGGTCATCAGATCTCCATATTCACTATAATGAGCTGCAGTAGCAGAGTTATCCAACAGAGGTCATCAGAGCTGTATATTCACTATAATCAGCTGCAGTAGCAGAGTCTATCCACCAGAGGTCATCAGAGCTCTATAATCACTATAATCAGCTGAAGTAGCAGAGTCTATCCACCAGAGGCCATCAGAGCTCTATAATCACTGTAATCAGCTGCAGTAGCAGAGTCTATCCACCAGAGGTCATCAGAACTGTATATTCACTATAATCAGCTGCAGTAGCAGATTCTATCCACCAGAGGTAATCAGAGCTCTATATGCACAATAATTAGCTGCAGTTGCAGAGTCTATCCACCAGACGTCATCAGAGCTCCATATTCACTGTAATCAGCTGCAGTAGCAGAGTCTATCCAGCAGGCATCATCAGAGCTCCATATTCACTGTAATCAGCTGCAGTAGCAGAGTCTATCCACCAGGGGTCATCAGAGCTCCATGTTCACTGTAATCAGCTGCAGTAGCAGAGTCTATCCACCAGAGGTCATCAGAGCTCTATATGCACTACAATTAGCTGCAGTAGCAGAGTCTATCCACCAGAGGTCATCAGAGCTCCATATTCAATGTAATTAGCTGCAGTAGCAGAGTCTTTCCACCAGGGGTCTTCAGATCTCCATATTCACTACAATAAGCTGCAGTAGCAGAGTCTATCCACCAGGGGTCTGCAGAGCTCCATATTCACTGTAATCAGCTGCAGTAGCAGAGTCTATCCACCAGAGGTCATAAGAGCTCCATATTCACTGTAATCAGCTGCAGTAGCAGAGTCTATCCACCAGAGGTCATCAGAGCTCTATAGTCACTATAATCAGCTGCAGTAGCAGAGTCTATCCACCAGAGGTCATCAGAGCTCCATATTCACTATAATCAGCTGCAGTAGCAAAGTCTTTCCACCAGAGGTCATCAGAGCTCCATATTCAATGTAATTAGCTGCAGGAGCAGAGTCTTTCCACCAGGGGTCTTCAGATCTCCATATTCACTATTATGAGCTGCAGTAGCAGAGTCTATCCACCAGGGGTCATCAGATCTCCATATTCACTATAATGAGCTGCAGTAGCAGAGTCCATCCACCAGAGGTCATCAGATCTCCATATTCACTGTAATCAGCTGCAGTAGCAGAGTCTATCCACCAGAGGTCATCAGAGCTCTATAGTCACTATAATCAGCTGCAGTAGCAGAGTCTATCCACCAGAGGTCATCAGAGCTGTATATGCACTATAATCAGCTGCAGTAGCAGAGTCTATCCACCAGGGGTCATCAGATCTCCATATTCACTATAATGAGCTGCAGTAGCAGAGTCCATCCACCAGAGGTCATCAGAGCTGTATATTCACTATAATCAGCTGCAGTAGCAGAGTCTATCCACCAGAGGTCAGCAGAGCTCTATAGTCACTATAATCAACTGCAGTAGCAGAGTCTATCCACCAGAGGTCATCAGAACTCTATAATCACTATAATCAGCTGCAGTAGCAGAGTCTATCCACCAGGGGTCATCAGAGCTCCATATTCACTGTAATCATCTGCAGTAGCAGAGTCCATCCACCAGAGGTCATCAGAGCTCTATAGTCACTATAATGAGCTGCAGTAGCATTGTCTATCCACCAGAGGTCATCAGAGCTGTATATTCACTATAATCAGCTGCAGTAGCAGAGTCTATCCACCAGAGGTCATCAGAGCTCCATATTCACTATAATCAGCTGCAGTAGCAGAGTCTATCCACCAGGGGTCACCAGAGCTCCATAGTCACTATAATCAGCTGCAGTAGCAGAGTCTATCCACCAGAGGTCATCAGAGCTGTATATGCACTATATTCAGCTGCAGTAGCAGAGTCTATCCACCAGAGGTCATCAGATCTCCATATTCACTATAATGAGCTGCAGTAGCAGAGTCTATCCACCAGAGGTCATCAGAGCTGTATATTCACTATAATCAGCTGCAGTAGCAGAGTCTATCCACCAGAGGTCATTAGAGCTCCATAATCACTATAATCAGCTGCAGTAGCAGAGTCTATCCACCTTAGGCCATCAGAGCTCTATAATCACTGTAATCAGCTGCAGTAGCAGAGCCTATCCACCAGAGGTCATCAGAGCTGTATATTCACTATAATCAGCTGCATTAGCAGATTCTATCCACCAGAGGTAATCAGAGCTCTATATGCACTATAATTAGCTGCAGTAGCAGAGTCTGTCCACCAGAGGTCATCAGAGCTCCATATTCAATGTAATTAGCTGCAGTAGCAGAGTCTTTCCACCAGGGGTCTTCAGATCTCCATATTCACTATAATGAGCTGCAGTAGCAGAGTCTATCCACCAGGGGTCTGCAGAGCTCCATATTCACTGTAATCAGCTGCAGTAGCAGAGTCTATCCACCAGAGGTCATAAGAGCTCCATATTCACTGTAATCAGCTGCAGTAGCAGAGTCTATCCACCAGAGGTCATCAGAGCTCTATAGTCACTATAATCAGCTGCAGTAGCAGAGTCTATCCACCAGAGGTCATCAGAGCTCCATATTCACTATAATCAGCTGCAGTAGCAAAGTCTTTCCACCAGAGGTCATCAGAGCTCCATATTCAATGTAATTAGCTGCAGTAGCAGAGTCTTTCCACCAGGGGTCTTCAGATCTCCATATTAACTATTATGAGCTGCAGTAGCAGAGTCTATCCACCAGGGGTCATCAGATCTCCATATTCACTATAATGAGCTGCAGTAGCAGAGTCCATCCACCAGAGGTCATCAGATCTCCATATTCACTATAATGAGCTGCACTAGCAGAGTCTATCCACCAGAGGTCATCAGAGCTGTATATTCACTATAATCAGCTGCAGTAGCAGAGTCTATCCACCAGAGGTCATCAGAGCTCTATAATCACTATAATCAGCTGCAGTAGCAGAGTCTATCCACCAGAGGCCATCAGAGCTCTATAATCACTGTAATCAGCTGCAGTAGCAGAGTCTATCCACCAGAGGTCATCAGAGCTGTATATTCACTATAATCAGCTGCAGTAGCAGATTCTATCCACCAGAGGTAATCAGAGCTCTATATGCACAATAATTAGCTGCAGTTGCAGAGTCTATCCACCAGAGGTCATCAGAGCTCCATATTCACTGTAATCAGCTGCAGTAGCAGAGTCTATCCAGCAGGGGTCATCAGAGCTCCATATTCACTGTAATCAGCTGCAGTAGCAGAGTCTATCCACCAGGGGTCATCAGAGCTCCATATTCACTGTAATCAGCTGCAGTAGCAGAGCCTATCCACCAGAGGTCATAACAGCTCCATATTCACTGTAATCAGCTGCAGTAGCAGAGTCTATCCACCAGAGGTCATCAGAGCTCTATAGTCACTATAATCAGCGGCAGTAGCAGAGTCTATTCACCAGAGGTCATCAGAGCTCTATAGTCACTATAATCAGCTGCATTAGCAGAGTCTATCCACCAGGGGTCAGGAGAGCTCTATATTCACTGTAATCAGCTGCAGTAGCAGAGTCTAACCACCAGGGGTCATCAGAGCTGTATATTCACTATAATCAGCTGCAGTAACAGAGTCTATCAACCAAAGGTCAACAGAGCTGTATATGCACTATAATCAGCTGCAGTAGCAGAGTCTATCCATCAGAGGTCATCAGAGCTCCATATTCACTATAATCAGCTGCAGTAGCAGAGTCCATCCACCAGAGGTCATCAGAGCTCCATATTCACTGTAATCAGCTGCAGTAGCAGATTCCATCCACCAAAGGTCATCAGAGCTCTATAGTCAATATAATCAGCTGCAGTAGCAGAGTCTATCCAGCAGGGGTCAGGAGAGATCTGTATTCACTGTAATCAGCTGCAGTAGCAGAGTCTATCCACCAGAGGTCATCAGAGCTGTATATGCACTATAATCAGCTGCAGTAGCAGAATCTATCCACCAGAGGTCATCAGAGCACTATAATAACTATAATCAGCTGCAGTAGCAGAGTCTATCCACCAGAGGTCATCAGAGCTCAATATTCACTGTAATCAGCTGCAGTAGCAGAGTCCATCCACCAGAGGTCATCAGAGCTGTATTTGCACTATAATCAGCTGCAGTAGCAGTGTCTATCCACCAGAGGTCATCAGAGCACTATAATAACTATAATCAGCTGCAGTAGCAGAGTCTATCCACCAGAGGCCATCAGAGCTCTATAGTCACTATAATCAGCTGCAGTAGCAGAGTCTATCCACCAGAGGTCATCAGAGCTGTATATGCACTATAATCAGCTGCAGTAGCAGAGTCTATCCACCAGGGGTCATCAGATCTCCATATTCACTATAATGAGCTGCAGTAGCAGAGTCCATCCACCAGAGGTCATCAGAGCTGTATATTCACTATAATCAGCTGCAGTAGCAGAGTCTATCCACCAGAGGTCAGCAGAGCTCTATAGTCACTATAATCAACTGCAGTAGCAGAGTCTATCCACCAGAGGTCATCAGAACTCTATAATCACTATAATCAGCTGCAGTAGCAGAGTCTATCCACCAGGGGTCATCAGAGCTCCATATTCACGGTAATCATCTGCAGTAGCAGAGTCCATCCACCAGAGGTCATCAGAGCTCTATAGTCACTATAATCAGCTGCAGTAGCATTGTCTATCCACCAGAGGTCATCAGAGCTGTATATTCACTATAATCAGCTGCAGTAGCAGAGTCTATACACCAGAGGTCATCAGAGCTCCATATTCACTATAATCAGCTGCAGTAGCAGAGTCTATCCACCAGGGGTCATCAGAGCTCCATAGTCACTATAATCAGCTGCAGTAGCAGAGTCAATCCACCAGAGGTCATCAGAGCTGTATATGCACTATAATCAGCTGCAGTAGCAGAGTCTATCCACCAGAGGTCATCAGATCTCCATATTCACTATAATGAGCTGCAGTAGCAGAGTCTATCCACCAGAGGTCATCAGAGCTGTATATTCACTATAATCAGCTGCAGTAGCAGAGTCTATCCACCAGAGGTCATTAGAGCTCCATAATCACTATAATCAGCTGCAGTAGCAGAGTCTATCCACCAGAGGCCATCAGAGCTCTATAATCACTGTAATCAGCTGCAGTAGCAGAGCCTATCCACCAGAGGTCATCAGAGCTGTATATTCACTATAATCAGCTGCATTAGCAGATTCTATCCACCAGAGGTAATCAGAGCTCTATATGCACTATAATTAGCTGCATTAGCAGAGTCTATCCACCAGGGGTCTGCAGAGCTCCATATTCACTGTAATCAGCTGCAGTAGCAGAGTCTATCCACCAGAGGTCATAAGAGCTCCATATTCACTGTAATCAGCTGCAGTAGCAGAGTCTATCCACCAGAGGTCATCAGAGCTCTATAGTCACTATAATCAGCTGCAGTAGCAGAGTCTATCCACCAGAGGTCATCAGAGCTCCATATTCACTATAATCAGCTGCAGTAGCAAAGTCTTTCCACCAGAGGTCATCAGAGCTGTATATGCACTATAATCAGCTGCAGTAGCAGAGTCTATCCACCAGAGGAAATCAGAGCTCTATATGCACAATAATTAGCTGCAGTTGCAGAGTCTATCCACCAGAGGTCATCAGAGCTCCATATTCACTGTAATCAGCTGCAGTAGCAGAGTCTATATAGCAGGGGTCATCAGAGCTGCATACTCACTGTAATCAGCTGCAGTAGCAGAGTCTATCCACCAGGGGTCATCAGAGCTCCATATTCACTGTAATCAGCTGCAGTAGCAGAGTCTATCCACCAGAGGTCATCAGATCTCCATATTCATGAGCTGCAGTAGCAGAGTCTATCCACCAGAGGTCATCAGAGCTGTATATTCACTATAATCAGCTGCAGTAGCAGAGTATATCCACCAGAGGTCATCAGAGCTCTATAATCACTATAATCAGCTGCAGTAGCAGAGTCTATCCACCAGAGGCCATCAGAGCTGTATATTCACTATAATCAGCTGCAGTAGCAGAGTCTATCCAGCAGGGGTCATCAGAGCTGCATATTCACTGTAATCAGCTGCAGTAGCAGAGTCTATCCACCAGGGGTCATCAGAGCTCCATATTCACTGTAATCAGCTGCAGTAGCAGAGTCTATCCACCAGAGGTCATCAGAGCTCAATAGTCACTATAATCAGCTGCAGTAGCAGAATCTATCCAGCAGAGGTCATCAGAGCTCCATATTCACTATAATCAGCTGCAGTAGCAAAGTCTATCCACCAGAGGTCATCAGAGCTCTATAATCACTATAATCAGCTGCAGTAGCAGAGTCTATCCACCAGAGGTCATCAGAGCTCTATAGTCACTATAATCAGCTGCATTAGCAGAGTCTATCCACCAGGGGTCAGGAGAGCTCTATATTCACTGTAATCAGCTGCAGTAACAGAGTCTATCAACCAATGGTCATCAGAGCTGTATATGCACTATAATCAGCTGCAGTAGCAGAGTCTATCCATCAGAGGTCATCAGAGCTCCATATTCACTGTAATCAGCTGCAGTAGCAGAGTCTATCCACCAGAGGTCATCAGAGCTCTATATTCACTATATTGAGCTGCAGTAGCAGAGTCTATCCACCAGGGGTCAGCAGAGCTGTATAATCACTATAATCAGCTGCAGTAGCAGAGTCTATCCACCAGAGGTCATCAGAGCTCCATATTCACTGTAATCATCTGCAGTAGCAGAGTCCATCCACCAGAGGTCATCAGAGCTGTATATGCACTATCATCGGCTGCAGTAGCAGAATCTATCCACCAGAGGTCATCAGAGCACTATTATAACTATAGTCAGCTGCAGTAGCAGAGTCTATCCACCAGAGGTCATCAGAGCTCCATATTCACTGTAATCAGCTGCAGTAACAGAGTCCATCCACCAGAGGTCATCAGAGCTGTATATGCACTATAATCAGCTGCAGTAGCAGTGTCTATCTATCAGAGGTCATCAGAGCTCTATAATCACTATAATCAGCTGCAGTAGCAGAATCTATCCACCAGAGGTCATCAGATCTCCATATTCACTATAATGAGCTGCAGTAGCAGAGTCTATCCACCAGAGGTCATCAGAGCTGTATATTCACTATAATCAGCTGCAGTAGCAGAGTCTATCCACCAGAGGTCATCAGAGCTCTATAATCACTATAATCAGCTGAAGTAGCAGAGTCTATCCACCAGAGGCCATCAGAGCTCTATAATCACTGTAATCAGCTGCAGTAGCAGAGTCTATCCACCAGAGGTCATCAGAACTGTATATTCACTATAATCAGCTGCAGTAGCAGATTCTATCCACCAGAGGTAATCAGAGCTCTATATGCACAATAATTAGCTGCAGTTGCAGAGTCTATTCACCAGACGTCATCAGAGCTCCATATTCACTGTAATCAGCTGCAGTAGCAGAGTCTATCCAGCAGGCGTCATCAGAGCTCCATATTCACTGTAATCAGCTGCAGTAGCAGAGTCTATCCACCAGGGGTCATCAGAGCTCCATATTCACTGTAATCAGCTGCAGTAGCAGAGTCTATCCACCAGAGGTCATAAGAGCTCCATATTCACTGTAATCAGCTGCAGTAGCAGAGTCCATCCACCAGAGGTCATCAGAGCTCTATAGTCACTATAATCAGCTGCAGTAGCTGAGTCTATCCAGCAGGGGTCAGGAGAGCTCTGTATTCACTGTAATCAGCTGCAGTAGCAGAGTCTATCCACCAGAGGTCATCAGAGCTGTATATTCACTATAATCAGCTGCAGAAACAGAGTCTATCCATCAGAGGTCAGCAGGGCTCAATATTCACTATAATCAGCTGCGGTAGCAGAGTCTATCCAGCAGAGGTCAGCAGGGCTCCATATTCACTATTATCAGCTGCAGTAGCAGAGTCTATCCACCAGAAGTCAGGAGAGCTCTATAGTCACTATAATCAGCTGCAGTAGCAGAGTCCATCCACCAGAGGTCATCAGAGCTCTATAGTCACTATAATCAGCTGCAGTAGCAGAGTCTATCCACCAGAGGTCATCAGAGCTGTATATTCACTATAATCAGCTGCAGTAGCAGAGTCTATCCACCAGAGGTCAGCAGAGCTCTATATGTACTATAATTAACTGAAGTAGCAGAGTCTATCCACCAGAGGTCATCAGAGCTGTATATTCACTATAATCAGCTGCAATAGCAGAGTCTATCCACCAGAGCTCATCAGAGCTCCATATTCACTGTAATCAGCTGCAGTAGCAGTCTATCCACCAGAGGTCAGCAGAGCTCTATATGCACTATAATTAGCTGCAGTAGCAGAGTCTATCCAGCAGAGGTCATCAGAGCTGAATATTCACTATAATCAGCTGCAGTAGCAGAGTCCATCCACCAGAGGTCAGCAGAGCTCTATATGTACTATAATTAACTGCAGTAGCAGAGTCTATCCACCAGAGGTCATCAGAGCTCTATATGCACTATAATTAGCTGCAGTAGCATAGTCTATCCACCAGAGGTCATCAGAGCTCCATATTCAATGTAATTAGCTGCAGTAGCAGAGTCTTTCCACCAGGGGTCTGCAGATCTCCATATTCACTGTAATCAGCTGCAGTAGCAGAGTCTATCCACCAGAGGTCATTAGAGCTCCATATTCACTATAATCAGCTGCAGTAGCAGAGTCTATCCACCAGAGGTCATCAGAGCTCTATATTCATTATAATCAGCTGCAGTAGCAGAGTCTATCCACCAGAGGTCATCAGAGCTCTATAGTCACTGTAATCAGCTGCAGTAGCAGAGTCTATCCACCAGAGGTCATCAGAGCTCTATATTCACTATATTGAGCTGCAGTAGCAGAGTCTATCCACTAGGGGTCAGCAGAGCTGTATAATCACTATAATCAGCTTCAGTAGCAGAGTCTATCCACCAGAGGTCATCAGAGCTCCATATTCACTGTAATCATCTGCAGTAGCAGAGTCCATCCACCAGAGGTCATCAGAGCTGTATATGCACTATCATCGGCTGCAGTAGCAGAATCTATCCACCAGAGGTCATCAGAGCACTATTATAACTATGGTCAGCTGCAGTAGCAGAGTCTATCCACCAGAGGTCATCTGAGCTCCATATTCACTGTAATCAGCTGCAGTAGCAGAGTCCATCCACCAGAGGTCATCAGAGCTGTATATGCACTATAATCAGCTGCAGTAGCAGTGTCTATCCATCAGAGGTCATCAGAGCTCTATAATCACTATAATCAGCTGCAGTAGCAGAATCTATCCACCAGAGGTCATCAGATCTCCTTATTCACTATAATGAGCTGCAGTAGCAGAGTCTATCCACCAGAGGTCATCAGAGCTGTATATTCACTATAATCAGCTGCAGTAGCAGAGTCTATCCACCAGAGGTCATCAGAGCTCTATAATCACTATAATCAGCTGAAGTAGCAGAGTCTATCCACCAGAGGCCATCAGAGCTCTATAATCACTGTAATCAGCTGCAGTAGCAGAGTCTATCCACCAGAGGTCATCAGAACTGTATATTCACTATAATCAGCTGCAGTAGCAGATTCTATCCACCAGAGGTAATCAGAGCTCTATATGCACAATAATTAGCTGCAGTTGCAGAGTCTATCCACCAGACGTCATCAGAGCTCCATATTCACTGTAATCAGCTGCAGTAGCAGAGTCTATCCAGCAGGCGTCATCAGAGCTCCATATTCACTGTAATCAGCTGCAGTAGCAGAGTCTATCCACCAGGGGTCATCAGAGCTCCATATTCACTGTAATCAGCTGCAGTAGCAGAGTCTATCCACCAGAGGTCATAAGAGCTCCATATTCACTGTAATCAGCTGCAGTAGCAGAGTCCATCCACCAGAGGTCATCAGAGCTCTATAGTCACTATAATCAGCTGCAGTAGCTGAGTCTATCCAGCAGGGGTCAGGAGAGCTCTGTATTCACTGTAATCAGCTGCAGTGGCAGAGTCTATCCACCAGAGGTCATCAGAGCTGTATATTCACTATAATCAGCTGCAGAAACAGAGTCTATCCATCAGAGGTCAGCAGGGCTCAATATTCACTATAATCAGCTGCGGTAGCAGAGTCTATCCAGCAGAGGTCAGCAGGGCTCCATATTCACTATTATCAGCTGCAGTAGCAGAGTCTATCCACCAGAAGTCAGGAGAGCTCTATAGTCACTATAATCAGCTGCAGTAGCAGAGTCCATCCACCAGAGGTCATCAGAGCTCTATAGTCACTATAATCAGCTGCAGTAGCAGAGTCTACCCACCAGAGGTCATCAGAGCTGTATATTCACTATAATCAGCTGCAGTAGCAGAGTCTATCCACCAGAGGTCAGCAGAGCTCTATATGCACTATAATTAACTGAAGTAGCAGAGTCTATCCACCAGAGGTCATCAGAGCTGTATATTCACTATAATCAGCTGCAGTAGCAAAGTCCATCCACCAGAGGTCATCAGAGCTCTATAGTCACTATAATCAGCTGCAGTAGCAGAGTCTATCCACCAGAGGTCATCAGAGCTGTATACTCACTATAATCAGCTGCAGTAGCAGAGTCTATCCACCAGGGGTCTGCAGATCTCCATATTCACTGTAATCAGCTGCAGTAGCAGTCTATCCACCAGAGGTCAGCAGAGCTCTATATGCACTATAATTAGCTGCAGTAGCAGAGTCTATCCACCAGAGGTCATCAGAGCTCCATATTCACTGTAATCAGCTGCAGTAGCAGAGTCCATCCACCAGAGGTCAGCAGAGCTCTATATGTACTATAATTAGCTGCAGTAGCAGAGTCTATCCACCAGAGGTCATCAGAGCTCCATATTCACTGTAATCAGCTGCAGTAGCAGAGTCTATCCACCAGGGGTCTGCAGATCTCCATATTCACTGTAATCAGCTGCAGTAGCAGAGTCTATCCACCAGAGGTCATCAGAGCTCTATATTCACTATATTGAGCTGCAGTAGCAGAGTCTATCCACCAGGGGTCAGCAGAGCTGTATAATCACTATAATCAGCTTCAGTAGCAGAGTCTATCCACCAGAGGTCATCAGAGCTCCATATTCACTGTAATCATCTGCAGTAGCAGAGTCCATCCACCAGAGGTCATCAGAGCTGTATATGCACTATCATCGGCTGCAGTAGCAGAATCTATCCACCAGAGGTCATCAGAGCACTATTATAACTATGGTCAGCTGCAGTAGCAGAGTCTATCCAGCAGAGGTCATCTGAGCTCCATATTCACTGTAATCAGCTGCAGTAGCAGAGTCCATCCACCAGAGGTCATCAGAGCTGTATATGCACTATAATCAGCTGCAGTAGCAGTGTCTATCCATCAGAGGTCATCAGAGCTCTATAATCACTATAATCAGCTGCAGTAGCAGAATCTATCCACCAGAGGTCATCAGATCTCCATATTCACTATAATGAGCTGCAGTAGCAGAGTCTATCCACCAGAGGTCATCAGAGCTGTATATTCACTATAATCAGCTGCAGTAGCAGAGTCTATCCACCAGAGGTCATCAGAGCTCTATAATCACTATAATCAGCTGAAGTAGCAGAGTCTATCCACCAGAGGCCATCAGAGCTCTATAATCACTGTAATCAGCTGCAGTAGCAGAGTCTATCCACCAGAGGTCATCAGAACTGTATATTCACTATAATCAGCTGCAGTAGCAGATTCTATCCACCAGAGGTAATCAGAGCTCTATATGCACAATAATTAGCTGCAGTTGCAGAGTCTATCCACCAGACGTCATCAGAGCTCCATATTCACTGTAATCAGCTGCAGTAGCAGAGTCTATCCAGCAGGCGTCATCAGAGCTCCATATTCACTGTAATCAGCTGCAGTAGCAGAGTCTATCCACCAGGGGTCATCAGAGCTCCATATTCACTGTAATCAGCTGCAGTAGCAGAGTCTATCCACCAGAGGTCATAAGAGCTCCATATTCACTGTAATCAGCTGCAGTAGCAGAGTCCATCCACCAGAGGTCATCAGAGCTCTATAGTCACTATAATCAGCTGCAGTAGCTGAGTCTATCCAGCAGGGGTCAGGAGAGCTCTGTATTCACTGTAATCAGCTGCAGTGGCAGAGTCTATCCACCAGAGGTCATCAGAGCTGTATATTCACTATAATCAGCTGCAGAAACAGAGTCTATCCATCAGAGGTCAGCAGGGCTCAATATTCACTATAATCAGCTGCGGTAGCAGAGTCTATCCAGCAGAGGTCAGCAGGGCTCCATATTCACTATTATCAGCTGCAGTAGCAGAGTCTATCCACCAGAAGTCAGGAGAGCTCTATAGTCACTATAATCAGCTGCAGTAGCAGAGTCCATCCACCAGAGGTCATCAGAGGTCTATAGTCACTATAATCAGCTGCAGTAGCAGAGTCTACCCACCAGAGGTCATCAGAGCTGTATATTCACTATAATCAGCTGCAGTAGCAGAGTCTATCCACCAGAGGTCAGCAGAGCTCTATATGCACTATAATTAACTGAAGTAGCAGAGTCTATCCACCAGAGGTCATCAGAGCTGTATATTCACTATAATCAGCTGCAGTAGCAAAGTCCATCCACCAGAGGTCATCAGAGCTCTATAGTCACTATAATCAGCTGCAGTAGCAGAGTCTATCCACCAGAGGTCATCAGAGCTGTATACTCACTATAATCAGCTGCAGTAGCAGAGTCTATCCACCAGGGGTCTGCAGATCTCCATATTCACTGTAATCAGCTGCAGTAGCAGTCTATCCACCAGAGGTCAGCAGAGCTCTATATGCACTATAATTAGCTGCAGTAGCAGAGTCTATCCACCAGAGGTCATCAGAGCTCCATATTCACTGTAATCAGCTGCAGTAGCAGAGTCCATCCACCAGAGGTCAGCAGAGCTCTATATGTACTATAATTAGCTGCAGTAGCAGAGTCTATCCACCAGAGGTCATCAGAGCTCCATATTCACTGTAATCAGCTGCAGTAGCAGAGTCTATCCACCAGGGGTCTGCAGATCTCCATATTCACTGTAATCAGCTGCAGTAGCAGAGTCTATCCACCAGAGGTCATTAGAGCTCCATATTCACTATAATCAGCTGCAGTAGCAGAGTCTATCCACCAGAGGTCATCAGAGCTCTATATTGATTATAATCAGCTGCAGTAGCAGAGTCTATCCACCAGAGGTCATCAGAGCTCTATATTCACTATAATCAGCTGCAGTAGCAGAGTCTATCCACCAGAGGTCATCAGAGCTCTATAGTCACTATAATCAGCTGCAGTAGCAGAGTCTATCCACCAGAGGTCATTAGAGCTCCATATTCACTATAATCAGCTGCAGTAGCAGAGTCTATCCACCAGAGGTCATCAGAGCTCTATATTCATTATAATCAGCTGAAGTAGCAGAGTCTATCCACCAGAGGACATCAGAGCTCTATAGTGACTATAATCAGCTGCAGTAGCAGAGTTTATCCACCAGAGGTCATCAGAGCTCTATAATTGCAATAATCAGCTGCAGTAGCAGAGTCTATCCACCAGAGGTCATCAAAGCTCTATATTCACTATAATCAGCTGCAGTAGCAGAGTCTATCCACCAGGGGTCATCAGATCTCCATATTCACTATAATGAGCTGCAGTAGCAGAGTCCATCCACCAGAGGTCATCAGATCTCCATATTCACTGTAATCAGCTGCAGTAGCAGAGTCTATCCACCAGAGGTCATCAGAGCTCTATAGTCACTATAATCAGCTGCAGTAGCAGAGTCTATCCACCAGAGGTCATCAGAGCTCTATAATCACTATAATCAGCTGCAGTAGCAGAGTCTATCCACCAGGGGTCATCAGATCTCTATATTCACTATACCCTCACCTACTGTATTCTCACCCATCCCTTGTAGATTGTGAGCCCTCGCGGGCAGGGTCCTCATTCCTCCTGTACCAGTTATGACTTGTATTGTTTAAGATTATTGTACTTGTTTTCATTATGTATACCCCTCCTCACATGTAAAGCGCCATGGAATAAATGGCGCTATAACAATAAATAATAATAATAATAATAATAATAATAATAATGAGCTGCAGTAGCAGAGTCCATCCACCAGAGGTCATCAGAGCTCTATAATCACTATAATCAGCTGCAGTAGCAGAGTCTATCCACCAGAGGTCATCAGAGCTGTATATTCACTATAATCAGCTGCAGTAGCAGAGTCTATCCACCAGAGGTCAGCAGAGCTCTATATGTACTATAATTAACTGAAGTAGCAGAGTCTATCCAAAAGAGGTCATCAGAACTGTATATTCACTATAATCAGCTGCAATAGCAGAGTCTATCCACCAGAGCTCATCAGAGCTCCATATTCACTGTAATCAGCTGTAGTAGCAGTCTATCCACCAGAGGTCAGCAGAGCTCTATATGCACTATAATTAACTGCAGTAGCAGAGTCTATCCACCAGAGGTCATCAGAGCTGTATATTCACTATAATCAGCTGCAGTAGCAGAGTCCATCCACCAGAGGTCAGCAGTGCTCTATATGTACTATAATTAACTGCAGTACCAGAGTCTATCCACCAGAGGTCATCAGAGCTCTATATGCACTATAATTAGCTGCAGTAGCATAGTCTATCCACCAGAGGTCTTCAGAGCTCCATATTCAATGTAATTAGCTGCAGTAGCAGAGTCTTTCCACCAGGGGTCTTCAGATCTCCATATTCACTATAATGAGCTGCAGTAGCAGAGTCTATCCACCAGGGGTCTGCAGATTTCCATATTCAATGTAATCAGCTGCAGTAGCAGAGTCTATCCACCAGAGGTCATTAGAGCTCCTTATTCACTATAATCAGCTGCAGTAGCAGAGTCTATCCACCAGAGGTCATCAGAGCTCTATATTCATTATAATCAGCTGCAGTAGCAGAGTCTATCCACCAGAGGTCATCAGAGCTCTATAGTCACTATAATCAGCTGCAGTAGCAGAGTCTATCCACCAGAGGTCATCAGAGCTCTATAATCGCTATAATCAGCTCCAGTAGCAGAGTCTATCCACCAGAGGTCATCAGAGCTGTATATTCACTATAATCAGCTGCAGTAGCAGATTCTATCCACCAGAGGTAATCAGAGCTCTATATGCACAATAATTAGCTGCAGTTGCAGAGTCTATCCACCAGAGGTCATCAGAGCTCCATATTCACTGTAATCAGCTGCAGTAGAAAAGTCTATCCAGCAGGGGTCATCAGAGCTCCATATTCACTGTAATCAGCTGCAGTAGCAGAACCTATCCACCAGGGGTCATCAGAGCTCCATATTCACTGTAATCAGCTGCAGTAGCAGAGTCTATCCACCAGAGGTCATAAGAGCTCCATATTCACTGTAATCAGCTGCAGTAGCAGAGTCTATCCACCAGAGGTCATCAGAGCTCTATAGTCACTATAATCAGCTGCAGTAGCAGAGTCTATCCACCAGAGGTCATTAGAGCTCCATATTCACTATAATGAGCTGCAGTAGCAGAGTCCATCCACCAGAGATCATCAGAGCTGTTTATTCACTATAATCAGCTGCAGTAGCAGAGTCCATCCACCAGAGGTCAGCAGAGCTCTATATGTACTACAATTAACTGCAGTACCAGAGTCTATCCACCAGAGGTCATCAGAGCTCTATATGCACTATAATTAGCTGCAGTAGCATAGTCTATCCACCAGAGGTCTTCAGAGCTCCATATTCAATGTAATTAGCTGCAGTAGCAGAGTCTTTCCACCAGGGGTCTTCAGTTATCCATATTCACTATAATGAGCTGCAGTAGCAGAGTCTATCCACCAGGGGTCTGCAGATTTCCATATTCACTGTAATCAGCTGCAGTGGCAGAGTCTATCCACTAGAGGTCATTAGAGCTCCTTATTCACTATAATCAGCTGCAGTAGCAGAGTCTATCCACCAGAGGTCATCAGAGCTCTATATTCATTATAATCAGCTGCAGCAGCAGAGTCGATCCACCAGAGGTCATCAGAGCTCTATAGTCACTATAATCAGCTGCAGTAGCAGAGTCTATCCACCAGAGGTCATCAGAGCTCTATAATCGCTATAATCAGCTCCAGTAGCAGAGTATATCCACCAGAGGTCATCAGAGCTGTATATTCACTATAATCAGCTGCAGTAGCAGATTCTATCCACCAGAGGTAATCAGAGCTCTATATGCACAATAATCAGCTGCAGTTGCAGAGTCTATCCACCAGAGGTCATCAGAGCTCCATATTCACTGTAATCAGCTGCAGTAGCAGAGTCTATCCAGCAGGGGTCATCAGAGCTCCATATTCACTGTAATCAGCTGCAGTAGCAGAACCTATCCACCAGGGGTCATCAGAGCTCCATATTCACTGTAATCAGCTGCAGTAGCAGAGTCTATCCACCAGAGGTCATAAGAGCTCCATATTCACTGTAATCAGCTGCAGTAGCAGAGTCTATCCACCAGAGGTCATCAGAGCTCTATAGTCACTATAATCAGCTGCAGTAGCAAAGTCTATCCACCAGAGGTCATCAGAGCTCTATAATCACTATAATCAGCTGCAGTAGCAGAGTCTATCCACCAGGGGTCATCAGATCTCCATATTCACTATAATGAACTGCAGTAGCAGAGTCCATCCACCAGAGGTCATCAGAACTCTATAATCACTATAATCAGCTGCAGTAGCAGAGTCTATCCACCAGGGGTCATCAGAGCTCCATATTCACTGTAATCATCTGCAGTAGCAGAGTCCATCCACCAGAGGTCATCAGAGCTCTATAGTCACTATAATCAGCTGCAGTAGCATTGTATATCCACCAGAGGTCATCAGAGCTGTATATTCACTATAATCAGCTGCAGTAGCAGAGTCTATCCACCAGAGGTCATCAGAGCTCTATATTCACTATATTGAGCTGCAGTAGCAGAGTCTATCCACCAGGGGTCAGCAGAGCTGTATAATCACTATAATCAGCTGCAGTAGCAGAGTCTATCCACCAGAGGTCATCAGAGCTCCATATTCACTGTAATCATCTGCAGTAGCAGAGTCCATCCACCAGAGGTCATCAGAGCTGTATATGCACTATCATCGGCTGCAGTAGCAGAATCTATCCACCAGAGGTCATCAGAGCACTATTATAACTATAGTCAGCTGCAGTAGCAGAGTCTGTCCACCAGAGGTCATCAGAGCTCCATATTCACTGTAATCAGCTGCAGTAACAGAGTCCATCCACCAGAGGTCATCAGAGCTGTATATGCACTATAATCAGCTGCAGTAGCAGTGTCTATCTATCAGAGGTCATCAGAGCTCTATAATCACTATAATCAGCTGCAGTAGCAAAGTCCATCCACCAGAGGTCATCAGAGCTCTATAGTCACTATAATCAGCTGCATTAGCTGAGTCTATCCAGCAGGGGTCAGGAGAGCTCTGTATTCACTGTAATCAGCTGCAGTAGCAGAGTCTATCCACCAGAGGTCATCAGAGCTGTATATTCACTATAATCAGCTGCAGAAACAGAGTCTATCCATCAGAGGTCAGCAGGGCTCAATATTCACTATAATCAGCTGCGGTAGCAGAGTCTATCCAGCAGAGGTCAGCAGGGCTCCATATTCACTATTATCAGCTGCAGTAGCAGAGTCTATCCACCAGAAGTCAGGAGAGCTCTATAGTCACTATAATCAGCTGCAGTAGCAGAGTCCATCCACCAGAGGTCATCAGAGCTCTATAGTCACTATAATCAGCTGCAGTAGCAGAGTCTATCCACCAGAGGTCATCAGAGCTCCATATTCACTGTAATCAGCTGCAGTAGCAGTCTATCCACCAGAGGTCAGCAGAGCTCTATATGCACTATAATTAGCTGCATTAGCAGAGTCTATCCAGCAGAGGTCATCAGAGCTGAATATTCACTATAATCAGCTGCAGTAGCAGAGTCCATCCACCAGAGGTCAGCAGAGCTCTATATGTACTATAATTAACTGCAGTAGCAGAGTCTATCCACCAGAGGTCATCAGAGCTCTATATGCACTATAATTAGCTGCAGTAGCATAGTCTATCCACCAGAGGTCATCAGAGCTCCATATTCAATGTAATTAGCTGCAGTAGCAGAGTCTTTCCACCAGGGGTCTGCAGATCTCCATATTCACTGTAATCAGCTGCAGTAGCAGAGTCTATCCACCAGAGGTCATTAGAGCTCCATATTCACTATAATCAGCTGCAGTAGCAGAGTCTATCCACCAGAGGTCATCAGAGCTCTATAGTCACTATAATCAGCTGCATTAGCAGAGTCTATCCACCAGGGGTCAGGAGAGCTCTATATTCACTGTAATCAGCTGCAGTAGCAGAGTCTATCCACCAGGGGTCATCAGAGCTGTATATTCACTATAATCAGCTGCAGTAACAGAGTCTATCAACCAACGGTCATCAGAGCTGTATATGCACTATAGTCAGCTGCAGTAGCAGAGTCTATCCATCAGAGGTCATCAGAGCTCCATATTCACTATAATCAACTGCAGTAGCAGAGTCCATCCACCAGAGGTCATCAGAGCTCCATATTCACTGTAATCAGCTGCAGTAGCAGAGTCTATCCACCAGAGGTCATCAGAGCTCTATATTCACTATATTGAGCTGCAGTAGCAGAGTCTATCCACCAGGGGTCAGCAGAGCTGTATAATCACTATAATCAGCTTCAGTAGCAGAGTCTATCCACCAGAGGTCATCAGAGCTCCATATTCACTGTAATCATCTGCAGTAGCAGAGTCCATCCACCAGAGGTCATCAGAGCTGTATATTCACTATAATCAGCTGCAGTAGCAGAGTCTTTCCACCAGAGGTCAGCAGAGCTCTATAGTCACTATAATCAACTGCAGTAGCAGAGTCTATCCACCAGAGGTCATCAGAACTCTATAATCACTAAAATCAGCTGCAGTAGCAGAGTCTATCCACCAGGGGTCATCAGAGCTCCATATTCACTGTAATCATCTGCAGTAGCAGAGTCCATCCACCAGAGGTCATCAGAGCTCTATAGTCACTATAATCAGCTGCAGTAGCATTGTATATCCACCAGAGGTCATCAGAGCTGTATATTCACTATAATCAGCTGCAGTAGCAGAGTCTATCCACCAGAGGTCATCAGAGCTCTATATTCACTATATTGAGCTGCAGTAGCAGAGTCTATCCACCAGGGGTCAGCAGAGCTGTATAATCACTATAATCAGCTGCAGTAGCAGAGTCTATCCACCAGAGGTCATCAGAGCTCCATATTCACTGTAATCATCTGCAGTAGCAGAGTCCATCCACCAGAGGTCATCAGAGCTGTATATGCACTATCATCGGCTGCAGTAGCAGAATCTATCCACCAGAGGTCATCAGAGCACTATTATAACTATAGTCAGCTGCAGTAGCAGAGTCTATCCACCAGAGGTCATCAGAGCTCCATATTCACTGTAATTAGCTGCAGTAACAGAGTCCATCCACCAGAGGTCATCAGAGCTGTATATGCACTATAATCAGCTGCAGTAGCAGTGTCTATGTATCAGAGGTCATCAGAGCTCTATAATCACTATAATCAGCTGCAGTAGCAGAGTCCATCCACCAGAGGTCATCAGAGCTCTATAGTCACTATAATCAGCTGCAGTAGCTGAGTCTATCCAGCAGGGGTCAGGAGAGCTCTGTATTCACTGTAATCAGCTGCAGTAGCAGAGTCTATCCACCAGAGGTCATCAGAGCTGTATATTCACTATAATCAGCTGCAGAAACAGAGTCTATCCATCAGAGGTCAGCAGGGCTCAATATTCACTATAATCAGCTGCGGTAGCAGAGTCTATCCAGCAGAGGTCAGCAGGGCTCCATATTCACTATTATCAGCTGCAGTAGCAGAGTCTATCCACCAGAAGTCAGGAGAGCTCTATAGTCACTATAATCAGCTGCAGTAGCAGAGTCCATCCACCAGAGGTCATCAGAGCTCTATAGTCACTATAATCAGCTGCAGTAGCAGAGTCTATCCACCAGAGGTCATCAGAGCTCCATATTCACTGTAATCAGCTGCAGTAGCAGTCTATCCACCAGAGGTCAGCAGAGCTCTATATGCACTATAATTAGCTGCATTAGCAGAGTCTATCCAGCAGAGGTCATCAGAGCTGAATATTCACTATAATCAGCTGCAGTAGCAGAGTCCATCCACCAGAGGTCAGCAGAGCTCTATATGTACTATAATTAACTGCAGTAGCAGAGTCTATCCACCAGAGGTCATCAGAGCTCTATATGCACTATAATTAGCTGCAGTAGCATAGTCTATCCACCAGAGGTCATCAGAGCTCCATATTCAATGTAATTAGCTGCAGTAGCAGAGTCTTTCCACCAGGGGTCTGCAGATCTCCATATTCACTGTAATCAGCTGCAGTAGCAGAGTCTATCCACCAGAGGTCATTAGAGCTCCATATTCACTATAATCAGCTGCAGTAGCAGAGTCTATCCACCAGAGGTCATCAGAGCTCTATAGTCACTATAATCAGCTGCATTAGCAGAGTCTATCCACCAGGGGTCAGGAGAGCTCTATATTCACTGTAATCAGCTGCAGTAGCAGAGTCTATCCACCAGGGGTCATCAGAGCTGTATATTCACTATAATCAGCTGCAGTAACAGAGTCTATCAACCAACGGTCATCAGAGCTGTATATGCACTATAATCAGCTGCAGTAGCAGAGTCTATCCATCAGAGGTCATCAGAGCTCCATATTCACTATAATCAACTGCAGTAGCAGAGTCCATCCACCAGAGGTCATCAGAGCTCCATATTCACTGTAATCAGCTGCAGTAGCAGAGTCTATCCACCAGAGGTCATCAGAGCTCTATATTCACTATATTGAGCTGCAGTAGCAGAGTCTATCCACCAGGGGTCAGCAGAGCTGTATAATCACTATAATCAGCTTCAGTAGCAGAGTCTATCCACCAGAGGTCATCAGAGCTCCATATTCACTGTAATCATCTGCAGTAGCAGAGTCCATCCACCAGAGGTCATCAGAGCTGTATATGCACTATCATCGGCTGCAGTAGCAGAATCTATCCACCAGAGGTCATCAGAGCACTATTATAACTATGGTCAGCTGCAGTAGCAGAGTCTATCCACCAGAGGTCATCAGAGCTCCATATTCACTGTAATCAGCTGCAGTAGCAGAGTCCATCCACCAGAGGTCATCAGAGCTGTATATGCACTATAATCAGCTGCAGTAGCAGTGTCTATCCATCAGAGGTCATCAGAGCTCTATAATCACTATAATCAGCTGCAGTAGCAGAATCTATCCACCAGAGGTCATCAGATCTCCATATTCACTATAATGAGCTGCAGTAGCAGAGTTATCCACCAGAGGTCATCAGAGCTGTATATTCACTATAATCAGCTGCAGTAGCAGAGTCTATCCACCAGAGGTCATCAGAGCTCTATAATCACTATAATCAGCTGAAGTACCAGAGTCTATCCACCAGAGGCCATCAGAGCTCTATAATCACTGTAATCAGCTGCAGTAGCAGAGTCTATCCACCAGAGGTCATCAGAACTGTATATTCACTATAATCAGCTGCAGTAGCAGATTCTATCCACCAGAGGTAATCAGAGCTCTATATGCACAATAATTAGCTGCAGTTGCAGAGTCTATCCACCAGACGTCATCAGAGCTCCATATTCACTGTAATCAGCTGCAGTAGCAGAGTCTATCCAGCAGGCATCATCAGAGCTCCATATTCACTGTAATCAGCTGCAGTAGCAGAGTCTATCCACCAGGGGTCATCAGAGCTCCATGTTCACTGTAATCAGCTGCAGTAGCAGAGTCTATCCACCAGAGGTCATCAGAGCTCTATATGCACTACAATTAGCTGCAGTAGCAGAGTCTATCCACCAGAGGTCATCAGAGCTCCATATTCAATGTAATTAGCTGCAGTAGCAGAGTCTTTCCACCAGGGGTCTTCAGATCTCCATATTCACTACAATAAGCTGCAGTAGCAGAGTCTATCCACCAGGGGTCTGCAGAGCTCCATATTCACTGTAATCAGCTGCAGTAGCAGAGTCTATCCACCAGAGGTCATAAGAGCTCCATATTCACTGTAATCAGCTGCAGTAGCAGAGTCTATCCACCAGAGGTCATCAGAGCTCTATAGTCACTATAATCAGCTGCAGTAGCAGAGTCTATCCACCAGAGGTCATCAGAGCTCCATATTCACTATAATCAGCTGCAGTAGCAAAGTCTTTCCACCAGAGGTCATCAGAGCTCCATATTCAAAGTAATTAGCTGCAGGAGCAGAGTCTTTCCACCAGGGGTCTTCAGATCTCCATATTCACTATTATGAGCTGCAGTAGCAGAGTCTATCCACCAGGGGTCATCAGATCTCCATATTCACTATAATGAGCTGCAGTAGCAGAGTCCATCCACCAGAGGTCATCAGATCTCCATATTCACTGTAATTAGCTGCAGTAGCAGAGTCTATCCACCAGAGGTCATCAGAGCTCTATAGTCACTATAATCAGCTGCAGTAGCAGAGTCTATCCACCAGAGGTCATCAGAGCTGTATATGCACTATAATCAGCTGCAGTAGCAGAGTCTATCCACCAGGGGTCATCAGATCTCCATATTCACTATAATGAGCTGCAGTAGCAGAGTCCATCCACCAGAGGTCATCAGAGCTGTATATTCACTATAATCAGCTGCAGTAGCAGAGTCTATCCACCATAGGTCAGCAGAGCTCTATAGTCACTATAATCAACTGCAGTAGCAGAGTCTATCCACCAGAGGTCATCAGAACTCTATAATCACTATAATCAGCTGCAGTAGCAGAGTCTATCCAACAGGGGTCATCAGAGCTCCATATTCACTGTAATCATCTGCAGTAGCAGAGTCCATCCACCAGAGGTCATCAGAGCTCTATAGTCACTATAATCAGCTGCAGTAGCATTGTCTATCCACCAGAGGTCATCAGAGCTGTATATTCACTATAATCAGCTGCAGTAGCAGAGTCTATCCACCAGAGGTCATCAGAGCTCCATATTCACTATAATCAGCTGCAGTAGCAGAGTCTATCCACCAGGGGTCACCAGAGCTCCATAGTCACTATAATCAGCTGCAGTAGCAGAGTCTATCCACCAGAGGTCATCAGAGCTGTATATGCACTATATTCAGCTGCAGTAGCAGAGTCTATCCACCAGAGGTCATCAGATCTCCATATTCACTATAATGAGCTGCAGTAGCAGAGTCTATCCACCAGAGGTCATCAGAACTGTATATTCACTATAATCAGCTGCAGTAGCAGAGTCTATCCACCAGAGGTCATTAGAGCTCCATAATCACTATAATCAGCTGCAGTAGCAGAGTCTATCCACCTTAGGCCATCAGAGCTCTATAATCACTGTAATCAGCTGCAGTAGCAGAGCCTATCCACCAGAGGTCATCAGAGCTGTATATTCACTATAATCAGCTGCATTAGCAGATTCTATCCACCAGAGGTAATCAGAGCTCTATATGCACTATAATTAGCTGCAGTAGCAGAGTCTGTCCACCAGAGGTCATCAGAGCTCCATATTCAATGTAATTAGCTGCAGTAGCAGAGTCTTTCCACCAGGGGTCTTCAGATCTCCATATTCACTATAATGAGCTGCAGTAGCAGAGTCTATCCACCAGGGGTCTGCAGAGCTCCATATTCACTGTAATCAGCTGCAGTAGCAGAGTCTATCCACCAGAGGTCATAAGAGCTCCATATTCACTGTAATCAGCTGCAGTAGCAGAGTCTATCCACCAGAGGTCATCAGAGCTCTATAGTCACTATAATCAGCTGCAGTAGCAGAGTCTATCCACCAGAGGTCATCAGAGCTCCATATTCACTATAATCAGCTGCAGTAGCAAAGTCTTTCCACCAGAGGTCATCAGAGCTCCATATTCAATGTAATTAGCTGCAGTAGCAGAGTCTTTCCACCAGGGGTCTTCAGATCTCTATATTAACTATTATGAGCTGCAGTAGCAGAGTCTATCCACCAGGGGTCATCAGATCTCCATATTCACTATAATGAGCTGCAGTAGCAGAGTCCATCCACCAGAGGTCATCAGATCTCCATATTCACTATAATGAGCTGCACTAGCAGAGTCTATCCACCAGAGGTCATCAGAGCTGTATATTCACTATAATCAGCTGCAGTAGCAGAGTCTATCCACCAGAGGTCATCAGAGCTCTATAATCACTATAATCAGCTGCAGTAGCAGAGTCTATCCACCAGAGGCCATCAGAGCTCTATAATCACTGTAATCAGCTGCAGTAGCAGAGTCTATCCACCAGAGGTCATCAGAGCTGTATATTCACTATAATCAGCTGCAGTAGCAGATTCTATCCACCAGAGGTAATCAGAGCTCTATATGCACAATAATTAGCTGCAGTTGCAGAGTCTATCCACCAGAGGTCATCAGAGCTCCATATTCACTGTAATCAGCTGCAGTAGCAGAGTCTATCCAGCAGGGGTCAGCAGAGCTCCATATTCACTGTAATCAGCTGCAGTAGCAGAGTCTATCCACCAGGGGTCATCAGAGCTCCATATTCACTGTAATCAGCTGCAGTAGCAGAGCCTATCCACCAGAGGTCATAACAGCTCCATATTCACTGTAATCAGCTGCAGTAGCAGAGTCTATCCACCAGAGGTCATCAGAGCTCTATAGTCACTATAATCAGCGGCAGTAGCAGAGTCTATTCACCAGAGGTCATCAGAGCTCTATAGTCACTGTAATCAGCTGCATTAGCAGAGTCTATCCACCAGGGGTCAGGAGAGCTCTATATTCACTGTAATCAGCTGCAGTAGCAGAGTCTAACCACCAGGGGTCATCAGAGCTGTATATTCACTATAATCAGCTGCAGTAACAGAGTCTATCAACCAAAGGTCAACAGAGCTGTATATGCACTATAATCAGCTGCAGTAGCAGAGTCTATCCATCAGAGGTCATCAGAGCTCCATATTCACTATAATCAGCTGCAGTAGCAGAGTCCATCCACCAGAGGTCATCAGAGCTCCATATTCACTGTAATCAGCTGCAGTAGCAGATTCCATCCACCAAAGGTCATCAGAGCTCTATAGTCAATATAATCAGCTGCAGTAGCAGAGTCTATCCAGCAGGGGTCATCAGAGCTGTATATGCACTATAATCAGCTGCAGTAGCAGAATCTATCCACCAGAGGTCATCAGAGCACTATAATAACTATAATCAGCTGCAGTAGCAGAGTCCATCCACCAGAGGTCATCAGAGCTGTATTTGCACTATAATCAGCTGCAGTAGCAGTGTCTATCCACCAGAGGTCATCAGAGCACTATAATAACTATAATCAGCTGCAGTAGCAGAGTCTATCCACCAGAGGCCATCAGAGCTCTATAATCACTGTAATCAGCTGCAGTAGCAGAGTCTATCCACCAGAGGTCATCAGAGCTGTATATTCACTATAATCAGCTGCAGTAGCAGATTCTATCCACCAGAGGTAATCAGAGCTCTATATGCACAATAATTAGCTGCAGTTGCAGAGTCTATCCACCAGAGGTCATCTGAGCTCCATATTCACTGTAATCAGCTGCAGTAGCAGAGTCTATCCACTAGGGGTCATCAAAGCTCCATATTCACTGTAATCAGCTGCAGTAGCAGAGTCTATCCACCAGAGGTCATAAGAGCTCCATATTCACTGTAATCAGCTGCAGTAGCAGAGTGCATCCACCAGAGGTCATCAGAGCTCTATAGTCACTATAATCAGCTGCAGTAGCAGAGTCTATCCACCAGAGGTCATCAGAGCTGTATATTCACTATAATCAGCTGCTGTAGCAGAGTCTATCCACCAGAGGTCAGCAGAGCTCTATATGTACTATAATTAACTGAAGTAGCAGAGTCTATCCACCAGAGGTCATCAGAACTGTATATTCACTATAATCAGCTGCAATAGCAGAGTCTATCCACCAGAGCTCATCAGAGCTCCATATTCACTGTAATCAGCTGCAGTAGCAGTCTATCCACCAGAGGTCAGCAGAGCTCTATATGCACTATAATTAGCTGCAGTAGCAGAGTCCATCCACCAGAGGTCAGCAGAGCTCTATATGTACTATAATTAACTGCAGTAGCAGAGTCTATCCACCAGAGGTCATCAGAGCTCTATATGCACTACAATTAGCTGCAGTAGCAGAGTCTATCCACCATAGCTCATCAGAGCTCCATATTCAATGTAATTAGCTGCAGTAGCAGAGTCTTTTCACCAGGGGTCTTCAGATCTCCATATTCACTATAATGAGCTGCAGTAGCAGAGTCTATCCACCAGGGGTCTGCAGATCTCCATATTCACTGTAATCAGCTGCAGTAGCAGAGTCTATCCACCAGAGTTCATTAGAGCTCCATATTCACTATAATCAGCTGCAGTAGCAGAGTCTATCCACCAGAGGTCATCAGAGCTCTATATTCATTATAATCAGCTGCAGTAGCAGAGTCTATCCACCAGAGGTCATCAGAGCTCTATAGTCAGTATAATCAGCTGTAGTAGCAGAGTCTATCCACCAGAGGTCATCAGAGCTCTATAATCGCTATAATCAGCTGCAGTAGCAGAGTCTATCCACCAGAGGTCATCAAAGCTCTATATTCACTATAATCAGCTGCAGTAGCAGAGTCTATCCACCAGGGGTCATCAGACCTCCATATTCACTATAATGAGCTGCAGTAGCAGAGTCCATCCACCAGAGGTCATCAGATCTCCATATTCACTGTAATCAGCTGCAGTAGCAGAGTCTATCCACCAGAGGTCATCAGAGCTCTATAGTCACTATAATCAGCTGCAGTAGCAGAGTCTATCCACCAGAGGTCATCAGAGCTGTATATTCACTATAATCAGCTGCAGTAGCAGAGTCTATCCACCAGAGGTCATCAGAGCTCCATATTCACTATAATCAGCTGCAGTAGCAGAGTCTATCCACCAGGGGTCATCAGAGCTCCATAGTCACTATAATCAGCTGCAGTAGCAGAGTCTATCCACCAGAGGTCATCAGTGCTGTATATGCACTATAATCAGCTGCAGTAGCAGAGTCTTTCCACCAGAGGTCATCAGAGCTCTATAATCACTATAATCAGCTGCAGTAGCAGAGTCTATCCACCAGGGGTCATCAGATCTCCATATTCACTATAATGAGCTGCAGTAGCAGAGTCCATCCACCAGAGGTCATCAGGGCTCTATAGTCACTATAATCAGCTGCAGTAGCAGAGTCTATCCACCAGAGGTCATCAGAGCTGTATATTCACTATAATCAGCTGCAGTAGCAGAGTCTATCCACCAGAGGTCATCAGAGCTCTATAATCACTATAATCAGCTGCAGTAGCAGAGTCTATCCACCAGAGGCCATCAGAGCTGTATATTCACTATAATCAGCTGCAGTAGCAGAGTCTATCCAGCAGGGGTCATCAGAGCTGCATATTCACTGTAATCAGCTGCAGTAGCAGAGTCTATCCACCAGGGGTCATCAGAGCTCCATATTCACTGTAATCAGCTGCAGTAGCAGAGTCTATCCACCAGAGGTCATCAGAGCTCAATAGTCACTATAATCAGCTGCAGTAGCAGAATCTATCCAGCAGAGGTCATCAGAGCTCCATATTCACTATAATCAGCTGCAGTAGCAAAGTCTATCCACCAGAGGTCATCAGAGCTCTATAGTCACTATAATCAGCTGCATTAGCAGAGTCTATCCACCAGGGGTCAGGAGAGCTCTATATTCACTGTAATCAGCTGCAGTAGCAGAGTCTATCCACCAGGGGTCATCAGAGCTGTATATTCACTATAATCAGCTGCAGTAACAGAGTCTATCAACCAAAGGTCATCAGAGCTGTATATGCACTATAATCAGCTGCAGTAGCAGAGTCTATCCATCAGAGGTCATCAGAGCTCCATATTCACTGTAATCAGCTGCAGTAGCAGAGTCTATCCACCAGGGGTCATCAGAGCTGTATATTCACTATAATCAGCTGCAGTAACAGAGTCTATCAACCAAAGGTCATCAGAGCTGTATATGCACTATAATCAGCTGCAGTAGCAGAGTCTATCCACCAGAGGTCAGCAGAGCTCTATATGTACTATAATTAACTGAAGTAGCAGAGTCTATCCACCAGAGGTCATCAGAACTGTATATTCACTATAATCAGCTGCAATAGCAGAGTCTATCCACCAGAGCTCATCAGAGCTCCATATTCACTGTAATCAGCTGCAGTAGCAGTCTATCCACCAGAGGTCAGCAGAGCTCTATATGCACTATAATTAACTGCAGTAGCAGAGTCTATCCACCAGAGGTCATCAGAGCTGTATATTCACTATAATCAGCTGCAGTAGCAGAGTCCATCCACCAGAGGTCAGCAGAGCTCTATATGTACTATAATTAATTGCAGTACCAGAGTCTATCCACCAGAGGTCATCAGAGCTCTATATGCACTATAATTAGCTGCAGTAGCATAGTCTGTCCACTAGAGGTCTTCAGAGCTCCATATTCAATGTAATTAGCTGCAGTAGCAGAGTCTTTCCACCAGGGGTCTTCAGATCTCCATATTCACTATAATGAGCTGCAGTAGCAGAGTCTATCCACCAGGGGTCTGCAGATCTCCATATTCACTGTAATCAGCTGCAGTAGCAGAGTCTATTCACCAGAGGTCATTAGAGCTCCTTATTCACTATAATCAGCTGCAGTAGCAGAGTCTATCCACCAGAGGTCATCAGAGCTCTATATTCATTATAATCAGCTGCAGTAGCAGAGTCTATCCACCAGAGGTCATCAGAGCTCTATAGTCACTATAATCAGCTGCAGTAGCAGAGTCTATCCACCAGGGGTAATCAGAGCTTCATAGTCACTATAATCAGCTGCAGTAGCAGAGTCTATCCACCAGAGGTCATCAGAGCTGTATATGCACTATAATCAGCTGCAGTAGCAGAGTCTATCCACCAGAGGTCATCAGATCTCCATATTCACTATAATGAGCTGCAGTAGCAGAGTCCATCCACCAGAGGTCATCAGAGCTGTATATTCACTATAATCAGCTGCAGTAGCAGAATCTATCCACCAGAGGTCATCAGAGCTCTATAATCACTATAATCAGCTGCAGTAGCAGAGTCTATCCACCAGAGGCCATCAGAGCTCTATAATCACTGTAATCACCTGCAGTAGCAGAGTCTATCCTCCAGAGGTCATCAGAGCTGTATATTCACTATAATCAGCTGCAGTAGCAGAGTCTATCCACCAGAGGTCAGCAGAGCTCTATATGTACTATAATTAACTGAAGTAGCAGAGTCTATCCACCAGAGGTCATCAGAACTGTATATTCACTATAATCAGCTGCAATAGCAGAGTCTATCCACCAGAGCTCATCAGAGCTCCATATTCACTGTAATCAGCTGCAGTAGCAGTCTATCCACCAGAGGTCAGCAGAGCTCTATATGCACTATAATTAACTGCAGTAGCAGAGTCTATCCACCAGAGGTCATCAGAGCTGTATATTCACTATAATCAGCTGCAGTAGCAGAGTCCATCCACCAGAGGTCAGCAGAGCTCTATATGTACTATAATTAACTGCAGTACCAGAGTCTATCCACCAGAGGTCATCAGAGCTCTATATGCACTATAATTAGCTGCAGTAGCAGAGTCTATCCACCAGAGGTCATCAGATCTCCATATTCACTATAATGAGCTGCAGTAGCATAGTCTATCCACCAGAGGTCATCAGAGCTGTATATTCACTATAATCAGCTGCAGTAGCAGAATCTATCCACCAGAGGTCATCAGAGCTCTATAATCACTATAATCAGCTGCAGTAGCAGAGTCTATCCACCAGAGGCCATCAGAGCTCTATAATCACTGTAATCAGCTGCAGTAGCAGAGTCTATCCACCAGAGGTCATCAGAGCTGTATATTCACTATAATCAGCTGCAGTAGCAGATTCTATCCACCAGAGGTAATCAGAGCTCTATATGCACAATAATTAGCTGCAGTTGCAGAGTCTATCCACCAGAGGTCATCAGAGCTCCATATTCACTGTAATCAGCTGCAGTAGCAGAGTCTATCCAGCAGGGGTCATCAGAGCTCCATATTCACTGTAATCAGCTGCAGAAGCAGAACCTATCCACCAGGGGTCATCGGAGCTCCATATTCACTGTAATCAGCTGCAGTAGCAGAGTCTATCCACCAGAGGTCATAAGAGCTCCATATTCACTGTAATCAGCTGCAGTAGCAGAGTCTATCCACCAGAAGTCATCAGAGCTCTATAGTCACTATAATCAGCTGCAGTAGCAGAGTCTATCCACCAGAGGTCATCAGAGCTCTATAATCACTATAATCAGCTGCAGTAGCAGAGTCTATCCACCAGAGGTCATCAGAGCTCTATCATCGCTATAATCAGCTGCAGTAGCAGATTCTATCCACCAGAGGTCATCAGAGCTCTATATTCACTATAATGAGCTGCAGTAGCAGAGTCTATCCACCAGGGGTCATCAGATCTCCATATTCACTATAATGAGCTGCAGTAGCAGAGTCCATCCACCAGAGGTCATCAGATCTCCATATTCACTGTAATCAGCTGCAGTAGCAGAGTCTATCCACCAGAGGTCATCAGAGCTCTATAGTCACTATAATCAGCTGCAGTAGCAGAGTCTATCCACCAGAGGTCATCAGAGCTCTATAATCACTATAATCAGCTGCAGTAGCAGAGTCTATCCACCAGGGGTCATCAGATCTCCATATTCACTATAATGAGCTGCAGTAGCAGAGTCCATCCACCAGAGGTTATCAGAGCTGTATATTCACTATAATCAGCTGCAGTAGCAGAGTCTATCCACCAGAGGTCAGCAGAGCTCTATAGTCACTATAATCAACTGCAGTAGCAGAGTCTATCCACCAGAGGTCATCAGAACTCTATAATCACTATAATCAGCTGCAGTAGCAGAGTCTATCCACCAGGGGTCATCAGAGCTCCATATTCACTGTAATCATCTGCAGTAGCAGAGTCCATCCACCAGAGGTCATCAGAGCTCTATAGTCACTATTATCAGCTGCAGTAGCATTGTCTATCCACCAGAGGTCATCAGAGCTGTATATTCACTATAATCAGCTGCAGTAGCAGAGTCTATCCACCAGAGGTCATCAGAGCTCCATATTCACTGTAATCAGCTGCAGTAGCAGAGTCTATCCACCAGGGGTCATCAGAGCTCCATAGTCACTATAATCAGCTGCAGTAGCAGAGTCTATCCACCAGAGGTCATCAGAGCTGAATATGCACTATAATCAGCTGCAGTAGCAGAGTCTATCCACCAGAGGTCATCAGATCTCCATATTCACTATAATGAGCTGCAGTAGCAGAGTCTATCCACCAGAGGTCATCAGAGCTGTATATTCACTATAATCAGCTGCAGTAGCAGAGTCTATCCACCAGAGGTCATCAGAGCTCTATAATCAATATAATCAGCTGCAGTAGCAGAGTCTATCCACCAGAGGCCATCAGAGCTCTATAATCACTGTAATCAGCTGCAGTAGCAGAGTCCATCCACCAGAGGTCATCAGAGCTGTATATTCACTATAATCAGCTGCAGTAGCAGAGTCTATCCACCAGAGGTCAGCAGAGCTCTATAGTCACTATAATCAACTGCAGTAGCAGAGTCTATCCACCAGAGGTCATTAGAACTCTATAATCACTATAATCAGCTGCAGTAGCAGAGTCTATCCACCAGGGGTCATCAGAGCTCCATATTCACTGTAATCATCTGCAGTAGCAGAGTCCATCCACCAGAGGTCATCAGAGCTGTATATTCACTATAATCAGCTGCAGTAGCAGATTCTATCCACCAGAGGTAATCAGAGCTCTATATGCACTATAATTAGCTGCAGTAGCAGAGTCTATCCACCAGAGGTCATCAGAGCTCCATATTCAATGTAATTAGCTGCAGTAGCAGAGTCTTTCCACCAGGGGTCTTCAGATCTCCATATTCACTATAATGAGCTGCAGTAGCAGAGTCTATCCACCAGGGGTCTGCAGAGCTCCATATTCACTGTAATCAGCTGCAGTAGCAGAGTCTATCCACCAGAGGTCATAAGAGCTCCATATTCACTGTAATCAGCTGCAGTAGCAGAGTCTATCCACCAGAGGTCATCAGAGCTCTATAGTCACTATAATCAGCTGCAGTAGCAGAGTCTATCCACCAGAGGTCATCAGAGCTCTAAAGTCACTATAATCAGCTGCAGTAGCAGAGTCTATCCACCAGGGGTCATCAGATCTCCATATTCACTATAATGAGCTGCAGTAGCAGAGTCCATCCACCAGAGGTCAACAGATCTCCATATTCACTGTAATCAGCTGCAGTAGCAGAGTCTATCCACCAGAGGTCATCAGAGCTCTATAGTCACTATAATCAGCTGCAGTAGCAGAGTCTATCCACCAGAGGTCATCAGAGCTCTATAATCACTATAATCAGCTGCAGTAGCAGAGTCTATCCACCAGGGGTCATCAGATCTCCATATTCACTATAATGAGCTGCAGTAGCAGAGTCCATCCACCAGAGGTCATCAGAGCTGTATATTCACTATAATCAGCTGCAGTAGCAGAGTCTATCCACCAGAGGTCAGCAGAGCTCTATAGTCACTATAATCAACTGCAGTAGCAGAGTCTATCCACCAGAGGTCATCAGAACTCTATATTCACTATAATCAGCTGCAGTAGCAGAGTCTATCCACCAGGGGTCATCAGAGCTCCATATTCACTGTAATCATCTGCAGTAGCAGAGTCCATCCACCAGAGGTCATCAGAGCTCTATAGTCACTATAATCAGCTGCAGTAGCATTGTCTATCCACCAGAGGTCATCACAGCTGTATATTCACTATAATCAGCTGCAGTAGCAGAGTCTATCCACCAGGGGTCATCAGATCTCCATATTCACTATAATGAGCTGCAGTAGCAGAGTCCATCCACCAGAGGTCATCAGATCTCCATATTCACTGTAATCAGCTGCAGTAGCAGAGTCTATCCACCAGAGGTCATCAGAGCTCTATAGCCACTATAATCAGCTGCAGTAGCAGAGTCTATCCACCAGAGGTCATCAGAGCTCTATAATCACTATAATCAGCTGCAGTAGCAGAGTCTATCCACCAGGGGTCATCAGATCTCCATATTCACTATAATGAGCTGCAGTAGCAGAGTCCATCCACCAGAGGTTATCAGAGCTGTATATTCACTATAATCAGCTGCAGTAGAAAAGTCTATCCACCAGAGGTCAGCAGAGCTCTATAGTCACTATAATCAACTGCAGTAGCAGAGTCTATCCACCAGAGGTCATCAGAACTCTATAATCACTATAATCAGCTGCAGTAGCAGAGTCTATCCACCAGAGGTCATCAGAGCTCCATATTCACTGTAATCATCTGCAGTAGCAGAGTCCATCCACCAGAGGTCATCAGAGCTCTATAGTCACTATAATCAGCTGCAGTAGCATTGTCTATCCACCAGAGGTCATCAGAGCTCTATATGCACTATAATCAGCTGCAGTAGCAGAGTCTATCCACCAGAGGTCATCAGAGCTCCATATTCACTGTAATCAGCTGCAGTAGCAGAGTCTATCCACCAGGGGTCATCAGAGCTCCATAGTCACTATAATCAGCTGCATTAGCAGAGTCTATCCACCAGAGGTCATCAGAGCTGTATATGCACTATAATCAGCTGCAGTAGCAGAGTCCATCCACCAGAGGTCATCAGAGCTCTATAGTCACTATAATCAGCTGCAGTAGCAGAGTCTATCCACCAGAGGTCATCAGAGCTCTATAATCACTGTAATCAGCTGCAGTAGCAGAGTCTATCCATCAGAGGTCATCAGAGCTGTATATTCACTATAATCAGCTGCAGTAGCAGATTCTATCCACCAGAGGTAATCAGAGCTCTATATGCACTATAATTAGCTGCAGTAGCAGAGTCTATCCACCAGAGGTCATCAGAGCTCCATATTCAATGTAATTAGCTGCAGTAGCAGAGTCTTTCCACCAGGGGTCTTCAGATCTCCATATTCACTATAATGAGCTGCAGTAGCAGCGTCTATCCACCAGGGGTCTGCAGAGCTCCATATTCACTGTAATCAGCTGCAGTAGCAGAGTCTATCCACCAGAGGTCATAAGAGCTCCATATTCACTGTAATCAGCTGCAGTAGCAGAGTCTATCCACCAGAGGTCATCAGAGCTCTATAGTCACTATAATCAGCTGCAGTAGCAGAGTCTATCCACCAGAGGTCATCAGAGCTCCATATTCACTATAATCAGCTGCAGTAGCAAAGTCTTTCCACCAGAGGTCATCAGAGCTCTATAATCACTATAATCAGCTGCAGTAGCAGAGTCTATCCACCAGAGGTCATCAGAGCTCTATAGTCACTATAATCAGCTGCAGTAGCAGAGTCTATCCACCAGGGGTCATCAGATCTCCATATTCACTATAATGAGCTGCCGTAGCAGAGTCCATCCACCAGAGGTCAACAGATCTCCATATTCACTGTAATCAGCTGCAGTAGCAGAGTCTATCCACCAGGGGTCATCAGAGCTCTATAGTCACTATAATCAGCTGCAGTAGCAGAGTCTATCCACCAGAGGTCATCAGAGCTCTATAATCACTATAATCAGCTGCAGTAGCAGAGTCTATCCACCAGGGGTCATCAGATCTCCATATTCACTATAATGAGCTGCAGTAGCAGAGTCCATCCACCAGAGGTCATCAGAGCTGTATATTCACTATAATCAGCTGCAGTAGCAGAGTCTATCCACCAGAGGTCAGCAGAGCTCTATAGTCACTATAATCAACTGCAGTAGCAGAGTCTATCCACCAGAGGTCATCAGAACTCTATAATCACTATAATCAGCTGCAGTAGCAGAGTCTATCCACCAGGGGTCATCAGAGCTCCATATTCACTGTAATCATCTGCAGTAGCAGAGTCCATCCACCAGAGGTCATCAGAGCTCTATAGTCACTATAATCAGCTGCAGTAGCATTGTCTATCCACCAGAGGTCATCACAGCTGTATATTCACTATAATCAGCTGCAGTAGCAGAGTCTATCCACCAGAGGTCATCAGAGCTCCATATTCACTATAATCAGCTGCAGTAGCAGAGTCTTTCCACCAGGGGTCATCAGAGCTCCATAGTCACTATAATGAGCTGCAGTAGCAGAGTCTATCCACCAGAGGTCATCAGAGCTGTATATGCACTATAATCAGCTGCAGTAGCAGAGTCTATCCACCAGAGGTCATCAGAGCTGTATATTCACTATAATCAGCTGCAGTAGCAGAGTCTATCCACCAGAGGTCATCAGAGCTCTATAATCACTATAATCAGCAGCAGTAGCAGAGTCTATCCACCAGAGGCCATCAGAGCTCTATAATCACTGTAATCAGCTGCAGTAGCAGAGTCTATCCACCAGGGGTCATCAGAGCTGTATATTCACTATAATCAGCTGCAGTAACAGAGTCTATCAACCAAAGGTCATCAGAGCTGTATATGCACTATAATCAGCTGCAGTAGCAGAGTCTATCCACCAGAGGTCATCAGAGCTCTATAATCACTATAATCAGCTGCAGTAGCAGAGTCTATCCACCAGAGGTCATTAGAGCTCCATATTCACTATAATCAGCTGCAGTAGCAGAGTCTATCCACCAGAGGTCATCAGAGCTCTATATTCATTATAATCAGCTGCAGGAGCAGAGTCTATCCACCAGAGGTCATCAGAGCTCTATAGTCACTATAATCAGCTGCAGTAGCAGAGTCTATCCACCAGAGGTCAACAGAGCTCTATAATCGCTATAATCAGCTGCAGTAGCAGAGTCTATCCACCAGAGGTCATCAAAGCTCTATATTCACTATAATCAGCTGCAGTAGCAGAGTCTATCCACCAGGGGTCATCAGATCTCCATATTCACTATAATGAGCTGCAGTAGCAGAGTCCATACACCAGAGGACATCAGATCTCCATATTCACTGTAATCAGCTGCAGTAGCAGAGTCTATCCACCAGAGGTCATCAGAGCTCTATAGTCACTATAATCAGCTGCAGTAGCAGAGTCTATCCACCAGAGGTCATCAGAGCTCTATAATCACTATAATCAGCTGCAGTAGCAGAGTCTATCCACCAGGGGTCATCAGATCTCCATATTCACTATAATGAGCTGCAGTAGCATAGTCCATCCACCAGAGGTCATCAGAGCTGTATATTCACTATAATCAGCTGCAGTAGCAGAGTCTATCCACCAGAGGTCAGCAGAGCTCTATAGTCACTATAATCAACTGCAGTAGCAGAGTCTATCCACCAGAGGTCATCAGAACTCTATAATCACTATAATCAGCTGCAGTAGCAGAGTCTATCCACCAGGGGTCATCAGAGCTCCATATTCACTGTAATCATCTGCAGTAGCAGAGTCCATCCACCAGAGGTCATCAGAGCTCTATAGTCACTATAATCAGCTGCAGTAGCATTGTCTATCCACCAGAGGTCATCAGAGCTGTATATTCACTATAATCAGCTGCAGTAGCAGAGTCTATCCACCAGAGGTCATCAGAGCTCCATATTCACTATAATCAGCTGCAGTAGCAGAGTCTATCCACCAAGGGTCATCAGAGCTCCATAGTCACTATAATCAGCTGCAGTAGCAGAGTCTATCCACCAGAGGTCATCAGGGCTGTATATGCACTATAATCAGCTGCAGTAGCAGAGTCTATCCACCAGAGGTCATCAGATCTCCATATTCACTATAATGAGCTGCAGTAGCAGAGTCTATCCACCAGAGGTCATCAGAGCTGTATATTCACTATAATCAGCTGCAGTAGCAGATTCTATCCACCAGAGGTCATCAGAGCTCTATAATCACTATAATCAGCTGCAGTAGCAGAGTCTATCCACCAGAGGCCATCAGAGCTCTAAAATCACTGTAATCAGCTGCAGTAGCAGAGTCTATCCACCAGAGGTCATCAGAGCTCCATATTCAATGTAATTAGCTGCAGTAGCAGAGTGTTTCCACCAGGGGTCTTCAGATCTCCATATTCACTATAATGAGCTGCAGTAGCAGAGTCTATCCACCAGGGGTCTGCAGAGCTCCATATTCACTGTAATCAGCTGCAGTAGCAGAGTCTATCCACCAGAGGTCATAAGAGCTCCATATTCACTGTAATCAGCTGCAGTAGCAGAGTCTATCCACCAGAGGTCATCAGAGCTCTATAGTCACTATAATCAGCTGCAGTAGCAGAGTCTATCCACCAGAGGTCATAAGAGCTCCATATTCACTGTAATCAGCTGCAGTAGCAGAGTCTATCCACCAGAGGTCATCAGAGCTCTATAGTCACTATAATCAGCTGCAGTAGCAGAGTCTATCCACCAGAGGTCATCAGAGCTCCATATTCACTATAATCAGCTGCAGCACCAAAGTCTTTCCACCAGAGGTCATCAGAGCTCTATAATCACTATAATCAGCTGCAGTAGCAGAGTCTATCCACCAGAGGTCATCAGAGCTCTATAGTCACTATAATCAGCTGCAGTAGCAGAGTCTATCCACCAGGGGTCATCAGATCTCCATATTCACTATAATGAGCTGCAGTAGCAGAGTCCATCGACCAGAGGTCAACAGATCTCCATATTCACTGTAATCAGCTGCAGTAGCAGAGTCTATCCACCAGAGGTCATCAGAGCTCTATAGTCACTATAATCAGCTGCAGTAGCAGAGTCTATCCACCAGAGGTCATCAGAGCTCTATAATCACTATAATCAGCTGCAGTAGCAGAGTCCATCCACCAGAGGTCATCAGAGCTGTATATTCACTATAATCAGCTGCAGTAGCAGAGTGTATCCACCAGAGGTCAGCAGAGCTCTATAGTCACTATAATCAACTGCAGTAGCAGAGTCTATCCACCAGAGGTCATCAGAACTCTATAATCACTATAATCAGCTGCAGTAGCAGAGTCCATCCACCAGAGGTCATCAGAGCTGTATATTCACTATAATCAGCTGCAGTAGCAGAGTCTATCCACCAGAGGTCATCAGAGCTCCATATTCACTATAATCAGCTGCAGTAGCAGAGTCTATCCACCAGGGGTCACCAGAGCTCCATAGTCACTATAATCAGCTGCAGTAGCAGAGTCTATCCACCAGAGGTCATCAGAGCTGTATATGCACTATATTCAGCTGCAGTAGCAGAGTCTATCCACCAGAGGTCATCAGATCTCCATATTCACTATAATGAGCTGCAGTAGCAGAGTCTATCCACCAGAGGTCATCAGAACTGTATATTCACTATAATCAGCTGCAGTAGCAGAGTCTATCCACCAGAGGTCATTAGAGCTCCATAATCACTATAATCAGCTGCAGTAGCAGAGTCTATCCACCTTAGGCCATCAGAGCTCTATAATCACTGTAATCAGCTGCAGTAGCAGAGCCTATCCACCAGAGGTCATCAGAGCTGTATATTCACTATAATCAGCTGCATTAGCAGATTCTATCCACCAGAGGTAATCAGAGCTCTATATGCACTATAATTAGCTGCAGTAGCAGAGTCTGTCCACCAGAGGTCATCAGAGCTCCATATTCAATGTAATTAGCTGCAGTAGCAGAGTCTTTCCACCAGGGGTCTTCAGATCTCCATATTCACTATAATGAGCTGCAGTAGCAGAGTCTATCCACCAGGGGTCTGCAGAGCTCCATATTCACTGTAATCAGCTGCAGTAGCAGAGTCTATCCACCAGAGGTCATAAGAGCTCCATATTCACTGTAATCAGCTGCAGTAGCAGAGTCTATCCACCAGAGGTCATCAGAGCTCTATAGTCACTATAATCAGCTGCAGTAGCAGAGTCTATCCACCAGAGGTCATCAGAGCTCCATATTCACTATAATCAGCTGCAGTAGCAAAGTCTTTCCACCAGAGGTCATCAGAGCTCCATATTCAATGTAATTAGCTGCAGTAGCAGAGTCTTTCCACCAGGGGTCTTCAGATCTCTATATTAACTATTATGAGCTGCAGTAGCAGAGTCTATCCACCAGGGGTCATCAGATCTCCATATTCACTATAATGAGCTGCAGTAGCAGAGTCCATCCACCAGAGGTCATCAGATCTCCATATTCACTATAATGAGCTGCACTAGCAGAGTCTATCCACCAGAGGTCATCAGAGCTGTATATTCACTATAATCAGCTGCAGTAGCAGAGTCTATCCACCAGAGGTCATCAGAGCTCTATAATCACTATAATCAGCTGCAGTAGCAGAGTCTATCCACCAGAGGCCATCAGAGCTCTATAATCACTGTAATCAGCTGCAGTAGCAGAGTCTATCCACCAGAGGTCATCAGAGCTGTATATTCACTATAATCAGCTGCAGTAGCAGATTCTATCCACCAGAGGTAATCAGAGCTCTATATGCACAATAATTAGCTGCAGTTGCAGAGTCTATCCACCAGAGGTCATCAGAGCTCCATATTCACTGTAATCAGCTGCAGTAGCAGAGTCTATCCAGCAGGGGTCAGCAGAGCTCCATATTCACTGTAATCAGCTGCAGTAGCAGAGTCTATCCACCAGGGGTCATCAGAGCTCCATATTCACTGTAATCAGCTGCAGTAGCAGAGCCTATCCACCAGAGGTCATAACAGCTCCATATTCACTGTAATCAGCTGCAGTAGCAGAGTCTATCCACCAGAGGTCATCAGAGCTCTATAGTCACTATAATCAGCGGCAGTAGCAGAGTCTATTCACCAGAGGTCATCAGAGCTCTATAGTCACTGTAATCAGCTGCATTAGCAGAGTCTATCCACCAGGGGTCAGGAGAGCTCTATATTCACTGTAATCAGCTGCAGTAGCAGAGTCTAACCACCAGGGGTCATCAGAGCTGTATATTCACTATAATCAGCTGCAGTAACAGAGTCTATCAACCAAAGGTCAACAGAGCTGTATATGCACTATAATCAGCTGCAGTAGCAGAGTCTATCCATCAGAGGTCATCAGAGCTCCATATTCACTATAATCAGCTGCAGTAGCAGAGTCCATCCACCAGAGGTCATCAGAGCTCCATATTCACTGTAATCAGCTGCAGTAGCAGATTCCATCCACCAAAGGTCATCAGAGCTCTATAGTCAATATAATCAGCTGCAGTAGCAGAGTCTATCCAGCAGGGGTCATCAGAGCTGTATATGCACTATAATCAGCTGCAGTAGCAGAATCTATCCACCAGAGGTCATCAGAGCACTATAATAACTATAATCAGCTGCAGTAGCAGAGTCCATCCACCAGAGGTCATCAGAGCTGTATTTGCACTATAATCAGCTGCAGTAGCAGTGTCTATCCACCAGAGGTCATCAGAGCACTATAATAACTATAATCAGCTGCAGTAGCAGAGTCTATCCACCAGAGGCCATCAGAGCTCTATAATCACTGTAATCAGCTGCAGTAGCAGAGTCTATCCACCAGAGGTCATCAGAGCTGTATATTCACTATAATCAGCTGCAGTAGCAGATTCTATCCACCAGAGGTAATCAGAGCTCTATATGCACAATAATTAGCTGCAGTTGCAGAGTCTATCCACCAGAGGTCATCTGAGCTCCATATTCACTGTAATCAGCTGCAGTAGCAGAGTCTATCCACTAGGGGTCATCAAAGCTCCATATTCACTGTAATCAGCTGCAGTAGCAGAGTCTATCCACCAGAGGTCATAAGAGCTCCATATTCACTGTAATCAGCTGCAGTAGCAGAGTGCATCCACCAGAGGTCATCAGAGCTCTATAGTCACTATAATCAGCTGCAGTAGCAGAGTCTATCCACCAGAGGTCATCAGAGCTGTATATTCACTATAATCAGCTGCTGTAGCAGAGTCTATCCACCAGAGGTCAGCAGAGCTCTATATGTACTATAATTAACTGAAGTAGCAGAGTCTATCCACCAGAGGTCATCAGAACTGTATATTCACTATAATCAGCTGCAATAGCAGAGTCTATCCACCAGAGCTCATCAGAGCTCCATATTCACTGTAATCAGCTGCAGTAGCAGTCTATCCACCAGAGGTCAGCAGAGCTCTATATGCACTATAATTAGCTGCAGTAGCAGAGTCCATCCACCAGAGGTCAGCAGAGCTCTATATGTACTATAATTAACTGCAGTAGCAGAGTCTATCCACCAGAGGTCATCAGAGCTCTATATGCACTACAATTAGCTGCAGTAGCAGAGTCTATCCACCATAGCTCATCAGAGCTCCATATTCAATGTAATTAGCTGCAGTAGCAGAGTCTTTTCACCAGGGGTCTTCAGATCTCCATATTCACTATAATGAGCTGCAGTAGCAGAGTCTATCCACCAGGGGTCTGCAGATCTCCATATTCACTGTAATCAGCTGCAGTAGCAGAGTCTATCCACCAGAGTTCATTAGAGCTCCATATTCACTATAATCAGCTGCAGTAGCAGAGTCTATCCACCAGAGGTCATCAGAGCTCTATATTCATTATAATCAGCTGCAGTAGCAGAGTCTATCCACCAGAGGTCATCAGAGCTCTATAGTCAGTATAATCAGCTGTAGTAGCAGAGTCTATCCACCAGAGGTCATCAGAGCTCTATAATCGCTATAATCAGCTGCAGTAGCAGAGTCTATCCACCAGAGGTCATCAAAGCTCTATATTCACTATAATCAGCTGCAGTAGCAGAGTCTATCCACCAGGGGTCATCAGACCTCCATATTCACTATAATGAGCTGCAGTAGCAGAGTCCATCCACCAGAGGTCATCAGATCTCCATATTCACTGTAATCAGCTGCAGTAGCAGAGTCTATCCACCAGAGGTCATCAGAGCTCTATAGTCACTATAATCAGCTGCAGTAGCAGAGTCTATCCACCAGAGGTCATCAGAGCTGTATATTCACTATAATCAGCTGCAGTAGCAGAGTCTATCCACCAGAGGTCATCAGAGCTCCATATTCACTATAATCAGCTGCAGTAGCAGAGTCTATCCACCAGGGGTCATCAGAGCTCCATAGTCACTATAATCAGCTGCAGTAGCAGAGTCTATCCACCAGAGGTCATCAGTGCTGTATATGCACTATAATCAGCTGCAGTAGCAGAGTCTTTCCACCAGAGGTCATCAGAGCTCTATAATCACTATAATCAGCTGCAGTAGCAGAGTCTATCCACCAGGGGTCATCAGATCTCCATATTCACTATAATGAGCTGCAGTAGCAGAGTCCATCCACCAGAGGTCATCAGGGCTCTATAGTCACTATAATCAGCTGCAGTAGCAGAGTCTATCCACCAGAGGTCATCAGAGCTGTATATTCACTATAATCAGCTGCAGTAGCAGAGTCTATCCACCAGAGGTCATCAGAGCTCTATAATCACTATAATCAGCTGCAGTAGCAGAGTCTATCCACCAGAGGCCATCAGAGCTGTATATTCACTATAATCAGCTGCAGTAGCAGAGTCTATCCAGCAGGGGTCATCAGAGCTGCATATTCACTGTAATCAGCTGCAGTAGCAGAGTCTATCCACCAGGGGTCATCAGAGCTCCATATTCACTGTAATCAGCTGCAGTAGCAGAGTCTATCCACCAGAGGTCATCAGAGCTCAATAGTCACTATAATCAGCTGCAGTAGCAGAATCTATCCAGCAGAGGTCATCAGAGCTCCATATTCACTATAATCAGCTGCAGTAGCAAAGTCTATCCACCAGAGGTCATCAGAGCTCTATAGTCACTATAATCAGCTGCATTAGCAGAGTCTATCCACCAGGGGTCAGGAGAGCTCTATATTCACTGTAATCAGCTGCAGTAGCAGAGTCTATCCACCAGGGGTCATCAGAGCTGTATATTCACTATAATCAGCTGCAGTAACAGAGTCTATCAACCAAAGGTCATCAGAGCTGTATATGCACTATAATCAGCTGCAGTAGCAGAGTCTATCCATCAGAGGTCATCAGAGCTCCATATTCACTGTAATCAGCTGCAGTAGCAGAGTCTATCCACCAGGGGTCATCAGAGCTGTATATTCACTATAATCAGCTGCAGTAACAGAGTCTATCAACCAAAGGTCATCAGAGCTGTATATGCACTATAATCAGCTGCAGTAGCAGAGTCTATCCACCAGAGGTCAGCAGAGCTCTATATGTACTATAATTAACTGAAGTAGCAGAGTCTATCCACCAGAGGTCATCAGAACTGTATATTCACTATAATCAGCTGCAATAGCAGAGTCTATCCACCAGAGCTCATCAGAGCTCCATATTCACTGTAATCAGCTGCAGTAGCAGTCTATCCACCAGAGGTCAGCAGAGCTCTATATGCACTATAATTAACTGCAGTAGCAGAGTCTATCCACCAGAGGTCATCAGAGCTGTATATTCACTATAATCAGCTGCAGTAGCAGAGTCCATCCACCAGAGGTCAGCAGAGCTCTATATGTACTATAATTAATTGCAGTACCAGAGTCTATCCACCAGAGGTCATCAGAGCTCTATATGCACTATAATTAGCTGCAGTAGCATAGTCTGTCCACTAGAGGTCTTCAGAGCTCCATATTCAATGTAATTAGCTGCAGTAGCAGAGTCTTTCCACCAGGGGTCTTCAGATCTCCATATTCACTATAATGAGCTGCAGTAGCAGAGTCTATCCACCAGGGGTCTGCAGATCTCCATATTCACTGTAATCAGCTGCAGTAGCAGAGTCTATTCACCAGAGGTCATTAGAGCTCCTTATTCACTATAATCAGCTGCAGTAGCAGAGTCTATCCACCAGAGGTCATCAGAGCTCTATATTCATTATAATCAGCTGCAGTAGCAGAGTCTATCCACCAGAGGTCATCAGAGCTCTATAGTCACTATAATCAGCTGCAGTAGCAGAGTCTATCCACCAGGGGTAATCAGAGCTTCATAGTCACTATAATCAGCTGCAGTAGCAGAGTCTATCCACCAGAGGTCATCAGAGCTGTATATGCACTATAATCAGCTGCAGTAGCAGAGTCTATCCACCAGAGGTCATCAGATCTCCATATTCACTATAATGAGCTGCAGTAGCAGAGTCCATCCACCAGAGGTCATCAGAGCTGTATATTCACTATAATCAGCTGCAGTAGCAGAATCTATCCACCAGAGGTCATCAGAGCTCTATAATCACTATAATCAGCTGCAGTAGCAGAGTCTATCCACCAGAGGCCATCAGAGCTCTATAATCACTGTAATCACCTGCAGTAGCAGAGTCTATCCTCCAGAGGTCATCAGAGCTGTATATTCACTATAATCAGCTGCAGTAGCAGAGTCTATCCACCAGAGGTCAGCAGAGCTCTATATGTACTATAATTAACTGAAGTAGCAGAGTCTATCCACCAGAGGTCATCAGAACTGTATATTCACTATAATCAGCTGCAATAGCAGAGTCTATCCACCAGAGCTCATCAGAGCTCCATATTCACTGTAATCAGCTGCAGTAGCAGTCTATCCACCAGAGGTCAGCAGAGCTCTATATGCACTATAATTAACTGCAGTAGCAGAGTCTATCCACCAGAGGTCATCAGAGCTGTATATTCACTATAATCAGCTGCAGTAGCAGAGTCCATCCACCAGAGGTCAGCAGAGCTCTATATGTACTATAATTAACTGCAGTACCAGAGTCTATCCACCAGAGGTCATCAGAGCTCTATATGCACTATAATTAGCTGCAGTAGCAGAGTCTATCCACCAGAGGTCATCAGATCTCCATATTCACTATAATGAGCTGCAGTAGCATAGTCTATCCACCAGAGGTCATCAGAGCTGTATATTCACTATAATCAGCTGCAGTAGCAGAATCTATCCACCAGAGGTCATCAGAGCTCTATAATCACTATAATCAGCTGCAGTAGCAGAGTCTATCCACCAGAGGCCATCAGAGCTCTATAATCACTGTAATCAGCTGCAGTAGCAGAGTCTATCCACCAGAGGTCATCAGAGCTGTATATTCACTATAATCAGCTGCAGTAGCAGATTCTATCCACCAGAGGTAATCAGAGCTCTATATGCACAATAATTAGCTGCAGTTGCAGAGTCTATCCACCAGAGGTCATCAGAGCTCCATATTCACTGTAATCAGCTGCAGTAGCAGAGTCTATCCAGCAGGGGTCATCAGAGCTCCATATTCACTGTAATCAGCTGCAGAAGCAGAACCTATCCACCAGGGGTCATCGGAGCTCCATATTCACTGTAATCAGCTGCAGTAGCAGAGTCTATCCACCAGAGGTCATAAGAGCTCCATATTCACTGTAATCAGCTGCAGTAGCAGAGTCTATCCACCAGAAGTCATCAGAGCTCTATAGTCACTATAATCAGCTGCAGTAGCAGAGTCTATCCACCAGAGGTCATCAGAGCTCTATAATCACTATAATCAGCTGCAGTAGCAGAGTCTATCCACCAGAGGTCATCAGAGCTCTATATTCATTATAATCAGCTGCAGTAGCAGAGTCTATCCACCAGAGGTCATCAGAGCTCTATAGTCACTATAATCAGCTGCAGTAGCAGAGTCTATCCACCAGAGGTCATCAGAGCTCTATCATCGCTATAATCAGCTGCAGTAGCAGATTCTATCCACCAGAGGTCATCAGAGCTCTATATTCACTATAATGAGCTGCAGTAGCAGAGTCTATCCACCAGGGGTCATCAGATCTCCATATTCACTATAATGAGCTGCAGTAGCAGAGTCCATCCACCAGAGGTCATCAGATCTCCATATTCACTGTAATCAGCTGCAGTAGCAGAGTCTATCCACCAGAGGTCATCAGAGCTCTATAGTCACTATAATCAGCTGCAGTAGCAGAGTCTATCCACCAGAGGTCATCAGAGCTCTATAATCACTATAATCAGCTGCAGTAGCAGAGTCTATCCACCAGGGGTCATCAGATCTCCATATTCACTATAATGAGCTGCAGTAGCAGAGTCCATCCACCAGAGGTTATCAGAGCTGTATATTCACTATAATCAGCTGCAGTAGCAGAGTCTATCCACCAGAGGTCAGCAGAGCTCTATAGTCACTATAATCAACTGCAGTAGCAGAGTCTATCCACCAGAGGTCATCAGAACTCTATAATCACTATAATCAGCTGCAGTAGCAGAGTCTATCCACCAGGGGTCATCAGAGCTCCATATTCACTGTAATCATCTGCAGTAGCAGAGTCCATCCACCAGAGGTCATCAGAGCTCTATAGTCACTATTATCAGCTGCAGTAGCATTGTCTATCCACCAGAGGTCATCAGAGCTGTATATTCACTATAATCAGCTGCAGTAGCAGAGTCTATCCACCAGAGGTCATCAGAGCTCCATATTCACTGTAATCAGCTGCAGTAGCAGAGTCTATCCACCAGGGGTCATCAGAGCTCCATAGTCACTATAATCAGCTGCAGTAGCAGAGTCTATCCACCAGAGGTCATCAGAGCTGAATATGCACTATAATCAGCTGCAGTAGCAGAGTCTATCCACCAGAGGTCATCAGATCTCCATATTCACTATAATGAGCTGCAGTAGCAGAGTCTATCCACCAGAGGTCATCAGAGCTGTATATTCACTATAATCAGCTGCAGTAGCAGAGTCTATCCACCAGAGGTCATCAGAGCTCTATAATCAATATAATCAGCTGCAGTAGCAGAGTCTATCCACCAGAGGCCATCAGAGCTCTATAATCACTGTAATCAGCTGCAGTAGCAGAGTCCATCCACCAGAGGTCATCAGAGCTGTATATTCACTATAATCAGCTGCAGTAGCAGAGTCTATCCACCAGAGGTCAGCAGAGCTCTATAGTCACTATAATCAACTGCAGTAGCAGAGTCTATCCACCAGAGGTCATTAGAACTCTATAATCACTATAATCAGCTGCAGTAGCAGAGTCTATCCACCAGGGGTCATCAGAGCTCCATATTCACTGTAATCATCTGCAGTAGCAGAGTCCATCCACCAGAGGTCATCAGAGCTGTATATTCACTATAATCAGCTGCAGTAGCAGATTCTATCCACCAGAGGTAATCAGAGCTCTATATGCACTATAATTAGCTGCAGTAGCAGAGTCTATCCACCAGAGGTCATCAGAGCTCCATATTCAATGTAATTAGCTGCAGTAGCAGAGTCTTTCCACCAGGGGTCTTCAGATCTCCATATTCACTATAATGAGCTGCAGTAGCAGAGTCTATCCACCAGGGGTCTGCAGAGCTCCATATTCACTGTAATCAGCTGCAGTAGCAGAGTCTATCCACCAGAGGTCATAAGAGCTCCATATTCACTGTAATCAGCTGCAGTAGCAGAGTCTATCCACCAGAGGTCATCAGAGCTCTATAGTCACTATAATCAGCTGCAGTAGCAGAGTCTATCCACCAGAGGTCATCAGAGCTCTAAAGTCACTATAATCAGCTGCAGTAGCAGAGTCTATCCACCAGGGGTCATCAGATCTCCATATTCACTATAATGAGCTGCAGTAGCAGAGTCCATCCACCAGAGGTCAACAGATCTCCATATTCACTGTAATCAGCTGCAGTAGCAGAGTCTATCCACCAGAGGTCATCAGAGCTCTATAGTCACTATAATCAGCTGCAGTAGCAGAGTCTATCCACCAGAGGTCATCAGAGCTCTATAATCACTATAATCAGCTGCAGTAGCAGAGTCTATCCACCAGGGGTCATCAGATCTCCATATTCACTATAATGAGCTGCAGTAGCAGAGTCCATCCACCAGAGGTCATCAGAGCTGTATATTCACTATAATCAGCTGCAGTAGCAGAGTCTATCCACCAGAGGTCAGCAGAGCTCTATAGTCACTATAATCAACTGCAGTAGCAGAGTCTATCCACCAGAGGTCATCAGAACTCTATATTCACTATAATCAGCTGCAGTAGCAGAGTCTATCCACCAGGGGTCATCAGAGCTCCATATTCACTGTAATCATCTGCAGTAGCAGAGTCCATCCACCAGAGGTCATCAGAGCTCTATAGTCACTATAATCAGCTGCAGTAGCATTGTCTATCCACCAGAGGTCATCACAGCTGTATATTCACTATAATCAGCTGCAGTAGCAGAGTCTATCCACCAGGGGTCATCAGATCTCCATATTCACTATAATGAGCTGCAGTAGCAGAGTCCATCCACCAGAGGTCATCAGATCTCCATATTCACTGTAATCAGCTGCAGTAGCAGAGTCTATCCACCAGAGGTCATCAGAGCTCTATAGCCACTATAATCAGCTGCAGTAGCAGAGTCTATCCACCAGAGGTCATCAGAGCTCTATAATCACTATAATCAGCTGCAGTAGCAGAGTCTATCCACCAGGGGTCATCAGATCTCCATATTCACTATAATGAGCTGCAGTAGCAGAGTCCATCCACCAGAGGTTATCAGAGCTGTATATTCACTATAATCAGCTGCAGTAGAAAAGTCTATCCACCAGAGGTCAGCAGAGCTCTATAGTCACTATAATCAACTGCAGTAGCAGAGTCTATCCACCAGAGGTCATCAGAACTCTATAATCACTATAATCAGCTGCAGTAGCAGAGTCTATCCACCAGAGGTCATCAGAGCTCCATATTCACTGTAATCATCTGCAGTAGCAGAGTCCATCCACCAGAGGTCATCAGAGCTCTATAGTCACTATAATCAGCTGCAGTAGCATTGTCTATCCACCAGAGGTCATCAGAGCTCTATATGCACTATAATCAGCTGCAGTAGCAGAGTCTATCCACCAGAGGTCATCAGAGCTCCATATTCACTGTAATCAGCTGCAGTAGCAGAGTCTATCCACCAGGGGTCATCAGAGCTCCATAGTCACTATAATCAGCTGCATTAGCAGAGTCTATCCACCAGAGGTCATCAGAGCTGTATATGCACTATAATCAGCTGCAGTAGCAGAGTCCATCCACCAGAGGTCATCAGAGCTCTATAGTCACTATAATCAGCTGCAGTAGCAGAGTCTATCCACCAGAGGTCATCAGAGCTCTATAATCACTGTAATCAGCTGCAGTAGCAGAGTCTATCCATCAGAGGTCATCAGAGCTGTATATTCACTATAATCAGCTGCAGTAGCAGATTCTATCCACCAGAGGTAATCAGAGCTCTATATGCACTATAATTAGCTGCAGTAGCAGAGTCTATCCACCAGAGGTCATCAGAGCTCCATATTCAATGTAATTAGCTGCAGTAGCAGAGTCTTTCCACCAGGGGTCTTCAGATCTCCATATTCACTATAATGAGCTGCAGTAGCAGCGTCTATCCACCAGGGGTCTGCAGAGCTCCATATTCACTGTAATCAGCTGCAGTAGCAGAGTCTATCCACCAGAGGTCATAAGAGCTCCATATTCACTGTAATCAGCTGCAGTAGCAGAGTCTATCCACCAGAGGTCATCAGAGCTCTATAGTCACTATAATCAGCTGCAGTAGCAGAGTCTATCCACCAGAGGTCATCAGAGCTCCATATTCACTATAATCAGCTGCAGTAGCAAAGTCTTTCCACCAGAGGTCATCAGAGCTCTATAATCACTATAATCAGCTGCAGTAGCAGAGTCTATCCACCAGAGGTCATCAGAGCTCTATAGTCACTATAATCAGCTGCAGTAGCAGAGTCTATCCACCAGGGGTCATCAGATCTCCATATTCACTATAATGAGCTGCCGTAGCAGAGTCCATCCACCAGAGGTCAACAGATCTCCATATTCACTGTAATCAGCTGCAGTAGCAGAGTCTATCCACCAGGGGTCATCAGAGCTCTATAGTCACTATAATCAGCTGCAGTAGCAGAGTCTATCCACCAGAGGTCATCAGAGCTCTATAATCACTATAATCAGCTGCAGTAGCAGAGTCTATCCACCAGGGGTCATCAGATCTCCATATTCACTATAATGAGCTGCAGTAGCAGAGTCCATCCACCAGAGGTCATCAGAGCTGTATATTCACTATAATCAGCTGCAGTAGCAGAGTCTATCCACCAGAGGTCAGCAGAGCTCTATAGTCACTATAATCAACTGCAGTAGCAGAGTCTATCCACCAGAGGTCATCAGAACTCTATAATCACTATAATCAGCTGCAGTAGCAGAGTCTATCCACCAGGGGTCATCAGAGCTCCATATTCACTGTAATCATCTGCAGTAGCAGAGTCCATCCACCAGAGGTCATCAGAGCTCTATAGTCACTATAATCAGCTGCAGTAGCATTGTCTATCCACCAGAGGTCATCACAGCTGTATATTCACTATAATCAGCTGCAGTAGCAGAGTCTATCCACCAGAGGTCATCAGAGCTCCATATTCACTATAATCAGCTGCAGTAGCAGAGTCTTTCCACCAGGGGTCATCAGAGCTCCATAGTCACTATAATGAGCTGCAGTAGCAGAGTCTATCCACCAGAGGTCATCAGAGCTGTATATGCACTATAATCAGCTGCAGTAGCAGAGTCTATCCACCAGAGGTCATCAGAGCTGTATATTCACTATAATCAGCTGCAGTAGCAGAGTCTATCCACCAGAGGTCATCAGAGCTCTATAATCACTATAATCAGCAGCAGTAGCAGAGTCTATCCACCAGAGGCCATCAGAGCTCTATAATCACTGTAATCAGCTGCAGTAGCAGAGTCTATCCACCAGGGGTCATCAGAGCTGTATATTCACTATAATCAGCTGCAGTAACAGAGTCTATCAACCAAAGGTCATCAGAGCTGTATATGCACTATAATCAGCTGCAGTAGCAGAGTCTATCCACCAGAGGTCATCAGAGCTCTATAATCACTATAATCAGCTGCAGTAGCAGAGTCTATCCACCAGAGGTCATTAGAGCTCCATATTCACTATAATCAGCTGCAGTAGCAGAGTCTATCCACCAGAGGTCATCAGAGCTCTATATTCATTATAATCAGCTGCAGGAGCAGAGTCTATCCACCAGAGGTCATCAGAGCTCTATAGTCACTATAATCAGCTGCAGTAGCAGAGTCTATCCACCAGAGGTCAACAGAGCTCTATAATCGCTATAATCAGCTGCAGTAGCAGAGTCTATCCACCAGAGGTCATCAAAGCTCTATATTCACTATAATCAGCTGCAGTAGCAGAGTCTATCCACCAGGGGTCATCAGATCTCCATATTCACTATAATGAGCTGCAGTAGCAGAGTCCATACACCAGAGGACATCAGATCTCCATATTCACTGTAATCAGCTGCAGTAGCAGAGTCTATCCACCAGAGGTCATCAGAGCTCTATAGTCACTATAATCAGCTGCAGTAGCAGAGTCTATCCACCAGAGGTCATCAGAGCTCTATAATCACTATAATCAGCTGCAGTAGCAGAGTCTATCCACCAGGGGTCATCAGATCTCCATATTCACTATAATGAGCTGCAGTAGCATAGTCCATCCACCAGAGGTCATCAGAGCTGTATATTCACTATAATCAGCTGCAGTAGCAGAGTCTATCCACCAGAGGTCAGCAGAGCTCTATAGTCACTATAATCAACTGCAGTAGCAGAGTCTATCCACCAGAGGTCATCAGAACTCTATAATCACTATAATCAGCTGCAGTAGCAGAGTCTATCCACCAGGGGTCATCAGAGCTCCATATTCACTGTAATCATCTGCAGTAGCAGAGTCCATCCACCAGAGGTCATCAGAGCTCTATAGTCACTATAATCAGCTGCAGTAGCATTGTCTATCCACCAGAGGTCATCAGAGCTGTATATTCACTATAATCAGCTGCAGTAGCAGAGTCTATCCACCACAGGTCATCAGAGCTCCATATTCACTATAATCAGCTGCAGTAGCAGAGTCTATCCACCAAGGGTCATCAGAGCTCCATAGTCACTATAATCAGCTGCAGTAGCAGAGTCTATCCACCAGAGGTCATCAGGGCTGTATATGCACTATAATCAGCTGCAGTAGCAGAGTCTATCCACCAGAGGTCATCAGATCTCCATATTCACTATAATGAGCTGCAGTAGCAGAGTCTATCCACCAGAGGTCATCAGAGCTGTATATTCACTATAATCAGCTGCAGTAGCAGATTCTATCCACCAGAGGTCATCAGAGCTCTATAATCACTATAATCAGCTGCAGTAGCAGAGTCTATCCACCAGAGGCCATCAGAGCTCTAAAATCACTGTAATCAGCTGCAGTAGCAGAGTCTATCCACCAGAGGTCATCAGAGCTCCATATTCAATGTAATTAGCTGCAGTAGCAGAGTGTTTCCACCAGGGGTCTTCAGATCTCCATATTCACTATAATGAGCTGCAGTAGCAGAGTCTATCCACCAGGGGTCTGCAGAGCTCCATATTCACTGTAATCAGCTGCAGTAGCAGAGTCTATCCACCAGAGGTCATAAGAGCTCCATATTCACTGTAATCAGCTGCAGTAGCAGAGTCTATCCACCAGAGGTCATCAGAGCTCTATAGTCACTATAATCAGCTGCAGTAGCAGAGTCTATCCACCAGAGGTCATAAGAGCTCCATATTCACTGTAATCAGCTGCAGTAGCAGAGTCTATCCACCAGAGGTCATCAGAGCTCTATAGTCACTATAATCAGCTGCAGTAGCAGAGTCTATCCACCAGAGGTCATCAGAGCTCCATATTCACTATAATCAGCTGCAGCACCAAAGTCTTTCCACCAGAGGTCATCAGAGCTCTATAATCACTATAATCAGCTGCAGTAGCAGAGTCTATCCACCAGAGGTCATCAGAGCTCTATAGTCACTATAATCAGCTGCAGTAGCAGAGTCTATCCACCAGGGGTCATCAGATCTCCATATTCACTATAATGAGCTGCAGTAGCAGAGTCCATCGACCAGAGGTCAACAGATCTCCATATTCACTGTAATCAGCTGCAGTAGCAGAGTCTATCCACCAGAGGTCATCAGAGCTCTATAGTCACTATAATCAGCTGCAGTAGCAGAGTCTATCCACCAGAGGTCATCAGAGCTCTATAATCACTATAATCAGCTGCAGTAGCAGAGTCCATCCACCAGAGGTCATCAGAGCTGTATATTCACTATAATCAGCTGCAGTAGCAGAGTCTATCCACCAGAGGTCAGCAGAGCTCTATAGTCACTATAATCAACTGCAGTAGCAGAGTCTATCCACCAGAGGTCATCAGAACTCTATAATCACTATAATCAGCTGCAGTAGCAGAGTCTATCCACCAGGGGTCATCAGAGCTCCATATTCACTGTAATCATCTGCAGTAGCAGAGTCCATCCACCAGAGGTCATAAGAGCTCTATAGTCACTATAATCAGCTGCAGTAGCATTGTCTATCCACCAGAGGTCATCAGAGCTCCATTTTCACTATAATCAGCTGCAGTAGCAGAGTCTATCCACCAGGGGTCATCAGAGCTCCATAGTCACTATAATCAGCTGCAGTAGCAGAGTGTATCCACCAGAGGTCATCAGAGCTGTATATGCACTATAATCAGCTGCAGTAGCAGAGTCTATCCACCAGAGGTCATCACATCTCCATATTCACTATAATGAGCTGCAGTAGCAGAGTCTATCCACCAGAGGTCATCATAGCTGTATATTCACTATAATCAGCTGCAGTAGCAGAGTCTATCCACCAGAGGTCATCAGAGCTCTATAATCACTATAATCAGCAGCAGTAGCAGAGTCTATCCACCAGAGGCCATCAGAGCTCTATAATCACTGTAATCAGCTGCAGTAGCAGAGTCTATCCACCAGAGGTCATCAGAGCTGTATATTCACTATAATCAGCTGCAGTAGCAGATTCTATCCACCAGAGGTAATCAGAGCTCTATATGCACAATAATTAGCTGCAGTTGCAGAGTCTATCCACCAGAGGTCATCAGAGCTCCATATTCACTGTAATCAGCTGCAGTAGCAGAGTCTATCCAGCAGGGGTCATCAGAGCTCCATATTCACTGTAATCAGCTGCAGTAGCAGAGTCTATCCACCAGGGGTCATCAGAGCTCTATATTCACTGTAATCAGTTGCAGTAGCAGAGTCTATCCACAAGAGGTCATAAGAGCTCCATATTCACTGTAATCAGCTGCTGTAGCAGAGTCTATCCACCAGAGGTCATCAGAGCTCTATAGTCACTATAATCAGCTGCAGTTGCAGAGTCTATCCATCAGAGGTCATCAGAGCTCCATATTCACTATAATCAGCTGCAGTAGCAAAGTCTTTCCACCAGAGGTCATCAGAGCTCTATAATCACTATAATCAGCTGTAGTAGCAGAGTCTATCCACCAGAGGTCATCAGAGCTCAATAGTCACTATAATCAGCTGCATTAGCAGAGTCTATCCACCAGAGGTCATCAGAGCTCAATAGTCACTATAATCAGCTGCAGTAACAGAGTCTATCAACCAAAGGTCATCAGAGCTGTATATGCACTATAATCAGCTGCAGTAGCAGAGTCTATCCACCAGGGGTCATCAGATCTCCATATTCACTATAATGAGCTGCAGTAGCAGAGTCCATCCACCAGAGGTCATCAGAGCTGTATATTCACTATAATCAGCTGCAGTAGCAGAGTCTATCCACCAGAGGTCAGCAGAGCTCTATAGTCACTATAATCAACTGCAGTAGCAGAGTCTATCCACCAGAGGTCATCAGAACTCTATAATCACTATAATCAGCTGCAGTAGCAGAGTCTATCCACCAGGGGTCATCAGAGCTCCATAGTCACTGTAATCATCTGCAGTAGCAGAGTCCATCCACCAGAGGTCATCAGAGCTCTATAGTCACTATAATCAGCTGCAGTAGCATTGTCTATCCACCAGAGGTCATCAGAGCTGTATATTCACTATAATCAGCTGCAGTAGCAGAGTCTATCCACCAGAGGTCATCAGAGCTCCATATTCACTATAATCAGCTGCAGTAGCAGAGTCTATCCACCAGAGGTCATCAGAGCTGTATATGCACTATAATCAGCTGCAGTAGCAGAGTCTATCCACCAGAGGTCATCAGAGCTGTATATTCACTATAATCAGCTGCAGTAGCAGAGTCTATCCACCAGAGGTCATCAGAGCTCTATAATCACTATAATCAGCAGCAGTAGCAGAGTCTATCCACCAGAGGCCATCAGAGCTCTATAATCACTGTAATCAGCTGCAGTAGCAGAGTCTATCCACCAGAGGTCATCAGAGCTGTATATTCACTATAATCAGCTGCAGTAGCAGATTCTATCCACCAGAGGTAATCAGAGCTCTATATGCACAATAATTAGCTGCAATTGCAGAGTCTATCCACCAGAGGTCATCAGAGCTCCATATTCACTGTAATCAGCTGCAGTAGCAGAGTCTATCCACCAGGGGTCATCAGAGCTGTATATTCACTATAATCAGCTGCAGTAACAGAGTCTATCAACCAAAGGTCATCAGAGCTGTATATGCACTATAATCAGCTGCAGTAGCAGAGTCTATCCACCAGAGGTCATCAGAGCTCTATAATCACTATAATCAGCTGCAGTAGCAGAGTCTATCCACCAGAGGTCATTAGAGCTCCATATTCACTATAATCAGCTGCAGTAGCAGAGTCTATCCACCAGAGGTCATCAGAGCTCTATATTCATTATAATCAGCTGCAGGAGCAGAGTCTATCCACCAGAGGTCATCAGAGCTCTATAGTCACTATAATCAGCTGCAGTAGCAGAGTCTATCCACCAGAGGTCAACAGAGCTCTATAATCGCTATAATCAGCTGCAGTAGCAGAGTCTATCCACCAGAGGTCATCAAAGCTCTATATTCACTATAATCAGCTGCAGTAACAGAGTCTATCCACCAGGGGTCATCAGATCTCCATATTCACTATAATGAGCTGCAGTAGCAGAGTCCATACACCAGAGGTCATCAGATCTCCATATTCACTGTAATCAGCTGCAGTAGCAGAGTCTATCCACCAGAGGTCATCAGAGCTCTATAGTCACTATAATCAGCTGCAGTAGCAGAGTCTATCCACCAGAGGTCATCAGAGCTCTATAATCACTATAATCAGCTGCAGTAGCAGAGTCTATCCACCAGGGGTCATCAGATCTCCATATTCACTATAATGAGCTGCAGTAGCATAGTCCATCCACCAGAGGTCATCAGAGCTGTATATTCACTATAATCAGCTGCAGTAGCAGAGTCTATCCACCAGAGGTCAGCAGAGCTCTATAGTCACTATAATCAACTGCAGTAGCAGAGTCTATCCACCAGAGGTCATCAGAACTCTATAATCACTATAATCAGCTGCAGTAGCAGAGTCTATCCACCAGGGGTCATCAGAGCTCCATATTCACTGTAATCATCTGCAGTAGCAGAGTCCATCCACCAGAGGTCATCAGAGCTCTATAGTCACTATAATCAGCTGCAGTAGCATTGTCTATCCACCAGAGGTCATCAGAGCTGTATATTCACTATAATCAGCTGCAGTAGCAGAGTCTATCCACCAGAGGTCATCAGAGCTCCATATTCACTATAATCAGCTGCAGTAGCAGAGTCTATCCACCAAGGGTCATCAGAGCTCCATAGTCACTATAATCAGCTGCAGTAGCAGAGTCTATCCACCAGAGGTCATCAGGGCTGTATATGCACTATAATCAGCTGCAGTAGCAGAGTCTATCCACCAGAGGTCATCAGATCTCCATATTCACTATAATGAGCTGCAGTAGCAGAGTCTATCCACCAGAGGTCATCGGAGCTGTATATTCACTATAATCAGCTGCAGTAGCAGAGTCTATCCACCAGAGGTCATCAGAGCTCTATAATCACTATAATCAGCTGCAGTAGCAGAGTCTATCCACCAGAGGCCATCAGAGCTCTATAATCACTGTAATCAGCTGCAGTAGCAGAGTCTATCCACCAGAGGTCATCAGAGCTGTATATTCACTATAATCAGCTGCAGTAGCAGATTCTATCCACCAGAGGTAATCAGAGCTCTATATGCACTATAATTAGCTGCAGTAGCAGAGTCTATCCACCAGAGGTCATCAGAGCTCCATATTCAATGTAATTAGCTGCAGTAGCAGAGTGTTTCCACCAGGGGTCTTCAGATCTCCATATTCACTATAATGAGCTGCAGTAGCAGAGTCTATCCACCAGGGGTCTGCAGAGCTCCATATCCACTGTAATCAGCTGCAGTAGCAGAGTCTATCCACCAGAGGTCATAAGAGCTCCATATTCACTGTAATCAGCTGCAGTAGCAGAGTCTATCCACCAGAGGTCATCAGAGCTCTATAGTCACTATAATCAGCTGCAGTAGCAGAGTCTATCCACCAGAGGTCATCAGAGCTCCATATTCACTATAATCAGCTGCAGCACCAAAGTCTTTCCACCAGAGGTCATCAGAGCTCTATAATCACTATAATCAGCTGCAGTAGCAGAGTCTATCCACCAGAGGTCATCAGAGCTCTATAGTCACTATAATCAGCTGCAGTAGCAGAGTCTATCCACCAGGGGTCATCAGATCTCCATATTCACTATAATGAGCTGCAGTAGCAGAGTCCATCCACCAGAGGTCAACAGATCTCCATATTCACTGTAATCAGCTGCAGTAGCAGAGTCTATCCACCAGAGGTCATCAGAGCTCTATAGTCACTATAATCAGCTGCAGTAGCAGAGTCTATCCACCAGAGGTCATCAGAGCTCTATAATCACTATAATCAGCTGCAGTAGCAGAGTCCATCCACCAGAGGTCATCAGAGCTGTATATTCACTATAATCAGCTGCAGTAGCAGAGTCTATCCACCAGAGGTCAGCAGAGCTCTATAGTCACTATAATCAACTGCAGTAGCAGAGTCTATCCACCAGAGGTCATCAGAACTCTATAATCACTATAATCAGCTGCAGTAGCAGAGTCTATCCACCAGGGGTCATCAGAGCTCCATATTCACTGTAATCATCTGCAGTAGCAGAGTCCATCCACCAGAGGTCATAAGAGCTCTATAGTCACTATAATCAGCTGCAGTAGCATTGTCTATCCACCAGAGGTCATCAGAGCTGTATATTCACTATGATCAGCTGCAGTAGCAGAGTCTATCCACCAGAGGTCATCAGAGCTCCATTTTCACTATAATCAGCTGCAGTAGCAGAGTCTATCCACCAGGGGTCATCAGAGCTCCATAGTCACTATAATCAGCTGCAGTAGCAGAGTGTATCCACCAGAGGTCATCAGAGCTGTATATGCACTATAATCAGCTGCAGTAGCAGAGTCTATCCACCAGAGGTCATCACATCTCCATATTCACTATAATGAGCTGCAGTAGCAGAGTCTATCCACCAGAGGTCATCATAGCTGTATATTCACTATAATCAGCTGCAGTAGCAGAGTCTATCCACCAGAGGTCATCAGAGCTCTATAATCACTATAATCAGCAGCAGTAGCAGAGTCTATCCACCAGAGGCCATCAGAGCTCTATAATCACTTTAATCAGCTGCAGTAGCAGAGTCTATCCACCAGAGGTCATCAGAGCTGTATATTCACTATAATCAGCTGCAGTAGCAGATTCTATCCACCAGAGGTAATCAGAGCTCTATATGCACAATAATTAGCTGCAGTTGCAGAGTCTATCCACCAGAGGTCATCAGAGCTCCATATTCACTGTAATCAGCTGCAGTAGCAGAGTCTATCCAGCAGGGGTCATCAGAGCTCCATATTCACTGTAATCAGCTGCAGTAGCAGAGTCTATCCACCAGGGGTCATCAGAGCTCTATATTCACTGTAATCAGCTGCAGTAGCAGAGTCTATCCACCAGAGGTCATAAGAGCTCCATATTCACTGTAATCAGCTGCTGTAGCAGAGTCTATCCACCAGAGGTCATCAGAGCTCTATAGTCACTATAATCAGCTGCAGTTGCAGAGTCTATCCATCAGAGGTCATCAGAGCTCCATAGTCACTATAATCAGCTGCAGTAGCAAAGTCTTTCCACCAGAGGTCATCAGAGCTCTATAATCACTATAATCAGCTGTAGTAGCAGAGTCTATCCACCAGAGGTCATCAGAGCTCAATAGTCACTATAATCAGCTGCATTAGCAGAGTCTATCCACCAGAGGTCATCAGAGCTCAATAGTCACTATAATCAGCTGCAGTAACAGAGTCTATCAACCAAAGGTCATCAGAGCTGTATATGCACTATAATCAGCTGCAGTAGCAGAGTCTATCCACCAGGGGTCATCAGATCTCCATATTCACTATAATGAGCTGCAGTAGCAGAGTCCATCCACCAGAGGTCATCAGAGCTGTATATTCACTATAATCAGCTGCAGTAGCAGAGTCTATCCACCAGAGGTCAGCAGAGCTCTATAGTCACTATAATCAACTGCAGTAGCAGAGTCTATCCACCAGAGGTCATCAGAACTCTATAATCACTATAATCAGCTGCAGTAGCAGAGTCTATCCACAGGGGTCATCAGAGCTCCATAGTCACTGTAATCATCTGCAGTAGCAGAGTCCATCCACCAGAGGTCATCAGAGCTCTATAGTCACTATAATCAGCTGCAGTAGCATTGTCTATCCACCAGAGGTCATCAGAGCTGTATATTCACTATAATCAGCTGCAGTAGCAGAGTCTATCTACCAGAGGTCATCAGAGCTCCATATTCACTATAATCAGCTGCAGTAGCAGAGTCTATCCACCAGAGGTCATCAGAGCTGTATATGCACTATAATCAGCTGCAGTAGCAGAGTCTATCCACCAGAGGTCATCAGAGCTGTATATTCACTATAATCAGCTGCAGTAGCAGAGTCTATCCACCAGAGGTCATCAGAGCTCTATAATCACTATAATCAGCAGCAGTAGCAGAGTCTATCCACCAGAGGCCATCAGAGCTCTATAATCACTGTAATCAGCTGCAGTAGCAGAGTCTATCCACCAGAGGTCATCAGAGCTGTATATTCACTATAATCAGCTGCAGTAGCAGATTCTATCCACCAGAGGTAATCAGAGCTCTATATGCACAATAATTAGCTGCAATTGCAGAGTCTATCCACCAGAGGTCATCAGAGCTCCATATTCACTGTAATCAGCTGCAGTAGCAGAGTCTATCCACCAGGGGTCATCAGAGCTGTATATTCACTATAATCAGCTGCAGTAACAGAGTCTATCAACCAAAGGTCATCAGAGCTGTATATGCACTATAATCAGCTGCAGTAGCAGAGTCTATCCACCAGAGGTCATCAGAGCTCTATAATCACTATAATCAGCTGCAGTAGCAGAGTCTATCCACCAGAGGTCATTAGAGCTCCATATTCACTATAATCAGCTGCAGTAGCAGAGTCTATCCACCAGAGGTCATCAGAGCTCTATATTCATTATAATCAGCTGCAGGAGCAGAGTCTATCCACCAGAGGTCATCAGAGCTCTATAGTCACTATAATCAGCTGCAGTAGCAGAGTCTATCCACCAGAGGTCAACAGAGCTCTATAATCGCTATAATCAGCTGCAGTAGCAGAGTCTATCCACCAGAGGTCATCAAAGCTCTATATTCACTATAATCAGCTGCAGTAGCAGAGTCTATCCACCAGGGGTCATCAGATCTCCATATTCACTATAATGAGCTGCAGTAGCAGAGTCCATACACCAGAGGTCATCAGATCTCCATATTCACTGTAATCAGCTGCAGTAGCAGAGTCTATCCACCAGAGGTCATCAGAGCTCTATAGTCACTATAATCAGCTGCAGTAGCAGAGTCTATCCACCAGAGGTCATCAGAGCTCTATAATCACTATAATCAGCTGCAGTAGCAGAGTCTATCCACCAGGGGTCATCAGATCTCCATATTCACTATAATGAGCTGCAGTAGCATAGTCCATCCACCAGAGGTCATCAGACCTGTATATTCACTATAATCAGCTGCAGTAGCAGAGTCTATCCACCAGAGGTCAGCAGAGCTCTATAGTCACTATAATCAACTGCAGTAGCAGAGTCTATCCACCAGAGGTCATCAGAACTCTATAATCACTATAATCAGCTGCAGTAGCAGAGTCTATCCACCAGGGGTCATCAGAGCTCCATATTCACTGTAATCATCTGCAGTAGCAGAGTCCATCCACCAGAGGTCATCAGAGCTCTATAGTCACTATAATCAGCTGCAGTAGCATTGTCTATCCACCAGAGGTCATCAGAGCTGTATATTCACTATAATCAGCTGCAGTAGCAGAGTCTATCCACCAGAGGTCATCAGAGCTCCATATTCACTATAATCAGCTGCAGTAGCAGAGTCTATCCACCAAGGGTCATCAGAGCTCCATAGTCACTATAATCAGCTGCAGTAGCAGAGTCTATCCACCAGAGGTCATCAGGGCTGTATATGCACTATAATCAGCTGCAGTAGCAGAGTCTATCCACCAGAGGTCATCAGATCTCCATATTCACTATAATGAGCTGCAGTAGCAGAGTCTATCCACCAGAGGTCATCAGAGCTGTATATTCACTATAATCAGCTGCAGTAGCAGAGTCTATCCACCAGAGGTCATCAGAGCTCTATAATCACTATAATCAGCTGCAGTAGCAGAGTCTATCCACCAGAGGCCATCAGAGCTCTATAATCACTGTAATCAGCTGCAGTAGCAGAGTCTATCCACCAGAGGTCATCAGAGCTGTATATTCACTATAATCAGCTGCAGTAGCAGATTCTATCCACCAGAGGTAATCAGAGCTCTATATGCACTATAATTAGCTGCAGTAGCAGAGTCTATCCACCAGAGGTCATCAGAGCTCCATATTCAATGTAATTAGCTGCAGTAGCAGAGTGTTTCCACCAGGGGTCTTCAGATCTCCATATTCACTATAAGGAGCTGCAGTAGCAGAGTCTATCCACCAGGGGTCTGCAGAGCTCCATATTCACTGTAATCAGCTGCAGTAGCAGAGTCTATCCACCAGAGGTCATAAGAGCTCCATATTCACTGTAATCAGCTGCAGTAGCAGAGTCTATCCACCAGAGGTCATCAGAGCTCTATAGTCACTATAATCAGCTGCAGTAGCAGAGTCTATCCACCAGAGGTCATCAGAGCTCCATATTCACTATAATCAGCTGCAGCACCAAAGTCTTTCCACCAGAGGTCATCAGAGCTCTATAATCACTATAATCAGCTGCAGTAGCAGAGTCTATCCACCAGAGGTCATCAGAGCTCTATAGTCACTATAATCAGCTGCAGTAGCAGAGTCTATCCACCAGGGGTCATCAGATCTCCATATTCACTATAATGAGCTGCAGTAGCAGAGTCCATCCACCAGAGGTCAACAGATCTCCATATTCACTGTAATCAGCTGCAGTAGCAGAGTCTATCCACCAGAGGTCATCAGAGCTCTATAGTCACTATAATCAGCTGCAGTAGCAGAGTCTATCCACCAGAGGTCATCAGAGCTCTATAATCACTATAATCAGCTGCAGTAGCAGAGTCCATCCACCAGAGGTCATCAGAGCTGTATATTCACTATAATCAGCTGCAGTAGCAGAGTCTATCCACCAGAGGTCAGCAGAGCTCTATAGTCACTATAATCAACTGCAGTAGCAGAGTCTATCCACCAGAGGTCATCAGAACTCTATAATCACTATAATCAGCTGCAGTAGCAGAGTCTATCCACCAGGGGTCATCAGAGCTCCATATTCACTGTAATCATCTGCAGTAGCAGAGTCCATCCACCAGAGGTCATAAGAGCTCTATAGTCACTATAATCAGCTGCAGTAGCATTGTCTATCCACCAGAGGTCATCAGAGCTGTATATTCACTATGATCAGCTGCAGTAGCAGAGTCTATCCACCAGAGGTCATCAGAGCTCCATTTTCACTATAATCAGCTGCAGTAGCAGAGTCTATCCACCAGGGGTCATCAGAGCTCCATAGTCACTATAATCAGCTGCAGTAGCAGAGTGTATCCACCAGAGGTCATCAGAGCTGTATATGCACTATAATCAGCTGCAGTAGCAGAGTCTATCCACCAGAGGTCATCACATCTCCATATTCACTATAATGAGCTGCAGTAGCAGAGTCTATCCACCAGAGGTCATCATAGCTGTATATTCACTATAATCAGCTGCAGTAGCAGAGTCTATCCACCAGAGGTCATCAGAGCTCTATAATCACTATAATCAGCAGCAGTAGCAGAGTCTATCCACCAGAGGCCATCAGAGCTCTATAATCACTGTAATCAGCTGCAGTAGCAGAGTCTATCCACCAGAGGTCATCAGAGCTGTATATTCACTATAATCAGCTGCAGTAGCAGATTCTATCCACCAGAGGTAATCAGAGCTCTATATGCACAATAATTAGCTGCAGTTGCAGAGTCTATCCACCAGAGGTCATCAGAGCTCCATATTCACTGTAATCAGCTGCAGTAGCAGAGTCTATCCAGCAGGGGTCATCAGAGCTCCATATTCACTGTAATCAGCTGCAGTAGCAGAGTCTATCCACCAGGGGTCATCAGAGCTCTATATTCACTGTAATCAGCTGCAGTAGCAGAGTCTATCCACCAGAGGTCAAAAGAGCTCCATATTCACTGTAATCAGCTGCAGTAGCAGAGTCTATCCACCAGAGGTCATCAGAGCTCTATAGTCACTATAATCAGCTGCAGTTGCAGAGTCTATCCATCAGAGGTCATCAGAGCTCCATATTCACTATAATCAGCTGCAGTAGCAAAGTCTTTCCACCAGAGGTCATCAGAGCTCTATAATCACTATAATCAGCTGTAGTAGCAGAGTCTATCCACCAGAGGTCATCAGAGCTCAATAGTCACTATAATCAGCTGCATTAGCAGAGTCTATCCACCAGAGGTCATCAGAGCTGTATATTCACTATAATCAGCTGCAGTAGCAGAGTCTATCCACCAGAGGTCATCAGAGCTCTATAATCACTATAATCAGCTGCAGTAGCAGAGTCTATCCACCAGAGGCCATCAGAGCTCTATAATCACTGTAATCAGCTGCAGTAGCAGAGTCTATCCACCAGAGGTCATCAGAGCTGTATATTCACTATAATCAGCTGCAGTAGCAGATTCTATCCACCAGAGGTAATCAGAGCTCTATATGCACTATAATTAGCTGCAGTAGCAGAGTCTATCCACCAGAGGTCATCAGAGCTCCATATTCAATGTAATTAGCTGCAGTAGCAGAGTGTTTCCACCAGGGGTCTTCAGATCTCCATATTCACTATAATGAGCTGCAGTAGCAGAGTCTATCCACCAGGGGTCTGCAGAGCTCCATATTCAATGTAATCAGCTGCAGTAGCAGAGTCTATCCACCAGAGGTCATCAGAGCTCTATAGTCACTATAATCAGCTGCAGTAGCAGAGTCTATCCACCAGAGGTCATCAGAGCTCCATATTCACTATAATCAGCTGCAGCACCAAAGTCTTTCCACCAGAGGTCATCAGAGCTCTATAATCACTATAATCAGCTGCAGTAGCAGAGTCTATCCACCAGAGGTCATCAGAGCTCTATAGTCACTATAATCAGCTGCAGTAGCAGAGTCTATCCACCAGGGGTCATCAGATCTCCATATTCACTATAATGAGCTGCAGTAGCAGAGTCCATCCACCAGAGGTCAACAGATCTCCATATTCACTGTAATCAGCTGCAGTAGCAGAGTCTATCCACCAGAGGTCATCAGAGCTCTATAGTCACTATAATCAGCTGCAGTAGCAGAGTCTATCCACCAGAGGTCATCAGAGCTCTATAATCACTATAATCAGCTGCAGTAGCAGAGTCCATCCACCAGAGGTCATCAGAGCTGTATATTCACTATAATCAGCTGCAGTAGCAGAGTCTATCCACCAGAGGTCAGCAGAGCTCTATAGTCACTATAATCAACTGCAGTAGCAGAGTCTATCCACCAGAGGTCATCAGAACTCTATAATCACTATAATCAGCTGCAGTAGCAGAGTCTATCCACCAGGGGTCATCAGAGCTCCATATTCACTGTAATCATCTGCAGTAGCAGAGTCCATCCACCAGAGGTCATAAGAGCTCTATAGTCACTATAATCAGCTGCAGTAGCATTGTCTATCCACCAGAGGTCATCAGAGCTGTATATTCACTATGATCAGCTGCAGTAGCAGAGTCTATCCACCAGAGGTCATCAGAGCTCCATTTTCACTATAATCAGCTGCAGTAGCAGAGTCTATCCACCAGGGGTCATCAGAGCTCCATAGTCACTATAATCAGCTGCAGTAGCAGAGTGTATCCACCAGAGGTCATCAGAGCTGTATATGCACTATAATCAGCTGCAGTAGCAGAGTCTATCCACCAGAGGTCATCACATCTCCATATTCACTATAATGAGCTGCAGTAGCAGAGTCTATCCACCAGAGGTCATCATAGCTGTATATTCACTATAATCAGCTGCAGTAGCAGAGTCTATCCACCAGAGGTCATCAGAGCTCTATAATCACTATAATCAGCAGCAGTAGCAGAGTCTATCCACCAGAGGCCATCAGAGCTCTATAATCACTGTAATCAGCTGCAGTAGCAGAGTCTATCCACCAGAGGTCATCAGAGCTGTATATTCACTATAATCAGCTGCAGTAGCAGATTCTATCCACCAGAGGTAATCAGAGCTCTATATGCACAATAATTAGCTGCAGTTGCAGAGTCTATCCACCAGAGGTCATCAGAGCTCCATATTCACTGTAATCAGCTGCAGTAGCAGAGTCTATCCAGCAGGGGTCATCAGAGCTCCATATTCACTGTAATCAGCTGCAGTAGCAGAGTCTATCCACCAGGGGTCATCAGAGCTCTATATTCACTGTAATCAGCTGCAGTAGCAGAGTCTATCCACCAGAGGTCATAAGAGCTCCATATTCACTGTAATCAGCTGCAGTAGCAGAGTCTATCCACCAGAGGTCATCAGAGCTCTATAGTCACTATAATCAGCTGCAGTTGCAGAGTCTATCCATCAGAGGTCATCAGAGCTCCATATTCACTATAATCAGCTGCAGTAGCAAAGTCTTTCCACCAGAGGTCATCAGAGCTCTATAATCACTATAATCAGCTGTAGTAGCAGAGTCTATCCACCAGAGGTCATCAGAGCTCAATAGTCACTATAATCAGCTGCATTAGCAGAGTCTATCCACCAGAGGTCATCAGAGCTCAATAGTCACTATAATCAGCTGCAGTAACAGAGTCTATCAACCAAAGGTCATCAGAGCTGTATATGCACTATAATCAGCTGCAGTAGCAGAGTCTCTCCACCAGAGGTCATCAGAGCTCTATAATCACTATAATCAGCTGCAGTAGCAGAGTCTATCCACCAGGGGTCATCAGATCTCCATATTCACTATAATGAGCTGCAGTAGCAGAGTCCATCCACCAGAGGTCATCAGAGCTGTATATTCACTATAATCAGCTGCAGTAGCAGAGTCTATCCACCAGAGGTCAGCAGAGCTCTATTGTCACTATAATCAACTGCAGTAGCAGAGTCTATCCACCAGAGGTCATCAGAACTCTATAATCACTATAATCAGCTGCAGTAGCAGAGTCTATCCACCAGGGGTCATCAGAGCTCCATAGTCACTGTAATCATCTGCAGTAGCAGAGTCCATCCACCAGAGGTCATCAGAGCTCTATAGTCACTATAATCAGCTGCAGTAGCAGAGTCTATCCACCAGAGGTCATCAGAGCTCCATATTCACTATAATCAGCTGCAGTAGCAGAGTCTATGCACCAGGGGTCATCAGAGCTCCATAGTCACTATAATCAGCTGCAGTAGCAGAGTCTATCCACCAGAGGTCATCAGAGCTGTATATGCAACATAATCAGCTGCAGTAGCAGAGTCTATCCACCAGAGATCATCAGATCTCCATATTCACTATGATGAGCTGCAGTAGCAGAGTCTATCCACCAGAGGTCATCAGAGCTGTATATTCACTATAATCAGCTGCAGTAGCAGAGTCTATCCACCAGAGGTCATCAGAGCTCTATAATCACTATAATCAGCTGCAGTAGCAGAGTCTATCCACCAGAGGCCATCAGAGCTCTATAATCACTGTAATCAGCTGCAGTAGCAGAGTCTATCCACCAGAGGTCATCAGAGCTGTATATTCACTATAATCAGCTGCAGTAGCAGATTCTATCCACCAGAGGTTATCAGAGCTCTATATGCACAATAATTAGCTGCAGTTGCAGAGTCTATCCACCAGAGGTCATCAGAGCTCCATATTCACTGTAATCAGCTGCAGTAGCAGAGTCTATCCAGCAGGGGTCATCAGAGCTCCATATTCACTGTAATCAGCTGCAGTAGCAGAACCTATCCACCAGAGGTCATCAGAGCTCCATATTCACTATAATCAGCTGCAGTAGCAAAGTCTTTCCACCAGAGGTCATCAGAGCTCTATAATCACTATAATCAGCTGCAGTAGCAGAGTCTATCCACCAGAGGTCATCAGAGCTCTATAGTCACTATAATCAGCTGCAGTAGCAGAGTCTATCCACCAGGGGTCATCAGATCTCCATATTCACTATAATGAGCTGCAGTAGCAGAGTCCATCCACCAGAGGTCAACAGATCTCCATATTCACTGTAATCAGCTGCAGTAGCAGAGTCTATCCACCAGAGGTCATCAGAGCTCTATAGTCACTATAATCAGCTGCAGTAGCAGAGTCTATCCACCAGGGGTCATCAGATCTCCATATTCACTATAATGAGCTGCAGTAGCAGAGTCCATCCACCAGAGGTCATCAGAGCTGTATATTCACTATAATCAGCTGCAGTAGCAGAATCTATCCACCAGAGGTCAGCAGAGCTCTATAGTCACTATAATCAACTGCAGTAGCAGAGTCTATCCACCAGAGGTCATCAGAACTCTATAATCACTATAATCAGCTGCAGTAGCAGAGTCTATCCACCAGGGGTCATCAGAGCTCCATATTCACTGTAATCATCTGCAGTAGCAAAGTCCATCCACCAGAGGTCATAAGAGCTCTATAGTCACTATAATCAGCTGCAGTAGCATTGTCTATCCACCAGAGGTCATCAGAGCTGTATATTCACTATGATCAGCTGCAGTAGCAGAGTCTATCCACCAGAGGTCATCAGAGCTCCATATTCACTATAATCAGCTGCAGTAGCAGAGTCTATCCACCAGGGGTCATCAGAGCTCCATAGTCACTATAATCAGCTGCAGTAGCAGAGTCTATCCACCAGAGGTCATCAGAGCTGTATATGCACTATAATCAGCTGCAGTAGCAGAGTCTATCCACCAGAGGTCATCAGATCTCCATATTCACTATAATGAGCTGCAGTAGCAGAGTCTATCCACCAGAGGTCATTAGAGCTGTATATTCACTATAATCAGCTGCAGTAGCAGAGTCTATCCACCAGAGGTCATCAGAGCTCTATAATCACTATAATCAGCAGCAGTAGCAGAGTCTATCCACCAGAGGCCATCAGAGCTCTATAATCACTGTAATCAGCTGCAGTAGCAGAGTCTATCCACCAGAGGTCATCAGAGCTGTAAATTCACTATAATCAGCTGCAGTAGCAGATTCTATCCACCAGAGGTAATCAGAGCTCTATATGCACAATAATTAGCTGCATTTGCAGAGTCTATCCACCAGGGGTCATCAGAGCTCCATATTCACTGTAATCAGCTGCAGTAGCAGAGTCTATCAAGCAGGGGTCATCAGAGCTCCATATTCACTGTAATCAGCTGCAGTAGAAGAGTCTATCCACCAGGGGTCATCAGAGCTCCATATTCACTGTAATCAGCTGCAGTAGCAGAGTCTATCCACCAGAGGTCATAAGAGCTCCATAATCACTGTAATCAGCTGCAGTAGCAGAGTCTATCCACCAGAGGTCATCAGAGCTCTATAGTCACTATAATCAGCTGCAGTTGCAGAGTCTATCCACCAGAGGTCATCAGAGCTCCATATTCACTATAATCAGCTGCAGTAGCAAAGTCTTTCCACCAGAGGTCATCAGAGCTCTATAATCACTATAATCAGCTGTAGTAGCAGAGTCTATCCACCAGAGGTCATCAGAGCTCAATAGTCACTATAATCAGCTGCATTAGCAGAGTCTATCCACCAGGGGTCAGGAGAGCTCTATAATCACTGTAATCAGCTGCAGTAGCAGAGTCTATCCACCAGGGGTCATCAGAGCTGTATATTCACTATAATCAGCTGCAGTAACAGAGTCTATCAACCAAAGGTCATCAGAGCTGTATATGCACTATAATCAGCTGCAGTAGCAGTCTATCCACCAGAGGTCAGCAGAGCTCTATATGCACTATAATTAGCTGCAGTAGCAGAGTCTATCCACCAGAGGTCATCAGAGCTCCATATTCACTGTAATCAGCTGCAGTAGCAGAGTCTATCCACCAGGGGTCTGCAGATCTCCATAGTCACTGTAATCAGCTGCAGTAGCAGAGTCTATCCACCAGAGGTCATTAGAGCTCCATATTCACTATAATCAGCTGCAGTAGCAGAGTCTATCCACCAGGGGTCATCAGAGCTCCATATTCACTGTAATCATCTGCAGTAGCAGAGTCCATCCACCAGAGGTCATCAGAGCTCTATAGTCACTATAATCAGCTGCAGTAGTATTGTCTATCCACCAGAGGTCATCAGAGCTGTATATTTACTATAATCAGCTGCAGTAGCAGAGTCTATCCACCAGAGGTCATCAGAGCTGCATATTCACTATAATCAGCTGCAGTAGCAGAGTCTATCCACCAGGGGTCATCAGAGCTCCATAGTCACTATAATCAGCTGCAGTAGCAGAGACTATCCACCAGAGGTCATCAGAGCTGTATATGCACTATAATCAGCTGCAGTAGAAGAGTCTATCCACCAGAGGTCATCAGATCTCCATATTAACTATAATGAGCTGCAGTAGCAGAGTCTATCCACCAGAGGTCATCAGAGCTGTATATTCACTATAATCAGCTGCAGTAGCAGAGTCTATCCACCAGAGGTCATCAGAGCTCTATAATCACTATAATCAGCTGCAGTAGCAGAGTCTATCCACCAGAGGCCATCAGAGCTCTATAATCACTGTAATCAGCTGCAGTAGCAGAGTCTATCCACCAGAGGTCATCAGAGCTGTATATTCACTATAATCAGCTGCAATAGCAGATTCTATCCACCAGAGGTTATCAGAGCTCTATATGCACAATAATTAGCTGCAGTTGCAGAGTCTATCCACCAGAGGTCATCAGAGCTCCATATTCACTGTAATCAGCTGCAGTAGCAGAGTCTATCCAGCAGGGGTCATCAGAGCTCCATATTCACTGTAATCAGCTGCAGTAGCAGAACCTATCCACCAGGGGTCATCAGAGCTCCATATTCACTGTAATCAGCTGCAGTAGCAGAGTCTATCCACCAGAGGTCATAAGAGCTCCATATTCACTGTAATCAGCTGCAGTAGCAGAGTCTATCCACCAGAGGTCATCAGAGCTCTGTAGTCACTATAATCAGCTTCAGTAGCAGAGTCTATCCACCAGAGGTCATCAGAGCCCCATATTCACTATAATCACCTGCGTTAGCAAAGTCTATCGAACAGAGGTCATCAGAGCTCTATAATCACTATAATCAGCTGCAGTAGCAGAGTCTATCCACCAGAGGTCATCAGAGCTCTATAGTCACTATAATCAGCTGCATTAGCAGAGTCTATCCATCAGGGGTCAGGAAAGCTCTATATTCACTGTAATTAGCTGCAGTAGCAGAGTCTATCCACCAGGGGTCATCAGAGCTGTATATTCACTATAATCAGCTGCAGTAACAGAGTCTATCAACCAAAGGTCATCAGAGCTGTATATGCACTATAATCAGCTGCAGTAGCAGAGTCTATCCATCAGAGGTCATCAGAGCTCCATATTCACTATAATCAGCTGCAGTAGCAGAGACTATCCACCAGAGGTCATCAGAGCTGTATATGCACTATAATCAGCTGCAGTAGAAGAGTCTATCCACCAGAGGTCATCAGATCTCCATATTAACTATAATGAGCTGCAGTAGCAGAGTCTATCCACCAGAGGTCATCAGAGCTGTATATTCACTATAATCAGCTGCAGTAGCAGAGTCTATCCACCAGAGGTCATCAGAGCTCTATAATCACTATAATCAGCTGCAGTAGCAGAGTCTATCCACCAGAGGTCATTAGAGCTGTATATTCACTATAATCAGCTGCAATAGCAGATTCTATCCACCAGAGGTTATCAGAGCTCTATATGCACAATAATTAGCTGCAGTTGCAGAGTCTATCCACCAGAGGTCATCAGAGCTCCATATTCACTGTAATCAGCTGCAGTAGCAGAGTCTATCCAGCAGGGGTCATCAGAGCTCCATATTCACTGTAATCAGCTGCAGTAGCAGAACCTATCCACCAGGGGTCATCAGAGCTCCATATTCACTGTAATCAGCTGCAGTAGCAGAGTCTATCCACCAGAGGTCATAAGAGCTCCATATTCACTGTAATCAGCTGCAGTAGCAGAGTCTATCCACCAGAGGTCATCAGAGCTCTGTAGTCACTATAATCAGCTGCAGTAGCAGAGTCTATCCACCAGATGTCATCAGAGCTCTATAGTCACTATAATCAGCTGCATTAGCAGAGTCTATCCACCAGGGGTCAGGAAAGTTCTATATTCACTGTAATCAGCTGCAGTAGCAGAGTCTATCCACCAGGGGTCATCAGAGCTGTATATTCACTATAATCAGCTGCAGTAACAGAGTCTATCAACCAAAGGTCATCAGAGCTGTATATGCAATATAATCAGCTGCAGTAGCAGAGTCTATCCATCAGAGGTCATCAGAGCTCCATATTCACTATAATCAGCTGCAGTAGCAGAGTCCATCCACCAGAGGTCATCAGAGCTCCATATTCACTGTAATCAGCTGCAGTAGCAGATTCCATCCACCAAAGGTCATCAGAGCTCTATAGTCAATATAATCAGCTGCAGTAGCAGAGTCTATCCAGCAGGGGTCAGGAGAGCTCTGTATTCACTGTAATCAGCTGCAGTAGCAGAGTATATCCACCAGAGGTCATCAGAGCTCTATATTCACTATAATCAGCTGCAGTAGCAGAGTCTATCCACCAGGGGTCAGCAGAGCTGTATAATCACTATAATCAGCTGCAGTAGCAGAGTCGTTCCACCAGAGGACATCAGAGCTCCATATTCACTGTAATCATCTTCAGTAGTAGAGTCCATCCACCAGAGGTCATCAGAGCTGTATATGCACTATAATCAGCTGCAGTAGCAGAATCTATCCACCAGAGGTCATCAGAGCTCTATAATCACTATAATCAGCTGCAGTAGCAGAGTCTATCCACCAGAGGCCATCAGAGCTCTATAATCACTGTAATCAGCTGCAGTAGCAGAGTCTATCCACCAGAGGTCATCAGAGCTGTATATTCACTATAATCAGCTGCAGTAGCAGATTCTATCCACCAGGGGTCATCAGAGCTCCATATTCACTGTAATCAGCTGCAGTAGCAGAGTCTATCCACCAGAGGTCATCAGATCTCCATATTCAGTATAATGAGCTGCAGTAGCAGAGTCTATCCACCAGAGGTCATCAGCGCTGTATATTCACTATAATCAGCTGCAGTAGCAGAGTCTATCCATCAGAGGTCATCAGAGCTCTATAATCACTATAATCAGCTGCAGTAGCAGAGTCTATCCACCAGAGGACATCAGAGCTCTATATTCACTGTAATCAGCTGCAGTAGCAGAGTCTATCCACCAGAGGTCATCAGAGCTGTATATTCACTATAATCAGCTGCAGTAGCAGATTCTATCCACCAGAGGTAATCAGAGCTCTTATTGCACAATAATTAGCTGCAGTTGCAGAGTCTATCCACCAGAGGTCATCAGAGCTCAATATTCACTGTAATCAGCTGCAGTAGCAGAGTCTATCCAGCAGGGGTCATCAGAGCTTCATATTCACTGTAATCAGCTGCAGTAGCAGAGTCTATCCACCAGGGGTCATCAGAGCTCCATATTCACTGTAATCAGCTGCAGTAGCAGAGTCTATCCACCAGAGGTCATAAGAGCTCCATATTCACTGTAATCAGCTGCAGTAGCAGAGTCTATCCACCAGAGGTCATCAGAGCTCTATAGTCACTATAATCAGCTGCAGTAGCAGAGTCTATCCACCAGAGGTCATCAGAGCTCCATATTCACTATAATCAGCTGCAGTAGCAAAGTCTTTCCACCAGAGGTCATCAGAGCTCTATAATCACTATAATCAGCTGCAGTAGCAGAGTCTATCCACCAGAGGTCATCAGAGCTCTATAGTCACTATAATCAGCTGCATTAGCAGAGTCTATCCACCAGGGGTCAGGAGAGCTCTATATTCACTGTAATCAGCTGCAGTAGCAGAGTCTATCCACCAGGGGTCATCAGAGCTGTATATTCACTATAATCAGCTGCAGTAACAGAGTCTATCAACCAAAGGTCTTCAGAGCTGTATATGCACTATAATGAGCTGCAGTAGCAGAGTCTATCCACCAGAGGTCATCAGAGCTGTATATTCACTATAATCAGCTGCAGTAGCAGAGTCTATCCACCAGAGGTCATCAGATCTCCATAATCACTATAATGAGCTGCAGTAGCAGAGTCTATCCACCAGGGGTCTGCAGAGCTCCATATTCACTGTAATCAGCTGCAGTAGCAGAGTCTATCCACCAGAGGTCATAAGAGTTCCATATTCACTGTAATCAGCTGCAGTAGCAGAGTCTATCCACCAGAGGTCATCAGAGCTCTATAGTCACTATAATCAGCTGCAGTAGCAGAGTCTATCCACCAGAGGTCATCAGAGCTCCATATTCACTATAATCAGCTGCAGTAGCAAAGTCTTTCCACCAGAGGTCATCAGAGCTCTATAGTCACTAAAATCAGCTGCAGTAGCAGAGTCTATCCACCAGAGGTCATCAGAACTCTATAATCACTATAATCAGCTGCAGTAGCAGAGTCTATCCACCAGGGGTCATCAGAGCTCCATATTCACTGTAATCATCTGCAGTAGCAGAGTCCATCCACCAGAGGTCATCAGAGCTCTATAGTCACTATAATCAGCTGCAGTAGCATTGTCTATCCACCAGAGGTCATCAGAGCTCTATATGCACTATAATCAGCTGCAGTAGCAGAGTCTATCCACCAGAGGTCATCAGAGCTCCATATTCACTGTAATCAGCTGCAGTAGCAGAGTCTATCCACCAGGGGTCATCAGAGCTCCATAGTCACTATAATCAGCTGCAGTAGCAGAGTCTATCCACCAGAGGTCATCAGAGCTGTATATGCACTATAATCAGCTGCAGTAGCAGAGTCCATCCACCAGAGGTCATCAGAGCTCTATAGTCACTATAATCAGCTGCAGTAGCAGAGTCTATCCACCAGAGGTCATCAGAGCTCTATAATCACTGTAATCAGCTGCAGTAGCAGAGTCTATCCATCAGAGGTCATCAGAGCTGTATATTCACTATAATCAGCTGCAGTAGCAGATTCTATCCACCAGAGGTAATCAGAGCTCTATATGCACTATAATTAGCTGCAGTAGCAGAGTCTATCCACCAGAGGTCATCAGAGCTCCATATTCAATGTAATTAGCTGCAGTAGCAGAGTCTTTCCACCAGGGGTCTTCAGATCTCCATATTCACTATAATGAGCTGCAGTAGCAGAGTCTATCCACCAGGGGTCTGCAGAGCTCCATATTCACTGTAATCAGCTGCAGTAGCAGAGTCTATCCACCAGAGGTCATAAGAGCTCCATATTCACTGTAATCAGCTGCAGTAGCAGAGTCTATCCACCAGAGGTCATCAGAGCTCTATAGTCACTATAATCAGCTGCAGTAGCAGAGTCTATCCACCAGAGGTCATCAGAGCTCCATATTCACTATAATCAGCTGCAGTAGCAAAGTCTTTCCACCAGAGGTCATCAGAGCTCTATAATCACTATAATCAGCTGCAGTAGCAGAGTCTATCCACCAGAGGTCATCAGAGCTCTATAGTCACTATAATCAGCTGCAGTAGCAGAGTCTATCCACCAGGGGTCATCAGATCTCCATATTCACTATAATGAGCTGCCGTAGCAGAGTCCATCCACCAGAGGTCAACAGGTCTCCATATTCACTGTAATCAGCTGCAGTAGCAGAGTCTATCCACCAGAGGTCATCAGAGCTCTATAGTCACTATAATCAGCTGCAGTAGCAGAGTCTATCCACCAGAGGTCATCAGAGCTCTATAATCACTATAATCAGCTGCAGTAGCAGAGTCTATCCACCAGGGGTCATCAGATCTCCATATTCACTATAATGAGCTGCAGTAGCAGAGTCCATCCACCAGAGGTCATCAGAGCTGTATATTCACTATAATCAGCTGCAGTAGCAGAGTCTATCCACCAGAGGTCAGCAGAGCTCTATAGTCACTATAATCAACTGCAGTAGCAGAGTCTATCCACCAGAGGTCATCAGAACTCTATAATCACTATAATCAGCTGCAGTAGCAGAGTCTATCCACCAGGGGTCATCAGAGCTCCATATTCACTGTAATCATCTGCAGTAGCAGAGTCCATCCACCAGAGGTCATCAGAGCTCTATAGTCACTATAATCAGCTGCAGTAGCATTGTCTATCCACCAGAGGTCATCACAGCTGTATATTCACTATAATCAGCTGCAGTAGCAGAGTCTATCCACCAGAGGTCATCAGAGCTCCATATTCACTATAATCAGCTGCAGTAGCAGAGTCTGTCCACCAGGGGTCATCAGAGCTCCATAGTCACTATAATGAGCTGCAGTAGCAGAGTCTATCCACCAGAGGTCATCAGAGCTGTATATGCACTATAATCAGCTGCAGTAGCAGAGTCTATCCACCAGAGGTCATCAGAGCTGTATATTCACTATAATCAGCTGCAGTAGCAGAGTCTATCCACCAGAGGTCATCAGAGCTCTATAATCACTATAATCAGCAGCAGTAGCAGAGTCTATCCACCAGAGGCCATCAGAGCTCTATAATCACTGTAATCAGCTGCAGTAGCAGAGTCTATCCACCAGAGGTCATCAGAGCTGTATATTCACTATAATCAGCTGCAGTAGCAGATTCTATCCACCAGAGGTAATCAGAGCTCTATATGCACAATAATTAGCTGCAATTGCAGAGTCTATCCACCAGAGGTCATCAGAGCTCCATATTCACTGTAATCAGCTGCAGTAGCAGAGTCTATCCACCAGGGGTCATCAGAGCTGTATATTCACTATAATCAGCTGCAGTAACAGAGTCTATCAACCAAAGGTCATCAGAGCTGTATATGCACTATAATCAGCTGCAGTAGCAGAGTCTATCCACCAGAGGTCATCAGAGCTCTATAATCACTATAATCAGCTGCAGTAGCAGAGTCTATCCACCAGAGGTCATTAGAGCTCCATATTCACTATAATCAGCTGCAGTAGCAGAGTCTATCCACCAGAGGTCATCAGAGCTCTATATTCATTATAATCAGCTGCAGGAGCAGAGTCTATCCACCAGAGGTCAACAGAGCTCTATAATCGCTATAATCAGCTGCAGTAGCAGAGTCTATCCACCAGAGGTCATCAAAGCTCTATATTCACTATAATCAGCTGCAGTAGCAGAGTCTATCCACCAGGGGTCATCAGATCTCCATATTCACTATAATGAGCTGCAGTAGCAGAGTCCATACACCAGAGGTCATCAGATCTCCATATTCACTGTAATCAGCTGCAGTAGCAGAGTCTATCCACCAGAGGTCATCAGAGCTCTATAGTCACTATAATCAGCTGCATTAGCAGAGTCTATCCACCAGGGGTCAGGAAAGTTCTATATTCACTGTAATCAGCTGCAGTAGCAGAGTCTATCCACCAGGGGTCATCAGAGCTGTATATTCACTATAATCAGCTGCAGTAACAGAGTCTATCAACCAAAGGTCATCAGAGCTGTATATGCACTATAATCAGCTGCAGTAGCAGAGTCTATCCATCAGAGGTCATCAGAGCTCCATATTCACTATAATCAGCTGCAGTAGCAGAGTCCATCCACCAGAGGTCATCAGAGCTCCATATTCACTGTAATCAGCTGCAGTAGCAGATTCCATCCACCAAAGGTCATCAGAGCTCTATAGTCAATATAATCAGCTGCAGTAGCAGAGTCTATCCAGCAGGGGTCAGGAGAGCTCTGTATTCACTGTAATCAGCTGCAGTAGCAGAGTATATCCACCAGAGGTCATCAGAGCTCTATATTCACTATAATCAGCTGCAGTAGCAGAGTCTATCCACCAGGGGTCAGCAGAGCTGTATAATCACTATAATCAGCTGCAGTAGCAGAGTCGTTCCACCAGAGGACATCAGAGCTCCATATTCAATGTAATCATCTTCAGTAGTAGAGTCCATCCACCAGAGGTCATCAGAGCTGTATATGCACTATAATCAGCTGCAGTAGCAGAATCTATCCACCAGAGGTCATCAGAGCTCTATAATCACTATAATCAGCTGCAGTAGCAGAGTCTATCCACCAGAGGCCATCAGAGCTCTATAATCACTGTAATCAGCTGCAGTAGCAGAGTCTATCCACCAGAGGTCATCAGAGCTGTATATTCACTATAATCAGCTGCAGTAGCAGATTCTATCCACCAGGGGTCATCAGAGCTCCATATTCACTGTAATCAGCTGCAGTAGCAGAGTCTATCCACCAGAGGTCATCAGATCTCCATATTCAGTATAATGAGCTGCAGTAGCAGAGTCTATCCACCAGAGGTCATCAGCGCTGTATATTCACTATAATCAGCTGCAGTAGCAGAGTCTATCCATCAGAGGTCATCAGAGCTCTATAATCACTATAATCAGCTGCAGTAGCAGAGTCTATCCACCAGAGGACATCAGAGCTCTATATTCACTGTAATCAGCTGCAGTAGCAGAGTCTATCCACCAGAGGTCATCAGAGCTGTATATTCACTATAATCAGCTGCAGTAGCAGATTCTATCCACCAGAGGTAATCAGAGCTCTTATTGCACAATAATTAGCTGCAGTTGCAGAGTCTATCCACCAGAGGTCATCAGAGCTCAATATTCACTGTAATCAGCTGCAGTAGCAGAGTCTATCCAGCAGGGGTCATCAGAGCTTCATATTCACTGTAATCAGCTGCAGTAGCAGAGTCTATCCACCAGGGGTCATCAGAGCTCCATATTCACTGTAATCAGCTGCAGTAGCAGAGTCTATCCACCAGAGGTCATAAGAGCTCCATATTCACTGTAATCAGCTGCAGTAGCAGAGTCTATCCACCAGAGGTCATCAGAGCTCTATAGTCACTATAATCAGCTGCAGTAGCAGAGTCTATCCACCAGAGGTCATCAGAGCTCCATATTCACTATAATCAGCTGCAGTAGCAAAGTCTTTCCACCAGAGGTCATCAGAGCTCTATAATCACTATAATCAGCTGCAGTAGCAGAGTCTATCCACCAGAGGTCATCAGAGCTCTATAGTCACTATAATCAGCTGCATTAGCAGAGTCTATCCACCAGGGGTCAGGAGAGCTCTATATTCACTGTAATCAGCTGCAGTAGCAGAGTCTATCCACCAGGGGTCATCAGAGCTGTATATTCACTATAATCAGCTGCAGTAACAGAGTCTATCAACCAAAGGTCTTCAGAGCTGTATATGCACTATAATGAGCTGCAGTAGCAGAGTCTATCCACCAGAGGTCATCAGAGCTGTATATTCACTATAATCAGCTGCAGTAGCAGAGTCTATCCACCAGAGGTCATCAGATCTCCATAATCACTATAATGAGCTGCAGTAGCAGAGTCTATCCACCAGGGGTCTGCAGAGCTCCATATTCACTGTAATCAGCTGCAGTAGCAGAGTCTATCCACCAGAGGTCATAAGAGTTCCATATTCACTGTAATCAGCTGCAGTAGCAGAGTCTATCCACCAGAGGTCATCAGAGCTCTATAGTCACTATAATCAGCTGCAGTAGCAGAGTCTATCCACCAGAGGTCATCAGAGCTCCATATTCACTATAATCAGCTGCAGTAGCAAAGTCTTTCCACCAGAGGTCATCAGAGCTCTATAGTCACTAAAATCAGCTGCAGTAGCAGAGTCTATCCACCAGAGGTCATCAGAACTCTATAATCACTATAATCAGCTGCAGTAGCAGAGTCTATCCACCAGGGGTCATCAGAGCTCCATATTCACTGTAATCATCTGCAGTAGCAGAGTCCATCCACCAGAGGTCATCAGAGCTCTATAGTCACTATAATCAGCTGCAGTAGCATTGTCTATCCACCAGAGGTCATCAGAGCTCTATATGCACTATAATCAGCTGCAGTAGCAGAGTCTATCCACCAGAGGTCATCAGAGCTCCATATTCACTGTAATCAGCTGCAGTAGCAGAGTCTATCCACCAGGGGTCATCAGAGCTCCATAGTCACTATAATCAGCTGCAGTAGCAGAGTCTATCCACCAGAGGTCATCAGAGCTGTATATGCACTATAATCAGCTGCAGTAGCAGAGTCCATCCACCAGAGGTCATCAGAGCTCTATAGTCACTATAATCAGCTGCAGTAGCAGAGTCTATCCACCAGAGGTCATCAGAGCTCTATAATCACTGTAATCAGCTGCAGTAGCAGAGTCTATCCATCAGAGGTCATCAGAGCTGTATATTCACTATAATCAGCTGCAGTAGCAGATTCTATCCACCAGAGGTAATCAGAGCTCTATATGCACTATAATTAGCTGCAGTAGCAGAGTCTATCCACCAGAGGTCATCAGAGCTCCATATTCAATGTAATTAGCTGCAGTAGCAGAGTCTTTCCACCAGGGGTCTTCAGATCTCCATATTCACTATAATGAGCTGCAGTAGCAGAGTCTATCCACCAGGGGTCTGCAGAGCTCCATATTCACTGTAATCAGCTGCAGTAGCAGAGTCTATCCACCAGAGGTCATAAGAGCTCCATATTCACTGTAATCAGCTGCAGTAGCAGAGTCTATCCACCAGAGGTCATCAGAGCTCTATAGTCACTATAATCAGCTGCAGTAGCAGAGTCTATCCACCAGAGGTCATCAGAGCTCCATATTCACTATAATCAGCTGCAGTAGCAAAGTCTTTCCACCAGAGGTCATCAGAGCTCTATAATCACTATAATCAGCTGCAGTAGCAGAGTCTATCCACCAGAGGTCATCAGAGCTCTATAGTCACTATAATCAGCTGCAGTAGCAGAGTCTATCCACCAGGGGTCATCAGATCTCCATATTCACTATAATGAGCTGCCGTAGCAGAGTCCATCCACCAGAGGTCAACAGATCTCCATATTCACTGTAATCAGCTGCAGTAGCAGAGTCTATCCACCAGAGGTCATCAGAGCTCTATAGTCACTATAATCAGCTGCAGTAGCAGAGTCTATCCACCAGAGGTCATCAGAGCTCTATAATCACTATAATCAGCTGCAGTAGCAGAGTCTATCCACCAGGGGTCATCAGATCTCCATATTCACTATAATGAGCTGCAGTAGCAGAGTCCATCCACCAGAGGTCATCAGAGCTGTATATTCACTATAATCAGCTGCAGTAGCAGAGTCTATCCACCAGAGGTCAGCAGAGCTCTATAGTCACTATAATCAACTGCAGTAGCAGAGTCTATCCACCAGAGGTCATCAGAACTCTATAATCACTATAATCAGCTGCAGTAGCAGAGTCTATCCACCAGGGGTCATCAGAGCTCCATATTCACTGTAATCATCTGCAGTAGCAGAGTCCATCCACCAGAGGTCATCAGAGCTCTATAGTCACTATAATCAGCTGCAGTAGCATTGTCTATCCACCAGAGGTCATCACAGCTGTATATTCACTATAATCAGCTGCAGTAGCAGAGTCTATCCACCAGAGGTCATCAGAGCTCCATATTCACTATAATCAGCTGCAGTAGCAGAGTCTGTCCACCAGGGGTCATCAGAGCTCCATAGTCACTATAATGAGCTGCAGTAGCAGAGTCTATCCACCAGAGGTCATCAGAGCTGTATATGCACTATAATCAGCTGCAGTAGCAGAGTCTATCCACCAGAGGTCATCAGAGCTGTATATTCACTATAATCAGCTGCAGTAGCAGAGTCTATCCACCAGAGGTCATCAGAGCTCTATAATCACTATAATCAGCAGCAGTAGCAGAGTCTATCCACCAGAGGCCATCAGAGCTCTATAATCACTGTAATCAGCTGCAGTAGCAGAGTCTATCCACCAGAGGTCATCAGAGCTGTATATTCACTATAATCAGCTGCAGTAGCAGATTCTATCCACCAGAGGTAATCAGAGCTCTATATGCACAATAATTAGCTGCAATTGCAGAGTCTATCCACCAGAGGTCATCAGAGCTCCATATTCACTGTAATCAGCTGCAGTAGCAGAGTCTATCCACCAGGGGTCATCAGAGCTGTATATTCACTATAATCAGCTGCAGTAACAGAGTCTATCAACCAAAGGTCATCAGAGCTGTATATGCACTATAATCAGCTGCAGTAGCAGAGTCTATCCACCAGAGGTCATCAGAGCTCTATAATCACTATAATCAGCTGCAGTAGCAGAGTCTATCCACCAGAGGTCATTAGAGCTCCATATTCACTATAATCAGCTGCAGTAGCAGAGTCTATCCACCAGAGGTCATCAGAGCTCTATATTCATTATAATCAGCTGCAGGAGCAGAGTCTATCCACCAGAGGTCATCAGAGCTCTATAGTCACTATAATCAGCTGCAGTAGCAGAGTCTATCCACCAGAGGTCAACAGAGCTCTATAATCGCTATAATCAGCTGCAGTAGCAGAGTCTATCCACCAGAGGTCATCAAAGCTCTATATTCACTATAATCAGCTGCAGTAGCAGAGTCTATCCACCAGGGGTCATCAGATCTCCATATTCACTATAATGAGCTGCAGTAGCAGAGTCCATACACCAGAGGTCATCAGATCTCCATATTCACTGTAATCAGCTGCAGTAGCAGAGTCTATCCACCAGAGGTCATCAGAGCTCTATAGTCACTATAATCAGCTGCAGTAGCAGAGTCTATCCACCAGAGGTCATCAGAGCTCTATAATCACTATAATCAGCTGCAGTAGCAGAGTCTATCCACCAGGGGTCATCAGATCTCCATATTCACTATAATGAGCTGCAGTAGCACAGTCCATCCACCAGAGGTCATCAGAGCTGTATATTCACTATAATCAGCTGCAGTAGCAGAGTCTATCCACCAGAGGTCAGCAGAGCTCTATAGTCACTATAATCAACTGCAGTAGCAGAGTCTATCCACCAGAGGTCATCAGAACTCTATAATCACTATAATCAGCTGCAGTAGCAAAGTCTATCCACCAGGGGTCATCAGAGCTCCATATTCACTGTAATCATCTGCAGTAGCAGAGTCCATCCACCAGAGGTCATCAGAGCTCTATAGTCACTATAATCAGCTGCAGTAGCATTGTCTATCCACCAGAGGTCATCAGAGCTCTATAATCACTATAATCAGCAGCAGTAGCAGAGTCTATCCACCAGAGGCCATCAGAGCTCTATAATCACTGTAATCAGCTGCAGTAGCAGAGTCTATCCACCAGAGGTCATCAGAGCTGTATATTCACTATAATCAGCTGCAGTAGCAGATTCTATCCACCAGAGGTAATCAGAGCTCTATATGCACAATAATTAGCTGCAGTAGCAGAGTCTATCCACCAAGGGTCATCAGAGCTCCATAGTCACTATAATCAGCTGCAGTAGCAGAGTCTATCCACCAGAGGTCATCAGGGCTGTATATGCACTATAATCAGCTGCAGTAGCAGAGTCTATCCACCAGAGGTCATCAGATCTTCATATTCACTATAATGAGCTGCAGTAGCAGAGTCTATCCACCAGAGGTCATCAGAGCTGTATATTCACTATAATCAGCTGCAGTAGCAGAGTCTATCCACCAGAGGTCATCAGAGCTCTATAATCACTATAATCAGCTGCAGTAGCAGAGTCTATCCACCAGAGGCCATCAGAGCTCTATAATCACTGTAATCAGCTGCAGTAGCAGAGTCTATCCACCAGAGGTCATCAGAGCTGTATATTCACTATAATCAGCTGCAGTAGCAGATTCTATCCACCAGAGGTAATCAGAGCTCTATATGCACTATAATTAGCTGCAGTAGCAGAGTCTATCCACCAGAGGTCATCAGAGCTCCATATTCAATGTAATTAGCTGCAGTAGCAGAGTGTTTCCACCAGGGGTCTTCAGATCTCCATATTCACTATAATGAGCTGCAGTAGCAGAGTCTATCCACCAGGGGTCTGCAGAGCTCCATATTCACTGTAATCAGCTGCAGTAGCAGAGTCTATCCACCAGAGGTCATAAGAGCTCCATATTCACTGTAATCAGCTGCAGTAGCAGAGTCTATCCACCAGAGGTCATCAGAGCTCTATAGTCACTATAATCAGCTGCAGTAGCAGAGTCTATCCACCAGAGGTCATCAGAGCTCCATATTCACTATAATCAGCTGCAGCACCAAAGTCTTTCCACCAGAGGTCATCAGAGCTCTATAATCACTATAATCAGCTGCAGTAGCAGAGTCTATCCACCAGAGGTCATCAGAGCTCTATAGTCACTATAATCAGCTTCAGTAGCAGAGTCTATCCACCAGGGGTCATCAGATCTCCATAGTCACTATAATGAGCTGCAGTAGCAGAGTCCATCCACCAGAGGTCAACAGATCTCCATATTCACTGTAATCAGCTGCAGTAGCAGAGTCTATCCACCAGAGGTCATCAGAGCTCTATAGTCACTATAATCAGCTGCAGTAGCAGAGTCTATCCACCAGAGGTCATCAGAGCTCTATAATCACTATAATCAGCTGCAGTAGCAGAGTCCATCCACCAGAGGTCATCAGAGCTGTATATTCACTATAATCAGCTGCAGTAGCAGAGTCTATCCACCAGAGGTCAGCAGAGCTCTATAGTCACTATAATCAACTGCAGTAGCAGAGTCTATCCACCAGAGGTCATCAGAACTCTATAATCACTATAATCAGCTGCAGTAGCAGAGTCTATCCACCAGGGGTCATCAGAACTCCATATTCACTGTAATCATCTGCAGTAGCAGAGTCCATCCACCAGAGGTCATAAGAGCTCTATAGTCACTATAATCAGCTGCAGTAGCATTGTCTATCCACCAGAGGTCATCAGAGCTGTATATTCACTATGATCAGCTGCAGTAGCAGAGTCTATCCACCAGAGGTCATCAGAGCTCCATATTCACTATAATCAGCTGCAGTAGCAGAGTCTATCCACCAGGGGTCATCAGAGCTCCATAGTCACTATAATCAGCTGCAGTAGCAGAGTGTATCCACCAGAGGTCATCAGAGCTGTATATGCACTATAATCAGCTGCAGTAGCAGAGTCTATCCACCAGAGGTCATCACATCTCCATATTCACTATAATGAGCTGCAGTAGCAGAGTCTATCCACCAGAGGTCATCATAGCTGTATATTCACTATAATCAGCTGCAGTAGCAGAGTCTATCCACCAGAGGTCATCAGAGCTCTATAATCACTATAATCAGCAGCAGTAGCAGAGTCTATCCACCAGAGGCCATCAGAGCTCTATAATCACTGTAATCAGCTGCAGTAGCAGAGTCTATCCACCAGAGGTCATCAGAGCTGTATATTCACTATAATCAGCTGCAGTAGCAGATTCTATCCACCAGAGGTAATCAGAGCTCTATATGCACAATAATTAGCTGCAGTTGCAGAGTCTATCCACCAGAGGTCATCAGAGCTCCATATTCACTGTAATCAGCTGCAGTAGCAGAGTCTATCCAGCAGGGGTCATCAGAGCTCCATATTCACTGTAATCAGCTGCAGTAGCAGAGTCTATCCACCAGGGGTCATCAGAGCTCTATATTCACTGTAATCAGCTGCAGTAGCAGAGTCTATCCACCAGAGGTCATAAGAGCTCCATATTCACTGTAATCAGCTGCAGTAGCAGAGTCTATCCACCAGAGGTCATCAGAGCTCTATAGTCACTATAATCAGCTGCAGTTGCAGAGTCTATCCATCAGAGGTCATCAGAGCTCCATATTCACTATAATCAGCTGCAGTAGCAAAGTCTTTCCACCAGAGGTCATCAGAGCTCTATAATCACTATAATCAGCTGTAGTAGCAGAGTCTATCCACCAGAGGTCATCAGAGCTCAATAGTCACTATAATCAGCTGCATTAGCAGAGTCTATCCACCAGAGGTCATCAGAGCTCAATAGTCACTATAATCAGCTGCAGTAACAGAGTCTATCAACCAAAGGTCATCAGAGCTGTATATGCACTATAATCAGCTGCAGTAGCAGAGTCTATCCACCAGAGGTCATCAGAGCTCTATAATCACTATAATCAGCTGCAGTAGCAGAGTCTATCCACCAGGGGTCATCAGATCTCCATATTCACTATAATGAGCTGCAGTAGCAGAGTCCATCCACCAGAGGTCATCAGAGCTGTATATTCACTATAATCAGCTGCAGTAGCAGAGTCTATCCACCAGAGGTCAGCAGAGCTCTATAGTCACTATAATCAACTGCAGTAGCAGAGTCTATCCACCAGAGGTCATCAGAACTCTATAATCACTATAATCAGCTGCAGTAGCAGAGTCCATCCACCAGGGGTCATCAGAGCTCCATAGTCACTGTAATCATCTGCAGTAGCAGAGTCCATCCACCAGAGGTCATCAGAGCTCTATAGTCACTATAATCAGCTGCAGTAGCATTGTCTATCCACCAGAGGTCATCAGAGCTGTATATTCACTATAATCAGCTGCAGTAGCAGAGTCTATCCACCAGAGGTCATCAGAGCTCCATATTCACTATAATCAGCTGCAGTAGCAGAGTCTATGCACCAGGGGTCATCAGAGCTCCATAGTCACTATAATCAGCTGCAGTAGCAGAGTCTATCCACCAGAGGTCATCAGAGCTGTATATGCAACATAATCAGCTGCAGTAGCAGAGTCTATCCACCATAGGTCATCAGATCTCCATATTCACTATGATCAGCTGCAGTAGCAGAGTCTATCCACCAGAGGTCATCAGAGCTGTATATTCACTATAATCAGCTGCAGTAGCAGAGTCTATCCACCAGAGGTCATCAGAGCTCTATAATCACTATAATCAGCTGCAGTAGCAGAGTCTATCCACCAGAGGCCATCAGAGCTCTATAATCACTGTAATCAGCTGCAGTAGCAGAGTCTATCCACCAGAGGTCATCAGAGCTGTATATTCACTATAATCAGCTGCAGTAGCAGATTCTATCCACCAGAGGTTATCAGAGCTCTATATGCACAATAATTAGCTGCAGTTGCAGAGTCTATCCACCAGAGGTCATCAGAGCTCCATATTCACTGTAATCAGCTGCAGTAGCAGAGTCTATCCAGCAGGGGTCATCAGAGCTCCATATTCACTGTAATCAGCTGCAGTAGCAGAACCTATCCACCAGAGGTCATCAGAGCTCCATATTCACTATAATCAGCTGCAGTAGCAAAGTCTTTCCACCAGAGGTCATCAGAGCTCTATAATCACTATAATCAGCTGCAGTAGCAGAGTCTATCCACCAGAGGTCATCAGAGCTCTATAGTCACTATAATCAGCTGCAGTAGCAGAGTCTATCCACCAGGGGTCATCAGATCTCCATATTCACTATAATGAGCTGCAGTAGCAGAGTCTATCCACCAGAGGTCAACAGATCTCCATATTCACTGTAATCAGCTGCAGTAGCAGAGTCTATCCACCAGGGGTCATCAGATCTCCATATTCACTATAATGAGCTGCAGTAGCAGAGTCCATACACCAGAGGTCATCAGATCTCCATATTCACTGTAATCAGCTGCAGTAGCAGAGTCTATCCACCAGAGGTCATCAGAGCTCTATAGTCACTATAATCAGCTGCAGTAGCAGAGTCTATCCACCAGAGGTCATCAGAGCTCTATAATCACTATAATCAGCTGCAGTAGCAGAGTCTATCCACCAGGGGTCATCAGATCTCCATATTCACTATAATGAGCTGCAGTAGCACAGTCCATCCACCAGAGGTCATCAGAGCTGTATATTCACTATAATCAGCTGCAGTAGCAGAGTCTATCCACCAGAGGTCAGCAGAGCTCTATAGTCACTATAATCAACTGCAGTAGCAGAGTCTATCCACCAGAGGTCATCAGAACTCTATAATCACTATAATCAGCTGCAGTAGCAGAGTCTATCCACCAGGGGTCATCAGAGCTCCATATTCACTGTAATCATCTGCAGTAGCAGAGTCCATCCACCAGAGGTCATCAGAGCTCTATAGTCACTATAATCAGCTGCAGTAGCATTGTCTATCCACCAGAGGTCATCAGAGCTGTATATTCACTATAATCAGCTGCAGTAGCAGAGTCTATCCACCAGAGGTCATCAGAGCTCCATATTCACTATAATCAGCTGCAGTAGCAGAGTCTATCCACCAAGGGTCATCAGAGCTCCATAGTCACTATAATCAGCTGCAGTAGCAGAGTCTATCCACCAGAGGTCATCAAAGCTCTATATTCACTATAATCAGCTGCAGTAGCAGAGTCTATCCACCAGGGGTCATCAGATCTCCATATTCACTATAATGAGCTGCAGTAGCAGAGTCCATACACCAGAGGTCATCAGATCTCCATATTCACTGTAATCAGCTGCAGTAGCAGAGTCTATCCACCAGAGGTCATCAGAGCTCTATAGTCACTATAATCAGCTGCAGTAGCAGAGTCTATCCACCAGAGGTCATCAGAGCTCTATAATCACTATAATCAGCTGCAGTAGCAGAGTCTATCCACCAGGGGTCATCAGATCTCCATATTCACTATAATGAGCTGCAGTAGCACAGTCCATCCACCAGAGGTCATCAGAGCTGTATATTCACTATAATCAGCTGCAGTAGCAGAGTCTATCCACCAGAGGTCAGCAGAGCTCTATAGTCACTATAATCAACTGCAGTAGCAGAGTCTATCCACCAGAGGTCATCAGAACTCTATAATCACTATAATCAGCTGCAGTAGCAGAGTCTATCCACCAGGGGTCATCAGAGCTCCATATTCACTGTAATCATCTGCAGTAGCAGAGTCCATCCACCAGAGGTCATCAGAGCTCTATAGTCACTATAATCAGCTGCAGTAGCATTGTCTATCCACCAGAGGTCATCAGAGCTGTATATTCACTATAATCAGCTGCAGTAGCAGAGTCTATCCACCAGAGGTCATCAGAGCTCCATATTCACTATAATCAGCTGCAGTAGCAGAGTCTATCCACCAAGGGTCATCAGAGCTCCATAGTCACTATAATCAGCTGCAGTAGCAGAGTCTATCCACCAGAGGTCATCAGGGCTGTATATGCACTATAATCAGCTGTAGTAGCAGAGTCTATCCACCAGAGGTCATCAGATCTCCATATTCACTATAATGAGCTGCAGTAGCAGAGTCTATCCACCAGAGGTCATCAGAGCTGTATATTCACTATAATCAGCTGCAGTAGCAGAGTCTATCCACCAGAGGTCATCAGAGCTCTATAATCACTATAATCAGCTGCAGTAGCAGAGTCTATCCACCAGAGGCCATCAGAGCTCTATAATCACTGTAATCAGCTGCAGTAGCAGAGTCTATCCACCAGAGGTCATCAGAGCTGTATATTCACTATAATCAGCTGCAGTAGCAGATTCTATCCACCAGAGGTAATCAGAGCTCTATATGCACTATAATTAGCTGCAGTAGCAGAGTCTATCCACCAGAGGTCATCAGAGCTCCATATTCAATGTAATTAGCTGCAGTAGCAGAGTGTTTCCACCAGGGGTCTTCAGATCTCCATATTCACTATAATGAGCTGCAGTAGCAGAGTCTATCCACCAGGGGTCTGCAGAGCTCCATATTCACTGTAATCAGCTGCAGTAGCAGAGTCTATCCACCAGAGGTCATAAGAGCTCCATATTCACTGTAATCAGCTGCAGTAGCAGAGTCTATCCACCAGAGGTCATCAGAGCTCTATAGTCACTATAATCAGCTGCAGTAGCAGAGTCTATCCACCAGAGGTCATCAGAGCTCCATATTCACTATAATCAGCTGCAGCACCAAAGTCTTTCCACCAGAGGTCATCAGAGCTCTATAATCACTATAATCAGCTGCAGTAGCAGAGTCTATCCACCAGAGGTCATCAGAGCTCTATAGTCACTATAATCAGCTGCAGTAGCAGAGTCTATCCACCAGGGGTCATCAGATCTCCATATTCACTATAATGAGCTGCAGTAGCAGAGTCCATCCACCAGAGGTCAACAGATCTCCATATTCACTGTAATCAGCTGCAGTAGCAGAGTCTATCCACCAGAGGTCATCAGAGCTCTATAGTCACTATAATCAGCTGCAGTAGCAGAGTCTATCCACCAGAGGTCATCAGAGCTCTATAATCACTATAATCAGCTGCAGTAGCAGAGTCCATCCACCAGAGGTCATCAGAGCTGTATATTCACTATAATCAGCTGCAGTAGCAGAGTCTATCCACCAGAGGTCAGCAGAGCTCTATAGTCACTATAATCAACTGCAGTAGCAGAGTCTATCCACCAGAGGTCATCAGAACTCTATAATCACTATAATCAGCTGCAGTAGCAGAGTCTATCCACCAGGGGTCATCAGAGCTCCATATTCACTGTAATCATCTGCAGTAGCAGAGTCCATCCACCAGAGGTCATAAGAGCTCTATAGTCACTATAATCAGCTGCAGTAGCATTGTCTATCCACCAGAGGTCATCAGAGCTGTATATTCACTATGATCAGCTGCAGTAGCAGAGTCTATCCACCAGAGGTCATCAGAGCTCCATATTCACTATAATCAGCTGCAGTAGCAGAGTCTATCCACCAGGGGTCATCAGAGCTCCATAGTCACTATAATCAGCTGCAGTAGCAGAGTGTATCCACCAGAGGTCATCAGAGCTGTATATGCACTATAATCAGCTGCAGTAGCAGAGTCTATCCACCAGAGGTCATCACATCTCCATATTCACTATAATGAGCTGCAGTAGCAGAGTCTATCCACCAGAGGTCATCATAGCTGTATATTCACTATAATCAGCTGCAGTAGCAGAGTCTATCCACCAGAGGTCATCAGAGCTCTATAATCACTATAATCAGCAGCAGTAGCAGAGTCTATCCACCAGAGGCCATCAGAGCTCTATAATCACTGTAATCAGCTGCAGTAGCAGAGTCTATCCACCAGAGGTCATCAGAGCTGTATATTCACTATAATCAGCTGCAGTAGCAGATTCTATCCACCAGAGGTAATCAGAGCTCTATATGCACAATAATTAGCTGCAGTTGCAGAGTCTATCCACCAGAGGTCATCAGAGCTCCATATTCACTGTAATCAGCTGCAGTAGCAGAGTCTATCCAGCAGGGGTCATCAGAGCTCCATATTCACTGTAATCAGCTGCAGTAGCAGAGTCTATCCACCAGGGGTCATCAGAGCTCTATATTCACTGTAATCAGCTGCAGTAGCAGAGTCTATCCACCAGAGGTCATAAGAGCTCCATATTCACTGTAATCAGCTGCAGTAGCAGAGTCTATCCACCAGAGGTCATCAGAGCTCTATAGTCACTATAATCAGCTGCAGTTGCAGAGTCTATCCATCAGAGGTCATCAGAGCTCCATATTCACTATAATCAGCTGCAGTAGCAAAGTCTTTCCACCAGAGGTCATCAGAGCTCTATAATCACTATAATCAGCTGTAGTAGCAGAGTCTATCCACCAGAGGTCATCAGAGCTCAATAGTCACTATAATCAGCTGCATTAGCAGAGTCTATCCACCAGAGGTCATCAGAGCTCAATAGTCACTATAATCAGCTGCAGTAACAGAGTCTATCAACCAAAGGTCATCAGAGCTGTATATGCACTATAATCAGCTGCAGTAGCAGAGTCTATCCACCAGAGGTCATCAGAGCTCTATAATCACTATAATCAGCTGCAGTAGCAGAGTCTATCCACCAGGGGTCATCAGATCTCCATATTCACTATAATGAGCTGCAGTAGCAGAGTCCATCCACCAGAGGTCATCAGAGCTGTATATTCACTATAATCAGCTGCAGTAGCAGAGTCTATCCACCAGAGGTCAGCAGAGCTCTATAGTCACTATAATCAACTGCAGTAGCAGAGTCTATCCACCAGAGGTCATCAGAACTCTATAATCACTACAATCAGCTGCAGTAGCAGAGTCTATCCACCAGGGGTCATCAGAGCTCCATAGTCACTGTAATCATTTGCAGTAGCAGAGTCCATCCACCAGAGGTCATCAGAGCTCTATAGTCACTATAATCAGCTGCAGTAGCATTGTCTATCCACCAGAGGTCATCAGAGCTGTATATTCACTATAATCAGCTGCAGTAGCAGAGTCTATCCACCAGAGGTCATCAGAGCTCCATATTCACTATAATCAGCTGCAGTAGCAGAGTCTATGCACCAGGGGTCATCAGAGCTCCATAGTCACTATAATCAGCTGCAGTAGCAGAGTCTATCCACCAGAGGTCATCAGAGCTGTATATGCAACATAGTCAGCTGCAGTAGCAGAGTCTATCCACCAGAGGTCATCAGATCTCCATATTCACTATGATCAGCTGCAGTAGCAGAGTCTATCCACCAGAGGTCATCAGAGCTGTATATTCACTATAATCAGCTGCAGTAGCAGAGTCTATCCACCAGAGGTCATCAGAGCTCTATAATCACTATAATCAGCTGCAGTAGCAGAGTCTATCCACCAGAGGCCATCAGAGCTCTATAATCACTGTAATCAGCTGCAGTAGCAGAGTCTATCCACCAGAGGTCATCAGAGCTGTATATTCACTATAATCAGCTGCAGTAGCAGATTCTATCCACCAGAGGTTATCAGAGCTCTATATGCACAATAATTAGCTGCAGTTGCAGAGTCTATCCACCAGAGGTCATCAGAGCTCCATATTCACTGTAATCAGCTGCAGTAGCAGAGTCTATCCAGCAGGGGTCATCAGAGCTCCATATTCACTGTAATCAGCTGCAGTAGCAGAACCTATCCACCAGAGGTCATCAGAGCTCCATATTCACTATAATCAGCTGCAGTAGCAAAGTCTTTCCACCAGAGGTCATCAGAGCTCTATAATCACTATAATCAGCTGCAGTAGCAGAGTCTATCCACCAGAGGTCATCAGAGCTCTATAGTCACTATAATCAGCTGCAGTAGCAGAGTCTATCCACCAGGGGTCATCAGATCTCCATATTCACTATAATGAGCTGCAGTAGCAGAGTCCATCCACCAGAGGTCAACAGATCTCCATATTCACTGTAATCAGCTGCAGTAGCAGAGTCTATCCACCAGAGGTCATCAGAGCTCTATAGTCACTATAATCAGCTGCAGTAGCAGAGTCTATCCACCAGGGGTCATCAGTTCTCCATATTCACTATAATGAGCTGCAGTAGCAGAGTCCATCCACCAGAGGTCATCAGAGCTGTATATTCACTATAATCAGCTGCAGTAGCAGAATCTATCCACCAGAGGTCATCAGAACTCTATAATCACTATAATCAGCTGCAGTAGCAGAGTCTATCCACCAGGGGTCATCAGAGCTCCATATTCACTGTAATCATCTGCAGTAGCAAAGTCCATCCACCAGAGGTCATAAGAGCTCTATAGTCACTATAATCAGCTGCAGTAGCATTGTCTATCCACCAGAGGTCATCAGAGCTGTATATTCACTATGATCAGCTGCAGTAGCAGAGTCTATCCACCAGAGGTCATCAGAGCTCCATATTCACTATAATCAGCTGCAGTAGCAGAGTCTATCCACCAGGGGTCATCAGAGCTCCATAGTCACTATAATCAGCTGCAGTAGCAGAGTCTATCCACCAGAGGTCATCAGAGCTGTATATGCACTATAATCAGCTGCAGTAGCAGAGTCTATCCACCAGAGGTCATCAGATCTCCATATTCACTATAATGAGCTGCAGTAGCAGAGTCTATCCACCAGAGGTCATCAGAGCTGTATATTCACTATAATCAGCTGCAGTAGCAGAGTCTATCCACCAGAGGTCATCAGAGCTTTATAATCACTATAATCAGCAGCAGTAGCAGAGTCTATCCACCAGAGGCCATCAGAGCTCTATAATCACTGTAATCAGCTGCAGTAGCAGAGTCTATCCACCAGAGGTCATCAGAGCTGTATATTCACTATAATCAGCTGCAGTAGCAGATTCTATCCACCAGAGGTAATCAGAGCTCTATATGCACAATAATTAGCTGCAGTTGCAGAGTCTATCCACCAGAGGTCATCAGAGCTCCATATTCACTGTAATCAGCTGCAGTAGCAGAGTCTATCAAGCAGGGGTCATCAGAGCTCCATATTCACTGTAATCAGCTGCAGTAGAGGAGTCTATCCACCAGGGGTCATCAGAGCTCCATATTCACTGTAATCAGCTGCAGTAGCAGAGTCTATCCACCAGAGGTCATAAGAGCTCCATATTCACTGTAATCAGCTGCAGTAGCAGAGTCTATCCACCAGAGGTCATCAGAGCTCTATAGTCACTATAATCAGCTGCAGTTGCAGAGTCTATCCACCAGAGGTCATCAGAGCTCCATATTCACTATAATCAGCTGCAGTAGCAAAGTCTTTCCACCAGAGGTCATCAGAGCTCTATAATCACTATAATCAGCTGTAGTAGCAGAGTCTATCCACCAGAGGTCATCAGAGCTCAATAGTCACTATAATCAGCTGCATTAGCAGAGTCTATCCACCAGGGGTCAGGAGAGCTCTATAATCACTGTAATCAGCTGCAGTAGCAGAGTCTATCCACCAGGGGTCATCAGAGCTGTATATTCACTATAATCAGCTGCAGTAACAGAGTCTATCAACCAAAGGTCATCAGAGCTGTATATGCACTATAATCAGCTGCAGTAGCAGAGTCTATCCACCAGAGGTCATCAGAGCTCTATAATCACTATAATCAGCTGCAGTAGCAGAGTCTATCCACCAGGGGTCATCAGAGCTGTATATTCACTATAATCAGCTGCAGTAGCAGAGTCTATCCACCAGAGGTCAGCAGAGCTCTATAGTCACTATAATCAACTGCAGTAGCAGAGTCTATCTACCAGAGGTCATCAGAACTCTATAATCACTATAATCAGCTGCAGTAGCAGAGTCTATCCACCAGGGGTCATCAGAGCTCCATATTCACTGTAATCATCTGCAGTAGCAGAGTCCATCCACCAGAGGTCATCAGAGCTCTATAGTCACTATAATCAGCTGCAGTAGTATTGTCTATCCACCAGAGGTCATCAGAGCTGTATATTTACTATAATCAGCTGCAGTAGCAGAGTCTATCCACCAGAGGTCATCAGAGCTCCATATTCACTATAATCAGCTGCAGTAGCAGAGTCTATCCACCAGGGGTCATCAGAGCTCCATAGTCACTATAATCAGCTGCAGTAGCAGAGACTATCCACCAGAGGTCATCAGAGCTGTATATGCACTATAATCAGCTGCAGTAGAAGAGTCTATCCACCAGAGGTCATCAGATCTCCATATTAACTATAATGAGCTGCAGTAGCAGAGTCTATCCACCAGAGGTCATCAGAGCTGTATATTCACTATAATCAGCTGCAGTAGCAGAGTCTATCCACCAGAGGTCATCAGAGCTCTATAATCACTATAATCAGCTGCAGTAGCAGAGTCTATCCACCAGAGGCCATCAGAGCTCTATAATCACTGTAATCAGCTGCAGTAGCAGAGTCTATCCACCAGAGGTCATCAGAGCTGTATATTCACTATAATCAGCTGCAATAGCAGATTCTATCCACCAGAGGTTATCAGAGCTCTATATGCACAATAATTAGCTGCAGTTGCAGAGTCTATCCACCAGAGGTCATCAGAGCTCCATATTCACTGTAATCAGCTGCAGTAGCAGAGTCTATCCAGCAGGGGTCATCAGAGCTCCATATTCACTGTAATCAGCTGCAGTAGCAGAACCTATCCACCAGGGGTCATCAGAGCTCCATAGTCACTATAATCAGCTGCAGTAGCAGAGTCTATCCACCAGGGGTCATCAGAGCTCCATAGTCACTATAATCAGCTGCAGTAGCATTGTCTATCGACCAGAGGTCATCAGAGCTGTATATTCACTATAATCAGCTGCAGTAGCAAAATCTTTCCACCAGAGGTCATCAGAGCTCTATAATCACTATAATCAGCTGCAGTAGCAGAGTCTATCCACCAGAGGTCATCAGAGCTCAATATTCACTATAATCAGCTGCATTAGCAGAGTCTATCCACCAGGGGTCAGGAGAGCTCTATATTCACTGTAATCAGCTGCAGTAGCAGAGTCTATCCACCAGGGGTCATCAGAGCTGTATATTCACTATAATCAGCTGCAGTAACAGAGTCTATCAACCAAAGGTCATCAGAGCTGTATATGCACTATAATCAGCTGCAGTAGCAGAGTCTATCCACCAGAGGTCATCAGAGCTCTATAATCACTATAATCAGCTGCAGTAGCAGAGTCTATCCACCAGGGGTCATCAGATCTCCATATTCACTATAATGAGCTGCAGTAGCAGAGTCCATCCACCAGAGGTCATCAGAGCTGTATATTCACTATAATCAGCTGCAGTAGCAGAGTCTATCCACCAGACGTCAGCAGAGCTCTATAGTCACTATAATCAACTGCAGTAGCAGAGTCTATCCACAAGAGGTCATCAGAACTCTATAATCACTATAATCAGCTGCAGTAGCAGAGTCTATCCACCAGGGGTCATCAGAGCTCCATATTCACTGTAATCATCTGCAGTAGCAGAGTCCATCCACCAGAGGTCATCAGAGCTCTATAGTCACTATAATCAGCTGCAGTAGCATTGTCTATCCACCAGAGGTCATCAGAGCTGTATATTCACTATAATCAGCTGCAGTAGCAGAGTCTATCCACCAGAGGTCATCAGAGCTCCATATTCACTATAATCAGCTGCAGTAGCAGAGTCTATCCACCAGGGGTCATCAGAGCTCCATAGTCACTATAATCAGCTGCAGTAGCAGAGTCTATCCACCATAGGTCATCAGAGCTGTATATGCACTATAATCAGCTGCAGTAGCAGAGTCTATCCACCAGAGGTCATCAGATCTCCATATTCACTATAATGAGCTGCAGTAGCAGAGTCTATCCACCAGAGGTCATCTGAGCTGTATATTCACTATAATCAGCTGCAGTAGCAGAGTGTATCCACCAGAGGCCATCAGAGCTCTATAATCACTGTAATCAGCTGCAGTAGCAGAGTCTATCCACCAGAGGTCATCAGAGCTGTATATTCACTATAATCAGCTGCAGTAGCAGATTCTATCCACCAGAGGTAATCAGAGCTCTATATGCACAATAATTAGCTGCAGTTGCAGAGTCTATCCACCAGAGGTCATCAGAGCTCCATATTCACTGTAATCAGCTGCAGTAGCAGAGTCTATCCAGCAGGGGTCATCAGAGCTCCATATTCACTGTAATCAGCTGCAGTAGCAGAGTCTATCCACCAGGGGTCATCAGAGCTCCATATTCACTGTAATCAGCTGCAGTAGCAGAGTCTATCCACCAGAGGTCATCAGAGCTCTATAGTCACTATAATCAGCTGCAGTAGCAGAGTCTATCCACCAGAGGTCATCAGAGCTCCATATTCACTATAATCAGCTGCAGTAGCAAAGTCTTTCCACCAGAGGTCATCAGAGCTCTATAATCACTATAATCAGCTGCAGTAGCAGAGTCTATCCACCAGAGGTCATCAGAGCTCTATAGTCACTATAATCAGCTGCATTAGCAGAGTCTATCCACCAGGGGTCAGGAGAGCTCTATAGTCACTTTAATCAGCTGCAGTAGCAGAGTCTATCCACCAGGGGTCATCAGAGCTGTATATTCACTATAATCAGCTGCAGTAGCAGAGTCTATCCATCAGAGGTCATCAGAGCTCCATATTCACTGTAATCATCTGCAGTAGCAGATTCCATCCACCAAAGGTCATCAGAGCTCTATCATGAATACTCACAGGAAAACAGTAGAGAATTATAGGTGAGATGCTCTGCAGAACAGAGAATAGCATAGAGCTAAAGGCTAAATGCTCTGCAGGACAGGGGGATAGTATTCAGGTATATGTGAGATGCTCTGCAGGGCAGGAGAACAATATAGAATTATAGGTGAGATGCTCTGCAGATCAGGAGAATAATATAGAATTATAGGTGAGATGCTCTGCAGGGCAGGATAATAATATAGAATTATAGGTGAGATTCTCTGCAGGGCAGGAGAAAAATATAGAATTATAGGTGAGATGCTCTGCAGAGCAGGAGAATAATATAGAATTATAGGTGATATGCTCTGCAGATCAGGAGAACAATATAGAATTATAGATGAGATGCCCTGCAGGGCAGGATAATGATATAGAATTATAGGTGAGATTCTCTGCAGGGCAGGAGAATAATATAGAATTATAGGTGAGATGCTCTGCAGGGCAGGAGAATAATATAGAATTATAGGTGAGATGCTCTGCAGGGCAGGAGAATAATATAGAATTATAGATGAGATGCTCTGCAGAGCAGGAGAATAATGTAAAATTATAGGTGAGATGCTCTGCAGAGCAGGAGAATAATATAGAATTATAGGTAAGATGCTCTGCAGATCAGGAGAACAATATAGAATTATAGGTGAGATGCTCTGCAGGGCAGGAGAATAATATAGAATTATAGGTGAGATGCTCTGCAGGGCAGGAGAATAATATAGAATTATAGGTGAGATGCTCTGCAGGGCAGGAGAATAATATAGAATTATAGGTGAGATGCTCTGCAGCACAGAAGAATATCGGCAAAAATTGCCCACAAAGAAAATTAACGACAAGTTTATTAAGAACAGTTTATTAAGGAGGTCAAATAACAACAATAACTTCGATTTTTTAAGCAATCATTGTACACCTGGAAATAATTCGCCACCTTCTGATAGTCCTGAACAGGAACAGTTTATTAAAGAGGTCTAATAACAATAATAACTCCGGTTTAGTAAACAATCACCTCATACCTGCAAATTAGCCATTTTACTGCAAATTAGCTATTCTCCTTAAGTACTTTAGTTTATCTTCAACCTGGGGGTAGTCCTGTACAGAAGTTGCCACCATATGATACAGCGCATCATACTTCCTCTTTTTTATCTCAAGGCAACCCGCCTGTGCATTAGCCAGTGTTAATTTGTGGCAAGCCAGGTCCTTCTGCAATCCATCAAAGAGAAACCACAAGCTGGGATGACTGCAGTGGAACATGGAATTAAGGCTACGTTCACATTAGCGTTTTGCGTGTTTGCGTCGGGCGCCGCAGCGGCGACGCATGCGTCATGCGCACCTATATTTAACATGGGGAGCGCATGGACATGCGCTGTGCGACGCATGCGTTTTTTTTGCCGCAAACGTTGGGCGCAGAAAACGCAACAAGTTGCATTTTTTTTGCGTCCAAATTTCGGCAAAAAAGGACACATGCGTCGCAAAACGCAGCGTTTTAGCGTGCGTTTTGGTGCGTTTTTATTTGCGTTGTGCGTTGCGTTGCCGACACAGCGACGCACAACGCAAATGTGAACATTGTGAAATCTAAGAGCATTGTGAAATCCCTCACAACAGTTAGTGGTTTTTGGTGACTGTTCCAGGGTTGCATCATGATGATTCCATATTCTTATAGGAAACTGAGGATGTCTACCAGCTGCACCCTCAATATATGTAGAAAAAAAGTATGTGAGCACCTCATTATAGCATTCTTCATCTGGGAATGTGGCAGCAAGCTTATCAAAAACACATCTCACATCTTCAATTGGCACAAAGGCTAATGCAGCCAGAGACTTCAGTGTCATTATTATGTTAATATTAGATTCATATTCTGTTTTCAAACCAACATTTTTTAATTTTCTAATGAGACTCTGACAAAGGTGAAAATAACACCCTTTAACATCAGCATGTGGAAAGGCAATCCTTACTGCAGTCATACAAGCCTTCTCAAAATCCACTAAAACCTTTTGAGGTGCCAGATTTGGAATCAATAGCTTCATTATTTCAAACATTCTCTTATACGTGTTCATGTTCTTTCTTTGTAGTAAAATGTACAAACATGGTGGATATGAGTTACCCACCTTGGCATGCCAAGTGTACAGTTGGTAAAACATATTGGGCACTTTATCACAGGTGCCATCTCCATAGATTGTATCTTTGTTCAGTTCAAGCATAAGATCTCTATCTCCTAAAACCAGAATTCTGTTTCGATCTTCTTTTCCTGAATCATGAAGTATCAGTTGACTATACTTTTCAGGAATGCAAAAATGTACAGTTTTTGGGTTAGGCAAATTACCATCTGTTCTGTGATAGACCAGGCTTCTCGCAAGAGATGATTGTCTTGGCATATGGGCCAATACATCATTGCTCAATGCAGATAACACCTTTCCCATCACGTTGCGAGGAGTAGCACTTACTGCTCTCATGTCTTCTCTCATTTTGCTTCTGCTTTTTGAGGGCAGGAGTCATGACAATGTTCTGTTTGTTCTTGAACTACGTTGCCATCTTTTGTTTTGAGAATTGAATGGCACTTTGAAGAGCGGTACAGTCGGCATCTCCAAGTCACCACTGCGTTGATAGTACGAAATTCAAGATATTCAAACCCCAAGTAAATCATAACTTTGTTGTTTCTCTGGCTTTTTTAAAACTCCATTGTTAGCACTACAAGAAGAAATAGAATACTTTAGATGAACTCAAAATACACTTTTATTGAAAATAAATTAACAAATATGGGGATAGATAAGACTATTGGTTCACCAATACAAAAAAACACAGATGTGTAATGACTGTGGTCGCAGGCATCAAGTCCACAACCAGGCAAGGGGGTACAGGTGCCTGCTTCTGCTGTATCTGCGTCTTCACTGAAGATGCAGATCCAGATGACATGCATCATGTTGCAGAGACCCGTGAGGTCCCTGCACTGCGATACATGCTGCCGGCACGTTGGCTGTGAGCTGACATCAGAGGCGCAGCCACAGGGAGCGGTGCATGAAATGGCGCACACTCCGATGTCAGCTGCTGGGCTGTGCGGTGGCTACAAAAGACACTGGGCAACGTGGGAGCAGAGGAAAGGTGAGTAGAATGTTGTTTTTAACTATGCATTAGGGTCAGAACGGGGACATATACACTAGGATTGGGGACCATGTAAACCAGGATAGGGACATATATACCAGTAAGGGGGCATAAATACCAGGATGGAGATCATGTGGACCATACATACTAGGATGGGGACCGGTTCCCTGAAAAATGCACACAGGAAAATTGCACACAGGAAAATTACCAACAGGAAAAATGCCCACAGGAAAAATGCCCACAGGAAAATTCCCCACACAGAAAATTCCCCACATGTAAAGTTCCCCACATGGAAAATTCCCCACACGGAAAATTCCCCCACACGGAAAATTCCCCACACGGAAAATTGCCAATTAAAGCATCACAAAAGTTTCAGATCTATGATATTTCAGGTGCAAGGTGAGGATGTTCACATAATATGTGATCAACTTGTGATTTACAGCTGACCTAGTGCAAAACTGCAAAAATGATGATCTGTGGTTTGCAGCAGTCTGTCATTATCAGCAATAGATAGATCTAGTCTGCTCTCATCTCTCACTGATTCTGCCTCACTCCTCCCACCAGCCCAAAACAGCAGCACATGCAGAACCAGCAGCAGTGTGATCCAGAGGAGCCATCACTGCTATCAGTGCTCGCAAAAGTATCACTGCTGCTGGCAGAGATAGTTGGTCCTGGAAGCCCAGAAGGCACAGCAGAAAGGTGAGATTCTGTCACTTGTACCACTTTGTGTTCTTGCTGAGAATGTATGATATGCTTTTGCAGTGGAGTCCGATGGGCCCCAGTGTGAAATTTGGCCCTTCCCCCCCACACACACGTTGGTCAGATGTATGGCCCCCTGTAGTGTTCTAAATTCTATAAAGACGTATGAATTGCCCCCCTCCCCCTTCATTATGTAGTAATGTCCCCCATACTGGCATATATGCCCATCATCCTGGTGAATATGTCTGCATCCTGGTATATATGTCCTAATGCTGGTATATATGGTCCCCATCCTAGTATGTATGGTCCACATGATCTCCATCCTGGTATTTATGCCCCCTTTCTGGTACATATGTCCCTATCCTGGTTTACATGGTCCCCAATCCTAGTGTATGTGTCCCCGTTCTGACCCTAATGCATAATTAAAAACAATAACATTCTACTCACCTTTTCTCTGCTCCCACGTCGCCCAGTGTCTTTTGTAGCCACCGCACAGCCCAGCAGCTGACATCGGAGTGTGCGCCATTTCATGCACCGCTCCCTGTGGCTGCACCTCTGATGTCAGCTCACAGCCAACGTGCCGGCAGCATGTATCGCAGTGCAGGGACCCCACGGGTCTCTGTAACATGAAGCATGTCATCTGGATCTGCATCTTCAGTGAAGACGCAGATACAGCAGAAGCAGGCACCTGTACCCCCTTGCCTGGTTGTGGACTTGATGCCTGTGACCACAGTCATTACACATCTGTGTTTTTTTGTATTGGTGAACCAATAGTCTTATCTATCCCCATATTTGTTAATTTATTTTCAATAAAAGTGTATTTTGAGTTCATCTAAAGTATTCTATTTCTTCTTGTAGTGCTAACAATGGAGTTTTCAAAAAGCCAGAGAAACAAAGTTATGATTTACTTGGGGTTTGAATATCTTGAATTTCGTACTATCAACGCAGTGGTGACTTGGAGATGCCGACTGTACAGCTCTTCAAAGTGACATTCAATTCTCAAAACAAAAGATGACAACTTAGTTCAAGAACCAACAGACTCCTGCCCTCAAAAAGCAGAAGCAAACGTTGCCAGAAGCAAAATGAGAGAAGACATGAGAGCAGTAAGTGCTACTCCTCGCAACGTGATGGGAAAGGTGTTATCTGCATTGAGCAATGATGTATTGGCCCATATGCCAAGACAATCATCTCTTGCGAGAAGCCTGGTCTATCATAGAACAGATGGTAATTTGCCTATCCCAAAAACTAAACATTTTTGCATTCCTGAAAAGTATAGTCAACTGATACTTCATGATTCAGGAAAAGAAGATCGAAACAGAATTCTGGTTTTAGGAGATAGAGATCTTATGCTTGAACTGAACAAAGATACAATCTATGGAGATGGCACCTTTGATAAAGTGCCCAATATGTTTTACCAACTGTACACTTGGCATGCCAAGGTGGGTAACTCATATCCGCCATGTTTGTACATTTTACTACAAAGAAAGGACATGAACACGTATTAGAGAATGTTTGAAATAATTAAGCTATTGATTCCAAATCTGGCACCTCAAAAGGTTTTAGTGGATTTTGAGAAGGCTTGTATGACTGCAGTAAGGATTGCCTTTCCACATGCTGATGTTAAAGGGTGTTATTTTCATCTTTTGTCAGAGTCTCATTAGAAAAATAAAAATGTTGGTTTGAAAACAGAATATGAATCTAATATTAACATAAAAATGACACTGAAGTCTCTTGCTGCATTAGCCTTTGTGCCAATTGAAGATGTGAGATGTGTTTTTGATAAGCTTGCTGCCACATTCCCAGATGAAGAATGCTATAATGAGGTGCTCACATACTTTTTTTCTACATATATTGAGGGTGCAGCTGGTAGACATCCTCAGTTTCCTATAAGGCCATGTTCACACGATCCTTTTTTTCATGCGGAATTGCCGCGATTTTCCCGCTGCGGGTCCGCAGCTGTTTTCAATGCAGGGTACATTACATTGTACCCTATGGAAAACAGGAACTGCTGTGCCCACAATGCGGAAAATAAAAAAAAAACCGCGCTGAATAGCCGCGGGAAAAAAGAAGTACCATGTCACTTCTTTTTTCGGAGCCGCAGCGGTTCTGCACCCATTGACCTCCATTGTGAGGTCAAACCCGCAGTAAAACCCGTTTGTGGTGCAGAACCGCTGCAGCAGGAAGTGCGAGGAAGCGGGCGGAAGTGCGTGGGCGGAGTGTGGCTGCCCCCCCGTGCTCCGATCCCGCCCCCCCGTGCTCCAATCCCACCGCCCCGTGCTCCGATGCCCCCCCCAGTGCTCCGATGCCCCCCCCCGTGCCCTAATCTCCCCCCCTTATACTTACCCGGCGTCCCGGTGTCCGTCCGGCCGTCTTCTCCCTGGGCGCCGCCATCTTGCAAAAAGGCGGGCGCATGCGCAGTGCGCCCGCCGAATCTGCCGGCCGGCAGATTCGTTCCAAAGTGCATTTTGATCACTGAGATATAATCTATCTCAATGATCAAAATAAAAAAAAATAGTAAATGACACCCCCCCCTTTGTCACCCCCATAGGTAGGGACAATAAAAAAAATTAAGAATTTTTTTTTTTCCCACTAAGGTTAGAATAGGGTTAGGGGTAGGGTTAGGGGTAGGGTTAGGGGTAGGGTTAGGGTTAGGGTTAGGGGTAGGGGTAGGGTTAGGGGTAGGGTTAGGGTATTTTCAGCCATTTTAACCCTAAAAAACTTCCTAGAAAACACACAGACTCTGCATAGAAAACTGCATTAAAAAAGGATCAAAAAAAGGATCAAAAAACGCATCAAAAAAGGACAAAAAAAGGACCAAAAAAAGGACCTGCGTTTTCTGCCAAGAGCTGCAGTTTTTTAAAAAACAGTCCTGAAAAAAAAAGGATGGAAATCAGGAACGTGTGAACATACCCTAAGAATATGGAATCATCATGATGCAGCCCTGGAACAGTCACCAAAAACCACTAACTGTTGTGAGGGATTTCACAATGCTCTTAGGCTACGTTCACATTTGCGTTGTGCGCCGCTGCGTCGGCGACGCAATGCACAACGCAAATAAAAACGCACCAAAACGCACACTAAAACGCTGCGTTTTGCGACGCATGCGTCCTTTTTTGCCGAAATTTGGACGCAAAAAAAATGCAACTTGTTGCGTTTTCTGTGCCCAACGCTTGCGGCAAAAAAAAACGCATGCGTCGCAAAACGCAGCACAACGCATGTCCATGCGCCCCCCATGTTAAATTTAGGGGCACATGACGCATGCGTCGCCGCTGCGGCGCACGACGCAAACACGCAAAACGCTAATGTGAACGTAGCCTTAATTCCATGTTCCACTGCAGTCATCCCAGCTTGTGGTTTCTCTTTGATGGATTGCAGAAGGACCTGGCTTGCCACAAATTAACACTGGCTAATGCACAGGCGGGTTGCCTTGAGATAAAAAAGAGGAAGTATGAGGCGCTGTATCATATGGTGGCAACTTCTGTACAGGACTACCCCCAGGTTGAAGATAAACTAAACTACTTAAGGAGAATAGCTAATTTGCAGTAAAATGGCTAATTTGCAGGTATGCAGTGATTGTTTACTAAACCGGAGTTATTATTGTTATTAGACCTCTTTAATAAACTGTTCCTGTTCAGGACTGTCAGAAGGTGGCAAATTATTTCCAGGTGTACAATGATTGCTTAAAAATCGAAGTTATTGTTGTTATTAGACCGCCTTAATAAACTGTTCTTAATAAACTTGTCGTTAATTTTCTGTGTGGGCAATTTTTGCCGATATTCTTCTGTGCTGCAGAGCATCTCACCTATAATTCTATATTGTTCTCCTGATCTGCAGAGCATCTCAACTATAATTCTATATTATTCTCCTGATCTGCAGAGCATCTCACCTATAATTCTATATTATTCTCCTGCCCTGCAGAGCATCTCACCTATAATTCTATATTATTCTCCTGCCCTGCAGAGCATCTCGCCTATAATTCTATATAATTCTCCTGCCCTGCAGAGCATCTCACCTATAATTCTATATTGTTTGTTGTGAATTCTGTTGTCGGGCTCCCTCCTGTGGTCATGAATGGTACTTCGGCTGGTTCTGTCCATGGACTTCCTCTGGTGGGTGTTTCTGAGTTTCCTTCCACAGGTGACGAGGTTAATTCGTTAGCTGGCTGCTCTATTTAACTCCACTTAGATCTTTGCTCCATGCCACCTGTCAATGTTCCAGTATTGGTCTAGTTCACTCCTGGATCGTTCTTGTGACCTATCTTCCCAGCAGAAGCTAAGTTCCAGCTTGTATTTCTTTTGTTTGCTATTTTTCTGTCCAGCTTGCTATTTTTATTGTTCTCTTGCTTGCTGGAAGCTCTGGGACGCAGAGGGAGCGCCTCCGCACCGTGAGTCTTTTTGTAGGTTTTTGTGCTGACCGCATAGTAACCTTTCCTATCCTCGGTCTGTTCAGTAAGTCGGGCCTCACTTTGCTAAATCTATTTCATCTCTGTGTTTGTATTTTCATCTTTACTCACAGTCATTATATGTGGGGGGCTGCCTTTTCCTTTGGGGAATTTGTCTGTGGCAAGGTAGGCTTTATTTTTCTATCTTCAGGGCTAGCTAGTTTCTTAGGCTGTGCCGAGTTGCATAGGGAGTGTTAGGCGCAATCCACAGCTATTTCTAGTGTGTTTGATAGGATTAGGGATTGCGGTCAGCAGAGTTCCCACGTCCCAGAGCTCGTCCTTAACCCCTTCATGACCCAGCCTATTTTGACCTTAATGACCTGGCCGTTTTTTGCAATTCTGACCAGTATCCCTTTATGAGGTAATAACTCAGGAATGCTTCAACGGATCCTAGCGGTTCTGAGATTGTTTTTTCGTGACATATTGGGCTTCATATTAGTGGTAAATTTAGGTCAATAAAATTCTGTGTTTATTTGTGATAAAAACGGAAATTTGGCGAAAATTTCGAAAATTTCGCAATTTTCACATTTTGAATTTTTATTCTGTTAAACCAGAGAGCTTTGTGACACAAAATAGTTAATAAATAACATTTCCCACATGTATAATTTATATCAGCACAATTTTGGAAACAAAATTTTTTTTTGCTAGGAAGTTATAAGGGTTAAAATTTGACCAGCGATTTCTCATTTTTACAATGAAATTTACAAAACCATTTTTTTTAGGGACCACCTCACATTTGAAGTCAGATTGAGGGGTCTATATGGCTGAAAATACCCAAAAGTGACACCATTCTAAAAACTGCACCCCTCAAGGTGCACAAAACCACATTCAAGAAGTTTATTAACCCTTCAGGTGCTTCACAGCAGCAGAAGCAACATGGAAGGAAAAAATGAACATTTAACTTTTTAGTCACAAAAATGATCTTTCAGCAACAATTTTTTTATTTTCCCAATGGTAAAAGAAGAAACTGAACCACGAAAGTTGTTGTCCAATTCTTTCTGAGTACGCTTATACCTCATATGTGGGGGTAAACCACTGTTTGGGCGCACGGCAGGGCTTGGAAGGGAAGGAGCGCCATTTGACTTTTTGAATGAAAAATTGGCTGCACTCTTTAGCGGACACCATGTCACATTTGGAGAGCCCCCGTGTGCCTAAAAATTGGAGCTCCCCCACATGTGACCCCATTTTGGAAACTAGACGCCCCAAGGAACTTATCTAGATGCATAGTGAGCACTTTAAACCCCCAGGTGCTTCACAAATTAATCCGTAAAAATGAAAAAGTACTTTTTTTTCACAAAAAAATTCTTTTAGCCTCAATTTTTTCATTTTCACATGGGCAACAGGATAAAATGGATCCTAAAATTTGTTGGGCAATTTCTCCTGAGTACACCGATACCTCACATGTGGGGGTAAACCACTGTTTGGGCACATGGTAAGGCTCGGAAAGGAAGGCGCGCCATTTGACTTTTTGAATGAAAAATTATCTCCATCGTTAGCGGACACCATGTCGCGTTTGGAGAGACCCTGTGTGCCTAAACATTGGAGCTCCCCCACAAGTGACCCCATTTTGTAAACTGGACCCCCCAAGGAACTTATCTAGATGCCTAGTGAGCACTTTAAACCCTCAGGGGCTTCACAAATTGATCCATAAAAATGAAAAAGTACTTTTTTTTCACAAAAAATTTCTTTTCGCCTCAAATTTTTCATTTTTACATGGGCATTAGGATAAATTGGATCCTAAAATTTGTTGGCCAATTTCTCCCGAGTACGCCGATACCTCATATGTGGGGGTAAACCACTGTTTGGGCACACGGCAGGGCTCGGAAGGGAAGGCGCGCCTTTTGACTTTTTGAATGGAAAATTAGCTCCAATTGTTAGCGGACACCATGTTGCGTTTGGAGAGCCCCTGTGTGCCTATGCATTGGAGCTCCCCCACAAGTGACCCCATTTTGGAAACTAGACCCCCCAAGGAACTTATCTAGATGCATACTGAGCACTTAAAACCCCCAGGTGCATCACAGAAGTTTATAACGCAGAGCCATGAAAATAAAAAATAATTTTTCTTTCCTCAAAAATGATTTTTTAGCCTGGAATTTCCTATTTTGCCAACGGTAATAGGAGAAATTGGACCATAAATGTTGTTGTCCAGTTTGTCTTGAGTACACTGATACCCCATATGTGGGGGTAAACCACTGTTTGGGCGCACGGCAGGGCTCGGAAGGGAAGGCATGCCATTTGGCTTTTTAAATGGAAAATTAGCTCCAATCATTAGGGGACACCATGTCGCGTTTGGAGAGCCCCTGTGTGCCTAAACATTGGAGATCCCCCACAAATGACCCCATTTTGGAAACTAGACCCCCAAAAGGAACTAATCTAGATGTGTGGTGAGCACTTTGAACCCTCAAGTGCTTCACAGAAGTTTATAACGCAGAGCCATGAAAATAAAAATAAAAATTTCTTTTCTCAAAAAGGATTTTTTAGCCCGCAATTTTTTATTTTCCCAAGGGTAACAGGAGAAATTTGACCCCAATATTTGTTGTCCAGTTTCTCCTGAGTACGGTGATACCCAATATGTGGGGGTAAACTACTGTTTGGGCACACGTCGGGGCTTGGAAGTGAAGTAGTGAAGTTTTGAAATGCAGACTTTGATGGAATGCTCTACGGGCGTCACGTTGCGTTTGCAGAGCCCGATGTGGCTAAACAGTAGAAACCCCCCACAAGTGACCCCATTTTGGAAACTAGACCTCGATAGGAACTTATCTAGATGTGAGGTTAGCACTTTGAACCCCCAAGTGCTTCACAGAAGTTTATAACACAGAGCAGTGAAAATAATAAATACGTTTTCTTTCCTCAAAAATAATTTTTTAGCCCAGAATTTTTTATTTTCCCAAGGGTTACAGGAGAAATTGGACCCCAAAAGTTGTTGTCCAGTTTCTCCTGATTACGCAGATACCCCATATGTGGGGGTAAACCACTGTTTAGGCACACGTCGGGGCTCAGAAGGGAAGTAGTGACTTTTGAAATGCAGACTTGCGTTTGCAGAGCCCCTGGTGTGCCTAAACAGTAGAAACCCCCCACAAGTGACCCCATTTTGGAAACTAGACCCCCCAAGGAACTTATGTGGTGAGCACTTTGAACCCCCAAGTGCTTCACAGACGTGACAACGCAGAGCCGGGAAAATAAAAAATCATTTTTCTTTCCTCAAAAATGATGTTTTAGCAAGCAATTTTTTATTTTCTCAAGGGTAACAGGAGAAATTGGACCCCAGTAATTGTTGCGCAGTTTGTCCTGACTATGCTGGTACCCCATATGTGGGGGTAAACCACTGTTTGGGCACACGTCGGGGCTCGGAAGGGAGGGAGCACCATTTGACTATTTGAATAAAAGATTGGCTGGAATCAATGGTGGCGCCATGTTGCGTTTGGAGACCCCCTGATGTGCCTAAACAGTGGAAACCCCTCAATTCTAACTCCAACACTAACCCAAACACACCCCTAATCCTTATCCCAACTGTAGCCATAACCCTAATCACAACCCTAACCCCAACACACCCCTAACCACAACCCTAACCCCCCACACCCCTAACCATTATCCCAACTGTAGCTGTAACCCTAACCACAACCCTAACCCCAACACACCCCTAACCCTAACCACAACCCTAATTCCAACCCAACCCTAACCCTAAGGCTATGTGCCCACGTTGTGGATTCGTGTGAGATTTTTCCGCACCATTTTTGAAAAATCCGCAGGTAAAAGTCACTGCGTTTTACCTGTGGATTTACCGCAGATTTCCAGTGTTTTTTGTGCGGATTTCACCTGCAGATTCCTATTGAGTAACAGGTGTAAAATGCTGCGGAATCCGCACAAAGAATTGACATGCTGCGGAAAATACAACGCAGCATTTCCGCGCGGTATTTTCCGCACCATGGGCACAGCGGATTTGGTTTTCCATATGTTTACATGGTACTGTAAACCTGATGGAACACTGCTGCGGATCCGCAGCGGCCAATCTGCTGCGGATCCGCAGCCAAATCCGCACCGTGTGCACATAGCCTACTTCTAAAGGTATGTGCACACGCTGCGGAAAACGCTGCGGATCCGCAGCAGTTTCCCATGAGTTTACATTTCAATAGAAAATCGCAGTTGTAAAATCGCAGTGAAATGCGAAGAAAAACCGTGGTAAATCCACGATAATTCCACAGCGGTTTAGCACTGCGGATTTATCAAATCCGCTGCGGAAAAATCCGCAGAGGACCAGAATACGTGCGCACATACCGTACCCTAACCCTAACCCTACCCCTAACCCTACCCCTAACCCTACCCCTAACCCTAACCCTACCCCTAACCCTAACCCTACCCCTATCCCTACCCCTACCCCTAACCCTAACCCTAGTTCTAACTCCAACCTTCGTGAAAAAAAAAAATTCTTTATTTTATTATTGTCCCTACCTATGGGGGACAAAGGGGGGGGGGTCATTTACTGTTTTTTTATTTTGATCACTGTGATAGGTTTTATCACAGTGATCAAAATTTACATTGGAACGAATCTGCCGGCCGGCAGATTCGGCGGGCGCACTGCGCATGCGCCCGCCATTTTGGAACATGGCGGCGCCCAGGAAAGAAGACGGACGGACCCCGGGAGGCTAGGTAAGTATAAGGGGGGGAGATCAGGGCACGGGGGAGGCGTCAGAGCACGGGGGGGGTGGATTGGAGCATGGGGGGGTGGATCGGTGTGCGGGCGGGTGGATCGGTGTGCGGGGGGGTGGATCGGTGTGCGGGGGGGTGGATCGGTGTGCAGGGGGGGTGGATTGGAGCACGGGGGGTGGGATTGGAGCACGGGGGGAGCGGACAGGAGGACAGGGGAGCGGAGCACAGGACGGAGGGGAGCGGACCACAGATCGGAGGGCTGGGGGGGGCGATCGGTGGGGTGGGGGCACATCAGTGTTTCCAGCCATGGCCGATGATATTGCAGCATCGGCCATGGCTGGATTGTAATATTTCACCAGTTTTTAGGGTGAAATATTACAAATCGCTCTGATTGGCAGTTTCACTTTCAACAGCCAATCAGAGCGATCGTAGCCACGGGGGGGTGAAGCCACCCCCCCTGGGCTAAACTACCACTCCCCCTGTCCCTGCAGATCGGGTGAAAGGGGAGTTAACCCTTTCACCGGATCTGCAGGGACGCGATCATTCTGTGACACAGCATATGCGTCACAGGTCAGATTGGCACCGACTTTCATGACGCATACGCTGTGTCACAGGTCGGGAAGGGGTTAATTATTAGTAACTATCAGGTCATTCCGTGTGCTCTTAACCACCAGGTCCATTATTGTCCTGACCACCAGGTCATAACAATTGTTCTCCTGAACTGCAGAGCATCTCACCTATAATTCTATATTATTCTCCTGCCCTGCAGAGCATCTCACCTATAATTCTATATTATTCTCCTGCCCTGCAGAGCATCTCACCTATAATTCTATATTATTCTCCTGCCCTGCAGAGCATCTCACCTATAATTCTATATTGTTCTCCTGATCTGCAGAGCATCTCATCTATAATTCTATATTATTCTCCTGCCATGCAGAGAATCTCACCTATAATTCTATATTATTCTCCTGCCCTGCAGAGCATCTCACCTATAATTCTATATTGTTCTCCTGATCTGCAGAGCATCTCACCTATAATTCTATATTGTTCTCCTGAACTGCAGAGCATCTCACCTATAATTCTTTATTATTCTCCTGCCCTGCAGAGCATCTCACCTATAATTCTATATTATTATCCTGCCCTGCAGAGCATCTCACCTATAATTCTATATTGTTCTCCTGATCTGCAGAGCATCTCACCTATAATTCTATATTATTCCCCTGATCTGCAGAGCATCTCACCTATAATTCTATATTATTCTCCTGCCCTGCAGAGAATCTCACCTATAATTCTATATTATTATCCTGCCCTGCAGAGCATCTCACCTATAATTCTATATTATTCTCCTTAATTGACCTCCTTAATAAACTGTTCTTAATAAACTTGTCGTTAATTTTCTTTGTGGGCAATTTTTGCCGATATTCTTCTGTGCTGCAGAGCATCTCACCTATAATTCTATATTGTTCTCCTGCCCTGCAGAGCATCTCAAATATACCTGAATACTATCCCCCTGTCCTGCAGAGCATTTAGCCTATAGCTCTATGCTATTCTCTGTTCTGCAGAGCATCTCACCTATAACTCTCTACTGTTTTCCTGTGAGTATTCATGTCTGTGGGCACATTTCACATATCATGTGAACCTTGCACCTGAAAAATCATAGATCTGAAACTTTGTGATGATGCAATTGGCAATTTTCCATGTGGGGAATTTTCCGTGTGGGGAATTTTCCTGTGGGCATTTTTCCTGTGGGCATTTTTCCTGTGGGCATTTTTCCTGTGTGCAATTTTCCTGTGTGCATTTTTCTGGTCACCCTTTCTGCTGTGCCTTCTGGGCTTCCAGGACCAACTATCTCTGCCAGCAGCAGTGATACTTTCGCGAGCACTCCTCTGGATCACACTGCTGCTGGCTTGGTTCTGCATGTGCTGCTGTTTTGGGCTGGTGGGAGGAGTGAGGCAGAATCAGTGAGAGATGAGAGCAGACTAGATCTATCTATTGCTGATAATGACAGACTGCTGCAAACCACAGATCATCATTTTTGCAGTTTTGCACTAGGTCAGCTGTAAATCACAAGTTGATCACATATTATGTGAACATCCTCACCTTGCACCTGAAATATCATAGATCTGAAACTTTTGTGATGCTTTAATTGGCAATTTTCCGTGTGGGGAATTTTCCGTGTGGGGAATTTTCCTGTGGGCATTTTTCCTGTGGGTAATTTTCATGTGGGCAATTTTACTGTGTGCATTTTTCAGGGAACCAGACGTGGAAAGTCTTTATACAAATATCCCTCATGACAAGGGGGTTGACGCCATTAGACAAATATTGGGCTCTACAGGTAATAGTGCACATTTCATTGATTTTGTATGTGATGGATTAAATTTTATCTTATCTCATAATGCTTTCACTTTTTTGGACAAATGGTTTATACAAGTAGTTGGTACAGCGATGGGCACGCCAGCTGCATGCACATTCGCTAACTTATACTTGGCTTTTTTCGAAGAAATGTATATCTATTCTGACAAAAATTGTTTTTTGAAACACATCAAATTATTTGCTAGATATATCGATTACATAGTGATCATATGGGATGGTACAGAAGCACTATTCAATGACTGTGCTTTTTTTGAACAAAAATAATGACATGAATATGACATTTACATCTGTATTTGGCGGGCAGTCATTGGTTTTTTTTAGACATATTTGTTGAAATAAAGGAAGGAGTTATCTGTACCTCTTTGTATCAGAAACCAGTAGCCACAAATGCGATGTTACACTCTAACAGCTACCGCCCTAGACATGTAAAAAATGAATTACCCTATAGCCAATTCCTCAGAGTTAGGAGAGCGAATAACACTGATGAGGGTCTTTCTAGACAATCTTTGGAGATGGAAAAGAGATTTAAACAAAGGGCGTACCCTGCAAAATTGATTCAGTCAGCCCGAAATAGAGTAATGGAGGGTGGAAATACAGGGTTAATATGCAGTAATAGTGCTAATGATACGGGTAAAAATAAAGAGAAGAAATTTACTTTTTGTTTCCGTTTTAGCACAATGGACAGTCATATTCGTTCCTCTATCAGGAGAAATTGGCACTTGTTGGAGCGTGATAAAGACATAGCTGATATCGCCACAAAAGGTCCCTTAATCGCTAATAAACGCAGTATACGTCTGAGAGATAAATTAGTCAGAAATAGAATTGTTCCTAACAATAATAAGAATTGGCTAAATTCCAGTATCCCCAAGGGAAATTTTAAATGTGGACATTGTTCATTTTGGAGTCAGTATAACACGGAGCAGTTACTGCATATGGGAGGCATAGATCATTGTGTAAAAGATTTTATAACCTGCAAAACCGATCACGTTGTCTATGTTATTTTTTGTCCCTGCAAGTTATTTTATATAGGGAAAACTATTCGTTCCCTATATATTAGATTTCGTGAACATTGCAGGTCGATAATTGTTATGACCTGGTGGTAAGGACAATAATGGACCTAGTGGGTAAGAGCACACGGAATGACCTGATAGTTACTAATAATATAGGACGAGCTCTGAGACGTGGGAACTCTGCTGACCGCAATCCCTAATCCTATCACACACACTAGAAATAGCCGTGGAGTGCTCCTAACGCTCCCTATGCAACTCGACACAGCCTAAGAAACTAGCTAGCCCTAGAGATAGAAAAATAAAGCCTACCTTGCCTCAGAGAAATTCCCCAAAGGAAAAGGCAGCCCCCCACATATAATGACTGTGAGTAAAGATGAAAATTACAAACACAGAGATGAAACAGATTTAGCACAGTGAGGCCCGACTTACTGAACAGACAGAGGATAGGAAAGGTAACTTTGCGGTCAGCACAAAAACCTACAAAAAGACCACGCAGAGGGCGGCGCAAAAAGACCCTCCGCACCGACTCACGGTGCGGAGGCGCTCCCTCTGCGTCCCAGAGCTTCCAGCAAGCAAGACAAAAATCAAAATAGCAAGCTGGACAGAAAAATAGCAAACCAGAGAAAAACAAGCAGTAACTTAGCTTCAGCTGGGAAGACAGGTCACAAGAACGATCCAGGAGAGAGCTAGACCAATACTGGAACATTGACAGGTGGCATGGAGCAATGATCTAAGTGGAGTTAAATAGAGCAGCCAGCTAACGAATTAACCTCGTCACCTGTAGAAGGAAACTCAGAAGCCGCAGCTCCACTCACAACCACCAGAGGAAGCCCATGGACAGAACCAGCCGAAGTACCATTCATGACCACAGGAGGGAGCTTGACAACAGAATTCACAACAGATAATTACCGGGAAAGGTGTCCCTAGGCTGATTTCACATATCAAAGATGTACATGAGGGTAACGCCGCTGTACTTACATTTGCAGGGATTGAACGAGTGACTGCACCGGCCAGGGGAGGTAATTGGGACAATCTCCTTCTGAGGCAGGAAGCCAAATGGATTATGCGAACCAACGCTGTGGGACCATTAGGATTTAATGATAGAATAGATATGTCCATTTTTCTGTGTAGGCTCTTTATTTTAAAGAGTGAGTTATTGTGTTGCATATATTTATATAAGAACATTCTTTTTTTTTCTTTTGCATAAAAAAAATCTTATTTGCATAATGCTTAAAATACCGACTGTAGGATATCTCACAATTGTTTATATCGCTGCTGTTTTTTTGTAAAAACCGGTTTTTACGTACCGGTAATAGGATTTTACAGAGTCCACGACAGCACCCACAACGAGGAGAGAGGGGATCCGCCCACCTTCCGGACAAGAACCTACAGGTTAAAAAGGGGCGGTCCCCCTCGCCCTCCAGTTTGTGTTCCAGAGTACAAGGGATACCGCCAATGAATCAGTACATGACAATGTTATCTTAAACAATACTAAATACCACCACCTCTATAGAGTGATCTCTAAGGCACACCTTCCAATAGAGTGCAAGAATAAGTAACTAAATACGGGGGGGGGGGGGGGGGAATGTACGGGTGCTGTCGTGGACTCTGTAAAATCCTATTACCGGTACGTAAAAACCGGTTTTCCTATTGCCACGACAGCACCCACAACGAGAGACTTTCAAAGATTATCTATTTGGGAGGGATGACAGCACTAAGTACTGAACGGCCAAACTGTAAGCTGGAATTGGCAGATAGATCAAGGCGATAGTGCTTATAAAAGGTGGAAGGTGATGACCAAGTTGCCGCCTTACATATCATTTCAATGGGGACATCTGCCTTCTCCGCCCAAGATGATGCCATAGCCCGAATGGAGTGCGCCCTGATGCCTTCTGGTGGTGTTACTCCCCTGGCAGAGTAAGCAAGACATATCGCTTCTCTAATCCATCTAGCGATAGAATTCTTCGTGACACTTGAACCCTTTTTTTGATTCTGGAAAGAAACAAACAAAGCCCTACTCTGTCTCCAACCTTGTGTCCTATTCAAATACTCTAATATCGCCCTCTTTACATCTAGAGCATGATATTTTTTCTCATCTTCTGAACCTGGATTTTCATAAAAGGATGGTAAATAAATCTCCTGACTTCTATGAAATTTAGTTGCTACCTTTGGCAAGTATGCAGGATCTGGTTTTAAGACAATCTTATCCTGGAGAATTATTAGATAGGGAGGATCTACTGATAACGCCTGTATATCACTGACTCTCCTGGCAGATGTTAACGCTAAAAGTAGAGCTGTTTTTAAGGTCAAATTTTTTATTGGAATAGAATCCAACGGCTCGAAAGGAGGTTCAGTCAACGCCTCAAGCACTAAATTTAGATCCCAAGGGGGTATTCTTACAATATGGATTGGGTTAGAACGCTGACATGCCTTAATAAACCTAGCAACCCATCTATTACCAGCCATATCACTGTTATACAGAGCCCCCAAGGCTGAAACATGAACTCTCAGAGTGTTGACTGCTAAACCCAATTCCCAGCCTTTCTGAAGGAATTCTAAAATAGCAGAAATCGGAGCTTTATCTCCTAATGGTTGCTGATAAAACATAAGGAATTTTTTCCAAATTTTAGTGTAGATTTTTGTAGTGACCTCCTTCCTGCTTTTGAATAAGGTAGCTATTAAAGCATTGGAGAACCCCCTCTCCCTCAGAAGCTCCCTCTCAAGTTCCAAGCCGTTAAGTGAAGAGTCTCCAAATTTGGATGACGAAATGGACCTTGAGAAAGGAGTTCCGGAACCACTGGCAACACCCAGGGATCGGTCACAGACATTGTCCTGAGGAGAGAGAACCAAGGCCTCCTGGGCCAGAAGGGGGCGATTAAGATCACTCTGGCTCTTTCCTCCCTGATCTTTCTGAGAACTATCGGAATCAGACACATTGGGGGAAAGGCATATGCCAGCTGGAAGTCCCAACGGACACGAAGGGAATCCACTATGAACGGTCGGTCTGCTATGTGTAAAGATGCAAACTTCCTGACCTTCCTGTTCTCCCTCGTAGCAAATAGATCTATTACCGGCAAACCCCAAAGACTATCTGATCGAATATTTGTTTGTTTAGAGACCATTCCCCCTGACGAAGGGAATGGCGACTGAGATAGTCTGCCTCTATATTGAGTTCCCCTTTTATATGAACTGCCGACAGGGAAAGAAAGTGATTCTCGGCTAGGGAAAGTATCTGCGCTGTAGTGGTCATTAGGGACCGTGACCTTGTCCCTCCCTGATGATTGATATAGGCCACCACAGTCATATTGTCGGTTTGTATTTGTACATGCAAATGTTTCAGGGATGGTAGAAAGTGAAGAAGAGCTTGATTGACTGCAGCAAGCTCTCTTAAGTTTGAGGAATTCTGGGATTCTTGGATCGACCATCGCCCCTGGGTTAAAATGTCTCCCATATGGGCCCCCCAACCGATCGGACTGGCGTCTGTTGTAACTATGCTGTCCGGTGTGATGGTCCAGAGAACTCCCTTTGATAAATGCACCAGATTGAGCCACCATCCCAGATCGTGAAGGGTGGCGGGTGATAGGCTGAATTTTCTGCTTAGAGAACCCCGAAGATCTTTCTCTGCTTGAAGAATCTCGTACTGAAGCATTCGAGTATGAGCTTGAGCCCATCTCACAGCCGGTATACACGCAGTCAATGATCCTAGTAGGGACATTGTGTCTCTTAAACTTAGGTTTGGAACTTTCCTTACAGTCATGACCTTCCGAATGATCTTCTGCTTCTTCTCTTCTGGTAGAATGGATAATTGATTTTCTGAGTCTAGGAGAACTCCTAGGAACATCTGACATCTTGTAGGTTCTAGTTTCGATTTTTTCCTGTTGATAATCCATCCGAGTTCCTGTAAGGATGATATTATGGCATTTACCCGAGCCGTACACTGAGCAATCGAATTCCCGACTATTAAAAAATCGTCTAGATAAGGCACTACAAGGGTTTCCCTCTCCCTGATATGGGCCATTACTTCCGAGATAACTTTTGTAAAGATTCTAGGTGCCATGGACAGACCAAAGGGCATTGCCCGAAATTGGAAATGCTTAATCTGATGGTTTACCCAAACTGCCATCCTGAGGAATTGTTGGTGATTTCTGTGAACTGGAAGATGGTAGTATGCATCTTTTAGATCCAAGACCGACATGTAGCACCTAGGAAACAAAAGCTTAGTTGTTGATTTAATGGATTCCATTTTAAAGGCGTGATATTGAAGATATCTATTTAATTTACGCAAATTTATGATAGTCCTAAAGGACCCATCAGGTTTGGAAATCAAAAATAGCGGAGAATAAAAACCCGACTTCTCCTGATGTTTAGGAACTTCTTCAATAACTCGCTTTGTAAGCAATTGTTGAATCTCTAATTCTAAGGCCTGTTGTTGGGCCGGAGAGTCTAGCGATGTTATTACAAAATGATCTGGGGGAGTTCTCAAAAATTCTAACTTTAACCCAGACTCAATTACCCCCATTATCCAGGTACTAGAAGTGATTTTTCTCCATTTATCTGAGAAAAAACTAAGTCTCCCCCCTACTGGTAGATCCGTTTTATCTGTAGTTACGTCTACGTCTTGAGAAAGATGAAGGGTTCTTATAGTATCCACCTTTCTTCTTTTGATCCGATGTTTCCCAGTCACGATTACATCCCTGCTGGTCCGACTGAAATCTCCTGAAGGGCATGCGTCTCCGGAAGGCGTTCCTAAAGGTTGGATTAAATGTTTTAGGAAATCCCTTCTTTCTATCCTCTGCTTTTTCAAGGATATCATCCAGCACCGGGCCGAATAGGTACTCACCCCTACACGGAATGGAGCATAATTTGGCTTTAGCCTGAGCATCCCCCTTCCAGGTCTTAAGCCATAGTGCCCGTCGGGCTGCATTCGATGGACCCGCCGACCTTGCGGCCAATTTTAAGGAATCAATTGAAGCATCAGCTAAATAAGCTGCTCCTTCTCTGATCTGAGACAGGGAATTCAATAATTTATCCCTAGGTACTTTCGCCTTAAGTTGTTCCTCCAACTGCGTCACCCAGACCATGATTGATCTAGCAGTACAGGTGCCTGCGATTGCGGATTTAAAGGCTCCCGATGATGACTCCCACACCTTCTTAAGGAGCATGTCAGCCTTTCTATCTGAAGGATGCTTAAGGAGTCCCACATCCTCTAGTGGTAGCGAGGCTGTTCTTGAAGTAGAGGCTACCGCCGCATCTACTTTCGGAATCTTCATCCACTGAGACAAGACATCATCCTCAAAGGGGTACCTTCTTTTCGCGGCCGAAGGTAAGAATCCTTTATCCAGCTTGTCCCACTCCCGCTTGACCAGATCTTTAATTGAATCTACCACCGGGAAGGCTCTACGACTTCTCTGGCACAGCCCCGCAAACATAATTTCCTGGGTTGTTTTCGCCTCTTTACTTTCCGCAGCCCCCATAGTCGTACGGACTGTCTTAATTAATGTTTCCATATTATCAACGGAAAAGCAAGGCCTTCCCTCCTCATCCGAGGAGGATGGTGAAGAACTTCCCGAGCATTCGCCCTCTTGTAACGAAGGGCTAGAATCGGACACCATCTCCATACTGATCCTTTCATGCCGTTTAGACTTAAGGGACAATTTTATTTCCTCCCTAATCACCTCCCTCAAATCTGACACCCGGAGGGGAGCCTCTTCTTCTAACGTACGGCATATACACGTCTGACACAACTTCTTTAAATAGCTGTCAGGTAGTGGCTCCGTGCATAAAGCACACTGTTTGTGCTTAGATTTAGAAACTTTCTTCCCCTATAACAAAACATAGTACAGAAAACAATTGTATCAGCTACTGGCTCGGATATAACACTCACCACCTGCTGATAAATATGGAGTACCAGTCTCTGAGGGGGTGAGGTGCGACGTGACGTCGGGTTGCCAGAGTCCTGCTGCCCGCGCACCACATCACTGCTGCGAGATCTGCTGCACTGCTCTGCTTGCAAGTGTTCGGCGTCTCCTATAGAAGACATGCTGCCGCACACACTCACCAAAGCGCTGCTCCATTTTTAAATGTGCCGCGCTCCTCCTCCCGGTCTCCCCCGGAAGTCAAAGGAGTACTTCCGGGTCATAAGCGCTGATCTGTCTCCACAGCGCCGCGTGTGCGATCCAGGGCGGCATGCCTTCCCCCAGAAACGCCACGGCTCCTGGTCAGACGAGGGGGGGGGCTGCGAGCAGTATACCCCCCAACGCTGCTTCCGGGACCCCGATTCTGCCATTCCCACCTGGACACCGCACAGAGGCTTGGCGGACCCGGGTAAGCGAGAAAAAACCTGCAGGCTCCCGCCGTCCGGACAGGAACCCAAACTGGAGGGCGAGGGGGACCGCCCCTTTTTAACCTGTAGGTTCCTGTCCGGAAGGTGGGCGGATCCCCTCTCTCCTCGTTGTGGGTGCTGTCGTGGCGATAGGAAAAACTTTTCTTTTTTCCCTAAACATAATTTATGTGGATTAATAGTATATAACTTATCTTGTTTTTATTCAGGCTGCACTCGGATGTCACCCGAGTGCATGTTTTTAGTTTGCATTTCTTGACATGAGTGAAGTTGTAGGCGTGTGGGCGGGTTCATGTTGGGGGTGGGCTTATTGGCCACCATATCCCATCCACCACTCTGCCCTCACTCATGCAGACCCGTTGAAGCGCAAGGACCGCGCGAAACGGCCGTCGTCTCCCCTGCTCGCACGAGCTCCTTTTCTTCTCCCCTGGCCATGAAGTTTTAATTGTGAAGACTCAATAAAATTTGCTACTTTGAAGATTGGTGAGTGCATCCTGCTTTTTTCTTTTGCTACCTGGGACAGATATGTTATTTATGGTTTTGCACCCGATATCTTTTTCGCCATGGCTGTTGCTGACATGATATAGCTTTTTAGTACCGGCTTTCCTGAAGATTATGGATTTAGTAGGGGCAGTGCCGTCCATATGCTATTTTTTCTCTTTTATTCATTTTTACTACTAGCAGTGTCTGTCTGCGCCACTCAATACAGCTGTCCTCTTAAAAAAAACTGAGCTGCCATTGTCAGGTTTTCAGCCTATCAGAATTTTAAAATTGCAGTGGGGCTACTAGTTTGTTTGGGGCCTAGTAACAGTGTCTGCCGCTCCAAGGTGTTCTCCAGGTTGCCTTTCCTGAGCTTTGATCTTCAGGCTCTCGTTAAATAGTTTTTTAATTGAACAACTGCAGTGGGGCTACTAGTTTGTTTGGGGCCTACTAACAGTGTCTGCCGCTCCAAGGTGTTCTCCAGGTTGCCTTTCCTGAGCTTCGATCTTCAGGCTCTCGTTAAATAGTTTTTTTTAATGGAACAACTGCAGTGGGGCTACTAGTTTGGTTGGGGCCTACTAACAGTGTCTGCCGCTCCAAGGTGTTCTCCTGGTTGCCTTTCCTGAGCTTCGATCTTCAGGCTCTCGTTAAATAGTTTTTTAATCAAACAACTGCAGTGGGGCTACTTGTTTGGTTGGGGCCTACTAACAGTGTCTGCGCTCCAAGGTGTTCTCCAGGTTGCCTTTCCTGAGCTTCGATCTTCAGGCTCTCGTTAAATAGTTTTTTAATGGAACAACTGCAGTGGGGCTACTAGTTTGGTTGGGGCCTACTAACAGTGTCTGCGCTCCAAGGTGTTTTCCAGGTTGCCTTTCCTGAGCTTCGATCTTCAGGCTCTCGTTAAATAGTTTTTTAATGGAACAACTGCAGTGGGGCTACTAGTTTGTTTGGGGCCTACTAAGAGTATCTGCCGCTCCAAGGTGTTCTCTAGGTTGCCTTTCCTGAGCTTCGACCTTCAGGCTCTCGTTAAATAGTTTTTTAATGGAACAACTGCAGTGGGGCTTGTTATGAAAGGCAATTCAGTATCACAATGGACATGGAGGTCAGAGCACATACAGTGATCTGACAATAACCCAAAATAATAGAACGAGCTCTGAGACGTGGGAACTCTGAAGATCGCAATCCCTGATCCTCTCCAAACACAACTAGAGGCAGCCGTGGATTGCGCCTAAAGCTCCCTATGCAACTCGGCACAGCCTGAGAAACTAACTAGCCTGAAGATAGAAAAAATAAGCCTACCTTGCCTCAGAGAAATACCCCAAAGGAAAAGGCAGCCCCCCACATATAATGACTGTGAGTAAGATGAAAAGACAAACGTAGGGATGAAATAGATTCAGCAAAGTGAGGCCCGATATTCTAGACAGAACGAGGATAGGAAAGATAACTTTGCGGTCTACACAAAACCCTAAAGAAAACCACGCAAAGGGGCAAAAAGACCCTCCGTACCGAACTAACGGCACGGAGGTACACCCTTTGCGTCCCAGAGCTTCCAGCAAAACAAATAGACAAGCTGGACAGAAAAAATAGCAACAAATAGCAAAGAAGCACTTAGCTATGCAGAGCAGCAAGCCACAGGAATGATCCAGAGAAACACAAGTCCAACACTGGAACATTGACAGGAAGCATGAATCAAAGCATTAGGTGGGGTTAAGTAGAGAAGCACGTAACGACCTCACCAGATCACCTGAGGAAGGAAACTCAGAAGCAGCAGTACCAGTTTCCTTCACAAACGGAAGCTCCCAAAGAGAATCAGCCGAAGTACCACTTGTGACCACAGGAGGGAGCTCTGCCACAGAATTCACAACAGGGGCTACAAGTTTGGTTGGGGCCTACTAACAGTGTCTGCCGCTCCAAGGTGTTCTCCTGGTTGCCTTTCCTGAGTTTCGATCTTCAGGCTCTCGTTAAATAGTTTTTTAATCGAACAACTGCAGTGGGGCTACTAGTTTGGTTGGGGCCTACTAACAGTGTCTGCCGCTCCAAGGTGTTCTCCTGGTTGCCTTTCCTGAGCTTCGATCTTCAGGCTCTCGTTAAATAGTTTTTAATGGAACAACTGCAGTGGGGCTACTAGTTTGGTTGGGGCCTACTAACAGTGTCTGCCGCTCCAAGGTGTTCTCCAGGTTGCCTTTCCTGAGCTTCGATCTTCAGGCTCTCGTTAAATAGTTTTTAAATCGAACAACTGCAGTGGGGCTACTAGTTTGGTTGGGGCCTACTAACAGGGTCTGCCGCTCCAAGGTGTTCTCCTGGTTGCCTTTCCTGAGCTTCGATCTTCAGGCTCTCGTTAAATAGTTTTTTAATCGAACAACTGCAGTGGGGCTACTTGTTTGGTTGGGGCCTACTAACAGTGTCTGCGCTCCAAGGTGTTCTCCAGGTTGCCTTTCCTGAGCTTCGATCTTCAGGCTCTCGTTAAATAGTTTTTTAATGGAACAACTGCAGTGGGGCTACTAGTTTGGTTGGGGCCTACTAACAGTGTCTGCCGCTCCAAGGTGTTCTCCAGGTTGCCTTTCCTGAGCTTTGATCTTCAGGCTCTCGTTAAATAGTTTTTAATGGAACAACTGCAGTGGGGCTACTAGTTTGGTTGGGGCCTACTAACAGTGTCTGCCGCTCCAAGGTGTTCTCCTGGTTGCCTTTCCTGAGCTTCGATCTTCAGGCTCTCGTTAAATAGTTTTTTAATCAAACAACTGCAGTGGGGCTACTTGTTTGGTTGGGGCCTACTAACAGTGTCTGCCGCTCCAAGGTGTTTTCCATGTTGCCTTTCCTGAGCTTTGATCTTCAGGCTCTCGTTAAATAGTTTTTTAATGGAACAACTGCAGTGGGGCTACTAGTTTGGTTGGAGCCTACTAACAGTGTCTGCCGCTCCAAGGTGTTTTCCAGGTTGCCTTTCCTGAGCTTCGATCTTCAGGCTCTCTATCAGGCAGGGAGATATGAGTGACTCTCACCGATGCTAGATCCTGGGGAAACAGTACCTGGAGATAGCCACAGACTCCCAGAAATGCAGGGCAAGCTAGACTGGAGAGAGACTGCTTCAGGCCTGTCAGGACCTGAATCACCTGACTGGTGATGGGCGTGGTCTAAGCTCAGGGAGCTAGAAGCTGAATGAAAACTCCTAGAAAGATAACTACCAAACAGAGCTACCTAGGGGCACAGACAGAGACGTAAACAGATCAGGCCAGGGTCAGAGCACGGGATAGCATAACGGTACCAAGGGACAAGACAAAAGGATAGTAGGGGCCAAGCCGAGATCAATACCGAATGGGCAGAGAAAGTACAGAGAGGGAATCCAATACACAGTGTCCAGAGAACAGGCCAAGTCAAAGAGCCAAGAAATCAAGCAAACCAGGTACACAGCACAAAACACACTCAGGGGTCAACACACTTGGCCAAAGATGGAAGTATCACTGACAAAGGAAACTCCCAGATGGAGGCTATAAAAAGTCCACCCAGGATCAGTGTGAGGCTACAGGAGTTAACCCTAAAGGAACTGAAACAGACAAACCATGACAATACCCCCCTCTCAACGGGGGGCCACTGGACCCCCAGGCTTACCCGGATACCTAGAATGAAATGCACGAACTAAGCGATCTGCGTGTATCAAGCGGGCAGCAACCCAGGACCTGTCCTCAGGACCATACCCCTTCCAATGAACCAGATACTGTACAGACCGCCGCACCAACCTGGAATCCACGATGTGATCAATCTCATATTCCATGTGACCCTCAACCAAAACAGGAGGCGCAGTGGACCCAGACTCCCCCCGAACTGGCACAAAAGGTTTCAGTAGGGATTTATGGAAGACATTAGGGATCTTGAATGAGACTGGTAGACACAAACTGTATGCTACTGGATTGATCTTTTCCACAATCTTGTATGGGCCAATGAACTTGGGGCCCAACTTGGCTGATGGAACCTTCAGCTTAATGTTTCGTGTGGAGAGCCAAACTTCGTCCCCAACCCGAAACACAGGACCTGGGGTTCTTTTCCTGTCAGCGAAAAATTTATATCTCCCTTGAGACCTGCAGATATTCCGCTGAACCTCTGCCCATGTATTCTTTAATCTCTGAACAGAACCCTCAGCCCCGGGACATCCAGAATCCAAACAAGAAAACTCACCGAAATGTGGAATAAAACCATAATTGATCATAAAAGGAGACATACTGGTAGCTTGGCTCACCCGACTATTGAAGGCGAACTCCGCCAACGGCAGTACATCACACCAGTCATTCTGTCTAGCGGAAGTCAGACATCGGAGGATCTGTTCCAGAGACTGATTAGTGCGTTCTGCCTGACCATTGCTCTCTGGGTGGTATGCAGATGAAAAAGACAGAGAAATCCCCAATTTTTTACAGAAAGCACGCCAAAACTTAGCCACAAACTGCACCCCATGATCAGACACCACATTCAGGGGTACCGCATGCAACCGGACTACATGCTGCACAAATAATCTGGATAAAGTCTCAGCTGACGGTAGTGCGGTCAAAGGTACAAAATGAGCCTGCTTAGAGAACCTGTCCACCACTACCCATACCACTGTATTGCCTATAGACAAGGGAAGATTGGTAATAAAGTCCATGGACAAATGAGTCCATGGCCTTTCAGGAACTGCCAAGGGCATAAGTTCCCCAGCCGGCCGGCTGTGTGAGTTTTTAGAACGAGCGCAGACCCCACAACCAGAAATGAATTTTTTAACATCAGAACCAAGAGTAGGCCACCAAAAAATCTTAGCCACTGCAAGACGCGTGGCCGAAATACCAGGGTGAGCCATAAGCTTGGATTCATGAAACTCCTGCAGGAGTTTAAGTCGAAGCTGCAACGGGACAAACAACTTACCCGCCGGCTTGGCAGCAGGAGCCAGAGACTGGGCCCCCTCAATCTCTCGTTCTAACTCAGACGAGACTCCTGCCAACACTACCCCAGGGCGAAGAATGGAGGACGGTGGCTCAGAGGGAGACACCGGATGAAAACTACGAGACAAGGCATCAGCCTTGACATTTTTTGACCAAGGACGAAACGTTATAGTAAACTGAAAACGAGAGAAAAAAAGTGACCAACGGGCCTGTCTGGGGGTAAGTCTTTTGGCAGACTCGATATATGACAAATTTTTATGATCGGTAATCACAGTGACCGGGCGATTGGCCCCCTCCAAAAAGTGCCTCCACTCTTCAAACGCCAACTTCACTGCAAGGAGCTCTCTGTTGCCAACATCATAATTCCTTTCAGCAGCAGAGAACTTCCTAGAAAAAAACCCACATGGCCTGAGATTGGTCAGAGTGGCGGGCCCTTGGGACAACACAGCACCCACCCCCACCTCAGAGGCATCCACTTCCACAATAAAAGGTTTGGACAGATCTGGCTGTACCAAAACCGGGGCAGTAGAAAAGCATTTCTTCAGAGCAGCAAAGGCCTCTTTTGCGGGCAAGGACCAATTTTTCACATCCGAACCTTTGCATGTTAAATCTGTGAGTGGTTTGACCACCTGCGAAAAGCCCCGAATAAATTTACGGTAATAATTGGCGAACCCCAAGAAGCACTGGAGCCACTTAAGATCTCGGGGTTGCACCCAATCAGCAATGGCCTGCACTTTCTTAGGGTCCATACGAAAACCCTCACAGGAAACAATCAACCCCAAAAAAGATAACTCTTGAACAAAAAAACAAACATTTCTCTAACTTAGCAAACAGATGATTTTCCCTAAGTCTTTGGAGGACGGTTCGTACATGAATCAGATGAGACTGACTGTCTGATGAGTATATCAGGATATCATCTAAGTAAATCACAACAAATTGGCCAATGAGATCAGCAAACACAACATTGATGAAATTCTGAAAAATGGCGGGGGCATTGGTAAAACCAAATGGCATGACTAAATTTTCAAAAAAGAAAAAACTCCGTGTGCACTGCTATAGACCGCTGAAGAGACTAGGTACCCAAACCATAAAGTGCAATATGAAAGAAGTCTCGCACTCAACTTAAGTATATTTTGTAGATTTATTACTGGAAGTAGCACTGGAAACGTTTCAGCCCTACAATGGGCTTTCATCAGTCACTACAATGTACAAGAAAAAATGCAATGCAATGCGGTATATAAACAAAAATATGCAATACGATGCGGTACATAAAAAAACATGAAAAAAACAAAAGTATATACAAAATTGTCATGAACAATCCAACAGAGCCAGAGTGTTTATAGATTCATATTATAGTGATGATATCGCAGTGAAATTGCGCTAAACAGCCTCGCTAGATATATTGTGGCAGTAGGTAACAAAAAAATGGAACACATACCGTGCTTATGCCAACTAGTTTGTGGCAGAGAGTCCTTATATATATAGGATGCAGACCTGAATATGGTGCCTAATGTGGCAAAAGAAGAGAAGAGAGAACGTGATGTATAACATACGGATGGACCGGAGTAGACGGACGGATATCAAGAAGGATGGTACTCACAGGAGATCACCCCTTCAGGGAAAATAATAAAGGTAGATGAGAGGTGGATGTAATTTTTAATGGAATGTTACTATAAGACATGGGAGGGAAAGAAAAAATAAAAAAGGGAAAATAAAATAGAAAGGCAATGTGGTGTACTGACATACCACTAAAGACACAAGGACCCCAATTATATGTGTTTATATACCTTAGAGTTATGGCAGGAGGTAATCACCTCATATGGCCAGATAAGAAACCCGGGCTGCAGAGAATAGAAGTAAGGCAAATGTAAACACCTAAAGTGAATGGCTGTACATACGGCAGAAACTGCTATCAGGATTATGTATGTACCTGTGGAGAAGCCGCTGGGGTGCTGGGATTGTCCTCTCAGACACAGAGTCCACCGCTCGTCTGAAAGGGATCAGAAAGTGCCGGTTTTTATGCAGGTGCCAGCACTGAGAACGGACGCCGCGACCGGAAGTGACGTCACAAGGTGTCGTCAGACCGGAAGTGCATGGCTGTGCGGTTCACAGAGGTGAAATAAGCGTTCCAAGACAGGAGCATTACTATACAGGCACATAAAAGTGTAAAATAAAGCCACAGGGTTCTAATATAGTGCCATAGCATTGAGAGGGGGAGGGAGGGTATGGGAAAAAGGATCCCATATGAGCGTGGGGCATGGGCGGAGCCGAAACAAGGGGAAAGGAGGCGGGATCCCATGTGGGTGGTATCCATCTAACAATGGAAGAAAGGACATGTATGGGAGAATGTGAGGGAGGGGAAAGGGGGCGGGGTTCCAAGAGTGAGTCGTATCCATCCAAATAATGAAAAGGGGAGGCCCTACATGATAGTTAGGCAGAATGGGAGGGTGGGGACCACAGACTCACTAGATATTGTGTGTATGGGAATACTGGGTGTATACCTTAATGGGGGCGTATGATACAAACCCAGATGTACCAGGGTAAATGTGCAGTGCAGGGTATCCTGACATATAAGCGTGAGAGAAATATACCGTGACATATATATAGCAGATATCGCCCATTGTTACTACGTCTAAGAAGAGCGTGTCCGTAGTGAACGGTGATTGCGGACAAGAGCATAGACGTGGAGAGTGATGGTCAATCCGAAGGTGACAGTGGTTCGTGACGTGCCAATCAATCATTAATACAGACGACTCTAAAAAACAAAGGCATATATTAGTACATAGCATAAACACGCTTATGTCAGGCATATCAAACCCTATTATTTCGGTAATTTAAGAAGTATCCCAACACCTCAAATAAATGCAGATAATTCATATTCCCTGTTAAGTCCTTTTGGTGATAGTGTGTCTAGGGTGTGTATCCAGTATGCCTCACGTTTTCTGAGCATCAGTAATCTATTTCCTCCCCTGCGTTGCGTCGGAACATGTTCGAGGACCTGAAATTTTAGTTGGGAAATACTGTGTTCAGTCGTGTGAAAATGGTGGGGTAATGGTAGCAGAAGGTTATTACAGCGAATGGTAGATTTATGTTTAGACACCCGATCCCTAATAGGTTGGGATGTCTCTCCTACATATAGTAGGCCACATGGGCATTTGATGACATAAATAACATATGTAGAGCTACATGTAAAGTACCCTCTAATTTTGAATTCTTTACCAGAATACGGGTGTGTGACCACGTTACCCTTGAGAACATTATTGCACTGTACACAGTGTAGACACGGAAAAGTGCCTTCCCTTGGTTTGCCAAGAAAGCTTTGTCTAACAGTGGTACTGGTGCCGATGTCAGCTTTGACAAGACTGTCCCGCAGGCTTGGAGCTCTTTTGAAGCACGGGAGGAATGGTTGTTGAAACTCCGTTATATTAGGAAATGCATTAGATAGAATAGGCCAATTGCTGCGTATAGCCCTATGGAGTTTGTACATAAAAGGGTGGAACGAGTGTACGAATGGGATACGTGAGGTTGTGTCCGCCCTAGGTCTGTTAGTCACTGTCCTGGATATCTCCAGGATAGGTAAGGGGTACCCTCTAGCTTGGAATTTATGTGTCATCTCTTGTATGCGTTGATCCCTGGTGTTGATGTCGGAGACTATACGTTGTACTCTCTGGTATTGTGCTTTTGGTATCGACTTTTTGGTAGAGGGGGGGTGGAGACTCTTAAAATGTAGGAGGCTATTGCGGTCTGTGCTTTTGGAGTAGAGATCCGTACTAAGTTGACCACCTGAGCCATTGATTACCAGTGTGTCTAGAAAGTTCATACTCCAGAGATCATAATTTATAGTAAAGGTAATACCAGGCCAAGAAGTATTCAGGAATGCCAAGAAGGTGTGAAGGGTTTCCTCCGAGCCCCGCCATACACAGAATACATCATCAATGTATCTTTTCCAAAAATTCCAAGCTAGAGGGTACCCCTTACCTATCCTGGAGAAAGGTGAGAGCGCCTACTTCCATAGGCTCAGAAACAGTCTCTTTTCCACTGGAAAACAACGGAGTCTCCACCTGCATCACCCCTCTGGCCCGTAACCTTCGGTCCATCCGGAAGGCCTGAGTCATGGCGTCCTCGAGAGTGTTAGGTGAGGGGTGTAATGCCAGGGCATCCTGCAGCCGCTCAGACAAGCCTCTACGAAAGAGTCCTCGAAGGGAGACATCATCCCAAGAAACCTCCGCGGCCCAGCGGCGGGAACTCCGTACAGAACCATTCGGCCGAGTGTTTCCCCTGACAGACACTCATCACCATGTCCTCAGCCAATCGCACTCGGTCAGGCTCATCATATATATGCCCGAGGGCCTCAAAGAACGCATTCACCGACATTCTCTCAGGAGCGGTGGGAGGAAGGGAGAATGCCCAAGCCTGCGGGGACCCCCTTAACAGGGACATGACAACCCCTACCCTCTGACTTTCAAGCCCAGAGGACCGTGGTCTCAAATTGAAAGAGTTTACAACCCTCTTTGAAAACCCTGAACTCTTTCTTGTTCCCAGAAAAAAGGTCAGGCAATTTAACAGGGGGTTCTGGAGACACCAGTGCAACATCACTCACCATAGCCCCCTGAAAACCAGAAGACAATGCCCCCTGCACAGTCTCAGTGATCTGCCGCTGAGAACGAGCAAGGGCCTGCTGCTCCAGAGTCAACGCCTGAAACATCTGGCTCAGTTTTTTCATCTGTTCAGATAAAGACTGTATGGGATCCATAACCCTCCCCACAACACACACCCCAAACAGAGCAGTGAAACAGAAATAACTTAGTGGTCAGTGATAATATCAGGCAGGGAGATATGAGTGACTCTCACCGATGCTATCTCCTGGGGAAACAGTACCTGGAGATAGCCACAGACTCCCAGAAATGCAGGGCAAGCTAGACTGGAGAGAGACTGCTTCAGGCCTGTCAGGACCTGAATCACCTGACTGGTGATGGGCGTGGTCTAAGCTCAGGGAGCTAGAAGCTGAAGGAAAACTCCTAGAAAGGTAACTACCAAACAGAGCTACCTAGGGGCACAGACAGAGACGTAAACAGATCAGGCCGGGGTCAGAGCACGGGATAGCATATTGGTACCAAGGGACAAAACAAAAGGATAGTAGGGGCCAAGCCGAGATCAATACCGAACGGGCAGAGAAAGTACAGAGAGGGAATCCAATACACAGTGTCCAGAGAACAGGCCGAGTCAAAGAGCCAAGAAATCAAGCAAACCAGGTACACAGCACAAAACACACTCAGGGGTCAACACACTTGGCCAAAGATGGAAGTATCACTGACAAAGGAAACTCCCAGATGGAGGCTATAAAAAGTCCAACCAGGATCAGTGTGAGGCAACAGGAGTTAACCCTAAAGGAACTGAAACAGACAAACCATGACACTCTCGTTAAATAGTTTTTTAATGGAACAATTGCAGTGGGGCTACTAGTTTGTTTGGGGCCTACTAACAGTGTCTGCCGCTCCAAGGTGTTCTCCAGGTTGCCTTTCCTGAGCTTCGATCTTCAGGCTCTCGTTAAATAGTTTTTTAATGGAACAACTGCAGTGGGGCTACTAGTTTGGTTGGGGCCTACTAACAGTGTCTGCTGCTCCAAGGTGTTCTCCTGGTTGTCCTTCCTGAGCTTCGATCTTCAGGCTCTTGTGAAAGTTTTTTAATGGAACAACTGCAGTGGGGCTACTAGCTTGTTTGGGGCCTAGTAACAGTGTCTGCCACTCGAAGGTGTTCTCCAGGTTGCCTTTCCTGAGCTTCGATCTTCAGGCTCTCGTTAAATAGTTTTTTAATCGAACAACTGCAGTGGGGCTACTAGTTTGTTTGGGGCCTACTAACAGTGTCTGCTGCTCCAAGGTGTTCTCCAGGTTGCCTTTCCTGAGCTTCGATCTTCAGGCTCTCGTTAGTTTTTTAATGGAACAACTGCAGTGGGGCTACTAGTGTGGTTGGGGCCTACTAACAGTGTCTGCCGCTCCAAGGTGTTCTCCTGGTTGTCCTTCCTGAGCTTCGATCTTCAGGCTCTTGTGAAATAGTTTTTTAATGGAACAACTGCAGTGGGGCTACTAGTTTGTTTGGGGCCTAGTAACAATGTCTGCCGCTCCAAGGTGTTCTCCAGGTTGCCTTTCCTGAGCTTCGATCTTTAGGCTCTCGTTAAATAGTTTTTTAATGGAACAACTGCAGTGGGGATACTAGTTTGGTTGGGGCCTACTAACAGTGTCTGCTGCTCCAAGGTGTTCTCCTGGTTGTCCTTCCTGAGCTTCGATCTTCAGGCTCTTGTGAAATAGTTTTTTAATGGAACAACTGCAGTGGGGATACTAGTTTGGTTGGGGCCTACTAACAGTGTCTGCTGCTCCAAGGTGTTCTCCTGGTTGTCCTTCCTGAACTTCGATCTTCAGGCTCTTGTGAAATAGTTTTTTAATGGAACAACTGCAGTGGGGCTACTAGTTTGTTTGGGGCCTAGTAACAGTGTCTGCCGCTCCAAGGTGTTCTCCAGGTTGCCTTTCCTGAGCTTCGATCTTTAGGCTCTCGTTAAATAGTTTTTTAATGGAACAACAGCAGTGGGGCTACTAGGTTGTTTGGTGCCTACTAACAGTGTCTGCCGCTCCAAGGTGTTCTCCTGGCTGCCTTTCCTGAGCTTCGATCTTCAGGCTCTCATTAGTTTTTTAATGAAACAACTGCAGTGGGGTTACTAGTTTGGTTGGGGCCTACTAACAGTGTCTGCCGCTCCAAGGTGTTCTCCTGGTTGCCTTTCCTGAGCTTCAATCTTCAGGCTCTTGTTAAATTGTTTTTAATATAACACTGCATTTGGCCTACTTGTTTTGTTGGCCCTACTAACGGTGTCTGCCGCTCCTTGCTGTTCTCCACTGAACAAGGCAGTGCCGCCTGTTTACTACTGTTACCAATTTTGAACTGCATTTAGCCTACTTACTGATTTGGGCCTACTCACTGTGTCAGCCTCTCATTACAGTTGTCCTCCACTGAACAAAGCAATGCCGCCTGGTTAGTCCTGTTACCAATTTTGAACTGCATTTAGCTCACTTTATTATTTGGGCCTATATCTGTGTTTCCTCCTCGTCCTGCCCATTGCCCAGCCAGTGCTAGATGAGTCTGCTGGTACATTGACCCAGACCGCTACATTCCCCGTGCACGCTACACAGCCAGAATGTGACCCAGCTGAAAGTCAGGTTCCCTTTCCCGCATAATATACCACCTTACACGGGGACAAAGAGGAAGGTGCAGATGAAAGTGCAGGTTCCTTCATCAAGTGGTGGGGAGAATACTCGTTGGCGACTGTTATGATCCGGTGACCTTGGAGCCGCATGAAGCTTTCTCTGGAGTAGGTGGTAACTGTACTGACCGCAAATCCTGAACTAACACCGCAACTAGAAGTAGCCGTGGGGTGTGCCTAACAAACCCTGGACACCTCGACACAGCCGGAGGACTAAATACCCCTACAGATGAAAATAGGAATTCTACCTTGCCTCAGAGCAGAACCCCAAAGGATAGGCAGCCCCCCACGAATATTGACTGTGAGTAGGAGAGGAAAGACACACGCAGGCAGAAAACAGGATTTAGCAAAAGAGGCCACTCTAGCTAAAATAGGAAAGGATAGCACAGAATACTAAGCGGTCAGTATTAAAACCCTTCCAAAAATATCCACAGCAGAAAATACAAAAAATTCCACCATCAAACTAAAGACGTGGAACGTATATCTGCAACTCCTGAGAATCCAACTAGACTGAGTAAATACTGACACAATCTAAGCTGGACAAGAAAACACAATGAATAGCACTGAATTATAAAGCACACAGCATGTGTGCCACAGAAACAAAACCAGACACTTATCTTTGCAGATTTGGCAGCAAGGCAGGAGGAACCAGATAGAGGTCCAACACCTCCCAGAAACCATGGACAACTGGCAAGGACTAATGAATCCTGCACACCTAAATACCCCAGTCAGAAATGCAATCAGCAGACACACCTGACCAGGACTGCAACCCAGGGACAACTGCATTACCACCTACAACCACCGGAGGGAGCCCAAAGGCAGAATTCACAACAGTACCCCCCCTGTTGTGAATTCCGCTCTTGGGCTCCCTCCGGTGGTTGTAAGTGGCACTTTTGTGAGTTCTGCTCTTGGGCTCCCTCCGGTGGTTTTAAGTGGAATGGCTGCTCCTTGGATTTAGCAGTCTGCTGCTTCCACTGATTGTCTTTCTGCTCGGCTTTTATGCCTGGCTCTTCCCTTCAGCCAGTGCAACTTGTCAATGGTTCCTGGTTGGATTCACATCTCTGCTTGGATTTCCCTGATATCCTGACCAGTTCAGCAAAGATAAGTCCTTGCTTTGCTCTTTTCTGTCCACATGTTGTGGACTTAATTGTTCTGTTCATTCTATGTTTTGTCCAGCTTGTCAGTATGGATTTTTCCGTTAAGCTGGAAGCTCTGGGAAGCAGATTTACCCTCCACACCTTTAGTCAGGTGTGGAGATTTTTGTAAACTCTGTGTGGATTTTTCTAGTTTTTAATACTGGCCGCACAGTATCCTGTCCTGTACTATCTATCTAGCTAGACTGGCCTCCTTTGCTACATCCTGGTTTCATTCTATGTATGTATTTTTCCTCTCCACTCACAGTGATTACTTGTGGGGGGCTATCTATCCTTTGGGGATTTTCTCTGAGGCAAGACAGCTTTCCTGTTTCTATCTTCAGGGGTAGTTAGTTCTCAGGCTGTGACGAGGTGTCTAGGGAGTGACAGGAACATCCCACGGCTATTTCTAGTGTTGTGTTGAGCTTAGGAACTGCGGTCAGTACAGGAACCACCTCCTTCAGAGCTCGTCCCATGTTGCTCCTAACCACCAGTTCATAACAGTACAAGTGGTCAAAAGTGAATTAAATGCATCTCAAAAGAAGGAAAAAAAAATTCTGAGCCATTTTTTTTCCGCGCTCTGTTTTGTCTTTTTTTTCCTCTTGATCTCTGGGTGGTTCAGGATTTTGGCTCTGGCATGGATGTTCAGGATTTGTTTTCTCGTGTGGATCAACTTGCTGCAAGAGTACAGAGTATCCAAGATTATGTTGTCCAGACTCCGGCTTTAGAGCCTAGAATTCCTACTCCTGATTTGTTTTTTGGGGACAGATCCAAGTTTTTGAACTTTAACCCCTTAGTGACAGAGCCAATTTGGTACTTAATGACCGAGCCAATTTTTGCAATTCTGACCACTGTCACTTTATGAGGTTATAACTCTGGAACGCTTCAACGGATCCCGCTGATTCTGAGATTTCTTTTTTTGTGACATATTGTACTTCATGATAGTGGTAACATTTCTTCGATATTACTTGCGATTATTTATGAAAAAACCCGAAATATGGCGAAAATTTTTAAAATTTTGCAATTTTCAAACTTTGAATTTTTATGCCCTTAAATCAGAGAGATATGTCATGAAAAATAGTTAATAAATAACATTTCCCACATGTCTACTTTACATCAGCACAATTTTGGAAACAAGATTTTTTTTGTTAGGGAGTTATAAGGGTTAAAAGTTGACCAGCAATTTCTCATTTTTACAACACCATTTTTTTGTAGGGACCACATCACATTTGAAGTCATTTTGAGGGGTCTTTATGATAGAAAATAATGAAGTGTGACACCATTCTAAAAACTACACCCCTCAAGGTTCTCAAAACCACATTCAAGAAGTTTATTAACCCTTTATGTGCTTCACAGGAACTGAAACAATGTGGAAGGAAAAAATGAACATTTAACTTTTTTTTGCAAACATCTTAATTCAGAACCATTTTTTTTATTTTCACAAGTGTAAAAACAGAAATGTAACCATAAATTTTGTTATGCAATTTTTCCTGAATACGCCAATACCCCATATGTGGGGGTAAACCACTTTTTGGGCGCACCGCAGAACTTAGAAGTAAAGGAGCGCCGTTTGACTTTTTCAATGCAGAATTGGCTGGAATTGAGATCGGACGCCATGTCACGTTTACAGTGCCCCTGATGTGCCTAAACAGTGGAAACTCCCCACAAGTGACACCATTTTGGAAACTAGACCCCTTAAGGAACTTATCTAGATGTGTGGTGAGCACTTTGAACCCCCAAGTGCTTCACAGAAGTCTATAACGTAGAGCCGTGAAAATAAAAAAAAATCGCATTTTTTCTACAAAAATGATCTTTTTGCCCACAAATTTTTATTTTCACAAGAGTAACAGGAGAAATTAGACCACAAAAGTTGTTGTGCAATTTCTCCTGAGTACGCTGATACCCAATATGTGGGGGTAAACCACCGTTAGGGCGCACCGCAGAGCTTGGAAGAGAAGGAGTGCCGTTTTACTTTTCAATGTAGAATTGGCTGGAATTGAGATTGGACGCCATGTCGCGTTTGGAGAGCCCCTGATGTGCCTTATTAACAGTGGAAACCCCCAAGTGACACCATTTTGGAAACTAAACCCCTTAAGGAACTTATCTAGATGTGTGGTGAGCACTTTAAACCCCCATGTGCTTCACAGAAGTTTATAACGTAGAGTCGTGAAAATAAAAAATATTTTTTTTTTCCACAAAAAAGCTTTTTTAGCCCCCAAGTTTTTATTTTCACAAGGGTAACAAGAGAAATTGGACCCCAAAAGTTGTTGTCCAATTTGTCCTGAGTATGCTGGTACCCCATATGTGGGGGTAAACCACTGTTTGGGCGCACAGCAGAGCTCGGAAGGAAGGAGCGCCGTTTTGGAATGCAGACTTTGATAGAATGGTCTGCGGGCATTATGTTGCGTTTGCAGAGCCCCTGATGTACCTAACCAGTAGAAACCCTCCACAAGTGACCCCATTTTGGAAACTAGACCCCCCAAGGAACTTATCTAGATGTGTGGTGAGAACTTTGAATGCCCAATTGCTTCACAGAAGTTTATAATGCAGAGTCGTGAAAATAAAAAATATATTTTTTTCCACAAAAAAGATATTGTAGCCCCCAAGTTTTTATTTTCACAAGGGTAACAGGAGAAATTGGACCACTAAAGTTGTTGTCCAATTTATCCTGAGTATGCTGATGCCCCATATGTGGGGGTAAACCACTGTTTGGGCGCACGGCAGAGCTCGGAAGGGAAGGAGCGCCGTTTTGGAATGCAGACTTAGATAGAATGGTCTGTGGGCGTTATGTTGCATTTGCCGAGCCCCTGATGTACCTAAACAGTAGTAACCCCCCACAAGTGACCCCGTTTTGGAAACTAGACCCCCCAAGGAACTTGTATAGATGTGTGATGAGAACTTTGAATGCCCAAGTGCTTCACAGAAGTTTATAATGCAGAGTCATTAAAAAAAATATATATATATTTTTCCACAAAAAGGATTTTCTAGCCAAGTTTTTATTTTCACAAGGGTAACAAGAGAAATTGGACCCCAGAAGTTGTTGTCCAATTTATCCCGAGTATGCTGATGCCCCATATGTGGGGGTAACCCACTGTTTGGGCGCACGGCAGAGCTCAGAAGGGAGGGAGCACCATTTGACTTTTTGAGCGCAAAATTTGCTATCGTGTTTGGAGACCCCCTGATGTACCTAAACAGTGGAAACCCCCCAATTCTAGCTCCAACCCTAACCCCAACACACCCCTAACCCTAATCCCAACCTGATCCATAATCCTAATCACTAACCCTAACCATAATCACAACCCTTACCCCAAAACAACCCTAATGTCAACCCTAACCATAACCCTAATCAAAACCCTAAATCCAACACACCCCTAATCCTAATCTCAACCCTAACCTCAAACCTAACCCTAATCCCAATACACCCCTAATCACAACCCTAACCTTAACCCTAATCCGAAACCTAACCCTAATCCCAAGCGTAACCCTAATGCCAACCCTAATCCAAACCCTAACCCTAATCCAAACTCTAACCTTAACTTTAGCCCCAACCCTTAACCCTAAGGCTACTTTCACACTTGCGTTGTTTGGCATCCGTCGCAATCCGTCGTTTTGGACAAGAAACGGATCCTGCAAATGTGCCCGCAGGATGCGTTTTTTGCCCAGACTTGTATTGCCGACGGATCGTGACGGATGGCCACACGTCGTGTCTGTCGTGCACTGGATCAGTGTTTTGGCGGACCATCAGCACAAAAAAACGTTCAATGTAACGTTTTTTTGTACGTCGCATCTGCCATTTCTGACCGTGCATGCATGGCCGTAACTCCGCCCCCTCCTCCCCAGGACATAGATTGGGCAGCGGATGCGTTGAAAAACTACATCCGCTGCCCACGTTGTGCACAATTTTCACAACGTGTGTCGGTATGTCGGGCCGATGCATTGCGATGGCCCCGTACCGACGTAAATGTGAAAGAAGCCTAACCCTAAATTTAGCCCCAACCCTAAATTTAGCCCCAACCCTAAATTTAGCCCTAACCCTAATCCTAACCCTACCCCTGACCCTACCCCTAATTTTAGCCCCAACTGCTCTTCTCCTGCCGGCCGGCAGATGGAGACAGATGGCGGGCGCACTGCGCATACGCCCGCCATTTTCTTTTGCCGGCGGCCAGGAGGAGCAGCAGGAGGACCCAGGGACACAGGTGAGTATGGCAGGGTCCCCGAATCCCCCTATTTCTCTGTCCTCTGATGTGCGATCACATCAGAGGACAGAGAATTACACTTTGACTTTTTTTTTTTTGCGGTCGCCGGTAAGCAGTTAATTACCGGCGATCGCAAAACAGGGGTCGGTAAAACCGACCCCGATCATGCTCTTTGGGGTCTCGGCTACCCCCGGCAGCCGAGACCCCAAAGATTCTCGCGGGGCCGGCCGGCGGGCGCACTGCGCATGCGCCCGCCATTTTGAAGATGGCGGCGCCCACCAGGAGCATCGGGGGAGATAGGTAAGTATTGGGGGGCTACCTGGGACCCCTTTTCTCTGTCCTCCGATGTGCGATCACATTGGAGGACAGAGAAATTAAAAAGAGATCGCGTTTTTTTTTGCAATCGCCGGTAAACGGTTAATTACCGGCGATCGCAAATGCGGGGTGGGTTAAAACCCCCCCGAATCATGTTCTCTGGGGTCTCGGCTACCCCCGGCAGCCGAGACCCCGGAGAAAATCCGACTCTGGGAGGCGCTATTTACTTTTTCCACAGCGCCGTTAATTAACGGCGCTGTGGTTTAAGTACCCTTAGCGGCCGCCGTTAAAAGGCGTATCGGCGGTCGCTAAGGGGTTAAAAATAAATGCAAATTGTTTTTTGCTTTGAAACCCCGTTCTTCGGGTGATCCAATTCAGCAAGTTAAAATCATCATATCCTTGCTGCGTGGTGACCCTCAGGACTGGGCATTCTCCCTTGAATCAGGGGATCCGGCATTGCTGAATGTAGATGCATTTTTTCAAGCGCTCGGATTATTGTATGACGAACCTAATTCTGTGGATCATGCAGAAAAAACCCTGTTGGCCCTGTGTCAAGGTCAGGCAGCGGCAGAATTATACTGCCAGAAATTTAGAAAATGGTCTGTGCTCACTAAATGGAATGAGGATGCTCTGGCTGCAATTTTCAGAAAAGGTCTTTCTGAGGCCCTTAAAGATGTTATGGTGGGCTTCCCTACGCCTGCTGGTTTGAGCGAATCTATGTCTCTAGCCATTCAGATTGATCGGCGTCTACGCGAGCGCAAAGCTGTACACCATATGGCAGTGTCCTCTGAGCAGAGTCCTGAGCCTATGCAATGTGATAGGATTTTGACCAGAACAGAATGGCAGGAATTCAGACGTCAGAATAGACTGTGTTTTTACTGTGGTGATTCTGCTCATGTTATTTCTGATTGCCCTAAGGGTATGTGCACACGTCAGGATTGCATCAGGATTTTGTCAGGATTTTTCATCAGTATTTGTAGCCAAAACCAGGAGTGGGTGATAAATGCAGAAGTGGTGCATATGTTTCTATTATACTTTTCCTCTAATTGTTCCACTCCTGGTTTTGGCTACAAATACTGATGAAAAATCCTGACAAAATCCTGATGCAATCCTGACGTGTGCACATACCCTAAGCGTACTAAGAGGGTCGCTAGGTCTGTTACCATCAGTACTGTACAGCTTAAATTTCTCTTATCTGTGACCCTGATTTGCTCATTATCGTCCTTTTCTGTCATGGCATTTGTGGATTCAGGCGCTGCCATGAACTTAATGGACTTAGAATTCGCCAGGCGCTGTGGTTTTTCCTTGCAGCCTTTGCAGAGCCCTATTCCTTTGAGGGGCATTGATGCTACACCATTGGCCAAGGATAAACCTCAGTACTGGACGCAGATGACCATGTACATGGCTCCAGCACATCAGGAAGATTGCCGTTTTCTGGTGTTGCATAACTTGCATGATGTTGTTGTACTGGGTTTTCCATGGTTACAGGAACATAATCCGGTGCTGGATTGGAAAACTATGTCTGTGACTAGTTGGGGTTGTCAAGGGGTACATAGTGACGTTCCTTTGATGTCAATTTCCTCTTCCTTCTATTCTGAGGTCCCTGAGTTTTTGTTGGATTTCCAGGATGTATTTGATGAGCCCAAGTCCAATTCATGGTTGTATATTTGGATGATATTTTACTGATATTTTACTGATTTAACGAAAAAAGGCGTGACGATGTGACGAATTGGTCCTCTGCGGCTATTGAGGCCTTTCGGGAGCTTAAACGCCGATTTACTTCTGCCCCTGTGTTGCGTCAGCCGGATGTTTCTCTTCCTATTCAGGTTGAGGTTGACGCTTCTGAGATTGGGGCAGGGGCCGTTTTGTCTCAGAGGAATTCTGATGGTTCTTTGGTGAACCGTGTGCTTTTTTTTTCCAGAAAGTTTTCGCCTGCGGAGCGCAATTATGACGTTGGCAATCGTGAGTTGTTGGCTATGAAGTGGGCATTTGAGGAGTGGCGACATTGGCTTGAGGGAGCCAAGCACCGCGTTGTGGTCTTGACTGATCATAAGAATCTGTTTTACCTCGAGTCGGCCAAGCGGCTGAACCCTAGACAGGCTCGATGGTCCCTATTTTTCTCCCGTTTTGATTTTGTGGTCTCCTATCTTCCGGGATCTAAGAATGTTAAGGCTGATGCCCTCTCTAAGAATTTTTTTGCCTGATTCTCCTGGAGTCCTTGAGCCGGTTGGCATTCTTAAGGAAGGGGTGATTCTTTCTTCCATCTCCCCTGATTTGCGACGGGTGCTTCAGGAGTTTCAGGCTGATAAGCCTGACCGCTGTCCAGTGGGGAAGCTGTTTGTTCCTGATAGATGGACAAGTAGGGTAATTTCTGAGGTTGATTGTTCTGTGTTGGCTGGTCATCCTGGGATTTTTGGTACCAGAGATTTGGTTGCTAGGTCCTTTTGGTGGCCTTCCTTGTCGCGGGATGTGCGTGCTTTTGTGCAGTCCTGTGGGACTTGCGCCCGGGCCAAGCCTTGCTGTTCCCGCGCTAGTGGGTTGCTTTTGCCTTTGCCGGTCCCTGAGAGGCCCTGGACGCATATTTCCATGGATTTTATTTCGGATCTTCCTGTTTCCCAGAAGATGTCTGTTATCTGGGTGGTTTGTGACCGGTTCTCTAAAATGGTCCATCTGATACCTTTGCCTAAGTTGCCTTCCTCCTCAGATTTTGTTCCATTGTATTTTCAGCATGTGGTTTGTTTGCATGGCATTCCGGAGAATATTGTGTCTGACAGAGGTTCTCAGTTTGTCTCTAGGTTTTGGCGGCCCTTTTGTGCTAGGATGGACATTGATTTGTCTTTTTCTTCGGCGTTTCATCCTCAGACAAATGGCCAAACTGAGCGAACTAATCAGACCTTGGAAACCGATTTGAGATGCTTTGTGTCTGCTGATCAGGATGATTGGGTGGCTTTCTTGCCGTTGGCCGAGTTTGCCCTTAATAATAGGGCTAGTTCGGCTACTTTGTTTTCACCTTTCTTTTGTAATTTTGGTTTTCATCCTCGTTTTTTTTCGGGGCAGGTTGAGCCTTCTGATTGTCCTGGTGTGGATTCTGTGGACAGGCTGCAGCAGATTTGGACTCATGTGGTAGACAATTTGACGTTGTCTCAGGAAAAGGCTCAACGTTTTGCTAACCGCCGTCGGTGTGTTGGTCCCCGGCTTCGTGTGGGGGATTTGGTTTGGTTGTCTTCTCGTCATGTTCCTATGAAGGTTTCTTCCCCTAAGTTTAAGCCTCGGTTTATTGGTCCTTATAAGATTTCTGAAATTATCAATCCGGTGTCTTTTCATTTGGCTCTTCCAGCCTCTTTTGCCATTCATAATGTTTTCCATAGATCTTTGTTGCGGAGATATGTGGTGCCCGTTGTTCCCTCGGTTGATCCTCCTGCCACGGTGTTGGTTGAGGGAGAGTTGGAATATGAGGTTGAGAAAATTTTGGATTCTCGTTTTTCGAGGCGGAGGCTTCAGTATCTTGTCAAGTGGAAGGGTTATGGCCAGGAGGATAATTCTTGGGTTGTTGCCTCCGATGTCCATGCCGCCAATTTGGTTCGTGCTTTTCACTTGGCTCGTCCTGATCGGCCTGGGGGCTCTGGTGAGGGTTCGGTGACCACTTCTCAAGGGGAGGTTCTGTTGTGAATTCCGCTCTTGGGCTCCCTCCGGTGGTTGTAAGTGGCACTTTTGTGAGTTCTGCTCTTGGGCTCCCTCCGGTGGTTTTAAGTGGAATGGCTGCTCCTTGGATTTAGCAGTCTGCTGCTGCTTCCACTGATTGTCTATTCTGCTCGGCTTTTATGCCTGGCTCTTCCCTTCAGCCAGTGCCACTTGTCAATGGTTCCTGGTTGGATTCACATCTCTGCTTGGATTTCCCTGATATCCTGACCAGTTCAGCAAAGAAAAGTCCTTGCTTTGCTCTTTTCTGTCCACATGTTGTGGACTTAATTGTTCTGTTCATTCTATGTTTTGTCCAGCTTGTCAGTATGGATTTTTTCAGTTAAGCTTGAAGCTCTGGGAAGCAGATTTACCCTCCACACCTTTAGTCAGGTGTGGAGATTTTTGTAAACTCTGTGTGGATTTTTCTAGTTTTTAATACTGACCGCACAGTATCCTGTCCTGTACTATCTATCTAGCTAGACTGGCCTCCTTTGCTACATCCTGGTTTCATTCTATGTATGTCTTTTCCCTCTCCACTCACAGTCATTACTTGTGGGGGGCTATCTATCCTTTGGGGATTTTCTCTGAGGCAAGATAGCTTTCCTGTTTCTATCTTTAGGGGTAGTAAGTTCTCAGGCTGTGACGAGGTGTCTAGGGAGTGACAGGAACATCCCACGGCTATTTCTAGTGTTGTGTTGAGCTTAGGAACTGCGGTCAGTACAAGTACCACCTCCTTCAGAGCTCGTCCCATGTTGCTCCTAAACCACCAGTTCATAACACCCCCCCCCTTGAGGAGGGGTCACCGAACCCTCACCAGAGTCCCCAGGCCGATCAGGATGAGCCAGAAGAAAGGCACGAACCAAATCAGCAGCATGGACATCAGAAGCAAAAACCCAAGAATTATCCTCCTGGCCATAACCCTTCCATTTGACAAGGTACTGAAGTCTCTGCATCGAGAAACGAGAATCCAAAATCTTCTCAACCACATACTCCAACTCCCCATCAACCAACACAGGGGCCGGGGGATCAACAGAGGGAACAACGGGCACCACATATTTCCGCAATAAAGATCTATGGAAGACATTATGGATAGCAAAAGAGGCCGGAAGCGCCAATCGAAAAGACACCGGATTAATAATCCCAGAAATCCTATAAGGACCAATAAACCGAGGCTTAAACTTAGGAGAAGAAACCTTCATAGGAACATGACGGGAAGACAACCAGACTAGATCCCTAACCCGAAGCCGGCAACCAACACACCGACGACGGTTAGCAAAACGTTGAGCCTCCTCCTGAGACAACACCAAATTGTCCACCACATGAGCCCAAATCTGCTGCAACCTGTCAACCACAGAATCCACACCAGGACAGTCAGAAGGCTCAACCTGCCCAGAAGAAAAATGAGGATGAAAACCAAAATTACAAAAGAAAGGCGAAACCAAAGTAGCCGAACTAGCCCGATTATTAAGGGCAAACTCGGCCAATGGCAAGAAGGCCACCCAATCATCCTGATCAGCAGACACAAAGCATCTGAAATAAGTCTCCAAAGTCTGATTAGTTTGCTCGGTCTGACCATTTGTCTGAGGATGAAATGCAGAAGAAAAAGACAAATCAATGCCCAGCCTAGCACAAAAGGCCCGCCAAAACCTAGAAACAAACTGGGAACATCTGTCGGACACAATATTCTCCGGAATACCATGCAAACGAACCACATGCTGAAAAAACAACGGAACCAAATCTGAAGAGGAAGGCAATTTAGGCAATGGCACCAAATGAACCATCTTAGAGAACCGGTCACAAACAACCCAGATAACCGACAACCTCTGGGAAACCGGAAGATCAGAAATAAAATCCATAGAAATATGCGTCCAGGGCCTCTCAGGGACCGGTAATGGCAAAAGCAACCCACTAGCATGGGAACAACAAGGCTTGGCCCGCGCACAAGTCCCACAGGACTACACAATAGAACGCACATCACGTGACAAAGAAGGCCACCAAAAGGACCTACCAACCAAGTCTCTGGTACCAAAAATACCAGGATGACCAGCCAACACAGAACAGTGAACCTCAGAAATCACTCTACTAGTCCATCTGTCAGGAACAAACAGTTTCCCCACTGGACAGCGGTCAGGTTTGTCAGCCTGAAATTCCTGAAGAACCCGTCGTAAATCAGGGGAAATGGCAGAAAAGACCACCCCCTCTTTCAGAATACCGACCGGCTCTAAGACCTCAGGAGAATCAGGCAAAAAACTCCTAGAGAGGGCATCAGCCTTAATATTCTTAGAACCCGGAAGATACGAGACCACGAAATCAAAACGGGAAAAAAACAAGGACCATCGAGCCTGTCTAGGATTCAGCCATTTGGCAGACTCGAGGTAAATCAAATTCTTATGATCGGTCAAGACCACAATACGGTGCTTAGCTCCCTCAAGCCAATGTTGCCACTCCTCAAACGCCCACTTCATAGCCAACAACTCCCGATTGCCGACATCATAATTGCGTTCAGCAGGCGAAAACTTACGGGAAAAGAAGGCACACGGTTTCATCAAGGAACCAACAGGATCCCTCTGAGACAAAACGGCCCCTGCCCCAATCTCAAAAGCGTAAATCTCAACCTGAAACGGAAGAGAAACATCCGGTTGGCGCAACAATGGAGCAGAAGTAAATCGGCGTTTAAGCTCCTGAAAGGCAGAGACAGCCGCAGAGGACCAATTTGCCACATCAGCGCCTTTCTTCGTCAAATCAGTCAAGGGTTTAACCACACTGAAAAAGTTAGCAATGAAACCGCGATAAAAATTTGCAAAACCCAAAAATTTCTGAGGCTCTTCACGGATGTGGGCTGAATCCAATCATGAATGGCCTGAACCTTAACCGGATCCATCTCTATAGACGAGGGAGAAAAAATAAAGACCAAAAAAGAAACCTTCTGTACCCCAAAGAGATACTTACACCCTTTCACAAACAAAGCATTGTCACGAAGGATCTGAAATACCATCCTGACCTGTTGCACATGAGACTCCCAATCATCGGAAAAAATCAAAATATCGTCCAAATATACAATCAAGAATTTATCAATATAATTCCGGAAGATATCATGCATGAAGGACTGAAAAACAGATGGAGCATTAGAGAGCCCGAATGGCATCACAAGGTATTCAAAATGGCCTTCGGGCGTATTAAACGCAGTTTTCCATTCATCACCCTGCTTAATACGAAAAAGATTATATGCCCCTCGAAGGTCAATCTTCGTAAACCAACTAGCCCCCTTAATCCTAGCAAACAAATCGGAAAGCAAAGGTAAAGGGTATTGAAACTTCACCGTGATCTTATTCAAGGGGCTATAATAAATACAGGGTCTCAAGGAGCCATCCTTCTTAGCAACAAAAAAGAACCCCGCTCCCAACGGTGAAGAAGATGGTCGAATATCCCCTTTCTCCAAAGACTCCTTAACATAACTCCGCATGGCGGTATGTTCAGGCACAGACAGGTTGAAAAGTCGACCCTTAGGAAACTTACAGCCTGGAATCAAGTCAATAGCACAATCGCAGTCCCTGTGCGGTGGAAGGAAACTGGACTTGGGCTCATCGAATACATCCTGAAAATCAGACAAAAACTCTGGAATTTCAGAAGGGGAAGAAGAGGAGATTGACATCAAAGGAACATCATTATGAACCCCCTGACAAACCCAACTAGTCACAGACATGGACTTCCAATCCAACACAGGATTATGTACCTGCAACCACGGAAAACCCAGCACGACAGCATCATGCAAGTTATGCAACACCAGAAATCGACAATCTTCCTGATGGGCTGGCGCCATGCGCATGATCACCTGTGTCCAAAACTGGGGCTTATTTTTAGCCAAGGGTGTAGCATCAATGCCCCTTAAAGGAATAAGGTTCTGCAAAGGTTGCAAGGGAAAACCACAATGCTTGGCAAACTCAAAGTCCATTAAATTCAAGGCAGCGCCTGAATCCACAAACGCCATGACAGAAAATGATGACAATGAGCACATCAAGGACACAGATAACAAAAATTTAGGTTGTACAGTACTGATGGTAATTGAACTGGCAGACAGAAATGACATGAGAAGCGTCGCCACAATAATAATACAACCTATTTTGACGTCTGAAACCTTGTCGTTCCGTTCTAGACAGAATTCTATCACCTTGCATAGGCTCAGGAATTTGCTCTGAGGATAACGCAACAGTGCGCTGTTGTGAATTCCGCTCTTGGGCTCCCTCCGGTGGTTGTAAGTAGTATTTTTGTGAGTTCTGCTCTTGGGCTCCCTCCTTTTGGATTTAGCTTCTGCAGCTGTTTTCACTGATCGTCTTATGGGCTCGGCTATATTAGTCTGGCCTTAGCCCTCATTCAATTCCAGTTGTCAATTGTTCCAGCCTGGAGTCATTGCTCTTTGGATTTTCCTGACACTCTGACCAGTTCTGCAAAGCTTAAGTCCTTGCTTGTCCTTTGCAGTTCACATTTTGTGGACTTTGTTGTTCAGTACTGTCTTTGTTTTTGCTCATTTGTCCAGTTTATCAGTATGGATCTATTCAGCTATGCTGGAAGCTCTGGGCAGCAGAGTTTGCATTCCACTCCTTTAGTTAGGTGTGGAGTTTTTTGCATTTCTCTGCGGTGGACTTTTTCTAGGTTTTATTACTGACCGCACAGTGCTCTTTCCTGTACTATTCCTATCTAGCTAGAAGTGGCCTCCTGTGCTAAATCTTGTTTCATACTACGTATGTCATTTCCTTCTCCTCTCACAGTCATTACATGTGGGGGGCTATCTATCCTTTGGGGATTTTATCTGAGGCAAGATAGTTTTCCTGCTTCTATCTTTAGGGGTAGTTAGCTCTTAGGCTGTGACAAGATGCCTAGGCAGAGTTAGGAGCATTCCACGGCTACTTCTAGTGTTGTGTTGAGCTTAGGGACTGCGGTCAGTATAGTTCCCACCTGCTCAGAGCTAGTCACATGTCGCTCCTTAATCACCAGACCAGAACAGTGCGCACAGTTCTGCGCTCCCGCAAGCGCCGGTCAATCTGAATGGCCAGAGACATAGAATCGCTCAGACCAGAAGGCGTGGGAAACCCCCCAATAACATCTTTAACGGATTCAGAAAGCCCCCTTCTGAAAATTGCCGCCAAAGCATCATTATTCCATTTAGTCAACACAGACCATTTTCTGAATTTCTGACAATACAATTCTGCCGCCTCTTGACCCTGAGACAGGGCCAACAAGGTCTTCTCAGCTTGATCCACAGAATTAGGTTCATCATATAATAATCCCAAAGCCTGAAAAAAGGAGTCAATATTAAGCAAAGCCGGATTCCCAGATTCCAGGGAAAACGCCCAATCCTGCGGGTCGCCACGCAGCAGGGAGACTACAATTTTTACCTGCTGAATGGAATCACCAGAGGATCGAGGTCTCAGAGCAAAAAACAGTTTACAGTTGTTTTTAAAACTCAAAATTTTGGACTTGTCACCAGAAAACAAATCAGGAGTAGGAATCTTCGGTTCTAAAGCAGGAGTCTGAACAATATAATCAGAAATACCCTGTACCCTAGCAGCAAGCTGGTCTACACGAGAAGCTAATTCCTGAACGCACCAGGCTCCCCAGCCACCCAGATATTAAGAGGGAAGAGAACACAAAACAGACTGGAGAAAAAAAATGGCTCAAGACTTTTCTTCCCTTCTTTTGAGATGCATTTAACTCTTTGTTGGCCAGTTGTACTGTTATGATCAGGTGACCTTGGAGCAGCATGAGAACTTTCACTGGAGAAGGTGGTCACTATACTGACCGCAATCCTGAACTTAACACCGCAACTAGAAGTAGCCGTGGAGTGTACCTAACAAACCTAGACACCTCGTCACAGCCGGAGGACTAAATACCCCTAAAGATGGAAATAGGAATACTATCTTGCCTCAGAGCAGATCCCCAAAGGATAGACAGCCCCCCACAAAAATTGGCGGTGAGTTGGAGAGGAAAAAACATACACAGGCAGAAAAACAGGATTTAGCACAGGAGGCCACTCTAGCTAGATAGGACAGGATAGGACAGAGTTCTGTGCGGTCAGTATTAAAACCCTTCAAAAAAATCCACAGCAGAATATACAATAACTTCCTACATCTAACTAATAGATGTAGGAGCGTATATCTGCAACTCCAGTGAATCCTACAATCAGAGCAGGAATACAAACAAAAACAAGCACACAGCAGTGTGCCACAGATACAAAAAAACAAACACTTATCTTTGCTGAATTTGGCAGCTAAGCAGGAGAAGCCAGAAAGTGATCCAACACTTAACAAGGAACATTGACAACTGGAAAGGGCTAATGAATCCTGCACACTTAAATATTCCAGTCAGAATTGTAATCAGCAGATACACCTGGCCAGGACTGCGACTCAGAGACAACTGTATTCCCACCTACAACCACTGGAGGGAACCCAAGAGCAGAATTCACAACAGGTGAAGAAGATGGCCGAATATGCCCTTTCTCCAAAGACTCCTTAACATAACTCCGCATGGCGGTATGTTCAGGCACAGACAGGTTGAAAAGTCGACCCTTAGGAAACTTACAGCCTGGAATCAAGTCAATCGCACAATCACAGTCCCTGTGCGGTGGAAGGGAACTGGACATGGGCTCATCGAATACATCCTGAAAATCAGACAAAAACTCTGGAATTTCAGAAGAGGAAGAAGAGGAGATTGACATCAAAGGAACATCATTATGAACCCCCTGACAACCCCAACTAGTCACAGACATAGACTTCCAATCGAACACAGGATTATGTACCTGCAACCACGGAAAACCCAGCACGATAGCATCATGCAAATTATGCAACACCAGAAATCGACAATCTTCCTGATGGGCTGGCGCCATGCGCATGGTCACCTGTGTCCAAAACTGGGGCTTATTTTTAGCCAAAGGTGTAGCATCAATGCCCCTTAAAGGAATAAGGTTCTGCAAAGGCTGCAAGGGAAAACTACAACGCCTGGCAAACTCAAAGTCCATTAAATTCAAGGCGGCGCCTGAATCCACAAACGCCATGACAGAAAATGATGACAATGAGAAGATCAAGGACACAGATAACAGAAATTTAGATTGTACAGTACTGATGGTAAATGAACTAGCGATCCTCTTTGACCGCTTAGGGCAGACTGAAATGACATGAGAAGCATCGCCACAATAATAACACAACCTATTCTGACGTCTGAATCTTTATCGTTCCGTTCTAGACAGAATTCTATCACACTGCATTGGCTCAGAAATCTGCTCTGAGGACAACGCCACAGCGTGCACATTTCTGCGCTCCCGCAAGCGCCGGTCAATCTGAATGGCCAGAGACATAGAATTACTCAGACCGAAAGGCGTGGGAAACCCCACCATAACATCTTTAACGGATTCAGAAAGACCCTTTCTGAAAATTGCCGCCAAAGCATCATCATTCCATTTAGTCAACACAGACCATTTTCTAAATTTCTGACAATACAATTCTGCCGCCTCTTGACCCTGAGACAGGGCCAACAAGGTCTTCTCCGCTTGATCCACAGAATTCGGTTCATCATATAATAATCCTAAAGCCTGAAAAAAGGAGTCTACATTAAGCAAAGCCGGATTCCCAGATTCCAGGGAAAATGCCCAATCCTGTGGATCGCCACGCAGCAGGGAGTGTTATGACCTGGTGGTAAGGACAATAATGGACCTAGTGGTTAAGAGCACACGGAATGACCTGATAGTTTACTAATAATATAGGACGAGCTCTGAGACGTATGAACTCTGCTGATTGCAATCCCTAATCCTATCACACACACTAGAAATAGCCGTGGATTGCTCCTAACGCTCCCTATGCAACTCGACACAGCCTAAGAAACTAGCTAGCCCTAGAGATAGAAAAATAAAGCATACCTTGCCTCAGAGAAATTCCCCAAAGGAAAAGGCAGCCCCCACATATAATGACTGTGAGTAAAGATGAAAATTACAAACACAGAGATGAAATAGATTTAGCAAAGTGAGGCCCGACTTACTGAACAGACAGAGGATAGGAAAGGTAACTTTGCGGTCAGCACAAAAACCTACAAAAAGACCACGCAGAGGGCGCAAAAAGACCCTCTGCACCGACTCACGGTGCGGAGGCACTCCCTCTGCGTCCCAGAGCTTCCAGCAAGCAAGACAAAAATCAAAATAGCAAGCTGGACAGAAAAATAGCAAACCAGAGAAAAACAAGCAGGAACTTAGCTTCAGCTGGGAAGACAGGTCACAAGAACGATCCAGGAGAGAACTAAACCAATACTGGAACATTGACCGGTGGCATGGAGCAATGATCTAGGTGGAGTTAAATAGAGCAGCCAGCTAACGAATTAACCTAGTCACCTGTAGAAGGAAACTCAGAAGCCGCAGCTCCACTCACACCCACCAGAGGAAGCCCATGGACAGAACCAGCCGAAGTACCATTCATGACCACAGGAGGGAGCTTGACAACAGAATTCACAACAAGGGAGATGACGATTTTAACCTGCTGAATGGAATCACCAGAGGATCGAGGTCTCAGGGCAAAAAACAGTTTACAGTTGTTTTTAAAACTCAAAAATTTGGACCTGTCACCAAAAAACAAATCAGGAGTAGGAATCTTCGGCTCTAAAACAGGAGTCTGAACAATATAATCAGAAATACCCTGTACCCTAGCAGCAAGCTGGTCTACACGAGAAGCTAATTCCTGAACATCAATGCTAGCACAAGACTCCTCAGCCACCCAGAGATAAAGAGGGAAGAGAAGACAAAGCAGACTGTAGAAAAAAAAATGGCTCAACACGTTTCTTCCCTTCTTCTGAGATGCATTTAACTCATTATAGGCCAGTTGTACTGTAATGATCCGGTGACCTTGGAGCCGCATGAAACTTCCAGGCAGAGTCTTTGGCTTAGGTGCCTCCTTCTGGGTATCCGAGTTCCACCAACGTCAGGTGTCCTTGGTAGTGCTTTGTGGCATGGGTACTTCCTGCTTAGTAACCGGGTTCCAGTACTGTCAGCTGGTCCTCGGTCGTGCCATTCGCTCTTCTACCTTCGGGTAGCCATCCGGGTTCCAGTACCGTCAGCTGGTTCTCGGCAGTGTCTTTGGCTCTTGTACCTTCTGCTCCCCATCCTGGTTCCAGCACCGTCAGCTGGTTCCGGGCAGAGCCTTTGGCTTAGGTGCCTCCTTCTGGTATCCGAGTTCCACCAACGTCAGGTGGTCCTTGGTGGTGCTTTGTGGCACGGGTACCTCCTGCTTAGTAACCGGGTTCCAGTACCGTCAGCTGGTCCTTGGTAGTTCCATTGGCTCTTGTACCTTGGGCAACGCATCCGGGTTCCAGTACCTTCAGCTGACTCTTGGCAGTGCCTTTGGCACGGGTACTCCCTCCTGCCCAGCCTGGTTCCAGCATGCCAGCTGTTTTCGGGTAGTTTCAATCTCACTTAGACTCCAAAACGTTGTATTGTTGTGTTGTGGTCGGGTTAGCCGACTCCATGGTGCCGGCAGTTTAGGTGCTTCCTATGTGGGCTGCTGGAAGTGGCAATCAAGGCTGGTTCAGTAGTGCCAATAGGACAAGCTCCCCCTGTAGGACTGTGGGTGTTCGGTAACTGAGGCCGGCTCGTGGCCTAGCAATTTTTTCTTTTCCTGTGGACCTTCTGCTGCCTGAGTTCCAGCACCATTAGCTGGTTCTTGGGAAGACAATCTTGACTAGGTCCCCCTGGTTCCAGCACCTTCAGCTGGTTCCAGCCCCGTCAGCTGGTTCTCGGCAGAGCCTTTGGCTTATGTACCTCCTTCTGGGTATCCGAGTTCCACCAACGTCAGGTGGTAATGGTAGTGCTTTGTGGCATGGGTACTGTTATGATCCAGTGACCTTGGAGCCGCATGAAACTTTCTCTGGAGTAGGTGGTAACTGTACTGACCACAAATCCTGAACTAACACCGCAACTAGAAGTAGCCGTGGGGTGTGCCTAACAAACCCTAGACACCTCGACACAGCCGGAGGACTAAATACCCCTATAGATGAAAATAGGAATTCTACCTTGCCTCAGAGCAGAACCCCAAAGGATAGGCAGCTGTTGTGAATTCTGTGGCAGAGCTCCCTCCTGTGGTCACAAGTGGTACTTCGGCTGATTCTCTCTGTGAGCTTCCGTTAGTGGAGGAGAGTGGTACTGCGGCTTCTGAGTTTCCTTCCTCAGGTGATGTGGTGAAGTCGTTAGGCGCTGCTCTATTTAACTCCACCTGGTGCTTTGATCCTGGCCTCCAGTCAATGTTCTAGTATTGGACCTGTTTCCTCCTGGATCGTTCCTGTGGCCTGCTGCTCTGCATAGCTAAGTTCTGCTTTGCTATTTTGTTTGCTGTTTTTTTCTGTCCAGCTTGTCTATTTGCTTTCCCTTGCTAGCTGGAAGCTCTGGGACGCAGAGGGTGTACCTCCGTGCCGTTAGTTCGGTACGGAGGGTCTTTTTGCCCCCTTTGCGTGGTTGTTAGTAGGGTTTTGTGTTGACCGCAAAGTTACCTTTCCTATCCTCGCTCTGTTTAGTAATTCGGGCCTCACTTTGCTAAATCTATTTCATCTCTACGTTTGTCTTTTCATCTAACTCACAGTCATTATATGTGGGGGCTGCCTTTTCCTTTGGGGTATTTCTCTGAGGCAAGGTAGGCTTATTTTCTATCTTCAGGCTAGCTAGTTTCTCAGGCTGTGCCGAGTTGCATAGGGAGCGTTAGGCGCAATCCACGGCTGCCTCTATTGTGGTTTGAGAGGATTAGGGATTGCGGTCAGCAGAGTTCCCACGTCTCAGAGCTCGTTCTATGTTTTTTGGGTTATTGTCAGATCACTGTATGTGCTCTGACTTTTATGTCCATTGTGGTACTGAATTATCTCTTAATAACAGTACTGGAGGCCAGAAGTACTAATGATTCTCAATAGAGGGAAAAAAGAAGTTCTGAGACCATTTTTTTTCTCTGCACTGTGTTTTGCCTTTTTTTTCCCCTAGACATTTGGGTGGTTCAGTACACAGGTGTAGCGATGGACATTAAAGGTCTGTCTTCATGTGTGGATCAGCTCTCAGCAAGAGTACATTAGATTCAAGACACTATTGATCAGAAATCTATGTTAGAACCAAGAATTCCTATTCCTGATTTGTTTTTTGGAGATAGAAATAAATTTCTGAGTTTCAAAAATAATTGTAAACTATTTCTGGCCTTGAAACCTCGCTCCTCTGGTGACTCAGTTCAACAAATTTTGATCATTATTTCTTTTTTACGTGGCGACCCTCAGGACTGGGCATTTTCTCTTGCGCCAGGAGATCCTGCATTAAGTAATATCGATGCGTTTTTCCTGGCGCTCGGATTGCTGTACAATGAACCTAATTCAGTGGATCAGGCAGAGAAGAATTTGCTGGCTCTGTGTCAGGCTCAGGATGATATAGAGGTATATTGTCAGAAATTTAGAAAGTGGTCCGTACTCACTCAGTGGAATGAAGGTGCGCTCGCAGCTATTTTCAGAAAGGGTCTCTCTGAAGCCCTTAAGGATGTCATGGTGGGATTTCCTGTACCTGCTGGTTTAAATGAGTCTATGTCTTTGGCTATTCAGATCGGTCGACGCTTGCGTGAGCGTAAATCTGTGCACCATTTGGCGGTATTACCTGAGCTTAAACCTGAGCCTATGCAGTGCGATAGGACTTTGACCAGAGTTGAACGGCAAGAACACAGACGTCTGAATGGGCTGTGTTTCTACTGTGGTGATTCCACTCATGCTATCTCTTATTGTCCTAAGCGCACTAAGCGGTTCGCTAGGTCTGCCACCATTGGTACGGTACAGTCAAAATTTCTTTTGTCCGTTACCTTGATCTGCTCTTTGTCATCGTATTCTGTCATGGCATTTGTGGATTCAGGCGCTGCCCTGAATTTGATGGACTTGGAGTATGCTAGGCGTTGTGGGTTTTTCTTGGAGCCCTTGCAGTGTCCTATTCCATTGAGAGGAATTGATGCTACGCCTTTGGCCAAGAATAAGCCTCAGTACTGGACCCAGCTGACCATGTGCATGGCTCCTGCACATCAGGAGGTTATTCGCTTTCTGGTGTTGCATAATCTGCATGATGTGGTCGTGTTGGGGTTGCCATGGCTACAAGTCCATAATCCAGTATTAGATTGGAAATCCATGTCTGTGTCCAGCTGGGGTTGTCAGGGGGTACATGGTGATGTCCCATTTCTGACTATTTCGTCATCCACCCCTTCTGAGGTTCCAGAGTTCTTGTCTGATTACCGGGATGTATTTGATGAGCCCAAGTCCGATACCCTACCTCCGCATAGGGATTGTGATTGTGCTATCGATTTGATTCCTGGTAGTAAATTCCCAATAGGTCGACTGTTTAATTTGTCTGTGCCTGAGCACGCCGCTATGCGGAGTTATGTGAAGGAGTCCTTGGAGAAGGGGCATATTCGCCCATCATCGTCGCCATTAGGAGCAGGGTTCTTTTTTGTAGCCAAGAAGGATGGTTCGCTGAGACCTTGTATAGATTACCGCTTTCTAAATAAGATCACGGTAAAATTTCAGTACCCGTTGCCGTTGTTATCTGAATTCACCAAGATAGATCTTCGTGGTGCGTATAATCTTGTGCGTATTAAGCGAGGCGATGAATGGAAAACTGCATTTAATACGCCCGAGGGCCATTTTGAGTATCTAGTAATGCCATTCGGACTTGCCAATGCTCCATCAGTGTTTCAGTCCTTTATGCATGACATCTTCCGAGAGTACCTGGATAAATTCCTGATTGTGTACTTGGATGACATTTTGATCTTCTCGGATGATTGGGAATCTCATGTGAAGCAGGTCAGAACGGTGTTTCAGGTCCTGCGTGCTAATTCTTTGTTTGTGAAGGGATCAAAGTGTCTCTTTGGTGTTCAGAAGGTTTCATTTTTGGGGTTCATCTTTTCCCCTTCTACCATCGAGATGGACCCTGTTAAGGTCCAAGCCATCCATGATTGGACTCAGCCGACATCTCTGAAAAGTCTGCAAAAGTTCCTGGGCTTTGCTAATTTTTATCGTCGCTTCATCTGCAATTTTTCTAGTATTGCTAAACCATTGACCGATTTGACCAAGAAGGGTGCTGATGTGGTCAATTGGTCTTCTGCTGCTGTGGAGGCTTTTCAAGAGTTGAAGCGTCGTTTTTCTTCTGCCCCTGTGTTGTGTCAACCAGATGTTTCGCTTCCATTCCAGGTCGAGGTTGATGCTTCTGAGATTGGAGCAGGGGCTGTTTTGTCGCAGAGAAGTTCTGATTGCTCGGTGATGAAACCATGCGCCTTCTTTTCTAGGAAGTTTTCGCCTGCTGAGCGAAATTATGATGTGGGCAATCGAGAGTTGCTGGCCATGAAGTGGGCATTCGAGGAGTGGCGTCATTGGCTTGAAGGAGCTAAGCATCGCGTGGTGGTCTTGACTGATCATAAGAACTTGACTTATCTCGAGTCTGCCAAGCGGTTGAATCCCAGACAGGCTCGTTGGTCGCTGTTTTTTGCCCGTTTTGACTTTGTGGTTTCGTACCTTCCGGGCTCTAAAAATGTGAAGGCGGATGCTCTGTCTAGGAGTTTTGTGCCCGACTCTCCGGGTTTATCTGAGCCGGCGGGTATCCTCAAAGAGGGAGTAATTGTGTCTGCCATCTCCCCTGATTTGCGGCGGGTACTGCAAAAATTTCAGGCTAATAAACCTGATCGTTGCCCAGCGGAGAAACTGTTTGTCCCTGATAGGTGGACGAATAAAGTTATCTCTGAGGTTCATTGTTCGGTGTTGGCTGGTCATCCTGGAATCTTTGGTACCAGAGTTGGTGGCTAGATCCTTTTGGTGGCCATCTCTATCGCGGGATGTGCGTTCTTTTGTGCAGTCCTGTGGGATTTGTGCTCGGGCTAAGCCCTGCTGTTCTCGTGCCAATGGGTTGCTTTTGCCCTTGCCGGTCCCGAAGAGGCCTTGGACACATATCTCTATGGATTTTATTTCAGATCTTCCCGTCTCTCAAAAGGTGTCAGTCATTTGGGTGGTCTGTGATCGCTTCTCTAAGATGGTCCATTTGGTACCCTTGTCTAAATTACCTTCCTCCTCTGATTTGGTGCCATTGTTCTTCCAGCATGTGGTTCGTTTACATGGCATTCCAGAGAATATCGTTTCTGACAGAGGTTCCCAGTTTGTTTCGAGGTTTTGGCGAGCCTTTTGTGGTAGGATGGGCATTGACTTGTCTTTTTCCTCGGCTTTCCATCCTCAGACAAATGGCCAGACCGAACGAACCAACCAGACCTTGGAAACATATCTGAGATGCTTTGTTTCTGCTGATCAGGATGACTGGGTGTCCTTTTTGCCTTTGGCTGAGTTCGCCCTTAATAATCGGGCCAGCTTGGCTACCTTGGTCTCGCCGTTTTTCTGCAACTCTGGGTTCCATCCTCGTTTCTCTTCAGGGCAGGTTGAGTCTTCGGACTGTCCTGGTGTGGATACTGTGGTGGACAGGTTGCAGCAGATTTGGACTCATGTAGTGAACAATTTGACCTTGTCCCAGGAGAAGGGTCAACGTTTCGCTAATCGCAGACGCTGCGTGGGTCCCCGACTTCGTGTTGGGGATTTGGTTTTGTTATCTTCTCGTCATATTCCTATGAAGGTTTCCTCTCCTAAGTTTAAACCTCGTTTCATTGGTCCATATAGGATTTCTGAGGTTCTTAATCCTGTGTCTTTTCGTCTGACCCTTCCAGATTCTTTTTCCATACATAACGTATTCCATAGGTCATTGTTGCGGAGATACGTGGCACCTATGGTTCCATCTGTTGATCCTCCTGCCCCGGTTTTTGTGGAGGGGGAGTTGGAGTATATTGTGGAGAAGATTTTGGATTCTCGTCTTTCAAGACGGAAACTCCAGTATCTGGTTAAGTGGAAGGGTTATGCTCAGGAAGATAATTCCTGGGTCTTTGCCTCCGATGTCCATGCTCCTGATCTTGTTTGTGCCTTTCATATGGCTCATCCTGGTCGTCCCGGGGGCTCTGGTGAGGGTTTGGTGACCCCTCCTCAAGGGGGGGGGGTACTGTTGTGAATTCTGTGGCAGAGCTCCCTCCTGTGGTCACAAGTGGTACTTCGGCTGATTCTCTCTGTGAGCTTCCGTTAGTGGAGGAGAGTGGTACTGCGGCTTCTGAGTTTCCTTCCTCAGGTGATGTGGTGAAGTCGTTAGGTGCTGCTCTATTTAACTCCACCTGGTGCTTTAATCCTGGCCTCCAGTCAATGTTCTAGTATTGGAACTGTTTCCTCCTGGATCGTTCCTGTGGCCTGCTGCTCTGCATAGCTAAGTTCTGCTTTGCTATTTTGTTTGCTGTTTTTTTCTGTCCAGCTTATCTATTTGCTTTTCCTTGCTAGCTGGAAGCTCTGGGACGCAGAGGGTGTACCTCCATGCCGTTAGTTCGGTACGGAGGGTCTTTTTGCCCCCTTTGCGTGGTTGTTAGTAGGGTTTTGTGTTGACCGCAAAGTTACCTTTCCTATCCTCGCTCTGTTTAGTAAGTCGGGCCTCACTTTGCTAAATCTATTTCATCTCTACGTTTGTCTTTTCATCTAACTCACAGTCATTATATGTGGGGGCTGCCTTTTCCTTTGGGGTATTTCTCTGAGGCAAGGTAGGCTTATTTTCTATCTTCAGGCTAGCTAGTTTCTCAGGCTGTGCCGAGTTGCATAGGGAGCGTTAGACGCAATCCACGGCTGCCTCTATTGTGGTTTGAGAGGATTAGGGATTGCGGTCAGCAGAGTTCCCACGTCTCAGAGCTCGTTCTATGTTTTTTGGGTTATTGTCAGATCACTGTATGTGCTCTGACTTTTATGTCCATTGTGGTACTGAATTATCTCATCATAACAGGCAGCCCCCCACGAATATTGACTGTGAGTAGGAGAGGAAAGACACACGCAGGCAGAAAACAGGATTTAGCAAAAGAGGCCACTCTAGCTAAAATAGGAAAGGATAGGACAGAATACTAAGCGGTCAGTATTAAAACCCTTCTAACTAAAAACGTGGAACGTATATCTGCAACTCCTGAGAATCCAACTAGACTGAGTAAATACTGACACAATCTAAGCTGGACAAGAAAAAACCAATGAATAGCACTGAATTATAAAGCACACAGCATGTGTGCCACAGAAACAAAACCAGACACTTATCTTTGCAGATATGGCAGCAAGGCAGGAGGAACCAGATAGAGGTCCAACACCTCCCAGAAACCATGATCAACTGGCAAGGACTAATGAATCCTGCACACCTAAATACCCCAGTCAGAACTGCAATCAGCAGATACACCTGACCAGGACTGCAACCCAGGGACAACTGCATTACCACCTACAACCCCCGTAGGGAGCCCAAAGGCAGAATTCACAACAGGCGACTTCACAGGCACAGGGCCCATCATAGTACGCAAAAGTGTCGCTGCCGGTGGGAGGCGCCCCTGCCGTGCAAACACACCGCCGTACTTTGACGGGCCCTGTGCCAGTGCCAATCCGAACGAGTGGGCCCCCCCCTGCTTGCTCAGGATCACAGCACTTGCAAAGTTGAAATACTTACCTCTCCCATCTCCACTGCCGTGACGTGGTCCTAGTTTCCTGGGCCCACTAAATACTTGAACCAGCCCTACCCCCCACAACTTTAGCCAAATGACCCCCAATATCCAATGCCTAACTATTATTATAAGGTAAATTAAGATTGACAAGCTTCAGTAACAAGAATGGATGTTTTTACCATTAAAATGGGCACTGTAGGTGTTTTCCTGGCCTCCACTCACTGCCGACTATGCTTCCCCATTGACTTGCATTGGGTTTCATGTTTTGGTCGATCCCCGACTTTTTGTCATAATCGGCCGATTGCACTCGACTCAACTTTTGAGATAGTCGGGTTTCGCGAAACCCGACTCGACCCTAAAAAAAGTAAAAGTCGCTCAACCCTAGCGGCAATAACACAATCCTGCTCCTCCTGTTGTCCCTGGGCTCTAACACCGCCAGTTGGTGCCTGGAAGTGCTGTCCGCACACAGCCAAACATTCGCTCATGTGTTAGTGGGGTTCAGTAACGCCAGCTGCTCCCCTGCTGTGTATGCAGCAATAACACAAGTCTGCTCCTCCTGCTGTCCCTGGGCTCTAACACCACCAATTGGTGCCCGGAAGTGCTGTCCGCACAGAGCCAAACACTCGCTCATGTGTTAGTGGGGTTCAGTAACGCCAGCTGCTCTCCTGCTGTGTGTGAGGCAATAACACAAATCTGCTCCTCCTGCTGTCCCTGGGTTCCAACACTGCCAATTGCTGCCTGGAAGTGCTGTCTGCACAGTTAACACTTGCTGCCGTGTTATTGGGGTTCAGTAACGTCAGCTGATCCCCAGCTGTGTATGCGGCAATAACACAAATCTGCTCCTCCTGCTGTCCCTGGGCTCTAACACCGCCAGTTGGTGCCCAGAAGTGCTGTCCGCACAGAGCCAAACACTCGCTCATGTGTTTGTGGGGTTCAGTAACGCCAGCTGCTCCCCTGCTGTGTATGCGGCAATAACACAAGTCTGCTCCTCCTGCTGTCCCTGAGCTCTAACACCGCCAGTTGGTGCCCGGAAGTGCTGTCTGCACAGAGAAAAACACTCGCTCATGTGTTAGTGGGGTTCAGTAACGCCAACTGCTCCCCTGCTGTGTGTGCGGCAATAACTCAAGTCTGCTCCTCCTGCTGTCCCTGGGCTCTAACACCGCCAGTTGGTGCCCGGAAGTGCTCTCCACACAGAACCAAACACTTGCTCAAGTGTTAGTGGGGTTCAGTAATGCCAGCTTCTCCCCTGCTGTGTATGCATAAATAACACAAGTCTGCTCCTCCTGCTATCCCTGGCCTCTAACACCGCCAGTTGGTGCCCGGAAGTGCTGTCTGCACAGAGAAAAACACTCTCTCATGTGTTAGTGGGGCTCAGTAACGCCAGCTGCTCCCCTGCTGTGTGTGCGGCAATAACACAAGTCTGCTCCTCCTGCTGTCCCTGGGCTCTAACACTGCCAGTTGGTGCCCGGAAGTGCTGTCTGCACAGAGAAAAACACTCGCTCATGTGTTAATGGGGTTCAGGAACTCCAGCTGCTCCCCTGCTGTGTATGCGGCAATAACACAAGCCTGCTCCTCCTGCTGTCCCTGGGCTCTAACACCGCCAGTTCCTGCCCGGAAGTGCTGTCTGCACAGAGAAAAACACTCGCTCATGTGTTAGTGGGGTTCAGTAACGCCAACTGCTCCCCTGCTGTGTGTGCGTCAATAACACAAGTCTGCTCCTCCTGCTGTCCCTGGGCTCTAACACCGCCAGTTGGTGCCCGGAAGTGCTGTCCGCACAGAGCCAAACACTCGCTCATGTGTTAGTGGGGTTCAGTAACGCCAGCTGCTCCCCTGCTGTGTGTGCGGCAACAACACAAGTCTGCTCCTCCTGCTGTTCCTGGGTTCCAACACTGCCAATTGCTGCCCGGCAGTGCTGTCTGCACAGTCAACACTTGCTGCCATGTTATTGGGGTTCAGTAACGTCAGCTGATCCCCAGCTGTGTATCCGGCAAATTCGCCTGCTACCTCCAGAGTAAGACGATAACAGATATTAAGCTTGCTCCAATTAGGCCTCGGCCTACACTATGCTTTTAGCATTGACCCTGGGCTCCAACAAAGCCAGTTGCTGCCCGATAGTGCTGTATGCACAGTCAACACTTGCTGCCGTGTTATTGGGGTTCAGTAACGTCAGCTGATCCCCAGCTGTGTATCCGGCAATTTCGTCTGCTCCCTCCACACTGACACTATAATAGCAATTAAATAGAACCTGTCCCCCCCCCCACCAGGCGTTTCTAACTGAAAGAGCCACCTTGTGCACCACTAATGCTGCCCAAAGAGCAGGTGGCTCTTTTAGTTATGCTCCTTGCAGACGCTGCACATAACACTTATAAAATATGTGTCCCCTCATACCGTGAAACCGTCCCGGAGGTGGGACTTTCCTTCGTAATGAGACGCAGCACAGCCGGCATTCATACCCCCTTGGTGCCGGGCGCCGCCTCCTCAGCGTTGATTGAATCTGTCATGGAGCCTGCGCTGTAATGTTTAACCTTGGGCATGTACAGTTAGCGCTGCCCGTCTTCTGACATCATTTGATGTCAGGATGACTGCGCCTCTGCGGCCGCGTTGCCTGAGATCCCGCCCTGCAGTGTCTTCTGATTTACTCACTGTGGGGCTGGGATTCATGGGCATGCGCAGTGCATATCTTTGCCTCTCACTCATCTCCTTCTGACTTCCTCAGACTGTGCGGCGTCACGGTCGTGGCATGTGATTAGGGATCAGCTGACCCCGCACAGTCTGAAGAAGGCGGAAGGAGATGAGTGAGAGGCGAAGATATGCACTGCGCAAGGCCATGAATCCCAGCCCCGCAGTGTCTTCTGATTTATTCACACTGCGGGGCTGGGATTCATGGGCATGTGCAGTGCATATCTTCGCCTCTCACTCATCTCCTTCTGCCTTCCTCAGACTGTGCGGCGTCACGGCCGTGGCATGTGATTATTAGGGATCAGCTGACGCCGCACACTCTGAAGAAGGCGGATAGAGGAGTGAGAGGCGAAAATATGCACTGCGCATGCCCATGAATTCCAGCCCCACAGTGTGACTAAATCAGAAGACACTGCGGGGCGGGATCTCGGGCAGTGCGGCCGCACAGGTACAGTCAGCCTGACACCAAATGATGTCAGAAGACGGGCAGCGCTAACTGCGCATGGCCAAGGTTTAACATAACAGCGCGGGCTCCGTGACAGATTCAAACAACGCTGAGGAGGCAGCACCCCACGCCAAGTGGGTATGAATGCCGGCTGTGCTGTGTCTCATTACGAAGGAAAGTCTCACCTCCAGGACGGTTTCATGGTATCAGGGGACACATTTATAAGTGTTTAGTTCAGCGTGTGCAAGGAGCATAATTAAAAGAGCCACCTTTTCCTTGTGCAGCATTAGTGCTGCACAAGTTGGCTCTTTCAGTTGAAAACGCCTGGGGGGTTAAAGGTTCCCTTTCAACTTGCTCCAATTAGGCCTCAGCCTACACTCTGTTTGTCATATAATCCCTGGGATCCAACACCGCCAGTTGCTGCTCAGAAGTGTCTTTGGCACGGGTACTCCCTCCTGCCCAGCCTGGTTCCAGCACGCCAGCTGTTTCCGGGTAGTGTGAAGGTCACTTTGCCTCCAATGCGTTGTCCTGTCGTGTTGCGGTCGGGTTAGCCGACTCCTATGGTGCCAGCAGTTTAGGAGCTTCCTATGTGGGCTGCGGGAAGTGGCGATCAAGGCTGGTTCCATAGTGCCAATAGGACAAGCTCCCCCTGTAGGACTGTGGGTTTTCGGTAACTGCGGCCGGCTCGCGGCCTAGCAATTTTTATTTTTCCTGTGGACCTTCTGCTGCCTGAGTTCCAGCACCGTTAGCTGGTTCTTGGGAAGACAATCTTGACTAGGTCCCCCTGGTTCCAGCACCGTCAGCTGGTTCCAGGCAGAGTCTTTGGCTTAGGTGCCTCCTTCTGGGTATCCGAGTTCCACCAACGTCAGGTGGTCCTTGGTAGTGCTTTGTGGCACGGGTACTTCCTGCTTAGTAACCGGGTTCCAGTACTGTCAGCTGGTCCTCGGTCGTGCCATTGGCTCTTCTACCTTCGGGTAGCCATCCGGGTTCCAGTACCGTCAGCTGGTTCTCGGCAGTGTCTTTGGCTCTTGTACCTTCTGCTCCCCATCCTGGTTCCAGCACCGTCAGCTGGTTCTGGGCAGAGCCTTTGTCTTAGGTGCCTCCTTCTGGGTATCCGAGTTCCACCAATGTCAGGTGGTCCTTGGTGGTGCTTTGTGGCACGGGTACCTCCTGCTTAGTAACCGGGTTCCAGTACCGTCAGCTGGTCCTCGGTAGTTCCATTGGCTCTTGTACCTTGGGCAACGCATCCGGGTTCCAGTACCTTCAGCTGACTCTTGGCAGTGCCTTTGGCACAGGTACTCCCTCCTGCCCAGCCTGGTTCCAGCATGCCAGCTGTTTTCGGGTAGTGTCAATCTCACTTAGACTCCAAAATGTTGTCCTGTCGTGTAGTGGTCGGGTTAGCCGACTCCATTGTGCCGGCAGCTTAGGTGCTTCCTATGTGGGCTGCTGGAAGTGGCAATCAAGGCTGGTTCAGTAGTGCCAATAGGACAAGCTCCCCCTGTAGGACTGTGGGTGTTCGGTAACTGAGGCCGGCTCGCGGCCTAGCAATTTTTTCTTTTCCTGTGGACCTTCTGCTGCCTATCTGAGTTCCAGCACCATTAGCTGGTTCTTGGGAAGACAATCTTGACTAGGTCCCCCTGGTTCCAGCTGGTTCTCGGCAGTGTCTTTTGCTCTTGTACCTTCTGCTCCCCATCCTGGTTCCAGCACCGTCAGCTGGTTCCGGGCAGAGCCTTTGGCTTATGTACCTCCTTCTGGGTATCCGAGTTCCACCAACGTCAGGTGGTAATGGTAGTGCTTTGTGGCATGGGTACTGTTATGATCCAGTGACCTTGGAGCCGCATGAAACTTTCTCTGGAGTAGGTGGTAACTGTACTGACCGCAAATCCTGAACTAACACAGCAACTAGAAGTAGCCGTGGGGTGTGCCTAACAAACCCTAGACACCTCGACACAGCCGGAGGACTAAATACCCCTATAGATGAAAATAGGAATTCTACCTTGCCTCAGAGCAGAACCCCAAAGGATAGGCAGCCCCCCACGAATATTGACTGTGAGTAGGAGAGGAAAGACACACGCAGGCAGAAAACAGGATTTAGCAAAAGAGGCCACTCTAGCTAAAATAGGAAAGGATAGGACAGAATACTAAGTGTTATGAACAGGTGATTCAGAACCACAATGGACCTAGTGGTTAAGAGCACACAAAGTGACCTGATAGTTACTAACATAGGACGAGCTCTGAGACGTGGGAACTCTGCTGACCGCAATCCTTAATCCTATCAAACCACACTAGAGGTAGCCGTGGATTGCGCCTAACGCTCCCTATGCAACTCGGCACAGCCTGAGAAACTAGCTAGCCCTGAAGATAGAAAAATAAGCCTACCTTGCCTCAGAGAAATTCCCCAAAGGAAAAGGCAGCCCCCCACATATAATGACTGTGAGTAAAGATGAAAATACAAACACAGAGATGAAAGAGATTTTAGCAAAGTGAGACCCGACTTACTGAATAGACCGAGGATAGTAAAGATAGCTTTGCGGTCAGCACAAAAACCTACAAACAACCACGCAGAGGGGCAAAAAGACCCTCCGCACCGACTAACGGTACGGAGGTGCTCCCTCTGCGTCTCAGAGCTTCCAGCAAGCAAGAAAAACCAATATAGCAAGCTGGACCGAAAATATAGCAAACAAAAGTAACACAAGCAAAACTTAGCTTATGCAGGGCAGACAGGCCACAAGAACGATCCAGGAGAAAGCAAGACCAATACTGGAACATTGACTGGAGGCCAGGAACAAAGAACTAGGTGGAGTTAAATAGAGCAGCACCTAACGACTTAACCTCGTCACCTGAGGAAGGAAACTCAGAAGCCGCGGCCCCACTCACATCCACCAGAGGAAGCTCATAGACAGAACCAGCCGAAGTACCACTCATGACCACAGGAGGGAGGGAATTCACAACAACTAAGCGGTCAGTATTAAAACCCTTCCAAAAATATCCACAGCAGAAAATACAAAAAATTCCACCATCTAACTAAAGACGTGGAACGTATATCTGCAACTCCTGAGAATCCAACTAGACTGAGTAAATACTGACACAATCTAAGCTGGACAAGAAAAAACCAATGAATAGCACTGAATTATAAAGCACACAGCATGTGTGCCACAGAAACAAAACCAGACACTTATCTTTGCAGATTTGGCAGCAAGGCAGGAGGAACCAGATAGAGGTCCAACACCTCCCAGAAACCATTGACAACTGGCAAGGACTAATGAATCCTGCACACCTAAATACCCCAGTCAGAACTGCAATCAGCAGATACACCTGACCAGGACTGCAACCCAGGGACAACTGCATTACCACCTACAACCACCGGAGGGAGCCCTGTTATGACCTGGTGGTTAGGAGCACCCGACCTGATAGTTAAACTCATACAGGACGAGCTCTGGGATGTGGGAGCTCTGCTGACCGCAAGCCCTAATCCTATCGCACACACTAGAAATAGCCGTGGAGCGCTCCTGACGCTCCCTAGGCGCCTCGTGACAGCCTAAGGGCTAGCTAGCCCTAGAGAAGAAAATAAAGCCTACCTTGCCTCAGAGAAATTCCCCAAAGGAATAGGCAGCCCCCCACATGTAATGACTGTGAGTAAAGATGAAAGTCACAAACGCAGAAATGAGATAGGTTTCAGCAAAGGGAGGCACGACTTACTAAAAAGACAGAGGATAGGAAAGGAATCTTTGCGGTCAGCACAAAAACCTACAAAAGACCACGCAGAGTGTGCAAAAGGGTCCTCCGCACCGACTCACGGTGCGGGGGTGCCACCCTGCATCCCAGAGCTTCCAGCTAGCAAGACAAAATCAAGATAACCAGCTGGACAAAGAAACAAGAACAATAATAACAATCAGGAACTTAGCTTCTGCAGGAGAAGACAGGACACCAGACAGATCCAGGAGCGAACTGAACCAATGCTAAAACATTGACAGCTGGCATGGAGAAACGATCTGAGTGGAGTTAAATAGAGAAGCCAACCAAAGGATAAACCACGTCACCTGTGTAAGGAACCTCAGAAGCAGCAGCTCCACTCACAGCCACCAGAGGGAGCACACGGACCGAACTCACCGAAGTACCATTCATGACCACAGGAGGGAGCTCGACAACAGAATTCACAACAGAGCCCAAAGGCAGAATTCACAACAGGGTACCTCCTGCTTAGTAACCAAGTTCCAGTACCGTCAGCTGGTCCTCAGTCGTTCCATTGGCTCTTGCACCTTGCGCAACGCATCCGGGTTCCAGTACCATCACCTGGTTCTCGGTAGTGTCTTTGGCACGTTTACTCCCTCCTGCCCAGCCTTTTTCCAGCACGCCAGCATTTTCCGGGTAGTGTCAAGGTCACTTAGACTCCAAAACGTTGTCCTGTCGTGTTGCGGTCGGGTTAGCTGACTCCATGGTGCCTGCAGCTTAGGTGCTTCCTATGTGGGCTGCGGGAAGTGGCAATCAAGGCTGGTTCCATAGTGCCAATAGGACAAGCTCCCCTGTAGGACTGTGGGTTTTCGGTAACTGCGGCCGGCTTGCGGCCTAGCACTTTTTTCTTTTTCTTGGGAACCTTCTGCTGCCTATCTGAATTCCAGCACTGTTAGCTGGTTCTTGGGAAGACAATCTTGACTAGGTCCCCCTGGTTCCAGCACCGTCAGCTGGTTCTGGGCAGAGCCTTTGGCTTAGGTACCTCCTTCTGGGTATCCGAGTTCCACCAACGTCAGGTGGTCCTTGGTAGTGCTTTGTGGCACAGGTACCTCCTGTTTAGTAACTGGTTTCCAGTACTGTCAGCTGGTCCTCGGTCATGCCATTGGCTCTTCTACATTCGGGTAGCCATCCGGGTTCCAGTACCGTCAGCTGGTTCTCGGCAGTTCCTCAGCCTTCTTGTACCTTCTGCTACATTTCCAAGTTCAAGACCCTAAAGATGAAGTCCGAGAAGGAGAAGAACAAGAAGCTGCAGAACAAAAAGCAGAAGAACATTAACCATAAGACTGAAAATCAGAGCAAAAGATATTATCTAAATTATAAGCAGAAGAAGACTAAGCAGTGTATGGGGGTGAGTCCGTTCCTCCTCGTGGTGCCCCTGGAAAAAACCTGCTGCTGCAGGCCAAATTGAACGCGGACAAATCCTGTTGTAAATCTTTTGTGACAGGCAGAACGGAAGGTCTAATCTTCAAACTTTTATAGATAACAACTACAAGAATGCCTGTCACAAATAAGAATATGATGAAGAAGAAGATGAAGAAGTAGAATATGAAGAAGAATGAGAGTTGAATGAGAATATGAAGAATTTAAACAAAAAGAATAACACAGGTCAACAAAAAAAATTTTTTTTTCTGGTGTCCAAAATATTTTAATGAATTTGGGGTATTTTTGGGGTGCTGATTCTGAATATGCTATCAGTTTTGCCAGATTGGCTCAAGTTTTTGAGATTTTTGGTATCTTATTTATAGCACTTGTTGGTAAATGCGACGCATCATCTCATTAATTTCTTTGGATTAGTGTTGTGAATTCTGTGGCTGAGTTCACTTCTGTGGTCACAAGTGGTATTGCAGTCTCTGGGCTTCCTCCCTCAGGTGTTTTGGTGAGCTCGTTGGCTGCCTTGCTATTTAGCTCCACCTGAGTCTGTCTTCCTTGCTCCTTGTCAATGTTCCAGTGTTGGATCTGAGCTACTGCATCTTTCCTTGGGCCTGCTGCTCTGCTAGATAAGTGCTTCTAGTTTGTTTTCTGTTTTTTCTGTCCAGCTTGCTATTAACTTTTGCTGGAAGCTCTGAGAAGCAAAGGGGTGCACCGCCGTGCTGTTAGTTCGGCACGGTGGGTCTTTTTGCCCCTTTGCGTGGTTTTCGTTTTAGGGTTTTTTGTAGACTGCATAGTTCTCTTTGCTATCCTCGCTCTGTCTAGAATATCGGGCCTCACTTTGCTGAATCTATTTCATTCCTACGTTTGTCTTTTCATCTTGCTAACAGTCATTATATGTGGGGGGCTGCCTATTCCTTTGGGGTATTTCTCTGAGGTAAGTCAGGCTTGTATTTCTATCTTCAGGCTAGTCAGCTCCTCAGGCAGTGCCGAGTTGCATAGGTAGTTATAGGCGCAATCCACTGCTGCTTATAGTTGTGTGAGGATAGATCAGGTACTGCAGTCTACAGAGATTCCACGTCTCAGAGCTCGTCCTATTGTTTTTGGTTATTGCCAGATCTCTGTATGTGCGCTGATTACTGCACGCTGTGTTGCCTGATTGCCAGCCATAACAGATTAGTACTTGAACTGAGCAGTTCTCAATATAGTTTTGTGTTAATTAGTGTTCTAAAAGTTTGTTCATAGCTTGATTTTTGCACTAACTTTATGTTGTTGTCTGTTTTCCAGTGAAAAGCATGAACTCATCAAGAAGAAGTTGTCTTAACGATCCAGACTCATTCTGTTACATTTGTGGTGAATACACACTGCCAATACACACTTCATCATCATCAGGTGGGGGAAGGTCAGGTAACATGGTAACCACAGGTACAGGCACATCTTCACAATGAGGGACAGGCCTTCTTGCAGATTCCATGTTAGGTTACTCCCATTTTCGTTTCTTATGCTTATTGAATCCTTGCACTTGCACTGCACAGAAATAACAGTCATCATGATGATTTTTTTGCTCTCTCCACACCATTGGAACACCAAATTTGAAGCTTTTTCTTTGTCCTTTGCTCCATTTTCGTAATAATTCGATACATGCTTTGCACACTATGTGTGGTGCCCAAAACTTGTCTTGGTCCCCAAGCATAACCCCAAAATAGGCAAAATACACTTTTTTTACGAAGTCTGTTATGTTTCTTCTATGTTTTGGCAGTGTGTATTCACCACAAATGTAACAGAATGAGTCTGGATCGTTAAGACAACTTCTTCTTGATGAGTTCATGCTTTTCACTGGAAAACAGACAACAACATAAAGTTAGTGCAAAAATCAAGCTATGAACAAACTTTTAGAACACTAATTAACACAAAACTATATTGAGAACTGCTCAGTTCAAGTACTAATCCAAAGAAATTAATGAGATGATGCGTTGCATTTACCAACAAGTGCTATAAATAAGATACCAAAAATCTCAAAAACTTGAGCCAATCTGGCAAAACAGATGACATATTCAGAATCAGCAGCCCAAAGTTACCCTAAATTCGATGAAATATCTTTGGCACCAAAAATGCTGTTGACCAGTGATAGGAAGAAGGTGAAAAAGAAGATGAATAAGGTGAAGAAGAAGTTGATGAAAAAGATGCTGCTGCTGAGGATGATGAAGAAGAAAGTGTGGGAGAAGTAAAAAAATAGGTGCAGTGCATGGAAGTAGTGAAACATAAATATCTGACAAAATATAAAAAATCTAAACATAGATACATACATATCTTTGTAACTCCGAACGTCTTAAAAAAAAATTAATTCCAGTTGATTGGGCTAAACCTCTATGCCTTTAATGTCTCCTCCACCTCCCCTGATACATTCTACGTTATTCTTTGTTGTTTTCCTTCATGTGGAGTTAACCTACAAGGAAAGAAAGGGTTTGTTTTAATTCCGATATTTTTGTCCCATTGACTTGCATTGGTATCGGGTATCGGCGATATCCGATATTTTTTCGATATCGGCCGATCCAATCTGATACCGATATTTCCGAATATCGGAAGGTATCGCTCAACACTAGCGGTAAGACATTATCTGTAACTGTGCAGTGATCTGTTATATGTTCTGTAGGGCTGGTATCTACCACTGACCATATGATGGTAATATGCATGTTGGTCTTTATATAGAGACTAGATGGTGGCCCGATTCTAACGCATCGGGTATTCTAGAATATGCATATCCACGTAGTATATTGCCCAGCCACGTAGTATATTGCCAAGCCACGTAGTATATTGTCCAGTGACGTAGTATATTGCCCAGCCACATAGTATATTGCACAGTCACGTAGTATATTGCCCAGTCACGTAGTATATTGCTCAGCCATGTAGTATATTGCCCAACCACGTAGTATATTGTCCAGCCACATAGTATATTGCCCAGCCACATAGTATATTGAACAGCCACGTAGTATATTGCCCAGCCACGTAGTATATTGCCCAGTCACGTAGTATATTGCCCAGTCACGTAGTATATTGCCCAGTGATGTAGTATATTGCCCAGCCACGTAGTATATTGCCCAGCCACGTAGTATATTGCCTAGTGATGTAGTATATTGCGCAGCCATATAGTATATTGCCCAGTTACGTAGTATATTGCGCAGCCACGTATATTGCCCAGTGACGTAGTATACAGCACAGAGCCACATAGTATATTGCACAGCGACGTAGTATACAACACAGAGCCACGTAGTATATTGGCCAGTCACGTAGTATATTGACCAGTTACGTAGTATATTGCCCAGTGACGTAGTATACAGCACAGAGCCACGTAGTATATTGCCCAGTGACATAGTATACAGCACAGAGCCACATAGTATATTGCCCAGTTACGTAGTATATTGCCCAGTGACGTAGTATACAGCACAGAGCCACGTAGTATATTGGCCAGTCACGTAGTATATTGCCCAGTGACGTAGTATACAGCACAGAGCCACGTAGTATATTGCACAGCGAAGTAGTATACAGCACAGAGCCACGTAGTATGTTGCCCAGTCACGTAGTATATTGCCCAGTTACGTAGTATATTGCCCAGTGACGTAGTACACAGCACAGAGCCATGTAGTATATTGCACAGCGAAGTAGTATACAGCACAGAGCCACGTAGTATATTGGCCAGTCACGTAGTATATTGCCCAGTTACGTAGCATATTGCCCAGTGACGTAGTATACAGCACAGAGCCACGTAGTATATTGCACAGCAAAGTAGTATACAGCACAGAGCCACGTAGTATATTGCCCAGCTACGTAGTATATTGCCCAGCCAGGTTTGTCACAGGTTAAAAAATAAACATATTCTCACCTTTCCGAGGGCCCCTTGTAGTCCACGGCAGCTTCCGGTCCCAGGGTTGGTATGAGTGCAGGACCTGTGATGACGTCGCGGTCACATGACCGTGGCGTCATGGCAGGTCTTTCTAGCGCCGGCGCGCAGGGCCTGTGATGTCGCGGTCACATGACCGTGACGTCATGGCAGGTCCTTCTCCCATATCATCTTTGCCACCAGAACCTGCAACGGAAGATGGCGGTCGGCGCGAGCGGCTCAACGAACTACAGAGGGTGAGTTGTTATGGCTGGCAATCAGGCAACACAGCGTGCAGTAATCAGCGCACATACAGAGATCTGGCAATAACCAAAAACAATAGGACGAGCTCTGAGACGTGGAATCTCTGTAGACTGCAGTACCTGATCTATCCTCACACAACTATAAGCAGCAGTGGATTGCGCCTATCAACTACCTATGCAACTCGGCACTGCCTGAGGAGCTGACTAGCCTGAAGATAGAAATACAAGCCTGACTTACCTCAGAGAAATACCCCAAAGGAATAGGCAGCCCCCCACATATAATGACTGTTAGCAAGATGAAAAGACAAACGTAGGAATGAAATAGATTCAGCAAAGTGAGGCCCGATATTCTAGACAGAGCGAGGATAGCAAAGAGAACTATGCAGTCTACAAAAAACCCTAAAACGAAAACCACGCAAAGGGGCAAAAAGACCCACCGTGCCGAACTAACAGCACGGCGGTGCACCCCTTTGCTTCTCAGAGCTTCCAGCAAAAGTTAATAGCAAGCTGGACAGAAAAAACAGAAAACAAACTAGAAGCACTTATCTAGCAGAGCAGCAGGCCCAAGGAAAGATGCAGTAGCTCAGATCCAACACTGGAACATTGACAAGGAGCAAGGAAGACAGACTCAGGTGGAGCTAAATAGCAAGGCAGCCAACGAGCTCACCAAAACACCTGAGGGAGGAAGCCCAGAGACTGCAATACCACTTGTGACCACAGAAGTGAACTCAGCCACAGAATTCACAACAGTGAGTATAGCAGGTTTTTTTTATTATTTTAAACATTACATTTTTTACTATTGATGCTGCATAGGCAGCGTCAATAGTAAAAAGTTGGGAACACACAGGGTTAATAGCGGCGGTAACGGAGTGCGTTACTCGCGGCATAACGCGGTCCGTTACCGCCGGTATTAACCTTGTGTTAGCGGTGACCGGAGGGGAGTATGCGGGCGACAGGCACTGACCGCGGGGAGTAAGGAGCGGCCATTTTCTTCCGGACTGTGCTCGTCGCTGATTGGTCGCGGCAGCCATGACAGGCAGCTGGCGAGACCAATCAGCGAATGAATAACCATGACAGAAGTACAGACAGACGGAAGTGAACCTTAGACAATTATATAGTAGATTAGCTACAGTAATAGTGCGGTCATCTGCTGAGGTTCTCCTCCACTATTAGGCTGGCGTCACACTCAGCGTAAGACAATACGGTCCGTATATTTACGGCCGTAATACGCTGAAAAGTCCCCAAAATAGTGGTCTGTAGCTCCTCCGTAGGCAGGGTGTTTCAGCGTTTTTTGCGCATGGCATCCTCCGTATGTAATCCGTATGGCATCCGTACTGCGTGTTTTTCTCGCAGGCTTGCAAAACCGACATACGGCTATACAAGGGATCCATGTGTAAAAAAACCCAAAAACCCATATATACTCTCTCTCTCTCTCTATATATATGTCAGTAGACACATATATGTATATATATTATTACTTCATACAGCGCTAGATAGCTTTAAAGCCGGTAATTCAATTGCTATCTCCTTCCTAAACCCGACATGATATGAGACCTGGTTTACATACAGTAAACCATCTCATATCACCATTTTTTTTGCATATTCCACACTACTAATGTTAGTAGTGTGTATATGCAAAATTTGGCCGTTCTAGCTATTAAATTAAAGGGTTAAATGGCGGAAAAAATTGGCGTGGGCTCCCGCGCAATTTTCTCCGCCAGAGTAGTAAAGCCAGTGACTGAGGGCGCCCTCACCGCAAATGAAGGTAAATATAGGTCATTGACCTACATTACCTTCATTCCCTGGGGTTTTGCAGCAAGGAGCAGCGCTGCATTAGCAGAGCTCCTGGCTGCAAAATGTTTTAACCCCTTCAGATGGATTTACATCGTGGGACCTTACAGATCTTCGGAAAGTATGTATATTGTTGGTTTATTATTTTTACTTTGTTACAGATCGAGGGTCTTCAGAAGGATTGAGCGTAGAATAAATTATTACAACAACCTTTGTTTTTATTTCATTAAAATAATTTTAAATAATGTGTGTTTTTTTAACCCATTACTAGTATTGGATTAATAATGGATAGGTGTCATAATTGACGCCTCTCCATTATTAATTTGGCTTAATGTCACCTTACAATAGCAAGGTGGCATTAACCCTTCATTACCCCATATCTCACGGCTACACGGGAATGGGAAGAGAGTGGCCAAGTGCCAGAATAGGCGCATCTTCCAGATGTGCCTTTTCTGGGGTGGCTGGGGGCAGATGTTTTTAGCCAGGGGGGGCCAATAACCATGGACCCTCTCCAGGCTATTAATATCTGCCCTCAGTCACTGGCTTTACTACTCTGGCGGAGAAAATTGCGCGGGAGCCCACGCCAATTTTTTCCGCCATTTAACCCTTTATTTTAATAGCTAGAACGGCCAAATTTTGCACATACACACTACTAACATTAGTAGTGTGTAATACGCAAAAAAAATGGTGATATGACATGGTTTACTGTATGTAAACCATGTCTCAAATCATATCGGGTTTAGGAAGGAGATAGCAAAAGCCGGCAATTGAATTACCGGCTTTAAAGCTATCTAGCGCTGTATGAAATATTAATATATATACATATATGTGTCTCACTGACATATATATATACCTATTCTATGTGTACACATTTATTCTACCTATTCTACTGTAAGCTGTCAGTGTGATTTTACTGTACACCGCACTGAATTGCCGGCTTTTCTATAGAACACCGCTGCGTATTTCTCGCAAGTCACACTGCTGGTCTGTGTGTAATCCGTATTTTTGGGGCTTCCATAGACTTTCATTGGCTTTTTTTGCGCAATACGGTGACAAACGCAGCTTGCTGCTATTTTCTACGGCCGTAGAAAGCCGTATAATACTGATCAGTAAAATACGGCAGATAGGAGCAGGGGCATAGAGAATAATTGGGACGTTTGTTAGGCGTGTTTTACGGACGTATTTTATGCGCTCAGACGTCCGTAAAACTCGCTAGTGTGACGCCGGCCTTAGAGCGCGTCACCCAGTTATAATCAAGGTTACCTGGTTAGGGGCCCGCTCAGAAGCTTCGCCCCCCCTGATCCAAAACCCTAGCTACGCCTCTGATGGTGAGTATATACTGTATGTATATGTATGTACTGCATATGTGAGTTTTTTTTTTTTTTACACTTGAACACAGTAGCCGAATGATAGGACAACTGGTGTCCCATCATCCGGCTAGCTGTCACTGTAGCAGGCATAGCCGGATGGGACTAGTAGTCCCATCGGACGATGCCTGCCTACACACAGCCGCGCACACACACAGCCCCGCAGACACGCACAACTCCGCACACAGCCTCCGCCCACACACTTTTCCCTATCTGCAGCATTTCTCGCACCCAGCTCCTGACACAATGGTAGTCAATGGGTGCAGAAACGCTGCAGATCCACAAAGAATTGACATGCTGTGGAAAATAAAACGCTGCTAATCTGCGCCTTTTTTTCCGCAGCATGTGCACACCAATTGTCAACTTCCCATTGACTAACATTGCTTGTGCACTACACTGCAGATTTGATGCAATTCCGCACGTCCAGAAACGCTGTGGATCCGCATCAGAATCTGCAACGTGTGCACATAGCCTGGCATCCATCATGTCTCAGGGAATAGCACTGGGTTTGGCTTTTACTGGAAAAAAAAACCCTTTTGAAAGGTTTCCAAGGACATCATCGCCCCTGTCCAGCTGTGCGCAGCACCACTCACTGCACAGCCGCAGTACCTCACAGAGCGATGGTCACCAGTGGTGCTGCTCCTAACGTCACCACTCACTGCACAGCCACAGTACCTCACAGAGCTATGGTCACCAGTCGTGCTGCTCCTAACATCACCACTCACTGCACAGCCGCAGTACCTCACAGAGCTATGGTCACCAATGATGCCGCTCCTAACGTCACCAGTCACTGCACAGCCGCAGTACCTCACAGAGCTATGGTCACCAGTGGTGCTGCTCCTAACGTCACCACTCACTGCACAGCCGCAGTACCTCACAGAGCTATGGTCAGCAGTGGTGCCGCTCCTAACGTCACCACTCACTGCACAGCCGCAGTACCTCACAGAGCTATGGTCACCAGTGGTGCTGCTACTAACGTCACCAGTCACTGCACAGCCGCAGTACCTCACAGAGCTATGGTCAGCAGTGGTGCCGCTCCTAACGTCACCAGTCACTGCACAGCCACAGTACCTCACAGAGCTATGGTCACCAGTGGTGCCGCTCCTAACGTCACCAGTCACTGCACAGCCACAGTACCTCACAGAGCTATGGTCACCAGTGGTGCCGCTCCTAACGTCACCAGTCACTGCACAGCCGCAGTACCTCACAGAGCTATGGTCACCAATGATGCCGCTCCTAACGTCACCAGTCACTGCACAGCCGCAGTACCTCACAGAGCTATGGTCACCAGTGGTGCCGCTCCTAACGTCACCAGTCACTGCACAGCCGCAGTACCTCACAGAGCTATGGTCACCAGTGGTGCCGCTCCTAACGTCACCAGTCACCCACCACAGTGCACACAGCACCGAACTCCGCCCCATCTACACGGCCGGCAGAATAGCGTCATGTGACCGTGACGTCACGCCAGGCCTTTCATCCTAGAAGCAGGCTGCTGTATCCTCCTGGAAACAACAACAAACTTCCCGTCATCCGGGCTACACGAGCGGCATCCTTGTGTGCTGACCGCCAGCAGGCCGCTTCCATAGACATGCAGTCCGAGGACGCCAGATACCTGAAGAGGTGACCGTACCGCGGGTGGGGAGGGCTCAGCCGCCGACATTGCTGCGCATTGCTCGGCATGTCTGATGGCTGTGTGGTGTATCGGAGCGGCTGCTAACAGTGACCGCTGCAACTGGCACAGAACCGTACTGCCATCATCCGGAGCAAGCAGCCAACATGGGTATTACACCCAGTAATGGCCGCACCAGAACAATGGGTGATCTGCTTTTTGGTGGGGAGATGGGCAGTGACATGGCGGCGGCACACGGCTGTCATCTGCTTTTATCTATCTATCCATCATCTGCTTCTATCTATCTATCACCTGCTAATATCTATCTATTATCTATTTATCTATCAATCATCTGCTATTATCTATATCTACATCTGCCAATATCTATTATCTATCATCTACTAAAGTTACCGTTACACTAACCGACTTACCAACGATCACGACCAGCGATACGACCTGGCCGTGATCGTTGGTAAGTCGTTGTGTGGTCGCTGGGGAGCTGTCACACAGACAGCTCTCCAGCAACCAACGATCAGGGGAACGACTTCGGCATCGTTGAAACTGTCTTCAACGATGCCGAAGTCCCCGGGTAAACAGGGTAAACATCGGGTTACTAAGTGCAGGGCCGCGCTTAGTAACCCGATATTTACCCTGGTTACCATTGTAAAAGTAAAAAAAACAGTACATACTCACATTCTGATGTCTGTCACGTCCCCCGGCATCCACAGGGTTAAAACTACTTTCGGTAGGAGCGCTGCTAATGCACGTGCTCCGGCCAAGAGCTTCCCTGCACTGACTGTCAGCACCGGCCGTAAAGCAGAGCACAGCGGTGACGTCACCGCTGTGCTCTGCTTTACGGCCAACGCTCACACAGTCAGTGCAGGGAAGCTCTCGGCCAGAGCGCGTGCATTAGCAGCGCTCTTGCCGAAAGCAGTTTTAACCCTGTGGATGCCGGGGGACGTGACAGACATCAGAAAGTGAGTATGTACTGTTTTTTTTTTTTAACTTTTACAATGGTAACCAGGGTAAATATCGGATTACTAAGCGTGGCCTTGCGCTTAGTAACCCGATATTTACCCTGGTTACAAGTGAACACATCGCTGGATCGGTGTCACACACGCCGATCCAGCGATGACTGCGGGTGATCAGCGACCAAAAAAAGGTCCTGATCATTCCCCAACGACCAACGATCTCCCAGCAGGGGCCTGATCGTTGGTTGCTGTCACACATAACGAGATCGTTAGCAGGATCGTTGCTACGTCACAAAAAGCGTGACATTGCAACGATATCGTTAACTAAATCGTTATGTGTGAAGGTACCTTAATATCTACTATCTATCTATCTCATATCTATCAACAGTATCTATTATCTGTCTATTTTTCTCTATCTATCCACATATCTTTCTTCTTTCTGTCTATTTACAGTTGTGCTCAAAAGTTCACATACCCGGGTAGAATTTTTGTTTTCTTGGCCTTTTATCAGAGAATATGAATGATAACACCAAAACTTTTTCTCCACTCATGGTTAGTGGTTGGATGAAGCCATTTATTGACATGGTACTGTGTTTTCTCTTTATAATCATAATGACAACCCAAAACATCCAAATGACCCTGAGCAAAAGTTCACATACCCCATTTCTTAAAACCTTGTATTTCCCCCTCTAACATCAATGACAGCTTGAAGTCTTTTGTGGTAGTTGTGGATGAGGTCCTTTATTTTCTCAGATGGTAAAGCTGCACACTCTTTTTGGCAAAAAGCCTCCAGTTCCTGTAACTTCCTGGGCTGTTTGGCATGAACTGCACGCTTGAGATCTCACCAGAATGGCTCAATGATGTCGAGGTCAAGAGACTGGGATGGCCACTACAGAATCTTCACTTTGTTCTGCTGTAACCAATGACAGGTCGACTTGGCCTTGTGTTTTTGATCGTTGTCATTTTGGAACATCCAAGTACGTCCCAAGCGCAGCTTCCGGGCTGATGATTGCAAATTTACCTCCATTATCTGCTGATAATGTGCTGCATTCATCTTTCCTTCAACTTCGACCAAGTTTTTTTTGCCATCCCCAAAAAATCAGTGATCCTCCTCTGGGCTTTAGAGTAGGAATGGTGTTTCTTTCATCCTAGGCCTTGTCACCTCTCTCCAAATGTAATGTTTATGGTTGAAGCCAAAAAGTTCAATTTTGGTCTCATCACTCCAAATTACCTTGTTCCAGACGTTTTGAGGCTTGTCTCTGTGCTGTTTTGCGTATTGTAGGCAAGATACTTTGTGGCATTTGCGCAGTAATGGCTTTTTTCTGGATACTCGACCATGCAGACCATTTTTCTTCAAGGGTCTCCTTATTGTGCATCTTGAAACAGCCACACTGCTAGCTTTCAGAGAATCCAGTATTTCAGCTGATGTTATTTGTGGGTTTTTCTTTGCATCCCGAACAATTTTTGTTGTCTTGTAGAAAGGTGAACCTTGGGCAAAGACTGAGGTCCCGAGCACTCTGGGAGAGGTTTTCATCCAGGATATCTCTGTACTTGGCTGCATTTACCATATTTTTCGGGCTATAAGACACACTTTTTCCCTTCCAAAATGTGGAGGAAAATGGGGGGTGCATCTTACAGTCTGGATGTATGGGTTCTGGCTGTGGTGGGAAGGTGGGGGAGCGGATTCAGTGGAGCATTGGGTCACAGGAGGCTGGAGCCTTCGGCTCCGTCTAACTCCTGTGCCCGCTGCTAAAAAAAAAAATGAATATGCACTGCATTCCATGCCCATGGGCATGGAGGGCAATGCATATTCATTGTTCTGGCATCCCTGGTATAAATGGCCCCATCAGGAAAGATTAAAAAAAAAATATTGCACTCACCTACACAGCGCTCCCTCGCAGCGTCCTGCTCCGATGCCAGCAGCTGCTTAATACTTGTAAGCAGTGCATAACATCCCTGCCATGCGCTGCTTACAAACATTAAGCAGCTGCTGGCATCGGAGCAGGACGCTGCGAGGGAGTGCCGTGTAGGTGAGTGTAATGTTTTTTTTTTTTTTTTTTTAAATCTTTCCTGATGGGGCCATGGATTCCAGGAGCGGGATGGGGCCAATTATAAAAGAAAAAGGATGGGACCAGTCAAACCAGGACCGTGATGGGGCCAATCATACCAGGATTGGGATGGGGACTTGCATACCAGGATAAGGATGGGGCCATGCTCACCAGGATAGGGATGAGGGAGCCATGCATACCAGGATAGGGGATATAACAGTACAGAATTGACCATTTTTTTGCTTCAGTTTTCTTTTCCTAATTTCCTCCTCTAAAACCTAGGTGCGTCTTATAGTCTGAAAAATACGGTATGTTTCCTTCAATGGCAACCAGTCGTCCTATCCCTGCATTTGAAAAACACCATCACAGCATGATGCTGCCACCACCATGTTTCACTGTTGGGATTGTATTGGGAAGGTGATGAGCAGTGCATGGTTTTCTCCACACTTACTGCTTAGGCTACTTTCACACATCAGGTTTTCGCTGTTAGGCTTAATCCGGCTAAATTTAACAAAAACAGATCCGGCGAATGTTGCCGCCGTATCCGTTTTTCCCATAGACTTGTATTAGTGCTGGATTGCGCCAGATGACATTGCGTTTCCTCCGTTTTTTGCTGGATTCGGCAAGTCTGCCATTTCCGGTTTTTGGAAAAAACATCCATAGCAACGTTTTTTGTCTCCGGCGAGAAAGCCGGAGGCGCCGGATTACGGTTTTTTAAACTGAGCATGCACCACATTTTTTTTAATCCAATTATCTGGATATACTATTCGGATCCGTCGAAAAAATGGATCCATCACATCAGTTTTTCACAATCTGCGCCAGATCCGTTTTTTTCCAACATTCACCAGATTGTGCCCGATGCAAAAAAACTGATGTGTGAAAGTAGCCTTAGAATTATCATCAAAATGGTCTATCTTTGTCTCATCAGACCAGAGAAATTATTTCTCATGGTCTGGGAGTCCTTCATGTGTTTTTTTTTTTTGTTTTTTTTTTAAGCAAACTCTATGCAGGTTTTCATATGTCTTGCACTGAGGAGAGGCTTCTGTCAGGCCACTCTGTCATAAAGGCCTGACTGGTGGAGGGTTGCAGTGATAGCTGACTTTGTGGAACTTTCTCCCATCTCCCTACTGCATCTCTGGAGCTCAGCCACAGTAATCTTGGGGTTCTTCTTTACCTCTCTCACCAAGGCTCTTCTCCCACAATTGCTCAGTTTGGCTGGATGGCCAGGTCTAGGAAGATTTCTGGTGGTCCCAAACTTCCATTTAACGATTATGGAGGCCACTGTTCTCTTAGGAACCTTGAGTACTGCAGAAATTCTTTTGTAACCTTGGCCAGATCTGTGCCTTACCTAGCCACTTGTCCCTGAGCTCCTTGGCTAGTTCCTTTGATCTCATGATTCTCATTTGGTCTGATATGCACTGTGAGCTGTGAGGTCTTAAGGTACTGTCACACTAGACGATATCGCTAGCGATCCGTGACGTTGCAGCGTCCTCGCTAGCGATATCGTCTAGTGTGACACGCAGCAGCGATCAGGCCCCTGCTGGGAGATCGCTGGTCGGGGAAGAAAGTCCAGAACTTTATTTCGTCGCTGGACTCCCCGTAGACATCGCTGAATCGGCGTGTGTGACACCGATTCAGCGATGTCTTCGCTGGTAACCAGGGTAAACATCGGGTAACTAAGCGCAGGGCCGCGCTTAGTAACCCGATGTTTACCCTGGTTACCATCCTAAAAGTAAAAAAACAAACACTACATACTTACCTACAGCCGTCTGTCCTCCAGCGCTGTGCTCTGCTCTCCTCCTGCTCTGGCTGTGAGCGTCGGTCAGCCGGAAAGCAGAGCGGTGACGTCACCGCTCTGCTTTCTGGCTGCCCGGCGCTCACAGCCAGACCAGAGAAGCAGAGCGCCGAGGACAGACAGCGGAAGGTAAGTATGTAGCGTTTGTTTTTTTACTTTTTAGGATGGTAACCAGGGTAAACATCGGGTTACTAAGCGCGGCCCTGCGCTTAGTTACCCGATGTTTACCCTGGTTACCGGGGACCTCGGGATCGTTGGTCGCTGGAGAGCTGTCTGTGTGACAGCTCTCCAGCGACCAAACAGCGACGCTGCAGCGATCCGGATCGTTGTCGGTATCGCTGCAGCGTCGCTATGTGTGACGGTACCTTTATATATAGACAGGTGTTTGCCTTTACGAATCAAGTCCTATCAGTTTAAATAAACCGTTAGTTCGGCACGGTGGTTTTTTTTTTTGCCCCCTTTGCGTGGTTTTGCTTTAGGGTTTTTTGTAGACTGCAAAGTTCGCTTTACTGTCCTCGCTCTGTCCTAGAATATCGGGCCCCACTTTGCTGAATCTATTTCATCCCTACGTTTTGTCTTTTCATCTTACTCACAGTCATTATATGTGGGGGGCTGCCTTTTCCTTTGGGGAATTTCTCTGGGGCAAGTCAGGCCTATTTTTCTATCTTCAGGCTAGCTAGTTTCTTAGGCTGTGCCGAGTTGCCTAGGTAGTTGTTAGGCGCAATCCACAGCCGCTTTTAGTTGTGTTTAGGATAGGATCAGGTGTGCAGTCTACAGAGTTTCCACGTCTCAGATCTCGTTCTTGTATTTTTGGGTATTTGTCAGATCACTGTGTGCGCTGTGATCGCTAAGCACACTGTGTTTCTGGATTGCCTTCATAACACCTGTCATTAGCAAACATAACAGATATTGTTAACGATATCGTTGCTATTTGTGACGTAGCAACGATATCGTTAATGAAATCGTTATGTGTGACAGCGACCAACGATCAGGCCCCTGCTGGGAGATCGTTGGTCGCTGAATAAAGTCCAGAACTTTATTTCGTCGCTGGACTCCCTGGAGACATCGCTGGATCGGCGTGTGTGACACCGATCCAGCGATGTCTTCACTGGTAACCAGGGTAAACATCGGGTAACTAAGCGCAGGGCCGCGCTTAGTAACCCGATGTTTACCCTGGTTACCATGCTAAAAGTAAAAAAAAACAAACACTAGATACTTACCTAACGCTGTCTGTCCTCCAGCGCTGTGCTGTGTGTTTTAAATAAACACAGCTGGAATCCAATGAAGGAGTAAAACCATCTCAAGGAGGATCACAAGGAAATGGACAGCATGTGACTTAAATATGATTGTCTGAGCAAAGGGTCTGAATACTTATGACCATGTGATATTTCGGTTTTTCTTTTTAAATAAATTTGTAAAAATTTCTACATTTCTGTTTTTTTTTTTTTTCTTTCAAGATGGGGTGCAGTGTACATTAAAGGGAATCTGTCACCCCAAAATTGGCGTACAAACTAAAGGTACCGTCACATTAAGCGACGCTGCAGCGATATAGACAACGAGCCGATCGCTGCAGCGTTGCTGTTTAGGTCGCTATAGAGACGTCAAACACGGCAACACCAGAACGATGCAGGAGCGATCCAGTGACGTACTTATCGTTCTCGCTGGTTGTTAGCTCCATGTAAAAACATTGCTGGCATCGTTGCTTTTGCTGTCAAACATGACGAATCATGCCGACCTGACGACCAAATAAAGTTCCGGACTTCTAGCTACGACCAGCGATGTCACAGTGGATCCTGATCGCTGCTGCATGTCAAACACAACGAGATCGCTATCCAGGACGCTGCAACGTCACGGATCGTTGTCGTTCTCGTTGTAAAGTTGCATAGTGTGAAGGTACCTTAAGGCCACCGGCATAAGGAGCTTATCTACAGCATTCTGTAATGCTGTAGATAAGCCCTCGATGTATCCTGAAAGATAAGAAAAAAAGGTTATATTATACTAACCCAGGGGCGGTCCCGGTTCGGGTCCGATGAGCGTCGCGGTCCGGGTACGGCGCCTCCCATCTTCATGCGATGACGTCCTCTTGTCTTCCTGCCGCGGCTCCTGCGCAGGCATACTTTGTCTGCTCTGAATAGGGCAAAGCAAAGTACTGCAGTGAAAAGTTTTGGAGACACGAGTGGGAGGTTCTGATTATTGAGGAGGTTAACTTCAGGTCATTAGCAGAACGGAGAGCGCGGGTAGGGTGGTAGGCTGAGACCTTGGAGGAGATATCTAATATATGTCCAGTACAGACCAAAAGTTTGGATACACCTCATTTAAAGATTTTTCTGTATTTTCATGACTATGAAAATTGTAAATTCACACTGAAGGTATCAAAACTATGAATTAACACATGTGGAATTGTATACTTAACAAAAAAGTGTGAACCAACTGAAATTATGTCTTATATTCTAGGTTCTTCAAAGTAGCCACCTTTTGCTTTGACTGCTTTGCACACTCTTGGCATTCTCTTTATAAGCTTCAAGAGGTAGTCACCGGGAATGGTCTTCCAACAATCTTGAAGGAGTTCCCAGAGATGCTTAGCACTTGTTGGCCCTTTTGCCTTCATTATGCGGTCCATCTCACCCCAAACCATCTCGATTATGTTCAGGTCTGGTGACTGTGGAGGTCAGGTCATCTGGCGTAGCACCCCATCACTCTCCTTCTTGGTCAAATAGCCTTTACACAGCCTGGAGGTGTGTTTGGGGTCATTGACCTGTTGAAAAATACAGTTACGTACATATATATTTGGACAGAGACAACATTTTTCTAATTTTGGTTATAGACATTACCACAATGAATTTTAAAGGGAAGATACCGCGTTTGTAGATCATTAATAAATCACTGTAATGTAGCATAACATGCTGCTATAACAAAGTTTTAAATGCATGTGAAACATATTTTGTGTGTTATATGAGTTTAAAGAAGACACTGGGGTCTGACATCTTGGTTTCACAGCAGTAGCAGGGCACTATCAGTGTCAGAATACGGCACCCCATGGACATAGGGTCCGCGGCGGTCTATTATCTCCTATCTCTAACATTGCAGCAGCATTAGTAGTGAGCTGGGCACGCCTCTATGGGCTGCACAATTCACTGCTGTAAGTGTGACTGGCCGCCATTTTATTATAGCCCAGTGCTATCTGCCGAGCTCCACTTACTCTCTATCGCAGGACAGAAGCGCCGCTCACTGACTGGAGCGGAGAGACTGGATGGAGAGTGGGGAGTGCGGGTGATTTACCTCCGTGCTCCTCTGTCCTCCAGGCACTGCACGTTCTGAGCAGACATCCTCTGCTCCGGCTCACACTCATACGCTGCCCTGTGTGCTTCTCCTGCTCTGTCTCCGCCTCCCCCTCACGCACAGTCCCGGTGATCTCTGACAAGCTGCACTCACAGCCTGCAGAGAGGGAGCTGACACCTGGAGAGAAAGAGCAGGACAGCTGACAGGACAGGGATTAAGGTGGGGGAAGGCAAGAATGTTAAGGTACCTTCACACATAACGATATTTGTTGTGAATTCTGTGGCTGAATTCACTCCTGTGGTCACAAGTGGTACTGCAGCTTCTGAGCTTCTTCCCTCAGGTGTTCTGGTGAGCTCGTTAACTGCTTCATTACTTAACTCCGCCTGATGCTGCTATCCTTGCTCCTTGTCAATGTTTCAGTGTTGGATCTGAGCTTCTCCTGATTGTTCCTGTGACCTGCTGCTCTGTATAGCTAAGTGCCTTTTGCTTTTTTGTTGCTTTTTTTTCTGTCCAGCTTGTCTTTTTTTTTGCTGGAAGCTCTGAGACGCAAAGGGTGTACCGCCGTGCCGTTAGTTCGGCACGGTGGTTTTTTTTTTGCCCCCTTTGCGTGGTTTTGCTTTAGGGTTTTTTGTAGACTGCAAAGTTCGCTTTACTGTCCTCGCTCTGTCCTAGAATATCGGGCCCCACTTTGCTGAATCTATTTCATCCCTACGTTTTGTCTTTTCATCTTACTCACAGTCATTATATGTGGGGGGCTGCCTTTTCCTTTGGGGAATTTCTCTGGGGCAAGTCAGGCCTATTTTTCTATCTTCAGGCTAGCTAGTTTCTTAGGCTGTGCCGAGTTGCCTAGGTAGTTGTTAGGCGCAATCCACAGCCGCTTTTAGTTGTGTTTAGGATAGGATCAGGTGTGCAGTCTACAGAGTTTCCACGTCTCAGATCTCGTTCTTGTATTTTTGGGTATTTGTCAGATCACTGTGTGCGCTCTGATCGCTAAGCACACTGTGTTTCTGGATTGCCTTCATAACACCTGTCATTAGCAAACATAACAGATATTGTTAACGATATCGTTGCTATTTGTGACGTAGCAACGATATCGTTAATGAAATCGTTATGTGTGACAGCGACCAACGATCAGGCCCCTGCTGGGAGATCGTTGGTCGCTGAATAAAGTCCAGAACTTTATTTCGGCGCTGGACTCCCTGGAGACATCGCTGGATCGGCGTGTGTGACACCGATCCAGCGATGTCTTCACTGGTAACCAGGGTAAACATCGGGTAACTAAGCGCAGGGCCGCGCTTAGTAACCCGATGTTTACCCTGGTTACCATGCTAAAAGTAAAAAAAAACAAACACTAGATACTTAACTAACGCTGTCTGTCCTCCAGCGCTGTGCTCTGCACTCCTCCTGTACTGGCTGTGAGCCGGAAAGCAGAGCGGTGACGTCACCGCTCTGCTTTCCGGCTCCCAGCCAGTACAGGAGGAGAGCAGAGAAGCAGAGCGCAGCGCTGGAGGACAGACGGCTGTAGGTAAGTATCTAGTGTTTGTTTTTTTTTTACTTTTAGAATGGTAACCAGGGTAAACATCGGGTTACTAAGCGCGGCCCTGCGCTTAGTTACCCGATGTTTACCCTGGTTACCGGCATCGTTGGTCGCTGGAGAGCGGTCTGTGTGACAGCTCTCCAGCGACCAAACAGCGACGCTGCAGCGATCCGGATCGTTGTCGGTATCGCTGCAGCGTCGCTTAATGTGAAGGGGCCTTTAGTCACAAAACAGGAGAGAAGTAGCATGCTCACAGCAGGGATCACATACCCTTCCCCCATATATCTCTTCTGTGATTTCCCATAGGCCAACACACTGCTCTCCTGAAATACTCTGTGGTGCAGTCACCCTGTTCCTTCCCCCATATATCTCCCTCTGTGACCCTGGAGGTGACTCTCTCCCCATGGGTGCTGTCTCTCTCCCAATGTGTGCTCCCCATCCCCCTGTGCCTGTTCGCTCTCGCTCCTATGCACTCCTCTCCCCCTGCATGCCTCTCTCCCCATAGGTCGCTCTCGATCCTATGCACTCCTCTCCCCCTGCATGTCTCTCTCCCCGTGGGTCGCTCTCCCTCCTCTCCCCCCTGCTTGTCTCACTCCCCATGGGTCGCTCTCCCTCCTATGCACTCCTCTCCCCCTGCATGTCTCTCCCCATGGGTCGCTCTCCCTCTACCCCTGCATGTCTCTCTCCCCATGGATCGCTCTCCCTCCTCTCCCCCTGCATGTCTCACTCCCCATGGGTCGCTCTCCCTCCTATGCACTTCTCTCCCCCTGCATGTCTTTCCCCATTACACACACAGCTCAGTGCTTGTGATAACAGGAGCTGCGGGGGTCATGCTGTCACATGTCAGCGTGACCCCCACAGCTGTGATTGTCACCTGCGGTAACGCTACCGCTCGTACTGTCGGTCACAGCGCTGTGGGATCATGCTGGCAGATGTCAGCGTGATTCCGCAGCTGACTGTGACCTGCAGCGGTGACCTGCGGTAAAAAAGCAGGCGCGGACCGATGAGACTACTTCTCCCATTGAAACACCTATATACATGTCCTAGCTAAAGGCCATAGTACTAGTAATAAACACCTACAAATAATGGCAAAGCCGACGAAAAAGATATCATAAAAGGTATAACTTTATTGAAAGCAAAAATTAAAACAGAAGGAATAATACTAAAATACAAAAATACAATACAGGTGAGGGTCACATGAACAGGAGAAAGAAAGGTGGATAACGCCTGGAAAAAGTCAATATATGTGTCATCCACAGCTGAGCTGCTATACACACAAGCAATAGGCTACAAACAAGTGGAACAAAGTAAGACCTTATGTCTAGTAGGCCATATGTATGGAGAGATTAAACCAGAGCATATAGAAGTAAAGGCCGACAGGGGTCCTGTAAGACTAGTAAAGTAGCAAGTAAAACAGTATTACATTATGTACATATTTACCAGGTCAGGTGCAGGATAACCAGGCGTCCACCACACCCGACGCGCGTTTCGCATTGAAATGCTTCGTCCAGACGAGACAGACATTATTGCAATATGGGTGGAAAGACAGACAGACCGGGCTGTTATCCACCTTTCTTTCTCCTGTTCATGTGACCCTCACCTGTATTGTATTTTTGTTTTTTAGTATTATTCCTTCTGTTTTAATTTTTGCTTTCAATAAAGTTATACCTTTTATGATATCTTTTTCGTCGGCTTTGCCATTATTTGTAGGTGTTTACTTCTCCCATTGGGCTATGTCTGATGGGAGAGTAGTATCATCTGCCGATACCTGTGCTCACAGTTTAAAAAAAAAGTTACATTACATACACATTCACATAAAAATAAAAAAAAATTATACTCACGGCGGCACAGTGATCCACTGCAGGGGGCGATCTCATCCTGTCAGTCTATCGCCGGCTGTCTTTGAGAGCAGTCATATCACTGATGTGACTGCCAGGGCCGGCTCCAGGTTTTTGAGGGCCCTGGGCGAACGAGTCTCAGTGGGCCCCCCCAACCCCCCCTTTAACACATTTATACCACGATTCATGATGCACAGATAAGAAATAAAAAAAGTATAGTACAATGCCAGATTTAACTTCTTACATGAGCGATAGATAGCCCGCGCAGACGCAGTATATAACGCACAGCCCACGCACGCAGTATATTACACACAGCCCACGCAGTATATTACACACAGCCCACGCAGTATATAACGCACAGCCCACGCAGGATATAACGCACAGCCCACGCAGGATATAACGCACAGCCCACGCAGGATATAACGCACAGCCCAAGCAGGATATAACGCACAGCCCAAGCAGGATATAACGCACAGCCCACGCAGGATATAACGCACAGCCCACGCAGGATATAACGCACAGCCCAAGCAGGATATAACGCACAGCCCAAGCAGGATATAACGCACAGCCCGTGAGTCACTGTGACGCAGTATATAACACAGACACAGCCCACGCAGTATATAACGCACAGCCCACGCAGGATATAGCGCACAGCCCGTGAGTCTACACTGTCAGCGAACCATGATGTATATGTGCAGACAGTGAGTGCACAGATGTGACTTTCAGACTTTCAGTTCACGATTTAAATCTGTTAAAAAAAAAAACATCACAGGTGGCTGGCTGAATACATTAGATTCACATTTACTGTCTTCTTAGTCATAAGTTATAACTTCCAGTTCCACCACTGGCTCAGTAGTTATTATAGCGCAAAGTGCAGCGTTGGGACTCGGCCCGGGAGTTGGGAGTCTGGGACGAGTCTGGGACTGGTCTGGGACGGACCCTCACCCTCTTTTAACCTTACCTCACCGAAGATGATTCACTGACAGACTCACACAAACAGACAGTGTCAGTACTCACTGCTTCGTTGGCCCCCTCGTTGTGGACACAGCAGGAGAGGGTGCACCGTCCTCACTGCAGGCTGCAGCAGCTGCTGCTCGTCCTCTTCTCCTCCTGCTTGGCGCTGCTGCCGGTCCGGATCTGTCCTAGTCTCCTGGCTGTGCTGTGCTGGATCATCTGGATGGTGGACCGTGGACGCAGCCTGGACGGATAGATTCTTCTGGACTGCCTGTGCCTGGAATGGGAAGGGAGGCTTCAGCGGCGCGGACCGCGGACGGTCCAACTCCGAACCGCAGCTCTCTATCTCTCTGTCCTCTCCGCCCGCCGACCGGATGTAAGGAGGAGAGATGACCCAGCCAGCGTCGCGACCCGGAACCGGAAGTGTCTTCTCTCTTCTCTATCCAATGGTGAGGGCCGGGCGGCGGTGAGTATTGCAGCTGCTATTGCAGCTGCGCAGCGCCAGCGAAATGGCCTCAGTGACTCAGTCCTCAGAGACACAGCTGACTGTGCCCCGGCAGCCGGCCCCCTGCAGCCAAGGCGAAGGCGCCGCCGGGGGACGTGGTCGGGATGTAGTGAGTGACGCGCGCTGGCGGCCGCTGACCGACGAGTGTGTACACATACGAACGATACTACCAATGGGCCCCCCGTCTTGCCAGGGCCCCGGCATTTGCCCGGGTGCGCCGGGTGCTGACGCCGGCCCTGGTGACTGCTCTCAAAGTGATCAGGATCGTCGTGGGACATTATGGATTATCTTCTCGGCGGGCAGGTGAGCAATATTTGTGGTTTATTTTATTTTTGTTGCAGGAGACGAGGGATTCGGGGATTATGCGTTCGGTAAGTATGGTTTAATTAAGATTAAGAAACGACTTTATTCTGGCTGTGTCTTTATTTACAATACAGCTATAGGATTAGTTATGGATAGGTGTCTTATACACGCCTCTCCATTACTAAGCTGTGGGTTTGATGTCACCTGACAATAGAAAGATGACTTCAACCCCACAAATATGAAACCAACTTGCCACCGCTACAAGTGGGAAGAGCCGGGCAAAGTGCCAGAAAAGACGCATCTAATAGATGCGCCATTTCTGGGGCTGCTGAGAGCTGATGGTTTTTAGCCTGGGGGGGGCAATATCCATGGCCCCTTCCTAGGCTATTAATATCCCGCAGCTGTTTGCATAACCTTTGCTGTTTATTATAGGGGGACCCCACGTAATTTTTTTTGTTTTTGTTTGGGGTCCACATTTTAATAGCCAGTAAAGGCTAAGCATACAGTTGTGAGCGTGTGTGTCAGCGTGCACACACTCCCTCCCCCCCCCCCCAATAGACCAGCACACTGCTCTCCTGAAATACTCTGCTCCCTCCACTGTATATATCTCTCTGTGACCCTCCCCCCATAAACCAGCACGCTGCCATATCTATTTATCACATAATACTCACATAAAGACCACACATTATACCGCCATATATATTTATTACATAATACTGCCATATAGATCACACATAATGCCGCCATATATATTTTTTACATAGTACTGTCATATAGACTACACTTGAGGCGTACAAGTATTATGTGTGATCTGTATTATGGCATTATGTGTGATCTATATGATGGTATTATATGTGATCTGTATGGTGGTATGTTTGATCAGTATGATGGAATAATGTAAAAAATATATGACTATTATATGATAACTATATTGTGGGATTATGTGTGGTCTATGTGGCATTATTATGTGACAATTATATGGTGGTTTTATGTGTGATCTACATGGTGTTGTGTGTGATCTATAGAACGGTATTATGTGTGATCTATATGGCGGTATTATGTGAGAAGTACATGGCGGTATTATATCAGAACACTATGGCGGTATGTGTGATCTATATGATGGTATTGTATGAGAACTATAAGGCGCCATTATGTGTGATCTATATGGCTGTATTATGTGAGAACTATATGATGTTTATAGCCTAGGAAGGGGTTAATACCCATGGATCTTCCCAGGCTATGAATATCAGCCCGCAGATGTATATTCAGCCTTTACTGGCTATTAAAATAGGGGGACCCCCCCAAAAAAAGTGGGGTCCCCCTATAATTAATAACCAGAAAAGGCTATGCAGACAGCTGCGGGCTGATGTTAATAGCCTAAGAAGGGGCCATGGATATTGCACCCACCCCCTTACCCGGCTACAAACACCAGCTCAAAGCCACCCCTGAAATGGCGCATCTCTAAGATGCGCCAATTCCGGCACTTAGCCTCTCCCTTCCCACTACCCTGTAGAGGTGTCATATGGGTAATATTTGTGGGGTTAATGTCACCTTTGTATTGTAAGGTGACAGTAATGGAGAGGCGTCAATAAGACACCTATCCATTACTAATCCTATAGTTGTTAAGGGATTAAATAAACACCCAGCAAGAATAAAGTATTTTAATTAAATAAAACACTACACAGTTTCTCATCTTTACTAGTCAACTAATCCATGCAACGCCCTCAATCTCCTGAAAAAAATAAATGTTTCTCTCTCCCCATCACGCTCCATGTGTCTCACCCCTGCTATTCCATGTGTATCTCTCTCCCCATCACGCTCCATGTGTCTCACCCCTGCTATTCCATGTGTATCTCCCCATCAAGCTCCATGTCTCACCCCTGCTGTTCCATGTGTATCTCTCTCCCCATCGCGCTCCATATGTCTCACTCATCATACATGTCTAACTCCTCATCACACTCCATATGTCTCACCCCTGCTATTCCATGTATATCTCTCTCCTCATCACGCTCCATGTGTCTCACCCCTGCTATTCCATGTATATCTCTCTCCTCATCACGCTCCATGTGTCTCACCCCTGCTATGCCATGTGTATCTCTCTCCTCATCACGCTCCATGTGTCTCACCCCTGCTATGCCATGTGTATCTCTCTCCTCATCACGCTCCATGTGTCTTACCCCTGCTATTCCATGTGTATCTCTCTCCCCATCAAGCTCCATGTCTCACCCCTGCTATTCCATGTATATCTCTCTCCTCATCACGCTCCATGTGTCTCACCCCTGCTATTCCATGTATATCTCTCTCCTCATCACGCTCCATGTGTCTTACCCCTGCTATTCCATGTGTATCTCTCTCCCCATCAAGCTCCATGTCTCACCCCTGCTGTTCCATGTGTATCTCTCTCCCCATCGCGCTCCATATGTCTCACTCATCATACATGTCTAACTCCTCATAACGCTCCATGTGTCTCACCCCTGCTATTCCATGTGTATCTCTCTCCTCATCACGCTCCATGTGTCTTAACGCTGCTGTTCCACGTGTATCTCTCTCCCCATCGCGCTCCATATGTCTCACTCATCATACATGTCTAACTCCTCATAACGCTCCATGTGTCTCACCCCTGCTATTCCATGTGTATCTCTCTCCTCATCACGCTCCATGTGTCTTAACGCTGCTGTTCCACGTGTATCTCTCTCCCCATCACGCTCCATATATGTCTCACTCATCATACTACATGTCTCGCTCCCCCATCAGTCTCTCTCAGCCATACCAATGTGTCTCTCCCCTCCCTCCACAATGCCTGGCCATTCACTGCAGACCTGAATCTCCTTGTTATCTTACTGATGGATGAGTCACAGACAGCTACCACTCAGACAATGCTGCTCCATACACACCACATCTTCACTCTTCCTCCAGTCTACCATGCTGCTGAGTCCACCATCTTCTGCTCCTCTGTAAACAAGCTGTGTCTCTGATGCAGTAACTGCTGATGATAGTAGGTTACCTGGTGATAGTAGGTTACAGGGCAGTCACACACAAAATGACGCTGGTGCCCTGTAATGCTACTCTTCTGCCCCAGGGATATTAGGGTATGTTTCCACGTTCAGGAAACGCTGCGTTTTTTACGCTGTGTTTTTCCGCAGCGTCAAAAACACAGCGTCCAGATGTTACAGCATAGTGGAGGGGATTTAATGAAATCTCGTCTCCACTATGCAGGAAAAAACGCATGCGTTTTTGCCGCGAAAACGCAGATGCGTTGCGTTTTTTCAGAACGCAGCATGTTGCTACAATGAGCAAAAAACGCCAGAACACCACAGGTGACCTGCCAGTGACCTCAGGTGCAGATTTGGTCAGGATTTTACCTGCATAAAATCCTGACCAAATACTGAAGCAATCCTGAATGTGGACACATACCCTTAGACCACCCACAAGGGGAGGGAAATGGTGATGCCAGCAGTTACTGCCCCAATTTTCCAGCTAACAGTAAAGCTGGTAAGTCTTACTATAACTGCTTGAGGTCTAAACGGAAAATACTCCCCCTAGTGGTAAATATATATATTTGTAAGAAAATATGTAAGATTTTTCATATAGAAATGTTTGCAAACAGTGCAGACATTGCATTAATACATTTAATTTACTATTTTAAGCTTAATTTCACAAAAAAACTAACTACAAGAAAACTGGTGGCACCTTCCCTTTAACCCCTTTCTGACCTCGGACGGGATAGTACATCCGAGGTCAGAAGCCCCGCTTTGATGCTGGCTCCGGCGGTGAGCCCGCATCAAAGCCGGGACATGTCAGCTGTCTTGAACATCTGCGATCTGCCCGCGCCTATTAACTAGTTAAATGCCGCTGTCAAACGCATTTAACTACCGCATCCGGCCGGGCGGCAGGAAATGACGACATCGCCGACCCCCGTCACATGATCGGAGGTCGGCGATGCTTCTCCATTGTAACCATAGAGGTCCTTGAGACCACTATGGTTACTGATCCCCGGCAGCTGTGAGCGCCACCCTGTGGTCGGCGCTCACAGCACACCTGATTTTCTGCTACATAGCAGCAAACAGCAGATCACTGCTATGTAGCAGAGCTGATCGTGCTGTGCCTGCTTCTAGCCTCCCATGGAGGCTATTGAAGCATGGCAAAAGTAAAAAAAAAAAAAGTTCTGTTCACACCATTTTTTTCACTGTACATAAGTGGAAGAGATTTGAGTTCACTTCAACTCAACTTTTATTATCAGACAGTGTATATAAAGTACTGGACATTCAGTGTTTACAGGGACAAATGTTTTACTGGGGAAAATGTACTTTTTTGGGATCCAAGTTGAACCTTCTTCTTGTATTTTAGGAAAGTAAAAGGCGGCAACATTGATGTCCACCCAACAGAAAAAGCTCTTGTTGTTCACTATGAAGTGGAGGCCACTATCCTTGGAGAAATGGGAGATCCAATGCTTGGGGAGAAAAAGGAGTGTCAGAAAATGTAAGTTCTAATATGAAATCTCTGGTTCATGCAGGTGCATTTATGAAGAAAGGTTATCACAATCTAAACAAATCTGTCACCAGGTTTTTGCTATGTGATCTGAGGGCAGCATCATGCAGAGGCAGAGATTCTGATTCCAGTGATGTATCATATACTAGATTTCTTGCTGCAGTCTTTATAAAATCACTGTTTTATCTGCTGCAGATCTAGAAGTCCTCTAATGTAGAGCACATAATCCCGCCCACACTACTGCTTCGCAAATTTCTGTGTACACTGTGCATAGGCAGAAATAATCTGTCAATCAATGGTGGGGGGAGGTTATACAGAGCTCATGAATATGGGGGACTACATGAAAGCAGGTTTACTAATTCTCTAGTAATAATCTCCTGCTCATAAAACTAATTTTAACCCCTTCATTACCGGAGCATTGCATTTTTGTGTTTTTGTTTTTCACTCCCCTTCTTCCCAAAGCCATAACTTTTTTTTTTTTTAATTTTTCTGTCAAAATGGCTATGTGAGGGCTTATTTTTTGCAGGACGATTTGTGCTTTTGAAAGATACCACTGGTTTTACCATGTCGTGTAACAGAAAACGGGGAAAAAAATTCAAAGTGCGATGAAATTGCAAAAAAAAAGTTCAATCCCAAACTTGTTTGTGTTTGTTTTTTTGCTAGGTTCACTAAATACTAAACTGACCTGCCATTATGATTCTCTAGGTCATTACGAGCTCATAGACACGAAACATGTCTAGGTTCTTTTTTTATCTAAGTGGTGAAAAAAAATTCCACAATTTGCTAAAAAAAAAAATATATATAAATAAAAGAATTGTGCCATTTTACAAAACCTGTAGCGTCTCCATTTATCACAATCTCGGGTCAGGTGAGGGCTTATTTTTTGCGTGCCGAGCTGCCCATTTTTGTGCAGATATGGTCTTTTGATCGCCTGTTATTGCACCTTAATACAATGTCGCGGCGACCTAAAAAATATAATTCTGGCATTTGATTTTTCTCCTTCGCCTCATTGGGGGACACATGACTGTGGGGTGTATGCTTCTGCCGCCAGGAGGCTGACACTAAGTAAACGTGAAAAAAAGTTAGCTACTCCTCCATCGTATACACCCTGACACTGGCTACCAGAGACTCCAGTTTATGCTTAGTGTCTCAAGGAGGCACACCTCTGAGTCCTGTTCCTTTGGACTCCTTTTTTTTTTTTTTTTTTTCAACACTATGAATTGAAGGGGCGACGGATCCTTTTGAGGGTCCGATCTCCCCAAAACCATCAACGGGCAAGCACATGTGATTCCATATCTACGTACCCTTTCCCGCTGCGTGGGATTCTGCACCGGACTTGGCCCTGACCACCCTAAGGTATTTAGACCCTGGGCTGTACAGGTGCCCCTAGACGTCCGTGTTTCCCCCCGGTTTTCTACACCCCTGCTCTGCTGCGGTGATAGATGGGGTGGTGGACGGTCCCTCTCCTTATCCTAGATAATGGAGATAGGGCTCCTGCACCGTCTTTTTTTGCTTCCCCCCTCGCCCTGCTGGCTTCTAACAATGGGGGGGCTCCTGACTGTGCGCTTTAGGTTTTACCTTACGCCCCTGGCATCTTGCGACGGCAGGGGCTCTCTAGTGCTGGGGGGGGATCCATTGCCTGCGCCGTGTTCGGATTGTGCTGCGGCTCTGCAGCGCTCCTTTGCTGCCGTCTCCTTTCTTTCGGCGGACGTTTCTGCGGCGCTGTGGTGGGTCTCTGTACTCGGCGCTGCGGTGCCGCCGGTGCTGTATTGCGGCCGGCGTTACGGCGCTACTGGCGCCGCGGCGCTATGGTGCAGCGGCGCTACGTGCGGCTGGTGCCGCACTATCATCTCCAGGTGCGGGCCAGGTCTCCAGATTGCTCGGGGACATCTTCGGGCAGCACAGGGCCCGCGCTTCCGCCCTGCAGACCGCGCCGTTAGGCTCCTCCCCTTCCGGCGCGTCCACTTCCGGTTCCGCCTTTCCTCTCTCGGGGAAAAAATTGAGGTCCCGGCTTTAGGCCTACTACAGGCCGCAGCGCTGTTTGGCGGTCCCTCCCCCTGACATCGGCTCAGGGGGCTCTGAAGAAGATAAAGGAAGCATCCTTTTGTACCGCTGTGTGCGTCTGGATCTGTCGCTACGTTCTTGGGGACACAGGACTGGGGTAAGTGCTTCTCCCTTCAGCTGGCTGAAGCAGTATTTTTTTGTCCCAGTCTCTGGCCCTGGGTATAGCTTTACAGATCACTATGTCTAGAAGAGTTAAGTCTCACACGGTTCTATTTACCGGTTGTGTAGATTGTCGTGCCCCATTCCCGCACGCCCAGAGTAATCGCCGCTGCGAGGCCTGTGACTCTGAACGCGCCCAGGAGCACCCCCCCCCCCCCCCCCGCCAGCTCCCCAGCAATCCCTCCGGCTTCTGCCCCTCAGCTCCGCCGGAATGGGTCACGTCTTTGCAATCGATGGCGTCCCTTACTGAAGCAATCAAATCCCTTCAGACCCCGGCGGTTAGGGCCGGCAGTCCATCTGTCTCGGAGAGGGCCTCAGGGTCTCAGGTGCCTCCGGCTTGCAGGGGCCGCGCCCACACTAGACAGACGCGTGGAAAGCGGATTCGCACTGCGTCTCCCAGGCCCTCAGGTGCTTCCGCATCCTGGAGCTCTGTGTCTCGTCCTCCTTCCCCTGCAGAGAGCGGGGAAGTTGAGACAGACTATGAGTCTGAAGGGTCCCTTAATTTTGAGAATCCTGGTTTTCAGGAGTCGGTAGATAGCCTCATTGAGGCTGTCAATCAGTCCCTGGGAATAGAGGACGAGCTCGCCTCATCCTCGGATCACAAGGTCTCGTTTAAGCGGGCAAAAAGGGCCCACAGGGTATTCTCCTCTCCTCCGGAATTTGAGGACCTGATTCGCCGTAACCGAGAACACCCGGACAAACGCTTTTCAGGGCTTAGGGCTCTGAAAGCTAGGTATCCCTTTGCTACTGAACTTTGTAGTAATTGGGCTGAAAATCCTGCTGTGGATCCTCCGGTGTCCCGTTTAGCCTCTAATACATTGCTATCTCTCCCTAATGGCTTGGCAATTAACCCCTTCCCGACCTTTGACGCCACGTAGGCGTCATGAAAGTCGGTGCCAATCCGACCCATGATGCCTATGTGGCGTCATGGAAAGATCGCGTCCCTGCAGATCGGGTGAAAGGGTTAACTCCCATTTCACCCGATCTGCAGGGACAGGGGGAGTGGTAGTTTAGCCCAGGGGGGGGGGTGGCTTCACCCCTCCGTGGCTACGATCGCTCTGATTGGCTGTTGAAAGTGAAACTGCCAATCAGAGCGATTTGTAATATTTCACCTATTATAACTGGTGAAATATTACAATCCAGCCATGGCCGATGCTGCAATATCATCGGCCATGGCTGGAAACACTGATGTGCCCCCACCCCAACCCACTGATCGCCCCCCCAGCCCTCCGATCTGTCCGGTACACTGCTCCGGCTCCCCTCCGTCCTGTGCTCTGCTCCCCCCGTGCTCTTGTCCGCACCCCCCCGTGCTCCAACCACCCCCCCGTGCTCCAATCACCCCCCCTGCACTCCAATCCACCCCCCCCGTACTCCGTTCCACCCCTCCCGTGCTCCGTTCCACCCCTCCCGCGCTCCGATCCACCCCCCCATGCTCCGATCCCCCCCCCCCCCCCATCATACTTACCGATCCTGCCGGGGTCCGTCCGTCTTCTCCCTGGGCGCCGCCATCTTCCAAAATGGCGGGCGCATGCGGATGCAGATTCGTTCCAAAGTGCATTTTGATCACTGTGATCAAAATAAAAAAAATAATAAATGACCCCCCCCCCCCTTTGTCACCCCCATAGGTAGGGACAATAAAAAAATAAAGAATTTTTTTTTTCCCACTAATGTTAGAGTAGGGTTAGGGTTAGGGTTTCGGTATGTGCACACGTATTCTGGTCCTCTGCGGATTTTTCCGCTGCGGATTTGATAAATCCGCAGTGCTAAACCGCTGCGGATTTACAGCGTTTTTTCTGCGCATTTCACTGCGGTTTTACAACTGCGATTTTCTATTTGAGCAGTTGTAAAACCGCTGCGGAATCCGCACAAAGAAGTGACATGCTGCGGAATGTAAACCGCTGCGTTTCCGTGCATTTTTTCCGCAGCATGTGTACAGCGATTTTTGTTTCCCATAGGTTTACATTGAACTGTAAACTCATGGGAAACTGCTGCGGATCCGCAGCGTTTTCCGCAGCGTGTGCACATACCTTTAGAATTAGGCTATGTGCACACGGTGCGGATTTGGCTGCGGATCCGCAGCGGATTGGCCGCTGCGGATTCGCAGCAGTGTTCCATCAGGTTTACAGTACCATGTAAACCTATGGAATACCAAATCCGCTGTGCCCATGGTGCAGTAAATACAGCGCGGAAACGCTGCATTGTATTTTCCGCAGCATGTCAATTCTTTGTGCGGATTCCGCAGCGTTTTACACCTGTTCCTCAATAGGAATCCGCAGGTGAAATCCGCACAAAAAACACTGGAAATCCGCGGAAAATCCGCAGGTAAAACGCAGTGCCTTTTACCCGCGGATTTTTAAAAAATGATGCTGAAAAATCTCACACGAATCCGCAACGTGGGCACATAGCCTTAGGGTTAGGGTTGGAATTAGGGTTGTGGTTAGGGCTGTGATTAGGGTTAGGGGTGTGTTGAGGTTAGGGTTGTTGTTAGGGGTGTGTTGGGGTTAGGTTTGTGATTAGGGTTATGGCTACAGTTGGGATTAGGGTTAGGGGTGTGTTGGGGTTAGTGTTGGAGGTAGAATTGAGGGGTTACCACTGTTTAGGCACATCAGGGGTCTCCAAACGCAACATAGCGCCACCATTGATTCCAGCCAATCTCGTATTCAAAAAGTCAAATGGTGCTCCCTCACTTCCGAGCCCCGACGTGCACCCAAACAGTGGTTTACCCCCACATATGGGGTACCAGCATACTCAGGACAAACTGCGCAACAATTACTGGGGTCCAATTTCTCCTGTTACCCTTGTGAAAATAAAAAAATGCTTGCTAAAACATCATTTTTGAGGAAAGAAAAATGTTTTTTTATTTTCACAGCTCTGCGTTGTAAACGTCTGTGAAGCACTTGGGGGTTCAAAGTGCTCACCACATATCTAGATAAGTTCCTTGGGGGGTCTAGTTTCTAAAATGGGGTCACTTGTGGGGGGTTTCTACTGTTTAGGCACACCAGGGGCTCTGCAAACGCAACGTGACGCCCGCAGACCATTCCATCAAAGTCTGCATTTCAAAAGTCACTACTTCCCTTCTGAGCCCCGACGTGTGCCCAAACAGTGGTTTACCTCCACACATGGGGTATCAGCGTACTCAGGAGAAACTGGACAACAACTTTTGGGGTCCAATTTCTCCTGTAACCCTTGGGAAAATAAAAAATTCTGGGCTAAATAATTATTTTTGAGGAAAGAAAACGTATTTATTATTTTCACGGCTCTGCATTATAAACTTCTGTGAAGCACTTGGGGGTTCAAAGTGCTCACCACACATCTAGATAAGTACCTTTCGGGGTCTAGTTTCCAAAATGGGGTCACTTGTGGGGGGTTTCTACTATTTAGGCACATCAGGGGCTCTGCAAATGCAACGTGACGCCGACAGAGCATTCCATCAAAGTCTGCATTTCAAAACGTCACTACTTCACTTCCGAGCCCCGGCATGTGCCCAAACTGTGGTTTACCCCCACATATGGGGTATCAGTGTACTCGGGAGAAACTGGACAACAACTTTTGGGGTCAAATTTCTCCTGTTACCCTTGGGAAAATAAAAAATTGCAGGCTAAAAGATCATTTTTGAGAAAATAATTTTTTTTTTTTATTTTCATGGCTCTGCGTTATAAACTTCTGTGAAGCACTTGGGGGGTTCAAAGTCCTCACCACACATCTAGATTAGTTCCTTTGGGGGTCTAGTTTCCAAAATGGGGTCATTTCTGGGGGATCTCCAATGTTTAGGCACACAGGGGCTCTCCAAACGTGACATGGTGTCCGCTAATGATTGGAGCTAATTTTCCTTTTAAAAAGCCAAATGGCGTGCCTTCCCTTCCGAGCCCTGCCGTACGCCCAAACAGTGGTTTACCCCCACATATGGGGTATTAGCGTACTCAGGACAAACTGGACAACAACATTTGGGGTCCAATTTCTCCTATTACCCTTGGCAAAATAGGAAATTCCAGGCTAAAAAATCATTTTTGAGGAAAGAAAAATTATTTTTTATTTTCATGGCTCTGCGTTATAAACTTCTGTGAAGCACCTGGGGGTTTAAAGTGCTCAGTATGCATCAAGATAAGTTCCTTGGGGGGTCTAGTTTCCAAAATGGGGTCACTTGTGGGGGAGCTCCAATGTTTAGGCACACAGGGGCTCTCCAAACGCGACATGGTGTCCGCTAACAATTGGAGCTAATTTTCCATTCAAAAAGTCAAATGGCGCGCCTTCCGTTCCGAGCGTTGCCGAGTGCCCAAACAGTGGTTTACCCCCACATGTGAGGTATTGGTGTACTCAGGAGAAATTGCCCAACAAATTTTAGGATCCATTTTATCCTGTTGCCCATGTGAAAATGAAAAAATTGAGGCTAAAAGAATTTTTTTGTGAAAAAAAAAAAGTACTTTTTCATTTTTACGGATCAATTTGTGAAGCACCTGGGGGTTCAAAGTGCTCACTATGCATGTAGATAAGTTCCTTGGGGCGTCTAGTTTCCAAAATGGGGTCACTTGTGGGGGAGCTCCAATTTTTAGGCACACGGGGGCTCTCCAAACGTGACATGGTGTCCGCTAAAGAGTGCAGCCAATTTTTCATTCAAAAAGTCAAATGGCGCTCCTTCCCTTCCAAGCCCTGCCGTGCGCCCAAACAGTGGTTTACCCCCACATATGAGGTATCAGCATACTCAGGACAAATTGGACAACAACTTTCGTGGTTCAGTTTCTCCTTTTACCATTGGGAAAATAAAAAAATTGTTGCTAAAAGATAATTTTTGTGACTAAAAAGTTAAATGTTCCTTTTTTCCTTCCATGTTGCTTCTGCTGCTGTGAGGCACCTGAAGGGTTAATAAACTTCTTGAATGTGGTTTTGAGCACCTTGAGGGGTGCAGTTTTTAGAATGGTGTCACTTTTGGGTATTTTCAGCCATATAGACCCCTCAAACTGACTTCAAATGTGAGGTGGTCCCTAAAAAAAATGGTTTTGTAAATTTCGTTGTAAAAATGAGAAATCGCTGGTCAAATTTTAACCCTTATAACTTCCTAGCAAAAAAAAATTTTGTTTCCAAAATTGTGCTGATGTAAAGTATACATGTGGTAAATGTTATTTATTAACTATTTTGTGTCACATAACTCTCTGGTTTAACAGAATAAAAATTCAAAATGTGAAAATTGCGAAATTTTCTAAATTTTCGCCAAATTTCCGTTTTTATCACAAATAAACGCAGAATTTATTGACCTAAATTTACCACTAACATGAAGCCCAATATGTCACGAAAAAACAATCTCAGAACCGCTAGGATCCGTTGAAGCGTTCCTGAGTTATTACCTCATAAAGGGACACTGGTCAGAATTGCAAAACCTTTTTTTTAAGGTCAAAATAGGCTGGGTCATGAAGGGGTTAAGGATCCTACGGATCGTCGTATTGAGAGCTTGGCTCGCTCCGTTTTCGAGGCTTCTAGTTCTGCGCTTTTCCCTTCCTTCGCGGCAACCTGGGTTACTAAGGCTATGATGTCTTGGTCAGAGTCGTTAACAAAGGCTCTTCAAGAGAGTGATTTGTCAGCAGAATTGGCGGAGATGTCATCTCAGATAGCTCTGGCTGGCAGTTATCTGATTAATGCATCTTTGGATGCTGCAGATTGTGCCTCTGCAGCGGCGGCTAATGCTATTGCTATTAGAAGAGCTCCCTGGCTAAGATCTTGGCGGGCTGACTCTACTTCTAAAAAGCCGCTTACTACTCTACCGTATCAGGGTGGTCGCTTATTCAGTGAAAAACTGGATCAGCTGATTTCGGATTCCACAGGAGGGAAGAGTAAGTTTCTTCCTCAGCTGAGGATTAGACAGCCTTTTTGCCGCCAATTTCAGGCTCGTTTCAGACCCTTTCGCAATGCTAGATGGGTTCCAGCATCGAGTTCTGCTGCGCAGGGTCGACCCAATCAGGACCGAGACGTTCGGTTCCCCTATTCGGCCAACCAGGGGGGAAGAATGCGTTCCCAGTCAACTAGATCCAGAGGATCTAGGACTCAAAGGTTTTCGGCCAAGTGACTGGAGGCCTCCTCGGGGTTCCTCCAACAGTAGGCGGACGTCTTCTTTTGTTTCACCAGGTCTGGCTTCAGGTAATCCACGACCGGTGGGTGGGGGAGCTTGTATCTTCAGGTTACAAGATAGAGCTGGTCCGTGTACCTCCTCCCCGGTTCTTCCCATCCCGTCTTCCCAAGTCCGAGTCTCTCCGTCAAGACCTGTACAACTCCATAGAGACCCTTCGTCTCAGCGGAGTAATTTCTCCTGTTCCAAGGGAGGAAAGGTTTCGGGGCTTTTATTCCAATCTTTTTGTAGTCCCCAAAAAGGACGGAACAGTCAGGCCTATTCTAGATCTAAAACTTTTAAACAGGTTTGTCCGCGTTCGTCACTTTCGGATGGAATCCCTCAGGTCTGTCATTGCCTCGCTAGAAAAGGGAGAGTTTTTGGCCTCAATAGACATTCAGGACGCCTATCTACATATTCCCATCTTTCCACCTCATCAAAGATTTCTCCGGTTTGCCTTAAACGATCAGCACTTCCAATTCACGGCTTTAGCCTTCGGGCTGGCCTCCGCTCCCAGGGTGTTCACAAAAGTCATGGCAACTGTAGTATCGATTCTGCACTCCCGGGGCATAGTTGTCCTGCCTTATCTAGACGATCTACTGATCAAAGGGGCGACTTTTCAATCTTGCAGGGAAAATGTCGGCATCACTCTGGACACCCTTTCTCGTCTAGGTTGGCTAATAAATTTAAGGAAGTCATCCCTTCAACCATCTCGGAGAATCTCTTTTTTAGGCATGATCTTCGACACCTCTCAAGTCCTTTCAATTCTCCCCCAGGACAAGGTCCTCGCCCATCGGCAGGAAGTATGGAAGCTTCAACAACCGTACTCTCATACGATCCGGTCTTGCATGAGGGTGTTAGGAAAGATGGTTGCAACTATAGAGGCAGTTCCTTTTGCGCAGCTTCATCTTCGCCCTCTCCAACAAGCTATCCTGGCAGTGTGGAACAGAAATCCTCTCTCCCTCAACCGCAGATTCCAGTTGTCTCTCCAGGTCAGGCAGTCCCTCTCTTGGTGGCTAAACAGCTCATCACTCCTCAGGGGGAAGCCCTTTCCCCCAACCAATTGGCTAGTGGTCACAACAGATGCCAGTCTCCTGGGTAGGGGAGCAGTGTTCTTCCATCACACAGCTCAGGGGCTCTGGTCCCCTCAGGAATCAGCCCTCTCCATCAATCTCTTAGAGATCCGAGCAGTTCGGCTAGCCTTGCGACATTTCCACCATCTTCTGACGGGTCGCCCTGTCCGAATTCAATCGGACAACGCCACAGCTGTGGCCTATATAAATCACCAGGGGGGCACTCGCAGCAAGGCAGCCATGCAGGAAGTAAAACAGATTCTGTTCTGGGCAGATAGAAATCACTCTGTGATTTCGGCAGTCCACATTCCGGGCGAAGAGAACTGGGCGGCAGATATCCTAAGCCGTCAGGGTCTAGCTTCCGGGGAATGGTCTCTCCATCCCGAGGTTTTTCTGCAGATATGCCATCGTTGGGGGACGCCAGACGTGGATCTAATGGCGGCCAAGGGCAATGCCAAGGTACCCAGATTTGTCTCTCGGTACCGAGATCCTCAGGCTATCGCGGTAGATGCGCTAGTACTGTCTTGGAACCAATTTCTCTTCCCTTATCTGTTCCCGCCTCTGGCTCTGCTCCCGAGAGTAATCAAGAAAATCAAGGCAGAGAGAGTACCGGCTATTCTGATCGCTCCGGATTGGCCTCGTCGGACCTGGTACGCAGACCTGGTGCAGCTTCTCGCCGGGGTTCCATGGCGGCTCCCCGATCGGCCAGATCTTCTTTCGCAAGGGCCGATCTACCACCAGAACTCAGGGGTCCTACGTTTGACGGCCTGGCCGTTGAATCTTTGGTTTTAACTCAGGCAGGGTTCTCCCAAGAGGTAGCAGATACTATGATCAGTGCACGTAAGACTGTTTCGGCCAGAATCTACCATCACACTTGGAAAGTTTTCCTTGCTTGGTGTAGAGAGCACGGTCTGCCCCCTCTGCGTTTTTCCGTCCCAAACATTCTAGCCTTTCTTCAAACAGGCCTGGATTCCGGGCTTGCGCCAAGTACTCTTAAACGGCAGATCTCGGCCTTATCTGTCTTCTTTCAGCGCAGGATTGCTACTAATCTTCAGGTCAAAACTTTTTTCCAGGGTGTCGCTCATAAGGTCCCTCCTTATAAGACTCCTTTGGATGCTTGGGACCTTAATTTGGTCTTAAGGGCTTTACAGGATGCTCCTTTTGAGCCTCTCAGGATATTTCCTTGACTCTCCTTTCCTGGAAAGTTTTATTTTTAGTGGCCATAACCTCCATAAGGCGGGTATCAGAGCTGGCAGCCCTCTCCTGTCGTTCTCCCTTTCTTCGTTTTCATCAGGACAAGGTAGTGCTCAGACCAGCACCGTCTTTTTTTGCCGAAGGTTGTTTCCTCATTCCACATCAATGAGGATATTGTTCTGCCCTCTTTTTGTCCTGCGCCTACGCACCGTGTAGAAAAAGCTCTCCATACGTTGGATCTGGTGAGGGCTCTGAGGAGGTACGTTTCCCGAACGGCTCCTTTTCGCCAGACAGATGCTCTGTTTGTCCTTCCGGAAGGTTGCAGGAAGGGTTGTGCGGCCTCAAAATCCGCCCTGGCCAGATGGATACGGGCAACCATTCAGGAGGCCTATCGTACCAAGGGCATGATGGTTCCGGCTGGAATCAAGGCTCATTCCACTAGATCAGTGGGGGCTTCCTGGGCGATTCGGCACCAGGCCTCAGCAGAACAGGTTTGCAGGGCTGCAACCTGGTCTAGTCTGCATACATTTGTCAAACATTCTAATGTCCACTCCCAGATCTCTGCGGATGCAAGTTTGGGTAGAAGGATTCTTCAAGCGGCGATGGCGCACTTATAGAGAATCATTATCCGAATAATTACTACTGGTGAGTTAATTTCCCTCCCTGGGACTGCTTTAGGACATCCCACAGTCCTGTGTCCCCCAATGAGGCGAAGGAGAAATAGGGATTTTTGTGTTACTACCGTAAAATCCTTTTCTCCGAGACGCTCATTGGGGGACACAGCTCCCTCCCTGGTAGCCTGTTGGCTGCTTTGACTGTATCTGTTTTTGTTAGTCAGTAGGATCTTTTCTAGACATAAGTTTTCCGTATTTATGCTGTTATATCATTTTTTGTGTTTTGTTCTCCTACTGCTTTTGCACCAAACTGGAGTCTCTGGTAGCCAGTGTCAGGGTGTATACGATGGAGAAGGAGCTAACTTTTTTCACGTTTACTTAGTGTCAGCCTCCTGGCGGCAGAAGCATACACCCCACAGTCCACAGTCCTGTGTCCCCCAATGAGCGTCTCGGAGAAAAGGATTTTACGGTGAGTTACACAAAAATCCCTATTTTTTCTCGCTACGCCGTTTAACATTCAGGTTAATCCTTTTTTCTCTAGTCACCTTCCACGACGGCATATGGAGGTTGTCTCTTTGTCCTAATTGGGAACAAGAAATACAGAGAGGTTAAAAGGACCTCCCACTTGCCAGTGTCTTTCCTGTTCCCCATGGGACAGGGAGAAGTGTTCCATGTGCTGTAGTGGCCGGTGACTGCAGTACCTTATACAGGCTTTGCCTGTTAGCCGGGCAGCTTGTGGTCGCTTCTGGCCTCCTCCGGTGCTGCTCCCGTCGTCCTGCGTGCAGGTACCTCAGTACCCCTTCCTGGCCTTCCCGCGCCCCCATGAGGGCAAAGCAAGCCAGGGATCCCCAGCCGGGCTCCTCTCTGAGCTCCCCGGCTTCTCCTCCTCCACATGCTCGGACACTGCATTCCGAAAGTGACGTCAGCGGTCACACGTGTGTCACTTCTTCCGGTTTTCATATTCACATGAAGCCGGTACTTTCGGGTTTCGCCGGCCGGCGTGTCAGGCCTAATGGCGTCTGACACATGGATCCAGGAAGGGGAGGGGGAGTGTACGATCGCTGGAGGAAGGTGCTGGCTATGAAAATCCTGCAGAAGTCACCACTGAGGTAAGGCTAAATACCCTCAGTATGGATGGCTCTTCATGCCCTGCGTCTGCAGAGCCCAGCGCTGCCCCTGCTACAGTGAGTGTATTTGGAAACAGGAAGGCTGTTCCACTCTGCGTGTCCACATGGACATTTCCTCTCTGAACCCTGTTCACACAGGTAATATACAGATGATCAGGTTTTTAAATACATCAGATAGGGATTGCATACATCAGTTAGGACTGCTCTATAAGGGTATACCTTGACGTTTAGTGGAGCAGCTTAGTATACATTTTTTGCAAAAAACGTATCAACCAAATACCCTGTTTTTTACATCTTTTTACTAGCACTTGCGGATTACTGTGATTTTTTTTAAACTGAGTATTTTTGGTTTTACTATGCTCTTTTGTGTCTACAGTGAGTGTATGCAGGGATTGGGTCCGGGAGGTAGTAATGTTTAGGGGGATGCTCTGTCCTCACTCCTCTCTCCCTTCTATTTTAGGGAGAAATGTCTGCCCCCAAAGCCACCTATAGGAAGAAGTGCCCGGTCTGTAATACTAAATTCCCTCCTTCTTGAGACACAAAAAATCTGCCAGAAATGCACTGACAGGATAGTAAAAGCCGAGCAACCATCTCTGTTAGATGAAACTCCCTCTCTTGTAAAACAGGAGGTACAATCTTCCTTGGCAGCTTTCACTCCTCCACCGCCACCTCTGCCACCTCATTCTCCAGCTAAAAAGAGAAAAATTCAGGTTGTGGAATCTGATTCTAATTCAGACCTCTCTCATACCTCGTCTGTTGGTTGGGAAGATCCGGCTTCACCCAAAGCTGAGGGCAGAAAATACCTCTTCTCCTCAGAATATATTGAGGATCTAGTGTCTTCTGTTCATAACACTATGGGGTTAGAAGAGGAATCTGAACCACAGTCCATACAGGATCAAATGTTTGGTGGGTTTTGAAGAAAGAAAAGACTGGGGTTCCCTGTACACGCTAAATATCATTAGTATGATTGATCAAGAATGGGAACTACCAGAGAAACGCCTCAGCACCCCCTCGGAAATGAAACATAGATTTCTTCTGGAGGGTGAATTTGTTAAATGGGACATTCCTAGGGTTGATGTTCAGGTGGCTAGAGTTGCCAAGAGAACAGCGCTCCCTTTTGAGTATTTTTCACAATTGAAGGATCCAATGGATAGGAAGATTGAAAGTCTCCTGAAGAAATCATGGGAAACTTCTCCATCTGTCCTTAAGGCTAACATTGCCTGTACTTGTGTAGCTAGGGCCCTCTCCCGTTGGCTAGAGAAATTCTAAACCCATATATCTCAAGAGGTGAAATGTTAGACTCACTCCCCATTCTACATAAGGCTACTGGTTTCCTGGCGGATGCTTCTCTGGAATCTGTTAGAGTTGCCGCCAGGTCCCTAGTGCTTTCCAACTCTGCCAGAAGAGCTCTCTGGCTTAAAATGTGGAGTGGCGACATTACTTCTAAAGCCAAACTGTGTGCCATACCCTTTAAAGAGGAATATGTCTTCGGTCCAGCACTAGATGACATTCTTGACAAAGCTACTGACAAGAAAAAAGCACTCCCGGAGCAAAAACCACCTAGAAAACGTTTTCTTTCGTGCCTCACAGTCTCAGCCCTCTCAAGCGAGAGGTAAAGGCAAGACCGGCAGATGGAGTTATGCAAAGGGTAGAGGAAGAAATATTTTTGTCCCACAACAGCAGCAGCAGCAATCCCAACAGGACAAACAATGACTCCGACCCGGTGGGGGGGAAGACTCAAAATATGCTGGTCAGTGGGAAAACCACCAGTTCCCACTGGGTTCTCAATGTTATCAAAGAGGGCCTATTAATAGAGTTAATTTCTCCCCCCCCCTCAGGGTCTAAAAATCACTACCCTTCCAACACCAAGAGATCACAACTTATTGACATTAGGTCTCAGGAATCTTGTAAAATCAAAACGTGATCTCCCCAGTTCCACAATCGGAATGGGGGCTAGGACATTATTCCCGATTATTTCTGGTACCCAAACCATCAGGGGACGTCCGTATTCTAATAAAATTGAAGGGTCTAAATCAACATGTGAAGTACCGCAAGTTCAAGATGGAGTCTGTAAAATCAGCCATTCCTCTGATAGGGCATCACTCCTTTATGGCAACCATCGACCTAAAGGATGCATATTTTTTGACGTTCCTATCCACCCGAGACACAGAAAATATCTCAGGTTTGCGATACAGGGGAGTCGTCAAGTGGAGCACTATCAGTTTGGTGTCCTTCCCTTCGGCATTTCATCAGCACCGAGAGTATTCTCCATTTATCCGGAAACAAGGTGTCTGTATAGTGCCCTATCTGGACGACCTCCTGATAGTAGCTCCCACCGAGATGATCCTGTTATCCCATGTGCCAACCACTTTAGAGATATTGAGGTCTCTGGGTTGGATTCCAAATCTAAAAAAATCCCAGCCTCAACCCTCCAAAACCAGGAAGTTTTTGGGAGTACTACTGCATTCTGCAAAACAGATGTCTTTTCTTCCAGACGATCACAGACTACCATTGGTAGTAGAGGTCAAAAAATTCAAAGAGATGAGATCTCCTACTCTCAGAGAGACAATGTCGCTCTTAGGCTCCATGACAGCCTGTATTCAGTCGGTGGCTTGGGCTCAAGCCCACTCAAGAATCCTTCAAGCCCACATTCTAGACAATTGGGACAGCAGTCCTGGTACTTTAACCAAAAGGATTGACACACCAGGCCGAGTGAAAGCATCCTTAACATGGTGGATGAATTCCAAAAACCTCCTCAGGGGTGTGAGTTTGATTCAGTTTCCACTAACCACGATCAAGTCGGATGCCAGCATGAGGGGCTGGGGACTGGGAAGCCATGATAAACCATGTTCCTTTTCAAGGTCTTTGGGATCAATCAATCAGAGGGAAATCGTCAAATTTCAGGGAGCTCAAAGCCATGGGAGAAGCCTTGTTGTCAGCAAGGCGACAGATTTCTGGACAACATGTTCAGATATATTCAGACAGCATGACCACGGTGGCTCATATCAAGCATCAAGGCAGTACAAAATTCATCAGCCTAAAGAAAATCTCCGCTCAAATATTTTGTTGGGCCGAGAGAAGCCTGCTATCCCTGACGGCAATTCATTTGAAGGGTTCTGCCAATATCCAGGCAGATTATCTAAGTCGCCAGGACATTCACCCTGGCGAATGGAGCCTGGACTATCAAACCTTCAACATGCTAGTTCACAAGTGGGGTCTCCCAGAAGTCGACCTTTGCCTCTCACCAAAACGCAAAAGTCAAAACTTTCTTCTCCTTGAACCCAAGAGGCAATCCCAGAGGAGTGGATGCCTTAGTCCAGAATTGGCATTTCCATCTAGCTTATGCGTTTCCACCAATCCCAATTCTTGCAAAGGTTCTACGGAAGATATGGATAGAACGGACCCTGACTATTTTGATTGCCCCATTATGGCCCAAAAGAAGTTGGTTCAACTTGATCATCCAACTACAGGTGGACGGGCCAGTAATGTTACCAGAAAAAGACAATCTCCTCTCTCAGGGACCTATTCTCCACTTGGACCCTCAGAGATGGAACTTAGCGGCGTGGTTACTGAGGCCCAAGTGCTGAAAGCAAAAGGGTTATCAAACCCCGTCATAACTACCCTGCAAAAATCCAGGAAACCAGTAACAAACGCCATCTACAATAACGTCTGGAAAAAGTTTTCATCCTTTTGGCTACCCAACCTTCCAGACCCTCTCAAGCCGAATATATCTAGGATATTAGATTTCTTACAAAAAGTCTTAGAAATCGGTCTTAGACCTATTACTTTGAAGGTCCAGGTGTCTGCGCTCAGCTCTGTATTTGACCAAGATCTGGCAGGTCATCGCTGGATCAAGAGATTTATGACCTCAGCCATTAGAATGAACCTTAAAAAACAGGTTATAGTTCCTCCATGGGATCTCAATGTGGTACTCCAAGGACTCACAGGTCCACCTTTTGAACCTTTGTCTTCCTGTTCTCCTCAAAATCTTGCATATAAACCTGTTTTTTTGGTTGCCATAACCTCGGCTAGGAGATGGGGGAATTACAGGCCTTATCAATGAGAGAGCCTTATCTATTGGTTAGGGAAGATTCAATAGTGCTTCGTCTTGACCCATCTTTTCTTCCGAAAGTAGTCTCTGAATTCCACCGTTCCCAAGAGATTATTCTACCATCTTTTTGTCATAAACCTGCAAATTCGGAAGAAAGAAAATTCAACATTCTGGATGTGCGGCGTATTATCTTACACTACCTAGAACAAACCCGCGCTCACAGAATTGATCATATCCATCTCTCTGGACAAAATAAGGGGAAGAAGGTAGCTAAGGGTACCATTGCTACCTGGATCAAAAAAGCTATAACACAAGCTTATCTTGCTCAGAATAAACTACCTCCAGTAGCGATCAAGGCTCACTCGACCAGATCTACATCAGTTTCCTGGGCAGAAAGAGCAGGCGCATCCCCCGAGCAGATCTGCAGGGCAGCAACGTGGTCCTCACTTCATACTTTTTCCAAACACTATAGATTGGATGTATTGTCCAACTTAATCTTCGTCCGTAAAGTTCTCCAGGCCGTTGTTCCTCCCTAATGCCAAATTAGTTGGTATTCCTCCATATGCCGTCGTGGAAGGTGACTAGAGAAAATAGAATTAGACTTACCGGTAATTCCGTTTCTAGGAACCTTCCACGACGGTACTAATTTCCCACCCTATATATATTCCTGGATTAAATCTGGGATTCAGAAGGTAAACCGGTGCTATGGTCTCAGTTGTAAGTCACTGGCAAGTGGGAGGTCCTTTTAACCTCTCTGTATTTCCTCTTCCCCATTAGGGCAAAGAGACAACCTCCATATGCCGTCATGGAAGGTTCCTAGAAACCGAATTACCGGTAAGTCTAATTGTATTTTTTATTGATAGATCGGGGCGAAAGGGGGGTGATTTGAACTTTTATGGTTTTTTTTTCTTCATATTTTAAACACATTTTTCTTAATCCATTCAGAGGTGGACTTTCTGGGGTGTTTTGGATCATTTTCCTGCTGCATAACCCAAGTGATCTTCAGGTTGAGGTCACGAACAGATGGCCAGACATTCTCCTTCAGAATTTTTTGGTAGATAGCAGAATTCATGGTTCCTTTGTCCACAGCAAGTCTTCCAGGTTCTGAAGCAGCAAAACAGCAGCAGGCAACCACACTACCACCACCACCATATTTTACTGATGATATGATGTTTCTTTCTTGAAATCCTGTGTTACCTCTACGCTAGATGTAATGGGAAATACAGTTCAACTTTTGTCTTGTCAGTCCACAGATTATTTTCCCAAAAGTCTTGGGGATGATCAAGATGCTTTCTGACAAAGCTGAGAAAAACCTTTTATGTTCCTATTGCACAGCTGTGGTTTTTTCTTGGAACTCTGTCATGCAGACCATTTTTGCCCTGTCTTTCTTTATGGTGGAGTCATGAACACTGATCTTAACTGAGTCAAGTGAGGCCTGCACTTCTTTGGATGTTGTTGTGGGGTCTTTTGTGACCTCTTGGATCAGTCTTTGTTGCGTTCTTGGGGTAAGTTTGGTCGGCCAGCCACTTCTGGGAAGGTTCACCACTGTTCCATGTTTTTGCAATTTGTGGATAAAGGCTCTCATTGTAGTTTGCTGGAGTCCCAAAGTGTTCGAAATGGCTTTATAACCTTTACCAGACTGATAGATCTCAGTTACTTTGTTTCTCATTGATTCAGAATGTCTTTGGATTGCGGCATTTTGTGTAGCTTTTGAGAATCTTTTTGCTCTACTTCACATTGTCAGACAGGTCCTATTTAATTGATTTCTTGGTTGAGAACAGGTGTGGCAGTAATGACGCCTGGGTGTGGCTAGAGAAATTGAACTCAACTTCCCAAAGATGTGATAAACCAGTTAATTTATGTCTTAAGGGTGGGGGGAAAGGCAATCACTTTTTCACACGGCCCTTTAGGTTTGGATTTTTTTTCCCCTTAATAGTAAAGACCTTCAGTTAACACCTTAGTGACCCCTGATATGAATAAAAAAGGCATCCGCTAAGGGTACTTATTACCCCATTGCCGTCCTAAAACGGCGATGTGGAGTAAGGTTGCAGTGCCCCCCAGATTCGGAAAATCTCTGGAGTTTTGACTACGTGGGATAGCCGAGACCCGGGAGAACATGATCAGGGCCGGATTTTCCGGTCTTCGATCACTTGATCGCCGTTATTCAGTGAATAATGGCAATCAAAAAAAAAGTGTGCCCGCTGTTTCAATGATTTCTCTATCTTCGGACATGATTATATACATGTCAGAGGAGAGAAAAATGATTCCCCCTTAGACCGCCTGGTACCTCCACCATCCCCAGGCCCTCCAATCCATCGCCCCGCATCGCATCATCTGCCTGAGGAAAAAAAAATAGTGAAAGCATGCGCACTGTGCCCTCCAAAATCTGCCAGCTGGTAACCGGCAGATACAAATTATGAAGGTTTTTTTTCCATTCTTTGCAGTTGGGGTGGGGTTTGGGTTGTGTTGGGGTTAGTTTTGGGGATAGGGTTGGGGATTGTGTTAGAAATAGGGTTTTTTTGTGGTATGGCTTGGAAGGGAATGATCGTCATTAGACATTTTGAATGCAAAATTGGCTGGAATAATTAGCGGACGCCGTGTTGTTTGGAAAGCCCCTGATGTGCCTAAATAGTGGAAACCCCCCACAAGTGACACCATTTTGGAAACTAGACCCCTCGGTCAACTTATCCAGAAGTGTATTGAACACCTTGAACCCCCAGATGCTTCACAGAAGTTTGATACAGGAAAGATATATATCTTTTGTACCGTGTTAGCCAGTTGATAAAAAAATATAGTTAGAATTGAGAGTCCTCAGTGGTTGATACCTTTTAATGGCTAACTGAAAAGATGGTAACAAATTGCAGGCTTTCGAGACTACTCAGGCCTCTTCATCAGGCATAGTCTAAAAAAAATTCTGAAGAAGCACATATTTACACACAACACAGCACAGAGTTGTCATTATGGGAGAGTGATAAACCGTTGTGTCCATAAATATTGGAAAGTTCCTAGTTAAGGAGTGAATGTTTTGTTGTCCTCTGATTGGGGTCTGGTACTGTTATGATGTCCCCCACAGGGTCTGAGGGGCAAATTAGTTCCTTAATTGATGTAAAAAGACACAAATCCATGCGACACATTCATTCCTGCACTAAGTGTGTCAGAGGTTGTCATAAATTTATACTCCGAGATTCTCCTGTCTATTGAGATATGAAGTTGCCTTTCAATACAAGTAATTTCAAGGCAATGGTGCTATGATCAGACATACAGAAATTTTTGGCCAAAGGTAGATCCATTCTTTTTTCTTTTATTGTGTGGCTGTGAGAATTTCCTTGTTCTCAGTTTCTGCCCTGTCTCCCCAACATACAGACCCCCAGTTGGACATTTGGTACATATAATTAGGTACACCACATTAGAAGTGACACAGCTAAAAGTACCTGGTATCTTGTACTCCTGATGTGAATTGGGAATCTTTATCTTGTCCGTGGTCATTATCAATTGACAGGTTTTACATTTCTTCTGGTTGCAAGGAAAGGTTCCTGCAGCTGTTGGAGAGGACAGCGAGCTTCTGACAATGATACTTCTTAGATTTGGGGGCTGCCTAAAACACAGTAGTGGGGGATCTGGAAAAATGGATTGTAATCGGGCATCTTTTTGTAGTAAAGGTTGTAATTTCCGTGCAGCTCCCCTTGGCACCTACAGATTTGGATTGTAGGTGACTACTAGAGGTACCTGGTTATTTTCTTCTTTAACTTTGTAATGTAGCAGGTGATTCCTTGATATTTAGGTGGCTCTTATGATCTGGGTTTTCAATTGTTCTTGGATGGTAGCCCTGATTCAAGAAGGCCTTTTTGAGGCGACCAAGGTGTTCATCTCTATCCATGGGGTTGGAACATATACGATTGTATCTGAGGGCTTGGATGAATACAATAGAGTTTTTTTTGTGTTTTGGATGGAAACTGTCCCATTTAAGGTATGTTGGACGGTCGATTGGCTTCTGATGCAGGGATGTCTCTATTTCATTGTTCTGCAGCTTAATGATGGTGTCCAAAAAGCTAATTTTAGTACAGGAGTAGTTGAGTGTCAAGTTGATGGTATACTCTATTGTATACAGCCAAGCCAGAGAGAGTAGATTTCCTTGACTTCCTCCTGCTGCTCCTAGCTCTTCCCGTCCTCGGTCTGAGTCTTCTGCTAATTCTGCCCCAGAACCCATGCAGGTGGATCGTCCTAAGCCTGTGGAGCAACGTCAGAAAGAGAGACTAACTCAATGTCTCTGTTTCTATTGTGGTAGTGCGTCTCCTCTCTTGTGTTTCTGTCCTTTTTGAGGCTGGGAAACGCCTTCACCTAGGACTGGTAAGAGAGGTCTCCCTAGGTATCCCAGAACCCTCTCAACCCCCTTTTTCTGTTCTTTTACATCTGGGTAATAAACGTTTCTCTGACTCTGCTTATATAGATTCTGGGGCAGCCAGGAACTTTATTCAACTCGAGGCAGTTAGGAGATTGCGGATTCTGGTCAGATCCCTGGAGACTCCTCGACAGATTGCATCAGTCGATGGCCAACCTCTGCTGGAGTCCGTTACGTTGGTAACTGAAGAATTGGAACTCCAAATTGGAATCCTGCATCGTGAGAAGATAGTCTTCTACAGTCATGGCCAAAAGTATTGACACCCCTGCAATTCTGTCAGATAATACTCAGTTTCTTCCTGAAAATGATTGCAAACACAAATTATTTGGTATTATCTTCATTTAATTTGTCTTAAATGAAAAAACACAAAAATAATTGTCCTAAAGCCAAATTGTATATAATTCCACACCAAACATAAAAAAGGGGGTGGACAAAAGTATTGGCACTGTTCAAAAATCTTGCCTTGCAATCTTGCCTTGCGCAGGCGTGTACCACGGAGGACAGAGAATTAACTTCAATCCAATATTTTGGCCAGCATGCAGCCAGCGGGTAAGGAAAGGGTGAATCAAACACCCAAAAACTCGGCCCATATGACCCAAAACCGGTCCCGCCAAATTCAGGTGACAGGTTCCCTTTAAAGCCCATGGCACTGTGGCTAACCTCCCTAGATGTGGACGGAAAAGAAAAATTGACAAGAGATTTCAATGCAAAATTGTGCGGATGTTGGATAAAGAACTTCGACTAACATCCAAACAAGTTCAAGCTGCCCTGCAGTCCGAGGGTACAACAGTGTCAACCTGTACTATCCATCGGCATCTGAATGAAAAGGGACTGTATGGTAGGAGACCCAGGAAGACCCCACTTCTTACCCCGAGACATAAAAAAGCCAGGCTGGAGTTTGCCAAAACTTACCTTACAGGAGAAAAAAGAGGCATTCAAAGAAAAGAACACGGTCCCTACAGTCAAACATGGCGGAGGTTCCCTGATGTTTTGGGGTTGCTTTGCTGCCTCTGGCACTGGACTGCTTGACCGTGTGCATGGCATTATGAAGTCTGAAGACTACCAACAAATTTTGCAGCATAATGTAGGGCCCAGTGTGAGAAAGCTGCGTCTCCCTCAGAGGTCATGGGTCTTCCAGCAGGACAATGACCCAAAACACATTTCAAAAAGCACTAGAAAATGCTTTGAGAGAAAGCACTGGAGACTTCTATGGTGGCCAGCAATGAGTCCAGACCTGAATCCCATAGAGCACCTGTGGAGAGATCTAAAAATGGCAGTTTGGAGAAGGAACCCTTCAAATAGCAGGAACCTGTAGCAGTTTGCCAAAGAAGAATGGTCTAAAATTCCAGCAGAGCATTGTAAGAAACTCATTGATGGTTACCGGAAGCGGTTGGTCGCAGTTATTTTGGCTAAAGGTTGTGCAACCAAGTATTAGGCTGAGGGTGCCAATACTTTTCTCTGGCCCATTTTTGGAGGTGAAATGATCAATGTTTTGCTTTTTGCTTCATTCTCTTTTTGTGTTTTTTCATTTAAGACAAATTAAATGAAGATAATAATACCAAAGAATTTGTGTTTGAAATCATTTTCAGGAAGAAACTGAGTATTATCTGACAGAAGGACTTGGGGATCCCAGTTAATGATAAACTTACCTGGAGCAGCCAGTGCCAGGCAGCAGCTGCCAAGGCAAACAGGATCATGGGGTGCATTAAAAGAGGTCTGGATACACATGATGAGAGCATTATACTGCCTCTGTACAAATCCCTAGTTAGACCGCACATGGAGTACTGTGTCCAGTTTTGGGCATCGGTGCTCAGGAAGGATATAATGGAACTAGAGAGAGTACAAAGGAGGGCAACAAACTTAATAAAGGGGATGGGAGATCTACAATACCCAGATAGATTAGCGAAATTAGGATTATTTAGTCTAGAAAAAAGACAACTGAGGGGCGATGTAATAACCATGTATAAGTATATAAGGGGACAATACAAATATCTCGCTGAGGATCTGTTTATACCAAGGAAGATGACGGGCACAAGGGGGCATTCTTTGCGTCTGGAGGAGAGAAGGTTTTTCCACCAACATAGAAGAGGATTGTTTACGGTTAGGGCAGTGAGAATCTGGAATTGCTTGCCTGAGGAGTTGGTGATGGCGAACTCAGTCGAGGGGTTCAAGAGAGGCCTGGATGTCTTCCTGGAGCAGAACAATATTGTATCATACAATTATTAGGTTCTGTAGAAGGATGTAGATCTGGGGATTTATTATGATGGAATATAGGCTGAACTGGATGGACAAATGTCTTTTTTCGGCCTTACTAACTATGTTACTATGTTACTATGTAGAATTGCAGGGGTGTCAATACTTTTGGCTATGACTGTATGTGCTGCTTATTTATCCCACACGTTTCTTCTCGGACTTCCTTGGTTGAGGACTCACGAGCCTTGTATTGACTGGTGGTCTGGCGAAATCCTGCGTTGGGGACTCTTCTGCCAGAGTACCTGTTCCTGTTTTGCCAAAAAAACCTTCTCGTCCAATTTCGGTGTCTTCAAATTTAGCTTCTTCGTATTTCTTTCCTGGATGTCTTCAATAAGAAAGAGGCAGAGACTTTACCTCCGCATCGACCCTACGACTGCCCAATTGATCTTGTTCCGGGCTCTACTCCTCCCCGAGGTTGATTCTACCCGTTGTCTCCTACCAAGACTCAAGCCATGACTGAATACGTCCGGGAGAATTTATCCAAAAGTTTTATTCGCAAATCCTCCTCCCCTGCAGGTGCGGGCTTCTTCTTTGTTAAGAAGAAGGATGGGTCCCTTCGTCCTTGTATTGGCTACCGTCGTCTTAACAATCTCACGATCAAGAACAAGTACCCGCTACCTCTCATTCCTGAGTTGTTTGATCGCCTGAGGGGAGCGCGAATTTTCACGAAATTGGATCTTCGTGGAGCTTATAATCTAATCCGTATTCATTCAGGAGACAAATGGAAAACCACTTTTAACACTCGAGATGGCTCATTTCGTCCCTTTGCCAGGATTAGCTTCCGCTCATGAATTGGCGAGAATCTTCATTGCTCATATCTTCCGGATTCACGGTTTTCCGTTGCACATAGTCTCTGATAGAGGAGTCCAGTTCACCTCTCGTTTTTGGCGAGCTCTATGCAAACTGATGAATGTTACCTTGGATTTCTCTACAGCTTATCCTCAGACCAATGGATAAGCAGAGCGCACAAACCAAAAACTGATGACTTATCTCCGTCATTTTTCCAACGGTCATAAAAATGACTGGTCTTATTTGCTTCTGTGGGCTGAGTTCGCGTACAATAACCACATCCATGAGTCTTCTTCCAAATCTCCCTTCTTCATAGTCCATGGGCAACATCCTGGTGTCTCTGTACCGGTACTTCCAGTCTCGGGTGTGCCAGCGGCTGATCTTCTGTCTGAGGAGTTCTCCAGGGTTTGTCAGGAGACCAAAATTGCCTTGGAACGGGCACAGGCCAGGATTAAAGGGAACCTGTCACCCCCAAAATCTATGGTGAGGTAAGCTCACCGTCATCAGGGGCTTATCTACAGCATTATGTAATGCTGTAGATAAGCCACCGATGTAACCTGAAAGAAGAGATTAAGGGAGCTTAGTCTCCAGAAACGCCTTGAGCTTCTTACCCATATGGTTCATGATGAAGTCTGTATCCTCTATGTTCAAAGTTTGTGAATAAAGAAAACTCTTTTTTACGGATTCGGTGAAGCTGGACATTCTTTTCTTTTTTGGACTTTATACGCCTGGACACAGCGGGTCCGTGCTCCCGAAGATTGGTTCATGCATCACGGGTGAGCTGGCTTATTTTTCTTCTTTCTAAGTCTCTGTCCTGTCCTGCTTCCTTAGTGTCTTCCTTTTCCCAGTGCTCCTTTGGTCTCGCCTGTACTGAGCTTTTACCAAACTGTACTTCAACTTACCCCGCTCTGTCCGTCCTACGCCCAGCTTCTCTATTTTGTACCTCCTACTACCTGTCTCCGGGTTCCAGCTTCTGCGGCAATAGTCTTCCTTGGGTCTGCCCCTAACGCTCCTTGTATTGTGGGTGGTCTACCTAGTCAGCTCACCCTTGGGAAGTTCGTTGTCGTGGATTTGTGGGTACACTCCAGGTGTTCCAAAAGATCTCACAACCACATTTTGCAAACTAAACCTCTCAATGAATTCATCTAGGGGAGCAGTGACTAGGGTTGAGCGAAACGGATCGGACATTTTCATAAATCGCCGACTTTTGGCAAAGTCGGGTTTCGTGAAACCCGACCCGATCCCACTGTGGGATCGGCCATGAGGTCGGCGATCTGCGCGCCAAAGTCGCGTTTCGTATGACGCTTTAAGCGCCATTTCTCAGCCAATGAAGGTGCACGCAGAGTGTGGGCAGCGTAATGACATAAGTCTCTGTCCCCACCATCTTAGAGAAGGGCATGGCAGTGATTGGCTGGCTTTCTGCGGCATCACAGGGGCTATAAAGGGGCGTGCACGCTGACCGCCATCTTACTTCTGCCGATCTGAGCATAGGGAGAGGTTGCTGCAGCTTCGTCAGGGGTAGGGATATATTTAGGCAGGGAATACTAACCCCCAAATCGCTTGTGCTGTAGCGATTTCCACTGTCCAACACCACCTCTTCTTTGCAGGGACAGTGTTTTTTTTGGGGGGGTGCATCAGCTCTGTAGCTTCTTAGGCTGCCTTATAAGGCTACCTGATAGCTGCATTGCTGTGTGTACGCTGCTGTGCAAACCAACTGCTATTTTCAAAGCAAAAATCCTGTTGCTTCTTTCTGCACAGTTCTCTTGTTTCTTTGCCCACAGTCTTTTGTGTGCACTGTGCAGCAGTCCTTTTTATTGCTGCCATACTTATCCTTTGATCACTGTAGGGAGATTGAAATTATACTACAGCCCTTGTATTTTTTGATTTATCTTGCAGCCACGTTCTGCCTTGTACATTGTGTGTTGTCATACACTGGGCCTGTTTTTTCCTGCAGTCTCCCACAAAAACAAAAAAAAGGCTGCTTTAAATTGCCACTAAGTGGATTAACGTGAGTTCTCTTTGGCGTATATCTGCCAGCCACGTTCTGCCTTGTCCATTGTAACATAGTAACATACAGTGGGGCAAAAAAGTATTTAGTCAGTCAGCAATAGTGCAAGTTCCACCACTTAAAAAGATGAGAGGCGTCTGTAATTTACATCATAGGTAGACCTCAACTATGGGAGACAAACTGAGAAAAAAAATCCAGAAAATCACATCGTCTGTTTTTTTAACATTTTATTTGCATATTATGGTGGAAAATAAGTATTTGGTCAGAAACAAAATTTCATCTCAATACTTTGTAATATATCCTTTGTTGGCAATGACAGAGGTCAAACGTTTTCTGTAAGTCTTCACAAGGTTGCCACACACTGTTGGTGGTATGTTGGCCCATTCCTCCATGCAGATCTCCTCTAGAGCAGTGATGTTTTTGGCTTTTCGCTTGGCAGCACGGACTTTCAACTCCCTCCAAAGGTTTTCTATAGGGTTGAGATCTGGAGACTGGCTAGGCCACTCCAGGACCTTGAAATGCTTCTTACGAAGCCACTCCTTCGTTGCCCTGGCGGTGTGCTTTGGATCATTGTCATGTTGAAAGACCCATCTACGTTTCATCTTCAATGCCCTTACTGATGGAAGGAGGTTTGCACTCAAAATCTCACGATACATGGCCCCATTCATTCTTTCATGTACCCGGATCAGTCGTCCTGGCCCCTTTGCAGAGAAACAGCCCCAAAGCATGATGTTTCCACCACCATGCTTTACAGTAGGTATGGTGTTTGATTGATGCAACTCAGTATTCTTTTTCCTCCAAACACGACAAGTTGTGTTTCTACCAAACAGTTCCAGTTTGGTTTCATCAGACCATAGGACATTCTCCCAAAACTCCTCTGGATCATCCAAATGCTCTCTAGCAAACTTCAGACGGGCCCGGACATGTACTGGCTTAAGCAGTGGGACACGTCTGGCACTGCAGGATCTGAGTCCATGGTGGCGTAGTGTGTTCCTTATGGTAGGCCTTGTTACATTGGTCCCAGCTCTCTGCAGTTCATTCACTAGGTCCCCCCGCGTGGTTCTGGGATTTTTGCTCACCGTTCTTGTGATCATTCTGACCCCACGGGGTGGGATTTTGCGTGGAGCCCCAGATCGAGGGAGATTATCAGTGGTCTTGTATGTCCTCCATTTTCTAATTATTGCTCCCACTGTTGATTTCTTCACTCCAAGCTGGTTGGCTATTGCAGATTCAGTCTTCCCAGCCTGGTGCAGGGCTACAATTTTGTTTCTGGTGTCCTTTGACAGCTCTTTGGTCTTCACCATAGTAGAGTTTGGAGTCAGACTGTTTGAGGGTGTGCACAGGTGTCTTTTTATACTGATAACAAGTTTAAACAGGTGCCATTACTACAGGTAATGAGTGGAGGAAAGAGGAGACTCTTAAAGAAGAAGTTACAGGTCTGTGAGAGCCAGAAATCTTGATTGTTTGTTTCTGACCAAATACTTATTTTCCACCATAATATGCAAATAAAATGATAAAAAAACAGACAATGTGATTTTCGGGATTTTTTTTTCTCAGTTTGTCTCCCATAGTTGAGGTCTACCTATGATGTAAATTACAGACGCCTCTCATCTTTTTAAGTGGTGGAACTTGCACTATTGCTGACTGACTAAATACTTTTTTGCCCCACTGTAGTTAGTAAGGCCGAAAAAAGACATTTGTCCATCCAGTTCAGCCTATATTCCATCATAATAAATCCCCAGATCTACGTCCTTCTACAGAACCTAATAATTGTATGATACAATATTGTTCTGCTCCAGGAAGACATCCAGGCCTCTCTTGAACCCCTCGACTGAGTTCGCCATTACCACCTCAGGCAAGCAATTCCAGATTCTCACTGCCCTAACAGTAAAGAATCCTCTTCTATGTTGGTGGAAAAACCTTCTCTCCTCCAGACGCAAAGAATGCCCCGTTGTGCCCGTCACCTTCCTTGGTATAAACAGATCCTCAGCGAGATATTTGTATTGTCCCCTTTTATACTTATACATGGTTATTAGATCGCCCCTCAGTCGTCTTTTTTCTAGACTAAATAATCCTAATTTCGCTAATCTCTCTGGGTATTGTAGTTCTCCCATCCCCTTTATTAATTTTGTTGCCCTCCTTTGTACTCTCTCTAGTTCCATTATATCCTTCCTGAGCACCGGTGCCCAAAACTGGACACAGTACTCCATGTGCGGTCTAACTAGGGATTTGTACAGAGGCAGTATAATGCTCTCATCATGTGTATCCAGACCTCTTTTAATGCACCCCATGATCCTGTTTGCCTTGGCAGCTGCTGCCTGGCACTGGCTGCTCCAGGTAAGTTTATCATTAACTAGGATCCCCAAGTCCTTCTCCCTGTCAGATTTACCCAGTGGTTTCCCGTTCAGTGTGTAATGGTGATATTGATTCCCTCTTCCCATGTGTATAACCTTACATTTATCATTGTTAAACCTCATCTGCCACCTTTCAGCCCAAGTTTCCAACTTATCCAGATCCATCTGTAGCAGAATACTATCTTCTCTTGTATTAACTGCTTTACATAGTTTTGTATCATCTGCAAATATCGATATTTTACTGTGTAAACCTTCTACCAGATCATTAATGAATATGTTGAAGAGAACAGGTCCCAATACTGACCCCTGCGGTACCCCACTGGTCACAGCGACCCAGTTAGAGACTATACCATTTATAACCACCCTCTGCTTTCTATCCCTTAGCCAGTTACTAACCCATTTACACACATTTTCCCCCAGACCAAGCATTCTCATTTTGTGTACCAACCTCTTTTGCGGCACGGTATCAAACGCTTTGGAAAAAGCGAGATATACCACGTCCAATGACTCACCGTGGTCCAGCCTATAGTTTACCTCTTCATAAAAACTGATTAGATTGGTTTGACAGGAGCGATTTCTCATAAACCCATGCTGATATGGAGTTAAACAGTTATTCTCATTGAGATAATCCAGAATAACATCCCTCAGAAACCCTTCAAATATTTTACCAACAATAGAGGTTAGACTTACTGGCCTATAATTTCCAGGTTCACTTTTAGAGCCCTTTTTGAATATTGGCACCACATTTGCTATGCGCCAGTCCTGCGGAACAGACCCTGTCGCTATAGAGTCCCTAAAAATAAGAAATAATGGTTTATCTATTACATTACTTAGTTCTCTTAGTACTCGTGGGTGTATGCCATCCGGACCCGGAGATTTATCTATTTTAATCTTATTTAGCCTGTTTCGCACCTCTTCTTGGGTTAGATTGGTGACCCTTAATATAGGGTTTTCATTGTTTCTTGGGATTTCACCTAGCATTTCATTTTCCACCGTGAATACCGTGGAGAAGAAGGTGTTTAATATGTTAGCTTTTTCCTCGTCATCTACAACCATTCTTTCCTCACTATTTTTTAAGGGGCCTACATTTTCAGTTTTTATTCTTTTACTATTGATATAGTTGAAGAACAGTTTGGGATTAGTTTTACTCTCCTTAGCAATGTGCTTCTCTGTTTCCTTTTTGGCAGCTTTAATTAGTTTTTTAGATAAAGTATTTTTCTCCCTATAGTTTTTTAGAGCTTCAATGGTGCCATCCTGCTTTAGTAGTGCAAATGCTTTCTTTTTACTGTTAATTGCCTGTCTTACTTCTTTGTTTAGCCACATTGGGTTTTTCCTATTTCTAGTCCTTTTATTCCCACAAGGTATAAACCGCTTACACTGCCTATTTAGGATGTTCTTAAACATTTCCCATTTATTATCTGTATTCTTATTTCTGAGGATATTGTCCCAGTCTACCAGATTAAGGGCATCTCTAAGCTGGTCAAACTTTGCCTTCCTAAAGTTCAGTGTTTTTGTGACTCCCTGACAAGTCCCCCTAGTGAAAGACAGGTGAAACTGTACAATATTGTGGTCGCTATTTCCTAGATGCCCAACCACCACCTGCAGATTTGTTATTCTGTCAGGTCTATTAGATAGTATTAGGTCTAAAAGTGCTGCTCCTCTGGTTGGATTCTGCACCAATTGTGAAAGATAATTTTTTTTGGTTATTAGCAGAAACCTGTTGCCTTTATGGGTTTCACAGGTTTCTGTTTCCCAGTTAATATCCGGGTAGTTAAAGTCCCCCATAACCAGGACCTCATTATGGGTTGCAGCTTCATCTATCTGCTTTAGAAGAAGACTTTCCATGGTTTCTGTTATATTTGGGGGTTTGTAACCGACCCCAATGAGAATTTTGTTACCATTTTTCCCTCCATGAATTTCGACCCATATGGACTCGACATCCTCATTCCCTTCGCTAATATCCTCCCTTAAAGTGGACTTTAGACAAGACTTTACATAGAGACAAACCCCTCCTCCTCTCCGATTTTTACGATCCTTTCCAAACAGACTGTAACCCTGTAAGTTAACTGCCCAGTCATATCTTTCATCTAACCATGTCTCGGTTATTCCCACTATGTCAAAGTTACCTGTAGATATTTCTGCTTCTAGTTCTTCCATCTTGTTTGTCAGGCTTCTGGCATTTGCGAGCATGCAGTTTAGAGGATTTTGTTTTGTTCCAATCTCCTCGCTGTGGATTGTTTTAGAAATGTTCTTACCTCCCTTCTGAGTATGTTTTCCTGGGTCTTCTTTGTTCAAGTCTGTTTTTCTTCCCGTCCCCTCTTCTTCTAGTTTAACGCCCTCCTGATGACTGTAGCGAGTCTTCTGGCGAATGTGTGTTTCCCAGGTTTGTTGAGGTGTAGTCCGTCTCTGGCGAGGAGTCCATCGTACAAGTAATTCACACCGTGGTCCAGGAATCCGAATCCTTGTTGTCTGCACCATCGTCTTAGCCAGTTGTTTGCATCAAGGATCCTGTTCCATCTCCTGGTACCATGCCCGTCTACTGGAAGGATAGAAGAAAAAACTACCTGTGCATCCAGTTCCTTTACTTTCTTCCCCAACTCTTCAAAGTCCTTGCAGATTGTCGGTAGGTCCTTCTTTGCCGTGTCATTGGTGCCAACATGTATCAGAAGAAATGGGTGGACGTCCTTGGAGCTGAAGAGCTTTGGTATCCTATCGGTCACATCCTTGATCATCGCACCTGGAAGGCAGCATACTTCTCTTGCAGTTATGTCCGGTCTGCAGATGGCTGCTTCTGTGCCTCTCAGTAGTGAGTCTCCCACCACCACCACTCTTCGTTGCTTCTTGGCTGTACTTTTTGCTGTCACTTGTTGCTGTGTGCCCTTTTCTTTTTTGCTTGCTGGTATTGCTTCATCCTTAGGTGTGCCATCTTCATCCTCTACAAAGATTTGATATCGGTTCTTCAGTTGTGTGGTTGGTGATTTCTCCATGGTCTTCTTGCTTCTTTTGGTCACATGCTTCCACTCATCTGCTTTTGGAGGTTCTCTGACACTTTTTTCACCTTCTGTGACCATTAGAGATGCTTCTGTTCTGTCTAGAAAGTCTTCATTCTCTTTGATGAGTTTCAAAGTTGCTATTCTTTCTTCCAGACCCCGCACCTTTTCTTCTAAAAGGGCCACTAGTCTACACTTCTGACAGGTGAAATTTGATTCTTCTTCTGGTCGATCTGTGAACATGTAGCACATGCCGCAGCTCACCATGTAGGTTGTCACATCTGCCATGTTGCTCCTAGATCCTGCTGATTTGCTGTGTGCTTTCCTTCTTGTGTAATCTACTTAGCCAAGCTCTCTTGCAATAATGTCCTACAGGCAAAAATTTGGTGATGCTTTCCAAGCAGCTGGTCCCGGCTGTACCCAACGATCTTCTAGCTTAGGGAGACTCCTTGCTTTTCCCAGAAGGCACCTGGAATATGCAAATTAGCCTCCTCAAGCTTGAATCCCTGGTTTGTGTGGTGTAATACACAGGGCCTGTTTTTTCCTGCAGTCTCCCCCCAACAAAAATAAAAGCGAGCTTTAAATAGCCACTAAGTGGATCTACGTGAGTTCTGTTTGGCGTATATCTGCTAGCCACGTTCTGCCTTGTACATTGTGTTGTGTAATACACAGGGCCTGTTTTTTCCTGCTGTCTTCCCGCCAAAAAAAGGGAGATATAAATTCTCCAATAGTTAATATACACCTTCTACCTTGTTTAACAGTAGCATATAACGGTTGTTATTTTAGTAACATTTCAGCAAAAATGAGGAAGTCTGGTGGAAGAGGCCGTGGGCGGTCGTTGCCAACTGGTAATGATGGTGGGGGTGGTAGTGGAGCATCTGCTGCTACTGGGAAAAGCAAGATGGCACCAAAGGCTCGAGGTGTAGAGGCAGCGTCATCGTCTGGCTACACAAGTCCTCGAAGGCTCCCTTATCTGGGAGTGGTAAAACCGCTTTTAAAGCCGGAGCAGCAGGAACAAGTTTTGGCTTTCCTTGCTGACCCAGCCCCCAGCTCTTTCACCTCCTCTTCAGAAGCTTCGAAATCTAAAACCAGCAAGTCGTCAGTGGATGCTCCATGTCCGGAAAAAGTTGCTTCCTTGTGTCCTTCACCCAAAACAAAAGTGAAGGATGCGGCAGGCAACACTACACTTTACTCCATGGAGCTCTTTACACATACCGTGCCTGGGTTAGAGAGGGAAATGGTAAAAAGCCCATTACAGGAAGAATCGGACATGGAATGCACAGCCACAGCTTGATTATTATGCTGTTCCATTGACTCAGATCACAACTTTGCCCTCGCAGTGTACTGAGCCCGAATCTGACCCTGATGAGACTATGATGCCTAGTCCCGAACGCTATAGCACCTTACACGGTGACACAGAGGACGGTGCACATGTCATTGAAGAGGAGGTGATAGATGACCCAGTTGTTGACCCTGATTGGCAGCCATTGGGGGAAGAGGGTGCTGCAGCCTGTAGCTCAGAAGTGGAGGAGGATGATCTGCAGCAGCCATCTACATCGCAAAAGTTGTCATCTGGCAGGCCCGCATCAGGCCCAAAACGTGTGTCAAAAACCACAACAGGTATAGGACAGCGTTGCAATCCGGTGGCAGTAGCGCGGTGTGCAAAGCCTGAAAAGGTATTCCATAGTAGGACGAGTGCAGTGTGGCAATTTTTTAACCAAGATCCGAATGATCAGTCCAAAGTTATATGTAAGAAATGCTCCAAGACCTTTAGCAGAGGGAAGAATGTTCTAAATTTAAATACAACGTGCATGCGTAGACATCTAACCAGCAGGCACTTGGAAGCATGGACTAACTACCAAACGTCCCGTACCGTTGGTGCACCTGCTCCTATTGAAGCTAGTCAGCAACGCAACATTGCTTCCCTAACTGGAAGTCCACCGGTTATGACACCACCAGTAGCAAATGCGGAAGTATTGTCGCAAGGCCAAAGCAGTCAGGGAATCTCAAGGTTCTTGGTTGGAAACACTGTAGGTAGGCCCACATCAAGAATACCATCGCCAAGTCTCTCTCAATCTGCCATGTCCACCACCACCCCCGCTAGTTCCACCATATGCAGCTCTCCAGTCCAGCTCAGCCTAAAAGAGACTCTCGATAGGAAAAGAAATTACTCTTCCTCTCATCCGCATACACAGGGTTTGAACGGCTACATTGCTCGACTAATCTCGTTAGAGATGATGCCTTACCGTTTGGTTGAACGCGAAGCTTTCAAAGCCCTGATGGCCTACGCAGTACCACGCTATGACCTACCCAGTCGACCCTTCTCATAATGGGGCAGTCCTATTCTACGTATTTTATTTACGTTGTGCCATTATGGCCTCCTGAATGTGTACAGTTCGCATGTAATATGTTCTTTCTTTTTATACTCTTTATACATTCAGGAGGCCATAATGGCACAACGTAAATAAAATACGTAGAATAGGACTGCCCCATTATGAGAATGCTGTGAAGTGGCGGGGTAGCTCAAAGAATTGATCAGTTGTTTGCTAAATGTCTCATATTTGATTCACAGTTAGAATTTATTATGTGCAATTGCACTTCAGTTATTGCGTTCTGACCATAAGCAGTGCTGGCTTCTTCTGCTTTTTTTTGCTTTGCAGATGAAAGTGCATGTTCCTTCATCAGGTGAGTGGGCATACTCGTTGGCGACGTCACTGGCACAGGGCCCCTCATAGTACGCAAAAGTGTCTCTGCCGGTGGGAGGTGCCCCCGCCGTCAAACACACCGCCGTACTTTGAGGAGCCCTGTGCTAGTGCCAATGTGAACGAGTGGGCCCCCCCTGCTTGCTCGGGATCACAGCACTTGCAAAGTTTCAATACTTACCTCTCCCTGCTCCACTGCCATAACGTAGTCCGTGTTTCCTGGGCCTACTAAAATCTTGAGCCAGCCCTACCCCCTACAACTTTAGCCAAATGACCCCCTGTTTTAAATGCCTAACTATTATTATAAAGTAAATTAAGATTGACAAGCTTAAAAAATAAGAATTCATGTTTTTGGCATAAAAATGGGCACTGTAGGTGTTTTCCTGTCCTCCACTCACTGCCGACTTTGATTCCCCATTGACTTGCATTGGGTTTCGTGTTTCGTTCGATCCCCGACTTTTCGCAATAATCGGCCGATTTCACCCGACCCGACTTTTGAGAAAGTCGGGTTTCGCGAAACCCGACTCGATCCTAAAAAAGTAAGTCGCTCAACTCTAGCAGTGATCATATTGACACCACAAGTGTGTCACAGAATTTTATACCACTGGGCAGTGAAGAAAAATAATTTACCGTATATACTCGAGTATAAGCCGACCCGAGAATAAGCCGAGACCCCTAATTTTGCCACAAAAACTGGGAAAACTTAATGACTCGAGTATAAGCCTAGGGTGGAAAATGCAGCATCTACCGGTAAATGTCAAAACTACAAATAGATACCAATAAAAGTAAAATTAATTGAGACATCAGTAGGTTGTGTTTTTGAATATCCATATTGAATCAGGAGCCCTATATAATGCTCCATAAAGTTTATGATGGGCCCCATAAGATGCTCCATATTAAAGTATGCCCCATATAATGCTGCACAAATGCGGATTATGGCCCCATAACATGCTCCATACAGACATTTGCCCCATATAATGCAGCACAAACGTTGATTATAGCCCCATAAGATGCTCTATAAAGATATTTGCCCCATATAATGCTCCGCAATCGTTTATAATGGCCCCATAAGATGCTCCATAAAGATATTTGCCCCATATAAAGCTGCACAAACATTGATTATGCCCCATAAGATGCTCCATGTAGACATCTGCCCCATATGCTGTTGCTGCGATAAAAAAAAAAACATACTCAACTCTCGTCGCTCAGGCCCCCGGCACTTACTATATTCACCTCCTCCCCGTTCCACCGCTACAGGCCGCGGCTGCGTCTTTCCCGTCCTCTGCACTGACTGTTCAGGCAGAGGACGGCGCGCACACTAATCGCGTCATCGCGCCCTCTGACCTGAGCGTCCGAGCAGAGGACGGGGACGACTCAGTGGCGGCCAGCGGCAGTGGAACGGGGAGCAGGTGAATAACGTGCGTCATACTCACCTGCCCCTGGGGCGGTTCCTGGTTCCCCGGCGTCAGCAGCTACTTCCTGTATTGAGCGGTCACATGGTACCACTCAAATACACAAAGAAAAAAGAATACACTGATAGGGAGATCACCAAATAAATAAACAATATGGCTTTTATTGGAAAAGTGCACACAGACAAAAGTACAATAAAACCACTTAAAAACACATACATGAAAACAATGCCCTGTAGATAGTAAGAGCCCCCTCTCCTCCCCCCGTCCACACCGAACACTCCTGCTAATCTAACAAAAGGTACAACCTAGGTAAATATAAAGCAATGCAAATATAATATGTATACACAATAAGCAGAGCTCCTGTCCCCAATATTTGGTAGTCAATCATAGAACGATCAAACACGTACTGTTGTGAATTCTGTGGTCAAGCTCCCTCCTGTGGTCATGAGTGGTACTTCGGCTGGTTCTGTCCATGAGCTTCATCTGGGGGATGTGAGTGGGGCTGCGGCTTCTGAGTTTCCTTCCTCAGGTGACGAGGTTAGGTCGTTAGGTGCTGCTCTATTTAACTCCACCTAGTTCTTTGTTCCTTGCCTCCAGTCAATGTTCCAGTATTGGTCTTGCTCTCTCCTGGATCGTCTTGTGGCCTGTCTGCCCTGCATAAGCTAAGTTCTGCTTGTGTTACTTTTGTTTGCTATTTTTTCTGTCCAGCTTGCTATATTGGTTTTTCTTGCTTGCTGGAAGCTCTGGGACGCAGAGGAAGCACCTCCGTGCCGTTAGTCGGTACGGAGGGTCTTTTTGCGCCCTCTGCGTGGTTGTTTGTAGGTTTTTGTGCTGACCGCAAAGCTATCTTTACTATCCTCGGTCTATTCAGTAAGTCGGGCCTCACTATGCTAATACCTATTTCATCTCTGTGTTTGTATTTTTGTATAAATCATTTTTATTGAGCACAGCAATAAAGAATAAAGGTAAACAATACAAACTGGAAAATCTGTGCAATGATAGGCAGTAATTACAAGTCAAACAAGAGGAGCATTGTTACAGCATTTAAGACTTATAATTTAACTTTCTGATTAGTACTGCTATTGGCTGTCCTGAGATTATGAGGTAATAACAATAGAAAACAGCCGGGATAGTTGGTAACCATTGATAGGTTCCTTTGTATTCATTTAAAATACTATATATATATATATATATATATATATATATATATATATATATATATACATACATACATACATACATACATACATACATACATACATACATACATACATACACATATATATATACAATCAAACTGGGTATGGGGAGGACAAACATAGAAAGTCAGAGAGGGGAAAGAAAGGAGGGTAGGGAGAAGAAGAGAGGGATGGAAGAGGGTGAGGGAAATTCAGGGAAGGAGTGTGGCTGCCTCCGCATCCCAGCGGACAGAGCGCATGCCAAGAAACGGCCCGGACGCACACGAAAATAGACTAAATAATGTGTCGGGTTCTGGTAATTCAGAGGTCTAGTTCAGGAGTTTCCCTAAAAGCGATCCAGGGGGCCCATACGTTGTAGGTTTTTTCTGCCTTACCTGGTGACTGGTTTATCAGCTGCTCCATTCTATAGATGTTATTAAGTTCTGCCACAAATTCTGTGCGGGAAGGAAATTTTTCTTGTTTCCAAAACCGAGGGATTAGATTTCTGACTGCGGTAAGAAAGTGTCTGAGGATGCCCCTCTTGAACCTAGATATTGACAAGTCGCATAGAGACAACAATGCTATACTTGGTGAAGGTTGGATCTGTGTGATAGACAGCTTATTATGAAGTTCAAAGACGGCCAACCACAAATCCTTTATGGGGGGGCAGTCCCACCAGATATGCATGTAAGAGCCAGTCTCCTTTAGACATCTCCAGCAGGTGTCAGGAGTCGTGGGTAACACCGCGTGCACCATGGAGGGGCATCTATACCATCTTGCTAGAATCTTATAGCTCCTCTCCTGTGATACTGCGCATAATGACGATCTGGACGAGAAGAGAAGAATTTTTCCCCTGTCTTCAGATGACAAGGGCCTTCCCAGATCGCCCTCCCATTTCGAGAAAAACAATGGCCAACCCTGCAGTGGAGCCCTCCCTTCTTGAAAGATTTTATATAGCAGCGAGACAGTATGGTCCGGAGGGTTTGCTGATATGCAAAGCATCTCAAAGGGAGTTAGCGGCCTGCCAATATTGGTTTGTTTAGAGATTGAGTGGATATAACTTTTTAGTTGTTCATAGAAGAACCAATCAATAGAGTGTGATTCCTCCTCTGGGAATAATTCCCGAAGGGACTTCATCCCAGTTTCTTTTAAGTAGTCGTGGATGATGGGTTTGGAATCTTTTCTCTTATTTAGAAATGTCTCTCTATTCAGTCCCGCCGGAAAAGCAGAATTGTCATAAATTGGGATTAAGGGGCCCGGGAGAGTTGTGATCTGAAGGTCTTTGTTTCGGTTTTTAATAAGAAGCAATATGTTTCGCGTGAAGAAGGGTATGTAGGTGCCTGGTCCTAGCCCCCTGCCTCCTGTCCAAAGAACAACTTGGGAGTCGCATCCATTAAGATCGTTTTCTAGGTTTACCCACTTTTTGTTGTTTTTGCTATGATAAAGGTCTAGGATACAAGTTCCCAATGATGCATAACTATAAATCGCGAGATCCGGGAGACCCAATCCGCCTGTCGGTTTAGATCTACTCAATGTTGTATATGAAATACGTGCTCGGTTATGAGATCAAACAAAACGAGTAATTATTTGTTTGAGGCGGGAAAAGAAGGAAGCTGGTAGGTATAGGGGAATTGTTTGGAAAATATATAATAGGCGAGGCAGGAGGTCCATCTTAACTGCATTGATCCTACCCAGCCAGGACAATTGGAGCTTGTGCCATTTCTCCAAGTCTGAGTTTGTCTTCTGTAGGGTTGGCGCAAGGTTGGTTTCAAACAGTTTAGACGTTTTGCTTGTTATTTTAATACCTAAATAAGTAAGGGAATCAAAGCACCATTTAAATGGGAAGGTCTTCCTTAATTGATCCACCAAAGGAAGTTGGAGTGAAATGTTTAGGATTTCCGATTTATGGGAATTCATTTTGAAGTTACTTAGGTGGCCGAATTTATGTAGCTCCGAAATGATGTTTGGTAGACTCGTGGAGGGAGACGTAATATATAGCAGGATGTCATCTGCAAAAAGTGCTAGCTTGTGCTCTTCAGAACGTAGTTTTATACCATTAATTGATGGATTGTTTCTCAAGGCCACAGCTAAATGCTCCATTGTTAGGATATATAAGAGGGGAGAGAGTGGGCACCCCTGCCTTGTACCATTTCTGATCGGGAACATATCCGATAGTGTGCCGTTTACCTTGACCTGAGCACTAGGAGAAGAATACAGGGCAGAGATCCTTCGCAGCATATTTTCTTTTAAGCCAATTTCCTCTAGGGTCTGAGAAATAAATTCCCAATGGACCCGGTCAAAGGCCTTTTCAGCATCAATTGACATGATACACAGGGGGTCCCCCTCTCTGCCCGCTCTGTCAATTAGAGAGATAGTTCGAATTGTATTATCCCTCGCCTCTCGTCCTGGAACGAAGCCCACCTGGTCCTGGTTTATTAGTTTTGGTAAAAGGGGACATAATCTATTGGCTAACATTTTTGCATATATTTTAATATCTAGGTTTATTAAAGAGATCGGGCGGTAATTATCACACTTAGAGGGGTCCTTGCCCGGCTTAGGGAGAACTGTTATGTGAGCGATGAGTGCCTGTGTAGGGAACGATCCCCCAAGGGAGACAAAATTGCAAGCTTTCAGAAGTATTGGACTAAGCAGTGTGTTGAATGACTTGTAAAAGCCTGCTGAGTACCCATCAGGGCCCGGGCTCTTGCCCTGTTTCAAGGCGCTAATGGTTTCAGAAAGCTCCTCCACTGAGAATTCCTTTTCAAGATCAAGTAGATTACCTTCAGGCAGAGTGGGTAATTTGTGTTCCTGTAAATATGATTTGATTTTATTACGGAGAGAATGTAGTGGAGCCTCTTTATAGTGACCCGCTATGTTATATAGAGATTTGTAGTAGTCGCTGAAGTTGGAAAGAATATCTCTGGTATTAAACACTTTCTTCCCCTCTTTGTTTTTAATAAAAGGAATGTAGGTATTGGGATTGCATTGATTGAGGGCTCTGGCCAAGAGTCTACCACTTTTATTGCCTAGCTGGTAGAAGCGGCTCTTGAGTCTTTCTCTGAGGCATTTAGATTTTTGGTCTATTATAGTTAGCAGTTTTTGTCTGGCCGAGGAGAGCCTAGCAAATGTGCTGGCCTCAAGATCTCGTTTATGTTTGTTTTCTAATTGGTGGATTTGTTCTGTTAAGCTAAGTATTTCCGCCGCTCTTTCTTTTTTTAGCCTAGCGCCATGAGAGATGAGGACGCCTCTTATTACACTTTTCAAAGCCTCCCATTTTACAGTGGGGGACGTGGTGTCTTCCTCGTGGTCAGACAAGAAATCTGTGATTGTTTGATCAATCTTGGATTTACATATGGGATCCTGTAGTAGGTTTTCATTCAGACGCCAGGAGAAACCTGGTCTCGAGGCAGAATGAAGCGAGATTGTTAGGTAAATAGGAGCGTGATCCGACCACAATATCGACCCCACGTCCGCCTTTACCTGCATGTCGAGCAACTTATGTGAAACGAAAAAATAGTCTATTCTGCTGTAAGTGTTATGTATTTTTGAGAAGAAGCTATAGTCCTTAGTTGTTGGGTTAAGAACCCTCCAGACATCTACTAGTCTCATGCTGTGTAGCTGGGATCTTATTTTTTTAATAGAAGATGCAGGATATGAAGACTTACCCGAAGAGACATCCACCGCAGGGTTCATAGGAATATTAAAGTCGCCCCCAAGTATCACAGGAGAGGAACCAGCAAACTCCTCGAGACGTCATTTGCAATCGGCTCCAAACTTCTGTTGCCCTTGGTTTGGGAAATATACGTTAGCAATTACAAGTTTATGTGCTGCCCATGTGATAAGTAGGAAGATATATCTGCCGTGTTTGTCAATTTGTGAGTCTAAGATCTCAGGCCCAAAGGATTTGTGGAAGGCTATTGAGACACCTTTTGACTTTGAAAATGGATTTGGGCAGTGATACCATTTAGGATAATTTTTCGTGATACAGTGTGGCACCACACCAGTTTTGAAATGTGTCTCTTGGAGCAGTAGCACAGAGACCCTCTGTTTGTGGCTATCAAATAGGACCCGCCGTCTTTTTTCTGGTATATTTAGCCCCTTAACGTTGAAGGAGCAAAATTTAACTTCATCCATTATCAAATACCTTTACGCCATTCCGCAGTACCATGCGCCCCATCCGCCAGAACACGCGACAGCCAGGGGTAGTAGGGAAGAGACAGTAGGAGGGAAGGGAAAAAGGCGGGGTAGAGAAGAAATAATAGAACATGGAAAACATAAAAGAAGGTGCGTTAGGATTAACGCACCAGGTCAGACTATACATCTGTGTAGTTAGGGCAAAAGAATGGAGAAGGAGGGGTCTCCTCCCCTCCCTTCACCCGTGCACCTTAGGTGGATATGGGAAGCCAAGGGAAACACTGACCCCCCCCATCCCCCCCGAACTTGGTAGGTCCCATAAACGAGAACTTGCGAACATGTAACGTCTAGTTAAACATTGTAATAGTCCTTGCACCAGCGAGATGTCCCGCATGCCATCAGAGAGAAGAAAAAAAAAAAAAAAAAAAGGCAGGACACCACGCGTCCAGGTGTTCAAAGAATAGGATCAAACCTTCAAGGCGAGCCCACAGTGAGACAGACCGCCCCGCCAGGAGACTCAGCCGATTAACAATAAGTGTTCATGAGACCACTCAACTGCAGCAGAGTATCTGAGTATATTGCAGCAATGATTAGAAACTAATTGAAACTAAGAAGAAAATGGAACAAGAGAAGAGAGAAAAACTTCATGGAGGATCTGAGGAGCCTTCGGTGGTATGACGATTCTTGGAACGGGGAACCTTGAGCCACCTTGGAGGAGCATCTGCAAGTGTCGGAGCCAGAGGCCATTCGGGAAGATCTATTAGTGGAAGTTCAAACGTGCCCAGGAAGTTAGCCAGATCCCCAATCCGGCGAAAGTATGCGCTTTTGCCACCTTTGAATGCTGTTAGTTGAAATGGGAACCCCCACCTGTAGGGGATATCTCTTTCCTTGAGAACCTCCAGCAAGGGTTTCAGAGCTTTGCGCAAGAATAGAGTGCGCCTGGATAGATCTGACAGGAGTAGGATTGGATGACCTTCAAACTGGAGGGATCCCTTTTTCCTAGAAGCCATCATGATGGCCTCCTTAATTCTGAAATAGTGCACCCTGCAGATGACGTCCCTAGGGCGCGACTCAGACGTGGGTTTAGGACCAAGGGATCTATGAATCCTGTCGAACTCAATGGTGTTATCCTCGTGGTCGCCAAGAATGTCCAGAAATATTCTCTGAACTGTACGGTCTAGGTCCTGAGGACTGACAGATTCTGGGAGGCCACGTATACGGATATTGTTACGCCTGTTGCGATTTTCCAGATCCTCAAGACCAGATGACATTTCCTCCAGTTTCATGGTGTGGTCCATTAAGATTTCTCTGTGTGCCTGAAGTTCCTGAGAGATATCTTCTTGTGTCTTTTCCACATCCTCTATACGCGATGTGAATTCTGTCTGTAAGTTATGTATCTCCTTTTTGTATGAGTTCTCAAGCCTGCACGCAAAACTTTCCAGATCCGTTTTGGTTGGAAGGGCTTTAATGTATTTACTCAGTTCAGCTATATTCATGTCCTCGGGCAAGTCTCCATCTCCATCACTGTTGCCTGTTGTTTTTTTAGGGGAGATATGTGGGGTCTGTGGCTCCCTTGAGGAACTATTTTTATGCGGGTTTTGCGACATTGCTGATCTGGTGTTCCTTGTTTGAAGTGGCTGGTTTAAGAACCGTTCCATGTCCTCTATAGGAGGCTCCTTGTGTAAGCTTGTGGGTTGTCCAGAAGACCTCTTAGTTTTACCCATATATGTCTGCTGCTATTAATTGCCTGTGGTAGTGTTCAGGGGAACATGGGGATGCAGCGGTCACCACATCAGGCAGAGCCCCCCATCAGCAAGCCCTCTCCGAGGTGCATTGGTTATGGTTTGAAGTTAGTGGGGCATATACAATATCCTGATCCAGGAAAAGGGAGCCTCTATATGTTATAAACAATTCCAGCACTAGGTGTCACCAGAGGTCTGGGCTTGTAAATTGTAGGCTTGTTACGTGGTGTGCTGGAGTTCTTTCCTTCTTTTTTTTTTTTTTTTCCCCTTTCACCCCTTTCCCCTCTCTCTCCAATGCTATTGTATATGAGGCACAATGATAGCGCAGTGAAGGGCTATGGTGGGGTGGCCGCACCACTTCTGCAGCAAGGATGATAGGCAGAGCAATATGCAGGGGTGCCGGGTATTTTGGGTACGCCCGCCCTAGGACGGTGCTTCTCTATGAGGGGCCCCGTCCCCAAGATGGTGCCCACCCTCTCAGTGGCGGGAAAACAGTCAGCGCTGCCAGCACAATGGCGGGTGCCCCTTATATCAGTCCTACCTTCCTTGCCTTCTTTGGTGAGGCGCACTCTTCAAAGTTTCCCCAGCAGGGATTCTGGCTGAGCGTACCCGCGGCGTTCTCTTTGTGGGTGTTCACCATGCGCTGCCTGCTCGGCCTCCCTGTGCCGTCCGCAGAGCCTGAGGGGATCAGTGGAGCGCGGTCCGCGTACTTCACCCGCAGGGGTTCCAGCTGAGCACGCCTGCGGTGCTCTCACGGCAGGCGCCGCTGGGAATCCAAGGGCAGGAGGGTCTCTCCTTCACTGCCTCCTTAGCTCAGCGGGGGTCTGCGAGCTTCTTGTTGCCGCCACTCACCTCTCCACGCGTCGCCTGCACCAGGTCCTTCTGCGTTGCGCCGCAGTCCCCCTCCTTGCCTCGCGGAACTGTGCCCGCTCCGGGGCTCTGTCTCTCGCCGCTCCTTCACCACAGGGGCTCCACGAGGAAGCAGTAATGGCGCCTTCTGACTGCAGTGCTGCGGGCTCCTGCCGGCGTCTCCTCCTCAGAAAGCCTCCCTCGGTGCGGGGTTTAGGCAGCGCCGGTTGGAGGTCCCTTTATTCTCTAATTTGAGGGCTTTTTGGTGATTTTAGATGAGCTTTTGGGGTTCCCAGACTGGAAAATCTGGGGAGCTCGTATCAGCCACGTCTGCTCCGTTCAGGCTCCAAGCCACGCCCCCCTCTGTGTTTGTATTTTCATCTTTACTCACAGTCATTATATGTGGGGGGCTGTCTTTTCCTTTGGGGATTTTCTCTGAGGCAAGGTAGGCTTATTTTTCTATCTTCAGGGCTAGCTAGTTTCTCAGGCTGTGCCCGAGGCGCCTAGGTCTGGTCAGGAGCGCTCCACGGCTACCTCTAGTGTGGTGTGATAGGATTAGGGATTGCGGTCAGCAGAGTTCCCACGTCTCAGAGCTCGTCCTATGTTGTTAGTAACTATCAGGTCACTTTGTGTGCTCTTAACCACCAGGTCCATTGTGTTTCTGAATCACCAGTTCATAACAACGTACCATCTAAAGATCCCCCGGGCTGGTAAGATGGAATAAACCCTGTCTCATACTGGTAATATAATATCTACTACCCCTGCGGGTAAGTGATGAACAGTGAGCACAACCATTATCCAGATCAAACAAGCAGGAAAAAAAGAGAAATGAGAAAATATATACGTTACACCAGGTGCTACACAGCCGCAGACAGCTGGAGCCAGAGTGTCGATCAGGAGAGAGGAGGGGGGCCGAAGCCCAACGCGTATCGCCACACACAGGTAGCTTCGTCAGGGGCAGAGAAAGTCCTCTGCCCCTGACAAAGTCCTCTGCCCCTGACAAAGCTACCTGTGTGTGGTGATACGAGTTGGGCTTCGGCTCCCCTCCTCTTTCCTGATCGACACTCTGGCTCCAGCTGTCTGCGGCTGTGTAGCACCTGGTGTAACGTATATATTTTCTCATTTCTCTTTTTTTCCTGCTTGTTTGATCTGGATAATGGTCGTGCTCAGTGTTCATCACTTACCCGCAGGGGTGGTAGATATTATATTACCAGTATGAGACAGGGTTTATTCCATCTTACCAGCCCGGGGGATCTTTAGGTGGTACGTGTTTGATCGTTCTATGATTGACTACCAAATATTGGGGACAGGAGCTCTGCTTATTGTGTATACATATTATATTTGCATTGCTTTACATTTACCTAGGTTGTACCTTTTGTTAGATTAGCAGGAGTGTTCGGTGTGGACGGGGGGAGGATGGGGGCTCTTACTATCTACAGAGCATTGTTTTCATGTATGTGTTTTTAAGTGGTTTTATTGTACTGTTTGTCTGTGTGCACTTTTCCAATAAAAGCCATATTGTTTATTTATTTGGTGATCTCCCTATCAGTGTATTCTGTTTTCTTTGTGTATTTGTTTACTGTTTTTTGTACGCTGTGGGATCGATCCCGTTGCCTATATAAAGATTTCTATGGTGCCCTCCATACTATATATATATATATATATATACATACATGGTACCACTCATTACAGTAATGAATTTGTGGCTCCACCCTTATGGGAGTGGAGTGGGGGTCCATATTCATTACTGTAATGAGCGGTACCATGTGACCGCTCACTACAGGAAGAAGCTTCCGGCGCTGGGGAACCAAGGACTGTGCCAGGAGTAGGTGAGTATGATTACACAGCTGCTGCTGCTCCACCTCCCCTGCCGACCCCTGGGTATGATTCGAATATAAGCCGAGAGGGGCAATTTCAGCCTAAAAAAATGGGCTGAAATTCTCGGCTTATACTCGAGTATATATTGTACATTTACAATTGTGTGATAGTTCCAAATTTTTAATTTTAATACTGGGAAATGGGTAACAATTGCACCAAAATGTGTCCCACAGTTTCTGCTGAATGTAGAAATACCCTATCTCAGGCTGTACAGCCATACGGAGAGACTCTGGAGTGATGTAGCAGTGGATGTTGCTGAGTGAAAATTGCAAATTGCCAGATTGCCATTGCAGTGACTAGTACGCTGTAGTGACCAGTATTTTGTAGTGACAGTACAATATGCCCAGCACATGCTGCTGGAGACACGCACCCATAAATTAGGCAGGGTCTCATCACTACAGAAATGCCAAACATGTGAGTGCTTAATAAGTCTTAGACAAACTGGGGTCCAGAAGGGGGAAAGAGGGGGGAATTTGATTTGGGAGCGCAGAATTTACTGAATTTCTTTTGAGGGATGAGCACTTGGGGTTTACAGCTAGATCTCAGAATTGACATGACAGATGAAACCCCCGATGGATCTTTTCACTATAATAAGGCAGTGGAGTTGCACTGGACTTCATCTAGCTTCTGTTCAACGTTGTCCTTCTCAGAAGTGCACAGAACTGTGGTCGACCACGCTTTTATGCACGCCTAAAAAGACGAAAATCACCGGATGGCAGGCCCTATAGCTACCACAGTGCCTCCATCTGCCTCATTATAGGGAATGTCCTGCCGGGAGTTCTGTCTGAATTGCGTATTTCAGAGAATTACACAGAAACCCCTGTGTAAGCACTCAGCGCAGAGCCTTAGGGTACCGTCACACAGTGGCATTTTGATCGCTATGATGGCACGATTTGTGACGTTCCAGCGATATATCCGTGACGTTCCAGCGATCTCGTGTCTGACACGCTCCTGCGATCAGGGACCCCGCAGAGAATCGTACGTCGTAGCAGATCGTTTGAAACTTTCTTTCGTCGTCTAGTGTCCCGCTGTGGCGGCATGATCGCATGGTGTAACAAAGGTGTGCACGATATTGTATACGATGTGCGTATAGTAACCAACGGCTTCTACATCGCACATACGTCATGAAATTATCGCTCCAGCGTCGTACATTGCAAACTGTGACAGCAGTCTACGACGCTGGAGCGTTATTGTTACGATGCTGGAGCGTCACGGATCGTGCCGTCGTAGCGATCAAAATGCCACTGTGTGACGGTACCCTTACTGTGATCTTTTGGAGGCAGAATGAACAAATCAACAGCAAGTGAAAAATTGGTTTTATTTATTTTTTATGCCGTTCCTCTTGTGGTATAAATGATCAGACAACTTTATTCTTTGGGTCAATGCGATTACAGCAATATCAGTTATTTCATTTTTATGTTTGGCTGCTGTCACATACTAAAAGACACTTTCTATTGCAAAAAACAGATTTTGTATCCCCATATTTATACAATTTTTCCATATATGGGATGTTGGGAGTGGTCACCGCCCACATCAGCGGACCAGTTACACAGCATTTGCCAGCAAGGAAACTGACATTAACCCTGGCCTGAAAGGAAAAAAACTACATTTTAGGCCACATTCACACGTTGCTTTTTATTCTGCGGGTTCTCCCGCAGCGGATTTGATAAATCTGCAGGGCAAACCCGCTGCGGTTATCCCTGCAGATTTATCGCGGTTTGTCCTGCGGGTTCCGCTGCGGGATTTACCCCTACTATTGATGCTGCATATGCAGCAATATGCAGCATCAATAGTAATGTTAAAAATATTAAAATCATGATGATATACTCACCCTCTGACGTCCCGATCTCCTGGGCACTGCAGGCGGCGGTCCGGTTCCAAAGATGCTGTGCGACCAGGACCTTCGGTGACGTCACGGTCATGTGACCGCGACGTCACCGAAGGTCCTGGTCGCATAGCAAACCTGAGACCGGACGGCCGCGTGCAGCGCTGAGATTTCAGAGGTGAGTATAACATGATTTTTTATTTTTATTCTTTTTTTTTTTAATACAAATATGGTTCCCGGGGCCTGGAGGAGAGTCTCCTCTCCTCCACCCCGGGTATAACCCGCACAATATCCGCATTACTTCCCGCATGGTGGGCACAGCCCCATGCGGGAAGTAAGCGGATCAATGCACTTTTATGGGTGCAGAATCGCTGCGATTCTGCACAAAGAAGTGACATGGTCCTTCTTTTTTTCCGCAGCAATTCTGCGCGGTTTTTTTCGGGTTTTTCCGCATCATCTGCACTGCGGTTTCTGTTTTCCATAGGGTAACATTGTACTGTACCCTGCATGGAAAACAGCTGCGGACCCGCAGCGTCAAAATCGCCGCGGTTCCGCAGTAAAAACCGCATAGTGTGAACATGGCCTAAATAGCGGAACCAGAGCTGCCACAAATCCAAACATCAATCGTGACATTTACACAATAAAATCTATTTTAACCCCTTAACGACTGCCGATATGCCTTTTAACAGCAACAGTTAAGTGTACTTATTCCTCAGCACCGCTTTTTAACAGCCCTGAGAAATAAGGTTATAGTGCCCCCCAGCATTGGAAATTCTCCATGGTCTCGGCTACTGGGGGTAGTTGAGACCCCGAAGAACAAGATTCGGGTCGGAATAATGGCGACCGCAGAAAAAAAAGTCTGATTTCCCATTTAATTTCTCTCTCCTCTGATATGATCTAGCACATCAGAGGAGAGAGAAATGGGGTCCTCCGAACCTCCTCTAGTGTCCCTGGACCTTCCTGCATCCCCCGGTCCTGTCCACCAGCCGTAGGCATTTCCTTTCTGGAAGAAAGTGGCAGGTGCATTCGCAGTGCACCCGCCTTGATCTGCCAGCCGTCACCTGGCAGCATAAGATTTCTCCTATTGGTTCATTTTGATCACTGTATTAGACACTATCTCACAGTGATCAAAATAGAAAAAATAGCAAAGTAAACCCCCGTTTATCATCCCCTTAGTTAGGTAACGATAATGAAATACATTTTTTTTCCATTAGGGTTATAGTTGGGATTATGGTTAGGGTTGTGTTGTGAATTCTGTTATCGAACTCCCTCCTGTGGTCATGAATGGCACTTCGGCGAGTTCTGTCCATGGACTCCCTCTGGTGGCTGTGAGTGGAGCTGCTGCTTCTGAGGTTCCTTCCACAGGTGACTCAGTTTATTCTTTGGCTGGCTGCTCTATTTAACTCCACTCAGATCGTTACTCCATGCCAGCTGTCAATGTTCTTGTACTGGTTCAGTTCGGTCTTGGTTCTTTCTGGTGACCTGTCTACTCCAGCAGAAGCTAAGTCCCTGCTAGTTTATTATTTGTTCATTGTTTTCTTGTCCAGCTTGCTATCATGATTTTGCCTTGCTAGCCGGAAGCTCTGGGATGCAGAGTGGCACCTCCGCACCGTGAGTCGGTGCGGAGGTCTTTTTGCACACTCTGCGTGGTCTTTTGTAGTTTTTTTTGTGCTGACCGCAAAGATACCTTTCCTATCCTCAGTCTGTTTAGTAAGTCTGGCCTCCCTTTGCTGAAACCTGTTTCATTTCTGTGTTTGTGACCTTCATCTTAACTCACAGTCAATATATGTGGGGGGCTTCCTTTACCTTTGGGGAATTTCTCTGAGGCAAGGTAGGCTTTATTTTCTATCTCTAGGGCTAGTTAGCTCTTAGGCTGTGAAGAGGCGTCTAGGGAGAGTCAGGAACGCTCCACGTCTATTTCTAGTGTGTGTGATAGGATTAGGGGTTGCGGTCAGCAGAGCTCCCACTTCCCAGAGCTTGTCCTTTGTTAGTTTAACCATCAGGTCTTTTCGGGTGCTCCTAACCACCAGGTCCATAACAGGGTTGGGCCTAGCGTTAGGCTTATGGTTGGGATTATAGCTAGGGTTAGGGTTGAGACTAGGGTTAGGGTTGTGTTAGGGTTGGGCTAGGGTTAGAGCTGGGATTAGGGTTGGGGCTAGGTTTTTAATTGAGGGTGGTGTTGTGGTTAGGGTTGTGGTAAGGGTTATGGTTAGAGTTGGGATTTCGGTTAATGGTGTGTTGGAGTTAGGGTTAGGGTTGGGGTTAGGGCTGTGTTAGGGTTGGGCTTAGGGTTAGGGGTGTGTTGGGGTTAGGGTTATGGTTAGGGCTGTGCTAGGGTTGGAATTAGAATTGGGTCTTTTCCACTGTTTAGGTACATCAGGGGGTCTCCAAACGCGACATGGCACCCGCCATTGATTCCAGACAATTTTGCATTTGAAAAGTCACAGTGCTCCATCCCTTCTGAGCCCTGCCATACGCCCACACAGTGGCTTTTCCCCACATACAGGGTATTGGCGTACTCAGGAGAAATTGCACAACTAATTTTGTGGTCCATTTTCTCCTGATACCTTTGTGAAAATAAAAAAAAAGTTTGGTTCCAAAGTAATTTTTTGTGAAAAAAGTAAAATGTTCATTTTTTCCTTCCACATTGCTTTAGTTCTCGTGAAGCACCCGAAGGGTTAATAAACTTCTTGAATGTGATTTTGCGCACCTTGAGGGGTGCAGTTTTTATAATGGTGTCGCTTGGGTATTTTTTATGTTGACCCCCCAAACTCACTTTCAAATGTGATGTGATCCCTAAAAAATGGTTTTGTAAATTTTGTTGGAAAAACGGGAAATAGCTGGTCAACTTTTATCTGCTATAGCATCCTAGCAAAAACAATTGTTTCTGAAATTTTGCTGATGTAAAGTAGACATGTGGGAAATGTTATTTCTTAACTATTTTGTGCAATACGACAGTCTGATTTAAGGACACAAAAAGTTTGAAAATTGCAAAATTTTCAGAATTTTTGCTAAATTTCCATTTTTTTTCATAAATAAACGCAAGTCCTATCGAAGTAATTTTACCATTAACATGGAGTACAATATGTCCGGAAAAAACTAAATCATTTGGATGCTTTGAAGCGTTCCAGAGCTATCTATATATATGAGGCATCGTGATTACTCGCTAATCCTGCCCCCTGCACAGTAGCTCTGCCCCCACCACATCACCACACATAATCCCGCCCCCCCAGCACATCATCACATAATCCCGCCCCCCCCACATCACCACACATAATCCTGCCCCCCACCACACATAATCCCGCCCACCAGCACATTACCACACACAATCCCGCCCCCCACCACATTACCACACATAATCCTGCCCCCCACCACATTACCACAGATAATCCCCCCCCACCACATTACCACACATAATCCCGCCCCCCCACCACATCACCACACGAGGCTCCGTCCCCACACATTACCCAGCAGCGTTAATTAGATAGCAATGAGCGTGCCAAGCGTTAGCTGGCTGGAAACAGCTAGTAACCTCATAAAGTGACAGTGGCCAGAATTCTAAAAAATAGCTTGGTCATTAAGGGGAATCTATCGCCTCATTTTTCACATATAAGCTGCGGCCACCGCCATCAGGGGCTTATCTACAGCATTCTGCAATGCTGTAGATAAGCCCCGATGTAACCTGAGAGATAAGAAAAACAAGTTAGATAATACTAACCCAGGGGCGGTCTTGTGCGGTCCAGGTCCAATGGGCGTTGGAGGTCCGGGACCGGCGCCTCCCACCTTCATGCGATGACGTCCTCTTCCTTCTGTCGCGGCTCATGCGCAGGCGTAATTCTCTGCCCTGTGCCTGACAGTAGGAGGAGGAGGCATATCGGCTCTTGCTCTTAAGAGGCGTCTCACAAACCACCTTCCCTGCAGAACTCTTAAGTACCCCGTGGTTATCTTGGAGACCATGAGCAAAATGCGATCGCATTGCGTTGTGCTGATCGTAGCAGACAGGGAGCTTACTCCCAGTGCGATGCTCCTCGATGTCGCTGTCACTATTGACAGTGGCACAGAGGGATTAAACGTCCACGATCGGATAAAGCAGGGAGTCCGCTCTCACATAGAGCGCACTGCGTAAGCCCGTGCCATTGTGGTGCCGTACATATATTGCGGTTTGTGGGAACGCAGTTTCCGCAGCGCCGTAAATGTACGCCGTATGTCGAGAAGGGGTTAAATTTGTTTGGTGATCTGAAACATTTACGTGTGACAAGCATGCAAAAGAATAGGATATCAGAAAGGGGGAAAATACTTTTTCATATACAGTAACTTTATATTACAAAGGATACACTGAGATTGGAGTATACACATCACAGGAGACATGGGGCCTTCAGTATATAGTTATCATTTGCGACATGGGGCTGTGGCATAGACATCACAGGAGATATGGGGGCTGGGGCATAGACATCACAGGAGACAGGAGTGCTGGGGCGTAGACATCACAGGAGACATGGGGCTGGGGCATAGACATCACAGGAGACATGGGGCCTGCCTCATAGACATCACAGGAAATATGGTCGCTGCAGCATAGACATCACAGGGGACATGAAGACTGCAGTATATACGTAACAGGAAACATGGGGGCTGCGGCATAGACATCACAGACATCTGCAGAATAGATGGAACAGGGGACATTGGGCTGCTACGTAGAAGTCCCATCGCGCCCTAACACTGCCAACAGCGTGCATGTCCAGGAGAAATCTGTCATTGCATGTACTAGTGAACACTGTGTGTGTAGAGCAAGAGGAAATTTATGTACCGGCGGCCATTAAAACGCAGCTGCCAGCCCTGAGCACTGTAGTTCCCAGCAATCTGCATTGGGGCCAGAAAAATGGTCATTGCGAACCTGAAGTTCCCCACTCCTGCTCTATGGGACTGCTGGAAGTAGCTGAATGCAAAAATCTGAAAGACAATGAGTGGAGTAGAAGTTAACCAAGCCCACCTCTGCTGCTTTCAAGATTTGCTTTGAAGTAATTCTAGGTATTGATGGGCGTTCTAGCAATCTGACCCACCAGTGATCTTTGCATTACCTGTCGGATAGGGACAACTTTCAGCTGACTGAATACTCCATGAGACATCTTTAAGCCAAGGAGCAGGGCTGACATTTGGCAGGATGAATCTTTTCACTGCGTGAGCACTGTTAGCCGTTTTCCTGAGCACTGAAGCTGGAGAAAGCCTCCTCTCCCTTGTTGTGCTCTTTTAGTGAAAATATTTATACAGCTGTGCTACTCCGTTTTCTAAGAGAGTAACACAGTTTTTAGGCTATGTGCAAACGTTGCGGTTTTTACCGCGGAACCGCGGCGATTTTGCAGCTGCGGGTCCGCAGCAGTTTCCATAGCGTTTACAGTAACTTGTAAACCCTATGGAAACCGCAAACCGCTGTGCACATGCTGCGGGAAAAACCGCGCAGAAACGCAGCGGTTTACAACCCGCAGCATGTCACTTCTTTGTGCAGAATCGCTGCGATTCTGCACCCATAGAAATGCATTGATCCGCTTACTTCCCGCATGAGGCTGTGCCCACCATGAGGGAAGTAAGCGGATAATGTGCGGGTTATACCCGGGGTGGAGGAGAGGAGACTCTCCTCCAGGCCCCGGGAACCATATTTGTGGTAAAAAAAAAAAGAATTAAAATAAAAAATAATGGTATACTCACCTCTGAAGTCTCAGCGCTGCACGCGGCCGTCCGGTCTCAGGTTTGCTATGCGACCAGGACCTGCGGTGACGTCGCGGTCACATGACCGTGACGTCACGAAGGTCCTGGTCGCACAGCATCTTTGGAACCGGACCGCCGCCTGCAGCGCCAAGGAGATCGGGACGTCAGAGAGTGAGTATATCATTATTTTTTTATTTTTAACATTAATATTGATGCTGCATATTGCTGCATATGCAGCATCAATAGTAGGGGTAAAATCCCGCAGCGGAACCCGCAGGAGAAACCGCGATAAATCTGCAGGGATAACCGCAGCGGGTTTGCCCTGCAAATTTATCAAATCTGCTGCGGGAAAACCCGCAGGGACCCGACGCAACGTGTGAACATGGCCTTAAGGTTGAAGGAAGACTAAAGGTACCTTCACACATAATGATATCGTTGCAACGTCTGCGGTTGGAGGAAAAAAGGTTTAAGCATAATAACAGACGCGGATTCTTTACTGTAAGAGCAGTGAGACTATGGAACTCTCTGCCGTATGATGTTGTAATGAGTGATTCATTACTTAAATTTAAGAGGGGACTGGATACCTTTCTGGAAAAGTATAATGTTACAGGGTATATACACTAGATTCCTTGATAGGGCGTTGATCCAGGGAACTAGTCTGATTGCCGCATGTGGAGTCGGGAAGGAATTTTTTTCCCCAATGTGGAGCTTACTCTTTGCACATGGGTTTTTTTTGCCTTCCTCTGGATCAACATGTTAGGTTAGGCTATGGGTTGAACTAGATGGACATATAGTCTTCCTTCAACCTTAATAACTATGTAACTATGTAGCAACGATCCCGCTAACGATCTCTTTGTGTGACAGCGACCAACGATCAGGCCCCTGCTGGGAGATCGTTGGTCGTTGGGGAATGATCAGGACCTTTTTTTGGTCGCTGATCACCCGCTGTCATCGCTGGAACTGCGTGTGTGACGCCGATTCAGCGATGTGTTAACTTGTAACCAGGGTAAACATCGGGTTACTAAGTGCAGGGCCGCGCTTAGTAACCCGATATTTATCCTGATTACCATTGTAAAAGTAAAAAAAATAAAACCCAGTACATACTCACAATCCGATGTCTGTCACGTCCCCCGCCGTCAGCTTCCCTGCACTGACTGTCAGCGCCGGCCGTAAAGCAGAGCACAGCGGTGACGTCACCGCTGTGCTCTGCTTTACCGGCGGCGCTGACACAGTCAGTGCGGGAAGCTGACGGCGGGGGACGTGACAGCCATCGGAATGTGAGTATGTACTGTTTTTTTTTTTTTTTTTTAACTTTTACAATGGTAACCAGTATAAATATCGGGTTACTAAGCGCGGCCCTGCACTTAGTAACCCGATGTTTACCCTGGTTACCTGGGTGCTGCAGGAGGACTTCGGCATTGTTGACGAGAGTTTCAACGATGCCGAAGTCGTTCCCCTGATCATTGGTCGCTGGAGAGAGCTGTCTGTGTGACAGCTCCCCAGCGACCACAAAACGATTTACCAACGATCACGGCCAGGTCGTATCGCTGGTCGTGATCGTTGGTAAGTCGTTTAGTGTAACGGTACCTTAAGTCCACCTAGTTCAACCGATATCCTAACCTAACATACCCTAAAGGTACTTTCACACTAAACGACGCTGCAGCGATCCAGACAACGATCCGGATCGCTGCAGCGTCGCTGTTTGGTCGCTGGAGAGCTGTCACACAGACAGCTCTCCAGCGACCAACGATGCCGGTAACCAGGGTAAATATCGGGTTACTAAGCGCAGGGCCGCGCTTAGTAACCCGATGTTTACCCTGGATACCATCCTAAAAGTAAAAAAAACAAACGCTTCATACTTACCTTCGGCTGTCTGTCCCCGGCGCTCTGCTTCTCTGTACTGGCTGTGAGCACAGCGGCCGGAAAGCACAGCGGTGACGTCACCGCTCTGCTTTCCGGCCGCTGTGCTCACAGTGAGTGCAGGAAAGCACAGCGCCGGGGACAGACAGCCGAAGGTAAGTATGAAGCGTTTGTTTTTTTTTACTTTTAGGATGGTATCCACGGTAAACATTGGGTTACTAAGCGCGGCCCTACGCTTAGTAACCCGATGTTTACCCTGGTTACCAGCGAAGACATCGCTGAATCGGTGTCACACACACCGATTCAGCGATGTCAGCGGGAGAGCCAGCGACCAAAGAAAGTTCTGGCCCTCTAGCCCCGACCAACGACATCACAGCAGGATTCTGATCGCTGCTGCGTGTCAAACTAAACGATATCGCTAGCGAGGACGCTGCAACGTCACAGATCGCTAGCGATATCGTTTAGTGTGAAGGTACCTTAACATGTTGATCCAGAGGAAGGCAAAAAAAAAACACGCGGCAAACACTAAGCTTCAAATTGGGGGGAAAAAATTCCTTCCCGACTCCACATACGGCAATCAGACTAGTTCCCTGGATCAACGTCCTATCAAGGAATCTAATATGTATAATCTGTAACATTATACTTTTCAAGAAAGGCATCCAGTCCCTTCTTAAATTTTAGTAATGAATCACTCATTACCACATCATACGGCACAGCGTTCCAAAGTCTCACTGCTCTTACAGTAAAGAATCCGCGTCTGTAAAAAAGATCATTAAAAAGGTCTTTGTACTGTCCCCTCATGTATTTATACATTGTAATAAGATCACCCCTTAGCCTTTGTTTATCCAAACTAAAAAAAACCAAGTGTAATAACCTGTCTTGGTATTGCAGACCCCCCAGTCCTCTAACAACCTTGGTCGCTCTTCTCTGTACCCGCTCTAGTTCAGCTATGTCTTTCTTATACACCGGAGAACTGTACACAGTATTCTAAGTGTGGCGCGCTAGTGACTTGTATAGAGGTAAAATTATGTTCTCCTCATGATCATCTTCTATCGCTCTTTTAATGCATCCCATTATTTTATTTGCCTTTGCAGCAGCTGCCTGACACTGGCCACTAAATGTGAGTTTGTCGTCCACCCAGGTCTTTTTCAGTGACGGTTTTGCCCAGTGTTTTACAATTAAGCAAATAGTTATATATCTTATTACTTCTACCCAAGTGCATTACCTTACATTTATCCCCATTAAAGCTCATTTGCCATTTATCAGCCCAAGCTTCTAGTTCACATAAATATTCCTGTAATATTAAATTGTTCTCCTCTGTATTGATTACCCTGCAGAGTTTAGTGTCCTCTGCAAATATTAAAATTTTATTCTGTATGTCCCCTACAAGGTCACTAATAAATATGTTGAAAAGCAGAGGGCCCAATACTGACCCCTGTGGTACCCCACTGCTAACCGTGACCCAGTCCGAGTGTGCTCCATTAATAACCACCCTTTGTTTCCTATCCCTGAGCCAGTTCTTAACCCACTTACACATATTTTCCCCTATCCCCATTATTCTCATTTTATGTATCAACCTTTTGTGTGGCACCGTATGAAAAGCTTTTGAAAAGTCCACATACACTACGTCCACTGCGTTCCATTGGTCCAGTCCAGATATTACCTCTTCATAGAAGCTTATCAGATTAGTCTGACAGGAACGGACCCTAGTAAACCCATGTTGATGTTGGGTCATGAGGTTATTCCTCTTCAGATTCTCCAGTATAGCATCCCTTAGAAAACCCTCCAGGATTTTACCCACAGTAGAGGTTAAGCTTACTGGCCTATAATTTCCGAGTTCAGTTTTTGTCCCCTTTTTGAATATTGGCACCACATTTGCTATACGCCAGTCCTGTGGTACAGACCCTGTTATTATGGAATCTTTAAAGATTAAAAATAATGGTCTGTCAATGACTGTACTTAATTCCTGCAGTACTTGGGGGTGTATCCCATCCGGGCCCTGGAATTTGTCAACTTTAGTGATTTTTAGACGCCGCCGTACTTCCTGCTGGGTTAAGCAGGTGACATTTACTGGGGAATTTTTGTTATTACTAGTCATGTTGTCTGTTTTGGGATTTTCTTGTGTAAATTCTGTTGAAAAAAAGTCATTTAGCATACTTGTAGATTGTGAGCCCTAACGGGCAGGGTCCTCTCTCCTCATGTACCAGTCGTGACTTACATTGATTAAGATTATTGTACTTGTTTTTTATAATGTATACTCCTTTTCACATGTACTCCTCCTCACATGTAAGCGCTATGGAACAAATGGCTCTATAATAATAAATAATATTGTCTTTTCCTCATCCTCATCCACCATTTCACCCAGACTATTTTTAAGGGGACCAACACTACCATTTTGTAGTTTCTTACTATTTATGTAGTTAAAGAATATTTTGGGATTATTTTTAATTTTTCTAGCAATGAGTCTGTCTCAATCTTTGCTGCCTTGATTTGCTTTTTATAAAATTTATTTAAGGGAGGTATGTGTGATTATGACAGCAGCCTCTGACAGATGATATGTCTTATCAACCAAAATGTCCAAATTATGCAACAGGGCACTGCCACATGCAATATCACTAAACTTCCATTTTACACCATGTTAATGAAAATATGAAGAGTGTTAAGCCGCCTAATACTTACCTGTCCGGCCGACGCGCTCCCAACGCTCCTTCTCGCTCCCCTCTGTCTGGGTTCTCGGGCGCTTGTCCTTTCTGCGGTCCGCATGTGCAGACGCGCTCCTTTTGCCGCTGTGGCTTCTGGGAGTTCGTGACCCGGTGGCTCCGCGCCCAATATGGCGGCACCTATCGGGTGCTTCTTCCCTGCATCTGTCCAGATAAGACGCCTTTGCGTCCGTTGCGTTTGCTGACTTCTTGCTGGCGTCTCTTTAGGTTCTTTGGCTCCTGTCTCTGCTCCTCACGCTTTGACTCTGTCTTGACTCTATACTAATTGTCGTTGTCTTTCTTTTCAGCCCTTGGTCCCTGCCTGTTCTCTGTTCCAGCCATCCCTGCCTATCCTGTGTTTCCTGCCGTCCCTGCCAATCCTGTGTTCCTGCCGTCCCTGCCAATCCTGTGTTTCCTGCCGTCCCTGCCTATCTTGCGTTTCCTGCCATCCCTGCCTATCCTGCGTTTCCTGCCGTCCCTGCCTATCCTGCGTTTCCTGCCGTTCCTGCCAGTCCTGTGTTCCTGCTGTCCCTGCCAGTCCTGTGTTCCTGCCGTCCGTGCGAGTCCTGTGTTCCTGCAGTCCCTGCCAGTCCGGTGTTCCTCCCCTCCTTGCCAATCCTGTGTTCCCATCGTTCCCCGCCAATCGTGTGTCTTCGCCATACCGGTCAGTACTTTGTCTTTGCTGCCCCTGTCCGTCCTGTGTCTCCGCCGTTCTGGTCACCTCAGTGTCCCCGTCTCTCTCCTGTCTTCTGATCTTCTTTGGTCCAGCCCACAGTCGCCCCTTTTGCTCCGGCAGTTGCGGCTTCACCCTCCTTAGGCCTGTCCCAAACACTCCCTGTACAGGGGGGTGGCACTATCTGGTTCGCTCATCCTCGGGGGCTCTGATGCCCTGACCCAGAGGGTCCACTTCTCGGGTTCTTATAGTACGAAAAGGCCATGGATCCTGCTGGAGCTGTGGCTGCTCAGAAAGAACTTGTTTTCCTGCGGGAGAATCAGACCCGGATGATGTCCTTTATGAAATCTATGGGCTCCCGTCTCTCTGCTCTCCAGCCCTCAGATCCGCGGAATGCCTCCCAGCTGGCCAGTTTGCAACAAGAACTGGCACAGCGGCGTGATACCCAGTCCCATATCCTGGGTTATATGGCATCTGTCGACAGCCGACTTCTTTATTTACAGTCATCCGCATATGTTCACACCAGCTCCTGCTCCTCATCCCTCTCCCCGTTTGGCCAAACCTCCTAGTTTTAATGGAGATCCCAAACTGTCGGGGATTTCTTAATCAATGCCGTCTTCATTTCGAGCTGCTTCCTCTGCAATACCTTGCAGATCGGGCCAAGGTGGCCTTTATTATTTCTCATTTGGAGGGTGATGCTCTAGCATGGGTTAATCCTCTTTGCGAGCGGGATGATCCCGTGGTCATTCAGCTGACTCCATTTTTGGAGACGTTTCGTCGAGTATTCAATGAACCAGGTCGCTTGGCCTCAACCACTGAGGCTTTGTTTAATTTACAGCAGGGGTCTTTAACTGTTGGGCAATACGCTGTCCAGTTTCGGACCTTATCTTCCGACTTGGGTTGGAATAATGAAGAGTTAGTAGGGGCTTTCTGGTGGGGGCTATCTAGCAGTATCAAGAATGAATTAGCTGGCCAAGATACTCCAACTAATTTTGAGGATTTAATTGCCTTGGCTACTCGTATAGACCTTCGCTTTCAGGAGCGATATCGGGAGATAAAATTTCCTCGTTCTTCTACGTCTTATCGTAGAACTCCCAGCCCAAGTCCCAGAGTCTCAGCTTCTGTTTCTGCGACTGAGCCAATGCAAGTAGATCGTCTAAAACTTTCCGAACAACGCTGCAAGGAGAGACACGCCGAGGGTCTCTGTTTTTACTGTGGAAGCTCCTCTCATCTTCTCAGAGCCTGCCCAGTTCGTCTGGAAAACTCCTCCGCCTATGTCAGGTAAGAGGCCTCCCTAGGTGCATGTGAAACCTCTCCCTGCCTGTCTTGTTGCATATTCATGATAAACGTTTTTCCCTTGAGGCTTATGTGGACTCGTGTGCAGAGGGAAATTTTATTAGGTTAGAAGAGGTAATTACATTTTCTGTCCCTGTTAGGTCTTTAGAGAATCCTCTTTTTCTCGCTTCCGTTGACGGGAAGCCCCTGCAAGAGACTATAACTCAAGTTACGCAGTTAGTAGAGCTTCAGGTAGGGGCTCTTCATAGGGAGAAAATTTCGTTTTTTGTTTTAGCCAACATCTCTCATCCTATCCTCCTCAGTCTTCCATGGTTGCGGGTCCACGAACCCTTCTTAGATTGGCATAGGGGCAACATTCTTCGTTGGGGAGATTCCTGTTGGACTCATTGTCTGCTGCCGGTGTGTCCTCTTGGTGTCCCCTCAAACAAAAAAGAAGAAACAGCATCAAGCTATATAGCAGGGACCACCACTAATATAATACACATGTAATTTTATTTGTCAACCCAAAAAACACAAACACCAAGAATTAAAAACATTTAAAACCTCAACTCGAATGAATCGTGGGTACCAAAAAAGGAACCGCCACCCCTGGACATGGTGAATAGGGTAAGTAAAATATACAGATAGTAGGCACACTGTGCAAAATACAAATATACAACTTGTATGGTAATGGATGCAGCTAATACACGGATATGTTTGTCCTATGAAAAAAGTCTTGTAGCACTATAAAAGCATGGCACAGCTCGCTTACAGACAAGATACAAATGTGATAAAAGTAACAATACATAAATGCAGACATGTATAGATGTGCATATGCACACTATGGGCTGGTAGATACATATATATGACATAAAATGCAGTGAGGCAATCTCCAACCCTCTAGATATCTTGTAACATGAAGATGCATGCATGTAACAAATCCAAAATCACATATTTATAAAAGGCTATGCACATAATATCTCCCATATGATGGATAAATAATGGAGCTAGTAATGAATGAGTGCTAACATATATAAATATCCATATGCGCACTGTGGACTGGTCAAACCAATACCGCAATTGGAGATACAATAAATTGCATGAAATGCAGTGAAAAAACTCCAGCATATAGACCCAGCCCTATAAATATCCTATAACATGAAGGTGCGCACATGTAGCAGATGAAAATCACAAATCTGTATTAGACTTGACACATAGCCCTGCTGTAAGAACATGACCATTACCACCTAAAACCAGAGGTCCAGGGGGCAGGAGGCCCAACGTGTGTCGCCACCTAGCGTGGCTTCGTCAGGAGCAAGTGCCTGTATGGACGGTTGACTACCTAAATATACAAGTCAAATAAGTACCTTATCAAGGGAAAACTCCGAGCAGCTGGAAAGAGAAACGGCATGGAGACACCGTACACATTGCTAGCGTCCCGGAAGCCGGACATGACGACACTTAAAAGGCTAAGATGAGAGTACCAATATGGCCGCGCGTACGATTACTGCGCATGCGCCGAGACATATTTAAGAATGCAAGCCGCTTTTATACAGAAGTGCCAGTGTGGCCGAAAGAGTAAATAGCCCGCATGCGCAAAGCCCCATAGTAATGGACGCACCGAAAGGATGCATAAAGGGGCTAAAATGACAATACCTGTGTGCCCATACATACGATTATTGCGCATGCATCTTAACTTGTTAAGAAGTATACACGCCATTTTAGCTCAAAAATACCCATATAATCAGAATAATGAATACCATGCATGGGATGAATCCCATGATAAATGGAATGAGCTTAAGCAATATTGGTCTGTCAAGTGGGTTGACATGGCATGGATCCACTATCCAATTCACATGGTATCAAAAATAGTACCAGGAATATAGCCACTACGAAAACAGAAAGCTTAAAGTTGAAAGTATGCATGACAACGAGATGATTTTTTAGTCAAAAAGCCATGTCAACCCACTTGATATGGGGATTAAATAACGAATAAAAATCTTTGTTTGGTTCATGAGTAGCTTATCTATGATAATATTTGTCATTTAGAAGTTTGTACTTGGGGGCTCTTAATCACTGGAGTCATATCTCCTAGAACTCCTGTTTATTAGTCGTTTCGATTTTGATATTACAGTCATTTTTTCTGCGCCGTTTTTCATGTTTGAAAAGAAGAATTACACGTGTTATTATCAGCGTATGTCCTCTTTGGTTTTACAGACCAATATTGTTTAAGCTCATTCCATTTATCATGGGATTCATCCCATGCATGGTATTCATTATTCTGATTATATGGGTATTTTTGAGCTAAAATGGCGTGTATACTTATTAACATGTTAAGACGCATGCGCAATAATCGTATGTATGGGCACACAGGTATTGTCATTTTAGCCCCTTTATGCATCCTTTCGATGCGTCGATTACTATGGGGCTTTGCGCATGCGGGCTATTTACTCTTTCGGCCACACTGGCACTTCTGTATAAAAGCGGCTTGCAATCTTAAATATGTCTCGGCGCATGCGCAGTAATCGTACGCGCGGCCATATTGGTACTCTCATCTTGGCCTTTTAAGTGTCGTTGTGTCCGGCTTCCGGGACGCTAGCAACGTGTACGGTGTCTCCATGCCGTTTCTCCTTCCAGCTGCTCGGAGTTTTCCCTTGATAAGGTACTTATTTGACTTGTGTATATATAGGTAGTCAACCGTCCATACAGGCACTTGCTCCTGACGAAGCCACGCTAGGTGGCGACACGCGTTGGGCCTCCTGCCCCCTGGACCTCTGGTTTTAGGTGGTAACTAGCTGAAGAGCCCGGCGTTGACTGGGCATAGTAAATATCTGTGGTTCGTTATAGCACCTCACTTTTCCCCCCTCACATCTCTCATTTTCTCCCTCACACCTCTCATTTTCTCCCTCACACCTCTCATTTTCTCCCTCCTCTCATTCCCCCCTAACACTTGTCATTTCGACCTCACATCTGTCATTTTCTGATCACTCCACTATTTTCCCTCACTCCTCTCATTTTGCACTCACACCTTTTCATTTTCACCTCACACCTCTCATTTTCACCTCAGTATATACATGTTTATCATCTCCCTTATATATAGTATACACCTGTATGTCATCTCCTGTATATAGTATATACCTGTATGTCATCTCCTGTATATAGTATATACCTGTGTCATCTCCCCTGTATATAGTATATACCTGTATGTCATCTTCTATATATAGCATATACCTGTATATCATCTCCTGTATATACTATATACCTGTAGGTCATCTGCTCCTGTATATAGTATATACCTGTGTCATCTCTCCTGTATATATCTGTGTGTCATCTCCCCTGTATATAGTATATACCTGTGTGTCATCTCCTCCTGTATTAGACCTCGTTCACACGTTATTTGCTCAGTATTTTTACCTCAGTATTTGTAAGCTAAATTGGCAGCATGATAAATCCCCAGCCAACAGGAAGCCCTCCCCTGGCAGTATATATTAGCTCACACATACACATAATAGACAGGTCATGTGACTGACAGCTGCCGTATTTCCTATATGGTACATTTGTTGCTCTTGTAGTTTGTCTGCTTATTAATCAGATTTTTATTTTTGAAGGATAATACGAGACTCTTGTGTGTTTTAGGGCTAGTTTCGTTTGTCAAGTTGTGTGTTGAGTTTTGTGTGGCGACATGCGTGTAGCAACTTTTTGTGTGTCGAGTTGCATGTGACAGGTAAGTGTAGCAAGTTGTGTGCAGCAAGTTTTGCGCATGGCGAGTTTTGCGCGTTTCGAGTTTTATGTGTGGTGCCTTTTGAGTATGTGCAAGTTTTGTGTGAGGCAACTTTTGCATGTGTTGCAACTTTTGTGCATGTGGCAATTTTTCCGCGTGTACAAGTTTTGCATGCGGCGAGTTTTCCATGAGGTGAGTTTTGCACTTGTGGCGAGTTTTGCGTGAGCCTAGTTTTTGCATGTGGCGAGTTTTGCGCGTGGCGAGTTTTGAGCGCCGACTTTTGTGTTTCGACTTTTATGTGGCGAGGTTGGTGTATGTGTGGTGAAATGTGTGCTGAGGGTAATATGTGTTCAAGCACGTGGTAGTGTGTGGCGCATTTTGTGTGTGTGTTCATATCCCCGTGTGTGGTGAGTATCCCATGACGGGACCCCACCTTAGCAACTGTACGGTATATACTCTTTGGCGCCATCGCTCTCACTCTTTAAGTCCCCCTTGTTCACATCTGGCAGCTGTCAATTTGCCTCCAACACTTTTCCTTTCACTTTTTCCCCATTATGTAGATAGGGGCAAAATTGTTTGGTGAATTGGAAAGTGCGGGGTTAAAATTTCGCCTCACAACATAGCTTATGACGCTCTCAGGGTCCAGACGTGTGACTGTGCAAAATTTTGTGGCTGTAGCTGCGACGCCTCCAACACTATTAAACACCTTCTTCTCCACGGTATTCACGGTGGAAAATGAAATGCTAGGTGAAATCCCAAGAAACAATGAAAACCCTATATTAAGGGTCACCAATCTAACCCAAGAAGAGGTGCGAAACCGGCTAAATAAGATTAAAATAGATAAATCTCCGGGTCCGGATGGCATACACCCACGAGTACTAAGAGAACTAAGTAATGTAATAGATAAACCATTATTTCTTATTTTTAGTGACTCTATAGCGACAGGGTCTGTTCCGCAGGACTGGCGCATAGCAAATGTGGTGCCAATATTCAAAAAGGGCTCTAAAAGTGAACCTGGAAATTATAGGCCAGTAAGTCTAACCTCTATTGTTGGTAAAATATTTGAAGGGTTTCTGAGGGATGTTATTCTGGATTATCTCAATGAGAATAACTGTTTAACTCCATATCAGCATGGGTTTATGAGAAATCGCTCCTGTCAAACCAATCTAATCAGTTTTTATGAAGAGGTAAGCTATAGGCTGGACCACGGTGAGTCATTGGACGTGGTATATCTCGATTTTTCCAAAGCGTTTGATACCGTGCCGCACAAGAGGTTGGTACACAAAATGAGAATGCTTGGTCTGGGGGAACATGTGTGTAAATGGGTTAGTAACTGGCTTAGTGATAGAAAGCAGAGGGTGGTTATAAATGGTATAGTCTCTAACTGGGTCGCTGTGACCAGTGGGGTACCGCAGGGGTCAGTATTGGGACCTGTTCTCTTCAACATATTCATTAATGATCTGGTAAAAGGTTTACACAGTAAAATATCGATATTTGCAGATGATACAAAACTATGTAAAGCAGTTAATACAAGAGAAGATAGTATTCTGCTACAGATGGATCTGGATAAGTTGGAAACTTGGGCTGAAAGGTGGCAGATGAGGTTTAACAATGATAAATGTAAGGTTATACACATGGGAAGAGGGAATCAATATCACCATTACACACTGAACGGGAAACCACTGGGTAAATCTGACAGGGAGAAGGACTTGGGGATCCTAGTTAATGATAAACTTACCTGGAGCAGCCAGTGCCAGGCAGCAGCTGCCAAGGCAAACAGGATCATGGGGTGCATTAAAAGAGGTCTGGATACACATGATGAGAGCATTATACTGCCTCTGTACAAATCCCTAGTTAGACCGCACATGGAGTACTGTGTCCAGTTTTGGGCACCGGTGCTCAGGAAGGATATAATGGAACTAGAGAGAGTACAAAGGAGGGCAACAAAATTAATAAAGGGGATGGGAGAACTACAATACCCAGATAGATTAGCGAAATTAGGATTATTTAGTCTAGAAAAAAGACGACTGAGGGGCGATCTAATAACCATGTATAAGTATATAAGGGGACAATACAAATATCTCGCTGAGGATCTGTTTATACCAAGGAAGGTGACGGGCACAAGGGGGCATTCTTTGCGTCTGGAGGAGAGAAGGTTTTTCCACCAACATAGAAGAGGATTCTTTACTGTTAGGGCAGTGAGAATCTGGAATTGCTTGCCTGAGGAGGTGGTGATGGCGAACTCAGTCGAGGGGTTCAAGAGAGGCCTGGATGTCTTCCTGGAGCAGAACAATATTGTATCATACAATTATTAGGTTCTGTAGAAGGACGTAGATCTGGGTATTTATTATGATGGAATATAGGCTGAACTGGATGGACAAATGTCTTTTTTCGGCCTTACTAACTATGTTACTATGTTACTATGTTACTTTTCCTTTCACTTTTTTCCCCATTATGTAGATAGGGGCAAAATTGTTTGGTGAATTGGAACGCGCGGGGTTAAAATTTCGCCTCACAACATGGCCTATGACGCTCTCGGGGTCCAGACGTGTGAGTGTGCAAAATTTTGTGGCTGTAGCTGCGACGGTGCAGATGCCAATCCCGGACATGCATACACACACACACACACACACACACACACACACACACACACACACACTCAGCTTCATATATTAGATGGTCATGTTCTTACAGCAGGGCTATGTGTCAAGTCTAATACAGATTTGTGATTTTCATCTCCTACATGTGCGCAACTTCATGTTATAGGATATTTATAGGGCTGGGTCTATATGCTGGAGTTTTGTCACTGCATTTCATGCAATTTATTGTATCTCCAATTGCGGTATTGGTTTGACCAGCCCACAGTGCGCATATGGATATTTATATATGTTAGCACTCATTCATTACTAGCTCCATTATTTATCCATCATATGGGAGATATTATGTGCATAGCCTTTTATAAATATGTGATTTTGGATTTGTTACATGCATGCATCTTCATGTTACAAGATATCTAGAGGGTTGGAGATTGCCTCACTGCATTTTATGTCATATATATGTATCTACCAGCCCATAGTGTGCATATGCACATCTATACATGTCTGCATTTATGTATTGTTACTTTTATCACATTTACATCTTGTTTGTAAGCGAGCTGTGCCATGCTTTTATAGTGCTACAAGACTTTTTTCATAGGACAAACATATCCGTGTATTACAATAAGCAAAAAAAGTTTGGGCTAAAAAGCCACAGCCAGCTCACCGATCAAACGCAGGTGCACGGAACTTCATCTCGGACCAGGATGAGTAGATATAGTGGAAAACAGAAGAAGGCGTTCCAGCTCCATAAAATTTCAAATCTTTATTTCTCCGTTAAAATACGAATAAGAACAACAAATCCTTGTCTAAGTGCGAATGCAGGAGTGCACATAACATGCGGCGCGTTTCGATCGTTAACCGATCTTACTCAATGCGGTGATTCTTAAATGCTCAAAGACCAATCATACTGACAATTTTGATCACATGACTATTAGTGCGGGTCATGAGGCACAGAGACTACACCTGCAGCAACAGAGGAATACACCTGAAACAAGGTAAATTACCTGGCAAAAATGATCTAAAACAACACGTTAAACATACAATCACAAATACAATGAGTAATCAACAGTAATGATACATTATTTCATTCTTGCGATTCAAACCAAAAGGATATCTGGTTTTCAGGTTATAGATCCAGAAAGCTTCTCTGGTTAGAAGCCGTCTTTTCACATCTCCACCCCGCTGAGATAATTTGACATGCTCTATACCCTGGATTGACATAGTGGATATTTTGCCTGCATGGTGCAAATTAAAATGTTTAGCAACAGCTGACACATTTCTACTAGTGGTACTACTACTCCCCAAATCTCTAAGGTGCTCAGAAATTCTAGTTTTTAATTTTCTTGTAGTGCATCCTATGTATGCTACATTGCATTGTGTGCAATCAATTTTGTACACTACATTGCTAGTATGGCAATTAATAACACTTTTTATATTAAAACTTTGGGTTTTATCTCTGTCTTGGAATGTGTTTTTTATTAATGCATTGTGGCAAGTACTGCACGCAGCAACGCCACATTTATAGAACCCCTTACACTCAAGCCATGTTTTTGAAATCGGCAGCGACGATAGGAGACTAGGGGAGAGTGAATTACCAATGGTGGGCGCTCTTCTCGCCACAACATTAAGACCGTCTTTTAGAATTTCGGAAAGCGTATCATCTTCTTTCAATAAAGGTAATCTTTTTAAAATAATGTTTTTAATTTCCTGAAATTGAGTGCTGTACTGAAAGCATATATAAGGTTTTTTCTTTCTTGTCGCCTTAATTCTCTTTTTTTCTCTGTCCGATACCAGCAGACTCTCTCTTGTTTTGTTTTCAACTATGTTTTGCGCCCTATTTAACGTCCAATCAGGATATTTTCTTTGTTTTAATTTGGCTTTTAAATGACCAAACTCCTCATTTTTTAGTGTGTCACTGCTGCAATTTCTCTTTAGTCTCGTGTATTCTCCAACAGGAATCGATTTTACCGTGTGTTTGGGGTGGCTACTATGTGCATGTAGCACCGTATTCCCACTAATGGGTTTGACATGCGTTTTGCTGCCAATGATCTGATTTTCACAGCACATTAGATCCAGGTCAAGGAATGAGATTTCATTTCGGCTCCACTTGTGGGTAAATTTAATACCATAATTGTTGTCAGTAATGTACCCCACAAAGTCTGGCACGGCAGACACATCACCACCCCAAATAATTAGGGTGTCATCGATGTATCTGCCGTACCAGACCAGGGAATCGGCAAAAGGATTGCTGACACAATAAATATACCTATGTTCCCAAAATGCCATAGTCAGATTGGCTAGTGAAGGGGAGTACTTAGCTCCCATCGGAACACATGTTCTTTGTTCATATATTACATTATCAAAGGAAAAAATGTTATGTTTAAGAAGAAGAAAAGTTACATCCAACACAAGATTTATGAGGTCCTGCGTATATAGATTAGAGTTCTCCAAATGATAGCGCAAGGCTTCCATGGCTAAACTGTGCAGTATGCATGTGTACAGCGATATTACATCGCAACAGAGCCATGAATAATTTCTATGCCATATTTTGTTAGAAAACGTTTTCAAAACCTCCCTAGAGTCCTTAATATAACCAGGTAATTTTATTACAAGCAGCTGCAATATAGAATCTACCCATTCACAAAGATGTTCGTTCATTGAGCCTATGCCAGATACTATGGGTCTCATTGCTGGTAAACCCACCCCTTTGTGTACCTTCGGCAGGCCATACAATATGGGCATTTTAGGATGGGGAACATATAGATAATCCGCTTGTTTTTTGCTAAGGACACCCAAGCTTAGACCTTCATTTATAATGGTATAAATTTCTTCATTATATTTTTTGGATGAATTTTCTTTCATTTTACCATATGTTGCTTCATCCATTAACAATTCCAATATTTTACATAACATAGTAACATAGTTAGTAAGGCCGAAAAAAGACATTTGTCCATCCAGTTCAGCCTATATTCCATCATAATAAGTACCCAGATCTACGTCCTTCTACAGAACCTAATAATTGTATGATACAATATTGTTCTGCTCCAGGAAGACATCCAGGCCTCTCTTGAACCCCTCAACTGAGTTCGCCATCACCACCTCCTCAGGCAAGCAATTCCAGATTCTCACTGCCCTAACAGTAAAGAATCCTCTTCTATGTTGGTGGAAAAACCTTCTCTCCTCCAGACGCAAAGAATGCCCCCTTGTGCCCGTCACCTTCCTTGGTATAAACAGATCCTCAGCGAGATATTTGTATTGTCCCCTTATATACTTATACATGGTTATTAGATCGCCCCTCAGTCGTCTTTTTTCTAGACTAAATAATCCTAATTTCGCTAATCTATCTGGGTATTGTAGTTCTCCCATCCCCTTTATTAATTTTGTTGCTCTCCTTTGTACTCTCTCTAGTTCCATTATATCCTTCCTGAGCACCGGTGCCCAAAACTGGACACAGTACTCCATGTGCGGTCTAACTAGGGATTTGTACAGAGGCAGTATAATGCTCTCATCATGTGTATCCAGACCTCTTTTAATGCACCCCATGATCCTGTTTGCCTTGGCAGCTGCTGCCTGGCACTGGCTGCTCCAGGTAAGTTTATCATTAACTAGGATCCCCAAGTCCTTCTCCCTGTCAGATTTACCCAGTGGTTTCCCGTTCAGTGTGTAATGGTGATATTGATTCCCTCTTCCCATGTGTATAACCTTACATTTATCATTGTTAAACCTCATCTGCCACCTTTCAGCCCAAGTTTCCAACTTATCCAGATCCATCTGTAGCAGAATACTATCTTCTCTTGTATTAACTGCTTTACATAGTTTTGTATCATCTGCAAATATCGATATTTTACTGTGTAAACCTTCTACCAGATCATTAATGAATATGTTGAAGAGAACAGGTCCCAATACTGACCCCTGCGGTACCCCACTGGTCACAGCGACCCAGTTAGAGACTATACCATTTATAACCACCCTCTGCTTTCTATCACTAAGCCAGTTACTAACCCATTTACACACATTTTCCCCCAGACCAAGCATTCTCATTTTGTGTACCAACCTCTTGTGCGGCACGGTATCAAACGCTTTGGAAAAATCGAGATATACCACGTCCAATGACTCACCGTGGTCCAGTCTATAGCTTACCTCTTCATAAAAACTGATTAGATTGGTTTGACAGGAGCGATTTCTCATAAACCCATGCTGATATGGAGTTAAACAGTTATTCTCATTGAGATAATCCAGAATAACATCCCTCAGAAACCCTTCAAATATTTTACCAACAATAGAGGTTAGACTTACTGGCCTATAATTTCCAGGTTCACTTTTAGAGCCCTTTTTGAATATTGGCACCACATTTGCTATGCGCCAGTCCTGCGGAACAGACCCTGTCGCTATAGAGTCACTAAAAATAAGAAATAATGGTTTATCTATTACATTACTTAGTTCTCTTAGTATTCGTGGGTGTATGCCATCCGGACCCGGAGATTTATCTATTTTAATCTTATTTAGCCGGTTTCGCACCTCTTCTTGGGTTAGATTGGTGACCCTTAATATAGGGTTTTCATTGTTTATTGGGATTTCACCTAGCATTTCATTTTCCACCGTGAATACCGTGGAGAAGAAGGTGTTTAATATGTTAGCTTTTTCCTCGTCATCTACAACCATTCTTTCCTCACTATTTTTTAAGGGGCCTACATTTTCTCCCTATAGTCTTTGATGTTCATAATTACTATCATGCCCCCCTTATCGCTTTTCTTTATAATGATTTCTTTCATGTCTTAATTCGTTAAGGGCTTTTTTTTGTTTACGTGTGAGATTGTTGGATTTATCTTTATAAGGCACTCTGGAAATGCTATCCTTCAGGTCTTTTAAATCTTTTTCTATTCTTTCTTGGAATCTATCCATACATTCCACCCTAGATTGAATAGGGTAGAAGTAAGGATTTTTTGTACCAAAACACATGGACTGATTATTGCATGTAGACATAGATGCGCTATGAGTCGATAAATCTTGAAGACATAATAGCGCTACTTGTTCATTAAAGTCCATATATGCAAACTCATTTTCCTCTTGTCTTTCTATCTCTAGGTTTCTTTCCTCCTCACTGTTGCCAACATGTTTTTTTATAGTGAGATTTCGAATAAATTTGTTCACATCCATGATAGTCATAAACAGATTAAATTCAATATCGGGTACGAAGTTCAGACCCAAAGACAGGACATCCAATTGCTCTTTTGTCAGTTCATATGTTGAAAGATTGACAATATTGCATTTTATTTCCTTTTCTGTTTGCTCCTGTATCTGGTGGTCATTCTTGGCATGTTTCTTATGTTTTCTCCCACCCCGTCTTTTCCGTTTTTTGACGGGTTGTGGGATATCCTCCTATTCTCCCATGTGTTATTATCCAAAGATGCATCTGATGTGCTAAGATTTGCATCTGATGATTCAGCATCTGATGATATAAATCCAACCTGCGATTTATTGATCGATTTTCTGTGAGCTGAGCCGGTTTTTAAAATGGATCTCGGGGACTTGAAACCTCTATCCCACTGGCCCCATTCATAAACCTTATCTGAGGCATAGTCTTTCAGATCTCTCTCAAATTTACGTTTTTTTCGATCCATAATTTCGGTTTCCAACGCACTGATGTTATCTTTCATGATTTTCATAGACGATTCAAACTGTGTAGAGTCTTTGAATTTCTCAATGGTGATATTAATGTCCTCAATATTTTTTTGTATTTCACCAAGCTTCTGTTCTTCATTTTTTATCAACAGTCTCATCAGATTTAGCGAGCAATTGGTTAAAATTTGATTCCATTCCTTCTGAAAATCCTCAGAATAAATTGGGGTACATTAATGACAACAATTATGGTATTAAATTTACCCACAAGTGGAGCCGAAATGAAATCTCATTCCTTGACCTGGATCTAATGTGCTGTGAAAATCAGATCATTGGCAGCAAAACGCATGTCAAACCCATTAGTGGGAATACGGTGCTACATGCACATAGTAGCCACCCCAAACACACGGTAAAATCGATTCCTGTTGGAGAATACACGAGACTAAAGAGAAATTGCAGCAGTGACACACTAAAAAATGAGGAGTTTGGTCATTTAAAAGCCAAATTAAAACAAAGAAAATATCCTGATTGGACGTTAAATAGGGCGCAAAACATAGTTGAAAACAAAACAAGAGAGAGTCTGCTGGTATCGGACAGAGAAAAAAAGAGAAGGTGACAAGAAAGAAAAAACCTTTTACAGTGGGGCAAAAAAGTATTTAGTCAGTCAGCAATAGTGCAAGTTCCACCACTTAAAAAGATGAGAGGCGTCTGTAATTTACATCATAGGTAGACCTCAACTATGGGAGACAAACTGAGAAAAAAAATCCAGAAAATCACATTGTCTGTTTTTTTAACATTTTATTTGCATATTATGGTGGAAAATAAGTATGTGGTCAGAAACAAAATTTCATCTCAATACTTTGTAATATATCCTTTGTTGGCAATGACAGAGGTCAAACGTTTTCTGTAAGTCTTCACAAGGTTGCCACACACTGTTGTTGGTATCTTGGCCCATTCCTCCATGCAGATCTCCTCTAGAGCAGTGATGTTTTTGGCTTTTCGCTTGGCAACACGGACTTTCAACTCCCTCCAAAGGTTTTCTATAGGGTTGAGATCTGGAGACTGGCTAGGCCACTCCAGGACCTTGAAATGCTTCTTACGAAGCCACTCCTTCGTTGCCCTGGTGGTGTGCTTTGGATCATTGTCATGTTGAAAGACCCAGCCACGTTTCATCTTCAATGCCCTTGCTGATGGAAGGAGGTTTGCACTCAAAATCTCACGATACATGGCCCCATTCATTCTTTCATGTACCCGGATCAGTCGTCCTGGCCCCTTTGCAGAGAAACAGCACCAAAGCATGATGTTTCCACCACCATGCTTTACAGTAGGTATGGTGTTTGATGGATGCAACTCAGTATTCTTTTTCCTCCAAACACGACAAGTTGTGTTTCTACCAAACAGTTCCAGTTTGGTTTCATCCGACCATAGGACATTCTCCCAAAACTCCTCTGGATCATCCTAATACTGTCTAGCAAACTTCAGACGGGCCCGGACATGTACTGGCTTAAGCAGTGGGACACGTCTGGCACTGCAGGATCTGAGTCCATGGTGGCATAGTGTGTTACTTATGGTAGGCCTTGTTACATTGGTCCCAGCTCTCTGCAGTTCATTCACTAGGTCCCCCCGCGTGGTTCTGGGATTTTTGCTCACCGTTCTTGTGATCATTCTGACCCCACGGGGTGGGATTTTGCGTGGAGCCCCAGATCGAGGGAGATTATCAGTGGTCTTGTATGTCTTCCATTTTCTAATTATTGCTCCCACTGTTGATTTCTTCACTCCAAGCTGGTTGGCTATTGCAGATTCAGTCTTCCCAGCCTGGTGCAGGGCTACAATTTTGTTTCTGGTGTCCTTTGACAGCTCTTTGGTCTTCACCATAGTGGAGTTTGGAGTCAGACTGTTTGAGGGTGTGCACAGGTGTCTTTTTATACTGATAACAAGTTTAACAGGTGCCATTACTACAGGTAATGAGTGGAGGAAAGAGGAGACTCTTAAAGAAGAAGTTACAGGTCTGTGAGAGCCAGAAATCTTGATTGTTTGTTTCTGACCAAATACTTATTTTCCACCATAATATGCAAAAAAAATGATAAAAAAACAGACAATGTGATTTTCTGGATTTTTTTTTCTCAGTTTGTCTCCCATAGTTGAGGTCTACCTATGATGTAAATTACAGACGCCTCTCATCTTTTTAAGTGGTGGAACTTGCACTAATGCTGACTGACTAAATACTTTTTTGCCCCACTGTATATGCTTTCAGTACAGCACTCAATTTCAGGAAATTAAAAACATTATTTTAAAAAGATTACCTTTATTGAAAGAAGATGATACGCTTTCCGAAATTCTAAAAGACGGTCTTAATGTTGTGGCGAGAAGAGCGCCCACCATTGGTAATTCACTCTCCCCTAGTCTCCTATCGTCGCTGCCGATTTCAAAAACATGGCTTGAGTGTAAGGGGTTCTATAAATGTGGCGTTGCTGCGTGCAGTACTTGCCACAATGCATTAATAAAAAACACATTCCAAGACAGAGATAAAACCCAAAGTTTTAATATAAAAAGTTTTATTAATTGCCATACTAGCAATGTAGTGTACAAAATTGATTGCACACAATGCAATGTAGCATACATAGGATGCACTACAAGAAAATTAAAAACTAGAATTTCTGAGCACCTTAGAGATTTGGGGAGTAGTAGTACCACTAGTAGAAATGTGTCAGCTGTTGCTAAACATTTTAATTTGCACCATGCAGGCAAAATATCCACTATAACACATTTTCAAATGGTGGTTACCATAGAAAAAAGAAGTGAGAAAGAAGTACTAATAAAAACAATATATTTATTGAAAACTTGTTCTAAAAAATGTGTAACAATTAAGTTTAGACAATAACAGAAAAAAAGGGGGGGAGGAATGGAAAAAACCTCCAAATACCAGAGGAGGCACACCACAACACACCGGTACGGTATAGCAAGTGTATCCCAAAAATAGCTACATAATGAATCAAGGGCTACCAAAAGTATGCCAAATGAAAACAGCTGCTAGGATATAAGTGCCTTAATGACAGTGCACAGAACCATATATAAGGTAATGTAGTTTTGGAGGAAGCGAGGGGGAGGGAAAAGGGGGCATATGATGACCAAGTGGGAAAAATCAGGGTATTAGCATAAAAAGTGCTAGTATAAGTCCCACTTAGTAATAAGGGAAAGCAAGTGGACTAAGTGTATTAGCAATGATAGTGCTATAATAACTGCTGGGTAATAGAAATGTCACCATATGTTTAGACTGATTGTGTCATATAGTACCAGCCTCGCTTCATAAATGAGTAAATACCTGTAGATGGTTTGTCTCAGGGATCTGTGCACGCCGAGTCCGGGTGATGTGGAAGCCTCCTGCACCCAACAAGCGCCGTTTCGCCACAAGCTTCTTCTAAATGGGGCGTGGATGGTTTAGAGAGTGTCAGCGGAGTTTTTATATGGAAGGGGGAGGTCCGTACTTGTCATTGGTAGCGCGCGTCAGCAGGGCCGCCCCCCTATAGGCAAAAGGGACTTCCGGATTGGCGCTACATGACACGCAGTGGAACGCACTGCGGTCATGAGAGACAGCGCATCCGGAAGTCAAAAGGGGGTGTGTCGGACCCGCGCGTGCGCAGTAGACTTCGGGACCAAGTGTAATAAGGACATGCGCCGTGGGAGACGTACTACCCTGGATGGGAGATGGCTGGGCGGGATGGTGGTGTAATAAGGGGAGGAGACTCGGCAGAATAAGGAGGGACTAGGGAATTGGGCCCGAAGTATTGTATTGCAAGGGAGCCGGTAAATTGTGGGTGGAGCTTGTTCGGTAACGGGACGTGGGGTCACATTAAGAAAGCGACAGAGGGGGTTAAATCCGCAACAAGGCATTAATGGGCGCAGATAGTAAGGACATATGCCCGTAGGTGTGAAGGCATTAATGTGGGCACAGGGAGTAAAAACTTGCCGAAGGTGACGTCATGGGGGGCGTGCCAAGCCCAGGGAAGGGGTCAGTAAGGGATAATGGCACTAGATAATAATCCACTGAAGGGCAGTGCCCAGTGATAATATGACAGTGGTGATGGAAATGGGGATGTGCGAGGGAGCAAAAGGGGAGGAAAGAGGTGGGGAGTGGATGTGGATAAGGGGGATGCCTAACCCAGGGGGGGGGGGGAAGATGTTAAAGTGTCATAAGACACCATAAGACACAAGTACGGACCTCCCCCTTCCATATAAAAACTCCGCTGACACTCTCTAAACCATCCACGCCCCATTTAGAAGAAGCTTGTGGCGAAACGGCGCTTGTTGGGTGCAGGAGGCTTCCACATCACCCGGACTCGGCGTGCACAGATCCCTGAGACAAACCATCTACAGGTATTTACTCATTTATGAAGCGAGGCTGGTACTATATGACACAATCAGTCTAAACATATGGTGACATTTCTATTACCCAGCAGTTATTATAGCACTATCATTGCTAATACACTTAGTCCACTTGCTTTCCCTTATTACTAAGTGGGACTTATACTAGCACTTTTTATGCTAATACCCTGATTTTTCCCACTTGGTCATCATATGCCCCCTTTTCCCTCCCCCTCGCTTCCTCCAAAACTACATTACCTTATATATGGTTCTGTGCACTGTCATTAAGGCACTTATATCCTAGCAGCTGTTTTCATTTGGCATACTTTTGGTAGCCCTTGATTCATTATGTAGCTATTTTTGGGATACACTTGCTATACCGTACCGGTGTGTTGTGGTGTGCCTCCTCTGGTATTTGGAGGTTTTTTCCATTCCTCCCCCCCTTTTTTTCTGTTATTGTCTAAACTTAATTGTTACACATTTTTTAGAACAAGTTTTCAATAAATATATTGTTTTTATTAGTACTTCTTTCTCACTTCTTTTTTCTATGGTAACCACCATTTGAAAATGTGTTATCCTATGTCGAAGTGACTGCAGCCTGTGCTATATATAGGACTATGGGAATAAAAATATCCACTATGTCAATCCAGGGTATAGAGCATGTCAAATTATCTCAGCGGGGTGGAGATGTGAAAAGACAGCTTCTAACCAGAGAAGCTGTCTGGATCTATAACCTGAAAACCAGATATCCTTTTGGTTTGAATCGCAAGAATGAAATAATGTATCATTACTGTTGATTACTCATTGTATTTGTGATTGTATGTTTAACGTGTTGTTTTAGATCATTTTTGCCAGGTAATTTACCTTGTTTCAGGTGTATTCCTCTGTTGCTGCAGGTGTAGTCTCTGTGCCTCATGACCCGCACTAATAGTCATGTGATCAAAATTGTCAGTATGATTGGTCTTTGAGCATTTAAGAATCACCGCATTTCTGAGGAAACCATGCATTGAGTAAGATCGGTTAACGATCGAAACACGTCGCATGTTATGTGCACTCCTGCATTCGCACTTAGACAAGGATTTGTTGTTCTTATTCGTATTTTAACGGAGAAATAAAGATTTGAAATTTTATATCCGTGTATTAGCTGCATCCATTACCACACAAGTTGTATATTTGTATTTTGCACAGTGTGCCTACTATCTGTATATTTTACTTACCCTATTCACCATGTCCAGGTGTGGCGGTTCCTTTTTTGGTACCCACGATTCATTTGAGTTGAGGTTTTAAATGTTTTTAATTGTTGGTGTTTGTGTTTTTTTGGTTGACAAATAAAATTACATGTGTATTATATTAGTGGTGGTCCCTGCTATATAGCTTGATGCTGTTTCTTCTTTTTTGTCAAGCTCGGGTTGAACCCCCCCCATCCTTTAGTGTGATATTTTATATGGATGGTGCCCTCCACCCTTTATGTGTATATCCTGTTGGTGTCCCCTGTCCCTCCATTCCTTCCAAGTTGCCCACTGTTTATTCTTCTTGCGCAGATGTTTTTGACAAAAAGGAGGCGGAGACTCTTCCACCACATCGACCCTACGACTGTCCTATAGACCTCGTTCCTGGTACCACTCCTCCTAGAGGAAGAATCTATCCTCTCTCTCCTGCAGAGACTCAAGCTATGTCGGACTATGTTCAGGAGAACCTCGCCAGAGGCTTCATTCGAAAATCTTCGTCTCCAGCTGGGGCAGGTTTCTTTTCTGTGAAAAAGAAGGATGGTACTCTTCGTCCTTGTATTGACTACAGAGTGTTAAACAACATTACTGTGAAGAATAAATACCCATTGCCTCTTATTTCAGAACTCTTCGACCGCCTGAGGGGAGCACAAATTTTTACCAAACTTGATCTTCAGGGAGCCTACAACTTGGTTCGTATCCGTGCGGGGGACGAGTGAAAGACCGCATTCAACACTCGGGACGGTCACTGAGTATTTGGTGATGCCATTTGGACTTTGTAGTGCTCCTGCTGTATTCCAAGAGTTCTTCAATGATATCTTTCGAGGTTGCCTATATACTAGTGTCGTGGTCTACTTGGGTGACATCCTCGTCTTCTCTCCAGATTTATCTACTCATCGACGAGACGTTTGCCAAGTCTTACTTCGTTTAAGGGAGAAACATCTCTTCGCGAAGATTGAGAAATGTGTCTTTGAACAGTCTTCCGTACCCTTCCTGGGTTATATTGTCTCTAAGGATGGCCTGAAGATGGATCCTGAGAAGGTGTCTGCCGTTCTAAATTAACCACGTCCTTCCAGTGTAAAGGCTATTCAGCGATTTCTTGGCTTTGCCAGTTACTATAGACAATTTATCCCTCATTTCTCCTTGACTAAACCAATTTCTGCTCTGGTTCGCAAGGGCCTCAACCCTAATCTTTGGCCTCTGGAGGCCGATTCTGCCTTCCAAACCCTGAAGCAAGAATTTGCTTCAGAACCAGTGCTTCATCGACCGGATACCAATAGACCATTCATTCTTGAAGTGGATGTGTCCTCTAGTGGAGCTGGAGCAGTACTTTTACAGAGGTCTAACTTGGGTCGATTAGTCTCCTGTGGGTTTTTCTCTAAAGCATTTTCTTCTCCTGAGCGTAATTATTCCATTGGTGACAAGGAATTATTGGCCATTAAATTGGCCTTGGAGGGGTGGCGGTACCTCCTTGAAGGGGCTGTACATCCTTTCATTATTTTTACGGATCACAAGAATCTAGCCTATGTTCAGTCCGCCCAAAGGCTGAACCCTCGACATGCCAGATGGTCCTTTTTCTTCAAACGTTTCGACTTCGAGCTACATTTCCGTCCTGGAAATAAAAACATCAAAGCTGACGCTCTATCAAGATCTTTTCAACCACTGTATGAAGAGGAGAGACCTGCGCATATTCTTGATTCTGCTAAGATTGATTCTTTAGCTCCCCTGGATGTGATCACTCCTCCTCCGGGAAAAACCTTTGTGTCAAATCGTGACAAGATGAAAGGTTTACGTTGGGGTCGTTCCTTCCGGTTCGCTGGACACGTTGGGGGCCATTATTGGTGGCCTTCACTTCGCCAAGATGACCTGGATTTTGTTGCTTCCTGTGCCTCGTGTGCTAGGACCAAAGTTCCTCGACAGCTTCCTTCGGGATCCCTGCATCCACTTCCTTTGCCTTCTGTTCCCTGGAGTCATATTGCGATGGACTTTGTCACCGATTTACCGCAGTCCTCTAATTGCTCTGTAATTTTGGTGGTGGTGGATAGATTTTCCAAAATGGCCCACTTCATCTCTTTACCTGGTTTACCTTCTGCTACTGAGCTAGCGAAGATCTTTTTACATCAAGTATTTCGACTTCATGGATTCCCTCAGCATATCGTGTCTGACCGAGGAGTTCAGTTTACCTCTCGTTTTTGGAAAGCTCTTTGTGGACTTATGAAGGTGTCGCTGGATTTTTCTTCTGCATACCAACCAGTCCAACGGTCAAGTGGCACGTGTAAATTAAATTCTCACATCTTATCTTCGCCATTTTACCAATGCTCATCATGATGACTGGTTGTCTCTTCTTCCCTGGGCAGAATTCGCCTATAATAATCACACTAGTGAATCTTCGTCTAAGTCTACTTTTTTATTGTTTTTGGGCAACATCCCGGAATTCCTCTCCCTGCTCTCACCACCTCAGGTGTATATGCGACAGATTCCTTGTCCTTGGAATTTTCCAAGATTTAGCAAGAGGCTATGGAGGCGCTTGAGAAGGCTAGTAGCAGAATGAAAAAGTATGCTGACAAGAGACGTTTAGATGTTCCTCCGTATCGTCCTGGTGAGAAGGTCTGGCTATCCTCTCGCCACATCAAACTCAAGATTCTCTCTCAAAAGTTAGGTCCACGTTACATCGGTCCCTTTGAGATTTCTAGCCGTATTAATGACGTAGCTTACAAGCTGAAGTTGCCCGCTTCGTTACGCATTCCTAACGCTTTTCATGTATCGCTCCTCATTTTCATTCTGCTCCGTCGCGTTCTCATCTACCCATTACTTCCAATGGCTCTTTTGAAGTTAAGGATATTCTCGCCAAGAAATCTGTTAAAGGTAGGACTTTTTATTTAATTGATTTGGAAGGGGTTTTGTCCCGAAGAAAGATCTTGGGAACCCCTAGAGAATATCAATACTCCTCTAATCTTGAGGAGGTTTCTTTCCAGTTTTAAAGAGAGGGGGGGTAAGAGAGGGGGTACTCTTACGCTGCCTAATACTTACCTGTCCGGCCGGCGTGCTCCCGACGCTCCTTCTCGCTCCACTCCGTCTGGGTTCTCAGGCGCTCGTCCTTTCTGCGGTCCGCGCATGCGCAGACGCGCTCCTTTTGCCGCTGTGGCTTCAGGTTCTGGGAGTTTGTTACCCGGTGGCTCCGCCTCCAATATGGCGGCGCCTGTCGGGTACTTCTTCCTTGCATCTGTCCAGGTAAGACGCCTTTGCGTCTATTGCGTTCGCTGACTTCTTGCTGGCGTCTCTTTAGGTTCTTTGGCTCCTGTCTCTGCTCCTCACGCTTTGACTCTGTCTTGACTCGTTACTAATTGTTGTTGTCATTCTTTTCAGCCCTTGGTCCCTGCCAGTTCTGTGTTCCAGCCATCCCTGCCTATCCTGTGTTTCCTGCCAATCTTGTGTTCCTACCGTCCCTGCAAATCCTGTGTTCCTGCCGTCCTTGCCAATCCTGTGTTTCCTGCCATCCCTGCCTATCCTGCGTTTCCTGCCGTCCCTACCAGTCCTGTGTTCCTGCCGTCCCTGCCAGTCCTGTGTTCCTGCCGTCCCTGCCAGTCCTGTGTTCTTGCCGTCCCTGCCAGTCCTGTGTTCCTGCCGTCCCTGCCAGTCCTGTGTTCCTGCCGTCCCTGCCAGTCCTGTGTTCCTGCCGTCCCTGCCAGTCCTGTGTTCTTGCCGTCCCTGCCAGTCCTGTGTTCCTGCCGTCCCTGCCAGTCCTGTGTTCCTGCCGTCCCTGCCAGTCCTGTGTTCCTGCCGTCCCTGCCAGTCCTGTGTTCCTGCCGTCCCTGCCAGTCCTGTGTTCCTGCCGTCCCTGCCAGTCCTGTGTTCCTGCCGTCCCTGCCAGTCCTGTATTCCTGCCGTCCCTGCCAGTCCTGTGTTCCTGCCGTCCCTGCCAGTCCTGTGTTCCTGCCGTCCCTGCCAGTCCTGTGTTCCTGCCGTCCCTGCCAGTCCTGTGTTCCTGCCGTCCCTGCCAGTCCTGTGTTCCTGCCGTCCCTGCCAGTCCTGTGTTCCTGCCGTCCCTGCCAGTCCTGTGTTCCTGCCGTCCCTGCCAGTCCTGTGTTCCTGCCGTCCCTGCCAGTCCTGTGTTCCTGCCGTCCCTGCCAGTCCTGTGTTCCTGCCGTCCCTGCCAGTCCTGTGTTCCTGCCGTCCCTGCCAGTCCTGTGTTCCTGCCGTCCCTGCCAGTCCTGTGTTCCTGCCGTCCCTGCCAGTCCTGTGTTCCTGCCGTCCCTGCCAGTCCTGTGTTCCTGCCGTCCCTGCCAGTCCTGTGTTCCTGCCGTCCCTGCCAGTCCTGTGTTCCTGCCGTCCCTGCCAGTCCTGTGTTCCTGCCGTCCCTGCCAGTCCTGTGTTCTCGTTGTTCCCCGCCAGTCCTGTGTTCCTGCCAGTTTTGTGTTCCTGCCGTCCCTGCCAGTTTTGTGTTCCTGCCGTCCCTGCCAGTCCTGTGTTCCTGCCGTCCCTGCCAGTCCTGTGTTCTCGTTGTTCCCCGCCAATCGTGTGTCTTCGCCATACCGGTCAGTACTTTGTCTTTGCTGCCCCTGTCCATCCTGTGTCCTCACAGTTCTGGTTACCTCAGTGTCCCCGTCTCTCTCCCATCTTCTGATCTTCTTTGGTCCAGCCCACAGTCGCCCCTTTGGCTTCGGCAGTTGCGGCTTCACCCTCCTTGGGCCTGTCCCAAACACTCCATGTACAGGGTCCGCTCGTCCCCGTGGCTCTGATGCCGCGACCCAGAGGGTCGACTTCTCGGGTTCTTATAAAGAGATCCCAAATAAAAATTTACTTTTATTCAATAATATATTAAAAAAGTTAAAAAGCAAAAATACTGTCAATGGACACCGAACAGCTGATCACATAGAAATATAATAATTACATTGTCATAAATAATCCAAGGAAGATTTTACCTATGTAGTTATAGTGTAAACAAAGCAAATTACTATAAGTTCCTACAAATATAAATAAAAGCCCCTCCAATCCACCAAATAATAAATTTATCCCTTACTCTTTTAGAGGCCTAGATATTCTTTACCTCAAAAACATCCTCCTCACTGACGAGATCAGGAGTGGAACCTGGGTCTTCAAAGAAGGAGCTCAAAACTACTGATTTGAGGAGGGAAACATGGAAAGAGTTAGGCACACGTAAAGAAGCAGGCAATGTCAATTTGTACGAGACTGCATTGACCTGTTTCAAGACGTCAAATGGACCAATGAAGCGGGGACCCAACTTGTATGAGGGTATCTTCAGACGGATATACAGTACAGATCAAAAGTTTGGACACACCTTCTCCTTTAAAAAAAAAAATCTGTATTTTCATGACTATGTAAATTCACATTGCCTCCAAGGCCGATGATTACATGCTTTTTGCCAGGGTTTGTAGCTATCCCTCCTAGCTTTGTATCATCAGCAAATTTAATCAGTTTACCCTCAATTCCTTCATCTAAATCATTGATAAAGATGTTGAACAATACAAGGCCCAGGACAGAGCCCTGTGGTACCCCACTTGAGACATTCTTCCAACTGGATGTGCAGCCATTTACGACAACTATTCGTTTTTTTTTTTTTTTTTTAATAAATTTAAAAAAAACCAAAACATATCACAGACATGGCACAAAACTACAGTAATTTCAAATGACACCTTTCTGGCTTTAAGAAACACTAAAAGAAATCAGGAACAAAAAATGTTGTAGTCAGTATGTGTTACTTTTTTAGAACAAGCAGAGGGGAAAAATTATGGACTCACTCAATTATGTGGGAAAAAATTATGGAATCACCCTCTAAATTTCAATTCCCAAAACTAACACCTACATCAAATTAGATCTGCTTGTTATTCTTCATCTAAAAAGGAGTGATCACACTCCAACATGAGAGATGTCAATTGAAACAAAGAGGATTATCAAACTCTTACAAGAGAGTAAATCATCACGCAATATTTCAAAAGATGGTGGTTCAGTCAGCTGTGTCTAAAATCTGGACCAAATACAAACAACATGGGAAGGTTGCTAAAGGCAAACATACTGGTAGACCAAGGAAGACATCAAAGCGTCAAGACCGGAAACATAAAGCAATATGACTCCAAAACAGGAAATGTACAACAAAACAAGTGAGGAACGAATGGGAGGAAACTGAAGTCAGCGATGATGACCGAACTGTAAGAAACTGCCTAGAGGAAATGGGGTTTACAAACAAAAAAGCTAAATGATAGCCATCATTAACACCTAAACAGAAAAAAACACATGGTTACAATGGGCTAAGGAAAAGCAATCGTGGACTGTGGATGATTGGATGAAAGTCATATTCAGTGATGAATTGCAAATCTGCATTGGGCAAGGTGATGATGCTGTAACTTTTGTTTGGTGCCGTTCTAATGAGATTTATAAAGATGACTGCCTGAAGAGAACATGCAAATTTTTTGCAGTCATTGATGAAATGGGGCTGCATGTCAGGTAAAGGCACTGGGGAGATGGCTGTCATTACATCATCAATAAATGCACAAGTTTACGTCGATATTTTGGACACTTTTCTTATCCCATCAATTGGAAGGATGTTTGGGGATGATGAAATCATTTTTCAAGATGATAATTGTTGTGAATTCTGCTCTAGGGTTCCCTCCAGTGGTTGTAGGTGGGAATTCAGTTGTCTGAGTCAGAGGCCTGGCCAGGTGTTTCTGCTAATTGCTGTTCTGACTGGGATATTTAACCCCTTCACGACATGCGCGTACTAGTACTGCGCATGCCGTGAATCCCCCTTTGATGTGGGCTCCGGCGGTGAGCCCACATCAAAGTCGCGACATGTCAGCTGTTTTGTACAGCTGACATGTGCGCGCAATAGCGGCGGGTGAAATCGCTATTCACCCGCAGCTATTAACCTGTTAAATGCCGCTGTCAAACACAGACAGCGGCATTTAACTACCGCATCCGGCCGGGAGGCCGGATATGATGTCATCGCCGACCCCCGTCACATGATCGGGGGTCGGCGATGCATCAGGAAGGTAACCATAGAGGTCCTTGAGACCTCTATGGTTACTGATGCAGGTCTGCTGTGAGCGCCCCCCTGTGGTCGGCGCTCACAGCACACCTGCATTTCTGCTACATATCTGATGATCGCTGCTATGTAGCTGAGCCGATCAGGCTATGCCAGCTTCTAGCCTCCCATGGAGGCTATTGAAGCATGGCACAAGTAAAAAAAAAAAAATGTTTTTAAAAATATGAAAAAAATATAAAAAATATAAAAGTTTAAATCACCCCCCTTTCGCCCCATCCTAAATAAAACAATAAAAAAAACCCCAAACCTACGCGTATTTGGTATCGCCGTGTTCAGAATCGCCCGATCTATCAATTAAAAAAAAGCATTAACCTGATCGCTAAACGGCGTAGCGAGAAAAAAATCCGAAACGCCAGAATTACGTTTTTTGGTCGCCGCGACATTGCATTAAAATGCAATAACGGGCGATCAAAAGAATGTATCTGCGCAAAAATGGTATCATTAACCCCTTAATCCCATATGACGTACTATCCCGTCCAGGTGACCTGGGACTTAATTCCCATGGACGGGATAGTACGTCATATGCGATCGGCCGCGCTCACGGGGGGAGCGCGGCCGATCGCGGCCGGGTGTCAGCTGCCTATCGCAGCTGACATCCGGCACTATGTGCCAGGAGCGGTCACGGACCGCTCCCGGCACATTAACCCCCGGCACACCGCGATCAAAGATGATCGCGGTGTGCCGGCGGTGCAGGGAAGCATCGCGCAGGGAGGGGGCTCCCTGCGGGCTTCCCTGAGACGATCGGTACACGGTGATGTGCTCACCGTGTACCGAGCGTCTTCTCCCTGCAGTCCCCGGATCCAAAATGGCCGCCGGGCTGCATCCGGGTCCTGCAGGGAGCACTTCCGGGTCAGGATCAGGCTGCAGCTGCAGCTCTAATCCTGCCCGGCTGTATGTCAGATCACCGATCTAACAGAGTGCTGTGCACACTGTCAGATCGGTGATCTGTGATGTCCCCCCCTGGGACAAAGTGAAAAAGTAAAAAAAAAAATTTCCACACTTGTAAAAAAAAAAATAAAAAAAAAAATCCTAAATAAAGCAGAAAAAAAAAAATATTATTCCCATAAATACATTTCTTTACATAAAAAAAAAACAAAAAAACAATAAAAGTACACATATTTAGTATCGCCGCGTCCGTAACGACCCGACCTATAAAACTGGCCCACTAGTTAACCCCTTCAGTGAACACCGTAAGAAAAAAAAAAAAAAAACGAGCCAAAAAACAACGCTATATTATCATAACGCTGAACAAAGAGTGGAATAACACGCGATCAAAAAGACGGATATAAATAACCATGTTACCTCTGAAAACGTCATCTTGTCCCGCAAAAAACGAGCCGCCATATAGCATCATAACCAAAAAAATAAAAAAGTTATAGTCCTCTGAATAAAGCGATGCCAAAATAATTATTTTTTCTATAAAATAGCTTTTATCGTATAAAAGCGCCAAAACATAAAAAAAATGATATAAATGAGGTGTCGCTGTAATCGTACTGACCCGAAGAATAAAACTGCTTCATCAATTTTACCAAACGCGGAACGGTATAAACGCCTCCCCCAAAAGAAATTCATGAATAGCTGGTTTTTGGTCATTCTGCCTCACAAAAAAATCGGAATAAAAAGCGATCAAAAACTGTCACGTGTCCGAAAATGTAACCGATAAAAACGTCAACTCGTCCCGCAAAAAACAAGACCTCACATGACTCTGTGGACCAAAATATGGAAAAATTATAGGTCTCAAAATGTGGAGACGCAAAAACTTTTTTGCTATAAAAAGCGTCTTTTAGTGTGTGACGGCTGCCAATCATAAAAATCCGCTAAAAAACTCGCTATAAAAGTAAATCAAACCCCCCTTCATCTCCTTAGTTAGGCTAGGTTCACATTGCGTTAATGGGTTAACGCTAACGGACAGCGTTGCACGGCGAAAATGTCACAATTAACGCCGTGCAACGGGTCCGTTAGCACAACCATTGACAGCAATGTGATTTTCAGGTGTAGCGCATCGCTAGAGCGTGCCATTTTCGGCTCGCGCTAGCAAGGTGCCATTCTTTTGTGGCGCGCCTCAGACGCTGCTTGCAGAGTCCGCGGCGCGCCCGAGGTCCGATCCCCGATCTTCCAGAGCGGGGACGTTAACGCGACCACTAAACACGACACCTAAAAAGACATTGTGTTAGCGCAATCCGCTAGTGCTAAACGGATTTCCCTAACGCAATGTGAACCTAGCCTTAGGGAAAAATAATAAAATTAAAAAAAATGTATTTGTTTCCATTTTCCGGTTAGGGTTAGGGTTAGGGTTAGGGTTAGGGCTAGGGTTGGGGCTAGGGTTAGGGTTTGGATTACATTTACGGTTGGGATTAGGGTTGGGATTAGAATTAGGGGTGTGTCTGGGTTAAGTGTGTGGTTAGGGTTACAGTTGGGATTAGGGTTAGTGGTGCGTTTGGATTAGGGTTTCATTTATAATTGGGGGGTTTCCACTGTTTAGACACATCAGGGGCTCTCCAAACGCGACATGGCGTCCGATCTCAATTCCAGCCAATTCTGCATTGAAAAAGTAAAACAGTGCTCCTTCACTTCCGAGCTCTCCCGTGCGCCCAAACAGGGGTTTACCCCAACATATGGGGTATCAGCGTACTCGAGACAAATTGGACAACAACTTTTTGGGTCCAAGTTCTCTTGTTATCCTTGGGAAAATAAAAATTTGGGGGGCTAAAAATCATTTTTGTGGGAAAAAAAAGGATTTTTATTTTCACGGCTCTGCGTTGTAAACTGTAGTGAAACACTTGGGGGTTCAAAGTTTTCACAACACATCTAGATAAGTTCCATGGGAGGTCTAGTTTCCAATATGGGGTCACTTGTGGGTGGTTTCTACTGTTTGGGTACATCAGGGGCTCTGCAAATGCAACGTGACGCCTGCAGACCAATCCATCTAAGTCTGCATTCCAAATGGCGCTCCTTCCCTTCCGAGCTCTGCCATGAGCCCAAACAGTGGTTCCCCCCCACATATGGGGTATCAGCGTACTCAGGACAAATTGAACAACAACTTTTGGGGTCCAATTTATTCTGTTACCCTTGTAAAAATACAAAGCTGGGGGCTAAAAAATCATTTTTTTGAAAAAAAAAAGAATTTTTATTTTCACGGGTCTGCGTTATAAACTGTAGTGAAACACTTAGGGGTTCAAAGTTCTCACAACACATCTAGATAAGTTCCATGGGAGGTCTAGTTTCTAATATGGGGTCACTTGTGGGGGGTTTGTACTGTTTGGGTACATCAGGGGCTCTGCAAATGCAACGTGACTCCTGCAGACCAATCCATCTAAGTCTGCATTCCAAATGGCGCTCCTTCCCTTCCGAGCTCTGCCATGCGCCCAAACAGTGGTTCCCCCCCACATATGGGGTATCAGCGTACTCAGGACAAATTGGACAACAACTTTTGGGGTCCAATTTATTATGTTACCCTTGTGAAAATACAAAACTGGGGGCTAAAAAATTTTTGCGAAAAAAAAATAAATTTATTTTAACGGCTCTGCGTTATAAACTGTAGTGAAACACTTGGGGGTTCAAAGCTCTCAAAACACATCTAGATAAGTTCCTCAGAGGGTCTAGTTTCCAAAATGGTGTCACTTGTGGGGGTTTTTAATGTTTAGGCACATCAGGGGCTCTCCAAACCAACATGGCGTCCCATCTTAATTCCAGTCAATTTTGCATTGAAAAGTCAAATGGCGCTCCTTCCCTTCCGAGCTCTGCTATGCACCCAAAAAGTGGTTTACCCCCACATATGGGGTATCGTCGCACTCAGGACAAATTGCACAACAACTTTTGTGGTCTAATTTCTTCTCTTACCCTTGGGAAAATAAAAAATTGGGGGCGAAAAGATCATTTTTGTGAAAAAATAAGATTTTTTATTTTTACGGCTCTGCATTATAAACTTCTGTGAAGCACTTGTTGGGTCAAAGTGCTCACCACACATCTAGATAAGTTCCTTAAGGGGTCTACTTTTCAAAATGGTGTCACTTGTGAGGGGTTCCAATGTTTAGGCACATCAGGGGCTCTCCAAACGCAACATGGCGTCCCATCTCAATTCCAGTCAATTTTGCATTGAAAAGTCAAATGGCGCTCCTTTCCTTCCGAGCTCTGCCATGCGCCCAAACAGTGGTTTACCCCCACATATGGGGTATCGTCGCACTCAGGACAAATTGCACAACAACTTTTGTGGTCTAATTTCTTCTCTTACCCTTGGGAAAATAAAAAATTGGTGGCGAAAAGATTATTTTTGTGAAAAAATATGATTTTTTATTTTTACGGCTCTGCATTATAAACTTCTGTGAAGCACTTGTTGGGTCAAAGTGCTCACCACACCTCTAGATAAGTTCCTTAAGGGGTCTACTTTCCAAAATGGTGTCACTTGTGGGGATTTCAATGTTTAGGCACATCAGGGGCTCTCCAAACGCAACATGGCATCCCATCTCAATTCCAGTCAATTTTGCATTGAAAAGTAAAATGGCGCTCCTTCCCTTCCGAGCTCTGCCATACGCCCAAACAATGGTTTACACCCATATACGGGGTATCAGCGTACTCAGGACAAATTGGCCAACAATTTTTGAGGTTCAATTTCTTCTCTTACTCTTGGGAAAATAAAAAATTGGGGGCGAAAAGATCATTTTTGTGAAAAAATATGATTTTTTATTTTTACGGCTCTGCATTATAAACTTCTGTGAAGCAATTGGTGGGTCAAAGTGGTCACCACACATCTAGATAAGTTCCTTAGGGTGTCTACTTTCCAAAATGGTGTCACTTGTGGGGGGTTTCAATGTTTAGGCACATCAGTGGCTCTCCAAACGCAACATGGTGTCCCATCTCAATTTCTGTCAATTTTGCATTTAAAAGTCAAATGGCGCTCCTTCCCTTCCGAGCTCTGCCATGCGCCCAAACAGTGGTTTACCCCCACATATGGGGTATCAGCGTACTCAGTACAGATTGTACAACAATGTTTGGCATCCATTTTATCCTGTTACCCTTGGTAAAATAAAACAAATTGGAGCTGAAATAAATTTTGTGTGAAAAAAAGTTAAATATTCATTTTTATTTAAACATTCCAAAAATTCCTGTGAAACCCCTGAAGGGTTAATAAACTTCTTGAATGTGGTTTTGAGCACCTTGAGGGGTGCAGTTTTTAGAATGGTGTCACACTTGGGTATTTTCTATCATATAGACCCCTCAAAATGACATCAAATGAGATGTGGTCCCTAAAAAAAAATGGTGTTGTAAAAATGAGAAATTGCTGGTCAACTTTGAACCCTTATAACTCCCTAACAAAAAAAAATTTTGGTTCCAAAATTGTGCTGATGTAAAGGAGACATGTGGGAAATGTTACTTATTAAGTATTTTGCGTGACATATCTCTGTGATTTAAGGGCATAAAAATTTAAAGTTGGAAAATTGCGAAATTTTCAAAATTTTCGCCAAATTTCCGTTTTTTTCACAAATAAACGCAAGTTATATCGAATAAATGTTACTACTAAAATGAAGTACAATATGTCACGAGAAAACAATGTCAGAATCGCCAAGATCCGTTGAAGCGTTCCAGAGTTATAACCTCATAAAGGGACAGTGGTCAGAATTGTAAAAATTGGCCCGGTCATTAACGTGCAAACCACCCTCGGGGCTTAAGGGGTTAAAAACATCAGCTCGGCACGCAAAAAATAAGCCCTCACCCGACCCCAGATCACGAAAAATGGAGACGCTACGGGTATCGGAAAATGGCACTTTTTTTTTTTTTTTAGCAAAGTTTGGAATTTTTTTTTCACCACTTAGATAAAAAATAAACTAGTCATGCTAGGTGTCTATGAACTCGTAATGACCTAGAGAATCATAATGGCAGGTTAATTTTAGCATTTAGTGAACCTAGCAAAAAAGCCAAACAAAAAACAAGTGTGGGATTGCACTTTTTTTTGCAATTTCACCGCACTTGGAATTTTTTTTCCCATTTTCTAGTAAAAGACATGGTAAAACCAATGGTGTCGTTCAAAAGTACAACTTGTCCCGCAAAAAATAAGCCCTCACATGACCATATTGACGGAAAAATAAAAAAGTTATGGCTCAGGGAAGGAGGGAAGTGAAAAACGAAAACGCAAAAATGAAAAAGGGCCGCGACTTGAAGAGGTTAAGTGTGTAGGATTCATTAGCCCTTGCCAGTTGTCAATGTTTCTTTGGAAGTATTGGATCTCTGCCTGGCCTCACCTGCTTAGCTGCCAGTTCAGCAAGATAAGTGTCTGTTCCTTTTTCTGAAGCACACTTGCTGTGTGCTTATTTTCAGTGCTGATCTTTTGTTTTTATTTGTCCAGTTTAGACTGTGTCAGCTGTTTTTCTCAGCCTGGTTGGATTCTCTGGAGTTGCAGTTATACTCTCCACGTCTTTAGTTAGATGGTGGAGTTTTTGTATTTTCTGCTGTGGATATTTTGGAAGGGTTTTGATACTGACCGCACAGAAATCTGTCCTGTCCTTTTCTATTTAGCTAGAAGTGGCCTCCTTTGCTAAGCCTGTTTTCTGCCTGCGTGTGTCTTTTCCTCTCCAACTCACAGTCAATATTTGTGGGGGGCTGCCTATCCTTTGGGGGTCTACTCTGAGGCAAGATAGTTTTCCTATTTCTATCTTTAGGGGTATTTAGTCCTCCGGCTGTGTCGAGGTGTCTAGGTTTTGTTAGGTACACCCCACGGCTACATCTAGTTGCGGTGTTAAGATCAGGGTTTGCGGTCAATATAAGTTACCACGTACTCCAGAGAAGGTTTTCATGCTGCTCCAAGGCCACCTGATCATAACACTACAACTGGCCAACAATGAGTTAAATGCATCTCAGAAGAAGGGAGGAAAGGTCTTGAGCCATTTTTTTTTCTTCAGTCTGTTTTGTCTTTTCCTCCCTCTTTATCTCTGGGTGGCTGAAGAGCTTTGTGCTAGCATGAATGTTCAGGAATTAGCTTCTCGTGTAGACCAGCTTGCTGCTAGGATACAGGGTATTTCTGATTATATTGTTCAAACTCCTGCTTTAGAACCCAAGATTCCTACTCCTGATTTGTTTTTTGGTGACAGGTCCAAATTTTTGAGTTTTAAAAACAACTGTAAACTGTTTTTTTGCATTGAAACCTCGATCCTCTGGTGATTCCATTCAACAAGTTAAAATCATCATCTCCCTGCTGCGTGGTGATCCACAGGATTGGGCATTTTCCCTGGAATCTGGGGATCCTGGTTTATATGATGAACCTAATTCGGTGGATCAAGCTGAGAAGACCTTGTTGGCCCTGTCTCAGGGGCAAGAGGCGGCTGAATTGTATTGTCAGAAATTCAGAAAATGGTCTGTGTTGACTACATGGAATGTTGATGCTTTGGCGGCAATTTTCAGAAAGGGTCTTTCTGAATCCGTTAAAGATGTTATGGTGGGGTTTCCCACACCCTCGAATCTGAGTGATTCTATGTCTCTGGCCATTCAGATTGACCGGCGCTTGCGGGAGCGCAAAACTGTGCGCGCTATATCGTTATTGTCAGAGCAAATTCCTGAGCCTATGCAATGTGATTGGTTTCAGACGTCAGAATAGGTTGTGTTATTATTGTGGCGACGCTTCTCATGTCATTTCTGTCTGCCCTAAGCGGACAAAGAGGATCGCCAGTTCATTTACCATCAGTACTGTACAACCTAAATTTCTGTTATCTGTGTCCTTGATCTCTTTGTCATAATTTTCTGTCATGGCATTTGTGGATTCAGGCGCTGCCTTGAACTTAATGGACTTTGACTTTGCTAGGTGTTGTGGTTTTCCCTTGCAGCCTTTGCATAACCCTATTCATTTAAGGGGCATTGATGCTACACCCTTGGCTAAAAATAAGCCCCAGTTTTGGACACAGGTGACCATGCGCATGGCGCCAGTCCATCAGGAAGATTGTCGATTTCTGGTGTTGCATAATTTGCATGATGCTGGGTTTTCCCTGGTTACAGGTACATAATCCTGTTTTGGATTGGAAGTTTATGTCTGTGACTAGTTGGGGTTATCAGGGGGTACATAATGATGTTCCTCTGATGTCTATCTCCCCTTCTTCCTCTTCTGAAATTCCGGAGTTTTTGTCTGATTTTCAGGATGTATTCGATGAGCCCAAGTCCAGTTTCCTTCCACAGCACAAGGACTGCGATTGTGCTATTGACTTGATTCCAGGCTGTAAGTTTCCTAAGGGCCGACTCTTCAACCTGTCTATACCTGAACATGCCGCCATGCGGAGCTATATTAAGGAGTCTTTGGAGAAAGGGAATATTCGGCCATCTTCTTCACCGTTGGGAGCGGGGTTCTTTTTTGTTGCTAAAAAAGATGGTTCCTTAAGACCCTGTATTGATTATCGCCTCTTGAATAAGATCACGGTCAAGTTTCAATATCCTTTACCTTTGCTTTCCGATTTGTTTGCTAGTATTAAGGGAGCTAGTTGGTTTACTAAGATTGACCTTCGGGGGGCTTATAATCTTGTTCGTATTAAACAGGGTGATGAATGGAAAACTGCGTTTAGCACCCCCGAAGGCCATTTTGAATACCTTGTGATGCCATTCGGACTCTCTAATGCTCCATCTGTTTTTCAGTCCTTCATGCATGATATCTTACGGGATTATCTTGATAAATTCTTGATTGTATATTTGGACGATATTTTGATTTTTCCCGATGATTGGGAGTCTCAAGTGCAGCAGGTCAGGATGGTATTTCAGATCCTTCGTGACAATGCCTTGTTTGTGAAAGGGTCTAAGTGTCTTCTTGGGGTGCAGAAGGTTTCCTTTTTGGGCTTCATTTTTTCTCCCCCGTCTATAGAGATGGATCCGGTTAAGGTTCAGGCCATTCATGATTGGATTCAGCCCACATCCGTGAAGAGCCTTCAGAAATTTTTGGGTTTTGCTCATTTTTATCGCCGTTTCATTGCTAATTTTTCCAGCGTGGTTAAACCCTTGACTGATTTGACAAAGAAGGGCGCTGATGTGGCTAATTGGTCCCCTGCGGCTGTCTCTGCCTTTCAGGAACTTAAACGTCGTTTTACTTCTGCTCCAGTGTTGCGTCAACCGGATGTTTCTCTTCCGTTTCAGGTTGAGGTTGACGCTTCTGAGATTGGGGCAGGGGCCGTTTTGTCTCAGAGGGATCCTGTTGGTTCCTTAATGAAACCGTGTGCCTTCTTTTCCCGTAAATTTTCACCTGCTGAACACAATTATGATGTCGACAATCGGGAGTTGTTGGCTATGAAGTGGGCGTTTGAGGAGTGGCGACATTGGCTTGAGGGAGCTAAGCACCGTATTGTGGTCTTGACCGATCATAAGAATCTGATTTACCTCGAGTCTGCCAAACGGTTGAATCCTAGACAGGCTCGATGGTCCTTGTTTTTTTCTCGTTTTGATTTCATGGTCTCGTACCTTCCGGGTTCTAAGAATATTAAGGCTGATGCCCTCTCTAGGAGTTTTTTGCCTGATTCTCCTAAGGTCTTAGAGCCGGTCGGTATTCTGAAAGAGGGGGTGATCCTTTCTGCCATTTCCCCTGATTTACGACGGGTTCTTCAGGAATTTCAGGCTGACAAACCTGACCGCTGTCCTGTGGGGAAACTTTGTTCCAGACAAATGGACTAGTAGAGAGATTTCTGAGGTTCACTGTTCCGTGTTGGCTGGTCATCCTGGCATTTTTGGTATCAGAGACTTGGTTGGTAGGTCCTTTTGGTGGCCTTCATTGTCGCGTGATGTGCGTTCTTTTGTGCAGTCCTGTGGGACTTGTGCGCGGGCCAAGCCTTTTTGCTCCCGTGCTAGTGGGTTGCTTTTGCCATTTCCGATCCCAGAGAGGCTCTGGACGCATATTTCTATGGATTTTTTTTCCGATCTTCCTGTTTCCCAGAGGATGTCGGTTATCTGGGTTGTTTGTGACCGATTCTCTAAGATGATTCATTTGGTGCCTTTGCCTAAATTGCCTTCGTCTTCTGATTTGGTTCCGTTGTTCTTTCAGCATGTGGTCTGTTTGCATGGTATTCCGGAGAATATTGTCTCCGACAGAGGTTCCCAGTTTGTTTTTAGGTTTTGGCGGGCCTTTTGTGCCAAGCTGGGCATTGATTTGTCTTTTTCCTCTGCATTTCATCCTCAGACAAACGGCCAGACCGAGCGTACTAATCAGACTTTGGAGACCTATTTGAGATGCTTTGTGTCTGCTGATCAGGATGATTGGGTGGCTTTTTTGCCATTGGCCGAGTTTGCCCTTAATAATCGGGCTAGTTCGGCTACTTTGGTTTCGCCATTCTTTTGTAATTTTGGTTTTCATCCTCGTTTTTCTTCTGGGCAGGTTGAGCCTTCTGACTGTCCTGGTGTGGATTCTGTGGTTGACAGGTTGCAGCAGATTTGGGCTCATGTGGTGGACAATTTGGTGTGTTCTCAGGAGGAGGCTCAGCGTTTTGCTAACCGTCGTCGGTGTGTTGGTTCCCGGCTTCGGGTTGGGGATCTGGTCTGGTTGTCTTCCCGTCATGTTCCTATGAAGGTTTCTTCTCCTAAGTTTAAGCCTCGGTTTATTGGTCCTTATAGGATTTCTGAGATTATTAATCCGGTGTCTTTTCGACTGACGCTTCCGGCCTCTTTTGCTATCCATAATGTCTTCCATAGATCTTTGTTGCGGATATTTGTGGAGCCCGTTGTTCCCTCTGTCGATCCTCCGGCCCCTGTGTTGGTTGATGGGGAGTTGGAATATGTTGTTGAGAAGATTTTGGATTCCCGTTTTTCGAGGCGGAAGCTTCAGTACCTTGTGAAATGGAAGGGTTATGGCCAGGAGGATAATTCTTGGGTTTTTGCCTCTGATGTCCATGCTGCTGATTTGGTCCGTGCCTTTCATCTGGCTCATCCTGATCGTCCTGGAGGTCCTGGTGAGGGTTCGGTGACACCTCCTCAAGGGGGGGGGTACTGTTGTGAATTCTGCTCTTGGGTTCCCTCCAGTGGTTGTAGGTGGGAATTCAGTTGTCTCTGAGTCAGAGGCCTGGCCAGTTGTTTCTGCTAATTGCTGTTCTGACTGGGATATTTAAGTGTGCAGGATTCATTAGCCCTTGCCAGTTGTCAATGTTTCTTTGGAAGTATTGGATCTCTGCCTGGTCTCACCTGCTTAGCTGCCCGTTCAGCAAAGATAAGTGTCTGTTCCTTTCTCTGAAGCACACTTGCTGTGTGCTTATTTTCAGTGCTGATCTTTTGTTTCTATTTGTCCAGCTTAGACTGTGTCAGCTGTTTTTCTCAGCCTGGTTGGATTCTCTGGAGTTGCAGTTATACTCTCCACATCCTTAGTTAGATGGTGGAGTTTTTGTATTTTCTGCTGTGGATATTTTGGAAGGGTTTTGATACTGACCGCACAGAACTCTGTCCTGTCCTTTTCTATTTAGCTAGAAGTGGCCTCCTTTGCTAAGCCTGTTTTCTGCCTGCGTGTGTCTTTTCCTCTCCAACTCACAGTCAATATTTGTGGGGGGCTGCCTATCCTTTGGGGGTCTACTCTGAGGCAAGATAGTTTTCCTATTTCTATCTTTAGGGGTATTTAGTCCTCCGGCTGTGTCGAGGTGTCTAGGTTTTGTTAGGTACACCCCACGCCTACATCTAGTTGCGGTGTTAAGATCAGGGTTTGTGGTCGGTATAAGTTACCACCTACTCCAGAGAAGGTTTTCATGCTGCTCCAAGGCCACCTGATCATAACAGTTAATGCATCCTGCCATAGAACAAAAACTGTGGAAGCATTCCTTGAAAAAAAGACACATAAGGTCAATGTCATGGCCTGCAAATAGTCCGGATCTCAATCCAATTGAAAATCTTTTGTGGAAGTTGAAGAAAATGGTCCATGTCAAGGTTCCAACCTGCAAAGCTGATCTGGCAACATCAATCAGAGTAAGTTGGAGCCAGATTGATGTGATGGAGTGTTTTTTTTGTTTGTTTTTCATGATTCCATAATTTTTTCCCACATAATTGAGTGAGTCCATAATTTTCCCCCTCTAATTTTTCCCCCTCTGCTTGTTCTAAAAAAGTAACAAATACTGACTACAACATTTTTTGTTCTTGATTTCTTTTAGTGTTTATTAAAGCCAAAAAGATGTCATTTGAAATGACTGTAGGTTTGTGCCAAGTCTGTGATCTGCTTTTTTTAAACAAAAGAATAAACAACTGAATGAACATCCTCCAAGGCCAGTGATTACATAACTTTTTTCCAGGGGTTGTAATACTGGAGATTAGAGAGAGAGGATTCAAAAAGATATAAATAAACTGGAGCAGTGGGCAGCGACTATCAGAATGGTTTTTAACAGGGAAAAATGCAAAGTACTACATCTGGGCAATAAAAATGAAAAAGCATATACAGAAAGGGAGGAATAGGGCTAAGCAACAGCATATGTGAAATACCAATAGATCACAGACTGAACATGAGTCAACCGTGTGATGCAGCAGCATAAAAGGCAAATGTAATTCTTGGATGTATTAACAGAAGCATACAGTCTAGATCACGTGAAGTCATTATTGCCCTCTACTCCTCTTTGGTCAGACCTCACCTGGAATACTGTGTCCAGTTTTGGGCACCACATTTTAAAAAAGACATCAACAAACTGTAGCAAGTTCAGAGAAGTGCGACCAGAATGGTGACTCGTCTGAAAACCTTGTCCTATGAGGAATGCTTACAAGATTTTGGGGATGTTTAGCTTGCAAAAAAGAAGACTGAGAGGAGACTTGACAGCTATCTACTAATATCTCAAGGGCTGTCACATTGTAGAAGCATCATCTTTATTCTCATTTGCACAAGGAAAGACAATAAGCAATGGGATGAAACTGGGAGAAGACACAGATTAGATATTAGAAAAAACTTTTTGACAGGGTGATCAATGAGTGGAACAGGCTGCCACGAGAGATGGTGAGTTCTCTTTCAATGGAGGTCTTCAAACAGAGGCTGGATAGACATCTGTCTGGGATGATCTAATGAATCCTGCTTTGAGCAGGGGGTTGGACCAGATGACCCTGCAGGTCCCTTCCAACTCTATGATTCTATGAAATGATGAATTTAGTTTTATTTTTTTTAGACAATGTTCCTGTAAAGAATCAGGTCATTTACTTACATATTATGGAGCCAATTTAAGTGCATCAACTGGCACAATCATTAACCCTCCCATTTCCAGGTCGCTGTAGCAGTCCTCTCTTCACTGCAAAACAGCCCCAAAATTGTCTTACATTAGTTCAGATGATGAGTTTTTGATACTGGGTACTTTTCTTGCTCCAAAAAAAAAATCACAATTGATTCAAAATAATGGGATTTTTAGAACTCTCATGCTCATTGTAGTTTTTTTTTTTTTTTACCCCTTTCTGACATATGACGTACTATCCCGTCGAGGTGGGGCGGGCGCGTATGACCACCGACGGGATAGTACGTCATACGCGTGAGCGCGGCCGATCGCAGCCGGGTGTCAGCTGACTATTGCAGCTGACACCTGGCACTATGTGCCAGGAGCGGTCACGGACCGCCCCCGGCACATTAACCCCTGGCACACCGCGATCAAACATGATCATACTGCCAAACAAAATGTGGAATAACACGCGATCAAAAAGACTGATATAAATAACCATGGTACCGCTGAAAACATCATCTTGTCCCGCAAAAAACGAGCCGCCATACAGCATCATCAGCGAAAAAATAAATAGTCCTCAGAAGAAAGTGATGCAAAAATAATTATTTTTTCTATAAAATAGTTTTTATCGTGTAAAAGCGCCAAAACATAAAAAAATGATATAAATGAGGTATCGCTGTAATCGTACTGACCCGAAGAATAAAACTGCTTTATCAATTTTACCAAATGCGGAACGGTATAAACGCCTCCCCCAAAAGAAATTCAGCTAGTTTTTGGTCATTCTGCCTCACAAAAATCTGAATAAAAAGCGATCAAAAAATGTCACGTGCCCAAAAATGTTACCAATAAAAACGTCAACTCGTCCCGCAAAAAACAAGACCTTGCATGACTCTGTGGATCCAAATATGGAAAAATTATAGCTCTCAAAATGTGGTAATGCAAAAAATATTTTTTGCAATACAAAGCGTCTTTCAGTGTGTGACGGCTGCCAATCATAAAAATCCGCTAAAAAAACCCGCTATAAAAGTAAATCAAACCCCCCTTTTTCACCTCCTTAGTTAGGGAAAAATGTAAAAAATTAAAAAAATGTATTTATTTCCATTTTCCCATTAGGGCTAGGGTTGGGGCTAGGGTTAAGGCTACAGTTAGGTTTGGGGCTAAAGTTAGGGTTAGGGTTGGGGCTAAAGTTAGGGTTAGGGTTGGGGCTACATTTACGGTTGGGGTTAGGGTTAGGGGTGTGTCAGGGTTAGAGATGTGGTTACCGTTGGGATTAGAGTTAGGGGTGTGTTTGGATTAGGGTTTCATTTACAGTTTGGGGGTTTCTACTGTTTAGGCACATCAGGGGCTCTCCAAACGCGACATGGCGCCGATCTCAATTCCAGGCAATTCTGCGTTGAAAAAGTAAAACAGTGCTCCTTCCCTTCCGAGCTCACCTGTGTGCCCAAACAGGGGTTTACCCCAATATATGGGGTATCAGCGTACTCAGGAAAAATTGGTCAACAACTTTTGGGGTCCAATTTCTCCTGTTACCCTTGGGAAAATACAAAACTTGGGGCTAAAAAATACTTTTTGTGGGAAAATTTTTTTTTTTTCTATTTTCACGACTCTGCGTTATAAACTGTAGTGAAACACTTGGGGGCTCAAAGTTCTCACAACACATCTAGATAAGTTCCTTGGGGGGTCTAGTTTCCATTATGGGGTTACTTGTGGGGGGGTTCTACTGTTTAGGTACATTAGGGGCTCTGCAAACGCAATGTGACGCCTGCAGACCATTCCATCTAAGTCTGCATTTCAAATTGCGCTCCTTCCCTTCCGAGCCCTCCCATGCGCCCAAACGGTGGTTCTTCCCCACATATCAGGTATCGGCGTACTCAGGACAAATTGGACAACAACTTTGGGGGTCCAGTTTCTCCTGTTACCCTTGGGAAAATAGTAAACTGAGGTCTAAAAAATAATTTTTGTGGGAAAATTTTTATTTTTTTATTTTTACGGCTCTGCATTATAAACTTCTGTAAAGCACTTGGTGGGTCAAAGTGCTCACCACACATCTAGATAAGTTCCTTAGGGGGTCTACTTTCCAAAATGGTGTCACTTGTGGGGGGTTTCAATGTTTAGGCACATCAGTGGCTCTCCAAACGCAACATGGCGCCCCATGTCAATTCCTGTCAAATTTGCATTGAAAAGTCAGACGGTGCTCCTTCCCTTCCGAGCTCTGCCATGCGCCCAAACAGTGGTTCACCCCCACATATGGGGTATCGGCGTACTCAGGACAAATTGTACAACAACTTTTGGGGTCCATTTTCTCCTGTTACCCTTGGTAAAATAAAACAAATTGGAGCTGAAGTAAATTTTTTGTGAAAAAAAGTTAAATGTTCATTTTTTTTTAAACATTCAAAAAATCCCTGTGAAACACCTGAAGGGTTAATTAACTTCTTTAATATGGTTTTGAGCACCTTGAGGGGTGCAGTTTTTAGAATGGTGTCACACTTGGGTATTTTCTATCATATAGACCCCTCAAAACAGGGTGGATAAAAATCAATGTTTTTTAAAAAAAATAAAAAAAAAATCGGATTTTTTTTTATTGAAATCGGATTTTTTTGATTTAAATCGGATTTTTTTCAATAAACTGCTTTTTGAGGAAAATATTTTACCATCCAAAGGTTCTTCCATCATGAGATAAAGCTGAGTTGTTTAACTCAGTAGAATAAAGGCTGTGTATGTGTAACATTCACAATGCCATGCTCTTCCAGAGGTTTCTGTAGGATTAGTGGGCAGTTTCTCTCCTATATTATCACAGACGCTCGCTTTACTTACGCAGTTCTCAAAACTGAATTTGACTCCGCAGAGTGTGGTGTGGTGACTCATCTTCAGCACCGCACTTCTCATGATGTTGCCTCATTCGCGCCACCAGGCCTTGCATCTCTTTGTTGCATCGTTTGCATTTTGCACGCATGCCTGCCTTACCGATAGGCGAAGGAGCTTCATTAAAATATTCCCAAACTTGGTCTCTTTTACGGCCTGCTGCCATTATAAGGAAAGAATGTAATAAACCTCAGATCGTACGCACAAACAGATCCAGACTTGTCTGTCTGTGGCTATGCTGCAGTATTGTGCTCAAAGTTTCACTTTCATTTTCATGTCTGCTTGCCCTTCCTCCTCCTCACACTTAGATTCACATTCTTCTTGTGTTGTGCAGATCTATTCCACTCCAAACAATCAGAAACATATGGTCTAACTTCTTGGACTTGGCACTGAAGGGGTTGATTCTGTATTCATAGGTTTGTAGAACAATAGGATTAAGGTCTTTTTCTCAACTCTGCCCATGTTGTAACATTTTTGCCATGAAGAGGCGGCTGGGACCTCTGTGGAGTCAAATTCAGTTAGGTAGAAACTTTGATTTAAATCACTGATTTAAATCTCCACATTGATCTGGTATTTTGCACCTGTGTTGCTAACATCTTGGTTTATGGGCTGGCTGCCCCCTTCAGTGCATTTGTTCTAAGATCTGGGCAGGTAAGTAGTGTTGCCTTTTTTTCTGCTGTTGAAAATTGAATTTTTGTAGACCTTGAGTCTCTAGTGGCTTTGCTATTTAGTTTCAGTAAAAAATGCTTATTGCACTGGAGGTGGCCAGGAATTAGGAAGTTGGCTGGCTGAGGCGTGCTGGACTCCTCATTAAGGATATGGGATTCGCCCTTTAAAGGGACACTGTCGCCTGAATTTGGAGGCAAGATTGCCTTGTGCAGGCATGTACTACGGAGGACAGAGAATGAACTTCAATCCAATATTGCAGCCAGCATGCAGCCAGCGGGGAAGGAAAAGGTGAATCAAACACCCGAAAACCCCGCCTCCATGGCTGAAGATTGTTCCCTCCAAATTCAGGTGACAGTGTCCCTTTAAGTTGCTGTTCTGTTACATCAGACTTGAAAATCCTAAACTTGAAATCATGTAAAGCAATTATGGCCAAAACTAATATTGTAATGATAAATCGTTTTCACATTTTCCTTTCTCTTTTTGTTTTCTTAAAGCATTCGTCTGAAAAGTCTCAATGCCAACACTGACATTTCTTCCCTGGCAAGGAAAGTGGTTGAAGAATGCAAGCTCATCCATGTTTCAAGATTAGCTGAAGTAGAACAGCTTCTATATTATCTTCAGAACCGCAGGGATGGTTCAACTAGTAAAGGTGAGCATATAACCATTTTCTAATTTTATCAGTGAAATAGAAAATGTTTCTTCATTTTTAGTAGAGGGCACAGGACAGATTTGTCAAAATCCTGGATGATGTAAAATTCTTGGGGTTGTATGTCCGTCTCATCTAGTGTACAAGTAATAAAATACGGATATCCAGCTACGCTACAGATTTTTAAATCGCTTCAGGACCGTTTTTTGCTGAATTGCATGTTTTTACCAAACTCAGGGTATGTACACACGTTGCGGATTCTCTGCGGATCCGCAGCTTTTTTTGAGGTGCAGAAGCGCTGCAGATCCGCAATTGATTTACAGTACAATGTAAATCAATGAGAAAAAAAAATGCTGTGCACACTTTGCGGAAAATTCGCTGCGGAAACGCTGCGGTTTAAAAGAAGTAGCATGTCACTTCTTTTTTGTGAATCTGCAGCGTTTTTGTACCCATTCCATTATAGAAAACCGCAGGGGTAAAAACCGCAGCAAATCCGCAAGAAAACCACAGCAAAAACACACAAAAAATGCTGCAGAACCGCACAAAAAATGCTGCGGAACCGCAGGTGCATTTTCTGCCAGGAGAGGCAGAATCCGCACCAGAAATTCCTAAGCCTATTCCGCAATGTGTGCACATAGCCTCAACCTAATGCACAGTTTGATGTTCAATTTAAATTTTGACATGGATTTACAGCTTATTCCAATGTGAAAAACTCCAGCGTGTGGGTGTGCTCTCATGGTATTTTCACATGCCACCATTGCGCTTTGTGCTGTGTCTAGTGATGAGCGAATATACTCGTTACTCGGGATTTCTCGAGCATGCTTGGGGGTCCTCCGAGTATTTTTTAGTGCTCGGAGATTGTTTTTCTTGCTGCAGCTGAATGTTTTACATCTACTAGTCAGCATAAGTACATGTGGGGATTCCCTAGCAACCAGGCAACCCCCACATGTACTTATGCTGGCTAACAGATGTAAATCATTCAGCTGCGGCAAGAAAAACGAAATCTCCGAGCACTAAAAATTACTCGGAGGACCCCCGAGCATGCTCGAGAAATCTCGAGTAACGAGTATATTTGCTCATCACTAGCTGTGTTCCCTTTTAACACATTTTGGGGCTGTTTGTGAATAAGATATACAGCTTGGATACCTGTTGATAGTTACAGATTGTAATCTCTCAGGATATATTTTATACAGTGTGGAAAGATTTCTTTAAAACATAACTTTTAATAAATGCAATAAAATCACATGTAAACCCCGGGCATACAAAACATAGAGAAACCATAACCCATAGAAGTGCCTACTGAGTCTTTTATACAGAGTAATAGGACATAGCACATTCAAAGTGCTATAGTACATAAAAAAGTGTAGATCTGACCCATTTGAGCAGTAAGGATGTCACACTGCAAGGGAATCCACTGGTAGAAGAAACATTTGGTCCAATCTGTCCACCTTGTCAGGCCCTCTGTATTTGCTTCCACCATAACAAGAGCAGTACTCCAGTATTGTTCTCTTTATGTATACCCCAGAAAAAATCCTTCCCGATGCCTTTCTTTCTCAGTAAAGAAATGTCATCAGAGGAGTGTACTTGTTAAAGGGAACCTGTCATCAGGATTTTGCTAAGTAAACTACAGACACTGTCAGGTTGGCGCTGTTACATTGACTAAAATGATACCTGATTTGATTAAATCCATCTTGTGGTTGCTATTTAATCTTTGCAGTTTTCAGTTAATGAGATTTTCATGCTCTGGGCCGGCTTGTGGGCGGCTTTTTGTTTAGTGCTCTGTTCTCATATTCATCCTTGTGGGCTTAAATGACAGGTCACTGAACTTTCAGTGACCTGTCTCCTATTCTAAATACTATGCTTGCAAAGTTTATATTGTGGTCTTTCATAAAAATAAAGAAACTGATTTCTTCAATCCAGGTATCATTTTAATCCGTGTAAGGGTATGTTCCCACGGTCAGTAAACGCTGCGTGTTGGATGCTGCTTACATCCGCAGCCTCCATCCCACAGGGGCCAGATGTTACAGCATAGTGGATGGGATTTCAAGAAATCCCATTTCCACTATGCGGGCAAGGACACCCGCAGCATCCCTGTGGAGACTGACATGACACGTCTTTCGAGACCGCAGCATGTCAATTTATCTTGCGGAGACACTCAGTCTCCACAAGATAAATTTCCCGTCCAATGAATAGGATGCGATGATTCTGCAATGAACACATGCGGAATCACCTACGTTCAATAGCCAGCAGCACTTTGGACGGAGCGGACATGTGCTGCGTCCAGAGCGCTGCTGGTTCCTGACCGTTTTAACATACCCTAACAGCGCCAACCTGACAATGCATGTAGTTTACTTTGCAAAATCCTGATGACAGGTTCACTTTAAGGGGGAAAAAACACATATATAATGTGGTCCAAATTGGTCAAAAGTCCATAAAGCAAAAAGTGCCTCAGTGTCTAAAAAGTGCCTAGTGTTCAAAGGAAAAACATAACCCATAATGGTTGGTATTTTTAATGGAGGTACAAAGTCATGTTACCTCCCTGTAGAAAATGTGGAGATATATGTGCATAGGAAACTGCGCATTGTGTGTGCAATCCCAGCCAGAATTTTTGAAACAAACACAAATTTTAGTTTTCACAATGTTTGCTTCTTTCATTTTTTTAGAGTGGTAATTTTACATTTACTCTAAATTGCTATGAAGAGTGGCTAGATGAATTGTAAAACATTAGGCCGGTTTCACATTTGCGGTTGTGTCCGCAGCGTTTCTTCTGCAATTATCCACATGTGTTGTGTATTCTTATATTTAACATTAGAGACGCATGTGTCTGCGGTCGGTTGCGTTTTGCCGCGTTTGACGACGCATGCGTCGTTTTGTCGTCTGCAGTTTGGCGTGGTAAACGCTACATGTAGTAATTTTAGGGGCGTCAATTTGCTGCTTAGAAACGTATGCGTTTGTTAGCGGATGAAATGCGGCCAAAAAACGCATTGCTGTCTATGTGAATGCATGAGGCCGCAAGCGCATGCGTTTGTGAAGGCATGCGCTGCACCACAGGAAAACATGTCTAGACACTGATTAGCCACCCCCCACATACAAAGTGATAAACGGAGGGAGTGGACATTTGCAGGTCACTACTCAGCAGACAGAGAACCAGAACCAGACCAGAAAGACAAAATCACCTTGGAGGAAACAAGACTGAACAATGTGAGTATATCCTAGCCAATGCCTTTATTTCCTATTTATTCAGTCGCCATGACAGCACTAACGAGAGGGGGGATCCGCCCTTCAGGGACTGGAAACCTACAGTTAAAAGGGCGGCACCTCTCTCCCGCATCAGTTGGTTTCTTGACCCTGACAGGGGACCCTACAGACTTGCCTTAAGAAGAAAGGTGAAGACTGAAGACCACTACCCATGCTCGGCAGGCCGGTTCCGGAAGTGGGGGTTCCCGTTCCTCGGTCACGTCCGGTGTGCTGGAGGTGCCACACCACAGAGGGCTATGGGGGTAGGCAGCAGCAGAGGAAAGCAGCCTTCAGGGGGAGTGCTGGCTTTAGAGTGTCCCATCGCTGCTGGTACAGGTATGTATGCTGTGGGAGGCCTGTCTCCGAAGTCCTGCGACGGAACTGGCGGCGGTGGGGGCACGGGGCTCAGCGTGATCAGCGTACCGATTAGAGTATCCACGCCATGTGTGCACTGTAGAAAGCGGTAGTGGCGAACCGGCGAGCGCTGATAACGCGCGGCGCATGCGCAGTAGGGCCGCGGCGGTGATGATGCAGTGTCAGGTGACCGGCAAGCGCTGATGATGTGCAGCGCATACGTGGTAGGGCCGCAGGCGGTGATGATGGCGGCGTCAGGTGACCAGCAGGGACTGATGACGCACGGCACATGCGCGGCCGAGCCAGGGCAAGGAAGATGGCGGCACCCTGCAGCACACAGCGGAGAAATGCGGTGCGGGGCGGTTCAGGAGGCAGGTGAGGCCGTTAAAGGCATACGGCTCAGCTGTGTATATTCCGATGTGCGGGCGGGCTTCTGGGGGAGGGGCCTCCCATATGCATTGTACCAGGCAGTTCACCTGGATTAATCTGCTGACCCCATCCGGGGGAGGTACCTAGAGGGGTCGGCTATTTAAGGATTTTATATGGGCTACCACATGCCTCCTATCCGTTGTTACAATGGAGTCTCAGGAACAGGAACCGTTGCAGTCTGAGCAACAGTGTCAATCCATGGAGAAGCCCCAAACAGTGAGCACCCAGCGATGATCTAGTGGCAGTAGTCGTCCTGGGGGTGATAGAGCCGGAAAAGTCTCAAGCTGTAAGGATGTTACAACGGTTAAGAGGGTCCCCCCGCAATCTACGGTACCACTCAGTCACTATAGGGGTAAGTGATCGCAGAGAAACTTCACTTAGTGATATATTTCTCCCCTTATATTCCCTTTCTCCATATCTATCAGGAAAAAAAGCGATCCTCCAAATCTAAACACAAAGAATGTGCAGAATGTGGAATTCCTCTTCCGGATGACTACATAAGAAAATTATGTGCACCGTGAATTCAACGGTTAATAGCAGGGGAGACGCCAGATTTCGCTACCAGCCTAAGGCAGATGGTCAGGCAAGAGATCAGGGGTTCAGCAAAATCCCTATCTCAGAATAGAGGATCTAGAGAAATTAGATCCCCTAGTTCATTTGAGGACAGTGATTCAGGGGAACTGAAGTCAGAGGTTTCTCATACGTTATCTTCCTCGGAGACTGAATACGGTCATTCATGTTTTTCCTTTGACCGGATAGACCACATCGTTAAGGCAGTAAATACCACGATAGGAATTGAAGAAACTCCGTCAGAAAAGTCTGTGCAGGATGTTATGTTTAAAGGATTAGACCGTAAATCCCGCAGATGCTTTCCGGTAGTAGATAAAGTAAGCTCCCTCATTACACGAGAGTGGAAAAAAACGGAAAGGAAAGGTTCTCTTCCTCCATCTTTCAAGAGAAAGTATCCATTCGAGGAGACAGCATCTGCAACGTGGGATAAAGCCCCAAAACTTGATACAGCCGTGGCTAAGGCTTCCAAGAAATCCTCGCTGCCGTTTTAGGATTTGGGAACTTTAAAGGGAAGGTGCCACCAGTTTTCTTGCATTTTGTTTTTTTGTGAAATTAAGCTTAAAATGGTAATTAAAATGTATTAATGCAATGTTTGCACTGTTTGCAAACATTTCTATATGAAAAATATTATATATTTTTCTACAAATATACATATTTACCACTAGGGGGAGCATTTTCTGTTTTAGACCTCAAGCAGCTATAGTAAGATTTAGCAGCTCTGCCCCAGGGATATTAGACCACCCAAAAGGGGAGGGAAATGCTGATGTCAGCAGTTACTGCCCCAATTTTGCTTCTAACAGTAAGAATGAAGAGCAGCATCACAGGGCAGCACCATTTTGTGTGTGACTGCCCTGTGACCTGCTATCACCAGCAGTTACTGCATCAGAGGCACAGCTTGTTTACAGAGGAGCAGAACACAGTGGACCCAGCAGCATTTTTTGTGAATAACATTCTTGCCATCCCCCTTCCCCCACCTTAATCCCTGTCCTGTCAGCTGCCCTACTCTCTCTCCAGGTGTCACCTCCCTCTCTGCAGGCTGTGAGTGCAGCTTACTGGAGATCACAGGGACTGTATGTGAGGGGGAGGGGGAGACATGGCAGGAGAAGGACACAGGGCAGCGTGTGAGGAGCAGAGGACATGCCTGCTTGGAGTACAGAGGAGCAGTGAGGGCTTCTTCTGTCCTGTGATAGAGAGCACAGGGCTATAATAAAATGGCAGCTAGTCACACCTACAGCAGTGAGTTGTGCAGCCCACAGAGGCGTGCCCAGCTCACTGCTAATGCTGCTGCAATGTTACAGATAGGGTCCGTGCTGGTCTATTATCTCCTATGTCCATGGGGTGCCGTAATCTGACACTGATAGTGCCCTGCTACTGCTGCAAAACCAAGATGTCAGCCCCCAGTGCATTCTTTAAACTCATATAACACATGAAATCTGTTTCATGTGCATTTCAAACTTGCTTATAGCAGCATGTTATGCTACATTAGGCTACGTTCACATTAGCGTTGCGCGCCGGTGCGTCGGCGACGCAACGGCAACGCAACGCAGGACGCACCAAAAACGCACGCAAAAACTCTGCGTTTTGCGACGCGTGCGTCATTTTTTGACGAAAATCGGACGCACGAAAAATGCAACTTGTTGCATTTTCTTGCGTCTGACGCTAGCGTCGAAAACGACGCACGTGTTGAAAAACGCAAAAAAAACCCGCACGCGTCCCCCATGTTAAACATAGGGGCGCGTCGCCGCTGCGTCGCCGACGCAACAGCGACGCACATTAGCGGAACGCTAATGTGAACGTAGCCTTACAGTGATTTATTAATGACCTACAAACGCGGTACCTTCCCTTTTAAAGGACCCACTAGACAGGAGAGCCGATGTGTTTCTTAAGGGAGCTTGGGGAACATCAGCAGGGGCTCTCAGACCGTCAATTGCAGCCACTTGTACAGCACGCTCTATGATGGTGTGGCTGGATAGCCTAGAGGATCAGCTTAAAAATAAGACCCCGAGGAATGAGATCTTGTCCTCCCTCCCTATGATTCAGGGGGCTGCAGCTTATTTTGCTGATGCATCGGCAGATTCGGTGAAATTGGCAGCCAGATCAGCGGCGCTTTCTAATTCAGCCCGTAGAGCTATCTGGCTGAAATGTTGGCAGGGCGACATGCAGGCCAGATCAAAGTTGTGCAGCATTCCGTGTGAAGGGGCGCACCTATTCGGTCCAGTTTTGGATGAGTTATTAGAAAAAGCAGGGGATAGTAAAAAAAATGATTCCCTTACCTAGGAAGACCCACCTACAGACGGGGCACTAACAGAAGGTGGTTTGACCGCACGAGGTCAAATGGAGAGAAGCCCAGATATGACGCAAATAGGAAGAAAGGTTTAACTCCTTTCGGGACAACAGAAAGCCACAATGACTGCCGGACCGGGTGGGAGGCAGGCTTTTGGCCTTCTATCCGGCTTGGCTTAATATTTCCAGCAGCACATGGATTCTGAACATAATTAAATCAGGTCTAATGTTTGAATTTCAGAACATTCCTAATGACAAATTTCTGGTAACACCTGTACGTTCTTCATCTGCAGAACAGCTGGCATTAGAATCTGAAGTCCAGGAACTTCAGCAAAAGGGCGTATTGGTGGAGGTTCCTGAAGCACAAAGGGGTAAAGGATTTTATTCCCCCCTCTTTTTGATCAAAAAGCCAGACAATTCCTTTCGCACCATCTCCAACCTTAAAGGCCTAAACAGTTTCTTATGGGTACAATCATTTAAAATGGAATCCGTCAAAACCGCAATAAAGCTATTGTTTGACAAGTGTTTTATGGTCGTCTTCGATCTCAAAGACACCTATTATCATGTCCCTATACACGCAGACCACCAGCGGTATTTAAGATTAGCAGTATTACTAGACGGGATGGCTAAACACTTACAATACAGGACACTCCCCTTTGGTGTTGCAGTTGCTCCTCGTGTGTTGACGAAGATAATGGTGGAGGTCATGGCACATCTTCATGAACAGGATATTCTAGTGGTTCCATATCTAAATGATCTATTAATAATAGGGAACTCGGAGTGCTCAGCCCAACTGGCGAAAGTAATTACAGCCTTGCAAAGTTTGTGTTGGATTATTAATTTTAAAAAATCTCGGTTACTACCTCTAGAGGTTCAAGAATTCCTGGGTCTCATATTAGACTCAAGATCGCAGGAATGCCGTCTACCGGATACAAAGGTAGAAAAAATTCAACGGCAAATACTCAGGGTTGTTAATAATCCATTAGTAACACTAAGAGGGGCAATGTCACTGTTAGGCTCACTCACGTCATGTATCCCAGCAGTTCTTGGGGCCCAATACCACACCAGAGTACTACAATGGGAGGTATTGTGTAATACTCGTCTGTTAGACGGCCACCTGGATAGTACCTTTTCCTTGTCGGAGGTCTCTATTCAGTCCTTACGTTGGTGATTACACACGCCAAACCTGCGTACAGGTGTTCCCTGGATAAACCATATATCCCGAGTGGTGATCACAGATGCTAGCCCCAGGGGATGGGGGGCACATATAGGTCCAGGGTGTTTGGTCACATTCCGAACAAGAGTTGTCCTCTAACCTTAAAGAATTGTTGGCAGTAGAACGAGCTTTGAGTCATTTCCTTATGTCCTTACAGGTCCATCACGTCAGGCTATTCTCAGACAATCAGGTAGCGGTGGCTTATATTAACCATCAGGGGGAACCCGATCCAGATCGTGGCGGGTCGTATCTTGCAGATAGCCGAAACTCATCTACTGTCACTCACATCGCTTCATATAAAAGGAATACACAGCATCAGGGCCGATTACCTAAGTCGCAGAAAACTCGGACAAGGAGATTGGGTTCTCAGTCAGACCATCTTCAACCAGATCACACTTCATTGGAGGTACCCAGATATAGACCTCTTTGCCAGCAAAAGAAAACAAAAAGTGTCACCGGTTTTGCTCCCAAAACCCCAGAGACAATCCATACGCGGTGGATGCTCTCCTAATACTATGGCACTTCAATATGGCTTATGATTTTCCCCCATTGAACTTGATCCCGATAGTTCTGAGGAAGATTCGGGATGACAGAGCTCGAGCAATCCTGATAGCGCCGTTCTGGCCCAGGAGACCGTGGTTTTTGTGGCTGAGGAAAATGTCCATTTCTCAGCCTTGGATTCTCCCAGAACTTCCAGACCTCCTCTCACAGGGTCCGATTCTCCATCCACGAGTGTCCAATTTACATCTGACGATGTGGGATTTGAAGGGTCATTGCTAAGGAAAAAGGGGTTTTCACAAGGTCTTATTAATATTTTACTAAAAAGCAGGAAGGTTTCCACGATGAATATTTATGTTAGAGTCTGGAGAAAGTTCTTGACTGTTTCAGGAGCAGAGATGGGTCATAAAGTCAATATCACTAAGATTCTGGAGTTCCTGCAGAGAGGTCTAGAGATGTGGCTAGCTACAAGTACCCTGAGAGTCCATGTGTCAGCTTTAGGGGCTCTATACAATTGTAATTTAGCTAACAATTATTGGATTGCTAGATTTATCAAAGCAGTGGCTAGATCAAGACCCATGGTTAGGAGAAATCTGGCCCCGTGGGACTTAAACTTGGTCATTATAGCTTTAACGGACGCCCCCTTTGAGCCTTTAGAATCAGTCCTGTCCTTAAAAACGGCTCTTTTGGTCGCTCTCACATCGGCAAGGAGAGTTAGTGACTTACAGGCCCTCTCTAGACAGCCTCCATACATTCAGTTTAGAGAAGATAGGGAAGTATTAAGAACTGATCCCCTTTATCTTCCGAAGGTAGCGTCAAAGTTCCACAGACTACAGGAAATAAATCTCCCGACTTTTTGTCCTAATCCTAAAAACCAAAAAAAAAAGTCAAACTCCATTCATTAGATGTCAAAAGATGTCTACTTAGGTATATATCTTTAACAGACCCCTGTAAAAAAGATAATTCTTTATTCATATCCTTTTAGGGAGTCAGGAAAGGGTTTAGGGTGTCCAAAAACACCTTAGGTAGATGGATTAGGGATGTGATTTATTTGGCTTCTTCAGCAGGTGGCCTAGAAGTCCCAGAAGGCATAAGAGCTCATTCCACTCGGGCCATGGCGACTTATTGGGCAGAGAGATTGGAGGTATCGATTGAGGATATATGTAAGGCGGCCACATGGTCATCTCCATCTACTTTCTTTAAACATTATAGATTAGATCTTGGTGGCTCCAACGATCTCACGTTTGGTAGAAGGGTGCTGGAAGCAGTAGTCCCTCCCTAATACTCTTTTCTCTGTAATTCTCTCGTTAGTGCTGTCATGGTGACTGAATAAATACTCAAGCTACTTACCAGCTAGCGGTGTTTTTCAGGAGCCCATGACAGCACTCCTATATTCCCACCCTTTATGCTGACATGGATTATCACCACTTATTTATATAAATTTTCTAAGTTTAGTCACAAGGTGAAATGTGTTAATTATTTATGTGCTACTAACCAAGGAGGTCCTCTCATGCTCTGTAATCCAACTGATGCGGGAGAGAGGTGTCGCCCTTTTATCTCTGTAGGTTTCCTGTCCCTGAAGGGCGGATCCCCTCTCTCATTAGTGCTGTCATGGGCTCCTGAAAAACACCACTACCTGGTAAGTAGCTTGAGTATTTTCTGTCTCTTCTGTCTCTACATGTCCTAATTTCTGCCATTTCTTTCTTTCTGCATGCATCAGAATGTCATCTTCTGATGAGGCGCAATGTCCTGGGCCTTCACAAGCCGAACATGTCAGTGAAGTGAGTACTCAACTCCTCAGATTGGTAAGTATTCACTGTCACATCTACACATGTGAAATTTTTTTTTTCCTTTTTTTTAGAGCACTTCTTCCACTGTGGCAGAGGGTGAGCAGGAGCAGCGGGTTCACGGTCGGGTGGCAAGGCGGCAGTGTGTAAGTATACCTGGCTGACTGTTTATTGTATCCTCACTTTAGTATTCTTGAATCTTCCTTTCTTTACTTTCCTCTTTCTTTACATTTTTCTTCTGGACTCCTTTTTTATCTTGACTTTCATTATTCATGCCAATTCTCTGCCTCTGTTTTCTTTCTTTTCCTTATGTTAATGTCTCCAACCTTAATGTCTTAATTTATTTTTTAGGTTCCAGAACGGGATGAGGACCTCATTGACAACGATATCCTCATCTCCCTGGTCCATGAGCGAGTCCCGTTGTGGGACACCCGGGTTCTCCAGCACTCGGACAACGTGACGATCCAGCGGCTATGGAATGAGGTGGCCAAAATGATGTGGGATGGCTGGGACAACGCCCCGACTCGGGTCCAAAATGCATTTTGTAAGTATTGCAATGCAGTGTGATGCAGCAGAGACCTTGGCCATGCTCACAAAACTGTGTGTGATGAGTAGTGTTGAGCATTCCGATACCGCAAGTATCGGGTATCGGCCGATACTTGCGGTATCGGAATTCCGATACCGAGTCCGATACTTTTGTGGTATCGGGTATCGGTATCGGATCAATAGGGATGTGTAAAATAAAGAATTAAAATAAAAAATATTGATATGCTCACCTCTCTGGCGGCCCCTGGACATCACGCTGGTAACCGGCCGGCTTCTTTGTTTAAAATGAGCGCCTTCAGGACCTGCGATTGACGTCGCAGCTTCTGATTGGTCGCGTGCCGCCCATGTGACCGGCACGCGACCAATCAGAAGCCGCGACGTCATTCTCATTCACAAAACTCCTAATTCTAGGAATTAAGGACCTGCGAATGACGTCGCGGCTTCTGATTGGTCGCGTGCCGGTCACATGGGCGGCACGCGACCAATCAGAAGCCGTGACGTCATTCGCAGGTCCTGAAGGCGCTCATTTTAAACAAAGAAGCCGGCCGGTTACCAGCGTGTTGTCCAGGGGCCGCCGGAGAGGTGAGCATATCAATATTTTTTATTTTAATTCTTTATTTTACACATCCCTATGGATCCCAGGGCCTGAAGGAGAGTTTCCTCTCCTTCAGACCCTGGGAACCATGAGAATACCTTCCGATACTTGATGTCCCATTGACTTGTATTGGTATCGGATATCGGTATCGGCGATATCCGATATTTTTCGGGTATCGGCCGATACTATCCGATACCGATACTTTCAAGTATCGGACGGTATCGCTCAACACTAGTGATGAGAGAAACTCTCAGGAGTTTCTCTCATCACACACAGTTGTGTGAGCACGGCCAAAAGTCCATTGTCTAACCATTATTTTTTGTTTTTTCAACAGCGCTCAAAGTCAAAACATGTTGGCGTTCGATGAAGGACCGCTTCAACAAGGACCTGCGTCAAGAGAGCCATGTTCCCAGTGGTTCTGGATCAAGGATCCGAAAATATAAATACCACCGCATTCTGACATTTTTAAGACCGGTTCTTGCCCAGAGAACATGAGTATTTTTTCGGTGTGTTAGGTTGTGTTGTATTGCCATAATCTGTATGTTTCTATTCCACAGGAGTTGGCGTTTTGTAAATGTTTGGTATTAATCTTTTTCTTTTTTCACAGCACATGGAGCAGCACTGTTGACCCAGGTTCTGGAGCGGTCCTTCATCAGACAGCCACGGACCCGTCCCAACCATCCAGCAGCGCTGCAGCAAGTGGGCCACACTAACTGGAGACCAGAAAGCTGGTCCATCAGGTGTTCCCCTTTCCCAGTCCTCTGCCCCTTTTTTTTTTTGGGCTCCTCCCGGCAGCGGCAGAGGGCATCGGACAGGTCACTCATGCCCGAGTTTTTGCACTTGAGCTCGGTTTTTCACGATGGACTCAAGGCATTAGCCATATGAATACACGTATCCAGGATGTCACCAAAAGCCTTGACCAAGTAAAAGCCGACCTCCAGAGGCCAGCACATCATTTTTTAAAATCAAATTAAACAGGGCATGTCGGAACACCTTACTCCTGATCTCCAGCTTAATGTCATGCAGGCCTGCAATGCTGCTTACGTGCAGGCAATGCAGCAGAGTCAGTATTTTCAGCAGACAGTGGCGGCATATCCACCTGTGCCTACACTGTCACGCTTGACCTCAATGCCGAGCTCTGCTGCATACCACTGCACGGCCACCTCCATTCCAAGCACTGCCGGACACCACTACAGCACCACCACTATCCCGAGTGCTGTATGACAGCCCACCGCCACCACCATGAAAACTGCTGCTCCTGCTTGGACCTCCACTGACATCACCTTGCAGCAGCAGGACCCTGGCATGGCCTTCCGCTCCGCCACCACGATGTAGCAGGACCCAGGCATTCCCTTCTGCTCCGCCACCACAAAGCAGCAGGACCATGGCATTCCCTTCCGCTCCGCCACCACGATGCAGCCTTACCCTGGCATTCCCTTCCGCTCCGCCACCACGATGCAGCAGGACCCTGGTATACCCTTCCGCTCTGCCACCACGATGCAGCAGGACCCTGGCATGGCCTTCCAATTTCCTACCGCAACCATGCAGCAGCAGCGGGACAAAGACAGTGACAGTTTGACCACTATGACCAGGCCGCAAGAAATGAGCCCGCCGAGGCACCCCAGACCGCAGCGCCGATCCCAAAAAGGGGATAAAAAAGCAGACTATTTCTATTCCTCGCCCCTCACCTCCCAATGTGTCTGTTATGTCAGGTTTGTCTCACCATTCCAGTGTGTCTCATGAGTCGAGCCCCACCCCTGATCTGCCAGACCCCAGTAATTTAATTGCCCCTTCTCCTGCCACCCCTGCACACCCGTCCACAGTGAGTCAAGCTTCACAGCTACATACCCCCCGTTTCCAGCACTCTACCCCAAGCAGGTGCAGTTAATTTTTTTTTTTGTTATAAAAATAAATAATAATGTTTTTTGCCCCCCAAAAAGTTTGGTTAGTTGTGTATTTCGCCGCCGGCAGCACACACCGTGCGCCAATAAAAAACTGCGCCTCACACTTTATTTTTTGCCCACATCATAGCTCCAGTAGTTAGCAAGTACAACACTGCAGTTTGGTGTGTCTTTAGCATAGAGATATGAGGTGGGCCAAAAAATTTATACTTGTATTTTATCCATAATCACTTCCTTCAGCTTAGTCTGTGACTAGTGTTGCAGACTGAAGAGAAAATGGCGGCAATACAATGCAGAACTATACTCAACAGGTCATGTGTCCAAATACTCATTAGTTAGGACACCTGACCTGGTGAGTAGAGAACTGCCTTGTATAACCTCCATTTTCTCTTATATGTACATAATCTATTTCACACATAGTGAAGCATACAAGGCATATCTATGCTCACCTGGACATGTGTCAGAAATAGTGAATTCATGAGGCTGTTATATGTGCGTCATGAATTCATCATTTCTGACATGTGACTTGATGAGTATAGATCTGTTTTGTATTAAACAGCCATTGTGTCTTCAGTCTGCATCCAATGGATACTGCAGAACAGAATCAGGACGCAATGACGTCAACAACCTTACCACTAACAACCTAAGTGGTTTGTAGAGGAAATACATAGGAGACACGGTCAAGATGCAAAAAAAATAAAGTTTATTAAAAACAAATATTAGTAACATTTAAAACATAACTGGTACAGACCCAAACCCAACAGGACATTTTACACAATATTGTCCTGCCATGCCACACGTCCAATATCCAAATCAAAAAAGGCATCAAATTGGTCCCGCATGTGGCAAACTTCAGCAGTTGACCGTAGCGGGTGATGCTGGTAATCTGGCAATGGGTTTGCAACTGGTTCATCCAGTCCAATGTTGGGTCGCTCCTTAGCCATTATGTAATTGTGGAGAACCACACAGGCTTTGACCACCTCATCGACTGTCTCCATCTTTAGATTAATGGCTGTTGCAAGAATGTGCCATTTTGGGACTAGAATCCCAAAGGTACATTCTACTGTTCTTCGGGCCCTCGTCAGTCTGTAGTTAAAGATCCTTTTAGTGTGGTTCAAGTCCCGACTGGAATATAGCTTTAGTAGGTTTTCACACGTCTGAAAGGCCTCATCCCCAACCATAACAAATGGCATCGGTGGACCTTGAGTGTTGGGGAGAGGTCGTGGCCTATATCCCAGTTCTTGAAAGTCTGGGAATCGTTGCCACGGCCAAAAGCTCCAATGTCCACGGCGATGAAGTGACAGTCCGCATCTGCTATTGCCATGAGCACAACAGAAAAATATTCTTAATAGTTGAAGTATTCCGATCCTGTTCTGGCTGGTTTGATAATGCGGATCTGCTTTCCATTCACCGCTCCCAGACAGTTGGGGAAATCACACACTCCAGAATTTTTCAGCAATTTCAATCCACATGTCCGCGGTGGGTAGGGGTATAAACTCATCCCGGAGAACATTCCACAAAGCCTGGCAGGTGTCCGCAACTATTCCGGACAGGGTGGAAATTCCAAGCCGGTATTGGATGTGGAGGGATGATAAACTCTCTCCGGTTGCCAGAAATCTGTAATAAAATAAATAAAAAATAATTTACAATCAATTCTATTTATGGTGTTGTTCTGCTAAAGTCATAAAGGAAAATACAAAGAATACATATCAGAACAACCAAAATTAGGACTGGCATTTGTTTAGAATTGTTACGTACCTTAATGTACGTTCCTCTGGTGTAATCGCTCTACGGAACTGGGTGTCCTGTCTCCAGATGGCTCCTTGGACACGAGTAAGCAAATCCCGAAAAGAGTCTTGCAACATCCTGGCATATTCCGGGAATTTGTCTGGGTTGGCATTAAGCTCGCCATATAGCATGTGATAGGCTCCACGGCTCTCAAAAACGCCTACGCCGTGTCCTTCTCCGTCTTTCGCGATTTCTGTGTTTCTCCCAAGCAAACGCACAGGCAAGAAACAACTTGATATGCTTGAATCCAGGTTGAAATTAAAGCTCTCCATGCGAACATCTATCATGACACAGGAAACAGTAGCACACTGTTAAGATTTCAGCAGTCCTACTGTTAAGATTTCAGTAGTCCCATACTACACACCCTGTGTAGTCCCATTGGCGGTGTCTGGTTATCTAGATTTTTCTCCTGTAAAATTTTCCACCATGCGCACAAAAACCGCAAACGCATGACAAAACGCTTGGTAAAGCGTGAAAACGCTGCGTTTTATTAACCGCACGCGTTCCCGCATGCGTCTAAACGCTGCATTTGTACGTGTTTCTATGCGTTTTTTCCTGCACTTGCGCATGCGGATTAAATGCTGCGGATTCGAACGCAAATGTGAAACTAGCCTTACAAAGCCTTTCCTTACCTTATAGAGAACACACCTGGTTGACTCTTAAAATCAAGTATGTCCTCAAGGCTATGTTCACATGCGGCAGCCTTACTGTGACTGAAAAGTGGCTTAAAATCACAGTGACCTAGTGTTGCTGTGTTTTTTTGACAGTTTCACACGCAATGTTTTAATTTTTAATGGAAATAGCTGGTTCACCTACAAAACAATTTGTTAGTGTAAGGAGCAAATACATAAATATAGCGGCTCGGCCTGAATCTAGGAACTAATTCCTGACATGGAAAATAAAGCGCCGGAAAACCCTTCCAGTAGCTATTATATTTCCATACAATAGTTAATAAAGGTTGTATTTAGTTAAAAACAGTTAAACTCAGCACCAATTGCCCTTGCATTAGATGCTATCACTAACGTCTGCACATGGGGGGCTACCGTATAGCACTACATCTCAGCTGTGTATGCGTGGTAAATCCAGTTTGTGTGTACACAGTCTGAGATACAGCATGGCATATAGGCAGAGAATGTGTATTGGGCAGTGGGACCCCCAGCCCTGGGGAACTTGTACAAGTCATTGTGTGAAATGGAATTGGGAGCTCAGTGATGGGATGCCCACCATGTCTACATACTGGAAGGACAAAAAATGTAATGGCAGGTAGAATGGGAGGATGAAAAAACATATGTCTGAGTTTATTGCTGTTACTGCATGAGCATCTTGAATGAATGTATGTATTGCATCTTTTGAGTAGGCGATGACCCATGTAGCCGATGACCCCTGTAGCTGATAACCCCTGTAGACGATTCCATGTTGGCAGACTTGTAGACTTGTATCTCATTCGATTTTGCTATATTTTGGCATTTGGTGCTCTGTAGTTCTGTATCTTCAGTGCAAGGGAATATTGTGATTACCATAGTTTGCAGTAAGAAGTAAAAGTATTTTAGAAGCTATTGGTTAGGATCATATTTAAAAGCAATTTGATGGCACTTTTGCACTTTTGACCAGTGTTCTTTACTGAATAACTTGAAAGGTAGACATTAAATATTTAATGTGAAGAGAATCAGGAGATTTTCTAAAATATGTTTTGTATTCTAATCTTCTTGGACTCTTAGTTGAAACCAGATGGAAACCAATTGTGATACAAATATCTGGTCTTCTGTCTTGTGTTCTGGGCACAATTTCCTTCATTTCTGTCCTGCAGGTACATTCCCACCTCTGTGCTCCCTTACAGCTAAGTTCTGTAGTATTTCTCTTGAGCAATTCTTCAGCCAGAGGTCTTTGTCTTACAACTTTGCGCCAGCTTAATAGGACCCAGTGTTTCATTTCGTGTTCAATATAATTCAGTCTGGAAAGTGATGATGCTTAAACTTTTCTTTACAGTGATATTTTCAAGGGGAAAATACCTATACAATGACACATTGACATCCCGAATATGGAAACAGTCAAAAGTTTGCTAATAAACTATTAATGTTTAAAACCAGTCATATCCTGTCAGATTTGTTCTGCAATTGTATTTTTCCCTTCCCCCATGACTGCACACCTGAGAGAGGGGATCCGCCCAGCCAGGACAGGAAACCCTACTGAAAATAAAAGGGCGGTACCTCTCGGTTGCTTCAGTTGGGTTTCCTGTCCTGACAGGGACCCTCATACTGAAACACGGCGGTGATTCCACTTACCCAGGTCCCGTCCCGGCGTGGAAGAATCAGGCAGCGCCTGTGCGTCGGGTTCGGGAGTCTGGAAGCGCCGTCCGCAGGTCCCCCGGGTCTCTGCGTCCGAGTGGGCGTTGTTGCAGCACGGTCGGAGGTTCCAGCTCCTTCCGTGGCTGCCGCGCCACCCTCCTCCCTCTGCGGGCGTCCAGGTGCGGCGGCCGCTTCCGGGTCGCCCGTCTGACGTCACGCGCAGGGCACGCTGGGAATAGGTGTGCCCGTGTGACGTCGGGGGCGGGCGCCGGATCCAAGATGGCGGCACCCATGAAGAAACGCCGGCCGGTGGAATGGGACTCCGGCGACGCGGCAGAGGAGGGGAGGGATCACTATTGGGCACCGGAGGAGGCGGGGAGTGCAGTGGTCCCCCATAAAAGGGTGTCTGACCACAGAAGACGCGCTCATGTCCACAAGCTTCAACATGGAAGTGGGACAACAGGAGCAGCAGCCGCCGCCATTACAGCAGCAGCAGCAGCGTCAGGAGCTCTCATCAGATGCCTTGCTGAGCCAACAGCACAGGAGCAGCCGCTCAAGTGGTAGGAGTGGCGGCCGTCCCGTCCGGCAAGACTCTTCAGCGCCCAGGAAGGACACTACACGTGCATCTGTCCACCCTCCAAAATCGGTACCCTTGACGGTCGGCGGTGGTGAGTGATCTACATGAATGTCACCCTTATGGTAACAGGGTCCATTTTTTCTGTTTGATCACTAGGGGTCGAGGAAATCTAGCGGCAAAACAAAGAACCGTGAATGTGCCCTTTGTAAAGCCCCGCTTGCAGTTCAGTGGCAGAAGGACCTCTGCGCTGACTGTATTAATAGAACTATTCAGGAAGAGACCCCTAATTTTGCCACGAGCCTTAAAGCCATAATTCAGGCAGAGATAAAAGACTCCTTAAAATTGGCCCTCAAAAAAGCTGGGAGGAAAAACCGTAAAGTGTCTACGGATTCGGAGGCCTCTCAGAAACAAGGGAGTCAAAAATAATCCCGGTCTCCCTCTACCTCTTCCACCTCTGTCCAGTCCTCAGATTCCTCCTCAGATAGTGATACAGGGGGACGTCCATGTTTCCCATCTGAGGATGTAGAGAAATTAGTTAAAGCGGTCAGAACTGCTATGGGTCTTAAAGAGGAAAAAACGCCTAGGTCACTTGAGGATGTCATGTTTGGCGGTTTAGAAAAAGAAGGAAGCGAACATTTCCGGTCAATGCAAAAATCAAGGCATTGATCGAAAAAGAATGGAAGAAACCTGAAAAAATGGATACCCTACCTTCTTCATCAAAAAGAAGATATCCTTTTGAAGAAAAAGACTCAGAATCATGGGAGAAAATCCCTAAGATTGATGGTGCGGTAGCCAAATCCTTGAGGAGATCATTCCTTCCGTTAGAAGATTCAGGGGTCCTAAAAGATCCACTAGACAAAAAAGCAGATGGGTTCTTGAAACACATCTGGGAAGCTGCGACAGGAGGCCTGAAACCAGCTATAGCTGGAACTTGTACAGCTCGCGCCCTTATGGTCTGGTTACAACAAATTGAAGACCAGCTAAGGAATAAAGTTCCTAGGAATGACATTCTTGCAAACATATCCCTAGTTCAAGGGGCAGCAGCCTTCTTGGCAGATTCCTCCATAGACTCTGCAAAGTTAATGGCTAGAGCAGCGGGCCTGTCCAACGCGGCCAGGAGAGCCTTATGGCTCAAAGGGTGTCCGGGAGATTTGCCATCAAAACATAAGCTTTGCTCCATCCCATGCGACGGTCAACTCCTCTTTGGGAAAAAGTTAGAAGAGATATTGGAACAGGCAGGAGACAAAAATAAAGCCTTTCTAACCTTCCCTAAGGAGCCTAAAAAACCTTTTTTTCTGAGAAGATATAATAGAGGCAGACCTCCAGGAGATAGGAGAAATTGGGAGTTAAAAGATAAAAGGAGATCGGGCTATATGTTCAAAGGGCCCTCTATCTCAGCAAAAAAATCCCCCCAATGACATTACATCACAGGTTGGAGGAAAACTTTCCCTCTTCTATCCAGCCTGGATAAACATCTCCCCAAGCACCTGGGTTCTAAATATTATAAAATACGGCCTAAAAATAAAATTTATCCATCCACCCTGGCACAATTTTGTAATAACTCCTCGGAGGAAAGTCCAGCAGGAACAATTAGCTCTAGAAACAGAAGTCCTTGGTCTGATTCAAAAAAATGTCTTGCAAGAAGTCCCGGTTCAGGAAATAGGAAGGGGGTTTTACTCCCCCCTCTTTCTGATACAGAAACCCGATGGTTCATGGAGAACCATAATCAACCTAAGAAAACTCAACCATTCAATAGACAATCACTCCTTCAAGATGGAGTCAATCAATACAACCACAAAGCTTCTGTTTCCTCACTGCTTCATGGCAGTGATAGACTTGAAGGAGGCGTATTACCATATTCCAATCAGGGTGGATTTGATTTAAATCTAACTGATTTAAATCACGATTTAAATCACTAGTCAGTAAGGCTTGATTTAAATCAGTGATTTAAATCAAAGTTTCTACCTAACTGAATTTGACTCCGCAGAGGTCCCATCCTCTTCTTCACGGCAAAAATGTTACAACATGAACAGAGTTGAGAAAAAGGCCTTAATCCTATTGTTCTACAAACCTATCAATACAGAATCAACCCCTTCAGTGCCAAGTCCAAGAAGTTAGACAATATGTTTCTGATTGTTTGGAGTGGAATAGATCTGCACAACACAAGAAGAATGTGAATCTAAGTGTGTGGAGGAGGAAGGGCAAGCAGACAAGAAAATGAAAGTGAAACTTTGAGCACAATACTGCAGCATAGCCACAGACAGACAAGTCTGGATCTGTTTGTGTGTACGATCTGAGGTTTATTACATTCTTTCCTTATAATGGCAGCAAACTGTAAAAGAGACCAAGTTTGGGAATATTTTAATGAAGCTCCTTCACCTATCGGTAAGGCAGGCATGCGTGCAAAAAATGCAAACGATGCAACAAAGAGATGCAAGGCCTGGTGGCGCGAATGAGGCAACATCATGAGAAGATGAGTCATCTTCATCACCGCACTTCTCATGATGTTGCCTCATTCGCGCCACCAGGCCTTGCATCTCTGTAACAACTCTGCTGGCATCACAGCATGGCCTCACATCTCTCACACAATCTTACCCACTGCTCCTGGTCATGTTGTGGTTTCTGTTTAATGCCAGCTCCATGTTCTGTGTCTCTGCTCTCTGCATGCCTCATGGCTATGTGTATAGGGGGCCGGTGCCTGAACTCTCTGGTTCTTATAGGAATCAAATGCATCTGTCTAATCAGTTCCTGACCAATTATCAAGAGGCCTCCTGTATATAGTGCAGCTCCACCCTGTGGTCTGGGCCTGTGCAATGTGTTAGCTCAGTTAGTGTTTTGCTGCTGAGTTTGCCTGGCCTTGCTCTGAGTTACTCCCTCTGGGCTTTTCTCTGTGCTATTGCCTTGATCTTGTAGTCCTCCCTCCAGGAGGCAGAATATCCTGGTCCCTGTGTCTTTGTCCCTGTGTCTTGTTCTATTGCCTTGTCTGTACTTTGTCTTTTCTCGGTCTCCTTGTCTGTGGCTTCCTTCCCTGCTTTCTTTCCTTGTGTTTTCTGTCTGCTTACACTCCGCACTCTTGCGGCTCTGCACTCAGACCTTGCTTCGCACTCTCTGGCTTTGCTCTGTGGCTCCGCTCTTTGCGGTTCTATCTGGCTCCGCTCTTTGCAGTACTATCTGGCTCCGCCTCCTGTGTTTCTGCACTTGGCTCCGTCTCCGCTCTTGGCTCCGCCTCCAGCATCTCCGCTTTTGGTTCCGCCTCCAGCATCTCCGTTCTTGGCTCCGCCTCCAGCGTCTCCGCTCTTGGCTCCGCCTCCAGCGTCTCCGCTCTTGGCTCCGCCTCCAGCGTATCCGCTCTTGGCTCCGCCTCCAGCGTCTCCGCTCTTGGCTCCGCCTCCAGCATCTCCGCTCTTGGCTCCGCCTCCAGCATCTCCGCTCTTGGCTCCGCCTCCAGCGTCTCCGCTCTTGGCTCCGCCTCCAGCGTCTCCGCTCTTGGCTCCGCCTCCAGCGTCTCCGCCCTTGGCTCTGCCTTCTCCTTCTCTTCTCTTAGTTCCACCTTCTACTTGTTACTTGGTCCTCCTGTCTGAACAGGTTCCAACCTGTTTCTCATACCTGCCTGCAGACCGGTCCCTACCGATTCTTCCTATGTTCCAGCTGTACCCGCCTGCCTACCAGAGAGCCAGCCGTGTCCGCCTGCCCGCCAGTGTCTCTGTTGTACCCGTCTGCCTGCCTGTGTCCCAGCCGTGCCCGCCTGTCAGCCAGAGTGCCAGCCGTGCCCGCTCCGTTCCTTAGTGGGATCAGCAGCCACAGCCAGACATCACCCTGGAGTGGCACCTGGTAGCTTCCTATTGCACAAGTCTGATCTCACCATCAGAGGCTCCAGCGAACACCTAGGAAGCTACTTCGTTACGCCCCTTCCAGGGAAGTTTGGTCTGTGGTCCAGTGATGCCACACCCCCATATGCCCGCGCCAACCAGTCTGGACGCGTGCGTGACAATCTCTTTGTTGCATCGTTTGCATTTTGCACGCATGCCTGCCTTACCGATAAGCGAAGGCGCTTCATTAAAATATTCCCAAACTGGGTCTCTTTTACGGCCTACTGCCATTATAAGGAAAGAATGTAATAAACCTCAGATCGTACACACAAACAGATCCAGACTTGTCTGTCTGTGGCTATGCTGCAGTATTGTGCTCAAAGTTTCACTTTCATTTTCTTGTCTGCTTGCCCTTCCTCCTCCTCACACTTAGATTCACATTCTTCTTGTGTTGTGCAGATCTATTCCACTCCAAACAATCAGAAACATATTGTCTAACTTCTTGGACTTGGCACTGAAGGGGTTGATTCTGTATTCATAGGTTTGTAGAACAATAGGATTAAGGTCTTTTTCTCAACTCTGTTCATGTTGTAACATTTTTGCCGTGAAGAAGAGGCTGGGACCTCTGCGGAGTCAAATTCAGTTTTGAGAACTGCGGAAGTAAAGCGAGCGTCTGTGATAATATAGGAGAGAAACTGCCCACTAATCCTACAGAAACCTCTGGAAGAGCATGGCATTGTGAATGTTACACATATACAGCCTTTATTCTACTGAGTTAAAGAACTCAGCTTTATCTCATGATGGAAGAACCTTTGGATGGTAAAATATTTTCCTCAAAAAGCAGTTTATTGAAAAAAATCCGATTTAAATAAAAAAAAATCCGATAAAAAAAATCCGATTTTTTTTTTTTTTTTTTTTTTTTTTTTTTTTTTTAAAAAACATTGATTTTTATCCACCCTGATTCCAATACATCGCGGATACTGGAGATACTTGAGAGTGGCACTCTACATACAAAACCAAGTGAAACATTACCAATATAAAGTCATGGACAAAAATTTTGAGAATGAGACAAATATTAATTTTTCCAAAGTCTACTGCTTCATTTTTTCTAATGGCAATTTGCATATACTCCTGAATGTCAGAGTGATCAGCTTAACAGCAATTACTGTACTTGCAAAGTCAATATTTGCCCAGAAAACGAACTTTAACCCCCCAAACACATTTCAACATCATTGCAGTCCTGCCTTAAAGGGACACTGTCACCTGGATTTGGAGGGAACAATCTTCAGCCATGGAGGCGGGGTTTTTGGGTTTTTGATTCACCCTTTCCTTACCCGCTGGCTGCATGCTGGCTGCAATATTGGTTTGAAGTTCATTCTCTGTCCTCCATAGTACACGCCTGCGCAAGGCAAGATTGCTTTGTGCAGGCATGTACTACGGAGGACAGAGAATGAACTTCAATCCAATATTGCAGCCAGCGGGTAACGAAAGGGTGAATCAAAAAACCCCAAACCCCGCCTCCATGGCTGAAGATTGTTCCCTCCAAATTCAGGTGACAGTGTCCCTTTAAAAGGAGCAGCTAACATCGTTTTAGTGATTGATCCATTAACACAGGTGTGGGTGTTGATGAGGACAGGGCTGGCGATCAATCAGTCATTATTAAGTAAGAATGACATCACTGGACACTTTAAAAGGAGGCTGGTGCTTGGTATCATTGTTTCTCTTCAGTTAACCATGGTTATCTCTTAAGAAACACGTGCAGCTATCATTGCACTGCACAAAAATGGCCCAACAGGGAACAGTATCGCAGCTACAAAGATTGCACCTCAGTCAACAATCTATCGCATTATCAAGAACTTCAAGGAGAGAGCTTCCATTGTCAAAAAGGCTCCAGGGCGCCCAAGAAAGACCAGCAAGTGCCAGGACCGTATCTTAAAACTGTTTCAGCTGCGGGATCGGACTACCAGCAGTGCCGAGCTTGCTCAGGAATGGCAGCAGGCTGGTGTGAGTGCTTCTGCACGCACTGTGAGGCGGAGACTCTTTGACCAAGGCCTGGTTTCAAGGAGGGCAGCAAAGAAGCCACTTCTCTCCAGAAAAAACATCAGGGACCAACTGATATTCTGCAAAAGGTACAGGGAGTGGACTGCTGAGGACTGGGGCAAAGTCATTTTCTCTGATGAATCCCCTTTTCGATTGTTTGGGACATCTGGAAAACAGCTTATTTGGAGAAGAAGAGGTGAGCGCTACCACCAGTCTTGTCTCATGCCAACTGTAAAGCATCCTGAAACCAGTCATGTGTGGGGTTGCTTCTCAGCCAAGGGAATCGGCTCACTCACAGTCTTGCCTAAAAACACAGCCATGAATAAAGAATGGTAGCAGAATGTCCTCCAAGTGTAACTTCTCCCAACCGTCCAAGAGCAGTTTGGCGCCCAACAATGCCTTTTCCAGCATGATGGAGCACCTTGCCATAAAGCAAAGGTGATAACTAAATGGCTAATGGAAAAAACATAGAGATTTTGGGTCCATGGCCTGGAAACTCCCCAGATCTTAATCCCATTGAGAACTTGTGGTCAATCATCAAGAGACGGATGGACAAACAAAAACCAACAAATTCTGGCAAAATGCAAGCATTGATTATGCAAGAATGGACTGGTATCAGTCAGGATTTCGTCCAGAAGTTGATTGAGAGCATCCCAGGGAGAATTGCAGAGGTCTTGAAGAAGAAGGGTCAACACTGCAAATATTGACTTGCTGCATTAACTCATTCTAACTGTCAATATAACCTATTGGCACTCATAATATGATTGCAATTATATTTTTGTATGTGATATAAATGTCAGACAAACACTAATAAAAACCAGAGGGCAGCAGATCATGTGAAAATATAATTTTGGTGTCATTCTCAAAAATTTTGGCCATGACTGTACAGCCCTTCCATTCGGCCTATCTACAGCTCCCAGGGTCTTCACCAAGGTGATGGCAAAGGTAATGTCATATCTCCGTTCCCGGAATGTCATGATTGTCCCGTATTTGGACGATTTTCTTGTGATAGGGAAGACAGAGGCCGATTGCTCCCATCAGATAACGATAGTGACATCAACTCTAATAGAGCTGGGTTGGATGATAAATGTTCCCAAATCGAAATTAGTTCCAGTAAAGGTACAGTCCTTCCTAGGGTTAATACTAGATTCAGAACGTCAGCTCTGCCTCCTACGGGAAAACAAAGTAGCCAAAATAATCAACTTGACCACTGCAGCAATACACCAACCCGAGATGACCCTAAGAAAAGCGATGTCCCTACTAGGCTCGTTAACATCTTGCATTCCGGCCGTAGGGTGGCACAATTCCACCTGAGACAACTACAGTGGGAAGTTTTGTCAGCCCAAAGACTGTTAAAAGGGCGTTTGGAAGGAAATCTATGTCTTCATCGGGATGTAAGAGATTCCTTAGTCTGTTGGACCATAGAGGAACATCTCACTATGGGAGTCCAGTGGCAGAAACCGGTCGAGAACATCATCACGACCGACGCAAGCGGTTTAGGTTGGGGAGCTCACTTAAGATCCCATTCAGTTCAAGGAACTTGGTCCTCCCAAGAAAAGAGCTATGGCTCAAACGTAAAAGAACTATGGGCAGTAGAAAAGTCCTTGAAACATTTTCTTCCCCTGCTCCAGGGCCGCCATGCTCGAATTATGACAGACAATCGAGCAGTAGTGGCCTACATCAATCACCAAGGGGGGACGAGGTCTTGGAACCTCATGGAGGTGTTAAATTTACTATTTCATTGGGCAGAAAAACACCTATCTTCCCTAACAGCACTACACATAAGGGGTGTAGAAAACTCACGGGCAGATTTTCGGAGTCGCAGAATTCTGAGACAAGGGGAGTGGTCCCTGAATCCTGGGGTATTTCAACAAATCGTACAGGCCTGGGGTACACCAGAGATAGACTTATTTGCCACCTCACACAACAAGAAAGTGAAAAAGTTCTGCTCACTGAACCCAAAGGAACATCCTTTCGCGGTAGATGCCCTACTGATACCGTGGAAATTCTCTCTGGCTTACGCATTTCCCCCGATAGTGATGATTCCAACAGTAGTCCGGAAAATCAGAGAAGACCGAGCGAAAATAATACTCATCGCTCCATTCTGGCCAAGAAGACCATGGTTCTCCCTTCTAAGGCAGATGTCGTTAACAGACCCCGTGGATCCTGCCAGATATGCCGGACCTGTTAACCCAGGGACCAGTGACCCACTCTCAGGTGAAGGGCTTCCATCTGGCAGCCTGGAATTTGAGAGGGCGTTACTGAGTCGCCAAGGATTCTCCCCAGGGTTAATCTCCACCCTGTTAAAAAACAGGAAGCCTATAACATCCAGAATCTATGGTAGGACCTGGAAGAAATTTTTAGACTTCTTGGGTGAACCGTTAGGGGATGTAGCTCCAGTGGGTCCCATCCTAGAATTTCTACAAGCGGGTTTGCATCTAGGGTTAGCAACTAGCACCCTTAAGGTTCAGGTTTCAGCCCTAGGGGTCCTATACAATTGCAACCTAGCATCTAATAGGTGGGTTTCACGATTTATAAAATCCTGTGGCAGGTCTTGACCGGTTATTATCCCCCAAATTCCTTCTTGGGATCTAAATCTGGTCTTGGAGGCTTTAACCAAAGATCCTTTTGAGCCTTTACAGGACATATCACCTAAATTGCTCACCCTGAAAACAGTCTTACTAGTAGCCCTAACATCGGCCCGTAGGGTAGGTGATTTACAAGCTCTATAAATATGCCCTCCTTACACTCAGATTCTTGATGACAGGATAATCCTAAGACCAGATCCAGCGTATCTCCCCAAAGTAGTCCAAAAATTTCATAGGAGTCAGGAGATTACGTTACCATCATTTTGTAATAATCCTAAAAATCTGGGGGAACAAAAGTTCCATATGTTAGATGTGAGGAGATCCATGTTACAATACATGACCATGACTAGTCAGTGGAGGAAAGATCAAACCCTATTTGTAGCCTTTCAGGGTAGTAAAAAAGGGTGTGGGGTAGCTAAAAGTACCATTGCTAGATGGATCAGGGAGGCCATTAGTCTGTCCTATTCTGCAAGTGGCACTCCGGTTCCTGACGGCATCAAGGCTCACTCCACCAGAGCTATGGCTACCTCCTGGGCAGAGAAGGCTGAGGTATCAATTGACCAAATTTGCAAGGCCGCTACCTGGTCCTCACCCTCGACTTTTTTCAAACACTACCGGCTAGACCTTTCCTCCTCTGCTGACCTAACCTTTGGTAGAAGGGTACTCCAAGTGGTGGTCCCTCCCTAAGGTTTTTTCTTTCTACAAAAGTCTCTCAGGTGTGCCGTCATGGGGGAAGGGAAAGCACCAAGGTTATTTACTGGTAGCCGGTTTTTCCCTAACCCATGATGGCACCCGTATATTCCCCCCCTTTATCACCCTTTCGGTGTGCACTATTGTTTTGGGTGCTTTTAGTTAATATGATGTGGTGTTGGATTGCCATGTGTACTAACCAGGGGGGCCTCTCATGCTCTGGAAACCAACTGAAGTGACCGAGAGGTAACGCCCTTTTATTTTCAGTAGGGTTTCCTGTCCTGGCTGGGCGGATCCCCTCTCTCAGCTGTGCCGTCATGGGTTCCGGAAAAACCGGCTACCAGTAAGTAACCTTGGTGTTTTTCCACAGTGTGTGTTTTTAATTCACAGGCCTGTTTTTTGGGTACTAACGCAATATTTATTAAATGGGTAAAACTGCAAAAGGGGTTGGAAAAACAGACAGCTTTGCAGCTTATACTTCATTAAACGTCTCCCTTCTCAAGAACAGAGGGATTTTTAATTACCGTATACACTCGAGTATAAGATTTTCAGCCCATTTTTTTAGGCTGAAAGTGTCCCTCTCAGCTTATACTAGAATCGTTGTCCCAGGGAGTCAGCGGGGGAGGGGGAGCGGCGGCTGTCACATACTCACCTGCTCCTGGCGCTCTCCCTGCATCTTTGATGGTCTCCGGGTGCCGGCAGCTCTTCCTGTGTTCAGCGGTCACATGGTACTGCTGATTAAAGTAATGAATATGGATGCATATTCATTACTTTAATGAGCAGTACGATGTGACCGCTGAACATAAGTTAGAAGCTGCCAGCTCCCGGAAACCATCTGACAGTGAGAAGCTGCCAGGGACCACGCCGGGAGCAGGTTAGTATAACGGGGGAGGGTGAGCATTGCGCAATATTCACCTGTCCCCGTTCCACCCCCGGGCGCCTCTCCGTCTTCCACGTCCTCTGGCTGTGACTGTTCAGGTCAGAGGGCGCGATGACGTGTTTTGTGTGCGCCGTCTGCTTGAACAGTTAGAGAGCCAGAAGACAGAGCGGCGTGCAGCGGTGGAACGAGGACAGGTGAATATCGCAAGTGCCGGGAGCCTGACCGACGAGAGGTTAGTATGTGATTTTTTTATTTTTTTTATTTTAATCGCAGCAACAGCATATGGGGCATAATCTATGGAGCATCTTATGGGGCCATCAACCTTTATGCCGCATTGTATGGGGCATAATCTATGGAGCAACTTATGGGGCCATCAACCTTTATGCCGCATTGTATGGGGCATAATCTATGGAGCATCTTATGGGGCCATCAACCTTTAATACAGCATTGTATGGGTCATAATGTATGGAGCATCTTATGAGGCCATCAACCTTTATACAGCATTGTATGGGGCATAATATGGGGCCATAATCAACCTTTTATACAGTATTGTATGGGGCAAATGTTTCTATGGCGCATCTTATGGGGCCATTATTAACCTTTGTGCAGCATTATATGGGACATATTTTGTGTATGGAGAATCTTATTGGGCCCATCATGAACTGTGTATGGAGCATTATTGTTGTGAATTCTGCTTTTGAGCTCCCTCTGGTGGTAGTAGATGATAATGCAGTTGTTCCTGGGCTGCAGTCTTGGACAGGTGTATCTGCTAATTGCAGTTCTGACTGGGGTATTTAGGCTTGCAGGACTCATTAGTCCTTGCCAGTTGTCAATGTTTTTTGGGATATGATGGATCTCTGTCTGGCTTCTCCTACTTGGCTGCCATTTCAGCAAAGATAAGTGTCTGTTTCTTTTTCTGTGGCACACAGGCTGTGTGCTTGTTTTTGATTGTATTCCTGCTCTGAATGTAGGATTCGCTGGAGTTGCAGATATACGCTCCTACATCTTTAGTTAGATGGAGGAAGTTTTTGTATATTCTGCTGTGGATATTTTTGAAGGGTTTTAATACTGACCGCACAGAACTCTGTCCTATCCTGTCCTATTTTAGCTAGAGTGGCCTCCTGTGCTAAATCCTGTTTTTCTGCCTGTGTATGTTTTTTCCTCTCCGACTCACCGCCAATATTTGTGGGGGGCTGTCTATCCTTTGGGGTTCTGCTCTGAGGCAAGATAGTATTCCTTTTCCATCTTTAGGGGTATTTAGTCCTCCGGCTGTGGCGAGGTGTCTAGGATTGGTTAGGTACACCCCACGGCTACTTCTAGTTGCGGTGTTAAGATCATGATTTGCGTTCAGTATAGTGACCACCTACTCCAGTGAAAGTTTTCATGCTGCTCCAAGGTCACCGGATCATAACACATTATATGGCTCCTGATTAAATATGGATATTCAAAACTTGTAACCTACTGATGTCTCAATTAATTTTACTTTTATTGGTATCTATTTTTATTTTTGAAATCTACCAGTAGCTGCTAGGCTTATTCTCGAGTCATTAAGTTTTCCCAGTTTTTTGTGGCTAAATTAGGGGTCTCAACTTATACTCGGGTTGGCTTATACTCGAGTACATATGGTATGTAGTGTACAGCTCATTGTCAAGGTTGCCAGCTACCTCCAAAGTGGTTGTTCTGCTTGACAAGGAGCACACACTATAGGAAGCACTGCTCTTAATCCTTCTCTGTTTTTTACTTAAATTTATATCACAGGTGGTGTCTCTGCCTTCGATGCGGACTCCAGCGCAGAGCCTGCATCTTTTCCTGCACTTGATGACTGATTTAATCTGCCGTCAAGTACCTCTAACAGCCACGGGTGGATCTGTGATACGTTGGCAGCTATTAACCAGTTATTGTCTCAAGTCCTGTTCATCGATGACCCTGTCACGTGATCACGGGGCGTCGATGAGTTGACATGACAGCCGGAGGTCTGCAGAAGACCCCCTATGTCTGTCATCATGATGCTTCTGTGAATGCTGGCCCATGAATCTATATATATAATCGTCTAAGGGGCACTTCCGTATGTCTGTTTGTCTGTCTGTCACGGAAATCCCAAGTTGCTGATTGTTCGCGGCGCGCACAACCAGCCGCGAAATGGCCGCTCCCTACCCCCCCCAGTCAGCTCCCACCGCCCACATAGTGTTTTTGCAGTCCGTTAGACTGCGTTACACCGCAGCATAATGCGGTGTAACGCAGTATGTTAACGCTGCTATTAACACTGTGTGACGAACTTTTTACTATTGATGCTGCCTATGCAGCATCAATAGTAAAAAGATATAATGTTAAAAATAATAATATAAAAAATTGTACTATTCTCACCCTCCGGCGTCCACCGATGCGCACGAGCGGCGGGGCTGCCGAAAGATTCCTTTCCCAGAGATGCATTGCGAAATTACCCAGATGACTTAGCGGTCTTGCGATATTGGCGTGGTACATCGCTTCGGTCATTGGTCGTGCCCGGCCGGCCACAACCAATTGGCGACAGGCGCAGTCCGGATGTAAATTGGCGCCAGATTTGAACCACGCTTCGCTGATCGGCCAGCCGGGCGCGACCAATCAGCGAACAATCAGCGATATTGGCAGCAGAATTTAACCCCCACTCACAGCGCGACGTACATACATACATATTCTAGAATATCCGATGCGTTAGAATCGGGCCACCATCTAGTTTCATGATAAAGAGCAGTGCGTAAACCTTGCTATGTGTAGCACAGGCAATCTGATGATTGCAGCTTCAAGTCTCCTATTGGGATAATTAAGTACAGTAAAAAAAAATACAAGCTCAAATCACACCCTTGTTGCTCTATTAAAAATAAAACAGTTAAGAAAGAATAAAAGATGCACATATTTGGCATTCAGAAATGTCCGATTTATCAAAATATAAAGTAAATTAATCTGATTAGTAAACGGTGTAATACGAAAACAAAATCAAAAATTTATTTTTTGGTCTCCGCAGCACTTCAATAAAATGCAATAAGAGGCGATCAAAACTTCGTATCTACCCCAAAATTTGTGTCAATAAAAACGTCAGCTCAGGGTGCAAAAAATAAGTCCTCACCCAGCATGGCGACCAACGCAAAAACTTTTATTTATACAAATTACTGAATTTTTTTTCAACTCCTAAATGAAAGAGAACCTATACATTTTGGTATCTGTGGACTCATACCGACATGGGGAATCATATTGCCAGGGCAGTTTTATAATATAGTGAACGTGATGCTGTCATTGGTGTCATTGAATGGTACAGCTCGTCCAACAGCAATAAAGCCCTCATACAGCTATATTTATGGGAAAATAAAAAAATTATGGCTCTAGGAAGAAGGGGAGTAAAAAAACAAAAAACCAACGGAAAATTGTCTAAGGATGAAGGGGTTAAACTAGATCGCTGGATTTGGCCAATTTGTGTCACTGGGTTCCTCTTAAGCTGCCTCTTCTTGCAGCATCAGAGCACACACAGCTTGGGTCTGAGGCTCCGCTATGCAGGCGGCCCAAACTTTTAATTGTCAAGCACGCACTGTTCCTACTGTAAGCGGAGATGCAGGATGCTGTGATGTGGTGTGCTATTGAAAATGCAACATGAGATAAATCCGATTAAGTCCTAACAGCAGAATTTCACAATCCAAATCATTTATATATGCATATAGATCTTTAAAGACAAGTCCATCAGCTCATTCCCATTACATTGCTAGCTCATTCCTCCTTCACTGAGAAATCAGCATTTTAATTGATATGCAAATCTATTTGTAGATCTGAAGCCTCTGTCACTTGAGCTTTTTTCCCCACCCAGTGTCACCTCCTTTTCCTGCTTGCCAAGTGCTTTGCCCAAAGTCAGGCTGCCAGTCAAGCAGGATGAGGCGGTGCTGGGTGTGGAATAGAGCTGGAGTGACCAAGGCTTCAGATCTACAAATAGTTCTTGAAATTAAAATTATATTTTGAGATGAACATTTGCAGATTTCAAACATGCACCGCAGGTCAGTTTATGCTGCATAAACTTAATGGAAAAAAAAGCATATTGGGCTTGAGATTTCCAGGTATACCACCCACTTTACTAGGAAGGTATGGCGCTGGAGTTTTTGCTCAGCAAAAATATGCAGCATCAAAAACTGTTCATGGGAATTTATTTAATGGAACTAATGAACAAAGTAAAAGTAAAACGAAAAGTGTGAATATAAAAGATTACGGTAAATTAAATCCCATACCTTTTCCCTCATTTAAAATAAAAATAATTGATATTGGTGTGTCTGAAAACTCCAATCAAACAAAATATAAATTATTTAATCACTCAAAAAAAAATCAGAATGCCAGGATTGCCATTTAACAAAAATGCTAGCAAAAGTGATCAAAACGTCAGCCCTTAAGGTACCTTCACACTAAACGACGCTGCAGCGATCCAGACAACGATTCGGATCACTGCAGCGTCGCTGTTTGGTCGCTGGAGAGCTGTCACACAGACAGCTCTCCAGCGACCAACGATGCCGGTAACCAGGGTAAACATCGAGTTACTAAGTGTAGGGCCGTGCTTAGTAACCCGATGTTTACCCTGGTTACCATCCTAAAAGTAAAAAAAACAAAAGCTTCATACTTACCTTCCGCTGTCTGTCTTTGGCGCTCTGCTTCTCTGTACTGGCTGTGAGCACAGCGGCCGGAAAGCAGAGCGGTGACGTCACTGCTCTGCTTTCCGGCCGCTGTGCTCACAGTGAGTGCAGGAAAGCACAGCGCCGGGGACAGACAGCGGTAGGTAAGTATGTAGTATTTGTTTTTTTTACTTTTAGGATGGTATCCAGGGTAAACATCGGGTTACTAAGCGCGGCCCTGCGCTTAGTAACCCGATGTTTACCCTGGTTACCAGCGAAGACATCGCTGAATCGGTGTCACACACGCCGATTCAGCGATGTCAGCGGGAGAGCCAGCGACCAAAGAAAGTGCTGACCCTCTAGCCCCGACCAACGACATCACAGCAGGATTCTGATCGCTGCTGCGTGTCACACTGAACGATATCGCTAGCGAGGACGCTGCAACGTCACGGATCGCTAGCGATATCGTTTAGTGTGAAGGTACCTTTAAACAGCTCCATCATCAGAAAAATAATGGCTATTAGAAAATGGCGACTCAAATATATATATTTTTTTTACCATTAAAATAAGATTTAGAGAAGGTTAATTTCACTCAAAAAGCAATGGTGGAATTGCTTTTTATTTCTTCAAATTTACTGTACTTGGATTTTTTTGTTGACATATTCCAGTATATTGAATTGCAAAATGAATGGTGTCTATAATGCTACAACTCATCCCAAAAACACAAAAAAAGTTGTTATATGCATTGTTCTACTTAGGATCTGATGGGTCCCGGTTCAAACAATTTGGACCTGGGCCCCCAACTGCATATTGGTCAGATGTATGGGCCCTTGAAGATCATCTAAAGACAATACATGTTTGCCCCTCCATGTAATAATATTTTTCATACTGGCCCCTATTATTTAATAATGTTTCCCTTCTTGGCCCTTCCCTGTATGAAAGAGAACCTGTCAGAACAATTTGTAATATAAAGTCATGGCTGTAATGGCGCTTTGACAGTTGTATTATGGCCACCCGACAGGTTCTTGAGGGAAGATATGTATCATCGAGGTTGGTAGCTTCAGTGATGAAAGCATGCTACATGGTGTATAGTGCTGAGAGAATTAAAAGGGCATATCAGGGCCGGATTTTACGAGCAGTCAAACAGATGGGTGGGAATGACTGCTCACATATCCCTACCAAGGGGGCGTGGTTTGGCAGATAAAATGGAGACAGTGTCTGGATCTGGAATTGTCTGGATCTCCTGTGTATTGATCTGTACTAAGGCCTTAAGAACTGGACACTAACCTGAGTGGGCGGACCCACAATCTTGAAAGGATGATTTACTTTGTGTTTTCACTTTGTGCCAGAAAAGCCTGTTTTCTCTAATCCCCTCCACGACCGCACACAGGAGATTGCCTGCCGATCCTAATTAGGGACAGGAAACAAGAGGTTTGAATAGCCCTCCCCTTCCCTCAATCACCAGTGTTTTCCTGTCACTTAGGGATCAACAGGTTTATTTTGTGTGTTCCTGAGGGTGGGCCGGCAACACTCTCAGGAACACACTCTCAGTGTATACCTTTAACCCCTTCCCGACCTGTGACACAGCGTATGCGTCATGAAAGTCGGTGCCAATCCGACCTGCGACACATATGCTGTGTCACAGAAATATCGCGTCCCTGCAGATCGGGGGAAAGGGTTAACTCCAATTTCACCCGGCCTGCAGGGACAGGGGGAGTGGTAGTACAGCCCGGGGGGTTGTCCGCTCCCCCTGTGCTCCAATCCCACCCCCCAGGCTCCGATCCACCCCCATGCTCCGATCCACCCCCCCATGCTCCGATCCACCCCCCATGCTCCGATCCACCCCCGTGCTCCGATTCACCCTCCATGCTCCGATCCACCACCCACGCTCCGATCCTCCCCCCAATGCTCCGATCCTAACCCCCCCCCACCCCCGTGCTCCCCCCACCCCATCATACTTACCGAGCCTCCCGGGGTCCGTCCGTTCGTCTTCTCCATGGGCGCCGCCATCTTGCAAAATGGTGGGCGCATGCGCAGTGCGCCCGCCGAATCTGCCTACCGGCAGATTCGTTCCATGTACAGTTTGATCACTGTGATAAAACCTATCACAGTGATCAAAATAAAAAAAATAGTAAATGACCCCCCCCCTTTGTCACCCCCATAGGTAGGGACAATAATAAAATAAAGAATTTTTTTTTTTTTGCACTAAGGTTGGGGTTAGGGTTAGGGTTTTGGTATGTGCACACGTATTCTGTTCCTCTGCGGATTTTTCCACAGCAGATTTGATAAATCCGCAGTGCTAAACCGCTGCAGATTTACCGCGGTTTTTCTGCACATTTCACTATGGTTTTACAACTGCGATTTTCTATTGGAGCAGTTGTAAAACCACTGCGGAATACGCAGAAAGTGACATGCTGCAGAATGTAAACCGCTGCGTTTCCGTGCAGTTTTTCTGCAGCATGTGTACAGCGATTTTTGTTTCCCATAGGTTTACATTGAACTGTAAACTCATGGGAAACTGCTGCGGATCTGCAGCGTTATCCGCAGCATGTGCACATACTTTTAGAATTTTGCTATGTACACTCGGTGCGGATTTGGCTGCGGATCCGCAGCGGATTGGCCGCTGCGGATTTGCAGCAGTGTTCCATCAGGTTTACAGTTTCATGTAAACCTATCGAAAACCAAATCCGCTGTGCCCATGGTGCGGAAAATACCGCGCGGAAACGCTGCGTTGTATTTTCCGCAGCATGTCAATTCTTTGTGCGGATTCCGCAGCGTTTTACACCTGTTCCTTAATAGGAATCCGCAGGTGAAATCCGCACAAAAACACTGGAAATCCGCGGTAAATCCGCAGGTAAAATGCAGTGCCTTTTACCCGCGGATTTTTCAAAAATGGTGCTGAAAAATCTCACACGAATCCGCAACGTGGGCACATAGCCTTAGGGTTAGGGTTGGAATTAGGGTTGTGGTTAGGGTTGTGGTTAGGCTTATGGCTACAGTTGGGATTAGGGTTAGGGGTGTGTTGGGGTTAGTGTTGGAGGTAGAATTGAGGGGTTTCCACTGTTTAGGCACATCAGGGGTCTCCAAACGCAACATGGCGCCACCATTGATTCCAGCCAATCTTGTATTCAAAAAGTCAAATGGTGCTCCCTCACTTCCGAGCCCCGACGTGTGCCCAAACAGTGGTTTACCCCCACATATGGGGTACCAGCATACTCAGGACAAACTGCGCAACAATTACTGGGGTCCAATTTCTCCTGTTACCCTTGTGAAAATAAAAAATTGCTTGCTAAAACATCATTTTTGAGGAAAGGAAAATGATTTTTTATTTTCACGGCTCTGCATTATAAACTTCTATGAAGCACTTGGGGGTTCAAAGTGCTCACCTTACATCTAGATAAGTTCCTTTCGGGGTCTAGTTTCCAAAATGGGGTCACTTGTGGGGGGTTTCTACTGTTTAGCCACATCAGGGGCTCTGCAAACGCAACGTGACGGCCGCAGAGCATTCCATCAAAGTCTGCATTTCAAAACATCACTACTTCACTTCCGAGCACCGGCACGTGCCCAAACAGTGGTTTACCCCCACATATGGGGTATCGGCGTACTCAGGAGAAACTGGACAACAACTTTTGGGGTCAAATTTCTCCTATTACCCGTGGGAAAATAAAAAAATGCGGGCTAAAAAATCATTTTTGAGGAAAGAAAATTTTTTTTTTATTTTCATGGCTCTGCGTAATAAATTTCTGTGAAGCACCTGGGGGTTTAAAGTGCTCAATATGCATCTAGATAAGTTCCTTGGGGGGTCTAGTTTCCAAAATGGGGTCACTTGTGGGGGAGCTCCAATGTTTAGGCACACAGGGACTCTCCAAACGAGACATGGTGTCCGCTAACAATTGGAGCTAATTTTCCATTCAAAAAGTCAAATGGCGCGCCTTCCCTTCCGAGCCCTGCCGTGTGCCCAAACAGTGGTTTACCCCCACATATGAGGTATCGACGTACTCGGGAGAAATTGCCCAACAAAAGTTAGGATCCATTTTTCCTATTGCCCATGTTGAAATGAAAAAAATTGAGGCGAAAAGAATTTTTTTGTGAAAAAAAAGTACTTTTTCCTTTTTACGGATCCATTTGTGAAGCACCTGAGGGTTTAAAGTGCTCACTAGGCATCTAGATAAGATCCTTTGGGGGTCCAGTTTCCAAAATGGGGTTACTTGTGGGGGAGCTCCAATGTTTAGGCACACAGGGGCTCTCCAAGCGCGAGATGGTGTCCGCTAATGATGGAGATAATTTTTCATTCAAAACGTCAAATGGCGCTCCTTCCCTTCCGAGCCTTACCATGTGCCCAAACAGTGGTTTACCCCCACATGTGAGGTATCGGTGTACTCAGGAGAAATTGCCCAACAAATTTTAGGATCCATTTTATCCTGTTGCCCATGTGAAAATGAAAAAATTGAGGCTAAAAGAATTTTTTTGTGAAAAAAAAGTACTTTTTCATTTTTACGGATCAATTTGTGAAGCACCTGGGGGTTTAAAGTGCTCACTATGCATCTAGATAAGTTCCTTGGGGCGTCTAGTTTCCAAAATGGGGTCACTTGTGGGGGAGATCCAATTATTAGGCACACGGACGCTCTCCAAACGTGACATGGTGTCCGCTAAAAAGTGGAGCTTCCAAGCCCTGCCGTGCGCCCAAACAGTGGTTTACCCCCACATATGAGGTATCAGCGTACTCAGGACAAATTGGACAACAACTTTCGTGGTTCAGTTTCTCCTTTTACCATTGGGAAAATAAAAAAATTGTTGCTAGAAGATCATTTTTGTGACTAAAAAGTTAAATGTTCATTTTTTCCTTCCATGTTGCTTCTGCTGCTGTGAAGCACCTGAAGGGTTAATAAACTTGTTGAATGTGGTTTTGTGCACCTTGAGGGGTGCAGTTTTTAGAATGGTGTCACTTTTGGGTATTTTCAGGCATATAGACCCCTCAAACTGACTTCAAATGTGAGGTGGTCCCTAAAAAAAATGGTTTTGTAAATTTCATCGTAAAAATGAGAAATCGCTGGTCAAATTTTAACCCTTATAACTTCCTAGCAAAAAAAAATTTTGTTTCCAAAATTGTGCTGATGTAAAGTAGACATGTGGGAAATGTTTTTTTAAACTATTTTGTGTCACATAACTCTTTGGTTTAACAGAATAAAAATTCAAAATGTGAAAATTGCGAAATTTTCAAAATTTTCGCCAAATTTCCGTTTTTATAACAAATAAACGCAAAAATTATTGACCTAAATTTACCATTAACATGAAGCCCAATATGTCACGAAAAAACATTCTCAGAACCGCTAGGATCCGTTGAAGCGTTCCTGAGTTATTACCTCATAAAGGGACACTGGTCAGAATTGCAAAAAACGGCCAGGTCATTAAGGTCAAAATAGGCTGGGTCATGAAGGGGTTAAAGGGCTGTTTTTTTCAATTTCAGTAGACCTTTGATGAAAGTTTCTGCCTTTTCCGGGGAAACAAAAGTATGGGAAACGCCAGAGTCTTCTCTCAACAGGAGGAAAGCTGGGTATTTAAGTTGGAAATGGATTCCTTCCTGGTATAGCCTCGTACAGATAGGGCTAAAAGCCTTACGTCGTCTTGTGACCTCAGCTGAGAAATCATCAAAGATGAGGACTAAGTAACCACAAATCATCACCTGATGGGTACGCCGCCGATAAGCTTGTAAGATGTCCATTTTGTTGTAATTCAAGAAGCACATGATGATCTTGTGTTACTGGTTTAAATTTCTTCCTTCAGCTGTAGCCAGGGATGATTGCAGCCCCACTCTGTGTCCTTTCCACTTTATGACCTCCAGGGAGTTGTGGGGCCTTAGGGTACCGTCACACTAAGCGACGCTGCAGCGATACCGACAACGATGTCGATCGCTGCAGCGTCGCTGTTTGGTCGCTGGAGAGCTGTCACACAGACAGCTCTTCAGCGACCAACGATCCCGAGGTCCCCGGTAACCAGGGTAAACATCGGGTTACTAAGCGCAGGGCCGCGCTTAGTAACCCGATGTTTACCATGGTTACCAGCGTAAACGTTAAAAAAACAAACAGTACATACTTACCTTCAGCTGTCTGTCCTCCGGCGCTCTGCTTTCCTCTGCACTGTCAGCGCCGGTCAGCCGGAAAACAGAGCGGTGACGTCACCGCTGTGCTTTCCGGCTGGCTGGCGCTGACACAGGATGCAGGAGGAGTGCAGAGAAGCAGAGCGCCGGGGACAGACAGCTGAATGTAAGTATGTAGTGTTTGTTTTTTTAACGTTTACGCTGGTAACCAGGGTAAACATCGGGTTACTAAGCCCGACCCTGCGCTTAGTAACCCGATGTTTACCCTGTTTACCAGTGAAGACATCGCTGGATCGGTGTCACACACGCCGATCCAGCGATGCCAGCGGGAAGTCCAGCGACGAAATAAAGTTCTGGACTTTCCTCAGCGACCATCGATCTCCCAGCAGGGGCCTGATTGTTGGTCGCTGTCACACATAACGATTTCCTTAACGATATCGTTGCTACGTCACAAAAAGCAACGATATCGTTAACGATATCGTTATGTGTGACGGTACCTTTAGGGAGATCTGTTTCACAAATTGTCATTAGAGCCTTCGGCAGTATAGATTTCGGCAGGCCTACCAGACATAAATTGTTACGTTGTGAGTGATTTTCCAGATCATCAGTTCTATCCAATAATAAGGCATTTTCTGTTGTGAGTGTCAGGATCTTATTGTGATCGCTGTAAGTATCATCTTCAATGTTTCACACACTTTTTTTTCTAGTTCAGAAATACTTTCGGCCTGTTCATCTAGTCGATCCTGTATCTCCTTTAGGGCTGTATTTAGAGAGTGTGCAGTGGTGGATTTAATTTCCATCATAATTTTAGCCATTATGCCAGCAGCCATAGAGGAGATGTATATTTGAAGATCTAGGTTACCAGACAATGGTGGCGCGGACTGAGAGGGCTCAGCAGGTCCATTGTGAGAAGCTATCTCTGTAGATATTGTCTTGGCAGACTGCCGGTTGGTTGGCAATGTCTCTGGCCACTAAGTAAAAGGTACCGATCCATATGTAAATATAGTGTGCGAACAATATAGTGTCCTACCTCTATCAATCGTGATCCACCAGGTTGTTTGCCAGTTGCATCAGGTTGTAGGAGGTTGAATGGCTGATGGAGGGCAGAGGATAGATATCATAAACTTTCACATGGTTGGCGCCCGGCCAGGAAGTCACATAACTTTAGCACTAGCGTGCATCCCTTATAACTAATTAAAGATTGATTGGGCAGCATAGTTCAATGTGTCAAGCAGTGATGCCTTTAATTGCAAGGTGACTATATAGAAGCGCTGCAGTTCAGTATAGTTTAACAATGTACATTGGCACTCAGACTATATATATGAACTAGCTGAAGAGCCCGGCGTTGCCTGGGCATAGTAAATATCTGTGGTTAGTTATAGCACCTCACTTTTCCCCCCTCACATCTCTCATTTTCTCCCTCACACCTCTCATTTTCTCCCTCACTCCTCTCATTCCCCCCTAACACTTGTCATTTCGACCTCACATCTGTCATTTTCTGATCACTCCACTATTTTCCCTCACTCCTCTCATTTTGCACTCACACCTTTTCATTTTCACCTCACACCTCTCATTTTCACCTCAGTATATACATGTTTGTCATCTCCCTTATATATAGTATACACCTGTATGTCATCTCCTGTATATAGTATATACGTGTGTCATCTCCCCTGTATATAGTATATACCTGTATGTCATCTTCTATATATAGCATATACCTGTATGTCATCTCCTGTATATACTATATACCTGTAGGTCATCTGCTCCTGTATATAGTATATGCCTGTGTGTCATCTCCTCCTGTATATATATACCTGTATGTCATCTCCTCCTGTATATAGTATGTACCTGTATGTCATCTCCTCCTCTATATAGTATATACCTGTGTGTCATCTCTCCTGTATATAGTATACTAGATTGTGGCCCGATTCGAACGCATCGGGTATTCTAGAATATGCATGTCCCCAGAAACAAAACCTCAGATACAGATACCATTACAGTAAAATACAGTCACGTCTGGACAACACAAGACTGATAGGGTAAATACCCTGAGATACTTCCTCAAATCTAACTAACCAAAGGACATGAAGTATATAGACTCAAAAAATATATATAGTTCCATATAAAATTGTATGTTTATTGGTGCAATCGTAAGCAACACTAAAATATACAACAAACAAAATATCCAGATATATTAACAGATTAGAAACAGAAACATTTGAGTATAGAGAATGGGTGCAGTAAAAACAGTGTTGCACCACGGATATAGGAAAACTGGGGGGACGGGGGAATTGATATATTGGGGGTCATAAGACCTAGTAACACAAAAAGGATGCTGCCACAGGGCTACAGTAAAGTGCTCAGTGCTCAATCAATACCCTCACAGCTATATGGATTGTGAACGTTACATCAAGTAAAAGGAAACTATCCTATAGTTCAACACATCCACAATAAACAAGGAGTGAACTAGTCCCATATCCCCATCTTACCCTTTTCCTTTTCCATAGTTCACAACACGCGCCCCTACGCGCGTTTCGCCCACAGCTTCGTCGGGGGGCCCGCAGTAGTAGTAGTAGATTGAGCACTGAGCACTTTACTGTAGCCCTGTGGCAGAATCCTTTTTGTGTTACTAGGTCTTATGACCCCCAATATATCAATTCCCCCCCCCCCCCAGTTTTCCTATATCCGTGGTGCAACACTGTTTTTACTGCACCCATTCTCTATACTCAAATGTTTCTGTTTCTAATCTGTTAATATATCTGGATATTTTGTTTGTTGTATATTTTAGTGTTGCTTACGATTGCACCAATAAACATACAATTTTATATGGAACTATATATATTTTTTGAGTCTATATACTTCATGTCCTTTGGTTAGTTTTAATATGCATGTCCCCGTAGTATATGGACAATGATGATTCCAGAATTCGCGGCAGACTGTGCCCGTCGCTGATTGGTCGAGGCAACCTTTATGACATCGTCGCCATGGCAACCATTATGACATCATCGTCGCTGTGCCCGTTGCTGATTGGTCGAGGCCTGACGGCCTCGACCAATCAGACGCGGGATGTCTACGTCCTTTATGACATCATCGTCGCTGTGCCCGTCGCTGGCGGCCTCGACCAATCAGAGACGCGGGATGTCTACGTTCTTTATGACATCATCGTTGCTGTGCCCGTTGCTGATTGGTCGAGGCCTGGCGGCCTCGTCCAATCAGAGACGCGGGATTTCTACGTCTATACCGTGCCCGTCGCGGGATTTCCAGGACAGACAGACACAGAAAGACAGACAGACGGAAAAACCCTTAGGCAATTATATATATAGATATCTGTGTGTCATCTCCCCTGTATATAGTATATACCTGTGTGTCATCTCCTCCTGTATTAGACCTCGTTCACACGTTATTTGCTCAGTATTTTTACCTCAGTATTTGTAAGCTAAATTGGCAGCATGATAAATCCCCAGCCAACAGGAAGCCCTCCCCCTGGCAGTATATATTAGCTCACACATACACATAATAGACAGGTCATGTGACTGACAGCTGCCGTATTTCCTATATGGTACATTTGTTGCTCTTGTAGTTTGTCTGCTTATTAATCAGATTTTTATTTTTGAAGGATAATACCAGACTCTTGTGTGTTTTAGAGCTAGTTTCGTTTGTCAAGTTGTGTGTTGAGTTTTGTGTGGCGACATGCGTGTAGCAACTTTTTGTGTGTCGAGTTGCATGTAACAGGTTAGTGTAGCAAGTTGTGTGCAGCAAGTTTTGCGCATGGCGAGTTTTGCGCGTGGCGAGTTTTATGTGTGGTGCCTTTTGAGTATGTGCAAGTTTTGTGTGAGGCAACTTTTGCATGTGTTGCAACTTTTGTGCATGTGGCAATTTTTCCACGTGTGCAAGTTTTGCATGTGGCGAGTTTTCCATGAGGTGAGTTTTGCACTTGTGGCGAGTTTTGCGTGAGCCTAGTTTTTGCATGTGGCGAGTTTTGCGCGTGGCGAGTTTTGAGCGCCGACTTTTGTGTTTCGACTTTTATGTGGCGAGGTTGGTGTATGTGTGGTGAAATGTGTGCTGAGGGGAATATGTGTTCAAGCACGTGGTAGTGTGTGGCGCATTTTGTGTGTGTGAACATATCCCCGTGTGTGGTGAGTATCCCATGACGGGACCCCACCTTAGCAACTGTACGGTATATACTCTTTGGCGCCATCGCTCTCATTCTTTAAGTCCCCCTTGTTCACATCTGGCAGCTGTCAATTTGCCTCCAACACTTTTCCTTTCACTTTTCCCCATTATGTAGATAGGGGCAAAATTGTTTGGTGAATTGGAAAGCGCAGGGTTAAAATTTCACCTCACAACATAGCCTATGATGCTCTCAGGGTCCAGACGTGTGAGTGTGCAAAATTTTGTGGCTGTAGCTGCGACGGTGCAGATGCCAATCCCGGACATACATACATACACACACACACACACACACACACACACACACACACACACACACACACACACACACACACACACACACACACACATTCAGCTTTATATATTAGATAATCCTGGATTGTCACATTAAAGATGTATGCCCCATCAGCACCCTCGGGTGCATCCTCCGTGGTTTGTTGTGGGGGAGGGGGTAGATCACCCTGATATTAGCTGGTTCTCTATTGCAGTGTAAAAATTCTGGTTTTAGTTTAGTCTCTCGCTTTTCCTTAGTGTTTATCTGCTATTGAGGTTTCTCACCTTATCCTGGTATGAGCTATTCTAGGCAGCCGTCACCTCCACTTAGAGTCCTGCTTCTGCCTCAGCCTACAAACCGGCTGACCACTCTGGAGACGTCCGGTGATTGCTCCCGTGTTCTCCTGCCTTGTCTCTGCAGAAGAGGAGACAAGCTGCTGATGTTACCGCTAGAAAGATCACCCGGCAATAAGGTACCGGCACCGCGTAGTTTCGCTGCCGCCTCTTCTCTTTCCAGCCCTCAGGCAACTCAGGGCTGTTTTTTTGTGGACAACCATAGAGCGGTTGGGAGGTTGTCCACATTATCTCCACCCCAGGGTGGGGTCTGCGGCTTAAATAGCTTGTCTCCAGAAGCAGTGATAGTTCAGTAGGGCTGGAGAGAGGAACTCCAGCGGTTTGTGTCCTGAGAATGAAAGACTGAACCTGTGTGATCCCTGTGTTTTTCTAGATCGGGCATCTGATGTATGGACTGCGTTGCATCATATTGTTTGTTTGCTTTCCTGTTTTGCCCAAAGGGTTTATTTTTTCCTCCATGCTGGTTTATGCTGTATATATAATAAACCAACAGAAGATTTAAAGAGACAGTGTTTCTGTTTTCTTCCTCCGTGTATCGCTGAGTGAGCTGAACTACCACAATGGCTAGATCTCAAAATAGCAATGCAGTAGACAACCCAAGAATCTCACAGAACTGGAAAGATTTTCCAAGAAAGAATGGATGAAATCCATCAAACAAGAATTGATAGACTGTTGTCTGGCTACAAAAAGCATTTACATGCTGTGGTACTTTCAAAAGGGGTGCTACTAGTACTAACCATCCAGTGTTCCCAAACTTTTACATTTGCGCATTTTCCTTTTTGTAATTTTTAAAATGGAAAAAGATGAAAATATATATATTTTGCCTAAAATACAAAGGACATGTGTCCTCTTTTAGAGATCATTTAATCTTCAAATTTCTTGACTGTTTACATTTTGACCAGGGGTGCACAAACTTTTCCTTGCCACTGTAATATACAAATTGTCTTTTCAGATAAGAAGAGGACTCATTAGCGCCACCTGTTGGAAGTAGCAATCCTACAAGTCATTATCGACCCTTTAACAAATCTTTCCATATGACTTATGATAAACGTCAAATCAGAATCTCAATTTGCAGACACAGTGGTGCTATACAGTTCAGGTTCTCTTCCTCTCTGAAGAGGCAATTTGCATATTAAATTTCCCAGAGGAGCATTGCACAGCAAATAAGCCTCCTTACATTGGCATGCCAGAGCTGGTATGTCACTCTCCGCAAGGAGAAATGTCACCCCTTAGACCAAGACTGATGATGTTGTTCTTCCATGCTGCTATATTTGACCTTCATGCTGCTATACCTTCAGTCTTTGTGCTAAATAAAGAGTTGGGATGCTGCATGCCTGGGTGTGCAGTGTATGGAAGACATAATGGCACCCACAAGAGACTGCAAATTCAAAATTGAAAATGTAAGAGGATGGCAACTGGTAAAAATGCAGAATATAAATCTTTCTTTGTCCTGAAGTTATGTTTTTCCTCAAGTTAGATCTGAAATGTCACCTGAAATGAAAGGGTATGCTTTAAAAATGATGTCTCCTTAATTAACTCCATTTCTCTGCATGCAGCGGCTTTCCTCAGTGGCTAATAGAAGGGACCCCCTCTCTATGATCACCCCATGCCTTATCAGGCAGAAAGAAACCAGCCCCTATAATCTAAAAGTGATAGAAATTGGTTTTAATGATCCTATACCGCTTTGATGTTTTATTCAAAATATTGTATTGCTTCTTAATGCAAAAATACTGTTTGTTCTAATAAATATGAGTATAATTGTTTAAAAATGTAGTTATGGTTACTTCTTTATTTTTTTTCAGAAAAGAAGGAAAAGAAGAGTAATAAACCTAAAGATCCACCACCATTTGAGGGAATGGAGGTAACACTTTACTGAGGATTGCTAGTGTTGGCATTTGTTTTTATGAATCAACACATTAAAGTATTGTGATCTTTTTTTGATTAAAGGGGTTGTTCACTACTAGGAAAACCCCTTCACAATTGAGTGCTTGCACCTGTTAAAATAAAAACACTTATTCTCACCTCCCATGCCAACACCTTTCCAGTGGTGTTAGACGGGTAGTGTGGCAAGCACTCTTGAACATATTGTCTGATATAAGATACTGCAAAGTTTTAAAAGAAGATCCTACACAATCCTTTGTTCAGGACTTTCACCATATGATCAATGAAGCCTATGAGAGGAAGATTCTTAATAAACAGGATAAAAGGTTTTTGAACAAATCCTGCGCCAACCATGGCATTATTTTATCATCTACCAAAATTGCATAAGAACCCTAAAAAAAACACCTGGCAGACCTATTATGTCAGGAATAGGGTCCTTGACTTGTCCTCTTTCTCATTATATTGACCTGTTTTTACAAGATCTGGTATAGTCTCTTCTTATTTGAGAGATTCCACACAATTAATTGAGGAATTGAGGGATATTGAATGCGAAGACAATTATTCTTTCATCTCATTGCATGTAAATTCATTATATTCAAACATAGATCATGAAATGGGGTAAATGCGGTGGGTTTTTATTTAGCAAGGACAGAGATGTTTCCGGAGCAAAGGGATTTTTTGTTAAGGGGTCTGAAATTCATTCTTGAACATAATGTGTTCACTTTTGAAGGAGTACTGTATTTACAGTTGCTCGGCACCGCGATGGGGACTTGGGTCACACCAAGTTTCACAAATTTATTCATGGGGCGATTCGAGTCCTCATCATCACTTTCTAAGCCTATTTTCCACGACAAAATAAGGCTCTATAAGTGCTTCATAGATGATTTGATTATCATATGTCAGGGGACAATTAATAAAGGAGCTTAATGATAACACCTGGGGGATCACCTTCACATCACAAATCAACAAAGTAAAAATGGTGTTTCTTTATCTGGAGATCAGCCATAATTGGAAAAACATTATCGCAAAAACCCATTTTAAAAAGTGAATTCAAATGGCTTTTTAGATTTTTCATTGTGCACATTATAAAAAGTGGAAGGTCAATATACCCCGCAGTCAATTTGTTCATATAAGAAAGAATTGTATGAGAGACTCAGATTATGTGGTTCAGTCCAAAATCCTAAAAAAAAAATTTAAAGAAAAAAGATACCCCAAAAATCTGATAAATGGTGCATATAGGGGCAATACAGTAAAGACACAGGAAGAATGTTTAGAAGGGAAAAACAGGAAAGGGGATAAATGGTAAAGAAAATAGTGATGACCGCTGGAAATTGAATTTTAACAGGGGAAATAAAGTTATACGAACTGTGCTTTCAAAATATTGGTATATCTTGAAACGTGACCCTGTTTTTTTGGAAAACATCTCCCTGATAAACCAGGGATTACATATAGAAGGGGAAAAACTTTGAAAAACTTGGTGGCCCTTAGTAAATTAAAAACCTGTTGGATTTAAAAAGAAAAAACAAAAATAAGAATAAAATTTGATGTAGGGTTCTTCAAGAAACTGGAGTTTTTAAATGCATTTCCAAAAAATGTTTGACCTGTGGAATCCTAAATCATGGGGCCAAAATTATTAAATGCAATAACACGGTTATGTTTTTGACATCCCACAAAGACTCACCTGTAGTAGTGATTATGTTGTATATGTCATCACTTGCAGTTTCAGTTTGCAATATGTGGGACACACCATGCAGACACTGCGGTCCCGCATTAATGGACACAGAACTAGAGCAAAAAATGGCTTTTTGAAGCATAGCCTTTCGAGGCATTTGCTAGTTAAACATAATAAAATTTTTAAAATAAGAGTAACCCCGATGGAGCTGATACCCTCTGGTGTTACAAACAGGAAGGCCCTTTTAAACCGAAAAGAAACGTTTTAGATACATCTTTTGGGAACGTTATATCCAAATAGTTTGAATTATATTATAGAGAGAATTGAAATGTTTTGGGGTTTTTTTCTGCACATTTTTGCATACATGTTGATCAGGATGTGGTTAGAAAGGATGTACTAATTCGTGGGTGTTCCCCTGAACTTGGTCCACACCCCAAATTAAGTTCCTGAGCCTGGGGTTAAAAGGTTTGCTACTATATATGTGTGATTGAATTTTTACTAGTAGGAATTGTATTTTTTGTTTATGATACCTGAAGAAGGATATATACTGTATCCGAAACGCGTTGAATCTTCTCAATTATTAAAAAAGAAAAAATTCAAAATATCATCTTTTGATGTGAGTCCTGTGAAGCGCTGCAGTTATGGACTGGATGTGTTCTTTTTGTTTTACTTGAATTTTTTATTATTGGATAATCTCTGGTCTCCCTTTGCCTTTCTGCATACAGAAATAACCTCTGTCTTTTGAAGCTATATAATATAGAATCATTTGTGCTCTACATCATATAGAGACTCAATTCTTATTTACCTATGCAAGGAAGCCCACAATTTATCTATATTGAGATTAATTGTTGATGAGCCATTTCTTTGCACGGTTCTCTGTATGTGAGACATGCAGTATTACACAAATTTTGATTATTTTGCACTAGGCACTTTAATTGGGTGTTGGTGGTGGCTTTTTGAGGGAGTCCTGTTTAGGGTCAGGGAGGGCTAGCCGATGTGCAGCGGGGACGCCACTTCGTATATATATATATATATATATATATATATATATATATATATATATATGTGTGTGTATATATATATATATATATATATACATATATATATATATATATATAGTGTGCCAACTTCCGCTGGTAGAAAGGGTAATTTAGGGTTACATAATATCTATCTTCCCTATACCTTTTCCAAGTGTTTAAAATTATTTCTGCCATATCCTAGGTATCTATGGCCGATTGTCCTTTCCTTTCCCAGATCATTTGTGTTGGCTAACCCAGACCCTTTTATGCCCTTTTTTACTATTAACCCCTTTCTGACCTCGGACGGTATAATACGTCCGAGGTCAGATCCCCTGCTTTGAAGCGGCTCCGCGGTGAGCCCGCACCAAAGCCGGGACATGTCAGCTGTTTTGAACAGCTGACATGTGCCCGTAATAGGCGCGGGCAGAATCGCGATCTGCCCGCACCTATTAACTAGTTAAATGCCGCTGTCAAACGCAGACAGCGGCATTTAACTACCTCTTCCGGCCGGGCGGCCGGAAATGACGTCATTGCCGACCCCCGTCACAAGATCGGGGGTCGGCGATGCATCTCCATTGTAACCATAGAGGTCCTTGAGACCTCTATGGTTACTGATCGCCGGTGGCTGTGAGCGCCACCCTGTGGACGGCGCTCACAGCACACCTGATTTTCAGCTACATAGCAGCGAACAGCAGATCGCTGCTATGTAGCAGAGGCGATCGAGTTGTGCCTGCTTCTAGCCTCCCATGGAGGCTATTGAAGCATGGCAGAAGTAAAAAAAAAAAGTTGAAAAAAATGTTAAAAAAATAAAGAAAATATGAAAGTTTAAATCACCCCCCTTTCGCCCCAATCAAAATAAATCAATAAAAAAAATATCAAATCTACACATATTTGGTATCGCCGCGCTCAGAATCGCCCAATCTATCAATTAAAAAAAAGCATTAACCTGATCGCTAAACAGCATAGCGGGAAAAAAATTTGAAACGCCAGAATTACGTTTTTTTGGTCGCCGCGACATTGCATTAAAATGCAATGCCGGGCGATCAAAAGAACATATCTGCACCGAAATGCTATCATTAAAAACATCATCTCGGCACGCAAAAAAATAAGCCATCAAACGACCCCAGATCATGAAAAATGGAGACGCTACGAGTATCGGAAAATGGCGCATTTTTTTTTTTTTTTTTTAGCAGCAAAGTTTGGAAATTTTTTTTCACCACTTAGATAACCTAGTCATGTTTGGTGTCTACGAACTCGTACTGACCTGGAGAATCATAATGTCAAGTCAGTTTTAGCATTTAGTGAACCTAGCAAAAAAGCCAAACAAAAAACAAGTGTGGGACTGCACTTTTTTTGCAATTTCACCGCACTTGGAATTTTTTTCCCATTTTCTAGTACACGACATGCTGAAACCAATGATGTCGTTCAAAAGTACAACTCGTGCCGCAAAAAATAAGCCCTCACATGACCATATTGACGGAAAAATAAAAAAGTTATGGCTCTGGGAAGGAGGGGAGTGAAAAACGAACACGGAAAAACAAAAAATCCCAAGGTCATGAAGGGGTTAAGATTGGTCTATTTTTTGTACTTTTATTACGTACCATTAAAAGTTAATTTTAAAAGGGGTTTATTTTTAGTTTTTGGTTTACTCCACAGCCCTGGCTGATAGACCTCATCATTTTACCTCTAACTTCCATGACAACCATCAGCTGCCCTGTAATCACGTCACGGAGGTGCTGGAGTGGTGAGAGAAGGCGTCCGCTCCCTCTCACAAACTCTCCCTCTCACAAACTTCTGAATTCAAACCTCTAGACAATAACACAGGTTTAACATCATCAGGACTTGATCCATCAGCTCTAGATGATTTTGCCAGCAAGTGCCAACATTTATTTAACATGGGCGCTTGTGAAGGGGATAAGGGGGCTTGTGAGTATGTCGCTGGTCTGCTCCTCTAAATCAAAATGATCTGTTCAGTATGAGTGCCGCGGAAGCTCAGGGAAGGCACATCTCACCACATGTCTCACTTGGCCACCACACCCTCAGTTGTACCCATCTTTAACAAACCTTTCATATTTTCAGATTGATGAAGTTGCGAATATCAATGACATGGATGAATATATTGAGTTGCTTTATGAAGATATTCCAGACAAAGTTCGTGGTTCAGCTCTAATTCTTCAACTTGCAAGAAATCCAGACAATTTGGAAGAATTATTGCTCAATGGCAAGTATTCTTTTTAAATATGCCTTGTGGTAGACTGTCGAATTACAGGAATTAAGCTTCTTTTTGTTATTTGTTAATTTTACCGTATTTAGAAACTGCCTTAGGAGCCTTAGCTCGTGTACTACGGGAAGATTGGAAGCAAAGCGTCGAGCTTGCCACAAATATAATATATATATTTTTCTGCTTCTCAAGGTAAGTCTCACATGACCAGTGTAAAATTGTAAATCCTTTGCTTCTTTTACCTTTTATTATCTACTAGATGAAGGCCCGATGCTATTGCATCGGGAGAGCGGTAATGTCACGATGGGGGCAGGCATGCGGCGCTGTTGTTGCCTAATGGCTTCCTGTGATAATCTAATGACTTTTGCATCAGGCATCATGACACCTATGCTTAATTGCATTGTTTTTGTTCCAGCGATGCTGTTGCTCTTCAAGAGTCTCATTTGCCCTTTGTTGTCTTCGACGTTGTGCCTTTGTTGCTTTCCTTTCATTGTCATTGGATTACTTTTTATGAGGAGCCATGTTGGCGTTGATATTTGCTTTTTAAAGGGGTTTTTCCCACGAACAAAAGTTAATTTTAAAAATTGTGTCTGACCAATTACCAAACATTCCAGAGCTCCTGGGCAGGGGAGGAAGCAAAAGACAATACTGATATTACAGCAGGAGATAGCAGAGGATACATTTTGAGAGGTTAAATATTTTTTAAAAAGAGTCAGTGAAATATTTTACCTCACAAAATGAATCCACTGTGATCCACTGCTGTAATGTCAGTATTATCTTTTGCTTCCTCCCCTGCCCAGGAGATGTGGTATGCTCCATACACGGTCAGGCACAATTAATTTTAAAAATGAACTTTCGTTCATGGGAAAACCCCTTGAATGTGACCAGCTTCCTCTGGCTGTAGACACGTTGTGCATCTGTTGCTGGGATCAGCCGAATGATGCACTGCACCTGTATGTAATTCACACAGGCGCAATAAATCAGACCGCCACCATCTTTGTGCAGACAGATAGCGGTAGTTACATTAAAACTGCGCATGCACGCCTCCTGTACAAAGATGGCGCCAGTCAGTGAATCATTCAGCTGATCCCGGCAGCGGCGTGTTCGCGACGGTGTTCCACTGGTGGTACCGCGCAAGAGGCTGCGTGAGTGTGTGTGTGTGTGTGTGTTTGGTGCGTATGGCGTATAGAGTGTGTGTGTGTGTGCGGTGCGACGGTGTTCCGCTGATGGTACCACACAATAGGTTGGTACCAGCAGCAGCTAACATATTGAGACACCCATCACTTGGGTGTCCCAATATGGCGGTCGGTGAACTTCCTCTGCTTGGAATTCTGGAATATGGTGACATCTGGACAGAACAGGAAATGAAACATTACAAGGCAATTATATAAATGGATTGTAGTTTTCTACCTATTTGAATTCTTTATGCATAAGACATATTGCTGAGTATTTCTCACTTGGTAAGTGTTATTTATCAACATATGTGACCCTACTTTGTTTCATTTGGGTTTTTCTTATTTTGGCATTTTGGACTTGGTTTTGGTTATACAGGTGTTTTACACAACATGAAGAGCAGACTCACCAAAACCTTGTCAGATGACAAATGCACTCGCAGGGTGCAGCAGGCCCCTGATAATAAATGCTAAAGCAGCACAGGTGCAAGCTACTGATTAGAGCAACCACCCACTCGCCCAAACATTAGAGGGGTTGGCTGCCTAGTAGCAAAAATGCACACAGGTAAGGCTTGCATAAGACACTATTCACACAGATAAATGTGATGCACAGTGTCTGGACATCCTATTGATCACGCCCATAGTATTAGCAGGCGGGCTGTCCAGCACTATATATATATATATATATATATATATATATATATATATACACATATACATATACATGCAACACACAAGAACCAACATAAAGGGGCCCTGCCGCACCCTGCAAAAAGATGAAAAATTAAATAATGTATATAATACATTAGATGAGGTATTAGTTACAATTTTAGCCAAAATGGATAAGCTCGCAACCCAACATCAAGGGTCCTCATAAACTTGCGAGTCCAACTCTAATATCAAAAATAGCTAACAGAAAAACTAAAAAAAAAACACAACATGAAGAGCAGACTCTTCATGTTGTTTTTTTGTGTTTTTATACAGGTGTTTTAGCCTACCGTATATACTCGAGTATAAGCCGAGATTTTCAGCCCATTTTTTTGGGCTGAAAGTCCCCCTCTCGGCTTATACTCGAGTCATATACCCGGGTGTCAGCAGGGGAGGGGGAGCGGGGGCCGTGTAATCATACTTACCTGCTCCCAGCGCGGTCCCTGCAGTCCCTGGCTTCTCCGGCGCTGCAGATTCTTCCTGCACTGAGCGGTCACATGGCACCGCTCATTACAGAAATGAATAGGCAGCTCCACCCCCATAGGGGAGGAGCCGCATATTCATTGCTCTAAATGATCGGTGCCATGTGACCGCTCAATTACAGGAAGAAGCTGCAGCGCCGGAGAAGCCAGGGACTGCAGGGACCGCGCCGCAGCAGGTAAGGGGAGCGCAGCGCTATAATTACCTGCTCCTCGCTCCGGCTCCATCTGCAGTGTCCTCTAGCAGTGACGCTCAGGTTAGAGGGCGCTGTGACGTAGTCAGTGCGCGCCCTCTGCTGAGCGTCAGTGCTGGAGACGGAGCTGCAGAGGAGCAGGTAATTATTGAAAGCGCCGGCGTCCTGAGAAGAGAGGTGAGTATGTGATTTTTTTTTTTTTTTTATGGCAGCACCAGCAGCATTCTAAGGAGCACCTATGGGGCCATAAAGGTGCAGAGCATATAAGGGGCACAGCATTATAAGGAGCACCTATGGGGCCATAAAGGTGCAGAGCATATATGGGGCACAGCATTATAAGGAGCACCTATGGGGCCATAAAGGTGCAGAGCATATATGGGGCACAGCATTATAAGGAGCACCTATGGGGCCATAAAGGTGCAGAGCATATATGGGGCACAGCATTATAAGGAGCACCTATGGGGCCATAAAGGTGCAGAGCATATATGGGGCACAGCATTATAAGGAGCATCTATGGGGCCATAATCAAAGGTGCAGAGCATATATGGCACAGCATTATAAGGGGCATCTATGGGGCCATAATCAACGGTGCAGAGCATTCTATATAGCACAGTTGTATATGGAGCATCTATGGGGCAATAATGAACGGTATGGAGCATCTATTTTTATTTTTGAAATTCACCGGTAAATGCTGCATTTTCTACCCTAGGCTTATACTCGAGTCAATAAGTTTTCCCAGTTTTTTGTGGCAAAATTAGGGGGGTCGGCTTATACTCGGGTCGTCTTATACTCGAGTATATACGGTAATTCATCATTTTAAACTTTTTCATAATTGCTTAATTGCTTTCAAATGCTGGAACACAAAATCTATCCAATTTTGTATGGCCCCCGAAGGATTTTATAAATATCCAAATGGCTCTTGGCAGAAAAAAAGATTCCCCATCCCTGTGTTAAAGAATCATGCAACTTTTTCCTCTTAGTTGGTGTAAAAATGTAAAAGACAAAAAAAAGCTTTTAATTTTGCACAAGATTCATAATTCATGAAGAATTTGATGCATAAAACTGCAACAAAACTGATAAGACAAAAAAAAAAGAAAAATCATAAACATGCAAATTATGAATCGGCTCTTTTTTATTTCTGAGCTATTGCTGTTCCTGACACTGATTGTCAACCTTCTCCCTTTCTGTGACTTGGATGAAAGCTGTGGGCAGACACCTGTGGGCAGAGGGAACTGCAGATCATGAATATTATGAGCTGCTGAGTGTGGACATCATTGCATGTATGACAGAACTCAGGTTACATTGCAGCTAACGGGGATACTGCTCATAACGGCACAATACACGGCCACTATGAGGCTCTTGAGCTGGGGGCCCTTTGCCTCTCGGCACCTGGCTCTCCTCCCCCGTCATCACAATTTCATCAATATCCATATCTTCATGATGCAGAAAACGTTGAGTAGAATGGTGGATCAGATTGCCAGGGGCTCTCTGATCCATCACTCATGCTGTGCCTCTGCCTGTGAGTCTGACATACTGTGCACTGCAGGGGCAATTATGTCACTACCTTGCACCTGCTGTGCGGGGGACCTCAGTACTACTCACACAGCACAGACTCGAGCAGTGTGTTTTTGTGTGTTATTTTTTTTTTAATATTAAGTTGTGGGTGGGCTATCATACTGAGTACTTAGTGGGTGTTGATGGGGGCACACATACCAAGTAAAGAATGATTGAAGGCCCCCTACAGAGTAGAAGAGGGTAGAAGCTATCATTCTCAGTGGGGGACATCCTACTGAGTAGGGCGCTGTGGGGGCCATAATACTGATCAATGGGCCACGAGGGCCCCATACTGGGTACTATTGAGGCCTTCATACTCTATTGTGATATCATACTCACTGGGAGTATCATCCTGACAGGTCGTGATAGTTTGTGGGGAGGAACTATGTGGCTTTCATACTGGGAGGGAGCAGTTTTGGTGCATTATGCTGTGGCCGTATTATACTGTGTTATTGGCATTGTGGGGACATCATCCATTGCTAAAGGCACTATTGAGTCACCATACTGTACATTTGTAGGATAAAATTGTAGAGTGGGATTCACTATTTGGATATCATACTTAGTATGTGTGGATGAGGACATTTTTGGGAGTGTCATCTACATATATAATTGTCTGAGGTCCACTTCCGTCTGTTTGTCTGTCTGTAACGGAAATCCCGCGTCCCTGATTGGTCGCGGCCGCCAAAGTCACAGCACAGTCCGGCCACGAATTGACCCCTCCCTACTCCCCTCCAGTCAGTGCCCCCTCCATACTCCCCTCCAGTCAGCGCCCACATAGCGTTTTAACAGTCCGTTAAACCGCGGTGTAACGCAGTCCGTTAACGCTGCCATTAACCCTGTGTGACCAACTTTTTACTATTGATGCTGCATATGCAGCATCAATAGTAAAAACATATAATGTTAAAAATAATAATTAAAAAAAAATCATTATATTTTCACCTTCTGGCGTCCGCGGCAGCCTTTCCTGCTCCTCGCGACGCTCCGGTCCCAGGAATGCATTGCGGCAACGACCCGTGATGACGTAGCGGTCTCTCGAAATGATGACGTTGCAGTCTCTCGAGTGGGTTATGGGTTATTGACGCAAGGCATTACTGGGAATGGAGCGTCGCGAGGAGCATCGCTAAAGGCCTGGGCTGGATCCGGGGGCCGCCGGAAGGTGAGTATATAACTATTTTTTATTTTAATTCTTTTTTTAACAGGGATATGGTGCCCACATTGCTATATACTGCGTGGGCTGTGTTATATACTACGTGAGCTGTGTTACATACTGCGTGGGCTGTGTTATATACTACGTTGCTCTGCAATATACTACGTGGCTGTGCTATATACTACGTGGCTGTGTTATATACTGCGTAGCTGTGCTATATACTACGTGCCTGTGCTATATACTACGTGCCTGTGCTATATACCACGTGCCTGTCCTATATACTACGTGGCTGTGCAATATACTACATGGCTGTGCTATATACTACGTGGCTGTGCTATATATTACGTGGCTGTGTTATATGCTACGTAGCTGTGCTATATACTACGTACCTGTGCTATATACTACGTGGCTGTGCTATATACTATGTGGCTGTGCTATATACTATGTGGCTGTGTTATATGCTACGTAGCTGTGTTATATACTACGTGCCTGTGCTATATACTATGTGGCTGTGCTATATACTACGTGGGCTATGTTATATGCTATGTGGGCTGTGAGACTCTTTCGCCTGGGGCCCTCAAAAACCTGCATCTGGCCCTGGCTTCACTGATTGGTCGCGGCCGGCCGCGAACAATCAGCGACAGGCGCAGTCTGGCTGCGAATTGGCACGGGGTTTGAACTACGATTCCCTAATTGGTCCTGCCCGGCCGGCCGAATCCTGTGTATTCATTGCATTATTCTGAAATCTTCATAAATAAACTACATACATATTCTAGACTACCCAGTGCGTTAGAATCGGGCCCCCATCTAGTAGTCTATAATAGCCATTAAGCGATATCGTGGGTTAAAACACTGAGGGGCTTCAATCGGGACATAATTACCTTGTACATGCCACAATGTCCTTCTCCCCGTTTATAAACGACTAGATGGTGGCCCGATTCTAACGCATCGTGTATTCTAGAATATGTATGTGGTTTATTTATGATGTTTTCAGAATAATACAATTTACACACAGGATTCGGCCGGCCACAACCAATTAACGAAGCGTGGTTCAAATTCCGCGCCAATTTGCGGGCGGACTGCGCCTGTTGCTGATTGTTCGCAGCCGGGCGTGACAATCAGTGAAGCCAGGTCCGGCTCCAGGTTTTTGAGGGCCCCGGGCGAAAGAGTCTTAGTGGGCCCCCCTCTTTAACACATACCGCGATTCATGATGCACAGATACAGCAGAGAAATATAGCACAGCCAAGTAGCGTATAACACCGCCACGTAGTATATTGCCCAGCCACGTAGTATATTGCCCAGTCACATAGTATATAGCACAGACACGTAGTATATTGCCCAGCCACGTAATATATTGCACTGCCACGTAGAATAGCACATCCACGTAGTATATAGCACAGAGACGTAGTATATAACACTGCCCATGCAGTATATAACACTGGCGATGTAGTATATTGCCCAGCCACGTAGTATATTGCCCAGCCACGTAGTATATTGCTCAGCCACGTAGTATATTGCCCAGCCACGTAGTATATTGCCCAGCCACATAGTATATAGCACAGACACGTAGTATATTGCCCATCCACGTAATATATTGCACAGCCACGTAGTATATAGCACATCCACGTAGTATATAGCACAGAGACGTAGTATATAACACTGCCCATGCAGTATATAACACAGGCGATGTAGTATATTGCACAGCCACGTAGTATATAGCACAGCCACGTAGTATATAGCACAGAAACGTATTATATAACACTGCTCATGCAGTATATAACACAGGCCACATAGTATATAGCACAGCGATATAGTATATTGCCCAGCCACGTAATATATACCACAGCCACATAGTATATAGCACAGCCCACATAGTATTTAGCACAGAGATGTAGTATATAACACAGCCCACGCAGTATCTAACACAGCCCACGTAGTATATAGCAATGTGGGCACCATATCCCTGTTAAAAAAAGAATTAAAATAAAAAAGTTATATACTCACCCTCCGTCGCCCCCCCGGATCCAGCCGAGGCGTTTACCGATGCTCCTCGCGACGCTCCGGTCCCAAGAGTGCATTGTGGTCTCTCGAGATGATGACGTAGATGTCATGCGAGACCGTTACTTCATCATCTCGTGAGACCACAATGCATGGACCAGTCACCGGAGCGTCATGAGGAGTGGAAAAGGCCTCGGCTGGATCCAGGGGGGCGACGAAGGGTGAGTATATAACTATTTTTATTTATTTAATTATTTTTAACATTAGATCTTTTTACTATTGATGCTCCATAGGCAGCATCAATAGTAAAAAGCTGGTCACACACGGTTAATAGCAACGTTAACGGAGTTTGTTACACCGCAGCATAACATGGTTCATTAACGCTGCCATTAACTCTTTGTGAGCGCTGACTGGAGGGGATTATGGAGCGGGCACTGACTGCGGGGAGTAAGGAGCGGCCATTTTGCCGCCGGACTGTGCCCGTCGCTGATTGGTCGTGGCCGTTTTGCCGCGACCAATCAGTGACTTGGGGTTTCCGAGACAGACAGAAAGACAGACATACAGACGGAAGTGACCCAAAAGGTACCTTCACACATAACGATATTGTTAACGATATCGTTGCTTTTTGTGACGTAGCAACGATATCGTTAATGAAATCGTTATGTGTGACAGCGACCAACGATGCTGGGAGATCGTTGGTCGCTGAATAAAGTCCAGAACTTTATTTCGGCGCTGGAGGACAGACAGCGGTAGGTAAGTATGTAGTGTTTGTTTTTTTTTACTTTTAGGATGGTAACCAGGTTAAACATCGGGTTACTAAGCGCGGCCCTGCGCTTAGTTACCCGATGTTTACCCTGGTTACCGGCATTGTTGGTCGCTGGAGAGCTGTCTGTGTGACAGCTCTCCAGCGACCAAACAGCGACGCTGCAGCGATCCGGATCGTTGTCGGTATCGCTGCAGCGTCGCTTAATGTGAAGGGGCCTTTAGACAATTATATGGTAGATGAGATGACTTTGCTGAGTACACATATTAGAAATGATTCATCATTTCTGGAGGATTTTCAACCTTTTTGCTTTTTTGTTTTATAGAATTAGTTGCTGTTTTTGATTTCAAGGACATGAAAATGGCGCATGCAGTTCATGAATTTGGTTTGAAGTAAAAAAAAAAATAAATTTTTTTTTACATATACAAGGGAAGAACTATAGTGACGTTGCGGCAAATTTAGTGCCATTTTTTTTTAAAAATCGCAATTGAAATATAAAATAGACTTTAAAAAGGTGGAAAGACAACAATGTATTGGGTGCAAACTGAAAAAAGCGTAAAACTCACTAGACATAAAAGCAAGCACAAAGGCAATGATGAATTGGGGTGTATGTTTGTGTCTGTCATTATCTCCATGGAAAAAAGCTGCAAAAATCACAGGCAACTTTTCCAAAATTTAAATAAATTGATAACGTTTCTTACAAGGTAAAAATAAAAGCTTCACGAAAAGTGTGAAGAAAGCACAAGGATGGTGTAACACACAGTGTTGTTTTGTTTTTAAAATCATTGCTGCTTTTAATGCAGCTATTGGCGCCAAAGCCATTAGTGGTCCTTCATTTATAGGTTCTATTCCCTCTGAGTCCACTTCTGGCTTTGGCTTATATTACTGAAGCAAAAAACTGAAGTGGCACTTAAAAAATGCAATGAATAGGAAACTACCCATAATCTTCTTTTACACGCTCATTTTCAGAATAAACACATGTATAAAAATCAAAAAATACAAAACAAAATTGGTGGGAAAAAAAGTATTTATGGTCCTTAGATCTTAAACTGTACGGACATTTAAAGTGAACCACCAAAAGCCATAAGAAATCTTACTGATGGTAAAAAGCTCTAGCTGATGACTTTACAGTCAAGTGTAACTTTGCCAAGTGCAGTACTCAACCTCCGCAAAGATGCAATCTCCATCTTTTCATAGATAATAAAAACTACGGAGATGTGCATGCTGACTTTGCCATTCATAAGGAACTCTGCAGAGCCCTGTTCCCAGGATCATTTGAGGTCCCAGTGGGGTACCCTAGATACCAGAAATGGATGTCGGAATCTTTTATTAAAACTGTTATTTTTGCTCTTTCCACAGTTTTTCTCAGTTTCATGGATTAATAACACATTATAAAATTGGAGCACTTTGCATGAACATTATTGACCATGAGTTAAAGCGCCATGAACTATGGCAAGAAGAATTGGCCAAGAAGAAGAAGGCTAATATCCTTTTAAAATATATCAAATGTCTACTGAGATATGCATGTTTTGTTGCATGTTTTGTAGTTTGGCAACCTATTTCCTTGTTACTTAAAGAGAACCTGTCAGGACAATTTTGTAGTTTACAATATAGACATGTATGTAATGGCATTATGATACTGCTTACAGTGATAACTTTGGTGAAGAAAACCACTTTGTGTTTCTTTTTTAATCTACATTTGAAGTTTTCTTCTAATGATATTTTGGTGCACAGGGGCTGGACTGTACACTGGGTCTTCTCCGCCCTGTGATTTCCCTGTTTGAATCTCAGTAGTGACCTGCCTGTCATTCATAAACTGGAGGCAGGCAAAGGGGCCTGGAATAACAGACTGGAGAAAGGTGGAGGGGCTGGGAATCACAGACTGGAGTCAGGTCGAGGGGCCGGCAATAACAGACTGGAGGTGGATGGAGGGTCTGAGAATCACAGATTGGAGGTGGGCAGGAATCAAAATCTGGAGGTTGGTGGAGGGGCCGAGAATCACAGACTGGAGACGGTTGGAGGGGCTGAGAATCACAAACTGGATGTGGGTTCCGGGGTCTGGGAATCACAGACTAGAAGTGGGCGGAGGGGCCGGGTATCACAGACTGAAGGCAGATGGCGGGTCCGGGAATAACAGACCCGAGCGGAAGGGCTGGGAATCACAGACAGGAGCGGAGGGCCTGGGAGTCACAGACTGGAGTGGAGGGGCCAACTTGATTAGTAGAAAACTTCAAATGCTGATTACAGAAGAACAACAAAGCAGATTTCTTCACACCAGAGGCATCAATGTAATCAGTATTACAAAGAGATTCCAGCCAGGTTTTTACTTTACATTACCAAATTGTGCTGACAGGTTCTGTTTACCAGTCCACATATTCCACCTTCTCAAGACTTAAGTGAAGCGTGTTATTAGAGGTTGGCCTTTTACTTAAAGGGTGTATCCTTTAAAAAATTGTACTTAAGCATTATAAAGAAAAAAAAATTACTTAAGCATTAACAGGCAGGTAATTGTAGGTCTTTTATTAAATAAAAAATACTTTCACGTGACACTAACTATGATACATTACAAATAAAACACAACATAACAAAACATAAGAACAAAGCTCCAATCAGACGACAACAAACGACAAAAAATCACAAAGAAATAAATCAGAAATGGAACCAAAATGGAGAAAGTTCATGACCTGCAAATCAGGGACAAGAACGAAAAATTCCAATAAAATAAAGACAGCAAAACTAAAAGACAACAAACAAAATACTCATAACTTACATAAATACTGTAAAAATTATAAATAATAAATAGTATAAAATCAGGTAAAATTCCCGTCCCAGCTTCATTCATACTACTATATACAACCCCAACTACATTCACACCGTCCTGTATACAATATATACACTATAAACATATTACACTAAACCGATTTATACAACATCGCAAACACAACAAAACCCTACTGGTCCCACTGCCTTAGGCTACTTTCACACTTCCGTCGTCTGGCGGCCGTCACAATGCGTCGGCGCGACGTTTGGAAGGATCAATCAAAAATAGTGAAAAACGGATGCAACGCATCCAGTATTTTGACGGATCCGCTCGACGGTTCCGTCGAAAAACTGGATCCGTTGCGTCCGTTTTTACCATCCATTTCATCCGTTCTTTTTGACGGATCCGTTTTCCATGCCTAAAAATAGGAGTCTCCCAAATGTGATTGGCTACTGGAAGATAGGGAAAACTATATATTGACTGTTTTTACAGCCCATCTTTGACAGGGTTTAGAGAAAGTGGCAGAGATGGAAGGAGGGCTTGTGAGGATTGTGAACGTAGTTACTGATGTTATTTTTGAGACCAATCGGCTGGATATAATAGTTCGGGAGAAGGAGGCAGCAGCAAGACGGAGGATTCTTCAACAGCGACGCCTATGGATACATCCCATAAACGCCCAGCGAATGACCCGGGGCGTGTATTGAACTCTCTACATGGAGTTGCAGCAGAACCCGGATACATTTTTTAATTATGTTCGGATGAGGCAGGAACACTTCGATGTTTTGTTGGAACTAGTTGGGGATGTCATCCGAAGGCAGGACACACAAATGAGGTTTTCCATCTCACCGACGGAGTGGCTGATGGTGACACTGCGGTAAGCCTACTTGTTAGGGTTTTTTTTATCATTGTTCATATTTAATGCCATGTAAACATGTTTTAACCTATGGAAAACCACATTAGCAGTGAACATGCTGCAGAAAAAACTGCGCTGAAACACTGCGTTGCATTTTCTGCATCATGTCAATTATTTTATTGTTTGTGCCCATTCTACAGTGTTTAACACTTGCTCCATAATAGGAATGCACAGATGTAAAAATGCTGTTTTAAATGTGCACTAAAACAGAGCAAAAACGTCCGCAGTGCAGTTTATCAAAACTTAAAAAAAAAAATGTAATATTTGTGTAAATTGCTTCAAAATGTAATGTTGGTATTTGCAATTTTTACTAACATTTTTCTTTGTTTTTCACAGCTTCCTTGCTACAGGAGAATCCCTTACTTCATTGCATTACCAGTTCCGCCTTTGAATATCAACAATTTCAGGGATTGTGAAAGTGACCTGCCGCGCAATATGGGATACCTTGCACCAGGAATACATTCCAAAGCCAACTATGGACATCTGGCTGCAGAGTGTGGAAAATTTTGAGAAACTGTGCCATTTCCCAAATTGCTTGGGTGCCGTAGATTGCAAACACATCCGGATTGCAAAACCAGCAGGATCTGGCTCAGAGCACTTTAACTACAAGTAGTACTTTTCAATGGTACTCATGGCCATAGAAGATGCCAACTGTAAATTTATGGCTGTGAACATTGGAGCCTATGGCTCACAAGTCTTCAAAACTTCTCCGATGGGCTGTTGTCTGTATGGAGACAGCTATGATTTTCCACCACCAAGACCACTACTGGGAACAACTGAACCACCTATCCCATTTGTCTGTGTTGGTGATGAGGCATTCCAGCTGTCACCACACCTACTAAAACCATATTCAAACAGAGATTTGACCCGAACCAAAAGAGTTTTTAATTACTGCTTAACTAGAGCCAGATGAGTGGTGGAGTGCGCGTTTGGCATTTTAACCGCAAAGTGTCGAGTGCTGCTAACTGCCATAAGACTGCACACAGAGACTGTGGATGAGGTTGTCAAGGCCTGTGTGGTGCTGCATAACGATGTTCTTTCCAAGGAGCCAGTTTCCATGGATGATCAGGACTCTGAGACAACCTTGTGGGATTACCAAAGCAGCTCTGTTCGCTCCGCAGGTTCTGTTTCCAGAATGAGGGACCACTTTGCAGAGTATTTTGTGTCACCTGTAGGCAGGGTTTCATCGCAAGACAACATAGTGTGAGATCTTTCTTTCATGTCTCTGTGATTTATGTTTCTGTACATAAAATCTGTTATGATTTTATTGACACCAAGTTTTATTAATTAGTTCCCTAAAGTTTGGTATGTTTTGTAATAAACCAAATATGTTATACCTTTTAATGTGTGGTGTGTAATTTTTTTTCACCTTTTTTTTGTTAGCATACTTAAATGAAGCATGTTTTTAAACCAAACAAATTTTTATTTAACATATTTTTGTCATTTTTTTTTTCAAACCTTTTGTCATACCATATTTTGTTTTTAGCCTTTTTGTGGTAAACAAATTTAAACCTTTTTTGGGTATAAAATATATATTTCTTATTAACAAACCGTTTTAAGCTAATAACATTTTTACAAAAGGTAATACATTTTTACAAGTCTGTAAAGTGTGGGGTGGAGATACTAGCGGAGGGGCTGGAAGGTTGGACCACGTCAATAGTGAGGGAAAGCCTACTGGGTTGGGGTGTAGTGGAACGGGGAGAACAGGAGGCTGAGCGGGGGGGTGGTGGTGTTGGGGTAGGTGGAATACTAAACGGGGAAGGAAAACTTGACAAGGAAGAAAACATTGGGGAGGACATTGGGATTTGAGACCGGGATGGGAATTGGATATTGGGACTGGGTTGGGAATTTGATTTGGAATTGGGCTTGGGTTGGGAATTGGGCCTGGGTTGGAAAAGCGGTTTGGAAAGGGTTGTTAGTAGAGACAGTGGCTTTGTGGGGAGGTGTTGGAGTTGTTTGGGCTTGAGTGATGACCTGCACTAGAGCCGCATGGCAGCCTTGCATTAGCTGCATCCGCTGGTCAAGAGTAAGCTTTTCCATGCTCCTGAGCATTGATTGGGAAAAAGGTTGTTTGGAGATTGACTTGCATCTGAATACAGCCTATCCAAGCGACTGCTGTGTTCACTCATGCATGTTTGCAGCATGTTGAACCCAGCAGTCACTTGCTCTCATAAAATTTTGAAAGAGCTTTGGAAGGCTGCATTCAGATGCAAGAACTCAGGAGCATAACTCCTTTCCTGACCCCTGGGTCGCTGCCGCCCAGAAGCTAATGGTGTTCTAGAGGTGGCAGGATCAGAGGGGTGGGGTAAAGGAAACGCTAACTCGTCACCAGCAGCTTCAAGTAACGAAGGCTGCGATGATGCTCCAGCGCAGGCGGATGTTGATGTGGATGGGGCCGAGGTATCGGAAGTGAGTGAAGGGCCAGACCAGGGGTCAGAGGGGTGGGGTCTACTGACGTGGCCCACAGTGGCGGACTCCTGAGAGATCGCTCCAGAGGGGTCCAAGGTAGATGCAGGCTCCTGGTGGCTACAGAAGGTGTTGTGAAATAGAAAAAAAATTAATATATTGATAGGAAAAAGCCCTGCCTGAAACAAAAAAAGTTAGGTAAACACGTTGAAAATTCAATGGGCTATTGAATTTTTACCTTCTTCTCAACATCGTTTCCCGGAGGAAGGACAGGGCATGGCTATACTTATATCGAGGCCTTCTACATCCTGCTGAGCCACTTGGGGCCTGCATCTCCTGGTTAAACTCCCTCTTGAAGCGATCCCTGAGTGACCGCCACCGCTTCATAACCCTTTCACCTGTAAGAATGAAATTTAAAAAAAAATTAATTACAACACATTCCTTTCAGCTCAAGACATTACTGAAATGTGACTACTTACGTTCTTGAGTCTGCAGCCTAGGCTCAAGGTCCTCCCACTTCGGCAAAAGGTTTTCGCATACTTCCTCCCTAGAGCCGACGGGTCACAAACAGATCTGCATGCCTGCGGTCAGCCATGTTCCACAGCGGCTCCCGCTCGCGGACCTCCTCGATGAGGGGATCAACATCGAGTCCGCCGTCCTCACCATCTGAGTTGGGAGCACGCTGTGAAGACTGTGAAAATACAAAAAAAAAACTAAATTAGTACACTAAAACACAAAACTACGAAGAGAAAAAAGAAAAAAAAAACTCACTGCTGGCTGACCGCTGCGGCGATGACTACGCCAACTCTGGGAGCGTCTGGGAGGACCTTCATGGCATTGGCCAGAATGTGCAAAAGACTTAAAAAAAAGGAAAAATATTTATGTTTGATGTAGGCATATGCTGTATGTGTATTGTAATGTATAATGATCTGTTTTGTGCTGGGTGCACTGAGATGTGTGAAGAAACTGTTTCGCCACAACTTACACTCGGCGCGCCCGCTCCTGGCATTTCTCCACCCTCTCCTTCTGAGAGGCCTTCGGCTGCTTCAGCTTCCTGTGAAAACATAATGCATATAGCGTTTAACAGAAATTTTAACTAGAACACCAAAAAAAAAAAAAAAATTAAATTACCGCAATACGCTGACGCTGTGGAGGAGGGCTCCCATAAGAAGACATTTTTCAGTGGTCCCTGCTGGATCTGTAAGTATAAAGACACTTGTAATCTACTATACACATTGAATTTGAAGCTTTGTGATCTTCAATACTTACATCAGGAAAGTGGCTTGCTGGCTTGGGGCCTGCTGGCTTGGTCCCAGTTGGCTGTGGTCCCTGGTGGATCTGTAAGTATAAAGACACTTGTAAGCTACTATACACATTGAATTTGAAGCTTTGTGGTCTTTAATACTTACATCAGGAAAGTGGCTTGCTGGCTTGGTCCAAGTTGGCTGTGGTCCCTATTGGATCTGTAAGTATAAAGACACTTGTAAGCTACTATACACATTGAATTTGAAGCTTTGTGGTCTTTAATACTTACATCAGGAAAGTGGCTTGCTGGCTTGGGGCCTCCTGGCTTGATCCAAGTTGGCTGTGGTCCCTGGTGGATCTGTAAGTATAAAGATACTTGTAAGCTACTATACACATTGAATTTGAAGCTTTGTGGTCTTTAATACTTACATCAGGAAAGTGGCTTGCTGGCTTGGGGCCTCCTGGCTTGATCCAAGTTGGCTGTGGTCCCTGGTGGATCTGTAAGTATAAAGATACTTGTAAGCTACTATACACATTGAATTTGAAGCTTTGTGGTCTTTAATACTTACATCAGGAAAGTGGCTTGCTGGCTTGGTCCAAGTTGGCTGTGGTCCCTGGTGGATCTGTAAGTATAAAGACACTTGTAAGCTACTATACACATTGAATTTGAAGCTTTGTGGTCTTTAATACTTACATCAGGAAAGTGGCTTGCTGGCTTGGGGCCTCCTGTTGTGAATTCTGTGGCTGAATTCACTTCTGTGGTCACAAGTGGTATTGCAGTCTCTGGGCTTCCTCCCTCAGGTGTTTTGGTGAGCTCGTTGGCTGCCTTGCTATTTAGCTCCACCTGAGTCTGTCTTCCTTGCTCCTTGTCAATGTTCCAGTGTTGGATCTGAGCTACTGCATCTTTCCTTGGGCCTGCTGCTCTGCTAGATAAGTGCTTCTAGTTTGTTTTCTGTTTTTTCTGTCCAGCTTGCTATTAACTTTTGCTGGAAGCTCTGAGAAGCAAAGGGGTGCACCGCCGTGCTGTTAGTTCGGCACGGTGGGTCTTTTTGCCCCTTTGCGTGGTTTTCGTTTTAGGGTTTTTTGTAGACTGCATAGTTCTCTTTGCTATCCTCGCTCTGTCTAGAATATCGGGCCTCACTTTGCTGAATCTATTTCATTCCTACGTTTGTCTTTTCATCTTGCTAACAGTCATTATATGTGGGGGGCTGCCTATTCCTTTGGGGTATTTCTCTGAGGTAAGTCAGGCTTGTATTTCTATCTTCAGGCTAGTGAGCTCCTCAGGCAGTGCCGAGTTGCATAGGTAGTGATAGGCGCAATCCACTGCTGCTTATAGTTGTGTGAGGATAGATCAGGTACTGCAGTCTACAGAGATTCCACGTCTCAGAGCTCGTCCTATTGTTTTTGGTTATTGCCAGATCTCTGTATGTGCGCTGATTATTGCACGCTGTGTTGCCTGATTGCCAGCCATAACAGTACAAGGAGCCACCCAATGATTCCCAATAGAGGGAAAAAAGAAATCCTGACATCATTTTTTTTTCTTAGCTCTGTCTTCAGTCTTTTTTTTCCCCTAGACATTAGAGTGCTTCAGGATACAGCTGTGGACATGGATATTCAGGCTCTGTGCTCCTCAATGGATAATCTCGTTGTAAATGTACAAAAGATTCAAGATACTATTGATCAGAAATCGATGCTAGAACCAAGAATTCCGATTCCTGATTTGTTTTTTGGTGACAGAACTAAGTTCCTGAGCTTCAGAAATAATTGTAAGCTATTTTTGGCCTTGAAACCTCATTCTTCTGGTAATCCTATTCAACAGGTTTTGATTATTATTTCTTTTTTGCGCGGCGACCCACAGGACTGGGCGTTTTCTCTTGCACCAGGAGATTCTGCATTGAGTAATGTTGATGCATTTTTCCAGGCGCTGGGATTGCTTTACGATGAGCCTAATTCAGTGGATCAGGCTGAGAAAAATCTGCTGGCTTTATGCCAGGGTCAGGATGATGTAGAAGTATATTGTCAGAAATTTAGGAAGTGGTCAGTACTCACTCTGTGGAATGAATCTGCACTAGCGGCTTTGTTCAGAAAGGGTCTCTCTGAAGCTCTTAAGGATGTAATGGTGGGATTTCCTATGCCTGCTGGTTTGAATGAGTCTACGTCCTTGGCCATTCAGATCGGTCGTCGCTTGCGCGAGCGTAAATCTGTGCACCATCTGGCGGTATTGTCTGAGAGTAAACCTGAGCCTATGCAGTGCGACAGGACTATGACTAAAGTAGAACGGCAAGAACACAGACGTCTGAACAGACTGTGTTTCTATTGTGGTGATTCTACTCATGCTATTTCTAATTGTCCTAAACGCACTAGGCGGTTCGATAGCTCTGCCGTTATTGGTACTGTACAGTCAAAATTCCTTTTGTCCATTACCTTAATGTGCTCTTTGTCATCGTATTCTGTCATGGCGTTTGTGGATTCAGGCGCTGCCCTGAATCTGATGGATTTGGATTATGCTAAACGTTGTGGATTTTTCTTGGAGCCTTTGCGGTGTCCTATTCCGTTGAGAGGAATTGATGCTACACCTTTGGCCAAGAATAAGCCTCAGTACTGGGCCCAGCTGACCATGTGCATGGCTCCTGCACATCAGGAAGTTATTCGCTTTCTGGTACTGCATAATTTGCATGATGTGGTCGTGTTGGGGTTGCCATGGCTACAAACCCATAATCCAGTATTGGATTGGAACTCTATGTCGGTAACCAGCTGGGGTTGTCAGGGAGTACATGGTGATGTTCCATTTTTGTCTATTTCGTCATCCATTCCTTCTGACATCCCAGAGTTCTTGTCGGACTTTCAGGATGTATTTGAAGAGTCCAAGTCTGATGCCCTACCTCCGCATAGGAATTGTGATTGTGCTATCGATTTGATTCCTGGTAGTAAATTCCCTAAGGGTCGTTTATTTAATTTGTCCGTACCTGAACACACCGCTATGCGCAGTTATGTGAAGGAGTCCCTGGAGAAGGGACATATTCGCCCATCGTCGTCACCATTGGGAGCAGGGTTCTTTTTTGTAGCCAAGAAGGATGGTTCGCTAAGACCGTGTATTGATTACCGCCTTCTTAATAAGATCACTGTTAAGTTTCAGTATCCCTTGCCATTGATTTCTGACTTGTTTGCTCGGATTAAGGGGGCTAGTTGGTTTACTAAGATTGATCTTCGTGGTGCGTATAATCTGGTGAGAATCAGGCAGGGAGATGAATGGAAAACGGCATTTAATACGCCCGAGGGTCATTTTGAGTATCTGGTGATGCCGTTCGGACTTGCCAATGCTCCATCTGTTTTTCAGTCTTTTATGCATGACATTTTCCGTGAGTATCTGGATAAATTCTTGATTGTTTACTTGGATGACATTTTGATCTTCTCAGATGATTGGGAGTCTCATGTGAAGCAAGTCAGAATGGTTTTCCAGGTACTGCGTGCTAATTCCTTGTTCGTGAAGGGATCAAAGTGTCTCTTCGGTGTGCAGAAAGTTTCATTTTTGGGGTTCATCTTTTCCCCTTCTACTATCGAGATGGATCCGGTTAAGGTTCAGGCCATCCAGGATTGGACCCAGCCGACATCTCTAAAAAGTCTGCAGAAATTCCTGGGCTTTGCTAATTTTTATCGTCGCTTCATCTGTAATTTTTCTAGCATTGCCAGACCATTGACCAATTTGACCAAGAAGGGTGCTGATTTGGTTAATTGGTCTTCTGCTGCCGTGGAAGCTTTTCAGGAGTTGAAGCGTCGTTTTTGCTGTGCCCCTGTGTTGTGTCAACCTGATGTTTCTCTTCCGTTCCAGGTCGAGGTTGATGCTTCTGAGATTGGTGCAGGGGCGGTTTTGTCACAGAGAGGTTCTGGTTGCTCAGTGTTCAAACCATGTGCTTTCTTTTCCAGGAAATTTTCTGCTGCTGAGCGTAATTATGATGTGGGCAACCGAGAGTTGCTGGCCATGAAGTGGGCATTCGAGGAGTGGCGTCATTGGCTTGAGGGTGCTAAGCATCGCGTGGTGGTTTTGACTGATCATAAGAACCTTACTTATCTTGAGTCTGCCAAGCGCTTGAATCCTAGACAGGCCCGTTGGTCATTATTTTTTGCTCGTTTTGATTTTGTGATTTCATACCTTCCGGGCTCTAAAAATGTGAAGGCGGATGCTCTGTCTAGGAGTTTTGTGCCCGACTCTCCGGGGTTATCTGAGCCGGCGAGTATCCTCAAGGAAGGAGTCATTGTGTCTGCCATCTCTCCTGATTTGCGGAGAGTGTTGCAGAAATTTCAGGCTAATAAACCTGATCGTTGTCCGGCCGAGAAACTGTTCGTCCCTGATAGGTGGACTAGTAAAGTTATCTCTGAACTTCATTGTTCGGTGCTGGCCAGTCATCCAGGAATCTTTGGTACCAGGGAGTTGGTTGCTAGATCCTTCTGGTGGCCGTCTCTGTCGCGGGATGTGCGTGCTTTTGTGCAGTCCTGTGGAATTTGTGCTAGGGCTAAGCCCTGCTGTTCACGTGCCAGTGGGTTGCTTTTGCCTTTGCCGGTCCCGAAGAGGCCTTGGACACATATTTCGATGGATTTCATTTCTGACCTTCCCGTTTCTCAAAAGATGTCGGTCATTTGGGTGGTCTGTGATCGCTTTTCTAAAATGGTCCATCTGGTGCCCTTGGTTAAATTGCCTTCCTCCTCTGATTTGGTGCCTTTGTTCTTCCAGCATGTGGTTCGTTTACATGGCATTCCTGAGAATATTGTTTCTGACAGAGGTTCCCAGTTTGTCTCGAGGTTCTGGCGAGCCTTTTGTGGTAGGATGGGCATTGACCTATCTTTCTCCTCGGCCTTCCATCCTCAGACTAATGGCCAGACCGAACGAACCAATCAGACCTTGGAAACATATCTGAGATGTATTGTTTCCGCTGACCAGGATGATTGGGTGTCATTTTTGCCGTTGGCTGAGTTCGCCCTTAATAATCGGGCCAGCTCGGCTACCTTGGTCTCTCCATTTTTCTGCAATTCTGGGTTCCATCCTCGTTTCTCTTCAGGACAGGTTGAGTCTTCGGACTGTCCTGGTGTGGATTCTGTGGTGGACAGGTTGCAGCAGATCTGGACTCAGGTAGTGGACAATTTGACCTTGTCCCAGGAGAAGGCTCAGCTTTTCGCTAATCGCAGACGCCGTGTGGGACCCCGACTTCGTGTTGGGGATCTGGTTTGGTTATCTTCTCGTCATATTCCTATGAAGGTTTCCTCTCCTAAATTTAAACCTCGTTTTATTGGTCCGTATAGGATTTCTGAGATTCTCAATCCGGTGTCTTTTCGTCTGACCCTCCCAGACTCCTTTTCCATACATAATGTATTCCATAGGTCGTTGTTGAGGAGATACGTGGCACCTATGGTTCCATCTGTGGAGCCTCCTGCCCCTGTTTTGGTGGAGGGGGAATTGGAGTATATTGTGGAGAAGATTTTGGATTCTCGTGTCTCTAGACGGAAACTCCAGTATCTGGTCAAATGGAAGGGTTATGCTCAGGAAGATAATTCCTGGGTTTTTGCCTCTGATGTCCATGCCCCAGATCTTGTTCGTGCCTTTCATGTGGCTCATCCTGGTCGGCCTGGGGGTTTTGGTGAGGGTTCGGTGACCCCTCCTCAAGGGGGGGGTACTGTTGTGAATTCTGTGGCTGAATTCACTTCTGTGGTCACAAGTGGTATTGCAGTCTCTGGGCTTCCTCCCTCAGGTGTTTTGGTGAGCTCGTTGGCTGCCTTGCTATTTAGCTCCACCTGAGTCTGTCTTCCTTGCTCCTTGTCAATGTTCCAGTGTTGGATCTGAGCTACTGCATCTTTCCTTGGGCCGGCTGCTCTGCTAGATAAGTGCTTCTAGTTTGTTTTCTGTTTTTTCTGTCCAGCTTGCTATTAACTTTTGCTGGAAACTCTGAGAAGCAAAGGGGTGCACCGCCGTGCTGTTAGTTCGGCACGGTGGGTCTTTTTGCCCCTTTGCGTGGTTTTCGTTTTAGGGTTTTTTGTAGACTGCATAGTTCTCTTTGCTATCCTCGCTCTGTCTAGAATATCGGGCCTCACTTTGCTGAATCTATTTCATTCCTACGTTTGTCTTTTCATCTTGCTAACAGTCATTATATGTGGGGGGCTGCCTATTCCTTTGGGGTATTTCTCTGAGGTAAGTCAGGCTTGTATTTCTATCTTCAGGCTAGTCAGCTCCTCAGGCAGTGCCGAGTTGCATAGGTAGTGATAGGCGCAATCCACTGCTGCTTATAGTTGTGTGAGGATAGATCAGGTACTGCAGTCTACAGAGATTCCACGTCTCAGAGCTCGTCCTATTGTTTTTGGTTATTGCCAGATCTCTGTATGTGCGCTGATTATTGCACGCTGTGTTGCCTGATTGCCAGCCATAACAGCCTCCTGGCTTGATCCAAGTTGGCTGTGGTCCCTGGTGGATCTGTAAGTATAAAGATACTTGTAAGCTACTATACACATTGAATTTGAAGCTTTGTGGTCTTTAATACTTACATCAGGAAAGTGGCTTGCTGGCTTGGGGCCTCCTGGCTTGGTCCAAGTTGGCTGTGGTCCCTGGTGGATCTGTAAGTATAAAGATACTTGTAAGCTACTATACACATTGAATTTGAAGCTTTGTGGTTTTTAATACTTACATCAGGAAAGTGGTTTGCTGGCTTGGTTCAAGTTGGCTGTGGTCCCTGGTGGATCTGTAAGTATAAAGACACTTGTAAGCTACTATACACATTGAATTTGAAGCTTTGTGGTCTTTAATACTTATATCAGGAAAGTGGCTTGCTGGCTTGGGGCCTCCTGGCTTGATCCAAGTTGGCTGTGGTCCCTGGTGGATCTGTAAGTATAAAGATACTTGTAAGCTACTATACACATTGAATTTGAAGCTTTGTGGTCTTTAATACTTACATCAGGAAAGTGGCTTGCTGGCTTGGGGCCTCCTGGCTTGGTCCAAGTTGGCTGTGGTCCCTGGTGGATCTGTAAGTATAAAGATACTTGTAAGCTACTATACACATTGAATTTGAAGCTTTGTGGTTTTTAATACTTACATCAGGAAAGTGGTTTGCTGGCTTGGTCCAAGTTGGCTGTGGTCCCTGGTGGATCTGTAAGTATAAAGACACTTGTAAGCTACCATACACATTGAATTTGAAGCTTTGTGGTCTTTCATACTTATATCAGGAAAGTGGCTTGCTGGCTTGGGGCCTCCTGGCTTGATCCAAGTTGGCTGTGGTCTCTGGTGGCTCAGTAAGTATAAAGAATTTATAGTTAGACCCACCCCCAAAACTAGGTAATGTTAAAGATTTAATAACCACCCTGCTCAAATGATCTGAGCAATGTTCATGCAGGCCAACAACAAAAGTTTTAAGAAACAAACCCAAAAACAAATATACCCAAGGCACACCAGCCTGAGCTGGATTACCTACTTAAATAATGTGTGCAAGCTGTAAAACAATTTCCCCCCACCCCAAAAAAATAAAATATATACCCTCATGTAAAATTGAAATGCCTAAACACCAGTTGAAAATTTAGTGAACACATATGTGATTTTAAAATATCCCGTTAAAAATTATTTAAAAAATAAAAATTAACCTTTTAAAGATTTTCAATTACCTTTTATCTTAAAAAATAAACCCTCGGCCAACTCAGTATTGCATTTGTGGCCATTTGTACATACACCAGTTTAAAATTTACCTTTCTGAAATGATAATACAGACATTTTTTAATTTTCTTTTTTTTTTTTTTACCATCACAATTAGGAGCTACAATGCTCTTTATTTAAATACAAGTACATTAACTGGGCATGTTTTGAACAATACAATAAAAAAAAATAAAAAAAAAAATTGAAAGAAAAAAACCAAACACACGCACACACGCAAGACACACGCTCACACACTGTAACCACATGCTGCACAGACCACACTACTTGGTAAATACATCATAGTAAAAAAAAAATGCACGCGCACTCACCCAGACGCACGGACGCATGCACGCGCACTCACCCAGACGCACGCACGCATGCACTGAAGCACACAGGCGCACGCACAACACATGCACACACACGAAAGCACACAGGCGCACGCACACACAAAAGCACACAGGCGTACACAAACACACACAGATGCACACATGCACAAAAGCACACAGGCGTACGTAAACACACACAGATGCACACATGCACAAAAGCACACACGTGGACAAAAACACAAAGACGCACACAGACATGCACACACACATGCATGCATACACAGACACACGCAAAAATGGCAGGACTCACACTGTCTGGATGCTGGCTGGCTTCACACTGGCAGGCCTCTGGCTGGACGCAGGCTGGTGCAGATGCTGGCAGGCCTCTGGCTGTATTCAGGTTTTATAGCTGTGGCTCTGGCTGTCTTCTGCCTGTCTTCTAGCCATCTTCTCGCTTCTGTCTCGCAGGAGTCTTGCTGGCACATTTGGGGGTGACGCCCCAGGCCAGGTTTATATAGATTTGGGGCCTGTCTGGCCAATTGGCTACAAATTCCTGATTCTGAGCATGCTCAGTGTAAAAAAATGGATTCTAGGGCTGGATTCCATCATACAACGTGTCACGACGGATCTTGCGTCCATAGGCTTCCATTCTAGTCAACAACATATGCTGCAGGATCTGTCGCGACACGTTTTCCCGACGCAGACAAAAAACGTTACATTGAACGTTTTTTCCAGACGACGGTCCGCCAAAACACGACGGATCCGTTGCACGACGAATGCGACGTGTCGTGATCCGTCGCTAATACAAGTCTATGGGAAAAAAAACGGATCCTGCGGGCACATTTGCAGGATCCGTTTTTTACCCAAAGCCACGCATAGCGACGTATCTGAAAAGACGGAAGTGTGAAAGTAGCCTTACCTTACAGCCACCCCCTTACATCACCACATTCACCCTACACCAAACCTAAATATGATAGTGTACAAAATTAACATATATATATATATATATATATATATATGTATGTATACACAGTACAGTACAGACCAAAAGTTTGGACACACCTCATTTAAAGAATTTTCTGTATTATCATGACTATGAAAATTGTACATTCACACTAAGGGCATCAAAACTATGAATTAACACATGTGGAATTATATACTTAACAAAAAAGTGTGAAACAACTGAAATTATGTCTTATATTTTAGGATCTTAAAAGTAACCACCTTTTGCTTTGATGACTGCTTTGCACACTCTTGGAATTCTCTTGATGAGCTTCAAGAGGTAGTCACCAGGAATGGTCTTCCAACAATCTTGAAGGAGTTCCCAGAGATGCTTAGCACTTGTTGGCCCCTTTGCCTTAACTCTGCGGTCCAGCTAACCCCAAACCATCTCAATTGGGTTCAGGTCTGGTGACAGGAGGCCAGGTCATCTGGTGTAGCACCCCATCACTCTCCTCCTTGGTTAAATAGCCCTTACACAGCCTGGAGGTATGTTTGGGGTCATTGTCCTGATGAAAAATAAATGATGACCCAACTAAACGCAAACCGGATGGAATAGCATGCCGCTGCAAGTTGCTGTGGTAGCCATGCTGGTTCCGTATGCCTTCAATTTTGAATAAATCCCCAACAGTGTTACCAGCAAAGCACCCCCACACCATCACACCTCCTCCTCCATGCTTCACGGTGGGAACCAGGCAAGTAGAGTCCATCCGTTCATCTTTTCTGCGTCTCACAAAGACACGGTGGTTGGAACCAAAGATCTCAAATTTGGACTCATCAGACCAAAGCACAGATTTCCACTGGTCTAATGTCCATTCCTTGTGTTCTTTAGCCCAAACAAGTCTCTTCTGCTTGTTGCCTGTCCTTAGCAGTGGTTTCCTAGCAGCTATTTTACCATGAAGGCCTCCTGCACAAAGTCTCCTCTTATCAGTTGTTGTAGAGATGTGTCTGCTGCTAGAACTCTGCGTGGCATTGACCTGGTCTCTAATCTGAGCTGCTGTTAACCTGCGATTTCTGAGGCTGTTGACTCATATAAACTTATCCTCAGAAGCAGAGGTGACTCTTGGTCTTCTAACATTCTACTCAGTAGGACTATCAGCTGTGTATCAACCAGACTTCTGCACAACACAACTGATGGTCCCAACCACATTTATAAGGCAAGAAATCCCACGTATTAAATCTGACAGGGCACACCTGTGAAGTGAAAACCATTCCCGGTGACTACCTCTTGAAGCTCATCAAGAGAATGCCAAGACTGTGCAAAGCAGTCATCAAAGCAAAAGGTGTCTACTTTGAAGAACCTAGAATATAAGACATGTTTTCAGTTGTTTCACACTTTTTTAAGTATATAATTCCACATGTGTTAATTCATAGTTTTGATGCCTTCATTGTGAATGTACAAATTTCATAGTCATGGAAATACAGAAAAATCTTTAAATGAGAAGGTGTGTCCAAACTTTTGGTCTGTACTGTGTATATATATATATATATATATATATATATATATATATATATATACATACACACATACACACACACACACACACACACACACTAACTATCCCGCCACCCCTGATCCAGCTCTGGCCACGAAGTTCAGGAATTATCCGAGCTGGGATCAGGCCCCAAAGTTTTTCCCCAGGCGGGGCCAGGGCCAGGCCAGATCAGTCCCTTATCACCGCCGTTGAACCCCCCAATATCTCCACCCAGCCTAACTAAGACCCTCTATTATACACAATATATATAATACACTATATACAATATATACATAAACCAACATCTCAGAGCACAACTTACATACTCGCCACCCAAGGCTCAAGTTTGATGCCTGCAAACCTTCTATTCAGGGAACAGAAATACAAAACAAAAATCTAGGGTGTAAAGACATCAGCCCACCACCAGGATATAGGAGCGCTAACTAAGGCACCCCGAAGGAGAAACCCCTCCAGAGATGGGCCGCCCTCTAGGCACCCAGTCTTTCGCACTCCAGAGAACGCACCTTCACCAGGGTACCTAGGATGCTGCTACAAACTTCATCTACACGGAGGATTTTACTCTGCATCGAAACTAAAGCTTGTGCATTCCACGTGAAGTACCTGACCACTGCGCTGACTAAGAATAAAGTGGCTCGGTCCCTTCTCCCGAGGTCTCTGAACGCTCCATAGGCCCACTCGGCATAGGACAGAGTGGTCAGCTGCGGCCAACCAATGGAAGCACCCACCCTATTGTACACCTCTGTATTAAAGGGACAATGAAGCAGGAAGTGCTCCATGCTTTCCAGCATGGTAGCACAAGCCTCATGGGGACAATTCCTGTCCTCGGAGCTCCTGTCCTCATGGGGACAATTCCTGTCCTCGGAGCTCCTGTACTTCAAATTGTCCCTCACATACAATTTACCTTGGAAGCAGCACCAATTCAAGTCCCAATACTTCTTGAAGATCCTGCTAGAATTTAGCAAACTTAACCCAACCTCTAGATCCCGACTTAGGCTGTCCTTGAGGACCAATGGTTTCTGAAAATGCGAAAATAAGACCTGCATGTCGAGGAGTTTCCTCGGGAGGGACCTCACTTCCCACATTCCCAGACACCACCAGCGCATCATTTTCAGAACGGGGTAACATAAGCCAGGAGATGCCTGTGCGGTGTGCGAAGATCCTTCAATCTTCCCCCTGTCTCCCATTCCTGGAAGAAAGTCTGAAACCATCCCTTGCAGGAGAATACCCACGGAGGAGCCCTCTCTTTCCAGAGGTTTGCCACGTTAACTTTCAAAAAGGTGTTCAGTAAGAACACCACGGGGTTCACCATATTCAACCCCCTGTTGTGAAAGGTAATTCAGTACCACAATGGACATAGAGGTCAGAACACATACAGTGACCTGACAATAACCCAAAAACATAGAACGAGCTCTGAGACGTGGGAACTCTGCTGACCGCAATCCCTAATCCTCTCCAACCACAATAGAGGCAGCCGTGGATTGCGCCTAACGCTCCCTATGCAACTCGGCACAGCCTGAGAAACTAGCTAACCTGAAGATAGAAAATAAGCCTACCTTGCCTCAGAGAAATACCCCAAAGGAAAAGGCAGCCCCCACATATAATGACTGTGAGTTAAGATGAAAAGACAAACGTAGAGATGAAATAGATTTAGCAAAGTGAGGCCCGACTTTCTGAACAGAGCGAGGATAGGAAAGGTAACTTTGCGGTCAACACAAAACCCTACAAAAACCACGCAAAGGGGGCAAAAAGACCCTCCGTACCGAACTAACGGCACGGAGGTACACCCTCTGCGTCCCAGAGCTTCCAGCAAGCAGGAAAAAACAAATAGACAAGCTGGACAGAAAAAAACAGCAAACAAAATAGCAAAGCAGAACTTAGCTATGCAGAGCAGCAGGCCACAGGAACGATCCAGGAGGAAACGGGTCCAATACTAGAACATTGACTGGAGGCCAGGATCAAAGCACTAGGTGGAGTTAAATAGAGCAGCACCTAACGACTTCACCACATCACCTGAGGAAGGAAACTCAGAAGCCGCAGTACCACTTTCCTCCACCAACGGAAGCTCACAGAGAGAATCAGCCGAAGTACCACTTGTGACCACAGGAGGGAGCTCTGCCACAGAATTCACAACAACCCCCCTAGTCTCCTCGTGAGGTAAGTGACCTCCCGTTTGACTAGGTTGACTAGGTTTAGTCTATTCCCCCATAACATCTGGAAGAACAGACTGTAGACCCATGTCCAGAGAGGCTCTGGTAAGACACAGACGCTGCCCAGGTAGATTAGGAAGGGGAGCAGGAAAGCTTTGCACAGGTCAACCCTTTCCCTCATGGTCAAAGACCAACCCTTCCATTGGTCCACTCTTTGGGCGACACCTTTGATTCTGCCTTCCCATTTTTTCGTGGGGTAATCACCCTGGCCAAATTCGATGCCTAGGACTTTGGCATGCTCTTGGGGTTCGGGGAGGGTGTCTGGAAGATCAAACGCGGGATCCCCGCCTCCCAGCCAGAGACTCTCACACTTGTCCTGTTTGACCTTGGACCCGGTGCCTCCGCGTAGCTTTCCACTTCTGACATCATCACCATCTCCTCTTGCGAAGAAACAGACGGTGATGTCGTCCGCATAGGCCGCTACCCTCAGGATACCCTCCGGCGCCACCCCGCCCATCCTCACCCCCGCCAACGGTCCACAATCGAACCTTCTAAGGAAGGGATCGATCGCAAATGCGTAAAGCAAAGGGCTAAGAGGGCAGCCCTGGCAGACACCAGAAAGGTTGTCCAATCCACCCATTTACCAGAGGGAAAGTCTCAGCCCCTGCGTACAAGGTCTTAAGCCAGTCCACAAACCTTCCAGGCAGACCATACCTCAAAAGTGTGGACCAGAGGCTTTTGCCTTATCCAGGGTCAGCAAGAACCCCTTCCAAAGGCCCACCTTGCCTTGCTCCACGGCCTCTCGGACACCCAGAACAGCACTGAAAGTGCCACGGCCAGAAATGCAACAGTGCTATGCCTCTGAAAGGAGCTGCAGCGCAAACTTCACCAGCCTGTTGAGGAGTATCTTAGCCAAAACCTTCCTGTCCACTTTGAGAAGTGCTATGGGACGCCAATTCTCAATGCGTGACGGATCCTTACCCTTTAACAAAATGATCAAAGCCAACCTCCTTAATGATCTCGGCAGAGTGCCCGAGGAGAGACAATCATTAAACACCTGAGTCAAGAGGGGGACCAAGGAGTCCCTAAAGGTCCTAAAGAGCTCGGATGTTAAGCCATCCGGACCTGGCAATTTTTTGGGCCGGAGCCCATCAATCGCCAGTCTCACTTCCTCTTCTTTGATCGTTTCTGCCAAACCGCCCAGGGAGAGGTCAGCCCCTGACTCAGGCACAGCTTCAGCCAGGAAAGCAGACAAAAAGGTGGTCAGTAAGAACACCACGGGGTTCACCATATTCAACCCCCTGTTGTGAAAGGTAATTCAGTACCACAATGGACATAGAGGTCAGAACACATACAGTGACCTGACAATAACCCAAAAACATAGAACGAGCTCTGAGACGTGGGAACTCTGCTGACCGCAATCCCTAATCCTCTCCAACCACAATAGAGGCAGCCGTGGATTGCGCCTAACGCTCCCTATGCAACTCGGCACAGCCTGAGAAACTAGCTAACCTGAAGATAGAAAATAAGCCTACCTTGCCTCAGAGAAATACCCCAAAGGAAAAGGCAGCCCCCACATATAATGACTGTGAGTTAAGATGAAAAGACAAACGTAGAGATGAAATAGATTTAGCAAAGTGAGGCCCGACTTTCTGAACAGAGCGAGGATAGGAATGGTAACTTTGCGGTCAACACAAAACCCTACAAAAACCACGCAAAGGGGGCAAAAAGACCCTCCGTACCGAACTAACGGCACGGAGGTACACCCTCTGCGTCCCAGAGCTTCCAGCAAGCAGGAAAAAACAAATAGACAAGCTGGACAGAAAAAAACAGCAAACAAAATAGCAAAGCAGAACTTAGCTATGCAGAGCAGCAGGCCACAGGAACGATCCAGGAGGAAACAGGTCCAATACTAGAACATTGACTGGAGGCCAGGATCAAAGCACTAGGTGGAGTTAAATAGAGCAGCACCTAACGACTTCACCACATCACCTGAGGAAGGAAACTCAGAAGCCGCAGTACCACTTTCCTCCACCAACGGAAGCTCACAGAGAGAATCAGCCGAAGTACCACTTGTGACCACAGGAGGGAGCTCTGCCACAGAATTCACAACAACCCCCCTAGTCTCCTCGTGAGGTAAGTGACCTCCCGTTTGACTAGGTTTAGTCTATTCCCCCATAACATCTGGAAGAACAGACTGTAGACCCGTGTCCAGAGAGGCTCTGGTAAGACACAGACGCTGCCCAGGTAGATTAGGAAGGGGAGCAGGAAAGCTTTGCACAGGTCAACCCTTTCCCTCATGGTCAAAGACCAACCCTTCCATTGGTCCACTCTTTGGGCGACACCTTTGATTCTGCCTTCCCATTTTTTCGTGGGGTAATCACCCTGGCCAAATTCGATGCCTAGGACTTTGGCATGCTCTTGGGGTTCGGGGAGGGTGTCTGGAAGATCAAACGCGGGATCCCCGCCTCCCAGCCAGAGACTCTCACACTTGTCCTGTTTGACCTTGGACCCGGTGCCTCCGCGTAGCTTTCCACTTCTGACATCATCACCATCTCCTCTTGCGAAGAAACAGACGGTGATGTCGTCCGCATAGGCCGCTACCCTCAGGATACCCTCCGGCGCCACCCCGCCCATCCTCACCCCCGCCAACGGTCCACAATCGAACCTTCTAAGGAAGAAATCGATCGCAAATGCTTAAAGCAAAGGGCTAAGAGGGCAGCCCTGGCAGACACCAGAAAGGTTGTCCAATCCACCCATTTACCAGAGGGAAAGTCTCAGCCCCTGCGTACAAGGTCTTAAGCCAGTCCACAAACCTTCCAGGCAGACCATACCTCAAAAGTGTGGACCAGAGGCTTTTGCCTTATCCAGGGTCAGCAAGAACCCCTTCCAAAGGCCCACCTTGCCTTGCTCCACGGCCTCTCGGACACCCAGAACAGCACTGAAAGTGCCACGGCCAGAAACGCAACAGTGCTATGCCTCTGAAAGGAGCTGCAGCGCAAACTTCACCAGCTTGTTGAGGAGTATCTTAGCCAAAACCTTCCTGTCCACTTTGAGAAGTGCTATGGGACGCCAATTCTCAATGCGTGACGGATCCTTACCCTTTGACAAAATGATCAAAGCCAACCTCCTTAATGATCTCAGCAGAGTGCCCGAGGAGAGACAATCATTAAACACCTGAGTCAAGAGGGGGACCAAGGAGTCCCTAAAGGTCCTAAAGAGCTCGGATGTTAAGCCATCCGGACCTGGCAATTTTTTGGGCCGGAGCCCATCAATCGCCAGTCTCACTTACTCTTCTTTGATCGTTTCTGCCAAACCGCCCAGGGAGAGGTCAGCCCCTGACTCAGGCACAGCTTCAGCCAGGAAAGCAGACATCCTGTCACGATCCAGTTCCTTCAACAGGCAGGTAATTGTAACTTACCTGGCTGTTGTGCACTGCACCCTTCTTCCCCGGCTGTTATAGACTGACCTGGGTTGGAGTAGTGGTATTGCAACCGCTGGGTGCAGCACTAGCAGGTAGTGTAGTTAGGAATAGCCAAGGAGTTGGTATACGTGAGGAGCAGTGTAGTTTAAAGGAGCAACGCGTAGCATAGTCAGATATAGCCAAGGAGTTGGCACACAGGGGCAACAATGTAGTTTAATGATGCAGGTGAAAGGAAGCTTGACTAGAGGCTGTAAGCTCAATAATCTCTCAAGAAAGGGAGTGCAGTGCCAGGTTTACATAGGGAGTTAAATCAGGGTGGTGCCAGTCAGAAACAACACAGGTACAAGTATCTGGGCTAGCATGGAACTGTCTAGTGCAGTGGTCCCAAACTCCAGGCCTCGAGGGCCGCCAACAGTGCAGGTTTTCAGGATTTCTTTAGTATTGCACAGGGGTTGGAATCATCACCTGTGCAGATGATCACATTACCACCGATGCAATACTAAAGAAATCCTGAAAACCTGCACTGTTGGCGGCCCTCCAGGCCTGGAGTTGGGGACCACTGGTCTAGTGAGCTGAATAGCTCAGAGGGAACAGCTGCTGCCTGGTGCACAGGAGCCGCTGGGTTCAAGTCCTGATAGTACTACCCTCCATCCAGGATGGCCCCTGAAGATCTCAGGCTCTGGCTTCTCTGGGTGTCTCTGATAAAAAGCTCTTGTAAGCCTGGGTGCGTGAACTTTGCCCTTTGGCTCCCATGAATTATCTTCTGGTCCGTAACACCTTCATTGCACCATGTATTGTGGTCTTCCTCTAAATCTTCTAGAATCCAGAATTTTATCCACAATGTACTCTTCTTCACCATGGACTTTTTCTGGATACATGGAACACAGGGTGAATTTTAAGGCTGTGATGAAGTCTTAAACTGAAAGCAACTTGGTTTATTTGTGCAGAAATTTGAAAAGGTGCTATGAATTTTTGAACCAATTTAGAAGACATTATGTTCGTTTTCAGATTTTTTTTTGTGGAAAGCCAAACCTTGTCATCAACCTGAAGGGTAGGAAGGGTTTTGCGATGTTTTTCTGCTGTTTCTTTGTGATCTTGGGCCTTTTGTAACATCTCTGTTCTTTTTGAGCTCTCTGTTAATTCTGCGGTTTGTTCAGCGGTAGGCATCCCTTTAGTTGGAATAAAATAGTCCATCTTTGTGAGCCAATCCACCACAAGAAGAACAGTCATTTCTTTAGATAGAGTTCATTAAGAACAGTCACCAGATGATTGGCCCCTTCCAAAAAATGTCTTTATTCAGAAAAGGAGACTTTAAAAGCTAAAAGCTTTTTTTATTTCCAATGTCCTAGTTCTTTTCTTTTCTGCATAGGACATGGTATTAGAAAGCAATGCGCATGGATGAAGCAGCATTTTGTCTCAAACTCACTGTCATAAAACTGCTCCCACAGAGTCTGATGCGTCTACTTTGACAACAAACGATAGTTCAGGATTTGGATGGACATAGTAACATTTGTTCATCCAGTTCAGTCTATATTCCGTAAAAAACCCCAGATCTACGTCCTTCTAAAGTACCTAATAACTGTAAGATACAATATTGTTATGCTCCAGGAAGACATCCACACCTCTCTTGAACCTCTCGACCGAGTTCGCCATCACCACCTCCTTAGGCAAGGAATTCCAGATTCTCACTGCCCTAACAGTATAGAATCCTAGTAAAAAGTCTAGAACTAGTAATGGTGCTGAAGTAAAAAGTGTCTTTAGTTAGTCGAAAGCCACTTGTATCTCTGGAGACCAGAAACACATTTTGGTTTTCTTTGAGTGAAGTAATTATCAAAATGATTTTTGAAAAAGTTTTTAATGAATCTTCCTTAGAAACTTGAAAATCCTATAAAGCGCTGAACTTTTTGTTCATTTCTTGGGGTAGGCCAGTCAACTACCGCTCAGATTTTACTGGGATTCATGCTCAGACCTTCAGAGGAGATGTTATATCCCAGAAATTGAGGTCTGGTTTGTTTCAATTCACATTTTTCGAGTTTGATATGCAGTGGGGGAAAAAGCATACTCCTGTCCCCACAATGCTCCTTCCAGGTCATCCCCCCAGTTCCATCACTCTCATTCCTCTCACCATACCTCAAAAAGGAATGGTCAAAAATACCTTCATCCAGGATCCAGGAACTCATTAAAAGCTACAGTGACTAGAGGCTGTTATTTTTGCAAAAGGAGGATCTACTAAATATTAATGTCACTCTTCTGGTGGGGTGCCCATACTTAACCCCTTAATGACCGCCAATACGCCTTTTAACTGACTTGAGATATAAGAGACTAGCATCCCCATACAGGTAACAATCCAGCATCTGTCGGTTGTGCACTATAGCTGACAACTTTCTGCATCAGCCACGATCAGTGTTTGCACCGTCCAAATCTGCTTAACCCCTTAGATGCTGCTGTCAATAGTGACTACATCATTATATATGGTTAACAGAGTGTGGGGGCTTCCTCTTTATCCCAATTGGTGCCCTCAGATCATGATTTTGTGGTCCTGATATTTGCCATGGCAATTCACCACCAAATAGCGGCCTTAGAGTCTGACAGCTATAGTAATCTGTTCAGAAGTTAGAGGCATTTAGGTGGTAAAAATACACATTTTCATTTCTGTCATACCACTTTGCACTAATTCCTGAAAAGCACCTGAAGGGTTAATAAACTACCTGACTACAGATTTCAATATGTCAGGGGGTGCTGTTTTTAAAATGGTATCACTTTTGGGGGTTTCCCAAAATATAGGACCCCTAAAGGCACTTCAAACATGGATAAGTCCCTAAAAAAATAAATTTAGTAAATTTCCTTGAAAAAATGAAAAATTGCTGCTACAATTTTAAACCTCCTAAAATGCTAAAAAAATAAAATAACATTTTACAAATGATGCTGATGTAAAGCAAACATGTGGGAGATGTTATTTCTTAATGTTTTGCTGTGGTATGACTATCTGGATTAAAGGGATAATCATTAAAATTTTGAAAATTGCTAATTTTTTAACATTTTTCTCAAGTTTTTGATATTTTTTATAAATAAACACAAAACATATTGGCCTAAATTTACCATTATCATAAAGTATAATATGTCATGAAAAAACAATCTCAAAATCACTGGGATTTGTTGAAGCGTTGCAGAGTTATTACCACATAAAGTGACACTGGTCAGATTTCAAAAATTTGGCTCCGTCACTAAGGGGTTAATGCACCTGTCAAATTTTGTTTAAATGCAGATTGCACATTTTCTGTTAGTACAATAAACCTCATTTCAAGGCAGAAACATTACTGTCTCCAACAGTTATTATTATATACAGTGTGTGTGTATATATATATATATATATATATATATATAGCTATAACAATAAATAATAATAATAATAATAAAAATATATGAAACTGAAATAGCTGTTGCAAAAAAAACAACAATTTTTATAAAACATTAAGCTTAAGATTAATAAGGGTGCCCAAACTTTTTCATATAACTGTATCTGCCCCCAGTCTCGCCCAGCCAATTCCTTGACCACTTCTCGGCCTGGCTGCGCACTTCGTGTCCTCAGACCTCCCAACCCTTCTCCTGGGAGACTTCAACATCCCCATACACAGCCCCACTTCCACATCTGCATCCCAGCTTCTATCACTAACCACTTCTCTCGGCCTCTCACAGCTCTCAACCTCTGAAACACACAAAGACGGTAACACCCTTGACCTGGTCGTCGCCCGGCTCTGCCCAATCTCCTACCTAGATAACTCACCTCTTCCCCTCTCTGACCACAACATTCTCTCCTTCACGCTCACAATCCCTCGCCCACCCCAGCACACCCCTACCTACTCCACATTCAGAAATCTACACACCATTAACTCACACTTTTAGACTTACACTCACCACTGTCCCCAATCTCCTCTTTTTCCTGTCTTGGGCTGTATACCACTACAATGACACTCTCAGAAGCACCCTGGACCAAGTTGCACCCTTCAACCTCCGAACCTCCAAGCACAGAGTAAAACAGCCCTGGCTCATATCGCAAACTCGGCTTCTTCAGCGATGCTCTCGAAGTGCTGAACGCTTATGGAGGAAAACTCGCACACCAGAAGATTTCATCCACTTCAAATTTATGTTAAGAACCTATAACTCTGCACTTGACCTCGCCAAACAGACCTACTATGCCACCCTGATCTCCTCACTATCCAACAACCCCAAGAAACTTTTTGATACGCTTGACGCCCTCCTCAGTCCAAAAGCCCCTATCACAGACATTTTTGCTGACGACCTGACCTCCCACTTTATAGAGAAAATAGATAATATCCGACAGGAAATCTGCTCCCAGCCACCAAGTGCAGTGACTCCCATCCCTTTCTGCATTTCTCCAGCTCATTCTCCACTTTTGGTCCCCTTCACAGAAGAAGTCTCCAGGCTCCTCTCTTCTTGTCGTCCGACTACATACATAACCACCTTATTCCCTCACATGTCCTCCAGTTGCTCTCTCCAGTCGTCACAACTCCCCGAACTACAATCTTTAATCTCTCCCTCACCTCGGGCATCTTCCGATCCTCCTTCAAACTCTCTTTCATTACTCCATTATTAAAGAAACTCTCTCTCTCGATCCATCCTGCACAAATAACTACAGCCCAGTCTCCAACCTCCAACCTCCCCTTTATCTCTAAACTCTTCAAGGACCTGGTCTTCTCCCGACTTACCCGTTACCTCTCCACTCACTCCCTCCTAGACCTTTCACAGTCCGGCTTCTGCCCCTTACATTCGACAGAAACTGCACTCATCAAAGCGACCAATGACCTTCTGACAGCAAAGTGTAACGGTTACCTCTCTCTGCTCATTCTTCTCGACCTCTCAGCAGCTTTTGACACTGTTGACCACCATCTCCTACTCTCTAGGCTCCAGTCACTAGGCATTAAGTATACTGCCCTCCCCTGGTTCTTGTCCTATCTCTCTGACCGCTCGTTCAGTGTATCATTCTTTGGCTCCACTTCGTCCTCTCTTCCTCTCACTAACGGGATACCTCAGGGCTCAGTCCTTGGCCCACCTCTCTGTCTACACGACCCCAATTGCACAGACCATCAGCAGATTTGTCTTTCAGTACCATCTTTATGCCGATGACACACAACTTTATACGTCATCCCCTGACCTTTACTACAGAACGCCAGTGACTGTCCGCAGTCTCCGACATCGTGTCTGCCCTCTATCTGAAACTCAACCTTTCCAAAAATGAACTTCTTCTGCACCCACCGTCTACTAACCTCCCTAAATCTGACATTTCCCTCTCTGTGGGTGGCACCATAATAATACCCCGGCAGCAGGCACGCAGTCTGGGTGTTCCGTTTGACACCAATCTCTCCTTCACTTCCTATATACAATCTCTTACCTGCTCGTGCTGCTGACACCTAAAGAAAATCTCTAGAATCCGCCCATTTCTCACTGTGGAAACCGCAATAACCCTCACTGTTGCATTGATCCACTCCCGCCTGCACAACTGTAATGCTCTATTGGCCTCCCTCTCACTCGACTTTCCCCTCTCCAGTCTATCCTTAATGCAGCAGCCAGGGTCATCTACCTAGCTAATCGGTATTCAGATCGCTCTTCGCCTGTCATTATACTGGCTGCCTATTTATTATAGGATCCAATTCAAAGTACTTGTTCTCACCCACAAAGCTCTTCACAGTGCAGCACCCCCTTACATCTCCTCCCTTATTTCTGTCTATCGGCCTAGCCGACCGCTGCGCTCTGCAAATTACTTTCGACTAACCTCTGCACTAATCTGTAACTCCCACTCCCGTCTCCAAGACTTCTCCTGTGCTGCGCCAATCCTCTGGAATGCTCTACCCCAAGAAATTAGGACCATCCACAATTTGCATAGTTTTAGGCGTGCCCTCAAAACATATTTGTTCAGAGCAGCCTATTACGTTCCCTAATCAGTCATTTTATGCGTAAGGGCGCGTATGTAGCCCATTCACTATCTCCATCTATCCCCCACTCCCTCAAGATGACTGGACCATCATTGTAAATACATCATTGTAATTAAGCTCCTGTACTTTGTATCTCACCTACCTCATTGTAGATTGTAAGCTCAGACTGCGGCATTAGTGCAGCACAAGGTGGCTCTTTTAGTTACAAACGCTTGGGGGGTGACCGGTTCCCTTTAAATTTTGGTGCCAGAAGTAGTGTGAAGACTGGTGGAAAGCATTCCAAGACGCATGAAAGCTGTGATTAAAAATCATAGTTATTCCACAAAATATTGATTTCTGAACTCTTCCTAAGTTAAAACATTAGCATATAGAAAAAAGTGCGCACAGGGCTGAATAATACAAAAACCTTTTTGTTTCATTCTTAAAATGACAAACATTAAAAGTGTGGGCCAATAATGTATGGTGGTGAGCCAGATTATTTATAGTGGCACCACAGTTTCCAGGCGACCATAGTAATAGCAGCAGCAATAAATGTAATCTGTATCAAAATACTCCAAAACCTGGCATAGTTAGTACTCTACTGACAGTTGTAAACCAAAATAAAGTGCACAGTGCATGCATCATACAGATAAGGGACAGAACAGATGGTTCTGCAATAAATAGATCCACATGAAGTATGCTGCAATGACAAATAAAATGGTTTGTCCTGAGCCAAGCGATGATGCCACAACCTTTACATTAGGCTACGTTCACATTAGCGTCATGCGACGCAGCGTCGCCGACGCAACGCACGACGGATCGGAAACGCATGCAAAAACGCACCATTTTTTACGCATGCGTCGAACGGATGCGTCGTAAAACGCAGCGTTTTTTGTGCGTTTTTGTTGCGTTTTTCCAAAAAACGCAGCGTTTTACGACGCATGCGTTGTCAAACAATGATGTAATCTTTCCACACAATTTAGTGTCTAGACACTAGATAATACCACCAATGAATAGAAGAGGGTGGGTCTAGTATCTAGACACTAGATAATGCCACCAATGGGTAGATGAGGGTGGGTATAATGTAATTGTGGTATATATACCCCGGCATAGATTATTTCCAACCATACAGCATCAAGATGGAGCGTCCCATGGAGAGTATCTACCTCAATATGGAGCTGGAATTAGCCCTTGCTATTGCTTATGCTATTGCCTGTCATGAACAGAGGAAAAGAGACAAACTACGGAGAAGGAGTCGTCGGCGTTTTTGGCTACACCCTATAGTGGAAGTCCGAGAGAGTCGTGGAGCCTACCATTGTCTGTTTGGCGAATTAAATGAGAACCAGGAGAAATACTTTGAATACACCAGGATGTCACAAAACAGCTTCCGATATCTGCTGCGTCTGGTGGAAGGAACCATTTCCAGGCAGGACACGCAGCTCCGTAAATCGATTTCTCCCGAGGAACGTCTGCTGGTGACTCTACGGTACGTAATGCAATGTGAAGGATTTATATGTTCTTGCCATTTTTTAAAGTAACGTGTTTTGGTTTTGTGGTGTGGGGGATTGTAATTAAGAATGAAAAATTCTTTCATAACAATTTAATTAATTACATTTATTTATTTTTCTTCTTGTCAGTTTCCTTGCTACCGGAGAGACCTTGAGATCACTGCATTTCCAGTTTAGGATTGGAGTCTCCACACTGTCTGGTATTATTGCCGACACATGCCGCGCATTGTGGGACAACCTCCGGGAGGAATTTTTACCCATCCCTACAGAATTATGGCAGGCCAACGCCCAAAAATTCGAACAAGTGTGTTCTTTCCCTAACTGTATTGGAGCCGTGGATGGGAAGCACATTAGGATTACCAAGCCTTCAAGAAGTGGATCTCTGTTTTTTAATTATAAAAAATACTTTTCCACAGTGCTCATGGCAATTGCAGGTGCGGACTGCAGGTTTCTCGCTGTGGACATTGGAGCGTTTGGCCGTGCAAATGATTCACGGACATTTAAGGAGTCTGATATGGGCCGAAGATTGTACGATAACAATTTTAATTTCCCCCAGCCACGACCTCTTCCCAACACCGAAGGCCCGGCCCTGCCATTTGTTGTGGTTGGGGATGAGGCTTTTCAAATGAGTGGCAACCTACTTAAACCGTACTCCAGTCGGGGGTTGGACCGCACCAAAAGTATTTTTAATTATAGACTGTCCATGGCCAGAAGAACTGTGGAGTGCGCCTTTGGAATCCTTGTCTCCAAATGGCGTATCTTAGGATCCGCTATAAATTTGAAAATTGAGACAGTGGATGAGGTGGTGAAGGCGTGTGTGGTTCTCCACAATTTTATTATTGATAAAGAGAGAGTCAATGTGGAACTCGATGAACCCATACCAAATCCATTGCCTGATTATCAAGCTCATCCTCTGCGGACAACTGTGGAGATTGCTCATATGAGGGACCAATTTGCTGCATTCTTTGTTTCCGATGTTGGCCGTGTTTCATGGCAAGATCAAATGGTTTAATTCATCTTGGTATTATGATACAATAAAAACACTGTAATGTAAACACTGTTGAGTCCATGTCATTTTACCAGCCTATGTAAGGTTATTTAAATGTTGTTATAATGTCCCCTGATTGTCTAGTGCGTTGTGTTTTGAAATAAAGTTCTTGTGCCTTTCCGTTTTCACAAAACAAATCTCCCATATGTTTTTCCATAGTAATCAAATTTTAAAATCCAATGTTATATAAACTAATGTGTGTCCCACAAAATTTATGTGAGCACCAGTACCCAAATGGACTGTGACAAAACAAAAAATTTTTTCAGCCGTGTGTTCCATAGTTTTGACGTATAACATGATCGGCTCCCACCTTGTCAACCATTTTTAATCCTGCAGACTATTTGCATATGGAACCTGGCTTGACAAGGAGGGAGACGATCATGTTTGCAAAACTCTACAGAGTTAACACTATTGCACTCAGGATGCTAGAATTCGTCCAGAGTCAAATAGTGGCGACACTGTGAACATTGCTACCACCTCACCTGACCAATATTCTTAAGGTACCGTAATAAAACGATTATCCAACGATACCGACCAGTGATACGACCGGACCGTGATCGTTGTTTAGTCGTCGCGTGGTTGCTGGAGAGCTGTCAGACAGACAGCTCTCCAGCGACCACGAAAAAAGAGCAAGTCCCCGTGTAATCTGGGTAACCATTGTGTTATGAAGCGCATGGCCACACTCACGATGTTTTCCCTGTTTACCATTGTAAATGTAATTTAAAAAAATAAAAAAACCCTTACATTCCGGTGTGTGACACGTCCATCGCCGTCAGCTTTCCGTACTGTGCCAGCCCTAAAGCACAGCACAACGTTTATTATTAAGTCAACGGTGTGCTCTGCTTTACGGGCGGGAATCACAGTGTCAGTCACTGCGGAAAGATGACGGCGAGGGACGTGGTTGACACCTTTTTTTTTTTTGGGGGGGGTATTGTTCACTTATTTGAGTGTTTAAAACACTGCGCTAGTAACCCAATATTCCCTTGTTTACAGCAAAGACATCGCTGGATCGGTGTCAAACACGCCGATCCAACAATGACAGCGTGTGATCAGTTACCCCCAAAAATTCCTAATCATTCGCTGACACCAAAAATCTCCCAGCAGGGGCCTAATCGTTGTACGATTTCAGAAAAGATAACGTTGGTTACACACAAAAACCAACTATATCGTTACTGAAATCGTTGTGTGATGGTACATTTTAAACTTGATATATTGAGCAATGCTGTTTGTGTTTGTAACATCTCATAGTACAATGAGCGACAGCCCTATAAAAAAATGAAAAAAAATATTTATAAAATATTGTCAGACATTGCACATCAGGTGTTACAAACACAAGATTTGTTTATACGGCGCACGGTGTGATTTGGTGCAAACTTTATTATAGACAATAAAAACTCAGTATTTTTGAACAAAATAATTTTATTTGGGACACAAAAAAAAAGAAATGGGAAATGTTATGGGGTATTTATATCCGCAATTAAGGGGGATTGATATACCCCACTTTTGGGGGGTGGTGAGGAGACCGAGGAGGAGGACGAGGGGGAGGAAGCGGCATACTCTATGACACTAGATGGGATGCCGACATCAATCCAGCCAGTTGACGGTGGCGAGACTGCCAAAGCAGGAGGTGAGGGAGGAGGAGGGACGACCAGTGTCCTTGGCTGGCTACTCCTGCTCCGGGTAGACCCAGGCTGGGTACTTGGTGTGCTCCGGATCGACCCAGGCTGGGTACTGGGTGTACTCCGTGTAGACCCAGGCTGGGTACTTGGTGTGCTCCGGGTCGACCCAGGCTGTGTACTTAGGGTGGTTGTTTTGGGAGCAGCCATAGCCAAGGTTGTAGTGCTTGTCGTCGTCTTCTTCTTTTTTTTTCCTCCTCCTCTCTCCCTCTGGGTGTGGGTCGGCTTCCCGTCTGTGTGCCCTTGAAGGCCTGGCAGGAGCAGAACTTTGGGGCTCTGTTCTGTGGTGGCGGTGGCGGTGGCCCTCGGCACGCGGAGCTCTGTGGTGGTGCTCTGCAGCAGGAGTCGGAGTCATGGCAGCCAGCGATGGTACTGCGGGCACTGTAGTCGCTGACTGCATGACCCGAGCCTGCTGCAGAGCAGTGACATATGCGTTGTTGCAGCCCTGCATGACCGAAATCTGGAGTTCCGGCGTAAGATGTTCAACCATGCCCTTGTGAATGGCACTAAAAAAAGTTTGGCCGGCCTCGAGAGCTCCGATTCTATGTTTTCAAGACGCCGGTCGATATTGGACATTTTATCGCACAGCGCCTTGAAACCATTCTGGAATACGGTGCTCAAATGTAAAAATTCGGGCATGACCGCCCTGTCCGAGGCCCGCTGACGCTGTCGGGAAGACCCAAAGGAAGGAGCGACAGAGGCCTCGGCCAGGGGAACATCTGATGGACCGGCTGCCGGTTCGCCAGATTGTGGTGGTGCAGAACTGCTCTCGCTGTGGGATGGCTGCGACGGTTCAGATGGCGCTTCACGAAGGACCGCTCCAGAGGGTCGGACAGTCTCGCGGGTGCTGCTGTGTGTTCTGTGAAAACATAAGGAAACCATTAGTATACTAAATATAACATTTCACATGCGTCATTAATTAACTTTACCGGCGGTATCCATTGCCGCCGTTAATATTAACCTACTTTTAATATTAACACTGCATATGCCGCATCAATATTAAAAAAAGAATGCATTTATTTATTTCAAAATAGTCACCCATGGTTGCGGTTTGTAACGCCTGACAATTACGCTTATCGTTGGAACTGCCATGACGTCACGGTCATGTGACCAAGACGTCATCACAGGTCCTGCGAGCTGAGCAACCATGGGAACATAACCTGCCTTGCAGTAGAAGGTATGCCGTGTCTATTACCGTATATACTCGAGTATAAGCCGAGAGTTTCAGCCCAAAATTTTGGGCTGAAAGTGCCCCTCTCGGCTTATACTCGAGTCAAGGTGGGTGGCAGGGTCGGCGGGTGAGGGGGTGAGGGCGCTGAGGCATACTTACCTAGTCCCAGCGATCCTCACGCTGTCCCTGCCGTCCCACGGTCTTCTGTGCTGCAGCTTCTTCCCCTCTTCAGCAGTCACGTGGGACCGCTCATTACAGAAATGAATAAGCGGCTCCACCTCCCATAGGGGTGGAGCCGCCTATTCATTCCTCTAATCAGCGGTGCCGGTGACCGCTGATAGAGAAAGAAGCTGCGGCACCGAAGACCAGGCAGAGGGACAGCGCGAGGATCGCTGGGACTAGGTAAGTATATCATATTCACCTGTCCTCGTTCCAGCCGCCGAGCGTCGCTCCATCTTCCCGGCCGGCGCCTCCATCTTCCCGGCGTCTGCGCTCTGACTGTTCAGGCAGAGGGCGCGATGACGCATATAGTGTGCGCGGCGCCCTCTGCCTGATCAGTCAGAGCAGAGACGCCGGGAAGATGGAGGCGCCGGAACGAGACGCCGGGAGCTGCAATCAAGGGAGGTGAGTATGTGTTTTTTTTTTTTTATTGCAGCAGCAGCGGCGGCGGCAGAGATTTATGTGGAGCATCTATGGGGCACAGTGAACGGTGCAGAGCACCGTATATGGCACATCTATGGGGCACAGTGAACGGTGCAGGGCACCGTATATGGCACATCTATGGGGCACAGTGAACGGTGCAGGGCACCGTATATGGCACATCTATGGGGCACAGTGAACGGTGCAGAGCACCGTATATGGCACATCTATGGGGCACAGTGAACGGTGCAGAGCACCGTATATGGCACATCTATGGGGCACAGTGAACGGTGCAGGGCACCGTATATGGCACATCTATGGGGCACAGTGAACGGTGTAGAGCACCGTATATGGCACATCTATGGGGCACAGTGAACGGTGCAGAGCACCGTATATGGCACATCTATGGGGCACAGTGAACGGTGCAGAGCACCGTATATGGCACATCTATGGGGCACAGTGAACGGTGCAGAGCACCGTATATGGCACATCTATGGGGCACAGTGAACGGTGCAGAGCACCGTATATGGCACATCTATGGGGCACAGTGAACGGTGCAGAGCACCGTATATGGCACATCTATGGAGCACAGTGAACGGTGCAGGGCACCGTATGTGGCACATCTATGGGGCACAATGAACGGTGCAGAGCACCGTATATGGCACATCTATGGGGCACAGTGAACGGTGCAGAGCACCGTATATGGCACATCTATGGGGCACAGTGAACGGTGCAGAGCACCGTATATGGCACATCTATGGGGCAATAATGAACGGTGCAGAGCACCGTATATGGCACAGCTATGGGGAAATATGAACGGTGCAGAGCACTGTATGGCACAGCTATGGGGAAATAATGATCTATTTTTATTTTTGAAATTCACCGGTAAATGCTGCATTTCCACCCTAGGCTTATACTCGAGTCAATAAGTTTTCCCAGTTTTTTGTGGCAAAATTAGGGGGGTCGGCTTATACTCGGGTCAGCTTATACTCGAGTATATACGGTATATTTTAAGTTTTTTTGTGTAAAAAAACTGGGATACACCTGGATGGGCAATATACTACTCCACTATGAAATATTGCCCGGGCATTGCCAATCTACTATCTTTCTGTGTTCTGTATACTTTGGATTTCAGGGAAAAAAATAGGAAGTCAAGCTCACCATTGTAGTAATCCCAGAAGGCTCAGAGCACGGAGCCGCTGTGTCAAGCGTGAGAAGACCAGAAATGAATAAAAAATTCGAGGTCACCGAGGCGTGAAAAGTAAAAACTAAATACTTTATTCACTTCAATCAGAAGCAGAGGATGAAACATCTGCACAATACAATAAAAACACTATCTACGCGTTTCAGGTCTGATGTTCCCTGTCACCTGAAACGCGTAGATAGTGTCTATTGTATTGTGCTGATGTTTCATCCTCTGCTTATGATTGAAGTGAATAAAAGTATGTATTTTTTACTTTTCACGCCTCGGTGAGCTTGAATTTTTTTCTTCATTTCTATACTTCGTACTTGCCCAAAAAAATGGCTGGGCAATAAGCTACGTGGCTGGAATATAGTACGTGAATATGCATGTTGTAAAAACTAGGTGTGTGCATAGGTACTATACTTACTCTCTGCTGTCAAGGACCGGTCGCAAGAACTGCAAAATACGGTTGTATTTGTAGACAGAGGTCCTTGACGCTGCAGCACCACTACGGATCTGTCCCTCCTTTTTCAGGCCCCTCTTGAAACGGTCCTTCATGGAGCGCCATGTGGTCTTCAATTGTTTAACTGTGTATAAATTTAATAAAAAAATATAAGTTTTAGAGAAAATATTGAAAACGATTACGCAACCGTGTGCAATCCCAATAGAAGACATCACAGACGGCTGTGTAATCCTGGCATGATGGGTCACAGCAGCATTTTGGAAATACTTACGAAATTTAGCTTGGCCCGTGGGGGAAGCGCTGTCGAAGCCATCCCACAGCGATTGTGCCACCTCTATCCACAAACGGCGCAAGATGCCCTGGTCCGCGTGCCGGGGGTCACGGCTGTCCCACAACGGGCCCCGTTCCTCTATGGATGCCACCATCATGTCAATATTCAGTGGGTCATCATGGGCCCGTTGTGAAACCTAGAATAAATGTAAAATATTAATGTTTGCAATATAAAAAAATGTTGTCCCTACCTCCTCCACCGCCACCTACCACCTCCACCACCCCCCCTCCCACCACCCCCATACCCGCAAAAACAAAAAAATTAAAGAAAAAAAAGGAATAGGTTTGACATAAAAACTTACTCGCCATCCTGCAACCACAGCTTGGTCCCGTGGTCTCTGCTCCTGCTCCCTCTGTTCCTCCTGGCTCTCCTCCTCACTTGAAGAAGCCTGCAAAATAGTTTACAAAAAGGTGAGTGACCCATCTACAAATGACAGCGAATAGTAAGCAATAGTAGATCATGTACTCACCGGACTGCTCAGCGGTGGGGTTTGGCTTGAGTCACTGGCCATGACTAATGCAAATCTGAAATAAAGAACAAAATAACATTTTTCCTATGCACCTATGCACAATACAGCGGAACATAGTAAAATATAAAAAAAAACAAAAAAAAAACATTTACATTTCAACCACAAAGAACATTGCACTCCAACTGAACTAACGCTGAGCAAACAACACTGCCACATTGATTAAAAGAAACAATGGCAGAGACAACCCAATGCCAGAGTAAACAAAAGCCTAAAGATAACAACACAAATATACAACAGACCCTATGTCGTAATCCCAAAAGAGAGTTTTGTTTAAAAAAAATGTACAGTATGCACGGAGCAACACAAAAAACACAATAGATTTTTGAAAGGAAAAAATTAACAACCCCCAAAAATTAAGGGCAGAAACGGCAATAACACACCATACTTTACAATAAATCCGACAGGGCCGGAGACAATAAAAGGCCATACAACGCCATACATCACACCAGAAACATACAACAATGTCTTTACACAACCACAGTGCAGAACATAATACACAACTTGCAATACAAATTATTACATTTAATAAAAGGGCGCAGAATCATTCTATACTACCATACTTTACAATAAAACCGACAGGGCCGGAGACAATAAAAGGCCATACAACGCCATACATCACAGCCAGAAACATACAACAATGTCTTTACACAACCACAGTGCAGAACATAATACACAACTTGCAATAAAAATTATTACATTTAATAAAAGGGCGCAGAATCATTCTATACTACCATACTTTACAATAAAACCAACATGGCCGGAGACAATAAAATTCATATAACGCAAAAATAAAACATCACAACTGAATACAAAAAAACACCCCCAAACCAATAAACGGAAAAGAAAAATCTATCCTGGAAAGAACAATAATCAAGGCCGCAGACAATGAAACGCCATCCTATACAACGCCATACATCACAACCAGACTAAAAATACAACAATATCTTTAAACAACCACAGTGCAGAATATAATACACAACTTGCAAAAACAATTAAAAAAAAAAAAAAATAGAAAATGCACAGAATCATTCTATACTTACATCTCTGGATAGCGGAGGAAGAAAAAAAGACAGTCTGGTCTGATGTGTAGCCTGATGTGTAGCCTGCAGCAGAAGTGACAAACAATCCAACATTTTCTTTATATATGGGGGATGTTTTTATCACTGTTTTCACTGTCTAGACACTTTTTTGCTTAATGTTATTTAACGACGCAAGTGCGTTGTCAATTGGTTTCAATGGAAAATTGTAACGCAATGACGACGCACGAGCGACGCAAGTGCGACGCGTGCGTTTTTAAGACGCTACAAAAATGCAACATGTAGCGTCTCCGACACCACCCAGGTGCGGTGAAACGACGCATGCGTCGTGCGTTTTTCCAAAAACGCACGACAACGCAACGCATGCGTCCCCAATGATAAAGATAGGGGTGCATGACGCATGCGTTGTCGTGCGTCGGCGACGCTGCGTCGCATGACGCTAATGTGAACGTAGCCTTAGAGTAGATTACACAGGGTACAGGGTGATGGCCTATACTCACCTGCTCCCCTTCCTTTACAATGACCTTTGACAGTGAGCACATCCTAAAAAATACTTTAATAAAGGCAGTGGGTCAGAAACAGGATTTCGCTGTTTATGTATATGAGGCTGCTGATAACTACAGAAAGCGTGATTCTGGTATTCGTTTGTGTGGAAATTCCAAGATTTCTGATTTTTTTTGTAAGAATTTAGCTTTTGTTTGCGTCTTTTATTGTGCATCTGTGCTGTGCTAACAAGGTTTTTTTCAGGAGCTTCTCCCAAGGGAAACCTCAGACATCTACATTATCAAATGCCAATGGCGTGCATTAAATACTATCCTCCATTTTTAAGAAAAGTAGCATGTGGTATTACCGTATTTTGCCGCTGCATGGAATTTTGCCATAAGTTGGAACTCTGAATGCAATGGCCAGACACTTGGCGTCCGTTTTGTTGGAAACTTTTCCAGTGCATATAATAAACATATACAGTAATCAAGACTTTGGCCCCTTTTTGGAAATCTGTCATAACAGAAAATCCGCATACGGCACCGTAAAAAGTTACAACATTTTTCATGCTGGTTTCAATCTGCTTTGCCCAACTGGGGAAGACCGAATAGGGCATGATGACGCCCGCTCGTCTAATTCATGACTATCTGTGTGCTATACGTCATAAATCTTACTGGCCCCTGACTAGAGTAAGATTTTTAGCGAGTCGCATGGAGGCACCTGTTAATGATTCAAGTGTTTCTGAAACCAACGCGCGCTGGCTGAGGTGTCAAAAAAAGCCTAAAAACATACCTCTACAACTTTGTAAAAAATCCACAGTCTCTTTCCAGCAGTTCTGTTTTTTTAGGTGGTGTTATCTTAAGGCTTCGCAGCCACATGAAGTTGTGTGCAAACGACTGCACCAAATGGCTTCAGTTGGTCTCATTTTGAGAAAAAGAGCCACCTTTCTACTATTGCAATATTTTCATTATTATTCTAATGCCCACCTGATGTGCCCAGTGGGTATTATACAGTTTTGTGAGAAAAGATTCTGAATAACCTGTGTTTCGATCATTTAACCTCTTTTTTTTATTTTTATTATTCTTTCCTGTGGGTGGGTAGACTGTCAGTCACTGATCAGACCGCAAAATGGACTGAAAATCCTAGAAAGAGCAGTGGATTAAGTGACTAAAACATGAGTTATAGTAAATCTTTTCTCACAAAACTATGTATCCCCCTTCTCTATGACATGGCGCCTGTAGAGTGGACAGCATTTCATGATGACTGGTTCTCTTTTATATCTCTTAACTAATTTGAATACTTGATGATGATCCAGAAACCCCATCCTTAATAAAAGAATATGAGAAAACCTACAAAAAATACCAGGGACTTCTTGTCAAGCAGGAACAGCTTCTAAGGGGTAGGTAGAGCTGCACTTTAGCTGTTCAACCTTCATCAGCATTATGTTGATATATTCCCTTTTAGCCTGCTGGTGAATAATATATTTTACCTCTCTTAGTGTATTTGTAACAGACGTTTTCATTAACTTTTACTTTGAAGTGCAGCGGTTGATGGAGGTGGTGACAAAAAGAAGGCCAGTGGTGCAATGTTTGGAGGATGGATCCTTGGAGAGTTTGGGGAAGCTATATCCGACTTTGCTGTTGATACGCAAGCTATGGAGTAGATTGAGGCACATACGTGGGATCACGGACTTGACTAGATACTCGCCGCTATGGCATAATAACAATCTGAAAGAATTTGAGGCATTGGGGGTACTGATAGAGTGGTTGGGCAAAGGGATTCAGTATGTGTATCAAATAATTGAACAAGGTGAACTGAAATCATTTTCCCAATTGCAGGCGGAATTTGGTCTTGGGTCTGCAGGGGAGTATCAATATTTGCGGATGAGGCATGCTTTTGGAGCTCAGAGTAGGAACGGAGGTATTAGGATTCAAAGGGATATAGTACTGGAGTATGTGTGTAATGATGGGACGACTGGAGGAGTCATATCCACTCTGTACAGGGATCTGTTGCACACTTTTCTATTGGGGTTTCCAATAATGGCAAGAGCTAAATGGGAAAGGGATTTGGGCCCAATAGATAACGAGACTTGGGAGTCGGTGTTGGAATGGATCCCAAGACTGTCGCTGAGTGAACCGTATAGACTGTCACAGCTCTATGTGATACACAGGGTTTATAGGTCTCCGATGGTGCTATATAAGGCAGGATTGCGTAATGACTCTGAATGTCCGAGGTGTAAGTCTACGGATGCAGACATTTTCCATATGATGTGGACATGTCCGAGGTTGGCTGCCTTCTGGGTGGTAGTTTTGAGTCGTATGGAAGGTGCGTATGGATGCACGGTGCCAAGGGATCCAGTTGTCTGTTTGTTGGGATGCGTGGATGAGATTGCAGTGGATAAACACCTAAAGATAGCTATAGCCAGATTGTTGTATATGGCTAGGAAGGTGATAGCTAGAAACTGGATTAGGGAAGAGCCGCCGTCAAGAGGAGAGTTCCTCCAGTATGTGAAACAGGGCCTGACACTGGAAAAAGGGATTTATAAGAAGAAAGGGAAAACTGAAACGTTCAATAAAATGTGGTCTCCATGGATTGCTATGGGATAGTAATGTGAAGTGTGGCTTATACGAATGGTTGAGGGATTAGATACTCTATTGTTTTAATGATGGTAGTAATTAACAAGATGAGCTGCTTTGTGGGGTGGGGGTGGGGGGCTTTGGGATCGAAGGGGGCTGTTTGAAGGGGGACGGGGGGGGGGAAATACTCTATATTGAAAATGTAAATGTAACATGTTAATTGCCTTGTTATTCTTAATAAAAATTTATTTGAATAAAAAAACTTTTACTTTGAAGTGGGCGAGTATAGATGGAATATACAGTCTACATGAAATGTGTCTGAAGGAAAGCGTTGCTGCATAGCACAACCAATCCAATTCAGTTTAGCTCAGCAGAGTACCGTAGTTGCCATCACATGAGTGACCAATTAGCTCCAATATTAATAGGCTGGACAAATATTCCTCACCTGCCATTTTGTAAAGATAGATTCAGTTAGTTTTTTTTTTTTTTTTTTTATTTTAAAAGTAGTCTCATAGTGTTGGATATATTTAACCCCTTAATGACCGCCAATACGTCTTTTAACTGACCTGAGATATAAGAGAATAGCCTCCCCATACAGATGACAATCCAGCATTTGTTGGTTGTACACTATAGCTGACAACTTGCTGCATCAGCCATGATCAGTATTTGCACCTTCTAAATCTGTTTAACCCCTTAGATGCTGCTGTCAATAGTGACTACATCATTATAAATGGTTAACAGAGTGTGGGGGCTTCTTCTTTATCCCAATTGGTGCCCTCAGATCATGATTTTGTTGTCCTGATGTTTGCGATGGCAATTCATGACCAAATAGCGGCCTTAGAGTCTGACGGCTATAGTAATCTGTTTAGAAGTTAGCAACATTTAGGTGGTAAAAATACACATTTTCATTTCTGTCATGCCACTTTGCATTAATTCCTGTAAAGCACCTGAAGGGTTAATAAACTACCTGACAGCAGTTTTCAATATGTTTAGGGGTGCTGTTTTTAAAATGGTATCACGTTTGGGGGTTTCCCAATATATGGGAGCCCTAAAGTCACTTCAAACATGGATAAGTCCCTAAAAAAATAAATGTGGTAAATTTCTTTGAAAAAATGAAAAATTGCTGCTACATTTTTAAACCTCCTAAAATGCTAACAAAATAAAATAACATTTTACAAATGGTGCTGATGTAAAGCAGACATGTGGGAAATGTTATTTATTAATGGTTTGCTGTTGTATGACTATCTGGATTAAAGGGATAATCATTCAAATTTAGAAAATTGCTAATTTTTTAACATTTTTCTCAAATTTTTTATATTTTTTATAAATAAACACAAAAACTGTTGAACTAAATTTACCATTATCATAAAGTATAATGTGTCACGAAAAAACAATCTCAAAATCACTGGGATTTGTTGAAGTGTTGCAGAGTTATTACCACATAAAGTGACACTGGTCAGATTTCAAAAATTTGGCTCGGTCACTAAGGGGTTAATCCCTTTACCCCCAAGGGTGGTTTGCACGTTATGGACCGGGCCAATTTTTACAATTCTGACCACTGTCCCTTTATGAGGTTATGACTCTGGAACGCTTCAACGGATCCCGGTGATTCTGACATTTTCTCGTGACATATTGTACTTCATGATAGTGGTAAAATTTCTTTGATACTACCTGCGTTTATTTGTGAAAAAAACGTAAATTTGGCGAAAATTTTGAAAATTTGGCAATTTTCCAACTTTGAATTTTTATGCAATTAAATCACAGAGATATGTCACACAAAATACTTAATAAGTAACATTTCCCACATGTCTACTTTACATCAGCACAATTTTGGAACCAAATTTTTTTTGTTAGGGAGTTATAAGGGTTAAAAGTTGACCAGCAATTTCTCATTTTTACAACACCATTTTATCTTGGGGACCACATCTCATTTGAAGTCATTTTGAAGGGTCTATATGATAGAAAATACCCAAGTGTGACACCATTCTAAAAACTGCACCTCTCAAGGTTCTCAAAACCACATTCAAGAAGTTTATTAACCCTTCAGGTGTTTCACAGGAATTTTTGGAATGTTTAAATAAAAATTAACATTTAACTTTTTTTCACAGAAGTTTATAATGCAGAACCATAAAAAATCATTTTTTTTTCACAAAAATTATCTTTTCGCCCCCAATTTTTTATTTTCCCAATGGTAAGACAAGAAATTAGAACCAAAAAGTTGTTGTACAATTTGTCCTGAATACGCTGATACCCCTTATGTGGGGGTAAACCACTGTTTGGGCGCATGGGAGAGCTCGGAAGGGAAGGAGCGCATTTTGACTTTTCAATGCAAAATTGACAGGAATTGAGATAGGACGCCATGTTGCGTTTGGAGAGCCACTGATGTGCCTAAACATTGAAACCCCCCACAAATGACACCATTTTGGAAAGTAGACCCCTAAGGAACTTATCTAGATGTGTGGTGAGCACTTTGACCCACCAAGAGCTTCACAGAAGTTTATAATACAGAGCCGTAAAAATAATACAAAAATTTTTTCCCACAAAAATTATTTTTTAGCCCCCAGTTTTGTATTTTCCCGAGGGTAACAGGAGAAATTGGACCCCAAAAGTTGTTGTGCAATTTGTCCTGAGTGCGCTGATACCCTATATGTGGGGGGGAACCACCGTTTGGGCGCATGGGAGAGCTCGGAAGGGAAGGAGCGCCATTTGGAATACAGACTTAGATAGAATGGTCTGCAGGTGTCACATTGCGTTTGCAGAGCCCCTAATGTACCTAAACAGTAGAAACCCCCCACAAGTGATCCCATATTGGAAACTAGACCCCCCAAGGAACTTATCTAGATGTGTTGTGAGAACTTTGAGCCCCCAAGTGTTTCACTACAGTTTATAACGCAGAGCCGTGAAAATAAAAAATCTTTTTTTTTTCCCACAAAAATTATTTTTTAGCCCCCAAAATTATTTAGCCCCCAGTTTTGTATTTTCGCAAGGGTAACAGGAGAAATTGGACCCCTAAAGTTGTTGTCCAATTTGCCTTGAGTACGCTGATACCCCATATGTTGGGGTAAACTCCTGTTTGGATACACGGGAGAGCTCGGAAGGGAAGGAGCACTGTTTTACTTTTTCAACGCAGAATTGGCTGGAATTGAGATCGGACGCCATGTCGCGTTTGGAGAGCCCCTGATGTGCCTAAACAGTGGAAACCCCCCAATTATAACTGACACCCTAATCCAAACACACCCCTAACCCTAATTCCAACGGTAACCCTAACCACACCTCTAACCCAGACACACCCCTAACCCTAATCCCAACCCTATTCCCAACCGTAAATGTAATCCAAACCCTAACTCTAACTTTAGCCCCAACCCTAACTGTAGCCTTAACCCTAACTGTAGCCTTAACCCTAGCCCTAACCCTAGCCCTAACCCTAGCCCTAATGGGAAAATGGAAATAAATACATTTTTTTAATTTTTCCCTAACTAAGGGGGTGATAAAGGGGGGTTTGATTTACTTTTATAGCGATTTTTTTTAGCGGATTTTTATGATTAGCAGCCGTCACACACTGAAAGACGCTTTTTATTGCAAAAAATATTTTTTGCATTACCACATTTTGAGAGCTATAATTTTTCCATATTTTGGTCCACAGAGTCATGTGAGGTCTTGTTTTTTGCGGAACAAGTTGACGTTTTTATTGGTAACATTTTCGGGCACGTGACATTTTTTGATCGCTTTTTATTCCGATTTTTGTGAGGAAGAATGACCAAAAACCAGCTATTCATGAATTTCTTTTGGGAGAGGCGTTTATACCGTTCCGCATTTGGTAAAATTGATAAAGCAGTTTTATTCTTCGGGTCAGTACGATTACAGCGACACCTCATTTTTTAATGTTTTGGCGCTTTTATACGATAAAAACTATTTTGCAGAAAAAATTATTTTTGCATCGCTTTATTCTCAGGACTATAACTTTATTTTTTTGCTGATGATGCTGTATGGCGGCTCGTTTTTTGCGGGACAAGATGACGTTTTCAGCGGTACCATGGTTATTTGTATCTGTCGTTTTGTTCGCATGTTATTCCACTTTTTGTTCGGCGGTATGATAATAAAGCGTTGTTTTTTGACTCGTTTTTTTTTTTTTTTCTTACGGTGTTTACTGAAGGGGTTAACTAGCGGGCCAGTTTTATAGGTCGGGTCGTTACGGACGCGGCGATACTAAACATGTGTACTTTTATTGTTTTTTTTTATTTAGATGAAGAAATGTATTTATGGGAATAATATTTTTTTTTTTTATTATTTAGGAATATTTTTTTTAATTTTTTTTTTACACATTAGGGAAAATTTTTTTTTAACTTTTTTATTTTGTCCCAGGGGGGGGACATCACAGATCGATGATCTGACAGTTTGCACAGCACTCACCGATCTGCCTTAGAGCACTGCAGGCTTCACAGTGCCTTCTCTGAGCAGGCTCTGTGAAGCCACCTCCCTCCCTGCAGGACCCGGATCCGTGGCCATCTTGGATCCGGGCCTGGAGCAGGCAGGGAGGGAGGTAAGAGACCCTCGCAGCAACGCGATCACATTGCGTAGCTGCGAGGGGCTCGGGGAAGCCCGCAGGGAGCCCCCTCCCTGCGCGTTGCTTCCCTGTACTGCCGGCACATCGCGATCATCTTTGATCGCGGTGTGCCGGGGGTTAATGTGTTGGGGGCGGTCCGTGACCGCTCCTGGCACATAGTGCTGGATGTCAGCTGCGATAGGCAGCTGACACCCTGCCGCGATCGGCGGCGCTCCCCCCGTGAGCGCTGCCGATCGCATATGACGTACTATCCCGTCGGTGGTCATAGGGGCCCACCCCACCTCGACGGGATAGTACGTCTAATGTCAGAAAGGGGTTAAAGGGAAATACAAATATGCATTATTTTACTTGTTTCCCTTATTTTCCACGCCATCAAACTTATGAAAGGATGAAACAATTAAATGATTCTAGTTCTGTCATCGATTTGCTTTAAAGCTCAATCTTTCCCCCAAAAAACAAACAAATTGGCCAAAGTATTTTCTTGGTGCATTCAGAAAGGGCATTCAGATCGGGAACCTTCAAAAGAGGTGTTGATTTTAATGAGGCAAAGTGAATCCAAAATCTTCAAATTTTGATTTTATTTGATTTTTTTTTTCTGGTGGTTTCTGTCTTTTAAAGGGAACCTGTCACCCCCCTCCGGCGTTGTAACTAAAAGAGCCACCTTGTGCAGCACAAATGCTGCATTCTGACAAGGTGGCTCTTTTAGTTATGATGCCTGCACACGCTGAAATAAATGTTTATAAAATGTGGCTCCTCATACCCTGAAATGTTCCCGGAGGCGGGACTTTCCTTCCTAATGAGACGCAGCACAGCCGTCACTCCGGACCTGTGCGCGCCGGGCGCCGCCTCCTCTTCCGGCATTATCGTCCCCGGCGCCTGTGCATTTAGGTTTTTTTTTCCGGGCGTACGCAGTTGCGCTGCCCTTCGTACTTACAGCGCAGGTGCCGGGGACGATAATGCTGGAAGAGGAGGCGGCGCCCGGCGTGAACAGGTTCGGAGTGATGGCTGTGCTGTGTCTCATTAGGAGGGAAAGACCTGCCTCCGGGAACATTTCAGGGTATGAGGGGGCACATTTTATAAACGTTTATTTCAGCATGAGCAGGCATCATAACTAAAAGAGCCACCTTGCCAGAATGTAGCATTTGTGCTGCACAAGGTGGCTCTTTTAGTTACAAACGCCTGAGGGGGGGGTGACAGGTTCCCTTTAAGATGGACACAAAAGTGTAGCAGACTACACTGTTGTTTATCGCTTAAAAGAGAAGGACTACCAGAAAAATGTTTAATCGGAGTCTAGAGTTGCGGAGTTTACATTTTTTCTCAAAGACTCTGCCAGGATTTTGTCTGAAGCCCTTTTTCCGAGATGGCAAAGGAGGCCTAAAAGTGATGTCCTTGCAGCCTTATTTTTAGCATATGGCCTTCTAAAAGACAAAATTGTGCTCTTAAAAAAACATGATTTTAATAGACCATGATTTTAAAAGGATTAAATCTGTTTAGGCAGATTGCATGCTGTCATAATTATTAAAAACATTAGATTTTATAGGGCTATCTTGAGTACTTTTCAGTCTTTCTTTGGTGATTGTTTTCCTGCATCCCACCACCCCTAAATGTAATCTTTTTGTGTAGATTATGAGCAATGCTCAGTTTGATAACCGAATCTAAGTAGTTTATTTATTTTTTAGTTACTCTCTACCTGTTGCTTAACCTTGCTGAAGATACTCGCACCGAACTGAAGATGAGAAATAAGAATATTGTCCATATGCTGGTAAAAGCACTAGACAGAGATAATTTTGAACTACTTATTCTTGTTGTGTCTTTTCTTAAGAAGCTCAGTATCTTCCTTGAAAACAAGAATGACATGGTAAGTCAAACACAGCCCCAAAAAATGTGTTTTTGCAATTGACTCAATTCAATATGATTCCCCTTAATGCTTCTTGTATAATAGCCTATTGTTTTACGTGGCATTACAGAATTAGCTGTCCTGTATACCTGTATATGCTTGAGGAATAACATTATTTCTGCCCAATATTTGACATGTATTCTGCATTTTCACTAGTTTCGCGTCTGCAGACCCAATCCCTATTTTTCAGTTATCTCTGAGCTGATGGGTGAAGAGTAGCTATTATGTAGTCTCCCATACTGCAGATTTTTGACAACTTCTTTAAGGCCAAGTTCTCAATGTGCATACAGTGCCTACAAGTAGTATTCAACCCCCTGCAGATTTAGCAGGTTTACACATTTGGAATTAACTTGGCATTGTGACATTTGGACTGTAGATCAGCTTGGAAGTGTGAAATGCACTGCAGCAAAAAAGAATGTTGTTTTTTTGTTTTGTTTTTTAAATTGTGAAAAGTTTTTTCAGAGGGTCATTTATTATTCAACCCCTCAACCCACCAGAATTCTGCTTGGTTCCCCTAAGGTATTAAGAAGTAGTTCAGGCACAAAGAACAATGAGCTTCACATGTTTGGATTAATTATCTCGTTTTCCAGCCTTTTCCGACTATTTAAGACCCTCCCCAAACTTGTGAACAGCACTCATACATGGTCATCATGGGAAAGACAAAGGAGCATTCCAAGGCCATCAGAGACAAGATCGTGGAGGATCACAAGGCTGGCAAGGGGTACAAAACCCTTTCCAAGGAGTTGGGCCTACCTGTCTCCACTGTTGGGAGCATCATCCGGAAGTGATGATATGCTAAAGGTACCCCTAATAGGCTAGACAGATGACACACCTATACATAGGGAATCCTACACCCCAACACAGTGAATATAAAAACAACAATGAGCACATGCAGTGGGCAAATGACGAGCAGAATCAACTTGGTACTCTATATTTTGCATGCTCGTCATTTGCCCACTGCATGTGCTCATTGTTGTTTTTATATTCACTGTGTTGGGGTGTAGGATTCCCTATGTATAGGTGTGTCATCTGTCTAGCCTATTAGGGGTACCTTTAGCATATCATCATTGTGTGGGTAGAGGGACCCATTGGTAATATTAGGGCTATCCAGGGATCCTAGGGTAAGCCGTCGTGGAGCGGGGGCGCCATAACGTTCCCCCTAGGGCGCCAACCCCCGCTGTTAGGCAGTTATCAGTATAGATACGTTCTAGGGACTTCCTTTCCCCATACACTAGTTTTGTAGGTTGGTGGCCTTTTTAATATTTATATACTTAATAAAGTTTCTTGGGGTTTTAAATGATTTAGTCTCAAGCATCCCCTACAGAAGTGATAAAACGTTAGGAACACTGCATACGACCCCAAGAATACCATCCCTACAGTCAAGCATGGTGGTGGCAGCATCATGCTGTGGGGCTGTTTCTCAGCCAAGGGGCCTGGCCATCTGGTCCGCATCCATGGGAAGATGGATAGCACGGCCTACCTGGAGATTTTGGCCAAGAACCTCCGCTCCTCCATCAAGGATCTTAAGATGGGTCATCATTTCATCTTCCAACAAGACAACGACCCAAAGCACACAGCCAAGAAAACCAAGGCCTGGTTCCAGAGGCAAAAAATCAAGGCATTGCAGTGGCCTAGTCAGTCTCCTGACCTTAACCCAATTGAAAACTTGTGGAAAGAGCTCAAGATTAAAGTCCACATGAGACACCCAAAGAACCTAGATAACTTGGAGAAGATCTGCATGGAGGACTGGGCCAAGATAACTCCAGAGACCTGTGCCGGCCTGATCAGGTCTTATAAAAGACGATTATTAGCTGTAATTGCAAACAAAGGGTATTCCACAAAATATTAAACCTAGGGGTTGAATAATAATTGACCCACACTTTTATGTTTAAAATTTATAAAAATTTAACTGAGCAACAAAACTTTTTGATTTGTAAGATTTATGCATCTGTTAATAAATCCTGCTCTTGTTTGAAGTTTGAAGGCTCTAACTTATTTGCATCTTATTAAACCTGCTAAATCTGCAGGGGGTTGAATACTACTTGTAGGCACTGTATGTCCTCCACCTCAGAGTTGAAATTTTAATTGTAGGTTTTCCACATAAAAATCCGCATAACCGTTTATTGTATTTTTTCAGTAAAATCACTTGTCATCGACACATGACTTTATAAAATAAAGTTTTATCATGGCGAGAAATTCAACAAATAGGAATTTTCCAACTGAAAGTACTGTATTTTTTGGAATATAAAATCCATTTTTAGCAAGAAAAAAGCTTGCTAAAAAGTGTGCATGTCTTAAAAGTCAGGAGGCAACTTAGTGTGAATGAGGAAAATACTGGCATCCTCCTTAACTATCACTGAGCGAACGTCTCTCTCTTCTGCCCCACACTGATCTACGTGATCATTGTATGGTAGGGGAGAAAACTACCGGGGCGTTCACAGAGGTTGCATATCCTGAGTAGCTGAAGGAACTTCCATCCATCTAACTCTAGGACCTTTCAGGTCATGCGATCAATCACTTGATCTGAAATTATCTGAAAAACAGAGTAGTGTGTGTGAGTGCGTGTTTTAGCTGTGCATATGTGAACAAATGTGCATACATAGCAGAGATGTGTATATGAAAATAATCATATGTAGCAGAGCTATGGGAGGTGGAGCTGCATATTCATCACTGTAATGGGCGGCACCACGTGACCGCTCATACAGGAGAAGCTGCGGCGAGGAGAGGAAGCAGCAGGGAGCTGGGTAAGTATTTTATTAACAGCAGGGGGGCGCACAGTGGGTGGGACGGGGTTGGGTACAGGGATATTTTTTTTAAACACCAAAAAAAAAAAAAAGATTTTTCATATCTTCTCTCCAGCGAACGCTGCTGGAGAGAAGAAATGAATGGCGGCTTCAGCACCACGCTGGGGGGACAGCGCTTACTGTAGCGCTGTCTTCTGCACGGCACATGGACTGCACACGGACAGTATCCGTGTGCGGTACGTGTTTTACACGGACCCATTGACTTTAACGGGTCCATGTAATACGTGCGCTCCCACGAACTCTGACATGGCTCCGTGTTTTTCAAACGGACACACGGTCCGTGAAAACACGCTGACATGTGCAGAGACACATTGATTTTAATGTGTCTACGTGAGTCAGTGTCTCCGGTACGTGAGGAAACTGTCACCTCATGTTGTACCGGAGCCACTGACGTGTGAAACCGGCCTAAATGTTATGTAGCAGAGCAGTGTGTGTGTATGGAAATGTGCATATGTAGCAGAGCTGTGTATATGGAAATTTACATGCCATGGGGAAAATAAGTACCTGATGCACTGCCGATTTTGCAAGTTTTTCCACCTACAAACAATGGAGAGGTCTGTAATATTTATCGTAGGTACACTTCAACTGTGAATGACAGAATCTAAAAATAAATACCAGAAAATCACATTGTATGATTTTTAAATAAATTGCATTTTATTGCATGACATAAGTGTTTGATCACCTACCAATCAACAAGAATTATGGCTCTCACATATCTTAGTTTTTCTTTAAGAAGCCCTGCACTTCGCACTCACTACCTGTTGTTACCGTTGGCCCTGCTGCCTGCTCTCCCGCTGCTGTTGGTGCTTCCTCCAGCTCTGCTCCTGGGTCCTGGCACACTATCCCTGCCGCGCTCCTTCCCGGCTTCCTGTCACACGCTCTGTAGTGGAGTTCCTGTGCCCTGGAATACTTGGAGGGCGGCCGTGCGCATCTTCCTTTTTTTTTGCTTCCAGACGCCCTCACTCGGATGTCCTCTGTAGCCTATCCGGGTAGGGTGTGGGATACTTTAAGCTGCTTCCTCTTAGTGGAGGTACCTGATTATCATATAGGTCCTCCGCCTAGTGACTCTGGCCGGCTCCTGTTTTCCTGTGTGCTTGCTCTGCTGTCTGCTCATACCACTGTGCTCTATTCTGCCGTCATAAACCTTGCCCCGCTAATCCTATCTCTCTCCACAGTAATCCCCGCTGCAGCTCGTCTGGAGTTCTGTCTCTATTGTCCTCCCTCAGTGTCTACCCTGAGCTCCGTCCGTCTTCTCTGGATCTGCTTCCCTGGCTCCTGTACACTTGTGTCTACCGTCCTCCTGCGGCCCCTCTCTGTCTCGCTTCCCGTTCACTATCTGAGCCACCCCTCTTGGTATCGGTTACTGTGGTCTAAGAGACATCTGGGCTTGCCCCTAACGATTCCTGTATAGGGGTTGGTCTTTGTTTGGTCAGCTCGCCCAGGGGTAGGTCGGTTTCACAGTCTAGAGGATCCTCTCAAGTATTTCGCCTCCCTGAGGCGTCACAGAATAAAGAGGCCATGGATCCCACTGGTACCGCGTTCTCCACTCAGAAGGATCTGGCTCATTTGCGCAATAATCAACAGCGCATCATGACCTTTATGCAAACTATGGAGTCTCGTCTGACCTCATTACAGGCCTCTGACCTGGTTAATTGGGTTGGGTCAGGAGGAGCTTACTCAATAGCAAGACACAGGCTCGCATGCTGAATTATATGGCCTCGGTAGACGACCGCTTGTATACCCTGCAATCCGCAGCCACGGCTCCTGTTCAGGTAACATCCCATGACCCTGGCTCTGTTCCCTTGCCTCATCTGGGCAAGCCTCCCAGGTATGGTGGGGATCTCAAACTTTGCAGGGGGTTCTTGAATCAGTGCCGCCTCCACTTTGAGCTCCTTCCCCTGCAATATCCCACCAAGCGGGCTAAAGTGGCTTTTATAGTATCCCACTTTAAGGGAGAGGCCATTGCTCGGTTAAATCCCCTGTGGGAACATGACGATCCCATAGTCTCCCAATTGGTGATCTTCTTAGAGACCTTTTGCAGGATCATCGATAAGACTGGATGGTTGGCCTCCACACCAGATTCCCTCTTCAACCTTCATCAAGGCTCCCTTTCGTTTGGCCAATGTGCTATTTGCTTTCGCACCCTGGCCTCCGAGTTGGGATGGAATAATGAGGCACTAGTTATCACCTTCTGGCATGGTCTGTCTGGCCGGATTAAGGATGAGCTCGCAGGAAGTAATACCCCAACCTCCCTGGAATAATCTAATCTCTCTTGTTACGCACATAGATCTGCTTTCTTGGAACGATCCCGTGAGAAATGGGAAATGTATTTGTTCTATTCCTCTAGTTCGCAGGTCATCCAGTCCTCGACCTATAGTGTCCCCTTCCACGTCTGCACCCGAACCGATGCAGGTGGATCGGGTCAAGATGGCGAACAGCGCCAGAGAGAGAGAGACGCGCTCAAGGTCTTTTCTTTTATTGCGGTAGCGCCTCTCATTTACTGCGGGACTGTCCAGAGAGGCAGAAAACCTCCTCCACCTAGGACAGGTAAGAGAGGCCTCCCTAGGTGTTCCTGATTCCTATCTACCCCTGACCTTGTCTCTGTTAATAATTATTGATCGGAAACGCTACACTGAGGTGGCTTATGTGGATTCAGGCACGGCGGGCTATTTCAGTAGTCTTGAGGCTGTTAGGAGGCTTTGAATTCCTGTCCTAACCCTTGACAGACCATGTTTGATTGCATCGGTGCATGGTAACCTTTGCAAGAGACCATCACCATGGTGACCAAAGAAGTGGAATTATGGATTGACATTCTACATCGAGAAAGGATTGCCTTGTATGTACTGCCGAATCTTGCACATGCACTTTTACTTGGGTTGCCTTGACTCAGGGCCCATGAGCCTACTCTCGACTGGTGCTCGGGTGACGTGCTCCATTGGGGACCTTCCTGCTAGGAATGGCGTCTGCAGTCTGTTCATCCAGTCAACTCCCCACAGTCTACCTCCATTCCCGCTGGATTACATTCGACATATTGGGATTTTGCAGACGTCTTCAATAAAAAAGAGGCTTAGAATCTTCCCCCGCATTGTCCATATGATTGCCCGATTGAGCTTATTCCTGGCTCCACACCACCTAGGGGTAGGATCTACCCGTTGTCTCCTGCAGAGATCCAGGCCATGTCTGAGTATGTCCGAGAAAACTTGGTCAAAAGATTCATTCGGAAATCCACCTCCCCTGCTGGAGCTGGATTTTTCTTCGTCAAGAATAAAGACTGTTCTCTTCATCCTTGTATAGACTGCAGAGGTCTGAACTACATCACAGTCAAGAACAGGTACCCACAGCCACTAATCCCGGATCTCTTTGATCAGCTAAGTGGGGCTCGAATTTTCACTAAACTCTACTTTCGGGGCACCTACAATTTGATCCGTATTTGCTCCGGGAATGAGTGGAAGACCGCTTTTAGCACTCGGGACGGTCACTATGAATATCTGGTATTGCCATTTGGTCTCTGCAATGCTCCCGCAGTGTTCCAAGAATTTGTGAATGATATTTTCCAAGATCTCCTATACTCCTGTGTAGTGGTGTATCTGGATGACAATCTTGTCTTTTCTTCAGATCTACCGACCCACAGAAGGAGTGTTCGTCTGGTCTTAGAGCGGCTGGGAGATAATCATCTTTATGCCAAGCTCAAAAAGTGTAACTTTGAACAAACCTCTTTACCTTTTCTGGGTTATATAATCTGCGATTCAGGCTTGAAGATGGATACAGAAAACGTGTCTGCTATCCTCATCTGGCTACGACCCTTTGGGGTAAGAACCATCCGACAGTTTCTCGGATTTGCCAATTATTACAGGCAATTCATCCTTCATTTAACCCCTGTGTCCAAGCCTATCTTGTCCCTCGTCTGTAAAAGTGCCAGTGCAAGACATGGCCTCCGGAAGCAGAGAATGCCTTCTTACTCCTGAAACAATCCTTCTCCTCAGCCCCAGTGCTACATCGTCCGGAGGCTAATAAACCATTCATCCTTGAGGTGGACGCCTCTTCTACGGGTGTCAGAGAGCTGTACTCTCCCAGAGGACCTCTCTAGGCTGGTAGGTTCCTTGTGGCCTTTTTTTCCAAAGTGTTTTCTGCATCTGAACGCAACTATTCCATTGGAGATCCTGAGTTGCTGGCCATAACAATAGCCCTGGAGGAGTGGCGGTACCTTTTCAAGGTGCTGTACATCCATTTATAATCTTTACCAACCATAAGAATCTGGCATATCTCCGATCCGTGCAAAGACTCAATCCTCAACAGGTCAGATAGTCCCTGTTTTTCGCCCGTTTTGGTTTTGTACTGCGCTTCCGGTCGGGCAACAGGAATGTCAAGGCGGATACGCTGTCTAGGTCATTTCAGCCTGGAGACATAGAGGAGGAGGCGGCGCATATATTGGACCCCTCCAAAGTCATCACTGTGGCTCCTTTAGAGATGACCATTCCGCCGCCTGGTAAGACCTTTGTAGCGGAGGTCGACAGGAGGAGAGCTTTACTCTGGGGACATTCATCCAAGTTGGCCGGACACACCAGAGTAAAGAAGACTTTCCTTCTCATCTTTCGCTAGTACTGGTGGCCCTCTCTGCATTTGGATATCAAGGAATTTGTCACCTCTTGTCCTTCCTGTGCGAGGAACAAGGTTCCTAGACAATTGCCTCATGGAACTCTGCTTCCACTTCCAATTCCGTCAGCGCCTTGGCAGCATATTGCTAAGGACTTCATTACCGACCAACCAAGTTCTTCTTTTTGTACCGTTATTCTTGTGGTAGTGGATTGGTTCTCTAAAATGGCCCATTTTGTTACCTTGCTTGGTCTGCCCTGAGTTGGCGAAGATTTTTTTTGGACACATCTTCAAAGCCCATAGCATCCCTCAGCACATCGTATCCGACAGAGGGGTTCAATTTACCTCTCACTTTTGGAGGACTCTTTGTTGTTACGCTCACGCCCTGACTGGTGGACGTGAGCTCGGGGGGTTTGTGGCCCCACTGTGCCACAAACCAGATTACCCTGGAAGGGGCGTGACTATGACAGCTGCCTGGGTTTTCACTGGAGCCTCTGATGGTGAGGTCAGGCTTGTGCAGCAGGCAGCTGCCAGGTGCTACTCCAGGGTGGTGTCTGGCTGTGGCTGCTGATCCCACTTGGGAGACAGGAACACCAGGATTGGTGCGGGCATCAGGCAGGACTGGCAGAAGAGCACGGCTGAAACTCAGACGAGTAGGCTGGCATGGCAGAGAACACAGGGTTGGCAGAGACACGGCAGAGAACACAGGGCTGGCAGAGACAAGGCAGAGAACACAGGGCTGGCAGAGACACGGCAGGAATACTGGACTGATAGTACGGCAGGAACACTGGACTGGCAGGGATGGCAGGAACACTGGACTGGAAGGCACGGCAGGAAACACAGGACTGGTTGATGTGGTATATGAAGGAACAGGTAGGGACCTGTTCACACTGGAGGTGCAGGAAAGGAAACAAGCAGAAAGGAATGAGGTATGAAGAAACAGGTTAGGACCTGTTCACAAAGGAGATGTAGGTAAGAAGACAAGCCAGAAGGGAAGGAGAATGAAGGAACAGGTTGGGACCTGTTCACACAGGAAGAAAAGTGCAAGGCTGCAGATATGAGCGGAAGAGCAGCAAGAGATAGCGTAGCAAGAAATGCTAAGCAGAGCAGAACCGCAAGGAATGCGGAGAGGAGCTGCAGCAAGAGAGATCTCTGCAGAAGCTAGGCAGAGAGGAGCCACAAGGAATGTGGAGAGGATCTGCAGCAAGAGGTTTCTGCAGCAACGGGAGCGGAGCAGAGTAGAACGGAGCCATGAAGCATGCAGAGAGCAGAGACACAGAACATGGAGCTGGCATGAAACAGAAACCACATCATGACCTTGAGCAGTGGGTAAGACAGTGTGAGAGATGCGAGGCCATGCCGTGATGCCAGTAGAGTTGTTACAGTACCCCCCTTTACGGCCCCTCTTCTTCAAGCTCGCCAGGATGATTTGTAGAAGAAGGATAGGAGTACATAGTCAGAGCCATCACAACATTTCTCTGGTGGAAAGAGGTAGATGAGACATTAAAGATCTCAGGTTGCCCAGTCTTTTTGAGTCCAGTAAGATTAGCTTCCCACACAGAAAATGCAAGGGACAGGAAGTCTTTCACCTGGTAAACTGAATGCAGGGACTTGGAAGCTTGTGATTTGACCACAACATAATCTGATTCTTTGGACACTGAAGACACCTTAACTGGATTCAACTTAAGCCCATCATCACAAGAAAATTGGACTTTCTCCTTTAGAACGGTGGGAAGCAGAGATGAGAATACTTCTGTCTTGAGATCTTCACCCAATAGCCAGATGGAAACTGGAGGCATACATACAGGAAACATCTTCAGCCTGGAACCCTGAAAAAACTGGACCTCCTCTTCTAGATTAGAGGATGAGTAAGTCTCTGTCTTAGTATTATCAGCAAGTAGCCACTTGGAAGCAGAAGACATACATTTAGCAAGCCTCATCAGCCAGTTACTCTGACAAAACTGGACCATCTCTTCCTCCGGATTGGTGAAGAACAGAGATGCAAGAGCTTCAGCTTCAACTTCTTCATCCACCTGCCACATGGAATCTGAAGGCATCATTACAGGAAGCATCTTCCCAAAGTTCAGAGAAAGTTTTTAAGCAACAGGGATGTTCCTGGGAACTGGTCACTGGTATTGTCACTGGAGGTGTGCGGAGAGGACGCCACTGCTTCCTTTACTTCAGTGAGGTCCGCACACTGTGACTCAATAGTCAGCTGATTAGGTGGAGAAGATATCAACACTGTACATTGACCTTGCAGTTTAGGAACAAGAAACTTCTGGAGACTTGATAGTTCCAAACGCAGAACCACGCTGGGTCTTCGGGCCGGAACGGGTAGCAGAGTTTCCGGTTCAGAACGACCGACGGGCGGACTGGTCAACAAGTGGAAAACAAATTTCTCAGCATATAATGCTCTGATTTGGAGCTGTAGTTGTCCCTTCAACACTGGATTGTTCATAAGTAGGGCTCGGCCATTATCAGGCAACGCCCACACCGGGTTCTGGAGCTGTAGAATGGAGACCATACACCGACTCCGTCTGGTTTGCAGCTTGAACACATCTGCAGGACCGAAGCTCCCACAAGGCACCGGAACAGACACAGACTTTAGCGGAAGGGAGTTATTCTCACCAAGGGCAGTCTCTCCTACTGGCCCAAGGTTTTGGAGCTTTAGATTCCCTGGACAGAGGCTATCCAGGTGTTTCTCACAACAGCAGCGACATAGTAAGCCCTTTTTACGACTGGTCTTAGACTAGTGCTTTGCCAGTCCACTCTTGACAGTCTTATTGGGTTCTATTTGAGTAGCTGCTTGAACGGGTAGAGGAACTGGAGGGTCACAGACGGTCATGACTTGACGTGGAGGTTTCTTCACGGGTTTCGCCCGTCTGGAGCGCCTCTTGGATCAAGATGGGGAAGACTTCACAGGAGCAGCAGGACGAGGTATGTCAAAGACTCTACGGAAGGCCACCAGGAATGCCTCCGAGACTGTGATGATGGGATCCCCTGCTTCAAAGAGGGGGTTGATCCATTCCAAAGGATCTCCTGCTAGGTAGGACATTATGTATGCCACCTTGAACAGATCAGAGGGGAAATCAGAAGCATAATATTCAAAGTTCAGCATACACTGCTCCAGGAACACACGGCACAGTTTTGGATCCCCATAGTACCTTGGCGGATTCACAGGAGCTTGCTTTTCATAGGCCAGAAGTTTATTAAAAATAGCATCAGAGATAATGATTGGTGCATCTTGCTCCGAGAGCGAAAGGACTTGGGACTCAGCGGGAACCATGGCCTGTGCAAACTGTTTCGCTCACGCCCTGACTGGTGGACGTGAGCTCGGGGGGTTTGTGGCCCCACTGGGCCACAAACCAGACTACCCTGGAAGGGGCGTGACAATGACATCTGCCTGGGTTTTCACTGGAGCCTCTGATGGTGAGGTCAGACTTGTGCAGCAAGCAGCTGTCAGGTGCTACTCCAGGGTGGTGTCTGGCTGTGGCTGCTGATCCCACTTGGGAGACAGGAACACCAGGATTGGTGCGGGCATCAGGCAGGACTGGCAGAAGAGCACGGCTGAAACTCAGACGAGTAGGCTGGCATGGCAGAGAACACAGGGTTGGCAGAGACACGGCAGAGAACACAGGGCTGGCAGAGACAAGGCAGAGAACACAGGGCTGGCAGAGACACGGCAGGAACACTGGACATGCAGGGATGGCAGGAACACTGCACTGGAAGGCACGGCAGGAAACACAGGACTGGTTGATGTGGTATATGAAGGAACAGGTAGGGGCCTGTTCACACTGGAGGTGCAGGTACGGATATGTAGTTTGGAGGAACAGGTAGGGACCTGTTCACACTGGAGGTGCAGGAAAGGAAACAAGCAGAAAGGAATGAGGTATGAAGAAACAGGTTGGGACCTGTTCACACAGGAGATGTAGGTAAGAAAACAAGCCAGAAGGGAAGGAGAATGAAGGAATAGGTTGGGACCTGTTCACACAGGAAGAAAAGTGCAAGGCTGCAGATATGAGCCGAAGAGCAGCAAGAGATAGCGTAGCAAGAAAAGCTAAGCAGAGCAGAACCGCAAGGAATGCGGAGAGGAGCTGCAGCAAGAGAGATCTCTGCAGAAGCTAGGCAGAGCGGAGCCACAAGGAATGTGGAGAGGATCTGCAGCAAGAGATTTCTGCAGCAACGGGAGTGGAGCAGAGTAGAAGGGAGCAGAACCGCAGGAGTGCAGAGCAGCTGTAAAGCCACTAAGATACAGAGCAGGCAGAGCCGCAAGAGTGCGGAGTGTAAGCAGACTGAGAACACAAAGAAAGACACTGCAGGGAAGGAAGCCACAGACAAGGGGACCGAGATAAGACTAAGTTCAGACAAGGATAAGGAACAAGACAAGAAACAAGGACAAAGACACAGGGACCAGGATATTCTGCCTCCTGGAGGGCGGACAACAAGATCAAGGCAATAGCACAGAGAAAAGCCTCCAGACAGGGAGTAACATAGAGCAAGACCTGGCAAACTCAGAAGCTAAACACTAACTGAGCTAACACATTGCACAGGCCCAGACCACAGGGTGGAGCTGCATTATATACTGGACGCCTCTTGGTAATTGGTCAGGAACAGATTAGACAGATGCACCTGATTCCTATAAGAACCAGAGAGTTCAGGCGCTGCCCCCCTATACACACAGCCATGAAGCATGCAGAGAGCAGAGACACAGAACATGGAGCTGGCATGAAACAGAAACCACATCATGACCTGGAGCAGTGGGTAAGACAGTGTGAGAGATGCGAGGCCATGCCGTGATGCCAGCAGAGTTGTTACATTTGTAAACTCATGAAGGGGACTCAGGAGATTTCCTCGGCCTGCCACCCCCAGACCAATGGTCAAGTAGAGCAGACTAATCAGGTCTCAGCTTCCTATCTCTGACACTTTACCACTGCTGTTGTGAATTCTGTGGCAGAACTCCCTCCTGTGGTCACAAGTGGTACTTAGGCTGATTCTCTCTGGGAGCTTCCGTTTGTGGAGGAAAGTGGTACTGCGGCTTCTGAGTTTCCTCCCTCAGGTGATCTGGTGAGGTCGTTAGGTGCTTCTCTACTTAACTCCACCTAATGCTTTGATCCTGGCTTCCTGTCAATGTTCCAGTGTTGGACTTGTTTTTCCCTGGATCATTCCTGTGGCCTGCTGCTCTGCATAGCTAAGTTCTTATTTGCTATTTGTTTGCTATTTTTTCTGTCCAGCTTGTCTAATTGTTTTGCTGGAAGCTCTGGGACGCAAAGGGTGTACCTCCGTGCCGTTAGTTCGGTACGGAGGGTCTTTTTGCCCCCTTTGCGTGGTTTTCTTTAGGGTTTTGTGTAGACCGCAAAGTTATCTTTCCTATCCTCGCTCTGTTAAGAAAGTCGGGCCTCACTTTGCTGAATCTATTTCATCCCTACGTTTGTCTTTTCATCTTAACTCACAGTCATTATATGTGGGGGGCTGCCTTTTCCTTTGGGGTATTTCTCTGAGGCAAGTTAGGCTTATTTTCTATCTTTAGGCTAGTTAGTTTCTCACGCTGTGCCGAGTTGCATAGGCAGAGTTAGGCGCAATCCACGGCTGCCTCAAGTGTTTTTTGGAGAGGATTAGGGATTGCGGTCTGCAGAGTTCCCACGTCTCAGAGCTCGTTCTATGATTTTGGGTTATTGTCAGATCACTGTATGTGCTCTGACCGCTATGTCCATTGTGGTACTGAATTGCCTTTCATAACAGTACGGGAAGCCAAAAGAGCTAATGATTCTCAATAGAGGGAAAAAAGAAGTTCTGAGACCATTTTTTTTTCTTTGCACTGTGTTTTGCCTTTTTTTTCCCCTAGACATTTGGGTGGTTCAGGACACAGGTGTAGCAATGGACATTAAAGGTCTGTCTTCATGTGTGGATCAGCTCACGGCAAGAGTTCAAAATATTCAAGATTTTGTGGTTCAGAATTCTTTGCTAGAACCGAGAATTCCTATTCCAGATTTGTTTTTTGGAGATAGAACTAAATTTCTGAGTTTCAAAAATAATTGTAAATTATTTCTGGCTTTGAAACCTCGCTCCTCTGGTGACTCAGTTCAACAGGTTAGGATCGTCATTTCTTTTTTGCGTGGCGACCCTCAGGACTGGGCGTTTTCTCTTGCGTCAGGAGATCCTGCATTGAGTAATATCAATGCGTTTTTCCTGGCGCTTGGGTTGCTGTACGATGAGCCTAATTCAGTGGATCAGGCAGAAAAAAATTTGCTGGCTCTTTGTCAGGCTCAGGATGAGATAGAGGTATATTGTCAGAAATTCAGAAAGTGGTCCGTGCTCACTCAATGGAATGAATCTGCGCTGGCAGCTATGTTCAGAAAGGGTCTCTCTGAAGCCCTTAAGGATGTCATGGTGGGATTTCCTATGCCTGCTGGTCTGAATGAGTCTATGTCTTTGGCCATTCAGATCGGTCGACGCTTGCGTGAGCGTAAATCTGTGCACCATTTGGCGGTATTACCTGAACTTAAACCTGAGCCTATGCAGTGCGATAGGACTTTGACCAGAGTTGAACGTCAAGAACACAGACGTCTGAATGGGCTGTGTTTCTACTGTGGTGATTCCACTCATGCTATCTCTGATTGTCCTAAGCGCACTAAGCGGTTCGCTAGGTCAGCCACCATTGGTACAGTACAGTCAAAATTTCTTCTGTCCGTTACCTTGATCTGCTCTTTGTCATCGTATTCTGTCATGGCATTTGTGGATTCAGGTGCTGCCCTGAATTTGATGGACTTGGAATATGCTAAGCGTTGTGGGTTTTTCTTGGAGCCCTTGCAGTGTCCTATTCCCTTGAGAGGAATTGATGCTACGCCTTTGGCCAAGAATAAGCCTCAATACTGGACCCAGCTGACCATGTGCATGGCTCCTGCACATCAGGAGGTTATTCGCTTTCTGGTATTGCATAATCTGCATGATGTGGTCGTGTTGGGGTTGCCATGGCTACAAGCCCATAATCCAGTATTAGATTGGAAATCCATGTCGGTGTCCAGCTGGGGTTGTCAGGGGGTACATGGTGATGTTCCATTTCTGTCAATTTCGTCATCCACCCCTTCTGAGGTTCCAGAGTTCTTGTCTGATTACCGGGATGTATTTGCTGAGCCCAAGTCCGATACCCTACCTCCGTATAGGGATTGTGATTGTGCTATCAATTTGATTCCTGGTAGTAAATTCCCAAAAGGTCGACTGTTTAATTTATCCGTGCCTGAGCACACCGCTATGCGCAGTTATGTGAAGGAATCCCTGGAGAAGGGGCATATTCGCCCGTCATCGTCGCCATTAGGAGCAGGGTTCTTTTTTGTAGCCAAGAAGGATGGTTCGCTGAGACCTTGTATAGATTACCGCCTTCTAAATAAGATCACGGTTAAATTTCAGTACCCCTTGCCATTGTTATCTGATTTGTTTGCTCGGATTAAGGGGGCTAGTTGGTTCACCAAGATAGATCTTCGTGGTGTGTATAATCTGGTGCGAATCAGGCGAGGCGATGAATGGAAAACTGCATTTAATACGCCCGAGGGTCATTTTGAGTATCTAGTGATGCCATTCGGACTTGCCAATGCTCCATCAGTCTTTCAGTCCTTTATGCATGACATCTTCCGAGAGTACCTGGATAAATTCCTGATTGTGTACTTGGATGACATTTTGATCTTCTCGGATGATTGGGAGTCTCATGTGAAGCAGGTCAGAACGGTTTTTCAGGTCCTGCGTGCTAATTCTTTGTTTGTGAAGGGATCAAAGTGTCTCTGTGGTGTGCAGAAGGTTTCATTTTTGGGGTTCATCTTTTCCCCTTCTACTATCGAGATGGATCCTGTTAAGGTCCAAGCCATCCATGATTGGACTCAGCCGACATCTCTGAAAAGTCTGCAAAAGTTCCTGGGCTTTGCTAATTTTTATCGTCGCTTCATCTGCAATTTTTCTAGTATTGCCAAACCATTGACCGATTTGACCAAGAAGGGTGCTGATGTGGTCAATTGGTCTTCTGCTGCTGTGGAGGCTTTTCAGGAGTTGAAGCGTCGTTTTTCTTCTGCCCCTGTGTTGTCAGCCAGATGTTTCTCTTCTGTTCCAGGTCGAGGTTGATGCTTCTGAGATTGGAGCAGGGGCTGTTTTGTCGCAGAGAGGTTCTGATTGCTCAGTGATGAAACCATGCGCTTTTTTTTCCAGGAAGTTTTCGCCTGCTGAGCGAAATTATGATGTGGGCAACCGAGAGTTGCTGGCCATGAAGTGGGCATTTGAGGAGTGGCGTCATTGGCTTGAAGGAGCTAAGCATCGCGTGGTGGTATTGACTGATCATAAGAACTTGACTTATCTCGAGTCTGCTAAGCGTTTGAATCCTAGACAGGCTCGTTGGTCGCTGTTTTTTGCCCGTTTTGACTTTGTGATTTCGTACCTTCCGGGCTCTAAAAATGTGAAGGCGGATGCTCTGTCTTGGAGTTTTGTGCCCGACTCTCCGGGTTTGTCTGAGCCGGCGGGTATCCTGAAGGAAGGAGTAATTGTGTCTGCCATCTCCCCTGATTTGCGGCGGGTGCTGCAAAAATTTCAGGCTAATAAACCTGATCGTTGTCCAGCGGAGAAACTGTTTGTCCCTGATAGGTGGACGAATAAAGTTATCTCTGAGGTTCATTGTTCGGTGTTGGCTGGTCATCCTAGAATCTTTGGTACCAGAGAGTTAGTGGCTAGATCCTTTTGGTGGCCATCTCTGTCGCGGGATGTGGGTACTTTTGTGCAGTCCTGTGGGATTTGTGCTCGGGCTAAGCCCTGCTGTTCTCGTGCCAGTGGGTTGCTTTTGCCCTTGCCGGTCCCGAAGAGGCCTTGGACACATATCTCTATGGATTTTATTTCAGATCTTCCCGTTTCTCAAAAGATGTCAGTCATTTGGGTGGTCTGTGATCGCTTTTCTAAGATGGTCCATCTGGTACCCTTGTCTAAATTGCCTTCCTCCTCTGATTTGGTGCCATTGTTCTTCCAGCATGTGGTTCGTTTACATGGCATTCCAGAGAATATCGTTTCTGACAGAGGTTCCCAGTTTGTTTCGAGGTTTTGGCGAGCCTTTTGTGGTAGGATGGGCATTGACTTGTCTTTTTCCTCGGCTTTCCATCCTCAGACTAATGGCCAGACCGAACGAACCAATCAGGCCTTGGAAACTTATCTGAGATGCTTTATTTCTGCCGATCAGGATGACTGGGTGTCCTTTTTGCCTTTGGCTGAGTTCGCCCTTAATAATCGGGCCAGCTCGGCTACCTTGGTTTCGCCATTTTTCTGCAATTCTGGGTTCCATCCTCGTTTCTCTTCAGGACAGGTTGAGTCTTCGGACTGTCCTGGTGTGGATACTGTGGTGGACAGGTTGCAGCAGATTTGGACTCATGTAGTGGACAATTTGACCTTGTCCCAGGAGAAGGCTCAACGTTTCGCTAATCGCAGACGCCGAGTGGGTCCCCGACTTCGTGTTGGGGATCTGGTTTGGTTATCTTCTCGTCATATTCCTATGAAGGTTTCCTCTCCTAAGTTTAAACCTCGTTTCATTGGTCCGTATAGGATTTCTGAGGTTCTTAATCCTGTGTCTTTTCGTCTGACCCTCCCAGATTCTTTTTCCATACATAACGTATTCCATAGGTCATTGTTGCGGAGATACGTGGCACCTATGGTTCCATCTGTTGACCCTCCTGCCCCGGTTTTGGTGGAGGGGGAATTGGAGTATATTGTGGAGAAGATTTTGGATTCTCGTGTTTCAAGACAGAAACTCCAGTATCTGGTTAAATGGAAGGGTTATGCTCAGGAAGATAATTCCTGGGTTTTTGCCTCTGATGTCCATGCTCCCGATCTTGTTCGTACCTTTCATGTGGCTCATCCTGGTCGGCCTGGGGGCTCTGGTGAGGGTTCGGTGACCCCTCCTCAAGGGGGGGGTACTGTTGTGAATTCTTTGGCAGAGCTCCCTCCTGTGGTCACAAGTGGTACTTCGGCTGATTCTCTCTGGAGCTTCCGTTTGTGGAGGAAAGTGGTACTGCGGCTTCTGAGTTTCCTCCCTCAGGTGATCTGGTGAGGTCGTTAGGTGCTTCTCTACTTAACTCCACCTAATGCTTTGATCCTGGCTTCCTGTCAATGTTCCAGTGTTGGACTTGTTTTTCCCTGGATCATTCCTGTGGCCTGCTGCTCTGCATAGCTAAGTTCTTATTTACTATTTGTTTGCTATTTTTTCTGTCCAGCTTGTCTAATTGTTTTGCTGGAAGCTCTGGGACGCAAAGGGTGTACCTCCGTGCCGTTAGTTCGGTACGGAGGGTCTTTTTGCCCCCTTTGCGTGGTTTTCTTTAGGGTTTTGTGTAGACCTCAAAGTTATCTTTCCTATCCTCGCTCTGTTAAGAAAGTCGGGCCTCACTTTGCTGAATCTATTTCATCCCTACGTTTGTCTTTTCATCTTAACTCACAGTCATTATATGTGGGGGGCTGCCTTTTCCTTTGGGGTATTTCTCTGAGGCAAGTTAGGCTTATTTTCTATCTTCAGGCTAGTTAGTTTCTCAGGCTGTGCCGAGTTGCATAGGCAGAGTTATGCGCAATCCACGGCTGCCTCTAGTGTTTTTTGGAGAGGATTAGGGATTGCGGTCTGCAGAGTTCCCACGTCTCAGAGCTCGTTCTATGATTTTGGGTTATTGTCAGATCACTGTATGTGCTCTGACCGCTATGTCCATTGTGGTACTGAATTGCCTTTCATAACACAATGCGCATCAAGGTGATTGGGTCGGCCTGCTTCCTTGGGCAGAGTTTGACTACAAAAATCACTCCAGCGAGTCCTTTTCCCAGACACTTTTCTTCATCGTCTTTGGACTACATCCGGGTATGCCTCCTTCAGTATCTCTAGCCTTGGGGGTGCCAGTGGCCGACTCTCTGACTCGAGTATTCTCTATGATCTGGGAGGATGTTAAGAAGGCGACCGACAAAGCGTGTGGAAGGATGAAAAGACACGCTGACAAGAGGCGCCTGGACTCTCCTCCTATCAGCCCCGGCGACAAGGTTTGGCTATCTTCGAGGTACATCAGACTCAAGATACCATCTTACAAATTGGGTCTGCACTACATTGGGACCTTCGATATTCTGAAACAAGTCAACAATGTTGTCTAAAAGTTGAGATTGCCCGCTTCGCTGCGTAATCCCAACATCTTCCATGTGTGTCTTCTTAAACCCGCAAGCTTTAATCGTTTCCATCCCTCATCTAGTGCTACTCCTCAACCTGCTAATGCAGAGAACATTTTTGAAGTGAAAGATATTTTAGCTACGAAGAAAGTCAGTGGGAAAACTTTTTTCTTGATTGACTGGAAGGATTTTATTCCTGAGTAGTGATAAGTGAATATACTCGTACTTAAGTACATGTGGGGATACCCTAGCAACCAGGCAACCCCCACATGTACTTATGCTGGCTATCAGATGTAAATCTTCCAGCTGTGGCAAGAAAAACTAAAACTCCGAGCACTAAAAAAATACTCGGCGGACCCCCGAGCATGCTCTAGAAATCTCGAGTAATTAATATATACTCTCATCACTGGTCCTGAGGAGAGATCTTGGGAGCTGCTAGAGAACATTGATGCACCGTGTATCCTAAACAGGTTTCCCTCCAATCGTAGTAGGAGGGGTTGTAGGGAGGGGGGTACTGATGCCGCTGTTGTCCACTCTCCCACTGCCGTTGGTGCTTCCTCCGGCTCTGCTCCTGGATCCCGGCACACTATCCTTGCGCGTCCCCACTGCGCTCCTTCCCGGCTTCCTGTCATGCGCTCTGTAGTGGAGTTCCTGCGCATGCGTTCTGGAATACTTAGAGGGCGGCCACGCGCATCTTCCTTTTCTTATACTTCCAGATGCCCTGACCCGGAAGTCCTCTGCAGCCAATCCGGGTAGGGCATGGGGTACTTTAGGCTGCTTCCTCTTAGTGGAGGTGCCTGGTTATCATATAGGCTCTCTGTCTAGTGACTCTGGCTGGTGCCTGTTTCTTGTGCACTTGCTCTGCTGTGTGCTCGTACCACTGTGCTCTATTCTGCCAGCATATACCTTGCTCCTCTAACCCTATCTCCACAGTAATCCCTGCTGCAGCTCGTCTGGAGTCCTGTCTCTACGTCCTCCATCAGTGTCCACCCTGAGCTCTGTCCGTTGTTATAGCTGTTTTTCATTCTGACCCAAATGTCAGCTGACAGATCACCAGTGAGACCAAATTGTGGAGTTACGCCCGTCATTTTACAAGTGCGCTTGGAGACAAAAAGACACCTCACACATATCCTGTGAGCAAGTCACTTTTATCTGAAGTAATAGAGCAAGAGGCAAACCAGGGATTCAGGCTTGAGGAGGCTAATTTGCATATTCCAGGTGCCTTCTGGGAAAAGCGAAGTCTCCCTAAGCTAGAAGATCGTTGGGTACAGCCGGGACCAGCTGCTTGGAAAGCATCACCAAACCAGGGATTCAGGCTTGAGGAAGCTAATTTGTATATTCCAGGTGCCTTCTGGGAAAAGCGAAGTCTTTTGCCTGTAGGATATTATTGCAAGAGAGCTTGGCTGAGTAGATTACACAAGAAGGAAAACACACAGCAAGTCAGCAGGATCTAGGAGCAACATGGCAGATGTGACAACCTACATGGTGAGCTGCAGCATGTGCTACATGTTCACAGATCGACCAGAAGAAGAATCAAATTTCACCTGTCAGAAGTGTAGACTAGTGGCCCTTTTAGAAGAAAAGGTGCGGGGTCTGGAAGAAAGAATAGCAACTTTGAAACTCATCAAAGAGAATGAAGACTTTCTAGACAGAACAGAAGCATCTCTACTGGTCACAGAAGGTGAAAAAAGTGTCAGAGAACCTCCAAAAGCAGATGAGTGGAAGCATGTGACCAAAAGAAGCAAGAAGACCATGGAGAAATCACCAACCACACAACTGAAGAACCGATATCAAATCTTTGTAGAGGATGAAGATGGCACACCTAAGGATGAAGCAATACCAGCAAGCAAAAAAGAAAAGGGCACACAGCAACAAGTGACAGCAAAAAGTACAGCCAAGAAGCAACGAAGAGTGGTGGTGGTGGGAGACTCACTACTGAGAGGCACAGAAGCAGCCATCTGCAGACCGGACATTACTGCAAGGGAAGTATGCTGCCTTCCAGGTGCGATGATCAAGGATGTGACCGATAGGATACCAAAGCTCTTCAGCTCCAAGGACGTCCACCCATTTCTTCTGATACATGTTGGCACCAATGACACGGCAAGGAAGGACCTACCGACAATCTGCAAGGACTTTGAAGAGTTGGGGAAGAAAGTAAAGGAACTGGATGCACAGGTAGTTTTTTCTTCTATCCTTCCAGTAGACGGGCATGGCACCAGGAGATGGAACAGGATCCTTGATGCAAACAACTGGCTAAGACGATGGTGCAGACAACAAGGATTCGGATTCCTGGACCACGGTGTGAATTACTTGTACGATGGACTCCTCGCCAGAGACGGACTACACCTCAACAAACCTGGGAAACACACATTCGCCAGAAGACTCGCTACACTCATCAGGAGGGCGTTAAACTAGAAGAAGAGGGGACGGGAAGAAAAACATTAGACTTGAACAAAGAAGACCCAGGAAAACATACTCAGATGGGAGGTAAGAACATTTCTAAAACAATCCACAGCGAGGAGATTGGAACAAAACAAAATCCTCTAAACTGCATGCTCGCAAACGCCAGAAGCCTGACAAACAAGATGGAAGAACTAGAAGCAGAAATATCTACAGGTAACTTTGACATAGTGGGAATAACCGAGACATGGTTAGATGAAAGCTATGACTGGGCAGTTAACTTACAGGGTTACAGTCTGTTTAGAAAGGATCGTAAAAATCGGAGAGGAGGAGGGGTTTGTCTCTATGTAAAGTCTTGTCTAAAGTCCACTTTAAGGGAGGATATTAGCGAAGGAAATGAGGATGTCGAGTCCATATGGGTCGAAATTCATGGAGGGAAAAATGGTAACAAAATTCTCATTGGGGTCTGTTACAAACCCCCAAATATAACAGAAACCATGGAAAGTCTACTTCTAAAGCAGATAGATGAAGCTGCAACCCATAATGAGGTCCTGGTTATGGGGGACTTTAACTACCCGGATATTAACTGGGAAACAGAAACCTGTGAAGCCCATAAAGGCAACAGGTTTCTGCTAATAACCAAGAAAAATTATCTTTCACAATTGGTGCAGAATCCAACCAGAGGAGCAGCACTTTTAGACCTAATACTATCTAATAGACCTGACAGAATAACAAATCTGCAGGTGGTTGGGCATCTAGGAAATAGCGACCACAATATTGTACAGTTTCACCTGTCTTTCACTAGGGGGACTTGTCAGGGAGTCACAAAAACACTGAACTGTAGGAAGGCAAAGTTTGACCAGCTTAGAGATGCCCTTAATCTGGTAGACTGGGACAATATCCTCAGAAATAAGAATACAGATAATAAATGGGAAATGTTTAAGAACATCCTAAATAGGCAGTGTAAGCGGTTTATACCTTGTGGGAATAAAAGGACTAGAAATAGGAAAAACCCAATGTGGCTAAACAATGAAGTAAGACAGGCAACTAACAGTAAAAAGAAAGCATTTGCACTACTAAAGCAGGATGGCACCATTGAAGCTCTAAAAAACTATAGGGAGAAAAATACTTTATCTAAAAAACTAATTAAAGCTGCCAAAAAGGAAACAGAGAAGCACATTGCTAAGGAGAGTAAAACTAATCCCAAACTGTTCTTCAACTATATCAATAGTAAAAGAATAAAAACTGAAAATGTAGGCCCCTTAAAAAATAGTGAGGAAAGAATGGTTGTAGGTGACGAGGAAAAAGCTAACATATTAAACACCTTCTTCTCCACGGTATTCACAGTGGAAAATGAAATGCTAGGTGAAATCCCAAGAAACACTGAAAACCCTATATTAAGGGTCACCAATCTAACCCAAGAAGAGGTGCGAAACCGGCTAAATAAGATCAAAATAGATAAATCTCCGGGTCCGGATGGCATACACCCACGAGTACTAAGAGAACTAAGTAATGTAATAGATAAACCATTATTTCTTATTTTTAGGGACTCTATAGTGACGGGGTCTGTTCCGCAGGACTGGCGCATAGCAAATGTGGTGCCAATATTCAAAAAGGGCTCTAAAAGTGAACCTTGATATTATAGGCCAGTAAGTCTAACCTCTATTGTTGGTAAAATATTTGAAGGGTTTCTGAGGGATGTTATTCTGGATTATCTCAATGAGAATAACTGTTTAACTCCATATCAGCATGGGTTTATGAGAAATCGCTCCTGTCAAACCAATCTAATCAGTTTTTATGAAGAGGTAAGCTATAGGCTGAACCACGGTGAGTCATTGGACGTGGTATATCTCGATTTTTCCAAAGCGTTTGATACCGTGCCGCACAAGAGGTTGGTACACAAAATGAGAATGCTTGGTCTGGGGGAAAATGTGTGTAAATGGGTTAGTAACTGGCTTAGTGATAGAAAGCAGAGGGTGGTTATAAATGGTATAGTCTCTAACTGGGTCGCTCTGACCAGTGGGGTACCGCAGGGGTCAGTATTGGGACCTGTTCTCTTCAACATATTCATTAATGATCTGGTAGAAGGTTTACACAGTAAAATATCGATATTTGCAGATGATACAAAACTATGTAAAGCAGTTAATACAAGAGAAGATAGTATTCTGCTACAGATGGATCTGGATAAGTTGGAAACTTGGGCTGAAAGGTGGCAGATGAGGTTTAACAATGATAAAAGTAAGGTTATACACATGGGAAGAAGGAATCAATATCACCATTACACACTGAATGGGAAACCACTGGGTAAATCTGACAGGGAGAAGGACTTGGGGATCCTAGTTAATGATAAACTTACCTGGAGCAGCCAGTGCCAGGCAGCAGCTGCCAAGGCAAACAGGATCATGGGGTGCATTAAAAGAGGTCTGGATACACATGATGAGAGCATTATACTGCCTCTGTACAAATCCCTAGTTAGACCGCACATGGAGTACTGTGTCCAGTTTTGGGCACCGGTGCTCAGGAAGGATATAATGGAACTAGAGAGAGTACAAAGGAGGGCAACAAAATTAATAAAGGGGATGGGAGAACTACAATACCCAGATAGATTAGCGAAATTAGGATTATTTAGTCTAGAAAAAAGACGACTGAGGGGCGATGTAATAACCATGTATAAGTATATAAGGGGACAATACAAATATCTCGCTGAGGATCTGTTTATACCAAGGAAGGTGACGGGCACAAGGGGGCATTCTTTGCGTCTGGAGGAGAGAAGGTTTTTCCACCAACATAGAAGAGGATTCTTTACTGTTAGGGCGGTGAGAATCTGGAATTGCTTGCCTGAGGAGGTGGTGATGGCGAACTCAGTCGAGGGGTTCAAGAGAGGCCTGGATGTCTTCCTGGAGCAGAACAATATTGTATCATACAATTATTAGGTTCTGTAGAAGGACGTAGATCTGGGGATTTATTATGATGGAATATAGGCTGAACTGGATGGACAAATGTCTTTTTTCGGCCTTACTAACTATGTTACTATATTATATACCATTTACAACAACTGTAACTCTCAATGTAATTCATGTAGCCCCCACCATCACCCAGGGTCATACTGACATTTAATCTCTCACGTACCAAATAACATGTTGTGACTGTATATTGAGAACATACATGATAAGAAGTATGGTCTCCTTGAAGTGGAGACACTAAGACTACTGCATCAACAGATTCTAGCAATTGTAGCAATTAAAGGCAAAAGGCACTTAAAGGCAAACTATTAACCCTTCTATATCAATTTCCCTCTTTTGTAAATGGTATAACCTCTGCTACGGGGTCAGCTGATGTCCACAAAGGAGCTACTGTCTCATGGGTCTAGTACCCACAAGGGGACTTCCTACCTGCTTCGCCCATCCACCCTCAGTGTGGACACTCACCTCCCCCGTCAACAGTGGCCGTACGGGGCCTATGATATACTACAGAAGGTTCAGCCTTAGGGGTTTTTTTTCTACACCTACATTATTCCATAGCTTAGGTAATATATATATTAGCGCTTTTACGACTACATAAAACAATAAGCAAAGCAACAAAATTTGCATACAAGTCTGTAAAATACCAAAAATAATCCATCCGCTAGGCCGCTAAGCCAATTGGCTGGATTTAAAAAGGAGTCTCTATATTGTATTAGTCTTATTAAGAGCCTTAAGGAACCACAAAAATCTGAGTCCAAGTCTCATTAGTGCATGCAGTGGGGTGTTAATACCTTCCTTGGGTCCTGGGGTAAGGCTAAGTACAGCATAGTCCTTGCAGATACTGGGCTGTGTGCACAGATCCAACAGTCCAGCAGGTTTTGTCCTTCCGCGTCTTTTATAAGAAAAGCAAGATGTTGAATAAGTTTGTTTATCCAGTGTCTCTGTAAGGTGCAAACATCCTACCACAGCCAGCAAGGTGATTAGGACAACAGTCATTCTGCTGGTGAAAAGATCTTTTTGCAGTGACTGGCAAGGATCCAGGTGGGCTTTCCCTCAAGTTTCCCTGAGGTGAATGTGGTCAGCTGGACTTTAAAACGGGCCGTCAAACCGTGGATCTAGGCTCCTTCTCACGTGTCTGTGTATGACCACCAATCACCTGGATTCAGCTGATATACGTCTGCACTGGCATTAGGATCTGGAATGGATGAAAACACATGTTTATGCACCACATTAAGTCTTTTCTGTAAGGCCTGGACATGGGCTGTCATAGCACCGTGTTGTTTTTGTAGCACCTGTGGGAAGTACAGACCAGCCTCTGGCAACCTACTAAACAGGACTTCAAAAGGACACAAGCCTGTCTTTCTATTTGGAGTGTGTGTGACTGAAAAGAGTACAAGAGACAAACACTCTACCACGCTCTTTCCTTTGTCTGCCACGGCCTTTGATTTTCCAGTTTAAGTGTCCCGTTTAGTCTCATCACTTTCCCACTACTTTGTGGTCTATATGGTGCATGATATGCTTGCTGTACTCCCAGGACCTGCATGACTTCCCTCATTATTTCTCCCGTGAAGTGTGTGTCCCTATCGCTGTCTATGGTTTCTAGGACACCATACCTGCAGATCAGTTCTTTCATCAGTTTGTCTGCAGTTGCTTTAGTATTTGCACATTTTACCAGATAGGCTTCCAGCCAACCAGAGAAGAGATCTACACATACTAGGATATTTTTCACACTCCTACCTTGGGTAGCTGTATGTAGCCAGTCTGCAGTCTCTGAAACGGGTAGAGAGGCCTGGGTGTCGCTTTCTTAGGGATTTTTACTGTTTTACCTGGGTTGTGCTGTGCACAGATGAGTCATGACTGTACGAGCTTTGCGGCTGCGTAACTGAAACCAGGAGCGATCCAGAAGGCATCTTGTGTTGCTTGCGCCATGATTGGGAGCAGGGATCTTGGTATACAGGTCCTTCTCAAAAAATTAGCATATAGTGTTAAATTTCATTATTTACCATAATGTAATGATTACAATTAAACTTTCATATATTATAGATTCATTATCCACCAACTGAAATTTGTCAGGTCTTTTATTGTTTTAATACTGATGATTTTGGCATACAACTCCTGATAACCCAAAAAACCTGTCTCAATAAATTAGCATATTTCACCCATCCAATCAAATAAAAGTGTTTTTTAATAACAAACAAAAAAACCAACAAATAATAATGTTCAGTTATGCACTCAATACTTGGTCGGGAATCCTTTGGCAGAAATGACTGCTTCAATGCGGCGTGGCATGGAGGCAATCAGCCTGTGACACTGCTGAGATGTTATGGAGGCCCAGGATGCTTCAATAGCGGCCTTAAGCTCATCCAGAGTGTTGGGTCTTGCGTCTCTCAACTTTCTCTTCACAATATCCCACAGATTCTCTATGGGGTTCAGGTCAGGAGAGTTGGCAGGCCAATTGAGCACAGTAATACCATGGTCAGTAAACCATTTACCAGTGGTTTTGGCACTGTGAGCAGGTGCCAGGTCGTGCTGAAAAATGAAATCTTCATCTCCATAAAGCATTTCAGCCAATGGAAGCATGAAGTGCTCCAAAATCTCCTGATAGCTAGCTGCATTGACCCTGCCCTTGATGAAACACAGTGGACCAACACCAGCAGCTGACATGGCACCCCACACCATCACTGACTGTGGGTACTTGACACTGGACTTCAGGCATTTTGGCATTTCCTTCTCCCCAGTCTTCCTCCAGACTCTGGCACCTTGATTTCCGAATGACATGCAAAATTTGCTTTCATCAGAAAAAAGTACTTGGGACCACTTAGCAACAGTCCAGTGCTGCTTCTCTGTAGCTCAAAAGTGGCTTTACCTGGGGAATGCGGCACCTGTAGCCCATTTCCTGCACACGCCTGTGCACGGTGGCTCTGGATGTTTCCACACCAGACTCAGTCCACTGCTTCCTCAGGTTCCCCAAGGTCTGGAATCGGTCCTTCTCCACAATCTTCCTCAGGGTCCGGTCTCCTCTTCTCGTTGTACAGTGTTTTCTGCCACATTGTTTCCTTCCAACAGACTTACCATTGAGGTGCCTTGATACAGCACTCTGGGAACAGCCTATTTGTTGAGAAATTTCTTTCTGGGTCTTACCCTCTTGCTTGAGGGTGTCAATGATGGCCTTCTTGACATCTGTCAGGTCGCTAGTCTTACCCATGATGGGGGTTTTGAGTAATGAACCAGGCAGGGAGTTTATAAAAGCCTCAGGTATCTTTTGCATGTGTTTAGAGTTAATTAGTTGATTCAGAAGATTAGGGTAATAGGTCGTTTAGAGAACCTTTTCTTGATATGCTAATTTATTGAGACAGGTTTTTTGGGTTATCAGGAGTTGTATGCCAAAATCATCAGTATTAAAACAATAAAAGACCTGACAAATTTCAGTTGGTGGATAATGAATCTATAATATATGAAAGTTTAATTGTAATCATTACATTATGGTAAATAAAGAAATTTAACACTATATGCTAATTTTTTGAGAAGGACCTGTATACGATGTATCCTTATTCTCCCATACTCTTTCTGAGTTCAGCTCAGCTCCCATTCTCCCAGTGTTCCTTCTCTGTTTGGGCAGCTGGAGGGATTTCAGGACATCTAGGCTCAGTGTGGCTGGAATATGCTGACTCCCCGCCACCGTCCACTGCTCCCTAGGCCGCCTTGCTGATACTTTAGCAGCCTCGTCCGTCCTTCTGTTGCCCTTTTCCTCCACAGAGTCACCGTCCGCGTGTGCTTTTTACCTTGACGATGCCAACCTGGACTGGTAACGTCAATGCCTCCACTAATTGTTTCACCAGCTCTGCATTTTTAATGGGCTTACCGGCTGATGTAAGAAACGCTCTGCTTCTTCAGATAGGGCAATAATCATGGGATATTCCCCATGCACAATTCGAATCTGTGTAACTGTTAGCGACTTTACCTGCAGCAACTCTACACGCCTCAGTGAGTGCCTTCAACTCTGCCTCCTGCACCGACATGTGAGGAGGGAGTGGTTCAGCTCGGATTACCTCATGTGAGGATACTACTGCATATCCAATGTAGAGTCGCCCATTCTGGTGGTATCTGGTATAAAAAAAACCCTCAAAATATGCATTAGGAACAGGTTTTTTCTTCCCACGAACATATGTAAAACCCACTGTCTCCTGACTCATCAGTTCCTATGCAGTCATGTTCGTGCGTCATGTCAACGTCATGTCATGTTCTCTTTCCCACCTGCCAATGCTGTCACCAATTCCCCCTTTTCTGAATCCACAGGCAGATGAGTGGCTGGATTCAGAACATTATGTCTTTTGAGGGTGACATATTCAGGAATTAGTATTAGAGCACATTCAAGTCTGATCTGTCTATCCATGGGAGGCCTGGATACAGGTATTTTGGTTGAACTTGTACGAGTATGGCATTAATGTCACGTGGGGAACAAATTGTCAAAAAGAAAAAGTCAGTGTGATTTCACATGCCTTTCAGTAATACAGCAGCTCTTACAGCACGTACACATGTAGAAGACCCTCTAATCACGTGGTCTAATTGTGCTAAGTAGTAAGCTATCGGTCTCTGTTTCTTTCCATGTTGTTGTGTCAGTACTGCGTTAGCATGTCCACCCTGCTCTGTGAAAAATAAGAAAAATGGCTGATCATAGTTTGGAATGTCTGACACAATGAGCAGCTTGAGAGAGTGGAAGGAGTCAATTGCTTCTTGAGTGAGATTGTAGGGGTCTGGTGGCAAACAGTCATAGAGTGGGTGCATCATAGCTTCATTTGTGAAGCAGACCTTATGGTCTGGTGGCAAACAGTCATAGAGTGGGTGCATCATAGCTTCATTTGTGAAGCAGACCTTATCCAAGGCCTACAGTAGGTCACCAAACCTAGAAAAGTGCGTAGATGCTGGTGTGACCTGGGTAAAGGGAGATTTGTATTGCCTGTTTTCTGTCTTCAGTCAGGTGTCTTGTACCTTCAGCAATACAATGTCCTAAAAATGTCACCTTTTGTTTGCAATCACGTGAGACTCTGCAACCCTTTTCTGCCAAAAAACACAGCAAGGAAACTGTAGCTTCCTTGCAGGACATCTGGTCCGGGCAGCAGAGCAAGAGGTCATCCACGTACTGTAGTAGTACAATCTGTGGATGAGGTGGTTGCCACTGCTCAAGAATCCCTGCCATCGCTGTTGAATAGATGCTTGGGGAGTTCTTTCCCCCTTTGTGGGAGGACCGTCCTACAGTATTGTTTACCTTCGTGAGTGAAGACAAAAGATACTGACAGAGTGCAGTGGTACAGAGAAGAATGCATTTGCCAAATCAATAACTGAAACATTTTGATGTCGCTGGGATTTGTGACCGTATGGTGTGTGTATTAGGGACAGTTGAGGTCATACTCACTGTAACATCATTAATAGCTCGTTAGTCATGAACTATTCTGTAAGCACTAGGGGAACCCCTGGGTCCTTTTTTTTTTTTTTCTTACTGGGATACAAAGGGGTGTTGCAGGGGGAATATCTCTGCACTAGAACCCCTGCCTTAACATACTCTTTAATATTCCTACTCAGGGCCATTGATTTGACTAGACTTAAGGGGTATTGCCTTAACCAAAGAGGAGTGATTACTTCTCTTGATTTATCATGACAGGGGGAATGGGCAGCCGACCCATATCAGATTTTCCCCTTGCTCAAACGGTGTCTGGTACCTGACTCTTTTCCCTGTCCTCAGACATTCTGGTGTCAGGTGTTACTTTCACTAACATAGTAACATAGTAACATAGTTAGTAAGGCCGAAAAAAGACATTTGTCCATCTGTTCAGCCTATATTCCATCATAATAAATGCCCAGATCTACGTCCTTCTACAGAACCTAATAATTGTATGATACAATATTGTTCTGCTCCAGGAAGACATCCAGGCCTCTCTTGAACCCCTCGACTGAGTTCGCCATCACCACCTCCTCAGGCAAGCAATTCCAGATTCTCACTGCCCTAACAGTAAAGAATCCTCTTCTATGTTGGTGGAAAAACCTTACTAACCCATTTACCCACATTTTCCCCCAGACCAAGCATTCTCATTTTGTGTACCAACCTCTTGTGCGGCACGGTATCAAACGCTTTGGAAAAATCGAGATATACCACGTCCAATGACTCACCGTGGTCCAGCCTATAGCTTACCTCTTCATAAAAACTGATTAGATTGGTTTGACAGGAGCGATTTCTCATGAACCCATGCTGATATGGAGTTAGACAGTTATTCTCATTGAGATAATCCAGAATAACATCCCTCAGAAACCCTTCAAATATTTTACCAACAATAGAGGTTAGACTTACTGGCCTATAATTTCCAGGTTCACTTTTAGAGCCCTTTTTGAATATTGGCACCACATTTGCTATGCGCCAGTTCTGCGGAACAGACCCCGTCGCTATAGAGTCCCTAAAAATAAGAAATAATGGTTTATCTATTACATTACTTAGTTCTCTTAGTACTCGTGGGTGTATGCCATCCGGACCCGGAGATTTATCTATTTTAATCTTATTTAGCCGTTTTCGCACCTCTTCTTGGGTTAGATTTGTTACCCTTAATATAGGGTTTTCATTGTTTCTTGGGATTTCACCTAGCATTTCATTTTCCACTGTGAATACCGTGGAGAAGAAGGTGTTTAATATGTTAGCTTTTTCCTCGTCATCTACAACCATTCTTTCCTCACTATTTTTTAAGGGGCCTACATTTTCAGTTTTTATTCTTTTACAATTGATATAGTTGAAGAACAGTTTGGGATTAGTTTTACTCTCCTTAGCAATGTGCTTCTCTGTTTCCTTTTTGGCAGCTTTAATTAGTTTTTTAGATAAAGTATTTTTCTCCCTATAGTTTTTTAGAGCTTCAATGGTGCCATCCTGCTTTAGTAGTGCAAATGCTTTCTTTTTACTGTTAATTGCCTGTCTTACTTCTTTGTTTAGCCACATTGGGTTTTTCCTATTTCTAGTCCTTTTATTCCCACAAGGTATAAACCGCTTACAGTACCTATTTAGGATGTTCTTAAACATTTTCCATTTATTATCTGTATTCTTATTTCTGAGGATATTGTCCCAGTCTACCAGATTAAGGGCATCTCTAAGCTGGTCAAACTTTGCCTTCCTAAAGTTCAGTGTTTTTGTGACTCCCTGACAAGTCCCCCTAGTGAAAGACAGGTGAAACTGTACAATATTGTGGTCGCTATTTCCTAGATGCCCGACCACCTGCAGATTTGTTATTCTGTCAGGTCTATTAGATAGTATTATGTCTAAAAGTGCTGCTCCTCTGGTTGGATTCTGCACCAATTGTGAAAGATAATTTTTCTTGGTTATTAGCAGAAACCTGTTGCCTTTATGGGCTTCACAGGTTTCTGTTTCCCAGTTAATATCCGGGTAGTTAAAGTCCCCCATAACCAGGACCTCATTATGGGTTGCAGCTTCATCTATCTGCTTTAGAAGTAGACTTTCCATGGTTTCTGTTATATTTGGGGGTTTGTAACAGACCCCAATGAGAATTTTGTTACCATTTTTCCCTCCATGAATTTCGACCCATATGGACTCGACATCCTCATTCCCTTCGCTAATATCCTCCCTTAAAGAAGACTTTAGACAAGACTTTACATAGAGACAAACCCCTCCTCCTCTCCGATTTTTACGATCCTTTCTAAACAGACTGTAACCCTGTAAGTTAACTGCCCAGTCATAGCTTTCATCTAACCATGTCTCGGTTATTCCCACTATGTCAAAGTTACCTGTAGATATTTCTGCTTCTAGTTCTTCCATCTTGTTTGTCAGGCTTCTGGCGTTTGCGAGCATGCAGTTTAGAGGATTTTGTTTTGTTCCAATCTCCTTGCTGTGGATTGTTTTAGAAATGTTCTTACCTCCCTTCTGAGTATGTTTTCCTGGTTCTTCTTTGTTCGAGTCTAATGTTTTTCTTCCTTGCCATATACTACTCTTGCCATATACACCATTTCTGCAATATTACACAATTGTTTTATATAAGTCACACATTAATGTCCAAATATTATTTATACCCGTATTTGATTGGGTAGAGTATCCCTTAAAAAAAACTAAATTTGATTCACAAAATGTTACCAAAAGAAAATTATATATATAATTACGAAAGATACTGAGTCATAAAACGGGGGAGCACAATGCCATAGGTCACAGCAAAGCACAAGCTTATTCTAATAAAGTAGCAGCCCTATATAAATCCATAACTAACAGTTCCGAATACAAAAAGAAGGGATTTGAAAAATGCCAAATATCAATGCCAGTTGCTTGCGATAAGGTATAAAAAGTGGAAAAGACGAAGAAACAGTGACTATGGTTTGAGCCAATATAATGAATGGCTAAAAAACTATATATCATATGAAGACAACCTAGAAATACATGGTAACTCTACCATCTTGTGTAAGGAAACTACTAAACTGGTAAATGAATGGAATTAAGTATAACTATAATAGGGCATGATTTACCTGTGGTATAATGAGCACGTGGAAGACCCTGGTGTCCATCTGCCCCAAGTGTTTATATGAAAGTGGACTTGTGACAGTAATACCCTCAGGAGAGCACTGTATAGTGGCCTAGACAGCCCTCAACTCTGTTCCCAGCAAATTCATAGGGGTATTGTCACTAACAATAAGTTTGTAAGCACCTCTTGGCTGTCTCGTGACTCGTCTTTTCTTGTTTAGTCATAGGGGCTTCAGTCGCTTGTCCCCCTACCCTCACGTATTCCACAGTCTCGTCAGTAATCATGTCTGGCAGTATCAAGTCTTTGTGTACTAGTCCCAGCTGCCCCAGTGTCGGTCAAGAATTCTGTCTATTTCCCTCCCAGCATTGGTATGGTGGTCATCAAGGCAGGACCAGGTCCGGAGGGGACAATAACAGGGCACAAATTTGTCACTGGGTTGTCAGTTTCCTAGTCTGAATTGGTATGAGTGTCCATTTTCTCCACAATTCCAGCACTTCACTGTTTCTAAGTCCTTAGGTCCCTTACTACGTCTCTACTGTTTTCCTTGTGCTCCAGCATACATGACACGTCGTCTTATTGTCCTAGTTTCTTCAACTCCTGAGCAACCTTCAGGAGGTCTTTGGATCTACATTTCTCCATTTAGGTCTGGCTGTCTGTACTGCGTCTCGTAAGCCTTTTGTCATACTGTCAATGAATGTATTTACCAATATTTTAACATTGAGTGGGTTTACTGGACTGTACCCCATGTCTGCCCATTTCAGCTGTAACTGTCCAAAGTACATCTCTACTCTCTCTCCTTTTGCCACATCTGTAAAAGTCTTAATTTGCATCCTGGTACGTCACCTGCTTTGGTGCTCACCAACTCTCTAGGTCTGCTCAGGTGCACTCATACGTCCATCATATTGTCGTTGTCTGTAAAATGGGAAAGGTTTGTTCTCAGGGTCAGCCAATCATTTTAGCGTAGCTAGCTAGTCAGAGGGCTTCCAGGGATAATACTCCTGTATCTGTCTTACACTACCTGATGTGGTTGGTTCTCTGGTGGTGGGGGTGACTAGACATGCTGGTCTACAGCTCCTTCCCAAAAGGATTACTGTCAGCTTACTCCCAAAGTTAATGTCCCCACTACCCACTAACCACAATCCTGTGTCAGCTTCTTATGTCACTACATGTGATCTCGTCTGGACAGGATTCAGTGTAATTAACTTAGGTTGGGTTGCAGTACAGATCATACAAGTATTTCTCCAGTCTGGGTTTGTCTGACCGCAATGTTTACAAGTCCATCTGTCTTGTCTTGGTCTCTGGTTATACAAAGGTATGACCGTAGCAGTAATGTGTCGGTCATAGTCGGACTTTTGAGCATCAAAACATTCATAATACACCTTACTTCCATCCTGCTGCACTGTCTCAGATGCCATTTATTCACATGCTATTTTCCTCATTTGTCTGTGCCTTTTTGAACATTCAAACATCCATCCACTCACTGGCATTTTTGCCTGTTTCAATATTGGTCTCACATCTTTCACTGCTTCCTTTTTCCAATCTGTACAGCGGTTTTTGGGTCCCATTGGGGGTCCTGACTGCACACAGAATAAGTTGCCCATGGCTTCAACTTATCCGCTCAGACACTCGCCTCTAAAAATGCCCTTTATTAGTGTGCCTTGCCTTAAACCAGGGTTGCAACACGTGACAAGTCAGAGTGAGTGTCAAGATTTAGGCGGAAAGGTTACACCACCTATTTCCCGGTAGACCTAAAGGATTCTAGCGAGCAGGTTACACCACCTACCACTCGGTAGATCAGCTGGCTAGCACAGCTCCATGGAACGGCAAGGTTACACCACCAATTTGCCGTAGGCTGACTGTAGCAGGTTACACCACCTATTACATCAGCCGTGCAGTTGGCTACCTCCTCCGTTGATCCTCAATTTGCTATATCAAACACTCAACTTAAAGCAGGTGAATCTTTTACACTTACAAGTTTCCTCTAAAATAGGCACAGTTCTTTTCACTATCAAATTCCAACTTGAACTTACGATATTTCTTTCTACTTCAATACATACAGTACTGTTGCTTTAAACACAAATCTCTCAGCGCGTGCTGAACCGAGAACAGAATATGCACAGCTCCATATTCAGCGCAGCTGCATGCCCCCCCCCCTTTCTCTGGCCCGCAGCACAGAGAGGAGAAGTGAAAAACAATTCACGCAGGGGTTCGCTTCCCTCCTCCCATCAGGTATAAACACAGATAAGAGCTTGTCTTCCCACAGAAACAGAATGCAGCAGTTTTCAGACTTAATCTCTACAATTAAACATTCATCCTCTCGGAATTAAAAACAGTTTCTCTATACAGGCAGATCACTGCACAACTTGAATAAGCTGATTCTGACCGCGTCCGGCCAAAACACATATAGAAACCTATCCAATGTCAAACCATGTATAACAAGGGTTTCACTGAATCTCAGATGTAAATTAAATGTACATTAAAAATATCCACAACTCATTCATCCTGGACAATCAACAACAGTTAGATAAGTAATGATACTTATGTGATCACTCATACATACATGCTCATTCAGGGATTGTTGTTTCTTTTCCTTTCACTTTTACAAGAAGAAAATCCCTTATCTCAATCACTCCACCTAATTCAGCTCAAACTGAGTTGAATAATGCGAAATTACCTGTCAGGTGAAGAGCGTTAATCGCATAGCAGTATATGTAAATGTTCAAACTCAGATAAGTGCAATTAGGAACTATAGTGGAGAAAAAGAAATAGGAAAACGATATTAATAAATGGTTCCTATTACAAAAAAAGTGAGGATACTATTATAATATGTGCTAATATGATCGGGAGTGCACTATCAATCCTCCCAAAATACCAGCAAGAAAGGATAAAAATATGTTATAATAAAAAAATAATATAATAATACGCTCCTGTGATTTAAACGCTATTAGTAAGGCACCCGTAACTGCCTGAAAATAAAGTCAATGTAGTAACAAGCGGGTACTTGTATATAAATCAATACAGACGTGGTGGCTGCACGTTCAGCCTCAGTACAGACCTGTAGTGTAGATAGGTGCCTTTAAGAATCTCCGTGATTGCTGCAAATGGACGTTGCTGAATGCTCGGCTTATAGATCCGGGAGTTTGCTTCTTCTAAGCGGCTTATGCAGGCGCTGTCCCGGCCGGTGACAAGCGCCTGTGCGGCCGCGGCTTGAAAGTCCTGATATGTAATTTTCCTGCCATTTAAATTTTTCTAGTATCTGTAGGATATGCTTGCTATCTCTCAGATAGGATGGTAGAGAGGGGATTAGTTTCTGTAGGGAGCAATCGACATAATGTGATAGATTGGAAGTTAAATTACCAATACCCGAAATAATAGGGCGACCAGGTGGGTTTTTTATATCCTTATGGATTTTGGGGAGATGGTAGAATACCGCCATCCTAGGGTGTGGTGTATAGATATACTCGAATTCTTGTTTATTAATTAACCCATCGTCTAAAGGCCTGAATAACGAGGTGGAACTATTTGCATTCAATTAAGCCTATGAGAGACATACCGCAGGTATATATAGCCATTCCAATGCAGGGGGAGCCAACCCTGATGAAGGAATCCGCGTCATTCCGAAACGCGTTGGTTTTTGGCTCCCACTGCGATCCGTAGTGTCTCCAGGGGCACCACGTGACTGAAGAACACGTGACCTGAACGTCACTGCAGGTCCTGCGAAGCAACATATCAGGACTTTCAAGCCGCGGCCGCACAGGCGCTTGTCACCGGCCGGGACAGCGCCTGCATAAGCCGCTTAGAAGAAGCAAACTCCCGGATCTATAAGCCGAGCATTCAGCAACGTCCATTTGCAGCAATCACGGAGATTCTTAAAGGCACCTATCTACACTACAGGTCTGTACTGAGGCTGAACGTGCAGCCACCACGTCTGTATTGATTTATATACAAGTACCCGCTTGTTACTACATTGACTTTATTTTCAGGCAGTTACGGGTGCCTTACTAATAGCGTTTAAATCACAGGAGCGTATTATTATATTATTTTTTTATTATAACATATTTTTATCCTTTCTTGCTGGTATTTTGGGAGGATTGATAGTGCACTCCCGATCATATTAGCACATATTATAATAGTATCCTCACTTTTTTTGTAATAGGAACCATTTATTAATATCGTTTTCCTATTTCTTTTTCTCCACTATAGTTCCTAATTGCACTTATCTGAGTTTGAACATTTACATATACTGCTATGCGATTAACGCTCTTCACCTGACAGGTAATTTCGTATTGTGATTACTTGATTTTTGTGTATATAGAGCAGACTGCGCAGGTTTTACGTATTTTTTATATATATTTATTCATTTCTTTCTGTGTGTGGTACAGAATATTACCTGCTGCGTCTCACTTTCATCTGCACCAGCGCCGCTATTTTTATTTACTTATTGAGTTGAATAATGTCTTCTGTCACATACAGAGGACAACACCTAACGGAACCCCTAATCAATCAGGGATTTATATTTATTCCTTATACTCATTTACTCACCTGTCATCTCATTCAGAGTTCTCATAGACATAAAAGGTTCACACAGCCTGCCTATTTTGCACTTTGGAATTAACACAACTCTATATAACAAAAACTGCAGCAGTGTCCACTGAAACTCTGAAAGCACTTTAAGGCCAAACAACAAAAACCACGGCCCTAATACAAAATACAGCTTCATATAATGTACTGCCAATCCAAAATGACCAAAATAACAACACTGCACAGAGTATATCCCAGCTCTGTATTACACACTACACAAATACACAACCAATTAGGATACTGACAAATGATACAGATAACAATTATCATCTTATAACTCTATTATTCAATTCTCATACGGACATAAACAGACAAAACACAAAACTCACTGGTGATGTGGATTCTTTGAACCATGTTCGCAGCCTTTTACCCAGAGGTATGGAGAGATCCAGATGAGAGATTGCAAGTGCAAAACAGATTGTAAGAATAACATTTCTCAACTTGCTGCAGCTGGTGTTTTGCGTGTCCAATCTCTCAGGTTGCTCCCACATACGGATTCCGAATCGGCTGGTCACACGGCCCCACGTTGGGCGCCAAAACTGTTATAGCTGTTTTTCATTCTGACCCAAATGTCAGCTGACAGATCACCAGTGAGACCAAATTGTGGAGTTACGCCCGTCATTTTACAAGCGCGCTTGGAGACAAAAAGACACCTCACACATATCCTGTGAGCAAGTCACTTTTATCTGAAGTAATAGAGCAAGAGGCAATATTATATACCATTTACAACAACTGTAACTCTCAATGTAATTCATGTAGCCCCCACCATCACCCAGGGTCATACTGACATTTAATCTCTCACGTACCAAATAACATGTTGTGACTGTATATTGAGAACATACATGATAAGAAGTATGGTTTCCTTGAAGTGGAGACACTAAGACTACTGCATCAACAGATTCTAGCAATTGTAGCAATTAAAGGCAAAAGGCACTTAAAGGCAAACTATTAACCCTTCTATATCAATGTCTTCTCTCGATCTGCATCCCTGGCTCCTGTAGACTTGTGTCTACCGTCCTCCTGCGGGACCCACTCTGTCTCGCTCCCCGTTCACTATCTGAGCCGCCCCTCTTGTTATCATTTACTGTGGTCTAAGAGACCTCTGGGCTTTCCCCTAACGATCCCTGTATAGGGGTCGGTCTTCATTTGGTCAGCTCACCTAAGGGTAGGTCACTTCCACAGTCCAGAGGGTCCACTCAAGTATCTCGCGTCCCTGAGGCGTAACACCTGTATTAATTGCAACCCGATAGAATTGGTTACCTGTATAAAAGACACATGTCTACACACTCCATCACACTCCAGCCTCTCCACCAAGACCAAAGAACTGTCTAAGGAGACCAGGAACAAAATTGTAGAACTGTACAAGTCTGGGATGGGCTACAGGACAATAGGCAAGCAGCTTGATAAAAGGGCAAACACTGTTGGCACAATTATTAGAAAATGGAAGAAACCCAATATGTCAATCATCCTCGGTCTGGGGCTCCATGCAAGATCTCACCTTGCGGGGTAAGAATGATTCTGAGAAAGGTCACAAATCAGCTCAGAACTACATGGGTGGAGCTGGTCAATAAACTGAAGAGAGCTGCGACCACAGTCTGAAACATTATCTTTAGTAACAGACTGCGCCTTCATGGATTAAAATACTGCAGGGCACACAAGGCCCCCGTTCTGTTGCCAGCACATGTCCAGGGTTGTTTTCTGTTCACCAATGACCATGTTGATGATCCAGACAAGGCATGGGAGAAGGTCATGTAGTCAGATGAAACTATAATAGAAAATGTTTTGGTTTTAACTCCACTCGCCGTGTTTGGAGGAAGAAGAAGGATGAGTTCAACCTCAAGACTTCTGTCCCAACAGTGAAGAATGGTGGGGAAAACATTATACTTTGGGGATGCTTTTCTCCAAAGAAGACAGGACGACTGCACCGTATCGGGATATTTTAGCAGACAACCACATTCCCTCAGAAAGAGCATTGAAGATGGGTCGTATCTCCAGACCTGAATCCAATAGATAATTTTTGAATGGAGCTGGAACTCAACGTTGCCCAGTGACAGGCTGTTTTGCCAAGTACTTAAAAGGCTCAGATACGTCTTTAACCCCTTAGTGACAGAGCCAATTTGGTACTTAATGACCGAGCCAATTTTTGCAATTCTGACCACTGTCACTTTATGAGGTTATAACTCTGGAACGCTTCAACGGATCCCGCTGATTCTGAGATTGTTTTTTCGTGACATATTGTACTTCATGTTAGTGGTAACATTTCTTCGATATTACTTGCGATTATTTATGAAAAAACGGAAATATGGCGAAAATTTTTAAAATTTTGCAATTTTCAAACTTTGTATTTTTATGCCCTTAAATCAGAGAGATATGTCACGAAAAATAGTTAATAAATAACATTTCCCACTTGTCTACTTTACATCAGCACAATTTTGGAAACAAAATTTTTTTTTGTTAGGGAGTTATAAGGGTTAAATATTGACCAGCAATTTTTCATTTTTACAACACCATTTTTTTTTATGGACCACATCACATTTGAAGTCATTTTGAGGGGTCTATATGATAGAAAATAACGAAGTGTGACACCATTCTAAAAACTACACCCCTCAAGGTTCTCAAAACCACATTCAAGAAGTTTATTAACCCTTTACGTGCTTCACAGGGACTGAAACAATGTGGAAGGAAAAAATGAACATTTAACTTTTTTTTGCAAACATCTTAATTCAGAACCATATTTTTTATTTTCACCAGTGTAAAAACAGAAATGTAACAATAAATTTTGTTATGCAATTTCTCCTGAATACGCCAATACCCCATATGTGGGGGTAAACCACTTTTTGGGCGCACCGCAGAACTTAGAAGTGAAGGAGCGCCGTTTGACTTTTTCAATGCAGAATTGGCTGGAATTGAGATTGGACGCCATGTCACGTTTGGAGAGCCCCTGATGTGCCTAAACAGTGGTAACTCCCCACAAGTGACACCATTTTGGAAACTAGACCCCTTAAGGAACTTATCTAGATGTGTGGTGAGCACTTTGAACCCCCAAGTGCTTCACAGAAGTTTATAACGTAGAGCCGTGAAAATAAAAAATCGCTTTTGTTTACACAAAAATGATCTTTTCGCCCACAAATTCTTATTTTCACAAGGGTAACAGGAGAAATTAGACCACAAAAGTTGTTGTGCGATTTCTCCTGAATACGTCGATACCCCATATGTGAGGGTAAACCACTGTTTGGGTGCACGGCAGAGCTTGGAAGAGAAGGAGCGCCGTTTGACTTTTTCAATGTAGAATTGGCTGGAATTGAGATTGGACGCCATGTCAGGTTTGGAGAGCCCCTGATGTGTCTAAACAGTGGAAACCCCCCACAAGTGACACCATTTTGGAAACTAGACCCCTTAAGGAACTTATCTAGATGTGTGGTGAGCACTTTGAACCCCCATGTTCTTCACAGAAGTTTATAATGTAGAGCCGTGAAAAAAAAAATCGCATTTTTTCTACAAAAATGATCTTTTTGCCCACAAATTTTTATTTTCACAAGGGTAACAGGAGAAATTAGACCACAAAAGTTGTTGTGCAATTTCTCCTGAGTATGTCGATACCCAATATGTGGGGGTAAACCACTGTTAGGGCGCACCGCAGAGCTTGGAAGAGAAGGAGTGCCGTTTTACTTTTTCAATGTAGAATTGGCTGGAATTGAGATCGGACGCCATGTCGCGTTTGGAGAGCCCCTGATGTGCCTAAACAGTAGAAACCGCCCACAAGTGACCCCATTTTGGAAACTAGATCCCCCATGGAACTTATCTAGATGTGTGGTGAGAACTTTGAATGCCCAAGTGCTTCACAGAAGTTTATAATGCAGAGTCGTGAAAATAAAAAATATTTTTTTTTCCACAAAAAAGATTTTTTAGCCCCCAAGTTTTTATTTTCACAAGGGTAACAAGAGAAATTGGACCCCAAAAGTTGTTGTCCAATTTGTCCTGAGTATGCTGGTACCCCATATGTGGGAGTAAACCACTATTTGGGCGCACGGCAGAGCTCGGAAGGAAGGAGCGCCGTTTTGGAATGCAGACTTTGATAGAATAGTCTGCGGGCATTATGTTGCGTTTGCAGAGCCCCTGATGTACCTAACCAGTAGAAACCCTCCACAAGTGACCCCATTTTGGAAACTAGACCCCCCAAGGAACTTATCTAGATGTGTGGTGAGAACTTTGAATGCCCAAGTGCTTCACAGAAGTTTAGAATGCAGAGTAGTGAAAATAAAAAATATATTTTTTTTCCACAAGAAAGATATTGTAGCCCCAAAATTTTTATTTTCACAAGGGTAACAGGAGAAATTGGACTGCAATAGTTGTTGTCCAATTTATCCCGAGTACGCTGATGCGCCTTATGTGGGGGTAAACCACTGTTTGGGCGCACGGCAGAGCTCGGAAGGGAAGGAGCGCCGTTTTGGAATACAGACTTAGAATGGTCTGTGGGTGTTATGTTGCGTTTGCAGAGCCCCTGATGTACCTAAACAGTAGTAACCCCCCCACAAGTGACCCCGTTTTGGAAACTAGACCCCCCAAGGAACTTATATAGATGTGTGGTGAGAACTTTGAATGCCCAAGTGCTTCATAGAAGTTTATAATGCAGAGTCATAAAAAAATATATATTTTTCCACAAAAAAGATTTTGTAGCCCCCAAGTTTTTATTTTCACAAGGGTAACGAGAGAAATTGGACCCCAGAAGTTGTTGTCCAATTTATCCCGAGTACGCTGATGCCCCATATGTGGGGGTAACCCACTGTTTGGGCGCATGTTGTGAATTCTGTGGCAGAGCTCCCTCCTGTGGTCACAAGTGGTACTTCGGCTGATTCTGTCTATGAGCTTCCGTTGGTGGAGGTGAGTGGTACTGCGGCTTCTGAGTTTCCTTCCTCAGGTGATGTGGTGAAGTCGTTAGGTGCTGCTCTATTTAACTCCACCTAGTGCTTTGCTCCTGGCCTCCAGTCAATGTTCTAGTATTAGTCTTGCTTCCTCCTGGATCGTTCCTGTGGCCTGTCTGCTCTGCATAAGCTAAGTTTTGCTTGTGTTATTTTTGTTTGCTATTTTTTCTGTCCAGCTTGCTTAATTGGTTTTTATGGCTTGCTGGAAGCTCTGGGACGCAGAGGGAGCACCTCCGTACCGTTAGTCGGTGCGGAGGGTCTTTTTGCCTCTTCTGCGTGGTTGTTTGTAGGGTTTTGTGTTGACCGCAAAGTTATCTTTCCTATCTTCGGTCTGTTCAGTAAGTTGGGCCTCACTTTGCTAAATCTATTTCATCTCTGCGTTTGTATTTTCATCTCTACTCACTTATATGTGGGGGGCTGCCTTTTCCTTTGGGGTATTTCTCTGAGGCAAGGTAGGCTTATTTTTCTATCTTAGGCCTAGCTAGTTTCTCAGGCTGTGCCGAGTTGCATAGGGAGCGTTAGGCGCAATCCACAGCTGCCTCTAGTGTGGTTGGATAGGATTAGGGATTGCGGTCAGCAGAGTTCCCACGTCTCAGAGCTCGTCCTATGTCTTTTGATTATTGTCAGGTCACTTTGTGTGCTCTGAACTTCAAGGTCCATTGTGGTTCTGAATTACCTAATCATAACAGGCGCACGGCAGAGCTCAGAAGGGAGGGAGCACCATTTGACTTTTTAAGCGCAAAATTGGCTGTCGTGTTTGGAGAGCCCCTGATGTACCTAAACAGTGGAAACCCCCCCAATTCTAGCTCCAACCCTAACCCCAACACACCCCTAACCCTAATCCCAACCTGATCCATAATCACTAACCCTAACCATAATCACAACCCTTACCCCAAAACAACCCTAATGTCCACCCTAACCATAACCCTAATCAAAACCCTAAATCCAACACACCCCTAATCCTAATCTCAACCCTAATCCCAAACCTAACCCTAATCCCAAGCGTAACCCTAATGCCAACCCTAACCCTAATACCAACCCTAATCCAAACCCTAACCCTAATCCCAACTCTAACCCTTACTTTAGCCCCAACCCTAACCCTAAATTTAGCCCTAACCCTAGCCCTAACCCTAATTTTAGCCCCAACTGCTGTTCTCCTGCCGGCCAGCAGATGGAGACAGATGGCGGGCGCACTGCGCATGCGCCCGCCATTTTCTTTTGCCGGCGGCCAGGAGGAGCAGCAGGAGGACCTAGGGACACAGGTAAGTATAACAGGGTGCCCGAATCCCCCTATTTCTCTGTCCTCTGATGTGCGATCACATCAGAGGACAGAGAATTACACTTTACTTTTTTTTTTTTTTTTGCGGTCGCCGGTAAACAGTTAATTACCGGCGATCGCAAATCAGGGGTAGGTAAAACCGACCCCGATCATGTTCTTTGGGGTCTCGGCTACCCCCGGCAGCCGAGACCCCAAAGATTCTCGCGGGGCGGGCGCACTGCGTATGCGCCCGCCATTTTGAAGATGGCGGCGCCCACCGGGAGCCACGAGGAGCACCGGGGGAGATAGGTGAGTATTGGGGGGCTACCTGGGACCCCTTTTCTCTGTCCTCCGATGTGCGATCACATCGGAGGACAGAGAAATTAAAAAAAATCGCGTTTTTTTTTTTTTGCGATCGCCGGTAACCGGTTAATTACCGGCGATCGCAAATGCGGGGTGGGTAAAAAAAAACCCCGAATCATGTTCTCTGGGGTCTCTGGGGTCTCTACCCCCGGCAGCCAAGACCCCGGAGAAAATCCGACTCTGGGGGGCGCTATTTACTTTTTCCACAGCGCCGTTAATTAACGGCGCTGTGGTTTAAGTACCCTTAGCGGCCGCCGTTAAAAGGCGTATCGGCGGTCGCTAAGGGGTTAAAGAAGGCAATTAATTTTATTACACCAATTCAATGATTACAGAAAATAGGAAATAGTGTGATATTGCGTACACTTTTGCATAATATACATTACACAGGCTAAATACTTAAATTACACATTACACAAGAAAAACGTCACCAGGAAAGGGCATCATCGATTCATAACATCAGCCGTGAGAAGCCAAATGGCAAAGACAGAGAATTCCTGGGATATGCACATAGACCCACACGGGCGTCCCCTCCAGTCTATTAGTTACAGGCTTCTGTCAGCTGAAATCTTCCATAGCTTATGTCTTGTTTAGAAAAAACAAATACTTGCGTAAACTCTAACAAATTCTATTTGTCCAATATAGTATCTCTTTTCTGAGTGGCCAGCTCTTCAGATGTCAAATTACACCCGACAAATACGTCACCCCGGATATGACGTGCCAAAAACTCTCCTAGTACCGGATGTTCTACCATATTATAAACATGACATTTCTCACCAAACCAAACACAAACTAAACTATGCAGTAATTGGATGAATACACTTTCCCACTGAAGAATATAAACATACACCATTCTCACCAAACAGCATTAAAAGAACTATGTAAGGCAGTGACCGGTGTCATATGTGGGGGTCGCTATGCGTCCCCCATGATGTCCTCAGAAGCATATTAGATCCGCTGGAGTACCCTGTGGTCTCAGCAGGTTGCCTATGAGTCACAGGGCAGAATAAAAGTGAGTGTATTCTGGGTCAAGTTATTTGACAAAGAAATTATTCAGGAAAACCCGGTGTAACAGGCCAGATTAACCCCCCACCCAGAATATACCCGGGGTTAAAGTGGCCTAGGCCAGATTATACCCGGGTATATTCTGGCCTAGCCCAAACTATACCCCGGGGTATAAATTGGACTAGTCCAGATTATACCCCTCCAGGTCAGAATATACCCCAGCTGCTGTAGATCTGATTTTTCAGCCTTTTCAAAACCATTGAGTTATATAATCAATAACGGGGCCCCAGGCAGCAAAAGGGACCCCAGGCAGCGCACAGGGCCCCAGGGGAGCGCACAGGGCCCCAGGCAATGCACGGGGCCCCAGGCAGCGCACAGGGGCCCCAGGTAGAACACAAGGGCCCCAGGCAGCGCAGGGAGCCTCAAACAGCACACGGTGCCCCAGGCAGTGCACAGGACCCCAGGCAGCCCATAGGGCCCCAGGCAGCCCACAGGGCTCCAGGCAGCGCACAGGGGCCTCAAGCAGCACATGGGGCCCCTGGCAGAACACAGGGCCCCAGGCAGCGCACAGGGCCCCAGGTAGCACACAGGGGCCCCATGTAGCACACAGGGGCCCCAGGCAGCACACAGGGGCCTCAGGCAGCACACGGGGCCCCTGGCAGCACACGGGGCCCCTGGCAGTGCACAGAGGCCCAAGGCAGCGCACAGAGGGGCCCCAGGAAGAGCACAGAGGCCCCAGGCAGCGCACAGGGCAACAGGCAGCACAGAGGGACCCCAGGCTGCACAGAGGGGCCCCAGGAAGAGCACAGGGGCCACAGGAAGTGCATGGTGCCCCAAACAGCGTACAGGGCCCCAGGCAGCACACAGGACCCCAGGCAGCCTACAGGGGCCCCAGCCAGCCCACAGGGGCCCCAGCCAGCCCACAGGGGCCCCAGGCAGTTCACAGGGCCTCAGGCAGTACACGAGGTCCCAGGCAGCACACAAGGCCCCAGGCAGCACACGGAGCTCCTGACAGCACATGGGGCACCAGGCAGCGCACAGGGCCCCAGGCAGCGCACATGAGCACAGGCATCCCACAGGGGCCCCAGGCAGCGCACAGGGGCCCCAGGCAGCACACAGGGGCCCAAGGCAGCACACAAGGCCCCAGGCAGCACACGGAGCTCCTGGCAGCACACGGTGGCCCAGGCAGTGCACAGGACCCCATGCAGCCCATAGGGCCCCAGGCAGCCCACAGGGCTCCAGGCAGCGCACGGGGCCTCAGGCAGCACATGGGGCCCCTGGCAGAACACAGGGCCCCAGGCAGCACACAGGGCCCCAGGCAGCAGACAGGGCCCCAGGCAGCACACAGGGCCCCAGGTAGCACACAGGGGCCCCAGGTAGCACACAGGGGCCCCAGGCAGCACACAGGGGCCTCAGGCAGCACACGGGGCCCCTGGCAGTGCACAGAGGCCCAAGTCAGCGCACAAAGGGGCCCCAGGAAGAGCACAGAGGCCCCAGGCAGCGCACAGGGCAACAGGCAGCACAGAGGGACCCCAGGCTGCACAGAGGGGCCCCAGGAAGAGCACAGGGGCCACAGGAAGTGCATGGTGCCCCAAACAGCGTACAGGGCCCCAGGCAGCACACAGGACCCCAGGCAGCCTACAGGGGCCCCAGCCAGCCCACAGGGGCCCCAGGCAGTGCACAGGGCCTCAGGCAGTACACGAGGTCCCAGGCAGCACACAAGGCCCCAGGCAGCACACGGAGCTCCTGGCAGCACATGGGGCACCCGGCAGCGCACAGGGCCCCAGGCAGCGCACATGAGCACAGGCATCCCACAGGGGCCCCAGGCAGCGCACAGGGGCCCCAGGCAGCGCACAGGGGCCCAAGGTAGCACAGAAGGCCCCAGGCAGCGCACAGGGGCACCAGGTAGTACACAGAGGCCCCAGGTAGCACACAGGGGCCCCAGGTAGCACACAGGGCCCCAGGTAGTGCACAGGGCCCCAGGTAGCGCACAGGGGCCCCAGGCAGCGAACAGGGCCCCAGCCAGCACAGAGAGGCTCCACGCAGAGCACAGGGGCCACAGGTAGCGCACAGAGCCCCAGGCAGCGCACAGGACCCCAGGCAGCCCATAGGGCCCCAGGCAGCACACAGGGCTCTAGGCAGCCCACAGGAACCCAGGCAGCCCACACGAGGTCCCAGATAGCGCACAGTGGGGCAAAGACAGTGAGCAAGGGGGTAAGAGATGGCGCAGCGCACAAGGGGGGGGAAATAGACAGAGCACATGTCCCCTGTGCGCTGTCTGGGCCCCCCTGTGCGCTATCTGGGACCCACTGTACGTTGTCTGGGACCCCCTGTGCAATGTCTGGGGCCCTGCTCTTGAGTATATCACTCAATCCTAGTTTCACATTTGCGTACAGCCGTGCGCATGCGTACGCTCTCAGTGAAGCCTTGACCACTGCTGCGCCCCGCCGGTTAAGCTCCGCCCATGTTCTTTTGACAATGCTGCAACCCGCGGCGAAGGCAACAATTTGGATTTTCTTGGGTCACCGAATCGTCAAAACAATGCATGCGGACGCAAACGCAAACATCCACAGGGCCTGCCTACCCAATGATAAGATAGGGTATGCAGGCCACAAGCGGCCGCATGCATACCTGGGCGGAGGTTAACTGGCGGGCATGGCAGTGGGCGGGGATTCTTTGGAGGGTACACAGCCGTGCACAAATGTAAAACTAGCCTAAGATGTCTGGGGCTCCGTTCTTGAGTACATCTCAGTGGTTCTCATAAGCGTGAAAAATCTGATCTACAGCAGCAGGGGTATATTCTGGCCCGGAGGACTATAATCTGGCCTAGGTATAATATACACATGGTCTATACTCCTCTAGGGCAGAATATTAGTGTGTTTTTGCTGCTGTAGTGCTACAGTATATATAGATGCACATACAACAAACCATATACCATTTCATGCGGCTTTTGTCAGATTTTCATGCAGTTTGCAGCAGATTTCCCTCTTCCACGTGACATGGAGAAATCTGCTGTGCTTCTGCACAAAAAAATCCACATCGTTGGGATGCGGATTTTGATGCAGATAGACTGCTAATTTTTTCCCTGTTGAAAATCAGCAGCAAATCTAGTGCAAGGGAGCGGGTGGACTAGACTTATAGCATGTGTTGGAGGCATTACATTGAACTGACAGTAGATGATTTCCATCAGTGCATAGTTAATGTTATGTGTTGTAACTTGTTATGTATGTTTCTCCCTGCTCTCTATGATATGCACCTTAAATTCTCCAGTGTGAGTTCCTATTCTATCCTGATAAGGTATATACAGTAAAGTGAACTTGGAACACCTCCAACAAAAAAAAAGTTTTTCAGTTTTGACAACAATGGAAGACCAACTATATGATCAGCTTTTGAGATTCTACACTGCAACAGAGCAAAAGTACCCCCAGTGGATCTACGATCTACCTCCAGAGAAACGTTCAAATGCCAAGTCCCAGTTCAGACAAACATCTAAGCCATGTCGAGCAGAGAAAGGGATAATTTACTATGGAAAAAAGGAGGTTCTCACTAAAAGCTGACTGCCAAATATACTGAAGGCCTGTCACGACAACCCAACTTCTGGTGGCCATTTTGGTAGAGATAAAACATTTGCCAAAATTTCTGACCGTTATTACTGGAAGGGAATGAAGAATGATGTTTACCAACATGTCAAAGCCTGTCAAAAATGTTTTGTCACATGTCCCAAAATCAGCAAAGAAGCTCCACCACTCAACAGTATACCAGTGCCTGGAAAAGTATGGAGCTTAGTTGGGATTGATATGATCGGTCCTCTTCAGGACACATCAAACGGCAGCAAATATATAGTTGCTGTCACTGATCATTTCTGGAAGTGGACTGAAGCAACAGCTGTTCCAGACAAGAGTGCCATATCAGTAGCAAAATTTTTGTACACCATTATTTGCTGGTTAGGTTGTATGGACACTGATTAGCGACCAGGGAAGAGAGTTTGTGAACTCGATCATTGACAACCTGATGGATCATTTTAAAACAGATCACCGCATTTCATCTGCCTACCACCCACAAACAAATGGCCAGCGGGAACGTGACAATCGAACACTCAAAGAATCTCTTTGCAAGCTTGTCAATGACCAAGGAACCAACTGGGACCAGTTCATCCCTGGTGTTTTGTTTGCCTATCACACATCTGTGCATGCCTCAACCAAGTGCACTCCATTTGAGGTCATGTATGGACGAAAGGCTAAGCTTCCTGTTGACCTCAATCCATCAGCAACTGACACTGTGGATGTCATGTCTCTTTCAGATGATGCCAACCCTGATGTGCTAAATACACTCACAACCATTCATAACAGGATCCTCTCAACTGTAAGTACCAACATCCATTCTGCTCAAGAACACCAAAAGTGTGCCTTTGATCGCCGACACGAGCAACAAAGAAATCACTGCTGGCACCATTGTTATATCAAGAATCAATGTTGTATTCATCGCATGGGTTCAAAGATGGCACCACGCTGGGTTGGACCCTACTTAGTTGTGGAATCCTTAAAGGGACGAGTAAAACTTAAGAATAATAAGACTGGCAAGATACTAAGCAACACTTAGCATGCCAGCAACTTTAAGATTTACCAGGATGAAGAGACTTCTCTACCACCCCAGTCCCCTGATGACTGTCCCAGTGACTCTGCCACACAGAAACACCAGCAAACCAAGACTTTCAACCCACTACCAAGTTCAGGAAGGAAGTATCTTACCACCACTCTTGACCTTACGTTTAATATTGTTGTGTACTTTGGAGGCACAAGAGATCTTGGACAACCACGTCGTACATATAAAACCAAAGGTGATGGGAACTGCTATTTTCGGGCCATCAGCTATTTCCTGACAGGAACAGAGGACAACTACTCCCTTCTCAGAGCTAAAGTCATGCACCACATGAAAACTGACTTGTCCAAAAAACTACAGGGCTACTGTAATCAAGATGTGAATGAATATGTGAACACCTCTGGCATCTCTCGTGATGGAGTCTGGGCAACTGATGCTGAAATCATGGCCACAGCAAATCTGTTGAGTTATGACATCGTCATCCACACCAAAGTTGGTGACACCATGGATTGGTTGACCTATCCCGCAAGCTTCAATCTGCAGTCAACAACAGAACATGCACTTTATCTTGAAAACAATCATGATCATTTTAATGTTGTTATCAGTGTTTACTAATCATTTTAATGTTATCAGTGATTACCTTTGAATGTTTATATTGTAGTGTCCTGTCACCAGCCATGTGTACGATTATCAACCGAAAGCCTCTCTGGAACCAATAATCGCCCCATGTAAAAGTACCTTTATAAGTTGAAGTTTCAGAATGTTATAACTTTTATTATATCCTGAACAGTTTTTTATGAACAGTCAAGGTTTTCAGGTTGAAGTAAAAAAAAGTCTGTGTGTTTAGAGTTTTAAACAATAAAATGTTGAAAAATTATGTAATTCTTGAGTATATCATTCAATGGTGCTCATAAACGTGAAAAATCTGATTTTTAATATGCTTTAATCTTTAATATACTCAAGAACGGGGCCACATACCTCACACAGGGGATCCCAAACAGTGCACATGGGCTGCCTGGGGCCCCTCTGTGCTACCTGGGGCCCCTCTGTGCTACCTGGGGCCCTGTGTGCTGCCTTGGGGCCCCTGTGCACTCCCTGGAGCCCATGTGCTGCCTGGTGCCCCTGTGCGATCCCTGGAGTCCATGTGCTGCCTGGGGCCTCGTGCGCTGCCTGGGCCACTGTCCTCTGCCTGGGACCCCGTGTGCTGCCTGGGGCCCCTGTGCTCTGCCTGGGGCCCTGTGTGCTGCCTGGGACCTCGTGTGTTGCCTGGGACCTCGTGTGTTGCCTTGGGCCTCGTGTGCTGCCTGAGGCCCCTGTGTGCTGCCTGGGGCCCTGTGCGCTGCATGGGGCCCTGTGTTCTGTCTGGGGCCCTGTACGTTGCCCAGCCTTGTGCGCTGCCTTGGGCCCCTTTGCACTGCCTGGAGCTCTGTGCACTGCCTGGAGCTCTGTGCGCTGCCTGGGGCCCCGTGTGCTGCCTGGGGCCCCTGTGTGCTGCCTGGGACCTCGTGTGTTGCCTGGGACCTCGTGTGTTGCCTGGGACCTCGTGTGTTGCCTGGGGCCCCATGTGCTGCCTGAGGCCCCTGTGTGCTGCCTGGGACCCTGTGCGCTGCATGGGGCCCTGTGTTCTGTCTGGGGCCCTGTACGTTGCCCAGCCTTGTGCACTGACTTGGGCCCCTTTGCACTGCCTGGAGCTCTGTGCGCTGCCTGGGGCCCCTGTGTGCTGCTTGGGACCTCGTGCGTTGCCTGGGGCTCCTGTGTGCTGCATGGGTTCCTGTGCGCTGCCTGTGGCCACTGTGTGTTGCCTGGGGCCCTGTGCGCTGCATGGGGCCCTGTGTACTGTCTGGGCCCCCGTATGCTATCTGGGGCCCCGTGTGCTGCTTGGGGCCCCTGTGTGTTGCCTGGGACCTCGTGTGTTGCCTGGGGCCCCTGTGTGCTGCATGGGTCCCTGTGCGCTGCCTGGAGCCACTGAGTGCTGCCTGGGGCCCTGTGCGCTGCATGGGACCTCGTGTGTTGCCTGGGGCCCCTTTGTGCTGCATGGGTCCCTGTGCGCTCCATGGGGCCCTGTGTACTGTCTGGGCCCCCGTATGCTATCTGGGGCCCCGTGTGCTGCTTGGGGCCCCTGTGTGTTGCCTGGGACCTCGTGTGTTGCCTGGGGCCCCTGTGTGCTGCATGGGTCCCTGTGCGCTGCCTGGAGCCACTGAGTGCTGCCTGGGGCCCTGTGCGCTGCATGGGACCTCGTGTGCTGCCTGGGGCCCCTTTGTGCTGCATGGGTCCCTGTGCGCTGCATGGGGCCCTGTGTACTGTCTGGGCCCCCGTATGCTATCTGGGGCCCCGTGTGCTGCTTGGGGCCCCTGTGTGTTGCCTGGGGCCCCTGTGTGCTGCATGGGTCCCTGTGCGCTGCCTGGAGCCACTGAGTGCTGCCTGGGGCCCTGTGCGCTGCATGGGACCTCGTGTGCTGCCTGGGGCCCCTTTGTGCTGCATGGGTCCCTGTGCGCTGCATGGGGCCCTGTGTACTGTCTGGGCCCCCGTATGCTATCTGGGGCCCCGTGTGCTGCTTGGGGCCCCTGTGTGTTGCCTGGGGCCCCTGTGTGCTGCCTGGGGCCCTGTGCGCTGCATGGGACCTCGTGTGTTGCCTGGGGCCCCTTTGTACTGCATGGGTCCCTGTGCGCTGCCTGGGGCCTTGTGCAATGCATGGGGCCCTGTGTTCTGTCTGGGGCCCTGTGCACTGCCTAGGGCCATGTACGTTGCCCAGCCTTGTGCGCTGCCTTGGGCTCCTTTGCACTGCCTGGAGCCCTGTGCGCTGCCTGGGGCCCCTGTTTGCCGCCTGGGGCTCCGTGCGCTGCCTGGGGCCCCTGTGTGCTGCCTGGGGCCCCGTTATTAAGAATGTCACTCAATGGTTCTCAAAAGCCTGAAAAATCTGATCTACAGTAGCTGGGGTATATCCTGACCTGGAGGGGTATAAAATGGACTAGTGCAATTTGTACCCCGGGGTATAGTTTGGGCTAGGCCAGAATATACCCGGGGTATAAAATGGAATAGTCCAATTTATACCCCGGGTTATAGTTTGGGCTAGGCCAGAATATACCCAGGTATAATCTGGCCTAGGCCACTTTAACCCCGGGTATATTCTGGGCGGGGGGTTAATCTGGCCTGTTACACCAGTATGGGCTTTTATTTTTGAAAAGGACTGCAGGAAGGTAGTGGGGCCGGTCCGTTTCCTCCAGCCCAGAAAAAAACCCTGCAAGAGAGTTTGGGTGTGTCAGTTATGTGCTTGCTGTGAGCGTATGTGCACACGTCAGGATTTCTGGCAGAAATTTTCCTGACAAAAACCTGACATTTCTGCCAGAAATCCGCCTGCGTTTTTTTCGAGTTTTTTCATGCGTTTTTGACGCGTTTTTGGTGCGTTTTTTCCCAAATGCATAGAATAGCGGGAAAAACGCAGAAAATCCGCAAAATTAATGAACATGCTGCTTTTTTTACCGCAATGCATTTTTTTCATCATGTGCACAAAAATTGCAGAATGCATTATAAATGATAGAATGCATATGTCTGCAGTTTTTCTAATGCGGTTTTATCGCGGTTTTATTGTGAAAAAATGCAAAAAATCCTGAACGTGTGCACATACCCTCAACCAGATCAGATGGTCTGCAGAAGTCTTCCCTGTGGGAGGGAACACAGGACCAAAGAGCCAGAAGGGTCTGGCACCTCTGCTTCATAGTAGTGTGGTCGCTTACCGCAACCAAACTCGGACTGTTTTTTCGTTGTCAACGGCTGCGACCCGGAGGACACAGTGTGCTGTGCATTGTGTGAGTTTTCTTTTTGGACGTTAAACCTGTTTTTGTTTGAACTTGATTGGGTCACTGCCTCTCACTGCACAGCAAGGACACTGCTGCACCACATATGTGATAATTGAATGAATACTATAAACAAACATGTTCTCACTAGAAAATATGCAGCCCAGGTGTTAGGAAAATTACAGAAGATACGCAGCTAAACTATTACTGTTTACTATCTTAAAGGGGTCTTTAAGACAGGCTATCAATATGGATTCCCGATGGTCATTAATGTCTTAGCACTACAATCCACCCTTGACCATCGGGAAACCATATATCATTTATATAAAATGCCATATCCCAAGGGAATAGCTTCAGCAGATGAAAGGCACATTGATATGAGAAAAGGAATACATTGCAAGCAGTGGCGTAACTACAAAGTTATGGGCCCCGGTGCGAACTTTCAAATGGGGCCCCCCCACCATGCCAAAAAATTTTCCACCCAAATTCACATTTTCCCTATTCATTTCGCACACTATAGCTTTATTGCAAAGTTGTATAGTGTGACCTCCGTTGCATAACTATCCAGTGCCCCATCCTGGCATATATTTGTCCCCCGTACTGCCATTGTTATGTAATGTATAATAGAAAATAAACCATTATACTCATCAGGGGCTAACATAGAAGTCATGGGGATCCATATGAGAAGTATAATGCACCCCCATAGTACTCCTTATAGTATAATACACTCCCCATAGTCCCCCATATACTATTGTACACTCCTCCATATAGTATAATACACTCCTCCGTATATTAAAATACACTCCTCATAGTGCTCCATATAGCATAATACACTCTTCGTAGTGCTCCATATACTATAATACACTGCTCAGTCCTCCATATAGTATAATACACCCCTCATAGTCCTCCATATAGTATAACTAGATTGTGGCCCGATTCTAACGCATCGGGTATTCTAGAATATGCATGTCCCTGTAATATATGGACAATGATGATTCCAGAATTCGCGGCAGACTGTGCCCATCGCTGATTGATCGAGGCAACCTTTATGACATCATCGTCGCCATGGCAACCATTATGACATCATCGTCGCTGTGCCCGTTGCTGATTGGTCGAGGCCTGGCGGCCTCGACCAATCAGAGATGCGGGATGTCTACGTCCTTTATGACATCATCGTCGCTGTGCCCGTTGCTGATTGGTCGAGGCCTGGCGGCCTCGACCAATCAGAGATGCGGGATTTCTACGTCGATGCTGTGCCGGTCTCTGATTGGTCGAGGCCGCCAGGCCTCGACCAATCAGAGAGCTGGGATTTCCAGGACAGACAGACAGACAGACGGAAAAACCCTTAGACAATTATTTATATAGATACACTCATCAGTCCTCCATTTAGTATTATACACTCCACATAGTCCTCCATATATTAAAATACACTGCTCAGTCCTCCATATAGTATAATACACTGCTCATAGTGCTCCATATAGTATAATACACCCCTCATAGTCCTCCATATAGTATAGTGCACTCATCAGTCCTCCATTTAGTATTATACACTCCACATAGTCCTCCATATATTAAAATACACTGCTCAGTCCTCCATATAGTATAATACACTCCTCATAGTGCTCCATATAGTATAATGCACCGCCATCGTCATCCATGTTGTACAATTCACTTCCCATAGTATGATGGACCATAGTTCTTCATATAGTATAATATATTCCCCATAGTCCTCGATTCAGTATAATGCAGCCCACATATAGTATAATACAGCCACCCCACAGAGTATACTGCAGCCCTGCCATACAATACAATGTAACCCCCATAGAATATAATGCAGCCCCTCCATACAGGGGCAGTAAGAAAGACATGAGGAAATGGTGACTAGGGGGCAGGGGACAAGGACACAAGGGGGGTAGGGGAGACAGGTACAGTGGTAACATATGGGGGCTAGGGAGCAAGGAAGACAGGCACAAGGGGACTCATGGGGGCTATGAGGCAGGGGAGAAGGTTACAAGGGGACTAGTGGGCAAGAGAGACTGACACAAGGGGACACACAGGGACTAGTTGGCCAGGGAGACTGACAAGGGGGCACACAGGGACTAATGGGCAAGGGAGACTGGCACACGGGGACAAGGGACACAAGCATTAGTGGACAAGGGAAACAGGCGCAAGGGGACACACAGGGACTAGTGGGCAAGGGACACTGACACAAGGCTACACACTGGGACAAGGGTTAGAAGCACAAGGGGACTCATAGGGACTAAGAGGAAGGGGAGAAGGGCACAATGGGACACACGGGGACTAGGGTGCAAGGGAGACAGGCACAAGAGGACACAAGGGGACTCCGAGGACAGAGTAGATAGGGACGCAAGGGCTGCAAGGGGACAGAGGAAGATGGGGGGGAGACTTGGGAGGAGGGAAGAAGGGGGCACAGGGATTACAAGGACAGGGTAGATGGAGAACACACGGTGAGAAAGGGGACAGGGGAGACTTGAGAGCAGGGCAGACGAGTCACACGGGGACAAGGGGCAGGGAATGCATGGGGGGTGCAGGAGGACTCAGGGCATGGGAGATGAGGAGCATTGGGAGACCAGGGGAGGAGGAACAAGGTGTGTACGGGGGGCCCGGAGGAGCACAATAACCTGAACCTGGGGACCTACTAGGACATGGGGCACGGGACAGCAGGGAGGAAACGGGGCTGGTGTCACAGGGAGCCAGGGACGCTGGGGGCAGAGACGGCGACACACGGGCAGCAGACACACCTCACTTCCGCCGGTCCCGTACACCTCCATGTTCATCCCGTGATCCTCCATATGGCTGAGCTGATGCAGCATCGCCCTCCTGGGCGGCTTGGTGCACGTGCCCCCCACTAGCTCTGGAACCACCTGTTCCCAGTCGCAGCAGCCGCCACAAGCTTTGCCAATATGGCGGCCACCATCACCTGTGCAGATGCTGCACTGCCTGGGCCCCACACACAGCGGGTGCGCGATGAAGTGATGTCATCAAGCACCCGCAGTGTCAGAGGCAGAGGGGAATGATGGGAGAGGGAGCATCAGCTGACGCTCTCTCCTCCATCATTGCTTTGAACTCTACCGGCATCATAAACGCCGGTATAGTTCACTGCGGCGGCTACGACGGGGGGAGTCGGGTGCCTCTGACCTGTCGGGCCCATGACTTGCCAGACTGTGGTAGTTACGCCCCTGCCTCACACACACTACAGATATCACACACACACTTCAGATATCACACAGATATCACACACACACACACACACTTCAGATATCACACAGATATCACACACACACTACAGATGTCACACACACACTACAGATATCACACACACACATTACAGATATCACACACACACACTACAGATGTCACACACTACATATATAACACACGCACTACAGATATCACACACACACACACACACTACAGATATCAGACACACACTACAGATATCACACACACCATATATAACACACGCACTACAGATATCTCACACACACACACACTACATATATAACACACACACACTATAGATATCACACACAAACACACCAGCTCATATACACATCTCACACTCCTCTCTGGTAAAGGGGAGGCTGATATTAACCTGCAGCTCCTCAGCTTCTCCTGCTTGCACACTGCTAACATGTCCCGCCCCTCCCCCGCTCTCCCCTTCAGTCCCGGGGCTCAGAGCAGGAGACCTGTCACAGTCTCACAGTGCTGACTGGAGCTGCTTCCAAGTTCCTAACTCTCCCATACCCCGGCTGCCCCCTCCCCCTAGATACACCTCGGACTGTTGCCGTGTGGGAGGGATCTCCTGCACTGCAACATGGTGTCGGCTGGTGCCTCTGACCTGCCGGGCCCCGTCGCAATGGCGACCGCTGTGACCGCGGTAGTTACGCCACTGATTCCAAGGCAATACAAGCACAGATTATAGCAAAAATTACAGCATAAATAACCAAAAACAGACAACCAGAAAAATAAGCAATCCCACCATCTAACTGGTCTATCTGAGACTGCAAATCCTGGCTATTATCTGACAAGTTAAAACAACACATACCCTCAAACTGTTGACATCTATTGTGGTAAATTAATAAATCTATAGTTGCTCTATTCTGTAAGATGATAGCTTTTTGGTAACTTTGTATATCTAATAATATATCTTCTAAGGGTCTACTGGTAGTACCAATAAGGGTTCCCGATGGTCATTAATATATTAGCACTACACAGACTCAAAACCAGAAATATCTGAAGAAGATCTGTATGGAGGAGTGGGCAAAAATCCCTGCTGCAGCGTGTGCAAACTTGGTATAGAACTACAGGAAACGTCTGACCTCTGTAATTGCAACAAAGGTTTCTGACCAAAATGTTAAGTTCTGTTTATTTATTGTATCAAATATTTAACCCCTTCCCGACCCATGACGCCACGTAGGCGTCATGAAAGTCGGTGCCAATCCGACCCATGACGCCTATGTGGCGTCATGGAAAGATCGCGTCCCTGCAGATCGGGTGAAAGGGTTAACTCCCATTTCACCCGATCTGCAGGGACAGGGGGAGTGGTAGTTTAGCCCCCCCCCCGTGGCTACGATCGCTCTCATTGGCTGTTGAAAGTGAAACTGCCAATCAGAGCGATTTGTAATATTTCACCTATTATAACTGGTGAAATATTACAATCCAGCCATGGCCGATGCTGCAATATCATCGGCCATGGCTGGAAACACTAATGTGCCCCCACCCCACCCCACCGATCGCCCCCCAGCCCCCCGATCTGTCCGGTACACTGCTCCGGCTCCCCTCCGTCCTGTACTCCGCTCCCCCCGTGCTCTTGTCCGCTCCCCCCGTGGTCCAATCACCCCCCCCGTGCTCCGTTCCACCCCCCTGTGCTCCGTTCCACCCCCCCGTGCTCCGTTCCACCCCCCGTGCTCCGTTCCACCCCCCCGTGCTCCGTTCCAACCCCCCGTGCTCCGTTCCACCCCCCTGTGCTCCGTTCCACCCCCCCGCGCTCCGATCCACTCCCCCATGCTCCGATCCCCCCCCGTGCTCCCCCCTCACCCCATCATACTTACCGATCCTGCCGGGGTCCGTCCGTCTTCTCCCTGGGCGCCGCCATCTTCCAAAATGGCGGGCGCATGCGCAGTGCGCCCGCCGAATCTGCCGGCTGGCAGATTCGTTCCAAAGTGCATTTTGATCACTGAGATATAATCTATCACAGTGATCAAAATAAAAAAAATAATAAATGACCCCCCCTTTTGTCACCCCCATAGGTAGGGACAATACAAAAAAATAAAGAATTTTTTTTTTCCACTAATGTTAGAATAGGGTTAGGGGTAGGGTTAGGGCTAGGGTTAGGGTTTCGGTATGTGCACACGTATTCTGGTCTTCTGCGGATTTTTCCACTGCGGATTTGATAAATCCGCAGTGCTAAACCGCTGCGGATTTATGGCGGATTTACCGCGTTTTTTCTGCGCATTTCACTGCGGTTTTACAACTGCGATTTTCTATTGGAGCAGTTGTAAAACCGCTGCGGAATCCGCACAAAGAAGTGACATGCTGCGGAATGTAAACCGCTGCGTTTCCGTGCAGTTTTTCTGCAGCATGTGTACAGCGATTTTTGTTTCCCATAGGTTTACATTGAAATGTAAACTCATGGGAAACTGCTGCGGACCCGCAGCGTTTTCCGCAGCGTGTGCACATACCTTTAGAATTACGCTATGTGCACACGGTGCGGATTTGGCTGCGGATTCACAGCAGTGTTCCATCAGGTTTACAGTACCAAGTAAACCTATGGAAAACCAAATCCGCTGTGCCCATGGTGCGGAAAATACCGCGCGGAAACGCTTCGTTGTATTTTCCGCAGCATGTCAATTCTTTGTGCGGATTCCGCAGCGTTTTACACCTGTTACTCAATAGGAATCCGCAGGTGAAATCCGCATAAAAAACACTGGAAATCCGCAGAAAATCTGCAGGTAAAACGCAGTGCCTTTTACCCGCGGATTTTTCAAAGATGATGCTGAAAAATCTCACACGAATCCGCAACGTGGGCACATAGCCTTAGGGTTAGGGTTGGAATTAGGGTTGTGGTTAGGGTTATGGCTACAGTTGGGATTAGGGTTAGGGGTGTGGGGGGGTTAGTGTTGGAGGTAGAATTGAGGGGTTTCCACTGTTTAGGCACATCAGGGGTCTCCAAACGCAACATGGCGCCACCATTGATTCCAGCCAATCTTGTATTCAAAAAGTCAAATGGTGCTCCCTCACTTCCGAGCCCCGACGTGTGCCCAAACAGTGGTTTACCCCCACATATGGGGTACCAGGATACTCAGGACAAACTGCGCAATAATTACTGGGGTCCAATTTCTCCTGTTACCCTTGTGAAAATAAAAAAATGCTTGCTAAAACTTCATTTTTGAGGAAAGAAAAATGATTTTTTATTTTCACGGCTCTGCGTTGTAAACGTCTGTGAAGCACTTGGGGGTTCAAAGTGCTCACCACATATCTAGATAAGTTCCTTGGGGGGTCTAGTTTCCAAAATGTGGTCAATTGTGGGGGGTTTCTACTGTTTAGGCACACCAGGGGCTCTGCAAACGCAACATGACGCCCGCAGACCATTCCATCAAAGTCTGCATTTCAAAAGTCACTACTTCCCTTCTGAGCCCCGACGTGTGCCCAAACAGTGGTTTACCCCCACACATGGGGTATCAGCGTACTCAGGAGAAACTGGACAACAACTTTTGGGGTCCAATTTCTCCTGTAACCCTTGGGAAAATAAAAAATTCTGGGCTAAATAATTATTTTTGAGGAAAGAAAACGTATTTATTATTTTCACGGCTCTGCATTATAAACTTCTATGAAGCACTTGGGGGTTCAAAGTGCTCACCACACATCCAGATAAGTTCCTTTCGGGGTCTAGTTTCCAAAATGGGGTCACTTGTGGGGGGTTTCTACTGTTTAGCCACATCAGGGGCTCTGCAAACGCAACGTGACGCCCACAGAGCATTCCATCAAAGTCTGCATTTCAAAACGTCACTACTTCAATTCCGAGCCCCGGCATGTGCCCAAACAGTAGTTTACCCCCACATATGGGGTATCAGCGTACTCAGGAGATACTGGACAACAAATTTTGGGGTCAAATTTCTCCTGTTACCCTTGGGAAAATAAAAAATTGCAGGCTAAAAGATCATTTTTGAGAAAATAATTTTTTTTTTTATTTTCATGGCTCTGCGTTATAAACTTCTGTGAAGCACTTGGGGGTTGAAAGTCCTCACCACACATCTAGATTAGTTCCTTTGGGGGTCTAGTTTCCAAAATGGGGTCATTTGTGGGGGATCTCCAATGTTTAGGCACACAGGGGCTCTCCAAACGTGACATGGTGTCCGCTAATGATTGAAGCTAATTTTCCATTTAAAAAGCCAAATGGCGTGCCTTCCCTTCCGAGCCCTGCCGTGCGCCCAAACAGTGGTTTACCCCCACATATGGGGTATCAGCGTACTCAGGAAAAACTGGACAACAACATTTGGGGTCCAATTTCTCCTATTACCCTTGGCAAAATAGGAAATTCCAGGCTAAAAAATCATTTTTGAGGAAAGAAAAATTATTTTTTATTTTCATGGCTCTGCGTTATAAACGTCTGTGAAGCACCTGGGGGTTTAAAGTGCTCAATATGCATCTAGATAAGTTCCTTGGGGGGTCTAGTTTCCAAAATGGGGTCACTTGTGGGGGAGCTCCAATGTTTAGGCACACAGGGGCTCTCCAAACGCGACATGGTGTCCGCTAACGATGGAGATAATTTTTCATTCAAAAAGTCAAATGGCGCTCCTTCCCTTCCGAGCCTTACCATGTGCCCAAACAGTGGTTTACCCCCACATGTGAGGTATTGGTGTACTCAGGAGAAATTGCCCAACAAATTTTAGGATCCATTTTATCCTGGTGCCCATGTGAAAATGAAAAAATTGAGGCTAAAAGAATTTTTTTGTGAAAAAAAAGTACTTTTTCATTTTTACGGATCAATTTGTGAAGCACCTGGGGGTTCAAAGTGCTCACTATGCATCTAGATAAGTTCCTTGGGGTGTCTAGTTTCCAAAGTGGGGTCACTTGTGGGGGAGCTCCAATTTTTAGGCACACGGGGGCTCTCCAAATGTGACATGGTGTCCGCTAAAGAGTAGAGCCAATTTTTCATTCAAAAAGTCAAATGGCGCTCCTTCCCTTCCAAGCCCTGCCGTGCTTCCAAATAGTGGTTTACCCCCACATATGAGGTATCAGCGTACTCAGGACAAATTAAACAACAACGTTCGTGGTTCAGTTTCTCCTTTTACCATTGGGAAAATAAAAAAATTGTTGCTAAAAGATAATTTTTGTGACTAAAAAGTTAAATGTTCATTTTCTCCTTCCATGTTGCTTCTGCTGCTGTGAAGTACCTGAAGGGTTAATAAACTTCTTGAATGTGGTTTTGAGTACCTTGAGGGGTGAATTTTTTAGAATGGTGTCACTTTTGGGTATTTTCAGCCATATAGACCCCTCAAACTGACTTCAAATGTGAGGTGGTCCCTAAAAAAAATGGTTTTATTAATTTCGTTGTAAAAATGAGAAATTGCTGGTCAAATTTTAACCCTTATAACTTCCTAGCAAAAAAAAATTTTGTTTCCAAAATTGTGCTGTTGTAAGGTATACATTTGGGAAATGTTATTTATTAACTATTTTGTGTCACATAACTCGCTGGTTTAACAGAATAATAATTCAAAATTAGAAAATTGCGAAATTTTCAAAATTTTAGCCAAATTTCAATTTTTTTCACAAATAAACGCAAAAATTAGTGACCTAAATTTACCACTAATATGAAGCCCAATATGTCACGAAAAAACTATCTCAGAACCGCTACGATCCGTTGAAGCGTTCCCGAGTTATTACCTCATAAAGGGACACTGGTCAGAATTCCAAAAAACGGCAAGGTCTTTAAGGTCAAAATAGGCTGGGTCATGAAGGGGTTAATGCAATAAAATGCAAATTACTTATGTAAGGGTAAGTTCACACAGGGCATTTTTGCTGCGTTTTTTCTCTGCAGCAAAACCTGATCATCTTGGCAGGAAAGAAGCTGCGCTAAAAATGCAGGTTTAGGTGTGTTTTTGGTGCGTTTTTTTTCTCTTTGTGCATGCCAATAAAGTTGAGTGCACACAGAGAAAAAAAATCAAACAACTTTCTGTAGATAGAATGAATAGATAGAATAGATTGATAGAATAGATCGATTGATAGAATATAGATTGATAGAATGAATAGATTGATAGAATGAATAGATTGATAGAATATAGATTGATAGCATAGATAGAATAGAATACATACATTACCTGCGGTATCCTCTTCCTTGGCATTTTCCCACGGTGCAGAGGTTACCTCGGGTCAGGCTGTGAGCAGGCGCAGGCTCGGTGACGTCACCGCTCGTTACTGAGCCTGCGCCCGCTCCGTCTCATTCATTCCCCAGTAGCTTACAGCCGGGAGTGGTTGCATTAGCAGCGCTCCCGGTTGTAAGTTTTTTCTCCCCCAGATACTGCAAGGGACATTCGATATATTGGACTACGATGGATCAGGAAGTATACTTTTGCTTTTTTATTTTATTTTCATAACAGGAGATCGATGGCGTCTCTTTGGAATGGCAGAACAGTAAATAGGTGGTCAAAACTATGTGGTGTTTTATTTCATTAAAATACTTTTTTCTGCATGCATATGACAGCGTGTCAAACACTAATGTCGTACCCCCCATTCAAGTAAATGGGGGGGTCCGCTGCTGGATGACAGGCTGCATGAACGCATCATGCAGCCTGTCATATAGATGTAGCAGAGCTGAGTGTGACATCACATCCGACTCTCCTTGACTTTTCTGCAGCAAATATGCTGCAAGAAAAGTCAACCTAGTGTATTTGCAGCGTTTTTCACCACCCATTCAAGTCAATGGGTGTAAAACGCTGAAAGTAGAGACATGCCCTATGTCAAAAAAAACGCTGCAAAGCACAAAATAATAACCACACAAAATCCCAATGTGTATGCATGAGATTTCCGAAATTTCATGGGCTTGGCTGTTACTGTAAAAAGCGGCTGAAAATTAGCACAAAAAAAAAAACTCCCTATGTGAACTTACCCTAAGAATTGTACAATGTGATTTTCTGATTTTTATTTTTAGATTCTGTCTCTCGCAGTTGAAGTGTACCTACAATAAAAATTTTACAGACCTCTCCATACTTTGTAAATGGGAAATCAGCTGTGTATCAAATACATATTTTCCCGACTGTATATAGCAGAGCAGTATGTATATGGAAATGTTCTTATTTAGCCAAGCTGTGTGTGTGTGCATCTAGCAGAGGTGAATGTGTGTGTACTGTCCATGCAGCAGTGTGGTGTATATATGAGTGCTGCAGAGTGTACATTAATATCTGCTGTAAAGATATAGGTGACTAAGAACATTGTGCTGAGAAGCATTAACTGCAGATTGATTACTTCCTATTCTACCCTATTGCATTAAATTAGTAATAACCACCCCATCACTTTACACCAGCAGGGAAGTTTTAATTACTAGGAAAAAATGTTTCTCCTATTTTCTGCTGTATAAATCTGGGGCCCTTCTTGCGTCTTATAATCCAAAAAATACATTAGTTGATTTTTTTTTTTTAAACTTGCGATAACAAAAAGAGACATAAATCACTTCAGAAAACCCCCCCATCAGAAACCCGCATGTATAAAAATCACACTATTCAGACATCTGTGAAATCTGGTCCATGTACACACCTTGATGCGTGAACTGGCCTTGGCTCTCCTGACCTGAACTTTACAGCCTAATAGACAGATATTAGCCTGTTGCATTCAGGGTGTGAGACCTGCGGACATTCTGGGGATCACAGTCTGTACATGGATGCCTGAATGAGGCCTAAAAATTAAAAAAGAAACCTGCAGGAATCCAAAATAAGTTGAGTGGTGCAGGAATACTGAAAGCCTCCATGTCTCCAGATTCAACTCATTGTGGGAACTTACCGGTAATCTTATTGGCCTGACTGTTAAACCCTTTTGCACAAAACAATGTACCTGTGCTTTTTGGTGAGGACTAACTACCCACACCATGACATACAGACATATTGCAGTTTTTGTTTTTTAAATGTTTCAGATAGTTTAATATGCAAATTGCCGCTTCTGAGAAAAAGAGGACTTAAACTCTATAGTGCCACCTGTTGGAAGTAGCGATCCTACAAGTCACAATCAACCCTTTAAACGAGTCGTGCAATATGACTTAGGATAAAAGCCAAATCAGTATCTCAATTCGCAGACACAGTGTTTCGGGCTGTTGGCCCTCGTCAGTGCAAAGCATGAGAACTAATTTGGCTAGGTGAGAGGCTCTGGACTGGGGTCTAAGGGGTATCGTTTCTCCTTATGGAAAGTGACATACCATCTCTTGCTTGTCAAATGTCAGATAGTTTAGATTACTTTTATTTCAGTATATTGTAAGTAAAAATAATGTTTTTGTTTCTGGTGCTGTGATGTCTTAATATTTAGTTTTATAATACTTTTTTAGGCGGAAATGGATATTATAGAAAAATTATGTAAAATGGTGCCTTGTGAACATGAAGATTTACTGAATATAACTCTACGGCTCCTTCTAAACCTCTCCTTTGATACCAGCCTTAGAAACAAGATGGTGCAGGTTGGACTTCTGCCCAAGCTTACAATACTTCTAGGTACCGTTTTGCTGACTAATCTCATGTTGTCTACTTTCTTGTGTTTCACACCACCACTTGTCGTGTTCTAACTGTATATCTAACATATAGAGCTTATAGCATCCCACAAACAATGTTCACCAGTCGGCTGTAAACGTTAGTCAGTAGACCTGTATCGGGAACGACGTTCATTACCATATGCCCGTGAGTAGCCTATATATTAGAAACGGTTCCCTGAAAAAACTCCAACGGAAAATTGCCTACATGGATAATTGCCCATATGGATAATTGCCCACACAGAAAATTGCCCACATGGAAAGCTGCCCACACGGAAAATTGCCAATTGCTGTATCACAAAGTTTCAGATCTGTGGTATTTGAGGTGCAAGGTGAGGATGTCCGCATGAGATATGTGATCAACTTGTAATTTACAGTTGACCTAGTGCAAAACTGCAAAAATGATAAAGATCTGTGGTTTATAGCAGTCTGTCATTATCAGCAGTGGATAGATATTGTCTGCTCTCATCTCTCACCGTTTCTGCCTTATTCCTCCCACCAGCCCAAAACAGCAGCACATGCATAACCAGCAGCACTGTGATCCAGAGGAGCCATCACTGCTATCAGAACTCACAAAAGTATCACTGTATTATCTGTGGCGTTACATGGGACTGAAGGTCTCATCTAATACAGTGCCTTGCGATAGTATTCAGCCCCCTGGAACTTTTCAACCTTTTCCCACATATCATGCTTCAAACAAAAATACCAAATGTAACTTTTTGGTGAAGAATCAACAATTGTGAAGTTGAACAAAATTTATTGGTAATTTTACATTTTTGAGGAAATTCAAAAACTGAAAATTGGGGCGTGCAATATTATTCGGCCCCTTTACTTTCAGTGCAGCAAACTCACTCCAGAAGTTCATTGTTGATTTCTGAATGATCCAATGTTGTCCTAAATGCCTAATGATGATAAATATATTCCACCTGTGTGTAATCAAGTCTCCGTATAAATGCACCTGCTCTGTGATAGCCTCAAGGTTCTGTTTGAAGCACAGAGAGCATCATGAAGACGAAGGAACACAACAGGCAGGTCCGTGATACTATTGTGGAGAAGTTTAAAGCCAGATTTGGATACAAAATGATTTCCAAAACTTTAAACATCCCAAGAAGCACTGTGCAAGCGATCATATTGAAATGGAAGGAGTATCATACCACTGCAAATCTACCAAGACCCGGCCGTCCCTCTAAACTTTCATCTCAAACAAGGAAAAGACTGGTCAGAGATGAAGCCAAGAGGCCCATGATCACTCTGGATGAACTGCAGAGATCTACAGCTGAGGTGAGACAGTCTATCCATAGGACAACAATCAGTCATACACTGCACAAATCTGGCCTTTATTTAAGAGTGGCAAGAAGAAAGCCATTTCTCAAAGATATCCATAAAAAGTGTCAGTTAAAGTTTGCAACAAGCCACCTGGGAGACGCACCAAACATGTGGAAGAAGGTGCTCTGGTCAGATGAAACCAAAATCGAACTTTTTGTCAACAATGCCAAACGATATGTTTTTAGTAAAGGCAACTCAGCTTATCACCCTGAACGCTCCATCCCCACTGTCAAACATGGTGGTGGCAGCATCATGGTTTGGGCCTGCTTTTCTTCAGCAGGGACAGGGAAGATGGTTAAAATTGATGGGAAGATGGATGGAGCCAAATACAGAACCATTCTTGTAGAAAACCTGTTGGAGTCTGCAAAAGACCTGAGACTGGGACGGAGATATGTCGGCAAGAATTTCAGTCTCTCGATGTACAAAACTGATAGACATACCCCAAGCAACTTGCAGCTGTAATCACAGCAAACGGTGGCGCAACAAAGTATTACGTTAAAGGGGCCGAATAATATTGCACACCCCACTTTTCAGTTTTTGAATTTCCACAAAAATTTAAAATAACCAATACATTTCGTTCAGCTTCACAATTGTTTTCCACTTGTTGTTGATTCTTCACCAACAATTTACATTTGGTATCTTTATGTTTGAAGCATAAGTAAGAAAAGATTAAAAAAAGTTCCATGGGGCTGAATACTTTCGCAAGGCACTGTACATTTTCTCAGTGGGAGCCCACCAAAAGCAGGATGCTGGTGGCAGAGATAGCTGGTCCTGGAAGCCCAGAAGGCACAGCAGAAAAGTGAGATTCTGTCACTTGTACCACCTTGTGTTATTGCTGAGAATGTATGATGTTTTTGAAGTGGTGTAACTGGAGTCCGAAGGGCCCAGTACGAAATTTGCAACTCCCCCCCCCCCCCCCCCCCCCCCCACACACACACACACGGTCAGGTCTATGGACCCCTGTAGAGTTATAAATTCAATAAAGACTTATGAATTGCCCTCCTCTTCCTTTTCATTATGTAGTACGGTCCCCCATCCTGGTATATATGCCCATCATCCTCGTGACTATGTCCACATCCTGGTATATATGTCCCAACGCTGTTATATATGATCCCCATCCTGATATGTATGGTCAACATGGTCTCCATCCTGGTATATATGCCCACTTCCTGGTATATATGTCCCCATCCTGGTTTACATGGTCCCTATTCCTAGTGTATGTGTCCCTGTTCTGCCCCTAATGCATAATTAAAAACAAAAACATTCTGCTCACCTTTCCTCTGCTCCCACATCGCCCAGTGTCTTTTGTAGCCACGGCATAGCCCGGCAGCTGACATTGGAGTGTGCGCCATTGTCATGCGCCGCTCCCTGTGGCTGCACCTCCAATGTCATCTCACAGCCACTGCGCCGCCAGCACGTATCACAGGGCAGTGACCGGACAGGTCTCTGCACCACAATGCATGTCATACTTAAAGGGAATCTGTCACCCCAAAATTGGCCTATAAACTAAAGGCCCCTTCACATTAAGCGATGCTGCAGCGATACCGACAACGATCCTGATCGCTGCAGCGTCGCTGTTTGGTCGCTGGAGAGCTGTCACACAGACCGCTCTCCAGCGACCAACGATGCCGGTAACCAGGGTAAACATCGGGTAACTAAGCGCAGGGCCGCGCTTAGTAACCCGATGTTTACCCTGGTTACCATGCTAAAATTAAAAAAAAACAAACACTAGATACTTACCTACTGCTGCCTGTCCTCCAGCGCTGTGCTCTGCTTCTCTGCACTTCTCCTGTACTGTCTGTGAGCCGGAAAGCAGAGTGGTGACGTCACCGCTCTGCTTTCCGGCTCACAGCCAGTACAGGAGGAGTGCAGAGCACAGCGCTGGAGGACAGACAGCTGTAGGTAAGTATCTAGTGTTTGTTTTTTTTTTACTTTTAGCATGGTAACCAGGGTAAACATCGGGTTACTAAGCGCGGCCCTGCGCTTAGTTACCCGATGTTTACCCTGGTTACCAGTGAAGACATCGCTGGATCGGTGTCACACACGCCGATCCAGCGATGTCTTCAGGGAGTCCAGCGACGAAATAAAGTTCTGGACTTTATTCAGCGACCAACGATCTCCCAGCAGGGGCCTGATCGTTGGTCGCTGTCACACATAACGATTTCATTAACGATATCGTTGCTACGTCACAAATAGCAACGATATCGTTAACAATATCGTTATGTGTGAAGGTACCTTTAGGCCACAGCCATCAGGGGCTTATCTACAGCATTCAGTAAAGCTGTAGATAACCCCCGATGTAACCTGCAAGATAAGAAAAATGAGTTAGATTATACTCACCCAGGGGCGGTACTCATCCGGTTTGGGTCCGATGGGTGTTGCGGTCCGGGGTTCATCGCCTCCCATCTTCATGCAATGACGTCCTCTTCTTGTCTTCCTGCCGCGGCTCCTGCGCAGGCGTACTTTGTCTACCCGGTTGAGGGCAGAGTAAAGTACTGCAGTGCGCAGGGAAAGGTCAGAGAGGCCAGGCGCCTGCGCACTGCAGTACTTTGCTCTGCCCTCCACAGGGCAGACAAAGTACGCCTGCGCTGGAGCCACGGCAGGAAGACAAGAGGACGTCATCGCATGAAGATGAGGCGCCGGACCTGACCAGAACCAGACTGGGACCACCCCTGGGTGAGTATAATCTAACTCGTTTTTCTTATCTTGCAGGTTACATCAGGGGCTTATCTACAGCATTACAGAATGCTGTAGATAAGCCCCTGATGCCGGTGGCCTTAGTTTATAGGCCAATCTTGGGGTGACAGATTCCCTTTTAAACCTTCCCAACCTGTGACGCCACATAGTTGTCATGAAAGTCGGTGCTAATCCGACCTGTGACGCCTATGTGGCGTCATGGCAGGATCGCGCTCCTGCAGGTCGGGTGAAAGTGTTAATTGAAATTTCACCCGCCCTGTGGGCACAGGGGGAGATGTACTTGATCCCGGGGGGCGGCTTTAACCCCCGTGGCCATGATCGCTCTGATTGTTTCACTTTCAACAGCCAATCAGAGCAATCGTAATATATTTCACCAATGAAAATTGGTGAAATATTACAATCCAGCCATGGCCGATGCTACAATATCATCGGCCATGGCTGGGGACCGCGATCTACCCCCGCCACCGACTGACAGCTGTGATCTGCCGCTGCGGTCACTGTCCTCCCCTCCGTTGCCCTCCTCTCCGTCCTGTCCTCCAAGCCGCCCCATCCCCAACCCCTTCTCCCCCCCCCCCCCCGCTGTGCAATGCCACCCGAGTCCCGGTGCCCGTTCGTCTTCAGCGATGGGCATCTCCATCTTCCAAAATGGCATGCGCAGTGCTCCCGCCTAATCTGCCGGTCAGCAGATTAATTCCAGGTACATTTTGGTCACTGTGATCACAGTAACTGGTTACCAGCGTAAACGTTAAAAAAACAAACACTACATACTTACCTTCCGCTGTCTGTCCTCCGGCGCTCTGCTTTCCTCTGCACTGTCAGCGCCGGTCAGCTGGAAAGCAGAGCGGTGACGTCACGGCTGTGCTTTCCGGCTGGCCGGCGCTGACACAGGATGCAGGAGGAGTGCAGAGAAGCAGAGCGCCGGGGACAGACAGCTGAAGGTAAGTATGTAGTGTTTGTTTTTTTAATGTTTACGCTGGTAACCAGGGTAAACATCGGGTTACTAAGCCCGACCCTGCGCTTAGTAACCCGATGTTTACCCTGGTTACCAGTGAAGATATCGCTGGATCGGCGTCACACACGCCGATCCAGCGATGTCAGCGTGAGGTCCAGCGACGAAATAAAGTGCTGGACTTTCCTCAGCGACCAACGATCTCCCAGCAGGGGCCTGATCGTTGGTCGCTGTCACACATAACGATTTCCTTAACGATATCGTTGCTACGTCACAAAAAGCAACGATATCGTTAACGATATCGTTATGTGTGACGGTACCTTTAGCTTTTACACGATATCAGCATATCAGCATGGTAAATAGCTGCACCACCGGGCCGGTCCCCTTATCTTAGTAGCGCCTGCAAGCAAGTGCTAGATCCTGTGCATTATATGGGCTTCCAATTACCGCCGCACCAATAACACCTGAAGACTAGGGACGCTTACCCCATTTCCTCCGCTTCTATATCAATGGCCCTATAACCTGTATATCCAAGACGCACTAGCGTCATCACAAAGCGCGTCGCCGCCACACAAGGGCGACAATGCGCAAGCGCCGATCAGTCCAAAATTGCGCATGCGCCCCTCGCTACACAAGATGCCAGCAGGCTCCATTAGCGCAATGCCGCCACAGATCAGGGCGACAATGCGCAGGCGCCGAACAGCCCAGAGTCGCGCATGCGCCCCTCGGTATGGGAGATGCCAGCAGGCTCCATTCGCGCATGCGCTACAGCGCAAGAGGAATCTCATGCTCCTGCACAGTTATAACGCGCGATACTGCGCAGGTCAGCTATAGTCGCGCATGCGCACCCTGATATGGGGGCTCCAGCTCTCCAGGTTCTATGATATGATGCGCACACGCGTCAGAGCGATCACATGTGCGCAAGCGCTGTCACATATTTACTCCCAAATGGTACATGTACCTACATGGTCAGGGAGGGCAGCGGTGACAGATGAAGCATGCAATAGATACACATATAGTAGAAGGGCGCTATAGCCACATTTCAATGCCTACATCAATTCAATATCAGCAGCCACCTTAAATTTTAGGTGATTAATATCAGTAAAGAAAAATATTACAAAGATTTAGAGAAACACACAAATAACCTAAACTTATACGTGTCATATATCTTCAGAAATTGACAGTCTACGATCTCATCCCGATGAACAGATCAATACTAATTATTTATTTACGGCCCATTGGAACATAAATTAGTCCATAATGCACTTTTCAGAACAAAAATGACATCTGTCACAAATTTGGCAGGTATTACAAGATAATTGTCCAAAATTTGGACCGATAATGAATATATGACCCATTCGGGTCGATACGGCAGGTTTTTCAGTTACCACATATCTCTCAACCTATATATGTACAGAGTCATAGGTAGCAGCCAAAGTTCATTTGCTCATTTAGCCCCCTCGGGGACACCGTGTCCAATCTATGGATCCATTTTAGTTCTTTTTGCAAGATTCTACGGTCCCAATCACCTCCTCGTATAGAGGGGGTCACTACCTCCACAGCACAAAAGGAAAAAGATTTTAAATCACCCTCATGCACGGATCGTATATGTCGAGAAATTGGTGTATCCCTCGCATGTTTTATATCACCCAAGTGATCACCAATTCTCCTACGGAGCTCTCTCCTCGTTTTTCCAACATAATTTACTGGGCAAGTGCACCTGAATAAGTAGATCACCCCGCTAGTTTTGCAATTTGCAAAGTGTCTACTTTCAATATTCTGTCCTGTACTAGCACTTGAAAAGCACTTTCCAGTAGCCAGATAGCCACAGAACGAACATCCACCACAGCGAAATGTGCCTAGTTGCCTTCTTTCCTTCTTTCTAACCATGTACCTTTTTTCGGGGGGGGGGGGGGGGGGGGGGGGAGATTAAAGGTGCTATGCACGAGTTGATCCTTTAGAGATCTCCCTCTCCTGTATGTAATCATAGGTGTTTCTGATAAGTACTCCCTGATGTCCGTATCGGCAAGTAGTATGCCCCAGTATTTGTTAATGATGTTTCTCACTTCCTGAGAGCAGTCATCAAAACCCCCAATGAGCCTAACCAGGGCCTCTGAATCACCTCTATCCCTCGGTTGAAATAGACTAGACCTAGGGGTTGCCTCCACCTGTTTGAACGTACTCTGAAGAATGTTCTTTGGGTACCCTTTATCCCAAAATCTGTCTCTTAATTCACGTGATTCAACATAGAAGGACGCGTCAGAGGAGCAATTCCTCCTCACTCTCATGTATTGCCCCTTTGGTATCCCTTTTTTTTTTCTAGTTTCCAAAATGGTGTCACATCTGGGGGATTTCTAATGTTTAGGCACATCAGGGGCTCTCCAAGCGTAACATGGCACCCACAGACCATTCCATCAAAGTCTGCATTCCAAAACATCACTACTTCCCTTCCGAGGCCCGACGTGTGCCCAAGCAGTGGTTCCCCCCCCCTCCCCACATATGGAGTATCGGCATACTCAGGACAAACTGAACAACAACTTTTGGGGTCCAATTTCTCAGGTTACCCTTGTGATAAGATAAGTTCCTTGGGAGGTCCAGTTTCCAAAATGGGGTCACTTGTGCGGGGTTTCTACTGTTTAAGCACATCATGGGGACTGCAAACAAAATATGACACCCGCAGACCATTCCATCAAAGTCTACATTCCAAAACATCACTACTTCCCTTCCGAGCCCCGATGTGTGCCCAAACAGTGGTCCCCCCCACATATGGGGTTCAAAGAACTCACCGCACATCTAGATTAGTTCCTTGGGAGGTCTAGTTTTCAAAATGGGTTCACTTGTGGGGGAGCTCCAATGTTTAGGCACACAGGTGCTCTCCATGGTGTCCGCTAACGATTGGAGCTAATTTTTTATTCAAAAAGTCAATTTGGCGCTCCTTCCCTTCCGAGCCTTGCTGTGTCCCCAAACAATGGTTTACCCCCACATGTGAGGTATCTGTGTACTCAGGAGAAATTGCCCAACAAATTTTAAAATCCAATTTATCCTGTTGCCCATGTGAAAATGAAAAAATTGAGGCTAAAAAAATTATTTGTGAAAAAAAAGTACTTTTTCATTTTTACTGATCAATTTCTGAAGCATTTGGGGGATCAAAGTGCTCACTATGCATCTAGATATGTTCCTTGGGGGGGTCTAGTTTCCAAAATGGGGTCACTTGTGGGGGAGCTCCAATGTTTAGGCACACATGGGCTCTCCAAACGCGACATGGTGTCCTCTTAACGATTGGAGCTAATTTTTCTTTCAAAAAGTCAAATAGCCTTGCCGTGTGCCCAAACAGTGGTTCCCCGAACATATGGGGTATCGGTGTACTCAGGACAAATTGTACAACAACTTTCGGGGTCCAGTTTCTTTTTTTAACCTTGGGAATATAAAAAAATTGTTGCTAAAAGATCATTTTTGTGACTAAAAAGTTAAATGTTCATTTTTTCCTTCCATGTTGCTTCTGCTGCTGTGAAGCACATGAAGGGTTAAAAAAAACTTCTTGAATGTGCACCTTGAGGGGCGCACTTTTTAGGGTATGTGCACACGTAGAATTGGCCACTGCGGATTTTTCCGCAGCAGATTTGCTAAATCCGCATTGGAAAACCGCTGCGGTTTTTAATGCGGATTTATTGCGGATTCTACTGTGGATTCCGCTGCGGTTTTACATCTGTGGTTTTCTATTGGAGCAGATGGAAAACTGCTGCGGAATCCGCACAAAGAATTGACATTGTACTGTAAACTCATGGGAAACTGCTGCGGATCCGCAGCTGTGGAAACACTGCGGATCTGCAGCAAAATCTGCAACGTGTGCACATACCCTTAGAGTGGTGTCACTTTTGGATATTTTCAGCCATATAGACCCCTCAAACTGACCTCAAATGTGAGGTGGTCCCTAAAAAAAATGGTTTAGTAAATTTTGTTGTAAAAATTAGAAATCGCTGGTCAAATTTTAACTCTTACAACTTCCTAGCAAAAAAAAAAAATTGTTTCCAAAATTGTGCGGATGTAAAGTAGACATGTGGGAAATGTTATTTATTAACTATTTTGTGTCACACAACTCTCTGCTTTAACAGAATAAAAACTCAAAATTTGCTAAATTTTCGCCAAATTTCCATTTTTTTCACAAAAACTCAAAAATTATCAACCTAAATTTACCACGAACATGAAGCCCAATATGTCACGAAAAAACAATCTCAGAACCGCTAGGATCCGTTGAAGCGTTTCTGAGTTATTACCTCATAAAGGGACACTTGGTCAGAATTGCAAAAAACGACCAGGTTATTAAGGTCAAAATAGGCTGGGTCATGAAGGGGTTAAGGAGAATAGCTAATTTGCAGTAAAATGGCTAATTTGCAGGTATGCAATGATTGTAATTTTCTGTGTAGGTAATTTTCGCCAACATTCTTCTGTGCTACAAAGCATCTAACCTATAATTCTATATTATTCTCCTGCCCAGCAGACCACCATTTTTCCTACCAGCCGAGATTCGTCTTGGTGAAAGTAGGCTCAATATCTCTGCCTTTGTGGACTCTGGGGCAGGGTTTAATTTAATTGATGCTGGGTTTGTTCAGGCACATGGGCTTAAGACTCAAGAGTTGTCTAGACCCATACCTATAATTGCTATTGACTCTCCACCCTTGAGCCAGGGGACTTTCACTCAGATCGTCTGTGGGGTGAGCCTACAAATAGGGGCGTTGCACTCTGAGTCAATAGATTGTTATGTGTTGGGGGGTTTGCCGTCGCCTGTAGTTCTCGGTTTACCATGGCTCACGTTACACAACCCGGTATTAGACTGGCAGACTCAGATGGCGTACTTTCACTAGCAAGTCCGGCAGCTCCAGGTAGCTTTTCAGAAAACGTTCAACTACGAGGTTAAGCACATAGCCAAGCAAGGTACGTGTGTGAGCTTACTTTGCCTCAGAAGCCGCCACCAGGTTCTGGCCATTGTCACACACGATCATGCCTGGCTGTAGGTTCAGCGGTGTCATTCAAATCTCTGACTGCTTTTTCAGCTCTATCCACAACTCTTCTGCATTGTGCGGTTTATCACCCATGCAGATTAGCTTCAGCACAGCCTGTTGCCGCTTGACTGAGGCAGTGCTGCAGTGCTTCCAGCTTCTGACTGATGTGTTGATTTCAGAGATAGAGGCTGAAGAGGAGGAGGAGGTGCAGGAGCTGTAGACTATGGGGGAAACCTTGATTGGCGTAGGGCCTGCAATCCTCAGCATGGGGAGGATGTGTTCCATCCCAAGGTCCGACAGGGTCCTGGCTTTCACTATGTTATCCCAGTGTGCCGTCAGTGAGATGTACCATCCCTGGCCACAAGCACTTTTCCACAGGTTCGTGGTTAGGTGGACTTTCCCAGTAATGGCTTTGTTGAGGGCACGGGTAATGTTATGAGACAAATGCTGGTGTAATGCCGGAACAGCACACCGGGAGAAATAGTGGCGACTGGGGACCGAGTACCTTGGGATGGCCTGCCGCCATCAGGTTGCGGAAAGCTTCCATCTGAATGAGCCTAAAAGGCAACGTTTCGAGCTCAATCAGAAGAGAAATGTTAGAATTTAGGACTGTGGCCTGTGGGGGCGTTGGCTGGGTATTTCCGCTTGCGTTCCAATGACTGGGGTATAGACAACTGAAGGTTGTGCTGGGACAAGGACGTGGATGGGCTTGATGATGGTGCTGCTTGACTGTAGGCAACAACAGGTGCAGGGCTAAAGGCATCTTCACATGCACTGTGGACTGGCTTCTACGTAAAACAGTGGAAGAAGCAGTGGTGTCATCTGCAGACAGTGTTTCTGGAGTCTGGGGTTCGGCCCACAAAGTCTGGTGTTTTGCTGCCATGTTCCTGATCATGCTGGTGGTGGTCAGGCTGGTAGATTTGCTACCCCTGCTGATGCAGGCATGGCAGGTGCTGCAAATGACCTGTTTGGGGTTATCGGCAGAGTCTTTAAAAGATAACCAGACTCGGGAAGATCTAACATGTGTCCTGCTGCCCTCGCTCTGCATGTCCTCCTGCCAGGTTGCATCAGTCACTATGTCATCCACCACCTCGTCTTCCACATCCGCACCCTGCTCCTCCTGACTTTCTGGCAATTGTGTCTCCTCATCGTCCACACTTTCCCACCATCACCTTCGTGTGATTGTGGCTGGTCAAAGCTTTGGGCATTGCTACATGCGAACTCATCTGGCCCCACTTCAAGTTGACCGGCCGAGAGTCCAGAATCTTGAATGGGCAAACTGAACAGCTCTTCGGAGTTTCCAAGTGTGGGATCGGTTGTCTAAGGGCTCTCGTCATGGTGGGAGGAAGGAGAATCAGGGTGAAGAATATCCGGTCCATACTCACGGCTACTCAGACTTGACCGTGTGGAAAACATTGTGGTGGTGGTGGTGGCTAAGTGACTGGAAGCATTCTCTGCTATCCAACCAACAACCGTTTCACACTGCTCTGGCTTCAATAGTGGTGTGCTTCGGTCCCCTAGAAACTGGGACATAAAGGTCGAGCTAGAAGATGTGGGTCTTTGCTGGCCCACTTTCAGCTTGGCCACATCCTCATCCTCTGCATGCACCATCAGCATCAAGTTCACTTCCCCGTCCTTTGCCCCTAGCCTTGCCGTTTTAAATGGACTGTTTCAAAAACTCAACACAAATGTTTTTATTAGGAGCTAAATTATATCTGATCAGTATGCCTGCAAAGCTACGATTTTTCAAACATAGAAACACTAGGCCTCATCCTGACATAACAGACTGTATTACATTTTTTTTTTGCTTTTTGGTGAATTTAAAACCAAAAAAAGAGCAGCACAAGGCTCTCACACAAAACTATGCTACGTATGCCTGCGGAAATACAATTTTTCAAACACAGATACACCAGGACTCAGCCTGAGAGACTGTATAAATTATTTTTAGTTTTTTTTGGTGAATTTAAGAAAAAACTAATTTTGAACAAGGCTAGCTAACAGAACTATGCTACGTATACTTGTGGAAATATGATTTTTCAAACAGAGATACACCAGGACACACCAGGACTCAGCATGACAGACAATGTATTTTTTTTTTTTTTTTTGTGAATTTAACCCCTTCATGACCCAGCCTATTTTGACCTTAATGACCTGGTCGTTTTTTGCAATTCTGACCAGTGTCCCTTTATGAGGTAATAACTCGGGAACGCTTCAACGGATCGTAGCGGTTCTGAGATAGTTTTTTCGTGACATATTGGGCTTCATATTAGTGGTAAATTTAGGTCAATAATTTTTGCGTTTATTTGTGAAAAAAATTGAAATTTGGCTAAAATTTTGAAAATTTCGCAATTTTCAAATTTTGAATTATTATTCTGTTAAACCAGCGAGGTATGTGACACAAAATAGTTAATAAATAACATTTCCCACATGTCTACTTTACATCAGCACAACTTTGGAAACAAACAATTTTTTTTTTGCTAGGAAGTTATAAGGGTTAAAATTTGAACAGCAATTTCTCATTTTTACAACGAAATTTACAAAACCATTTTTTGTAGGGACCACCTCACATTTGAAGTCAGTTTGAGGCATCTGTATGGCTGAAAATACCCAAAAGTGACACCATTCTAAAAACTGCCCCCCTCAAGGTACTCAAAACCACATTCAAGAAGTTTATTAACCCTTCAGGTACTTCACAGCAGCAGAAGCAACATGGAAGGAAAAAATGAACATTTAACTTTTTAGTCACAAAAAATGATGTTTTAGCAACAATTTTTTTATTTTCCAATGGTAAAAAGAGAAACTGGACCTCAAACGTTATTGCACAATTTGTCCTGAGTACGCCGATACCTCATATGTGGGGGGAACCACTGTCTGGGCGCACAACAGGGCTCTGAAGGGAAGGAGCGCCATTTGATTTTTTTCAATGAAAAATTGGCTCCAATCTTTAGCTGACACCATGTCGCGTTTGGAGAGCCCCTGTGTGCCTAAACATTGGAGCTTCCCAACAAGTGACCCCATTTTGGAAACTAGACCCCCAAGGAGCTTATCTAGATGCATAGTGAGCACTTTGAACCCCCAGGTGCTTCACAAATTGATCCGTAAAAATGAAAAAGTACTTTTTTTTCACAAAAAATTTATTTTAGCCTCAATTTTTTCATTTTCACATGGGCAACAGGATAAAATGGATCCTAAAATGTGTTGGACAATTTCTCTTGAGTACACCAATACCTCATATGTGGTCACAAACCACTGTTTGTCCACACGGCAAGGCTCGGAAAGGAAGGAGCGCCATTTGACTTTTGAATGAAAAATTAGCTCTAATCGTTAGCGCACACCATGTCGCGTTTGGAGAGCCCCTGTGTGCCTCAACTTTGGGGCGCCCCCACATGTGACCCCATTTTCGAAACTAGACCCCCCAAAGAACTTATCTAGATGCATAGTGAACACTTTGAACCTCCAGGTGCTTCACAAATTGATCCGAAAAAATGAAAAAGTACTTTTTTTTTCACAAAAAAATGTTATTTAGCCTCAATTTGTTCATTTCCACATGGGCAACAACATAAAATGGATCCTAAAATTTGTTGGGCAATTTCTCCTGAGTGCACTGATACCTCACATGTGGAGCTCCCCCACATGTGACCCCATTTTGGAAATTAGACCTCCCATGGAACTAATCTAGATGTGCGGTGACCACTTTAAACCCCCAAGTGCTTCATAGAAGTTTATAACGCAGAGCCGTGAAAATAAAAAAATCATTTTTCTTTCCTCAAAAATTATTTTTTAGCCTGCAATTTTTTATTTTCACAAGAGTAACAGGAGAAATTGGACCCCAAAAGTTGTTGTCCAGTTTGTCCTGAGTACGCTGATGCCCCATATGTGGGTGGGGAACCACTGTTTGGGCACACGTCGGGGATCAGAAGGGAAGTAGTGACTTTTGAAATGCAGATTTTGATGGAATGGTCTGCGGGCGTCACGTTGCGTTTGCAGAGCCCCTGATGTGCCTAAACAGTAGAAACCCCCCACAATTGACCACATTTTGGAAACTAGACCCCCCAAGGAACTTATCTAGATATGTGGTGAGCACTTTGAACCCCCAAGTGCTTAACAGAAGTTTACAACGCAGAGCCGTGAAAATAAAAAATAATTTTTCTTTCCTCAAAAATTATGTTTTAGCAAGCAATTTTTTATTTTCGCAAAGGTAACAGGAGAAATTGGACCCCAATAGTTGTTGCCCAGTTTGTCCTGAGTACGCTGGTACCCCATATGTGGGGGTAAACCACTGTTTGGGCGCACGTCAAGGGCTCGGAAGGGAGGGAGCACCATTTGACTTTTTGAACGCAAGATTGGCTGGAATCAATGGTGGTGCCATGTTGCGTTTGGAGATCCCTGATGTGCCTAAACAGTGGAAACCCCTCAATTCTAACTTCAACACTAACCCCAACACACCCCTAACCCTTATCCCAACTGTAGCCATAACCCTAATCACAACCCTAACCCCAACACACCCCTAACCACAACCCTAACCCCAACACACCAGTAACCCTAATCCCAACCCTAACCCTAATCCCAACCCTAACCACAACTTTAACCCCAACACACCCCTAACCCTAACACACCCCTAACCCTATCCATAACCCTAACCACAAGCCTAATCTTAACCCTATTTCCAACCCTAGCCCTAATTCCAACCCTAACACTAATTCCAACCCTAACCCTAAGGCTATGTGCCCTGTTATGAACTGGTGGTTTAGAACCACAATGGACCAGGTGATTAAGAGCACACAAAATGACCTGATAGTTACTAATAACATAGGACGAGCTCTGAGACGTGGGAACTCTGCTGACTGGAATCCCTAATCCTATCACACCACACTAGAAGTAGCCGTGGAGCGCTCCTGACCAGACCTAGGCACCTCGGCACAGCCTAAGAAACTAGCTAGCCCTGAAGATAGAAAAATAAGCCTACCTTGCCTCAGAGAAATTCCCCAAAGGAAAAGGCAACCCCCCACATATAATGACTGTGAGTAAAGATGAAAATACAAACACAGAGATGAAATAGATTTTAGCAAAGTGAGGCCCGACTTACTGAATAGGCCGAGGATAGGAAAGATAGCTTTGCGGTCAGCACAAAAACCTACAAACAACCACGCAGAGGGCGCAAAAAGACCCTCCGCACCGACTAACGGTACGGAGGTGCTCCCTCTGCGTCCCACAGCTTCCAGCAAGCAAGACAAACCAAAATAGCAAGCTGGACAGAAAAAATAGCAAACAAAAGGAACACAAGCAGAACTTAGCTTATGCAGGGAAGACAGGCCACAAGAACGATCCAGGAGAGAGCAAGACCAATACTGGAACATTGACTGGAGGCAAGGAACAAAGAACTAGGTGGCGTTAAATAGAGCAGCACCTAACGACTTAACCTCGTCACCTGAGGAAGGAAACTCCGAAGCCGCAGCCCCACTCACATCCACCAGAGGAAGCCCATGGACAGAACCAGCCGAAGTACCACTCATGACCACAGGAGGGAGCTCGACCACAGAATTCACAACAGTGCCCACGTTGCGGATTCGTGTGAGATTTTTGCGCACGATTTTTGAAAAATCTGCAGGTAAAAAACACTGCATTTTACCTGCGGATTTACAGCGGATTTCCAGTGTTTTTTTGTGCGGATTTCACCTGCGGATTCCTATTAAGGAACAGGTGTAAAACGCTGCGGAATCCGCACAAGATTGACGTGCTGCGGAAAATACAACGCAGCGTTTCCGCACGGTATTTTCCGCACCATGGGTACAGCGGATTTGGTTTTCCATAGGTTTACATGGTACTGTAAACCTGATTGAAAACTGCTACGAAATTTTATATAGTCTATAAATAAAGTGCTAAGTGTTGTATAAATCAGTAGGACAAGGGAACTCCAAGAGGCTATTTACCATAATTAGTATATCATTCATAAAGATCCATGAAACCGATCCCCTGTATTCGTATTTAATCAGCCAAAGTATAAGCTCAATCAAACATGTCCCTTACCCATATTGCAGTGACAGGAGAACCACTCGGTGCAGCCCCAATGCGCGTTTCGCGTCGGCTTCGTCAGTGGTTCCTTGCTAGTGCCCGTGTTGGCCATATGCGTCCAATAGCTCTTTTATGAGTCCTGTCTTCAAAACTAGTGAAACAAATACTACAACTTTAATGACATTGATACCATCAAATATGGGTTTTCTATCTACCATGATAACAATCAAGGAAAGAGAACATTTGTCTGTCTGAATTACCAGAATAGGATTCACAGAAGTTATCATTTTTTCACTTGTCATAACAGGTTGATGTTGTATATGTATTTTTGATTTTTTTTTCTCAAGCACCAATTTCCTTTTAAATTTCAGAAAATGAAAGCTACAAGCAAATTGTTATGTGCATTCTTTATCATATAAGTATGGATGATCGATGTAAATCCATGTTTGCATATACGGACTGCATACCCCAGGTAAACTTGCGATGGTATCAGCAGGTGCTGATATGTAACCAGGTCCTGGCACTTATTCACTGGGCTAATTAATTATATTTGGCAGAAAATGGACTTCAAGTTGTTGAATATTACTAATGCGAGATATATTCCCAATCCTGAAGAATATTGTCATTTAGTGCTCATTACCTGTTCATAGGTTGGATAATGTTAGATCAGTGGTGTCAGTACTCGCTGTCTTATGTTCTCATCTACTAATCATTGGTGCTGTAGTAAAGTGGTGGTACAACATATTTTATCAGACCTTGGCTACCAATGTTTTGCATAATTTGTGTTCGCCTTTTACAAGTTTAACAATTAGGTGTGTGTGAAGATAAATTATGTAATATTTTAAAATATCCAAGATCAAAAACGGAGGCACATTAATAGTAGTATGGTTCCAAAGACAAGCTACAAAAATCGTTAAATGTCTAAGGAATTTAATTAGGGTAAATTTGAAGGACAGGATGAAAAGTTGAAATTATTGTTACATAGTTATTATGGTTGAAGGAAGACTATAAGTCCATCTAGTTCAACCCATAGCCTAACCTAACATGCCCTAACATGTTGATCCAGAGGAAGGCAAAAAAAACCCCATGTGGCAAAGAGTAAGCTCCACATTGGGGAAAAAAAAATTCCTTACTCCACATACGGCAATCAGACTAGTTCCCTGGATCAACGCCATATCAAGGAATCTAGTGTATATACCCTGTAACATTATACTTTTCCAGAAAGGTATCCAGTCCCCTCTTAAATTTAAGTAATGAATCACTCATTACAACATCATACGGCAGAGAGTTCCATAGTCTCACTGCTCTTACAGTAAAGAATCCGCGTCTATTATTATGCTTAAACCTTTTTTCCTCCAAACGCAGAGGATGCCCCCTTGTCCCTGTTTCAGGTCTATGATTAAAAAGATCATCAGAAAGGTCTTTGTACTGTCCCCTCATATATTTATACATTAAAATAAGATCACCCCTTAGTCTTCGTTTTTCCAAACTAAATAGCCCCAAGTGTAATAACCTATCTTGGTATTGCAGACCCCCCAGTCCTCTAATAACCTTGGTCGCTCTTCTCTGCACCCGCTCCAGTTCAGCTATGTCTTTCTTATACATCGGAGACCAGAACTGTGCACAGTATTCTAAGTGTGGTCGAGCTAGTGACTTGTATAGAGGTAAAATTATGTTCTCCTCATGAGCACCTATGCCTCTTTTAATGCATCCCATTATTTTATTTGCCTTTGTAGCAGCTGCCTGACACTGGCCACTGAACATGAGTTTGTCATCCACCCATACACCCAGGTCTTTTTCATTGACGGTTTTGCCCAGAGTTTTAGAATTAAGCACATAATTATATATCTTATTACTTCTACCCAAGTGCATGACCTTACATTTATCCCCATTAAAGCTCATTTGCCATTTATCAGCCCAAGCTTCTAGTTTACAGAAATCATCCTGTAATATAAAATTGTCCTCCCCTGTATTGATTACCCTGCAGAGTTTAGTGTCATCTGCAAATATTGAAATTCTACTTTGAATGCCCCCTACAATGTCATTAATAAATATGTTAAAAAGAAGAGGGCCCAATACTGACCCCTGTGGTACCCCACTGCTAACCGCTACCCAGTCAGAGTGTGCTCCATTAATAACCACCCTTTGTTTCCTATCCCTGAGCCAGCTCTCAACCCACTTACACTTATTTTCCCCTATCCCCATTATTCTCATTTTATGTATCAACCTTTTCTGTGGCACCGTATCAAAAGCTTTTGAACAGTCCATATACACTACATCCACTGGTTCCCTTGGTCCAATCCGGAACTTACCTCTTCATATAAACTGATCAAATTAGTCTGACATGAACGGTCCCTAGTAAACCCGTGCTGATACTGGGTCATGAGTAGTGTTGAGCGATACCGTCCGATACTTGAAAGTATCGGTATCGGATAGTATCGGCCAATACCCGAAAAATATCGGATATCGCCGATACCGATATCCGATACCAATACAAGTCAATGGGACACCAAGTATCGGAAGGTATGCTGATGGTTCCCAGGGTCTGAAGGAGAGGAAACTCTCCTTCAGGCCCTGGGATCCATATTAATGCGTAAAATAAAGAATTAAAATAAAAAATATTGATATATTCACCTGTCCGGCGGCCCCTGGACATCACGCTGGTAACCGGCAGGCTTCTTTGTTTAAAATGCGCGCGTTTAGGACCTGAGGAATGACGTCCCGGCTTCTGATTGGTCGCGTGCCCTCCATGTGACCGCCACGCGACCAATCAGAAGCCGTGACGTCATTCGCAGGTCCTCAATTCCTAGCATTAGGAGTTTAGTGAATGAGAATGACGTCGCGGCTTCTGATTGGTCGCGTGGCGGTCACATGAGCGGCACGCGACCAATCAGAAGCCGCGACGTCATTCTCATTCACTAAACTCCTAATTCTAGGAATTGAGGACCTGCGAATGACATCACGGCTTCTGATTGGTCGCGTGGCGGTCACATGGGCGGCACGCGACCAATCAGAAGCCGGGACGTCATTCGCAGGTCCTAAACACGCTCATTTTAAACAAAGAAGCCTGCCGGTTACCAGCGTGATGTCCAGGGGCCGCCGGAGAGGTGAATATATCAATATTTTTTATTTTAATTCTTTATTTTACACATCCCTATGGATCCGATGCCGATACCCGATACCACAAAAGTATCGGATCTCGGTATCGGAATTCCGATACCGCAAGTATCGGCCGATACCCGATACTTGCGGTATCGGAATGCTCAACACTAGTCATGAGGTTATTCCTCTTCAGATACTCCAGTATAGCATCCCTTAGAATGCCCTCCAGGATTTTACCCACAGTAGAGGTGAAGCTTAGTGGCCTATAATTTCCGAGTTCAGTTTTTGTCCCCTTTTTGAATATTGGCACCACATTTGCTATACGCGAGTCCTGTGGTACAGACCCTGTTATTATGGAGTCTTTAAAGATTAAAAATAATGGTCTGTCAATGACTGTACTTAATTCCTGCAGTACTCGAGGGTGTATCCCATCCGGACCCGGAGACTTGTCAATTTTAGTGATTTTTAGACGCCGCCGCACTTCCTGCTGGGTTAAGCAGGTGACATTTAATTGGGAATTTTTATCACTAGTCATTTTGTCTTCCATGGGATTTTCTTGTGTAAATACTGATGAAAAAAAGTCATTTAGCAATATTGGCTTTTTCCTCATCCACCATTTCACCCAGACTATTTTTAAGGGGGCCAACACTATCATTTTTTAGTTTCTTACTATTTATGTAGTTAAAGAATATTTTAGGATTATTTTTACTCTCTCTGCCAATGAGTCTCTCTGTCTCAATCTTTGCTGCCTTGATTTGCTCTTTACAGAATTTATTTAATTTTTTGTATTTATTTAATGCCTCCTCACTACCTACTTCCTTTAATTCTCTAAATGCTTTATTTTTGTCACTTATTGCGCCCCTTACAGCTCTATTTAGCCATATTGGTTTCCTCTTATTTCTAGTATGTTTATTCCCATACGGTATATACTGTGCACAGGTCCTATCCAGGATGCTAATAAATGTCTCCCATTTTCTTTGTGTATTTTTGTGTCTCAGGTTATTGTCCCAGTGAATTGCACCAAGATCCTCTCTCATCCATTAGAAATTTGCCCTCCTGAAGTTTAGTGTCCTTGTAACCCCTCTGTTACACATCTTTTTAAAGGATACATGAAAACTTATTATTTTGTGATCGCTATTTCCCAAGTGACCCCCAACCCTTATATTTGATATGCAGTCTGGCCTGTTGGTTAATATTAGGTCTAGCAGTGCCCCCCTTCTTGTTGGGTCCTGAACCAGTTGTGAAAGGTAATTGTCTCTCATAGTTGTCAAAAACCAACTACCTTTGCTGGAACTGCAGGTTTCTGTTCCCCAATCTATTTCAGGGTAGTTGAAGTCCCCCATAATAATGACTTCTCCTTGAGTCGCAGCTTCATCTATTTGCTTTACGAGGATATTCTCCATTGATTCCATTATTTTTGGAGATTTATAACAAACCCCTATCAGTAATTTATTATTTTTTCCCCCTCCCCTTATCTTCACCCGCAGGGATTCTACATTTTCATTAAATTCACCTATATTATCACGCAGGATGGGTTTTAAGGACGATTTTACATATAGACACACCCCACCCCCTCGCTTATCTGTACGGTCATTTCTGAACAAGCTATAGCCCTGCAAGTTAACAGCCCAGTCATGGCTCTCATCCAGCCATGTTTCAGATATCCCCCACCATGTCATAATTATGCTCCAACAACATTAGTTCTAATTCGTCCATTTTGTTGGCGAGGCTTCTGGCATTAGTATACATGCACTTGATGTTCCTGTCTGTACCTCTATTTCTTAAATTATTAACTGTTCTAACCCCACCCCCCATGCCACTGCCACCCCCAACTTCCTTATTTGTGCCCAGGTCTCTATCTGCACTATCTTCCCCTCCTATAAAATGAATACCCTCCCCCCCAATTCCTAGTTTAAACACTCCTCCAACCTTCTAGCCATTTTCTCCCCAAGCACAGCTGCACCTTCCCCATTGAGATGCAGCCGTCCCTAGCGTAGAGCCTGTAGCCAACTGAGAAGTCGGCCCAGTTCTGCAGGAACCCAAACCCATCCTTCCTACACCAATTCTTGAGCCACTTATTAACCTCCCTAATCTCCCGTTGCCTCTCTGGCGTGGCACGTGGTACAGGCAGTATTTCGGAAAATACCACGTTGGAGGTCCTTGCTTTCAGCTTGCGGCCTAATTCCCTGAAATCATCTTTAAGGACCTTCCACCTACCTCTAACTTTGTCATTTCTGCCAATGTGCACCATGACCGCTGGGTCCTCACCAGCCCCTCCCAGTAATCTGTCCACCCGATCAGCGATGTGTCGGACTCGAGCGCCAGGTAGGCAGCACACCGTTCGACAATCCCTGTTTTTGTGACAGATTGCCCTATCTGGTCCCCTAATAATTGAGTCGCCCACTACCAGCACCTTTCTGGCCTGCCCTGCTCTCCTATTTCCCTCCTTACTGGAGCAGTCACTCCTCCGGCTTTCAGAGGACATGCCTGGCTGCAGCAGTGCTACCCCTGTACTGTCACCCCCCTCATCTGCCAACTTAGCAAACTTATTGGGGTGTTGCAGATCAGGACTAGCCTCCCTGGCACTCTTCCCTCTACCCCGCTTCCTAACTGTCACCCAGCTTGCTACTTCATCGTCCTGCATCTCCATCCCACCATCCCCCACCTCATCTATCCCATTGAGCGTCTGCTCCGTGAGCAGAAGACTCCTCTCCTTATTGTCTATGGATCTCAGTGTTGCCAGCTGCACATTTAGATTCAGAATCTGGGTTTCCAAATGCACAACATGCTCACATCTCGCACAGCAGTATGCACCCTCGATCGGCTGCTCAAGGATTGCGTACATGTGGCAAGACGCGCACTGGATGGCATTAACAATAGTGGAGCACATTTCCTAATGGGGATTGCACCAGACAGAAAAGTTAAATAAAAAAAATAAAAAATAAATACAAAGTATTAATAAAAAAACAGACAGCAATTCAGTAATTCCTCCCTTGGGAACTCCCTGACTCCAAAGTCACTGAATCACAAGTCACACTTACCGCCGTTCACACTTACGCTCAGCTCACATTCAGCTCGCTCACACTCGCTATGCTGAAGATTTAGAGATTTTTTTAGATTGTAATAGGTTAACCCAAACTTTAACCACTGCCCATACCAAAACATATATGTACTTAATGATGGATTGCTTACTGCATGATGACGTACATGTATGAAGCAGAGTGGGCACCAGAGCTGTGCCTGTCCTGTCCATATCAGTGTACTGCTGTTACACATTGACCGTGCATGTAACGGATTTGACAGAGGGAGAACTGCATGATCACAGGCAGGGCTGTTACCAGGAATTTCAGGGCCAAAGACTGGCAACATTTTTGGGCCCCATTGAGACTCCATCCAGGCTCCACCCCTTGAACCTTTCACAGTCCCACCATCCACTTGGAAAAACACCACTTCTGCACCACGTCCTCATCAATCACAGATTTGCAGTTCCCATCAAACACCACATGACATGAATAGCCATCAGTTTTTGTTTTGGCCAAAAGATTTTTTTAAGCCGTCACTTGACAAGGTAGACTCTGACCTATTAAACATTTGATAAAATGTTCAATACTTGTTTTAGATATATTTTTATTTAATTTTCTTTAAAGGAATGTGTCACATACATTTTTTAAAATAAACAATAATACCATAAACAAGAGACAAATACCATCACACCATTGCCTGACCACATGTTATTACCACATAGTGATCGAATAATACCACATACAAGGAACAAATACTGTCACCCCTTGACTAAACCATATATTATCACATAATGACAGTATAATACAATACTCATCAATACTAAAAAAAAAAACAATACTAATATTACCAAAAGTGCCATTATACACAGGAGCTCTGTGAAACAGAAAATATATTACTACCAAATAGTGACCGAATATTACCACATACAAGGGACAAATACTGCCACACCATGACCAGACCATATATCACCACCACATAGTAACCGAATACTACAATACTGATCACTAATAAAAATAAAACCACTATTCTAATATTGCTATAAGTGCTATTATACAGTACTCAGGAGCTCTGTATATAGTATACAGTGAAGTGTCAGTTTACAGGTAATACAGGGATCACCAGTGACATTATACACAGGAGCTCTGTAGATAGTGTCAGTGTACAGGTAACACACTGATTCGCCATTGACATATCTAGTTCAAGTCCTTCATATTCATTTTTCTTTATCCAGCACAGACCGCGATCACTTCTTATAGCCAAGACTTGTCTCTACAGAAAATAACACCGTTAGCTACAGCATATCCCCAAATCTTTCCCCAACTTCCACACTACGCCAGATGAAGAAAAAGACAGTCTCGCACTGCACAGTAACAGGACGTCCCCCCCACTTAAAATCGTATCACCAAAAATAAAATACATCAGTAATCATATCCCTTAGTTAACCCCTACAGTAATAATGATCCACATCCTGCTACCATATGCACTCCATTCTGGACCCCACATGTTTCATTCCTGGCTGGCCCCATATGTTCCTGGCTGGCTGACCCCATATGTTCTCCCATTCTTGGCTGGCTGGCTGGCTGGCCCCATATGTTCTCCCATTTCTGCCTGACAGGCCCCATATGTTCTCCCATTCCTTGTTGGCCTGTGTGTTAAGTTACTGAACTGGCAAAATCGTACCGCTGAGGACCTGTGAGCAGAATAGAGGGGGCCTGGTCCGGGCCCTCTCTGCTTGCCGGGCCCCATACGTCAGGAAGGGCAGTGATGCCCTGCTGGCGGCGATGATCACAGGCTATGCCTGAGGTGTACCATTAGCCTCATGGTCTGCCAAAGTAAGAAGGCCTATTAGATCCTGCACAGGATAAGTAAAGCTGCATTTCCACTGCACAACCTGCATTATTAAACGACTGCCGATTAGCAAAATGTTTAATAGTGCGTTAACACAGATGTGCACTGAATACTCTGTAATAGATCGTTCATTGCTTATAGCCTGTCATTGTTCTCGGCAGCACAATTCAAGAATGATGAGCTTTTGGGCAAAACAAAAGATCATTTCACCCGACAAACAAGCGTTTGTTTACTGGTTCATCAAGTGATTGGCAGAATGGTTAGACTTCAGGATTATCGTTTTTTTTCCGTAAAGATCCGGTATTACTGCAAAACACTTCATCATTAAACCCAAATGAGGAATGCCATAATAAAATTAAAATTAATGATTTTTTTTGTTCATCTTCTCTTGCAAAAAAAGTGATCAGAATATTTTAGTAACCCAAAATTTTAGAACTGATGAGACCGGTGTATTTAGTTTGAAAACCCATATTAAAATAACTGTATAACTCTCTTTGAAAAATTTCTAACCTAATATTAAATTAACCATTTTACGGTTCCGGCTCATCAAGTCCAGTGTTCCAAGACATCTCAGTTTGATATCTGGATTATATAAGCTTAGACATGAATTTTCTAAGCAACTATAGGTCCCATAAGAAATACATTTAAATATCTATTTAGAATTATCATACAAGAGATATAATCAAAATTGACGTGTATCCACCAATCACTATATACCTAAACATATGATACACACTTCATTTCTTGAAGAAGATATATATTTTATTATTTCATAAAATCATCACATCATATTCTTAAACATAACAAGGAAAAGGCCACCACATGGCAATAAAAGTGCTGGAATCAACCCGAGGGTATGAATAATTAAATACACATAATAGATTACATAGAATAAATCAAAAATAGCAAGTAAGATTGGAACAGTGACTATTAGATATTAATATAAAAGGATATTTAAGAAATTATATATGTCACTGTCCAATATTCATTAATTGTTTTGTGATATCTTGTAGTGCAAGCAAATTATTATAATAAATAGCTACTGCAATGATTAAGAAAATAAAAATTCCCTTAAGATCCAATTATTCCCAGTGCATAATAAACAATCATATGTTATAAATTAATACTTAATAGCAGTGATAGTGATCAAAAGATCAAATACTGGGAGCAAAAGTAATTAATTATAATGTTAGCCAGTATGGAAAAAAGTTAACCATTTAAATATAAAAAGTGCCAGTGTGCAACATATGATCCTTGCGCAAACAAAGTGCCATGAACATAATCACTTGCCAGGAGAAACACATACCCAGGTGTTGGACCAGCACAGCGCAGCCCAGCTCTATTATGTGTATTTAATTATTCATACCCTCGTGTTGATTCCAGCACTTTTATTGCCATGTGGTGGCCTTTTCCTTGTTATGTTTAAGAATATTATGTGATGATGTTATGAAATAATAAAATATATATCTTCTTCAAGAAATTAAGTGTGTATCATATGTTTAGGTATATATCGATTTAGAATTGCAAAGTCTGGTGACCTCTGAAAGTTGGCATTTGGCTCAAAAATGTTTGTAGCAGATTTTTTATGTCCTGTAAGTTGAAAGGTAATCCCTTCATAGATCAGACTTGTTTTCAAGCGAATGCTACAGATCAGATTGAGATCTGAGAAATTTGGGGTCCAAGTCAACATCAATAACTTTGTCATATTTTTCAAACCATCCCTGAACCATTTTTGTAGTGTGGTACAGTGCAATATCCCTCTGTAAGAGGCCACTGCCATCAGGGAATACTTTTGTCATGAATGGGTTCTGATCTGCAGAAATGTTTAGGTTGGGGATACATGTCAATGTAAGCCCACCTCAATGCAGGGACCCAAGTTTCCAGTAGAACATTGACCATTGTCTGTACTTGCTGGCATCCTAGTGCTATGTCTTTCCCAGGTAAGCGGCAAACACTCACATGGCTGTCCAAATGATCTAAAACAGTGTTTCTCAACTCCGGTCCTCAAGACCCACCAACAGGTCAAGTTTTCAGGATCTCTTAGTATTTCACAGGTGATTATTTCATCACCTGCTTCAGCATTAACTCCATCACCTATGGAAATCCTGAAAACATGGTCTGTTGGTGGGTCTTGAGGACTGGAGTTGAGAAACACTGATCTAAAAGAATGTGTGATTTATTAGACCCCTTATGAAACATACAAAGGACGCACAGCTATTAATGATACAAAGGACGCACAGCTAATAATGAAAGTGGTGCTAAATCCGTAAACACAAACTAACGTACAACCAAAATAAAAGAGCATTACACAACAATAAGCACACCTATATAAAATTGTACACATTTTATTGAGCACAAAATACAACCACTAACATAAAAACAATTAAAATCAAGATAGCCACAAAACTGAAATATACATAATAGAAACAATGACACGGAACCCACAAAAATATACTGCAAGGGTCTAAAACACTATATGTATGGCCCTAAGTAAGATCAAGTATACCTGGGTGTATTTCAAATGGTATATATAAATATATGCACAGAGTGCATATATCGGTATGCGCTGGAGAGATAGCGGCAACAGTAGGGAGAAATAAAATCTAATAGAGCCAAAATACCCCAGTTTAGAGGAATAAAAATAATCTTATATATAATTGCCTAGAATACTACTTCCTGCAATTTGTGCCAACTTCCGTGGCTTTGTCCGGAGCTAATGTCCGGAGCTAATGTCCGGAGATAAGTGACGTCAACAGTGTCCAGTGTCTGATTGGTTGCCGCCTGCTGCGAGCGACCAATCAGAAACGTGCCGTACTGTGACACACTCCGCCCGCCATTTTGGTGTGATTTTTGAATTTTTACCTCACAGCAAGTTTCTACTGCGTGGAGGCGGGCCCAGTGACGTTGCTCTTCAAGCTCCTGCCGAATTTCAAGTATATATGGATTCTAGACTCCCGATTCTTTAGAATCGGGCTGCCATCTAGTAATAATAATAATGATCTAGTGTCCAAATCAACGCCGATATAGTGGCGGTGTGTTTGCTTCACAGAGAAAAATGTTGTATGGCAACACTTAGTTCCTACCTCCGTTGCTGGCTGCTGAGTATGAGCATTCCTTCTGCGAGAGAGATGTCCGTCTGATGAAGATGCTGTAAGCGGGTGGCTGCCCCGGCCGGCGGCTAGCCACCTCCAACTGGTCTCCGGGTGGAGACGGGATCCTGCAGAGCCGACGCCGCGTGTGGTAGCGGCGGTAAGAACAAACGGTGCGCAGGACCTGGGTGACGTAGAATGTCACGTGACCGAATCCCCCGGTGAATGAGTGAGTACAAGGTGCAGCTAGGGCTAGGGCACACCCCTGACAAACCTTTGGTGGAAGTTTGTTGGTATTGCAGCAGGGGCGGTTTATAGCGTGGGACACTTTGCGCCACCATTTTAATATATTTTATATGTATTTCAAATGGTACCTGAGAAGGAACACCTATATAATCTACTATATAATTGTCTAAGGGTCACTTCCGTCTGTCTTTCTGTCTGTCACGGATATTCATTGGTCGCGGCCTCTGTCTGTCATGGAAATCCAAGTCGCTAATTGGTTGTGGCAAAACGCCCACGACCATTGCCACGACCAATCAGCGACGGGCACAGTCCGGTGGCAAAATGGCCGCTCCTTCCTTCCCGCAGTCAGTGCCCCCTCCATACTCCCCTCCTGTCAGCCCTCACAAAGGGTTAATGCCAGCGTTACGGGAGCGCGGTGTAACGCACTCCGGTAACGCAGCTATTAACCCTGTGTGACCAACGTTTTACTATTGATGCTGCGTATGCAGCATCAATAGTAAAAAGATCTAATGTTACAAATAATAATAAAAAAAAGGTTATTCTCCTCTCCTCCGATGTGGCCTACTGTCCTCGGCAGTGCAAGCGGCTGGTTCCGGTGCCAAGGATGCTATGCGAGAAGGACCTGCCATGACGTCACGGTCATGTGACCGCGACGTCATCACAGGTCCTGCGCTCATACCAACCCTGGGACGGTAACCGCTCCATGCATTGTGATCTCGCGAGATAATGACGTATGGTCTCGCGAGACCGCAATGCACTCTTGAGACCGGAGCGCACGAGGAGCATCGATGCGAAGCAGGGGCCAACGGAAGGTGAGTATATAACTATTTTTTATTTTAATTCTTTTTTTAACAGGGATATGATGCCCACATTGCTATATACTACGTGGGCTGTGCAATATACTACGTGGGCTGTGTAATATACTGTGTTGGCTGTGCAATATACTGCGTGGGCTGTGCAGTATACTGCGTGGGTTGTGCAATATACTGTGTCGGCTGTGCAATATACTGCGTGGGCTGTGCAATATACTGCGTGGGCTGTGCAATATACTGCGTGGGCTGTGCAATATACTGCGTGGGCTGTGCAATGTAGTACGTGGGCTGTGCAATGTAGTACGTGGGCTTTGCAATGTAGTATTTGGGCTGTGCAATGTACTACGTGGGCTGTGCAATGTACTACGTGGGCTGTGCAATGTACTACGTGGGCTGTGCAATGTACTACGTGGGCTGTGCAATGTACTACGTGGGCTGTGCAATGTACTACGTGGGCTGTGCAATGTACTTCGTGGGCTGTGCAATGTACTGCGTGGGCTGTGCAATGTACTGCGTGGGCTGTGCAATGTACTGCTTGGGCTGTGCAATGTACTGCGTTGGCTGTGCAATGTACTGCGTAGGCTGTGCAATATACTGCGTGGGCTGTGCAATATACTGCGTGGGCTGTGCAATATACTGCGTGGGCTGTGCAATATACTGCGTGGGCTGTGCAATATACTGCGTAGGCTGTGCAATATACTGCGTGGGCTGTGCAATATACTGCGTGGGCTGTGCTATATACTGCGTGGGCTATGCAATCTACTATGTGGGCTGTGCAATGTACTACGTGGTCTGTGCTATACACTACGTGGCCTATGTTATACACTACGTGGCCTGTGTTATTCACTGCGTGGCCTGTGTTATACACTATGTGGCCTGTGTTATACACTACGTGGCCTGTGTTATACACTATGTGGCCTGTGTTATATACTGCGTGTGTGGGCTGTTATATACTACGTGAGCTGTGTTATATGCTATGTAGGCTGTTATACACTCCGTGGGCTGTGTTATATACTAGGTGGGCTGTGCTATATACTACGTGACTGTGCTATATACTACGTGGCTGTGCAATATACTACGTGGTTGTGCAATATACTACGTGGCTGTGCTATTTACTAGGTGGGCTGTTATATACTGCGTGGGCTGTTATATACTACGTGGCTGAGCTATATACTAAGCGGCTGGCCGCGAACAATCAGCGACAGGCCCTAATTGGTCGCGGCCGGCCGAATCCTGTGTATTCAATGTATTATTCTAAAATCTTCATAAATAAACTACATACATATTCTAGAATACCCGATGCATTAGAATTGGGCTACCATCTAGTATCATTATGTCGTCATAAATAAGGTGCAAGCAAAAAGTGTATATCATATACATCATATGGAAAAACATATGAACTCAATCCAATCCAACGGATCAGAAGTATAACTAGATCAATACAGCTATATAATTGAAAGCTCCACATATATTTACAAAGTATAAGCCAATACACACATCTGTAAATAATCAGTTCAGGCCATATTATGGGATGCGAAAACCAAAGGTATACCACAAAACATGTCAGTGGGGATAGACCCCACTCGCATGGCTGCTGTTATGCAGCTTCATCAGGGAAAATTATTTATTAGACCTCTTAGACTACGTTCACATTTGCGTTGCGTCGGGCGCAGGTTCGGCGACGCATAGCGAAGCATGCGTCATGCGCCCCTATATTTAGCATGGGGGCGCATGGACATGCGTTGTCTTGCGTTTTGTGAGGCATGCGTTTTGTGAGGACGCAGCAAGTTGCATTTTTTTTGCGTCCAAAATCAAGCCAGAAATGGACGCATGCGTCACAAAACAATGCGTTTTTGCATGCGTTTTGCATGTGTTGTGCGTTGCGTCGCCGACGCAACGCCCAACAACGCAAATGTGAACGTAGCATATTTCGCGGTTACACAATCCAGTTCTAATATTTGTGTGCTAATGCTAGGAACTTTTGATGGTTGATAGGGTTTTACAATATTCCAGATCTGTGCTGATGCAGCCTCATACTCATCATGCTGTGATGCATTGTTCTGACACCTGTTGATCATTATTTTTTTCTAAGCACTGCTAAAGTAGTTTTTCTCATTAGTAAGTGCTAAGATTGGTAAAAATCAATCTGCTTGTCCCGGTCAATTGGCCATGACAATGGTCTGTGGTCATTGGCTGGGAGCAGAGGACGACTTCTTTCCTGACAGTATCTGCAGCTCTTCTTTAATTATCTAGCCTGGAGCAATGTCCCATGCACATCACACTGCTACAATTACGTTACACCAGGTCAGCTAACCAAAAGAAGAGTCATGGATTCCTACAGGTAAGACATCGTTCTTCCATTCCGATCCAGTGGCCATCGACAACTTTCCTGGTTGATGGAGTGGAGCATGTGAATCAATTTGAACCAACTCTAATAGGTACGTTAAAGAAGTTGTCCACTACTATAAAGTTTTTTGTTGTTTTTTTCATAAATCTTGCTATTATGTGCCACTGAAAACATCTACTGTGTTTATTTTAGCAATATTAGCTGTTATCATGCTGTAGCAGCACATCTTCAGTGCTGGATTCAGCTCTCATGGGGTTAATCGACAACTTCCTTTCTCCTGAGTTATTGTGCTCTAATACTACAAGTTCCATGATGCTTTGCACTGCCACTAAGCCTGAACCTACCACACCCACTCCAAAACACACCCAAACCCCTCCCTCCTCTCCCTTCAAAAAGATTTGTGATGTCATTTCTGTCCAACTCCTCTTTTACATTTGTCCAACCCACACTCCATTACACACAGATAGATAGATAGATAGATAGATAGATAGATGATAGATAGATAGATAGATAGATGATAGACAGACACAGATAGATATAATTAGATAGGTATGGGATAGATAGATACATACAGATATATCTATATATCTATTTCCATAGATATGTCCATATCCATGTTTCTAAACCCCTTCACCCCTGGAGCTTTTTTCGTTAATTGCTCCCCTTCTTTCCAGAGCCATAATGTTTCCGTCAATATGGCCATGTGAGGGCTTATCTTTTGCGGGACAAATTCTACTTTTGAACGGCACCATTGGTTTTACCATGTCGTGTAACAGAAAATGTGAAAAAAATTCAAAGTGCGATGAAATTGCAAAAAAAAGTGCAATCCCACACTTGTTTTTTGCTTGCCTTTTTGCTAGGTTCACTAAATGCTAAGACTGTGTGCACACGTTGTGGATTTGATTGCAGATCACAGCGTTTTTTGCCGCACAGAATTGCAGCAAATCCGCAGTGTAGTGCACAACCAATGTAAGTCTATGGGAGCCGCAGACTTGTTGTGCACATGCTGTGGAAAAGACCGCACCGAAACGCAGCTTTTTTTTTTCTCCGCAGCATGTCACTTCTTTTGTGCCGAACTGCAGCGTTTCTGCACCCTTACGCCGGGATCACACACAGCGAGATACGGCCGAGTCTCGCAGGTTAAAACCAAGCTCCGGCACTCTGGAGCGGAGCGCGCGGCCGCATAGCAATACATGGAGCTGCACGCTCCGCTCCGGAGTGCCGGTGCCAGAGCTTGTATTTAACCTGCGAGACTCGGCTGTATCTCGCTGTAGTCTGACTCCGACCTTAGACTTTCATTGAGATGTAAAAAATATCTGCAGTTTTGCTGCGGATGTGGGTCCGAGAAACGCTGCAGTTCAGGAGGAGGGAAGTGTGTGGGCGGTGACCAGGGCCGGACTGGCCATCGGGCACTTCTGGCAAATGCCGGTATAGTTCAATGCAATGATGGAGGAGAGAGCGTCCGCTGACGCTCCCTGTCCCATCATTCCTCGCTCTGCCTCTGACACTGCGGGTGCGCAATGACGTCATATCATCGCACACCTGCTGTGTCCCGGGCAGACTGCAGCCACCGAGACAGGAGACAGGAGCAGTGCGGGCAAGAGGAAAGGTGAGGAGAGTGTTTTTTTTTTTTTTTTTACTGGACTGTGGAGCCATTATCGGGGGGATGAGATGTGGGTTGTGCTGTATATACCACTGTGTGGGCTGTGCTGTGTATATACCAATGTGTGGGCTGTGCTGTGTATATACCAATGTGTGGGCTGTGCTGTGTATATATCACTGTGTGGGCTGTGCTGTGTATGTATCACTGTGTGGGCTGTGCTGTGTATATACCACTGTGTGGGCTGTGCTGTGTATATATCACTGTGTGGGCTGTGCTGTGTATATACCACTGTGTGGGCTGTGCTGTGTATATATCACTGTGTGGGCTGTGCTGTGTATACTACTACGCGGGCTGTGCTTTATATACTACGACCCGGGCTTTGCTGTATACTACTACACGGGCTGTGCTGTATATACTACGACCCGCGCCGTGCTGTATACTACTACACGGGCTGTGCTGTATACTACTATGCGGGCTGTGCTGTATATACTATGTCCCGCGCTGTGCTGTATACTACTACGTGGGCTGTGCTATATACTATGCAAGTTGTGCTATATTATATGCGGGCTTTGATATATACACTATGGGAGGTATATTATATTCTATGGGGGAGGCCGTGTTATATACTACTAGCTATTGAACCCGTTCTACGCCCAGGTGGCGAGCATTTATATTGGTATATGGTCTCCATCCTGTCATGTGCTGCTCCATCCTTTGTCCCCATCCTGTCAGGTGCTGCTCCACCCTGCGCCCCCATAATGTCATGTGCTGCTCCATCCTGCGTCCCCATCCTGTCATGAGCTGCTCCATCCTGCGCCCCCACCTGTCATGTGCTGCACCCATCCTGCGCCCCCATTCTGTCATGTGCTGCTCCCATCCTGCGCCCCTATCCTGTCATGTGCTGCTCCATCCTGCGCCCACATTCTGTCATGTGCTGCTCCCATCCTGCGCCCCTATTCTGTCATGTGCTGCTCCATCCTGCGCCCCCATTCTGTCATGTGCTGCTCCCATCCTGCGCCCCATCCTGTCATGTGCTGCTCCATCCTGCGCCCCCATTCTGACATGTTCTGCACCCATCCTGCGCCTCCATTCTGACATGTGCTGCGCCCATCCTGCGCCCCATCCTGTCATGTGCTGCTCCCATCCTGCACCCCCGTTCTGTCATGTGCTGCTGCCATCCTGCAGCACCGTTCTGTTATGTGCTGCTCCCATCCTGCGCCCCCGTTCTGTCATGTGCTCCTATCCTGCGCCACCGTTCTGTAATTTGCTGCTCCCATCCATATGCCCGGAACACTGCTCCATTATGGTTCATGGCCCCCATAACATGCTCCATAGTATATGCACCGTACACTGCTCCATAAATGTTGATGGCCCCCATAAGATGCTCCATAGTATTATATGCCCCGTATGCTGCTGCGATATATATATAAAAAAAAAATAACATACTCCCCTATCGTCGCTGGGCGCTGAGTGCTGGGGGGCCTGAGAAGGCGGGGACACCGGCGCGCTGTGGGGGTCAGGTGCCGGTATCGCCGCTAGCTCAGGCCCCCGACACTTGCTATATTCACCTGTTCCAGCGCTGCGTGCCGCTTCTTCCGGGTCCTCTGGCTGTGACTGTTCAGTCAGAGGGCGGCGCGCATTAAGCGCCTCATCGCGCCCTCTGAACTGTGAACGTCACAGGCAGAGGACCCGGGAGACGGAGCCACACGCAGCGCTGGAACGGGGGACAGGTGAATATAGCTTATACTTACCCTCCTGGCGCGTCCCTGTCTCTCCGTTGGAGATCGCGGTGTGCGTTCAGTGTTTACGCATACCGCGATCTCCTGGGAGCGTCACTCTGTGGGGTCCAGACTGCGCCGGCGCTTGCGCAGTCTATAAAGGCTTCGGACAGAGTGACGCTCCCAGTGTTATATTATAGATGTGGCTGTGTTATATACTATTGTGGGGGTATATTCTATTCTATGGGGGAGGCTGTCTTATATACTATGGGGGGTATATTATATTCTATGGGGAGGCTGCATTATATTCTATGGGGGCTACATTATATATTATGGGGAGGTGGGCTGCATTATATTCTGTGGGGGGCTCTATTAGATTTTATGAGGGATGATTGCATCATACTCTTTGATGGGGCTGCATTATATTCTATGGGGAGGTGGGCTGCATTCTATTCTATTCGGGGCTACATTATATTCTATGGGGGGCTGTATTATATTTATATTCTATGAGGGGTGATTGCATCATACTCTATGGGGGGCTGCATTATATTATTTGGGGGGTTACATTATACTCTGGGGTGGCTGCATTATACTCAGCAAATTCAGATGTAAGGCTACTTTCACACTTGCGTCGGTACGGGGCCGTCGCAAACCGTCGGCCAGACGTACCGACGGACGTTATGCTAAATTTAGCACAACGTGGTCAGCGGATGCAGTTTTACAACGCATCCGCTGCCCATTGTGATGAGTGTGGAGGAGGGGGCAGAGTTCCAGCCGCGTATGCGCGGTCGGCAATGGCAGACTTGTCGCACAAAAAAAGTTACATCGAACTTTTTTTGTGCGTCGCGTCCGCCAAAACACGACGGATCCATTGCATGATGGACGCGACATGTGGCCAGCCGTCGCGATCCGTCGCTAATACAAGTCTATGGGTACAAAACGCATCCTGCGAGCACATTTGCAGGATCCGTTTTTTTTCGCCGGATCTTTTTTTTTTCGCCGTATCAATTTTTTTCTCAGAGTTGCATTAGCGCCGGAGTGCACCTGATGGCCACACGTTTCATTTGTTTTTTGCTAGATCCGTCGCTGTGCATTTTTTCGAAGTAACGAAAAACCGTTTCTCTGTATGTGTTTTCCGTCCGGCGGAAACAGCTTTTTTGACGTATCCTGCAAAAAACGGATGAAAAGTGTGGCCATCACTCGCAATCCGGTGCTAATACAACTCTATGAGAAAAAACGGATCTGGCGTAAAAAAAAGGATCCGGCGAAAAAAAACCGGATCCAGTGGAAAAAACAGATCTGGTGGAAAAAAATCATCCGGCGGAAAAAAAACGATCCGGCGGAAAAAAAAACAATCCGGTGGGAAAAAAACGTCCCGGTGGAAAAAAACAGATCCTGCAAATGTGCTCGCAGGATGCGTTTTACCCATAGACTTGTATTAGCGACGGATCGCGACGGATGGCCACAAGTCGCGTCCGTCGTGCTACGGATTAGTCGTGTTTTGGAATACCGTCGGCATGAAAAAACGTTCAAGTGAACGTTTTTTTGGCCGTTGCGCCCGCTATTTTCTACCGCGCATGTGTGGCAGAAACTCCGCCCCCTCCTCCCCACACTTCAGAATGGGCAGCGGATGCGTTGAAAAAATGCATCCGCTGCCCACTTCGTGCACAAATTTCACACTGTGCGTCGGTACGTCGACCCGACGCATAGCGACGGACCCGTACCGACGCAAGAGTGAAAGAGGCCTTAATGAGTGTTGAATTTTAAAAAAAAAAAAAATTCATTCATGCTCTATAGGACCCTCAGTGACACACTGACAGGAGACAATGGCTCCTGCAGTGCATCACTGAGGTTACTCTAGTTCACTGGTCTCACTTTATGGCATTTGCTGCGTGGGAAAATGTCTCAACCAGCAATGCCAAAAGTAAGACTAGAGACTATTTTCTCACAGGGGTGTAGGAATACTTTGTGAGGAATACATTGTGGAAGGATACCTTCCATCATTGTGTTCCTGGAGCCCCTGGAGAGTGGTCACATCAGCAGAGGCTCCTGCTCTCCACGGGAGATCGTCGTGGGACACTCGTTTTAATTGGATTTCTGCGGATCAGGGAGTATATTGTTTGTTTATTATTTTAATATTTTTTACAGGTGACACTGGCTTCGGGGAACAAAGTGACAAGTGATGGTGAGTATGTACTCTATGTTATATGTACTGTATGTCTGTAGTATGTATGTACTGTATGTCGAATGTCGTTGCATGGTGCATGTCGGTGGTGCATGTCGCATGTTGTCGCATGTAGTCGCATGGTGCATGTCATCGCATGGTGCATGTCATCGCATGGTGCATGTTGTCGCATGGTGCATGTCGTCGCATGGTGCATGTCGTCTCATGGTGCATGTCGTCGCATGGTGCATGTCGTCGCATGGCGCATGTCGTCGCATGGAGCATGTCGTCGCATGGTGCATGCCGTCGCATGTCGTAGTATGGCGCATGTCGGCGCATGGCGCATGTCGGCGCATGGCGCATGCCGTTGCATGGCGCATGCCGTCGCATGGTGCATGTCGTCGCATGGCGCATGTCGGCGCATGGTGCATGTCGGCGCATGGCGTCGCATGGCGCATGTCGTCGCATGGCGCATGTCGTCCCATGGCACATTTCGTCGCATGGTGCATGTCGTCGCATGGTGCATGGCGCATGTCGTCGCATGGTGCATGTTGTTGCATGGCGCATGTCGTCGCACGGCGCATGTCGTCGCATGGCGCATGTCGTCGCATGGCGCATGTTGTCGCATGGTGCATGTCGTCGCATAGTACATGTGTTGCATGATGTCACATGGTGTGTGTTGTATGTATGTATGTACTGTGTATGTGTTATTTTTTTTTTTTTACATTCAACATATTAGCCGGATGATGGGACTACTACTGTCCCATCATTGGCTAATGTGTCACTCACTGTCAGTGTAGCAGGCAGAACCCAATGGGACTTGTAGTCCCATCGGAGGATGCCTGCACACACACACACCCCGCAGCGGACCCCAGCGCCGGCACACACATGCCGGCACGCAGAACCCCTGGGGTCTGCAGCACAGCCCTGCCTGCCCCAGGCACTGAGCAGTGAGCACACGTCACACACAGTCAGCCCCGCCCGCCCCCAGCACAGCCCCGCCCACCCCCAGCACAGCCCTGCAGGCAGCCCCGCCCACAGCCCAGTCACTTTTGATGAGTGACTGCTGACTGTGGGGGCTGGTCACGCCTGCTGCTGACGTCACGTCAATTTCTAGAGTCTGGAAATTGATGTGACGTCGGCGGAAATAAGCGGCGGCTGCAGCCTGGGGGTCATGTGACCCGGACCCAGCAGCCAGAATAGCGCCGCTCACAGGCGAAAACGGCAACGGAAGGTAATTGCACAATTCATTAGGGGCCCCGGGGGAGTACATTGGGGGGTTAATTGAAAGTAGTGGACAACCCCTTTAACATTTCTTTCAATTCTGAGGTTATCACGGTTACTTGGGCACTTTTTTCTATCACACTTTTTCCTTCCACTCAACTTTTCATTAATATGCTTGGATACAGCACTCTGTGAACAACCAGTTTCTTTAGCAATGACCGTTTGTGGCTTACCCTCCTTGTTGAGTTTTTCAGTGACTGCCTTGTGGACATCTTTCAAGTCAGCAGTCTTTCCGATAATTGTGGAGTCTACTCAAACAGACTAAGGGACCTTTTTAACCCCTTAAGGCCCCTTCACATTTAGCGATGCTGCAGCGATACCGACAATGATCCGAATCGCTGCAGCGTCGCTGTTTGGTCGCTGGAGAGCTGTCACACAGACCGCTCTCCAGCGACCAACGATGCCGGTAACCAGGGTAAACATCGGGTAACTAAGCGCAGGGCCGCGCTTAGTAACCCGATGTTTACCCTGGTTACCATGCTAAAAGTAAAAAAAAAAAAACAGTACATACTTACCTACAGCCGTCTGTCCTCCAGCGCTGCGCTCTGCTTCTCTGCTCTCCTCCTGTACTGTCTGTGAGCCGGAAAGCAGAGCGGTGACGTCACCGCTCTGCTTTCCGGCTCACAGCCAGTACAGGAGGAGAGCAGAGCACAGCGCTGGAGGACAGACAGCGGTAGGTAAGTATCTAGTGGTTTTTTTTTTTACTTTTAGCATGGTAACCAGGGTAAACATCGGGTTACTAAGCGCGGCCCTGCGCTTAGTTACCCGATGTTTACCCTGGTTACCAGTGAAGACATCGCTGGATCGGTGTCACACACGCCGATCCAGCGATGTCTCCAGGGAGTCCAGCGACGAAATAAAGTTCTGGACTTTATTCAGCGACCAACGATCTCCCAGCAGGGGCCTGATCGTTGGTCGCTGTCTCACATAACGATTTCATTAACGATATCGTTGCTACGTCACAAATAGCAACGATATCGTTAACAATATCGTTATGTGTGAAGGTACCTTTAGTGACCGAGCCAATTTGCTACTTAAAGACAAAGCCAATTTTTGCAATTCTGACCACTGTTAATTTATGTGGTTATAACTGTGGAAAGCTTTAAACAGATCTTGCTGATTCTGAGGTTGTTTATTATAGGTTGTGACATATCGTACTTCATGTTAGTGGTAATATTTCTTTGATATGACTTGCGTTTATTTATGAAAAAAATGGAAATATGGTGTAAATTTAGAAACTTTTTCAATTTTCAAACTTTGAATTTTTAGAGAGTCATGTCACACAAAAATACTTAATAAATAACATTTCCCACATGTCTGCTTTACATCCACACAATTTTGGAAAAATATTTTTTTTGTTAGGAAGTTATAAGGGTTAAAATTTTACCAGCGATTTTTCATTTTTCCACCAAAATTTACAAAATCATTTTTTTAGGGACCACCTCACATTTGAAGTGACTTTGGGGGGTCAATATAACAGAAAAAACCCCAAAGTGACACCAAGGTAAAAACTGCACCTCTCAAGTTGCGCAAAACCACATGCAAGAAGCTTATTAACTCTTCAGGTGCTTCACGAGAACTAATGCAATGTGGAAGGAAAAAATTAACATTTTATTTTTTTCACAAAAGGAACCAATTTTTTTCATTTTCACGAGGGTATCAGGAGAAAATGGACCAGAAAATTTGTTGTGCTATTTCTCCTGAGTACGCCAATACCCCATATGTGGGGAAAAGCCAGTGTTTGGGTGCATGGCAGGGCTCAGAAGGGAGGGAGCACAGTTTGACTTTTTGAATGCAATATTGGCTGGAATCAATGAAGGCAATCATGTTGCATTTGGAGACCTCCTGATGCACCTAAACAGTGGAAACCCCCCAATTGTAACTCCAACTCTAACTCCAACACACCCCTAACCACAAACCTAATCCGAAAAAACCCTAACCCTAATCCCAACCATAACCCTAACCACAGTCTTAATCCCAACACACACTTAACCCTAATCCCAACCATAACCACAACTTTAGCCCTAACCCTAAATTTAGCCCAACTCACTTTAGCCCAACCATAACCCTAACTTTACCCCAATATCAGAAAGAAGGAATATGAGAAGTTGGAGAAATATCAGGGCCTTAAAGGAGAACTGGAGAAAATGTGGAAGTTGAAGGCAGCAGTGATTCCAGTGGTAAATTGGAAGAATGGCTACAATAGATCCCAAGAGCAACATTTAAGCTCTCTGTCCAGAACAGTGCAATTCTGGCAACAACTAAGATTTTGCGCAGAACCCTCAACCTCCCAGGCCTCTGGTAGAGGACCCGAGAATGAGAAAAGACATCAAAGACAGATCTGGCCAAGGTTACAAAAGAATTTCTGCAGTACCCAAGCTTCATAAGAATACAGTGGCCTCCATAATCCTTAACTGAAAGAAGTTTGGGAACACCAGAAGTCTTCCTAGACCTGGCCGTCCAGCCAAACTGAGCAATCATGGGAGAACAGCCTTGGCGAGAGATGTAAAGAAGAACCCCAAGATCACTGTGGCTGAGCTCCAGAGATGCAGTAGGGAGATAGGAGAAAGTTCTAGAAAGTAAAAAATCACTGCAACCGTCCACCCGTCGAGCCTTTATGGCAGAGTGGCCCAACGGAAGCCTCCCTGCAGGCTTCCCTGAGACGATCGGTACAAGGCGATGTGCTCACCTTGTACCGAGCGTCTCCTCCCTGCAGGCCCCGGATCCAAAATAGCCGTGGGGCTACTTCCGGGTCCTGCAGGGACTATTTCCGGTGCCAGAGCAGGCGCTGGTAACCAAGGAGCAGTGCACGCCAGATCGCTGATCTGAGACAGTGCTCTGCAAAGTGTCAGATCAGCGATCTGTCACTATACAGTGATGTCCCCCCTGGGACAAAGTAAAAAAAAAATTTTTTTTTTAGATGTGTAAAAAAAAAAAATAAAAAAAAAATCCTAAATAAAGAAAAAAAATATATTGTTCCCATGAATGCATTTCTTTATCTAAATTTAAAAAAAAACAATAAAAGTACACATATTTAGTATCGCCGCGTCCATAACGGCCCGACCTATAAAACTGTCCCACTAGTTAACCCCTTCAGTGAACACCTTAACAAAACAAAAAAACAGGTAAAAAAACAACTCTTTATTATCATACCGCCGAACAAAAAGTGGAATAAAACGCGATCAGAAAGACGGATATAAATAACCATGGTAACGCTGAAAACGTCATTTTGTCCCGCAAAAAGCGAGCTGCCATACAGCATCATCAGCGAAAAAATAAAATAGTCCTCAGAATAAAACGATGCAAAAATAATTATTTTTCTATAAAATAGTTTTTATCATATAAAAAGTGCCAAAACATAAAAAATGATGTAAATGAGGTATCGCTGTAATCGTACTGACCCGAAGAATAAAACTGCTTTATCCATTTTACCAAACGCAGGACGGTATAAACACCCCCCCCCCTTCCCCCCTTCCCAAAAGAAATTCATGAATAGCTGGTTTCTGGTCATTCTGCTTCACAAAAATCGGAATAAAAAGCGATCAAAAAATGTCACGTGTCCGAAAATGTTACCAATAAAAATGCAAACTCGTCCCGCATAAAACAAGACCTCACATGACTCTGTGGACCAAAATATGGAAACATTATAGCTCTCAAAATGTGGTAACGCAAAAAATATTTTTTGCAATAAAAAGCATCTTTTAGTGTGTGACGGCTGCCAATCATAAAAATCTGCTAGAAAACCCACTATAAAAGTAAATCAAACGCCCCTTCATCCCCCACTTAGTTAGGGAAACATAAAAAAATGTATTTATTTCCATTTTCCCATTAGGGTTAGGGTTGGGGCTAGGGTTAGGGCTACAGTTAGGGTTGGGGCTAAAGTCAGGGTTGGGGCTAAAGTCAGGGTTGGGGCTAAAGTTAGGGTTAGGGTTGGGGCTAAAGTTAGGGTTAGGGTTGGGGCTAAAGTTAGGGTTAGGGTTGGGGCTAAAGTTAGGGTTGGGGCTAAAGTTAGGGTTAGGGTTGGGGCTAAAGTTAGGGTTGGGTCTAAAGTTAGGGTTAGGGTTGGGGCTAATGTTAGGGTTGGGGCCAAAGTTAGGGTTTGGATTATATTTACGGTTGGGATTAGGGTTACGGGTGTGTCAGTTAGGGTTGGAGCTAAAGTTAGGGTTGGGGCTAATGTTAGGGTTAGGGTTGGGGCTAAAGTTAGGTTTAGGGTTTGGATTACATTTACGTTGGGAATAGGGTTGGGATTAGGGTTAGGGGTGTGTCAGGGTTAGGGGTGTGGTTAGGGTTATGGTTGAGATTAGGTTTAGGGGTGTGTTTGGGATAGGGTTTCAGTTGGAATTGGGGGTTTCCACTGTTTAGGCACATCAGGGCTCTCCAAACGCGACATGGCTTCCAATCTCAATTCCAGCCAATTCTGCGTTGAAAAGGTAAAACAGTGGTCCTTCCCTTCTGAGCTCTCCCGTGCGCCCAAACAGGGGTTTACCCCAACATATGGGGTATCAGCATACTCAGAACAAATTGGACAACAACTATTGGGGCAAAAGAGGGGAGAAGCCAGCGCTGCCTAAGGTTAAAACGCAATACATAAAGTGCAAATGCACTTATTAATTTCTAACTGTATTTTCAAAATGAGACATTTAGCAAACAATTGATCAAGTCTTTGAGCTACCCCGCCACTTCACGGCATTCTCATATTGGGACCTACTCTACGTCTTTTATATTCGCTGTGCCATAAAGGCCTCCTAAACGAGTTAAAAGCAAGACCACATTAAATGCAAGCTGTACCTGAAGCATAACTGAATCACTCCCATGGTGCCAGAGGTGCAAGTGAGGATAAAGGTTGACCAGGTCCAGGCATAGACATTTCAGGTCCAACCTCCACACTGCCCATCCAGCACCACAAATAAAGAGTGAGACAGGCTGAGACACAGGTGCATAATTAAACAAGGCCTAGGGCAGGGCAGGGCTGCTGTATGTGTGTACAGCTCCAGGTACAGCTTGCATTTAATGTGGTCTTGCTTTTAACTCGTTTAGGAGGCCTTTATGGCACAGCGAATATAAAAAACGTAGAGTAGGACTGCCCCAATATGAGAATGCCGTGAAGTGGCGGGGTAGCTCAAATAATTGATCAATTGTTTGCTAAATTTCTCATTTTGAAAATACAGTTAGAAATTAATATGTGCATTTGCACTTTATGTATTGCGTTTTAACCTTAGGCAGCGCTGGCTTCTCCCCTCTTTTGCTTTAACAACTATTGGGGTCCAATTTCTCTTGTTACCCTTGGGAAAATAAAAATATGGAGGGCTAAAAAAACATTTTTGTGGGAAAAAAATGAATTTTTATTTTCACGACTCTGCATTATAAACTGTAGTGAAACATTTGGGGGTTCAAAGCTGTCAAAACACATCTAGATAAGTTCCTTAGGGGGTCTAGTTTCCAAAATGGTGTCACTTGTGGGGGGGTTTCTACTGTTTAGGTGCATCAGGGGCTCTGCAGACGTGACATGGTGTCCCATCTCAATTCCAGTCAATTTTACATTGAAGGTCAAATGGCGCTTCTTCAATTCCGAGCTCTGCCATGCGCCCAAACAGTGGTTTACCCCCACATGTGGGGTATCGGCATACTCAGAACAAATGGCACAACAACTTTTGTCGTCCAATTTCTTCTCTTACCCTTGGGAAAATAAAAAATTTGGGGCGAAAAGATCATATTTGTGAAAAAACATGATTTTTTATTTTTACGGCTCTGCATTATAAACTTCTGTGAAGCACTTGGTGGGTTAAAGTGCTCACCACACATCTAGATAAGTTCCTTAGTGGGTCTACTTTCCAAAATGGTGTCACTTGTGGGGGGTTTCAATGTTTAGGCACATTAGGGGCTCTCCAAACGCAACATGGGATCCCATCTCAATTGCAGTCAATTTTGCATTGAAAAGTCAAACGGCGCTCCATTCCTTCCAAGCTCTGCCGTGCGCCCAAACAGTGGTTTACCCCCACATGTGGGGTATCGGCATACTCAGAACTAATGGCACAACTTTTGGGGTCCAATTTCTTCTCTTACTTGGGAAAATAAAAAATTGGGGGCGAAAAAATCATATTTGTGAAAAATATGATTTTTTATTTTTACGGCTCTGCATTATAAACTTCTGTGAAGCACTTGGTGAGTCAAAGTGCTAACCACACATCTAGATAAGTTCCTTAGGCGGTCTACTTTCCAAAATGGTGTCACTTGTGGGGGGTTTCAATGTTTAGGCACATCAGTGGCTCTCCAAACGCAACATGGCGTCCCATCTCAATTCCTGTCAATTTTACATTGAAAAGTCAAACGGCGCTCCTTCCCTTCTGAGCTCTGCCATGCGCCCAAACAGTGGTTTACCCCCACATGTGGGGTATTGGCGTACTCAGAACACATGGCACAACAACTCTTTGGTTCCAATTTCTTCTCCTACCCTTGGAAAAATAAATCAAATTGGTGCTGAAGTAATTTTTTTGTGAAAAAAGTTAAATGTTAATTTTTTTTAAACATTCCAAAAATTCCTGTAAAACACCTGAAGGGGTAATAAACTTCTTGAATGTGGTCTTGAGCACCTTGAGGGGTGCAGTTTTTAGAATGGTGTCACACTTGGGTATTTTCTATCATATAGACCCCTCAAAATGACTTCAAATGTGATGTGGTCCCTAAAAAATATTGGTGTTGTAAAAATGAGAAATTGCTGGTCAAATTTTAACCCTTATAACTCCCTAACAAAAAAATGTTGGGTTCCAAAATTGTGCTGATATCAAGTAGACATGTGGGACATGTTACCTATTAGTTATTTTACATGACATATCTTTGTGATTTAAAGGCATAAAAATTCAAAGTTGGAAAATTTCAAAATTTTCTAAATTTTCGCCAAATTTCCGTTTTTTTCACAAATAAACACAAGTTATATCGAAGAAATTTTACCACTATCATGAAGTACAATATGTCACGAGAAAACAATGTCAGAATCGCCAAGATCCGTTGAAGCGTTCCAGAGTTATAACCTCATAAAGGCACAGTGGTCAGAATTGTAAAAATTGGCCCGGGCATTAACGTGCAAACCACCCTTGGGGCTTAAGGGGTTAAAAATGTAAGAAACACATGTATCTTCTTTATTTTCCCACCATTATTGTATGAGATCAGCTAAAAGTAGCATAAAAATTAAGCTCCATATATAACCAAAACAATTCAAAATTATTTAAATAACCAAACAAGAAAAAAATGACAGCTCTTTAAATCACCTTTATGATAAAACCTTAAAAAAGTGTTATGTCAGAAAAAGGGACAAATGACCCACTTTTGGTTAATGACATTGTAAGTTTTGGGGTCATTCTCCTGATGCAGTATAAATGTGGAGCCTATAAGACACCTCCCTGATGGTATTGCATGGTGTATAAGGATCTGCCTGTATTTCTCCACATTTAGCAATGTAGACACAGTGAGTGGTCGTCCAAGGAGACTTTGTGTAGCAGATGATAGACATGTTATACTTTCCTTAAAGTCTCAAAAACTGCAAGCGTTCCTAGAATAATTTATGCTAACTAAGGACAAAGGGCAGTCATACCAAATATTTATTTGATTTATATTTCTCTTTTTGTTTATTCACTTTCAATTTTGGTAGTTGAAAAAAAAATTATTAACAATTCTATTTTTTAAATAATTTTTCTTTGCAGGATCTTTTCCACACCTGCCTAACTCTAGCACAGTACTGTGTGTTCATATATATACTGCACATACGGACAATGTTATTGCTCTTTGAGAAGCAATTGACAGATTGTTGTTTTCTCTTTCTTGTTTTTAGTTAATGAAGATGTTGTTTGAGTGCTCTGAGGAACGCATTGATCTTGAATTGATTTCTTTCTGCATAAATCTTGCAGCAAATAAAAGAAACTCTCAGTTAATATGTGAAGGTAGGTATGACTTATCCAGATGTAAGAAGTTCTTGTTCTGTCACTAAGACCCATCCTGTAATGTGCGTAATCTGCACAAAATCCTGCATTGTTAACATTTACAGTGTTCCTGTATTCACTGGATCTAATGCTGAGCTCACAGTAAAGACGGCTATGCATAACATTTAGTTTAGCAGTGATTGTATTTCTGTCAGGAGTAGAGATGGGCAAACCCCTGGATGTTTAAAAAAAAAAGGTTGATTCGGGTACCAGAACAGTACTCTGACCCCATTCAGATGATAGCATGGGAAACACGGCTGCTCTGATCGGCTGTTAAAAAGTTACCTCCGGTTACAGGCATCTACTGATGAGAGTACTACTCTCATCATCCCACACATGCTCTCCCTGATCTCAACAAGAGCAGGCGACGCTGATAAGAGTATTCATCACCAGCACCTAAAAAAAATATATAAAAAAATGGCATTGGTTCCCCTCTATTTTTGATAACCAAGTAAAACTGACAGTTGTGGGCTGCAACCACAAGCTGTCTGCTTTATAATACTGGTTATGAAAAATAGAGGGGTCACCACGCTGTATTTTTAATTATTTAAGTAAATTTAAAAAAAGCATGGGATCCATCACATTTTTGACAACCAGCCAAGCTAAAGCAGACAGCTGGGGGTGGTATTCTCAGATATTGGCCCTCCCCCAGCCTAAAAGTAGCAGCCACCCTAGAAAAGGCGCAACTTTTTTTGGAAGTGCATTGAACAGCAAGGTGGATTGCTGCTGAGGGGGGGGGAAAAACTCTTTAAATCTTCATCTTAGCGAGTGTGAACGAGCTGAATGTGACCTGAGCGTAAGTGTGAACGGCGGTATGTGTGACTTGTGATTCAGTGAAGAGGTATTTGGAAAACCTTTAACAGATACCTGTGTGAATTGGTGTGAGTTAGTGAATTGGGAATAGCTATATTCACAAGGGGTCAATTTAGAGTGGGGGCTCATATAAGAGTTTATAAGGGACAGCTGGTTGGGGCTCAAGTCCTTTTTGCAAGTGCATTGAACAGCGAGGTGGATTGCAGCTGAGGGAAAAGAGAAAAAAAAATCTCTTTAAATCTTCAGCTTAGCCAGTGTGAAAAAGCTGAGTGTGACCTGAGCGTAAGTGTGAACGGCGGTAAGTGTGACTTGTGATTCAGTGACTTTGGATTCAGGGAGTTTCCAAGAGAGGAATTACTTAATTGCTAGCTGTATTTTATTAATACTTTGCATTTATTTTTTATTTAACTTTTCTGTCTGGTGCAATCCCCATTAGGAAATGTGCTCCACTATTGCTAATGCCATCCAGTGCACATCTTGCCACATGTATGCAATCCGTGAGCAGCCGGTCAAGGGTGCATACTGCTGTGCGAGATGTGAGCATGTTGAGCATTTGGAAGCCCAGATTCTGAATGTAAATGTGCAGCTGGCAACACTGAGATCCATTGACAAAATGGAAAGGAGTCTTCTGCTCACTGAGCAGACGCTCAATGGAATAGATGAGGGGGAGATGGTAGGATGGAGCTGCAGGACAGTAGAGCAGCAAGCTGGGTGACAGAAGGCTGGGTAGAGGGAAGAGTGCCAGGGAGGCTAGTCCTGATCTGGCACACCCCAATAAGTTTGCTAAGTTGGCAGATGAGGACGGTGCCAGTACAGGGGTAGCACTGCTGCAGCCAGGGATGTCCTCTGCAAGCCGGAGGAGTGACTGCTACAGTAAGGATGTAAATAGGAGAGCAGTGTAGGCCAGACAGGTGCTGGTAGTGGGGGACTCAATTATTAGGGTAACAGATAGGGCAGTCTGTCACAAAGACAGGGATCGTCGAACAGTGTGCTGCCTACCTGGTGCTCGAGTCCTATACATCGCTGATCGGGTTGACAGATTACTGAGAGGGGCTGGTGAGGACCCAGTGGTCATGGTGCACATTGGCACAAATGACAAAGTTAGAGGTAGGTGGAAGGTCCTTAAAAACAATTTCATGGAAGTAGGCTGCAAGCTGAAAGCAATGACCTCCAACGTGGTATTTTCCGAAATACTGCCTGTACCACGTGCCACGCCAGAGAGGCAGTGGGAGATTAGGGATGTTAACCCATTATCTACCAATGTCCTTTTTTTGGGGACGCCTAATCTTTAGCTTCTAGCAACTAAGATTTTATAATTTTTATAATTAGGCCCAATTTTTTGTGTTGTGTTTTTCAAAATAGGAAATCATGTCATTGTCATTTTTAATTGAATATTGGGACGCCCTTTTCTGAAAAATCCGTACTTGAAAAAAGTTTGCAAATTATGTTTCTGATTCATTAGGACCCAAATCATTAAAAATCTGTCGTAAAAAAAAAAAAAGAAAATTTCTAATTTGGCAAGTAATGGGTTAATAAGTGGCTCAAGAATTGGTGTAGGAAGGAGGGGTTTAGGTTCCTGCAGAACTGGGCTGACTTCTCAGTTGGCTACAGGTTCTACGCTAGGGACAGGCTGCACCTCAATGGGGAAGGTGCAGCTGTGCTGGGGGAGAAAATGGCTAGAAGGTTGAAGGAGTGTTTAAACTAGGGATTGGGGGGGAGGGTGTTCATTTTATAGGAGGGGAAGATGGTGCAGATAGAGACCTGGGCACAAATAAGGAAGTTGGGGGTGGCGGTGGCATGGGGGGTGGGGTTAGAACAATTATAATTTAAGAAAGAATGGAGGTACAGAGAGATACATAAAGTGCATGTATACGAATGCCAGAAGCCTCGCCAACAAAATGGACGAATTTGAATTAATGTTGTGGGAGCATAATTATGACAAGGTGGGGATATCTGAAACATGGCTGGATGAGAGCCATGACTGGGCTGTTAACTTGCAGGGCTATAGTCTGTTCAGAAATGACTGAACAGACGGATAAGCGAGGGGGAGGTGTGTGTCTATATGTAAAATCATCCTTAAAACCCATCCTGTGTGATAATATAGGTGAATCTAATGAAAATGTAGAATCCCTGTGGGTGGAGATATGGGGAGGGGGAAAAAATAGTAAATTACTGATAGGGGTTAGTTATAAGTCTCCAAAAATAATGGAAGCAACGGAGAATATCCTCGTAAAGCAAAGAGATGAAACTGTGGCTCAAGGAGAAGTCATTATTATGGGGGGACTTTAACTACCCTGAAATAGTTTGGGGAACAGAAACCTGCAGTTCCAGCTATGGTAATCGGTTTTTGATAACTATGAGAGACAATTACCTTTCACAATTGGTTCAGGACCCAACAAGAAGGGGGGCACTGCTAGACCTAATATTAACCAGCAGGCCAGACTGCATATCAAATATAAGGGTTGGGGGTCACTTGGGGAATAGTGATCACAAAATAATACGTTTTCATGTATCCTTTAATAAAATGTGTAGTAGAGGGGTTGCAAGGACACTAAACTTCAGGAGGGCAAATTTCCAACGGATGAGAGATGATCTTGGTGCAATTAACTGGGACGATATCTTAACATACATAGTAACATAGTTAGTAAGGCCGAAAAAAGACATTTGTCCATCCAGTTCAGCCTATATTCCATCATAATAAATCCCCAGATCTACGTCCTTCTACAGAACCTAATAATTGTATGATACAATATTGTTCTGCTCCAGGAAGACATCCAGGCCTCTCTTGAACCCCTCAACTGAGTTCGCCATCACCACCTCCATAGTGCTTTGGAATGGTGCCCGGGCTGCCCCTGCAAGACTTTCACACTTGGGTGCCCCTCAGGCGCTGGTTTGGTAGTTGTAACCCCTCAGGGTTGAGCTTAACCCCTGGGGACCTGCTGAGGCCACTTGCGCCTCCTAGGGCTCATTTTATTTTAATCTTCAGAAAATATAAGAGCAAATTAAAAATGGAAATTGCAGATCTGACACGGGCCAACATGTGGAAGATCCCCAGAACATATAAGGTGAAGTTTAAATGTGTCAAGATTAGGGTTGAGCTGAACCGTTCACTGAGGTTCATTATTAGTAGCGAACCTTGTGTGTTCGTATTCACTTTAGGTGCGTACGAACACACGCTGAAAGTTCGTTCCCCAAAAAATATTTTTTGGGGCGGGGTCACTCTGGGTCCGATTTGGTGGACGGAGTCACCCTGGGTCCGATTTGGTGGGCGGGGTCACTCTGGGTCCGATTTGGTGGGCGGAGCCACTCTGGGTCTGATTTGTTTGACGGGGCACATCAGGGACCGATTTGGTGGGTGGGGTCACTCAGGGTCCGATTTTGTGGGCGGGGCACCTCAGGGTCTAATTTGGTGAGCGGGGCTCCTCAGGGTCCGATTTGGTGGGCGGGGTCACCCTTGTGGGTCACTTTGATCTTCGGGGGTCCCCAAGGCCACTTTCAACTTAAAACTGCCCGGGGTCCCTTAGAGGCCTTGAAACTGCCCGAGGTCCCTTAGAGGCCTTAAAACCGCCCGGGGTTCCTTAGAGGCCTTGAAACTGTCCGAGGTCCCTTAGAGGCCTTAAAACTTCACAGGGTCCCTTAGAAAAATAAACAACCAATATCCAACACTAGTATATATAAACCTCAAAAACAATAGAAAATAAACTTCATTCTCCAAATAGAAAGGAGAAAAACCGAGGCATACAACGATATTATTAAAAAAAATCCATATATTTAATTTAGAAAAATTCACATGACAATCTAATAAACCAACGGAAATATAAATACAAAAAAACTACATAAAAACAAAACGGCAGCAACGGACCAAACAAATGGTACAAGCAATATGCGACTCAGGTAAAGAAAAAGGCACTAGAATAACATATGCAAAAAAATATACATGTGTACAAAACCGCATAGAAAAAAGTGCATAGCTCTAAAGATCAACAGTCTAAGTAGAACTACTGATCACTTTTAGGAGCGTAATAGTACATAAAAATGTATATATTGTGGTGCAGTGACAAGTGTTGCAGCCAGGGGGCGCTGCATGTGCACTTCGGGATGCACATGGAGACATAATTGGGTTGAAACAGCAACTGGTCATGTGATTGATGGACGCTATGTATCACAGAGGTAGGTGGCCCTGTGATGGAAGCCTGGGTATGTTTTGCTCAAGCAGATCTACTACTGAGGGATTTGTTTACATTGGGAAGGCTTCCAGGTGATTGGAGAGATGGGTGGGTCTAGTCACCTACAAACCCACCCAAAGAGGCGTGTCTGAATACGTAAGTTGGTTTTGTGTTGAAGGACCTGTGGTGATGTCACTCACCTGACTAGCCATGTGACAGGTACCTGGGTGTGGTTACACCTATGAAAAGTAGGTGTGTGTAGCACATGGAGGGAGTGTTTGGGAGACTGCAACTGTGGACAGACTTCCATGTGTCCTGGCTGGACACTACAGAGTGGCCTGGGTGCTGCAAGGTCCTGGATGGTCGGTGTTGGAGGCTCCTAGGAGTGGAGTCCTCCTGGAAGCACCTGGAGACCGTAGACCTGGATGGTCTGTGTTGAGGACCTGGGACTGACGTGAAGTCAGTGTGAGGAGTGGACTCCTGAAAGGTAACCCCGGACTGGGGGAATTGTAATATACAGCAGAGAAGCCTGTCTGCTACATGTACTGTCTGATGTCCTTTAATGTTTCGTGGCTGGATTGCAATGGACTGTACATCATATGGTTTATGCAGTTTAATAAACCAGACTCATGTGAGGTACCGTGCCTGAGTGCTTGAATCTTGTGCCAAGCGAGTGTCCCCCAACACACTCAGGTAGCGTAATCTTACAATATATATAAATGATACTTGCAGATTACCTACATAAATAGTCTATGAAAAGCCCCACTGCCATGGGGCTACAGAGAACTAAATGCAAACTTACATGCTGTGTATAGGATAGTATCAGTCAGGTCCGTGCCGCCACCCCGACAGCGCCGTTTCGCCTACCAGGCTTCTTCCATATGGGGGCAAGATGTGTGTCTACTAAAAAACCTCTCATAATATAGTGTTACGTCTAATGATTTATACATTGCAGCTGTGTAATCTGTGCTACGCTTGGTGAGATCCTGAGTAGCGCATGCGTCATCCGATTAGCCTCTCCTATTCAATAAAGTGACTTCCGGTCAACCGCATGTGGAACGCAAGCGTGACACGCTCCCGTTGCCTTGTGAGCGGGACCGGAAGTCATCGGGAGGCCAGGGGTGAGGCATGCGCAGAAGGAATCACGCTGAATACTGACACCGCTTACCAGCGGCATCTACAAGAACGAGAAGGGGCGTACCTAAAGATCTATGAGACACGCGTACCATAATAGATCTAGAAAAAGTACGAGGAAACCACCAATAATTAGCGGAATCAACTAAAAGGGGAGGAAACGTATCCGAACCCATGTAAGGCACACGCAGTGCCGACAACCTTAGATAATAAAAAAGAGGGGGCGTGCCTAAACTACAGTGTGGTGAGTATACAAAGTGTATCAAACGTATATCTTAAATAGAATGAACTATGCAATGTAACGTACTTATGAATAAATATATAAGAAACCAAAAACTAATAAACATATGAACCTATATAAAAAATGCATAATATTGTGAACGCCAAATAAATGACGCAATAAAGATACATATAAAAAAAACGCTTACAATAACCCTTATAATGTGTACCGGGTAAGATAAAGATATGAATATAATAAATATGCCCTAAAACAACCCATGAAATACCCAAATTGTCCGTACTAATTATTATGAGGGAAACATCATCATATGTTCAACATGTGAATTACCGTATATACTCGAGTATAAGCCGAGATTTTCAGCCCAAATTTTTGGGCTGAAAGTGCCCCCCTCGGCTTATACTCGAGTCACGGTAGCGGTGGGGTCGGCGGGTGAGGGGGTGAGGGCGCTGAGGTATACTTACCTAGTCCCAGCGATCCTGGCGCTCCCCCTGCCGTCCCACGGGCTTCGGCGCTGCAGCTTCTTCCCCTCTTCAGCGGTCACGTGGGACCGCTCATTACAGAAATGAATAAGCGGCTCCACCTCCCATAGGGGCGGAGCCGCTTATTCATTTCTCTAATCAGCGGTGCCGGTGACCGCTGATAGAGAAAGAAGCTGCGGCACCGAAGACAGGAGGGGACAGCGCGAGGATCGCCAGGACTAGGTGAGTATGTTATATTCACCTGTCCTCGTTCCAGCCGCCGGGCGCCGATCCATCTTCCCGGCCGGCGCCTCCATCTTCCCGGCGTCTCTGCTCTCTGACTGATCAGGCAGAGGGCGCGATGACGCATACAGTGTGCGCGGCGCCCTCTGCCTGATCAGTCAGAGCAGAGACGCCGGGAAGATGGAGGCGCCGGAACGAGACGCCGGGAGCTGCAATCAAGGGAGGTGAGTATGTGTTTTTTTTTCTTTATTGCGGCAGCGGCGGCACAAATTTATGTGGAACATCTATGGGGCACAGTGAACGGTGCAGAGCACCGTATATGGCACAGCACAGCTATGGGGCACAGTGAACGGTGCAGAGCACCGTATATGGCACAGCACAGCTATGGGGCACAGTGAACGGTGCAGAGCACCGTATATGGCACAGCACAGCTATGGGGCACAGTGAACGGTGCAGAGCACCGTATATGGCACAGCACAGCTATGGGGCACAGTGAACGGTGCAGGGCACCGTATATGGCACAGCACAGCTATGTATGGGGCACAGTGAACGGTGCAGAGCACCGTATATGGCACAGCACAGCTATGGGGCACAGTGAACGGTGCAGAGCACCGTATATGGCACATCTATGGGGCACAGTGAACGGTGCAGAGCACCGTATATGGCACAGCACAGCTATGGGGCACAGTGAACGGTGCAGAGCACCGTATATGGCACATCTATGGGGCACAGTGAACGGTGCAGAGCACCGTATATGGCACAGCTATGGGGCACAGTGAACGGTGCAGAGCACCGTATATGGCACAGCACAGCTATGGGGCACAGTGAACGGTGCAGAGCACCGTATATGGCACAGCTATGGGGCACAGTGAACGGTGCAGAGCACCGTATATGGCACAGCACAGCTATGGGGCACAGTGAACGGTGCAGAGCACCGTATATGGCACAGCTATGGGGCACAGTGAACGGTGCAGAGCACCGTATATGGCACATCTATGGGGCACAGTGAACGGTGCAGAGCACCGTATATGGCACAGCTAGGGGGCACAATGAACGGTGCAGAGCACTATATGGTTCACACCTATGGGGAAATATGAACGGTGCAGAGCACTATATGGCACAGCTATGGGGAAATAATGATCTATTTTTATTTTTGAAATTCACCGGTAAATGCTGCATTTCCACCCTAGCTTATACTCGAGTCAATAAGTTTTCCCAGTTTTTTGTGGCAAAATTAGGGGGGTCGGCTTATACTCGGGTCGGCTTATACTCGAGTATATACGGTATATATTCGTATACATTATAGATAAGTATGAGCACAGAAAGAAAAAACTTTACAACAGGGTACCTACATACCAGATATAGAATACCATATAAGGTTGAGCGACATAAATACAAACATGAAAAAAACATATACCACAAAAAACATAAAAATCTTGTTGTCGTAAGTTTTGATGGCAGATTACATATAAAGCTGGAAAAGTCCAGAGAGGTTTCAGGTCTTAAAGTAGATCCCTTTTGCTTCAATAAGAACGGATGGAATTCCCCATTCAATACCGCCAGAAAAAAGGATGATGTAAATAGGGACAAAGGGATAGCACTGCAAGATAACAGTAAAAAGTTAAAATCAAAAAAATATATAATTAGAAACATAATAAACACACATACAGAATAAAATCCGAGAACAGGATGTCCAATGCATATTAATAGGGACCGGAACTAGCACAGAAGGAGAGCAGGAGAAAATCTATATTATAAAAAGGAACTGAAACCCATAGTTTCATTAAGGCCTTGTGGTGATATAGTGCCTATTTGATATATCCACCTGCTCTCCTTCTGTGCCAGGATCCTCCCCAAGTCACCACCTCTACTATTCAGTGTCACCTGATCAATAGCTTTGATCTTGAGACCTGTTGGATCAGAGTTATGGAACAATCTAAAGTGCCTAGGAAGGGTTTTTAACATACTCACATCATCTGCCATAGCCGCCTTTTCAATGTCGAGCACATGTTCTCTAGTTCGTAATTTTAACTCTCGTGTTGTCAATCCGATGTAAACTTTATTACAGGGACATTTGGCATGATATACAACCCCTTTTGAAGTACAAGACAGATTTTTCCAAATGGAATAGACTCTGGTGCCATCATGATTACAAAAAGACTGACTTTTAGTATGGTTACTGCATGCCTTACATCTACTACAAGGAAAAAACCCTTTTCTAGTAGATGTTGAAGCTCCAATAGCATTCTCACTCTTAGAATAATGGCTGCGAACCAAGTGATCTTTCAGATTTTGAGAACGTTTAGGCACCAGAGATGGGTATTTTGGCAGGATATTTTTCAAAACCGGATCAATAAGTAGCACATTCCAATGCTTATGTAAGATTGACTTCAAATCTGACCACTGTTTATTATAATTTGTAATAAACCTAATTTGGTTATTTTTTTGTTGCCTAACAGAAGTTTCCCGTCTTCCATACAAAAGTTCTTCTCTTGGTGTTCTAGCGGCTCTTCTGCATCCCTTTTTGATCTGTCTGTTGCTATAACCTCGGTCTTGAAATCGACAGGCCAAATCTTGAGCTTCCGCCTGATAGTCAATTTCATTAGAGCAGATCTTCTTGACTCTCAAAAACTGTCCTATGGGAATGCCATCAATTGTTGGTTTAAAATGTGAAGATGAGGCGTGCAAAAGAGTGTTCGTCGCAGTAGGTTTTCTATATACGCTGGTCATAATCTTACCAAGAGGGGACACCACAATTTTAATGTCCAGAAATTCCAATGATCTCCCACTTTTATACGTAAGCTTGATGTTGTGGTCATTTGAATTAAGTTTATTCATGAGCGTAGTTAGCTGGTCCTCACTACCCTCCCAGATGAACAGGATGTCGTCGATATAACGACTCCATCCATGTACCAAGTTAATTTCCTCTAGCTGGTCGTTCTGAAAAACCTCTCTTTCCCAGTGTCCCATGAATAAATTAGCATAAGCTGGGGAGCATGTTGCGCCCATGGCTGTGCCTTGTTTTTGAAGAAAAATGTTTTTATTAAAAATAAAAAAATTGTGCTCAAGAACAAATTTCAACAAAATCAAAATCAGATCTATTAATAACGTGTCCAAATTACTTTCATGTAAGTAATGGGAGGCTGCCTTAAGTCCGTCACTGTGCCTAATTGAGGAATACAAAGCTTCCACATCGGCTGTCACCAAGATTGCATGATCGTCCAGCTGGACTGAGTCCAACATACGTAATGCCGCTGTTGTGTCCTTAATATATGCTGGAAGTGTCAAGACTAGAGGTTGAAGGTAAAAATCAATAATTTTACATATAGTTTCACAAAGACTATCTTTTCCTGAGACTATTGGCCTTCCAGGTGGATCATCTGGCTCTTTATGAAGCTTGGGCAGAAGATAAAAAGTTGCCATTTTAGGTTTTAATTTAACTAAATAATCTACCAGTCTTTTAGGGATAATCCCTTTCTCAAATGCTTGTTCTAAAATAGCAATCAACTCTTGCTGATATTGAGTGAGCGGATTGAATGAAAGTTTTTTGTAGCAAGATTTGGTAGATAGTATCTTGTCTGCTTGTTTTTCGTATAAATTTACAGGCCAAATAACAGTGTTTCCACCCTTATCCGCCTGCTTTATAACAACATCTCCCAGGCTCTGTAGCTCTTTTAATGCCATTTTTTCCTCTCTATTCAAATTAGATACCCAATTTGGACTATCGGGTATAGACTCAATGTCTTTTGTGACTAGTCTCGTGAACACTTCAATTGCTGGGCATGAACTGAAGCTGGGAAAGGTTCTAGATTTAGCAATCAAATGTAATGGAAACTTACCAGCTTCAGTTTGGGCATTCTCCTGCAGCAAGTCTTCGAGATCCTTTAAAGCCTCCTTCTCCAATTCTGTTGGAAACCACATATCCAAATCTGTCCTATGGTGCATTTTTTGTAAAATGATTTTCCGGGCAAACAGATGTAAGTCTTTTACCACCGTGAATTTATCTAATTTCGAAGAGGGAGAAAAAGTTAAACCCTTCTCCAACAATTTTGTCTGAGCATCAGACAGAATATGATTAGACAAATTGATTACCTTAAGCCGGTCATCATTACGTTTGGTGTTCTTTTTAGAAAAAATATCCGCATACATTTTATTTCCCATTCTTGTACGCATCTGGTGGTCATTAGGGCCCTCAGTTTCACTACATGATGTACTACTTTCCGAGTACGATGGTAACTCTTTAGTAGTATTATTCCCATTCAGAGAAGTTAATTTCGGTCTTTTTTTAGGGAGCTGCCATTTGAAGATTTTATCAGTCTCATAATCCTTTGTGTCCCTCAGGTATTTTTTCAGTTTGAGCTGGCTAATATCCATCTCCCACTTGTCTATGTCTTTGTCAATCGCTTTTAAATAGCTCTCTAACTTCTCAGTTGTAAGCTGCTTTTTTAAACTCTTATGCAGTTCTTCAATTTCTTTATCCACCAAATTCAGAGAAGCCGAGTTTTTGTCTATTATTATTTTAAGGAATTCGAGTGAACACATAGTAGCCGCCTTTTTCCATCTCTGTATCAACTCCACCTCCTCCAGATCAAATGACGGGTATACTTGCACCCTTAAGCCTCTTGGAATAATACTATGTTCAATATAGTTTTCCAAGGCGGTTTTATTCCACCAGGTTTTTAATTTTTTGTGAACCGCATTTTTATATTGGGTAGTGAGGTCCCTATTTTCCATTAAAACATCCTGAACACCGGAAGAGTTCCCTTGTTTAAATAAATCCGTGGCCTTGGACCGCCAGGAAGTCTCTCTGGCTTTAAGGTCCATCTTGAGTAACGTGGATAGTCTGTTAGAAAACAGCAATACAAATATAAACAACCAATATCCAACACTAGTATATATAAACCTCAAAAACAATAGATAATAAACTTCATTCCCCAAATAGAAAGGAGAAAAACCGAGGCATACAACGATATTTTTAAAAAAATTCCATATATTTAATTTAGAAAATTTCACATGACAATCTAATAAACCAACGGAAATATAAATACAAAAAAACTACATAAAAACAAAACGGCAGCAACGGACCAAACAAATGGTACAAGCAATATGCGACTCAGGTAAAGAAAAAGGCACTAGAATAACATATGCAAAAAAATATACATGTGTACGAAACCGCATAGAAAAAAGTGCATAGCGCTAAAGATCAACAGTCTAAGTAGAACTGCTGATCACTTTTAGGAGCGTAATAGTACATAAAAATGTATATATATATAAATGATACTTGCAGATTACCTACATAAATAGCCTATGAAAAGCCCCACTGCCATGGGGCTACAGAGAACTAGATGCAAACTTACATGCTGTGTATAGGATAGTATCAGTCAGGTCCGTGCCGCCACCCCGACAGCGCCGTTTCGCCTACCAGGCTTCTTCCATATGGGGGCAAGATGTGTGTCTACTAAAAAACCTCTCATAATATAGTGTTACGTCTAATGATTTATACATTGCAGCTGTGTAATCTGTGCTACGCTTGGTGAGATCCTGAGTAGCGCATGCGTCATCCGATTAGCCTCTCCTATTCAATAAAGTGACTTCCGGTCAACCGCATGTGGAACGCAAGCGTGACACGCTCCCGTTGCCTAGTGAGCGGGACCGGAAGTCATCGGGAGGCCAGGGGTGAGGCATGCGCAGAAGGAATCACGCTGAATACTGACACCGCTTACCAGCGGCATCTACAAGAACGAGAAGGGGCGTACCTAAAGATCTATGAGACACGCGTACCATAATAGATCTAGAAAAAGAACGAGGAAACCACCAATAATTAGCGGAATCAACTAAAAGGGGAGGAAACGTATCCGAACCCATGTAAGGCACACGCAGTGCCGACAACCTTAGATAATAAAAAAGAGGGGGCGTGCCTAAACTACAGTGTGGTGAGTATACAAAGTGTATCAAACGTATATCTTAAATAGAATGAACTATGCAATGTAACGTACTTATGAATAAATATATAAGAAACCAAAAACTAATAAACATATGAACCTATATCAAAAATGCATAATATTGTGAACGCCAAATAAATGACGCAATAAAGATACATATTAAAAAAACGCTTACAATAACCCTTATAATGTGTACCGGGTAAGATAAAGATATGAATATAATAAATATGCCCTAAAACAACCCATCAAATACCCAAATTGTCCGTACTAATTATTATGAGGGAAACATCATCATATGTTCAACGTGTGAATTATATATTCGTATACATTATAGATAAGTATGAGCACAGAAAGAAAAAACTTTACAACAGGGTACCTACATACCAGATATAGAATACCATATAAGGTTGAGCGACATAAATACAAACGTGAAAAAAACATATACCACAAAAAACATAAAAATCTTGTTCTCGTAAGTTTTGATGGCAGATTACATATAAAGCTGGAAAAGTCCAGAGAGGTTTCAGGTCTTAAAGTAGATCCCTTTTGCTTCAATAAGAACGGATGGAATTCCCCATTCAATACCGCCAGAAAAAAGGATGATGTAAATAGGGACAAAGGGATAGCACTGCAAGATAACAGTAAAAAGTTAAAATCAAAAAAATATATAATTAGAAACATAATAAACACACATACAGAATAAAATCCGAGAACAGGATGTCCAATGCATATTAATAGGGACCGGAACTAGCACAGAAGGAGAGCAGGAGAAAATCTATATTATAAAAAGGAACTGAAACCCATAGTTTCATTAAGGCCTTGTGGTGATATAGTGCCTAATTGATATATCCACCTGCTCTCCTTCTGTGCCAGGATCCTCCCCAAGTCACCACCTCTACTATTCAGTGTCACCTGATCAATAGCTTTGATCTTGAGACCTGTTGGATCAGAGTTATGGAACAATCTAAAGTGCCTAGGAAGGGTTTTTAACATACTCACATCATCTGCCATAGCCGCCTTTTCGAGCACATGTTCTCTAGTTCGTAATTTTAACTCTCGTGTTGTCAATCCGATGTAAACTTTATTACAGGGACATTTGGCATGATATACAACCCCTTTTGAAGTACAAGACAGATTTTTCCAAATGGAATAGACTCTGGTGCCATCATGATTACAAAAAGACTGACTTTTAGTATGGTTACTGCATGCCTTAAATCTACTACAAGGAAAAAACCCTTTTCTAGTAGATGTTGAAGCTCCAATAGCATTCTCACTCTTAGAATAATGGCTGCGAACCAAGTGATCTTTCAGATTTTGAGAACGTTTAGTCACCAGAGATGGGTATTTTGGCAGGATATTTTTCAAAACCGGATCAATAAGTAGCACATTCCAATGCTTATGTAAGATTGACTTCAAATCTGACCACTGTTTATTATAATTTGTAATAAACCTAATTTGGTTATTTTTTTGTTGCCTAACAGAAGTTTCCCGTCTTCCATACAAAAGTTCTTCTCTTGGTGTTCTAGCTGCTCTTCTGCATCCCTTTTTGATCTGTCTGTTGCTATAACCTCGGTCTTGAAATCGACAGGCCAAATCTTGAGCTTCCGCCTGATAGTCAATTTCATTAGAGCAGATCTTCTTGACGCTCAAAAACTGTCCTATGGGAATGCCATCAATCGTTGGTTTAAAATGTGAAGATGAGGCGTGCAAAAGAGTGTTCGTCGCAGTAGGTTTTCTATATACGCTGGTCATAATCTTACCAAGAGGGGACACCACAATTTTAATGTCCAGAAATTCCAATGATCTCCCACTTTTATACGTAAGCTTGATGTTGTGGTCATTTGAATTAAGTTTATTCATGAGCGTTGGTTTATTAGATTGTCATGTGAATTTTTCTAAATTAAATATATGGAATTTTTTTAATAATATCGTTGTATGCCTCGGTTTTTCTCCTTTCTATTTGTAGAATGAAGTTTATTATCTAGGGTCCCTTAGAAGCCTTAAAACTGCCCGGGGTCCCTTAGAGGCCTTAAAACTGTCCGGGGTCCCTTAGAGGCCTTGAAACTGCCTTGTGGTCCTTTAGAGGCCTTAAAACTGCCTGGGGTGCCTTAGAAGCCTTGAAATTGCCCGGTGTCTCTTAGGGGTCTTGAAACTGCCCAGGCTCTCTTAGAGGCCTTAAAACTACCTGGGGTCCATTTGGGGCCTTAAAACCGCCTGGGGTCCTTTAGGAGCTGCAATACTGCCCAGCGGCCGTTAGGGGCCGCAATACTACCAGGGGTCCCTTAGGGGGCTTCTACATCCACTTAGGTGCATGTTCTCTTTCAGCGGCATGGTCATGTGATTAAGCTAGATTTGCATTTGTGCTGTGCTGTTCCTTTCACTTTAAGAGTTGATATTATCTGGCAAAACCGGTGTCCTGGTGGGGTCATGTAGAGTTCATAGGCGTTGGCATAGTAACTGGGTCTGACTGCGCATATCAATGAGCTAATCAGCCCAGGTGGCAGTTACATTTGAAATTGCCTCAGAAATCAGGCTCATATAACCTCATGGGAAAATTTCCCCATTGAAATACATTGAGACAATGCATTCCAATGACGGGAAAAAAAAATTTCAAACGCAAATTGCGCCAAAACTACAAATCCGATCGACACAAAAAATACTTAGCACACCTCTCGTGGACGCTGGCTTCGAAATGATGCCTCACTGGAGTCTGTGCGTGCAGCGGTTTGGGCCGCATTAATTGTGGAAAAAAGCCTAATAATAATAACTAGATGGGTATTTCCTGAAGGAACTACAGATAGTGCTTTGGAATGGTGCCCAGGCTGCCCCTGCCACTCGGGGTCCGATTTGGGGGGCGGGGCCACTCGGGTCCAATTTGAGGGGTGGGGTCCGATTTGGGTAATGAAGTCACTCGGGGTCCGATTTGGGGGGTGGGGCCACTCGGGGTCTGATTTGGGGGCAGTGTCTCTCGGGGTCCGATTTGGGAGGCGGGGCCACTCGGGGTCTGATTTGGGGGCGGGGCCACTCGGAGTCCGATTTGGGGGCGAGGCCACTCGGGGTCCGATTTGGGTGGGCGGGGTCACTCTGGGTCCGATTTGGGGGCGGGGTCACTCGGGGTCCTATTTGGGGGGTGGGGTCACTCGGGGTCCGATTTGGGGGGCGGGGTCCGATTTGGGTCGGGGAACCTCAGGGTCCGATTTTGGGGGCGGGGCCACTCGGGGTCCGATTTCGGGGGCAGAGTTACTCGGGGTCCGATTTCGGGGGCGGGGTCACTAGGGGTCCGATTTGGGAGGGTCACTCGAGGTCCGATTTGGGGGGCGGGGTCCGATATGGGGGCTGGGAGCACACTTACTTTTGCACACCCGGGGCCGGGGTGCACTTACTTTTCACCCACGGGACCGGGGGTGCACTTACTTTTCACCAACGGGATCGGGGGTGCACTTACTTTTCACACACGGGACCGGGGGTGCAATTACTTTTCACACACGGGACGAGAGGGTGTCATAGTCACTTTATTCTGATGTTTGACTTTGATAAATGATCATGTCCTAAAATGGACACCGTACATTTGCATAACTGCCATCTTTGGAAGGTCAAGTTGGGGGTAATGGAAAGTTCGCCATTATTTCCTATGGGAATTTTTTTTTTAAATGTGATTTTTAAAAAAAAACTACAAATCGGATCGACACGAAAAATACTTAGCACACCTCTCGTGGACGCTGGCTTCGAAATGACGCCTCACTGGAGTCTGTGCATGCAGCGGTTCGGGCCGCATTAATTGCGGAAAAAAGCCTAATAATAATAATAAGAAGAAGAAGTTAACCATGTTCGGATTGAAATATAGTGCTTTGTTCCAAAGCAGTATAATAATAAGAAGAAGAAGTTAACCACGTTCGGATTACAATATATGTGCTTTGTTTCAAAGCACTATAATGAGAATAATGGGGATAGGGGAAAATATGTGTAAGTGGTTTAAGAGCTGGCTCAGGGATAGGAAACTGTCACGGGACAGCATTTCAAGTACACACCCTAACCCTGATAAAAGCAGAGGAGATGTGGCCGTGCACGCCCTAAGCACAAACAGAAACCATTACAACACAATCAGTGCAGGAACTGAGGCTAAGGGCACCTGGTCATGCACCAGCTGCAAATGACCTCACAACCCATAGACAGCTTCCACAGTGGCAACCAGAGACCGCACATGAGGAAGGTATGCAGCAGAGTAAAGACTTAAACACCCATGTACGGCTGTGCAGCAGAGCAGGGAGCTAAGAAGGCTCCATCCAGGTAACAGCCAACAGTATCCCAGCTCAAATTAGGGGGAAAAGAGTAAAGGGTTAAAGCAAACATATGCATTGTTATGCCGAAAACCAGAAACAAACAGAACGGCATGACAGAAACAAAGGGTGGTTATTAATGGAGCACACTCGGACTGGGTCGCGGTTAGCAGTGGGGTACCACAGGGGTCAGTTTTGGGCCCTCTTCTTTTTAACATATTTATTAATGACCTTGTAGGGGGCATACAGAGCAGAATTTCAATTTTTGCAGATGACACTAAACTCTGCAGGGTAATCAATACAGAGGAGGACAACTTTATTTTACAGGATGATTTATGTAAACTAGACGCTTGGGCTGACCAATGGCAAATGAGCTTTAATGGGAATAAATGTAAGGTCATGCACTTGGGTAGAAGTAATAAGATGTATAACTATGTGCTTAATTGTAAAACTCTGGGCAAAACCGTCAATGAAAAAGACCTGGGTGTATGGGTGGATGACAAACTTACATTTAGTGGCCAGTGTCAGGCAGCTTCTACAAAGGCAAATAAAATAATGGGATGCATTAAAAGAGGCATAGATTCTCATGAGGAGAACATCATTTTACCTCTATACAAGTTTCTAGGTCGACCACGCTTAGAATACTGTGTACAGTTCTGGTCTCCGGTGTATAAGAAAGACATAGCTGAACTAGAGCGGGTGCAGAGAAGAGTGACCAAGGTTATTAGGACTGGGGAGTCTGCAATACCGAGATAGGTTATTACACTTGGGGCTATTTAGTTTGGAAAATGAAGGCTGAGGGGTGATCTTATTTTAATGTATAAATGTGAGAAGACAGTACAAAGACCTTTCTGGTGATCTTTTTAATCATAGAGCTGAGACAGGGACAATGGGGCATCCTCTACGTCTGGAGGAAAGAAGGTTTAAGCATAATAACAGACGCGGATTCTTTACTGTGAGAGCAGTGAGACTATGGAACTCTCTGCCTTATGATGTTGTAATGAGTGATTCATTACTTACCATATAAACTCGAGTATAAGGCGAGATTTTCAGCCCATTTTTTGGGGCTGAAAGTCCCCCTCTCGGCTTATACTCGAGTCATACCCAGGGGTCAGCAGGGGAGGGGGAGCGGGGGCTGTCTAATTATACTCACCTGCTCCTGGTGCGGTCCCTGCACATCCCTGCTTCCCCAGCGCTGGCAGCTTCTTCCTCTACTGAGCGGTCACATGGTACCACTCATTACAGTAATGAATATGCGGCTCCACCTCCCATAAGGGTTGAGCCGCATATTCATTACTGTAATGAGCGGTAACTGTGACTGCTCAGTACAGGAAGAAGCAGCAGCGTCAGGGAAGCAGGGACTACACCCCAGGAGCAGGTGAGTATAACGGGGAGGGGAGCGCAGCGCTGCGCGATATTCACCTGCTCCTCGTTCCAGCCGCCGCCGCTCTGTCTTCAGCAGTGACACTCAGGTCAGAGGGCACGGTGACGTAGTTATTGCACGCCCTCTGCCTGAACGTCAGTGCTGAATATTGAGCAGCGCCGGAACGAAGTCAGGTGATTATTTAAAGTGTCGGGGGCCTGAGCGATGGAGAGGTGAGTATGTGATTTTTTTTTTTTTTATCGTAGCAACAGCAAATGGGGCAAGTGTCTGTATGCAGCATCTTATGGGGCCATAACGTTTGTGCAGCACTATAATGGGGCAAGTGTCTGTATAGAGCATCTTATGGGGCCATAACGTTTGTGCAGCACTATAATGGGGCAAGTGTCTGTATAGAGCATCTTATGGGGTCATAACGTTTGTGCAGCACTATAATGGGGCAAGTGTCTGTATAGAGCATCTTATGGGGCCATAACGTTTGTGCAGCACTATAATGGGGCAAGTGTCTGTATAGAGCCTCCTATGGGGCCATAACGTCTGTGCAGCACTATATGGGGCAAGAGTCTGTATAGAGCATCTTATGGGGCCATAACGTTTGTGCAGCACTATATGTGGCAAGTGTCTTTATAGGGCCATAATCAACGTTTGTTCAGTACTATATGGGGCAAGTGTCATTATAGGGCCATAATCAAGGTTTGTGCAGCATTATATTGGACGAATGTGTCTATGGAGCATCTTATGGGGCCATTATTAACCTTTATGCAGGATTATATGGGGCATATTTTAATATGGAGCATCTTATGGGGCCCATAATAAACTTTATGGATCATTATATGGGGCTCCTGATTCAATATGGATATTCAAAAACACTTAACCTACTGATGTCTCATTAATTTTACTTTTATTGGTATCTATTTTTATTTTTGACATTTACCAGTAGCTGCTGCATTTCCCACCCTAGGCTTATACTCGAGTCATTAAGTTTTCCCATTTTTTTGTGGCAAAATTAAGGGGGTTGGCTTATACTCGGGTCGGCTTATACTCGAGTATATTCAGTAAATTTAAGAGGGGACTGGATGCCTTTTTTGAAAAGTATAATGTTACAGGTTGTATATACTAGATTCCTTGATAGGGTGTTGATCCAGGAAACTAGTCTGATTGCCATATGTGGAGTCGGGAAGGAATTTTTTTCCCCAACGTGGAGCTTACTCTTTGCCACATGGTTTTTTTTGCCTTCCTCTGGATCAACATGTTAGGGCATGTTAGGTTAGGCTATGGGTTGAACTAGATGGACTTATAGTCTTCCTTCAACCTTAATAACTATGTTACTATGTATGTTTCTATTAGATGCGCCAATTCTGTCACTCTGCTCAGCTTTTCCCACTTGCCCTAGTGCGGTGGCAAGTTGGGTAATAGTTGTGGGGTTGGTGTCAGCTGTTTTACGCCCGCTGACATCAAGCCCACAGGTTAGTAATGGAGAGGCAACTATAAGGTGCCCCAGTTACTAACCCCATAGTAAGATTGTAATAAAAACACAGCAAAAATAAAGTCCTTTGTCTATATATATATATAGAGCTATGTATGTGTGTATGTATCATGCCCCACCCACTCCACATTGCTCCGCCCACTCCTCAGAGCCACACTCAATCCACACGCAAAGCCCCATCCACACAGCCCACGTTGCTAGTGCACACGGGCGGAGACACATTCATCGCGAAAGCCACCCTATAAAACTCACCGGCCGTGATGTCCCAGCCATCGCGACCTACAATCAGGGCAGCCGCCTTCAGAATATCAGTGCGCTGCAGGCAAGGCCACATCTAGCTCTGTCGTGTTTAGAATGTAGTTGAAAATGAGGTGTGAGGGGAAAATGAAGAGGTGTAAGGTCAAAATGACTGGTGTGAGGGGGAAAATGAGAGACGTGATGGGAAAATGAGAGAAGTCAGGTGCTGCTGCAGTATGAGGCTGTGTATAGAGAAGAGTGAGGTGCTGCAGGTGGAGGCTGTGTATAATGCCACACTCACACGTTCAGTACTTGGTCAGTTTATTACCTCAGTATTTACAACACCTGGCAAAAATTACGGAATCACCGGCCTTGGAGGATGTTCATTCAGTTGTTTAATTTTGTAGAAAAAAAGCAGATCACAGACATGGCAGAAAACTAAAGTCATTTCAAATGGCAACATTCTGGCTTTAAGAAACACTAAAAGAATTCAAGAACAAAATAATGTGGTAGTCAGTAATGGTTACTTTTTTTAACCAAGCATAGGGAAAAATTATGGAATCGCTCAATTCTGAGGAAAAAAAATTATGGAATCATGAAAAACATGCAAACAACAAAAAAAACACTCCAAAACATCACTAGTATTTTGTTGCACCACCTCTGGCTTTTATAACAGTTTGCAGTCTCTGAGGCATGGACTTAACCCCTTCCCGACCCATGACGCCACGTAGGCGTCATGAAAGTCGGTGCCAATCCGACCCATGACGCCTATGTGGCGTCATGGAAAGATCGCGTCCCTGCAGATCGGGTGAAAGGGTTAACTCCCATTTCACCCGATCTGCAGGGACAGGGGGAGTGGTGGTTTAGCCCAGGGGGGGTGGCTTCACCCCCCGTGGCTACGATCGCTCTGATTGGCAGTTTCACTTTCAACAGCCAATCAGAGCGATTTGTAATATTTCACCTAAAAAACTGGTGAAATATTACAATCCAGCCATGGCCGATGCTGCAATATCATCGGCCATGGCTGGAAACACTAATGTACCCCCACCCCACCCCACCGATCGCCCCCCCAAGCCACCGATCTGTCCGGTACAGTGCTCCGGCTCCCCTCCGTCCTGTGCTCCGCTCCCCCCGTGCTCTTGTCCGCTCCCCCCGTGCTCCAATCACCCCCCCCCGTGCTCCGATCCAACCCCCCTGCACTCCGATCCACCCCCGTGCTCCGATCCACCCCCCCGTGCTCCGTTCCACCCCCCCGTGCTCCGTTCCACCCCCCCGCGCTCCGATCCACCCTCCCATGCTCCGATCTCCCCCCCCCCGTGGTCCCCCACACCCCATCATACTTACCGATCCTGCCGGGGTCCGTCCGTCTTCTCCCTGGGCGCCGCCATCTTCCAAAATGGCAGGCGCATGCGCAGTGCGCCTGCCGAATCTGCCGTCCGGCAGATTTGTTCCAAAGTGCATTTTGATCACTGAGATATAATCTATCACAGTGATCAAAATAAAAGAAATAATAAATGACCCCCCCCCCCCCCCCCGCTTTGTCACCCCCATAGGTAGGGACAATAAAAAAATAAAGAATTTTTTTTTTCCACTAAGGTTAGGGTTAGGGGTTGGGGTAGGGGTAGGGTTAGGGTTTCGTTATGTGCACACATATTCTGTTCCTCTGCGGATTTTTCCGCTGCGGATTTGATAAATCCGCAGTGCTAAACCGCTGTGGATTTATGGCAGATTTACCGCGGTTTTTCTGCGCATTTCACTGCGGTTTTACAACTGCGATTTTCTATTGGAGCAGTTGTAAAACCGCTGCGGAATCCGCAGAAAGAAGTGACATGCTGCGGAATGTAAACCGCTGCGTTTCCGTGCAGTTTTTCTGCAGCATGTATACAGCGATTTTTGTTTCCCATAGGTTTACATTGAACTGTAAACTCATGGGAAACTGCTGCGGATCCGCAGCGTTTTTTGCAGCGTGTGCACATACCTTTAGAATTAGGCTATGTGCACACAGTGCAGATTTGGCTGCGGATCCGCAGCAGATTGGCCGCTGCGGATTCGCAGCAGTGTTCCATCAGGTTTACAGTTCCATGTAAACCTATGGAAAACCAAATCCGCTGTGCCCATGGTGCGGAAAATACAGCGCGGAAACGCTGCGTTGTATTTTCCGCAGCATGTCAATTCTTTGTGCAGATTCCGCAGCGTTTTACACCTTTTCCTCAATAGGAATCCGCACAGAAAACATTGTAAATCCGCAAGTAAAATGCAGTGTGTTTTGCCTGCGGATTTTTCAAAAACTGCGGAAAAATCCGCACACGATTCCGCAACGTGGACACTTAGGGTTACGGTTGGAACAGAGTTAGGGTTGGAATTAAGGTTAGGGGTGTATTTGTCGTTAGGGGTGTATTAGGCGTTGTATTTTCCGCAGCATGTCAATTCTTTGTGCAGATTCCAAAGCGTTTTACACCTGTTCCTCAATAGGAATCCACAGGTGAAATCCGCACAAAAAACACTGGAAATCCGCGGTAAATCCGCAGGTAAAACGCAGTGCCTATTACCCGCGGATTTTTCAAAAATTATGCTGAAAAATCTCACACGATTCCGCAACGTGGGCACATAGCCTTAGGGTTAGGGTTGGAATTAGGGTTGTGGTTAGGGTTGTGATTAGGGTTATGGCTACAGTTGGGATTAGGGTTAGGGGTGTGTTGGAGTTAGTGTTGGAGGTAGAATTGAGGGGTTTCCACTGTTTAGGCACATCAGGGGTCTCCAAACGCAACATGGCGCCACCATTGATTCCAGCCAATCTTGTAGTCAAAAAGTCAAATGGTGCTCCCTCACTTCCGAGCCCCGATGTGCGCCCAAACAGTGGTTTACCCCTACATATGGGGTACCAGCATACTCAGGACAAACTGCGCAACAATTACTGGGGTCCAAGTTCTCCTGTTACCCTTGTGAAAATAAACAATTGCTTGCTAAAACATCATTTTTGAGGAAAGAAAAATGATTTTTTATTTTCACGGCTCTGCGTTGTAAACGTCTGTAAAGCACTTGGGGGTTCAAAGTGCTCACCACATATCTAGAGAAGTTCCTTGGGGGGTCTAGTTTCTAAAATGGGGTCACTTGTGGGGGGGTTTCTACTGTTTAGGCACACCAGGGGCTCTGCAAACGCAACGTGACGCCCGCAGACCATTCCATCAAAGTCTGCATTTCAAAACGTCACTACTTCAATTCCAAGCCCCGGCATGTGCCCAAACAGTAGTTTACCCTCACATATGGGGTATCACCGTACTCAGGAGAAACTGGACAACAAATATTGGGGTCAAATTTCTCCTGTTACCCTTGGGAAAAATAAAAAATACTGGGCTAAATAATTATTTTTGAGGAAAGAAAACGTATTTATTATTTTCACGGCTCTGCATTATAAACTTCTGTGAAGCACTTGGGGGTTCAAAGTCCTCACCACACATCTAGATTAGTTCCTTTGGGGGTCTAGTTTCCAAAATGGGGTCATTTGTGGGGGATCTCCAATGTTTAGGCACACAGGGGCTCTCCAAACGTGACATGGTGTCCGCTAATGATTGGAGCTAATTTTCCATTTAAAAAGCCAAATGGCGTGCCTTCCCTTCCGAGCCCTGCCGTGCGCCCAAACAGTGGTTTACCCCCACATATGGGGTATCGGCGTACTCAGGACAAACTAAACAACAACATTTGGGGTCCAATTTCTCCTTTTACCCTTGGCAAAATAGGAAATTCCAGGCTAAAAAATCATTTTTGAGGAAAGAAAAATTATTTTTTATTTTCATGGCTCTGCATTATAAACTTCTGTGAAGCACCTGGGGTTTTAAAGTGCTCAATATGCATCTAGATAAGTTCCTTGGGGGGTCTAGTTTCCAAAATGGGGTCACTTGTGGGGGAGCTCCAATGTTTAGGCACACAGGGGCTCTCCAAACGCGACATGGTGTCCGCTAGCAATTGGAGCTAATTTTCCATTCAAAAAGTCAAATGGCACGCCTTCCCTTCCGAGCCCTGCCGTGTGCCCAAACAGTGGTTTACCCCCACATGTGAGGTATCGGCGTACTCGGAGAAATTGCCCAAATAATTTTATGATCCATTTTATCCTATTGCCTATGTGAAAATGAAAAAATTGAGGCGAAAAGAATTTTTTTGTGAAAAAAAAAGTACTTTTTCATTTTTACAGATCAATTTGTGAAGCACCTGAGGTTTTAAAGTGCTCACTAGGCATCTAGATAAGTTCCTTGGGGGGGTCTAGTTTCCAAAATGGGGTCACTTGTGGGGGAGCTCCAATGTTTAGGCACACGGGGGCTCTCCAAACGTGACATGGTGTCCGCTAAAGAGTGGAGCCAATTTTTCATTCAAAAAGTCAAATGGCGCTCCTTCCCTTCCAAGCCCTGCCGTGCGCCCAAACAGTGGTTTACCCCCACATATGAGGTATCAGCGTACTCAGGACAAATTGGACAACAACTTTCGTGGTTCAGTTTCTCCTTTTACCATTGGGAAAATAAAAAAATTGTTGCTAAAAGATCATTTTTGTGACTAAAAAGTTAAATGTTCATTTTTTCCTTCCATGTTGCTTCTGCTGCTGTGAAGCACCTGAAGGGTTAATAAACTTCTTGAATGTGGTTTTGAGTACCTTGAGGGGTGCATTTTTTAGAATTGTGTCACTTTTGGGTATTTTCAGCCATATAGACCCCTCAAACTGACTTCAAATGTGAGGTGGTCCCTAAAAAAAATGGTTTTATTAATTTCGTTGTAAAAATGAGAAATCGCTGGTCAAATTTTAACCCTTATAACTTCCTAGCAAAAAAACATTTTGTTTCCAAAATTGTGCTGAAGTAAAGTATACATTTGGGAAATGTTATTTATTAACTATTTTGTGTCACATAACTTTCTGGTTTAACAGAATAAAAATTCAAAATGTGAAAATTGCGAAATTTTCAAAATTTTCGCCAAATTTCTGTTTTTATCACAAATAAACGCAGAATTTATTGACCTAAATTTACCACTAACATAAAGCCCAATATGTCACGAAAAAACTGTCTCAGAACCGCTAGGATCCGTTGAAGCGTTCCTGAGTTATTACCTCATAAAGGGACACTGGTCAGAACTGCAAAAAACGGCAAGGTCTTTAAGGTCAAAATAGGCTGGGTCATGAAGGGGTTAATGAGTGTCAAACAGTACTCTTTATCAATCTGGCTCCAACTTTCTCTGATTGCTGTTGCCAGATCAGCTTTGTAGGTTGGATCCTTGTCATGGACCATTTTCTTCAACTTCCACCAAAGATTTTTAATTTGACTGAGTTCCGGACTATTTGCAGGCCATGACATTGACCTTATGTGTCTTTTTTCAAGGAATGTTTTCACAGTTTTTGCTCTATGGCAGGATGCATTATCATCTTGAAAAATGATTTCATCATCCCCAAGCATCCTTTCAATTGATGGCATAAGAAAAGTGTCCAAAATATCAACATAAACTTATGCATTTATTGAAGATGTTATGACAGCCATCTCCCCAGTGCCTTTACCTGACATGCAGTCCCATATCATCAATGACTGTTGAAATTTGCATGTTGTCTTCAGCTAGTCATCTTTATAAATCTCATTAGAACGGCACCAAATAAAAGTTCCAGCATCATCACCTTGCCCAATGCCAATTCGTGATTCTTCACTGAATATGACTTTCATCCAGTCATCCACAGTTCACAATTTCTTTTCCTTAGCCCATTGTAACCTTGTTTTTTTCTGTTTAGGTTTTAATGATGGCTTTCGTTTACCTTTTCTGTATGTAAATCCCATTTCCTTTAGGCAATTTCTTACAGTTCGGTCACAGGCGTTGACTCCAGTTTCCACCGATTCGTTCCTCATTTGTTTTGTTGTGCATTTCCTGTTTTGGAGACATATTGCTTTAAGTTTCTGGTCTTGACGCTTTGATGTTTTCCTTTGTCTAAAAGTATGTTTGCTTTTAACAACCTTCACATGTTGTTTGTATTTGGTCCAGATTTTAGACACAGCTGACTGTGAACAACCAACATCTTTTGTAACATTACGTGATGATTTACCCTCTTTTAAAAGTTTGATAAACCTCTCCTTTGCTTCAATTGACATCTCTCGTGTTGGAGCCATGATTCATGTCAGTTCACTTGGTGCAACTGCTTTCCAAGGTGTGATCACTCCTTTTTAGACAGAAAGTAATGAGCAGATCTAATTTGATGCAGGTGTTATTTTGGGGTATGAAAATTTACAGGGTGATTCCATAATTTTTTCCTCAGAATTGAGTGCTTCCATAATTTTTCCCATATGCTTGGTTAAAAAAAGTAACCGTTACTGACTACCACATTTTTTGTTCTTGATTTCTTTTAGTGTTTCTTAAAGCCAGAAAGTTGTCATTTGAAATTACTGTATATACTCGAGTATAAGCCGAGATTTTCAGCCCACTTTTTTGGGCTGAAAGTGACCATCTCGGTTTATACTCGAGTCATTGTCAGCGGGGTGGGGGTTTGGCGGGGAGCAGCCCGGTGACATACTCACCTACTCCTAGCGCGGTCCCTGCATGTCCGATGGTCTCTGGGCAGCGCTTCCTGTATTCAGCGGTCACGTGATACCGCTCATTAACCCCTTTACCCCCAAGGGTGGTTTGCACGTTATGGACCGGGCCAATTTTTACAATTCTGACCACTGTCCCTTTATGAGGTTATAACTCTGGAAATCTTCAACAGATCCCGGTGATTCTGACAGTTTTCTCGTGACATATTGTACTTCATGATAGTGGCAAAATTTCTTTGATATTACCTGCATTTATTTGTGAAAAAAACGGAAATTTGGCGAAAATTTTGAAAATTTCGCAATTTTCCAACTTTGAATTTTTATGCAATTAAATCACAGAGATATGTCACACAAAATACTTAATAAGTAACATTTCCGACATGTCTACTTTACATCAGCACAATTTTGGAACCAACATTTTTTTTTGTTAGGGAGTTAGAAGGGTTAAAAGTTGACCAGCAATTTCTCATTTTTACAACACCATTTTATTTTAGGGACCACATCTCATTTGAAGTGATTTTGAGGGGTCTATATGATAGAAAATACCCAAGTGTGACACCATTCTAAAAACTGCACCCCTCAAGGTTCTCAAAACCACATTCAAGAAGTTTATTAACCCTTCAGGTGTTTCACAGGAAATTTACTTCAGCTCCAATTTGTTTTATTTTACTAAGGGTAACAGGAGAAAATGGACCCCAAACGTTGTTGTACAATTTGTCCTGAGTACGCCGATACCCCATAAGTGGAGGTAAACCACTCTTTGGGCGCATGACAGAGCTCGGAAGCGAATGAGCGCCATTTGACTTTTCAATGCAAAATTGACTGGAATTGAGATAGGACGCCATGTTGCGTTTGGAGAGCCACTGATGTGCCTAAACATTGAAACCCCCCACAAGTGACACCATTTTGGAAAGTAGACCCCCAAAGGAACTTATCTAGAGGTGTGGTGAGCACTTTGACCCACCAAGTGCTTCACAGAAGTTTATAATGCAGAACCGTAAAAATAAAAAAATCATTTTTTTTCACAAAAATTATCTTTTCGCCCCCAATTTTTTATTTTCCCAATGGTAAGAGAAGAAATTGGACCACAAAAGTTGTTGCACAATTTGTCCTGAGTACTCTGATACCCCATATGTGGGGGTAAACCACTGTTTGGGTGCATGGGAGAGCTCGGAAGGGAAGGAGCGCCGTTTGACCTTTCAATGCAAAACTGACTGGAATTGAGATGGGATGCCATGTTGCGTTTGGAGAGCCACTGATGTGCCTAAACATTGAAACCCCCCACAAGTGACACTATTTTGGAAAGTAGACCCCCTAAGGAACTTATCTAGATGTGTGGTGAGCACTTTGACCCACCAAGAGCTTCACAGAAGTTTATAATGCAGAGCAATAAAAATAAAACAAAAATTTGTTCCCACAAAAATTATTTTTTAGCCCCCAGTTTTGTATTTTCCCGAGGGTAACAGGAGAAATTGGACCCCAAAAGTTGTTGTCCAATTTGTCCTGAGTGCGCTGATACCCCATATGTGGGGGGAACCTCCTTTTGGGCGCATGGGAGGGCTCGGAAGGGAAGGAGCACCATTTGGAATACAGACTTAGATAGAATGGTCTGCAGGCGTCACATTGCGTTTGCAGAGCCCCTAATGTACCTAAACAGTAGAAACCCCCCACAAGTGACCCCATATTGGAAACTAGACCCCCAAGGAACTTATCTAAATGTGTTGTGAGAACTTTGAGCCCCCAAGAGTTTCACTACAGTTTATAACGCAAAGCCGTGAAAAAAAAAAATTTCCCCCAAAAATTATTTTTTAGCCCCCAGTTTTGTATTTTCTCGAGGGTAACAGGAGAAATTGGACCCCAAAAATTGTTGTCCAATTTGTCCTGAGTGCGCTGATACCCCATATGTGGGGGGAACCACCGTTTAGGCACATGGGAGGGCTCGGAAGGGAAGGAGCGCCATTTGGAATACAGACTTAGATGGAATGGTCTGCAGGCATCACATTGCGTTTGCAGAGCCCCTAATGTACCTAAACAGTAGAAACCCACCACAAGTGACCACATATTGGAAACCAGACCCCCCATGGAACATATCTAGATGTGTTGTGAGAACTTTGAGCCCCCAAGTGTTTCACTACAGTTTATAACGCAGAGCCGTGATAATAAAAAATCTTTTTTTTTCCCACAAAAATTATTTTTTAGACCCCAGTTTTGTATTTTCCCAAGGGTAACAGGAAAAATTGGACCCCAAAAGTTGTTGTCCAAATTGTCCTGAGTACCCTGATACCCCATATGTTGGGGTAAACTCCTGTTTGGGCACACGGGAGAGCTCGGAAGGGAAGGAGCACTGTTTTACTTTTTCAACGCAGAATTGGCTGGAATTGAGATTGGACGCCATGTCGCGTTTGGAGAGCCCCTGATGTGCCTAAACAGTGGAAACCCCCCAATTATAACTGAAACCCTAATCCAAACACACCCCTAACCCTAATTCCAACGGTAACCCTAACCACACCTCTAAGCCAGACACACCCCTAACCCTAATCCCAACCCTATTCCCAACCGTAAATGTAATCCAAACCCTAACCCTAACTTTAGCCCCAACCCTAACTGTAGCCTTAACCCTAGCCCTAACCATAACCCTAGTCCCAACCCTAACCCTAGCCCTAACCTTAGCCCTAACCCTAATGGGAAAATGGAAATAAATCCTTTTTTTAATTTTTTAATTTTTCCCTAACTAAGGGGGTGATGAAGGGGGGTTTGATTTACTTTTATAGCTGTTTTTTTAGCAGATTTTTATGATTGGCACCCGTGACGGTTCAGTGTGACACACTGAAAGACGCTTTTTATTGCAAAAAATATTTTTTGCGTTACCACATTTTGAGAGCTATAATTTTTCCATATTTGAGTCCACAGAGTCATGTGAGGCCTTGTTTTTTGCAGAACAAGTTGACGTTTTTATTGGTAACATTTTTGGGCACGTGACATTTTTTGATCGCTTTTTATTCCGATTTCTGTGAGGCAGAATGACCAAAAACCAGCTATTCATGAATTTCTTTTGGGGGAGGCGTATATACCGTTCCGCGTTTGGTAAAATTGATAAAGCAGTTTTATTCTTCGGGTCAGTACGATTACAGCGATACCTCATTTATATCTTTTTTTATGTTTTGGCGCTTTTATATGATAAAAACTATTTTATTGAAAAAATAATTATTTTTGCATCGCTTTATTCTCAGGACTATAACTTTTTTATTTTTTTGCTGATGATGCTGTATGGCGGCTTGTTTTTTGCGGGACAAGATGACGCTTTCAGCGGTACCATGGTTATTTATATCCGTCTTTTTGATCGCGTGTTATTCCACTTTTGGTTCGACGGTATGATAAGAAAGCGTTGTTTTTTGTCTCGTTTTTTTTTTTTTTTTTGCTTACGGTGTTTACTGAAGGGGTTAACTTAGTGGGCCAGTTTTATAGGTTGGGTCGTTACGGACACGGCGATACTAAATATGTGTACTTTTATTGTTTTTTTTTTATTTAGATAAAGAAATGTATTTATGGGAATAATATTTTTTTTTTTTTTCATTCTTTAGGTTTTTTTTTTTTTTTTTTACACTTTGGAATTTTTTTTTTACTTTGTCCCAGGGGGGGACATCACAGATCGATGATCTGACAGTTTGCACAGCACTCTGTCAGATCACCGATCTGTCTCAGAGCGCTGCAGGGTTACCAAGCGCCTGCTCTGAGCCGGCACTTGGTAAGCCACCTCCCTCCCTGCAGGACCCGGATGCCGTGGCCATATTGGATCCGGGCCTGGAGCAGAGAGGGAGGTAGGGAGACCCTCGCAGCAATGCGATCACATCGCGTTGCTGCGGGGGTCTCAGGGAAGCCCGCAGGGAGCCCCCTCCCTGCGGTTTGCTTCCCTGCACATCGCGATCATGTTTGATCGCGGTGTGCCGGGGGTTAATGTGCCGGGGGCGGTCCGTGACCACTCCTGGCACATAGTGCCGGATGTCAGCTGCGATAAGCAGCTGACACCCGGCCGCGATCGGCTGCGCTCCCCCCGTGAGCGCGGCAGATCGCCCTGGACGTACTATTTCGTCCTTGGGAAGTAGGGCCCACCCCACATGGACGGAATAGTATGTCCATTGGCAGAAAGGGGTTAAAGTAATGAATATGGACGCATATTCATTACTATAATGAGTGGTACGTGACCGCTGAACACAAGAAGATGCCGCTGGCTCCCGGAGACCATCTGACAGTGAGACGCTGCCAGGGACCGCGCCGGGAGCAGGTGAGTATATCGGGGAGGTGATCATTGCGCGATACTCACCTTCCTCGTTCCGCCGCTGCGCGCCGCTCTGTCTTCCATCCTCAGCACTGTTCAGGTCAGAGGGCGCGATGACACGATTAGTGGAAGGTGACTATCGCAAGTGCCGGGGGCCTGAGCGAAGAGAGGTGAGTATGTGATTTTTTTTATTTTAATCACAGCAACAGCAAATGGGGCAAATGTGTAGAGCATCTTATGGGGCCACAATGTATGGAGCATCGTATGGGGCCACAATGTATGGAGCATCTCATAATATGGAGCATCCACATAATGTGTGGAGCATCTTATGGGGAATAATATGTGGAGCATCTCATGGGGCATAACGTATGGAGCATCTTATGGGGCATAATGTGTGGATTATCTCATGGGGCATAATTTGTGGAGTATCTCATGGGGCATAATGTGCGGAGCATCTTATTGGGCCATAATGTGTGGAGCATCTTATGGGGCCATCAACCTTTATGCAGCATTGTATGGGGCAAATGTGTCATCTCCTCCTGTATATAGTATATACCTGTGTGTCATCTTCTCTTGTATATAGTATATATCTGTGTGTCATCTCCTCCTGTATATAGTATATACGTGTGTCATCTCCCCTGTATATAGCATATACCTGTGTGTCATCACCTCCTGTATATAGTATAAACCTGTGTCATCTCCTCCTGTATATAGTATGTACATGTATGTCATCTCCTCCTGTATATAGTATATACCTGTGTGTCATCTCCTCCAGTATATAGTTTATACCTGTTTGTCATCTCCCCTGTGTATAGTATATATGTGTGTCATCTCCTCCTGTATACCTGTATGTCATCTCCTCCTGTATATAATATATACCTGTGTCATCTCCCCTATATATAGTATATATGTGTGTAATCTCCCCTGTATATAGTATATACCTGTGTGCCATCTCCTGTATATAGTATATACCTGTGTGTTATCTCCTCCTGTATATGGTATATACGTGTGTCATCTCCCCTGTATATAGTATATACGTGTGTCATCTCCCCTGTATATAGTATATACCTGTGTCATCTCCCCTGTATATAGTATGTACCTGTATGTCATCTCCCCCGTATATAGTATATACCAGTGTGTCATCTCCTCCTGTATATAGTATATACCTGTGTCATCTCCCCTGTATATAGTATATGTGTGTGTGTCATCTCCTCCTGTATATAGTATATACCAGTGTGTCATCTCCTCCTGTATATAGTATATACCTGTATGTCATCTCCTCCTGTGTATAGTATATACCTGTGTCATCTCTACTGTATATAGTATACTAGATTGTGGCCCGATTCTAACGCATCGGGTATTCTAGAATATGCATGTTCCCGTAGTATATGGACAATGATGATTCCAGAATTCGCGGCAGACTGTGCCCGTCGCTGATTGGCCGAGGCAACCTTTATGACATCATCGTCGCCATGGCAACCATTATGACATCTACGTTGATACTGTGCCCGTCGCTGAATCAGAAACGCGGGATGTCTACGTCCTTTATGACATCATCGTCGCTGTGCCCGTCTGCCCTGGCGGCCTCGACCAATCAGAGATGCGGGATTTCCATTATGACATCATCATCGCCATGCTGTGCCCGTCTCTGATTGGTCGAGGTCGCCAGGCGGGATTTCCAGGACAGACAGACAGAAAAACCCTTAGACAATTATATATATACTAAATTGTGGCCCGATTCTAACGCATCGGGTATTCTAGAATGTGCATGTCCCCGTAGTATATGGACAATGATGATTCCAGAATTCGCGGCAGACTGTGCCCGTCGCTGATTGGTCGAGGCAACCTTTATGACATCATCGTCGCCATGGCAACCATTATGACATCTACGTCGATACTGTGCCCGTCGCTGAATCAGAAACGTCAGATGTCTGCGTCCTTTATGACATCATCGTCGCTGTGCCCGTTGCTGATTGGTCGAGGCCGCCAGGCCTGGCGGCCTCGACCAATCAGAGACGCGGAATGTCTACGTCCTTTATGACATCATCGTCGCTGTGCCCGTTGCTGATTGGTCGAGGCCTGGCGGCCTCGACCAGTCAGAGAGCAGGTATGTCATCTCCCCTGTATATAGTATATACCAGTGTGTCATCTCCTCCTGTATATAGTATATACCTGTATGTCATCTCCTGTATATAGTATATACCTGTGTGTCATCTCCCTGTATATAGTATTTACCTGTATGTCATCTCCCCTATATATAGTATATACCAGTGTCATCTCCTCCTGTATATAGTATATACCTGTATGTCATCTCCTCCTGTATATAGTATATACCTGTGTGTCATCTCCCCTGTATATATGTATGTGTCATCTCCTCCTGTATATAGTACACACCTGTGTGTCATCTCCTGTGTATAGTATATACCTGTGTGTTGTCTCCTCCTGTATATAGTATATACCTGTATGTCATCTCCCCTGTATATAGTATATATCTGTATGTCATCTCCTCCTGTATTAGACCTCGTTCACATGCTATTTGGTCAGTATTTTTACCTCAGTATTTGTAAGCTATATTGGCAGCCTGATAAATCCCCAGCTAACAGTAAGCCCTCCCCCTGGCAGTATATATTAGCTCACACATACACATAATAGACAGGTCATGTGACTGACAGCTGCCGGATTTCCTATATGGTACATTTGTTGCTCTTGTAGTTTGTCTGCTTATTAATCAGATTTTTATTTTTGAAGGATAATACCAGACTTGTGTGTGTTTTAGGGCGAGTTAAATGTGTCAAATTGTGTGTTGAGTTGCATGTGGCGACATGCATGTAGCGACTTTTGTGAGATGAGTTTTGTGTGGCGACATGCGTGTAGCAACTTTTTGTGTGTCGAGTTGCATGTGACAGGTTAGTTTAGCAAGTTCTGTGCAGCAAGTTTTGCGCATGGCGAGTTTTGCGCGTGGCGAGTTTTATGTGTGGTGCGTTTTGAGTACGTGCAAGTTTTGTTTGAGGCAACTTTTGCATGTGTTGCAACTTTTGTGCATGTGGCAATTTTTCCACGTGTGCAAGTTTTGCGTGTGGCGAGTTTTCCATGAGGTGAGTTTTGCACGTGTGGCGAGTTTTGCGTGAGCCTAGTTTTGCATGTGGCGAGTTTTGCGCATGGCAAGTTTTGAGCGGCGACTTTTGTGTTTCGACTTTTATGTGGCGAGGTTGGTGTATGTGTGGTGAAATGTGTGCTGGGGGTGGTATATGTGCTCAAGCACATTGTAGTGTGGTGTGCATTTTGTGTGTGTGTTAATATCCCCGTGTGTGGTGAGTATCCCATGTTGGGGCCCCACCTTAGCAACTGTACGGTATATACTCTTTGGCGCCATCGCTCTCACTCTTTAAGTCCCCCTTGTTCATAACTGGCAGCTGTCAATTTGCCTCCATCACTTTTCCTTTCACTTTTTCCCCATTGTGTAGATAGAGGCAAAATTGTTTGGTGAATTGGAACGTGCAGGGTTAAAATTTTGCCTCACAACATAGTCTATGACGCTCTCGGGGTCCAGACATGTGACTGTGCAAAATTTTGTGGCTGTAGCTGCGACGGTGCAGATGCCAATCCCGGACATACACATATACACACATACACACACACATTCAGCTTTATATAGGAGGAAACCAATATGGCTAAATAGAGCTGTAAGGGGCGCAATAAGTGACAAAAAGAAAGCATTTAGAGAATTAAAGGAAGTAGGTAGTGAGGAGGCATTAAATAAATACAGAAAATTAAATAAATTCTGTAAAAAGCAAATCAAGGCAGCAAAGATTGAGACAGAGAGACTCATTGCCAGAGAGAGTAAAAATAATCCTAAAATATTCTTTAACTACATAAATAGTAAGAAACTAAAAAATGATAGTGTTGGCCCCCTTAAAAATAGTCTGGGTGAGATGGTGGATGAGGATGAGGAAAAAGCCAATATGCTAAATGACTTTTTTTCATCAGTATTTACACAAGAAAATCCCATGGCAGACAAAATGTCTAGTGATAAAAATTCCCAATTAAATGTCACCTGCTTAACCCAGCAGGAAGTGCGGCGGCGTCTAAAAATCACTAAAATTGACAAATCTCCGGGCCCGGATGGGATACACCCTCGAGTACTGCAGGAATTAAGTACAGTCATTGATAGACCATTATTTTTAATCTTTAAAGACTCCATAATAACAGGGTCTGTGCCACAGGACTGGCGTATAGCAAATGTGGTGCCAATATTCAAATAGGGAACAAAAACTGGACTCGGAAATTATAGGCCAGTAAGCTTAACCTCTACTGTGGGTAAAATCCTGGAGGGCATTCTAAGGGACGCTATACTGGAGTATCTGAAGAGGAATAACCTCATGACCCAGTATCAGCACGGGTTTACTAGGGACCGTTCATGTCAGACTAATTTGATCAGTTTCTATGAAGAGGTAAGTTCCGGATTGGACCAAGGGAACCCAGTGGATGTAGTGTATATGGACTTTTCAAAAGCTTTTGATACGGTGCCACACAAAAGGTTGATACATAAAATGAGAATAATGGGGATAGGGGAAAATATGTGCAAGTGGGTTGAGAGGTGGCTCAGGGATAGGAAACAAAGGGTGGTTATTAATGGAGCACACTCTGACTGGGTAGCGATTAGCAGTGGGGTACCACAGGGGTCAGTATTGGGCCCTCTTCTTTTTAACATATTTATTAATGACCTTGTAGGGGGCATTCAGAGTAGAATTTCAATATTTGCAGATGACCCTAAACTCTGCAGGGTAATCAATACAGAGGAGGACAATTTTATATTACAGGATGATTTATGTAAACTAGAAGCTTGGGCTGATAAATGGCAAATGAGCTTTAATGGGGATAAATGTAAGGTCATGCACTTGGGTAGAAGTAATAAGATGTATAATTATGTGCTTAATTCTAAAACTCTGGGCAAAACCGTCAATGAAAAAGACCTGGGTGGATGACAAACTCATATTCCGTGGCCAGTGTCAGGCAGCTGCTACAAAGGCAAATAAAATAATGGGATGCATTAAAAGAGGCATAGATGCTCATGAGGAGAATATAATTTTACCTCTATACAAGTCACTAGTTCGACCACACTTAGAATAGTGTGCACAGTTCTGGTCTCCGGTGTTTAAGAAAGACATAGCTGAACTGGAGCGGGTGCAGAGAAGAGCGACCAAGGTTATTAGAGGACTGGGGGGGTCTGCAATACCAAGATAGGTTATTACACTTGGGGCTATTTAGTTTGGAAAAACGAAGACTAAGGGGTGATCTTATTTTAATGTATAAATATATGAGGGGACAGTACAAAGACCTTTCTGATGATCTTTTTAATCATAGACCTGAAACAGGGACAAGGGGGCATCCTCTGCGTTTGGAGGAAAAAAGGTTTAAGCATAATAACAGACGCGGATTCTTTACTGTAAGAGCAGTGAGACTATGGAACTCTCTGCCGTATGATGTTGTAATGAGTGATTCATTACTTAAATTTAAGAGGGGACTGGATACCTTTCTGGAAAAGTATAATGTTACAGGGTATATACACTAGATTCCTTGATAGGGCGTTGATCCAGGGAACTAGTCTGATTGCCGTATGTGGAGTCGGGAAGGAATTTTTTTCCCCAATGTGGAGCTTACTCTTTGCCACATGGGTTTTTTTTGCCTTCCTCTGGATCAACATGTTAGGGCATGTTAGGTTAGGCTATGGGTTGAACTAGATGGACATATAGTCTTCCTTCAACCTTAATAACTATGTAACTATATATTAGATTCCCTTAGACCTCTGTCCTCAGAATATTATACCACAGTTGGTGATTATTCCATGAAGATGTAGATACATCAATCATAATATCAGTGTTTTGTGTTGATTGTGAACTCCTTTTTGGTGTTATTTTAGCTCCATATGTGAAATGAATAAAAAAAATATTTTCTTTGGTATTCTGGCCGTTTGTATCACTGTTCCCTACTGAAATATACATTTATTATATAGGAAATGGGCTGAAGATGTTAATGAAAAAAGGACTCAAGTTTAAGGATCCATTGCTAATGAAGATGATCAGGAATATTTCTCAACATGATGGGCCAACCAAGAGTTTGTTTATAGTAAGCATTTTTTTCAAATATTTGTCCGAAATCCATACTCTGTTTCTGCAGATGTCAGTCTGGGGTATGTGCAATGTCTATTACTGAGTCAGAGGATACTGGTGTCCCAGTGCTGGCCATGTAATGGGTGATCTAACAAACCATCACATCTGTACATAAGTCTTAACTGATGGCTAGACTGCTCATGAATGCACTAGGCATGAGTGACCAAGTCCTCAGAAATGGATGCAGCCACAGGCAACAAGCTGTAAACCATGAGAAACACATGAGATCTTGATATGGTAATTATCTTGTTGAATGGAATTGGCTATGAAGTTTTATAGTAATTGTCAAGGAATTCCTCCAATGAGCTTGGCTGTTAAAAAGCAGTCATACATGAAGCACATTCAGTGGAGCATCCTACTGTATGTCACACAAAAAGTATAGACAAGAAATATAAGCAGAATGTGCCTACAGCAGTTCACCTGCTTGCTGACAGTCTCCAGGTAGCAACATCTGAGCATGGGAAGCTGCTGTGAAAGGTATCCGACTACTTCTTATTTACCAAACAGGACTTAATGTTTTGAAATGTATCATGCAATATTGTCTGATTTTTAAGTTATTTCACTTTATCTAGTCAGCAAATCCCTCTCTATCTTTGCGTGTAGCCAACTTAGTTACTGTGTGTAGAAAACTTACTGAAATATGCAGTATGCAAACATCAAACAATAGTGATGACCTATCTTTGAAATAGGTCATCAATGGGGGTCCATCAACACACTTTGTAACCCCATACCCACAGATCAGCTGCTTTTTGCTCCAGTGACCACTGAAAGAAAAAAACAATGATATCAATGTGTCATATGGGTCACACAAAACTCCAGTGACTACGGGGCATAAACATTTTGAATTCAGTTATAAAGTGCAATTCTATTCATTGTGTAGTTGCATCTGCTGGCTACTGCAGAACACTTCCTGTTCTCTGTCCAGAGCCAATAGAACCAGAGCAGTTAGGGTAAACTCCTTTTAAAGTTATTTCTTAAATTAATATTTTGTAACTAAACGTAAAGCTTTTGCTTGCAATAGGATTATGTTGGGGATCTGGCAGCTCAGATTTCGAATGATGAAGAAGAAGAGTTTGTGATTGAATGCCTTGGAACACTCGCCAACCTGACTATTAGTGATTTGGACTGGGAACTAGTTCTCAAAGAATACAAGCTGGTCCCTTACCTCAAGGATAAACTTAAGCCAGGTAAATATATTATTAAAACTTGGCCACTTTCTGGCAAAAATTTCAAAAAGGCTGTTATTGGTTGAGTTTAGCAACAGAAAGCTGTAAAGTCCTTCCTTACAACCCCCCTTCCCCAGCTCTACATTTCAAGGACCCCTGCTACCCATGAACAGTATACATAGAGAATGGCCGTGGCGTTATTTTTTATCCATTGGAAACCCTATCTGCTGCACCAACTTCTGTGCGTGGCATTTTTTTTAATTTATTAAGTTATCCATTGGACATTTAATTTAACCTTTCGTGGCCGGGCCTGTTTTTTGCCTTTGTGACCGGGCCAATTTTTACAATTCTGTAAAATTCTTTGAGGTTATAACTCTGGAACGCCTCAACGGATCCCGGTGACTCTGATATTATTTTCTCGTGACATATTGTACTTCATGTTAGTGGTAAAATTTCTTCAATATGACTTGCGTTTATTTGTAAAAAAAAAATGGAAATTTGGTGAAAATCTTAAAAATGTTTCAATTTCCGATTTTTTATTTCTTATGCCCTTAAATCAGAGAGTCGTATCGCACAAAATAGTTAATAAATAACATTTCCCACATGTCTACTTTACATCAGCACAATTTCGGAACCAAATTTTTTTTTTGTCAGGACGTTATAAGGGTTAAAAGTTGACCAGCGATTTTTCATTTTTTTCAACAAATTTAACAAGATCATTTTTTTAGCGACCACCTCACATTTGAAGTCACTTTGAGGGGTCTATATGAAAGAAAATACTCAAAAGTGACACCATTATAAAAGCTACACCCCTCAAGGTGCGCAAAACCACATTCAAGAAGTTTATTAACCCTTCAAGTGCCTCACAGGAATGAATGGAATGTGGAAGGAAAAAATAAGCATTTACTTTTCTTTCACATAAATTTTCCTTTAGACCTAATTTTTTTTACTTTCACAAGGGTAACAGGAGAAAATTGACTACACATTTTGTTTTCCAATTATTCCTTAGCATGCCGATACCCCATATGTGGGGGTAATCTACTGTTTGGGCGCACGGCAAGGCTCAGATGTAAAATGTGTTGGAATAATTAGTGGTTGCCATGTCAGGTTTGGAGAGCCCCTGATGTGCCTAAACAGTGGAAAGCATGGAGAAGGAACGCCATTTGACTTTTTGACTGTAAAATATGCTGGAATAATTAGCGCATACGGTATGGTGTGTGGGTGTCATTTCGCGTTTGGAGAGCCCCTGATGTGCCTAAACAGTGGAAACCCCTAACAAGTGACACCATTTTGGAAACTAGACCCCTTAGGGAACTTATCTAGATGTATATTGAGCACCTTGAACCCACATGTGCTTCACAGAAGTTTATAACGTAGAGCTGTGGAAATAAAAAAAAATACATTTTTCCCAAATAAATCATTTTAGCTCCATATTTTGTATTTTGATAAGCGTAAAAGGTGAAATTGTTCCATATATTTTGTTGTGAAATTTCTCCTGAGCACGCCGATACCCAATATGTGGGGGAATACTACTGTTTGGGCACACAGCAGGGTTTAGAAGGGAAGGAGCGCCATTTGACTTTTGGAATGCAAAATTGGCTGGAATCGATAGCGGACACCATGTTGTGTTTGGTGAGCCCGTGATGTGCCTAAACAGTGGAAACCTCCCACAAGTAACCCCATTTTGGAAACTAAACCCCTGAAGGAATTTAGCTAGATGCCTGTTGAGCACCTTGAACCTCCAGGGGTTTCACAGAATTTTATAATATTGAGCCGTCAAAATAAAATTAAAAAAACATTTCACCCCAAAAATGCTATTTTAGACCCACTTTTTTTATTTTCACAAGGGTAACAAAAAAATGGACCTCAAAATTTGTTGTGCTCTTTCTTCCGATTATGCCAATACCCAGTATGGGTCGGAAAACTACTGTCTGGGAGAACGGCAGGACGTGAAAGGTAAGGAGCGCCATATTACTGTGCAGGTTTTGCTGCATTGGTTTGAGGGGCCATATTACATTCGTAGAGCCCCTGAGGTGCCAGAACAGCAGAAACCCCCGTATGACCCCATTTTACAGACTACACCTTTGAATGAGTTCATCTAGTGGTGCAGTGATCATGTCACAGAATTTTATACCATTGGGCAGTGAAGAAAAAATAATTACATTTTTAGCCACAGATTTTACATTTTCACACTAGCAAATGGGTAAAAATGGTACCAAAATGTGTTACGCAATTTCTTCTAAACTTGGCAATACCCCATATGTGGCGGTACAGTACTGCTTAGCCACACCGCAAGACTCTGGAGGGACGGAGCGCTATTTGACTCTTGGAGAGCAAATTATTATAGAATAGTTTCCAGACTCTATATAAATAGCCCCTAAATGCCAGAAAAGCAGAATCCTCCCTCAAGTGACCCCAGTTTGGAAATTATACCCCTTTAGGAATTTATCTACAAGTGTAGTGACGATTTTGACTCCATGGGTGTTTTCCAGAAACAGGCAGCAGTGGATGTTGCTGAGTGAAAAATGCAAACTGCCATTTGCAAACTGCTAGTGACCAGTACGTTATGCCCAGTCCGTGCTTCTGAATACATGCACCCATAAATTAGGCGGGCTCTCATCATTAAATCTAAGAAGAATTCCAATATGCATAATTGGTGGTACATGAAATCTAACTATAGATATTATGTAGGAAGGCCCAATTAGCCATGTAACCATGTACCACCCATGCATGGACACACGGAAAACTGCAGATAGACATCAAAAACAGAAGGGCACCACGCAGTCATAGAGTCCAAAAATAGAAAACACTTTATTATATAAAATATACATACATGTAACAACCAGAGAATTAGCATTTAAGAGGGGCTAAAAAGATGACATAAATGCCGACAACAACATGTGAACAGAAAAACAGCCCAAGGTACGGTGATCCCCAGCTGCAGAAAGATGTAATATACTATAGAAGGATGGTGAATAATGCAGTTCACAAGAGCAAAACCCCACAGGATACCAGGGGTACCAGAATTTCCACCCTAAACCACGTGCAAAGAGTATATACAGGTCCTTCTCCAAAAATTAGCATATAGTGTTAAATTTCATTATTTACCATAATGTAATGATTACAATTAAACTTTCATATATTATAGATTCATTATCCACCAACTGAAATTTGTCAGGTCTTTTATTGTTTTAATACTGATAATTTTGGCATACAACTCCTGATAACCCAAAAAACCTGTCTCAATAAATTAGCATATTTCACCCATCCAATCAAATAAAAGTGTTTTTTAATAACAAACAAAAAAACCATCAAATAATAATGTTCAGTTATGCACTCAATACTTGGTCGGGAATTCTTTGGCAGAAATGACTGCTTCAATGCGGCGTGGCATGGAGGCAATCAGCCTGTGACACTGCTGAGATGTTATGGAGGCCCAGGATGCTTCAATAGCGGCCTTAAGCTCATCCAGAGTGTTGGGTCTTACGTCTCTCAACTTTCTCTTCACAATATCCCACAGATTCTCTATGGGGTTCAGGTCAGGAGAGTTGGCAGGCCAATTGAGCACAGTAATACCATGGTCAGTAAACCATTTACCAGTGGTTTTGGCACTGTGAGCAGGTGCCAGGTCGTGCTGAAAAATGAAATCTTCATCTCCATAAAGCATTTCAGCCGATGTTAGCATGAAGTGCTCCAAAATCTCCTGATAGCTAGCTGCATTGACCCTGCCCTTGATGACACAGTGGACCAACACAAGCAGCTGACATGGCACCCCACACCATCACTGACTGTGGGTACTTGACACTGGACTTCAGGCATTTTGGCATTTCCTTCTCCCCAGTCTTCCTCCAGACTCTGGCACCTTGATTTCCGAATGACATGCAAAATTTGCTTTCATCAGAAAAAAGTACTTGGGACCACTTAGCAACAGTCCAGTGCTGCTTCTCTGTAGCCCAGGTCAGGCGCCTCTGCCGCTGTTTATGGTTCAAAAGTGGCTTTACCTGGGGAATGCGGCACCTGTAGCCCATTTCCTGCACACGCCTGTGCACGGTGGCTCTGGATGTTTCCACACCAGACTCAGTCCACTGCTTCCTCAGGTTCCCCAAGGTCTGGAATCGGTCCTTCTCCACAATCTTCCTCAGGGTCCGGTCTCCTCTTCTCGTTGTACAGCGTTTTCTGCCACATTGTTTCCTTCCAACAGACTTACCATTGAGGTGCCTTGATACAGCACTCTGGGAACAGCCTATTTGTTGAGAAATTTCTTTCTGGGTCTTACCCTCTTGCTTGAGGGTGTCAATGATGGCCTTCTTGACATCTGTCAGGTCGCTAGTCTTACCCATGATGGGGGTTTTGAGTAATGAACCAGGCAGGGAGTTTATAAAAGCCTCAGGTATCTTTTGCATGTGTTTAGACTTAATTAGTTGATTCAGAAGATTAGGGTAATAGGTCGTTTAGAGAACCTTTTCTTGATATGCTAATTTATTGAGACAGGTTTTTTGGGTTATCAGGAGTTGTATGCCAAAATCATCAGTATTAAAACAATAAAAGACCTGACAAATTTCAGTTGGTGGATAATGAATCTATAATATATGAAAGTTTAATTGTAATCATTACATTATGGTAAATAATGAAATTTAACACTATATGCTAATTTTTTGAGAAGGACCTGTACACCAGTGACTATATAGGCAGAGGCACATGTAAAGCCTACTAAACATCACCTGGTAATGGCACTCCTGTGGTGACACTCTGCAGTGTGGGGATCCAGATCCACCCCGATGCGCGTTTCGGTAGGATACCTTCCTCAGGGGGCGCCCTGATCCTTTGGGATCACAGTTATCCGGCGCTCTACGCTGAGCACTTACTTTGGGGTTTCTATCTAAATCTCTGAATGACGTGACAGATGAAACCCCCAATCCATTCACTATTGTCGTTCTATTCAGAGGTGCACAAAACTGGCTGACTGCGCTTTTATGTATGACTAAAAAGACGGACACTGCCTCATTATGGGGAATCGTCAGCCAAAGGTACCATCTGAATCACGTATTTCAGAGATTTGCACGGAAACTCCGGTGTAAGCGCTCAGCGCAGTGCGCAGGATAAATGTGCGCCGAACCTTACTGCAATCTTTGGGAGGCAGAGTGAAAAAATCAACAGTATGTGAAGAATGAGAGATACCAATAGATCAGAGCACCGCAGAGGCAGTGAAGAGAAACAAATTTAAATTTAATTAGATAAATACTACAATAAGTTGCCATGAATGGCGGTTATTGTGATCAACGCAAAACCATAACAGTGATAATGTCGAGCAAATAGAAACCATTCCTTAAGATGGAATAATATAAACCTAGTTGTACGTGGTTGTCTTCACTGCCTCTGCGGTGCTCTGATCTATTGGTATCTCTCATGTCTTGCACATATAGCTCCTCATGCTTGCGTCACCCCTTAAGGATGTGACTGTTGTATACCAACTCTTTAAGTACTTCTTATTCTTGACATAGTGATATTCGCGCATATATGGTGCATACACATTTTTTTGCCATTCTTTCAGGTCTATTTGCTGCCTGTACGCCTTCAAGTACTCTTGACGCGATGTGTGTGTGATAACAAGAATTATAATCCTATCTTGGTTATTTACCGCAAGCTTCCACATCGTCCTCATTTGTGTGTAGTATCTCTCTATATTGACGCTTTACGCATAGGTACTGCTTGTTTCTCTTTTGTGGACGGAATCATATGTATTTCTTTACCTACCTAGCAGCTTTTGCCTAGCGCTATTTTCGCATGTGCGGTATTAGTTCAATTCACCACCCTGTTACATCTGGTTGCATGAACAACTTATCTTGTTTCCGGCGTAGAGTGTATGCTATAATGGGAAGTACAGTAATATCTTCGTCTGGGTGATCTATTTCAAGTCAGTATTTTTTTAGTGTTTATACTAAAGTGTTCACGCATTTACCGCTTTGATTTGCCTTAAGGGGCGTGATAACCTTATGACAACCTGGCAGCTCTTGCTTAGCGTCATTCGCGCATGCGCAGTGCTAATTGAATCCACCATCTTGCTGCACCCAGCTCCATGTATATACAGTGGGGCAAAAAAGTATTTAGTCAGTCAGCAATAGTGCAAGTTCCACCACTTAAAAAGATGAGAGGCGTCTGTAATTTACATCATAGGTAGACCTCAACTATGGGAGACAAACTGAGAAAAAAAAATCCAGAAAATCACATTGTCTGTGTTTTTAACATTTTATTTGCTTATTATGGTGGAAAATAAGTATTTGGTCAGAAACAAACAATCAAGATTTCTGTCTCTCACAGACTTGTAACTTCTTCTTTAAGAGTCTCCTCTTTCCTCCACTCATTACCTGTAGTAATGGCACCTGTTTAAACTTATCAGTATAAAAAGACACCTGTGCACACCCTCAAACAGTCTGACTCCAAACTCCACTATGGTGAAGACCAAAGAGCTGTCAAAGGACACCAGAAACAAAATTGTAGCCCTGCACCAGGCTGGGAAGACTGAATCTGCAATAGCCAACCAGCTTGGATGAAGAAATCAACAGTGGGAGCAATAATTAGAAAATGGAAGACATACAAGACCACTGATAATCTCCCTCGATCTGGGGCTCCACGCAAAATCCCACCCCGTGGGGTCAGAATGATCACAAGAACGGTGAGCAAAAATCCCAGAACCACGCGGGGGGACCTAGTGAATGAACTGCAGAGAGCTGGGACCAATGTAACAAGGCCTACCATAAGTAACACACTACGCCACCATGGACTCAGATCCTGCAGTGCCAGACGTGTCCCACTGCTTAAGCCAGTACATGTCCGGGCCCATCTGAAGTTTGCTAGAGAGCATTTGGATGATCCAGAGGAGTTTTGGGAGAATGTCCTATGGTCTGATGAAACCAAACTGGAACTGTTTGGTAGAAACACAACTTGCCGTGTTTGGAGGAAAAAGAATACTGAGTTGCATCCATCAAACACCATACCTACTGTAAAGCATGGTGGTGGAAACATCATGCTTTGGGGCTGTTTCTCTGCAAAGGGGCCAGGACGACTGATCCGGGTACATGAAAGAATGAATGGGGCCATGTATCGTGAGATTTTGAGTGCAAACCTCCTTCCATCAGCAAGGGCATTGAAGATGAAACTTGGCTGGGTCTTTCAACATGACAATGATCCAAAGCACACCGCCAGGGCAACAAAGGAGTGGCTTCGTAAGAAGCATTTCAAGGTCCTGGAGTGGCCTAGCCAGTCTCCAGATCTCAACCCTATAGAAAACCTTTGGAGGGAGTTGAAAGTCCGTGTTGCCAAGCGAAAAGCCAAAAACATCACTGCTCTAGAGGAGATCTGCATGGAGGAATGGGCCAACATACCAACAACAGTGTGTGGCAACCTTGTGAAGACTTACAGAAAACGTTTGACCTCTGTCATTGCCATCAAAGTATATATTACAAAGTATTGAGATGAAATTTTGTTTCTGACCAAATACTTATTTTCCACCATAATATGCAAAAAAAATGATAAAAAAACAGAAAATGTGATTTTCTGGATTTTTTTTTCTCAGTTTGTCTCCCATAGTTGAGGTCTACCTATGATGTAAATTACAGACGCCTCTCATCTTTTTAAGTGGTGGAACTTGCACTATTGCTGACTGACTAAATACTTTTTTGCCCCACTGTACACCTCCGCCTATCTCCGGCGCGGTGTATGCTATAATGAGAATTTCATCATCAACTTAGTCTGGTGTGTGTTGTACAAGAATTTGCATCTCATCAGCACTTAGACTATACGTCTTTATATTGGCGCTTTGCTACCGCTCGCTTTATTTTGGTGGGCGGGACCATCTTCAATTAATTCAGTATTTCCGTCCTAGCGCACCTCGCGCATGCGCTATGGTATTTCCGATCCACCATCTTTCTACACCCGGTTCCATGCACATGCACCTCAGCCTATTTCTCCTTCGCCTCATTGGGGAACACAGGACTGTGGGTGTATGCTTCTGCCGCCAGGAGGCTGACACTAAGTAAACTTAAAAAAAAAAAAAAAAGTTAGCTCCTCCTCCGTCGTATACACCCTGACACTGGCTACCGGAGAATCCAGTTTATGCTTAGTGTCTCAAGGAGGCACACCTCTGAGTCCTGTTCCTGTGGACTCCATATTCAACACGGGTGACGTATCCTTTTGAGGGTCCGATCTCCCCAAACCATCAACGGGCAAGCACGTGTGATCCCATATCCACGTATCCTTTCCCGCTACATGGGATTCTTCTCCGGACTTGGCCCTGACCACCCTAAGGTATTGAGACCCTGGGCTGTACAGGTGCCCTTAGATGTGCGTGTTTCCCCCCGGATTTCTACACCCCTGCTCTGCTGCGGTGATAGATGGGGTGGTGGACGGTCCCTCTCCTTATCTTGGGCAGATAATGGAGATAGGGTTCCTGCACCGTCTTTTTTGCTTCCCCTCTTGCTGGATGCTCTGGGGGGACTCCTGACAGGGCGCTCTATCTATAGGTTTTTTGTTTTTACCTGACGCTGCTGGCATCTTGCGACGGCAGGGGCTCTGCAGTGTTGCAGCGGCGCTGCGGTGCCGCCAACGCCATTTTCCTTTTTCGGCGGCCGATTCTGCGGCGCTGTGGTGCGGCACGGCGGCGCTGTGTGTGGTCGGCGCTGCGATGCGGCCGGTGCTGCATTGCGGCCGGCGCTACGGTGCTGCCGGTGCCGCGCTGTCATCTTCAGGTGCGGCCAGGTCTCCAGCAAGCATGGGGACAACTTCCGGGCAGTGCAGGGCCCGGGCTTCCGACCAGCAGACCGCGCAGTTAGGCTCCTCCCCTTCCGGCGCATCCACTTCCGGTTCCGCCTTTCCTCTCTCAGGGGGAAAAAAATTGAGGTCCCGGCTTCAGGCCTACTACAGGCCGCAGCGCAGTATGGCGGTCCCGCCCCCTGAATTCGGCTCAGAGGGCTCTGAAGAGGATAAAGGCAGCATCTTTTTGCTCCGCAGCGTGCGTCCGGATCCGTCGCTACAATCGTGGGGACACAGGACTGGGGTAAGTGCTTCTCCCTCCAGCTGGCTGAAGCATTATTTTTGTCCCAGTCTCTGGCCCTGGGTATAGCTTTACAGATCACTATGTCTAGAAGAGTTAAGTCTCACACGGTTCTATTTACCAGTTGTGTAGATTGTTGTGCCCCATTCCCGCACACCCAGAGTAATCGCCACTGTGAGGCCTGTGACTCTGAACGCGCCCAGGAGCCCCCTCCCCTGCCAGCTCCCCAGCAATCCCTCCGGCTCCTGCCCCTCAAGCAGATTCTGGGGCAGCTCCGCCGGAATGGGTCACGTCCTTGTCGCAATCCATGGCGTCTCTTACTGAAACAATCAAATCACTTCAGACCCCAGCGCTCAGGGCCAGCAGTCCATCTGTCTCAGAAAGGGCCTCGGGGTCTCAGGAGCCTTCGGCCAGCAGGGGCCGCGCTCTCACTAGACAGACGCGTGGAAAGCGGTTTCGCACTGCGTCGCCCAGGCCCTCAGGTGCTTCCGCATCCTGGAGCTCTGTATCTCGTTCTCCTTCCCCTGCTGAGAGCGGGGAAGTTGAGACAGACTATGAGTCTGAAGGGTTCCTTAATTTTGAGAGTCCTGGATTTCAGGAGTCGGTAGATAGCCTCATTGAGGCTGTCAATCAGTCCCTGGGGATAGAGGACGAGCTCGCCTCATCCTCAGATCTAGGGTTGAGCGACTTTTACTTTTTTAGGGTCAAATCGGGTTGAGCGAAACCCGACTATCTCAAAAGTCGAGTCGAGTGAAATCTGCCGATTATCGCGAAAAGTCGGGGATCGACCGAAACACGAAACCCAATACAAAGTCAATGGGAAATCTCTCTCTCTCTCTCTGTCCCTCCCCAGAAAAGCTGGTGTTACACATTGCAAATCGCTACAGCGCACAAGCGAGAAGATGGCGCTAGGCGTGCACGCCCCTAAGACCTATGTCATCACTCTGCCCACGCTCCTTCATTGGCTGTAAAAATGGCGCCAAACGCATCATACGAAACGCGACTTTGGCGCGAAGATCGCCGACCGCATGGCCGATCCCAGACGGCGACTTTTGAATTTGTCCGATCCTTTTCGCTCAAGCCTACTCAGATCATAAGGTCTCATTTAAGCGGGCCAAACGGGCCCATAGGGTATTTTCCTCTCATCCGGAATTTGAGGACCTGATTCGTCGTAACCGGGAGCACCCGGACAAACGTTTTTCAGGGCAGAGGGCTCTGAAAGCTAGGTATCCCTTTGCTACTGAACTTTGTAGTAATTGGGCAGAAAATCCTGCTGTGGATCTTCCGGTGTCCTGTTTAGCCTCTAACACATTATTATCTCTCCCTAATGGCTCGGCAATTAAGGATCCTATGGATCCTCTTATAGAGAGCTTGGCTCGCTCCGTTTTCGAGGCTTCAAGTTCAGCGCTTTTCCCTTCTTTCGCGGCAACCTGGGTTGCTAAGGCTATGATGTCTTGGTCAGAGTCTTTAACAAAGGCTCTTCAAGAGAGTGATTTGTCAGCAGAATTGGCGGAAATGTCATCTCAGATAGCCTGGCTGGTAGTTATCTGATTAATGCATCCTTAGATGCTGCAGATTGTGCCTCTGCGGCTAATGCTATTGCTATTAGAAGGGCTCTCTGGCTAAGAACTTGGCGTGCTGACTCTACCTCTAAAAAATCGCTTACAACTCTACCAGATCAGGGTGGTCGCTTGTTCGGTGAAAAACTGGATCAGCTGATTTCGGATTCCACAGGAGGGAAGAGGAAGTTTCTTCCTCAGCAGAGGATTAGACAGCCTTTTCGCCGCCAATTTCAAGCACGTTTCAGACCCTTTCGCAATGCTAGATGGGCCCCAGCATCGAGTTCTGCTGCGCAGTGTCGACCCAATCAGGACCGAGACGTTCTGATCCCTTATTCGGCCAACCAGGGGGGAAGAATGCGTTCCCAGTCAACTAGATCCAGAGGATCTAGGACTCAAAGGTTTTCAGCCAAGTGACTGGAGGCCTCCTCGGAGTACCTCCAACAGAGTAGGCGGACGTCTACTTTTGTTTCACCAGTTCTGGCTTCAAGTAATCCATGACCGGTGGGTGGGAGAGCTCGTATCTTTAGGTTACAAGATAGAGCTGGTCCGTCTACCTCCTCCCCGGTTCTTCCCATCCCGTCTTCCCAGGTCCGAGTCCCTCCGACAAGACCTGTACAATTCCATAGCGTCCCTTCGTCTCAGCGGAGTAATTTCTCCTGTTCCAAGGGAGGAAAGGTTTCAGAGCTTTTATTCCAATCTTTTAGTAGTCCCCAAAAAGGATGGAACGGTAAGGCCTATCCTAGATCTAAAACTTTTAAACAGGTTTGTCCGCGTTCGTCACTTTCGGATGGAATCACTCCGGTCAGTCATCGCCTCACTAGAAAAGGGAGAGTTCTTGGCTTCGATAGACATTCAGGACGCCTATCTACATATTCCCATTTTTCCTCCTCATCAAAGATTTCTCCAGTTTGCCTTAAACAATCTGCACTTCCAGTTCATGGCTTTACCCTTGGGGCTGGCCTCCGCTCCCAGGGTGTTCACAAAAGTCATGGCAACTGTGGTGTCCATTCTGCACTCCCGGTGCATAGTTGTCTTGCCTTACCTAGACGATCTGCTGATCAAAGGGTCGACTTTTCAATCTTGCAGGGAGAATGTCGGCTTCACTCTAGACACCCTTTCTCGTCTAGGCTGGCTAATAAATTTAAGGAAGTCATCCCTTCAACCATCTCGGAGGATCTCATTTCTAGGCATGATCTTCGACACCTCTCAAGCCCTATCAATCCTCCCCCAGGACAAGGTCCTTGCCCTTCGGTGGGAAGTGAGGAAGCTTCAGCAACCGCACTCTCATACAATCCGGTCCTGCATGAGGGTCTTAGGAAAGATGGTTTCAACTATAGAGGCAGTTCCATTTGCGCAGCTTCATCTTCATCCTCTCCAACAAGCTATCCTAGCGGTGTGGAACAGAAATCCACTCTCCCTCAACTGCAGATTTCTGTTGTCTCTCCAGGTCAGGCAGGCCCTCTCTTGGTGGCTAAACAGCTCATCACTTCTCGGGGGGAAGCCCTTTTCCCCAACCAATTGGCTAGTGGTCACAACAGATGCCAGTCTCCTGGGTTGGGGAGCAGTATTCTTTCACCACACAGCTCAGGGGCGCTGGTCTCCTCTGGAATCAGCCCTCCCCATCAATCTCTTGGAGATTCGAGCAGTTCGGCTAGCCTTGCAACATTTCCACCATCTTCTGGCGGGTCGCCCTGTCCGAATTTAATCGGACAACGCCACAGCTGTGGCCTACATAAACCACCAGGGGGGTACCCACAGCAAGGCAGCCATGCAGGAAGTAAAACAGATACTGTTCTGGGCAGAGAGAAATCACTCTGTGATTTCGGCAGTCCACATTCCGGGCGAAGAAAACTGGGCGGCAGATTTCCTAAGCCGTGAGGGTCTAGCTTCCGGGGAATGGTCTCTCCATCCCGAGGTATTCCTGCAGATATGCCATCGTTGGGGGACTCCGGACGTGGATCTAATGGTGTCCAAGGGCAATGCCAAGGTGCCCAGATTTGTCTCTCGGTACCGAGATCCTCAGGCAATCGCGGTAGATGCGCTAGTACTGTCCTGGAACCAATTTTGTTTCCCTTATCTGTTCCCGCCTCTGGCACTGCTCCCGAGGGTAATCAAGAAAATCAAGTCAGAGAGAGTACCTGCTATTCTGATCGCCCCGGATTGGCCTTGACGGACCTGGTATGCAGACCTGGTACAGCTTCTTGTCGGGGTTCCATGGCGGCCCCCCGATCGGCCAGATCTTCTATCTCAAGGGCCGATCTACCACCAGAACTCAGGGGTCCTACGTTTGACGGCCTGGCCGTTGAATCTTGGGTTTTAACTCGGGCAGGGTTCTCCCAAGAGGTAGCAAATACCATGATCAGTGTGCGTAAGACTGTTTCGGCCAGAATCTACCATCACACTTGGAATGTTTTCCTTTCTTGGTGTAGAGAGCGCGGGCTGCCTCCTCTGCGTTTTTCCGTCCCAAACATTCTAGCCTTTCTTCAAGCAGGCCTGGATTCCGGGCTTGCACCAAGTACTCTTAAAAGGCAGATCTCGGCCTTATCAGTCCTTTTTCAGCGCAGGATTGCTACTAATCATCGGGTCAAGACATTTTTCCAGGGTGTCGCTCATAAGGTCCCTCCTTATAAGACTCCGTTGGAAGCTTGGGACCTTAATTTAGTCTTAAGGGCCTTGCAGGAGGCTCCCTTTGAGCCTCTTCAGGATATTTCCTTAACCCTCCTGTCTTGGAAGGTCATATTTTTAGTGGCCATAACCTCCATAAGGCGGGTATCAGAGCTGGCAGCTCTCTCCTGTCGTACCCCCTTTTTGCGTTTTCATCAGGACAAGGTAGTGCTCAGACCAGCACCCTCTTTTTTGCCGAAGGTGGTTTCCTCATTCCACATTAATGAGGATATTGTTCTACCCTCTTTTTGTCCGGCGCCTACGCACCGTGTAGAAAAAGCTCTCCATACGTTGGATCTGGTGAGAGCACTGAGGAGGTACATTGCCCGAACGGCTTCGTTTCGCCAGACAGATGCTCTGTTTGTCCTTCCAGAAGGTCGCAGGAAGGGTTGTGCGGCCTCAAAATCCACCCTGGCCAGGTGGATACGGGCGACCATTCAGGAGGCCTATCGCACCAAGGGCATGATGGTTCCGGCTGGAATCAAGGCTCATTCCACTAGAGCAGTGGGGGCTTCCTGGGCCATTCAGCACCAGGCCTCAGCAGAACAGGTTTGCAGGGCTGCGACCTGGTCTAGTTTGCATACTTTTGTCAAACATTATAATGTCCACTCCCAGATCTCTGCAGATGCAAGTCTGGGTAGAAGGATTCTTCAAGCGGCGGTGGTGCACTTATAGAGAATAATTATCCGGATAATTATTACTGGTGAGTTAATTTCCCTCCCAGGGACTGCTTTAGGACATCCCACAGTCCTGTTTCCCCCAATGAGGCGAAGGAGAAATAGGGAATTTTTTGTTACTCACCATAAAATCCTTTTCTCCGAGACGCTCATTGGGGGACACAGCTCCCTCCCTGGTAGCCTGTTGGCTGCTTTGGCTGTATCTGATTTTGTTAGTCAGTAGGATCTTTTCTAGACATAAGTTTTCTGTATTTATGCTGTTATATCATTTTTTGTGTTTTGTTCTCCTACTGCTTTTGCACCAAACTGGATTCTCCGGTAGCCAGTGTCAGGGTGTATACGACGGAGGAGGAGCTAACTTTTTTTTTTTAAGTTTACTTAGTATCAGCCTCCTGGTGGCAGAAGCATACACCCACAGTCCTGTGTCCCCCAATGAGCGTCTCGGAGAAAAGGATTTTACGGTGAGTAACACAAAAATCCCTATTTCCGGCGGGGTGTCATTTCCGGGTCGTTTGCTGCAAATACCATTACAGCTGTTCGGGATCTTGCAATATCGGGTATCGTATTTAAGTTTGTTTCTAAATCTAAATGCTCGTTCCATTTTTTCACCCCTGATGAAGCCACGGCTGTGGCGACAGACGTCGGGTCTTTGACCCCCCCTGGACCTCTCCCATCTTTTTGGACATGATTCGTGAGACATATGTTGTGGCTATATATGCTGGCAGCCGTCACTAGTTGCCTCATGCTGCATCTCTACGTTTTTACAGGTCATGTATCCACCCTCCTCCATGTGTATGGTATCTCTATCTTTAGTCGTATTGTTGGACATTTATTTATACAGCAGTAACACATGTTTTTCCATGGATGGTATGGGTGGTTACATGTACCTATTTTTTCTTTCTATGTAATATGACACAACAGATTTAATTGTGTCAGGCGCATTCATCTTTTTAGGCAGAGGGGTTGTGTCTCACACACCACTTGCATGTCGGCTTCATACACATGCACTATTTCTTGTTGGTTGCTGGACAGGTTTAGCCCATTACCTACTAACCTCTAGTTGTTAGATTGTCATTATGCAGTTTGGCTGGTTATATAGGGTTTTTCATCAGCTCTATAGAGTTTATTAACTTTTATTATGCCTTTTGTATGTAAAAAAGTTTATTTGGTCATCTTGTGATATCACATTGTTTATAGTAATTGGTCAGTAAGGTTGCCTTATATAACTTGTCTGGTGGGCATATTATATTATATTATATTTTTAGTCCGCACCATTATAATTATCATATCTTATCATGTCCTACAATTCTTATTATAGATTGAATCTATTTAGTATAATAGTGCAATACCTTTGTTATTGGTACCAGAACCTTGTTCCGGGGTTCTAGGGGGCTTCACCTCCCCTTTCTTTGTGGGGTTGTCTTTTTTGTTATTGTTCTTAATGCTTATGTTTTTATAAAACTATCTTTCTTGTGGTATGTGTTGTTTGGACTTCAATAAATAATTTCTATAATCGTATTTGATGCATTCAGGGTGTTCCCCAGTTTGTGGTATGTCTCTATTTCTTTGTTTTTTTTTTCTTTGGGTCAGTACGATTACAGCAATACCACATTTATATTTTTTTTTTTTACGTTTTGCCGCTTTTTCACAATAAAAACTATTTTATAAAAAAAATAATTGTTTTTGCATCGCTTTATTCTGAAAGGTATAACTTTTTTATTTTTCCACTGTCGGAGCTGTGTGGCGGCTTGTTTTTTGCAGGACAAGATGAGGTTTCAGCGGTACCATTTCTATTTTGATATAACTTTTTGATTGTGTTTCATTCTACTTTTTGTTTGGCGGCATGATGGAAAAGCAAAGGTTTTTGCTCCATTTTTTTTTTACGGTGTGCACTGAAAGAGTGAACAAGTGTGACTGTTTTATTGGTTGGCTCATTCCGGACGCGGTGATACCAAATATGTGTACTTGTTTTTGTTTCTACATATATATATATATATATATATATATATATATATATATATATATGTGTATATATATATATTTGTTTCTACATATATATATATATATATATATATATATATATATATATATATATATATATATATATATATATATATATATACACATATATACAGTGGGGCAAAAAAGTATTTAGTCAGTCAGCAATAGTGCAAGTTCCACCACTTAAAAAGATGAGAGGCGTCTGTAATTTACATCATAGGTAGACCTCAACTATGGGAGACAAACTGAGAAAAAAAATCCAGAAAATCACATTGTCTGTTTTTTATCATTTTATTTGCATATTATGGTGGAAAATAAGTATTTGGTCAGAAACAAACAATCAAGATTTCTGGCTCTCACAGACCTGTAACTTCTTCTTTAAGAGTCTCCTCTTTCCTCCACTCATTACCTGTAGTAATGGCACCTGTTTAAACTTGTTATCAGTATAAAAAGACACCTGTGCACACCCTCAAACAGTCTGACTCCAAACTCCACTATGGTGAAGACCAAAGAGCTGTCAAAGGACACCAGAAACAAAATTGTAGCCCTGCACCAGGCTGGGAAGACTGAATCTGCAATGGCCAACCAGCTTGGAGTGAAGAAATCAACAGTGGGAGCAATAATTAGAAAATGGAAGACATACAAGACCACTGATAATCTCCCTCGATCTGGGGCTCCACGCAAAATCCCACCCCGTGGGGTCAGAATGATCACAAGAACGGTGAGCAAAAATCCCAGAACCACGCGGGGTGAGCTAGTGAATGAACTGCAGAGAGCTGGGACCAATGTAACAAGGCCTACCATAAGTAACACACTACGCCACCATGGACTCAGATCCTGCAGTGCCAGACGTGTCCCACTGCTTAAGCCAGTACATGTCCGGGCCCGTCTGAAGTTTGCTAGAGAGCATTTGGATGATCCAGAGGAGTTTTGGGAGAATGTCCTATGGTCTGATGAAACCAAACTGGAACTGTTTGGTAGAAACACAACTTGTCGTGTTTGGAGGAAAAAGAATACTGAGTTGCATCCATCAAACACCATACCTACTGTAAAGCATGGTGGTGGAAACATCATGCTTTGGGGCTGTTTCTCTGCAAAGGGGCCAGGACGACTGATCCGGGTACATGAAAGAATGAATGGGGCCATGTATCGTGAGATTTTGAGTGCAAACCTCCTTCCATCAGCAAGGGCATTGAAGATGAAACGTGGCTGGGTCTTTCAACATGACAATGATCCAAAGCACACCGCCAGGGCAACAAAGGAGTGGCTTCGTAAGAAGCATTTCAAGGTCCTGGAGTGGCCTAGCCAGTCTCCAGATCTCAACCCTATAGAAAACCTTTGGAGGGAGTTGAAAGTCCGTGTTGCCAAGCGAAAAGCCAAAAACATCACTGCTCTAGAGGAGATCTGCATGGAGGAATGGGCCAACATACCAACAACAGTGTGTGGCAACCTTGTGAAGACTTACAGAAAACGTTTGATCTCTGTCATTGCCAACAAAGGATATATTACAAAGTATTGAGATGAAATTTTGTTTCTGACCAAATACTTATTTTCCACCATAATATGCAAAAAAAAATGATAAAAAAACAGACAATGTGATTTTCTGGATTTTTTTTCTCAGTTTGTCTCCCATAGTTGAGGTCTACCTATGATGTAAATTACAGACGCCTCTCATCTTTTTAAGTGGTGGAACTTGCACTATTGCTGACTGACTAAATACTTTTTTGCCCCACTGTATATATATATATCTACTATATAATTGTCTAAGGGTCACTTCCATCTATCCTTCTGTCTGTCTGTCACGGATATTCATTGGTCGCGGTCTCTGTCTGTCATGGAATCCAAGTCGCTGATTGGTCGTGGCAAAACGCCCATGACCATTGCCACGACCAATCAGCGATGGCCACAGTCCGGCGGCAATATGGCGGCTCTTTCCTCCCCGCAGTCAGAGCCTGCTCCATACTCCCCTCCAGTCATTCAGTCAGCCCTCACACAGGGTTAATGCCAGCGTTACCGGAGCGTGGTGTAACGCACTCCAGTTACGCAGCTATTAACCCTGTGTGACCAACTTTTTACTATTGATGCTGCATATGCAGCATCAATAGTAAACTGATCTAATGTTAAAATTAATAATACTGAAAAAAAAAAAAAGGTTATTCTCACCCTCCGACGGCAGGTTCCGGTTCCAAGGATGGTATGCGAGAAGGACCTTCTATGACGTCACGGTCTTGTGACCGCGACATCATCACAGGTCCTGCGCTCATACCAACCCTGGGACCGGAAGCTGCCGCGTGCACCGCACACAGGCGACAGGACTACAAGGGGCCTTCGGAGCGTGAGTATATGTTTCTTTTTTATTTTTTAACCTGTTACATACGTGGCTGGGCAATATACTACGTAGCTGGGCAATATACTACGTAGCTGGGCAATATACTACGTGTCTATACTGTATACGACGTGTCTATGCTGTATACTACGTGGCTCTGTGCTGTATACTACGTCGCTGTGCAATATACTACGTGGCTGGGCAATATACTACATGGCTGGGCAATATACTACGTCACTGGGCAATATACTACGTGACTGGGCAATATACTACGTGACTGGGCAGTATACTACGTGTCTGTGCTGTATACTACGTGGCTCTGTGCTGTATACTATATGTCGCTGTGCAATATACTACGTGGCTGGGCAATATACTACGTGGCTGGGCAATATACTACATTGCTAGGCAATATACTACGTCACTGGGCAATATACTACGTGGCTGGGCAATATACTGCGTGGCTGGGCAATATACTACGTCACTGGGCAATTTACTACGTGGCTGGGCAATATACTACATGGCTGGGCAATATACTACGTGGCTGGGCAATATACTACGTGGCTGGGCAATATACTTTGTCACTGGGCAATATACTACGTGGCTGGGCAATATACTACGTGGTCTGTGCAATATACTACGTGGACATGCATATTCTAGAATACCCGATGCATTAGAATCGGGCCACCATCTAGTGTATATATATATGTATATGTATTTATTGGTTTAATTTTTTTCTTTTTTTCTATATTTATTTTGTGATTTTTTTTTTTAAATAGTTTAACCCCTTCATGACCCAGCCTATTTTGACCTTAAAGACCTTGCCGTTTTTTGCAATTCTGACCAGTGTCCCTTTATGAGGTAATAACTCAGGAACGCTTCAATGGATCCTAGCGGTTCTGAGACTGTTTTTTCGTGACATATTGGGCTTCATGTTAGTGGTAAATTTAGGTCAATAAATTCTGTGTTTATTTGTGATAAAAACGGAAATTTGGCGAAAATTTTGAAAATTTCACAATTTTCACATTTTGAATTTTTATTCTGTTAAACCAGAGAGTTATGTGACACAAAATAGTTAATAAATAACATTTCCCACACGTCTACTTTACATCAGCACAGTTTTGGAAACAAAATTTTTTTTTGCTAGGAAGTTATGAGGGTTAAAATTTGACCAGCGATTTCTCATTTTTACAACGAAATTTACAAAACCATTTTTTTTAGGGACCACCTCACATTTGAAGTCAGTTTGAGGGGTCTATATGGCTGAAAATACCCAAAAGTGACACCATTCTAAAAACTGCACCCCTCAAGGTGCACAAAACCACATTCAAGAAGTTTATTAACCCTTCAGGTGCTTCACAGCAGCAGAAGCAACATGGAAGGAAAAAATGAACATTTAACTTTTTAGTCACAAAAATGATTTTTCAGCAACAATTTTTTTATTTTCCCAATGGTAAAAGGAGAAACTAAACCACAAAAGTTGTTGTCCAATTTGTCCTGAGTACGCTGATACCTCATATGTGGGGGTAAACCACTGTTTGGGCGCACGGCAGGGCTTGGAAGGGAAGGAGCGCCATTTGACTTTTTGAATGAAAAATTGGCTGCACTCTTTAGCGGACACCATGTCACGTTTGGAGAGCCCCCGTGTGCCTAAAAATTGGAGCTCCCCCACAAGTGACCCCATTTTGGAAACTAGACGCCCCAAGGAACTTATCTAGATGCCTAGTGAGCACTTTAAACCCTCAGGTGCTTCACAAATTGATCCGTAAAAATGAAAAAGTACTTTTTTTTCACAAAAAATTTCTTTTCGCCTCAATTTTTTCATTTTCACATGGGCTTCACAAATTGATCCGTAAAAATGAAAAAGTACTTTTTTTTCACAAAAAATTTCTTTTCGCCTCAATTTTTTCATTTTCACATGGGCAATAGGATAAAATGGATCCTAAAATTTGTTGAGCAATTTCTCCCGAGTACGCCGATACCTCATATGTGGGGGTAAACCACTGTTTGGGCACACGGCAGGGCTCGGAAGGGAAGGCGCGCCTTTTGACTTTTTGAATGGAAAATTAGCTCCAATTGTTAGCGGACACCATGTCGCGTTTGGAGAGCCCCTGTGTGCCTATGCATTGGAGCTCCCCCACAAGTGACCCCATTTTGGAAACTAGACCCCCCAAGGAACTTATCTAGATGCATACTGAGCACTTTAAACCCCCAGGTGCTTCACAGAAGTTTATAATGCAGAGAAATGAAAATAAAAAATAATTTTTCTTTCCTCAAAAATGATTTTTTAGCCTGGAATTTCCTATTTTGCCAATGGTAATAGGAGAAATTGGACCACAAATGTTGTTGTCCAGTTTGTCAATTTCCTATTTTGCCAATGGTAATAGGAGAAATTGGACCACAAATGTTGTTGTCCAGTTTGTCCTGAGTACGCTGATACCCCATATGTGGGGGTAAACCACTGTTTGGGCACACGGCAGGGCTCAGAAGGGAAGGCACGCCATTTGGCTTTTTAAATGGAAAATTAGCTCCAATCATTAGCGGACACCATGTCGCGTTTGGAGAGCCCCTGTGTGCCTAAACATTGGAGATCCCCCACAAATGACCCCATTTTGGAAACCAGACCCCCAAAGGAACTAATCTAGATGTGGTGAGCACTTTGAACCCTCAAGTGCTTCACAGAAGTTTATAACGCAGAGCCATGAAAATTAAAAAAAAAATTTATTTTCTCAAAAATGATTTTTTAGCCCGCAATTTTTTATTTTCCCAAGGGTAACAGGAGAAATTTGACCCCAAAAGTTGTTGTCCAGTTTCTCCTGAATACGCTGATACCCCATATGTGGGGGTAAACCACTGTTTAGGCACATGCTGGTGCTCGGAAGTGAAGTAGTGACGTTTTGAAATGCAGACTTTGATGGAATGCTCTGCGGGCGTCACGTTGCGTTTGCAGAGCCCCTGATGTGGCTAAACAGTAGAAACCCCCTACAAGTGACCCCATTTTGGAAACTAGACCCCGAAAGGAACTTATCTAGATGTGAAGTGAGCACTTTGAACCCCCAAGTGCTTCACAGAAGTTCATAACACAGAGCAGTGAAAATAATAAATACGTTTTCTTTCCTCAAAAATAATTATTTAGCCCAGAATTTTTTATTTTCCCAAGGGTTACAGAAGAAATTGGACCACAAAGTTTTTGTCCAGTTTCTCCTGAGTAAGCTGATATCCCATGTGTGGGGGTAAACCACTGTTTGGGCACACGTCGGGGCTCAGAAGGGAAGTAATGACTTTTGAAATGCAGACTTTGATGGAATGGTCTGCTGACGTCACGTTGCGTTTGCAGAGCCCCTGGTGTGCCTAAACAGTAGAAACCCCCCACAAGTGACCCCATTTTAGAAACTAGACCCCCCAAGGAACTTATCTAGATATGTGGTGAGCACTTTGAACCCCCAAGTGCTTCACAGACGTTTACAACGCAGAGCCGTGAAAATAAAAAATAATTTTTCTTTCCTCAAAAATGATGTTTTAGCAAGCATTTTTTTATTTTCACAAGGATAACAGGAGAAATTGGACCCCAGTAATTGTTGCGCAGTTTGTCCTGAGTATGCTGGTACCCCATATGTGGGGGTAAACCACTGTTTGGGCACACGTCGGGGCTCGGAAGTGAGGGAGCACCATTTGACTTTATGAATACAAGATTGGCTGGAATCAATGGTGGCGCCATGTTGCGTTTGGAGACCCCTGATGTGCCTAAACAGTGGAAACCCCTCAATTCTAACTCCAACACTAACCCCAACACACCCCTAACCCTAATCCCAACTGTAGCCATAACCCTAATCACAACCCTAACCGCAACGCACCCCTAACCACAACCCTAACCTCAACACACCCCTAACCCTAACCACAACCCTAATTCCAACCCTAACCCTAAGGCTATGTGCCCACGTTGCGGATTCGTGTGAGATTTTTCAGCATAATTTTTGAAAAATCCGTGGGTAAAAGGCACTGCGTTTTACCTGCGGATTTACCGTGGATTTCCAGTGTTTTTTGTGCGGATTTCACCTGTGGATTCCTATTGAGGAACAGGTGTAAAACGCTGCGGAATCCGCACAAAGAATTGACATGCTGCGGAAAATACAACGCAGCATTTCCGCGTGGTATTTTCCGCACCATGGGCACAGCGGATTTGGTTTTCCATATGTTTACATGGAACTGTAAACCTGATGGAACACTGCTGCGAATCCGCAGTGGCCAATCCGTTGCGGATCCGCAGCCAAATCCGCACCGTGTGCACATGGCCTAATTCTAAAGGTATGTGCACATGCTGCGGAAAATGCTGCGGATCCGCAGCAGTTTCCCATGAGTTTACAGTTCAATGTAAACCTATGGGAAACAAAAATCGCTGTAGACATGCTGCAGAAAAACTGCATGGAAACGCAGCGGTTTACATTCCGCAGCATGTCACTTCTTTCTGCGGATTCCGCAGCGGTTTTACAACTGCTCCAATAGAAAATCGCAGTTGTAAAACCGCAGTGAAATGCGCAGAAAAACCGTGGTAAATCCGCGATAAATCCACAGCGGTTTAGCACTGCGGATTTATCAAATCCGCAGAGGAACAGAATACGTGTGCACATACCGAAACCCTAACCCTACCCCTAACCCTACCCCTAACCCTACCCCTAACCGTAGTTCTTACCCCAACCTTAGTGGAAAAAAAAAATTATTTATTTTTTTTATTGTCCCTACCTATGGGGGTGACAAAGGGGGGGGGGGGGGCATTTACTATTTTTTTTATTTTGATCACTGAGATAGGTTATATCTCAGTGATCAAAACTCACTTTGGAACGAATCTGCCGGCTGGCAGATTCGGCGGGCGCACTGCACATGCGCCCGCCATTTTGGAAAATGGCGGCACCCAGGAAAGAAGACGGACGGATCCCGGGAGGCTAGGTAAGTATAAAGGGGGGGGAGATCAGGGCACGGGGGGGCGTCGGAGCACGGGGGGGTGGATCGGAGCATGGGGGAGTGGATCGGAACACGGGGGGGTGGATTGGAGCACGGGGTGGGGGATCGCTGTGCAGGGGGGTGGATCAGAGCACGGGGGGGGGATCGCTGTGCAGGGGGGGGTGATCGGAGTGCGGGGGGGTTTGGAGCACGGGGGGTGTGATTGGAGCACGGGGGGAGCGGACAGGAGGACGGGGTAGCGGAGCACAGGACGGAGGGGAGCGGACCGCAGATCGGAGGGCTGGGGGGGGCGATCGGTGGGGTGGGGTGGGGGCACATAAGTGTTTCCAGCCATGGCCGATGATATTGCAGCATCGGCCATGGCTGGATTGTAATATTTCACCAGTTTTTTAGGTGAAATATTACAAATCGCTCTGATTGGCAGTTTCACTTTCAACAGCCAATCAGAGCGATCGTAGCCACGGGGGGGTGAAGCCACCCCCCCTGGGCTAAACTACCACTCCCCCTGTCCCTGCAGGCCGGGTGAAATGGGAGTTAACCCTTTCACCCGGCCTGCTGGGACGCGATATTTCTGTGACACCATATGCGTCACAGGTCGGATTGGCACCGACTTTCATGACGCATACGCTGTGTCACAGGTCGGGAAGGGGTTAATAAAAAAAAAATTTGCTATTTTTTTTTAAACTTTTTTACTTAATCCCTGTATGGGACAACAATTTTTCTTGGTTTGATCACTGGTCTCTTACAGTGTTGCAGAAGAAGATCGCTTGTTAGACTAAGCTGCAAGCTGAGCCTAACAAGCCACTGTAGCTGGAAGTCATCACATGACTTCCAGCTGCCATGGCAACGCAGGATCCCCCGTGATGTGATCCTGAGTATAGCAGGGGTGTATAGCAGGGGTCTCCCGCTGCTATCTTCTAAATGCCGTGATCGCCGCATCTAGAAGATAGAAAAGGGTTAACATCATTGGGACCTGGTCCAATCAGGTCCCGATGATGTCACCTGGCAGAGCAACATCTCTGCACAGAAACTGCAGCGCTTGCAAGGACCCTGGGGATCCTGAGCGCTGCGAGACCACCAACCGTAGACAAACGTCGGCGCTGCACAAAGCCCTGCTAGCGCCGACTTATATCTACCGTTGGTGGTCATGAAGCGGTTAAATTATACATTCATCATAGTAACATAGTTAGTAAGACCGAAAAAAGACATTAGTCCATCCAGTTCAGCCTATATTCAGTCATAATAAATCCCCAGATCTACGTCCTTCTACAGAACCTAATAATTGTATAATACAATATTGTTCTGCTCCAGGAAGACATCCAGGCCTCTCTTGAACCCCTCGACTGAGTTCGCCATCACCACCTCCTCAGGCAAGCAATTCCAGATTCTCACTGCCCTAACAGTAAAGAATCCTCTTCTATGTTGGTGGAAAAACCTTCTCTCTTCCAGACGCAAAGAATGCCCCCTTGTGCCCGTCACCTTCCTTGGTATAAACAGATCCTCAGCTAGATATTTGTATTGTCCCCTTATATACTTATACATGGTTATTAGATCGCCCCTCAGTCGTCTTTTTTCTAGCCTAAATAATCCTAATTTCGCTAATCTATCTGGGTATTGTAGATCACCCATCCCCTTTATTAATTTTGTTGCCCTCCTTTGTACTCTCTCTAGTTCCATTATATCCTTCCTGAGCACCGGTGCCTAAAACTGGACACAGTACTCCATGTGCGGTCTAACTAGGGATTTGTACAGAGGCAGTATAATGCTCTCATCATGTGTATCCAGACCTCTTTTAATGCACCCCATGATCCTGTTTGCCTTGGCAGCTGCTGCCTGGCACTGGCTGCTCCAGGTAAGTTTATCATTAACTAGGATCCCCAAGTCCTTCTCCCTGTCAGATTTACCCAGTGGTTTCCCGTTCAGTGTGTAATGGTAATATTGAATTCCTTCTTCCCATGTGTATAACCTTACATTTATCATTGTTAAACCTCATCTGCCACCTTTCAGCCCGTTTCCAACTTATCCAGATCCATCTGTAGCAGAATACTATCTTCTCTTATATTAACTGCTTTACATAGTTTTGTATCATCTGCAAATATCGATCATTACTGAATATGTTGAAGAGAACAGGTCCCAATACCGACGCCTGCGGTACCCCACTGGTCACAGCGACCCAGTTAGAGACTATACCATTTATAACCACCCTCTGCTTTCTATCACTAAGCCAGTTAATAACCCATTTACACACATTTTCCCCCAGACTGAGCATTCTCATTTTGTGTACCAACCTCTTGTGCGGCACGGTATCAAACGCTTTGGAAAAATCGAGATATACCACGTCCAATGACTCACCGTGGTCCAGCCTATAGCTTACCTCTTCATAAAAACTGATTAGATTGGTTTGACAGGAGCGATTTCTCATAAACCCATGCTGATATGGAGTTAAACAGTTATTCTCATTGAGATAAACCAGAATAAAATCGCTTCAAATATTTTATCAACAATAGAGGTTAGACTTACTTGCCTATAATTTCCAGGTTCACTTTTAGAACACTTTTTTTGAATATTGGTACCACATTTGCTATGTGCCAGTCGTGTGGAACAGACCCTTCGCTATAGAGTCCCCCAATATAAGAAATAATGGCTTGTCTATTACATTACTTTTTACTCGTGGGTGTATACCATCCAGACCCAGAGATTTATCTATTTTAATCTTATTTAGCCAGTTTCGCACCTCTTCTTGGGTTAGATTGGTGACCCTTAATATAGGGTTTTCTTTGTCTCCTGGAATTTCACCTAGCATTTCATTTTCCACCGTAAATACCGTGGAGAAGAAGGTGTTTAATATATTAGCTTTTTCCTCGTCATCTACAACCAGTCTTTCCTCACAATTTTTTTTAAGGGGCTCTTTGGCAGTTTTGTTATATGAAGATTGGTACTATAGATGTGAAATGTTTTCTATTCTTTGGTGATATACAATTGTAATTAATTTACTAGTACAAGGGAATGCCAAAATTACTTGCTTCACATATTTTTTTTCTATATCTCTTGTATTAGGGTCCGCTGAAGATGACCTTGTCTTGGAAGTGGTTATAATGATTGGAACAGTGTCAATGGATGATTCCTGTGCCGCATTGTTGGCAAAATCTGGAATTATTCCAGCACTTATTGAACTACTGAATGGTACGTTTTCTCATACTGTGTGAAAGAAGAGAATAATAAATAGCTGTGGCTAACAGTATAAACATTATCTAATAATTTTTTTCATTTCTAAAATGTTATATTGTTACTATAATATTGATTTTTTTTTTTATTTGATATCTGATGAAATTGAATTTTTGATTGTTGGCTATACCTTCATGTTATTACCCCATACATTATACTGCTGTTTCTTAAAAGTGTTACTTTGTTCAATAGTGCTACAATTTAAAAAAAAAATAAGTGCTTTAATAAATTAAACTTTTTATGGCTCAATATACTCGTTTACCCTCTCATTTGGTTTAATACCTTGAGTAGGGCCTTTTTGGTGACTCCGGGGGATATTAGTTGGGATTTACGTTGATAATTTTTAGATTTTATTGTTCTCAACACATTCCACTATGTAATGAATAAAGATATACAACTGGAATATTTCATTCAGTGATATCTAGGATGTGGTATTTTAGTGTTCCCTTTATTTTTCGAGCAGTGTGTATGTGTGTGTATATGTGTGTGTGTGTATATATATATATATATATATATATATATATATATATATATATATATATATATATATATATATATATATATATATATAATTGTCTAAGGGTCACTTCCGTCTGTCTGTCCTTCTGTCTGTCACGGTTATTCATTCGCTGATTGGTCTCGGCAGCTGCCTGTCATGGCTGCCGCGACCAATCAGCGGCAGGCACAGTCCGATTAGTCCCTCCCCTACTCCCCTGCACTCACTGCCCGGCGTCCGCTCCATAATCCCCTCCAGTCACGTCTCACACAGGGTTAATGGCAGTGGTAACGGGCCGCGGGTACCGCACTCTGTTACCGCTGCTATTAACCCTGTGTGTCCCCAACTATTTACTATTGATGCTGCCTATGCAGCATCAATAGTAAAAATATGTCATGTTAAAAATAATAAAATAAATCAAAAAAGCTGCTATACTCACCATCCGCCGCCTTTCCTGCTCCTCGAGATGCTCCCGGGACCGCTCCATTGCAAGCGGCAGCTTCCGGTCCCAAGGCTGGTGTGCGACAAGGACCTGCCGTGACATCACGGTCATGTGACCGCGACGTCATCACAGATCCTGCTCATACCAGCCGTGGGACCGAAAGCTGCCGCTTGCAATGGAGCGGTTCCGGGAGCGTCGCGAGGAGCGGGAAAGGCGGCGGATGGTGAGTATAGCAGGACTTCAACGGGCCTTCGGAAGGTGAGTATATGTTTATTTTTTTTTAAGTCTCTATACTATGTGGCTCTGTGCTGCATACTCCGTCGCTGTGCAATATACTATGTGGCTGGACAATATACTCCGTCGCTGTGCAATATACTATGTAGCTGGGCAATCTACTACGTGACTGGGCAATATACTATGTGGCTAGACAATATACTCCGTCGCTGTGCAATATACTACGTGGCTGGACAATATAGTACGTGGCTGGGCAATATACTCCGTGACTGGGCAATATATTACATGGCTGGCCAATATACTACGTGACTGGGCAATACACTACGTGGCTGGGCAATATACTACATGGCTGGGCAATATACTACGTGGGCTGTGCAATGTACTACGTGACTGGGCAATATATTACGTGGCTATGCTATGTGGCTGGGTAATATACTATGTGGCTGGGCAATATACTACATGACTGGGCAATATACTACGTCTTTGGGCAATATACTACGTCACTGGGCAATATACTACGTGGACATGCATATTCTAGAATACCTGATGCGTTAGAATCGGGCCACCATCTAGTATATATATATATATATATATATATATATATATATATATATAATTGTCTGTGGGTCACTTCCGTCTGTCTGTCCTTATGTCTGTCCTTCTTTCTGTCACTGATATTCATTGGTCGAGGCCTCTGTCTGTCATGGAATCCAAGTCGCTGATTGGTCGCGCCAGCTGCCCTCCGTTGGCCCCCCACCCCCCGGATCGAAGCGGATACCGACGCTCCTCGCGACGCCCCGGTGACCGCTCCATACATTGCGGTCTCGAAAGATAATGATGTGCGGTCTCTCGAGACCGCTACGTCATCATCTCACGAGACCGCAATGCACTCTTCAAACTGGAGCGCACGAGGAGCGTCGGTAACCGCTTCGATCTGGGGGGCCAACGGAGGGTGAGTATATAACTATTTTTTATTTAAATTCTTTTTTTTAACAGGGATATGGTGCCCACATTGCTATAGACTGCGTGGGCTGTGCAATATACTACTTGGATTGTGCAATATACTACATGGACTGTGCAATATACTACGTGGGCTGTGCAATATACAACGTGGGCTGCGCAATATACTACCTGGGCTGGGCAATATACAATGTGGGCTGCGCAATATACTACGTGGGCTGCACAATATACAACGTGGGCTGCGCAATGTACTACGTGGGCTGGGCAATATACTACGTGGGCTGCGCAATATACAACGTGGGCTGCGCAGTATACTACGTGGGCTGCGCAGTATACTACGTGGGCTGCGCAGTATACTACGTGGGCTGCGCAATATACTACGTGGGCTGCGCAATATACTACGTGGGCTGCGCAATGTACTACGTGGCTGCGCAATGTACTACGTGGGCTGCACAATATACAACGTGGGCTGGGCAATATACAACGTGGGCTGGGCAATATACAACATGGGCTGGGCAATATACAACGTGGGCTGCGCAATATACAACGTGGGCTGCGTAATATACAACGTGGGCTGCGCAATATACAACGTGGGCTGGGCAATATACAACGTGGGCTGCGCAATATACAACGTGCGCTGCGCAAGGTACTATGTGCCATGGGCAATGTACTACGCGGGCTGCGCAATATACTATGTGGGCTGCGCAATATACAACGTGGGCTGCGCAATATACAACGTGTACTGCGTGGGCTGCGCAATGTACTGTGTGGGCTGTGCTATACACTACACATACAAATTCTAGAATACCTGATGCGTTGGAATCGGGCCACCATCTAGTATATATATATATATATATATATATATATATATATATATGCAACAAAAAGGAGAAACAGGAGCATATAGTAAATATATAAAACAATCTTTATTATAACAATACAATTAAAAAGAGGGGTATAGGACACGAAATGAGCGTAACAATGTACACCATGACATCACATGAAAAAAGGGGGAGAAAAACATCCCACATCCCACCACCCCGACGTATAGTAACTAGGTGGTTGTAATCTGGCAATAAATGGAAAGCACCTATGTAAGTAACCATGTACCAAAGAATGAATAGGGTCACGATAATGAGTATGTCCCACCAGACAGGCAAGGACCTAATGTGCACTGGCCAGACAGAGAGTCCCTGCAGCGGTGGTAGTGCCTGGCTCATAAATGACAAAGTATATAACAGAGCCTAATAACTAACATCCCTGACGTTCCCTGTCACACCAATAAGAACACTGTAACATATAATGAAAGTAATGTGGTGTGAGAGGGAATCGCCGCTACACTAATACCCCATGCCGAGTACACAGCCAGTGACCCTAAATGACCAAAGAAGCCCCAGTGCCAACAGCACCAATTACATAGTATGCTTACCTACTGCCCGTGGGGGGAGAGGGATGAGGGGATCACACCGGTAGGAACGCCCCGATGCGCGTTTCGCGGCGTAAACACGCCGCTTCCTCAAGGGGAGTATAGGAGAAAGTGAAACAGGACCTGCCTATAACCTCCCTGACCCTGGTCACCTGTCCGACCTAAGCCAATCCAAGTGGCGCTATCGGCGCATGCGCACTGCGGCGGGAAAGCCCGGCAGGAGGACCTGGCGCCCAGCCCAGTGCAAAGGTCGGGTGCACCATTTATTGCCAGATTACAACCACCTAGTTACTATACGTCGGGGTGGTGGGATGTTTTTCTCCCCCTTTTTTCATGTGATGTCATGGTGTACATTGTTACGCTCATTTCGTGTCCTATACCCCTCTTTTTAATTGTATTGTTATAATAAAGATTGTTTTATATATTTACTATATGCTCCTGTTTCTCCTTTTTGTTGTATTCAGTGTTTGGAGCGATTATACAGAGTCTGGGTGACTACTACATATACTTGCCCATCTTTCCCAGATTTTTTGATACTATGTACTCGGTATTCTGGTTGGTATATATACAGTGGGGCAAAAAAGTATTTAGTCAGTCAGCAATAGTGCAAGTTCCACCACTTAAAAAGATGAGAGGCGTCTGTAATTTACATCATAGGTAGACCTCAACTCTGGGAGACAAACTGAGAAAAAAAAATCCAGAAAATCACATTGTCTGTTTTTTTAACATTTTTTTTGCATATTATGGTGGAAAATAAGTATTTGGCCAGAAACAAACAATCAAGATTTCTGGCTCTCACAGACCTGTAACTTCTTCTTTAAGAGTCTCCTCTTTCCTCCACTCATTACCTGTAGTAATGGCACCTGTTTATACTTGTTATCAGTATAAAAAGACACCTGTGCACACCCTCAAACAGTCTGACTCCAAACTCCACTATGGTGAAGACCAAAGAGCTGTCAAAGAAGAAGTTACAGGTCTGTGAGAGCCAGAAATCTTGATTGTTTGTTTCTGGCCAAATACTTATTTTCCACCATAATATGCAAAAAAAATGTTAAAAAAACAGACAATGTGATTTTCTGGATTTTTTTTTCTCAGTTTGTCTCCCAGAGTTGAGGTCTACCTATGATGTAAATTACAGACGCCTCTCATCTTTTTAAGTGGTGGAACTTGCACTACTGCTGACTGACTAAATACTTTTTTGCCCCACTGTATATATATATATATATATATATATATAATTGTCTAAGGGGGACTTCCGTCTTTCTGTCTGCAACTTCCATAACGGAAATCCCGCATCGCTGATTGGTCTCACCAGCTGCCTGTCATGGCTGCCGCGACCAATCAGCGACGGGCACAGTCCGATTAGTCCCTCCCTACTCCCCTGCAGTCAGTGCCCGGCGCCCGCATATTCCCCTCCAGTCACCGCTCACACAGGGTTAATGCCAGTGGTAACAGACCACGTTATGCCGCGGATAAAGCACTCGGTTAACGCTGCTATTAACTCTGTGTGTCCCCAACTTTTTACTATTGATGCTGCCTACGCAGCATCAATAGTAAAAAGATGTAATGTTAAAAATAATAAAAAAACAAAAAACCTCCTATTCTCACCTTCCGTAGTCCAACGATGCGCTCGCGCCTGCCGCCAGCTTCCGTTCCCAGAGATGCATTGCGAAATTACCCAGAAGACTTAGCGGTCTGCAGATCGGAAGAAGGAATAGTGTGTGGGTGGAGACTGTGTTTGCGGAGAAGATGTGTGAGGCTGTGTGCATGTGTATCTCTGTCGGGGTGTGCAGGGCTGTGTGTGTCTGTGTTTGTGTGTGTGAGTGTGCGGGGCTGTATGTGTGTGTGTGTGTGTGCATGCAGGTCTGTGTGTAAGCAGGCATCGTCCGGCTATGCCTGCTACAGTCACAGGTAGCCTCATGATGGGACACTAGTAGTCCCATCATCCGGCTACTGTGTTCAAGTGTTAAAAAAAAAACACATACAGTACAGTGTACTCCTTGATCCGATGTAATCCATTTAATAAAGTGTCCCACGACTATCTCCCTTGGAGAGATGTCACATCGGCAGATGCGACCGCTCTCCAGGGCGGGAAGTATCCTTCCGCACTGTATCCCTCCACCGCTATGAGTACAGTATAGTTCACACTGTCACTTGCGGCACCGCTGCGTGGGAAAATTCTCACGCAGCAGTGCCATAAAGTGAGAGGCCATTTAATCCTCAGTGAGAACACTGCAGGAGCCATTGTCTCCGGTCAGTGTGTCACTGGAGGCCTATAGAGCTGTCACATCTCTTGATGTGACAGCTCTATAGGGGAGAACATCGCGGGACAGTCGTTAATACATAGACTGCGTCGGACCAGGGAGTATTTGTGATGGTTTATTATTTCTTCTTTTTTGCAGGCCATCGAGGGCATCACATGGATTGACAGAAAAATAAAGGTGTCAAAACTGTGTGGTGTTTTATTTCATTAAAATACTTTATTCTGCATGTGTGTTCATTTAACATATTAACAACCATAGGATTAGTTATGGATAGGTGTCTTATTGACGCTTCTCCATTACTAAGCTGGCTTGATGTCACCTAACAATTCAAAGGTGACATTAACCCCCTATTACCCTATATGCCACCACTACAGGGCAGTGGGAAGAGAGATGCTAAGTGCTGGAATTGGCTCATCTTGCAGATGCGCCATTTCTGGGGTGGCTGTGAGCTGGTGCTTGTAGCTGGGGGAGGCCAATAACCATGGTCCCTTACTAAGCTATGAATATCTGCCTGCAGCTGTCTGCATAGCTTTTTTTAATAGCCAGTAAAGGCTAACTATATAGCTGCGGACTAATATTCATAGTCTGGGAAGATCCATGGGTATTAAACCCTTCCTAAGCTACAAACATCGGCCCGTAGCCGCTGGCTTTCCCTCTCTGGCGCAGAAAATAGCGCGGGAGCCCCCCCATTTTTTTTTCAATATTTTTTATAAATTTAACAGATATTGCGTTTAATGCCAGGGTCACACTTGTGGGAAACTCGCACTAGTCTCTCGAATCAAAACCCGACACTGCCGCCGGCACTCGGGGCCGGAGCATGCGGCTGCATGTATTTCTATGTAGCGGAATCTCCGATCCCGAGTGCTGGCGGTAGTGTCAGGTATTGAGGTGCGAGACTCTTGCAAGTGTGGCCACGGCCTAACTCAGATTTTGTGTGTCTTTATTTAACTCTTTATGCACCATTTTATTATGTTTATTACTAAACATCGGGGTTGGTATTATCTATCTATCTATTGATATATATATATCTATCTATAGATATATCTATAGATAGATGGATAGCTATATCTGTAGCTAGATGGATAGATATATCTATAGATCGATCTATTTATATATCTATTTACATATCTATTATCTATCTATCTTTCTGTGTGTGTAAACATTATTGTTCAATGGAGTATGTAAATGAAGAGACTGGACAAGAAATGATATCACAATTCTTTTTTTTTTTTTGTTCAGTAATAGATCTTTATTTACCTTACAAAAACGCATACAAATCCGCATCAAATCCCCGTGGATTTGTATCCGTTTTCTGGCAAGAGATGCAGATTCTGTGCAGAAAATTCTGCAGGCAAATCTGCAACGTGTGTACACACCCTTACTGTTCGGGTTCGGTACCCCAAACACTGAGTGTTCCTCACTCTGTCATCTGTATGACAGTGCTAGAAACTCTGGCAGCTCTGATCAGCAGTAAGATTATTACCACCAGTCAAAGATCTGCGGCTCCCACGCTGCCAGATGAGCTTGCAGCTGTGATCAGAGGTATAAAGTTTTCCTACGGTCACAGAGGCATTGTGTGATAGGAGTACTACTCCCATCAGAATATGCCTGCTGTTGCTGATAACGGTGACCGCAGACGCCGGCTGATGGGAGTATTCACCTGCACTATAAATAAATAAAGTAATTAAAAAACTGGTGTTCCCCTATTTTTTTGATAACCAGCCAGGGAAAACTGACAGCTGCAGGCTGCAACCCTCAGCTATCATCTTCATCATGGCTGGATATCAAGAATAGAGGGGTCCCCATGTTTTTTTGTTTTTTTTAAATTATTTAAATAAGTCATTAAGACACCTCTCCATTACGAATCCTATAGTCATATTGTAAATAAACACACAGCAAGAGTAAAGTCCTTTATTTGAAATAAAAAGGTACACATTTTTACTTTTTTTTATTTAAAAAGGACAACACAGTTATACTCACCATTCCAATGATGCTACGGTCTTGTGTAAAATAAATAAATAAGCAACCATATCCCTCACCTGTCTGGCGCTCTGTCTCATTCCGTAATCCAAGTCCATCCATCCATGCGATAAATGGTTTTCAACCTGGATGGTGCCAATACGCGACCATCCCAGGCTGAAGACCACAAAAGAATGAGCAGCTGCGAGCGCAGCAGCAGTAACTAGCAGTGATGTAATCAAGTTTACCAGAGGTTACTGAGGCTGCGTTTCCAGCATAGCCAAAGAACTGCGGTGACCTCAGTGAGATCACAACTCGCACCTCGAGAAAAAGTCTCACTGTGCAGCGCTGAGCTCAGTGAGTTCTCCGCAGTTCACCAATGAGCTCAGCGCTGTGGTGAACTCACTGAGCTCAATGCTGCCCTGCGAGATTTTTTTCTCACTGTTCAAGCAGTGATCTCACTGAGGTCACCGCAGTTCATTGGCCAGGCTAGGAACCCAGCCTCAGTGACCTGCAGTAATCTCCATGACGTCACCACTTGTCACTAAGGCTGCGCTCGCAGCAGCTTATTCTCCCGTGGTTTTCAGCCTGGACCATCAGATTTTGGTACCAAAAACCCATTTTTTACCCTTCGCCACGACAGCACCCACATGAGAGAGGGAATCCGCCCATAGGAACGGGAAACCTATAGAATAAAAGGAGGTGGTCCCCTTCTCCTCCTCAGTTTAGGTTTCCTGTTCCTATAGGAATCCTAGAATACCTGCAGTGAAGAGGATTCCTGGGCCAAAAGCATCCGCCTGTGTGGTGTCTGAGGGAACAGCAGGGGCTGCGGTACCAGATGCAGCGAAGGGGAGGGCCTGCTTTTGCAGCCTTCCCCCTCGTCTGTCCACCGATCCATGGTCCGGGTCCTTTGTGGGCTGCACGGTTCCATGAGGATGCGCATGCTGCAGCTGCTGGCTGGCTTTTTCAAAACTTGCAGCGGCTGTCGCAAGGTGAGGAGAGCGGCGCGTCTGACCCGGAAGTAGCCGCAGTACTTCCGGGGAGGTCTAGGGAGGCAGGAGATGCGGCGCCAAATTTAAAAATGGCAGCGCCCGACTGAGCCGGTATGTGTGACATGGCTTCACCAGCTAATGAAGCGCACCTACCCACGGCAGCGCAACCTCCTCCCAGCAAGGATGAAATGCTAAAAGCGGCAGCGCAAAGAGCAGTGGTCGCCCTAGAGAACAGCGATCCACAAGCAGGCAGCAGGGTAGAAAGGATGAACTACCTAAGACTCGGGTGTCTCCGCCTCCAGAATCGGTACCTTTCAGCTTCACTGGGTGAGTGTTAAAATCCTCTTCCTATATGCTGATTAATTCCTCCTATGTTCCCCTCTTCTTTCAGACTGATAAATGGACACATAAGTCCAAACATAAATAATGTGCCTTATGCACGCAGCTCCTCCTGGATTCATATATTAAAAGATTATGCCCCGACTGCATCAGTCTAACCTTACGGGAAGAAAGGGTAATGACACCAACAGACGTAAGAGCCATAATTCGGGAAGAAATACAGGCTTTGGGGCAGACCAGTGGTGCAAGTACACGCTTTCCGAGTAGATCCCTTTCACCAGTGGCCAGCTCAGATTCAGATGATGCGCAGGAAAAATCCTCTGACACTTCAAGATCCCAATCATGTTCATCTGAAAATGAAGGTTGTCTTTGCCTCCCTGATGGTAGCATAGATAATTTAGTTAAATCCGTCAGGAATATGATGGGATGCCCTGATACAAAAGGATCTAAGTCCGCACAGGACATAATGTTTGCTGGGTTTTCCCAGAAAAAACGTAGAATCTTTCTGGTGACCTCAACTATAAAAGAATTGAGGAATGGGATAAGCAGAACCTACAAGGATTTTTACCATCATCCTCTAAGAGACGCTACCCTTTTAGTGAGGAGATGCTAAGTTCCTGGTCTAAGGTTCCCAAGGTGGATGCCGCGATAGCATCCACATCAAAGCAATCTGTACTGCCAGTGGAATATTCAGCAGTTTTACCGGATCCTCTAGATCGTAAGGCAGAAAACATGTTAAAAATATGATGGGAGGTCAACACGGGGGCATTCAAACCTGCCATTTCTAGTACATGTACTGCAATGTCATTACTAGTTTGGGTGGATCAGTTGGAGGAACAGATAAGAGGCAAAATACCCAGAGATAAAATTCTGCTGACAATCCCTCTAATTAAGGAAGCTATAGCATTTCTAGCGGATGCATCAGCAGACTCCCTATATTTAGCAGCCAGGTCAGCCGGTTTGGTGAACACAGCCCAGCAAGCACTCTGGTTAAAGTGCTGGAAAGGGGACGCACAGACAAAAGCAAAACTTTGTGCAATCCTGTGCCAGGAAAGACGGATGACCTTCTGACCATGGTGGGGGAGAGAAATAAGGGATTCTCTAATCAATCTCTTCCTTCCTACAGGAGAGCCTGTAGAAGATGACCCTTTATCAGGAATAAAACTTTCGAAACCTGAAGAGATCGTTGGGAGACAAAGGACACAAAACAAAAAGGTGCATTGTTTAGTAGATCCTTTGGGGCAAGGCATAACAAATACCACTAGTCCTCAAGTTGGTGGTAGGCTAAAAATTTTTTTCCAAAAATGGAAACTTATAACATCAAGCCAGTGGATCCTTGACATCATAGAGTTCGGATTAAAATTAGAATTTGAACGAATTCCTCGGGATTCATTTATAGTAACATCTCTTAGGAGGCTGGAACAACAAAAGGCTCTTGAATTAGAGAGCCTGTCCTTACTATCTAAAAAAAAGTTCTGATGGAAGTTCCCAAAGATCAGGAAGGAAGGGGGTTTTATTCCCCTTTATTTTTGATCACCAAACCTGAGGGTTCATTCCAAACCTTTAATCTCAAAAAATTAAGTTCCTTTTTATATAACCGTACCTTTAAAATGGAATCCATTGGTTCTACTATCAAACTTTTATTTCCTAGACGTGTGATAGTGGGAATAGACTTAAAAGACGCCTATTACCATCTCCCCATACACACCAAGGACCAACGGTACCTGAGAGTGGCAGTCAACCTGGCAGGACAGATTCGTTACTTCCAATATGCAGCAATGCCCTTTGGTCTTTCGATGGCTCCTCGTGTATTCACAAAAGTAATGCTAGAAGTGATGGCTTACCTGCGCCAACAGGATACGTTAATTGTACCCTACCTAGATGATTTTCTAGTAGTGGGAAGATCTGTCTCTCAGTGTGAGAACCGTCTATCTAATACAATTTCATCCCTGCAGGAGTTAGGATTGATCGTCAATTTAAAAAAATCCAGATTAGTTCCAGAAGCTTTCCAATCCTTCCTAGGACTGCATCTTTGACTTCCAGAGTCAAAGAAATTGACTATAATATCAAAGGTGACACTAGCAAGGAAAAATCCTAATATGTCACTAAGGGAGGCTATGTCTTTACTTGTATCCCTAACCTCATGTATCCCAGCAGTTCCATGGACCCAATATCATATTAGACCCCTACAACATGAAATCTTATATGATCAGGAAATCTCACAAGGTCATCTGAAAGGAAATTAACTCTTTCCCAAAAGGTAATAGAATCCCTGGCCTGGTGGTTAGATATAGACCACCTTTCCAGAGGAGTACCCTGGATAATAGAGCCTTCCAGAATAATCACCACTGACGCAAGCCCCGCGGGATGCGGTGCCCATATAGGGGATAATTTAGCACAAGATCTCTGGAACCCTGCAGAGTCACTCTATTCTTCTAATTGGAAACAGTTAAAAGCGGTTGACCATGCTTTAAATCATTTTCTTCCACAGATTCAGGGAACACATGTAAGAATCATGTTGGACAATTCCACCACAGTGGCATACGTGAACCGTCAAGGGGGTAGACGATCGGAAAATATAATGTCCGTAGCAACAGATATTTTTAGCATATAGCATAGCATATATTAGCAGAAGCCCATCTTTGATCCCTAACCGCCCTTCATATCAAAGGAATAGAGAACACAAAAGCAGACTTTCTCAGTCGAAACATGCTACGCCAGGGAGAGTGGACTCTCAACAATCATATATTCAAAAAGATAGTAAAATTATGGGGTACTCCACAAATAGATTTATTCGCCACCAGAGAGAACAGACAAGTACAAATGTTTGCTTCCCAGAACAAAATAGACCATCCGAACATGTTGGACTCACTTCAGTGATTCTGATTCTCTCTGTGAGCTTCTGTTGGTGGAGGGAAGTGGTACTGCGGCTGCTTAGTTTCCTCCCTCAGGTGATCTGGTGAGGTCGTTAGGTGCGTCTCTACTTAACTCCACCTAATGCTTTGATCCTGGCTTCCTGTCAATGTTCCAGTGTTGGACTTGCTTTTCCCTGGATCATTCCTGTGGCCTGCTGCTCTGCATAGCTAAGTTCTTCTTTGCTATTTGTTTGCTATTTTTTCTGTCCAGCTTGTCTAATTTGTTGCTGGAAGCTCTGGGACGCAAAGGGTGTACCTCCGTGCCGTTAGTTCGGTACGGAGGGTCTTTTTGCCCCCTTTGCGTGGTTTTCTTTAGGGTTTTGTGTAGACCGCAAAGTTACCTTTTCTATCCTCGCTCTGTTAAGAAAGTCGGGCCTCACTTTGCTGAATCTATTTCATCTCTGCGTTTGTCTTTTCATCTTAACTCACAGTCATTATATGTGGGGGGCTGCCTTTTCCTTTGGGTATTTCTCTGAGGCAAGGTAGGCTTATTTTCTATCTTCAGGCTAGTTAGTTTCTCAGGCTGTGCCGAGTTGCATAGGCAGAGTTAGGCGCAATCCACGGCTGCCTCTAGTGTTGTTTGGAGAGGATTAGGGATTGCGGTCTGCAGAGTTCCCACGTCTCAGAGCTCGTTCTATGATTTTGGGTTACTGTCAGATCACTGTGTGTGCTCTGACCGCTATGTCCATTGTGGTACTGAATTGCCTTTCATAACACCTCATACCTTCCTAAAGTGGCATCTAGCTATCATAGGTCACAAGAAATATTTCTTCCTTCCTTGATACTCCAATGATTCCAGAGGAACAAAAGTTCCATACCTTAGATGTTAAAAGAGCCATCTTGACCTATATAGAAAGATCTCAGGCCTGGAGGCGGAGTAGGGCTCTGTTTGTGTCCTTTCAGGGCCACAGGAAAGAACGTGGGGTCACAAAAGCTACCTTATCCCGGTGGATCAGAGAAGCTATCTGCTTGGCTTATTCATCAAGAGGCAAAGTTCCTCCGGAGGGCATAAAAGCACATTCTGCGCGGGCCATGGCCTCCTCTTAGGCGGAGAAAACAGACGTGCCAATTGATTTAATATGTAAGGCCGTAACTTGGTCAACACCTTCCACCTTTTACAACTCAATCTATCCACATCTTCTAACTTGGCTTTTGGTAGAGCTGTCCTTAGCACAGTAATCCCACCCAGGTGACGGTTCTCTGAAAATCTCTCATGTGGGTGATGTCATGGCGAAGTGGAAAAAGCCAGATTACTTACCGGTAAAGCTCTTTTAAAGAGTTCACGACAGCACCCATTCACTACCCTCCCTAAGTCACACAAGGTTTCTTCTTTTTAAATTGACAAATAAATGGCTGCATAGAGTATTTTAAGACATTGACATTATCTGATATGAATTGAACTAAATCCTTGCGGTTCCTCTCGTACTCTGAAAACTAAACTGAGGGGGACCACCTCCTTTTATTCTGTAGGTTTCCTGTTCCTGGGCGGATCCCCTCTCTCATGTGGGTGCTGTCGTGGACTCATTAAAAGAGCATTACCGGTAAGTAATCCGCCTTATCGCAGATATGGGTTTCGGCGTGGTCAGAGTGTCGGACAGGTAAGGGATATAGTTGTTTTTGTTTTTTTACATGGAACCAGGGCTTCAATTGAATGGGTGTTAGGTGATTATTATTGTTGTTTATTTTTTATGTTTATTACAGGGGATGAGGGCTTCAATGCAATGAGCATAAGGTGAGTATAACTGTGTTTTGTTATTTTTAAATAATAAAGTAAAACTGTATGTCTTTTATTTCAAATAAAGGACTTTATCCTTGCTGTGTGTTTATTCACAACTAGATGGTGGTCCGATTCTAACGCATCGGGTATTCTAGAATATGCATGTCCACGTAGTATATTGCCCAACCACGTAGTATATTGCACAGCCACGTAGTATATTGCCCAGCCACGTAGTATATTGCCTAGCTAAGTAGTATATTGCACAGCGACGTAGTATACAGCACAGAGCCACGTAGTATACAGAACAGACACGTAGTATATTGCCCAGTCACGTAGTATATTGCCCAGACACATATGTAACAGGTTAAAAAAGAGTTAAAATAAAAAATAAACATATACTCACCTTCCGAGGGAAGCCTTGTAGTCCTGTCGCCTGTGTGCGGTGCACGCGGCAACTTCCGGTCCCAGGGTTGGATGAGCGCAGGACCTATGATGATGTTGCGGTCTTATGACCGTGACGTTATGGAAGGTCCTTCTCGCATACCATCCTTGGCCCCGGAACCTGCCGCTTGCACTGCCTAGGAGAGGACGTGACGACGGAGGGTGAGAATAGCAGGTTTTTTGTTTTTTTATTATTTTTAACATTACATTTTTTTTACTATTGGTGCCGCATAGGCAGCATCAATAGTAAAAAGTTGGGGACACACAGGGTTAATAGCAGCAGTTACGGAGTGTGTTACCCGTAGCATAACGCGGTCCGTTACCGCCGGCATTAACCCTGTGTTAAGCGGTGACCGGAGGGGAGTATGCGGGCGCCGGGCACTGACTGCGGGGAGTAAGGAGCGGCCATTTTCTTCCGGACTGTGTCCGTCGCTGATTGGTCGTGGCTGTTTTGCCGCGACTAATCAGCGACTTGGATTTCCATGACAGGCAGAGGCCGCGACCAATGAATATCCGTGACAGAAAGAAAGACAGACAGACGGAAGTGACCCTTAGACAATTATATAGTAGATATGACTATAGTATTTGTAATGGATAACTTGTGAGCTTGATGCCACCTGACAATACACTCCCTGACAGAAGTTATGTCGCTTATCCATGTTATGTAAATAAAAGCTTATAACCTGACATTAAATTCACCCATTGGTTGTATAAATTATTGTTTTGAAAGCTGAAACCCTCCGAAATGTGGTTTAGGTTAAGACAATAAATTGGCATCAATGCAGAAATATTGATCATTTAATGGACACAGAATGGTCAGATTTTTGCAAGAGAAAAGTTTTGTCGCCCACAGAAATTAATGTTATATTCAAACAAATAATTAAATTAAAATACAAATATATGTTGCATAATATTGGTGAATGAAGTTGCGGTGCTATTAGTCATATTTAATATTTTATGTGACTTCCATGAGCTTGAAGGACTGCATCCATGCGGTTCAACAATGATTCATACAATTTATTAATGAAGTCTTCAGGAATAGCACAGAATGCAGTCTTACATGCCTCCCAGATTTCATCTACAGTAGATTCTTTGGTTTTGTCTTCCAAGCTTCCTCTTTCATCCTACCCCAAACATGCTCAATGATGTTCATGTCTGGTGACTGGGATTGCCAGTCCTTGAGCAACTTGATCTTTTTTGCCTGGAAGAACTTTGTTGTAGAGATGGATGTATGAGACGGAGCACCATCCTGCTGCAGAATTTCACCCCTTTTATGATTTGGCATATAAGAGGTAGCTAAAACTTCTTGATATTTTAGGCTATTGATATTGCCTTCCACCTTGCAAATGTTTTGCACACCTCCTTACTGAATGTAAACCCAGACCATGATCTTTCCACCACCAAATGTAACTGTTTTCTTGGTGTATTTTGAATCCATATGGGCTCCAGTAGGTCTCCTGCAGTATTTGCGGCGGCTGTGGTGTAATTCTATTGAAGATTCATCACAGAAATCCACATTCTGCCACTTTTCCAGCGTCCATCTGTTTAGCAGGCTGTAGGACTTTGCAAATGCCACACGGTTTTTTATTTGCCTTTTGTTTAGTGCTGGATTCTGGGCACTAAATCAACCATAGAGGCCATTTCAAGACAGAATCCTACAAACTGTTCTAGTTGACACAGGGACTTGAGGTGACCAGGCCTGTTAGAGCTCTGCTGCAGTGGAAGAGGGGCTTGCTTTGGATTTTCTAACCAACAAACGTTACTCCTGAGCAGTTGTCTTACGGGGTCTGCCGGATCTGGGCTTGTCAAACACATCTCCAGTCTCCAAATCTTTTTTTAATTCTTTGTACTTGACACTGAGACACATTAAAGGTGCCAGCCACCTCTGCAGTGCATCTGGTCTTCAGCCTCTTGATAATCCAGGCTTTGGTTGCAGGGTGGATTTTTGGCATGTTGTTAGAGCTCAAGTTGTAGTTCAAGTGAAGGTCTGGGGTGCTGGGTTTTTTTTCATACACACACACTAATGAACCAATCATTTACTGAGCATACGTGGTGAGGATGTAAACTAGGATTGGGTGCATTGTATGACCTGGTGGCAAAACTTTTGTCTTGCCAAAATCCGACCATACTGTGTCCATTAAATTATCAATATTTCTGCATTGATGCCAATTTAGGGTTTCAGCTTTCAAAAGAATAATTAATACAACCAATGGATGAATTTAACGTCAGGTTATAAGCTTTTATTTACATACAGTTATATGAAAAAGTTTGCGCACCCCTATTAATCTTAAGCTTAATGTTTTATAAAAATAGTTTTTCAGTTTCATATATCTAATAACTGTTGGACACAGTAATGTTTCTGCCTTGAAATGAGGTTTATTGTACTGACAGAAAATGTGCAATCTGCATTCAAACAAAATTTGACAGGTGCATAAGTATGGGCACCCCACCAGAAAAGTGACATTAATATTTAGTAGATCCTCCTTTTGCAAAAATAACAGCCTCTAGTCGCTTCCTGTAGCTTTTTTGGAGTTCCTGGATCCTGGATGAAGGTATTTTTGACCATTCCTCTTTACAAAACAATAACCGTTCAGTTAAGTTTGATGGTTGCCGAGCATGGACAGCCCTCTTCAAATGATCCCACAGATGTTTAATGATATTCAGGTCTGGGGACTGGGATGGCCATTCCAAAACAGTGTAATTGTTCCTCTGCATGAATGCCTGAGTAGATTTGGAGCGGTGTTTTGGATCATTGTCTTGCTGAAAGATCCATCCCCTGCGTAACTTCAACTTTATCACTGATTCATGAACATTATTGTCAAGAATCAGCTGATACTGAGAGGAATCCACGCTTCCCTCAACTTTAACAAGATTCCCGGTGCCGGCATTGGCCACACAGCCCCAAAGCATGATGGAACCTCCACGAAATTTTACTGTGGGTAGCAAGTGTTTTTCTTGGAATGCTGTGTTTTTTGGCCGCCATGCATAACGCCTTTTTGTATGACCAAACAACTCAATCTTTTTTTCATCAGTCCACAGGACCTTCTTCCAAAAAGAAATTGGCTTCTCCAAATGTGCTTTTGCATACCTCAGCCGACTCTGTTTGTGGCGTGCTTGCAGAAACGGCTTCTTTCGCATCCCTCTCCCATACAGCTTCTCCTTGTGCAAAGTGCGTTGTATAGTTGACCGATGCACAGTGACACCATCTACAGCAAGTTGATGCTGCAGCTCTCTGGAGGTGGTCTGAGGATTGTCCTTGACTGATCTCACCATTCTTCTTCTCTGCCTTTCTGATGTTTTTCTTGGCCTGCCACTTCTGGCCTTAACAAGAACTGTACCTGTGTTCTTCCATTTCCATACTATGTTCCTCACAGTGGAAATTGACAGGTTAAATCTCTGAGACAGCTTTTTGTATCCTTCCCCTGAACAACTATGTTGAATAATCATTGTTTTCAGATCATTAGACAGTTGTTTTGAGGAGCCCATGATGCCACTCTTCAGAGGAGATTCAAACAGGAGTACAGCTTGCAAGTGGCCACTTTAAGTAGCTTTTCTCATGATTGCATACACCTGGCTATGAAGTTCAAAGCTCAAGGAGGTTAGAAAACCAAAAAAGTGGTTTAGTAAGTCAGTAAAAAGTAGGTAGGAGTATTTAAAACAAGAAAATGATATGGGTGCCCAAACTCATGCACCTGTCAAATGCTGTTTGAATGCAGATTGCACATTTTCTGTTATTTCAATAAACCTCATTTCAAGGCAGAAACATTACTGTGTCCAACAGTTATTAGATAAATGAAACTGAAATAGCTGTTGCAAAAAAAAATTTTTTATAAAACATTAAGCTTAATAGGGGTGCCCAAACTTTTTCATATAACTGTAACATGGATGAGCGTCATAACTTCAGTCAGGGAGTGTACAAAAATGACATCAACCGCACAATTATTGCCCCACTTTACACCGCACCAGGGCAAGTAGGAAAAGCCAGGCAAAGCGCCAGGATTGGCACACCTAATAGATGCGGTTTTTTGTAGCGGCTATGGGCTGCTATTTTTAAGCTGGGGGGCAATATCCATGCCCCATTACCAGCTTGAAAATCCCAGCCCCCAGCTGTCTGCTTTAGCTTAGCTGGTTGTCAAACATAAGGGGGTCCCCACGCGTTTATTTTTAATTTTTTTATTTAAATAATAAAAAAAATAGGGACCCCTATATTCTTGATAACCAGTCATGATACACCTGACAGCTTCCATTAACCTGTTAAATCCCATTGCAAATCTGTGACCGTGGCATTTAACACGAGATCATGATATTTACTATACATAGCAATGCTGCTGTACTGCTATGTATATCAGAAGCAATCAGATGATCGCAGCTTGAAGTCCCCTAAAGGGACTATTAAATACAGTAAAAAGTAAAATAAAATTGGAAAAAAAAAAAACACAAAAGTTGCAGTCACCACCCTTCTGCCCTTTGAAAAATAAAACCATAAAAAAAATTCACATATTTGGTATCACTGTGTTTGAAAAAGTCCAATTTGTCAAAATATGTAACCGGTTGTAACGAGAAAAAAACATTGAAATCCCAGAACTACTTTGTTTTCATCTCTGCAGCACTGCTATAAAATGCAGTAAGATGCAATCAAAACATCGTATCTACCCCAAAATGGTGTAAGTGAAAATGACAGCTCATAGTGCAAAAAATAAGCCCTCAGTCAGGCCCTTATTGCAGCACAAAGTTGTTGTTTTTTGTATTTCTTTTACGAATTTGCATTTTTTTTTCCACAGCTTAAATTAAATAAAAAACAATGCATGTTTAGTACCTCGATACTCGTACCGACATGTTGAATCTCATTGCCAGGTCAGTTTTACTGTATATATAAAACAAAAAAACGGAGTATATAGATCCCAATACACATATTTAAAAATATACGTTTTTTATTAATCAACAATATTCTGAAAACATTACATCAGTAAATACATATATAGCACAGGATAAAGTGAGGAGGAAACAGATGGTAGCGGCGAAACAGAAAGAAAAATATATATCACATCCCTGGGGCTGCTAGTACAAGATCACTAGTATAAGGATTTCATGTGACAAATGCCACAATCTCCCATAGTTAAATTATTAGTTAAAGTGCCACAGTGCAAAGATATTACCATTCATAAGTATCAAGCAGCTTACCCATCGTGTATGGATGTCTTTCCAAGTTCCACACGCAGCCCCCCTACGCACGTTTCGCGTTCTGCTTTTTCAAAGTGACCTCTTTTTGAAAAAGACCGCGAAACGTGCGTAGGGGGGCTGCGTGTGGAACTATTTTCCTTTCTGTTTCGCCACTACCATCTGTTTCCTCCTCACTTTATCCTGTGCTATATATGTATTTACTGATGTAATGTTTTCAGAATATTGTTGATTAATAAAAAACGTATATTTTTAAATATGTGTATTGGGAACGATATACTCCGTTTTTTTGTTTTATATATATTGGGGAGTATCCTAGGCTGTCCCAGAGATTTGGGCAAAAATATTGGGAGAGATATATTTATTTTCTCTCGGCCAAAAATGTATGTAAATTTTTGTGAGTTTTGTGTGCAGTTTTACTGTAGAGTGAACATGTTAAATATAAAAACAAAAAAAAAGCAATTGTAAAAATGCACTTTGTTGCAATTTCAATCCACTTGGAATTTTTTCCCGCTTTCCATCACATGATAAAATGAATGTTGTCATACAAAAATGCAACTCATCCTGCAAAAAAAAAACCCCTCAAACTACTATATTGACAGAAAAATAAAGTTATGGTGCTTGGAAGAAGAGGAAATAAAACAGAAAATGGGCATTGTGTGAAGGAGATAATGAAATGTATTTTGAGCCACAGACGTTTCTGATGCTTGTGTGTGACAGTGAGCTGATGCATGCCATATGCTATCTATAGAGACTTTGATTGTCTGCTTTAGTTCTGTGATGATGATGGTGGTGATGATGATGGTGGTGACGACACCTCAGTGCAGCTGTTCTATTTTACTTTTAGCTCAGCAAGAAGATGACGAGTTTGTGTGCCAAATTGTCTACGTGTTTTACCAAATGGTTTTCCATCAAGCAACAAGGGATGTTATAATAAAAGAGACACGTATCCTTTTAATTTTACAAATGGATGCAAGGGGACTTCAGAAATAAATATATTTCAGAGTTGCAGTTTTCATATCTTTTGTTTTACCTCCTAGGCAGATACAATAGTATACCCCAGCGCAATGTTGTATGGATCTCTATCATTGAGGTGTAGCCATGTACCCTGGAACGATGAAATGCAGAAGTTCCTTGGCTTCGATTTTGGATTCTTAAAGTTGCATGAATGATTAATTTCAGACTGGTGCTGGGAATTCTGTTTCCTGGCCAATTTCTATGTGGATGCTTTGGCGATATTATTGGTGTATTAGAACAATCTTCTGCAAAGTTTTCCTTTAATTACAGCAGTACTGAACCTTTATGTTTACTCTGGAGGAAAACTCACACACCAGAAGACTTCATACACTTCAAATTTATGTTAAGGACCTATAACTCTGCCCTTCACCTCGCCAAACAGTCCTACTACACCACCCTGATCTCATCACCATCCAACAACCCCAAGAAACTTTTTAACACCTTTCACTCCCTCCTCAGGCCAAAAGCACAAGACCCTATCACAGACATTTGTGCTGATGACCTGGCTTCCCACTCTATAGAGAAAATAGACAATATCCATCAGGATATCCGCTCCCAGACACCAAGTACAATGACTCCCATCCCTCCCTACATCTCCCCTGGCTTACTCTCCACATTTGATCCCATCACAGAAGAAGAAGTCTCCAAGCTCCTCTCCTCTTCTCGTCCGACTACATGCACCACCGACCCCATTCCCTCACACTTCCTCCAGTCTCTCCAGTCGTCACAACTCACCTAACTTCGATTGTTAATCTCTCCCTCTCCTCTGGCATTTTCCCCTCCTCCTTCAAACACTCTATCATTACTCCATTACTAAAAAAAAACCTACCCTCGACCCATCCTGCTGTTATGACCTGGTGGTTAGGACATTAATGGGCCTGGTGGTTAAGAGCACCTGGAAAGACCTGATAGTTACAATAACACAGGACAAGCTCTGGGAAGTGGGAACTCTGCTGACCGCAATCCCTAATCCTATCTCACACACTAGAAATAGCCGTGGATTGCTCCTAGCGCTCCCTATGCAACTCTTCACAGCCTCAGAACTAGCTAGCCCTAAAGATAGAAAAATAAAGCCTACCTTGCCTCAGAGAAATTCCCCAAAGGAAAAGGCAGCCCCCCACATATATTGACTGTGAGTTAAGATGAAAATCATAAACACAGAGATGAAATAGATTTAGCAAAGAGAGGCCCGACTTACTGGAGAGACAGAGGATAGGAAAGGTCACTTTGCGGTCAGCACAAAAACCTACAAAAAGCCACGCAGAGTGCAGAAAAAAAACCTTCCGCACCGACTCACGGTGCGGAGGCGCCACTCTGCATCCCAGAGCTTCCAGCAAGCAAGACAAAATTCACAATAGCAAGCTGGACAGAAAAATAGCAAACACGAAAATAGCAAGGAGGAACTTAGCTTCTGCTGGAGTAAACAGGTAACCAGAACGATCCAGGAGCGAACTAGACCAATACTACAACATTGACAGCTGGCATGGAGCAATGATCTAAGTGGAGTTAAATAGAGCAGCCAGCTAACGAATTAACCTCGTCACCTGTGGAAGGAAACTCAGAAACAGCGGCTCCACCCACAGCCACCAGAGGAAGTCCATGGACAGAACCAGCCGAAGTACCATTCATGACCACAGGAGGGAGCTTGACAACAGAATTCACAACAGTACCCCCCCCTTGAGGAGGGGTCACCGAACCCTCACCAGAGCCCCCAGGCCGACCAGGATGAGCCAAATTAAAGGCACGAACCAGATCGGCAGCATGAACATCAGAGGCAAAAACCCAGGAATTATCTTCCTGACCATAACCCTTCCACTTGACCAGGTACTGGAGTTTCTGTCTCGAAATACGAGAATCCAAAATCTTCTCCACCACATACTCCAGCTCCCCCTCAACCAACACCGGGGCAGGAGGATCAACGGATGGAACCACAGGCGCCACGTATCTCCGCAATAACGACCTATGGAACACATTATGTATGGCAAAAGAAGCTGGAAGGGCCAAACGAAATGACACAGGATTGAGAACCTCAGAAATCTTATACGGACCAATGAAACGAGGCTTAAACTTAGGAGAGGAAACCTTCATAGGAACATAACGAGACGACAACCAAACCAAATCCCCAACACGAAGTCGGGGACCCACACAGCGCCGGCGGTTAGCGAAACGTTGAGCCTTCTCCTGGGACAATGTTAAATTGTCCACCACATGAGTCCAAATCTGCTGCAACCTATCCACCACAGTATCTACACCAGGACAGTCCGAAGACTCAACCTTCCCTGAAGAGAAACGAGGATGGAAACCAGAATTGCAGAAAAACGGCGAAACCAAAGTAGCCGAGCTGGCCCGATTATTAAGGGCGAACTCAGCCAACGGCAAAAAGGACACCCAATCATCCTGATCAGCAGAAACAAAGCATCTCAGATATGTTTCCAAAGTCTGATTAGTTTGTTCGGTTTGGCCATTTGTCTGAGGATGGAAAGCCGAGGAAAAAGACAAATCAATGCCCATCCTAGCACAAAAGGATCGCCAAAACCTCGAAACAAACTGGGAACCTCTGTCCGAAACGATGTTCTCCGGAATGCCGTGTAAACCAACCACATGCTGGAAAAACAATGGCACCGAATCAGAGGAGGAAGGCAATTTAGACAAGGGTACCAAATGGACCATCTTAGAAAAGCGATCACAAACCACCCAAATGACCGACATCTTTTGAGAGACAGGGAGATCCGAAATAAAATCCATAGAAATATGCGTCCAGGGCCTCTTCGGGACCGGCAAGGGCAAAAGCAACCCACTGGCACGAGAACAGCAGGGCTTAGCCCGAGCACAAGTCCCACAGGACTGCACAAAAGAACGCACATCCCGTGACAAAGACGGCCACCAAAAGGATCTAGCCACCAAATCTCTGGTACCAAAGATTCCAGGATGACCAGCTAACACTGAACAATGAATCTCAGAGATAACTCTACTAGTCCATTTATCAGGGACAAACAGTTTCTCCGCTGGGCAACGGTCAGGTCTATCAGCCTGAAATTTTTGCAGCACCCGCCGCAAATCAGGGGAGATGGCAGACAAAATGACCCCCTCTTTGAGAATACCCGCCGGCTCAGGAACACCCGGAGAGTCAGGCACAAAACTCCTTTACAGGGCATCAGCCTTCACATTCTTAGAGCCCGGAAGGTACGAAACCACAAAATCTAAACGGGAGAAAAATAGCGACCATCGAGCCTGTCTAGGATTCAACCGTTTGGCAGACTCAAGATAAGTCAAATTCTTGTGATCTGTCAAGACCACCACGCGATGCTTGGCTCCTTCAAGCCAATGACACCACTCCTCAAATGCCCACTTCATGGACAACAACTCTCGATTGCCAACATCATAATTGCGTTCAGCAGGCGAAAACTTTCTAGAAAAGAAAGCACATGGTTTCATCACCGAGCCATCAGAACTTCTTTGCGACAAAACAGCCCCTGCTCCAATCTCAGAAGCATCAACCTCAACCTGAAACGGGAGCGAAACATCTGGCTGGCACAACACAGGGGCAGAAGAAAAACGACGCTTCAACTCCTGAAAAGCTTCCACAGCCGCAGAAGACCAATTGACCACATCAGCACCCTTCTTGGTCAAATCAGTCAACGGTTTAGCAACACTAGAAAAATTAGCGATGAAGCGACGATAAAATTTAGCAAAGCCCAGGAACTTTTGCAGGCTCTTCACAGATGTCGGCTGAGTCCAATCGTAAATGGCCTGGACTTTAACAGGGTCCATCTCGATAGTAGAAGGGGAAAAAATGAAACCCAAAAATGAAACCTTCTGAACTCCAAAGAGACACTTTGACCCCTTCACAAACAAGGAATTCGCACGAAGGACCTGGAACACCATTCTGACCTGCTTCACATGAGACTCCCAATCATCCGAAAAGACCAAAATATCATCCAAATACACAATCAGGAATCTATCCAGGTACTCTCGGAAGATGTCATGCATAAAGGACTGAAATACTGATGGAGCATTGGAAAGCCCGAATGGCATAACCAGGTACTCAAAATGGCCCTCGGGCGTATTAAATGCTGTTTTCCATTCATCGCCCTGTTTAATACGCACAAGATTATACGCCCCTCGAAGATCTATCTTGGTGAACCAACTAGCCCCTTTAATACGAGCAAACAAATCAGACCGCAGCGGCAAAGGATACTGAAATTTGACTGTAATTTTATTAAGAAGGCGGTAATCAATACAAGGTCTCAAAGAACCATCCTTCTTGGCCACAAAAAAGAACCCTGCTCCCAACGGTGATGACGACGGGCGAATATGGCCTTTCGCCAAGGATTCCTTTATATAACTCCGCATAGCGGCGTGTTCTGGCACAGATAAATTGAACAATCGGCCCTTAGGAAACTTACTACCAGGAATCAAATTAATTGCACAATCGCAATCCCTATGAGGAGGTAGGGCACTGGCTTTGGGCTCATCAAATACATCCCGATAAACCGACAAAAACTCTGGAACTTCAGAAGGAGTGGAAGACGAAATTGACAAAAATGGAACATCACCATGTACCCCCTGGCAACCCCAGCTGGACACAGACATAAATTTCCAGTCCAATACTGGATTATGAACCTGTAGCCATGGTAACCCCAAAACGACCACATCATGCAGATTATGCAACACCAAAAAGCGGATATCCTCCTGATGTGCAGGAGCCATGCACATGGTCAATTGGGTCCAGTACTGAGGCTTATTCTTGGCCAAAGGCGTAGCATCAATTCCTCTCAATGGAATAGGACACTGCAAGGGCTCCAAGAAAAAACCACAGCGCCTAGCATACTCCAAGTCCATCAAATTCAGGGCAGCGTCTGAATCCACAAATGCCATAACAGAATAGGATGACAAAGAGCAAATCAGAGTAACGGAGAATAGAAATTTAGACTGTACCGTACCAATGGTGGCAGACCTAGCGAACCGCTTAGTGCGCTTAGGACAATTGGAGATAGCATGAGTGGAATCACCACAGTAAAAACACAGCCCATTCCGACGTCTGTGTTCTTGGCATTCAGCTCTTGTCAAAGTCCTATCACATTGCATAGGCTCAGGCCTATGCTCAGATAATACCGCCAAATGGTGCACAGCTTTACGCTCACGCAAGCGTCGATCGATCTGAATAGCCAAAGACATAGACTCATTCAGACCAGCAGGCATGGGAAATCCCACCATGACATCCTTAAGGGCTTCAGAGAGACCCTTTCTGAAGATTGCTGCCAGGGCACACTCATTCCACTGAGTGAGCACAGACCACTTTCTAAACTTCTGACAATATATCTCCGCTTCATCCTGACCCTGACACAGAGCCAGCAAGATTTTCTCTGCCTGATCTACTGAATTAGGTTCGTCATAAAGCAATCCAAGTGCCAGGAAAAACGCATCAACATCACGCAATGCCGGATCTCCTGGCGCAAGGGAAAATGCCCAGTCTTGAGGGTCGCCACGTAACAAAGAAATAATGATCCTTACTTGTTGAACAGGGTCACCTGAGGAGCGAAGTTTCAAAGCAAGAAACAATTTACAATTATTTTTGAAATTCAGGAACTTAGATCTATCCCCAAAAAACAAATCAGGAATTGGAATCCTAGGCTCTGACATCGGATTCTGAACCACAAAATCTTGAATGTTTTGTACACTTGCAGTGAGATTTTCCATCCAAGAGGACAGACCTTGAATGTCCATGTCTACACCTGTGTCCTGAACCACCCAGAGGTAAAGGGGAAAAGAGAGACAAAACACACTGCAAAGAAAAAAAAATGGTCTCAGAACTTCTCTTATCCCTCTATTGAGATGCATTAATACTTTGGGCCAGCTGTACTGTTATGACCTGGTGGTTAGGACAATAATGGACCTGGTGGTTAAGAGCACCCGGAAAGACCTGATAGTTACAATAACACAGGACAAGCTCTGGGAAGTGGGAACTCTGCTGACTGCAATCCCTAATCCTATCACACACACTAGAAATAGCCGTGGATTGCTCCTAACGCTCCCTATGCAACTCTTCACAGCCTCAGAACTAGCTAGCCTTAAAGATAGAAAAATAAAGCCTACCTTGCCTCAGAGAAATTCCCCAAAGGAAAAGGCAGCCCCCCACATATATTGACTGTGAGTTGAGATGAAAATCACAAACACAGAGATTAAATAGATTTAGCAAAGAGAGGCCCGAGTTACTGAACAGACAGAGGATAGGAAAGGTCACTTTGCGGTCAGCACAAAAACCTACAAAAAGCCACGCAGAGTGTGCAGGGAAAAAAACCTTCCGCACCGACTCACGGTGCGGAGGCGCCACTCTGCATCCCAGAGCTTCCAGCAAGCAAGACAAAATTCACAACATCCTGCACAAACAACTACAGACCGGTCTCCAATCTCCCCTTCATCTCAAAACTCTTGGAACGCCTGATCTACTCCCGCCTTACCCGTTACCTCTCCGCTCATTCCTTCCTAGACCCTTCACAGTCCGGTTTCCGTCCCCTACATTCGACAGAAACTGCACTCATCATGGTGACCAATGACCTTCTGACAGCAAAATGTAACGGTGACCACTCTCTGCTCATTCTCGACCTTTCTGCAGCCTTCGACACTGTTGACCACCCTCTCCTACTCTCTAGGCTCCAGTCACTAGGCATTAATGACACTGCTCTCTCCTGGTCCTCTTTCCACCTTTCTGACCGCTCCTTCAGTGTTCTATTCTCTGGCTCCACTTCATTTCCTCTTCCTCTCACTGTTGGGGTACCTCAGGGCTCAGTCCTTGGCCCCTTCTCTTCTCCCTCTACACAGCCCCAATTGGACAGACCATCAGTAGATTTGGCTTTCAATACCATCTTTATGCTGATGACACACAACTATACACGTCATCCCCTGACCTTACCCCCACTGTACTACAGAACGCCACTGACTGTCTGCAGTCTCTAACATCATGTCCGCTCTCTATCTGAAACTCAACCTGTCCAAAACTGAACTTCTTCTGCTCCTGCCTTCTACTAACCTCCCTAAATCTGACATTTACCTCTGCGTGGGTGGCACCATAATAACACCCCGGCAGCAGGCACGCTGTCTGGGTGTTATGTTTGACTCCGATCTCTCCTTCACCTCCCACAAACAATCTCTTGCCCGCTCGTGCCGCTTACACCTAAAGAACATCTCTAGAATCCGCCCTTTTCTCACCATGAAGCCAACAAAAACCCTCACTGTCACCCTAATCCACTCCCGCCTGGACTGCTGCAATGCTCTATTAATTGGCCTCCCCCTTACTCAACTTTCCCCTCTCCAGTCTATCCTTAATGCGGCAGCCAGGGTTGTCCATCTGGCTAATCATTACTCAGATACATCCGCTCTTCACCAGTCATTACACTGGCTGCCCATTCATTACAGGATACAATTCAAAGTACTTGTTCTCACCCACAAAAGCTCTCCACGCCCATACATCTCCTCCCTCATTTCGGTCTATCGACCTAGCCGACCGCTGCGCTCTGCAAATGACTTTCGACTAACCTCTGCACTAATCAGTACCTCCCACTCCCGACTCCAAGACTTCTCCCGCGCTGCGCCAATCCTCTGGAATGCTCTACCCCAAGATATTAGGACCATCCACAACTCGGATGTTCAGAGCGGCCTACCACGTTAACTAATCAAAGTAATTTTATGTTTGTGTGTGTGTGTGTAGCCCATTCACTATCTCCATCTACCCCCCACCTCCTGAAGATAGCTGGACCATCATTGTAAATACATCATTGTAAAAAAAACACTTGTGCTTTGTATCTCCCCCACCTCATTGTAGATTGTAAGCTCTCACGAGCAGGGTCGTCTTATTTTGCTTTATTGTATTGTTAACGTTGTTACCTATGACTGTTGTGTTTTGAAACTGTTAAACTGTAGAGCGCTGCGGAATATGTTGGCGCTATATAAATAAAGAATATTATTATTATTATTATTACTCTGTGCAAAAGTTAGGGAAAAAGCTATAATTATTCTGCACTATGATTGGAGTATGGAGCATTAGTCTCCTGTTGATTAGTTTTGATAAATGAGACCCAATATTGTCTGAATTGAACAGATTTTAGTTCTTTGAACTACCGCCAGTCCATATATACCTTGCTGTCTGTTACCTGTGTAATGAATACTCATCCTGATGAGTAACTGTAAGTAAATGTATCATTTTCAGGTTTCGATAGTTCTCCTTTTAACCTGCTTTTTGTCTTGGCTCTGCTGACATCCAGCCTTAGGCTGGAGACACTCTAGTGATTTAAAAATCGGTCCGATTTTGATGCAGGAGAGTCGGACGAGTGCAATGCAATTGTCATGCAAGTGTCATGCATTTTTTGTGCAAGTACAGTCCGATTTTTCACACCTAGCATCTGATTTATATCCGAATGCAGTGCGATTGCTACCAGACTGCAATGCGATTTTAACATGAGCATTTACATAGAGAAATTCTTTGTCATTTACACATCATTTTAAAACAAAATATTCAGCAAAACATGTATACACTGCTCAAAAAAAATAAAGGGAACACTTAAACAGCAGAATATAACGTGAAGTAAATCAAACTTCTGTGAAATCTTAGGAAGCAACACTGTTTGACAATCAGTTTCACATGCTGTTGTGCAAATGGAATTGACAACAGATGGAAATTATTGGCAATTATCAAGACAAACTCAATAAAGGAGTGGTTCTGCAGGTGGGGACCACAGACCACATCTCAGTACCAATGCTTTCTGGCTGATATTTTGGTCACTTTTGAATGTTAGTTGTGCTTTCACACTCGTGGTAGCATGAGACGGACTCTACAACCCACACAAGTGGCTCAGATAGTGCAGCTCATCCAGGATGGCACATCAATGCGAGCTGTGGCAAGAAGGTTTGCTGTGTCTGTCAGCGTAGTGTCCAGAGGCTGGAGGCGCTACCAGGAGACAGGCCAGAACACCAGGAGATGTGGAGGGGCCGTAGGAGGGAAGCAACCCAGCAGCTGGACTGCTACCTCAGCCTTTGTGCAAGGAGGAACAGGAGGAGCGCTGCCGGAGCCCTGCAAAAGCCCTGCAAAATGACCTCCAGCAGTCCACAAATGTGCATTTGTCTGCACAAACTGTTAGAAACCGACTCCATGAGAATTGTCTGAGTGCCCGACATCCACAGATGGGGGTTGTGTTCACAGCCCAAGACGGTGCAGGATGCTTTGCATTTGCCACAGAACACCAGGATTGACAATATCGCCACTTGCGCCCTGTGCTCTTCACAGATGAAAGCAGATTCACACTGAGCACGTGACAGAAGTGACAGAGTCTGGTGACGCCGTGGAGAGCGATCTGCCTGCAACATCCTTCAGCATGACCGATTTGGCAGTGCGTCAGTAATGGTGTGGGGTGGCATTTCTTTGGAGGGCCGCACAGCCCTCCATGTGCTCGCCATAGGTAGCCTGACTGCCATTATGTAGCGAGATGAGATCCTCAGACCCCTTGTGAGACCATATGCTGGTGCAGTTGGCCCTGGTTCCTCCTAATGCAGGACAATGCCAGACCTCATGGGGCTGGAGTGTGTTAGCAGTTTCTGCAAGATGAAGGCATTGAAGCTATGGACTTGCCCGCCCATTCCCAGACCTGAATCCGATTGAACACATCTGGGACATCATGTCTTGCACCATCCATCAACGTCACATTGCACCACAGACTGTCCAGGAGTTGGCGGATGCATTAGTCTAGGTCTGGCAGGAGATCCTTCAGGAGACCATCCGCCTCCTCATCAGGAGCATGCCCAGGCATTGTAGGGAGATCATACAGGCACATGGAGGCCACACACACTCCTGAGCATCATTTCTTTGTCTTAAAGCATTTCCACTGAAGTTGGATTAGCCTGTAACTTCATTTTCCACTTTGATTTTGAGCATCATTCCAACTCCAGACCTCCATGGGATATTAGTTGTGATTTATGTAGATCATTTTTAGGTTTTATTGTTCTCAACACATTCCAACATCTATATAAGGCAGATCTACTCTAAAACACTTTAAAAAGTGCTAATTAAGCACTAAAAGAATGAATGTCTGCTCTTGCTGAGCACAGGTTCAGTTTTTTGAGTGTTTTTTTAACACCTTCACCTTTTCAAAGTCATCAAGAGATTAAAATAGGTGACCTAACCATTGCTTCAGTGAGGAGAGACCTAGTCATATAGAGACATGCTGTCTGCTCATTCACCCTCCTCTTTACTGAAGGTGTTCAAAGGGAAGCCAAGAGCAGACAGGTAGCAGGCATCAGAACGAGCCTGTAGCCACATTGTGTGCACCCACACTGACAGAGCTACTGCACTCATCCAGTGTTGCTGGTTTTACACTTGCATTTTTTCTTCAAATCAGGCAAAATCAGGTTTTTCAGCCAAATCCTGATCCTTTCAGGATCCAGTTTTTGCCCATTTACTTTAATGGTGTCAGGTAGAATCAAGTTACATCAGGTTGCTTCCTGACACCATTAAAGTGAATGGACAAAAAACTGGATCCTGAAAGGATCAGGGTTTGGCTGAAAAACCTGATTTTGCAACTTGAAAAAAATGCAAGTGTGAAACCAGCCTCAATAAGTAAGCGCAGACTTGCAAGTTGTTTTTTTACAGCACTCACTTTTACTAAGAGTGCTGACAATAAAGCAAGCTTTAGTATACAAATATGAGAGTGCTGTGAAACACCCTCATTTGCATATTACTATATTCTCTAGGAATATGTCCCCTAATCCACATTCTAAAGTGTCAGCCTCCCCCAAGTCCCCAGCCTGCATAGCACCAGCCTCCAGGGGCTGGCTGGCAAATTTTAGCCTTGGGGGCAAGTGCATCGCAGTGGCCCATCGTTAAAAAGGTTGTCTGATCTTAAGCTACAAGTTTAATGCACTGTGCGCTGTGAGTATTCTCTGGTGCTGGCGGTGGGAGCGGGCAGTTATGTGATCAAGTATGTGATATGTATATTCCCGGCCACATTACAACTAGACTGTTTCTGGCCTTGCTCTATATAGGTGTATTAAATGAGGCCGAGCAAGGCTAGTTGTCATGCATGCAAATCACATACTGTTAGGGCTAGCGGAACGCACCAAATTATAAGAGAGATGGTATAAGGTGTGTTTGCAGCCCAGGGTCCACCGTGCAGTGATGGAACCTGCTGCTGAGTAATGACGGACTATATGGCGGTACAATGTGGATACACACACGGGTTAACTTCACCCTGTGTGAAGGAAGTAAACCCTGTTGCGTCACAGGGCCGCGTTACCGCACCAAGAGCGCAAGCAAGCAAGGCGTTTCAGGACTCTATCCCAAGACACAGGATTAGAGTACGTTCAGACCACTTGCGCTCGACACCGCAACTGGAGTGTCAAAGTAACTGAAAATATAACTTAAAGCACAAGAGTATGTGCTGTGCCGCTTTGGCGGACGCCACTAACCACCCAGACTTGGGATAGGAAAGAGCTCTATAAGCGCACGGCGCCACACTGGCGGTTACAGCAATAGACGCTGTACCGTGTGTCTTTATGTTGACAGCTTAGTCGGGCGCTAGACAGCAAGCATCCCCCTTTTACGAACAGTCATACACAAGGGAGGGGATTTTAAAGAGAGACTTGCACTCATCAACACACACACGATTCTAAATGTACACTAGCGCATGGCCGTGCGGCCATGCAAACCTTTTATAGCTGCAGCAAGAACAGGATCTTCTCAGAATGACCAATGGGAGTCAGCCACAGAAGAACAACACCTTCAGGACCTTCCTAAAGGACCAATGGGATTTGCTGCAGTATCTAAGCATGTGACCCTTGATCTCCAACGAGAGATCTTATCCTGGGCATGCTCAGAAAGGGAAGAGCAGGACTTAGTCCCAAACATGTCTGCTCGCCGCTGCACAGTATTGGCTACAATTACAGGGTTATAGTCTGTTCAGAAATGACCAAATGGATAGGCGAGGGGGAGGGGTGTGCCTATATGTAAAATCATCCTTAAAACCCATCTGGCGTAATAATATAGGTGAATCTAATGAAAATGTAGAGTCCCTGTGGGTGGAGATAAGGGGAGGGGGAAAAATAATAAATTACTGATAGGGGTTTGTTATAAATCTCCAAAAATAATAAAAGCAATGGAGAATATCCTCATAAAGCAAATAGATGAAGCTGCGACTCAAGGGGAAGTCATTATAATGGGGGACTTCAACTACCCTGAAATAGATTGGGTTACGGAAATCTGCAGTTCCAGCAAAGGTATTCGGTTTTTGACAACTATGAGAGACAATTACCTTTCACAACTGGTTCAGGACCCAACAAGAAGGGGGGCACTGCTAGACCTAAAACTAACCAACAGGCCAGACCACATATCAAATATAAGGGTCGGGGGTCACTTGGGGAATAGTGATCTTAAAATAATAAGTTTTCATGTATCCTTTAATAAGATGTGTAGTAGAGGGGTTACAAGGACACTAAACTTCAGGAGGGCAAATTTCCAACGGATGAGAGATGATCTTAGTGCGATTAATTGGGACGATATCCTGAGACATAAAAATACACAAAGAAAATGGGAGACGTTTATTAGCATCCTGGATAGGACCTGTGCACAATATGTACCGTATGGGAATAAACATACCAGAAATAGTAGGAAACCAATATGGCTAAATAGAGCTGTAAGGTGCGCAATAAGTGACAAAAAGAAAGCATTTAGAGAATTAAAGGAAGTAGGTGGTGATGAGGCATTAAATAAATACAGAAAATTAAATAAATTCTGTAAAAAGCAAATCAAGGCAGCAAAGATTGAGACAGAGATGCATTGCCAGAGAGAGTAAAAATAATCCCAAAATATTCTTTAACTACGTAAATAGTAAGAAACTAAAAAATGATAGTGTTGGCCCCCTTAAAAATAGTCTGGGTGAAATGGTGGATGAGTAAGAAGCCAATATGCTAAATGATTTTTTTTCATCAGTATTTACACAAGAAAATCCCATGGCGGACAAAATGACTAGTGATAAAAATTCCCCATTAAATGTCACCTGCTTGACCCAGCAGGAAGTACGTCAGCGTCTAAAAATCACTAAAATTGACAAATCTACGGGCCCGGATGGGATACACCCCCGAGTACTGCAGGAATTAAGTACAGTCATTGAGAGACCATTATTTTTAATCTTTAAAGACTCCATAATAACGGGGTCTGTACCACAGGACTGGTAAAGAAAATTGGCGCGCATTCAGGATGATAAGGGAGCGAGGTGCAGGTGTAGTGGGCTGTGTAAGCCCCACGTACATAGAGAATATAGTACACCGCACACACTGTATGTATTTTGCGAATGGTGAAGAATTTATTAACAAAATAACTATGGGACATGAAAGCGACCAGAGGTAATTATTATGACGTTTCGGCCCTACCAGAGCCTTAATCATACAATCGCTTTGTTGTGCACAGAGGAGAGGATAAATATCCTTGGAAATAAAGGCATACACTTGCCAAGTTGCTGCACATGTGAGATTGCAAAGACTGCCCTGTTGTGGGGTCTTAAAAATCAAGCTAATCAGCGGCGCTCCCTTGAGAAAGGCTACACTGCCGAAACGCGCGTCGGGGTGGACACTCCTGGACTCCTCTCCTGGTGCTATACGGGTAATTATATTTAATATTCTATGTGGCTATGGTGTGGCCCGGTTTACTCCCTGTATATGTATTCCTTACCCTAGCAAAGTTGGCTGATAACCAGGCAGTTTGGGAATTGTGCAATATGTATAGAGTAGTACATCAGATGGTATCAGATATGTCCTGAGCTGCTTGTAATCAACTTTATGATAGTTTTTTAGTCCTGTGAGTGCCCTCATTTTTGACATGTGTTATGTGGCTGTATTCTCCCTCTATTTCATGTGTATGTCATCGTTTACCTGATTTTCTAATAAATTTATTTGTATTACGTTTAGCTATTTTGGGATTTTTATGTCGTGTTGTTTTGCGTTGGTTTATATAGTTTTTGCGACTTTTCCCGCTGACATGTCCATATAGTATATCTAAGTCACTAATATTTATTCTTATATCTGTGATCACTGTGACTTATTGCGTTCATGAGGTGTGTTGACAGTGTATAAGAAAGACATAGCTGAACTAGAGCGGGTGCAGAGAAGAGCGACCAAGGTTATTAGAGGACTGGGGGGTTTGCAATACCAAGATAGGTTATTACACTTGGGGCTATTTAGTTTGGAAAAACGAAGACTAAGGGGTGATCTTATTTTAATGTATAAATATGAGGGGACAGTACAAAGACCTTTCTGATGATCTTTTTAATCATAGACCTAAGACAGGGCCAAGGGGGCATCCTCTACTTCTGGGGGAAAGAAGGTTTAGGCATAATAACAGACGCGGATTCTTTACTGTAAGAGCAGTGAGACTATGGAACTCTCTGCCATATGATGTTGTAATGAGTGATTCATTACTTAAATTTAAGAGGGGATTAGATACCTTTCTTGAAAAGTATAATGTTGCAGGGTATATATACTAGATTCCTTGATAGGGCGTTGATCCAGTGAACTAGTCTGATTGCCGTATGTGGAGTCGGAAAGGAATTTTTTTCCCCAAAGTGGAACTTACTATTTGCCACATGGGGTTTTTTTGCCTTCCCCAGGATCAACTTGTTAGGGCATATTAGGTTAGGCTATGGGTTGAACTAGATGGACTTAGTCTTCCGTCAACCTTAATAACTATGTTACAATGGCAGAAGCTGGAAAGGCAGCAGTAACCAGTCGTCCAGTATCAGCCTGAGCTAGATGCTGGGACCGATGTATCCGCTGAGCAGACTCCACTGGGGTTGGAGAAGAATGGGAGACCACAGCGGAGATGGTTCGAGATTCCCCCTGTGCAGAGACGGGATCTCGACACCTAACACATACCTGCTGTCACACACCTGCCGAATCACGACAGCACTGCGAGCAGTGTAAGGATTCATGAGTCTGCAGTCACAGAGTGACTTGTATCTTAAAACTGGACAACACCTTTAACATGTTTACCTCCAGCTGCTTCATAGCCGATATTCCTACTACTGTACTGCCTGTCTGACAGCTGCTCAATGAAAAACCTAACAGTACTCGGATCAGCTCAGATGAGCGTTTCTATTGATCAGACAAATCACATATTTTGCTCATGTATTATTTTTAAACTAGATGCACATTTTCAGATATGTAGCAAAGTATGTTATGCTTCTCATCATTATCTATGATTTGTTTTTCCTTTTTTTTGCAATGCTCTATACTGGTCACACCTTGACCTACCTTTAGAACCTCAGATATCACATATGGAACCATATAATTTTCAGTTTTAACATAGCCATGAAGCACATTATGGTTTGCTACATGTGTACATAATCCGAACCAGTAGTAGAATGAAGTGACAGAACCATCAGGTGATAAATGCAGTGACAGAAGCACGATCAGTAGATTAATGCAGGTCTGCCCTCGGCCTAATACTGTATAATCATGGTTTTTGCTGTTTAAATGGCATTGTTTGGTACTAAGCCCATTGTCCAACTCGCAGCGAGTATTGAACGTGGGAACGTACCCACACACTCTCATACACGCGCACACACACTGTTAGGGCTCATACTCACATGCGAGAAACTCTGACGAGTCTCGCACGTCAATACCCAGCACTGCCACCAGCACTCGAACTGGAGCATTCAGCTGCATGTATTTCAGCTGAACTCTCCAATCCGAGTGCCGGCAGCACAGGTATTGACGTGCGAGACTTGTCCAAGTTTTTCGCATGTGAGTATGAGCCCTTACACACTCATATATATACACACACACACACTCATGTATATACTCATACACACACTCATATATACACACACTCATACACACACTGATGCACACACACACACACTCATAAGCACACACTCGTGTATGTATATATATATATACTGTAGGGATTTCACTCACTCAGGTGCGACGGCTGATACTCAGGAGGCACGTTCCTTTAAAAGTTCACAGGGTTTATTGCTTCATAAACCACATGGCAAAAATAACAGAAAACAAATAGCCTTTGGCTCAGGAAAGAAAAGCAAGTGTCCAGTCCTTCAGGCTCAGTCCTGGAGCCTTAACACACTCTGGAGGGTTTCACCTCCACACACATCTGCTGTGTAAAGCATTAGCCTGTCTTATATAGAGCTAACCACACCCAGGAACCCATCACATGATTAGACATGTGGTCTGACATCACCACAGGTCCTGAAACACATATATATATACAGGGGTGGATTAAGGGTAGCCAGGGCCCCGGGCTGTTCACACACTGTGGGCCCACCCGGTCATGTGACGGGGGTCATGTGACGGGGGTCATGATATACCCGAACCAGATTATTCCAGAAAAATGGTCGGGCCCTACTCTACTGTAACCTATTAAATATTTGTTAAAATCTGCAATACAATTTAGGTATATCTTGACCAATAATATCACATACAAGGAACAAATACCACCGCACCGTGACCAGACCACAAATTACAACCACAGTGATCGAATAATATCACATACAAGGAACAAATACCACCGCACCATGTCAAGACCACAAATTACCACTTGGTGACCAAATAGCACATACAAGGGACAAATACCACAACACCATTTCCAGACCACATATTACCACCACATAGTGACTGAGTACCACAATACTGATCAGTAATAAAAAAAACAAAAAACACAATACTATCACCATAAGTGCCAGTATTCACAGGAGATCTGTACTTAGTATGCAGTGTCTGTGTAGAGGTAATACAGTGATCACTGGTGACATTGTACACAGGACCTTTGCATATAGTATACAGTGTATAGTGTCAGTGTATAGGTAACACTGACTCACCAGTGATGTCTCTAGGTGAACTCCTTCATCTTTCATCCAGCACAGACTGCCATCATTTCTTCCAGCCAGGACTCGTTTCTGCAGGAAATAACACAGTTATCTCGAGCTCCACTTGCAGAACACATTACTTAAATTTTCACAACTTTTACATTACACCAAATGAAGATAAAAAGGCGATATAGTGTCACTCTGCACAATAACAGGACCGCCCCCCCATTTAAAACAGTATACTCAAAAAATAAAATAAATACATCACTGCAGTAATAATATCCCTTAATTAGCCCCTATGGTAATAATATTCCCCACCCTGGCTCCGTTTATCTCATTCCTGGCTCCAGCCATATGTTCTCCCATCCTGCACTCATGAGTATCCATTCTACACCATATGATCTCCCCATCCTGCCCCATCTGTCTCCATCATATCCATCCTGCCCCATGATCCAATCCTGCCCCATGTCTCCAATCATGCCCCGTGTCTATTCTGCCCATGCCTCCAGTCCTGCCCCCAGTGTGTCCAGCATATTACCCCCAGTGTGTCCAGCATATTACCCCCAGTGTGTCCAGCAATCTGCCCCAGTATGTCTAGCATATTGCCCCCAGACAGTGTGTCCAGCAATCTGCCCCAGTGTGTCCAGCATATTACCACCAGTGTGTCCAGCAATCTGGCCCAGTGTCTCCAGCATTGCCCCAGTTTGTCCAGCAATCATCTGCCCCAGTGTATCCAGCATTGCCCCAGTGTGTCCAGCAATCATCTGCCCCAGTGTCTCCAGCAATCTGCCCCAGTGTCTCCAGCAATCTGCCCCAGTGTCTCCAGCAATCTGCCCCAGTGTCTCCAGCAATCTGCCCCCAGTGTCTCCAGCAATCTGCCCCAGTGTGTCCTCCAGCAATCTGCCCCCAGTGTGTCCTCCAGCAATCTGCCCCACTGTCTCCAACAATCTGCCCCACTGTCTCCAGCAATCTGCCCCACTGTCTCCAGCAATCTGCCCCACTGTCTCCAGCAATCTGCCCCACTGTCTCCAGCATTGCCCCCAGTGTGTCCTCCAATCTGCCCCAGTGTCTCCAGCATTGCCCCCCAGTGTGTCCTCCAGTCTGCCCCACTGTCTCCAGCATTGCCCCCCCCCAGTGTGTCCTCCAATCTGCCCCACTGTCTCCAGCATTCTGCCCCACTGTCTCCAGCAATCTGCCCCACTGTCTCCAGCAATCTGCCCCACTGTCTCCAGCAATCTGCCCCACAGTGTGTCCTCCAGTCTGCCCCACTGTCTCCAGCATTGCCCCCCCCCAGTGTGTCCTCCAATCTGCCCCACTGTCTCCAGCATTCTGCCCCACTGTCTCCAGCAATCTGCCCCACTGTCTCCAGCAATCTGCCCCACTGTCTCCAGCAATCTGCCCCACTGTCTCCAGCATTGCCCCCCAGTGTGTCCTCCAGCAATCTGCCCCAGTGTCTTCAGCATTGCCCCCCAGTGTGTCCTCCAGCATTGCCCCCCAGTGTGTCCTCCAGCATTGCCCCCCAGTGTGTCCACCGGTAACTGATCCAAAAAAAAAAAAACAAGCAGTCTCCTCACCTGTTCGCGCTCCAGGCGGTGAGCTCCCTGCAGCAGCGCACACTCGCCAGCGACTGACAGTGACGTCAGACGCCGGCGACGTGTGCGCTGTGGCCGACATCAGCCGCCAGCCTCCAATTGGCTGGCGGCTGTTGTTGTTAACTATTGATGTGCGGGCGCGCGCCCACACATCAATAGGAAACCGCCGCAGCGCCGGAAGGGGCCCGGTGAGCAGATGAGAAGGGGCCCAATGCGGGCCCCCTCTCTCTGCCCACCGGGTCCGGGGGCACACAAACGCCGCCCGGCGGGCAGTCACAGAGGATTATCAGAGGGTTAATCTGCGGTAGCCCAGGGCCCCCCCAGACCACTGGGCCCTGGGCTACCGCCCATATTGACCCTCTGATAAATCCGCCCCTGTATATATATATATATATATATATATATATATATATATATATATATATATATATATATATATACATGGTTATGTGAAATAAAGAAAACACTCCGGGCTACATCACCGCGACAAGCCACCTATGTGACACATACCTCCCATCGACTACACACCCTTTAGCCATGCTACATACCTCCCACCTCTGCCTAAAGCCGTGGGGCTTGGCACTTTCTCCCACTAAACAAGGGATTCTTGATAGGGCATTCACATTACCGTGCAGCTTTCCGGCCCTATGTTCCACATGGAAATTGAAGTCCTGCAAGCCTAAAAACCAACGGGTGACCCTAGCATTTCTACCTTTTGTTTCCCTCATCCACTTAAGTGGGGCATGGTCGGATATTAGTCTGAATTTACGTCCCAGCAGATAGTACCGTAATGTGTCCACCGCCCACTTTATGGCAAAACACTCTTTTTCTACGACTGAGTAGTTCTTCTCAGATGAAGACCGCTTTCTACTCAGATAGAGAATAGGATTTTCCTCCCCATGTAGCTCTTGGGAAAGGACTGCTCCTACCCCAACATCTGAGGCATCTGTCTGAAGAACAAATTCTTGAAATCTGGGGTCATCAGAACTGGTTGCTTACATAGAGCCCCTTTCAATTCTTGGAAGGCTGATTCTGTCTCTTCGGACCATTTAACCATCACTGATTTTGTCCCCTTTAGCAGATCGGTCAGAGGCGCAGCCACTGTGGCGAATTTCGGGATGAACCTCCTGTAATATCCCACGATAACCAGAAAGGCATTAACTTGCTTTTTGGAGAGAGGTTTTGGCCATGTTTGGATTGCCTCCACTTTCCTGATTTGAGGCTTTATTTCTCCACGACCCACTATATAGCCTAGGTACATAGCTTCTTCCTTACCCAAGGCACATTTCTTCGGGTTTATTGTAAACCCCGCCTCTCTTAAAGTATCAAACACCGCTTGGACTTTTTCCAGATGACTCTCCCAGTCCAAGCTAAACATGACGATATCATCCAGGTACGCAGCAGCGTATGGCTTATGGGGTGCAAGGACTCTATCCATAGCCCTCTGGAAGGTCGCCAGAGCTCCCTGTAGGCCAAACGGCATCCGGACATACTGGAAGCATCCATCTGGTGTAGAAAACGCCATCTTCTCCTTGGCTTCCTGTGCCAAGGGGATCTGCCAATACCCCTTCATCAAATCCAAGGTGGTTATATATCTGGCGTGCCCAAGCCTTTCAATGAGCTCATCAACGTGGGGCATGGGATAAGCGTCGAACTTGGAGACCTCATTTAACTTCCGATAATCGTTGCAAAACCTCCACTCTCCATCAGGTTTTTGGACCAGGACAATTGGACTCGACCAACCGCTCTTGGATTCCTCAATGACTCTAAGCTTCAACATACGCTCCACCTCCTTGGAGATTACTTCTCGACGAGCCTCAGGAATACGATAGGGCTTCATGTTCACCTGCACATGTGGCTCTGTTAGGACCTCGTGCTCTATGACCTTTGTGTATCCTGGCAACTCTGAAATCAGGTCCCTGTTTTTCTGGAGTAACTGCCGGCACTGCTGTTTCTGGGTCTTCGATAGTGTCTCCGCTATACCAACCGCTCCAACTTCACCTTCTGGGTTGCTTAACAAAGATGGAATTACTGCCGGCTCTCTATCTTGCCGTGGCTTGATGAGGTTGATATGGTAAACTTGGAATGGTTTCCGTCTTCCTGGTTGGTGAATTTTATAATTTACCTCATCAAGTTTCTCGATGACCTCATAAGGCCCTTGCCATTTGGCCAAGAACTTGCTTTCCACCGTCGGAACTAACACAAGAACTCGGTCTCCCGGATTGAACTGCCTAACTCTTGCAGACCGGTTGTAGACCCTGAAATACAGTCAAGAGCAAAGAATTTTGCAATTCGGACAAATCACGCACCTTTTCCATCAGAAAATACCTTACCTGTACGTCACAGGGAGTAATTTATATGGCTTCCTGCCCATGTGATAAATTATATATCGGCATGACAACTCGTGAATTTCGCGTAAGAATCCGTGAACATATACGAGATATAGAAAAAGCCAAGGAAGTAAAAGATAATGAACAACTTAAAACCCTCGCCAGGCACTTCCAAGCCGTTCACAACTCCGACGCCAGTAACCTTTGATTTATGGCTATCGATCAGGTAACTTTGGGCATTAGGGGAGGGAATTTATTTAAGGTGCTATCTCAGGTAGAAAGCCGCTGGATTTTTAGGCTGAATACTCTGGTACCCCATGGGTTAAATGAGAGCCATGGGTTTGGCTCATTTCTTTAAATTTGGTTTCATCATGGATAGTTTTTATCTTGTATTCGTTAGGTTTTAATTGTTTTTATTTGATTTTGATATTCTTGTTCTACTATTCTAGATTGTTTGTTTATGAGTGGAGATGGCCAAGGGCTTGTATGGAAGTGGAGAATTAACCAGCATCTGGAAAATACAAGAGCATCTGGACTGTTTAAAGACTCTCAAATATGGACTCTGAGAAACTTCTAAGATTCCTTGGCTTTATATTGGCTGTTTTAATATGTGTCATGCTTCTATGTTCTATATATTGCTGATATATGAAGCAAGTGTTTTTTATACTATAACAGGTACACATCAAAAAAAATTTTTATAATACAACTCAATTTTAGCATCACCTAAAATTTCACCCTATTCTTACTCACACCATTATTTTGAAAAACTTTTTTAATCAAAAAAACTCCTTTTTGTATAAGATTCACATTGGCACAGGTGGTCATTGTCTTAGTTTGACCGCAGGTACCAATGCACACAATTAATTAGTAGCACTTTATATATATATTTTTTGTATGAGTAATATACACTGCTATTTTAACCACATTTAGTATTTACATACTATCTACCATTATATTCGGTAGTTCTTATATGTTCACTCATTATTCTTTCTTTTTTTGCTGTTATATGATTTTCATTCTTTAGTTGTTGTTATAGATATATCTCTTTTTCGTTATTGTCAGCGAGTTCGGTTCGATATTTTTATGTCCGAACTCTTCACTATAGCAGCTAATAGGGTACTAGTTACGTTTGCGCATGCCCAGGATCTTTCTGTCCTATATGCTCCTTTTGTTGCAGGCATAACTAGGCGTTTCTATGCTTGTGCCTTTCCTGGCGTGCTTCTGTGACGTTGTAGCGTTTCCCGTTGCTTAGCAACTGGGGATCGCTCACCTCGCAGGCGCGCCGAGGGAGGTACCTGCTTTGAGCTTGGACGCGACTGCGCTTGCTTAGGATTTCTTCCCTGTTCTTCAGCTAGTGCGCATGACCGGATGTTACCGCGCTCGGATCTTCCCGATGTGCTCAGGTGACGCGCGGGCGCTCCCCGCTGCTAGGCAGCGGTGGACCGCTTGCGTTTAAAGAGCGCAGAAGGAGGTACCCATTTGGAGCCGGGAAGCACCGGCGCATGCGCCATATATTAGCTGACACCTGCTTAATCGCCATCTTCCCATTGGCCCACTCCCTCGATATATACGGATATGAGCTTTGCTTTAGCCACACCTCCTGAAGAAGGAAAACAGCGAAACGCGCGTCGAGGCGGCAGGCAGGGGCTCCAGGTCTTCACTAGCTTTATGTAAGTTTATTATTTATACTTTGGTCCATTTTTTGCCTCATTTTCAGCTGGGTAACTACTTCGGTGGTAGGGATATAATATATGGCACAGGCCATTATATATAAAAAAGAAAACAGAGAAAAAAACTCGCTTTCTAATGAAAACCCTGCTTTATACAGCCAGCTGCATCTATAGCGATCTGGACTAGGTCTATTCCCCCTGCTCTTAAAGGGCCAAAACTCCTTTTTCTCCTATATTTTTGCAACTTTACACAAGATTTATTTATACTAAATGCTTGGAGATATACGGTATTTGTTGTGATGGGGGCCTAATATAGCTATTGTTTAAATTACCTGGTTACACTCCCATTTAAACCTGCTTGGTTTGTGGCACTCTTATCGTATGTAATTTATTTTATTTGTGTTTGCTAATAAAAATATTTATACTTGAAAGAAAATTCTCCTTACCTCATTGAGTTATACACAATAGAGGTTTATGTGCTACGGTTGTAGACCCTGGCCTGAGCTTCTTGTGCTTGGAGAAGGTGTTCTTTCACGACAGGCATCACCTTTGCAATCCTCTGCTGCATCAGGGCCACATGCTCAATGACGCTTCTGTGGGGCGTGACTTCGGCCTCCCAGGTTTCCTTGGCTATATCCAGGAGTCCTCGCGGATGTCGGCCACATAGAAGCTCAAACGGTGAGAGGCCTGTGGAACTTCATGAATGGAAAACATCAGATATGGTAAGAGACAATCCCAGTCTCTACCCTCTTTCTCCCTAGCTTTTCTCAGCATGCTCTTTAGTGTCTTGTTAAATCTCTCTGACTGTGGATGGTACACCGACATCCTCAGCTGGGAGATTTTCAGGACTTTGCATAACTCCCTCATCACCTTGCTCATGAAAGGTGTTCCCTGGTCAGTCAGGATCTCCTTCGGCAGACCTGTATGGGAAAACACATGGACCAACTCACGGGCTATACTCTTTGAGGACGAATTTCTCAAGGGAATTGCCTCAGGATAGCATGTGGCATAGTCCAGGATGGCTAATATATACTGATGGCCCTGGGCTGATTTAACTAAGGGACCGACCAAGTCCATGGCAATTCTCTCGAACGGCACCTCAATAATGGGCAATGGTACAAGGGGGTTCCGGAAATGAGGAGTGGGAGCAGTTAGCTGACATGTAGGGCAGGATCTGCAATAGTTCACTATTTCCCGGTGACACCCAGGCCAATAGAATCTCTGCACAACCCGTTCCTGCGTTTTTCCACCCCTAGGTGTCCACCCAAGATGTGTGAATTGGCTATTTCCAACACCTTCCGTCTATATGGACCCGGCACTACCAGCTGCTCTACCAACTCCTCCCTTATTTTCGTTACCCAGTACAACAACTCCTCACTCATCAGAAAATGGGGAAATCTTGTGTCTGCCCCCGGCTCCTGTACCACCCCGTTAATAACTGTGACATTATTAAAGGCTTCCCTCAGAGTGGGGTCCCTATGTTGGGCAGTCCCAAAATTTTCACCGGTTACCTCTAACTCCAGAATGTCAGATGCAGGGGACACTTCCTCCTCATCCCCAACCAGAACACAAAAAGGAAACCTGTCTGCCTCTGGGTGTGGCGACACCCTTCCAGGGTTCATTGGTTCTCTACTCTTGCTAGGGAGCTCAGAACCTTTTCCCCACAAATCCCAAAACAAACAGAAATCCTGGCCAATAATTATAGGGTGCAACAAGTCCCGAACTACGCCGACTATATGGGACTCAGTGCCACATGCCGTTTCAATGTCCACCCTGGTCATAGGATAGTCCTTTGCATCACCATGTATGCATCGCACTCCGTCCTTCTTTCCCGGGAGCAGGTGAAGAGGAAAAATGGCGCTCACCTGGGTCACTAAGCTCCCCGAGTCTAACAGCGCCGTTACCGCTCGACCGTTCACCTTTACGGGACACGCTTGAGGTCCCTCGTTGGGCAGAGAGTTCACACTGCAGGCTGGATACGCATAGTATGAACTATGGCGTCCCATGCTGCAGTCCATCTGCCCAGTGGTCTGAGAACAACGAGCAGCTATATGTCTTGGCTTGTGGCACCTCCAGCAAATAATATCACCCGTAGGGACTTTGTGCAGCACCTCCCCCGCCCTTTGTGACCTTGGACGTCCCACCCCATTTTGGAACTCAATTCCCTTCTGGGACCCCCAGTACGGCATGGGTTGTCTCCCGGAGGAGCCTTCCAACCCTTGGTATCTCTCAACCAGTCCGATCAGCTTGTCGGCATTCTGGGGATCACCCTGGGCAACCCAAGACTGTATAGGCCTCGGGAGGGAATGGACAAACCGATCCGTCATCACCCGTTCTACCATCTGTGCAGGTGTAGATGACTCTGGCTGCAGCCATTTCTGGACCAGGTGCAACAGATCAAACATTTGGGAGCTAGGTGGTTTGTCCCGGTGATAGGCCCAGCAGTGAATTCGCTGTGCCCTGACAGTCAGTGTCACCCCCAAACGTGCGAGAATCTCGGCTTTCAATTTGTGATACTCCTTGGCATCCTGCAAGGTCAAGTCATAGTACACCTTCTGGGGTTCCCCCGTCAGGTATGGCGCCAGTACCTCTGCCCACTGCTCTGGCAGAAGTTTTCCTTCTCAGCGACCCTCTCAAACACCGACAGGAAGGCCTCAACATCATCCCCGGGGGTCATTTTCTGCAATGTGCGTCTTACCGTCTTCCGGACGTGGGTGTCATCAGCCAGACCTGGGGTGGAAGCGCTTGTCTTGCCCTGGATGGCGGTTGCCAGAAGCTGCATCTGCTGCTGATGCTCCTGCTGGCTCTGCCGTTGCTCCTGCTGGCTCTGTTGTATCTGCTGCATCAACAGCCTGTTGGACTCTTGCTGCATCTGGGCCAAGTGTTTCAGCAGGTCCTCCATTTTCCCCGGCAATGCTTGTTGGCTTGCAACAGACTTGACCCAGGACATTCAAAAATAGACTTATGTCTCCGCTTGGAACGCTGCCCGCATGTCTGCCACCAATTGTAGGGATTTCACTCCCTCAGGTGCGACGGCTGATACTCAGGAGGCACGTTCCTTTAAAAGTTCACAGGGTTTATTGCTTCATAAACCACGTGGCAAAAATAACAGAAAGCAAATAGCCTTTGGCTCAGGAGAGAAAAGCAAGTGTCCAGTCCTTCAGGCTCAGTCCTGGAGCCTTAACACACTCTGGAGGGTTTCACCTCCACACATATCTGCTGTGTAAAGCATTAGCCTGTCTTATATAGAGCTAACCACACCCAGGAACCCATCACATGATTAGACATGTGGTCTGACATCACCACAGGTCCTGAAACACATATATATATATATATATATATATATATATATATATATATTTATATACATGTTAAGAAGGAAATAACCTACGGCACTCAACAAGTCCACACTCAAATGTCCTTAATGCAGATAAATTTATTCATAGGTAGCCAGAAAAAATGGATAACTGACAAAAATTCCAACGTTTCGGCATATCGCCTTTTTCAAGGAAGTCTGTATAGAATAGATCACATGTCAATAACCGCTAGTGTGGAAGGACTACACACCCTTTAGCCATGCTACAATACACACACACGATGCCATGCGGCTGCCCGCTTGGATTACTAACACCATGGCCCATATCCTATACACAGCAAATGACAGATCTCTAATCTTCAGCAGCTCAGCTTCTGCTCCTCATCGGAGCGCTGCTCACCATTCTTCATGCCGGCCGCCGAGTCCCCGCTCTGCATTGCCAACAGCAGCAGTGTGACGAGGTCCCAGCATGATGACCTCATCACTTTGCTGCACGCTAGTCTGCCACGCGGGAACAACCGCAATGCTCTGCTCTATGCCGGATATCATGCATTTAAATGTATTTTCACATCTCAGAGGTGAATACATGTGGATGCATCATGCAAGATCAGAAAGGAGTCTGCTGGCCCGGCAACAAATTAAGTTTTGGCGGCCACAATCAAAAGTACAGTGCGGGTCCTCCGGCGGCCCTGAACAGCTGCCTGGGGACCGGCCCAGGGGAAAAATGCATCCCTGACACCCGGCCCAGCCCACCACTGCCAGCCTTCCCTGTTCCCCAGTATACAACAGCTCTAGCCTCCCCTGTCCCCAATATATAGCAGCACCAGCCTCCCCTGTTCCCCAGTATATAGCAGCACCAGCCTCCCCTGTTCCCCAGTATATAGCAGCACCAGCCTCCCCTGTTCACCAGTATATAGCTCCAGCCTCCGCTGTCAGCACTATATATAGCTCCAGCCAATTTGTGGAGCACCTGGGGGTTTAAAGTTCTCACTATGCATCTAGATAAGATCCTTGGGGGGTCTAGTTTCCAAAATGGGGTCACTTGTGGGGGATCTCCAATCTTTAGTCACACAGGGGCTCTCCAAAACGCAACATGGTGTCCGCTAAAGATTGGAGCCAATTTTTCACCTGAAGGGTTAATAAACTTCTTGAATGTGGTTTTGAGCTCCTTGAGGGGTGCAGTTTTTAGAATGGTGTCACTTTTGGGTATTTAGAGCCATGAAAAAAGGAATATAAACAAGTTCACCCGTGATGCATAAACCATGTTTCGGGAGCACGGACCCGCTGTGTCCAGGCATGTAGAGTCCAAAAGAAGAAAATGTCCAGCTTCACCGAATCCGTGAAAAAAGTTTTCTTTATTCACAAACTTAAACATGGAGGATACAAACTTCAGCACAAACCATATGGGTAAGAATCTCAACACGTTCCTGGAGACTAAGCTCCCTTAATCAACCCTTGATTAAGGGAGCTTAGTCTCCAGAAATGCATTGAGATTCTTACCCATATGGTTTGTGCTGAAGTTTGTATCCTCCATGTTTAAGTTTGTGAATAAAGAAAACTTTTTTCACGGATTCGGTGAAGCTGGACATTTTTTTCTTTTATTTTCAGCCATACAGACCCGTCAAACTGACTTCAAATATGAAGTGGTCCCTAAAAAAATGGTTTTGTAAATTTTGTTGTAAAAATGAGAAATCGCTGGTCAAATCTTAACCCTTATAACTTCCTGGCAAAAAAAAAATTTGTTTACAAAATTATGCTGATGTAAAGTAGACATGTGGGAAATGTTATTTATTAACTATTTTGTGTCACATAACTCTCTGTAAATTCAAAATTTGAAAATTGCAAAATTTTCAAAATGTTCGCCAAATTTCCTTTTTTTTCACAAATAAACGCAAAAATTATCGACCTAAATTTACCACTAACATGAATCCCAAAATGTCACGAAAAAACAGTCCCAGAATCGCTAGCATCCGTTGAAGCGTTCCTGAGTTATTACCTCATAAAGGGACACTGGTCAGAATTGCAAAAAATGGCCAGGTCATTAAGGTCAAAATAGGCTGGGTCATGAATGGGTTAAAAGACTTTATTCTGCATGTGTGTGTGTTTTTTAACCCTTTACAAACAATAGGATTAGTAATGGATAGGTGTCTTATTGACACCTCTCCATTACTAATGAGCTTAATATCACCTTAAAATACAAAGGTGACATTAAACCCTTATTACCCCATATGCCACTGCTACAGAGCTGTGGCTGGGGGCAGATATTTTTAGCCGGGGGAGGGGACAATAACAATGGTCCCTCTCTAGGCTATTAATATCTGCCCTCAGTCACTGGCTTTCCTGGTGCAGAAAATTGCGTGGTAGCCCATGCCAGTTATTTCTGTGAAAACATTCTTTTATTAAATAAATACAGGTCCCAAATTTTACACCCACATACTACTAACAGTATTAGATTCTGAGATCTATAAATCTAACTGTTCTGCAATGGTTTACTGTATGTAAACCATGTCTCCTATCCTGTCGGTTTCTGCAATGATTATACAGAAGCCAACAAATTAATTATCGGCTATTCTGCTATCTGTCTATGAAATATAAAGATATATATATATATATATATATATATATATATATATATATATATATATCACCTATTCTATGTGTATATACTGTATGTAACCTATCTTTATAACTTGTCAGTGTGTTTTTTACATTAGCCGCATATGATGCAAGTGCTGTGCGATTTTTTTTGTTTTTAGCGCACCCATTGACTTCTATTGCGGGATGCGATCCGTTTACTGATTACATTCACAGCTTGCTGCGATTTTTTTTCCAGCCCGATCGTGATCCGATCTGAGCTGCAAAAAAATGCAGATGAGTACACAATCATAGATTAACATTGGTCCAAATTCAATCCAATTTTTTATCGGATTGAATTCTTCCAATTTCATCGCAAGTGGGCATGAGCCCTTAGCTATAAAGTCATGGCATAAATGAGCCCTTAGCGAGGATACATTACAGGCCACTTTGGTAACTGGTTAGTCATGTGCGTTACATAGCGCTCCTGAATCAAGTTGTTTGTCTTCCCAAAGAGAAGTGAACAAAGTCTACCTGTATTCCTGCCTTTTGTCTTAAGAAGGACTACCTATGTTTGCCAAACATTCAGCAAATTGCAGCGGAGGTGCTATGCTTATTTCTGTGTGAAATGTTTCCAATCTGGTTGATCTCATAACTTCATGACTGTGGATTTCATTTCTTTTTAGCTGTTGTTGTGAAATGTTTAGAATAACTCTTTGCTACCATTACCCGCATTCTATGTGTGTATTCATGTGTAAATATACAGGTGAATATTTTTACCAAAAAAACAAGTATTTTTATTACCCCAGCGCATATTTAGTGAAAACAGAGGGACTTTACAAATAACAGTTTCTTACTAGAAAACAAGTGGTCCCGTTATGTGGTCATACTGACTTCCATCTGTCCCCTTCCTCCTTTCACAAAAAACTAGTTAGATTTGTGCTCAAAAGTTTACATACCCTGGCAGAATTTTTGCTTTCTTGGCATTTTTTTTCAGAGAATATGAATGATAACACCAAAACTTTTTCTCCACTCAAGGCTAGTGGTTGGGTGAAGCCATTTATCGTCAAACTACTGTTTTTTCTCTTTTTTAATCATAATGCCATCCAAAACATCCAAATGACCCTGATCCAAAGTTCACATGCCCTGGTGATTTTGGCCTGATAGCATGCACAGAAGTTGACACAATGGGGTTAAATGGCTACTAAAGATAACATTCTCTCCTGTGACCTGTTTGCTTGTAATCAGTGTGTGTGCATAAAAGAGTGAGTGAGTTTCAGGAATCAAGACATACTCTTGCATCTTTCGTCTAGCCACTGACGTTTCTGGATTGTGAACTGTGCAAAAAAGTCAACCACCTGCACTCAGACAAGGGATTCACGCTCCAAAGTCCAAGGATCCAATCGGACAAAAACGTATATAGGAAAGGAGGAGCAGCATCCATACCAGGTGATGATTTATCGAAAAGTAGTCTTTATTCCGCCATGATAAAATACAACGTTTCGGCCTGGTTGACAAAGGCCAACCAGGCCGAAACGTTGTATTTTATCATGGCGGAATAAAGACTACTTTTGGATAAATCATCACCTGGTATGGATGCTGCTCCTCCTTTCCTATATACGTTTCTGGATTGTGAGTCATGGGGAAAGCAAAAGAATTGTCAGTGGAGCTACGGGAAAACGTAGTTGAACTGTTTAAAACATGAAAGGGATACAAAAAGTATCCAAGGAATTGATAATGCTAGTCAGCAGCGTTCAAACTGTGATTAACAAATGAAAAATCACGGTGCTCCGTAAAAACAAAAACCACAGTCAGGTAGACTAACAAAAATTTCATTCACAAATGCCAGGAAAATTGTTCAGGAAATAACATCAGCTGAAATACTGGACTCTCTGAAAACTAGTGGTGTGGCTGTTTCAAGATGCACAATAAGGAGGCACTTGAATTAAAATGGGCTGCATGGTCGAGTCGCCAGAAGAAAGCCATTACTGCGCAAATGCCACAAAGTATCTTGCCTACAATACATAAAACAGCACGGAGACAAGCCTAAAAACTTCTGTAACAAGGTAAATTGCTGTGATAAGACCAAAATGTAACTTTTAGGCCACCACCATAAACATTACATTTGGAGAGAAGTTAACAAGGCCTATGATGAAAGGAACAACATTCCTACTGTAAGGCACAGAGGTGGATCGCTGATGTTTTGGGGATGTGTAATCTACAAAGGCACAGGAAACTTCGTCAAAGTTGAAGGAAAGATGAATGCAGCACATTATCAGCAAATACTGGAGTAAAATTTGCAATCATCAACCTGGAAGCTGCGCATAGGATGTACCTGAATGTTCCAACATGACAACGATGTAAAACACAAGGCCAAGTCGACCTGTCATTGGCTACAGCAGAACAAAGTGAAGGTTCTGGAGTGGCCATCTCAGTCTCTTGACCTCAATATCATTGAGCCACTCTGGGGGACTCTCAAGCGCGCTGTTCGTGCTAGACAGCCCAGGAATTTACAGGAACTGGAGGCTTTTTGCCAAGAAGAATGGGCAGCTTTACCATCTGAGAAAATAAAGAACCTCATCCACAATTATTAAGAAATGGGGTATGTGAACTTTTGATCAGGGTCATTTGGATGTTTTGGGTTGTCATTATGATTTAAAAAGAGAAAACAGTAGTTTGACAATAAATGGCTTTAAACAACCACTAACCATGAACGGAGAAAAAGTTTCGGTATCATCATTCATATTCTATGAAAAAAGGCCAAGAAAGCTAAAATTCTGCTGGGGTATGTGAACTTTTGAGCACAACTCAGTTTTAAGAACAAGCAAAGGCTAGATATAACGACTACCCTGGGTTTGTGGATTGCCTGATAACATGCGGTTGCGCTGCCTGCATAGCGGCCATAGTCTCAAATGGTAGGAGAGATCAATCAAAATTATTTGTAAAGTTGCTCTTCATTTCCTGCATTCTTTTCAAGCTAGAATAACCTCACCATATTTTTTTTAATTCACCCCACGCTATTCCCCTATTTTTTTTTTTTTATTAACATTGCTGCCTATCACAATCTATACCATGCTGGACGGTTACAATTCGTATTTGGCAACTGCTTTACGGGCTTCTTTCACTACACAGTACAAAAGTCACAGTCAAGTCATCATCTATTAAGTGTTTCTTATATAGCGCCAACGTATTCCACAGTGCTTTACAGACATTATTGGCATTGTCCCCATTGGGGCCCACAATCTAGATTCCCTATCAGTATATCTTTGGAGTGTGGAAAGAAACCACAGAACCTGGAGGAAATACATGCAAACACGGGGAGAACATACAAACTCCTTGCAGATGTTCTCCTTGATGGGATTTGAACCGAGGACCCCAGTACTGCAAGACGGTCCTAACCACTGAGCCACCGTGCTGCCCATAAATTGTGCAGACCAGCATTTTGGGAATAAATGCAATGTAGAATGCACTTGTGTACAACCTAAGGAACATCTTTGTCCCTTTTCATTCTGTAATTGGTTTAGATCATATTGTTTATTTCATGAAATGGAAGAACCCCTACCGGTTAATGACATTCTTATTTTTCAACATGGTTGACTCACAAAAGTTTACTTTTGCTATTTTTTTATATGTACAGCTAAACGACAAAGAATTACTGTCCTTTCAAAGTTAATGCTATAATTTCTCTTTTGTGCCCTTCTTTAGTCCTGGTGTCTCCATTTTACATACCGTATATACTCCTGTATAAGCTGAGTTTTTCAATACTTTTTTTTTTTTGTACTGAAAACGCCCCCTTCTGCTTATACACGAGTCAATTGTTCCAGAAGCCGGAGGGTTAGGGGGAGCGGCAGAGCAGTAGGTCACAGAGGCAGGAGCCGGCGGCTGTGGTTAAAGCCTGTACCGCTGCTGTAATAGCGCACAGTGCCAGCAACGGCCACCAGCTTCAAGCACATATCCTACTAACCTACCGGCATGCCCTCGCTGGCACTGCATCTCCTTTGTTACGGCGCCAGCAGATCTTCCTGTCCTGAGCAATCAAATGGCCCCGCTCATTAAGGTAATGCATATGCACGTCTCTCCACTCCCATGGGTGTGGAGTGCATATTCATTACAGACAGGGCTGCTGGTGCCGGAACGAACGAGATGCAGTGCCACCGCAGGTACACAGGCAGGTAAATAGGATTTTTTTTAACAGGAATCATGCATACAAAGATGGGGAAAAAATAGCCATGCATACAATGGCAGTGACGGGTGAGCCATGCATGCAAGGACAGGGACGGGGGAACCATGCATAGCACGATAGGGATGAGGGGACAATGCATACCTGGCTTATACTCGAGACAATAAGTTTACCCAGTATTTCGGGGCAAAATTAGGTGCCTCAGCTTATACATAGGTCGGCTTATACTTGAGTATATACAGTATATTCTATCCCGCACTAAGATACCTTACAGTGAAAGAGTAAAAACCCCCAGAAACATTCGCTGATCTGTTTTGTTACCTATGCACTAAACTGCTTCCATTTTAACAGTCACTACCCAGTGTCTTATTGCAGCACAGAAAAGGTTAATGTCCAAGTGACACATTTGGAAGAACTTGTTACAGAAAAGTAAGCAACATTTTGTTTAATTGCAGTTCACTGTCACTCAAATTTCCTCATTCTCCCATATTGCCCAGTTTTATTTGGTACCATGAGTTCACAGCTAAGACAAGGGAAAGAGAAAGCGTTTACCACCCTGCTCAGAGGGCTCCATCACAGCTAAAGACTTCTTTCCATTAAATCCAAGAAACTAGATGGTTTTGTTTCCATGCCACCTCTCATCAGGAATTGGCAAAGGATGAAAAGCCTGGCAATTCGTTTCTAGAAGAAATGCCACCTGGCTGAGTTCTAAAAAAGATGCTCCCAACTGTTATTTTATACTTCTTGATGTCGGCGTGTCAGGGGCGCTGACAGCTCATTGACAAGGACAGGTTTTTATGCACTGTATTTTTAAATAACTAAATATTAGTAGAATAACAGTTTTTCTTAAATTTCCTTAATGTATACATTTCAGAGGCCCCCGCCTATCTGATAGACCTAATGCATGATAAAAATGCAGAGATTCGAAAAGTATGTGACAACACCCTTGATATCATAGCGGTAAGTTAGCAACATATTTTATCTGTGTGACTGAAGCATGTGTCTTTTTGACAAAAGTTGTCAGATTAATGTGAATCAGTAATGCAAGGTTGTTCTTCATACAGATTTAGTTGGTTCATCCTAGGTATAAACCTCCACAGTTATCATTTTCCCATGTAGGAGTATGATGAAGAATGGGCAAAAAAGATACAGAGTGAGAAATTCCGTTGGCATAACTCTCAGTGGCTTGAGATGGTGGAAAGCCGTCAAATGGATGAAAATGAGCAATATCTTTATGGAGATGAACCAATTGAACCATTTCTCCATGAAGGAGATATACTGGAAAGACCGGACTTGTACTACAGTGCAGGTGAGATGCTATCTCAATGGTAAATCTGGTTCTAAAGTGAATCTGTCGCCAAATATCACATTACATTGTGCAGTGCATATACCATATATACTCGAGTATAAGCTGAGATTTTCAGCCCTTTTTTTAGGCTGAAAGTGCTCCTCTCGACTTTTACTCGAGTCATTGTACCAAGGGGGTCGGCGGGGGAGGAGGAGCGGTGGCTGTGGCATACTCTCCTGCTCCTGGCGAGGTCCTTGCATCTCCGGTGTCCAGGCGCTGACAGCTTCTTCCAGCATTGAGCGATCACATGGTACCGCTCATTACAGTAATGAATATTAACCCGACTCCACTCCCATAGGGGTGGAGACGCATATTCATTACTGTAATGAGCGGTAACGGTGACCGTTTAATGCTGGAAGAAGCTGTCAGAGACCGGCGATGCAGGGACCACGCCAGGAGCAGGTGAGTATAATGGGGAGGGGGAGCACTGCGTGATATTCACCTCTCCTCGTTCTGGGCGCCGCTCCGTCTTCCGCGTCCTCTGCAGTGATGCTCAGGTCAGAGGGTGCGATGACGTGGTTGAACCTTAGTGCAGAGGACAAGGAAGACACAGCGGCACTGGAACGAGGACTGGTGAGTATTGCAAGTGCCGGGGACCTGAGCGACAAGAGGGCGAGTATGTCTTTTTTTTTTTTAATCGCAGCAACAGCATATGGGGCAAATATCTCTATGGGCATCTTATGGGGCCATATTCAATGTTTGTGCAGCACTATATGGGGCAAATATCTTTATGGAGCATCTTATGGGGCCATAATCAACGTTTGTGTAGCATTATATGGGGCAAATATTTTGAAGCAGATACAATTTGCCACATCAAGTGGCCTAAAGAGAAATGTTATGGCAAGCGCCATTTTTTTTGCTATCATATGCTGGGGAAGTAGTGTGCAAGTAGCTGATGCTAATAAGCTCAACAAACTTAACAAGAAGGCATGTGCGGCTATTGGCCTCCATCTGGACTCCTTTGAGGAGGTATTGGAGGATAGAATTCAGAAGACGTGTAGGGCTATAATGAATAGTAATACACACCCCACTATACGAGCTGTTCTTGAAGCAGAAGAGCACATTCAGCAGCCATCTAATCCTACTAAGGTGTAAGAAGGAGAAATTCAGGAAATCATTTGTACCTACTGCTATAGGGATGTATAATAATTTCTTAAGGGTGGTAGACAATGACTGATTGCAGGTGTACTAATGTCAATTAAGTGACTTATATACCTGAACTACCCACATTTATTTGTTATGTAATGGTATACTTGTGCAAGATTTGTGTCCTAATATTTTATGTAGTGCTGCTGTAATACCGTAATTTCCCCCGGGATGAATAAAGTATATCGTATCGTATCGTAAATGGAGAAACATTTTGTAGACTGATGAAAGTAAAATTGTTCTTTTTGGGACCAAGGGCCACAGACAGCCAATCTCCGGACCTTAATCCAATAGAATGTTTGTGTGGTGACATAAAAAATGCCGTTTCTGAGGCAAAGCCAACGAAAGCCGAAAAATTGTGGGATGCAGGCAAAGCATCCTGGGCTGGAATAACATTTGACAGGTGCCAGAAGTTGGTTGTCCCTATGCAACATAGATGTGAATCCGTTCTAAAAAGCTGTGGGTATACAGCTAAATATTAGGTTTTTGATTTACATAGTAACATAGTAACATAGTTAGTAAGGCCGAAAAAAGACATTTGTCCATCCAGTTCAGCCTATATTCCATCATAATAAATCCCCAGATCTACGTCCTTCTACAGAAACTAATTGTATGATACAATATTGTTCTGCTCCAGGAAGACATCCAGGCCTCTCTTGAACCCCTCGACTGAGTTCGCCATCACCACCTCCTCAGGCAAGCAATTCCAGATTCTCACTGCCCTAACAGTAAAGAATCCTCTTCTATGTTGGTGGAAAAACCTTCTCTCCTCCAGACGCAAAGAATGCCCCCTTGTGCCCGTCACCTTCCTTGGTATAAACAGATCCTCAGCGAGATATTTGTATTGTCCCCTTATATACTTATACATGGTTATTAGATCGCCCCTCAGTCGTCTTTTTTCTAGACTAAATAATCCTAATTTCGCTAATCTTTCTGGGTATTGTAGTTCTCCCATCCCCTTTATTAATTTTGTTGCCCTCCTTTGTACTCTCTCTAGTTCCATTATATCCTTCCTGAGCACCGGTGCCCAAAACTGGACACAGTACTCCATGTGCGGTCTAACTAGGGATTTGTACAGAGGCAGTATAATGCTCTCATCATGTGTATCCAGACCTCTTTTAATGCACCCCATGATCCTGTTTGCCTTGGCAGCTGCTGCCTGGCACTGGCTGCTCCAGGTAAGTTTATCATTAACTAGGATCCCCAAGTCCTTCTCCCTGTCAGATTTACCCAGTGGTTTCCCATTCAGTGTGTAATGGTGATATTGATTCCTTCTTCCCATGTGTATAACCATGGGCGGACATACCGCCGGTTCAACCTGTGCAACTGCACCGGGGCCCAGAGCCGGAGGGGGCCCCTGAGGGACCGAGAAAGCAGGGCGGTGAATGACAGTTGGCGGCAGGATTACTGCTAACAGGAGAGGCAGGGGGCCCGCTCTGCTGCACACGTGATATGACGGTCAAAAGGGGCCCCCTGCCTGACCTCTCCTGTTAGCATACATTACGCTGCTGTCCGGCTGTCACTGGTGCAGTGTGGTGAGGGGCGGCAGACACTGGAAGAGAGGAGTGAGGGAGTCACTGAAGATGCGTCTCTGACTCGCTGCTGTGCAGGTACACATTCTTCCCAGAGCCCCAGTGATCGGCAGGACTGGGATAGTGGATACACATGAAAATAGGGGGAGGGGAGGAGGAATTACTACTCTAGGTAGGAGATAGGAGAAGGCCTGGCCCGCCGGGAATCTGCAGGTGCAGGGATGAGAGCTGACAGGCTAGACAGGCTCCATGTCTCCCCTGCTCATTTCCCCTGGGCCTGACCAGCTCCCTGCAACTGCACTCTCTGTAGGTACTGTACATATTCCATGTGATGTCTGTTGATCTATCGTGTGTGTATGTGTGTGTGTGTGTGTGTGTGTATATATATTGCTAGTGTGTGTGTATATATAGCTAGTGTGTGTGTGTGTACTGCTGTGTGTATATATATTGCTAGTGTCTGTGTACTGCTGTGTGTATATATATTGCTAGTGTGTGTGTGTATACTGCTGTGTATATATATAGCTAGTGTGTGTGTGTGTACTGCTGTGTGTATATATATTGCTAGTGTCTGTGTACTGCTGTGTGTATATATATTGCTAGTGTGTGAGTGTGTATACTGCTGTGTGTATATATATAGCTAGTGTGTGTGTGTGTGTGTACTGCTGTGTGTATATATATTGCTAGGGTCTGTGTACTGCTGTGTGTGTATATATATTGCTAGTGTGTGAGTGTGTATACTGCTGTGTGTATATATATATATATATATTGCTGGTATATATATATATATATATATATATATATATATATATATGGCTAGTATGTGTGTATACTGCTGTGTGTGTATATATAGGGCTAGTATATGTGTGTGTGTACTGCTGTGTGTATACGGCTAGTGTGTATACTGCTGTGTGTGTGTATATATAGGGTTAGTATGTGTGTATATAGGGCTAGTGTGTATACTGCTGTGTGTGTATATAGGGCTAGTGTGTATACTGCTGTGTGTGTGTGTATATAGGGCTAGTATGTGTGTGTATACTGCTGTGTGTGTGTGTGTATATATAGGGCTAGTATGTGTGTGTATACTGCTGTGTGTGTGTGTGTATATATAGGGCTAGTATGTGTGTGTATACTGCTGTGTGTGTGTGTATATATAGGGCTAGTATGTGTGTATAATGTTGTGTGTGTATATATAGGGCTAGTATGTGTGTATAATGCTGTGTGTGTATATATAGAGCTAGTATGTGTATACTGCTGTGTGTGTGTATATATAGGGCTAGTATGTGTGTGTATACTGCTGTGTGTGTGTGTATATATAGGGCTAGTATGTGTGTGTATAATGTTGTGTGTGTATATATAGGGCTAGTATGTGTGTATAATGCTGTGTGTGTATATATAGGGCTAGTATGTGTATACTGCTGTGTGTGTGTATATATAGGGCTAGTATGTGTGTGTATACTGCTGTGTGTGTGTGTGTATATATAGGGCTAGTATGTGTGTGTATACTGCTGTGTGTGTGTATATATATATATATAGGGCTAGTATGTGTGTGTATACTGCTGTGTGTGTGTGTATATATAGGGCTAGTATGTGTGTGTATACTGCTGTGTGTGTGTGTGTATATATATATAGGGCTAGTATGTGTGTGTATAATCTAATAATAATAATAATAATCTTTATTTTTATATAGCGCTAACATATTCCGCAGCGCTTTACAGTTTTTGCACACATTATCATCACTGTCCCCGATGGGGCTCACAATCTAAATTTCCTATCAGTATGTCTTTGGAATGTGGGAGGAAACCGGAGTGCCCGGAGGAAACCCACGCAAACACGGAGAGAACATACAAACTCTTTGCAGATGTTGTCCTGGGTGGGATTAGAACCCAGGACTCCAGCGCTGCAAGGCTGCTGTGCTATCCACTGCGCCACCGTGCTGCTGTGTGTGTATATATAGGGCTAGTATGTGTGTGTATACTGCTGTGTGTGTATATATAGGGCTAGTATGTGTGTGTATACTGCTGTGTGTGTGTGTATATAGGGCTAGTATGTGTGTGTATACTGCTGTGTGTGTGTATATATAGGGTTAGTATGTGTGTGTATACTGCTGTGTGTGTATACTGCAGTGCTGTGTGTGTATATAGGGCTAGTGTGTGTAATTTCTGCTGTGTGTATACTGCTGTCTGTGTATAGGGCTAGTATATGTGTGTATACTGCTGTGTATACACATATGTTATTATATGCATTTTATATACAGTGTACATGCATGAGGGGGGCCCCAAATGTATTTCCTGCACAGAGGCCCATTGCTGCTTGTGTCCGCCCCTGTGTATAACCTTACATTTATCATTGTTAAACCTCATCTGCCACCTTTCAGCCCAAGTTTCCAACTTATCCAGATCCATCTGTAGCAGAATACTATCTTCTCTTGTATTAACTGCTTTACATAGTTTTGTATCATCTGCAAATATCGATATTTTACTGTGTAAACCTTCTACCAGATCATTAATGAATATGTTGAAGAGAACAGGTCCCAATACTGACCTCTGCGGTACCCCACTGGTCACAGCGACCCAGTTAGAGACTATACCATTTATAACCACCCTCTGCTTTCTATCACTAAGCCAGTTACTAACCTATTTACACACATACTTAATCCTCAAAAAATAGTACATATTGTGAGTTTGTAAAGACAAGTGCAGACACTGCTATTTTTTGAAACAGCACAATATTTATTTTTTTGTTATTTTCTGTAAAGTAGTTAAAAATTCTATAAATTTCTCTTCAGGCTTTAAATTAGAAAATCATGTTCAAAGTTCCCAATGCATCAAAATAAAAGCTAGTATAAAGATTTTGTGATTAACTCATGTTTTGAACACTCTATTATTTTGAACACTACTGTATGGTTAGACTGCTTGCACACTAGAAGCATATTTTATGTGCATCATGTCTCTAACATTCTTCTGCTATTGGAATTTCTCTCTAGGTAACCTACTGGATGTAGCAATGCTAGAAGTCAATATCAACTGTTTAACGAGCCTTGCCACATGACTTACGATCCACAAGGCTCGTTAAAGAGCCGATATAGACATTTAGGATTGCTACATCCAGTAGATGGGGCTATAGTTGAAGTCCTCGTCCTTTCTAAAAAGGATATTTGCATATTTAAAGGGCCACTGTCACCCCCTCCAGCCGTTATAAATTAAAAGAGCCACCTTGTGCAGCAGTAATGCTTCATTCTAACAAGGTGGCTCTTTTAGTTTATGGTGCATTTATTCCCAAAATAAAGCATTTTATAATTTTGCCAAAATACCTTTCTTTAGACAAGGAGACAGGTCTTAACCCCCCTGCTGGAAACGCCACACTGCCGTCACTCAAATCTTCAGGGGCGCCGGGCGCCGCCCCCTCTACGCTGTTTTCCCATGAAATCCGGCGCCTGCGCTGTTTAGTACTGGCCGTCTGACCTCACATGCAGTCTTTCAGACTGCGCCTGTGCGGCCAGTACTAAACAGCGCAGGCACCGGATTTCATGGGAAAACAGCGCGGAGGGGGCGGTGCCCCTGAAGATTTGAGTGATGGCAGTGTGGCGTTTCCAGCAGGGGGGTTAAGACCTGCCTCCCTGTCTAAAGAAAGGTATTTTGGCGAAATTATAAAACGCTTTATTTTGGGAATAAATGCACCAAAAACTAAAAGAGCCACCTTGTTAGAATGCAGCATTACTGCTGCACAAGGTGGCTCTTTTAGTTTATAACGGCTGGAGGGGGTGACAGTGGCCCTTTAATTTCCCACACGAGCATCGCATAGCCTAAAAGTCTACTTACGCTGGCTTGAGACTTTCCATAAGTAGAAATGTTCCGCTTTCTACACCTTGGGATTTCTCCCATCAATTTATGCCCACTGTTCCCTGATCAATAGTATGAAAGGTTGCTGCTAGTAATGGAGGCAATTCAAATATTTACATAAAAGTGTAATTTCTTGCATATAAGTCACACTCACATAAAAGTTGAGTTTATTTACAGATTTCTTTCTTTTTACTCCTGTCCTTTCAAATATATAAATGCTTTAAAAATTCTGCTAGTTGCCCTTGGTATGGTCATCTGAGCTCCCAGAAGAACACGAAATTTCCACTGTAATGACAACTGCAATTGTTTACCTCATTTCTTTGTGGGCTATAAGAAGTACTTGTTTGGAGAGTTTATGTAGTGCCATACAGAAGATGGCGGGATGGTAAACAAATTGGCCACTTACACGTCGCATCATTCAGGAGGACTGGTATAACACATATGTGCTGCCTCCTTTCTGAGACCTGCAGTGTGCACAAACAGCAACTTACGTATATGTCATTGACGTGTCCACTTAATTGATAGGGTGTGTTTCTCTAGTGGCACAAACTTGATACAAGATATTGAATACTTACAGTGCCTTGCGAAAGTATTCGGCTCCCTGGAACTTTTCAACCTTTTCGCACATATCATGCTTCAAACATAAAGATACCAAATGTACATTTTTGGTGAAGAATCAACAAGGGGAACAGAATTGTGAAGTTGTACAAATTGTATTGGTTATTTAAAGTTTTTGTGCAAATTCAAAAACTGAAAAGTGGGGTGTGCAATATTATTCAGCCTCTTTAAGGCTACGTTCACATTTGCGTTGTTGGGCGCAGCGTCGTCGACGCAACCCACAACGCATGTACACAACGCAGCGTTTTATGATGCATGTGTTGTCATAAACTTGTAAAGTTCTGGAATTTTGGCGCAGGGAATCCGCGCCCTGTCTGGTGCGTCAAAGTGACGCATGCGTCGTAAAACGCATTACAAAGCATACCGGCGCATGTCCATGCGCCCCCCCATGTTAAAGATCGGGCGCATGACGCAAGCATCGGTATCCGTTGACGAAGCCGCACCCAACAACGCAAATGTGAACGTAGCCTAACTTAATACTTTGTTGCACCACCTTTTGCTGTGATTACAGCTACAAGTCGCTTGGGGTATGTCTCTATGAGTTTTGTACATCAAGAGAATGAAATTCTTGCCCATTCTTCCTTGGCAAACATCTCAAGCTCAGTGAAGTTTGATGGAGATCGTTTGTGAACACCAGTTTTCAGCTCTTTCCACAGATTCTGGATTGGATTGCGGTCTGGACTTTGACTTGGCCATTCTAACACCTGGATACGTTTATTTGTGAACCATTCCATTGTAGATTTGCTTTATGTTTGGGATTATTGTCTTGTTGGAAGACACATCTCCGTCCCAGTTTCAGGTCTTTTGCAGACTCCAACAGGTTTTCTTCAAGAATGGTCCTATATTTGTAGATATAGTAGATTGTGTAGATTGTGAGCGCTCGCGGGCAGGGTCCTCATTCCTCCTGTACCAGTTATGACTTGTATTGTTTAAGATTATTGTACTTGTTTTCATTATGTATACCCCTCCTCACATGTAAAGCGCCATGGAATAAATGGCGCTATAACAATAAATAATAATAATAATTTGGCTCCATCTATCTTCCCATCAATTTTAACATCTTCACTGTCCCTGCTGAAGAAAAACAGGCTCAAACCATGATGATGCCACCACCATGTTTGACAGTGGGGATGTGGTGTGTTCAGGGTGATGTGTTGTGTTGCCTTTACGCCAAACATATCGTTAGGCATTGTTGCCAAAAAGTTCGATTTTGGTTTTATCTCACCAGAGCACCTTCTTCCACATTTTTGGTGTGTCTCCCAGGTGGCTTGTTGCAAACTTTAAACGACTCTTTTTATGGATGTCTTTGAGAAATGGCTTTCTTCTTGCCACTCTTCCATAAAGCAATATAGCAAAAAGAGGGTAATGAACCACTCACTGAAAAAATGGGTGCCCAAAGAATTATATATAAATAGCAAAAAGGGAAACCTAAAATATAACGTTTAATAAATACTAATTAAAAAACAATACGACACAACATATAATGACAAACTCGTGTATTGACCAACAGGTCAATCAGACAGGGAACTGATAAACAGTCCAAAGAGAAAAGATCAGTAGTCAATTTGGAACCCTACACAACCTTCAGGGCTTATTATCATAATATGCACCCAGTCAAGTAAAGCAGAGGAAACCAACATTACAAATGTATGCTACTGTGAAAGAAATATAACTTGAGGTTCTATATAAGGTGAACAGGGAAAATACCGCTATCTATCACCAATAAGAAACCTTCAAATACACGGGGATACACATCGAGCTATTGGAACAATCTCACCCAAATGTGATGCTGTAGCATATTGAAATGTGTTCCCCATGTCAGGATAAGAGTCCTATGGATCAGGTTCCGACCATCTAGGATCCGTTGGACTCCCGGACCACTTCCTGCGTTAAAGACCACCTCCCTACGCGTTTCATCTCAGGGAAGAATCCTCAGGGGACACGGCAGTCAGTACGTGGTCAGGATTTGATGGAGTGCTCAACCGAGACAAGAAATCTCCAGGGAGCCTCTCATCAAACCACCCAAGAATGGCGTCTCTTTTATATGGTACTCCTATCAGGGATAATGCCTATTCATCCAGAACAGCTGAGATTCAGCCAATCAGTCCTGGGCCTATAACCCACATACAGTGGTCCAACTAACCTCATTGGTGAATCAGGGTTAATGGCGGCGACCTGAATTCCACGTGGGATACACAACAATGGAGGTGTGTGTCAGGTACACTTCCGTCTCTCAGTGAGGAGCACGCACCTCTGACTCATAACAATGAGTCATGGACATGCGCAGAAACTCTGGAACGCAAGCGGCATTAATGCTGTCGGAGCGTGCGCATCTGACTCAACATAGTGAGTCACAACCCTGCGCCTGGAACGCAAGCAGCGGCTAATACATTTCTGCCCAGGCGCGCACATATGACTCACCAGAGTGAGTCACAGCCATTCGCCCATGCCACAGACAGGATGGGGGCGTGGATCACACTGTAGCTAATGCAGATACCAGGTTCACAGCTCTGACGTAAGGTGTGCTCAACACCCTGATAGCACCGCATCAACCAATGGTCAGCAGAGATCCACGCAAACAACGCTCACCCACCGCTTCTAAGTTCGAGCCCACCCAGCATAACATTATACACAATAAAGTTAAAACGGCATTAACAAAAAGTTCTATTCCCTTAGTCTCTTATAAAATAAGACACATCATACCATTTAGTGCCCCGCACAAAAAATGGAAACATCCTATTATATGTCTTTTAAACTAAGGGGAAAATAAGACTAAAGTGCCGTAACTATTACGTGGGGGATTCACTTTATAAGGAAGGCGGACCACTTAGTTTGGGAAATAAGCACTAGGCTGTTGTGTCTTACCAAAGAGAGAAAAATAAAAAACTAAAAATTCCTCTCTTCTCAACTTAGGGCTCCCAGGTCTAGAGCTAATAATGACCCGGGGCACAAAAGTGCCTGATATGTCTATCAGTATAGAATAACGAGTATTTTGGCTGGCTTCACAGAGTACAACACGGACAGACAAACAAAAAGACCCACCGGGGTGCAAGGGCATCCGAGGGGAGGAAGGATGATGAGGAAGGGGAGACAAACCGGGCACCAGGTCCACAAGAGAATCCAAACCGTAAGGGCCATAATAGAAAAGGGACAGAAAACGGAAAAATTTGAATGACAGATGGGGGAGGTAAGCCTAAGTAAGGCCCTGATGACATACTATACTACCTCCACCCTGCCTAACAGCGGAGGTTGGCACCCTAAACCTGCGCAGTGGCGCCCCCACTCGACGGCGGCTATCCCTGACTGGTGTACCCTATTGGTCCCTCACCGCTTTAAAGAAAAGAGACAAAGGAAAGCTGTTCGTTTAGTCCTGCTGGATATGTAGAGCCCAGTTTATATATCCACCTTGTCTCATGCTGGAGAATTATTTTGTCCCAGTCGCCCCCCCGTATTGGTTTGGTGACCTCTATGCCCATGAATTTTACTGTGGACATATCACCCCCATGGACCAAGTTAAAGGGACTCTGTCACCTGAATTTGGCGGGACTGGTTTTGGGTCATATGGGCGGAGTTTTCGGGTGTTTGATTCACCCTTTCCTTACCCGCTGGCTGTATGCTGGCTGCAATATTGGATTGAAGTTCATTCTCTGTCCTCCATAGTACACGCCTGCGCAAAGCAATCTTGCCTTGTGCAGGCGTGTACTATGGAGGACAGAGAATGAACTTCAATCCAATATTGCAGCCAGCATGCAGCCAGCGGGTAAGGAAAGGGTGAATCAAACACCCGAAAACTCCGCCCATATGACCCAAAACCAGTCCCGCCAAATTCAGGTGACAGGTTCCCTTTAATGTGTCTAGCCAACGGAGTCTCTCTTTTCTTTACAACATCCCTCAAATGCTCTCCAACCTTCCTTCTTAATTCTCTGATTGTTTTACCAACATAAATCAGGTCACAATCACATATGGCTCTATATATGACACCCTCACTTCTACAATTTATAAAAGATCGAATCTCAAAAGTTTCACTTTTATCCGTTGACTTGAAGATTTTTCCAACTTCAATATTTTTACAGATTACACAGCCACTGCACCTATGACAACCAGTCACTTTGGATGTTAACCATGTATGGGGTTGTGGTTCAAAAAAATGACTATGCACTAATCGATCCTTGATTGATCGACCCTTTTGAAATGTAATTTAAGGGAACGGAGGTAAGGAGTCCCCAATATCCTTATCCATTTTTAGAATTGACCAGTGCTTATTAAGAATTTGTCTTAACTCCTTTGCGCCATTGTTATAAGTAGTAATGAAACGCATGCCCGAAAAAGTGTCATTTTTAATAGGGGTTGGTATCAGGAGTTCTGTTCTATCCTTCCTTTTTACTTCATTGAACGCATTTTTTAAAATACGATCCGGATAGCCCCTTTCATGGAAACGATTTCGTAAATCATGTGACTGTCTCAAAAAATTGTTGTCATCGGAACAGTTCCTGCGCATCCTCATATACTGCCCTTTCGGTATTCCTCTCTTTAGGGCCTGAGGATGCCCACTCTCCCACCGGAGGAGGGAGTTTGTGGCGGTGGACTTCCTGTGGACACTAGTGCCAAGGGTGCCATCAGCCAACCTCTCAATCATCACATCCAAAAAAGGGAGTTTGAAAGGATCCCATTCAAATGTAAAAGCGAGACCAAAATCATTGATATTTAAGCTGTTGACAAAATTTGAAAAAGATTCACCAGACCCCTTCCAGACAACAAACACGTCGTCAATAAATCTGAGCCATAACATGACTCTATCACTATTCACTGAACTTCCTTCACCGAAGACCACAGTTTCCTCCCACCAGCCCAGGAGCAAATTTGCATACGACGGGGCACAGGGACTCCCCATCGCAGTACCCCTGAGCTGGTGGAAGTACTTACCGTCAAAGGTGAAGTAGTTATGTGTCAATAGGAATTCAAGACACTCCAACACAAAACTATTATGTTCCCTCAAGTGATTCCCTTTACCCATCAGATAGTAATGGACCGCTTCCAACCCTTTATGATGGGGAATTGACGAAAAGAGGGCTTCCACATCAATACTCCCAAGGATGGTATCGGGATCCAAAGTCAGATTCTGAATTTTCATCAGGATATCGGTTGTGTCCCTGGTGTAAGAACTCAATGCAAGGACAAAGGGATTCAGTATCTTGTCCAGATAAATCCCCAAGTTCTTAGTTAGACTGCCCACATCCGACACAATAGGTCTACCTTTTAATGGGGACAAGCCTTTGTGAATCTTGGGCAGACAATAAAATGTGGCTGTAATCGGGAATCTGGGCAAAATGAAATCCATCTCGGTCTTGTTTATGACTTTTAAGGTCAGGCCATGTGTGACAATGTTCTTCAAATCAGATAAAAATTTATCTGTAGGATTAGAGGGTAATACTTTATAGCAATTCTTGTCATGGAGAATGCGTAGGCACATCAGTTTGTAATCTGGAGTATCCATGACCACAACGTTACCCCCCTTATCAGAAGGTTTAATCGTAACGCTGTGGTCTTTTTCCAGATTACCCAAAGCTGACATTTCAAGTCTTGTCAAATTAAAATGTGTATTGACGAAGATTTATCTAGACTTTCAATGTCTTTAGAGACCAAATTAAGAAAAATGTCCATCGATGTTAAATCGGTTTGGGGTGGGGGCATTTTATTACTTTTACATCTGAGATCTGTAAATGGTCCCTCACCCCTCATACCAGGGTCCTCATCTGCCAAACCATACAGAAGTCTGATGTCCTCCAGCATTGAATCGGGTACCCCCAAACTCATACTTATTTTTTTATCTTCCTGGATATGGAATTTCTTCCATTTGAGTTTTCGAATAAATAGGTGGAGGTCCTTGATCGCTTCAAAAGTATTAAAATCACTAGATGGAACAAAAGACAAGCCTTTGCTTAGGACACACATCTCTTCCGTTGTCAAGTTTCTAGATGACAGATTCAAGACCTGGGATTGGCATTCAGGCTTGGGGCCCCCCCTGGATTTAGTCTGTTCCGCAGGGGGTAAACCTGATCTAAAAAAGGTGTAGGAGGAACTTGTTTTCGATCTTTTCCTCTCCCATGATTACTCCCCCGACCTTTCTGCCTCCCTCTTTGTGTTTTTTGGTGACCCTCAACGTCTGATAAATCTGTATCAGTTGATGTGTAGTCCACTTCAGGTACCCTTGAATCTCGATTAGGGTAGAGATAGGCTTTATTGTCCCTGAAGTCCTGCAGATCTCGAATGAATTGCTTATGTTTCCGGTCTTTTAAGTGGAACTGAAAACGCTCAATACTATTTTGCAAAGTCAGTTCCTTAGCGGCAAAATCAGGTTCACTTGAGAATTTTTTAGTGATCTCAACTTGTTCTCTAAGTGTTTCGTTAGATTTATTCAAGATTAACCGTTCCTCATCCAATAAGATCTGCAGTAACTTCAATGAGCTATTTGTAGCCTCTCTTTCCCATTTAGTGAGGAGGTCTGGGCTCTTATATCTAAGGCCAGGTGCCAAAGAGATCCTCAAGTGGCGTGGCACAATACCGGCCTTAATATAACTCTCGAGTCCCTGTACCTCCCACCAAGAGATAATCTGATTTTTATACACTCGTGTGAGTTCCTTAAAGGCAGAATTAAATGATGGAGTGTACTTTTTTTGTTGGAATTCCCGATCAGAGAAAATGTCCTTGACCTCAGTGAGCCAATGGTTTGTGTCTATCCCAGTGGTAAGGAAGCCAGCCATACTCAATATATTAGAACAATATAGCAAAAAGAGGGTAATGAACCACTCACTGAAAAAATGGGTGCCCAAAGAATTATATATAAATAGCAAAAAGGGAAACCTAAAATATAACGTTTAATAAATACTAATTAAAAAACAATACGACACAACATATAATGACAAACTCGTGTATTGACCAACAGGTCAATCAGACAGGGAACTGATAAACAGTCCAAAGAGAAAAGATCAGTAGTCAATTTGGAACCCTACACAACCTTCAGGGCTTATTATCATAATATGCACCCAGTCAAGTAAAGCAGAGGAAACCAACATTACAAATGTATGCTACTGTGAAAGAAATATAACTTGAGGTTCTATATAAGGTGAACAGGGAAAATACCGCTATCTATCACCAATAAGAAACCTTCAAATACACGGGGATACACATAGAGCTATTGGAACAATCTCACCCAAATGTGATGCTGTAGCATATTGAAATGTGTTCCCCATGTCAGGATAAGAGTCCTATGGATCAGGTTCCGACCATCTAGGATCCGTTGGACTCCCGGACCACTTCCTGCGTTAAAGACCACCTCCCTACGCGTTTCATCTCAGGGAAGAATCCTCAGGGGACACGGCAGTCAGTACGTGGTCAGGATTTGATGGAGTGCTCAACCGAGACAAGAAATCTCCAGGGAGCCTCTCATCAAACCACCCAAGAATGGCGTCTCTTTTATATGGTACTCCTATCAGGGATAATGCCTATTCATCCAGAACAGCTGAGATTCAGCCAATCAGTCCTGGGCCTATAACCCACATACAGTGGTCCAACTAACCTCATTGGTGAATCAGGGTTAATGGCGGCGACCTGAATTCCACGTGGGATACACAACAATGGAGGTGTGTGTCAGGTACACTTCCGTCTCTCAGTGAGGAGCACGCACCTCTGACTCATAACAATGAGTCATGGACATGCGCAGAAACTCTGGAACGCAAGCGGCATTAATGCTGTCGGAGCGTATGTGGGTTATAGGCCCAGGACTGATTGGCTGAATCTCAGCTGTTCTGGATGAATAGGCATTATCCCTGATAGGAGTACCATATAAAAGAGACGCCATTCTTGGGTGGTTTGATGAGAGGCTCCCTGGAGATTTCTTGTCTCGGTTGAGCACTCCATCAAATCCTGACCACGTACTGACTGCCGTGTCCCCTGAGGATTCTTCCCTGAGATGAAACGCGTAGGGAGTTGGTCTTTAACGCAGGAAGTGGTCCGGGAGTCCAACGGATCCTAGATGGTCGGAACCTGATCCATAGGACTCTTATCCTGACATGGGGAACACATTTCAATATGCTACAGCATCACATTTGGGTGAGATTGTTCCAATAGCTCTATGTGTATCCCCGTGTATTTGAAGGTTTCTTATTGGTGATAGATAGCGGTATTTTCCCTGTTCACCTTATATAGAACCTCAAGTTATATTTCTTTCACAGTAGCATACATTTGTAATGTTGGTTTCCTCTGCTTTACTTGACTGGGTGCATATTATGATAATAAGCCCTGAAGGTTGTGTAGGGTTCCAAATTGACTACTGATCTTTTCTCTTTGGACTGTTTATCAGTTCCCTGTCTGATTGACCTGTTGGTCAATACACGAGTTTGTCATTATATGTTGTGTCGTATTGTTTTTTAATTAGTATTTATTAAACGTTATATTTTAGGTTTCCCTTTTTGCTATTTATACACTCTTCCATAAAGGTCAGATTTGTGCAGTGTACGACTGATTGTTGTCCTATGGACAGACTGTCCCAACTCAGCTGTAGATCTCTGCAGTTCATCTAGAGTGATCATGGGCCTTTTGGCTGCATCTCTGATCAGTCTTCTCCTTGTTTGAGATGAAAGTTTAGAGGAACAGCCGGGTCTTGGTTGATTGGCAGTGGTATGATACTCCTTCCATTTCAAGAAGCAGAAACACATGGGCTACTTGCACATTGAACAAGTCTGTAGGAACCTGTTCACACACCACCAAGAAACTTGAAGACACAAAAGAGCACAGTGAGGTCAAAAATACTCTTGTAAAAAAATCACAGTAATAAGCAAGTGCTAGTCAAAAGATGAAAAAAACAGGGTATTTAGTTGATACGTTTTTTTGCAAAAAAATGTATACTAAGCTGCTCCACCAATTGTCAAGGTATACCCATATAGAGCAGTCCTAACTAATGTATATAATCCCTATCTGATGTATTTAAAAACCTGATCATCTGTATAGTACCTGTATAAGCAGGGTTCAGAGAGGGAATATCCATGTGGACATGCTGGATAGAACAGCTTTGATGCAAATGACCCATAAGGACTGGTGGACTCCCCAATCTTGTAGAAACAAGAGAACAATTATAGAACCAGAAACACATGGGCTACTTGCACATTGAGCAAGTCTGTAGGAACCTGTTCACACACCACCAAAAAACTTGAAGACACAAAAGAGCACAGTGAGGTCAAAAATACTCTGTTGTAAAAAAAATCACAGTAATAAGCAAGTGCTAGTCAAAAGATGGAAAAAACAGGGTATTTAGTTGATACGTTTTTTTGCAAAAAAAATGTATACTAAGCTGCTCCACCAATCATAAAGGTATACCCATATAGAGCAGTCATAACTAATGTATATAATCCCTATCTGATGTATTTAAAAACCTGATCATCTGTATAGTACCTGTATAAGCAGGGTTCAGAGAGGGAATATCCATGTGGACATGGTGGATGGAACAGCTTTGATGCAAATGACCCATAAGGAGTAGTGGACTCCCCAATCTTGTAGAAACAAGAGAACAATTATAGAACTAGAAACACATGGGCTACTTGCACATTGAACAAGTCTGTACGGAACCACTCAACACCCAGAATATGTTGTGCAGTTATATGTATGTATAATAGGTTCCATGTGAGATGCATGTCCGTAATGCATCAGTCCACAGGCTGCGCCCCTGGGCAGAGGGGACACGATATTCCCCTTTTGTCCTCCCCCCACCTTTGTAATTCCCACAGTAAATATCGGCTATTGTAATGTATGTCTGGCCTGCCGCTTTTCTATTGGCCTGCCCTCTGTATCTGTGTGGCATATTCTGTGTCCTGTGAGTAAAGTTTTGTCAGACTGGAAATACGTGGAGAAGCAGTGATCTTTTATATGCGCCCATGTAACCAGGCAATTCCAGCCAGCATCCTTCATTCAGACTCCAACCAAAGCAGAGTGGACCTCTTGAAACGCGGGGTGGTACTGAAAGAGGTACCCCAGCTTGGTAGACCCCGTTACAGAACCAGAAACACATGGGCTACTTGCACATTGAACACGTCTGTAGGAACGTGTTTATTACTTGCTTATTACTGTGATTTTTTTTTTTACAACAGAGTATTTTTTACCTCACTGTGCTCTTTTGTGTCTTCCTTCCATTTCAATAAGAAAGCTTGCACAGTGCTCCTTGGGATGGTTAATGTTTTGGAAATCATTTTGTATTCAAATCCGGCTTTGAACTTCTCCTTAATAGTATCACGGACCTGCCTGTTGTGTTTCTTGGTCTTCATGATGCTTTTTATGCTTCAAACAGAACCCTGAGACAATCACAGAGCAGGTGCATTTGTACGGAGACTTGATTACACAGAGGTGGATTATATGTATCATCATTAGATATTTAGGACAACATTGGATCATTCAGAGATCCACAATGAACTTCTGGAGTGAGTTTGCTGCGCTGAAAGTAAAGGGGCCGAATAATATTGCACGCCCCACTTTTCAGTTTTTGACTTTCCACAAAAAATTGTGCTGTGTTGTGTATAAATATGTGATTCTTCAGAATTTGCTTTAGTTTGTGCCTGATGAAGAGACCTGAGTAGTCTCAATAGCTTGCAATTTGTTACCATCTTTTCAGTTAGCCATTAAAAGGTATCAACCACTGAGGACTATCAATTCTAAATATTTTTCACAAAAATTTTAAATAACCAATAAATTTGGTTTAATTTCACAATTGTGTTCCACTTGTTGTTGATTCTTCACCAAAAATTTTCATTTGGTATCTTTATGTTTGAAGTATGAGATGTGGGAAAAAGGTTGAAAAGTTCCAGGGAGCCGAATACTTTCGCAAGGCACTGTAAATGGTATATGGGTTGTGACAAAATCACTAGTAAAGTAATGGAGGGGAGATATGTTACACTACGCCGAATGGCGTCAGTGATATAAAGCCCAGAGTTTTTCCTCCAGCACAGCAAGTGTTGCGATGGTTAAGCTCAGTTATACTGTGGACTGGTTTTGATGTGGACATTCATAGAGCGGGTGGGAGAATATCCACCTTATCTCCACCTACAGAGACCTTGGTAATGTCACAATCAATTGATCAGTCACATGGTCTGGGATTTAAATTACTTACTTTCATAAGGTTTCAGTGTGCAGTGTACCTGGAGAGGAAACAATCCGAGAAAGTGTTTGTGCCCATGTGATATGTTAAGGACCTGTACCAAGGACATTGTCCCCGTGAGCTGGCTGAACCCCACTAGGAAAAGGACTGTGTTTTCTTTTTGTTTTGTTTTGCTGTTTTGTCCCAGAGTGCCGTGTTTATTTTTCAAGCACTTTCTTAAAGATGCAGTGTTCCGTTTATACCTCTGTGTCCAGCTGAGTGAACCGCTCTACCACAGGGTGGAAATTGCAATTTTCACTTAATATTAGTTGTGCGTTATTTCTGAAAACATATTATTTATATGAAGCACCTGTGGGGTAAAAATTCTCACTAATCCCCTATATTCCTAGATAGGTGTAGTTTTCAATATAGGGTCACTTTTAGGCCTCTTTCACACTTCAGTCTTTCGGCGTCAGTCAAAAACCGCCATTTTCGTCAAATGACGGATCCGCCATTTCTTTTTGGCGGATCCGTTATTTTCCCATTGACTTGCATTAGCGACGGATTGTGGCGGATGGTCGTCCGTTCCATCCGCCATGCGACGGATCCGTCGAAATTTGGCGGACGTTGTCTAGACATTGACGGACTTTGTAACGTTTTTTGTCGCCGCCGAAAAGGCGGACCGCGGCGGATCCGTCGCGTCCGCCTTTTTTTAGAATAGGTGCCTATGGGCGACGGATCCGTCGCAATCCGCTTTTTGGCGGATCCGTCGCCTCAATCCGCTTTTTTGATTGCGCATGCCCCAAAAAGTGGATACTTTGCCCAGACAACCTAAAAACTATATAAAGAGGACAGGTCATTCCCAAATGTACCAGCCAGCAAGAGAGACCCTTCCATGCAAGAGAGACCCAGCCAGACCCTGCCAGCAAGACCTTGCCAGCCAGGCCCTGCCAGCCAGCCAGCCAGCCAGAGAGGCCCTGCAAGCCAGAGACACCCTGCCAGACCCAGCAAGGAAGACCTTTCCAGCCAGGCCCTGCCAGCCAGCCAGAGAGGCCCTGCAAGCCAGAGACACCCTGCCAGACCCAGCAAGGAAGACCTTTCCAGCCAGGCCCTGCCAGCCAGCCAGCCAGAGAGGCCCTGCAAGCCAGAGACACCCTGCCAGACCCAGCAAGGAAGACCTTTCCAGCCAGGCCCTGCCAGCCAGCCAGCCAGAGAGGCCCTGCAAGCCAGAGACACCCTGCCAGACCCAGCAAGGAAGACCTTTCCAGCCAGGCCCTGCCAGCCAGCCAGCCAGAGAGGCCCTGCAAGCCAGAGACACCCTGCCAGACCCAGCAAGGAAGACCTTTCCAGCCAGGCCCTGCCAGCCAGCCAGCCAGAGAGGCCCTGCAAGCCAGAGACACCCTGCCAGACCCAGCAAGGAAGACCTTTCCAGCCAGGCCCTGCCAGCCAGCCAGCCAGAGAGGCCCTGCAAGCCAGAGACACCCTGCCAGACCCAGCAAGGAAGACCTTTCCAGCCAGGCCCTGCCAGCCAGCCAGCCAGCCAGCCAGAGAGGCCCTGCAAGCCAGAGACACCCTGCCAGACCCAGCAAGGAAGACCTTTCCAGCCAGGCCCTGCCAGCCAGCCAGCCAGCCAGAGAGGCCCTGCAAGCCAGAGACACCCTGCCAGACCCAGCAAGGAAGACCTTTCCAGCCAGGCCCTGCCAGCCAGCCAGCCAGAGAGGCCCTGCAAGCCAGAGACACCCTGCCAGACCCAGCAAGGAAGACCTTTCCAGCCAGGCCCTGCCAGCCAGCCAGCCAGAGAGGCCCTGCAAGCCAGACCCTGCCTGAGACAGCCATGTGAGTACTGTTATCTTGTGTGCTTGCGTGCTTGTGTGCGTGCTTGTGTGCGTGCTTGTGTGCGTGCGCCTGCCTGCCCTGTTTATATGTTTTTCATACTATGCTGGTATTTTGAATAGCTGAGGTGTAAAATGTGTTTTGTGTGTGTTTAAATGATGTGTGATGTGTTCTGCATTTTTCTTGTTCTCCATAATGTAGTTGCATTTCAAATAAAGAGCAGTGTAGCTTTTTGGTGGGGAAACAGGGGCTAGAGGGTTTGGCAGCTTGTGCATCAAGCATATCTACCATATAAAGTTTGACGGTTAAAAAAATTTTTTTTCATTTTGTGTTGGAGGAAATCTAAAAGTTTTTTTAAAACGATGTAAGTGTAAACTTCCTACACCTGCATCTATCCTTTTGTATAGTAGCTTAGAACTCTCTGTATACTTACAGATCCTAGGAACCTAGAGGTACGCAAGCACTGACCTACTCCAAGATTGACGCAATACCACAATGTCTTCTTCAGATAGCCCCCCAGCACATCAGCAGCAAACTGAGGTGTGTTTTTTTTTTTCCTTCTAAAAATGTTTTTGGGGGTACAACTATGGTAATTGTGTGTTATGTATTCACAGGAATATGAAGCAGAGGGGCTAACAGAAGGAGACGGACAGGGTGGAGAAATGCAAGGAGCGGGAGCGCATAGTGTAAGTTTTGAACAGACCGATCCTCACATACAATGCACTACACCCAACACAAACATTCAGCACAGCACACACAATACATATGCATCAATCAAAGAACATTATTAATTATTATTTTTTTTTTTTAAATTAGTCTTCACAATCCGGGGCTCGACGTAGAGTTCCTCAAAGCACCTCCCATAGTCGTCGGAATGATAATCGCGGCGGTCGCAGAAGAGTAAGTTCCTTTTTGTTTTGGTGTTTAGTAAAATTTGAAATTCATGTGGTATAATATTTCCATTTTTATTCTTATCTTTTTGTTAGGCTTCACGGCGTGCTCCCGAACAAGATGATGAAGAGGAGGGCATCGATGTGAACACCCTCATCGAAGCAGTACAAAGTCGGGAGCCGCTGTGGAACGTGTCGGACCGCCGCCATGCTGACCAGTTAATCACCCGACGGCTATGGGAGGAAGTGTGCAGTGCTGTTCTTGATAACTGGGAGGAACTCGATGCTGGGGCCCAGGATCTAGCGCGTAAGTATTCACACTTCATAACCTTATGTTAGGCTAGGGTCACATTGCGTTAGTGCAATCCGTTTAGCGCTAGCGGATTGCGCTAACGCAATGTTTTCTATGGGGCTGCGGTCGGGGTCGCGGTAACGTCCCTGCTCTTGCAGATCCCCGATCTGCGAGAGCGGGGAACGGACTGCGGGCGCGCCTCGGACGCTGCAAGCAGCGTCCGCGGCGCGCCAGGAATCACCGGCGCGACGCTATCGCGTGCCGAACATGGCACGCGCTAGTGAAGCGCGTTCCCATTGCCTTCAATGGGCGCGTTAACAGACGCGTTGCACGGCGTTAATTTAGCCGTGCAACGCTGTCCGTTAAACGCGGTCCCATAACGCAATGGGAACCCAGCTTAAGCATGATTTAATGTGGTGTATAGTAACCAATTTTTGCTTTCTCTTTCCAGGTAACAGGATTATCGTGCGGTGGCGGTCACTCAGGGATCGCTTCAAGAGGGAGTTTAATAAGGAGATGCAGGCCCCGAGTGGATCTAGAGGACGCAGGAGCAGATATAAACATGCCAGAGCCCTGTCGTTCCTCCGTTCGACACTGCTGAGCAGAAGGTAAATATTCAACGCCACATATTTTCAGTCAAACTGTAAAAATGTGTAACCTTCAATTTTTTTTGCAGCAAGGGCAATTGTAATATCCAGATACTAATTTTTTTTATCTTCTTCTTTTTTAACAGCACTTTCTGCAGCACTCGGGAGCCTGCATCAGAGTTGCACCCCTCTGGAGCGATCCCTCAAGAGTCCGCCACCGGGGACCACGTCGACCCCTCTGTTTCTGCACCTTCCCTCTCGTTTGATCCCTCAGCCCCATCCACCAGCGCTGGAGCAGCAGGGCAGACTTCGTCACTTGAAGCTGCAGGTGATGAGTTAGAGTTCCCTTTACCCCACCCCTCTGCCACTGCCGCAACATCTAGACCAACTTTGTGGTCAGGACGGCAGCGCCAGAGAGGTCAGGAAAGGAGCTATGCGCCTGACTTTTTGCACCTGAATGCATCCTTTCACAGTGCCATCAAGCTTTTGAGTGAGCAAACGTCTGCTGGGTACAATATGCTTAACAAAAGCATACTTGAACTCAGCAGTCGTCTTGATAGGATGCAATCAGATGCAAACCAGTCACCAAGACACTGTTTTTTTCAGTCTGTCCTCAGGCACATGGAAAATCTAACTCCTGACCTGCAGATGCATGTGATGCAAGGCTGCCACACTGCTCTAGCGCAGGCGTTGTCCCATGCCCCTCCACCTACCCATCATGTGTCAACACCTTTCCCCTCTCAAGCCACCGTCTATCCTCCCGTCCGTCCTCCTCCTGTCCGTCCTCCTCCCGTCCATTCTACTCCTTCGTCATTTGTTCCTTCCCCCCTTAGTCTTTCACAGTTTTTACCGTCCCCTTTCCATTCTTCTCCTTTAACTTCTCCGTTCCCGATCCCACCAACACCTTCATACCTCACACACACCACATCTGCACCTCAACTCTCTACACAACCTCATGTTTTCACCACCCATTCCACTTCTGTTCCTCCCCGTGATGTCATGTCCCCCACTCTCGACGTGGTCCGCCCTGTCAGCCCCTCCGCTACTATCTCCACCCCAAACTATGAGAATCTGTAAAGAAATAAACAGTTTTTTGGTTTAAAAACAATTTTATTGTCTTTCTCTTTTTTTTTAAGTAACCAAGGTTATAGCAATAGTTACAATAAACAGTGTTTAAAGGGTACCGTTGCAAAACATACAATGCTGCATTAAAGTACAAAGATTTTGTAAGCAAACAAAAAATGGTATTTTTACAAGTGTAAAAAGAAAAAATTTTTTACACCATTTCATACTGCCAGTCAACTGATCCTGCAGGAGACATGAAGTAGTCTGCAAAACTGTCCCGCATTCTGGAAACTGCTACTGGACTGCGAAAAGTGGGGTTTTGGTAATCACGTAAGGTGCTTTCTGAAACATTATCCTCCAGGGAAACTTGTTCTTTTGATAAAACAAAATTGTGCAGGACAACGCACGCTTTGACCACATCATCGACAGTTTCAGTCTGCAGTTTAATTGCAGTGAGCAGTACTCTCCATTTGGCAGTTAAGATGCCAAAAGCACATTCCACTACTCTACGTGCTCTGGTTAAGCGGTAATTGTAAATTTTCTTCCTCTGGGTCAGTCCACTACTTCCAAAGGGTTTCAGCAAATGTGGGGAAAGCTGGAACGCATCATCTCCAACGCAAACAAATGGTAATAGTGGACCAGTGGTTCCAGGGAGAGGTCTAGGGGGCGGAAACTCAAATGTCTCTCCATATAAACGGCGCCCCATTGGTGAATTTTTAAAGATTTGTGAATCATTTGCGCGTCCATACGCACCAATATCAACAGCGATGAACTTGCATTGTGCATCTGCTATGGCCATCAACACAATAGAGAAGTACTTCTTATAGTTATAAAACTGTGATCCAGAGCCTGAAGGTTTGACGATCCGTATGTGCTTTCCATCAACTGCTCCAACACAATTTGGAAACTGGCAAATTTGATGAAAATTTTGGGCAATCTCCAGCCACCTCTCCTGTGATGGCTCTGGGATGTATTCCGCTTGTAGGCACTCCCACAATGCCCGGCAGGTATCTCTGATTATCCCCGAGATGGTGGATATCCCAAGCCGAAATTGAAAATGGAGTGATGAGAACGACTCTCCAGTTGCAAGGAATCTGTTAACAAAACGAAAAGACAATAATTAATAAAAAAATTCAAAAAACAACATTACAGTTAAAAGTATGATGAATGAGAATCATTTTAAAAAAAAATTACTTACCGAATAGTCACCATGAGACGCTCTGCTGGTGATATGGAGAATCGCATCTGGGTGTCTCGTCTCCGTATACAGTCTTCCACATGGCCCAATAAAAATTCGAAATTTTCAGCTCTCATCCTCACATAATTGAAGAACTTCTGAGGGTTTTCCCTTAGTTCAATGTAAAGCGTGGAATAAACACCACGGGTCATACGTTGTGCTGTGATGGGATGGATCCACAGCCTTCTCTTCCGCCGCTGCCGTAGGATGCGCAGTCTTTCTTCCTCCCTCTCTCGAACGCTGACAGCCAACTGATTTGCCTCAAAAGTAAAATCCGCATAGATCTTTGCAATGTTCGCCAGTACTCCTTCCATTTCTGCCACTTTCTCTACAACCTTTCAAAGATGTGGTGTAAATACACGCTATATATAGTTTTCCAGTAGTTTCCAGTAGCCAATCACATTGAAATCCTCCCCTTTCAAAAAACGGATCCGTCAAAAAACGGTTGCAACGGATGTAAAAACGGTCGCAACGGTTCTAACGGATCCGTTTTTTAAACGGATCGGGGCAGCTGATCCGTCAAAAAAACGGATCCGTTAGAACCGTTTTTTCACCAAATTTGACGGATCCGTCGATCCGCCACGATGTCGGACCTAACTGACGCCACACAACTGAAGTGTGAAAGAGGCCTTAAGGGGTACTGATGCTTCAAGGATTCTGCAAATACAACGCAGCTTTTGGGTACTAGTCCAGCAATATCTGAAGTCAAATTCCTTTCTTTACCTTGTTAGCTTTGCCTCATACCCAAACAGAAGTTTCATGAGACATATGGGGTATTGCTGCTTTAGGAATATTATTTAAAAACTGCAAAAAAAGGGAGAAAATGTTGAGTAATTTCTCTCTTCTTAACACCTGCAATGTTACAGTACATTTTGTTCTGTATTACTTGAATATCTGCAAAAAATGATTTGGTTGTTTTGCCTTCTCTCTGCTTTAATTCATGTGAGCCTTCTACAATCTTCCCATATGTTCTTTTCAATAATTTAAGAACTGAAGTTTGACTTTTTACTCCCTCTAACCACCTCAACAACTTACTTTTAGGAAACAGCTAAACATAACTCTCCTAATGTCCAAAAACAGGAAATGGTCTTTATAAAATAAGCTAGCAAAAAGTAGATCTAGTAATTGAAAATGTTAACACATTTTATGGAATAGTTATCTCTCCCTTAAGCAAAGAAATGTAAATTTTAAAATCGCTATGTTTTTGCAGATTTTCAATGAATTTAGTTTTTTCGCAAAACAAACCAAATTTATCAACCAAAACTTACACATTGTAGTTTAACATTAATACAGAGAGAAATTGAAGTTTGTTGAATACTTTGAATATAACAATAGCATTTCATAACTTGATCTTCAATTTTTTTTTATAATACTATTCAGCATTAAATGTTATTTATTTTGCAAATCAGTTTATTAAGAGATTTGGCTTCAGTGCTGGGAAAAAAATGACTTCTAAGTGATCTCCAAGCCACTGCTTGCAACTTAGTCAGCTTTTCTGGCTTTTCTGTATTGGTATGTCAACCGCACTCTATTACTATTCACCGGGACTATGAACTCTTGTCAGTGGAGGGAAAGGCACCTAGGACTGCGCTCACTCCCCTCTAAGGTATTCGGTGCAGACTTCTTCCTCTCAGCGCTTAGGATTGGACTGTGTTTCCTGGATCAGCACCACTACATTGTGTTTCCTGCATTGTACCATCAGCAGAAACTCTACTAGCATAGTTGTGTCAAGAGTTGACACAGCAGTAGTGGTTTGGAGGTCACTTAGATGCACGTTTTTTTACAGAACTGAAGCCAAAACGTTTAATGCTAAATAGAATTAGTAAAATATTGAAAATGTAGTTAGTTTTTAATTATATACCCGTATATACTCGAGTATAAGCCGACCCGAGTATAAGCCGACCCCCCTAATTTTGCCACAAAAAACTGGGAAAGCTTAATGACTCGAGTATAAGCCTAGGGTGGGAAATGCAGCAGCTACTGGTAAAGTTCAAAAATAAAAATAGATACCAATAAAAGTAAAATTAATTGAGACATCAGTAGGTTGTGTTTTTGAATATCCATATTGAATCAGGAGCCCCATATAATGCTCCATAAAGTTAATGATGGGCCCCATAAGATGCTCCATACCAAAAGATTTTCCCCATATAATGCTGCACAAAGGTTAATGATTGCCCCATAAGATGCTCCATACAATAATATGCCCCATATAATGCTGCACAAATGTTAATAATGGCCCGATAAGATGCTCCATAGAATAATATGCCGCATATGCTGCTCTATAAAGGTTGAAGGCCCCATAAGATGCTCCATAGAATAATATGCTGCATATGCTGCTCCATAAAGGTTGATGGCCCCATAAGATGATCCATAGAATAATGTGCTCCAAATGCTGCTGCGATTAAAAAAAAAAATGACATACTCACCTCTTGTCACCAGGTGCAGGAGACGCCGTTGGCTCAGGCCCCCGGCACTTGCGATATTCACCTGTCCCCGTTCCACTGCCGTGCACCGCTATGTCTTCCGGGTTTCTGCAGTGACTGTTCAGGCAGAGCGCGCGCACTAACCAAGTCATCGCCCTCTCTGCCTGAATGTTACAGCCAGAGGACGCGGAAGACAGAGCCAGGCGGTGGAACGGGAACAGGTGAATATCACATGGCTCACCCTCCCCCGTTATACTCACCCTCCTGGCGCGGTCTGCACATCCCTGCTTCTCCGATGGTCTCCAGCATGTGCTGGCAGCTTGTTCCTCTGTTCAGTGGTCACATGGCACTGCTCATTAAGGTAATGAATATGCGCTCCACTGTTATGAACTGGTGATTTAGAACGACAATAGACCTGGTGGTTAAGAGCACTGAAAATGACCTGATAGTTACTAATAACATAGGACGAGCTCTGAGACGTGGGAATCTGCTGACCGCAATCCCTAATCCTATCACACCACACTAGAGGTAGCCGTGGAGCGCTCCTGACCAGACCTAGGCGCCTCGGGCACAGCCTGAGAAACTAGCTAGCCCTGAAGATAGAAAAATAAGCCTACCTTGCCTCAGAGAAATTCCCCAAAGGAAAAGGCAGCCCCCCACATATAATGACTGTGAGTAAAGATGAAAATACAAACACAGAGATTAAATAGATTTTAGCAAAGTGAGGCCCGACTTACTGAATAGACCGAGGATAGAAAAGATAGCTTTGCGGTCAGCACAAAAACCTACAAACAACCACGCAGAGGGCGCAAAAAGACCCTCCACACCGACTAACGGTACGGAGGTGCTCCCTCTGCGTCCCAGAGCTTCCAGCAAGCAAGACAAATCAATATAGCAAGCTGGACAGAAAAAATAGCAAACAAAAGTAAGACAAGCAGAACTTAGCCTATGCAGTGCAGACAGGCCACAAGAACGATCCAGGAGAGAGCCAGACCAATACTGGAACATTGACTGGAGGCCAGGAACAAAGAACTAGGTGGAGTTAAATAGAGCAGCACCTAACAACTTAACCTCATCACCTGAGGAAGGAAACTCAGAAGCCGCAGCCCCACTCACATCCACCAAAGGAAGCTCATGGACAGAACCAGCCGAAGTACCACTCATGACCACAGGAGGGAGCCTGACCACAGAATTCACAACAGTACCCCCCCTTGAGGAGGGGTCACCGAACCCTCACCAGAGCCCCCAGGCCGACCAGGATGAGCCAAATAAAAGGCACGAACCAGATCGGCAGCATGAACATCAGAGGCAAAGACCCAGGAATTATCTTCCTGACCATAACCCTTCCACTTAACCAGGTACTGGAGTTTCCGTCTCGAAATACAAGAATCCAAAATCTTCTCCACTATATACTCCAACTCCCCCTCAACCAAAACCGGGGCAGGAGGATCAACGGATGGAACCACAGGTGCCACGTTGTTGTGAATTCTGTGGCCAAGCTCCCTCCTGTGGTCGTGAGTGGTACTTCGGCTGGTTCTGTCTATGAGCTTCCTTTGGTGGATGAGAGTGGTACTGTGGCTTCTGAGTTTCCTTCCTCAGGTGATGAGTTTAAGTCGTTAGGTGCTGCTCTATTTAACTCCACCTGGTGCTTTGATCCTGGCCTCCAGTCAATGTTCTAGTATTGGTCTTGCTTCCTCCTGGATCGTTCCTGTGGCCTGTCTTCCCTGCATAAGCTAAGTTCTGCTTGTGTTTCTTTTGTTTGCTATATTTTCTGTCCAGCTTGCTATATTGGTTTTTCTTGCTTGCTGGAAGCTCTGAGACGCAGAGGGAGCACCTCCGTACCGTTAGTCGGTGCGGAGGATCTTTTTGCCCCTCTGCGTGGTTGTTTGTAGGTTTTTGTGTTGACAGCAAAGCTATCTTTCCTATCCTCGGTCTATTCAGTAAGTCAGGCCTCACTTTGCTAAATCTATTTCATCTCTGTGTTTGTATTTTCATCTTTACTCACAGTCATTATATGTGGGGGGCTGCCTTTTCCTTTGGGGAATTTCTCTGAGGCAAGGTAGGCTTATTTTTCTATCTTCAGGGCTAGTTAGTTTCTCAGGCTGTGCCGAGTTGCATAGGGAGCGTTAGGCGCAATCCACGGCTACCTCTAGTGTGGTGTGATAGGATTAGGGATTGCGGTCAGCAGAGTTCCCACGTCTCAGAGCTTGTCCTATGTTTTTGGTAATTGTCAGGTCACTTTGTGTGCTCTGAACTTCAAGGTCCATTGTGGTTCTGAATTACCTGTTCATAACAGTACTGGAGGCCCAAAATACTAATGCTTCTCAATAGAGGGAAAAGAGAAGTTCTGAGACCATTTTTTTTTCTTTGCACTGTGTTCTGTCTTTCTTTTCCCCTTTACATCAGGGTGGTTCAGAACACAGGTGTGGACATGGACATTCAGGGTCTGTCCTCTTTGATGGATAATCTCACTATAAGTGTACAGAACATTCAAGATTTAGTGGTTCAGAATCCTATGTTAGAACCTAAAATTCCTATTCCTGAGTTATTTTCTGGAGATAGAGCTAAGTTTTTGAATTTTAAAAATAATTGTAAACTATTTCTGGCTTTGAAACCCCGCTCCTCTGGTGAGTTCAACAAGTTAAGATCATTATTTCTTTATTACGTGGCGACCCTCAAGACTGGGCATTTTCCCTTGCGCCAGGAGATCCTGCATTATGTAATATTGATGCGTTTTTTCTGGCGCTCGGATTGCTGTACGACGAACCTAATTCAGTGGATCAGGCAGAGAAAAATTTGCTGGCTCTGTGTCAGGGTCAGGATGAGATAGAGATTTATTGTCAGAAGTTTAGAAAGTGGTCCGTGCTCACTCAATGGAATGAATGTGCGCTGGCAGCTATTTTCAGAAAGGGTCTCTCTGAAGCCCTTAAGGATGTCATGGTGGGATTTCCTATGCCTGCTGGTCTGAATGAGTCTATGTCTTTGGCCATTCAGATCGGTCGACGCTTGCGTGAGCGTAAATCTGTGCACCATTTGGCGGTATTATCTGAGCATAAACCTGAGCCTATGCAGTGCGATAGGACTTTGACCAGAGCTGAAAGGCAAGAACACAGACGTCAGAATGGGCTGTGTTTCTACTGTGGTGATTCCACTCATGCTATCTCCGATTGTCCTAAGCGCACTAAGCGGTTCGCTAGGTCCACCACCATTGGTACGGTACAGTCGAAATTTCTTTTGTCCGTTACTTTGATCTGCTCTTTGTCTTCCTATTCTGTCATGGCATTTGTGGATTCAGGCGCTGCCCTGAATTTGATGGACTTGGAGTTTGCTAGGCGCTGTGGGTTTGTCTTGGAGCCCTTGCAGTGTCCTATTCCATTGAGAGGAATTGATGCTACGCCTTTGGCCAAGAATAAGCCTCAGTATTGGACCCAGCTGACCATGTGCATGGCTCCTGCGCACCAGGAGGATATTCGCTTTCTGGTGTTGCATAATCTGCATGATGTGGTCGTGTTGGGGTTGCCATGGCTACAAGTCCATAACCCAGTATTAGATTGGAAATCAATGTCTGTGTCCAGCTGGGGTTGTCAGGGGGTACATGGTGATGTTCCATTTCTGTCTATCTCATCATCCACCCCTTCTGAGGTCCCAGAGTTCTTGTCTGATTACCAGGATGTATTCGATGAGCCCAAGTCCAATGCCCTACCTCCGCATAGGGATTGTGATTGTGCTATCGATTTGATTCCTGGTAGTAAGTTTCCTAAGGGTCGACTTTTTAATTTATCTGTACCTGAGCACGCCCCTATGCGGAGTTACGTGAAGGAGTCTTTGAAGAAGGGTCATATTCGCCCGTCATCGTCGCCATTGGGAGCGGAGTTCTTTTTTGTGGCCAAGAAGGATGGTTCGCTGAGACCTTGTATTGATTACCGCCTTCTAAATAAAATTACGGTCAAATTTCAGTACCCCTTGCCGCTGCTGTCTGATTTGTTTGCTCGGATTAAGGGGGCTAGTTGGTTCACCAAGATAGATCTTCGTGGTGCGTATAATCTTGTGCGTATTAAACGGGGCGATGAATGGAAAACAGCATTTAATACGCCCGAAGGCCATTTTGAGTACCTGGTTATGCCATTCGGGCTTTCTAATGCTCCATCAGTGTTTCAGTCCTTTATGCATGACATCTTCCGAGAGTACCTGGATAAATTCCTGATTGTATACTTGGATGATATTTTGGTCTTCTCGGATGATTGGGAGTCTCATGTGAAGCAGGTCAGAATGGTGTTCCAGGTCCTGCGTGCTAATTCTTTGTTTGTGAAGGGGTCAAAGTGTCTCTTTGGTGTTCAGAAGGTTTCATTTTTGGGGTTCATTTTTTCTCCTTCTACTATCGAGATGGACCCTGTTAAAGTTCAGGCCATTTATGATTGGACTCAGCCAACATCTCTGAAGAGTCTGCAGAAGTTCCTGGGCTTTGCTAATTTTTATCGTCGCTTCATCAATAATTTTTCTAGTATTGCTAAACCGTTGACTGATTTAACCAAGAAGGGTGCTGATGTGGTCAATTGGTCTTCTGCTGCTGTGGATGCTTTTCAGGAGTTGAAGCGTCGTTTTTCTTCTGCCCCTGTGTTGTGCCAACCAGATGTTTCGCTTCCGTTCCAGGTCGAGGTTGATGCTTCTGAAATTGGAGCAGGGGCTGTTTTGTCGCAGAGAAGTTCTGATTGCTCGGTGATGAAACCATGCGCCTTCTTTTCCAGGAAATTTTCGCCTGCTGAGCGAAATTATGATGTTGGCAATCGAGAGTTGCTAGCCATGAAATGGGCATTCGAGGAGTGGCGTCATTGGCTTGAAGGAGCTAAGCATCGCGTGGTGGTCTTGACTGATCACAAAAACTTGACTTATCTCGAGTCTGCCAAACAGTTGAATCCTACACAGGCTCGTTGGTCGCTGTTTTTCTCCCGTTTTGACTTTGTGGTTTCGTACCTTCCGGGCTCTAAAAATGTGAAGGCGGATGCCCTGTCTAGGAGTTTTGTGCCCGATTCTCCGGGTTTGCCTGAGCCGGCGGGTATTCTCAAAGAGGGGGCAATTTTGTCTGCCATCTCCCCTGATTTGCGGTGGGTGCTGCAAAAATTTCAGGCTAATAGACCTGACCGTTGCCCAGCGGAGAAACTGTTTGTCCCTGATAGGTGGATGAATAAAGTTATCTCTGAGGTTCATTGTTCGGTGTTGGCTGGTCATCTTGGAATCTTTGGTACCAGAGAGTTGGTGGCTAGATCCTTTTGGTGGCCGTCTCTGTCGCGGGATGTGCGTTCTTTTGTGCAGTCCTGTGGGATTTGTGCTCGGGCTAAGCCCTGCTGTTCTCGTGCTAGTGGGTTGCTTTTGCCCTTGCCGGTCCCGAAGAGGCCTTGGACACATATCTCTATGGATTTTATTTCGGATCTCCCCATCTCTCAAAGAATGTCGGTCATTTGGGTGGTATGTGATCGCTTCTCTAAGATGGTCCATTTGGTGCCCTTGTCTAAATTGCCTTCCTCCTCTGATTTGGTGCCATTGTTTTTCCAGCATGTGGTTCGTTTACATGGCATTCCAGAGAACATCGTTTCTGACAGAGGTTCCCAGTTTGTTTCGAGGTTTTGGCGAGCCTTTTGTGCTAGGATGGGCATTGATTTGTCTTTTTCCTCGGCTTTCCATCCTCAGACAAATGGCCAGACTGAATGAACCAATCAGACCTTGGAAACATATCTGAGATGTTTTGTTTCTGCTGATCAGGATGATTGGGTGTCCTTTTTGCCTTTGGCTGAGTTCGCCCTTAATAATCGGGCCAGCTCGGCTACTTTGGTTTCGCCGTTTTTCTGCAATTCTGGGTTCCACCCTCGTTTCTCTTCAGGGCAGGTTGAGTCTTCGGACTGTCCTGGTGTGGATACTGTGGTGGAGGTGCAGCAGATTTGGACTCATGTAGTGGACAATTTGACTTTGTCCCAGGAGAGGGCTCAACGTTTCGCTAACCGCAGGCGCTGTGTGGGTACCCGACTTCGTGTTGGAGATTTGGTTTGGTTGTCATCTCGTTATATTCCTATGAAGGTTTCCTCTCCTAAATTTAAGCCTCGTTTCATTGGTCCATATAGGATTTCTGAGGTTCTTAATCCTGTGTCTTTTCGTTTGACTCTTCCAGCTTCTTTTTCCATCCATAACGTGTTCCATAGGTCATTGTTGCGGAGATACGTGGCACCTGTGGTTCCATCTATTGATCCTTCTGCTCCGGTTTTGGTTGAAGGGGCATTGGAGTATATATGTTATGGCTGGCAATCCAGTACCACAATGGACATAGAGGTCAGCGCACATACAGTGACCTGGCAATAACCCAAAAAATAAGAACGAGCTCTGAGACGTGGGAACTCTGTTGACCGCAATCCCTAATCCTCTCCAACACAACTAGAGGCAGCCGTGGATTGCGCCTAACGCTACCTATGTAACTCGGCACGGCCTGAGAAACTAGCTAGCCTGAAGATGGAAAATAAGCCTACCTTGCCTCAGAGAAATTCCCCAAAGGAAAAGGCAGCCCCCCACATATAATGACTGTGAGTTAAGATGAAAAGACAAACGTAGAGATGAAATAGATTTAGCAAAGTGAGGCCCAACTTCCTGAACAGAGCGAGGATAGAAAAGGCAACTTTGCGGTCAACACAAAACCCTACAAAATCCACGCAAAGGGGGCAAAAAGACCCTCCGTACCGAACTAACAGCACGGAGGTACACCCTCTGCGTCCCAGAGCTTCCAGCTAGCAGAAAAAACAAATTGACAAGCTGGAATAGAAAAAACAGCAAACAAATAGCAAAGAGGAACTTAGCTATGTAGATAAGCAGGCCACAGGAACACTCCAGGAGGAAACAGGTCCAACACTAGAACATTGACTGGAAGCAAGGATCCAAGCACCAGGTGGATTTAAATAGGGTAGCACCTAACGACTTCACCATATCACCTGAGAAAGGAAACTCAGAAGCCGCAGTACCACTTTTCTCCACTAACGGAAGATCACAGAGAGAATCAGCCGAAGTACCACTTGTGACCACAAGAGGGAGCTCTGCCACAGAATTCACAACAGTACCCCCCCCCCTTGAGGAGGGGTCACCGAACCCTCATCAGAGCTACCAGGACGACCAGGATGAGCCATATGAAAGGCACGAACCAGATCGGGAGCATGGACATCAGAGGCAAAGACCCAGGAATTATCTTCCTGAGCATAACCCTTCCACTTAACCAGATACTGGAGTTTCCGTCTAGAAACACGAGAATCCAAAATCTTCTCCACAATATACTCCAACTCCCCCTCCACCAAAACCGGGGCAGGAGGATCAACAGATGGAACCACGGGTGCCACGTAACAATGACCTATGGAATACGTTATGTATGGAAAAAGAATCTGGAAGGGTCAGACGAAAAGACACAGGATTAAGGACCTCAGAAATCCTATATGGACCAATAAAACGAGGTTTAAACTTAGGAGAGGAGACCTTCATAGGAATATGACGAGAAGATAACCAAACCAAGTCCCCAACCCGAAGTCGGGGACCCACACAGCGTCTGCGATTAGCGAAACGTTGAGCCTTCTCCTGGGACAAGGTCAAATTGTCCACTACATGAGTCCAAATCTGCTGCAACCTGTCCACCACAGTATCCACACCAGGACAGTCCGAAGACTCAACCTGCCCTGAAGAGAAACGAGGATGGAACCTAGAGTTGCAGAAAAACGGTGAAACCAAGGTTGCCGAGCTGGCCCGATTATTAAGGGCGAACTCAGCCAAAGGCAAAAAGGACACCCAGTCATCCTGATCAGCAGAAACAAAGCATCTCAGATATGTCTCCAAGGTCTGATTGGTTCGTTCGGTCTGGCCATTAGTCTGAGGATGGAAAGCCGAGGAAAAAGACAAGTCAATGCCCATCCTACCACAAAAGGCTCGCCAAAACCTCGAAACAAACTGGGAACCTCTGTCAGAAACGATATTCTCTGGAATGCCATGTAAACGAACCACATGCTGGAAAAACAATGGCACCAAATCAGAGGAGGAAGGCAATTTAGACAAGGGTACCAAATGGACCATCTTAGAGAAGCGATCACAGACCACCCAAATGACTGACATCTTTTGAGAGACGGGAAGATCTGAAATAAAATCCATAGAGATATGTGTCCAAGGCCTCTTCGGGACCGGCAAGGGTAAAAGCAACCCACTGGCACGAGAACAGCAGGGCTTAGCCCGAGCACAAATCCCACAGGACTGCACAAAAGTACGCACATCCCGCGACAGAGATGGCCACCAAAAGGATCTAGCCACTAACTCTCTGGTACCAAAGATTCCAGGATGACCAGCCAACACCGAACAATGAACCTCAGAGATGACTTTATTCGTCCACCTATCAGGGACAAACAGTCTCTCCGCTGGGCAACGATCAGGTTTATTAGCCTGAAATTTCTGCAGCACCCGCCGCAAATCAGGGGAGATGGCAGACACAATTACTCCCTCTTTGAGGATACCCGCCGGCTCAGATACACCCAGAGAGTCGGGCACAAAACTCCTAGACAGAGCATCCGCCTTCACATTTTTAGAGCCCGGAAGGTATGAAATAACAAAGTCAAAACGGGCAAAAAACAACGACCAACGAGCTTGTCTAGGATTCAACCGCTTGGCGGACTCGAGATAAGTCAAGTTCTTATGATCAGTCAAGACCACCACGCGATGCTTAGCTCCTTCAAGCCAATGACGCCACTCCTCGAATGCCCACTTCATGGCCAGCAACTCTCGATTGCCCACATCATAATTTCGCTCAGCAGGCGAAAACTTCCTGGAAAAGAAGGCACATGGTTTCATCACCGAGCAATCAGAACTTCTCTGCGACAAAACAGCCCCTGCTCCAATCTCAGAAGCATCAACCTCGACCTGGAACGGAAGCGAAACATCTGGCTGACACAACACAGCGGCAGAAGAAAAACGACGCTTCAACTCTTCAAAAGCTTCCACAGCAGCAGAAGACCAATTGACCACATCAGCACCTTTCTTGGTCAAATCGGTCAATGGTTTAGCAATACTAGAAAAATTGCAGATGAAGCGACGATAAAAATTAGCAAAGCCCAGGAACTTTTGCAGACTTTTCAGAGATGTCGGCTGAGTCCAATTATGGATGGCTTGGACCTTAACAGGGTCCATCTCGATAGTAGAAGGGGAAAAAATGAACCCCAAAAATGAAACCTTCTGAACACCAAAGAGACACTTTGATCCCTTTACAAACAAAGAATTAGCACGCAGGACCTGAAACACCGTTCTGACCTGCTTCACATGAGACTCCCAATCATCCGAGAAGATCAAAATGTCATCTAAGTACACAATCAGGAATTTATCCAGGTACTCTCGGAAGATGTCATGCATAAAGGACTGAAACACTGATGGAGCATTGGCATGTCCGAATGGCATTACTAGATACTCAAAATGGCCCTCGGGCGTATTAAATGCAGTTTTCCACTCATCGCCTCGCTTAATACGCACAAGATTATACGCACCACGAAGATCTATCTTGGTGAACCAACTAGCCCCCTTAATCCGAGCAAACAAATCAGAAAACAATGGCAAGGGGTACTGAAATTTAACCGTGATCTTATTCAGAAGGCGGTAATCTATACAAGGTCTCAGTGAACCATCTTTCTTGGCTACAAATAAGAACCCTGCTCCCAATGGCGACGATGACGGGCGAATATGCCCCTTCTCCAAAGACTCCTTCACATAACTCCGCATAGCGGCGTGCTCAGGCACAGATAAATTAAACAGTCGATCTTTTGGGAATTTACTACCAGGAATCAAATCTATAGCACAATCACAATCCCTATGCGGAGGTAGGGTATCGGACTTGGGCTCATCAAATAGATCCCGGTAATCAGACAAAAACTCAGGAACCTCGGAAGGGGTGGATGACGAAATAGACAGAAATGGGACATCACCATGTACCCCCTGACAACCCCAGCTGGACACAGACATGGATTTCCAATCTAATACTGGATTATGGACTTGTAGCCATGGCAACCCCAACACGACCACATCATGCAGATTATGCAACACCAGAAAGCGAATAACCTCCTGATGTGCAGGAGCCATGCACATGGTCAGCTGGGTCCAGTACTGAGGCTTATTCTTGGCCAAAGGCGTAGCATCAATTCCTCTCAATGGAATAGGACACTGCAAGGGCTCCAAGACAAACCCACAACGCCTAGCATACTCCAAGTCCATCAAATTCAAAGCAGCGCCTGAGTCCACAAATGCCATGACAGAATACGATGACAAAGAGCATATCAAGGTAACGGACAGAAGAAATTTTGACTGTACCGTACCAATGGTGGCAGACCTAGCGAACCGCTTAGTGCGCTTAGGACAATCAGAGATAGCATGAGTGGAATCACCACAGTAGAAACACAGCCCATTCAGACGTCTGTGTTCTTGCCGTTCAACTCTGGTCAAAGTCCTATTGCACTGCATAGGCTCAGGTCTAAGCTCAGGTACTACCGCCAAATGGTGCACAGATTTACGCTCGTGCAAGCGTCGACCGATCTGAATGGCCAAAGACATAGACTCATTCAGACCAGCAGGCATAGGAAATCCCACCATGACATCCTTAAGGGCTTCAGAGAGACCCTTTCTGAAAATAGCTGCGAGCGCACCTTCATTCCACTGAGTGAGTACGGACCACTTTCTAAATTTCTGACAGTATACCTCTATTTCATCCTGACCCTGACACAGAGCCAGCAAATTCTTCTCTGCCTGATCCACAGAATTAGGCTCATCGTACAGCAATCCGAGCGCCAGGAAAAACGCATCGATATTACTTAATGCAGGATCTCCTGACGCAAGAGAAAATGCCCAGTCCTGAGGGTCGCCACGCAAAAAAGAAATAACGATCCTAACTTGTTGACCTGGGTCACCAGAGGAACGAGGTTTCAAAGCCAGAAATAGTTTGCAATTATTTTTAAAACTCAGAAATTTGGTTCTATCTCCAAAAAACAAATCAGGAATAGGAATTCTTGGTTCTAACATAGAATTCTGAACCACAAAGTCTTGAATACTTTGTATTCTTGTCGTGAGCTGATCCACACATGATGACAGACCTTTAATGTCCATTGCTACACCTGTGTCCTGAACCACCCAAATGTCTAGGGGAAAAAAAAGGCAAAACACAGTGCAAAGGAAAAAAAATGGTCTCAGAACTTCTTTTTTCCCTCTATTGAGAATCATTAGTACTTTTGGCTTCCAGTACTGTTATGGCTGGCAATCCAGTACCACAATGGACATAGAGGTCAGCGCACATACAGTGACCTGGCAATAACCCAAAAAATAAGAACGAGCTCTGAGACGTGGGAACTCTGTTGACCGCAATCCCTAATCCTTTCCAACACAACTAGACGCAGCCGTGGATTGCGCCTAACGCTACCTATGCAACTCGGCACGGCCTGAGAAACTAGCTAGCCTGAAGATGGAAAATAAGCCTACCATGCCTCAGAGAAATTCCCCAAAGGAAAAGGCATCCCCCACATATAATGACTGTGAGTTAAGATGAAAAGACAAACGTAGAGATGAAATAGATTTAGCAAAGTGAGGCCCAACTTCCTGAACAGAGCGAGGATAGAAAAGGCAACTTTGCGGTCAACACAAAACCCTACAAAATCCACGCAAAGGGGGCAAAAAGACCCTCCGTACCGAACTAACGGCACGGAGGTACACCCTCTGCGTCCCAGAGCTTCCAGCTAGCAGAAAAAACAAATTGACAAGCTGGAATAGAAAAAACAGCAAACATATAGCAAAGAGGAACTTAGCTATGTAGATAAGCAGGCCACAGGAACACTCCAGGAGGAAACAGGTCCAACACTAGAACATTGACTGGAAGCAAGGATCCAAGCACCAGGTGGAGTTAAATAGGGTAGCACCTAACGACTTCACCATATCACCTGAGAAAGGAAACTCAGAAGCCGCAGTACCACTTTTCTCCACTAACGGAAGATCACAGAGAGAATCAGCCGAAATACCACTTGTGACCACAAGAGGGAGCTCTGCCACAGAATTCACAACATATATAGTGGAGAAGATTTTGGATTCTCGTGTTTCGAGACGGAAACTCCCTTATCTGGTTAAGTGGAAGGGTTATGGTCAGGAAGATAGTTCCTGGGTCTTTGCCTCTGATGTCCATGCTGCCGATCTGGTTCGTGCCTTTCATGTGGCTCATCCTGGTCGGCCTGGGGGCTCTGGTGAGGGTTCGGTGACCCCTCCTCAAGGGGGGGGGTACTGTTGTGAATTCTGTGGCCAAGCTCCCTCCTGTGGTCGTGAGTGGTACTTCGGCTGGTTCTGTCTATGAGCTTCCTTTGGTGGATGAGAGTGGTACTGCGGCTTCTGAGTTTCCTTCCTCAGGTGATGAGGTTAAGTTGTTAGGTGCTGCTCTATTTAACTCCACCTGGTGCTTTGATCCTGGCCTCCAGTCAATGTTCTAGTATTGGTCTTGCTTCCTCCTGGATCGTTCCTGTGGCCTGTCTTCCCTGCATAAGCTAAGTTCTGCTTGTGTTACTTTTGTTTGCTATATTTTCTGTCCAGCTTGCTTTATTGGTTTTTCTTGCTTGCTGGAAGCTCTGAGACGCAGAGGGAGCACCTCCGTACCGTTAGTCGGTGCGGAGGGTCTTTTTGCCCCTCTGCGTGGTTGTTTGTAGGTTTTTGTGTTGACCGCAAAGCTATCTTTCCTATCCTTGGTCTATTCAGTAAGTCGGGCCTCACTTTGCTAAATCTATTTCATCTCTGTGTTTGTATTTTCATCTTTACTCACAGTCATTATATGTGGGGGGCTGCCTTTTCCTTTGGGGAATTTCTCTGAGGCAAGGTAGGCTTATTTTTCTATCTTCAGGGCTAGTTAGTTTCTCAGGCTGTGCCGAGTTGCATAGGGAGCGTTAGGCGCAATCCACGGCTACCTCTAGTGTGGTGTGATAGGATTAGGGATTGCGGTCAGCAGAGTTCCCACGTCTCAGAGCTCGTCCTATGTTTTTGGTAATTGTCAGGTCACTTTGTGTGCTCTGAACTTCAAGGTCCATTATGGTTCTGAATTACCTGTTCATAACACCACGTATCTCCGCAACAATGACCTATGGAATACATTATGGATGGAAAAAGAGGCTGGGAGGGTCAAACGAAAAGACACAGGATTAAGGACCTCAGAAATCCTATACGGACCAATGAAACGAGGCTTAAACTTAGGAGAGGAAACTTTCTTAGGAATATAACGAGACGACAACCAAACCAAATCCCCAACACGAAGTCGGGGACCCACACAGCGCCTGCGGTTAGCGAAACGTTGAGCCTTCTCCTGGGACAATGTCAAATTGTCCACTACATGAGTCCAAATCTGCTGCAACCTATCCACCACAGTATCCACACCAGGACAGTCCGAAGACTCAACCTGCCCTGAAGAGAAACGAGGATGGAAACCAAAATTGCAGAAAAACGGGGAAACCAAAGTAGCCGAGCTGGCCCGATTATTAAGGGCGAACTTAGCCAAAGGCAAAAAGGACACCCAGTCATCCTGATCAGCAGAAACAAAACATCTCAGATATGTTTCCAAGGTCTGATTGGTTCGTTCAGTTTGGCCATTTGTCTGAGGATGGAAAGCCGAGGAAAAAGACAAATCAATGCCCATCCTAGCACAAAAGGCTCGCCAAAACCTGGAAACAAACTGGGAACCTCTTTCAAAAACGATGTTCTCCGGAATGCCATGTAAACGAACCACATGCTGGAAAAACAATGGCACCAAATCAGAGGAGGAAGGCAATTTAGACAAGGGTACCAAATGGACCATCTTAGAGAAGCGATCACAAACCACCCAAATGACCAACATTTTTTGAGAGACGGGGAGATCCGAAATAAAATCCATAGAGATATGTGTCCAGGGCCTCTTCGGGACCGGCAAGGGCAAAAGCAACCCACTGGCACGAGAACAGCAGGGCTTAGCCCGAGCACAAATCCCACAGGACTGCACAAACGAACGCATATCCCGCGACAGAGACGGCCACCAAAAGGATCTAGCCACCAAATCTCTGGTACCAAAGATTCCAGGATGACCAGCCAACACCGAACAATGAACCTCAGAGATAACTCTACTCATCCATTTATCAGGGACAAACAGTTTCTCCGCTGGGCAACGGTCAGGTCTAGCAGCCTGAAATTTTTGCAGCACCCGCCGCAAATCAGGGGAGATGGCAGACAAAATTACCCCCTCTTTTAGAATACCCGCCGGCTCAGGCAAACCCGGAGAGTCGGGCACAATACTCCTAGACAGGGCATCCGCCTTCACATTCTTAGAGCCCGGAAGGTACGAAACCACAAAGTCAAAACGGGAGAAAAACAGCGACCAACGAGCCTGTCTAGGATTCAACCGTTTGGCAGACTATAGATAAGTCAAGTTCTTGTGATCAGTCAAGACCACTTCATGGCCAGCAACTCTCGATTGCCAACATCATAATTGCGCGCAGCAGGCGAAAACTTTCTAGAAAAGAAGGCACATGGTTTCATCACCGAGCCATCAGAACTTCTTTGCGACAAAACAGCCCCTGCTCCAATCTCAGAAGCATCAACCTCGACCTGGAACGGGAGCGAAACATCTGGCTAGCACAACACAGGGGCAGAAGAAAAACGACGCTTCAACTCCTGAAAAGCTTCCACAGCAGCAGAAGACCAATTGACCACATCAGCACCCTTCTTGGTTAAATCAGTCAACAGTTTAGCAATACTAGAAAACTTATTGATGAAGCGACGATAAAAATTAGCAAAGCCCAGGAACTTTTGCAGACTCTTCAGAGATGTTGGCTGAGTCCAATCATAAATGGCCTGAACTTTAACAGGGTCCATCTCGATAGTAGAAGGGGAAAAAATGAAACCCAAAAATGAAACCTTCTGAACACCAAAGAGACACTTTGACCCCTTCACAAACAAAGAATTCGCACGCAGGATCTGGAACACCATTCTAACCTGCTTCACGTGAGATTCCCAATCATCCGAGAAGACCAAAATATCATCCAAGTATACAATCAGGAATTTATCCAGGTACTCTCGAAAGATGTCATGCATAAAGGACTGAAATACTGATGGAGCATTGGAAAGCCCGAATGGCATAACCAGGTACTCAAAATGGCCCTCGGGCGTATTAAATGCTGTTTTCCATTCATCGCCCTGTTTAATACGCACAAGATTATACGCACCACGAAGATCTATCTTGGTGAACCAACTAGCCCCCTTAATCCGAGCAAACAAATCAGACAGCAGCGGCAAGGGGTACTGAAATTTGACTGTGATTTTATTTATAAGGCGGTATTCAATACAAGGTCTCAACGAATCATCCTTCTTGGCCACAAAAAAGAACCCTGCTCCCAATGGCGATGACGACGGGCAAATATGACCCTTCTTCAAGGATTCCTTTACGTAACTCCGCATAGCGGCGTGCTCAGGCACAGACAAATTAAACAGTCGACCTTTAGGAAACTTACTACCAGGAATCAAATCGATAGCACAATCGCAATCCCTATGCGGAGGTAGGGCACTGGACTTGGGCTCATCAAATACATCCCGGTAATCAGACAAGAACTCTGGGACCTCAGAAGGGGTGGATGATGAAATAGACAGAAATGGAACATCACCATGTACCCCCTGACAACCCCAGCTGGACACAGACATAGATTTCCAATCCAATACTGGGTTATGGACTTGTAGCCATGGCAACCCCAAAACGACCACATCATGCAGATTATGCAACACCAAAAAGCGAATATCCTCCTGATGCGCAGGAGCCATGCACATGGTCAGTTGGGTCCAGTACTGAGGCTTATTCTTGGCCAAAGGCGTAGCATCAATTCCTCTCAATGGAATAGGATACTGCAAAGGCTCCAAGAAAAACCCACAGCGCCTAGCATACTCCAAGTCCATCAAATTCAGGGCAGCGCCTGAATCCAGTAATGCCATGACAGAATAGGATGACAAAGAGCAGATCAAAGTAACGGACAAAAGAAATTTCGACTGTACCGTACCAATGGTGGCAGACCTAGCGAACCGCTTAGTGCGCTTAGGACAATCGGAGATAGCATGAGTGGAATCACCACAGTAAAAACACAGCCCATTCCGACGTCTGTGTTCTTGCCGTTCAGCTCTGGTCAAAGTCCTATCACATTGCATAGGCTCAGGTTTATGCTCAGATAATACCGCCAAATGGTGCACAGTTTTACGCTCACGTAAGCGTCGATCGATCTGAATGGCCAAAGACATAGACTCATTCAGACCAGCAGGCATAGGAAATCCCACCATGACATCCTTAAGGGCTTCAGAGAGACCCTTTCTGAAAATTGCTGCCAGCGCACATTCATTCCATTGAGTGAGCACAGACCACTACCAAAGCTCTTCAGCTCCAAGGACGTCCACCCATTTCTTCTGATACATGTTGGCACCAATGACACGGCAAGGAAGGACCTACCGACAATCTGCAAGGACTTTGAAGAGTTGGGGAAGAAAGTAAAGGAACTGGATGCACAGGTAGTTTTTTCTTCTATCCTTCCAGTAGACGGGCATGGCACCAGGAGATGGAACAGGATCCTTGATGCAAACAACTGGCTAAGACGATGGTGCAGACAACAAGGATTCGGATTCCTGGACCACGGTGTGAATTACTGGTATGATGGACTCCTCGCCAGAGACGGACTACACCTCAACAAACCTGGGAAACACACATTCGCCAGAAGACTCGCTACACTCATCAGGAGGGCGTTAAACTAGAAGAAGAGGGGACGGGAAGAAAAACATTAGACTCGAACAAAGACGACCCAGGAAAACATACTCTGAAGGGAGGTAAGAACATTTCTAAAACAATCCACAGTGAGGAGATTGGAACAAAACAAAATCCTCTAAACTGCATGCTCGCAAACGCCAGAAGCCTGACAAACAAGATGGAAGAACTAGAAGCAGAAATATCTACAGGTAACTTTGACATAGTGGGAATAACCGAGACATGGTTAGATGAAAGCTATGACTGGGCAGTCAACTTACAGGGTTACAGTCTGTTTAGAAAGGATCGTAAAAATCGGAGAGGAGGAGCGGTTTGTCTCTATGTAAAGTCTTGTCTAAAGTCCACTTTAAGGGAGGATATTAGCGAAGGGAATGAGGATGTCGAGTCCATATGGGTTGAAATTCATGGAGGGAAAAATGGTAACAAAATTCTCATTGGGGTCTGTTACAAACCCCCAAATATAACAGAAAGCATGGAAAGTCTACTTCTAAAGCAGATAGATGAAGCTGCAACCCATAATGAGGTCCTGGTTATGGGGGACTTTAACTACCCGGATATTAACTGGGAAACAGAAACCTGTGAAACCCATAAAGGCAACAGGTTTCTGCTAATAACCAAGAAAAATTATCTTTCACAATTGGTGCAGAATCCAACCAGAGGAGCAGCACTTTTAGACCTAATACTATCTAATAGACCTGACAGAATAACAAATCTGCAGGTGGTCGGGCATTTAGGAAATAGCGACCACAATATTGTGCAGTTTCACCTGTCTTTCACTAGGGGGACTTGTCAGGGAGTCACAAAAACATTGAACTTTAGGAAGGCAAAGTTTGAACAGCTTAGAGATGCCCTTAATCTGGTAGACTGGGACAATATCCTCAGAAATAAGAATACAGATAATAAATGGGAAATGTTTAAGAACATCCTAAATAGGCAGTGTAAGCGGTTTATACCTTGTGGGAATAAAAGGACTAGAAATAGGAAAAACCCAATGTGGCTAAACAAAGAAGTAAGACAGGCAATTAACAGTAAAAAGAAAGCATTTGCACTACTAAAGCAGGATGGCACCATTGAAGCTCTAAAAAACTATAGGGAGAAAAATACTTTATCTAAAAAACTAATTAAAGCTGCCAAAAAGGAAACAGAGAAGCACATTGCTAAGGAGAGTAAAACTAATCCCAAACTGTTCTTCAACTATATCAATAGTAAAAGAATAAAAACTGAAAATGTAGGCCCCTTAAAAAATAGTGAGGAAAGAATGGTTGTAGATGACGAGGAAAAAGCTAACATATTAAACACCTTCTTCTCCACGGTATTCACGGTGGAAAATGAAATGCTAGGTGAAATCCCAAGAAACAATGAAAACCCTATATTAAGGGTCACCAATCTAACCCAAGAAGAGGTGCGAAACCGGCTAAATAAGATTAAAATAGATAAATCTCCGGGTCCGGATGGCATACACCCACGAGTACTAAGAGAACTAAGTAATGTAATAGATAAACCATTATTTCTTATTTTTAGGGACTCTATAGCGACAGGATCTGTTCCGCAGGACTGGCGCATAGCAAATGTGGTGCCAATATTCAAAAAGGGCTCTAAAAGTGAACCTGGAAATTATAGGCCAGTAAGTCTAACCTCTATTGTTGGTAAAATATTTGAAGGGTTTCTGAGGGATGTTATTCTGGATTATCTCAATGAGAATAACTGTTTAACTCCATATCAGCATGGGTTTATGAGAAATCGCTCCTGTCAAACCAATCTAATCAGTTTTTATGAAGAGGTAAGCTATAGGCTGGACCACGGTGAGTCATTGGACGTGGTATATCTCGATTTTTCCAAAGCGTTTGATACCGTGCCGCACAAGAGGTTGGTACACAAAATGAGAATGCTTGGTCTGGGGGAACATGTGTGTAAATGGGTTAGTAACTGGCTTAGTGATAGAAAGCAGAGGGTGGTTATAAATGGTATAGTCTCTAACTGGGTCGCTGTGACCAGTGGGGTACCGCAGGGGTCAGTATTGGGACCTGTTCTCTTCAACATATTCATTAATGATCTGGTAAAAGGTTTACACAGTAAAATATCGATATTTGCAGATGATACAAAACTATGTAAAGCAGTTAATACAAGAGAAGATAGTATTCTGCTACAGATGGATCTGGATAAGTTGGAAACTTGGGCTGAAAGGTGGCAGATGAGGTTTAACAATGATAAATGTAAGGTTATACACATGGGAAGAGGGAATCAATATCACCATTACACACTGAACGGGAAACCACTGGGTAAATCTGACAGGGAGAAGGACTTTGGGATCCTAGTTAATGATAAACTTACCTGGAGCAGCCAGTGCCAGGCAGCAGCTGCCAAGGCAAACAGGATCATGGGGTGCATTAAAAGAGGTCTGGATACACATGATGAGAGCATTATACTGCCTCTGTACAAATCCCTAGTTAGACCGCACATGGAGTACTGTGTCCAGTTTTGGGCACCGGTGCTCAGGAAGGATATAATGGAACTAGAGAGAGTACAAAGGAGGGCAACAAAATTAATAAAGGGGATGGGAGAACTACAATACCCAGATAGATTAGCGAAATTAGGATTATTTAGTCTAGAAAAAAGACGACTGAGGGGCGATCTAATAACCATGTATAAGTATATAAGGGGACAATACAAATATCTCGCTGAGGATCTGTTTATACCAAGGAAGGTGACGGGCACAAGGGGGCATTCTTTGCGTCTGGAGGAGAGAAGGTTTTTCCACCAACATAGAAGAGGATTCTTTACTGTTAGGGCAGTGAGAATCTGGAATTGCTTGCCTGAGGAGGTGGTGATGGCGAACTCAGTCGAGGGGTTCAAGAGAGGCCTGGATGTCTTCCTGGAGCAGAACAATATTGTATCATACAATTATTAGGTTCTGTAGAAGGACGTAGATCTGGGTATTTATTATGATGGAATATAGGCTGAACTGGATGGACAAATGTCTTTTTTCGGCCTTACTAACTATGTTACTATGTTACTATGTTCTGACAATATATCTCTACCTCATCCTGACCCTGACACAGAGCCAGCAAATTTTTTTCTGCCTGATCCACTGAATTAGGTTCATCATACAGCAATCCGAGCGCCAGAAAAAACGCATCAATATCACATAATGCAGGATCTCCTGGCGCAAGGGAAAATATCCAGTCTTGAGGGTCACCACGTAATAAAGAAATAATGATCTTAACTTGTTGAACTGGGTCACCAGAGGAGGGGGGTTTCAAAGCCAGAAATAGTTTACAATTATTTTTAAAACTCAGAAACTTAGCTCTATCTCCAAAAAAACAAATCAGGAATAGGAATTCTAGGTTCTAATATAGAATTCTGAACCACAAAGTCTTGAATATTTTGTACTCTTGCAGTGAGATGATCCACACAAGAAGACAGGCCTTTAATGTCCATCACTACACCTGTGTCCTGAACCACCCAAATGTCTAGGGGAAAAGAAAGACAAAACACAGTGCAGAGAAAAAAAATGGTCTCAGAACTTCTCTTTTCCCTCTATTGAGAAGCATTAGTACTTTGGGCCTCCAGTACTGTTATGAACTGGTGATTTAGAACCACAATGGACCTGGTGGTTAAGAGCACTGAAAATGACCTGATAGTTACTAATAACATAGGACGAGCTCTGAGACGTGGGAACTCTGCTGACCGCAATCCCTAATCCTATCACACCACACTAGAGGTAGCCGTGGAGCGCTCCTGACCAGACCTAGGCGCCTCGGGCACAGCCTGAGAAACTTGCTAGCCCTGAAGATAGAAAAATAAGCCTACCTTGCCTCAGAGAAATTCCCCAAAGGAAAAGGTAGCCCCCCACATATAATGACTGTGAGTAAAGATGAAAATACAAACACAGAGATTAAATAGATTTTAGCAAAGTGAGGCCCGACTTACTGAATAGACCGAGGATAGAAAAGATAGCTTTGCGGTCAGCACAAAAACCTACAAACAACCACGCAGAGGGCGCAAAAAGACCCTCCGCACCGACTAACGGTACGGAGGTGCTCCCTCTGCGTCCCAGAGCTTCCAGCAAGCAAGACAAACCAATATAGCAAGCTGGACAGAAAAAATAGCAAACAAAAGTAACACAAGCAGAACTTAGCCTATGCAGGGCAGACAGGCCACAAGAACGATCCAGGAGAGAGCAAGACCAATACTGGAACATTGACTGGAGGCCAGGAACAAAGAACTAGGTGGAGTTAAATAGAGCAGCACCTAACGACTTAACCTCGTCACCTGAGGAAGGAAACTCAGAAGCCGCAGCCCCACTCACATCCACCAAAGGAAGCTCATGGACAGAACCAGCCGAAGTACCACTCATGACAACAGGAGGGAGCCTGACCACAGAATTCACAACACTCCATGCCTCTGGGAGTGGAGATGCATCCATATTCATTACTTTATTGAGCTTTACCATGTGACCGCTGAACAGAGGAAGAGCTGCAGGCGCCAGAGACCATCTGCAAAGCAGTGACTAGCAGAGATCGTGCCGGGAGGTGAGTATGTTATGACAGCCGCCACTGCTGCCGCTCCCCGCCGACCACCTGCCGACCCCCTGGGGCAATGACTCGAGTATAAGCCGAGAGGGGCACTTTCTGCCTAAAAAAATGGGCTGAAAATCTCAGCTTATACTCGAGTATATACGGTACTTTATTTAGAGAATATTTCTTAAAGTGGGTGTGTGGGTATGTGGATTCTCTGCACCAATTACAGTAAATAATGATGAAATATAAAATGTAGAAACATTTCTAGAACAAATTCTGATTTGTGCCATTTACCTAGAAGGATTGATGCCATCTGAAGGTGCTGTGAGTCCAGACTTCTTCAATGACTATCATCTTCAGAATGGAGATCTTATTGGACAACATTCATTCAGCGCAGGGTAATATCTATGTTTTTCTTCTTTTTGTTTTTGTATTTTGTAAGATTTGCTCACAGAACTCTAGAATTAAGCCTTTTACAGTTTTGGAACGTCAAAAAATGCTACAATCTAAATATGTTGACACAAAAGAGAATAGTAAAACCAAAAACACTCAGTTTGAAAAAATGTTGCAGTAATCCGCAAGTGCTAGTAAAAGATGTAAAAAACAGGGTATTTGGTTGATACGTTTTTTGCAAAAAATGTATACTAAGCTGCTCTACCAATCTTCACGGTATACCCTTATCAGAGCAGTCCTAACTAATGTATGCAATCCCTATCTGATGTATTTAAAAACCTGATCATCTGTATATAACCTGTGTGAACAGGGTTCAGAGAGGAAAAATCCATGTGTGCATACAGGGTAGAACAGCTTTTGTGCAGATAGCCCAAGAGGAGTGGTGGAACTCCCCAGTCTTGTAGACACAAGAGAACAATTATGGAAACAGGAACACATGGGCTACTTGCACAGTGAACAAGTCTGTATGATCATGTTCACACACCACCAAGAAACCTGAAGACACAAAAGAGAATAGTAAAACCAAAAACACTCAGTTTGAAAAAATGTTGCAGTAATCCGCAAGTGCTAGTAAAAGATGTAAAAAACAGGGTATTTGGTTGATACGTTTTTTGCAAAAAATGTATACTAAGCTGCTCTACCAATCTTCACGGTATACCCTTATCAGAGCAGTCCTAACTAATGTATGCAATCCCTATCTGATGTATTTAAAAACCTGATCATCTGTATATAACCTGTGTGAACAGGGTTCAGAGAGGAAAAATCCATGTGTGCATACAGGGTAGAACAGCTTTTGTGCAGATAGCCCAAGAGGAGTGGTGGAACTCCCCAGTCTTGTAGACACAAGAGAACAATTATGGAAACAGGAACACATGGGCTACTTGCACAGTGAACAAGTCTGTATGATCATGTTCACACACCACCAAGAAACCTGAAGACACAAAAGAGAATAGTAAAACCAAAAACACTCAGTTTGAAAAAATGTTGCAGTAATCCGCAAGTGCTAGTAAAAGATGTAAAAAACAGGGTATTTGGTTGATACGTTTTTTGCAAAAAATGTATACTAAGCTGCTCTACCAATCTTCACGGTATACCCTTATCAGAGCAGTCCTAACTAATGTATGCAATCCCTATCTGATGTATTTAAAAACCTGATCATCTGTATATAACCTGTGTGAACAGGGTTCAGAGAGGAAAAATCCATGTGTGCATACAGGGTAGAACAGCTTTTGTGCAGATAGCCCAAGAGGAGTGGTGGAACTCCCCAGGCTTGTAGACACAAGAGAACAATTATGGAAACAGGAACACATGGGCTACTTGCACAGTGAACAAGTCTGTATGATCATGTTCACACACCACCAAGAAACCTGAAGACACAAAAGAGAATAGTAAAATCTAAATATGTTGCCTCTCGTAAGCCACTACATCTTCAGTACATACAGGTCCTTCTCAAAAAATTAGCATATAGTGTTAAATTTCATTATTTACCATAATGTAATGATTACAATTAAACTTTCATATATTATAGATTCATTATCCACCAACTGAAATTTGTCAGGTCTTTTATTGTTTTAATACTGATGATTTTGGCATACAACTCCTGATAACCCAAAAAACCTGCCTCAATAAATTAGCATATCAAGAAAAGGTTCTCTAAACGACCTATTACCCTAATCTTCTGAATCAACTAATTAACTCTAAACACATGCAAAAGATACCTGAGCCTTTTATAAACTCCCTGCCTGGTTCATTACTCAAAACCCCCATCATGGGTAAGACTAGCGACCTGACAGATGTCAAGAAGGCCATCATTGACACCCTCAAGCAAGAGGGTAAGACCCAGAAAGAAATTTCTCAACAAATAGGCTGTTCCCAGAGTGCTGTATCAAGGCACCTCAATGGTAAGTCTGTTGGAAGGAAACAATGTGGCAGAAAACGCTGTACAACGAGAAGAGGAGACCGGACCCTGAGGAAGATTGTGGAGAAGGACCGATTCCAGACCTTGGGGAACCCGAGGAAGCAGTGGACTGAGTCTGGTGTGGAAACATCCAGAGCCACCGTGCACAGGCGTGTGCAGGAAATGGGCTACAGGTGCCGCATTCCCCAGGTAAAGCCACTTTTGAACCATAAACAGCGGCAGAGGCGCCTGACCTGGGCTACAGAGAAGCAGCACTGGACTGTTGCTAAGTGGTCCCAAGTACTTTTTTCTGATGAAAGCAAATTTTGCATGTCATTCGGAAATCAAGGTGCCAGAGTCTGGAGGAAGACTGGGGAGAAGGAAATGCCAAAATGCCTGAAGTCCAGTGTCAAGTACCCACAGTCAGTGATGGTGTGGGGTGCCATGTCAGCTGCTGGTGTTGGTCCACTGTGTTTCATCAAGGGCAGGGTCAATGCAGCTAGCTATCAGGAGAGTTTGGAGCACTTCATGCTTCCATTGGCTGAAATGCTTTATGGAGATGAAGATTTCATTTTTCAGCACGACCTGGCGCCTGCTCACAGTGCCAAAACCACTGGTAAATGGTTTACTGACCATGGTATTACTGTGCTCAATTGGCCTGCCAACCCTCCTGACCTGAACCCCATAGAGAATCTGTGGGATATTGTGAAGAGAAAGTTGAGAGACGCAAGACCCAACACTCTGGATGAGCTTAAGGCCGCTATTGAAGCATCCTGGGCCTCCATAACATCTCAGCAGTGTCACAGGCTGATTGCCTCCATGCCACACCGCATTGAAGCAGTCATTTCTGCCAAAGCATTCCCGACCAAGTATTGAGTGCATAACTGAACATTATTATTTGATGGTTTTTTTGTTTGTTATTAAAAAACACTTTTATTTGATTGGATGGATGAAATATGCTAATTTATTGAGACAGGTTTTTTGGGTTATCAGGAGTTGTATGCCAAAATCATCAGTATTAAAACAATAAAAGACCTGACAAATTTCAGTTGGTGGATAATGAATCTATAATATATGAAAGTTTAATTGTAATCATTACATTATGGTAAATAATGAAATTTAACACTATATGCTAATTTTTTGAGAAGGACCTGTATACATATATGATTTGTTAGTGGGTTCAGCGTTCAATAATAAAATTCACGGTATTTTTTTCATTTATTGTGGCGTGTTATGGACTATAGAGAATGTTTACTCAAAATACATTCTATAAATATAGATATTTCACAGTGCCTTAATTATTTACATTGTAGGTTTAATATATATCTGAAACAAACTGTGTATGATGCAAAGCGCTTAAATTCATTGTCATCAGGTACCAATGGTTAAACTAACACAATCAAATATTTATGGAATATCTCCTTAGTATGCAGTTAAAGGGTTATTCTCAACTTGCCTGTTGAGGTGCTCACAACTCTGCAGTCTCCTCACTTCTTGATTTCTGGCAATGCTGGCTCTCCTCCTTGATTGACAGTTCTAGTGAGCTGTAGTAGTAGATATACAAAGCTCAGGACAGGATCTGCTGTAATACATTCAGCTATCAGTGTTTTGTTCTGGAGAGTACCCTGCCATCACTGTATTTGCGTATAGAGTTAACAGTGCATTTGGACAAGTATATTGCTCAGTGAGAGCCATGATGCTTGGTACTGGAGAGTGGGAGAAAGTGGGAGTTCAGGGTAAGATTACAGATAAAGACAGTTTGTCAGAATTTGAGTTTATACAAGGAAGTTGTCTCTATATATTGCATTGATTTTCCATGGTATGCAGTAACTTTTCCCCAGCTCTCCCTGGCTTCTGAATGTCTCTATATATTGCATTGATTTTCCATGGTATGCAGTAACTTTTCCCCAGCTCTCCCTGGCTTCTGAATGTCTCTATATATTGCATTGATTTTCCATGGTATGCAGTAACTTTTCCCCAGCTCTCCCTGGCTTCTGAATGTCTCTATATATTGTATTGATTTTCCATGGTATGCAGTAACTTTTCCCCAGCTCTCCCTGGCTTCTGAATGTCTCTGTATATTGCACTGACTTTTCTATGCTTCCCCTGGATCTGAGTGTCTTGGTGCAGCACATATAATCCTTTTAGTATGCTTTCTTACCTATCAGCTTGTTTCCATGACCTGTTTTCATGTATCTCATTGTGTGATCCTGGCATCTCTTTGAGTGGTCAGTCTTACCCCTCCCTCACTTTATGACCTTTGCTTAACTCTCTACATCTGGTCTCCCATACCCAGCCACCTCCTCATTCACACCTGATTGCCCTTAACTGGGGATATATTCACACGCAGGAGTCTGCTACAGACTCAGTCTGCTGCATTTCATCTTTTAACTTCCATCTTTTAAATTACATCTTTTTAATTATGATTTTGAATTAGACTGAATTGGACTGGAATTGACTGGAAGGTAACACAATACCAACCACTACAATGTTTCGATTTCTTTTCTCTTTCACCCCCATACTACTTTCCTTCTTACAATCTCCTGCAATCCCTCCACCTAGTAAGGAACTAGTCATTTCTTCCTCCATACTCCCCAGCCATCTCACCTTCTCCTCAGAACTGTTCCTCCACATACAATCCTTTTTCTCCAGACACACACGGCCACATCATGTCCTATCCTGCTCCCACCTTATAATATTCTGTCTGCTACTCCTCATCGCTGGTGACATATCCCCAAATCCCGGCCCTCCCCAACTCATCCCCACACTCATTTCTAACCCCCTGCCACGATCCTCCCCACGTTTTCCCAACCACGACAACCTCATACCCATTCATCCAGCCCCCACTCCCCCGCTCCCCCTACTTGGAGCACTATGGAACGCACGCTCCATCTGCAACAAACTGACATTTATCCACGACCTCTTCATCACCAACAAACTCTCCTTCCTCGGCCTCACTGAAACCTGGCTCACCCCATCTGACTCGGCCTCTCCAGCTGCGCTCTCCTATGGCGGATTCCACCTCTCTCACACCCCTCGCCCCAGCAACAAACGTGGTGGAGGAGTTGGATTGCTCCTGTCCGACACCTGCTCCTTTACTCCAATCCCGCTACCACCCTCCGCTAATCTTCCCTCGTTTGAGGTGCACTCTGTCCGCATCTACTCCCCCTCCAACCTCCAGCTGGCTGTCATCTACCGCCCCCCAGAACTAGCCATCTCCATTTTTCACGACCACTTCACCACCTGGCTACTTCATTTCCTCTCTGTCGACATCCCCACTATCATCATGGGTGATTTCAATATCCCCATTGACACTTCCACCTCAGCTGCCTCTAAACTTCTATCATTGACTGCCTCCTTTGGCCTCACTCAATGGTCCTCTGAGGCCACTCACAAAGATGGCCACACGCTGGACCTCATTTTCACCCGCCTCTGCTCCCTTACTAATCTCATTAACACACCCCTCCCCCTGTCTGACCACAACCTACTGACATTCTCTTCCCTCTCCTCTCCTAATGTGCAACCCCCACTCCACAAACTCCCTCGCAGAAATCTCAAACATCTCAACTTACAATCACTCTCGGAGTCCCTTCTCCCTCTCACAGACATAGCCTCCCTTCATGACACAGATGCTGCTGCCACTTTTTATAACACCACAATAACAGCAACACTCGATTCGGCCGCCCCGCTCATGCATAGTAAAACTCGTACAATTAACAGGCAGCCCTGGCTGACCAGCCTGACCAAAGAATTAAGACGGGCTTCCAGGATTGCTGAGCGGAGATGGAAGCAATCCCGCTCTGCCGACCACTTCACTACATACAAGCAGTCCCTCCCAGCTTCAAGTCTGCACTCACTGCCGCAAAACAAACTTACTTCTCATCTCTCATATCCTCCCTGTCTCACAACCCTAAACAGCTTTTCAACACTTTCAATTCTCTACTCCGTCCCCCAGCACCTCCTCCCTCCCCCCTCATTTCTGCTGAAGACTTCGCCTCTTTCTTTAAACAGAAGATCGATACGATCAGAGAAAGCTTTGGCCCACAGCGACCACTGCCCCTCTTAGCTGCTCAACCCTGCTCCTCAAAAACCAGCTTCTCCACCATGACAGAAGATCAGCTCTCCACCCTCCTGTCAAGATCACACCTCACCACCTGCACGCTTGACCCGCTCCCATCCCACCTCATCCCTAACCTTTCCATGGTCTTCATCCCAACCCTAACGCACCTCTTCAACCTCTCACTCACAACAGGTGTCTTCCCCTCATCCTTCAAGCATGCCAAGATCACACCCATCCTCAAAAAGCCCTCCCTCGACCCATCCTCTGTGTCTAGCTATCGCCCGATATCTTTTCTCCCTTATGCCTCCAAATTGCTGGAGCAACACGTCCATCTTGAACTGTCCTCCCACCTCTCCTCCTGCTCCCTCTTTGATCGGTTACAATCAGGCTTCCGTACCCATCACTCAACTGAAACTGCCCTAACTAAAGTCGCCAATGACCTACTAACTGCCAGGAGCAAGCGACACTACTCTGTCCTCCTTCTCCTGGACCTGTCTTCTGCCTTTGACACTGTGGACCACTCCCTTTTGCTACAAATTCTCTCATCTCTTGGCATCACAGACTTGGCCCTTTCCTGGATCTCGTCATATCTGACAGACCGAAGATTCAGTGTCTCCCTCCCCCACACCACCTCCTCACTTCGCCCCTTGTCAGTCGGTGTTCCTCAAGGCTCTGTTCTAGGACCCCTACTCTTCTCCATCTACACTTTCGGCTTGGGACAGCTCATAGAATCCCACGGTATGCAGTACCATCTCTACGCTGATGACACGCAGATCTACCTATCCGGACCTGACCTCACCTCCTTACTTACCAAAATCCTGCACTGTCTGTCTGCTATTTCAGCCTTCTTTTCTGCTCGCTTTCTACAACTGAACATGGACAAAACAGAATTCATCATCTTTCCCCCATCTCACTCTACCCTTCCACCAGACCTATCCATCAATGTCAATGGCTGCTCACTTTCCCCAGTCCCACACGCCCGGTGCCTCGGGGTGATCCTCGACTCTGCCCTCTCTTTCAAGCCACATATTCAAGCCCTTGCCTCCTCCTGCCGTCTCAAACTCAAAAATATTTCCCGGATCTGTGCTTTCCTTGACCGCGACACCGCAAAAACGCTAGTGCATGCCCTTATCATCTCCCGCCTCGACTACTGCAACCTCCTACTCTCTGGACTCCCCTCTAGCACTCTGGCACCGCTCCAATCCATCCTACACTTTGCTGCCCAACTAATCTACCTGTCTCCCCGCTATTCCCCAGCCTCTCCCCTATGTCAAGCCCTTCACTGGCTTCCTATCGCCCAGAGACTCCAGTTCAAAACCCTCACAATGACATACAAAGCCATCCACAACCTTTCTCCTCCATACATCTGTGACATGGTCTCCCGGTACCTACCTACACACAACCTCCGATCCTCTCAAGACCTCCTTCTCTACTCCCCTCTCATCTCTTCTTCCCACAACCGCATCCAAGACTTCTCCCGTGCTTGCCCCATACTCTGGAACTCTCTACCCCAACACATCAGACTCTCGCCTACCATAGAAACCTTCAAAAAGATCCTGAAGACCCACCTCTTCCGACAAGCCTACAGCCTGCAGTGATCCTGAAGTTACTGAACTGCCGCGCAACCTGCCCTACCCTCTCCTAGTGTTTCATCACCCATCCCCTGCAGACTGTGAGCCCTTGCGGGCAGGGTCCTCCCTCCTTATGTACCCGTGTGCCTGTTATCTGCTCATGTTTAATGTATTTGTCTATATTTGCCTCGTATTCACATGTAAAGCGCCATGGAATAAATGGCGCTATAAAAATGTATAATAATAAATAATAATAAAAGGAAGTTAAGCAACTCGAGTCTGCTTAATCTTTCTGAAGGTCTTTAAAAGTCAAGCTGGGATTCTGATTTGCCTCTAAGTCTATGTGCACACGCTGTGGTTTTTGTTGCGGATCCGCAGCGTTTTTGGACACGCTGTGGAATTGCACCAGATCCGCAGTGTAGTGCACAACCAATGTTAATCAATATGAATCCAGAATTGATGTGTACATGCTGCGGAAAAATCAGCGCGGATTCGCAGCGTTATATTTTCTGCAGCATGTCAATTCTTTTTGCAGATCTGCAGCTTTTCTGCACCCATTGACTCCCATTGAGTCAGTCAAATCCGCAGCAAAACCACAGTTGTAAAAAGATTTGTGGATTTACTGCGGATGTACAGTACAGACCAAAAGTTTAGACACACCTTCTCATTTAAAGATTTTTCTGTATTTTCATGACTATGAAAATTATAAATTCACACTGAAGGCATCAAAACTATGAATTAACACTTGTGGAATTATATACTTAACAAAAAAGTGTGAAACAACTGAAAATATGTCTTATATTCTAGGTTCTTCAAAGTAGCCACCTGTTTCTTTGATGACTGCTTTGCACACTCTTGGCATTCTCTTGATGAGCTTCAAGAGGTAGTCACCGGAAATGGTTTTCACTTCACAGGTGTGCCCTGTCAGGTTTAATAAGTGGTATTTCTTGCCTTATAAATGGGGTTGGGACCATCAGTTGTGTTCAGCAGAAGTCTGGTGGATACACAGCTGATAGTCCTACTGAATAGTTTGTTAGAATTTATATTATGGCAAGAAAAAAGCAGCTAAGTAAAGAAAAATGAGTGGTCATCGTTACTGTAAGAAATGAAGGTCAGTCAGTCCGAAAATTGGGAAAACTTTGAAAGTGTCCCCAAGTGCAGTTGCAAAAACCATCAAGCACTGCAAAGAAACTGGCTCACATGAGGACCGCCCCAGGAAAGGTAGACCAAGAGTCACCTCTGCTTCTGAGGATAAGTTTATCCGAGTCACCAGCCTCAGAAATCGCAGGTTAATAGCAGCTCAGATTAGAGACCAGGTCAATGCCACACAGAGTTCTAGCAGCAGACACATCTCTACACCAACTGTTAAGAGGAGACTTTGTGCAGCAGGCCTTCATGGTAAAATAGCTGCTAGGAAACCACTGCTGTGGACAGGCAACAAGCAGAAGAGACTGTTTGGGCTAAAGAACACAAGGAGTGAACATTAGACCAGTGGAAATCTGTGCTTTGGTTTGGTGAGTCCAAATTTGAGATCTTTGGTTCCAACCACCATATCTTGTTGGTGATTTATTCAAAATTGAAGACATACTGAACCAGCATGGCTACGACAGCATCTTGCAGTGGCATGCTATTCCATCCAGTTTGCGTTTAGTTGAACCATCATTTATTTTTCAAACAGGACAATGACCCCAAACACACCTCCAGACTGTGTAAGGGCTATTTGACCAAGAAGGAGAGTGATGGGATGCTACGCCAGATGACCTGGGCTCCACAGTCACTAGACCTGAACCCAATCGAGATGGCTTGGGGTGAGCTGGACTGCAGAGTGAAGGCAAAAGGGCCAACAAGTGCTAAGCACCTCTGGGAACTCCTTCAAGATTGTTGGAGTTGCCCTCCATCTCCTGCAAAAAAAAAAATAATAAACCAACACAAATACTCCCTGTTCAGATGTAATCCATTTAATAACGAGTGTCCCACGACGATCTCCCCTGTAGAACAGTCACATCGGGAGATGTGACCGCCCTTCACGGCTCTGGTGATACAGTGACAGGATATAATCCTCCCGCCGTGATTTCAGCAGTAGTGCTGTAAAGTGAGAACACAAACTCCGGTGATTGTGTCAGTCCTGTGTCTAGCAGATGGTAGCTGAGGAGATGTCAAACTTCACCACACACCTGAAAGTAATTATTAGAGTGGAAGTGAGAGAGTCCATGGTGTCCGTATCCTAGGGAGAGTGCCCTAAGGGGATGGGGAAAGGACAGTTAGACTAAGTTCCCGGAGTCATACTCATCTATTGACTTTATTGGCGATAAAGACTCTTCTTGATCAACTGCTACAGCATCCCCTTCTTCGGAAGAGAACTCTGGCGGCTTTTGTTTCCCCATAGACCTTGTGGATAAATTAGTGAAAACTGTCAGGAGCATTATGGGGATCGAGGAGTCTAGGCCGGAACGTTCTGTTCAGGATGTCATGTTTGGGGGCTAGACCAAAGGATGCGCAGGTCCTTCCCCTTAAACAAGAAAAAACATTCTCTTGTACGCCGGGAGTGGAAGAGGCCAGAGAAGAGGGGCTCCCTTTCTCCAGCATTTAAGAGGAGATACCCCTTTGAGGACCATGTAGCAAACAATTGAGATAAGGCCATGAAACTCGATGCGGCAGTGGCCAAGGCGTCAAAAAATCCTGATTTCCCTTTGAGGACCTGGGGACCTTAAAAAGCTCTCTGGAGAAGAAGACGGACACGTTTCTTAAGGGGGCTTGGGAAATGTCGGCAGGATCCCTGAGACCAGCAGTGGCATCTATGTGTATGGCCAGGTCAATGATGATCTAGTTAGATCAGCTAGAGACTCAGTTAAAAGAGGGAGCCTTGAGGGAGACTATTCTAAACACCTTGCCAGTGATTCAAAGTGCTGCAGCGTTTTTGTCTGATGCCTCTGCGGACTCCTTCAGGATGTCGGCTAAAACATCGGGCCTTTCAAACGCGGCTCGGAGAGCGTTATGGCTGAAGTGCTGGCCCGGGCATATTCAGGCCAGATCTAGACAGTGTTCTATTCCATGTGGGCGGATTACATTTTTGGGCCATTTCTGGATGAGTTTCTGGAGAAGGCAGTGTATGATGAAAAGAAATCCCCCAGTCTGTCAACCCCTTCCTACAGGTGTCCCTTCAGTAGAAGGAGGTTTTGTCATAGGAAGCCTCCAAGTGACCGAGCCAATTGGGATGAGAGGAAGAGAAGAGGTATGGGATTCATGTTTTGAGGCTACTCGCGAGTGTAAGAAACCACCCCAATGACTGTCGGCCCCAGTAGGGGGTAGGCTGTCGGCCTTCTACCCAGCCTGGTAAATATTACCAATAGTGACTGAGTTCAAAGCCTGATCAAAAACAACCTGATCAAAAACCTGTTCAAAAACAGAGCTGAGAATAGTTTTCTTCTATCCCAGTGGACAGGTTCATGGTAACCCCTTCCTGGTCATCCTCATCGGAACAGGGAGCCCTGGAGGCTGAGGTCCTGGATCTATGGCGTAAAGAAGTCCTGGTTGAGGTTCCTTGGCCAGAGAGGGGTATGGGGTTCTACTCCCCCCTCTTTCTGATTCGGAAACCGGATAGCTTTTTCAGGGCAATCATTAACCTTAGGGCTCTAAATGGTTTCTTGGTAGTACGCCCCTTCAAAATGGAATCTATTGGATCAGCAATAAAGCTAATCTTTAAAAACTGTTTTATGGTTGTGTTATATCTAAAAGATACGTACTATCACGTGCCTATTCACGCAGATAATCAGTGGTTCCTCAGGGTGGCAGTAGTCATAGGGGAGTCAGGCAATTCCAATTTAGAGCTCTCTCCTTTGGTCTTGCTGTGGCCTGCCGCGTCTTTGCAAAGGTAGTTGCCGAGGTCATGATCCACCTGCGTGAAACCAATGTCCTGATTATTCCCTATCTGGACGATTTTCTTATTGTAGGCAGGTCAGCGAATCATTGTACAGCTCAGGTAAAGATGATAATGTCCACTCTGGAACACTTGGGGTGGCTACTGAACATATAAAAAATCTCGGCTACAGCCATTAAGGGCGCAGCAGTTTCTGGGGCTCATTCTGGCCTCAGAGAAGCAGGAGTGTCGTCTGCCGTCTGCCGCCTGATTAGTTGGTTCACCTTCGGCAGCAAGTAATGAAAGCATCAACAATCCCACTATGTCCCTTAGGAAGGCTATGTCCCTGTTGGGGTCGCTAACCTCCTGCATCCCAGCAGTCCGGTGGGCACTGTTTCATACAAGAACCTTACAGTGGGACATGTTTAATGATAGAGCCCTTATTAGGTACCTGCAGGGACTAGTGACCTTGTCCCCTTCTACACATTCCATGAGGTGGTGGTTAGATTGGAATAACCTGTCCAGGGGGTTCCCTGGGAAAATCACATAAATTGGGTGATCACCGCAGATGCTAGCCCTACAGAATTGGGGGGCACATCCAGGGACTACGGGGACAATAGTTAGTTCTTCTAACCTAAAGGAGCTGATGGCAGTGGAGCTGGCAGTACAGTGGCTCCTTATATCCCTACAGGGTCATCATGTCGGAATCCTCTCCGACAATCAGGTTGCGGTGGCCTACATCAACCACCAGGGTGGAACTCAGTCCAGACTCCTAATGGAAGTGGCAGAGCGGCTATTCCTAGTAGCAAAGGAACATTTTCTGTCTCTAACGGCTCTGCACATAAGAGGAAAGGACAACATCACTGCAGATTTTTTAAGCCGCAACCTACTCGGGCAGGGAGAATGGACGCTGAAAAGTGCCATCTTCGACCAGATTTTGCGGATGTGTGGACAGCCAGACATAGACCTTTCATCACCAGAAGGAACAGACAAATGAGGTGGTTCTGTTCTCTCAACCCTAGAGAAAAACCACTGGTGGTAGATGCCTTCTTAATAAAGTGGGACTTCAACCTGAGCTATGCCTTCCCCCTTAGTCCTTTTACCTCTAGTAGTGAGAAAGATCAGGGAGGACAGGGCAAGGATTATCATGATTTCCCCCTTTTGGCCCAGGAGGGCATGGTTCTCATGACTAAGGACCAAGTCGGTTTCCAATCCGTGGGTGCTACTGGAGTTTACGGATCTCCTCTCCCAAGGACAAGTCTAGCATCCACTAGTGGCAGATATTCACCTGACGACGTGGAATTTGAGAGGTCCTTACTGAGGTATAAGGGATTTTCCCGCGATTTGATAGCCACTCTCCTAAAGAGTAGGAAGGTAGTCACTACCAAGATCTACGACAGAACCTGGAAGAACTTTCTACCTACCTCAGAATTTTGAGTTGGGGAGGGGGTCCCAATACGTCAAATTCTGAAGTACTTTCAAAAAGGTCTGTAAATGGGGCTTTCCACAAGTATCCTTAACATCCAAGTTTCAGCCCTGTGAGCCTGATTTAGCTGTGATATCGCATGTAATTGCTGGGTGGCCAGATTTATTAAAGTATCAAGTAGATCTAGGCCCAATGTTAAAGAGAGAATTGTGCCATGGGACTTGAACTTGGTTCTCACAGCTATGACAGATCCCCCATTTGAGCCCATTGACTTAACTTCTATAAAGGTGCTCTCCCTTAAAAGGTAGCCGTCTTGATCGCGTTAACATTGGCTTGGAGGGTGAGTGATATCTAGGCTCTTTCTACACTCCCTCCATATACCCAGTTCCTGGAAGACATGGTGATACTTAGGACAGATCCATCTTACTTCCCCAAAGTAGCCTCCAAATTCCATAGGTCGCAGGAAATAGTTCTCCCTTCCTTCCTCCCCAATCCTAGAAACCAGAAAGAAATAAAACTTCATACCCTAGATGTTAGGAGGTGCCTGTTAGAGTATTTATCAGTCACTTATCCTTGGAAGAAGGATAATTTTATGTTTGTGTCCTTCCAGGGGGCCAGGAAGGGTCTTACAATGTAGTACCTTGGCTGGGTGAATTAGGTAGGCTATTTCATTAGCGTATACATCGAGTGGAAAGACGGCACCAGAGGGTCTGAGGGTGCATTCCACTCAAGCCATGGCAACCCTTTTAGGTGGAGAGGTCGGAGGTCTCAATCGACCAGATATGTAAGGCAGCTACATGATTTTCTCCTTCCATCTTTTATAAACATTTTAAGATGGATATGGGTGCCTCCTCAGATCTCACCTTTGGTATAAGGGTGCGGCAGGCTGTGATCCCTCCCTAAGGAAATTCTTAGCTCTCTCTAATTCTCTCATGGTGCTGTCTTGGGAGACCGAATAAAGTCTGTTACTTACCGGTAACGGTATTTTTCGGAGCCCATGATGGCACCCTTAGATTCCCTCCCTTCACTTTTGGGTGTGCACTTCTTCCTCTTATAAGTTTTCACGTGTGTGAAATTATTGGGTATTAGAGTATTGTATATATTTCTGCATTAACCATGGAGGTCCTCTCAGGCTCTGTAATCCAACTGATGCATGGGAGAGGTGCCACCCTTTTATGTCTGTAGGTTTCCTGTCCCTGAAGGGCGGATCCCCTCTCTCGTTGTGCTGTCATGGGCTCTGAAAAATACTGTTACCGGTAACGTGTTAGCCAGTAGATAAAATAATATTTGGAATTGAGTCCTCAGTGGTTGATACCTTTTAATAGCTAACTGAAAAGATGGTAACAAATTTCAATCTTTCAAGACTACTAAGGCCTCTTCATCAGGCATAGACTAATACAAATTCTGCAGAATCACATATTTATACACAACACAGTAGAAAGATAATGCAATGGATAAGACAAGTGAGGTGAAGCAGAGCTATCATTATGGGAGAGTGATAAACAGTTGTGTCCATACATATTGGAACAGTTCATAGATACGGAATGTGAATGTTTTATTGATGCCCCCACAAGGTCTAAGGAGCAAATTCCTTAATTGATATAAAAAGACATACATCCATGTGACACATTCATTCCTGCACTGAGAGTGTCAAAGGTCATCATCAGCTTATACTCTCAGACCCTTCTGTCTCTCTGAGATTTGAAATTACCCTTTAGTACAAGTAGTCTCATGCCCATTATGCTGTGACCAGGGAGACAAAAATGTTTGGCCACAGGTAGATCTATGTTATGATCCGGTGACCTTGGAGCCGCATGAATAAGTTTCACTGGAGTAGGTGGTAACTGTACTGACCGCAAATCCTGATCTAACACCGCAACTAGAAGTAGCCGTGGGGTGTGCCTAACAAACCCTAGACACCTCGTCACAGCCAGAGAACTAAATACCCCTATAGATGGAAATAGGAATACTATCTTGCCTCAGAGCAGAACCCCAAAGGATAGACAGCCCCCCACGAATATTGACTGTGAGTAGGAGAGGAAAGACACACACAGGCAGAAAACAGAATTTAGCAAAAGAGGCCACTCTAGCTAAAATAGGAAAGGATAGGACAGAATACTGTGCGGTCAGTATTAAAACCCTTCCAAAAATATCCACAGCAGATTATACAAAAAATTCCTCCATCTAACTAAAGACGTGGAACGTATATCTGCAACTCCAGAGAATCCTACACACAGAGCAGAAATACAATCAAAAATCCAGCACACAGCATGTGTGCCAAAGAAAAAAAAACAGGCACTTATCTTTGCTGAATTGGCAGCTAAGCAGGAGAAACCAGACAGAGGTCCAACACCTCCCAATAACCATTGACAACTGGCAAGGACTAATGAATCCTGCAAACCTAAATACCCCAGTCAGAATTGCAATCAGCAGATACACCTGACCAGGATTGCTGCCCAGGGACAACTGCATTACCACCTACAACCACCGGAGGGAGCCCAAAAGCAGAATTCACAACAGTTCCCCCCCCCCCTTGAGGAGGGGTCACCGAACCCTCACCAGAGCCCCCAGGCCGATCAGGACGAGCCAGATGAAAGGCACGAACCAAATCAGCGGCATGGACATCAGAGGCAAAAACCCAAGAATTATCCTCCTGGCCATAACCCTTCCATTTGACAAGGTACTAAAGCCTCCGCCTCGAAAAACAGGAATCCAAAATCTTCTCAACAACATATTCCAACTCCCCATCAACCAACACAGGGGCCGGAGGATCAACAGAGGGAACAACGGGCTCCACATATTTCCGCAATAAAGATCTATGGAAGACATTATGGATCGCAAAAGAGGCCGGAAGCGCCAGTCGAAAAGACACCGGATTAATAATCTCAGAAATCCTGTAAGGACCAATAAACCGAGGCTTAAACTTAGGAGAAGAAACCTTCATAGGAACATGACGGGAAGACAACCAGACCAGATCCCCAACTCGAAACCGGGAACCAACACACCGACGACGGTTAGCAAAACGTTGAGCCTCCTCCTGAGACAACACCAAATTGTCCACCACATGAGCCCAAATCTCCTGCAACCTGTCAACCACAGAATCCACACCAGGACAGTCAGAAGGCTCAACCTGCCCAGAAGAAAAACGAGAATGAAAACCAAAATTACAAAAGAAAGGCAAATCCAAAGTAGCCGAACTAGCCTGATTATTAAGGGCAAACTCAGCCAATGGCAAGAAAGCCACTCAATCATCCTGATCAGCAGACACAAAGCATCTCAAATAAGTCTCCAAAGTCTGATTAGTTCGCTCGGTCTGACCATTTGTCTGAGGATGAAACGCAGAAGAAAAAGACAAATCAATGCCCAGCCTAACACAAAAGGCCCGCCAAAACCTAGAAACAAACTGGGAACCTCTGTCGGACACAATATTCTCCGGAATACCATGCAAACGAACCACATGCTGAAAAAACAATGGAACCAAATCCGAAGAGTAAGGCAATTTAGGCAAAGGCACCAAATGAACCATCTTAGAGAACCGGTCACAAACAACCCAGATAACAGACATCCTCTGGGAAACCGGAAGATCAGAAATAAAATCCATCGAAATATGCGTCCAGGGCCTCTCAGGGACCGGCAATGGCAAAAGCAACCCACTAGCACGGGAACAACAAGGCTTGGCCCGCGCACAAGTCCCACAGGACTGCACAAAAGAACGCACATCACGTGACAAAGAAGGCCACCAAAAGGACCTACCAACAAGTCTCTGGTACCAAAAATGCCAGGATGACCAGCCAACACGGAACAGTGAACCTCAGAAATCACTCTACTAGTCCATCTGTCAGGAACAAACAGTTTCCCCACAGGACAGCGGTCAGGTCTGTCAGCCTGAAATTCCTGAAGAACCCGTCGTAAATCAGGGGAAATGGCAGAAGGGACCACCCCTTCTTTCAGAATACCGACCGGTTCCAAGACCTCAGGAGAATCAGGCAAAAAACTTCTAGAGAGGGCATCAGCCTTAATGTTCTTAGAACCCGGAAGGTACGAGACCACGAAATCAAAACGGGAAAAAAACAAGGACCATCGAGCCTGTGTAGGATTCAGCCGTTTGGCAGACTCGAGGTAAATCAAATTCTTATGATCGGTCAAGACCACAATATGATGCTTAGCTCCCTCAAGCCAATGTCGCCACTCCTCAAACGCCCACTTCATAGCCAACAACTCCCGATTGCCGACATCATAATTGCGTTCAGCAGGCGAAAATTTACGGGAAAAGAAGTCACACGGTTTCATTAAGGAACCAACAGGATCCCTCTGAGACAAAACGGCCCCTGCCCCAATCTCAGAAGCGTCAACCTCAACCTGAAACGCAAGAGAAACATCCGGTTGGCGCAACACCGGAGCAGAAGTAAATCGACGTTTAAGCTCCTGAAAGGCAGAGACAGCCGCAGAGGACCAATTCGCCACATCAGCGCCTTTCTTCGTCAAATCAGTCAAGGGTTTAACCACGCTGGAAAAATTAGCAATAAAACGGCGATAAAAATTTGCAAAACCCCAAAATTTCTGAAGGCTCTTCACGGATGTGGGCTGAATCCAATCATGAATGGCCTGAACCTTAACTGGATCCATCTCTATAGACGAGGGAGAAAAAATGAAGCCCAAAAAAGAAACCTTCTGCACCCCAAAGAGACACTTAGACCCTTTCACAAACAGGGCATTGTCACGAAGGATCTGAAATACCATCTTGACCTGTTCCACATGAGACTCCCAATCATCGGAAAAAATCTAAATATCGTCCAAATATACAATCAAGAACTTATCAATATAAGTCCGGAAGATATCATGCATGAAGGACTGAAAAACAGATGGAGCATTAGTGAGCCCGAATGGCATCACAAGGTATTCAAAATGGCCTTCGAGCGTGTTAAACGCAGTTTTCCATTCATCACCCTGCTTAATACGAACAAGATTATATGCCCCCGAAGGTCAATCTTCGTAAACCAACTAGCTCCCTAAATCCTAGCAAATAAATCGGTAAGCAAAGGTAAAGGGTATTGAAACTTGACCATGATCTTATTCAAGAGGCGATAATCAATACAGGGTCTCAAGGAGCCATCTTTTTTAGCAACAAAAAAGAATCCCGCTCCCAATGGTGAAGAAGATGGCCGAATATGCCCTTTCTCCAAAGACTCCTTAATATAGCTCCGCATGGCGGTTTGTTCAGGCACAGACAGGTTGAAAAGTCGACCCTTAGGAAACTTACAGCCTGGAGTCAAGTCAATCGCACAATCGCAGTCCCTGTGCGGTGGAAGGAAGCTGGACTTGGGCTCATCGAATACATCCTGAAAATCAGACAAAAACTCTGGAATTTCAGAAGAGGAAGAAGAGGAGATTGACATCAAAGGAACATCATTATGAACCCCCTGACAACCCCAACTAGTCACAGACATGGACTTCCAATCCAACACAGGATTATGAACCTGCAACCACGGAAAACCCAGCATGATAGCATCATGCAAATTATGCAACACCAGAAATCAACAATCTTCCTGATGGGCTGGCGCCATGCGCATGGTCACCTGTGTCCAAAACTGGGGCTTATTTTTAGCCAAGGGTGTAGCATCAATGCCCCTTAAAGGAATAGGGTTCTGCAAAGGCTGCAAGGGAAAACCACAACGCCTGGCAAACTCAAAGTCCATTAATTTCAAGGCGGCACCTGAATCCACAAACGCCATGACAGAAAATGATGACAATGAGCAGATCAAGGACACAGATAACAGAAATTTAGGTTGTACAGTGCTGATGGTAAATGAACTAGCGATCCTCTTTGTCCGCTTAGAGCAGACTGAAATGACATGGGAAGCGTCGCCACAATAATAACACAACCTATTTTGATGTCTGAATCCTTGTCGTTCCGTTCTAGACAGAATCCTATCACACTGCATTGGCTCAGGAATCTGCTCTGAGGACAACGCCACAGCACGCACAGTTCTGCGCTCCCGCAAGCGCCGGTCAATCTGAATGGCCAGAGACATAGAATCACTCAGACCGGAAGGCGTGGGAAACCCCACCATAACATCTTTAACGGATTCAGAAAGACCCCTTCTGAAAATTGCTGCCAAAGCATCATTATTCCATTTAGTGAACACAGACCATTTTCTGAATTTCTGACAATACAATTCATGCAGCTCCAAGGTCACCAGATCATAACATTGAGGCTCGCTGGTGCCCACCTTACCCTCAGGTCAGTCAGGGAACTGCACATAGGATAAATAGTCGCCAGAAAGACTGCTTTGCTATCTACTGACTTTTGAGCACGCTGCAGTGAGGGCGATATTATTACTCCCAGTACTACAATTATCAAACGCCGTCCATCGCTGTCAGTCTCCCCAACAGATCAGGACACTTCCTTCCACCAGCTCCTACTACTTATGATTAATAGCTGGTCATGAGCCAACCCAATCAGTAGTGTTGACTAAATTCGGAAAACTTATGGGTATGGTTTAGAGCAAGGAAAACAAAACTAGTAAATATTATAGCTTTTACTCCAAAAAGAAATATTATTATTTATTTATATAGCACCATTAATTCCATGGTGCTGTACTAGGCAGTGTTTACAAAAGTATAAAAAGTTTTCACAATGAGACAATTACAGTACGTACAGACAATTACAAAAAAGGGATTAAAGAGGAAAAACACTCTCGTTATCTCAGACAGTGTTAAGCCATGTGATGGGGGATGAGTTTCCAAAGGCAGAGATTCAGCCTTCAGCATGGATGGTAAAATGCTGTCCTCCCCTGGTCTGACTCTGCAAAATTAACCTGCTACTCTTATAGCTTCTTCTGGGTGACATCACTGAGGGGCTGGATATGCCCCCCTTGGAATGTTATGAAACCTTCTGTAAGTCATAACTCTTGGGGGAAGCCTGTAGAGGGACAACGAAAGTATTCTATGTCTTCTCACGATATTAGCTTACATTTAAGTCTAAGCATGGGGTGGCTGTTTGACCCGTTTAAGTAGAAATCCATTTCTCGGATTTTGCTGGTTCTGGAACCTAGAAAACTCACTGGTGTGTGGTTCTGCTGGGGCACATATCAAATTGTAAGTTTCGCCCCTATATCACTATTTGGGGTCATGTTATTTCATCTGGAATAACCTTCTCATACACAAAGAAAGCACATGTTTCAGGCAAAGGACTGGTTTCTGGTCACTCACACATTCCTGAGGGAGGGGTTAGAAGGAAAGCTGCCTGTGTGTAGGGAGAAGGGGGGGGCGTGCGGAGGATCAATGCTGCAGCATGTTTCTGCAATAGGGGCTTTGCGTTTGTACCAGCAAATGCAGTGGAATGTTTCAGAGGTGTGCTTAGGATATGAGCATATTCATATTATAGTGACATGGAGCATCATATGGGCATCATAGGGCAGCACGGTGGCGTAGTGGTTAGCACTGCAGCCTTGCAGCGCTGGAGTTCTGGGTTCAAACCTCACCAAGGACAACATCTGCAAAGAGTTTGTATGTTCTCTCTGTGTTTGCGTTGGTTTCCTCCCACATTCCGAAAGACATACTGATAGGGAATTTAGATTGTGAGCCCCATCGGGGACAGCGATGATAATGTGTGTAAAGCGCTGCGGAATATGTTAGCGCTATATAAAAATAAAGATTATTATTATATGGGATCCATTATATATGGAGCATCTTATGGGGCCCATTATGTATGGAGAATAAAATGAAACCTTGTTTATATGGAGCAGTATATGGGGCCCATTATATATTGGGCGTCAAATGGGACCAATTATATATGGAGCACTATATGGGGACTATTATATATGAAGCATTATATGTGACCCATTATATGGGGACTATTCTGTATGGATTATTATATGTGGTCCTGTTGTGAATTCTGTGGCAGAGCTCCCTCCTGTGGTCACAAGTGGTACTTCGGCTGATTCTCTCTGTGAGCTTCCGTTGGTGGAGGAAAGTGGTACTGCGGCTTCTGAGTTTCCTTCCTCAGGTGATGTGGTGAAGTCGTTAGGTGCTGCTCTATTTAACTCCACCTAGTGCTTTTATCCTGGCCTCCAGTCAATGTTCTAGTATTGGACCTGTTTCCTCCTGGATCGTTCCTGTGGCCTGCTGCTCTGCATAGCTAAGTTCCGCTTTGCTATTTTGTTTGCTGTTTTTTCTGTCCAGCTTGTCTATTTGTTTTTTTCCTGCTTGCTGGAAGCTCTGGGACGCAGAGGGTGTACCTCCGTGCCGTTAGTTCGGTACGGAGGGTCTTTTTGCCCTCTTTGCGTGGTTTTTGTAGGGTTTTGTGTTGACCGCAAAGTTACCTTTCCTATCCTCGCTCTGTTCAGAAAGTCGAGCCTCACTTTGCTAAATCTATTTCATCTCTACGTTTGTCTTTTCATCTTAACTCACAGTCATTATATGTGGGGGCTGCCTTTTCCTTTGGGGTATTTCTCTGAGATAAGGTAGGCTTATTTTCTATCTTCAGGCTAGCTAGTTTCTCAGGCTGTGCCGAGTTGCATAGGGAGCGTTAGGCGCAATCCACAGCTGCCTCTAGTGTGGTTGGAGAGGATTAGGGATTGCGGTCAGCAGAGTTCCCACGTCTCAGAGCTCGTTCTATGTTTTTGGGTTATTGTCAGGTCACTGTATGTGCTCTGACCTCTATGTCCATTGCGGTACTGAATTACCTTATCACAACAGTACTGGAGGCCCAAAGTACTAATGATTCTCAATAGAGGGAAAAAAGAAGTTCTGAGACCATTTTTTTCTCTCTGCACTGTGTTTTGCCTTTTTTTTTCCCCTAGACATTTGGGTGGTTCAGGACACAGGTGTAGCGATGGACATTAAAGGTCTGTCTTCATGTGTGGATCAGCTCACGGCAAGAGTACAAAATATTCAAGACTTTGTGGTTCAGAATTCTATGTTAGAACCGAGATTTCCTATTCCTGATTTGTTTTTTGGAGATAGAACTAAATTTCTGAGTTTCAAAAATAATTGTAAACTATTTCTGGCTTTGAAACCTCGCTCCTCTGGTGACCCAGTTAAACAAGTTAGGATCATTATTTCTTTTTTACGTGGCGACCCTCAGGACTGGGCATTTTCTCTTGCGTCAGGAGATCCTGCATTAAGTAATATCGATGCGTTTTTCCTGGCGCTCGGATTGCTGTACGATGAACCTAATTCAGTGGATCAGGCAGAGAAGAATTTGCTGGCTCTGTGTCAGGGTCAGGATGAGATAGAGGTATATTGTCAGAAATTTAGAAAGTGGTCCGTACTCGCTCAATGGAATGAAGGTGCGCTCGCAGCTATTTTCAGAAAAGGTCTCTCTGAAGCCCTTAAGGATGTCATGGTGGGATTTCCTATGCCTGCTGGTCTGAATGAGTCTATGTCTTTGGCCATTCGGATCGGTCGACGCTTGCGTGAGCGTAAATCTGTGCACCATTTGGCGGTATTACCTGAGCTCAAACCTGAGCCTATGCAGTGCGATAGGACTTTGACCAGAGTTGAACGGCAAGAACACAGAGGTCTGAATGGACTGTGTTTCTACTGTGGTGATTCCACTCATGCTATCTCTGATTGTCCTAAGCGCACTAAGCGGTTCGCTAGGTCTGCCACCATTTGGTACCCTTGTCTAAATTACCTTCCTCCTCTGATTTGGTGCCATTGTTCTTCCAGCATGTGGTTCGTTTACATGGCATTCCAGAGAATATCGTTTCTGACAGAGGTTCCCAGTTTGTTTCGAGGTTTTGGCGAGCTTTTTGTGGTAGGATGGGCATTGACTTGTCTTTTTCCTCGGCTTTCCATCCTCAGACTAATGGCCAGACCGAACGAACCAATCAGACCTTGGAAACATATCTGAGATGCTTTGTTTCTGCTGATCAGGATGACTGGGTGTCCTTTTTGCCTTTGGCTGAGTTCGCCCTTAATAATCGGGCCAGCTCGGCTACCTTGGTTTCGCCGTTTTTCTGCAACTCTGGATTCCATCCTCGTTTCTCTTCAGGGCAGGTTGAGTCTTCGGACTGTCCTGGTGTGGATACTGTGGTGGACAGGTTGCAGCATATTTGGACTCATGTAGTGGACAATTTGACCTTGTCCCAGGAGAAGGCTCAACGTTTCGCTAATCGCAGACGCTGTGTGGGTCCCCGACTTCGTGTTGGGGATTTGGTTTGGTTATCTTCTCGTCATATTCCTATGAAGGTTTCCTCTCCTAAGTTTAAACCTCGTTTCATTGGTCCGTATAGGATTTCTGAGGTTCTTAATCCTGTGTCTCTTCGTCTGACCCTTCCAGATTCTTTTTCCATACATAACGTATTCCATAGGTCATTGTTGCGGAGATACGTGGCACCTATGGTTCCATCTGTTGATCCTCCTGCCCCGGTTTTGGTGGAGGGGGAGTTGGAGTATATTGTGGAGAAGATTTTGGATTCTCGTGTTTCAAGACGGAAACTCCAGTATCTGGTTAAGTGGAAGGGTTATGCTCAGGAAGATAATTCCTGGGTCTTTGCCTCTGATGTCCATGCTCCCGATCTTGTTCGTGCCTTTCATATGGCTCATCCTGGTCGTCCTGGGAGCTCTGGTGAGGGTTCGGTGACCCCTCCTCAAGGGGGGGTACTGTTGTGAATTCTGTGGCAGAGCTCCCTCCTGTGGTCACAAGTGGTACTTCGGCTGATTCTCTCTGTGAGCTTCCGTTGGTGGAGGAAAGTGGTACTGCGGCTTCTGAGTTTCCTTCCTCAGGTGATGTGGTGAAGTCGTTAGGTGCTGCTCTACTTAACTCCACCTAGTGCTTTTATCCTGGCCTCCAGTCAATGTTCTAGTATTGGACCTGTTTCCTCCTGGATCGTTCCTGTGGCCTGCTGCTCTGCATAGCTAAGTTCCGCTTTGCTATTTTGTTTGCTGTTTTTTCTGTCCAGCTTGTCTATTTGTTTTTTTCCTGCTTGCTGGAAGCTCTGGGACGCAGAGGGTGTACCTCCAGTGCCGTTAGTTCGGTACGGAGGGTCTTTTTGCCCCCTTTGCGTGGTTTTTGTAGGGTTTTGTGTTGACCGCAAAGTTACCTTTCCTATCCTCGCTCTGTTCAGAAAGTCGGCCTCACTTTGCTAAATCTATTTCATCTCTACGTTTGTCTTTTCATCTTAACTCACAGTCATTATATGTGGGGGCTGCCTTTTCCTTTGGGGTATTTCTCTGAGGCAAGGTAGGCTTATTTTCTATCTTCAGGCTAGCTAGTTTCTCAGGCTGTGCCGAGTTGCATAGGGAGCGTTAGGCGCAATCCACGGCTGCCTCTAGTGTGGTTGGAGAGGATTAGGGATTGCGGTCAGCAGAGTTCCCACGTCTCAGAGCTCGTTCTATGTTTTTGGGTTATTGTCAGGTCACTGTATGTGCTCTGACCTCTATGTCCATTGCGGTACTGAATTACCTTATCACAACAGGGTCCATTCTGTATGGGGCCCATCATATACTGTATGGAACAATATGTGGGGCTCATTATATTCTATGGGGCCCATCGTATACTGCATGCATGGAGCATGATCTGGGACCCATTATATATGGAGAAATATATGGGGCCCATCATCTAATGGAGCGTTTTATGGAGCCCATCATACACTGTATGGGACATTATTTGAGACCCATTATGTATGGAGCATTATATGGGGCTCATTCTTCTGTATGGAGGACTATCTGGTGCCATAATACTGTATGGAGGACTACCGTATATACTCGAGTATAAGCCGAGATTTTCAGCCCAAATTTTTGGGCTGAAAGTGCCCCTCTCGGCTCATACTCGAGTCAAGGTGGGTGACAGGGTCGGCGGGTGAGGGCGCTGAGGCATACTTACCTGCTTCCAACGATCCTGGCGCTCCCCCTGCCGTCCCACGGTCTTCGGTGCTGCAGTTCTTCCCCTTTTCAGCGGTCACGTGGGACCGCTGATTAGAGAAATGAATAGGCGGCTCCACCTTCCATAGGGGTGGAGCCGCCTATTCATTTCTCTAATCAGCGGTAACGGTGACTGCTGATAGAGGATGAAGCTGCGGCACCGAAGACAAATGTCCAGGAGAAGGAGCCGGACGCCGGGACCAGGTAAGTATGTCATATTTACCTGTCCCCGTTCCAGCCGCCGGGCGCCGCTCCATCTTCCCGGCGTCTCTCCGCTCTGACTGTTCAGGTCAGAGGGCGCGATGACGCATATAGTGTGCGCGGCGCCCTCTGCCTGATCAGTCAGTGCGGAGAGGCGCCGGGACCGGACGCTGGGAGCTGCAAGCAAGAGAGGTGAGTGTGGCATTTTTTTTTTATTGCAGCAGCAATGGCACAGATTTATGTGGAGCATCTATGGGGAAATATGAACGGTGCAGAGCACTATATGGCAGAGCTATGGGGAAATATGAACGGTGCAGAGCACTATATGGCAGAGCTATGGGGCAATAATGAACGGTGCAGGGCACTATATGGCAGAGCTATGGGGAAATATGAACGGTGCAGAGCACTATATGGCAGAGCTATGGGGAAATATGAACGGTGCAGAGCACTATATGGCACAGCTATGGGACAAAAATGAACGGTGCAGAGCACTATATGGCAGCTATGGGGCAATAATGAACAGTGCAGAGCACTGTATGGGGCACAGCTATGGGGAAATATGAATGGTGCAGAGCACTATATGGCACAGCTTAGGGGAAATATGAACGGTGCAGAGCACTATATAGCACAGCTATTGGGAAATATGAACAGTGCAGAGCACTATATGGCACAGCTATGGGGAAATATGAACGGTGCAGAGCACTATATGGCACAGCTATGGGGCAATAATGAACGGTGCAGAGCACTATATGGCACAGCTATAGGGAAATATGAACTGTGCAGAGCACTATATGGCACAGCTATAGGGAAATATGAACGGTGCAGAGCACTATATGGCACAGCTATGGGACAATAATGAACGGTGCAGAGCACTATATGGCACAGCTATGGGGAAATGTGAACGGTGCAGAGCACTATATGGCACAGCTATGGGGAAATATGAACGGTGCAGAGCACTATATGGCACAGCTATGGGGAAATATGAACGGTGCAGAGCACTATATGGCACAGCTATGGGGAAATATGAACGGTGCAAAGCACTATATGGCACAGCTATGGGGCAATAATGAACGGTGCAGAGCATTATATGGCACAGCTATGGGGCAATAATGAACGGTGCAGAGCACTATATGGCACAGCTATGGGGCAATAATGAACGGTGCAGAGCATTATATGGCACAGCTATGGGGAAATATGAACGGTGCAGAGCACTATATGGCACAGCTATGGGGAAATATGAACGGTGCAGAGCACTATATGGCACAGCTATGGGGAAATATGAACGGTGCAAAGCACTATATGGCACAGCTATGGGGCAATAATGAACGGTGCAGAGCATTATATGGCACAGCTATGGGGAAATATGAACGGTGCAGAGCACTATATGGCACAGCTATGGGGAAATATGAACGGTGCAGAGCACTATATGGCACAGCTATGGGAAAATATGAACGGTGCAAGCACTATATGGCACAGCTATGGGGAAATATGAACGGTGCAGAGCACTATATGGCACAGCTATGGGGCAATAATGAACGGTGCAGAGCACTATATGGCACAGCTATGGGGAAATATGAATGGTGCAGAGCACTATATGGCACAGTTATGGGGAAATATGAACGGTGCAGAGCACTACATGGCACAGCTATGGGGAAATAATGATCTATTTTTATTTTTGAAATTCACCGGTAAATGCTGCATTTCCACCCTAGGCTTATACTCGAGTCAATAAGTTTTCCCAGTTTTTTGTGGCAAAATTAGGGGGTCGGCTTATACTCAGGTCGGCTTATACGCGAGTATATACGGTATACTGTTCGATTTCTGACCTATTGTAGAATTTACAATTGATATCACTCATGCAATGTAAGAAGTGAAATCTTTGGCCATTTTACTATACCTATATTTCTCTGTCAAATCTGTGCATCATGAATTGTGGTATGTGTTAAAGGGCCCTCTGAGACTCTTTCGCCCGGGGCCCACAAAAACCTGTTGTCGGCCCTGCTCTTTGATACAGCGCCATCATACTCTGCTGCGCTTCACAGACATTGTCATCACTGTCCTCATTGGGGCTCACAATCTAATTTACCTATTTGTATGTCTTGTGGAATGTGGGAGAAAACCAGAGTACTTTTATTATTATTATTTATTTATATAGCACCATTAATTCCATGGTGCTGTACATGAGACGGGGTTACATCAAAATACAAATATCACTTACAGTAAACAAACTCACAATGACAGACTGGTACAGAGGGGAGAGGACCCTGCCCTTGCAGGCTTACATTGTACAGTATCATGGGGAACCAGAAATGGGGAAGGAGACAGTAGGTCAAGGGTTGCAGTAGCTCCAATGGTTTTGAGGTGGCCGTGTGATCATTACAGGTTGTAAGCTTCTTTGAAGAGGTGGGTTTTCAGGTTTCTTTTGACGGATCCAAATGTGGGGGTTAACCGGACGTGTTGGGGCACAGAATTCCTGAGGATGGGGGATATTCGGGAGAAGTCTTGGAGGCGAGGGCTCGGGCGAGGAGCGAATAAGCGTGGAGGAGAGAAGGAGGTCTTGGGACGACCAAAGATTACGTGAGGAACGATATTGAGACATGAGTTTGGAAATATACGGAGAAGAAAGGTTATGGATGGCTTTGTAGGTCAGTGTTAGTAGTTTAAACTGGATACGCTGGAAAATTGGGAGCCAGTGAAGGGATTTGCAAAGAGGGGCAGTAGGATTGTAGCGAGTTAAGGACAGACTGGAGGGGTGCGAGAGTGTTAGAACGTAGGCCACAGAGGATGATGTTGCAGCAGTCGAGGCGGGAGATGAATAGGGCATGCACAAGCATTTTTGTAGAGTGAAGGTTGAGTAAAGGACGGATTCTGGAAGCATTTTTGAGCTGGAGGTGGCGAGAGCTTGGTTGTGCGGTTTGAAGGACAGGGCAGAGTCAAGGGTTACTCCGAGGCAGTGGATTTTAGGGGCAGAGGAAAATGTGATTTCATTTATTTTGATAGATAGATCAGGTAGGGAAGATGTGCGAGATGGAGGAAAGATAATTTGTTCAGATTTGTCCACATTGAGCTTGAGTAAGGGAGAGGAGAAGGAGGAGGATATGGCTGATAGACACTCTGGGATTCTGGAGAGCAGAGAAGTAACATCTGGGCCAGAGAGGTAGATCTGACTGTCATCAGTATATAGATGGTACTGGAAGCCATAGGACCTTATGTGTTGTCCCAGGCCGAGTGTATAGATTCAGAAGAGTAAGGGCTCTAGGACAGAGCCTGGAGGGACACCAACAGAGAGGGGGTGAGATGAAGAGGTAGTATGGGAGTAGGAAACTTTGTGCGGTTGGTAAGGTATGAGGAGATCCAAGATAGAGCAAGGTCTTTGACACCAAAGGAAGAGAGGATCTGTAGTAGGAGGCAGTGGTCAACTGTGTCGCAGGCAGAGGGCAGGTCTAGAAGGAAGAGTATAGAGAATTGTTTGTTAGCTTTGGCTGTAAGTAAGTCAGTAGTAATTTTTGTCAGGGCTGTCTCAGTTGAGCAGATTGTCAAAGAGCAAGTTAGATGAGAGGTGGGAGGAAAGCTCAGTGTGAGCGTGTTGCTCCAGGAGTTTTGAGCGATAGCTGGACATAGCAGTTGGATCAATGGTTGGTAATTTTGGTCAGGGCAGTCTCAGTGGAATGGTGGGGACGGAAGCCAGATTGTAGGTTGTCGAAGAGAGAGTTAGATGCAAAGTGAGAGGAAAGTTCAGCATGGACGTGCTGCTCAAGGAGTACTTGGAGGAAACCTTCACAAACTCAGGGAGAATGTTGTCCTTGATGGAACGAGGACCCCAGCGCTGCAGCCACTGTTCTGCTCTGACTTTGACATATTACTTTTGGCTCATATAGTTAAAGGCACCTGACAGCTGATGCCAGCCTGTCTAACTTGTCTCCTGTGCAGCTTGGCCCCTGACAACTATTAAAGTAAACTCCGGAGCGCTTCATAGTCAAAAATACCTGGCTAAGATCATGCAGCAACTGTCTGACACTTCCTGGATTGGGCAGCATTTGTCAGCTTTCAGGTATCCTTTAAAGGAGTATGTAAGCTAGAAGTATTTAACACCTATCCTCTAGAGTGGAGGGGTCTGTTCCCTGGGAAACTCAATAATTGCTAAAAGTTCTGTAGTCTGCAATTTCAGTACTTGGCTATTTCAGACTCTAAATGGCAAGGGGGAGCACATGCTCTACTCGGCTACTCCATTCAATTTCATCCTAGCTGTTTACTTGAGACCTATTTCCAACACAACCCCTCCATAATGTCCCAACATATACTACCCCTTTCCATATCTCCCCCAAGCTGCCCCTTTCTAAGTCCCCCAAGTGCCCCCTTTCACAATCTTCCCATAGTGTCCCAAACTGCCCTATAATTTCCTACATTGCCCCATAATGTCCCAGATTGCTCCGTGGTTTTCCAAATTGCCACATTATGTGCCCTCGTAGCAACAACCCTTCCCTCCACAGTCCCCTGATCTAAAATAACAATTAATTTTTTACTCCTCCATCGAGCGCTTTCCAGTTTCACGGATTATGAAGAAAAAACGGGGTGCTCACTATTTAGATAGGTGCTCAGGAGAAAGGAAGCATAAGTATCAAAAAGAACTCCGGCACACAAAAAACAGTTCCAAAATGAATAATAAAGTTTATTAATTCTCTGTTTTTTCTTTTTCCAAATATTTCAAAATTACATACTCCGCACAAAGGAAAAAATAGAATGAATATACCAGGTATTAATTTCTGTGCGGACCGCACTACGGACAGCGAGCACCCAGATACCCATTTACCGCCAGATACAGGTATATCTTGATAAAGGCTCACATAGAGCCGAAACGTTGAATTGGAAATTAATACCTGGTATATTCACCCTATTTTTTCCTTTGTGCGGAGTATGTAATTTTGAAATATTTTGAAAGATTTGGAAAAAGAAAAAACAGAATTAATAAACTTTATTATTCATTTTGGAACTGCTTTCCAGTTTCAGACATCTCCTCTGTCTGTGTGCCTTCGACAGCAGTGTGATGACATGTGCAGCATGCTGACCTCATCACTTCGCTGCACGTCGGGGCAGAAGCTGACAAACGCTTTCTCTGCATCAGTCCTGGCGTCGCAGTGTTCAAATGTATTTGCATCTGAAAGACACGAATACATTAACAAAATTAATAAAGGGGATGGGAGAACTACAATACCCAGATAGATTAGCGAAATTAGGATTATTTAGTCTAGAAAAAAGACGACTGAGGGGCGATCTAATAACCATGTATAAGTATATAAGGGGACAATACAAATATCTCGCTGAGGATCTGTTTATACCAAGGAAGATGACGGGCACAAGGGGGCATTCTTTGCGTCTGGAGGAGAGAAGGTTTTTCCACCAACATAGAAGAGGATTCTTTACTGTTAGGGCAGTGAGAATCTGGAATTGCTTGCCTGAGGAGGTGGTGATGGCGAACTCAGTCGAGGGGTTCAAGAGAGGCCTGGATGTCTTCCTGGAGCAGAACAATATTGTATCATACAATTATTAGGTTCTGTAGAAGGACGTAGATCTGGGGATTTATTATGATGGAATATAGGCTGAACTGGATGGACAAATGTCTTTTTTCGGCCTTACTAACTATGTTACTATGTTACATTTGAATATGGGAATAAGGAGCTGTCGCAACCAGGACAGTTCTGCATGCCGCACAACATTTTTCTACCAGTCGCATGTTGTTCAGGCCTGCTGTAGAAACAACAAATACTGTGGCAATCACCCGCAGTAAAACATGTAGGGAGCCACATACTACAGGAGTGATCATTCCATGAAAAAGCTGTGCGCGAAGCGTACGTTGGAGTGGGGACTCTCCCTATTTGGTATGTCTCATCATTTTTTACCATGATAGTGTATTTTGTTTTGATTTATATTTTTTGGGGGCAATCACTGGTGTCCATATTCCTGTAGTATTCATATACACTTGCCCACAGGCACCTTAACCCCTTCATGACCCAGCCTATTTTGACCTTAAAGACCTTGCCGTTTTTTGCAATTCTGACCAGTGTCCCTTTATGAGGTAATAACTCAGGAACGCTTCAACGGATCCTAGCGGTTCTGAGATTGTTTTTTCGTGACATATTGGGCTTCATGTTAGTGGTAAATTTAGGTCAATAAATTCTGCGTTTATTTGTGATAAAAACGGAAATTTGGCGAAAATTTAGAAAATTTCGCAATTTTCACATTTTGAATTTTTATTCTGTTAAACCAGAAAGTTATGTGACACAAAATAGTTAATAAATAACATTTCCCACATGTATACTTTACATCAGCACAATTTTGGAAACAAAATTTTTTTTTGCTAGGAAGTTATAAGGGTTAAAATTTGACCAGCGATTTCTCATTTTTACAACGAAATTTACAAAACCATTTTATTTAGGGACCACTTCACATTTGAAGTCAGTTTGAGGGGTCTATATGGCTGAAAATACCCAAATGTGACACCATTCTAAAAACTGCACCCCTCAAGGTACTCAAAACCACATTCAAGAAGTTTATTAACCCTTCAGGTGCTTCACAGCAGCAGAAGCAACATGGAAGGAAAAAATGAACATTTAACTTTTTAGTCACAAAAATTATCTTTTAGCAACAATTTTTTTATTTTCCCAATGGTAAAAGGAGAAACTGAACCACGAAAGTTGTTGTCCAATTTGTCCTGAGTACGCTGATACCTCATATGTGGGGGTAAACCACTGTTTGGGCGCACGGCAGGGCTTGGAAGGGAAGGAGCGCCATTTGACTTTTTGAATGAAAAATTGGCTCGACTCTTTAGCGGACACCATGTCACCTTTGGAGAGCCACCGTGTGCCTAAAAATTGGAGCTCCCCCACAAGTGACCCCATTTTGGAAACTAGACGCCCCAAGGAACTTATCTAGATGCATAGTGAGCACTTTGAACCCCCAGGTGCTTCACAAATTGATCCGTAAAAATGAAAAAGTACTTTTTTTTCACAAAAAAATTCTTTTAGCCTCAATTTTTTCATTTTCACATGGGCAACAGGATAAAATGGAGCCTAAAATTTGTTGGGCAATTTCTCCTGAGTACACCAATACCTCACATGTGGGGGTAAATCACTGTTTGGGCACATGGTAAGGCTCAGAAGGGAAGGAGCGCCATTTGACTTTTTGAATGAAAAATTATCTCCATCGTTAGCGGACACCATGTCGCGTTTGGAGAGACCCTGTGTGCCTAAACATTGGCGCTCCCCCACAAGTGACCCCATTTTGGAAACTAGACCCCCCCAAGGAACTTATCTAGATGCCTAGTGAGCACTTTAAACCCTCAGGTGCTTCACAAATTGATCTGTAAAAATGAAAAAGTACTTTTTTTTCACAAAAAAATTCTTTTCGCCTCAATTTTTTCATTTTCACATGGGCAATAGGATAAAATGGATCATAAAATTTGTTGGGCAATTTCTCCCGAGTACGATGATACCTCATATGTGGGGGTAAACCACTGTTTGGGCACTCGGCAGGGCTCGGAAGGGAAGGCGCGCCATTTGACTTTTTGAATGGATAATTAGCTCCAATTGTTAGCGGACACCATGTCGCGTTTGGAGAGCCCCTGTGTGCTTAAACATTGGAGCTTCCCCACAAGTGACCCCATTTTGGAAACTAGACCCCCCAAGGAACTTATCTAGATGCATATTGAGCACTTTAAACCCCCAGGTGCTTCACAGAAGTTTATAACGCAGAGCCATGAAAATAAAAAATAATTTTTCTTTCCTCAAAAATGATTTTTTTGCCTGGAATTTCCTATTTTTCCAAGGGTAATAGGAGAAACTGGACCCCAAATGTTGTTGTCCAGTTTGTCCTGAGTACGCTGATACCCCATATGTGGGGGTAAACCACTGTTTGGGCGCAGGGCTCGGAAGGGAAGGCACGCCATTTGGCTTTTTAAATGGAAAATTAGCTCCAATCATTAGCGGACACCATGTCACGTTTGGAGAGCCCCTGTGTGCCTAAACATTGGAGATACCCCAGAAATGACCCCATTTTGGAAACTAGACCCCCAAAGGAACTAATCTAGATGTGTGGTGAGGACTTTGAACCCCCAAGTGCTTCACAGAAGTTTATAACGCAGAGCCATGAAAATAAAAATTATTTTCTCAAAAATGATCTTTTGGCCTGCAATTTTTTATTTTCCCAAGGGTAACAGGAGAAATTTGACCCCAAAAGTTGTTGTCCAGTTTCTCCTGAGTACGCTGATACCCCATATGTGGGGGTAAACCACTGTTTGGGCACATGCCGGGGCTCGGAAGTGAAGTAGTGACGTTTTGAAATGCAGACTTTGATGGAATGCTCTGCGGGCGTCACGTTGCGTTTGCAGAGCCCCTGATGTGGCTAAACAGTAGAAACCCCCCACAAGTGACCCCATTTTGGAAACTAGACCCCAAAAGGAACTTATCTAGATGTGTGGTGAGCACTTTGAACCCCCAAGTGCTTCATAGAAGTTTATAATGCAGAACCGTGAAAATAATAAATACGTTTTCTTTCCTCAAAAATAATTATTTAGCCCAGAATTTTTTATTTTCCCAAGGGTTACAGGAGAAATTGGACCCCAAAAGTTGTTGTCCAGTTTCTCCTGAGTACGCTGATACCCCATATGTGGAGGTAAACCACTGTTTGGGCCCACGTCAGGGCTCAGAAGGGAAGTAGTGACTTTTGAAATGCAGACTTTGATGGAATGGTCTGCGGGCGTCACGTTGCGTTTGCAGAGCCCCTGGTGTGCCTAAACAGTAGAAACCCCCCACAAGTGACCCCATTTTAGAAACTAGACCCCCCCAAGGAACTTATCTAGATATGTGGTGAGCACTTTGAACCCCCAAGTGCTTCACAGACGTTTACAACGCAGAGCCGTGAAAATAAAAAAATCATTTTTCTTTCCTCAAAAATGATGTTTTAGCAAGCATTTTTTTATTTTCACAAGGGTAACAGGAGAAATTGGACCCCAGTGATTGTTGAGCAGTTTATCCTGAGTATGCTGGTACCCCATATGTGGGGGTAAACCACTGTTTGGGCACATGTCGGGGCTCGGAATTGAGGGAGCACCATTTGACTTTTTGAATACGAGATTGGCTGGAATCAATGGTGGCGCCATGTTGCGTTTGGAGACCCCTGATGTGCCTAAACAGTGGTAACCCCTCAATTCTACCTCCAACACTAACCCCAACACACCCCTAACTCTAACCCCAACTGTAGCCATAACCCTAATCACACCTCTAACCACAACCCTAATTCCAACCCTAACCCTAAGGCTATGTGCCCGCGTTGCGGATTCGTGTGAGATTTTTCAGCATTATTTTTGAAAAATCCACGGGTAAAAGGCACTGCGTTTTACCTGCGGATTTTCCGCGGATTTCCAGTGTTTTTTGTGCGGATTTCACCTGCGGATTCCTATTGAGGAACAGGTGTAAAACGCTGCGGAATCCGCACAAAGAATTGACATGCTACGGAAAATACAACGCAGCGTTTCCGCGCGGTATTTTCCGCACCATGGGCACAGTGGATTTGGTTTTCCATAGGTTTACATGGTACTGTAAACCTGATGGAACACTGCTGCCAATCCGCAGCGGCCAATCCGCTGTGGATCCGCAGCCAAATCCGCACCGTGTGCACATAGCCTAATTCTAAAGGTATGTGCACACGCTGCGGAAAACGCTGCGGATCCGCAGCAGTTTCCCATGAGTTTACATTTCAATGTAAACCTATAGGAAACAAAAATCGCTGTACACATGCTGCGGAAAAACTGCACGGAAACGCAGCGGTTTGCATTCCGCAGCATGTCACATCTTTGTGCGGATTCCGCAGCGGTAGAAAATCGCATTCGTAAAACCGCAGTGAAATGCGCAGAAAAAACGCGGTAAATCCGCCATAAATCCGCAGCGGTTTAGCACTGCAGATTTATCAAATCCGCAGCGGAAAAATCCGCAGAGGACCAGAATACGTGTGCACATACCGAAACCCTAACCCTAGCCCTAACCCTAGCCCTAACCCTACCCCTAACCCTAGCCCTAACCCTAGCCCTAACCCTACCCCTAACCCTAGCCCTAACCCTAGCCCTAACCCTAACCCTATTCTAACATTAGTGGAAAAACAAATTCTTTATTTTTTTATTGTCCCTACCTATGGGGGTGACAAAGGGGGGGGGTCATTTATTATTTTTTTATTTTGATCACTGAGATAGATTATATCTCAGTGATCAAAATGCACTTTGGAATGAATCTGCCGGCCGGCAGATTCGGCGGGCGCACTGCGCATGCGCCCGCCATTTTGGAAGATGGCGGCGCCCAGGGAGAAGACGGACGGACCCCGGCAGGATCGGTAAGTATGATGGGGTGGGGGGGAGCACGGGGGGGGATCGGAGCATGGGGGTGTGGATCGGAGCGCGGGAGGGGTGGAACGGAGCACAGGGGGGTGGAACAGAGCACTGGGGTGGAACGGAGCACGGGGGGGTGGATCGGAGTGCAGGGGGGGGTGATTGGAGCACGGGGGGTGATTGGAGCACGGGGGGAGCGGACAAGAGCACGGGGGGAGCGGAGCACAGGACGGAGGGGAGCCGGAGCAGTGTACCGGACAGATCGGAGGGTTGGGGGGGCGATCGGTGGGGTGGGGTGGGGGCACATTAGTGTTTCCAGCCATGGCCGATGATATTGCAGCATCGGCCATGGCTGGATTGTAATATTTCACCAGTTATAATAGGTGAAATATTACAAATCGCTCTGATTGGCAGTTTCACTTTCAACAGCCAATCAGAGCGATCGTAGCCACGGGGGGGTGAAGCCACCCCCCCTGGGCTAAACTACCACTCCCCCTGTCCCTGCAGATCGGGTGAAATGGGAGTTAACCCTTTCACCCGATCTGCAGGGACGCGATCTTTCCATGACGCCACATAGGCATCATGGGTCGGATTGGCACCGACTTTCATGACGCCTACGTGGCGTCATGGGTCGGGAAGGGGTTAATTACACCTTACTGGTTATATTTCTGCAAATTTTTTATGTTCATCTATACAGTCTGTGATGCAGTAACCCATTTTACAGCAAGGGGGCGCTGTGTGTGCACTTCAGAATGCGCTCGGAGGCATAATTATGATAGTGAATTAGGGACTGGCATTATTGTAAATGGCTGGTGTGTGTCGCAGAGGTTTTCTGCACTGTAAGCCCAAAATGATATGGTTATGCTCGGACTTATAGTTCCACAAGTGTTTGTTGTGTTTACTTATAAGGGGGGCTTATAGGGTTAGTCAAAGAGCTGGGCGAGACGTTCTAACCACACATACACTTTCCACCTATGGGGGTGGTTGCAGCTACATAATGTGACCAGGGCTTGGTCACGTGGTGGAGAGTGTTTGGATCTGTATGGTCCGTATGCAAGGTCCCGGAAAAGCCTATGTTTTGGGAGTGATATCCCCCTGAATAGCACATGGCGGGGCTTTGGCACTGAGTGGCCTCTGTGTTGGACGGTCCCATCTGGCAACGGACGTCCTGAAGAGCGCACGGAGAGGCCACATACCTACAGAGTCTGGAATGGCTTCCGTGTTGGCGAAGCCAGGACTGACAAGGAGTCAGCGTGAGGAGTGGAGCTCCTGGAAGGCAACCCCAGCCAAGGGGGTTTGATGTTGTGAATTCTGTGGCTGAGTTCACTTCTGTGGTCACAAGTGGTATTGCAGTCTCTGGGCTTCCTCCCTCAGGTGTTTTGGTGAGCTCGTTGGCTGCCTTGCTATTTAGCTCCACCTGAGTCTGTCTTCCTTGCTCCTTGTCAATGTTCCAGTGTTGGATCTGAGCTACTGCATCTTTCCTTGGGCCTGCTGCTCTGCTAGATAAGTGCTTCTAGTTTGTTTTCTGTTTTTTCTGTCCAGCTTGTTATTATCTTTTGCTGGAAGCTCTGAGAAGCAAAGGGGTGCACCGCCGTGCTGTTAGTTCGGCACGGTGGGTCTTTTTGCCCCTTTGCGTGGTTTTCGTTTTAGGGTTTTTTGTAGACTGCATAGTTCTCTTTGCTATCCTCGCTCTGTCTAGAATATCGGGCCTCACTTTGCTGAATCTATTTCATTCCTACGTTTGTCTTTTCATCTTGCTAACAGTCATTATATGTGGGGGCTGCCTATTCCTTTGGGGTATTTCTCTGAGGTAAGTCAGGCTTGTATTTCTATCTTCAGGCTAGTCAGCTCCTCAGGCAGTGCCGAGTTGCATAGGTAGTGGATAGGCGCAATCCACTGCTGCTTCCAGTTGTGTGAGGATAGATCAGGTACTGCAGTCTACAGAGATTCCACGTCTCAGAGCTCGTCCTATTGTTTTGGGTTATTGCCAGATCTCTGTATGTGCGCTGATTACTGCACGCTGTGTTGCCTGATTGCCAGCCATAACAGTACAAGGAGCCCTTCAATGATTTCCAATAGAGGGAAAAAAGAAATCCTGACATCATTTTTTTTTCTTAGCTCTGTCTTCAGTCTTTTTTTTCCCCTAGACATTAGAGTGCTTCAGGACACAGCTGTGGACATGGATATTCAGGCTCTGTGCTCCTCAATGGATAATCTCGTTGTAAATGTACAAAAGATTCAAGATACTATTGATCAGAAATCGATGCTAGAACCAAGAATTCCGATTCCTGATTTGTTTTTTGGTGACAGAACTAAGTTCCTGAGCTTCAGAAATAATTGTAAGCTATTTTTGGCCTTGAAACCTCATTCTTCTGGTAATCCTATTCAACAGGTTTTGATTATTATTTCTTTTTTGCGCGGCGACCCACAGGACTGGGCGTTTTCTCTTGCACCAGGAGATTCTGCATTGAGTAATGTTGATGCATTTTTCCAGGCGCTGGGATTGCTTTACGATGAGCCTAATTCAGTGGATCAAGCTGAGAAAAATCTGCTGGCTTTATGCCAGGGTCAGGATGATGTAGAAGTATATTGTCAGAAATTTAGAAAATGGTCAGTACTCACTCTGTGGAATGAATCTGCACTAGCGGCTTTGTTCAGAAAGGGTCTCTCTGAAGCTCTTAAGGATGTAATGGTGGGATTTCCTATGCCTGCTGGTTTGAATGAGTCTATGTCCTTGGCCATTCAGATCGGTCGTCGCTTGCGCGAGCGTTAATCTGTGCACCATCTGGCGGTATTATCTGAGAGTAAACCTGAGCCTATGCAGTGCGACAGGACTATGACTAAAGTAGAACGGCACGAACACAGACGTCTGAACAGACTGTGTTTCTATTGTGGTGATTCTACTCATGCTATTTCTAATTGTCCTAAACGCACTAGGCGGTTCGATAGCTCTGCCGTTATTGGTACTGTACAGTCCAAATTCCTTTTGTCCATTACCTTAATGTGCTCTTTGTCATCATATTCTGTCATGGCGTTTGTGGATTCAGGCGCTGCCCTGAATCTGATGGATTTGGATTATGCTAAACGTTGTGGATTTTTCTTGGAGCCTTTGCGGTGTCCTATTCCGTTGAGAGGAATTGATGCTACACCTCTGGCCAAGAATAAGCCTCAGTACTGGGCCCAGCTGACCATGTGCATGGCTCCTGCACATCAGGAAGTTATTCGCTTTTTGGTACTGCATAATTTGCATGATGTGGTCGTGTTGGGGTTGCCATGGCTACAAACCCATAATCCAGTATTGGATTGGAACTCTATGTCGGTAACCAGCTGGGGTTGTCAGGGAGTACATGGTGATGTTCCATTTTTGTCTATTTCGTCATCCATTCCTTCTGACATCCCAGAGTTCTTGTCGGACTTTCAGGATGTATTTGAAGAGTCCAAGTCTGATGCCCTTCCTCCGCATAGGAATTGTGATTGTGCTATCGATTTGATTCCTGGTAGTAAATTCCCTAAGGGTCGTTTATTTAATTTGTCCGTACCTGAACACACCGCTATGCGCAGTTATGTGAAGGAGTCCCTGGAGAAGGGACATATTCGCCCATCGTCGTCACCATTGGGAGCAGGGTTCTTTTTTGTAGCCAAGAAGGATGGTTCGCTAAGACCGTGTATTGATTACCGCCTTCTTAATAAGATCACTGTTAAGTTTCAGTATCCCTTGCCATTGATTTCTGACTTGTTTGCTCGGATTAAGGGGGCTAGTTGGTTTACTAAGATTGATCTTCGTGGTGCGTATAATCTGGTGAGAATCAGGCAGGGAGATGAATGGAAAACGGCATTTAATACGCCCGAGGGTCATTTTGAGTATCTGGTGATGCCGTTCGGACTTGCCAATGCTCCATCTGTTTTTCAGTCTTTTATGCATGACATTTTCCGTGAGTATCTGGATAAATTCTTGATTGTTTACTTGGATGACATTTTGATCTTCTCAGATGATTGGGAGTCTCATGTGAAGCAAGTCAGAATGGTTTTCCAGGTACTGCGTGCTAATTCCTTGTTCGTGAAGGGATCAAAGTGTCTCTTCGGTGTGCAGAAAGTTTCATTTTTGGGGTTCATCTTTTCCCCTTCTACTATCGAGATGGATCCGGTTAAGGTTCAGGCCATTCAGGATTGGACTCAGCCGACATCTCTAAAAAGTTTGCAGAAATTCCTGGGCTTTGCTAATTTTTATCGTCGCTTCATCTGTAATTTTTCTAGCATTGCCAGACCATTGACCGATTTGACCAAGAAGGGTGCTGATTTGGTTAATTGGTCTTCTGCTGCCGTGGAAGCTTTTCAGGAGTTGAAGCGTCGTTTTTGCTGTGCCCCTGTGTTGTGTCAACCTGATGTTTCTCTTCCGTTCCAGGTCGAGGTTGATGCTTCTGAGATTGGTGCAGGGGCGGTTTTGTCACAGAGAGGTTCTGGTTGCTCAGTGTTCAAACCATGTGCTTTCTTTTCCAGGAAATTTTCTGCTGCTGAGCGTAATTATGATGTGGGCAACCGAGAGTTGCTGGCCATGAAGTGGGCATTCGAGGAGTGGCGTCATTGGCTTGAGGGTGCTAAGCATCGCGTGGTGGTTTTGACTGATCATAAGAACCTTACTTATCTTGAGTCTGCCAAGCGCTTGAATCCTAGACAGGCCCGTTGGTCGTTGTTTTTTGCTCGTTTTGATTTTGTGATTTCATACCTTCCGGGCTCTAAAAATGTGAAGGCGGATGCTCTGTCTAGGAGTTTTGTGCCCGACTCTCCGGGGTTATCTGAGCCGGCGAGTATCCTCAAGGAAGGAGTCATTGTGTCTGCCATCTCCCCTGATTTGCGGAGAGTGTTGCAGAAATTTCAGGCTAATAAACCTGATCGTTGTCCGGCCGAGAAACTGTTCGTCCCTGATAGGTGGACTAGTAAAGTTATCTCTGAACTTCATTGTTCGGTGCTGGCCGGTCATCCAGGAATCTTTGGTACCAGGGAGTTGGTTGCTAGATCCTTCTGGTGGCCATCTCTGTCACGGGATGTGCGTGCTTTTGTGCAGTCCTGTGGAATTTGTGCTAGGGCTAAGCCCTGCTGTTCACGTGCCAGTGGGTTGCTTTTGCCCTTGCTGGTCCCGAAGAGGCCTTGGACACATATTTCGATGGATTTCATTTCTGACCTTCCCGTTTCTCAAAAGATGTCTGTCATTTGGGTGGTCTGTGATCGCTTTTCTAAAATGGTCCATCTGGTGCCCTTGGTTAAATTGCCTTCCTCCTCTGATTTGGTGCCTTTGTTCTTCCAGCATGTGGTTCGTTTACATGGCATTCCTGAGAATATTGTTTCTGACAGAGGTTCCCAGTTTGTCTCGAGGTTCTGGCGAGCCTTTTGTGGTAGGATGGGCATTGACCTATCTTTTTCCTCGGCCTTCCATCCTCAGACTAATGGCCAGACCGAACGAACCAATCAGACCTTGGAAACATATCTGAGATGTTTTGTTTCCGCTGACCAGGATGATTGGGTGTCATTTTTGCCGTTGGCTGAGTTCGCCCTTAATAATCGGGCCAGCTCGGCTACCTTGGTCTCTCCATTTTTCTGCAATTCTGGGTTCCATCCTCGTTTCTCTTCAGGACAGGTTGAGTCTTCGGACTGTCCTGGTGTGGATAATGTGGTGGACAGGTTGCAGCAGATCTGGACTCAGGTAGTGGACAATTTGACCTTGTCCCAGGAGAAGGCTCAGCTTTTCGCTAATCGCAGACGCCGTGTGGGACCCCGACTTCGTGTTGGGGATCTGGTTTGGTTATCTTCTCGTCATATACCTATGAAGGTTTCCTCTCCTAAATTTAAACCTCGTTTTATTGGTCCGTATAGGATTTCTGAGATTCTCAATCCGGTGTCTTTTCGTCTGACCCTCCCAGACTCCTTTTCCATACATAATGTATTCCATAGGTCGTTGTTGAGGAGATACGTGGCACCTATGGTTCCATCTGTGGAGCCTCCTGCCCCTGTTTTGGTGGAGGGGGAATTGGAGTATATTGTGGAGAAGATTTTGGATTCTCGTGTCTCTAGACGGAAACTCCAGTATCTGGTCAAATGGAAGGGTTATGCTCAGGAAGATAATTCCTGGGTTTTTGCCTCTGATGTCCATGCCCCAGATCTTGTTCGTGCCTTTCATGTGGCTCATCCTGGTCGGCCTGGGGGTTCTGGTGAGGGTTCGGTGACCCCTCCTCAAGGGGGGGGTACTGTTGTGAATTCTGTGGCTGAGTTCACTTCTGTGGTCACAAGTGGTATTGCAGTCTCTGGGCTTCCTCCCTCAGGTGTTTTGGTGAGCTCGTTGGCTGCCTTGCTATTTAGCTCCACCTGAGTCTGTCTTCCTTGCTCCTTGTCAATGTTCCAATGTTGGATCTGAGCTACTGCATCTTTCCTTGGGCCTGCTGCTCTGCTAGATAAGTGCTTCTAGTTTGTTTTCTGTTTTTTCTGTCCAGCTTGTTATTATCTTTTGCTGGAAGCTCTGAGAAGCAAAGGGGTGCACCGCCGTGCTGTTAGTTCGGCACGGTGGGTCTTTTTGCCCCTTTGCGTGGTTTTCGTTTTAGGGTTTTTTGTAGACTGCATAGTTCTCTTTGCTATCCTCGCTCTGTCTAGAATATCGGGCCTCACTTTGCTGAATCTATTTCATTCCTACGTTTGTCTTTTCATCTTGCTAACAGTCATTATATGTGGGGGCTGCCTATTCCTTTGGGGTATTTCTCTGAGGTAAGTCAGGCTTGTATTTCTATCTTCAGGCTAGTCAGCTCCTCAGGCAGTGCCGAGTTGCATAGGTAGTGGATAGGCGCAATCCACTGCTGCTTCCAGTTGTGTGAGGATAGATCAGGTACTGCAGTCTACAGAGATTCCACGTCTCAGAGCTCGTCCTATTGTTTTGGGTTATTGCCAGATCTCTGTATGTGCGCTGATTACTGCACGCTGTGTTGCCTGATTGCCAGCCATAACAGTTTGAAGTATACAGCAGCATGAACAAGACTGGTGGTCGTGATATGTTCATGGATGTAATGAAATGGACTTTGTTATGTGGTTTTTGATGCCTAAATAAACCAAGTAGATTGATTTACTGTATGTGAGAAAACCGTGCCTGAGTGCTTGAATCCCATGCCAAGCAAGTGTCCCCCAACATACTCAGGTAGCGCTATCTCACATTTGGTGCTGGACTGTGGGCAGTGGTCCAGGAAGCACTTGTGGACGTGATTGTTGTAACTTAGCAAGGTTACAACGTTTGCTGTGGATCGGCGGGTCCACAAAGCTTGCAAGCGTCTGGCTGTAACTCGGCGTGGTTATAAAGATTTGCTATGGATTGGCGAGTCCACGAAGTCTGCGGTGCGGAGCTGTGCAGAGTTTTGGGGAGAAGAGCTGTAGTTGCAGCAAGAGGTTCTGCAGCAGCAGGAGCTGCAGTTGCAGCAGCGGCTTGTGATTGGCAGCCAGAGGTGCTGGCAGTTTGTAACTGCAGCATGATCTGTGGTAGCGCCAGCAGGAGCTGGTGAGGTATCGTGAGAGGACATTGGTCCAAATCGTGCAGACTCTTAAAGGGCCAGTGCCGACCTAAAGAGTTTTTTTTTTTGTACTGTGCGAACTGGTGCCTGAGAGTACCGTGGGAAGTCCATGGCATGTACCAGAGGGAACAGGTGGTGCCCCTAAAAGTGGGCAGTGACCCAAACAGGGATGGTTGCCCAAAAAGGGGTGGGATCCCAAAAGGGGGCGGTAACCCAAACAGGGATGGTTGCCCAAAAGGGGGTGGAGTCCCCAAAAAGGTGTGGTAACCTGAACAGGGATAGTTGTCCAAAATGGGTGGAGTCCCAAAAGGGGTTGTATCTCAAAAGGGGGTGGTAACCCTAAAGGGGGCAGAGTTCCAAAAGGGGACGGTAACCCAAATAGGGGTGGTGGCAAAAAAAGAGACGGCGGCGAATGCACCAGTGGGCTGTTGCCGGGAACAATGTAGTTCATACTATGTAGGTCCATGCTGTGCTGTGCATTGCTTGACCAATAAGGAATCTTGGAAAGTGGTAGTTACCCAAAAAGGGGCGGAGCCTCCCAAAGTTAAAGGGGTGGTACATGTTGTGAATTCCGCTCTTGGGCTCCCTCCGGTGGTTGTAAGTGGCACTTTTGTGAGTTCTGCTCTTGGGCTCCCTCCGGTGGTTTTAAGTGGAATGGCTGCTCCTTGGATTGAGCAGTCTGCAGCTGCTTCCACTGATTGTCTTTCTGCTCGGCTTTTATGCCTGGCTCTTCCCTTCAGTCAGTGCCACTTGTCAATGGTTCCTGGTTGGATTCACATCTCTGCTTGGATTTCCCTGATATCCTTACCAGTTCAGCAAAGATAAGTCCTTGCTTTGCTCTTTTCTGTCCACATGTTGTGGACTTATTGTTCTGTACATTCTATGTTTTGTCTAGCTTGTCAGTATGGATTTATTCAGTTAAGCTGGAAGCTCTGGGAGGCAGATTTACCCTCCACACCTTTAGTCAGGTGTGGAAATTTTTGTAAACTGTGTGGATTTTTCTAGTTTTTAATACTGACCGCACAGTACTCTGTCCTGTCATATCTATCTAGCTAGACTGGCCTCCTTTGCTACATCCTGGTTTCATTCTATGTATGTATTTTCCCTCTCCACTCACAGTCATTACTTGTGGGGGGCTATCTATCCTTTGGGGATTTTCTCTGAGGCAAGATAGCTTTCCTGTTTCTATCTTTAGGGGTAGTTAGTTCTCAGGCTGTGATGAGGTGTCTAGGGAGTGACAGGAACATCCCACGGCTACTTCTAGTGTTGTGTTGAGCTTAGGAACTGCGGTCAGTACAGGTACCACCTCCTTCAGAGCTCGTCCCATGTTGCTCCTAAACCACCAGTTCATAACAGTACAAGTGGCCAAAAATGAATTAAATGCATCTCAAAAGAAGGAAAAAAAAATTCTGAGCCATTTTTTTTTCCGCGCTCTGTTTTTTTTTTTTTTTTCCTCTTGATCTCTGGGTGGTTCAGGATTTTGGCTCTGGCATGGATGTTCAGGGTTTGTTTTCTCGTGTGGATCAACTTGCTGCAAGAGTACATAGTATCCAAGATTATGTTGTCCAGACTCCGGCTTTAGAGCCTAAAATTCCTACTCCTGATTTGTTTTTTGGGGACAGATCCAAGTTTTTGAACTTTAAAAATAACTGCAAATTGTTTTTTGCTTTGAAACCCCGTTCTTCTGGTGATCCCATTCAGCAAGTTAAAATCATCATATCCTTGCTGCGTGGTGACCCTCAGGACTGGGCATTCTCCCTTGAATCAGGGGATCCGGCATTGCTGAATGTAGATGCATTTTTTCAAGCGCTCGGATTATTGTATGACGAACCTAATTCTGTGGATCATGCAGAAAAAACCCTGTTGGCCCTGTGTCAAGGTCAGGAAGCGGCAGAATTATACTGCCAGAAATTTAGAAAATGGTCTGTGCTCACTAAATAAAATGAGGATGCTCTGGCTGCAATTTTCAGAAAGGGTCTTTCTGAAGCCCTTAAAGCTGTTATGGTGGGCTTCCCTATGCCTGCTGGTTTGAGCGAATCTATGTCTCTAGCCATTCAGATTGATCGGCGTCTGGGCGAGCGCAAAGCTGTGCACCATATGGCAGTGTCCTCTGAGCAGAGTCCTGAGCCTATGCAATGTGATAGGATTTTGACTAGAATAGAACGGCAGGAATTCAGACGTCAGAATAGGCTGTGTTTTTACTGTAGTGATTCTGCTCATGTTATTTCTGATTGCCCTAAGCGTACTAAGAGGGTCGCTAGGTCTGTTACCATCAGTACTGTACAGCCTAAATTTCTCTTATCTGTGACCCTGATTTGCTCATTATCGTCCTTTTCTGTCATGGCATTTGTGGATTCAGGCGCTGCCATGAACTTAATGGACGTAGAATTCGCCAGTCACTGTGGTTTTTCCTTGCAGCCTTTGCAGAGCCCTATTCCTTTGAGTGGCATTGATGCTACACCATTGGCCAAGGATAAACCTCAGTACTGGACGCAGATGACCATGTACATGGCTCCAGCACATCAGGAAGATTGCCGTTTTCTGGTGTTGCATAACCTGCATGATGTTGTTTTTGTCGGATTTCCAGGATGTATTTGATGAGCCCAAGTCCGGTTCCCTTCCACCGCATAGGGACTGTGATTGTGCTATTGACTTGATTCCTGGCTGCAAGTTCCCTAAAGGCCGACTTTTCAATCTGTCTGTGCCAGAGCATGCCGCCATGCGGAGTTATGTTAAGGAGTCTTTGGAGAAGGGGCATATTCGGCCGTCTTCGTCACCATTGGGAGCGGGTTTCTTTTTTGTTGCTAAGAAGGATGGCTCCTTGAGACCCTGTATAGATTATCGTCTTCTTAATAAGATCACGGTCAAATTCCAATACCCCTTGTCTTTGCTTTCTGATTTGTTTGCTCGGATTAAGGGGGCTAGTTGGTTTACTAAGATTGACCTTCGAGGGGCATATAATCTTGTTCGTATTAAACAGGGTGACGAATGGAAAACTGCATTTAATACGCCCGAAGGCCATTTTGAATACCTTGTGATGCCATTCGGGCTCTCTAATGCTCCATCTGTGTTCCAATCCTTCATGCATGATATTTTCCGCAATTATCTTGATAAATTCATGGTTGTATATTTGGATGATATTTTGATTTTTTCTGATGATTGGGAGTCTCATGTGAAGCAGGTCAGGATGGTATTCCAGATCCTTCGTGATAATGATTTATTTGTGAAGGGGTCTAAGTGCCTATTCGGAGTTCAGAAGGTCTCTTTTTTGGGTTTTATTTTTTCTCCCTCGTCTATGGAAATGGATCCTGTTAAGGTCCAAGCCATTCTTGACTGGATTCAACCCACATCTGTGAAGAGCCTTCAGAAATTTTTGGGCTTTGCTAATTTCTATCGCCGTTTCATTGCCAACTTTTCCAGTGTGGTTAAGCCCCTTACTGATTTGACGAAGAAAGGCGCTGATGTGACGAATTGGTCCTCTGCGGCTGTTGAGGCCTTTCCGGAGCTTAAACGCCGATTTACTTCTGCCCCTGTGTTGCGTCAGCCGGATGTTTCTCTTCCTTTTCAGGTTGAGGTTGACGCTTCTGAGATTGGGGCAGGGGCCATTTTGTCTCAGAGGAATTCTGATGGTTCTTTGATGAAACCGTGTGCTTTTTTTTCCAGAAAGTTTTCGCCTGCGGAGCGCAATTATGACGTCGGCAATCGTGAATTGTTGGCTATGAAGTGGGCATTTGAGGAGTGGCGACATTGGCTTGAGGGAGCCAAGCACCGCGTTGTGGTCTTGACTGATCATAAGTTATCTGATTTACCTCGAGTCGGCCAAGCGGCTGAACCCTAGACAGGCTCGATGGTCCCTGTTTTTCTCCCGTTTTGATTTTGTGGTCTCGTATCTTCCGGGATCTAAGAATGTTAAGGCTGATGCCCTCTCTGGGAGTTTTTTGCCTGACTCTCCTGGAGTCCTTGAGCCGGTTGGCATTCTTAAGGAAGGGGTGATTTTTTTTCTGCCACCATCTCCCCTGATTTGCGGCGGGTGCTTCAGGAATTTCAGGCTGATAAGCCTGACCGCTGTCCTGTGGGGAAGCTGTTTGTTCCTGATAGATGGACAAGTAGGGTAATTTCTGAGGTTCATTGTTCTGTGTTGGCTGGTCATCCTGGGATTTTTGGTACCAGAGATTTGGTTGCTAGGTCCTTTTGGTGGCCTTCCTTGTCGCGGGATGTGCGTGCTTTTGTGCAGTCCTGTGGGACTTGCGCCCGGGCCAAGCCTTGCTGTTCCTGCGCTAGTGGGTTGCTTTTGCCTTTGCCGGTCCCTGAGAGGCCCTGGACGCATATTTCCATGGATTTTATTTCGGATCTTCCTGTTTCCCAGAAGACGTCTGTTGTCTGGGTGGTTTGTGACCGGTTCTCTAAAATGGTCCATCTGGTACCTTTGCCCAAGTTGCCTTCCTCCTCAGATTTGGTTCCATTGTTTTTTCAGCATGTGGTTCATTTGCATGGCATTCCGGAGAATATTGTGTCTGACAGAGGTTCTCAGTTTGTCTCTAGGTTTTGGTGGGCCTTTTGTGCTAGGATGGGCATTTATTTGTCTTTTTCTTCGGCGTTTCATCCTCGGACAAATGGCCAAACTGAGCGAACTAATCAGACCTTGGAAACCTATTTGAGATGCTTTGTGTCTGCTGATCAGGATGATTGGGTGGCTTTCTTGCCGTTGGCCGAGTTTGCCCTTAATAATAGGGCTAGTTCGGCTACTTTGGTTTCACCTTTCTTTTGTAATTTTGGTTTTCATCCTCGTTTTTCTTCGGGGCAGGTTGAGCCTTCTGATTGTCCTGGTGTGGATTCTGTGGTGGACAGGCTGCAGCAGATTTGGACTCATGTGGTGGACAATTTGACGTTGTCTCAGGAAAGGGCTCAACGTTTTGCTAACCGCCGTCACTGTGTTGGTCCCCGGCTTCGTGTGGGGGATTTGGTTTGGTTGTCTTCTCGTCATGTTCCTATGAAGGTTTCTTCCCCTAAGTTTAAGCCTCGGTTTATTGGTCCTTATAAGATTTCTGAAATTATCAATCCGGTGTCTTTTCGTTTGGCTCTTCCAGCCTCTTTTGCCATTCATAATGTTTTCCATAGATCTTTGTTGCGGAGATATATGGTGCCCGTTGTTCCCTCGGTTGATCCTCCTGCCCCGGTGTTGGTTGAGGGAGAGTTGGAATATGAGGTTGAGAAAATTTTGGATTCTCGTTTTTCGAGGCAGAGGCTTCAGTATCATGTCAAGTGGAAGGGTTATGGCCAGGAGGATAATTCTTGGGTTGTTGCCTCCGATGTCCATGCCGCCGATTTGGTTCGTGCTTTTCACTTGGCTCGTCCTGATCGGCCTGGGGGCTCTGGTGAGGGTTCGGTGACCCCTCCTCAAGGGGGGGTACTGTTGTGAATTCCGCTCTTGGGCTCCCTCCGGTGGTTGTAAGTGGCACTTTTGTGAGTTCTGCTCGTGGTTTTAAGTGGAATGGCTGCTCCTTGGATTGAGCAGTCTGCAGCTGCTTCCACTGATTGTCTTTCTGCTCGGCTTTTATGCCTGGCTCTTCCCTTCAGCCAGTGCCACTTGTCAATGGTTCCTGGTTGGATTCACATCTCTGCTTGGATTTCCCTGATATCCTGACCAGTTCAGCAAAGATAAGAGCTTGCTTTGCTCTTTTCTGTCCACATGTTGTGGACTTATTGTTCTGTATATTCTATGTTTTGTCCAGCTTGTCAGTATGAATTTATTCAGTTAAGCTGGAAGCTCTGGGAAGCAGATTTACCCTCCACACCTTTAGTCAGGTGTGGAGATTTTTGTAAACTCTGTGTGGATTTTTCTAGTTTTTAATACTGACCGCACAGTACTCTGTACTGTCCTATCTATCTTGCTAGACTGGCCTCCTTTGCTACATCCTGGTTTCATTCTATGTATGTCTTTTCCCTCTCCACTCACAGTTATTACTTGTGGGGGGCTATCTATCCTTTGGTGATTTTCTCTGAGGCAAGATAGCTTTCCTGTTTCTATCTTTAGGGGTAGTTAGTTCTCAGGCTTTGACGAGGTGTCTAGGGAGTGACAGGAACATCCCACGGCTACTTCTAGTGTTGTGTTGAGCTTAGGAACTGCGGTCAGTACAGGTACCACCTCCTTCAGAGCTCGTCCCATGTTGCTCCTAAACCACCAGTTCATAACAGGTACAGACGAACTGTTGCCAGGGACAATAGTACTATGCATGTCCAATCTGCCATAAGAACTACCCTCCTGGCCAGAGGCTACGTTTGGTGTGTTCTAGAGTTAGACGCAGAGGTAGAGGATGTATTTGGTCTGTTCAATTCGGGGAGCTCGGTGACCCTGGTAAGTCTGCGGAGGATCAGTTTGTAAGTTCCAAAAAGATTGAGATCACCTGCATCCATTGTGACACTAAGGTGTATTCAGTGGCCCAGTTGCACCTCGAGATGGCCTGGGGCTATACAAATATTCAGGCCACCATAGTCCCAAACCTACCCTGTCTAGTGATAGTAGGCCAGGACTCTTAGTTATTCTCAGTCTTATGGGAGGAGGGCGTTCCTTTACAGCAAGAGGATGGAAGTCTCTATACTGTTGCGGGAGCATAAATTAAGACAGTACTACCTCCCAAAATTGATGGGTCAGACATCGTGTTGACCAGTGGGAAGGGTGCGTCTGCACAACTTACTGACATGAACTCACTTGATGTGTATCCCAAGTTGACTGTTAGTGATGTGGTAAATATAACCTGTGGAGCTGACACCCGGTTAGAAAGCAACTGGAGGGTTCACCATACTGTGGGATGTAACACAGGCTCCGGGGGTGACCGTGACGTGTCATTGCCAGTAGCAACAGCTGGGACTGAGTACAATGGTGTGCTGACAGAAGCACTGACACAGTGGAATGACAGTACTCCACAAGGTGAAGTCAGGATGACAGTGGAAGCCATACCAGAATGTATGACCGGACAGAAGTGGGGGTCTGACCAACTCTGGGACTTGGCAGAGGTGACCAAAGGTGTGACCGTTGAAGATGGGGAAGCTTCAGGAATGGGGTCCTACACCATTAGAAATGGGGACCGCTGGTTCCAGGATGACCGATCGAGTGGTGGTGACTCCCATTCAGACGGTGACAAAAGTGAAAAAGAGTGCAGTAAAGTGACTCGGGTGCAAGTGGCAAGTCTTCCTCCCGTCACCGGAGGCGTAAAAGAGGCAAAGGGGCTGAACAAAGAAGGTAGATAAAGAGGAGAATTTGACTTCTGTCACCCGACAACTAGAGGAGGTCTGTCAACAGCTGGCGAATGAGAGGTTGAAGGTGTCGACTATGGAAGCCACCAACTCTGCACAGTTGGGTCAAGTGCGTCACTTGGAGTCTGAGCTCTCGGTAGTCAAGTCTCAGCTCGGAGAGAAGGAAGCACAGGAGGTCCAGGATCTCGCCAATGAGTTGTCTTATAAGAAGCAAAAGGTTTCAGTTTTGCAGGCTGAGTTAAGGCATCTGAGACAAGCATCTGAGCACAGGATGGATGAGCTGGAGGTCACCTGTCAACATGGCAAAGTGTGAATAAAGCCTGTAAGGATTTCACTCACTCAGCTGCGACGGCTGACACTCAGGAGACGTGTTCCTTTAAAGTTCACTGGGTTTATTGCTTCATAAACCATGTGGCAAATAACAGAAAGCAAAATGGGCCTTTGGTTCAGGCAAAGAAAAGCAAGTGTCCAGTTCATCCGGCTCAGTCCTGAAGCCGTAACACACTCAGGAGGGTTTCACCTCCACACATATCTGCTGTGTAAAGGATTAGCCAGTCTTATAAAGAGCTAACCCCACCCAGCAACCCATCACATGATTAGCCATGTGGTCTGACATTACCACAGGTCCTGAAACACATATACAAGATTATGTGCAAGACAGGAATACTCCGGGCTACATTACAGCTACCAGGCACTTATGTGGCACATACCTCCCATCGACTACAAACCCTTAAGCCATGCTACATACCTCCCCCCTCTGCCTAAAGCCGTGGGGCTTGGCACTTTCCCCCACTAAACAAGGGATTCTCGATAGGGCATCCGCATTACCGTGCAGCTTTCCGGCCCTATGTTCCACATGGAAACTGAAGTCCTGCAGGGCTAAGAACCAACGGGTGACTCTAGCATTTCTTCCTTTCGTTTCTCTCATCCACCTAAGCGGGGCATGGTCAGATACCAGTCTAAATTTACGTCCCAGCAGATAGTACCGCAATGTGTCCACTGCCCATTTTATGGCCAAGCACTCCTTCTCAACGACTGAGTAGTTCTTTTCAGATGAGGACAGCTTCCTACTCAGATAGAGAACAGGATGCTCCTCCCCATGTAGTTCTTGGGAAAGGACTGCTCCCACCCCAACATCTGAGGCATCTGTCTGAAGAATAAACTCTTTCTTGAAGTTTGGGGCCATCAGAACGGGTTGCTTACACAAAGCGTTTTTCATTTCTTGGAAGGCTGACTCTGTTTCTTCGGACCACTTAACCATTACTGATTTTGTCCCTTTTAGCAGGTCAGTCAGAGGCGCAGCCACCGTGGCGAAGTTTGGGATGAACCTCCTGTAATATCCCACGATTCCCAGGAAGGCTTTAACTTGTTTCTTGGAAACTGGTTTTGGCCATGTTTGGATTGCCTCCACTTTATTGATTTGGGGTTTTATTTCTCCATGACCCACTATGTATCCAAGGTACTTAGCTTCTTCTTTACCCAAGGCGCACTTCTTCGGGTTTATAGTAAATCCGGCCTCTCTTATAGCATCCAACACCGCTTGGACTTTCTCCAGATGACTCTCCCAGTCCGGGCTAAAGATGACGATATCATCTAGGTACGCAGCAGCGTAGGCCTTATGGGGTGCAAGGACTCTATCCATAGCCCTCTGGAAGGTCGCCGGAGCTCCCTGTAGGCCAAACGGCATCCGGGCATATTGGAAGCATCCATCAGGTGTCGAAAAGGCCGTCTTCTCCTTGGCTTCCTGTGCCATGGGGATCTGCCAATACCCCTTTGTCAAATCCAAGGTGGATATATATCTGGCGTGCCCAAGCCTTTCGATGAGCTCATCAATACGGGGCATGGGATAAGCGTCGAACTTGGAGACTTCATTCAACTTCCGATAGTCGTTGCAAAACCTCCACTCTCCATCAGGTTTTGGGACCAGGACAATTGGGCTCGACCAACCGCTCTTGGATTCCTCAATGACCCCAAGCCTCAACATACGCTCCACTTCCTTGGAGATAACTTCTCGACGAGCCTCAGGAATACGATAAGGTTTCACATTCACCCGCACATGTGGCTCTGTTAGGACCTCGTGCTCTATGACCTTCGTGTATCCTGGCAATTCTGAAAACAGGTCCCTGTTTTTCTGGAGTAACTCCTGGCACTGCTGTTTCTGGGTCTTTGATAGCGTCTCTGCTATAGTAACCGCTCCAACCTCACCTTCTGGGTTGCTTAACAATGATGGAGTTGCTGTCGGCTCTCTATCTTGCCATGGCTTGATGAGGTTGACATGGTAAACTTGGAATGGTTTCCGTCTTCCTGGTTGGTGAATTTTATAATTTACCTCACCAAGTTTCTCGACAACCTCATATGGCCCTTGCCATTTGGCCAAGAACTTGCTTTCCACCGTTGGAACTAACACAAGAACTCGGTCTCCCGGATTGAACTGCCTCACTCTTGCAGACCGGTTGTAGACCCTGGCTTGAGCTTCTTGTGCTTGGAGAAGGTGTTCTTTCACGATAGGCATCACCTTTGCAATCCTCTGCTGCATCAGGGCCACATGCTCAATGACGCTTCTGTGGGGTGTGACTTCGGCCTCCCAGGTTTCCTTGGCTATATCCAGGAGTCCTCGTGGATGTCGGCCATATAGAAGCTCAAACGGTGAGAACCCTGTGGAGGCCTGTGGAACTTCACGAATGGAAAACATCAGATAGGGTAAGAGACAATCCCAGTCTCTACCGTCTTTCTCTATAGCTTTTCTCAGCATGCTCTTTAGTGTCTTGTTAAACCTCTCAACAAGGCCATCTGACTGGGGATGGTACACCGAGGTCCTCAACTGGGAGATCTTCAGGGCTTTGCATAACTCCCTCATCACCTTGCTTATGAAAGGTGTACCCTGGTCAGTCAGGATCTCCTTTGGCAGACCTGTCCGGGAAAAGACATGGACCAACTCGCGGGCTATGCTTTTTGAGGAAGAATTTCTCAAGGGAATTGCCTCAGGATAGCGTGTGGCATAGTCCAGGATGGCTAATATATACTGATGGCCCTGGGCTGATTTAACTAAGGGACCGACCAAGTCCATGGCAATTCTCTCGAACGGTACCTCAATAATGGGCAGTGGCACAAGGGGGTTCCGGAAATGAGGAGTAGGAGCAGTTAGCTGACATGTAGGGCAGGACCTGCAATAGTTCACTATTTCCCGGTGACACCCAGGCCAATAGAACCTCTGCACAACCCGTTCCTGCGTTTTTTCCACCCCCAGGTGTCCACCCAAGATGTGTGAATGGGCCATGTCCAACACTTTCCGTCTATACGGACCCGGCACTATCAACTGCTCTACCAACTCCTCCCGTATTTTCGTGACACGGTACAACAACTCCCCCCTCAACAGAAAATGGGGAAATCTTGTGTCTGCCCCCGGCTCCTGTACCACCCCGTCAATAACTGTGACATTATTAAAGGCTTCCCTCAGAGTGGGGTCCCTATGTTGGGCAGTCCCAAAATTTTCACCGGTAACTTCTAACTCCAGAATGTCAGATGTAGGGGATACTTCCTCCTCATCCCCAACCAGAACACAAAAAGGAAAACTGTCTGCCTCTGGGTGTGGCGATACCCTTCCAGGGTTCACTGGTTCCTTGCCAGGGAGCTCAGAACCATTTCCCCACAAATCCCAAAACAAACAGAAATCCCGGTCAATAATTATAGGGTGCAACAAGTCCTGAACCACGCCGACCATGTGGGACTCAGTGCCACATGCCGTTTCAATGTCCACCCTGGCCATAGGGTAGTCCTTTGCATCACCATGTATGCACCGCACTCCGACCTTCTTTCCTGGGAGCAGGTGGAGAGGAAAAGTGGCCCTCACCAGGGTCACTAGGCTCCCCGAGTCTAACAGTGCCGTTACTGCTCGACCGTTCACCTTTACGGGACACGCTTGAGGTCCCTCGTTGGATGGAGAGTTCACGCTACAGGCTGGATACGCATAGTATGAACAACGGCGTCCCATGCTGCAGTCCATCTGCTCAGTGGTTTGGGAACAACGGGCAGCTATATGTCCTGGCTTGTGGCACCTCCAACAAATAATATCACCCGTGGGGACCTTGGGCACCACCTCCCCCGCCCTTTGTGACCTTGGACGCACCACCCCTTTTTGGGACTCAGCTGCCTTCTGGGACCCCCAGTACGGCATGGGCTGCCTCCCGAAGGAGCCTTCCAACCCTTGGTATCTCTCAACCAGTCCGATCAGCTCGTCGGCATTCTGGGGATCACCCTGGGCAACCCAAGACTGTATAGGCCTCGGGAGGGAATGGACAAACCGATCCATCATCACCCGTTCTACCATCTGTGCAGGCGCAGAGGATTCTGGCTGCAGCCATTTCTGGACCAGGTGCAACAGATCAAACATTTGGGAACGAGGTGGTTTGTCCCGGTGATAGCCCCAGGAGTGAACTCGCTGTGCCCTGACAGTCAGTGTCACCCCCAAACGTGCGAGAATCTCGGCTTTCAATTTGTGATACTCTTTGGCATCCTGCAAGGTCAAATCATAGTACGCCTTCTGGGGTTCTCCCGTCAGGTATGGCGCAAGTACCTCTGCCCACTGCTCTGGCGGAAGTTTTTCCCTCTCAGCGACCCTCTCAAACACCGTCAGGAAGGCCTCAACATCATCCCCGGGAGTCATTTTCTGCAATGCGCGTCTTACCGTCTTCCGGACGTGGGTGTCATCAGCCAAACCTGGGGTTGGGGCGCTCGCCTTGCCCTGGATGGCGGTTGCCAGAAGCTGCATCTGCTGCTGATGCTCCTGCTGGCTCTGCTGCATCTGCTGCCGTTGCTCCTGCTGACTCTGCCGTTGCTCCTGCTGGCTCTGTTGTATCTGCTGCATCAACAGCCTGTTGGTCTCTTGCTGCCTTTTCTCCTGCTGTGACTGCATCTGGACCAAGTGTTTCAGCAGGTCCTCCATTTTCTCCGGCAATGCTTGCTGGCTTTCAACAGCCTTGACCCAGGACATTCAAAAATAAACTCACGTCTCCGCTGGGAACGCTGCTCGCACGTCTACCACCAATTGTAAGGATTTCACTCACTCAGCTGCGACGGCTGACACTCAGGAGACGTGTTCCTTTAAAGTTCATTGGGTTTATTGCTTCATAAACCATGTGGCAAATAACAGAAAGCAAAATGGGCCTTTGGTTCAGGCAAAGAAAAGCAAATGTCCAGTTCATCCGGCTCAGTCCTGAAGCCGTAACACACTCAGGAGGGTTTCACCTCCACACATATCTGCTGTGTAAAGGATTAGCCAGTCTTATAAAGAGCTAACCCCACCCAGTAACCCATCACATGATTAGCCATGTGGTCGGACATTACCACAGGTCCTGAAACACATATACAAGATTATGTGCAAGACAGGAATACTCCGGGCTACATTACAGCAACCAGGCACTTATGTGGCACATACCTCCCATCGACTACAAACCCTTTAGCCATGCTACAAGCCTTAAGGGAAGATGTGGAAGTGCTCAGAGAAGCATTAAGTGGTCTTCTGCCAGAGGAGAAGATGGTAGTCGCAGACTTACAGCGGCACTGCCAGAGTGGTAATGAGTGCCAGTGCCCATCCTGGCCAGGGGTCTGGAAAAGTGTTAAGCGGAGGAAGAATTGGCACCAAAAGCAGAAGACAGTCACCTGGTCGTGGCAGATGTCTTGATGGAAAGGTCCGAAGCAAAACGGGAGCTATCTGTTCATGAAGAGAGTGAGACCCCACTCTTCAAGACCGTGATAGATGTACCCGAACACATGCGAGAGGCATGTACCAGTGAGGATGTGCATGAGGCCTTTAAAAAGGCGGTCGAAGAGTGTAGTGTGAACTGGGCACCAGAGACGAAACAGTTGGTGATACTGTCGACTAGGGAAGCCACAGTGAAGTGGGTGGCTATCTGGAAGGATATGCACCACAATGTCTTTGCATGAAACAGATTATCCTGCTGAGGAATAAGAAAGCTGCTTGACGTTTGGAGCATACCAGGAAAGCTCAAAGTTGTCTGGGCTTTGTGGAAGACATCGTTCAAGTACCCAGAAATCTGGTGGGGAATGTCGGAGGAGGATTTGGAAAAGTGATGCAAGACCTGGTGAATCGATCCTGTGTGGCGAAAGTGAGGATTCCAAATGATGGTGAAGTCCACGAAGATGGAATGGTTCCATTTGTCATAATGAGCTTAGTAGAAAGCCTTAGGAACATTCCAATGCTTCTTGAATACCGGGTGACATATCTGAAGGAGATAGAGCAGCTAAGACTGGACTGGCTGCTGATTAATAAACAGATGCAGAATATAAGATGGCGACCACTTCCAATCCGGGGTCTGGAGATACGAAAAGATACCCTAAAGAATAGAAGACTTCAAAGTAGTGAGTCCTCTGTTAGCTCAGGGCTGAGTGACCCAGACGGACACCCGGTAGCTGACGTAACGAAGAGTCAGTCTCAGATCAGTCACTAGGCTCGACTGGACTGGGGACTCATGACTGCAATAACTGTGGGTGGCAGCCCTGGAAAGAAAGGTCACGAGAAGGGGCACATTTGGAAAAGGGATTGACTAAAAATGATCTGGTGACACAGACAAATGGTGACTCAAGGGTTAAAGTCCAAGGCCGGCAAACTGACCGCGGGGGCGGGGGAGGCCTAACAAAGGTGTGATGCCCAAAACTGACTGAGACGGTCCTCTCGACTTTTAGGGCAAGGAGACTTGAGTACCCGGTCTCGGGACCCCTGGTTTATGTCAAGTGTTCAACCCCGCAGGTTTGAACAGAGGGAGAGGGTATGTGATGCAATAACCCATGTTACAGCCAGGGGGCGCTGAGTATGCACTTGAGGATGTTTTTGGAAGTATAATTATGATAGTGAGATTGGGACTGGCATTATTGTATATGGCCGGTATGTGTCACAGAGGTTCTCTGCGCTGTAAGCCCAAAATGATATGGTTATGCTGGGACTTATAGTTCCACAAGTGTTTTTTGTGTTTACTTATAAGGGGGGCTTATAGGGTTAGTCAAAGAGCTGGCTAGCCACACATATGCCTCCCACCTCTGGGGGTGGTTACAGCTACATAATGTGACCAGGGCTTGATCACATGGTGGAGAGTGTTTGGATCTGTATGGTCTGTATGCAAGGTCCCTGAAAAGCCTATGTGTTGGAAGTGCTATATCCCTGAATGGCACATGGTGGGGCTTTGGCACTGAGTGGCCTGTGTGTTGGATGGTCCCAGCCAGGGACGGACGTCCTGAAGAGCGCACGGAGAAGCCACATACCTACAGAGCCTGGAATGGCTTCTGTGTTGGTGAAGACAGGACTGACAAGGAGTCAGCTTGAGGAGTGGAGCTCCTGGGAGGTAACCCCAGACAAGGGGGGTTGTTATATACGGCAGAGAGGTTTATCTGCTGCATGAACAGACTGGTGGTCGTGATAAATTCATGGATGTAATGAAATGGACTTTATGTGGTTTATGATGCCTAAATAAACCAAATAGACTGATTTATGTGAGAAAAGCGTGCCTGAGTACTTGAATGCCGTGCCAAGCATGTGTCCCCCAACTCACTCAGGTAGCGCTATCTCACAAGTTACAACTTTTTATAGTGGGTTATTTGCCCGTTGTCTGGTATTACCCTTACAATATGTACTTTGGGGATCCCTACATGTTTTTATATTTATGCATGTATTAATATAGTATTACTTTGTTCAATAAAAGGAAATATATCTAACGACTTGCAGTGGACATATGTCTTTTTATAGGTTTACTTTACAGTTGCAGCAAAGTGAATAAGATATCTGAAATGTCATGCAAAAACTGCTTATCGTTTGCAGTTTTTTCAAATCTGCAGCATGTGAATTGTGTCTGTGTTTTTACAGTGTTTTTCACTCATTCAAATGAATGTGGGAAGAAAAAGCTATTATAAACATGTCAAGATCACATCAAAATCATATTTATTTTACTCTGCATTTTCCTGCCAATACTCTGGTTTTTGGTGCAGAAAATTCTGCTACAAACATTAACTGAGTGCACTCAGCCTGAGACATTTCATTCAAGCCTCGCAGTCCATACTGTTCTCTACATGAAAGTGGCCATACTGTATATTTCTATGTTAGAAATAAAAGGTTGATGCTCAAGGTTGTGAAACTGATATGATGTGAATATTGCTGTGGAATTTTCAGAAATAAGTAATGTGCCTGTTATATATGACGATATCTCATTTTTAAGTTGCTGCAAATAACCTATATTTCCTCTGTGTGTGAGCTGATTGGGGAATTTTGTAACATGTTTTTTTCCTTTTAGGGTTGGTGTTGATAATTTTGGCCAGTCTGCAGCTATTCCTGGGCGACCTACAACAGCTTACGGCCATCGTCCCGATGAAGCTTACTACTACGGAATTGGAACACGATAATTGCTGATCACTCCAAACGTTGATTAAATTAGGCCAAACTCCCCTGCGCCTTCAGAAAAGCATGCATCTAGCTTGTGTTTGATAAATTAAATTTGTGGCTTTCATATGTGGTTACTTTGAGGACTTCAATAATCTTCACCTTATGTCTAATATAGTGAGCAGTTACAAATTGGGGGAAACTCCAGAAAACAAGTAATTCTCAGTAAAAATCATTCTGCATATTATTGTGAAACTAAATGTTCTCCAACGTTAATGATTCCTAATTTATATTGATTTTATCAGTCCTACAACAGCATGTCCACCATTTTTTCAAACTTTTCACATAGCTTATGTCATTAAACACATTTAAAAGAAAACATAATGTTCTTTTTTATTTATACTCAATATTCAATGGAAAAAATGCTAAATGTTCTGTATAGATATTAATCCATATTTGTTTGTCATCCCTGGTGGTAGCATAGAATCGATAGCTTAGTCATACCACGGGCAGTAGATCAGTTCCTGGTACTGTGCAGGTCAGTCACTGAGAATCCGAGTAATTGAGCCCATGTTTTCTCTTTAGTTTTTAAAGGGAAAAAAGAAACGGACGCACCGAACAAAAAAAGTCCAGAAACAAAGGATCACACAATAAAATATGAAAGTATCAAATTGTAGTTTTATTGGTAGTACATAGGGACAAAAAAAGAAAAACCTGGCAATGCGGTACCAAAACACAATGTGTATCAATCCACACTACACACACCTAATCAATATGTCACAAATATAGATGGACAACATATAAACAAACATTTATCACAGGTATAGCCCATAGAAACTATGAAAATGAACCTATATATAAAGTACAACGGGCATATAGATGTCTATATAAATGTCCATGTAATATACAAATACAAAAATAGGCAACCACTCCACAAAAAAATACGAAATAAATAAATAAATAGTAATGGGCAAGATGGTATCTGCTAATACACATAAGTGCATATGTACCCAAGAGGGGAAAAAAATAATAATAAATATAACATGTCTACAAGCGATATCGAATGTGCAATATGCGTATCAGAAAATCAGATAGTCAGTAGACATACAAAAATATGCGAGAACAGTGCCCGCTGCACTATGTGGATAGTCAGTAGACATACAAAAATATGCGAGAACAGTGCCCGCTGCACTATGTGGATAGTCAGTAGACATACAAAAATATGCGAGAACAGTGCCCGCTGCACTATGTGGAAATCAATAGCAGCATGACCCTTAGCAGAAAGGTCACAATCACAGCCCGTGGGGTGTATGCAAAACGGTGCCCACTGCACTATGTGAAGCCAAATAGCAACATGACCCACAGCTGAAAGATGACAAACACAGCATGTGGATCGTCAGAGAATGGTTTACCTGAGAGGTGTGTGAAGAGTGGACAGACGCGCCCCGACGCGCGTTTCGGATCACAAAATCCTTCGTCCCTGAGGATTTTGTGATCTATATTTGTGACATATTGATTAGGTGTGTGTAGTGTGGAATGATACACATTGTGTTTTGGTACCGCATTGCCAGGTTTTTCTTTTTTTGTCCCTATGTACTACCAATAAAACTACAATTTGATACTTTCATATTTTTTTGTGTGATCCTTTGTTTCTGGACTTTTTTTGTTCGGTGCGTCCGTTTCTTTTTGCTCTAGCTTTGCCGAATGGTCTGCCATTCTTATAGTTACCCCTTATCAAGCTTGGTGATTTTTTCCTCACCTCTAGATTATGTATGTTACACTGCTTGTATAGTGTGCTATTTTCTTATAGTTTTTAAAGGGAGCCTGTCACACCCTACACTGAAATTAAACTAATTTGACCTTCATATAAGGGTCTTAGCCCCAATAAAATCACACATGTATTGTAGATTTTAGTAAATTTGTCTTATCCAAAAATTGTTATACCACATGTAAATGAGGGGGTTCAGTGCGCTACTTCCCCCCGTGGCGATTGGCAATGCTTGTTTTGAAACGTTGCCTGTTCCACCTATCCAGTCTTGCATATATTAACATTGGAATGGCTGAGCGCCTGTATTCAGTGTCAGTGTGTGCAGGGTCAGAGTTTTCATCCTCCTTTCTAATGTATAGCAGCCGCCTGCTGCATGGAAACATGCGTGCTAACATGCAGGGGGCAAGCTTGTGACCACTGTGTCAGGTTGTGTGTATTGTCATCCCTCTCCTGTGTATTGCTGCCGCTTGTTGCTAACAGGGTCACACAGCACAGGGGCATAAAAGTGTGTACACATTAACATTATATACGTTCTTACCATCTCCTGTGTATAGGGCCAGGACAAGGTATTTTGGTGCCCTAGGCATGTGAAGCCGATGGTGCCATCCCACACCCCTCTCCCCAACCCAATGAACCCTCTCTCCACCCCAAAGAACTCTCTGCCCCCAAGAAAAAGAATTGGTCAGCGAGTAAGATACCGGGACCCCAAACCCCCGTTCCGATGGGTCAGTGTAACAAGCTCTGAAGACCACTTCTACTTGAATTGTTACTATTTTCACCAAAAAATAGTAGCAAAATTGGAAAAAATAGTGGTGCACTTTAGAAGTGTTTAGAAGTGAGGCTCACTTGACAATGCTCGTTCCAAGTTAGCTATAGAATCCTTCATTCTTTGCAGATCATTTATATAATACAAGGAACAAATAGCGATATTCATCCCTGATAGCCTATATTTTAACAGACAATTTTGACGTTATTGACCATGGCAAATTTTGTAAATATGAACAGTGTCACTTTATCAGGTAATAACTATGGAACACTTCAAAGGAATTCCAGTGATTCTGAGAAAATTTACAATTTGCATTTTTTTTCACTGTCTCTTTTATGAATCTTTTTACACGTTCTGAGGAACAAACCTCAAATTTTATTGCACTTGTTTTTCAGTGTTCAAAAATACATCCAATGTGGCACCAATGTGACTACTGGATCCACGGTTGTGCCTAGAATTATAGATGGCACACCATTTGGTCTGTAGGGTAAAATTTGTGTAATTCCAGGACCCAATAAACCTTACAGAGACCAAACAAGAAAATCCTTCTAGGAATTGCTACTCACAAAGGGTGGCATGCTCCTAAAACACATTTGCTGACAATAAAACTTGGTCTTACTAACAAAACAGTTGTCTTACAATTATGTATATTGTAGCAGGAGGAATAAACTTTACTGGAATCAAGGGGAAAATGTGGAAATCCAGCCAAGTATGTGGCAAAGCTGAGTTTGTTCCAAAGATAAAAGAACGCCAGCAGTGCTAGAATTACAGAAACTCTCAGAGACTGCTCATATAAGTCCGTTTAGCACCATTATTCCCTATATGAGAGATGAATGTGCCAATAGACGTGGTACACCATAACAGACTCCAACCCGCCAAGATAGGAAGTGCTTTGTGCACAAAACAACCTCCTACAAAATCCTGAAAGTATTATATGGTGCAGGAAGTTCGGCAACAGCCATGCAGTAAAACCTATAATGTGTAAGTACGGAACAGCCTCATTATTAGAGATCCTCCAATAAAATGATCATGCCCATATCACCAATATAAATAATCTATCTACTATATAAAGCTGAATGTGTGTGTGTGTGTGTGTGTGTGTGTGTGTGTGTATGTGTGTGTGTATGTCCGGGATTGGCATCTGCACCGTCGCAGCTACAGCCACAAAATTTTGCACAGTCACACGTCTGGACCCCGAGAGCGTCATAGGCTATATTGTGAGGCGAAATTTTAACCCCGCGCGTTCCAATTCACCAAACAATTTTGCCCCTATCTACATAATGGGGAAAAAAGTGAAAAGAAAAGTGTTGGAAGCGTCGCAGCTACAGCAACAAAATTTTGCACAGTCACACGTCTGGACCCTGAGAGCGTCATAGGCTACGTTGTGAGGTGAAATATTAACCCCGCGCTTTCCAATTCACCAAACAATTTTGCCCCTATCTACATAATGGGGAAAAAAGTGAAAGGAAAAGTGTTGGAGGCGTCGCAGCTACAGAAACAAAATTTTGCACAGTCACACGTCTGGACCCTGAGAGCGTCATAGGCTACGTTGTGAGGTGACATTTTAACCCCGCGCGTTCCAATTCACCAAACAATTTTGCCCCTATCTACATAATGGGGAAAAAGTGAAAGGAAAAGTGTTGGAGGCGTCGCAGCTACAGCCACAAAATTTTGCACAGTCACATGTCTGGACCCCGAGAGCGTCATAGGCTATATTGTGAGGCGAAATTTTAACCTCGCGCGTTCCAATTCACCAAACAATTTTGCCCCTATCTACATTATGGGGAAAAAAGTGAAAGGAAAAGTGTTGGAGGCGTCGCAGCTACAGAAACAAAATTTTGCAGTCACACATCTGGACCCTGAGAGCGTCATAGGCTACGTTGTGAGGTGAAATTTTAACCCCACGCTTTCCAATTCACCAAACAATTTTGCCCCTATCTACATAATGGGGAAAAAAGTGAAAGGAAAAGTGTTGGAAGCGTCGCAGCTACAGCAACAAAATTTTGCACAGTCACACGTCTGGACCCCGAGAGCGTCATAGGCTATGTTGTGAGGTGAAATATTAACCCCGCGCTTTCCAATTCACCAAACAATTTTACCCCTATCTACATAATGGGGAAAAAAGTGAAAGGAAAAGTGTTGGAGGCGTCACAGCTACAGAAATAAAATTTTGCACAGTCACACGTCTGGACCCCGAGAGCGTCATAGGCTTCGTTGTGAGGTGAAATTTTAACCCCGCGCGTTCCAATTCACCAAACAATTTTGCCCCTATCTACATAATGGGGAAAAAGTGAAAGGAAAAGTGTTGGAAGCGTCGCAGCTACAGCAACAAAATTTTGCACAGTCACATGTCTGGACCCCGAGAGCGTCATAGGCTATGTTGTGAGGTGAAATTTTAACCCCGCGCTTTCCAATTCACCAAACAATTTTGCCCCTATCTACATAATGGGAAAAAATGAAAGGAAAAGTGTAGGAGGCAAATTGACAGCTGCCAGATGTGAACAAGGGGGACTTAAAGAATGAGAGCGATGGCGCCAAAGAGTATATACCGTACAGTTGCTAAGGTGGGGCCTCGACATGGGATACTCACCACACACGGGGATATGAACACACACAAAATGCGCCACACACTACCACGTGCTTGAACACATATTACCCTCAGCACACATTTCACCACAAATACACCAACCTCGCCACATAAAAGTCAAAACACAAAAGTCGCCACTCAAAACTCGCCACGCGCAGAACTCGCCACATGCAAAAACTAGGCTCTTGCAAAACTCGCCACAAGTGCAAAATTCTCATGAAAAACTCGCCACACGCAAAACTTGCACACGCGGAAAAATTGCCACATGCACAAAAGTTGCAACACATGCAAAAGTTGCCTCACACAAAACTTGCACATACTCAAAAGGCACCACACATAATACTCGCAACGCGCAAAACTCGCCATGCGCAAAACTTGCTGCACACAACTTGCTACACTAACCTGTCACATGCAACTCGACACACAAAAAGTTGCTACACAAAACTCATCTCACAAAAGTCGCTACATGCATGTCGCCACACGCAACTCAACACACACAACTTGACAAACGAAACTCGCCCTAAAACACACACAAGTCTGGTATTATCCTTCAAAAATAAAAATCTGATTAATAAGCAGACAAACTACAACAATTGCACCATATAGGAAATACGGCAGCTGTCAGTCACATGACCTGTCTATTATGTGTATGTGTGAGCTAATATATACTGCCAGGGGGAGGGCTTCCTGTTGGCTGGGGATTTATCAGGCTGCCAATTTAGCTTACAAATACTGAGGTAAAAATACTGAGCAAATAACGTGTGAACGAGGTCTAATACAGGAGGAGATGACACATAGGTATATACTATATACAGGGGAGATGACACAGATATATATGCTATATACAGGAGAGATGACACACAGGTATATACTATATAGAGGAGGAGATGACATATAGGTACATATATATACAGGAGGAGATGACATACAGGTATATACTATATACAGGAGGAGATGACATACAGGTATATGCTATATATAGAAGATGTCATGCAGGTATATACTATATGCAGGAGGAGATGACACTCGGATATATACTATATACAGGGGAGATGACACACATGTATATACTATATACAGGAGGAGATGACATACAGGTATATGCTATATATAGAAGATGACATGCAGGTATATACTATATGCAGGAGGAGATGACACTCAGATATATACTATATACAGGGGAGATGACACACAGGTATATACTATATACAGGAGGAGATGACATACAGGTATATACTATACATAGAAGGAGATGACATTCAGGTATATACTATATTTAGGGGAGATGACACACAGCAGGAATATACTATATACAGGGGAGATGACATACAGGTATATACTATATACAGGAGATGACATACAGATGTATACTATATATAAGGGAGATGACAAACATGTATATACTGAGGTGATGAGGTGAAAATGAGAGGTGTGAGGTGAAAATGAAAAGGTGTGAGTGCAAAATGAGAGGAGTGAGGAAAAATAGTGGAGTGATCAGAAAATGACAGATGAAATGACAAGTTGAAATGACAAGTGTTAGGGGGGAATGAGAGGAGTGAGGGAGAAAATGAGAGGTGTGAGGGAGAAAATGAGAGATGTGAGGGGGAAAATGAAAGATGTGATTGGGAAAATGAGAGGCGTGATGGGAAAATAAGAGAACTGAGGTGCTATAACTAACCACAGATATTTACTATGCCCAGGCAACGCCGGGCTCTTCAGCTAGTAAGTAATATAAATGAAAACAAAAGTTTTGTGAGCAAGACATTCGTAAAAACAGTCAAACTAAGATAAATGGTAAAAAATGTTTATTTTTTTTTTAACCAATAAGCTTTTTATTGAAATATAACACATCAAATAACTTCAGAAAGGGGAGGGGGAGGGAAGGAAAAAAAAAAGGGGAGGCAGTGGGAGCAGAGGGATAAACAAAGTACATGGTAATCGAAGACCACAGCATAATAAGTACAGAAATACAGTCACAGTGCAAGCTAAATCACATATTCAAAAGAAACATGACTTTTAGATAAGAGTAAGAGCAGACTGGGAAATATAAGCTGAGGACACCCAGGGGTCCCACCAGGAAAGGACTTTATTCTTCTTTGGTAAACCCTGAGCCATAATAACTTCATAACAGAAGTGTAGATTAACCTTGGAAAGCAATTCGGCCCTAGAAGGGAGATCCGAAGATTTCCAGTATTTCGCAGTACACTGCCTGGCAGCAACCAGAACATTGGAAATTATGGGACGGAGAGGGGAGGGGAGGTCTATGAGGGAAATACCCAGAACAGCAAGTTGTCCATTCAGAACAAAGGATAGATGAGTTACCTCAGCGATCAAGGATTCTACCTGGCGCCAAAAAACCTGAACCTGCGGGCAAGACCACCATACATGGGAGCGGGAACCCATAGCCCCACACCCCTTCCAACAGAGAGGGGAGGAAGACGGAGTAAATTTTGCCAGATGGACAGGGGTAAGATACCAATGCAGCTGGATCTTTTTCACCTGTTCCAAGTGGCCAAGGCACAAGGAGAATTTAGATGGATGCACCATAGCAAACTGCCAGTCCTCCAGGGAGGCCTCGAAATCCAGCGAGGACTCCCAGGAAGTCATAAAAGGGAACTTATCAGGAATACCATGGGATATAAGGGCTTTGTAGAGGATCGAGATACCATGGGGCAATATGGTGGATGGTCTAAAGAACCTATGAGCCGGGTCCTCTGTCAGAGGCGGGGGCGCGCCAAACAACCGACGCGACCTAAGGAAACTGCGAAGCTGTAGATATTGAAAAAAATCAATATTAGAAAGAGAGAATCTACCTGCAAGGTCCTCAAACGGCAAAAGGCCGCTCGAGCCAAACAGGTCAGCCACCCGGAGCACCCCGCGCCCCCTCCAGGAGGAAAGAGAAATGTGCCCAATAGCATACTCCAAGGCCTGCAAAGAGACATAGTCATACATAAACACAAAATGAGAGGTGCAAAGCGACGCCCAAAGTTTAGTAGCAGTCTTGATAGTGCGGAGATAGGGGCCCCCAGGAGAGACACGAAGCAACTGAAGCTCTAAGAGCAATTTAAGAGAGTTTTTGGGGGCAAATTGAGATTCAATAAGAAACCAGGGTAAGAGTGAATTCCCCTCCCACCATATTTTAAGAGCCTTCAGAACCGCCGCCCTGTAATAAAACTGCACCAAAGGGGCACCCAACCCACCCATAAAGTACGGAAGGGACATAACTCGACGCCTGATCCTATGAGGTTTTTTGTTCCAGATAAACCGATCAATAAGCAATTGAAAAGCTAAAATAAATTTCGAAGGGATAGAAAGGGGGAGGCACCGAAATAGATACATAATTTTAGGGAGGAATAGCATTTTAGAAGTTTGTATACGGGCCATCCATGAGAGCGACGCGCTCAATAACTGATCCATGCCCTTCCTGACCGTCAAGAGAGTTTCCTCACAGTTTGAACGGACGATGTCATCCAACCTAGTTATCCGCATATTGAGATTGTATTTGAATTTGAAGAGGGACCGGAAGAAAGAGGGGAAAAATTGTGAATTTAGTCAAATTAAGTTTGTAATACGAGACCGCAGAAAACTCAGTTAAAATTGAGGTGATCGCATTCAACGAGGCTAAAGGTGAGATGCATGTCAAGACCACATCGTCGGCATAGAGACCAATTTTGTGTTCAGTTCCCCCAACCCGAACTCCTTTTATGTCTGTACTTTGCCTAACCATGGCAGCCAAAGGCTCCATGTCCAGAGCAAAGATAAGGGGGGAAAGGGGGCAGCCCTGGCGAGTACCGTTCAAAATGGGCAACGTCCGAGACTTAAAACCGGCCGAGCGAACCGACGCACAAGGGTTGGAATATAAAGCCATGATAGCTTTGGAGATTTGCCCAGTAAGCCCGAACCTTTCCAGCGTAAGCTCGATATATCCCCAGTGCACCCTGTCAAACGCTTTTTCGGCGTCAAGCGACAGGAATACACTGGGGAGACCCCCCCCCTCTCCACCACATCCAAAAGGTCTATCAGGCGCCTAGTGCCGTCTCTGGTCTGTCTGCCGGGAACAAACCCGACTTGGACGAGGTGTATAAGGCTGGGAAGGACCGATAGTAATCTATTGGCCCAAATTTTTGCATAGATCTTAACGTCGCAGTTCAGGAGGGCTATCGGGCGAAAATTTCCCGGGGAGGTTGTAGGTTTCCCCTGTTTAGGGAGAGTCGCGATGGAAGCCTCCAACCCCTCAGCTCTAATGCTACCTACCGACAACCAGTTATTAAAAAGGCGCAGAAGATAAGGGGAGAGAACAGAGAAAAACTGAGCATAGTAAAGAAAAGGAAAATCATCTGGCCCAGGAGAGGAACCCTTATTAGCGTCCCTGATGATTTGAGATAATTCAGACTCAACAATGGGAGAATTCAGATAGGAAAGCTGCTCCACGTCAACGAGGGGAGATTAGCTCTTTCCAAGAACGCCAAAATTAGCTCCCGCGAGGGCTGGGGAACCCCTGGATCAGAACCAAGATCATAGAGAGAGGAATAGTAGGAGGCAAACTCCTCAGCAATATGAATAGGATTATAAACCCGGGAACCGTCAGACCCAAGCAGGAATGGGATCTTGGATTGAGCCTCTCTCCTCCTGACACGTCTAGCCAGAACAGCACCCGCCCGGTCTCCCATTGCATGAAATTTGGCTCTGGTTTTCCTCAGGGCATTCTCAGCTTTATATAGAAGCAGGTGTCGAACATGCATGCGGGCCTTAGAAAGATCAGAAAAGAGCGCTGGGGTAGGGGACAGTTTTTGGGCAGACTCAAGGCGAGCTATTTCGTCTAGGGCAGACTGAAGGGCTGAGTTATACTTCCTCTTAGCCGTTGCCGCCATCTTGATGAGACATCCCCTGATCACCGCCTTGTGAGCAAACCAAAGGGTATCATCACGTACGTCTGGAGTATCATTGGAGGAGAAGAATTCTTGCAAGGCTTTTTCTATAAACTGAGAGTTTGATTGATCTGCAAGGAGATGAGCGTTGAGACGCCAATGTGCGGGAGGCCTGATAGCCAGAGGGTCTCAAAGTGAGGGACACCGGGGCATGGTCCGACCAAGTGATACTACCTATATCTGCTGAAATGCAGTGAGGGAGGGCCACATCATTGACCAGCACATAGTCAATCCTGCTATAGGAACCGTGTCTGGGTGACATGAACGTGTAGTCCCTCTCGCCGCAATGCAGATATCTCTAGATATCATGTAAATTAAAAGAATTAATTAGCGGCCCTGCCTCACATCTTGACAGAGAGGAGACAGAACAATCTAGCCCTTTAGACATTGGGGCATTAAAATCCCCAGCAATCAGTTTTTGACCATGTTGAATGTCATGTAAAATTTTGAAAAAGCCCTCCAAGATCTTAAGCTGACCTGCATTGGGAGTATAAACCGAAGCAATGGTGTAGGGGGTATTATTAATAAGACAGAGAACTACAATTAACCTACCCAACGGATCCGCTATGGAACAGATCAATTGAAAAGAATTAGCTTTGCTAAAGAAAATGGCTACTCCCACCTTTTTTGACGGACCATTGGCAAAGAATTGGTGCAGATATAAACCTGAGTACTTTCTGACATTATCACATTCCAACAAATGCGTTTTTTGAAGACACAAAATGTCCTGACAGGATTTACCCAGCTGATGCCAGACAATAGACCTCTTTCCCGGGGAATTGAGGCCATTAACATTAATTGAATATAATGAAATACTCATAGCAAAGGTATATAAACAGTCTTACAATATCCTGAGCACCAATGAGCTGTGCGAGAGAGAAGATGGCATGTGGCCAGCGGACCAGAGCACAAGTACAGGGAAACCGGGAGGAAGGGAGAAAAAAAGGGGGGGAAACAAACAAGACAGACAACAAATAAACCAGTAGACCGAGGTCCATTCAGGAATACCCTGAGTCCAAAAGGTGAGATTCAAAAAAACAGTTCACCTGTGGGGCAGAAAAACGCTGCAAATACTCTCAAAGAGAAGCCAGCGCAGCTTAAGAAAAGAAAAAAAGTGATGAAAACAAAACAAATCTGTGCGGGAAAATAGCCGGGAACCAGAAATGTAGTGAGCTTCAGGCCACCTCCCAGTCCGGCACAATGCAGGCTCTAAGATTTCTGCCATATCCAGGCTTTAGAGGGCTCGCGGAGACCGGAGAGCCAGGAGCTGTCAGTCCCCATTTGGACAGGGCAGTTGCTGCGTGAGACGGAGTCAGGCAGGTGGTGATTGATCCATCTTTACGGATGATGAGCTTGGTGGGAAACCCCCAGCGATACAGAATGCCCTTTTCTCTGAGAATAGCAGTATAGGGCCCAAAAGCCCTACAAAGGGCCAAAGTACCTGGAGAAAGGTCTGGAAAGACAGTGATGCGGGCAAATCTTTCAGGTAAAACTGGGTTCTTCCTTAGTGCCTGAAGAAAATCCTCCTTCATTTCATAGAAGTGTATGCATGCAAGCACATCTCTTGGAACTGAGGGCCCCAGGCCAGGCGTTTTAGGGATCCGATGCACACGGTCAATTATGATATCTTTTGGGGCAAACTGAGGAAGAGCAGCTGCAATAAAATCCTGCAGAAAAGGTTTCAAATCCCCTGCCATGTTAGATTCTTCAATGCCTCTGAGTTTAACGTTATTCCTCCTGGACCTGTCTTCCAGGTCCAGGGTCTTGGAGTGGGTTTTCGCGGCCAGGCTTTGCACGGTCTCATATGCGTCCCAGAGTTCATTATGGGAGACCAGCTCCGCCATCTTGCGCTCCAGGCGGTCAGTGCGATTGCCCAGCTCCACCACCTTCCCCCTCAGTTCAGCCAACATTGTGCGCATATCCTTCTGTATGGAGGTTCTAAGGTCTCCAAGCAGACCCCTAATTAGAGCGGCAGTCACCGGGGCATCGGCAGGATCTGGCACTGCATCGCCTGAAAGCGACGCTTGAGCGCCGCGTTGTGAGGAGCGGGAAGCCCTCGGGGAGGACGGCGCCATCTTGGGACCCAGCGGCGGCCGCAAAGAAATCAATAATCCGCCTGGAGGGATCGCGGGCGCCGGCTCTGGATTTCCCCATGCACTCACCGCCGCTCCAGGGACCGGTGCCGACTCCGTGAGGGTGAGAGAGGCCGCCGGAAAAGAAGTTATGAGCCGCTTTGAGGTTCCCGGCCACGGAGCTCCCGGTGAGTAATCAAGTCATGGAATTGTCAGATGACCTGACTTTTCAAGAACATTTGTGGGGTCCACATTCTGGACTATACAGAGGTGAGCATGTTGACGACAGTTTGTCTGAATAGTAGATTGGTTTGTGATTGATCAAGTCCTGGAAATAATTGTGAAATGGGGTAAAATGTAATTTACTGATGAATATATTATATTAATTACTTTCATCATATCAATTAGTCTACTGGGGCCCACTTAGCAGAAAATATACATTATTTGGGAAAAAAAACCTAATTGTAATATATGTGGTTGGTCTCAAAATGGAGAGTTACAGAGGTCTGACTGTGATGGGCACATGGGTCAATAATAACTGGAATCTCTCCTTCTACTGGGCTTCCTAGAAACCTGGCTTTTTTGGTGGGAATAATTTTGGGTGGGAGTGGCAAGGAAGGGGCAAATAATATGGCACTCTGCAAGTCTCCGGACATCCTCTGACTCTAAGACTTCTTCCTGTGCCATCGAGTCATTTATTAGACACTTGTAGGAAAGTGCCCCAAAATGTACATCTTTACATAGAGATGTGTATATACCTATTTATAATTCCCTCACATGTGCTCAGTAGGCCCCCTCCTCCATCTTGCTCCATGTGCTGGTATATCAGGTTTCATTCAGGATTGTAGGGATCTACCTTTGCCAATGGACAATAGACTTGTGACCTCATCCCCACACACATCGCCTCCCTCTTCTTGGCTGGACATAAAAGGGACAACACATGTGCTTGGAGGCCCTCTTTTGCTTTGCCTGGAATGATGATGGACCCACATGGCTTAAGTATACTCTGTATCCCCTTTTCTTAATAGGCCCAGTACTACTCATTAGGGATAGCAAGCTGTAGATGGGAGGGCTGATATTTTATGTGTGATTTGGGTAATTTGGGCAGTTAATTGTGGGTTTTTACTGTGTTATATTATTATAATATTACCGGATATTGTGGGTTATTACTGTTGTAGTAACAGCATAATTGTATATATATTTATAGTCGCCAGCTTGGGTATATATATATATATATATACTCGATTGTGGCCCGATTCTAACGCATCGGGTATTCTAGAATATGCATGTCCCCGTAGTATATGGACAATGATGATTCCAGAATTCACGGCAGACTGTGCCCGTCACTGATTGGTCGAGGCAACCTTTATGACATCATCGTCGCCATGGCAACCATTATGACATCATCGTCGCTGTGCCCGTTGCTGATTGGTCGAGACCTGGCGGCCTCGACCAATCAGACGTGGGATGTCTACGTCCTTTATGACATCATCGTTGCTGTGCCCGTTGCTGATTGGTCGAGGCCTGGCGGCCTCGACCAATCAGAGAGGCGGGATTTCCAGGACAGACAGACAGACAGACGGAAAAACCCTTAGACAATTATATATATAGATATATATATATATGTATGTTATAGACTGCAGACTTGTGTGTGCGTAATAAATATCCTTTATTATTACACTGTTTTGTTTCAGTTAGAATATAGTACAAGGAAAAGATAATGTTGAGGCATATTTAGTGGATATTAATTATTAAATAGTCAAGTTCAGAGTTAATGGTTAATATCGGACCTCAATAGAGGTGTAAGGAGAGTTCCCCCTTTGATACTATAAGGTTTCAGCATTTGGAGGAGAAAACCCTATTCTTTTACAATGGCGAGCTACAGGCCCCTGTTTAGATTTTGTTTTTCATGTTTTGCTCTGTGAATTTCTGGTCATCGTCTGTGAACTGATCAGGCCATAGGGACGTGGACAGATTACATTGATACAGGGTGTACTGTTGTGTAATTCTGTGCGTTCAGTGCACTGATAGTTCAGACGGGTGATGCAGATTTTAAATACGAGCTATGCATGTAACAAAATTAATAACAGAGAACCAAGTCTTCTGATTTTTAACGTTTTTCTTTTTGCTTTGCTTGGTAATCTTTGAGAGTTTGGGGTGATCTTTACCAATTCAGTCTTCCAAAGAGTCATAGTCGTTCCCAAGGTAAAAGTCCAGCTGGTCAAGAAAAGTCGTTCCAGAGGTAAAAAGACCTTTTCAAGCAACAGAGAAGGGACAAGGAGAATGCCAAAGATGACCTCAGGAAGAGTGAGTATGGATTTATTGACCCTTAAAAGATTTGCAAAGCACAGTAAATTTCATCCAGTATCCCCCATTATACCCAAATCTGCAGAATTGCTGTGGTCTGCCCTATTGGAACAAGCATGTGGGCATGACAGCATGTGCACAGAGAGACTGTTGGTCTTGAATAAATCAAGTAAATGACTACAAGTGTTAGCCAAAGTGATCTGTGTGTAATGAGGAATCCGTGTAATGCAGATTCCCCAAATTTCCACTGCCAGTGTTGTGTGACTAATGTGCAGAGTGTGCCTTACAGACACAACTGGCAGAGAACGATCAGTATAATGAGGACAGAAAAAAGCAGATTGCTAGCCTTGAATCACAACTTCTCGATATGAAAAATCATTGTGTTGGTATGGAAGCACAGCTGACTCAGTCTGGGGTTGAGATCAAAGCTGTGAAGGAAATGGCAGCAGCCAGTGATGCCATTATTAATCATTGCAGTGTGGAGCTGGATACTAGTTCCCAACTGATTGAAAAATATCTGAAAAATATCATCAATGATTTTTCAAATGTGATGCCGGCCTTCTCTTTATCTCTGAAAACAAGGTCAGATCCCCGACCACTTGTTCCCTGTGCAAGGCAAAAAGGGGGGAGTGAAGGTACAGGTAAGGGATCAAATATTTTGTCAAATTTTGATCTAATAAAGAAATGTAATGACAGGTACAGTGGGGCAAAAAAGTATTTAGTCAGTCAGCAATAGTGCAAGTTCCACCACTTAAAAAGATGAGAGGCGTCTGTAATTTACATCATAGGTAGACCTCAACTATGGGAGACAAACTGAGAAAAAAAAATCCAGAAAATCACATTTTCTGTTTTTTTATCATTTTTTTTGCATATTATGGTGGAAAATAAGTATTTGGTCAGAAACAAAATTTCATCTCAATACTTTGTAATACATCCTTTGTTGGCAATGACAGAGGTCAAACGTTTTCTGTAAGTCTTCACAAGGCTGCCACACACTGTTGTTGGTATGTTGGCCCATTCCTCCATGCAGATCTCCTCTAGAGCAGTGATGTTTTTGGCTTTTCGCTTGGCAACACGGACTTTCAACTCCCTCCAAAGGTTTTCTATAGGGTTGAGATCTGGAGACTGGCTAGGCCACTCCAGGACCTTGAAATGCTTCTTACGAAGCCACTCCTTCGTTGCCCTGGCGGTGTGCTTTGGATCATTGTCATGTTGAAAGACCCAGCCACGTTTCATCTTCAATGCCCTTGCTGATGGAAGGAGGTTTGCACTCAAAATCTCACGATACATGGCCCCATTCATTCTTTCATGTACCCGGATCAGTCGTCCTGGCCCCTTTGCAGAGAAACAGCCCCAAAGCATGATGTTTCCACCACCATGCTTTACAGTAGGTATGGTGTTTGATGGATGCAACTCAGTATTCTTTTTCCTCCAAACACGGCAAGTTGTGTTTCTACCAAACAGTTCCAGTTTGGTTTCATCAGACCATAGGACATTCTCCCAAAACTCCTCTGGATCATCCAAATGCTCTCTAGCAAACTTCAGATGGGCCCGGACATGTACTGGCTTAAGCAGTGGGACACGTCTGGCACTGCAGGATCTGAGTCCATGGTGGCGTAGTGTGTTACTTATGGTAGGCCTTGTTACATTGGTCCCAGCTCTCTGTAGTTCATTCACTAGGTCCCCCCGCGTGGTTCTGGGATTTTTGCTCACCGTTCTTGTGATCATTCTGACCCCACGGGGTGGGATTTTGCGTGGAGCCCCAGATCGAGGGAGATTATCAGTGGTCTTGTATGTCTTCTATTTTCTAATTATTGCTCCCACTGTTGATTTCTTCACTCCAAGCTGGTTGGCTATTGCAGATTCAGTCTTCCCAGCCTGGTGCAGGGCTACAATTTTGTTTCTGGTGTCCTTTGACAGCTCTTTGGTCTTCAACATAGTGGAGTTTGGAGTCAGACTGTTTGAGGGTGTGCACAGGAGTCTTTTTATACTGATAACAAGTTTAAACAGGTGCCATTACTACAGGTAATGAGTGGAGGAAAGAGGAGACTCTTAAAGAAGAAGTTACAGGTCTGTGAGAGACAGAAATCTTGATTGTTTGTTTCTGACCAAATACTTATTTTCCACCATAATAAGCAAATAAAATGTTAAAAAAAACAGACAATGTGATTTTCTGGATTTTTTTTTCTTAGTTTGTCTCCCATAGTTGAGGTCTACCTATGATGTAAATTACAGACGCCTCTCATCTTTTTAAGTGGTGGAACTTGCACTATTGCTGACTGACTAAATACTTTTTTGCCCCACTGTATGTGCTCTCCAAATTACAAAGAAAATGCAAACCTAACATTGTTAAGAGTGCATCCTTACTAATGGAAGAGTTTAAAAGTTCCAGACAGAAGGAAGTACAGTTAGGTCCATATATATTTGGACAGAGACAACATTTTTCTAATTTTGGTTATAGACATTACCACAATGAATTTTAAACAAAACAATTCAGATGCAGTTGAAGTTCAGACTTTCAGCTTTCATTTGAGGGTATCCACATGAAAATAGGATGAAGGGTTTAGGAGTTTCAGCTCCTTAACATGTGCCACCCTGTTTTTAAAGGGACCAAAAGTAATTGGACAATTGAATCCAAAGCTATTTCATGGAAAGGTGTGGGCAATCCCTTCGTTATGTCATTCTCAATTAAGCAGACAAAAGGCCTGTAGTTGATTTGAGGTGTGGTGCTTGCATTTGGAAGATTTTGCTGTGAAGTAAACATGCGGTCAAAGGAGCTCTCCATACAGGTGAAACAAGCCATCCTTAAGCTGCGAAAACAGAAAAAACCCATCCGAGAAACTGCTACAATATTAGGAGTGGCAAAATCTACAATTTGGTACATCCTGAGACAGAAAGAAAGCACTGGTGAACTCATCAATGCAAAAAGACCTGGGCGCCCACGGAAGACAACAGTGGTGGATGATCGCAGAATAATCTCCATGGTCAAGAGAAACCCCTTCACAACAGCCAACCAAGTGAACAACACTCTCCAGGAGGTAGGCGTATCAATATTCTAATCTACAATAAAGAGAAGACTGCATGAAAGTAAATACAGAGGGTTCACTGCACGGTGCAAGCCACTCACAAGATTCAAGAATAAAAAGGCTAGACTGGACTATGCTAAAAACCATCTAAAAAAGCCAGCAAAGTTCTGGAAGAACTTTCTTTGGACAGATGAAACCAAGATCAACCTCTGCCAGAATGATGGAAAGAGAAAAGTATGCCAAAGGCGTGGTTACAGCTCATGATCCAAAGCATACCACATCATCTGTAAAACACGGCGGAGGCAGTGTGATGGCTTGGGCATGCATGACTGCCAGTGGCACTGGGTCACTAGTGTTTATTGATGATGTGACACAGGACAGAAGCAGCCAAATGAATTCTGAGGTATTCAGAGACATACTGTGTGCTCAGATCCAGCCAAATGCAGCCAAACTGATTGGTCCTCATTTCATACTACAGATGGACAATGACCCAAAACATAAAGCCAAAGCAACCCAGGAGTTTATTAAAGCAAAGAAGTGGAATATTCTTGAATGGCCAAGTCAGTCACCTGATCTCAACCCAATTGCGCATGCATTTCACTTGTTAAAGACTACACTTCAGGCAGAAAGGCCCCAAAACAAACAGCAACTGAAAACCACTGCAGTGAAGGCCTGGCAGAGCATCAAGAAGGAGGAAACACGGCGTCTGGTGATGTCCATGAGTTCAAGACTTCAGGCAGTCATTGCCAACAAAGGGTTTTCAACCAAGTACTAAAAATGAACGTTTTATTTAAAATTATTGAATCTGTCCAATTACTTTTGGTCCCTTTAAAAACAGGGTGGCACATGTTAAGGAGCTGAAACTCCTAAACCCTTCATCCAATTTTAATGTGGATACCCTTAAATGAAAGCTGAAAGTCTGAACTTCAACTGCATCTGAATTGTTTTGTTTAAAATTCATTGTGGTAATGTCTATAAATAAAATTAGAAAAATGTTGTCTCTGTCCAAATATATATGGACCTAACTGTATGTTCTGTCTGGGCCACTAAATCAGGCATCTCATGTGTTAGATGTTATGCCGGTGCTGGCTTCGGCCATATTGCCAGGTACTGCAAATGGCCGGGTACAATGAGGTAGAGGAAATATCATTCTGTGAAATGTTTTAAATGTAATATAACATAGTAACATAGTTATTAAGATTAAAGGAAGACTTTTAAGTCCATCTAGTTCAACCCATAGCTTAACCTAACATGCCCTAACATGTTGATCCAGAGGAAGGCAAAAAAAAACCATGTGGCAAATAGTAAGCTCCACATTGGGGAAAAAAATTCCTTCCCGACTCCACATACGACTACTTTCCTGGATCAACGCCCTATCAAGGAATCTAATATATATAACATGTAACATTATACTTTTCAAGAAAGGCATCCAGTCCCCTCTTAAATTTAAGTAATGAATCACTCATTACAACATCATACGGCAGAGAGTTCCATAGTCTCACTGCTCATACAGTTTAAACCCACATCTGTTATGCTTAAACCTTCTTTCCTCCAGACGTAGAGGATGCCCCCTTGTCCCTGTCTCAGGTCTATGATTAAAAAGATCATCAGAAAGGTCTTTGTACTGTCCCCTCATATACTTATACATTAAAATAAGATCCCCCCTTAGCCTTCGTTTTCCCAAACTAAATAGCCCCAAGTGTAATAACCTATCTTGGTATTGCAGACCCCCCAGTCCTCTAATAACCTTGGTCGCTCTTCTCTGCACCCGCTCTAGTTCAACTATGTCTTTCTTATACACCGGAGACCAGAACTGTACACAGTATTCTAAGCATGGTCGAACTAGTGACTTGTATAAAGGTAAAATTATGTTCTCCTTATGAGCATCTATGCCTCTTTTAATGCATCCCATTATTTTATTTGCCTTAGGTGCAGCTGCCTGACACTGGCCACTAAATGTGAGTTTGTCATCCACCCATACAGTCATGGCCAAAATTTTTGAGAATGACACCAAAATTATATTTTCACATGATCTGCTGCCCTCTGGTTTTTATTAGTGTTTGTCTGATGTTTATATCACATACAGAAATATAATTGCAATCATATTATGAGTACCAATAGGTTATATTGACAGTTAGAATGAGTTAATGCAGCAAGTCAATATTTGCAGTGTTGACCCTTCTTCTTCAAGACCTCTGCAATTCTCCCTGGCATGCTCTCAATCAACTTCTGGACCAAATCCTGACTGATAGCAGTCCATTCTTGCATAATCAATGCTTGCATTTTGCCAGAATTTGTTGGTTTTTGTTTGTCCACCCGTCTCTTGATGATTGACCACAAGTTCTCAATGGGATTAACATCTGGGTAGTTTCCAGGCCATGGACCCAAAATCTCTATGTTTTGTTCCATGAGCCATTTAGTTATCACCTTTGTTTTATGGCAAGGTGCTCAGTCATGCTGGAAAAGGCATTGTTGGGCGCCAAACTGCTCTTGGACGGTTGGGAGAAGTTGCTCTTGGAGGACATTCTGGTACCATTCTTTATTCATGGCTGTGTTTTTAGGCAAGACTGTGAGTGAGCCGATTCCCTTAGCTGAGAAGCAACCCCACACATGAATGGTTTCAGGATGCTTTACAGTTGGCATGAGACAAGACTGGTGGTAGCGCTCACCTCTTCTTCTCCAAATAAGCTGTTTTCCAGATGTCCCAAACAATCGAAAAGGGGATTCATCAGAGAAAATCACTTAGCCCCAGTCCTCAGCAGTCCACTCTCTGTACCTTTTGCAGAATATCAGTCGGTCCCTGATGTTGTTTCTGGAGAGAAGTGGCTTCTTTGCTGCCCTCCTTGAAACCAGGTCTTGCTCAAAGAGTCTCCGCCTCACAGTGCGTGCAGAAGCACTCACACCAGCCTACTGCCATTCCTGAGCAAGCTCGGCACTGCTGGTAGTCCGATCCCGCAGCTGAAACAGTTTTAAGATACGGTCCTGGCGCTTGCTGGTCTTTCTTGGGCGCCCTGGAGCCATTTTGACAACAATGGAAGCTCTCTCCTTGAAGTTCTTGATGATGTGATAGATTGTTGACTGAGGTGCAATCTTTGTAGCTGCAATACTCTTCCCTGTTAAGCCATTTTTTTGCAGTGCAATGATGGCTGCACGTGTTTCTTTAGAGATAACCATGGTTAACTGAAGAGAAACAATGATACCAAGCACCAGCCTCCTTTTAAAGTGTCCAGTGATGTCATTCTTACTTAATCATGACTGATTGATCGCCAGACCTGTCCTCATCAACACCCACACCTGTGTTAATGGATCAATCACTAAAACGATGTTAGCTGCTCCTTTTAAGGCAGGACTGCAATGATGTTGAAATGTGTTTTGGGGGTTAAAGTTCATTTTCTGGGCAAATATTGACTTTGCAAGTACAGTAATTGCTGTCAAGCTGATCACTCTGACATTCAGGAGTATATGCAAATTGCCATTAGAAAAAATGAAGCAGTAGACTTTGGAAAAATTAATATTTGTCTCATTCTCAAAATTTTTGTCCATGACTGTACACCCAGGTCTTTTTGATTGACGGTTTTGCCCAGAGTTTTAGAATTAAGCACATAGTTATACATCTTATTACTTCTCAAAATGGAGGAGAACAAGGAGCATACCATAGGATAACATATAAACAGGTCTTTATTATTATACAAAAGTTAAAATTTCAATCAGTAGTGCGTCAAATTACATAGGTTCCAATACAAAACAGAAGAGAAACTGCCACCCCTCTGCACCTCTTTGCCGGTAAGCCCACCCTTCATTATGGAGATAATGCCCTAGATAGGTTTGTACTTTACTTATGGGCTCAGTTATGTGACAGGCATACTGTACTTATCCCTTTACTCTGGGCTTACCTGCTCTTACATCGCTTATGGGGAGTACACTGTGTGCTTTTTCTCCTCTTTTTGGGGTTCCCTTTTTTGCAGTACTATTGGGGTACATTGGAGTGGCAGTTTCTCTTCTGTTTTGTATTGGAACCTATGTAATATGACGCACTACAGATTGAAATTTTAACTTTTGTATATTAATAAAGACCTGTTTATATATTATTCTATGGTTTGCTCCTTGTTCTCCTTTTTGATATGTATTCTGTGGAGCGGATTTATTTGTCTGGGGGTGCACTATTTTAGTGCTCCTTTATCCAGACTGTCAATATGGCTTTGGGATTTTGCATATTATTATCTTCATACTTCTACCCAAGTGCATGACCTTACATTTATCCCCATTAAAGCTCATTTGCCATTTGTCAGCCCAAGCTTCTAGTTTACATAAATCATCCTGTAATATAAAATTGTCCTCCTCTGTATTGACTACCCTGCAGAGTTTAGTGTAATCTGCAAATATTGAAATTCTACTCTGAATGCCCCTCTACAAGGTCATTACTATGACTACGTCCACTGGGTTCCCTTGGTCCAGTCTGAAACTTACCTCTTCATAGAAATTGATCAGATTTGTCTGACAGGAACGGTCCCTAGTAAACCCATGTTGATATTGGGTCATGAGGTTATTCCTCTTCAGATACTCCAGCATAGCGTCTCTTAGAATGCCCTCCAAGATTTTACCTATTGGCACCACATTTGCTATACGCCAGTCTTGTGGTACAGACCCTGTTATTATGGAGTCTTTAAAGATTAAAAATAATGGCCCATCAATGAGTGTAGTTAATTCCTGCAGTACTCGGGGGTGTAACCCATCCGGGCCCGGAGATTTGTCAATTTTAATTATTTTTAGATGCCGCCGCACTTCCTGCTGGGTTAAGCAGGTGACATTTAATTGGGAATTTTTATCACTAGTCATATTGTCTGCGATGGAATTTTCTTGTGTAAATACTGATGAAAAAAGTCATTTAGCATATTGGCTTTTTCCTCATCCTCCATTTCACCCAGACTATTTTTAAGGGGGCCAACACTATCATTTTTTAGTTTCTTACTATTTACGTAGTTAAAGAATATTTTGGGAATATTTTTACTCTCTCTGGCAATGAATCTCTGTCTCAATCTTTGCTGCCTTGATTTGCTTTTTACAGAATTTATTTAATTTTCTGTATTTATTTAATGCCTCATCACCACCTACTTCCTTTAATTCTCTAAATGCGTCACTTTGGATATATTGCAAGGAACTGTTATTGCACAAGTAATTGTGAGGGGCCTAGCAATATTGTCAAGGAGCACAGGCATTTTCACAGACATAATGGCATGTGCCCCACCATGGGCAGACTCCTCAAAATGGCTGATTACAACCAGGGAGGCTAGTGAGGCCTTGATGTAATCTCAGCTTATAAGAGTTTCTATCTGGCCTCTAGTCTTTAGCTGGAGTCACACATAACGATATCGTTAACAATATCGTTGCAACGTCACGCTTTTGGTGACGTAGCGACAATCCCGCTAACGATCTCGTTATGTGTGACAGCGACCAACGATCAGGCCCCTGCTGGGAGGTCGTTGGGGAGTGATCAGGACCATTTTTTGGTCGCTGGTCACCCGCTGTCATCGCTGGATCGGCGCGTGTGACGCCGATCCAGCGATGTGTTCACTTGTAACCAGGGTAAATATCGGGTTACTAAGAGCAGGGCCATGCTTAGTAACCCGATATTTACCCTGGTTACCATTATAAAAGTAAAAAAAAAAAAAACAGTACATACTCACATTCTGATTTCTGTCACGTCCCCTGGCGTCCACAGGGTTAAAACTGCTTTCGGCAGGAGCGCTGCTAATGCACGCGCTCCGGCCGAGAGCTTCCCTGCACTGACTGTCAGTGCCGGCCGTAAAGCAGAGCACAGCGGTGACGTCACCGCTGTTACTGCTGGCACTGACAGTCAGTGCAGGGAAGCTTCTCGGCAGCAGCGCATGCATTAGCAGCGCTCTTGCCGAAAGCAGTTTTAACCCTGTGGACGCCGGCGGGGGACGTGACAGACATCAGAATGTGAGTATGTAGTGGTTTTTTTTTTTACTTTTACAATGGTAACCAGGGTAAATATCGGGTTACTAAGCGCGGCCCTGCACTTAGTAACCCGATGTTTACCCTGGTTACCCGGGTGCTGCAGGGGGACTTCGGCATCATTGAAGACAGTTTCAACTATGCCGAAGTCGTTCCCCTGATCGTTGGTCACTGGAGAGAGCTGTCTGTGTGACAGCTCCCCAGCAACCACACAACGACTTACCAACGATCACGGCCAGGTCGTATCGCTGGTCGTGATCGTTGGTAAGTCGTTTAGTGTGACTAAAGCTTTTCTGATTATTTTGTTTTCGTTTCTTTTACTCTTATTCTATTTGCAAAGTTTTGCTCTTTTGTCATTGAAATGTATTGTTAGACCAGTGAGGTTTAAGGTACCGTTACACTAAATGATTTACCAACGATCACGACCAGCGATGCGACCTGGCCGTGATCGTTGGTAAGTTGTTGTGTGGTCGCTGGGGAGCTGTCACACAGACAGCTCTCTACAGCGACCAACGATCAGGGGAAAGACTTCGGCATCATTGAAACTGTCTTCAACGATGCCGAAGTCCCCCTGCAGCACCCGGGTAACCAGGGTAAACATCGGGTTACTAAGTGCAGGGCCGCGCTTCGTAACCCGATATTTACCCTTGTTCCCATTGTAAAAGTAAAAAAAAAACACTACATACTCACACTCTGATGTCTGTCACGTCCCCCGGCGTCCACAGGGTTAAAACTGCTTTCGGCAGGAGCGCTGCTAATGCACGCGCTGCTGCCGAGAAGCTTCCCTGCACTGACTGTCAGTGCCGGCAGTAACAGCGGTGACGTCACCGCTGTGCTCTGCTTTACGGCTGGCACTGACACAGTCAGTGCAGGGAAGCTCTCGGCCGGAGCGCTTGCATTAGCAGCGCTCCTGCCGAAAGCAGTTTTAACCCTGTGGACATCGGGGGACGTGACAGACATCAGAAAGTGAGTATGTACTGTTTTTTTTTTTACTTTTACAATGGTAACCAGGGTAAATATCGGGTTACTAAGCGCGACCCTGCGCTTAGTAACCCGATATTTACCCTGGTTACAAGTGAACACATCGCTGGATCGGCGTCACACACGCCGATCCAGCGATGACAGCGGGTGATGTTATGACCTGGTGGTAAGGACATTAATGGACCTGGTGGTTAAGAGCACACGGAATGACCTGATAGTTACAAATAATATAGGACGAGCTCTGAGACGTGGGAACTCTGCTGACCGCAATCCCTAATCCTATCACACACACTAGAAATAGCCGTGGATTGCTCCTAACGCTCCCTATGCAACTCGACACAGCCTAAGGAACTAGCTAGCCCTGAAGATAGAAAAATAAGCCTACCTTGCCTCAGAGAAATTCCCCAAAGGAAAAGGCAGCCCCCCACATATAATGACTGTGAGTAAAGATGAAAATACAAACACAGAGATTAAATAGATTTAGCAAAGTGAGGCCCGACTTACTGAACAGACTGAGGATAGGAAAGGTAACTTTGCGGTCAGCACAAAAAACTACAAAAAGACCACGCAGAGGGCGCAAAAGACCCTCCGCACCGATTCACGGTGCGGAGGTGCTCCCTCTGCGTCCCAGAGCTTCCAGCAAGCAAGACAAAAATCAAAATAGCAAGCTGGACAGAAAAATAGCAAACTAAAGAAAAACAAGCAGGAACTTAGCTTCTGCTGGGAAGACAGGTCACAAGAACGATCCAGGAGTGAACTAGACCAATACTGGAACATTGACAGGTGGCATGGAGCAACGATCTAAGTGGAGTTAAATAGAGCATCCAGCCAACGAATCAACCTTGTCACCTGTGGAAGGAAACTCAGAAGCCGCAGCCCCATGGACAGAACCAGCCAAAGTACCATTCATGACCACAGGAGGGAGCTTGACAACAGAATTCACAACAGGGTGATCAGCGACCAAAAAAAGGTCCTGATCACTCCCCAGCGACCAACGATCTCCCAGCAGGGGCCTGATCGTTGGTCGCTGTCACACATAATGAGATCGTTAGCGGGATCGTTGCTACGTCACAAAAAGTGTGAAGTTGCAACGATATCCTTAACGATATCGTTATGTGTGAAGGTACCTTTAGACAGGAGGCAGAAAGTCTTTATCTGAGGTTCATTGTGATTGCAATGATAACAGGATTTGTTAGTTGTTAGTTGTTGCTGTTTTCTATCAGACCCCCTGTGAAGTAAATTAGGTTTATTTACTGGTACTTGTGTTTTTAGCTCCAGTTTTCCATAGAATTCATAATGATAAGAGTAACACAGATCGCAGGATAATAGTCACATCCATGGATGCTCTGATTTGTTGCTTGAACTAAGATAGGTAGGGAGGTGTGTGTTCACCTATGCCTTCAAGTTCAGCTGTAAAATTTACTTTGTTTTCCTGTGCATCTTAGGTTGGATAAAGGGTGTTGTTACGTGAACTAAGACAGGCGGAGAAGCATGGACAGCTAACGGACGTACACGAGGGAGTGCCGTGTTATACTGTGTGCTAAGACCTTGAAGTTTGGACAGATAACATGGTTTTGTTGAAGACCTGATGCAGGATACAACTAAAATCAGTGTACCTTAGTTTTACTTTTAGTTTTCCTACGGTGTTAAGTAGCTGCGATAGTTGTATGTTACTCTTTTGAATTGTGGAAAACTGTTAAGGGTGTCTGTATAGGAAACAGAGGCAATTGACTAAGATCATACTATAAGAAAATTGCATTCATTTTGTGGGGTTCAGGAGAGTTGAGGCATTAGCTAATTACTGGGCTGCTCAAGTAAGGTTAACAGGGGGAGGTTACCCTGAAGTAAAAGTATAAAGAATGAGTGAGTATGGTGGGACAGGGAAGCATCAAATAAGGATGTTTATTAACTGCACTGGGAGATCTCCCAGAGCTTATTGTTCCTTTTGTCCCATTTTAGGTATCTATGTAGAAGAGCACCTATCACTCCAGAGAAGAAGTCTTGACCTTTGCCCAGATGCCCCTGAGAGACTCCAGAACACCTGTCTTACGTTTGGTGCTGAGCTGAAACATCTCCTCTCAGATTTCAGCCATGAGGAGGACACTGTAATAAAACCCAATGCCACTTCTTCCTGTCATTTTCCTCCTGGTCATTATTTTATATATATTGGACTGTTGTCTGTAGGAGAACCAAAAGACTGGACACCCAACTGCATGGAAGTCAGGCTGAGTACCATTTACTCAGCCGGAGAAGGGGGATAAGGACATAAGAAAAATCCAGTCCTTTACCCCGAATCCAATATATATTGTTTATAAATAATGATGTTATATTCATTGTCATGTTACTGTAGTAATTCCATATGTGTGCATATAGAGACTTTAGGTGTAAGTCCAGGACTACCTGTACATGGACATACTCAGTGTGTTCATATGAAGGTGTTCATGCATTTACAGCCAGTAGATAACTCCAACTGTACGTGGATCAATGATCTGCATGTGCATTATGGATAATTAGCAGCCATACTATTTTAACTTAAGTCTCTATATGCATTATGGAATTGTAATATGTGTTTTGTGTGACTGGGAAAAAAGAGTAAGTTTCTCTAGGGACAGGTCCTCTCAGCTTCTAAGTTATTTGCCACTTTAACCCTAGCAATAGTAAAGTTCGCAAGGGATAGATTGAATGTCGGTTAGAATTAGACGTTGTTCGTTCCGCAGTCAACTTAGGTATTGTGACATGACTCCCTACTCAAGAAATTCTGACCTGCCTAGTAAAGATCTGCATATCTATTCATGGAGGAACCTCATCAACGATCTTCACTCAAGACTACAGGAGAACTGCCTGATGGAAGTCGTGTCTGATGCATGGCGGATGAAAGTCGTTTCCAGTGCCTGAGTCCAGTCGTTTCCAGTGCTAGAGTCAAGTCGTTCCCAGTACCTGAGTCCACGAGGCCCAGAGGGAAAAAAAACCTGTGACATCCAGCAGTCTCATCATGCCAGACATACTCAAAATCCTGATGAATCAAGCTATAGGAGAGTAACGTGAAGTCTGGCAAGGTGACGGGTGCACACAGGATGATGTTGAATGACCTATGGACTGTGAGGCAGAAGCCCTTCCAGAGTCTGACCAGTCACAACTGGAGAAAGATGGCTTTGGGATAGGCGGATACCTGAAGATTGACAATTAAAGACCAGAACAGAGACTGAAGACTGCAATAAGACTCCAAGAAATAAGAAGGTGTACTCTGTGGATAGAGATGGGAGTTACGGTGAACTGCAGGGAAGAGCTGATGGCCGTGGAGATGATGTCTAGGTACCTAAGTGCAGAATTATGCTACATTCCATCCTGAACTGTCACTAGTTATAAATGGGGTTGAGTAGGGAAATAAATCCCAGTACAACACTTCCCTGAAATTTCATTGTCTTGTTCTCGACAACAGGGGAATTGTAGTAGGAAAGTGCCCCAAAATGTACATCTTTACATAGAGATGTGTATATGCCTATGTATAATTCCCTCACATGTACTCAGTAGGCCCCCTCCTCCACCTTGCCCATGTGCTGGTATATCAGGTTTCATTCAGGATTGAGGGGATGTACCTTTGCCAGTGGACAATAGACTTGTGACCTCATCCCCACACACCTGGGGCTGAACACACCTCTTCTTGGCTGGACATAAAAGGGACAACACATGTGCTTGGAGGCCCTCTTTTGCTTTGCCTAGAATTATTATTATTATTATTATTACAGAGTATACTTAAGCCATGTGGGTCCATCATCATTCCATTTACGGCTGTCTGCACGGTCTCCGTGTGAGCGCAGCTCGCCCTGTAGTCTGTGTGCAGCCACAGCCGGTTGTATTCAGCTCAGGGTTTGTCACTGCCTCATACCGTTAAATAACTTGTCCTTTTTTTCAAATAGTGCAGCGTGTTGAAAATTTTTTCAAAAATTTCCTATTAGTGTCTTTCCACCCGTCTCCAGCTAAATAGTGGAAAAACACTACATAGGATAACCTAGAGGAGGGTTTTTGGGCCTTGCAGCGCCGTTTACGGCTGTCTGCACGGTCTCCGTGTGAGCGCAGCTCGCCCTGTAGTCTGTGTGCAGCCACAGCCGGTTGTATTCAGCTCAGGGTTTGTCACTGCCTCATACCGTTAAATAACTTGTCCTTTTTTTCAAATAGTGCAGCCTGTTGAAAAAATTTTTAAAAATTTCCTATTAGTGTCTTTCCACCCATCTCCAGCTAAATTGTGGAAAAACACTACATAGGATAACCTAGAGGAGGGTTTTTGGGCCTTGCAGCGCCGTTTACGGCTGTCTGCACGGTCTCCGTGTGAGCGCAGCTCGCCCTGTAGTCTGTGTGCTGCCACAGCCGGATGTATTCAGCTCAGGGTTTGTCACTGCCTCATACCATAAAATAACTTTTCCTTTTTTGCAAATAGCACAGCCTGCTGCACATTTTTTCAAAAATTTCCTATTAGTGTCTTTCCACCCGTCTCCAGCTAAATAGTGGAAAAACACTACATAGGATAACCTAGAGGAGTGTTTTTGGGCCTTGCAGCGCCGTTTACGGCTGTCTGCACGGTCCCCGTGTGAGTTAAACTCGCTCTGTAGCCCGATCTGCACAAAAAAAAAAAGTAAAGTTCACCAAACACCACTTAACACTTGTGTAGGCCACATTTTATCAATAATAAAGTCTAGTCCACACTTTACAACATTAGTGTTTCTTACACCTGTTAGGAGGAGCATTTCAGGAATAAGCACACTAAGGCCTTAGTACTTTTCTGCTTATCTTTATCTGTCAACCAAGATGAAGAGGGCAGGGAGTAAGGCGCGTGGGCGTGGGTGCGGAGCAGGGAGAGGACGTGGTGATTCTGTGCCTGCTGCGGGCACCGGTGACTCATCACCCAGTTTCAGCAGGGAACAGTCCTTCATGCGCAGCTTTGTCGGAGAGCGCCGTGCACCGCTGCTGCGTGAAGATCAAATTGAAGCCGTTGTCGGATGGATGGCAGCTAACGCATCGACTTCGATTAGTGCCACATCCTCTCAGGCACAGAGCACTGGAGAGCACGCATCTGTCTCTTCACCACCTGCCAAATTGCCCAGGCAGTCAGAGAGCCCAGGACAGGAGCCGTCTCTACTTCTGTTCTCTGAATCTCTTGGCTTGGAAATAGGGGGCCAGCCAAGCAGCATTGGAGAAAAATGGAAGAAGAGGCAGTGAGCAGTGATGCTACCACCTCTTCAGCTCGTGTTACCTCTTCCTCCAGCTCACGCACAGCTGGTTCGGCTTTCTCCCAGGATCGCCATGGAAGAACCTCTGGCACTGTTGTCCAGAGACCTAGTGTAATTCCACCCACAGCACCACATTCCCAGTCATCCTCACACTCCCAGCCTAGTCTACAGCCATCGGTAGTACAGGCATGGGAGAAAAGGCGGGCATTCTCGGCAAACCACCCCCGAGCACAGGCTCTGAATGCAGGCATTGCCAAACCTCTGTCGCTGGAAATGCTCTCATTCAGGCTGGTGGAGACTGACAGCTTCCGTGACTTGATGGCATTGGCAGTCCCACAGAACAAGGTGCCCAGCCACTTTTACTTCAGCAGGCAAGCCATCCCTGCCCTGCACAAGCATGTGGAGGGACACATAAAACACGCGCTACTGAACGCCGTCAGTAGCAAGGTCCACCTCCCCACCGATGCGTGGACCAGTCAACATGGACAGGGGCAATACCTTTCCGTCAGTGCCCATTGGGTTAATGTTGTTGAGCCGGGTACAGACCGTGCGAGTGGCGCAGGACGTGTCCTGCCCACTCCAAGGATTGCAGGAATCCAGTCTGTACGCATTGACTCCTCCTCATACACAAGTTCCTCAGAATCATCGCTGCAGGAGCCGTCACAGTCCACCTCCACATGGACCCATGAACGTTTACCTGTTATGACTGACATGAGCACAGCCGTGGCCAAACGTCAACAGGCCGTCTTGAAATTAGTTTCTTTGGGGAATCGAAGCCACACAGCGCAGGAGCTCTGGAATGCCATCAAGCAGGAGAGCGATGTGTGGTTTGTGCCAGCGAATCTCCAGCCAGGCATGGTAGTGTGTGACAATGGCCGAAATCTGGTGGCAGCTTTGGCCCTTGGCAACCTCACTCACATCCCATGTCTGGCACATGTGCTCAATTTGGTTGTGCAGAGTTTTCTGAGGGACTATCCGGATCTTGATGCACTTCTGCACAAGGCCCGCCTAGAGTGTGCTCACTTGCGACGTTCCAGCTTGGCAAGATCCCGCATTGCTGCTCTGCAGCGCCGATTTCGCCTTCCGGAACATCGCATCATATGTGACCTACCTACCAGGTGGAATTCCACGTTACATATGTTGGAGCGGTCGTGTGAGCAGCAGCAAGCAGTTATGGAGTACCAGCTGCATCAGGCGCAAAGAAGTTGCAGTCAGCGCCGATCAGACTTCACAACCACAGAGTGGGCCACTATGAAGGACGTCTGCCAGGTTTTGCGTCCTTTCGATTATTCCACGTGGATGGCAAGTGCAGATGATGCACTATTCAGCATGACTGTCCCCCTTATCTGCCTGCTTCAACAAACCCTGCAAGGGATAAGGGATGATGTTGCGGAAGAAGTGGAGGATGAGGAGTCACCTTTTCCATCAGCTTCTGGACAGTCAGCGCCACGTGGTTCCTCACAAAGGGGTCGGCAGGGGACACTTTGTGAGGAGGAGTGTTATGATTAGGCAATTCAGTACCACAGTGAACATAGAGGTCAGAGCACATACAGTGATCTGACAATAATCCAAAAACATAGAACGAGCTCTGAGACGTGGGAACTCTGTTGACCGCAATCCCTAATCCTATCCAACAACACTAGAGGCAGCCGTGGATTGCGCCTAACGCTACCTATGCAACTCGGCACAGCCTGAGAAACTAGCTAGCCTGAAGATAGAAAATAAGCCTACCTTGCCTCAGAGAAATACCCCAAAGGAAAAGGCAGCCCCCCACATATAATGACTGTGAGTAAAATGAAAAGACAAACGTAGAGATGAAATAGATTTAGCAAAGTGAGGCCCGACTTTCTGAACAGAGCGAGGATAGGAAAGGTAACTTTGCGGTCAACACAAAACCCTAAAAACCACGCAAAGGGAGCAAAAAGACCCTCCGTACCGAACTGACGGCACGGAGGTACACCCTCTGCGTCCCAGAGCTTCCAGCAAACAAATAGATAAGCTGTACAGAAGAAAAGCAAACAAAATAGCAAAGGAAAACTTAGCTATGCAGAGCAGCAGGCCACAGGAATGATCCAGGAGGAAAACAAGTCCAATACTGGAACATTGACAGGAAGCCAGGATCAAAGCACTAGGTGGAGTTAAGTAGAGCAGCACCTAACGACCTCACCACATCACCTGAGGGAGGAAACTCAGAAGCCGCAGTACCACTTCCCTCCACCAACGGAAGCTTACAGAGAGAATCAGCCGAAGTACCACTTGTGACCACAGGAGGGAGCTCTGCCACAGAATTCACAACAGTACCCCCCCCTTGAGGAGGGGTCACCGAACCCTCACCAGAGCCCCCAGGCCGACCAGGATGAGCCACATGAAAGGCACGAACAAGATCGGGAGCATGGACATCAGAGGCAAAGACCCAGGAATTATCTTCCTGAGCATAACCCTTCCACTTAACCAGATACTGGAGTTTCCGTCTTGAAACACGAGAATCCAAAATCTTCTCCACAATATACTCCAACTCCCCCTCCACCAAAACCGGGGCAGGAGGGTCAACAGAAGGAACCATAGGTGCCACGTATCTCCGCAACAATGACCTATGGAATACGTTATGTATGGAAAAAGAATCTGGAAGGGTCAGACGAAAAGACACAGGATTAAGAACCTCAGAAATCCTATACGGACCAATGAAACGAGGTTTAAACTTAGGAGAGGAAACCTTCATAGGAATATGACGAGAAGATAACCAAACCAGTTCCCCAACACGAAGTCGGGGACCCACACAGCGTCTGCGATTAGCAAAACGTTGAGCCTTCTCCTGGGACAAGGTCAAATTGTCCACTACCTGAGTCCAAATCTGCTGCAACCTGTCCACCACAGTATCCACACCAGGACAGTCCAAAGACTCAACCTGTCCTGACGAGAAACGAGGATGGAACCCAGAGTTGCAGAAAAATGGCGAAACCAAGGTAGCCGAGCTAGCCCGATTAATAAGGGCGAACTCAGCCAAAGGCAAAAAGGACACCCAGTCATCCAGATCAGCAGAAACAAAACATCTCAGATATGTTTCCAAGGTCTGATTGGTTCGTTCGGTCTGGCCATTAGTCTGAGGATGGAAAGCCGAGGAGAAAGACAAGTCAATGCCCATCCTACCACAAAAAGCTCGCCAAAACCTCGAAACAAACTGGGAACCTCTGTCAGAAACGATATTCTCTGGAATGCCATGTAAACGAACCACATGCTGGAAGAACAATGGCACCAAATCAGAGGAGGAAGGCAATTTAGACAAGGGTACCAAATGGACCATCTTAGAAAAGCGATCACAGACCACCCAAATGACTGACATCTTTTGAGAAACGGGAAGATCTGAAATAAAATCCATAGAGATATGTGTCCAAGGCCTCTTCGGGACTGGCAAGGGCAAAAGCAACCCACTGGCACGAGAACAGCAGGGCTTAGCCCGAGCACAAATCCCACAGGACTGCACAAAAGTATGCACATCCCGCGACAGAGATGGCCACCAAAAGGATCTAGCCACTAACTCTCTGGTACCAAAGATTCCAGGATGACCAGCCAAGACCGAACAATGAACCTCAGAGATAACTTTATTCGTCCACCTATCAGGGACAAACAGTTTCTCCGCTGGACAACGATCAGGTTTATTAGCCTGAAATTTTTGCAGCACTCGCCGCAAATCAGGGGAGATGGCAGACACAATTACTCCCTCTTTGAGGATACCCGCCGGCTCAGATACACCCGGAGAGTCGGGCACAAAACTCCTAGACAGAGCATCCGCCTTCACATTTTTAGAGCCCGGAAGGTATGAAATCACAAAGTCAAAACGGGCAAAAAACAACGTCCAACGAGCTTGTCTAGGATTCAACCGCTTGGCGGACTTGAGATAAGTCAAGTTCTTATGATCAGTCAAGACCACCACACGATGCTTAGCTCCTTCAAGCCAATGACGCCACTCCTCGAATGCCCACTTCATGGCCAGCAACTCTCGATTGCCCACATCATAATTTCGCTCAGCAGGCGAAAACTTCCTGGAAAAGAAGGCGCACGGTTTCATCACTGAGCAATCAGAACCTCTCTGCGACAAAACAGCCCCTGCTCCAATCTCAGAAGCATCAACCTCGACCTGGAATGGAAGCGAAACATCTGGTTGACACAACACAGGGGCAGAAGAAAAACGACGCTTCAACTCTTGAAAAGCTTCCACAGCAGTAGAAGACCAATTGACCACATCAGCACCCTTCTTGGTCAAATCGGTCAACGGTTTAGCAATACTAGAAAAATTGCAGATGAAGCGACGATAAAAATTAGCAAAGCCCAGGAACTTTTGCAGACTTTTCAGAGATGTCGGCTGAGTCCAATCATGGATGGCTTGGACCTTAACAGGATCCATCTCGATAGTAGAAGGGGAAAAGATGAACCCCAAAAATGAAACCTTCTGCACACCAAAGAGACACTTTGATCCCTTCACAAACAAAGAATTAGCACGCAGGACCTGAAAAACCGTTCTGACCTGCTTCACATGAGACTCCCAATCATCCGAGAAGATTAAAATGTCATCCAAGTACACAATCAGGAATTTATCCAGGTACTCTCGGAAGATGTCATGCATAAAGGACTGAAACACTGATGGAGCATTGGCAAGTCCGAATGGCATTACTAGATACTCAAAATGACCCTCGGGTGTCTTAAATGCAGTTTTCCATTCATCGCCTCGCTTAATTGGCACAAGATTATACGCACCACGAAGATCTATCTTGGTGAACCAACTAGCCCCCTTAATCCGAGCAAACAAATCAGATAACAACGGCAAGGGGAACTGATATTTAACCGTGATCTTATTTAGAAGGCGGTAATCTATACAAGGTCTCAGCGAACCATCCTTCTTGGCTACAAAAAAGAACCCTGCTCCTAATGGCGACGATGACTGGCGAATATGCCCCTTCTCCAGGGACTCCTTCACATAACTGCGCATAGCGGCGTGCTCAGGTACAGATAAATTAAACAATCGGCCTTTTGGGAACTTACTACCAGGAATCAAATTGATAGCACAATCACAATCCCTATGCGGAGGTAGGGCATCGGACTTGGGCTCATCAAATACATCCCGGTAATCAGACAAGAACTCTGGAACCTCAGAAGGGGTGGATGACGAAATTGACAGAAATGGAACATCACCATGTACCCCCTGACAACCCCAGCTGGACACCGACATGGATTTCCAATCTAATACTGGATTATGGACTTGTAGCCATGGCAACCCCAACACGACCACATCATGCAGATTATGCAACACCAGAAAGCGAATAACCTCCTGATGTGCAGGAGCCATGCACATGGTCAGCTGGGTCCAGTACTGAGGCTTATTCTTGGCCAAAGGCGTAGCATCAATTCCTCTCAATGGAATAGGACACTGCAAGGGCTCCAAGAAAAACCCACAATGCTTAGCATACTCCAAGTCCATCAAATTCAGGGCAGCGCCTGAATCCACAAATGCCATGACAAAAAACAGATCAAGGTAACAGACAGAAGAAATTTTGACTGTACTGTACCAATGGTGGCAAACCTAGCGAACCGCTTAGTGCGCTTAGGACAATCAGAGATAGCATGAGTGGAATCACCACAGTAGAAACACAGCCCATTCAGACGTCTGTGTTCTTGCCGTTCAACTCTGGTCAAAGTCCTATCGCACTGCATAGGCTCAGGTTTAAGCTCAGGTAATACCGCCAAATGGTGCACAGATTTACGCTCACGCAAGCGTCGACCAATCTGAATGGCCAAAGACATAGACTCATTCAAACCAGCAGGCATAGGAAATCCCACCATGACATCCTTAAGGGCTTCAGCGAGACCCTTTCTGAACATAGCTGCCAGCGCAGATTCATTCCATTGAGTGAGCACGGACCACTTTCTAAATTTCTGACAATATAACTCTATCTCATCCTGACCCTGACAAAGAGCCAGCAAATTTTTTTCTGCCTGATCCACAGAATTAGGCTCATCTTACAGCAATCCGAGCGCCAGGAAAAACGCATCGATATTACTTAATGCAGGATCTCCTGGCGCAAGAGAAAATGCCCAGTCCTGAGGGTCGCCACGCAAAAAAGAAATAATGATCAAAACCTGTTGAACTGGATCACCAGAGGAGCGAGGTTTCAAGGCCAGAAATAGTTTACAATTCTTTTTGAAACTCAGAAACTTAGTTCTATCACCAAAAAACAAATCAGGAATAGGAATTCTTGGTTCTAACATAGATTTCTGATCAATAGTGTCTTGAATCTTTTGTACTCTTGCCGAGAGCTGATCCACACATGAAGACAGACTTCTAATGTCCATTGCTACACCTGTGTCCTGAACCACCCAAATGTCTAGGGGGAAAAAAAGGCAAAACACAGTGCAGAGAAAAAAAATGGTCTCAGAACTTCTTTTTTCCCTCTATTGAGAATCATTAGTACTTTGGCTTCCTGTACTGTTGTGAATTCTGTGGCAGAGCTCCCTCCTGTGGTCACAAGTGGTACTTCGGCTGATTCTCTCTGTAAGCTTCCGTTGGTGGAGGGAAGTGGTACTGCGGCTTCTGAGTTTCCTCCCTCAGGTGATGTGGTGAGGTCGTTAGGTGCTGCTCTACTTAACTCCACCTAGTGCTTTGATCCTGGCTTCCTGTCAATGTTCCAGTATTGGACTTGTTTTCCTCCTGGATCGTTCCTGTGGCCTGCTGCTCTGCATAGCTAAGTTTTCCTTTGCTATTTTGTTTGCTTTTCTTCTGTACAGCTTATCTATTTGTTTGCTGGAAGCTCTGGGACGCAGAGGGTGTACCTCCGTGCCGTCAGTTCGGTACGGAGGGTCTTTTTGCTCCCTTTGCGTGGTTTTTAGGGTTTTGTGTTGACCGCAAAGTTACCTTTCCTATCCTCGCTCTGTTCAGAAAGTCGGGCCTCACTTTGCTAAATCTATTTCATCTCTACGTTTGTCTTTTCATCTTACTCACAGTCATTATATGTGGGGGGCTGCCTTTTCCTTTGGGGTATTTCTCTGAGGCAAGGTAGGCTTATTTTCTATCTTCAGGCTAGCTAGTTTCTCAGGCTGTGCCGAGTTGCATAGGTAGCGTTAGGCGCAATCCACGGCTGCCTCTAGTGTTGTTGGATAGGATTAGGGATTGCGGTCAACAGAGTTCCCACGTCTCAGAGCTCGTTCTATGTTTTTGGATTATTGTCAGATCACTGTATGTGCTCTGACCTCTATGTTCACTGTGGTACTGAATTGCCTAATCATAACAGTACAGGAAGCCAGGATCAAAGCACTAGGTGGAGTTAAGTAGAGCAGCACCTAACGACCTCACCACATCACCTGAGGGAGGAAACTCAGAAGCCGCAGTACCACTTCCCTCCACCAACGGAAGCTTACAGAGAGAATCAGCCGAAGTACCACTTGTGACCACAAGAGGGAGCTCTGCCACAGAATTCACAACAGAGGAGTCAATGGAGGAGGAAGAGCTCCGTCCAGAGGAGGGAGTTACACAATTGTCCAGTGGTCAGTGTGTACAGCGAGGGTGGGGTGATGAAGAGCAGGCAGAGATCATGTCTCAAGCAGGGGACAGCGTTTCTGGGCCAGTTGGCAGTCTGCAGCACATGGTTGATTTCATGTTGCAGTGCCTGAGAGACGACCGCCGCATTGACCACATTCTCAACATGCCTGATTATTGGGTGTTCACCCTCCTCGATCCTCGCTACTGGGACAACGTCCAAAACCTCATCCCAGCGTTGACCCGGGAGCGTAAAATGCGGGAGTACCACGACACACTGGTGAATTCCATCATCTTCTCCAGTCCAACTGAGAGGAGTGTTGCTAGTGCTTTACAAAGCAGCTCAGTGCGTCGAGGCAGTGGAGGAGGCTCTGCACAAAGAGGGAGCAGAAGCAGTGCCTCTGCCCAAGGCAAGACCAGTATGGCCCAACTGTGGCAAAATTTTGTTTGCCCGCCCCAAATGTCTACACCATCACCGGCGGCTCCAGTCAGCAGGAGGCAACGGTTCCGTCAGATGGTGACAGACTACATGTCTTGCCCTCTTACTGTATTCCCAGACGGCTCTTCCCCTTTCAAGTTTTGGGTCTCTAAGCTGGATACCTGGCCAGAGCTAAGCCAGAATGCATTGGAGGTGCTGGCTTGCCCTGCAGCTAGTGTCTTGTCGGAACGTGTCTTTAGTGCCGCAGGTGGTGTACTAACAGACCGTCGCATGCGACTATCCTCCGATAACGTTGACCGGCTTACTTTTCTGAAAATGAACCAGGCCTGGATCTCGCAGGAATTTGCCACTCCTCTGCCTGATTAAGTAATTGGGTGTCATTCAGGTCTCCTGATGTGTTCATCTTTCTACCACCTGAACTGTAATTCCTGGGCTCCAACACCGCCAGTTGCGGCTCAGAAGTGCAGGCTGCACAGTCAAAACATACGACCCAGTGTTATTGGGTTTCAGTAACGTCAGCTGATCCCCAGCTGTGTAGCCGGCAATGTGTCCTGCGACCGCCACGCTGGCACAACAACCTAAATGTAAGGGAACCTGCCCCCCCGGCGTTTGTTACTGAAAGAGCCACCTTGTACAGCAGTAATGCTGCACACGGAAAAGGTAGCTCTTTTAGTTTAGCTCCTTGCACACGCAGAACTTAACACTTATAAAATGTGTTAACTGATACCGTTATACCGTCCCGGAGGTGTGACTTTCCTTCGTAATGTGAAGCAGCACAGCCGTCATTCCTACCCCCTTGGTGCCGTGCGCTGCCTCCTCAGCGTTGTTTTAAGCTGTCACAGAGCCTGCACTGTTCTGTTATCCCTTGGCCATGCCCAATTTGCGCTGCCTGTCTCCTGACATAATTTGGTGTCAGGCTGCCTGCGCCTGTGCGGCCGCGCTGCCCGAGATCCCGCCTCGCAGTGTCTTCTGATTTAATCACACTGTGGGCCTGGGATCCATGGGCATGCGCAGTGCATATCTTCCCCTCAGGCTCTCGCTCCTCTCCCTCCGCCTTCTTCAGACTGTGCGCCGTCAGCTGATTCCTAATAGCATGCCACGGCCGTGACGCCACACAGTCTGAAGAAGAGGGAAGGAGGGGAGTGAGAGGCGAGGATATGCACTGCGCATGCCCATGGATCCCAGGCCCGCAGTGGGATTACATTAGACGACACTGCGAGGTTGGATCTCGGGCAGCGTGGACGCACAGGAACTGCCAGCCTGACACCTAAATGATGTCAGAAGACGGGCACCGCTAAGTGCATGGCCAAGGGATAACAGAACAGCGCAGGCTCCGTGACAGCTTAAAACAATGCTGATGAGGCGGCGCACGGCACCAAGGGGATATGAATGACAGCTGTGCTGCGTCCCATTACGAAGGAAATTCCCACCTCCGGGACGGTTTTACGGTATCAGGGGACACATTTTATAAGTGTTTACTTCTGTGTTTGCAAGGAGCATAATTAAAAGAGCCACCTTTTCCTTTTGCATCCTTAGTGCTGCACAAGATGGCTCTTTCAGCTACAAACGCCTTGGGGGGGGTTAAAGGTTACCTTTCAACTTGCTACAATCAGGCTTCGGCCTACACTCTGTTCCTCTGCTACTTGTGCTGTCCCTGGGCTCTAACACCGCCAGTTGGTGCCTGGAAGTGCTGTCCGCACAGTCAACAGTCGCTCCTCTGTTATTGGGGTTCAGTAACGTCAGCTGATCCCCAGCTGTGTGTGCGGCAATACCTCCAATCTGCTCCTCCTGCTGTCCCTGGGCTCTAACACCGCCAGTTGGTGCCTGGAAGTGCTGTCTGCACAGTCAACAGTCGCTCCTCTGTGATTGGGGTTCAGTAACGTCAGCTGATCCCCAGCTGTGTATCCGGCAATGTGTCATGCGACCGCCACTCTGGCACACTAACAGACATTTATATGCCTACAGTGCAGGCTTCGGCCTACACTCTGCTCCTCCTGCTGTCCCTGGGCTCCAACACTGCTGGTTGATGCCCGGAAGTGCTGTTTGCACAGAGCCAAACACCTCGCCAATATGTTAGTGGGGTTCAGTCACGCCTGCTGCTCTCCTGCTGTGTATACACTATCCTCCTCCTGCTGACCCTGGACTCTAACACCGCCAGTTTTAGCCCAGAAGTGCTAGCTGCACAGAGAAAAACACCCGCCAATGTGTCAGTGGGGTTCAGCACCGCCAGCTGTTCCCCTGCTGTGTAGCCGGCAACGTGTCCAGCACAAGCCACGCTGGCACAACAGACCTAAAGCTGCCACCAGTGCAGGCTTCGGCCTACACTCTGCTCCTCTCCTCCTCCTGCTGACCCTGGGCTCTAACACCGCCAGTTTTAGCCCGGAAGTGCTAGCTGCACAGAGAAAAACACCTGCCAATGTGTCAGTGGGGTTCAGCACCGCCAGCTGTTCCCCTGCTGTGTAGCCGGCAACGTGACCTGCAAACGCCACGCAGGCACCTGAACTGAAATTAAAGGGACCCTGCCCCCCACCCCCAGGTGTTTCTATGTATAACAGCCACCTTGTACAGCAGTAATGCTGCATTTGTACAAGGTGGCTGCCTTTTTCTCCTTGCCCACGTGGAACTCAACACGTACAAAATGTGTCTCATTAGAGACCATTACAGTGTCCCTGAGGTGTGACTTTCCTTTCTAATGATACGCAGCACCCCCCTTGGTAGCGCTGCCCGTCTTCTGACATCATTGGTTGGATGGCTGCGCCTGTGCGTCCGCCCTGCCCGACACAACGCCCCTTGTCTTACTTATTTTGACTGCGAGGATGTGATTGATGGGCACGAGCAGTGCATATCTTCGCCTGCCTTCACTCATCTCCTTCCGCCTTCTTCAGACTGTGCGGCCTCATGGCCGCGGCATGCGATAAGGGATCAGCTGAGGCCGCCCAGTCTGAAGCAGGTGTAAGGACATGTGTGAGCGGCGAACATATTTACTGCGCAAGGCCACGAATCTCAGCACCGCAGTGTGACTTTATGAAAAGACACTGCGGGTCTGGGATTCATGTTCATCGCTAACCGCAGCGGCCAACATGAAATGAGGTCAGAAGACGTGCAGCGCTTACAGGCCATTGCCAAGGGATAACACAAGAGCGCAGACTCCTGTACAGCAAATAACAACGCTCAGGAGGATGCGCCCAGCACCTAGGTGTAAATTTTGACACCTGTGCTGCGTCTCCTTAAAAAGACAAGTCACGCCTCCACTACAGTTTGACTGTATAATGGGCTAAATAGTGTACGTGTTTCATTCAGCGTGTGCAAGGAGCAAAATTCATAGAGCAACCTTTGACTTGTGCAGCATTAATGCTGCACAAGGTGTGGCTCTTGTACTTTGTAACACCTGAGGGGGGGTTAAAGGTTACCTTTGAATTTGGTTCTACTAGGCTTCGGCCTAAACTCTGCTCCTCTCCTCCTCCTCCTGATGCCCCTGGGCTCTAACACCGCCAGTTTTTGCCCGGAAGTGCTAGCTGCACAGAGAAAAACACCAGCCAATGTGTCAGTGGGGTTCAGCACCGCCAGCTGTTCCCCTGCTGTGTAGCCGGCAACGTGTCCAGCACAAGCCACGCTGGCACAACAGACCTAAAGCTGCCACCAGTGCAGGCTTCGGCCTACACTCTGCTCCTCTCCTCCTCCTGCTGACCCTGGGCTCTAACACCGCCAGTTTAAGCCCGGAAGTGCTAGCTACACAGAGAAAAACACCAGCCAATGTGTCAGTGGGGTTCAGCACCGCCAGCTGTTCCCCTGCTGTGTAGCCGGCAACATGTCCTGCAAATGCCACGCAGGCACCTGAACTGAAATTAAAGCGACCCTGCCCCCCCACAGGTGTTTCTATGTATAACAGCCACCTTGTACAGCAATAATGCTGCATTTGTACAAGGTGGCTGACTTTTTCTCCTTGCCCACGTGGAACTCAACACGTACAAAATGTGTCTCATTAGAGACCATTACAGTGTCCCTGAGGTGTGACTTTCCTTTCTAATGATACGCAGCACCCCCATTGATAACGCTGGCTGTCTTCTGACATCGTTGGTTGGCTGCCTGTGCCTGTGCATCCGCCCTGCCCGACACAACGCCCCTTGTTGTCTTACTTATTTTGACTGCAAGGGTGTGATTGATGGGCACGAGCAGTGCATATCTTCGCCTGTCTTCACTCATCTCCTTCCACCTTCTTCAGACTGTGCGGCCTCATGGCCGCGGCATGCGATAAGGGATCAGCTGAGGCCGCCCAGTCTGAAGCAGGTGTAAGGCTACGTTCACACTAGCGTTCGGCTAGTGTGCGTCGCGCTAGCGTCGGGCGACGCAGCGGCGACGCACGCGTCATGCGCCCCTATGTTTAACATGGGGGACGCATGCGTTTTTGCTTGTTGCCAAGCTCCCCCTGTAGGACTGTTGGTGTTCGGTAACTGCGGCTGCCTCGTGGCCTAGCTGTTCTCTCCTCTACTGTGGACCTTCTGGTCCACATCCTGGTTCCAGCACCATCAGCTGGTTCCGGGCAGAGCCTTTGGCTTTGGTGCCTCCTCCTGGGTATCCGAGTTCCGCCAACGCCAGGCGGTCCTTGGTAGTGCTTTTAAGTGCGGGTACATACAGCTTAGTAACCGGGTTCCAGCACCGTCAGCTGGTCCTCGGTGCCATTGGCTCTTGCACACTGGGGCAACGCATCCGGGTTCCAGCACCGTCAGCTGGTTCTCGGCAGTGTCTTTGTCACGGGTACTCCCTCGTGCCCAGCCTGGGTCCAGCACCGTCAGCTGGTTCCGGGTAGTGTCAAGGTCACTTAGACGCCTATACGTTGTCCCGTCGTGTTGCGGTCGGGTTAGCCAACTCCATGGTGCCTCCAGTTTAGGAGCTTCCTATGTGGGTTGCGTGAATTGGTAGTCAAGGCTGGTTCTGTAGTGCCAGTAGGCCAAGCTCCCCCTGTAGGACTGTTGGTGTTCGGTAACTGCGGCTGCCTCGCGGCCTAGCTGTTCTCTCCTCTCCTGTGGACCTTCTGGTCCACATCCTGGTTCCAGCACCGTCAGCTGGTTCCGGGAAGAGCCTTTGGCTTTGGTGCCTCCTCCTGGGTATCCGAGTTCCGCCAACGCCAGGCGGTCCTTGGTAGTGCTTTTAAGCGCAGGTACCTACAGTTTTGTAACCGTGTTCCAGCACCATCAGCTGGTCCTCGGTCGTGCCATTGGCTCTTGCACAGTTGGCCAACGCATCTGGGTTCCAGTACCGTCAGCTGGTTCTCGGCAGTGTCTTTTGCTCTTGTACCTTATAATAATAATCTTTATTTTTATATAGCGCTAACATATTCCGCAGCGCTTTACAATTTTTTGCACACATTATCATCACTGTCCACGATGGGGCTCACAATCTAAATTCCCTATCAGTATGTCTTTGGAATGTGGGAGGAAACCGGAGTGCCCGGAGGAAACCCACGCAAACACGGGGAGAACATACAAACTCTTTGCAGATGGTGTCCAAGGTGGGATTAGAACCCAGGACTCCAGCGCTGCAAGGCTGCAGTGCTATCCACTGAGCCACCGTGCTGCTCCCCATCCTGGTTCCAGTACCGTCAGCTGGTTCCGGGCAGAGCCTTTGGCTTAGGTGCCTCCTTCTGGGTATCCGAGTTCCATCAACGTCAGGTGGTCCTTGGTACTGCTTTCGGGCACGGGTACCTCCTGCTTAGTAACCGGGTTCCAGTAACGTCAGCTGGTCCTCGGTAGTTCCATTGGCTCTTGGACCTTTGGCTACCCATCCGGGTTCCAGTACCATCAGCTGGTTCTCGGCAGTGTCTTTTGCTCTTGTACCTTCTGCTCCCCATCCTGGTTCCAGTAACGTCAGCTGGTTCCGGGCAGAGCCTTTGGCTTAGGTGCCTCCTTCTGGGTATCCGAGTTCCGCCAACGTCAGGCGGTCCTTGGTAGTGCTTTTTAGCACGGGTACCTCCTGCTTAGTAACCGGGTTCCAGTAACGTCAGCTGATCCTCGGTAGTTCCATTGGCTCTTGGACCTTCGGGTAGCCATCTGAGTTCCAGTTCCATCAGCTGGTTCTCGACATTTTCTCAGCCTTCTTGTACCTTCTGCTACATTTCCAAGTTCAAGACCCTAAAGACGACGACCCGGAAGACCACCCCTAATATCAGAACGACACCAGAGACGACAACCACTGAGATGACGACGACCCTGGAGATGACGACCCTGAAGACCACCCCGATGACGATGACGACGACGGCGGAGACGACAACGGCGGAGACGACGACCCTGGAGACGACGACCCTGGAGACGACAACATGGAAGACCGAGAAGCAGAAGAACAAGAGGCTGCAGAACAAAGAGCAGAAGAACATTAAGCATAACACTTAATTTCAGAGCAAAAGATATTGTCTAAATTATATGCAGAAGAAGACTAAGCAGTGTATGGGGGTGAGTCCGTTCCTCCTCGTGGTGCCCCTGGATAAAGCCTGATGCTGCAGGCCAAACTGAACGCGGACAAATGTAACTTTTGTGACAGGCAGAACGGAAGGTGTAATCTTCAAACTTTTAAAGATAACAACTACTGGAATGCCTGTCACAAATGAGAATATGATGAAGAAGTAGAATAGGAAGAATAATAATAGTTGAAGAAAATGAATATGAAGAATGTCATAAAACAAAATATGTAGAAGATGAAGAAGAAGATGAATAAGGTGAAGAAGAAGTTGATGTCAAAGATGCTGATGATGATGAAGATGAAAGTGTGGGAAAAGTAAAAAAAAATAAAGGGGTAGAGCGTGGAACAGTGAAACATCAATATCTAACAAAATAAAAAAAATCTTAACATAGTCAATATCTTTGTAACTCCGAACTTCTTTAAAAAAAATTAAAATTCCTGCTATTCTATTTGATTGGGCTAAACCTCTATGCCTTTAATGTCTCCGCCACCTCCCCAAATACATCCTGCATTATTCTTAGTTGTTTTCCTTCATGTAGAATGAACCTACAAGGAAAGAAAGGGTTTATTTTAATTCCGATATTTTGGTCCCATTGACTTGCATTGGGATCGGGTATCGGCGATATCCGATATTTTTTGAATATCGGCCGATCCAATCCGATACCGATACTTTCCGATATCGGAAGGTATCGCTCAACACTAGCTATTACGTAACATTACATTAAAAAAGGAGACCCCATTACATTACATTACAAAAGGAGACGCCCTTTGTCGCGACAGCCTCGGAGGTGGCGTGTACATTACATAAAGGGGGTCTTTACAATACATTCCATTACAAAAGGAGACGCCATTACATTCCTTTACAAAAGGAAAAGCCTTTACATTACAAAAGGTGACACCCTCAATCGCGATGGCCTGAAATGAGTGGCTGTAACGTCGTCTCCCTGTGAATGCTGATAGGCCACAGCGGGATCATCTGTAGCTGTGTTCCGAAATATAAACCGCGACGCTACTCCTTTGCAATCACTTGTGCGTACTCCGCCATATACAAGCATCTCATGAGTGTCTTGGTTGGCAATCCTGAACTCAGCATCGTGTTCATTCTCCATCATCTCGTGAGCGTCCTGGTTGGAAATCAAGATCTTTGCACCTTCTTCGTTCTGTAACCTCTCGTGAGCATCTTGTTTGGAGATCCTGAACTCAGCATCATGTTCATTCTCCAGCATCTCATGAGCGTCTTGGTTGGAAATCGAAAACTCTGCATCGTCTTCGTTCTCCAGCTTCTTGTGAGGGACCTGTTTGGAGATCTTGAACTCACCACCAGCTGGAGGCTCACGCGCGGAACACTCATGCTAAGCGACAGTGCCGCATGTGGACCAGACAGTGGCTACAGAAGAGGAATCAATTGTCCCATATGGGCCTAATAAGGGAACTGCAGGAGAACAACCCGCATGATTTCCGGAACTACCTGCGAATGTCAGAGGATTCCTTTAATGTCCTACTTGCAGCTGTGGAACCTTATATCAGGCGGCAAAATACCAGGATGAGAGCTGCTGTCTCTGTGGATGAGAGATTGGCTGTCACGCTACGGTTCCTTGCGACTGGCAGGTCTATGCAAGACTTGCATTACTGCGCAGCTATTTCCCGATCCCTGCTCAGCGTCATCATCCCAGAGACATGTAAAGCAATTATCTCAGCTTTACACCGCACTTACATGCCTTTCCCGGAGACCCCGGTTGATTGGAAACAGATTTCCCATGGATTTGAGCAGCAATGGCAGTTCCATAATTGCGGTGGGGCCTTGGATGGGAAACATGTCCGCATCACCCAACCACCACACTCCGACTCATTTTTTTACAATTATAAGGGTTATTTCAGCGTTATTCTCATGGCCCTCGTTAATGCAAACTATTTATAAGTGTGGCTGTAGGGATGAACGGGAGAGTTTCTGATGGCGGAGTTTTGGAGCACACCGATTTTGGGGTCCGCTTGAAAGAAAACAAACTGGCCTTGCCGCCCAACAGCGACACAACTGAAAACATGAACTTTGTGTTTGTCGGAGATGAGGCGTTCCCACTGCATCCCAACCTTCTGAAGCCCTTCTCCCAGAGAATTCTGACACCGGAGCGACGCATTTTTAATTACAGACTTTCCAGAGCTAGACGCGTTGTGGAGAATGCTTTTGGAATTATGGCAAACCGATTTCGGGTTTTCCACACTGCACTCAACATGAAACTATCGTCTATTGACTCTGTGGTGCTTGCTTGTTGCATCCTCCACAACTTTCTACGCCGCCGTGATGCCAGTGCATACAGCCCTCCACAATATGTTGACTCTGTTGACCCTGCAAACGGAGATGTAACCCAGGGCGAATGGCGTCTAGACGAGCACAGGGTTTCAGGCTTGGAAAGTCTTGGATCCGGAAGGAACTATGCTGATGCGACGAATTGCAGGGAGAAGTACGGTGACTTTTTCAATGGGCCAGGGGCTGTCCCATGGCAGCATCAACAGCTGTAGCATAACTGTAGCCATTACATTTAACATGTATTATGGATTACTTTTTTGGGTTGATGTGCTCTCGTGTACCATTTTGTTGATGACCCATGCAATTCCTTTTTCTGTAAAAAATGTCTACATAAAGATATATCTATGTACATTCTCTTGTTCTGTTTCAGACATAGCAATAAATATATCTATCTATGCACGTGCTCTACTTCTGAATCAAATATATGAATCCTGGGAGTCCGCAGCATCCTCTGCCCTAGCGCTTTCCTGATTATATATATATATATATATATATATATATGTATATGTGTATATATATATATATTAGCTATTGAACCCGTTCTACGCCCGGGTGGCGAGCATTTATATTGCTATATATCTGACATGTGCTGCACCCATCCTGCGCCTCCATTCTGTCATTTGCTGCTCCCATCCTGCGTCCCCATCCTGTCATGTGCTGCTCCCAGCCCTGTACTTTTGGTGTCTAAACATTGCGGTTCTTTAATTTTTGTGTAGAAAGACGGGGCCGGCAACAGAGAACCTCACCTGCCAGCACTACAGCGGCCACCAGCGGCAGCCCACAGCCCGGACCGTCACGTAAGTTTAACCATCATTCATTGCAATTTTATTACTGCATATGGGACATAAGAGGGGAGCTGAAATATTGTATACATTACAGGCGCTGTTAGGACTAGGCGCCCTAGCACCCCTCCACCATCCTCTACACCTCCCTTCCGCCACTCATCTTCTTCCCCCGGGTCGGCGACCTTCTCCCCAGATGCAACCATTCGTAAGTGACCAAAACTGCGAGCGCTTCCCAACGGCGTGTTCAATTGTTAACCAGATATGTTTTTGTTTCCTTTTAGCTGCGGCAGCTGTGGCCCGAGCAATGGGCTGGGACATGAGCAGCTCATGTTCCGGTGATGAAGAACCGGCGTCCCTTCTCCGTAAGTATACAGACAGTGGGAGGGGTTATCGGTGGGATGTCACATTTGACAACGACAAAAATGACAAAAAACAAAAACGTTCTCGCCCTCTTGGACAGGACCAAATTGAGTGTGTAGTAAATCTCAGGGTATGTTCACACACAGGGCCGGACTGGCCATTGGGCAGTTCTGGCAAATGCCAGAAGGGCTGATGGCAGTAGTGGGCCGCTCGAGAGTGCCGCTGTCCGCACACTACCGGCCCCGCATTCAACTATACCGGCATCATAGACGCCGGTACAGTTGAATGCAATTATGGGGAGAGAGCGTCTGCTGTCGCTCCCTCTCCCATCATTCCCTGCTCTGTCTGCCGCTTACACTGCGGGTGCGCGATGACGTCATATCATCGCGCACCTGCTGTGTGACCGGGCGGGCAGACTGCAGCTGCTGAGACTGGATCCAGGAGCAGCCCGGGGCAAGAGGAAAGGTGAGTAGAGTCAGGGTTTTTTTTTTTATTATTACATGGCATGGCTGCATTACATTCTATGGGGTCTGTGCTGCATTACATTCTATGGGGTCTGTGCTGCATTACATTCTATGGGGGCTGGCTGCATTACCATCTTATGGGGCTGTGCTGCATTACATTCTATGGGGGCTGGCTGCATTACATTCTACGGGGGCTGGCTGCATTACATTCTATGGGGGCTGGGCTGCATTACATTCTATGGGGCTGTGCAGCATTACATTCTATGGGGATTGGCTGCATTACATTCTATGGGGACTGGCTGCCTTATATTCTATGGGGACTGGCTGCATTACATTCTATGGGGCTGTGCTGCATGACATTCTATGGGGGCTGTGCTGCATTACATTCTATGGGGCCTGTGCTGCATTACATTCTATGGGGGCTGGCTGCATTACATTCTATGGGGGCTGGCTGCATTACATTCTATGGGGGCTGAGCTGTAATGCTGGATACAGCTGTAATTATATGTTATATAGTCGTGTTACACTCCCCTCACTTCTTGTACTACAAGTGTACAAATATATTATACAGTCAACATGTGTCAAGTGGGCCTGTGTGACTTCAAATGCTAGGGCTGAATTTTAGTCCCAGTCCGGCCCTGTTCACACATGCCGTTTTTGCAGCGTAATCACCGTCCATTCACCGACCTCTTCTATCCACAGAACCGCCCACCGTGAGAGAGCTGCTGGCAAAACAACAGCGCCTGGAGCGGACAGCAGTGCTCCTGCTGGATCAAGTGAAGCAGCAGGGCCTCACGCTGCGACACCTGTTGGGCCGTGGGAGGATCTAATTTTTTTTCTTTGTTTTTGTTATTGTTTGTTAATTTGTTTGTTCTTTTGTTTAAAAAAAAAGGGTTTATATTTCCCAGTTTTTTACAAATAAAGAAAAGTTTATTACCGTCAAGTTGTGTGCTGTTTTAATTAACTAGCGGAGCAGGCCAGGGCCAGCCAAGCCAAGGCAGACACCAAAAAGTTGGTTTACCTTTCCATATAGTGTGCGCACAAAATGGCAGCCAGCGCAAAACACTTTGCTAAACGCATCCTAAAGTGCCTCCATCTTGTGCATCCACTTGCAAGATGCACAAGATGGCTGCCAGAGATGTTTTATACATCATTATACCATGTACGTAGATAAGCATTGCTGCATAGCCATAACTATACACAGAAGAAACAAACAACAACTCAAAGATATTTCATACATACCGTTGATGAGCAAGAAAAGAACCGATGAAGACGCCTGCAGTATACTGAGTACGGCATTCCAGACAGAACGTTCATGGGAGAAGAGGATCGTAGCTGGTGGAGGATCGTTCCGAACAAGACGCTGGAAAGGCAGAAGAGCATGAAGACGCAGCTCTCAAACAATATGGAATCAATCGCTGTAGAGTCGCGGTTTATATTCCGGGACGTCACATCCTGGGTGTCTCCCTGTGGAAAAACACACCTATCTGGCTACGCTGCAATTTGTCGGATCGTTACACCCCAGCTGTTTGACATGGAGCTAACAACCAGCGATAACGATAAGTGAGTCGCTGTTACGTCACTGGATCGCTCCTGCATCGTTCAGGAGTAGGTGTGTTTGACGTCTCTACAGCGACCTAAACAGCGACGCTCCAGCAATCTAGTTTAGGTCGAATCGTTGTCTATATCGCTGCAGCGTCGTTTAGTGTGACAGTACCTTTAATTCATAGTTTTGATGCCTTCAGTGTGAATGTACAATTTTCATAGTCATGAAAATACAGAAAAATCTTGAAATGAGAAGGTGTGTCCAAACTTTTGGTCTGTACTGTATATTTTTATATATATATATATATATATATATATATATATATATAGTCGTCAGCTTGGGTATAAATATATATGTATGTTATAGACTGCAGACTTATGTGTGTGTAATAAATATCCTTTATTGTTACACTGTTTTGTCTCAGTTAGTATATAATATATGGAAAAGATAATGTTGAGGCATATTTAGTGGATATTAATTATTAATTGTCAAGCTTGGCGTTAATAGTTAATATCGGACCTCAATAGAGGTGTAAGGAGAGTTCCCCCTTTGATACTATAAGGTTTCAGTATTTGGAGGAGAAAACCCTATCCTTTTACAACACTCAACAATTTTCTCCTGGAACTGGACGAAAGTGATCCCTCCTTGGGACTTTTTGTGCAGGACAAAACTATTATAAGTAGCAATTTGGATTAGGTAGGTTGCTACCTTTTTATACCAGGCCCTAGTCTTCTGCTATGGTTGAAGTACCTGGTCTGACAGATCAACGCTTTATTGTAATCTGTGATGTAGATTGGTTTCTGTTTGTCCCTGGTTGGCACCTCTGTCTCTGACCGAAGCGTTTCAGCGTCAAAAATACATGTCTAAGGTGATACAGCCACTGTCTGACATTTCCTGCCCATGGATTGGGCAGCACTTGTCAGCTTTCAGGTATTGTAAGGATTAGCGGAACTCCAAGGGTGAACCCGGTAGACCACGGCAACGAACCTCCTCAGGGTGAGCTGACCTGGTAGACCACCCCCTATATAGGGAGTGTCAGGATCAGGCCCAAAGGAGACTATTGCCGTGGATGCTGATACCCAGGGACAGGACGAAGGAGGAGCACTAGGGAAAGACGAGGAGAAAGGTGGCGGAAGCTGGAGGTACCAGGGGAGACTAAACTGGCACAGGAAGAGGGAGACTGAGGGAGAACACACTGGAGAGGCAGGGAGAAACGGAATAAAGTGGGAATAGACACGGTAGGACTGAAGGCAAAAAGTGATAAAAGAGAGGAAACCTAGGAAGAAGAGCACAGGGCAGGGAGTCAGGAAGTATACAGAACAGACTGACGGAGAACCATGCAAGCTCAGAGAGGAGAGGGACCCGAGTCTAACGTGAAGTACAATAGACAAGCAAGCAAAGGAAGAGGCAAGCTAATAAAGGAAGCGTACCTTGAACTTCCGGGTCAGGAAGCCACCGGCATTAAGAAAAGGAGGAATGGAGGGAGAGAAGGCCAACCAGTGGAAGTACGTGTGCGCTGCTGGAGCCGGAGGAAGGAATGTGCATGCGCTGCTGCCGGGAACCAAGAGCCGGCGAGGAGACCGGAAGTGAGGAGTCCCGGCAGCAAGCAGATGGACCAGGAGCACGCAGGAGTGGACGGACACGCTGTTAGCTGGAAGAGGGACCAGCCGAAGCCGCAGCAAAGGAAAAAGCGCACCGGGCCTGGTAAGTATGCTGCGAAGTAGATGGAGGTGCGGCAGGCGTGACAGGTATCCTTTAAATGAGCATTTAAGTTAGAAGTATTTAACACCTATCCTCTAGATTGGAGGGGTCTGTTCCCTTGGAGACTCACTAATTGCCAAAAGTTCTGTAGTCTGCAATTTCAGTACTTGGCTATTTCAGACTGTAAATGACAAGGGAGAGCACATGCTCTACTCAGCTACTCCATTCAATCTCATCCTCACTGCTTACTTGAGACCTATCACCCACACAACCCCTCCATAATGTCCCAATATATACTACCCCTTTCCATATCTCCTGCAAGCTGCCACTTTCCAAGTCCCCCACCCCACTGCTCCTCGCTATACTATGCCTCCTTTCACAATCAACCCATATTGCCCCAAAATGACCCGTATTGCCCCATAATGTCCCAAAGTGCCCTATAATATCCTACATTGCCTCATAATGTCCCAGATTGCTCTATAATGTCCCAAATTGCCACATTATGTGCCCTCGTAGTAACAACCCTTCCCTCCACCGACCCGTCATCTAAAATAACATTTAATTTTTGACTCCTCCATGGAGCACATTCCAGTTTCAAAAGTCTCCTCTGTCTGTGTGGCTCCTGCAGAAGTGTGATGACATGAGCAGCATGCTGACCTCATCACTCCGCTGCACGTTGGGGCAGGGGCTGACGAACGCTTTCTCTGCCCCAGTCCTGGAATCGCAGTGTTCAAATGTAAAGCTCACAGACACAAAAAGAGCACTTAAAAAATCCTCCAAAAAATTTGAAAAAGTCACAGAGAAAAAAGCAGAAATGATTACCTGCTCAGGCCTCCAAAACAAATGCACTGGCAGGGTGCAGTGGACCCGATTAATGATGGCTGTAACACAGGTGCAACAATAACAATGAAACCACCACTTTCAATACAGTGTTGGCTGCTTGGTATTTTAATGCACAAAAAGATAAAGAATAATAGTCTGTATGTGGCATTATTCACACAAGCAATGCAGAGCATCTGGCTTACAGCCTATTAGTAATGCACATGCAGGCGGGCTGCCCAGTGCTACAAAAATGCATGCAGTGTGAACAGAGGCCACAGTTTACAGACCCATCTTGGTCCAACTGCACCCTGCAAGATAAGGTGCAAAAAAAAATATATAAATGTATGTAAGGTATTGGTTAATATTAGGGCCACAATACTTAAGCTGGCAACCCACGTCAAGGGTCCTTACGTTTGCCAGTCCTAATGCTAAACATCAAACAAAATTCACAGACACAAAAAGAAGACTTAAAAAATCCTCCAAAAAGTGTTCAAATGTATTTGCATCTGAAAGACGCGAATACATTTGAATATGGGAAGAAGGAGCCATCGCAACCTGGACAGTTCTGCATGCTGCACAACATCCTTCCACCGGCCGCATGTTGTGCAGGCCTGCTGTAGAAACAACAAATACTGTGGCAATCACCTGCTGTAAAACATGTAGGGAGCCACATATTACAGGAGTGATCATTCCTTGAAAAAGCTGTGTGCGAAACATACTTTGCAGTGGGGACTCTCCCTATTTGGTATGTCTCACTCACTGTGCAATCACTGGTATCCATATTCATGTAGTATTGATATACACTTGCCCACAAGCACCTTAATTACACCTTACTGGCTATATATTTCAGCAAATTTTCCATGTTCATCTCTACAATCACAACTTTTTATAGTGGGTTGTTTGCCCGTTGTCTGGTATTACCCTTACAATATGTACTTTGGGGCTCCCTACATGGTTTTTATATTTATGCAGGGCCGTATTTGCCACTTGGCACTTTAGGGCACGTGCCTAGGGCGCCAGGATGGTGGGGGCGGCACCTGAGCAAGTTTTTTTTTAAATTTTATTAAAGTTTGGGGTCACCCAGTTTTCCATGGCTAAATTCAGTACCTTGCCTTATACTCGGGTCCGCTTATACTCAAGTATGTACGGTATGTCATATATACACATGTATGTGTATGGCTATATATATTTGTCGCTGTCACGATTCACACCGTGACCGTCACCCCCACGTCACGGGTCGGGGTGACTTTAGGCCAACAGACGGCTACCACATGTGCAGTGGGGCTTATCTTAGTTATCCCTCCACTCCACAATGTGATGAAAAACACACACAAGGCTATTGACCTCTTAGTTTACAGCAGGGGCTTATTTTAGGTATCCCACTGCTCTGCAATATACCACGAACTGCAGGGATTTATGTATATCCCGCTTACAGTTCCACTTGAAACTTGCAGCTCTCTGGCGCCCCCCTTACTCTCAGGTAAGATTAGGTACTGCACCTGGGGTAATTAGTCGCCAGAAAGGCTGCCTGCTATGTACGGGCTATTGGGCATGCTGCAGCAATGCGATAAACTACTCCCACTCAGGCAGGAACAATAATTATCAACGCCGCAGTCGCTGCAACGACACCCAAAGTCCTGCACACGGTAAGCTGCCACCAGCTTCGATTAAACGGGTCCGAAGCTAACCCAAAACAGTAGCGTAATTCCCTTCAGAGACTTAGGGTGCATTTTAGAACAGGAAGAACGAATCTAGTATTAAATATACTCCGTCACAGGTTTCAGGCAGTGTTTATAAACAGTTATATAAAGATGTTACAATATGAGACAATTGAAAATATGTACAAGGCAATTATAAAATAAACGGGTTAAATGAGAAATAACACTTACATGTGTTCAGAGCATTGCAGGCAACCAGGCTAGTGGAGTTTCCATCTGTCCCAGTGCATTAGGACTCTTGTCAGGAACAGCTCTTCAAGTCAGACTCACATAGGCTCCAGCAGACAGACTCCCTGCTGGGGTCTGGCATAACACTTATAGCTCAGCCTGGTGACATCACTAAAAGGGGTTGGTTTACCCAGTCCGTCCTACCTCTTCAGTCTTACTAGATTTAACACAAGTTTGTCTAATGCCTGTATCTCCGCTACAGAACATTACTTAGTTGACGGGCTGGAAATCTGACTTGTGCACCACACAGGAACCTTGAGTGCTGTGTGTTTTGTCTTTATCCACTACAGAACATGTCATAGTCATAACAAACCCAGCATTCATCTCGTATCAACATTGGCATTCTAATGAGATCAAATATGTCCTATTTGTGATGCATAATTACATAGAAACCCCTACTTTTTTACCTGATGGAGTTAGAAGCTCATGTTTACAGCGGTTGACAGATCCACCGAGGGACGTAAAGAATATGTATTTTTCCTTTTTCTAGCCTAACTCATTAGCCCAATATCTTATCATATTAGAACAAAGACTCTCATGGATTCAGGAAGCTTCTATACCAGTTTCAGCTAGTACCCTTTCATATGCAGCTATGCCAGTCACAAATACGTTTCTTCAATAAAACTCCCCCACATGCATTGACAAGACATGCTCTTGCCTGAGTGAAAGGGAAGGGGGGGTGGGGGTTTAGCCCACAGCTTTTGGGACCATGGTCAGAAGTGCCAAAACCCCTCAGCTAGGGTTTTTTTTTTCATTATCGTGACATACATTTTCCTCACAGTCACCATAAAAGGAGGGGGGCACAGACACAGTTTTTGCACAGGGTGTTACAGAACCCCCCAGCACCAAGAATATGTTATGCAGTATATGTATGTATAATAGTTTCCATGTGAAATGCATCAGTCCACAGGCTGAGCCCCTGGACAAGATATTCTCTTTCTGACCTCCCCCACCTTTGTAATTCCCACAGTAAATATCGGCAGGCTCCGGCCCCCTGCGGCTATTGTAATGTATGTCTGGCCTGCTGTTTTCCTATTGGCCTGCCCTGTGTATCTGAGTTATATATTCTGTGTGCTATGAATAAAGTGTGTTCTTTAGACTGGAAATACGTGGAGAAGCAGTCAGCTTTTATATGCTCTCATGTAATCAAAAAATTCCTGCCAGAGTCCTTCATTCAGAATCTAGCAAAAGCAGAGTGGACCTCCTGAAACACGGGGGGGTGCTGAAAGAGGTACTACAGCACAGTAGACCTCGTTACACTGGTGGCAGACAGCGGGATGTGATACCCCTTCTACAGGAGGAAAGGAATGAATGGGAGACAACTACCAGAAGTTAAAGAGGACTACATTAAAAGATCTGGTGGAAACCCGAGGGTTAATCGCCAGCAACAAAACAAAAGCGGATTTGATAGCAGCCATCATGGAACACGACAGTGCAGCGCCCCCCCAATGTGAACATGGAGGAGACTGAATTCCAGAGGGAGGTAAAGAACAGACTGGCGTTCTATGGCCTAAACCCTGCAGTAGAGATCTGTTATGAATAGGTAATTCAGAACCAAAATGGACCTTGAAGTTCAGAGCACACAAAGTGACCTGACAATAACCAGAAAACATAGGACGAGCTCTGAGACGTGGGAACTCTGCTGACCGCAATCCCTAATCCTATCACACCACACTAGAGGTAGCCGTGGATTGCGCCTAACGCTCCCTATGCAACTCGGCACAGCCTGAGAAACTAGCTAGCCCTGAAGATAGAAAAATAAGCCTACCTTGCCTCAGAGAAATTCCCCAAAGGAAAAGGCAGCCCCCCACATATAATGACTGTGAGTAAGATGAAAATACAAACACAGAGATGAAATAAATTTAGCAAAGTGAGGCCCGACTTACTGAATAGACCGAGGATAGGAAAGATAGCTTTGCGGTCAACACAAAAACCTACAAGCAAAAAGACCCTCCGCACCGACTGACGGTACGGAGGTGCTCCCTCTGCGTCTCAGAGCTTCCAGCAAGCAAGAAAAACCAATTTAAGCAAGCTGGACAGAAAATATAGCAAACAAAAGTAACAAAAGCAAAACTTAGCTAATGCTGGGCAGACAGGCCACAGGAACGATCCAGAAGGAAGCAAGACCAATACTAGAACATTGACTGGAGGCCAGGATCAAAGCACTAGGTGGAGTTAAATAGAGCAGCACCTAACGACTTAACCTCATCACCTGAGGAAGGAAACTCAGAAGCCGCAGTACCACTCACATCCACCAACGGAAGCCCATAGACAGAATCAGCCGAAGTACCACTTGTGACCACAGGAGGGAGCTCGACCACAGAATTCACAACAGAGATCATACGAGAGGTGATGGCTGATGTGCGTACTGATCTGAAGGAAGAGATGGCCGAGCAGACCAGGATAGAGCTAACCAAGATGGAGATGGCAAAGTGGAGCTGGCCAAGATGGAGATGGCAGAGCGGAGAGAGGAGAGTCAGCGAGCAAGGGGAGCTCTGGCCTCCGCCCAGGTACCTTGAACAGTAAGCCACAAAAAGATCCAGTATAATGCCTTCCGACAGTTGGGGGAGGCAGAGGAAGACATTGATGGCTTTCTGCAGGACTTTGAGCGGCAGTGTGCCCTTCATCAAGTGAAGCCGGAGGAACGGGTTCAGATTCTGGCCAGCAAGCTGACAGGCCGGGCAGCGGACGCCTATCGCGCGGTACCTGATGAGGACTGTATGGACTATGAGCGGATCAAAGAAGTGATCGTGGTCCGGTATGCGTTGACACCAGAGGCATACCTCCAAAAGTTCCGCGGACTTATAAAACAAGTAACCGATACCCACACTGAATGGGCCTGTAAATTACGGCGGTCACTGCTACAGTGGGTACAAGGGAGCCAAGCAACCACTAAGGAGGACGTCCTCCAGCTCTTCTTGTTAGAACGATTCTTTAATGGACTAAACCCCAAGACACAGGAATGGTTTCGGGACAGGCAGCCAATGACTCTTGAGGAAGCCGCTCGTCTGGCCGATGAACATCATGACGCCAGGAGGCCTCAGTTGTCCGGATCAAAGATGGTCACTAGGGGTCCGCCCATGGACCTGGAGGGCCCCAAACCACCGAAGATTGTAGGGGGACCAGCTAGAAACCCGGCCTACCACAGTTCCCCTGGGGCGCGATGCCACACCTGCCGTCAGCTGGGCCACTTGCAAAGACAATGTCCCAACCGGACTCGGCATACCCAGTGGCCAAAGGCGGAAACAGCTACCTTCCGCCGGGCTGCTGTACACTGCTACCAAGGCGAAGCTGACCCGGCATTGGGGGCTACAACTAACCAAGGGGTGGAAGACATGGAGGAAGTGCTGCATGAAGTATACCCCACGCAGGCAGCCCGGGCAGATAATCGACAACAGCATCGACAGGTCGTGTGGGTTAATGGGAAACGCATGCAGGGACTAAGATTCCGGAGCAACTTTGACCCTTGTAAAGCCTCATCTCGTCCGGGACCAAGAGAAGACGGACCGGACAGTGGCAGTCCGTGTAGCAGGGGGAACCATACATCGACTGACCACTGTCAGGATTCACTTGAACTGAGGAGTTGGGGATGGCCTTGTTGAGGTCGGCTTGATGGAGGATTTACCTGCAGACGTTTTGCTGGGAAATGACTTGGGGCCCATGATGTCTGCCTTCTCGGTTGCCCCTCTGGCTGAGACATATCCTGTGGCCACCCGGAGACAAGCTCAAGCTGCGGAGGTGGAATCACACTCAGAGGAGGCCCAGGTAAGACATCCCAGCCCTACATGTATTCCCATAGCCAGATACATTTCTTGGGCCACCCCAGATGAATTTAAGAGGGAGTTACTTGAGGATCCTTCATTGGAGGGATATCGTGGGAAGGCACAGGCGGGGAGAGGGGTACTGGGAGGGGAACAATTTATATGGAAGCAGGGACTCCTCTACCGGATCACAGAGCAGCACCACACAGGGATGAGCCCCACTATAAAACGACAGCTGGTAGGTCCCAAGAAGTATAGGCAGGAGTTGCTGTGAATCTCTCATGACATACCCTTGGCCGGGCACTTCGGCGTCAGTCGCACCAGGCATCGTCTGACACAAAACTTCTTTTGGCCGGGGGTAACCTATGATGTTCGTCAATACTGCAAGACCTGTGACAGTTGCCAGCGCATTGGCAAGAGGGGAGATCGATGCAAGGCCAAATTACGCCCCCTCCCCATTGTGGAGGAACCATTTAGCCGAGTAGCGGTCGATCTGATAGGGCCATTGGCCAAACCCAGTCCATCAGGGAAAAGGTATATATTGACAGTGGTAGATTATGCCACACGGTATCCAGAGGCGGTTGTGTTACGTAACATACTGGCAGAGACGGTGGCGGCTGCCCTGCTCCAGGTTTTCTCACGGGTTGGATTTCCCCGGGAGATTATCTCAGACCAGGGTACACAGTTTACAGCAGAGGTGACCAACCAACTGTGGAAGCTGTGCGGCATAAAGTCCATTAGAAGCACCCCGTACCACCCCCAAACCAATGGGTTGTGTGAACGCTTTAACGGGACGTTAAATAACTCATTGGGACTTTTACCAGGACCTACAGGGACTGGGAGAAATTCTTGCCTTACCTCTTGTTTGCCTATCGAGATGTGCCCCAAGAATCCACGGGGTTCTCCCCATTCGAACTGGTATACGGGAGACGGGTAAGGGGACCCCTAGACTTAGTGCTAGAACACTGGGAAGGGGAGGGCATCATAAAAGGGGTACCTATTGTACCCTATGTGCTGGAATTCCGGGACCGCCTACAGGAGCTGACCCAGGCTGTACGTGGGAACATGCAGGTGGCCCAGCGGCGCCAGCGCGTATGGTATGATCGGAGGGCCAGAGAGCGCACCTTGGAAATAGGGCAGAAGGTCCTTGTGTCAGAGCCCACTAGGCAGAACAAGTTCCAAGCTGCATGGCAGTAACCCTACCAGGTAGTGGGGAAAATAGCCAACACCACCTATAATGTCGCCGATTGTGACGACCCCAGGGTTATCCGCATGTTCCATGTGAATATGCTGAAGCCCTATCGGGAGCGCCCTGAAGAGGTAGTGGCCATCTGTGCACCTGAAGCAGAGGATTTAGCCGGACTTCCCTTGCCTGATGTCTTAGGGGAGAGGACTCAGTCTAAAACATGGGACCAGGTACACTGGGGTGAAGACTAAGGTCCCCGGGAGAGACAGCAGGCGGAGGAGTTGTTGAGGCAGCGACAGAGGATGTTTTCGGGGAAACCCGGGTACATTCTGCTGGCACATCACAAGGTTGAGACCCAGGATCAGACCTCCCTGCGACAACACCCCTTCCGCGTCCCTGAGTCTGTACGAGAAGGGATGCGACAAGAAATACAAGAGATGTTGCCTTTAGAGGTCATTGAAGAGTCAGATAGTCCCTGGGCATCCCCCGTAGTGTTAGTGCCCAAGAAGGATGGGACTACACGGTTTTGTGTAGACTATCGTAAGCTCAATGAGAAAACAGTGATGGATGCGTATCCCATGCCACGTGTGGATGACTTGTTAGACCGGCTGGGAGGGGCAAAGTATTTGACCACCATCGATCTATGCAAAGGCTACTGGCAGATTCCCCTTAGTCCTGATGCTATTCCCAAGTCGGCATTTGTCACCCCATTTGGCTTATTCCAGTTTCGAGTTATGCCATTCGGGATGAAGACTGCCCCGTCGACCTTCCAGAGGCTGGCTGATCGGCTTCTGGATGGTCTCTAGGACTATGCTTGTGCCTACCTGGACGACATCGCCATCTACAGCGTGACATGGGAAGAGAATCTATATCACCTAGAGACAGTATTAGACAGGATCCACAAGGTCGGAATCACCCTGAACCCAAACAAGTGTCACGTGGGCAAAACAGAGGTTCAGTATTTAGGGCATTGGGTGGGAAGTGGGAAACAGACCAGAACCAGCCAAGATTGAGGCCATAGCCAAATGGCCCACCCCACGCACTAAAACCCAGGTCATGGCGTTTCTAGGAACAGCGGGGTATTACAGGAAATTCGTTCCCAATTACAGCAGCGTAGCCAAGCCCCTCACTGATCTGAACCGTAAGAACCAACCCCACCAGGTAACCTGGACCCCAGAGTGTGAGGAAGCCTTCCGCCAGCTAAAGGACGCCCTCACTAATACCCCTGTATTGGCTGCATCCAATCCAACTAAACATTTCCTTGTTCACACAGACGCTTCTATGTTTGGATTGGGGGCAGTACTAAGCCAAGTCGGGCCGGACAGCCAAGAACACCCGGTAGCTTACCTGAGTCGGAAACTACTACCCCGTGAAGTGAGCTATGCGGCCATCGAGAAGGAGTGCCTGGCAATAGTATGGGCACTCAAAAAGTTACAACCATATTTGTATGGACGACAGTTTTCCCTCCTAACGGACCATAATCCCCTAGTCTAGCTTAATCGGGTCTCCGGAGACAACGCCAGATTACTGCGGTGGAGTTTAGCCCTACGACCTCTGGACTTCACCATCCACTACAGACCCGGCAAACAAAACTGTAACGCCGATGGACTAAGTCGACAAACGGAACTCGTACCAACCCCATAAACTTCGGTCATCCCCAAACCGATCCGTTAAGGATCAGACTGTGTATGCCGATCGCGTTGCTGAAAAGGGGAGCCGTGTTACAGAACCCCCCAGCACCAAGAATATGTTATGCAGTTTATGTATGTATAATAGTTTCCATGTGAAATGCATCAGTCCACAGGCTGAGCCCCTGGACAAGATATTCTCTTTCTGACCTCCCCCACCTTTGTAATTCCCACAGTAAATATCGGTAAACCTATAGGGAGGGCAAACAAAGTCAATACTCCGCCATAATATATATATAAGAAACCCAATAAAGGATGGACACACGAGCTAAAATGAACAATTTTATTGAAGACAGAAATCTAAAAGAATATATAAATACAACAGTACAGACAACAGTAAAACAGATGCAATGAAAAAAGAAAGGCAACACTAGTGCCACGCACAAGCAAAAATGGTCAGGTAAACCATACAAAAAGTACATATAAGTATATGCCTATAAATGCTCCTATGCTTTATTAGCTATTAGCACAATCATTCAATTGGATATGTATGCATGTGGAGTAATCAAGCTCACCTACTTTGGTCATTTATAGGCATATACTTATATGTACTTTTTGTATGGTTTACCTGACCATTTTTGCTTGTGCGTGGCACTAGTGTTGCCGTTCTTTTTTCACTGCATCTGTTTTACTGTTGTCTGTACTGTTGTATTTATATACTCTTTTAGATTTCTGTCTTCAATAAAATTGTTCATTTTAGCTCGTGTGCCAATCCTTTATTGGGTTTCTTCCATAGTAAATATCGGCAGGCTCCGGCCCCCTGCGGCTATTGTAATGTATGTCTGGCCTGCTGTTTTCCTATTGGCCTGCCCTGTGTATCTGTGTTATATATTCTGTGTCCTGTGAATAAAGTGTGTTCTTTAGACTGGAAATACGTGAAGAAGCAGTCAGCTTTTATATGTTCTCATGTAATCAAGAAATTCCTGCCAGCGTCCTTCATTCAGAATCTAGTAAAAGCAGAGTGGACCTCCTGAAACACGGGGGGTGCTGAAAGAGGTACTACAGCACAGTAGACCCTGTTACACAGGGGCTCCAATCTGTCAATGTCCACCCCTGCCCAGGGATCAATTGTACTCGCATCTTACAGAAGTGAGTACAACTGAGGCTCTGACTGCCGGGTCAGAGCGATGTGAGCAGCATGATCAGATCATGTGATCACACTGCTGATGTCGCTCACTTGCACTGCAGAGGCGAACTGGTGGTAAGTGCTCCAGTGGAGCTGAAGACATCAAAGATTAAGTGCATGGGGGGACAATTGGAGTGGGAATGGGGGATTTATTATGTGTGGGGAGAATTGGAGTGGGGATGGGGTTATTTATTGTGTGTGGGGAGATTTTGTATTGGGGATGGAGGGATTTAATTTGTGGGGGAGATTTGAGGACACAAAATGAAGAGCAAAGGGGGCGATGGGGAAACAGTACAGGGGAATGGGGGCATGTATAGGGAAACAGTATGGGGAATGGGGGCTTGTATGATGACACAGTATGGGGAATGGGGGGCATGTATGAGGAAACAGTATGGGGGAATGGGGGGCATGTATGAGGAAACAGTATGGGGGAATGAGGGCGTGTATGAGGAAGCAGTACAAGGGAATGGGGGGCATTTAAGAAGGAACAGTATGGGGAATGGGGGCATGTTTGAGGAAACAGTATGGGGAATGGGAGGCATGTATGAGGAATCAGTAGGGGAATGAGGGCATGTATGAGGAAACAGTACAGGGGAATGGGGGGCATTTATGAAGGAACAGTATGGGGAATGGGGGCATGTTTGAGGAAACAGTATGGGGAATGGGGGGCATGTATGAGGAATCAGTAGGGGAATGAGGGCATGTATGAGGAAACAGTATGGGGGAATGAGGGTGTGTATGAGGAAAAAGTACAGGAGATTGGGGGCATGTATGAGGAAACAGCATGGAGAATGGGGGGCGTGTATGAGGAAACTACAGGAGAATGGGGGGCATGTATGAGGAAGCATTACAAGGGAATGGGGAGCATGTATGAGGAAACAGTAAAGGGAATGGGGGCATGTATGAGGAGACAGTACAGGGGAATGGGGGGCATGTATGAGGAAACAGTATGGGGAATGGGGGGCATGTATGAGGAAACATTACGGGGGATGGGTGCAGACAGTATGGGGAGTGAACAGGGGAATATATGTGGACACAGTATGAGTAGAGATGTGAAAAATGTATGTGGACAGAGTACGGAAGTGAGGGTGATGGGATGTGTGCAGACATACAATGTGGAGACGGGGGGTATGTGTGAGCAGGCAGTATAGAAAGTGAGGGGGCAAATATATGAGGAGACAATATGGTGAACAGGAGGGAGGTGAGAGGAGACAGGATGAGTTGGGAGGGGAATAGTGTGAGGAGACAGTATGGTGGGAGAAAAGTGAGTGGGCACAGAATAGAAACCTGAGTAGTGGGGGCGTAGCGTGGGGGGGTCAGTGGGGGGACAGTGTAAGGGCACAGCCAGGAGAGGACAGTATACCAAGGAGGGGGAGTGTGATGACAGAGTACAGTATAAATACTGGGCCCTAGAGGGGGGGCAGTATGAGAGGACAGTGTGAAGAGGGGGGCGGTATGGAAAGGCGAGGTCAGTGTTCAGAGAATGACTCCAGAGACGACATCCTCTATAAGGTACCTGGATATAAATGTTATTTGTGATACTAACTATCTCTCATGTTTTTATTTATGTTAGGCCCATTAAATGGGATGTCCATGTTTGTGATGAGTTTGCAGTCATTCTTTGTGACTGCAGACTTCTGAGTTCTCACAGTGCGCTCTGCACGCTGTCAGGATTCTCTCATGGTGGTGATTTACATACATGCAGTCATGCGCTGACTAGACATGTGTGGCCCCACTCAATGAAAATGAACTGAGCGAGGCCGGGCACGTCTAGTCGGGATGTGGCAAGAAGTATAAAAATCGCATGCTTGTGCTGACATGACTGTCCACCAGCAAGGGAGAATCCTAAAAGTGTGCAGTGCATTAGTTGTGAGAATTCAGAAGCCTACAATGTCAGGATTCAGCTCTGCAGGTTCCAGTAGTCATCCCATGGACACTTTACTCATATGTGACTTTCATACATGTGGTCCTGTGACAACGAGCTTCTCTTCCTGTTTCTCCCAGTTTTTCACTGAACATTGAGAGCATTAGGGAGAGGAGCTCGTGGGTATGTGACTAACGGCTGATACTCACTTGCGAGAAACTCGGATGAGTCTCGCAAGTCAATACCCGGCACTGCACCCGGTACTCAGGAGTGGAGCGTGCGGCTCCATGTATTGCTATGCGGCCGCACGCTCCAATCGGAGTGCCTGGTGCCGTGCCGGGTATTGATGTGTGAGACTAATCCGAGTTTCTCGCAAGTGAGTATGAGCCCCAAGCAAATCGTATATGTGCTGGGGAGGGCACCTGAATTAATTTTTGCCCCGGGTGCCAGAAAATCTGGATACACCTCTGCCTGTATGCTACTGCGAGCGGCGATTACCGGGTCCGGTGGAAGGATGTCTGTGCACAGTGCAGCACGGGCAGTGAGGCAGGGACTCAGCACAGAGAGAGAATGGAGACCCGGAGACTGCTCGTCCCAGTTTATGCCATAGCCTGGAGCCCTCATTATCATAGGAATATGTCAGATCATAAATTGTTTTTCTAAAGCTTTATAGTGTAGTTTTAGGTCAGGAGGGGATGGTTAGGGATGAGCTAGCAAAGTGCAGGGACAGGTAGTGATGGTTACTTGCGGACATGTGCGGCACTTGCAGTTTTGCACTTGGGGGAGACAAAAAAACACTGCAGTGTTTTTTTCCCATTGATGCAAGTACTGCATTTGCTGGATCGCAACAAAACTGCAAGTGCCGCACATGTCCACAAGTCCCATAGGGAATGAATGAGGCCGAACGCACTGTTGCCATAAGTGATCCATTACGCGACAGATGCTGAAAAACTGCCGAATCTGCTGCAAAAGGCTACTTTCACATCCGCGATTTTTGCCAAAGTCACTGCCAATAGTGTCATACTCACCAATCGGGGAGGCACCACTAAAAGTGTCTAGGGCAGCAGAAACTCTAAATAAGGCCCTGTAGTTACGCATGAATTAACCCCTTCACCCCGTAGCCTGTTTTCACCTAAGTGCCAGGGCCAATTTTTACAATTCTGACCACTGTCACTTTATGCGGTCATACCTGTGAAACGCTTCAACGGATCGCAGTGATTCTGAGATTGTTTTCTCGTGACATATTGTGCTTTATAATAGTGGTAAAACTTCTTCTATATGACTTGCATTTATTTGTGAAAAAAATGGAAATTTGTCGAAAATTTTGCAATTTTCAAACTTTTAGTTTTTATGCCCTTAAATTAGAGAGTTATATCACATAATATAGTTAATAAGCAACATTTCCAACATGTCTGCTTTACATCAGCACAATTTTGGAAACATATTTTTTTTTGTTAGGGAGTTATAAGGGTTAAAAGTTGACTAGCGATTTCTCATACTTACAACAAAATTTGCAAAACCCTTTTTTTAGGGACCACCTCACACTTGAAGTGGCTTTGAGGAGTCTATATGACAGAAAATGCCTAAAAGTGACACCATTCTAAAAACTGCACCCCTCAAGGTACTCACAACCACATTCAAAAAGTTTATTAACCCTTCAGGTGCTTCACAGGAATTTTTTAATGTTTTAAAAAAATTGAACATTTAATTTTTTTTCACAACATTTTTACTTCAGATACAATTTGTTTTATTTTACCAAGGGTAAGAGGAGAAATTGGACCACAAAAGTAGTAAAATTTGTCCTGAGTACGCCGATACCCCATATATTGGGGTAAACCATCATGAATGGCCTGAACCTTAACCGGATCCATCTCTATAGATGAGGGAGAAAAAATAAAGCCCAAAAAAGAGACCTTCTGCACCCCAAAGAGACACTTAGACCCTTTCACAAACAGGGCATTGTCACGAAGGATCTGAAATACCATCCTGACCTGTTCCACATGAGACTCCCAATCATCGGAAAAAATCAAAATATCGTCCAAATACACAATCAAGAACTTATCAATATAAGTCCGGAAGATATCATGCATGAAGGACTGAAAAACAGATGGAGCATTAGTGAGCCCGAATGGCATCACAAGGTATTCAAAATGGCCTTCGGGCGTGTTAAACACAGTTTTCCATTCATCACCCTGCTTAATATGAACAAGATTATATGCCCCCCGAAGGTCAATCTTCGTAAACCAACTAGCTCCCTTAATCCTAGCAAACAAATCGGTAAGCAAAGGCAAAGGATATTGAAACTTGACCGTGATTTTATTCAAGAGGCGATAATCAATACAGGGTCTCAAGGAACCATCTTTTTTAGCAACAAAAAAGAACCCCGCTCCCAACGGTGAAGAAGATGGCCGAATATGCAGTTTCTCCAAAGACTCCTTAATATAGCTCCGCATGGTGGTATATTCAGGCACAGACAGGTTGAAAAGTCGACCCTTAGGAAACTTACAGCCTGGAATTAAGTCAATAGCATAATCGCAGTCCCTGTGCGGTGGAAGGAAACTGGACTTGGGCTCATCGAATACATCCTGAAAATCAGACAAAAACTCTGGAATTTCAGAAGAGGGAGAAAAAGAGATTGACATCAAAGGAACATCATTATGAACCCCCTGACAACCCCAACTAGTCACAGACATGGACTTCCAATCCAACACAGGATAATGTACCTGCAACCACGGAAAACCCAGCACGATAGCATCATGCAAATTATGCAACACCAGAAATTGACAATCTTCCTGGTGGGCTGGCGCCATGCGCATGGTCACCTGTGTCCAAAACTGGGGCTTATTTTTAGCCAAGGGTGTAGCATCAATGCCCCTTAAAGGAATAGGGTTCTGCAAAGGCTGCAAGGGAAAACCACAACGCCTGGCAAACCCAAAGTCCATTAAGTTCAAGGCGGCACCTGAATCGACAAACGCCATGACAGAAAATGATGACAATGAGCAGATCAAGGACACAGATAACAGAAATTTAGGTTGTACAGTACTGATGGTAAATGAACTAGCGATCCTCTTTGTCCGCTTAGGACAGACTGAAATGACATGAGAAGCGTCGCCACAATAATAACACAACCCATTCTGACATCTGAATGCTTGTCGTTCTGTTCTAGACAGAATTATATCACACTGCATTGGCTCAGGAATCTGCTCTGAGGACAACGCCACAGCGCGCCACAGCGCCGGTCAATCTGAATGGCCAGAGACATAGAATCACTCAGACCAGAAGGCGTGGGAAACCCCACCATGACATCTTTAACGGATTCAGAAAGACCCCTTCTGAAAATTGCCGCCAAAGCATCATTATTCCATTTAGTCAACACAGACCATTTTCTGAATTTCTGACAATACAATTCTGCCGCCTATTGACCCTGAGACAGTGCCAACAAGGTCTTCTCAGCTTGATCCACAGAATTAGGTTCATCATATAATAATCCCAAAGCCTGAAAAAAGGAGTCTATATTAAGCAAAGCCGGATTCCCAGATTCCAGGGAAAACGCCCAATCCTGCGGGTCGCCACGCAGCAGGGAGATTACGATTTTTACCTGCTGAATGGAATTGACCGATTTGACGAAGAAAGGAGCGGATGTGGCGAATTGGTCCTCTCCGGCTGTCTCTGCCTTTTAGGAGCTTAAACATCAATTTACTTCTGCTCCGGTGTTGCGCCAACCGGATGTTTCTCTTCCGTTTCAGGTTGAGGCTTCTGAGATTGGGGCAGGGGCCGTTTTGTCTCAGAGGGATCCTGTTGGTTCCTTAATGAAACCGTGTGCCTTCTTTTCCCGTAAGTTTTCGCCTGTTGAACGCAATTATGATGTCGGCAATCGGGAGTTTTTGGCTATGAAGTGGGCGTTTGAGGAGTGGCGACATTGGCTTGAGGGAGCTAAGCACCGTATTGTGGTCTTGACTGATCATAAGAATTTGATTTACCTCGAGTCTGCTAAACGGCTGAATCCTAGACAGGCTCGATGGTCCTTGTTTTTTTCCTGTTTTGATTTTGTGGTCTCGTACCTTCCGGGTTCTAAGAACATTAAGGCTGATGCCCTCTCTAGGAGTTTTTTGCCTGATTCTCCTGAGGTCTTGGAACCGGTCGGTATTCTGAAAGAAGGGGTGGTCCTTTCTGCCATTTCCCCTGATTTACGACGGGTTCTTCAGGAATTTCAGGCTGACAGACCTGACTGCTGTCCTGTGGGGAAACTGTTTGTTCCTGACAGATGGACTAGTTGTTATGGCTGGCAATCAGGCAACACAGCGTGCAGTAATCAGCGCACATACAGAGATCTGGCAATAACCAAAAACAATAGGACGAGCTCTGAGACGTGGAATCTCTGTAGACTGCAGTACCTGATCTATCCTCACACAACTATAAGCAGCAGTGGATTGCGCCTAACAACTACCTATGCAACTCGGCACTGCCTGAGGAGCTGACTAGCCTGAAGATAGAAATACAAGCCTGACTTACCTCAGAGAAATACCCCAAAGGAATAGGCAGCCCCCACATATAATGACTGTTAGCAAGATGAAAAGACAAACGTAGGAATGAAATAGATTCAGCAAAGTGAGGCCCGATATTCTAGACAGAGCGAGGATAGCAAAGAGAACTATGCAGTCTACAAAAAACCCTAAAACGAAAACCACGCAAAGGGGCAAAAAGACCCACCGTGCCGAACTAACAGCACGGCGGTGCACCCCTCTGCTTCTCAGAGCTTCCAGCAAAAGACAATAGCAAGCTGGACAGAAAAAAACAGAAAACAAACTAGAAGCACTTATCTAGCAGAGCAGCAGGCCCAAGGAAAGATGCAGTAGCTCAGATCCAACACTGGAACATTGACAAGGAGCAAGGAAGACAGACTCAGGTGGAGCTAAATAGCAAGGCAGCCAACGAGCTCACCAAAACACCTGAGGGAGGAAGCCCAGAGACTGCAATACCACTTGTGACCACAGAAGTGAACTCAACCACAGAATTCACAACAGTACCCCCCCCTTGAGGAGGGGTCACCGAACCCTCACCAGAACCCCCAGGCCGACCAGGATGAGCCACATGAAAGGCACGAACAAGATCTGGGGCATGGACATCAGAGGCAAAAACCCAGGAATTATCTTCCTGAGCATAACCCTTCCATTTGACCAGATACTGGAGTTTCCGTCTAGAGACACGAGAATCCAAAATCTTCTCCACAATATACTCCAATTCCCCCTCCACCAAAACAGGGGCAGGAGGCTCCACAGATGGAACCATAGGTGCCACGTATCTCCTCAACAACGACCTATGGAATACATTATGTATGGAAAAGGAGTCTGGGAGGGTCAGACGAAAAGACACCGGATTGAGAATCTCAGAAATCCTATACGGACCAATAAAACGAGGTTTAAATTTAGGAGAGGAAACCTTCATAGGAATATGACGAGAAGATAACCAAACCAAATCCCCAACACGAAGTCGGGGTCCCACACGGCGTCTGCGATTAGCGAAAAGCTGAGCCTTCTCCTGGGACAAGGTCAAATTGTCCACTACCTGAGTCCAGATCTGCTGCAACCTGTCCACCACAGAATCCACACCAGGACAGTCCGAAGACTCAACCTGTCCTGAAGAGAAACGAGGATGGAACCCAGAATTGCAGAAAAATGGAGAGACCAAGGTAGCCGAGCTGGCCCGATTATTAAGGGCGAACTCAGCCAACGGCAAAAATGACACCCAATCATCCTGGTCAGCGGAAACAAAACATCTCAGATATGTTTCCAAGGTCTGATTGGTTCGTTCGGTCTGGCCATTAGTCTGAGGATGGAAGGCCGAGGAGAAAGATAGGTCAATGCCCATCCTACCACAAAAGGCTCGCCAGAACCTCGAGACAAACTGGGAACCTCTGTCAGAAACAATATTCTCAGGAATGCCATGTAAACGAACCACATGCTGGAAGAACAAAGGCACCAAATCAGAGGAGGAAGGCAATTTAACCAAGGGCACCAGATGGACCATTTTAGAAAAGCGATCACAGACCACCCAAATGACCGACATTTTTTGAGAAACGGGAAGGTCAGAAATAAAATCCATCGAAATATGTGTCCAAGGCCTCTTCGGGACCGGCAAGGGCAAAAGCAACCCACTGGCACGTGAACAGCAGGGCTTAGCCCTAGCACAAATTCCACAGGACTGCACAAAAGCACGCACATCCCGTGACAGAGATGGCCACCAGAAGGATCTAGCAACCAACTCCCTGGTACCAAAGATTCCTGGATGACCGGCCAGCACCGAACAATGAAGTTCAGAGATAACTTTACTAGTCCACAGCTGTGTCCTGAAGCACACTAATGTCTAGGGGAAAAAAAAGACTGAAGACAGAGCTAAGAAAAAAAAATGATGTCAGGATTTCTTTTTTTCCCTCTATTGGGAATCATTGGTAGGCTCCTTGTACTGTTATGGCTGGCAATCAGGCAACACAGCGTGCAGTAATCAGCGCACATACAGAGATCTGGCAATAACCAAAAACAATAGGACGAGCTCTGAGACGTGGAATCTCTGTAGACTGCAGTACCTGATCTATCCTCACACAACTATAAGCAGCAGTGGATTGCGCCTAACAACTACCTATGCAACTCGGCACTGCCTGAGGAGCTGACTAGCCTGAAGATAGAAATACAAGCCTGACTTACCTCAGAGAAATACCCCAAAGGAATAGGCAGCCCCCCACATATAATGACTGTTAGCAAGATGAAAAGACAAACGTAGGAATGAAATAGATTCAGCAAAGTGAGGCCCGATATTCTAGACAGAGCGAGGATAGCAAAGAGAACTATGCAGTCTACAAAAAACCCTAAAACGAAAACCACGCAAAGGGGCAAAAAGACCCACCGTGCCGAACTAACAGCACGGCGGTGCACCCCTCTGCTTCTCAGAGCTTCCAGCAAAAGACAATAGCAAGCTGGACAGAAAAAAACAGAAAACAAACTAGAAGCACTTATCTAGCAGAGCAGCAGGCCCAAGGAAAGATGCAGTAGCTCAGATCCAACACTGGAACATTGACAAGGAGCAAGGAAGACAGACTCAGGTGGAGCTAAATAGCAAGGCAGCCAACGAGCTCACCAAAACACCTGAGGGAGGAAGCCCAGAGACTGCAATACCACTTGTGACCACAGAAGTGAACTCAACCACAGAATTCACAACACTAGTAGAGTGATTTCTGAGGTTCACTGTTCCGTGTTGGCTGGTCATCCTGGCATTTTTGGTACCAGAGACTTGGTTGGTAGGTCCTTTTGGTGGCCTTCTTTGTCACGTGATGTGCGTTCTTTTGTGCATTCCTGTGGGACTTGTGCGCGGGCCAAGCCTTGTTGTTCCCGTGCTAGTGGGTTGCTTTTGCCATTGCCGGTCCCTGAGAGGCCCTGGACGCATATTTCTATGGATTTTATTTCCGATCTTCCGGTTTCCCAGAGGATGTCGGTTATCTGGGTTGTTTGTGACCGGTTCTCTAAGATGGTTCATTTGGTGCCTTTGCCTAAATTGCCTTCCTCTTCGGATTTCATTCCGTTGTTTTTTCAGCATGTGGTCCGTTTGCATGGTATTCCGGAGAATATTGTGTCCGACAGAGGTTCCCAGTTTGTTTCTAGGTTTTGGCGGGCCTTTTGTGCTAGGCTGGGCATTGATTTGTCTTTTTCTTCTGCGTTCCATCCTCAGACAAATGGTCAGACCGAGCGAACTAATCAGACTTTGGAAACTTATTTGAGATGCTTTGTGTCTGCTAATCAGGATGATTGGGTGGCTTTCTTGCCATTGGCCGAGTTTGCCCTTAATAATCGGGCTAGTTTGGCTACCTTGGTTTCGCCGTTCTTTTGTAATTTTGGTTTTCATCCTCGTTTTTCTTCTGGGCAGGTTGAGCCTTCTGATTGTCCTGGTGTGGATTCTGTGGTGGACAGGTTGCAGCAGATTTGGGCTCATGTGGTGGACAATTTGGTGTTGTCTCAGGAGGAGGCTCAACGTTTTGCTAATCGTCGTCGGTGTGTTGGTTCCCGGCTTCGGGTTGGGGATCTGGTCTGGTTGTCTTCCCGTCATGTTCCTATGAAGGTTTCTTCTCCTAAGTTTAAGCCTCGGTTTATTGGTCCTTATAGGATTTCTGAGATTATTAAGCCGGTGTCTTTTCGACTGGCGCTTCCGGCCTCTTTTTCTATCCATAATGTCTTCCATAGATCTTTATTGCGGAAATATGTGGAACCCGTTGTTCCCTCTGTTGATCCTCCGGCCCCTGTGTTGGTTGATGGGGAGTTGGAATATATTGTTGAGAAGATTTTGGATTCCCATTTTTCGAGGCGGAAGCTTCAGTACCTTGTCAAATGGAAGGGTTATGGCCACTAGGATAATTCTTGGGTTTTTGCCTCTGATGTCCATGCTGCTGATTTGGTTTGTGCCTTTCATCTGGCTCATCCTGATCGACCTGGGGGCTCTGGTGAGGGTTCGGTGACCCCTCCTCAAGAGGGGGGGTACTGTTGTGAATTCTGCTTTTGGGCTCCCTCTGGTGGTAGTAGATGGTAATGCAGTTGTCTCTGGGCTGCAGTCTTGGACAGGTGTATCTGCTAATTGCAGTTCTGACTGGGGTATTTAGGCTTGCAGGACTCATTAGTCCTTGCCAGTTGTCAATGTTTTTTGGGATATGATGGATCTCTGTCTGGCTTCTCCTGCTTGGCTGCCATTTCAGCAAAGATAAGTGTCTGTTTCTTTTTCTGTGGCACACAGGCTGTGTGCTTGATTTTTTATTGTATTCCTGCTCTGAATGTAGGATTCGCTGGAGTTGCAGATATACGCTCCCTCGTCTTTAGTTAGATGGAGGAAGTTTTTGTATATTCTGCTGTGGATATTTTTTGAAGGGTTTTAATACTGACCGCACAGAACTCTGTCCTATCCTGTCCTATTTTAGCTAGAGTGGCCTCTTGTGCTAAATCCTGTTTTTCTGCCTGTGTATGTTTTTCCTCTCCGACTCACCACCAATATTTGTGGGGGGCTGTCTATCCTTTGGGGTTCTGCTCTAAGGCAAGATAGTATTCCTATTTCCATCTTTAGGGGTATTTAGTCCTCCGGCTGTGACGAGGTGTCTAGGATTCGTTAAGTACACCCCACGGCTACTTCTAGTTGCAATGTTAAGATCAGGATTTGCGGTCAGTATAGTGACCACCTACTCCAGTGAAAGTTTTCATGCTGCTCCAAGGTCACCGGATCATAACACCGAAGATCAAGCTTGGTAAAAATTTGCGCTCCTCTCAGTCGGTCAAAAAGTTCAGAGATAAGAGGTAAAGGGTATTTGTTCTTCACAGTGATGTTATTTAATCCTTTATAATCAAAACACGGATGAAGGGTACCATCCTTCTTTTTCACAAAAAAGAAACCTGCTCCAGCTGGAGAAGAAGATTTCCAAATAAAGCCTCTAGCAAGGTTCTCCTGAACATAGTCCGACATTGCTTGTGTTTCTGCAGGCGAGAGAGGATAGGTTCTTCCCCTAGGAGGCGTGGTACCAGGAACGAGGTCTATAGGACAGTCTGTAACAATATATAGGTACTAAGGAATCTGATAGCGTAGGATAAAACCAGTCTGAGAGCAAAGCTGCAGTAAAAGATGTATTTAAACAAAACAGAAATGCTAACAAAACTAACACAGATATTCATGCAATTGTAACGAGGTGCTCAGCACAATATGGTAATTACAGCACAGTGAATAGCGGGACGTGACCGCTAATATGAACCAGTCCAGCAAGGATATGACGAGGGGGCAAACAAGACACTTGACAAGGAAGTCCAGTAGGTTATTAGTGAAAATGCACACAGTACTTAAACTTGGGAATCCAGCAGAAGTGAAGTAGAAATGCACACAGTACTTAACGAGGAAGTCCAGCAAAACTTGATCCCACGTGCGCACAGCACTTGTTTGTGGAAGTTCAATAATATGCAGGTGGTGAATTGAGCATGAAGTTCTGAGAAAGTATAAAGGAAAAAAGAGGGAGAATGCTATCTAAGCGTAGTAGATGAGTAAGAACTTTCTTGATGAGAAAAGCAACACTAAAATCTTGCTCACCTGGTGTGGTTGTGCAAAGAGGCACAACACTGGGAAAAGCTTAGCAAACAAGGGAAATGCTTCCACACGAGTGCTGCCAGTCACAGCAGTTCCAGAGGTGAGATGCAGCTGAAAAGGGTTGAGGCAGACCACCGAGTAGTGAGCAGCTGAAGCAGGGAGTTCCCCAGAACACAGGCAGAAGCTCAGGAGCCAGCAGCACAAAATACTCAGGCACAGAACACCACATGACTCGGACTTAAATAATCAGGACAGACAGGAAGTTCCATGACAGGATGAGATCCAAGACTCCATCTTGGATCAGGGCAAACAGGAACAAGGGAAGTCCGGAATCCTTACACAGTCGTAGGGTCGGTGTGGCGGAAGAGACTCTGCCTCCTTTTTGTCAAAAACATCCAAAAAAGAAGAATAAGCAGAAGGCAACCCGGAGAAAATGGGAGAGGGACAAGGAACACCAACAGGTCGCACCGGCAGCAGACAACGAGACCGAGAGGAATCTCCCCAACGAAGAATGTTGCCCTTATGCTAATCTAAGAAAGGTTCATGGAGTTGCAACTACGGAAGGCCGAGGAGAATAGGATGAGAGATATTAGCTAAAACAAAAAACGAAATTCTATCCCTATGAAGAGCCCCTACCTGAAGCTCTACCAAGTGCGTGACTTGAGTTATGGTTTCTTGCAGGGGTCTCCCGTCGACGGAAGCAAGAAGAAGAGGATTCTCTAAAGACCTAACAGGGACTGAGAATTTAATTACCTCCTCTAACCTAATAAAATTTCCCGCTGCACCCAAGTCCAGATAAGCCTCAAGAGAGAAACGTTTATCATGAATATGCAAAACGGGCAGAGTGAGGGGTTGAGAAATTTCACATGCACCTAGGGAGGCCTCTCTTACCTGACCTAGGCGGAGTTTTCCGGATGATCTGGGCAGGCTCGGAGGAGATGTGAGGGACTTCCACAGTAAAAACAGAGACCGTGGGTGCGCCTCTCCTTGCGACGTTGTTCGGAGAGTTTAACACGATCAACTTGCATCGGCTCAGGAGCAGGAACTGAAGCAGAGTCCCTGGGACTTGGACTGCGAGGCCTGCGGAAAGTCATGGAAGAACGAGGAAATTTTCTCTCCCGAGCTCGCTCTTGAAAGCGAAGATCTATTCGCGTTGCCAGAGCAATCAAATCCTCCAAAATAGTTGGAGTATCCCCACCAGCTAATTCATCCTTGATACAAATGGATAGTCCCCGCCAGAAAGCCCCGACCAATGCCTCATTATTCCAACCCAAGTCGGAAGATAAAGTCCGAAACTGAATTGCATATTGCCCAAAAGTTAGAGACCCCTGCTGTAAATTAAACAGGGCCTCAGTGGTGGAAGCCAAGTGACCTGGTTCATCGAACACTCGTCGAAACGTCTCCAAAAATGGAGTCAACTGATTGACCACAAGATCATCCCACTCCCAGAGAGGGTTAACCCATGCTAATGCATCACCCTCCAAATGAGAAATAATAAAGGCTATTTTGGCTTGATCTGTAGGGTATAGCAGGGGAAGGAGCTCAAAATGAAGACGGCACTGATTCAGAAATCCCCGGCATAGTTTGGGATCTCCATTGAAATGGGAAGGTTTAGCCAAACAGGTAGAGCGATGAGGAGCAGGGGTAGGTGCAGGAACAGAAGCCGCAGTCTGTAAAGAAAGAAGTCGGGTATCAACAGACGCCATATAACCCAGAATATGGGACTGGGTGTCCCGCTGCTGTACCAAATCTTGTTGAAAAACTGGCCAACTGGGAGGCATTTCCCGGGTCAGAGGTCTGGAGGGCAGAAAGTCGGGAGCCCATAGATTTCATGAAGGACATCATCCGACTCCCTAAGGAAAACTAGTTCCTTCTGAGCGGCCGCATCTCCAGCGGGATCCATGGCCTTTGCGTACTGTTAGAACCTGAGAAGTGGACCCTCTGGGTCACAGCTTCAGAGCGGCGAGCGGACCAGATGGACCACCCCCTGTACAGGGAGTGTTTGGGACAGGCCCAAAGAGGGTGAAGCCACAACTGCCGGAGCCAAAGGGACGACTGAAGAGGACAGAAAAGAGATGGAGCTACTGAGCAACCAGAACAGAAGAGACACCGGATGGGCAGAGACTACTTGAGACTAAGTACTAACCGGTATGGAGGAGATACACGATAAATGGGGAACGTCAGGAACACAGGACTGGATGAGACGGCAGGAACACAGGACTGGATGAGACGGCAGGAACACAGGACTGGATAACACAGCAGGAACACAGGACTGGATAAAACAGCAGGAACACAGGGCTGGATGAGACGGCAGGAACACAGGACAGGCAGGAAAGACTGGCACACTGGACTGACGGGGGCGGCAGGAACACAGGACTGGATGAGATGGCAGGAACACTGGACTGGATGAGACAGCAGGAACACTGGACTGGAAAGATGGCAGGAACACAGGACTGGATGAGACGGCAGGAACACAGGACTGGATGATACGGCAGGAACACAGGATTGGCAAGGATGACTGGCACACAGGATAGACAAGGACGACAGGGACACAAGACTGGCAGGGAATGCAGAAGACGAGAATGAGACACGAGCCTAGACAGGGTAAACGCTAGTGGAGCCAAAGAAGCTAAAGGGATGCCGGCTAGAAGCCGACAAACACAATAGACGCAAAGGCATTTTACTTGGACGGATGCAGGAGAGAAATACCTGACAGGTGCCGCCATATTGGGGGCAGAGCCAACGGGTCACGACCTCCCAGAAGCCCCAGCAGTGAGAGGGGCACGTCTGCGCATGTGCGGACCGCCGAAGGGACGAGCACCAGGGAATCCAGACGGTGAAAAGCGAGGAGCGTCGGGAGCACGCCGGCCAGAAAGGTGAGTATTAGGCGGCGTAACAAGGAGACAGGTTGTGGATGGCTTTGTATGTTTTAGTTAGGGTTTTGAACTGAAACCTCTGGACAATAGGAGCCAGTGAAGGGCTTGGCAGACAGGAGAGGCTGGGAAATAATGGGGAGACAGGTGGATTAGTCAGGCAGCAGAGTGTAGGATGGATTGGAAAGGTGCCAGAGTCCTAGAGGCGAGGCCAGAGAGTAGGAGGTTGCAGTAATCAAGGCGGGAGATGATAAGGGCGTGCAGTAGCGTTTTTGTGGTTTCATGGTCAAGGAATGCACGGATCCGGGAAATATTACTGAGTTTAAGTGAAAAGGAGGAGGCAAGGGCCTGGATATGAGGCTTGAAAGAGAAGGCAGAGTCGAGGATCACCCCAAGGCACCGAGCATGCAGGACTGGGGAAAGTGAGCAGCCATTGACATTGATGGATAGGTCTCGTGGAGGGGCAAAGATGATGAATTGTGTTTTGTCCATGTTCAGTTTTTGAAAGCAAGCAGAAAAGAAAGCTGAAACATTGTGGGATTTTGGTAAGGATGTGAGGTCGGGTCCAGATCAGTAGATCTGCGTGTCATCAGCGTAGAGATGATACTTCAAACTGTGGGATTGTATGAGCTGTCCCAGGCCAAAGCTGTAGATGGAGAAGAGCAGGGGCCCTAGGACTGAGCCTTGGGGAACACTGACAGACAGGGGGTGAGGTGAGGAGGTGGTGTGGGAGAGGGAAACACTGAATGTTCGGTCTGTTAGATATGACAAGATCCAGGATAGAGCCAAGTTTGTGATGCCAAGAGATGAAAGAATCTGTAGCAGGAGGGAATGGTCGACAGTATCGAAGGCAGAACATTGGTCCAGGAGAAGGAGGACAGAGTAGTGTCGCTTGCTCTTGGCAGTTAGTAGGTCGTTGGTGACTTTAGTTAGGGCAGTATCAGATGAGTGATGCGGTCGGAAGCCAGATTGTAACCGGACAAAGAGGGAGCAGGAGGAGAGGAAGGAGGACAGTTCAAGATGGACATGCAGTTCAAGTAGTTTTTGGCATAAGGGAGAAGAGATATTGGGTGATAGATAAACACAGAGGATGGGTCAAGGGAGGGCTTTTGGAGGATGGGTGTGATCGAGGCATGCTTGAAGGATGAGGGGAATTTGAGTGAGAGATTGAAGAGGTGTGTTAGGATTGGGATGAAGACTGTGGCGAGGTTAGGGATGAGATGGGATGGGAGCGGGTCAAGCGTGCAAGTGGTGAGATGCGATCTTGACAGGAGGGTGGAGAGCACATCTTCTGTCGTGGAGGAGAAGCTGGTTTTGGAGGAACAGTGTTAAGCAGCTAAGAGGGGTATTGGGGGCTGCGGGTCAAAGCTTTCTCTGATCGTATCAATCTTCTGCTTAAAGAGGCAAAGTCTTCAGCAGAAATGAGAGGAGAGGGGAGAGGTGCTGGGGGACGTAGTAGAGAATTGAAAGTGTTGACAAGCTGTTTAGGGTTGTGGGACAGGGAGAATATGAGAGATGAGAAGTTTACGTGAGTGTGGACTTAAAGCTGGCAAGGGACTGCTTATATGCGATGAAGTGCTCGGCAGAGCGCAATCACTTCCATCTCTGCTCAGTGACCCCGGAAGCCAGCCTTAGTTCTGTGGTCAGGCTGGTCAGCCAGGGCTGCCTGTTGATTGTACAAGTTTTGCAATGCGTGAGGGGACAGCCGAGTCAAGTGTTGCTGTCATTGTGGTGTTACAAAAAGTGATAGCAGTATCTGTGTCATGAAGGGAAGCTATGTCTGTTAGAGGGAGAAGGGACTAAGAGTGATTGTAAATTGAGGTGGTAGATTTCTGCGAGGGTGAGTGAGTTTGTGGAGTAGGGGTTGCACACTAGGAGAGGAGAGAGAAGAGAATGTCAGTAGGTTGTGGACAGACAGGGGGAGGGGTTAGTTAGTGAGATTAGTAAGGGAACAGAGGCGGGTGGAGATAAGGTCCAGCATCTTTGTGAATGGCCCCAGAGGACCATTGAGTGAGGACAAAGAAGGCAGTGAGTGATAGAAGTTTAGAGGCAGCTGGGGTGGAAGCATCAATGGGGATGTTGAAGTAGCCCATGATGATAGTGAGGATGTCAGCAGAAAGGAAATGAAATAGCCATGTGGTGAAGTGGTCAAGAAAGGTGGAGATGGCTAGTTCTGGGGGGTGGCATATGAAGGCCAACTGGAGGTTGGAGGGGGAGTAGATGCGGACGGAGTGCACCTCAAACAAGGGAAGAGTAGTGGAGGGTGGTAGTGGAATTGGGGTAAAGGAGCAGGTATCGGACAGGAGCATGCCAACTCCTCCACAGCGTTTGTTGCTGGGGCGAGGGGTGTGAGAGGTGGAATCCGCCATAGGAAAGTGCAGCTGGAGAGGCTGAGTCAGAGGTAGTGAGCCAGTTTTCAGTGATGGCAAGGAAGGAGAGTTTGTTGGAGATAAAGAGGTCATGGATAAACAGCAGTTTGTTGCAGACAGAGCGTGCGCTCCATAGAGCGCCAGCTAAGGGGACCAGGGGACTGGGGGCTGGATGAGTGGGTATGAGGTTATCATCATTGAGAAAACATGTAGAGGATTGTGGTAGGGTGTTCAAAATGAGTGTGGGGATGTGTTGAGGAGGGCCAGGATTTGGGGATACGTCGCCAGCAACGAGGAGTAGCAGAAAAAGCATTAGAAGGTGGGAGCAGGATAGGACATGATGAACTGTCTAGACTGGCCTCTATTCTGTAGTTTGGTGCTGAGGCGACTAGAATTGAGTTTTTCAAACAGTGAGCTGAGTTTTTCATTGTAGCCTCTATTCTGTACAGTTCATTGCTGACATGACTAGAATGGAGTTGCTGGAGTGATGTCCTCATAGGATCAAATCTAATCTAGACGGCTCATGACTAGTGTTGAGCGATACCTTCCGATATCCAGAAGTATCGGTATCGGATTGGATCGGCCGATATTCAAAAAATATTGGATATCGCCAGTACCGATACCCGATACCAATGTAAGTCAATGGGAAAAAAATATCGGAATTAAAATAAACCCTTTCTTTCCTTGTAGGTTAATTCAACATGAAGGAAAACAACTAAGAATAATGTAGGATGTATTGGGGGAGGTGGAGGAGACATTAAAGGCATAGAGGTTTAGCCCAATCAAATGGAATAGCAGGAATTAATTTTTTTTAAAGACGTTCAGAGTTACAAACATATTGACTATGTTAAGATTTTTTATATTTTGTCAGATATTTATGTTTCACTACTTCCATGCTCTTCACCTTCTTTTTTACTTCTCCCACAATTTCTTTTTCATCATCCTCAGCAGCAGCATCTTTTTTATCAACTTTTCCTTCACCTTATTTATCGTCTTGTTCTTCACCTTCTTCCTATTATTCTTTTTTTTACATTCTTCATATTCTTTTTATTCAACTATTCTTCTTCTTGATATTCTACTTCTTCATATTCTTCTTCATCATATTCTTATATGTGACAGGCATTCCTGTAGTTGTTATCTATAAAAGTTTGAAGATTACACCTTCCGTTCGGCCTGTCACGAAAGATTTACAACAGGATTTGTCCACGTTCAGTTTTGCCTGCAGCAGCAGGTCTTTTCCAGGGGCACCACGAGGAGGAACGGACTCACCCCCATACACTGCTTAGTCTTCTTCTGCTTATAATTTAGATAATATATTTTGCTCTGATTTTTAGTCTTATACTTAATGTTCTTCTGCTTTTTGTTCTGCAGCTTCTTGTTCTTCTGCTTCTCAGTCTTCAGGGTCGTCATCTTTAGGGTCTGGAACTTGGAAAGGTAGCAGAAGGTACAAGAAGGCTGAGGAACTGCCGAAAACCAGCTGACAGTACTGGAACCCGGATGGCTACCTGAAGGTAGAAGAGCTAATGGTACTACTGAGGACCAGCTGACGGTACTGGAACCCGGTTACTAAACAGGAGGTACCCGTGCCAGAAAGCACTGCCAAGGACCACCTGACGTTAGTGGAACTCAGATACCCAGAAGGAGGCACCTAAGTCAAATGCTCTGCCCGAAACCAGCTGACGTTACTGGAACCAGGATGGGGAGCAGAAGGTACAAGAGCCAAAGACACTGCCGAGAACCAGCTGGTGGTACTGGAACCTGGATGGCTAGACGAAGGTACAAGAGCAAATGGAACTACCGAGGACCAGCTGACGTTACTGGAACCCGGTTACTAAGCAGGAGGTACCCTTGCCAGAAAGCACTACCAAGGACCTCCTGACATTGGTGGAACTCGGATACCCAGAAGGAGGCACCTAAACCAAAGGCTCTGCCCGGAACTAGCTGTCGGTACTGGAACCAGGGGGACATATTCAAGTTGTGTTCCTAAGACCCAGCTAATGGTGCTGGAACTCAGATAGGAAGAAGAAGGTCCACGGGATAAAAAAAAATTGCTAGGCCGCGAGCCTCCATAGTTACCGAAAACCCACAGTCCTACAGGAGGAGCTTGTCCTATTGGCACAATGGAGCAAGCCTTCATTGCCAGTTCCCGCAGCCCACATAGGAAGCACCTAAACTGCAGGCACCATAGAGTTGGCTAACCAAACCGCAACATGACAGGACAACTTATTGGAGGCAAAGTGACCTTGACACTACCCAGAAACAGCTGGCGTGCTGGAACCAGGCTGGGCAGGAGGGAGTACCCGTGCCAAAGACACTTCTGAGTAGCAACTGGCGGTGTTGGAGCCCAGGGAATGCAGGAGAAGCAGAGTATAGGCTGAGGCCTAATTGGAGCAAGTTGAAAGGGAACCTTTACCCCCCCGGGTGTTTGCAACTAAAAGATCCACCTTGTGCAGCACTAATGCTGCACAAGGAAAAGGTGGCTCTTTTAATTATGCTCCTTGCACACGCTGAAGTTAACACTTATAAAATGTGTCCCCTCATACCCTGAAACCGTCCCGGAGGCGAGACTTTCCTTCTTAATGAGACGCAGCACAGCCGTCATTTACACCCCATTGGCGCCGTGCGCCGCCTCCTCAGCATTGTTTGAATCTGTACCGGAGCCTGCGCTGTTATGTTATCTCTTGGCCATGCGCAGTCCATCTTCAGAAATCATTTTTTGTCAGGCTGGCTGCGCCTGTGCAGCCGCCCTGCCAGAGATCCCGCCCCGCAGTGTCTTCTGATTTATTCACACTGCGGGCCTGGGATTCATGGGCATGCGCAGTGCATATCTTCACCTCTCACTCATCTCCTTCCACCTTCTTCAGACTGTGCCGCGTCAGCTGATCCCAAATCGCATGCCACGGCTGTGACACGGCACAGTGTGAAGAAGGCGGAAGGAGAGGAGTGAGAGGCCAAGATATGCACTGCGCATGCCCATGAATCCCAGGCCCGCAGTGTGAATAAATAAGACACTGCGGGTCGTGATCTCGGGCAGGGCGGCCGCACAGGCGCAGCCAGCCTGACAACAAATGATGTCAGAAGACAGGCAGCGCTAACTGCGCATGGTCAAGGGATAGCATAACAGCGCAGGCTGCAGGACAGATTCAAACAATGCTGAGGAGGCGGCGCCCGGCGCCAAGGGGTTATGAATGACGGCTGTGCTGCGTCTCATTAAGACGGAAAGTCCCACCTCCAAAACGGTTTGAAGGTATGAGGGGACACATTTTATAAGTGTTTAGTTCAGCGTGTGCAAGGAGAATAACTAAAAGAGCCACCTTGTCCAAATGCTGCATTAGTGCTGCACAAGGTGGCTCTTTAAGTTACAAACGCCTTGGGGGGGACAGGTTCCCTTTAATTTCTGTTTTATTGTCAGCATGGAGGTCGCAGGACACATTGGCGGATACACAGCAGGGGATCAGCTGAACCCCAATAACAGAGGATCAACTGTTGACTGTGCAGACAGCACTTCCAAGCAGTAACTGGCGGTGTTGGAGCCCAGGGACAGCAGGAGGAGCAGAGTGTAGGCCGAAGACTGCACTCAAGGCAGTTTAATATCTGTTGTTGTGTCAGCGTGGCGGTCACAGGACACATTGCCGGATACACAGCTGGGGATCAGCTGACGTTACTCAACCCCACTAACACAGGAGCTAGTGTTTTTCTCTGTGCAGACAGCACTTCCGGGCAACAACTGGTAGTGTTGGAGCCCAGGGTCAATGCAATAAACTGGCAGGAGAACTTGTCGCACACACAGCAGGGCAACAGCTGGCATTACTGAACCCCAATAACAGAGGAGCAACTGTTGACTGTGCAGACAGCACTTCCGCAACTGGCGGTGTTGGAGCCCGGGGTCAATGCAAGAAACTGGCAAGAGAAATTGCCGCACACACAGCAGGGGAACAGCTGGCATTACTGAACCCCACTAACACAGGAGCTAGTGTTTTTCTCTGTGCAGACAGCACTTCTGAGCAGCAACTGGCGGTGTTGGAGCCCAGGGATTACAGGAGAAAGATTGTAGGCTGAGGCCTAATTGGAGCAAGTTGAAAGGGAACCCCTTGACGCCTCCTCAGCGTTGTTTGAATCTGTCCCGTAGCCTGCGCTGTTATGTTAAACCTTGGGCATGCGCAGTTAGAGGTACCCGTCTTCTGACATCATTTGGTGTCAGGCTGACTTCACCTGTGCGGTCGTGCTGCCTGAGATCACGCCCCGCAGTGTGAATAAATCAACTGGCAGTGTTGGAGCCCAGGGAATTCAGGAGAAGCAGAGTATAGGCTGAGGCCTAATTGGAGCAAGTTGAAAGGGAACCTTTACCCCCCCCACCCCCCCAGGTGTTTGCAACTAAAAGTTCCACCTTGTGCAGCACTAATGCTGCACAAGGAAAATGTGGCTCTTTTAATTATGCTCCTTGCACATGCTGAAGTTAACATTTATAAAATGTCCCCTCATACCCTGAAACCGTCCTGGAGGTGGGACTTTCCTTCTTAATGAGACGCAGCACAGCCGTCATTTACACCCCCTTGGCGCCGTGCGCTGCCTCCTCAGCATTGTTTGAATCTGTACCGGAGCCTGCGCTGTTATGTTATCCCTTGGCCATGCGCAGTCCGTCTTCAGACATCATTTTTTGTCAGGCTGGCTGCGCCTGTGCGGCCGCCCTGCCAGAGATCCCGCCCCGCAGTGTCTTCTGATTTATTCACACTGCGGGCCTGGGATTCATGGGCATGCGCAGTGCATATCTTCGCCTCTCACTCATCTCCTTCTGCCTTCTTCAGACTGTGCCGCGTCACGTCCGTGGCATGCGATTTGGGATCAGCTGACGGCGCACAACCTGAAGAAGGTGGAGGGAGATGTTTGAGAGCCTGAGGCAAAGATATGCACTGCGCATGCCCATGAGTCCCAGCCCTGCAGTGTGAATAAATCAGAAGACACTGAGGGGCGGGATCTCGGGCAGCACGACCGCACAAGCGCAGCCATCCTGACACCAAGTGATGTCAGAAGACGGGCAGCGCTAACTGCGCATGCCCAAGGTTTTACATAACAGCGCAGGCTCCTGAATAGATTCAAACAACGCTCAGGAGGCTGCGCACGGCGCCAAGGGGGTATAAATGATGGCTGTGCTGCGTCTCATTACGAAGGAAAGTCCCACCTCCGGGACGGTTTCACGGTATGAGGGGACACATATTTTAGAAGTGTTAAGTTCAGCGTGTGCAAGGAGCATAACTAAAAGAGCCACCTTTTGCTTGTGCATTAGTACTGCAGAAGGTGGCTCTTTCAGTTAGAAACGCCTGGGGGGGGACAGGTTCCCTTTATTTTCTGTAGTATTGTCAGTGTGGAGGTAGCAGGAGCAATTGCCGGATACACAGCTGGGGATCAACTGACGTTACTGAAATCCAATAACACAGGGTCATGTGTTGACTGTGCAGACGGCACTTCTAAACAGCAACTGGCGGTTTTGGAGCCTAGGGATTACAGTTCAGGTGGTAGAAACATGAACACAACAGGAGACCTGGATACTGTTGCCAACCAAGTATTTAATCTGGAAGAGGAGTGGCATATTCCTGCGAGATCCAGGCCTTGTTCATTTTCAGAAAAGTAAGCCAGTCAACATTATTGGAGGATAGTCGCATGCGACGGTCTGTTAGTACACCACCTGCGGCACTAAAGACGCGTTCCGATAATACAGTTAGGGCCAGAAATATTTGGACAGTGACACAATTTTCGCGAGTTGGGCTCTGCATGCCACCACATTGGATTTGAAATGAAACCTCTACAACAGAATTCAAGTGCAGATTGTAACGTTTAATTTGAAGGGTTGAACAAAAATATCTGATAGAAAATGTAGGAATTGTACACATTTCTTTACAAACACTCCACATTTTAGGAGGTCAAAAGTAATTGGACAAATAAACATAACCCAAACAAAATATTTTTATTTTCAATATTTTGTTGCAAATCCTTTGGAGGCAATCACTGCCTTAAGTCTGGAACCCATGGACATCACCAAACGCTGGGTTTCCTCCTTAATGCTTTGCCAGGCCTTTACAGCCGCAGCCTTCAGGTCTTGCTTGTTTGTGGGTCTTTGCGTCTTAAGTCTGGATTTGAGCAAGTGAAATGCATGCTCAATTGGGTTTAGTTCTGGAGATTGACTTGTCCATTGCAGAATGTTCCACTTTTTGGCACTCATGAACTCCTGGGTAGCTTTGGCTGTATGCTTGGGGTCATTGTCCATCTGTACTATGAAGCGCCGTCCAATCAACTTTGCAGCATTTGGCTGAATCTGGGCTGAAAATATATCCCGGTACACTTCAGAATTCATCCGGCTACTCTTGTCTGCTCTTATGTCATCAATAAACACAAGTGACCCAGTGCCATTGAAAGCCATGCATGCCCATGCCATCACGTTGCCTCCACCATGTTTTACAGAGGATGTGGTGTGCCTTGGATCATGTGCCGTTCCCTTTCTTCTCCAAACTTATTTCTTCCCATCATTCTGGTACAGGTTGATCTTTGTCTCATCTGTCCATAGAATACTTTTCCAGAACTGAGCTGGCTTCTTGAGGTGTTTTTCTGCAAATTTAACTCTGGCCTGTCTATTTTTGGTATTGATGAATGGTTTGCATCTAGATGTGAACCCTTTGTATTTACTGTCATGGAGTTTTCTCTTTACTGTTGACTTAGAGACAGATACACCTACTTCACTGAGAGTGTTCTGGACTTCAGTTGATGTTGTGAACGGGTTCTTCTTCACCAAATTAAGTATGCGGCGATCATCCACCACTGTTGTCATCCGTGGACGCCCAGGCCTTTTTGAGTTCCCAAGCTCACCAGTTAATTCCTTTTTTCTCAGAATGTACCCAACTGTTGATTTTGCTACTCCAAGCATGTCTGCTATCTCTCTGATGGATTTTTTCTTTTTTTCAGCCTCAGGATGTTCTGCTTCACCTCAATTGAGAGTTCCTTTGACCGCATGTTGTCTGCTCACAGCAACAGCTTCCAAATGCAAAACCACACACCTGGAATCCACCCCTGACCTTTTAACTACTTCATTGATTACAGGTTAACGAGGGAGACGCCTTCAGAGTTAATTGCAGCCCTTAGAGTCCATTGTCCAATTACTTTTGGTCCCTTGAAAAAGAGGACGCTATGCATTACAGAGCTATGATTCCTAAACCCTTTCTCCGATTTAGATGTGGAAACTATCATATTGCAGCTGGGAGTGTGCACTTTCAGCCCATATTACATATATAATTTTATTTCTGAACATGTTTTTGTAAACATCTAAAATAACAAAACTTGTGTCACTGTCCAAATATTTCTGGCCCTAACTGTATACTAGCAGCAGGGCAAGCCAGCACCTCCAATGCATACTGGCTAAGCTCTGGCCATGTATCCAGCTTAGAGACCCAAAACGTGAAGGGGAAGAGACGTCTGGGAGTACAGTGAGAAGGCAAGACATGTAGTCTGTCACTATCTGACGGAAACGTTGCCTCCTGCTGACTGGAGCAGTCTGTGATGGTGTAAACATTTGTGGCGGGCACACAAAACTTTTTCATACTGGTTTTGCCTTGTGCTGTGGCACTGCTTCTGCTCCGTTTGTGCTGAGCTTCCTCCACTGCCTCGACGCACTGAGCTGCTTTGTGAAGCACTAGCAGCACTGCTGTCCGTTGGACTGGAGAAGATGATGGACTGCACCAGTGTGTCTTGGTACTCCCGCATTTTACGCTCCCGGTTTAACGGTGTTATGAAGGTTTGTGTTATGATGCAGTGGTTTAGGAGCAACATGGAATGAGCTCTGAAGGAAGTGGTATCTGTACTGACCGCAGTCCCTAAGCTCAACACAACACTAGAAGTAGCGGTGGGATGCTCCTAACTAGGTTCAGGACTCTGCTCAGAGGACACTGCCATATGGTGCACAGCTTTGCGCTCGCGTAGACGCCGATCAACCTGAATGGCTAGAGACATAGATTCGCTCAAACCGGCAGGCGTAGGAAAGCCCACCATAACATCTTTAAGGGCTTCAGAAAGACCCTTTCTGAAAATTGCTGCCAGAGCCTCCTCATTCCATTTAGTGAGCACAGACCATTTTCTAAATTTCTGGCAGTATAATTCTGCCTCTTCCTGACCTTGACACAAGGCCAACAGGGTTTTTTCTGCATGATCCACAGAATTAGGTTCGTCATACAATAATCCGAGCGCTTGAAAAAATGCGTCTACATTCAATAATGCCGGATCCCCTGTTTCAAGAGAAAAAGCCCAGTCTTGAGGGTCACCACGCAGCAAGGATATGATGATTTTTACTTGCTGAATGGGATCACCAGAAGAACAGGGTTTCAAAGCAAAAAACAATTTGCAGCTATTTTTAAAGTTCAAAAACTTGGATCTGTCCCCAAAAAACAAATCAGGAGTAGGAATTCTAGGCTCTAAAGCCGGAGTCTGGACAACATAATCTTGGATACTCTATACTCTTGCAGCAAGTTGATCCACACGAGAAAACAAACCCTGAACATCCATGCCAGAGCATATATCCTGAACCACCCAGATATCAAGAGGAAAAAAGAGGCAAACCAGAGCACAGAAAAAAAAATGGTTCAGAACTTTCTTTTCCTTCTTTTGAGATGCGTTTAATTCATTTTTGGCCACTTGTACTGTTGTGATGCGGTGGTTTAGGAGCAACATGGAACGAGCTCTGAATGAAGTGGTATCTGTACTGACCGCAGTCCCTAAGCTCAACACAACACTAGAAGTAGCCGTGGGATGCTCCTAACTCTCCCTAGGCACCTCGTCACAGCCTAATAGCTAACTACCCCTAAAGAAAGAAGCAGGAAAGCTATCTTGCCTCAGAGAAGATCCCAAAAGGATAGATTAGCCCCCCACAAATAATGACTGTTAGTGGAGAGGGAAAAGACATACACAGAATGAAACCAGGATGAGCACAGGAGGCCAGTCTAGCTAGATAGATAGGACAGGATGGAATACTGTGCGGTCAGTATAAAACACTACAAAAATCCACGCAGAGTTTACAAAAAATCTCCACACCTGACTAAAGGTATGGAGGGTAAATCTGCTTCCCAGAGCTTCCAGCAAGACAGAATTAATTCATACTGATAAGCTGGACAAACATAGAAAGCACAGAACGGATAAGTCCACAATCTGTGGACAGAAAATAGCAAGCAAGAACTTAGATTTGCTGAACTGGTCAGGATAACAGGGAAATCCAATGAGATGTGAATCCAACCAGGATCCATTTACAAGTGGCACTGGCTGAAGGAAAAGCCAGGCATAAATAGCCGAGCAGAAAAGACGATCAGTGGAAGCAGCTGATGACAGCTAAATCCAAGGAGCAGCCATACCACTTGAAACCTCCAGTGGGAGCCCAAGAGCAGAACTCACAAAAGTGCCACTTACAACCACCGGAGGGAGCCCAAGAGCGGAATTCACAACAGGTTTGTAAGTTATCCCGTAGCGCGGATCTAGGAGGGTGTACACCCAATAATCAGCCGTGTTGAGAATGTGGGTGATGTGGTGCTCATTTCTCAGGCACTGCAGCATGAAATCAACCATGTGCTGCAGACTGCCAACTGGCCAAGAAACGCTGTCCCCTGCTTGAGGCGTGATCTCTGCCTGCTCTGCATCACCCCACCCTCGCTCTACATACTGACTACTGGAGCATTGTGTAACTCCCTCCTCTGGACAGATGTCTTCCTCCTCCATTGACTCCTCCTCATCCTCCTCACAAAGTGTCCCCTGCCAAGGCCTTTGTGAGGAACCACGTCGCGCAAACTGTCCAGAAGCAGATGGCATTTGTGACTCCTCATCCTCCACCTCTTCCACAATGTCATCCCTTAGCGCTTGCAGTGTTCTTTCAAGCAGGCAAATAAGGGGGACAGTCATGCTGACTAGTGCATCATCTGCACTCGCCATATGCATGGAATCATCAAAGGCATGCAAAACCTGGCAGATGTCCTTCATAGTATCCCACTTAGTGGTTGTGAAGTCTGATTGGCGCGCAGTGCAACATTTTTGCGCCTGATGCAACTGGTACTCCATTACTGCTGGCTGCTGCTCACACACCTGCTCCAACATATGTAACGTTGAATTCCACCTGGTGGGTAGGTCACATATGATGCGATGTTCCGCTGCAGAGCTGCAATGCGCGATCTTGCCATGCTGGAACGCCACAAGTGAGCGCACTTTAGGCGGACCTTGTGCAGCAGTGCATCAAGATCCGGATAGTCCCTCAAAAAACTCTGCACGACCAAGTTGAGCACATGTGCCAGACATGGGATGTGAGGTTGCCTAGGCCCAGAGCTGCCACCAGATTTCGGCCATTGTCATACACTACTATGCCTGGCTGGAGATTCGCTGGCACAAACCACATGCCACTCTCCTGCTTGATGGCATTCCAGAGCTCCTGCGCTGTGTGTGGCTTCGATTCCCCAAAGAAATTAATTTCAGTACGGCCTGTTGACGTTTAGCCACGGCTGTGCTCATATCGGTCGTAACAGGTAAGCGTTCACGGGTCAAGGTGGAGGTAGTCCGTGACGGCTCCTGCAGCGATGATTCAGAGGAACTTGAGTATGAGGCAATGTGTACAGACTGGATTCCTGCAATCCTTGGAGTTAGCAGAACACGTACAGCGCCACTCGTAAGATCTGTACCCTTCTCCACAACATTGACCCGATGGGCAGAGAGGGAAAGGTATCATCCCTGTCCATGGTGACTGGTCAACGCATCGGTGGGGAGGTGGACCTTGCTACTGACAGTGTTTAGTAGCGCATGTTTAATGTTTCCCTCCACATGTTTGCCTGCTGAAATAAAAGTGGCTGGGCACATTGTATTGTGGGACTGCCAATGCTATCAAGTTACAGAAGGTGTCAGTCTCCACCAGCCTGAATGAGAGCTTTTCAAGGGGCAGTAGTTTTGCTATGCCAGCATTCAGAGCCTGTGCTCGGGGGTGGTTTCCCGAGAATGGCTGCCTTTTCTCCCATGCCTGTGCTACCGATGGTTGTAGATTGGGCTGGGAGTGTGAGGATGACTGGGAACGTGGTGCTGTGGGTGGAATTACACTGGGTCTCTGGACAACAGTGCCAGAGGTTCTTCCATGGCGATCCTGTGTGTGAGCTGGAGGAAGAGGCTACAACATGAGCTGAAGAGGTGTTAGGTGCCGCTGTAGGTTGGCCTAGGTCTTCAGTGTGTTTTTGTAACTCCACCACGTGCTTGGTCCGCACATGTTTCAACATATTTGTGGTATTGAGGTTGCTGACACTTTTCCCTCTTTTGACTTTCTGATGTCACAGCTTGCATTTGACAAAGCAAATATCATCTGCAACTGTGTCAAAAAAGGACCAGGCACTGCAAGTCTTGGGAGCGCCCATTTTGGCTTTTGGAAGATGCATGCTCCTAATGGGTGCCGGAGTGGAGGCTTCAGGCCACGCAGTCTTCCCCCTCCCTCTTGGGCCGTTCGGGGAATCTCTTCCTCAGAGCTGCTCACACCACCTTCCTGTACCTCACGTCATGATGGGTCAAGGACCTCCTCATCTACACTACCCTCTTCCACCAACTGCTTCTCCTGGGTAGTCTCGGCAGCACAGTATGCACCAGAAAGTGGCACCTGAGTCTCATCATTAGATGTGTACTGACGTGTGCTGACCGGAGGCACTGGCCCACCCGCCTCTTCAGAATCAGAGACAAAGATGTTGGGCATCACTGCATACTGCCTCTTCTTCAGATTCTAGAATGCTGCTTGGCTGGCCCCCTATTTCCAAGCCAAGAGATTCAGAGAACAGAAGTAGAGATTGCTCCTGTCCTGGGCTCTCTGACTGCCTGGGAAATTTGGCAGGTGGTAAAGAGACAGATGGGTGCTCTTCAGTGCTCTGTGCCTGAGAGGATGTGGCACTAATTGATGTGCTACCTGCCATCCATCCGACAACGGCTTCAATTTGTTCGTCAGCAGCGGGGTACGACGAGCTCCTACAAAACTGCGCATGAAGGACTGTTCCCTGCTAAAACTGGGGGATGATGAGTCACCGGTGCCCACAGCAGGCACAGAATCCCCACGTCCTGTTCCTGCTCCACCTCCACGTACCTTACTCCCTGCCTTCTTCATCTTGGTAAACTGATAAAGATAGGCAGAAAAGTACTAAGGGCTTAGTGTGTTTATTCCTGAACAGCTCCTAACAGGTATAAGAAACACTAATTTTATAAAGTGTGGACTACACTTTAATATGAGCTAATGTGGCCTACACAACTGTTAGGTGGAATGTTTGGTGAACTTTATAAAGTTCTTGTTTGTTTCGCAGAAAAGACTACAGAGTGAGCTGCACTCACACAGAGACCGTGCAGACAGCCGTGAACGGCGCTGCAAGGACAAAAAAAGCTCCTCTATGTACTCCTATATAGTGTTTTTTCACAATCTAGCAGGATACGGATGGAACCCCACTAATAGGATAAATTTGAAAAATGTGCAGCAGGCAGCACTAATTGAAAAAAGGACAATGGAACAGTATGAGGCAGTGATGCACGCTGAGATGACTGCAACCGGCTGTGACGACAGAACAGACTACAGAGTGAGCTGCACTCACACAGAGCCCGTGCAGACAGCCGTGAACGGCGCTGCACGGCCAAGAAAAGCTCATCTATCTAATCCTATATAGTGTTTTTCCACAATCTAGCAGGATACGGAGGGAAACCCACTAATAGGATAAATTTGAAAAAAATGTGCAGCAGGCTGCACTAATTGCAAAAAAGGACAATGGATTGAACAGTATGAGGCAGTGACGCACGCTGAGCTGGCTACAACTGGCTGTGGCTGTGGACAGACTACAGAGTGAGATGCACTCACACGCATGGAGACCTTGCAGACAGCTGTGAACAGAGCTGCAAGGCAAAATCAAGGTTCTCACACAGCGGATGCTAAATTAGCTTAGGTAAAGCACAATGAAGCAAATCGCTATCTCTAAACTGGCCCTCAGTCAGAACACAGCGTCCTGTCCCTAACTGAATTCACAGCAGAGTGAACCAAAAATGGCGGCAGAGACTTTTATAGTGCATCATGACATCATTTCAGCAGCCAATCACAGCCATGCCAGTAGTTACATGCCTACCTGTTGTGAGTTCTGTTTTTGGGCTCCCTCTGGTGGTTACTGATGGTACTGGGTGATTTGTGTTCTGCTGTCTCTGGTGTCCACCTGTTCTATTAGGATTTGGGAGTTTCCTATTTAACCAGGCTTTCTTGTCATTTCCCCGCCGGCTATCAAGGTTATCAGAGTGTTTTGTTACCTCAGCTTCTGGCTTCAGTAATCTTCAGGACAAGCTAAGTTTTGTTTTTCTTGTTCCACGTTTTGCTTTATTTTTGTCTTGTCCAGCTTGCATATAATTGTCTCTTTGCTGCTGGTTGTGGGCTGTAATTGCTCCTCATGTTCCATGAGTTGGAACATGAGTTCAAGTAATTACAGGATGGTTTTTTGAAGGGTTTTTTGCTGACCGCGCAGTTTACTTTTGTATCCTCTGCTATCTAGTTTTAGCGGGCCTCATTTTGCTGAATCTGTTTTCATACTGTGTATGTGCCTTCCTCTCATTTCACCGTCATTATATGTGGGGGGCTGCTATTTCTGTGGGGTATTTCTCTGGAGGCAAGAGAGGTCTGTGTTTCTTCTAATAGGGGAAGTTAGATCTTCGGCTGGTGCGAGACGTCTAGGATCAACGTAGGCACGTTCCCCGGCTATTGTTATTTGTGTGTTCAGGTTTAGGGTCGCGGTCAGCTCAGGTTCCATCACCCTAGAGCTCGTTGGTGCTTGTCCTTTTGTGATTCCCTGCCATTGGAATCATGACAGTATAGCCGGCCAAAATGTTTGGGCTGAAGTAGGAGAAAAAGTAGTCTGAGGAAGTTTGTTTTTTTTTCTCCTCTGAAGTTGCTGCCTAGCCTTAATTGCAGCCAGGCTGATTTTTTTTTTTTTTTCCTCCTCTTAATCCTTGAATGGCTCTGACCTTAGCTGTTTATCATGGACGTCCAGAGTTTAGCTTCCAGCTTGAATAATCTTGCTGCTAAGGTTCAAAATATACAAGATTTTGTTGTACATGCTCCTATGTCTGAACCTAGAATTCCTATTCCAGAGTTCTTTGCTGGAGATAGATCTAGTTTTCTGAATTTTAGGAACAATTGCAAGCTGTTCCTTTCTTTGAAATCTCGCTCTTCTGGAGACCCTGCTCAGCAGGTTAAGATTCTTATATCTTTCCTGCGGGGTGATCCTCAAAATTGGGCATTTGCATTGGCACCAGGGGATCCTGCGTTGCTTAATGTGGATGCGTTTTTTCTGGCATTGGGTTTGCTCTATGAGGAACCTAACCAGGAGATTCAGGCTGAAAAAGCTTTATTAGCTCTCTCTCAGGGGCAAGATGAAGCAGAAACATATTGTCAAAAATTTCGGAAATGGTCAGTGCTTACTCAGTGGAATGAGTGCGCCCTGGCTGCAAAGTTCAGAGATGGCCTTTCTGAGGCCATTAAAGATGTTATGGTGGGGTTCCCTGCGCCTACGGGTCTGAATGAGTCTATGACTATGGCTATTCAGATTGATCGGCGTTTACGGGAGCGCAAACCTGTGCACCATTTGGCGGTGTCTTCTGAACAGGCACTTGAGACAATGCAATGTGATAGAGTTCAGTCTAGAAGTGAACGGCAAAACTATAGGCGGAAAAATGGTTTGTGCTTTTATTGTGGTGATTCGGCTCATGTTATATCAGCATGCTCTAAACGCACAAAAAAGGTTTATAAGTCTGTTGCCATTAGTACGTTACAGTCTAAGTTCATTCTGTCTGTGACTCTGATTTGCTCATTATCATCCATTTCCGTCGATGCCTATGTAGATTCAGGCGCTGCCATGAGTCTTATGGATTGGTCATTTGCCAAGCGATGTGGGTTTAGTCTTGAGCCTCTGGAAGTCCCTATTCCTTTGAAGGGAATTGACTCTACACCTTTAGCTATGAATAAACCTCAGTACTGGACACATGTGACCATGCGTATGACTCCCGTTCATCAGGAGGTGATTCGCTTCCTGGTATTGTATAATTTACATGATGTTCTAGTACTTGGTCTGCCATGGTTACAAACTCATAATCCAGTCCTTGACTGGAAAACAATGTCTGTGTTAAGCTGGGGATGTCAGGGGGTTCATGATGATGCACCTCCGATTTCTATCGCTTCATCTACTCCTTCTGAGGTTCCTGTATTTTTGTCTGATTATCGGGATGTTTTTGAGGAGCCTAAGCTCAGTTCGCTTCCTCCTCACAGGGATTGCGATTGTGCTATAGATTTAATTCCTGGTAGTAAATTTCCTAAAGGTCGTTTGTTCAATCTGTCAGTGCCAGAGCATACTGCTATGCGGGATTATGTTAAGGAGTCCTTGGAAAAGGGACATATCCGTCCATCTTCGTCCCCTTTGGGAGCAGGTTTTTTTTTCGTGGCCAAAAAAGATGGGTCCTTGAGGCCTTGTATAGATTATCGTCTTTTGAATAAGATTACCGTAAAATATCAGTATCCTTTGCCTTTGTTGACTGATTTGTTTGCTCGCATTAAGGGGGCTAAATGGTTCACTAAGATTGATCTTCGGGGTGCGTATAATCTTATACGAATAAAGCAAGGTGATGAGTGGAAAACCGCATTTAATACGCCTGAGGGCCATTTTGAGTATTTGGTAATGCCTTTCGGACTTTCTAATGCTCCTTCAGTCTTCCAGTCCTTTATGCACGATATTTTCCGTGAATATCTGGATAAATTTATGATTGTGTATTTGGATGATATTTTGTTTTTTTCTGATGACTGGGAGTCTCATGTTCAGCAGGTCAGGAAGGTGTTTCAGGTCCTGCGGGCTAATTCCTTGTTTGTAAAGGGCTCAAAGTGTCTCTTTGGAGTCCAGAAGATTTCTTTCTTGGGGTATATTTTTTCCCCTTCTACTATTGAGATGGATCCCGTCAAGGTTCGGGCTATTTGTGACTGGATGCAGCCTGCATCTCTTAAGAGTCTGCAGAAGTTCTTAGGCTTTGCTAATTTCTATCGTCGTTTTATAACTAATTTTTCTAGTGTTGTTAAGCCTTTGACGGATTTGACTAAGAAGGGTGCTGATGTTGCTGATTGGTCTCCTGCGGCTGTGGAGGCCTTTCGGGAACTTAAACGCCAGTTTTCTTCTGCTCATGTGTTGTGTCAGCCTGATGTTTCGCTTCCTTTCCAAGTTGAGGTTGATGCTTCCGAGATTGGAGCGGGGGCGGTTTTGTCACAGAGAAGCTCCGATTGCTCGGTGATGAAGCCATGTGCGTTCTTTTCTAGAAAATTTTCGCCCGCTGAGCGGAATTATGATGTGGGTAATCGGGAACTTTTGGCCATGAAGTGGGCATTTGAGGAGTGGCGTCATTGGCTGGAGGGTGCTAGACATCGTGTGGTGGTCTTGACTGATCACAAAAATCTGATTTACCTTGAGTCTGCCAGGCGTCTGAATCCTAGACAGGTTCGTTGGTCACTGTTTTTCTCTCGTTTCAATTTTGTGGTTTCATACCTACCAGGTTCAAAGAATGTGAAGGCGGATGCTCTTTCTAGGAGTTTTGTGCCTGACTCCCCTGGAAATTCTGAGCCCACTGGTATCCTTAGGGATGGGGTGATTTTGTCGGCCGTCTTCCCAGACTTGCGACGTGCTTTGCAGGAGTTTCAGGCGGGTAAACCTGATCGTTGTCCGCCTGAGAGACTGTTTGTTCCGGATAGTTGGACCAGTAGAGTCATCTCCGAGGTCCATTCTTCTGCGTTGGCAGGTCATCCTGGAATATTTGGTACTAGAGACTTGGTGGCCAGGTCTTTTTGGTGGCCTTCCTTGTCGAGGGATGTGCGTTCTTTTGTGCAGTCTTGTGAGGTTTGTGCTCGGGCTAAGCCTTGCTGTTCTCGAGCCAGTGGATTGTTGTCACCTTTGCCTATCCCGAAGAGGCCTTGGACGCACATTTCCATGGACTTTATTTCGGATCTCCCTGTCTCTCAAAAAATGTCTGTCATCTGGGTTGTGTGTGACCGCTTTTCTAAAATGGTTCATCTTGTACCCTTGCCTAAGTTGCCTTCCTCCTCTGAGTTGGTCCCTCTGTTTTTCCAGAACGTGGTTCGTTTGCATGGGATTCCGGAGAACATCGTTTCTGACAGGGGATCCCAGTTTGTGTCTAGATTTTGGCGGACGTTCTGTGCTAAGATGGGCATTGATTTGTCCTTTTCGTCTGCATTCCATCCTCAGACGAATGGCCAGACGGAGCGAACTAATCAGACCTTGGAAACTTATTTGAGGTGTTTTGTTTCTGCTGATCAGGATGACTGGGTTACCTTTTTGCCGCTGGCCGAGTTTGCCCTTAATAATCGGGCTAGTTCTGCTACCTTGGTTTCTCCTTTCTTTTGTAATTCGGGGTTTCATCCTCGTTTTTCCTCTGGTCAGGTGGAGCCTTCTGATTGTCCTGGAGTGGACATGGTGGTGGATAGGTTGCATCGGATTTGGAGTCATGTGGTGGACAATTTGAAGTTGTCCCAGGAGAAGGCTCAGCAGTTTGCTAATCGCCGTCGCCGCGTGGGTCCTCGACTTCGTGTTGGGGACTTGGTGTGGTTGTATTCTCGTTTTGTTCCTATGAAGGTCTCTTCTCCTAAGTTCAAGCCTCGGTTCATCGGTCCTTATAGGATCTTGGAAATTCTTAACCCTGTGTCGTTTCGTTTGGATCTCCCGGCATCATTTGCTATTCATAATGTGTTCCATCGGTCGTTGTTGCGGAGGTATGAGGTACCTGTTGTTCCTTCGCTTGAGCCTCCTGCTCCGGTGCTGGTGGAGGGAGAATTGGAGTATGTTGTGGAGAAGATCTTGGATTCTCGTGTTTCCAGACGGAAACTCCAATATTTGGTCAAGTGGAAGGGTTATGGTCAGGAGGATAACTCTTGGGTGGTTGCCTCTGATGTTCATGCTGATGATTTGGTCCGCGCTTTTCATAGGGCTCATCCTGGTCGCCCTGGTGGTTCTCGTGAGGGTTCGGTGACCCCTCCTCGGGGGGGGGGGTACAGTTGTGAGTTCTGTTTTTGGGCTCCCTCTGGTGGTTACTGATGGTACTGGGTGATTTGTGTTCTGCTGTCTCTGGTGTCCACCTGTTCTATTAGGATTTGGGAGTTTCCTATTTAACCGGGCTTTCTTGTCATTTCCCCGCTGGCTATCAAGGTTATCAGAGTGTTTTGTTACCTCAGCTTCTGGCTTCAGTAATCTTCAGGACAAGCTAAGTTTTGTTTTTCTTGTTCCACGTTTTGCTTTATTTTTGTCTTGTCCAGCTTGCATATAATTGTCTCTTTGCTGCTGGTTGCTTTAGTGGGCTGTAATTGCTCCTCATGTTCCATGAGTTGGAACATGAGTTCAAGTAATTACAGGATGGTTTTTTGAAGGGTTTTTTGCTGACCGCGCAGTTTACTTTTGTATCCTCTGCTATCTAGTTTTAGCGGGCCTCATTTTGCTGAATCTGTTTTCATACTGTGTATGTGCCTTCCTCTCATTTCACTGTCATTATATGTGGGGGGCTGCTATTTCTGTGGGGTATTTCTCTGGAGGCAAAAGAGGTCTGTGTTTCTTCTAATAGGGGAAGTTAGATCTTCGGCTGGTGCGAGACGTCTAGGATCAACGTAGGCACGTTCCCCGGCTATTGTTATTTGTGTGTTCAGGTTTAGGGTCGCGGTCAGCTCAGGTTCCATCACCCTAGAGCTCGTTGGTGCTTGTCCTTTTGTGATTCCCTGCCATTGGAATCATGACACCTACCATGCAGAACAGGATGTGCCCACACTTCTAATCATTCCTCATTGGCTGAATTAAATGAAACTGGGTCTTTGCATTATGGGAACTTCCGATTCCGGTATCCGATATACTGAAAGTATCGGAACTCGGTATCAAAATTCCGATACCGCAAATATCGGTCAATACCCGATACTTGCGGTATCGGAATGCTCAACACTACTCATGACTGAAACTTCCAAAATGGAGTTAATTCCGGGAGCTCCTCCTAGATTCCAATCTAGTGGCATAGGAATTATAAATATATGCATATATGCATTGTCACTTAAAAAAAAAAAATTATTACACAGCACTGATTGTTTAGTTTTGCCGAATTTGACTTTTACTGTATTCCAACCAGTCCCAGCTCCGACATTTCTGGAGTGGGTGGAGCTAGACCGGCTGATAACCTCTGAAGGAGCATGCGACTTTTGCCATTTTTTGTGTGCCTAATTTTGCCTATCGGGACTTTGGACTTTGCGACGCTTCGGACCCTTCTGATGAGGATGTTGAGAGACATCCAGAGGAGGGTGTTATAGCTACTGTAATCAACATTATTGTTGGGATATGAAAGAGCGGGGGTTAATAGAAATTCTTTACTAGCTATTTGGGCTATGGGAATGATGTAGGATGCCCCAAGATTGCCATAGAAACACAGCTGTGACCTAATAAAAAGTCTGTAGGAGGAAAAAGATCTACATTATTGCAGACCTATTATTGGGGCTATTTGTGTAAATACTTCTGGATTTTTTTTAAAGATTTTGCAAGAAAACACATTTACACACCTTGATAGAGATCAAACAGCCAGTAACCTGTCAATACCCCAACAAGCTTTTCTCAAGCTGTTTAATTAACCCCTTAGGCTGGTTTCACATTTGCGTTTAAAAACGCAGCGTTTTTAACGCAAACGCATTTGGTGAAAAAACGCATTTAAACGCTGCGTTATTTAGACGCATGCATTTTTGCATGTGTTAAAACAAACGTGGCGTTTTGACCCGTTTGTATGCGTTTTTTCCTGCGTTTGCGTTTTTGAAACGCATGATGAGAAGTGTGTGACAGCTGCCAATCATCAAAATCAACTAGAAAACCCACTATAAACAGAAATAGCTAGGGTTAGGATCCCTAGTAACCCTAGGGATCCTAACCCTATCCCTAACCCTAGGGATCCTAACCCTGCAGCAAAAAAACGCCGCTAGAAATTACTACATGTTACGCATGCATAGAAACGACGCATGCGTCGTCAAAAACGCGGCAAAATGCAAGCAAAAAAACGCATGCGTTTTTAATGTTAAGTATAGGGGAAAAAAAACGCATGCTTTTTTTGCGTTTTTTTGCGCAAAAACGCAAAAAAAAACGCAAATGTGAAACCAGCCTTTGTGACAGAGCCAATTTTTACAATTCTGACACTGTCACCTTATGAGGTTATAACTCTGGAACGCTTTAACGGATCCCGCTGATTCTGAGATTACTTTTTGGTGACATATTGTACTTCATTTTAGTCGTAACATTTCTTCAATATTACTTGCGATTATTAATTTTAAAAAAAATGAAAACATGGATACAATTTTTACAATTTTCAAACTTTGAATTTTTATGCCCTTTAATCAGAAAGATATGTCACACAAAATAGTTCATAAATTAAAAAATTTTTAGGGACCATCTCACATTTTTTAAAGTCACTTTGAGGGGTGTACATGACAGAAAATACCCAAACTTAATACCATTCTAAAAACTACACTCCTTAAGGTGCTGAAAACCACATTCAAGAAGTTTATTAACCCTTTAAGTGCTTCACAGGAACTGAAACAATGTGGAAGGAAAAAATGAACATTTAACTTTTTTTTTGCAAACATTTTACTTCAGAACCAATTTTTTCTCCTCGCCACGACAGCACCCACTTGAGAGAGAGAGAGGGGATCCGCCCCTTAGGAACAGGAAACCCTATGGAGAGAATAAAAGGGGCGGTCCCCCTCACTCCCACAGTTGGTTTCCTTTTCCTAAGGGAACCCATGGAAGAGGATACCTAGCCTGGATACCGCCTGTGCGGTTTACCTGTGAGGACGGCAGGGGCTCCAGTGCTGGAAGCAGCGTCGGGGGTCCTGGTGTCAGTTTCCCCCCTCCGCTGGCAGGCTCCATGAGGCCAGGGCAGGAGGTCGCATGGATCATGGGCAGGAGGACGCATCAGCAAGCCTGCTGCAGGTAATTATGCCCCGGAGCGCAGCGCCGCTGCTGGCGGCATGCGCGGGTGTGTAGCTGCCATTTCGCTCCCTTGGAGGCAATGTGGAAGCGTCCAGAGTGGGAGCAGAGGAGAGGTGACGCCGGGCAGTGTGCACGAGATCCAAGATGGCCGCGACCCGGAAGTGGTGAGGACTTCCGGGTTCAACAGGAAGAAGATGGCGGTGGCCAGCATTAAAAGGCTCCAGCGCTGATTCCTCGGCGTCCAAGCATGGCGACGCCACCTCAGGACTCAGCAGTGCCTTCAGAGGACACAGCTAATTTCCCTCGCAGCAGCACAAGCAGCGGACGAAAATCCTCCTCAAAAACCGCTAAGGAGAAGAGGTCTGACCGATCTTCATCTCAGCCTGTGCCTGCATCTCCTCCTCTACGGCCGGTACGTTGATCATCTGCTTCACTGGGGTGAGTGTGTACCCTCCCTATTAAGCTGATTATGGCCCCTCTTATTTATATACCCTAGGCAAAAAGATCGGATAAATCGAAGCACAAATAATGTGCCTTATGTACCCAGCCCCTCCTGGATAATTACACAAAGAAAATGTGTTATGTCTGTATTGAGAAAACAGTACGGGAGGAAGCCTCTGTAAGATCCGAAGACATCAGACAGATGATTAGGGATGAGTTACGGGCTTTCCATAGTGCAGAAAGTATTCCTGATTCTAGGAGCAGGAAGTATAGTTCGCCATGATCAGATCATTCTTCTGATAAAGTAGATACGGATGCCTCTCTGGAATATATTTCCTCAGAAGGGGAACAAGATACGTGTTTTCCTACAGAGAGCATAGATAATCTGGTGAAAGCTGTATGTAACACCAAATCCTTACTCCCTGTAGAAGATTCGGGTTCCTTACAAGACCCACTGGATCGTAAGGCCGATACTTTGTTAAAACGAGCATGGGAATCATGTTCTGGGGCATTTAGATCGGCTATATCGGCTACATGCACAGCAAGGTCCATGTTAGTCTGGCTTAATGACCTGGAAGAGGGTTTAAAAGGAGGACTATCCAGAGAAAAATTGATCTCTTCCTTACCCCTAATTAGAGGCGCTATGGCATTTTTAGCGGACTCATCTGCTGACTCGATTAGATTGGCTGCCAAATCAGCGGGCCTAACGAATGCGGCTCGTCGGGCCCTGTGGCTAAAAGGCTGGAAGGGGGACGCCCAGACAAAAACAAAATGATATGGCCTTCCTTGCCAGGGTGAGTACCTTTTTGGTACAAAGTTAGATGAGATCCTTACCAAAGCGGGCGAAAGAAAAAAGGGGTTCCCTAATAACTATTTTCCATCCTATAGGAGAGCCTTCCGGAAGCCTATCTTTAATAAGAGAAGGGATTTCAAAAACCAAGACCGCTGGGCAAATAAGGATAACAAACAAAGAGGCTCCTTTTTCGGGAAACGTCCATTTAAAATGGAAGATAAACCGCATTAATACGGATCTTCCAGTGGGTGGTAGACTATCTTTTTTCGCCCCACAGTGGCGTGCAGTAACCTCTAACTCTAAGGCAACTAGCCTCATAACCTCAGGCTTAAAATTAAGATTTGCCCGAGTCCCTCCGGACTCATTCCTGTTGACTTCTGTGAAGTCTCAATCTCAACAACAGTTTTTGGAACAGGAAATAATTAATCTCCTTTCCAAAAAAGTATTAGTTGTAGTCCCATATCATCAGAGGGGGAAAGGTTTTTACTCCCTTTTATTTTTGATCCCAAAACCTGACGGATCATATAGAACTATAATAAATCTAAAAAAGCTGAACATCTTTCTGCAAAACCAAACCTTCAAGATGGAATCGATCAGGTCCGCGATTAAACTTCTATTCCCGGGGTGCTTTATGGCAGTCCTCGACTTAAAAGATGCATACTATCATCTGCCAATTTATATTGAACACCAGCAGTATCTGCGTGTGGCGATAATGATTAATGGGCAAATACATCATTTTCAATACACGGCTATGCCCTTCTGACTGTCAATAGCTCCCAGAGTCTTTACTAAATTAATGTCGGAGGTGATGTCGTTTTAAGATTAAAAGATACTCTCATAATTCCATATCTAGATGACCTTCTGGAAGTTGGGAACTCCCCCTCACAGTGTAAACAGTGTCTATCTAACACAATCTCATCCCTGCAGGAAATAGGATGGTTGATTAACTGGGAAAATCCAGATTATCTCCAACAACCCGTCAAACATTCTTGGGTCTTATCCTAGACTCTGAATGTCAGAGATGTTTCCTTCTGGAATCCAAACAGTCCATAATAATAAAAAAGGTACAGTCGGTAATTAATGACCCTGTAATCTCCCTTAGGTATGGTATGTCCCTTTTAGGTTCCTTTACGTCGTGCATTCCGACGGTTCCATGGGCTCAATTCCACACTAGGCGGTTACATTATTTAATTTTACAGGAGGAAGGTAAATTTCAAAGCCATTTAGGTAGTTGTTTAAACCTCCCATCAAACGTAATAGAGTCCCTCTATTGGTGGTTGGAGCCGGATCATCTGGTCGGGGGAGTCACTTGGGTAATTAAACCTTCGAAGATAATTTTTACTGACGCCAGTCCTACTGGTTGGGGGGCACATCTAGAGGACCAGATAGTTCAAGGCCAATGGTCTGTTAGTGAGTCAGATGATTCGTCTAACGAAAGGGAACTAAAAGCAGTTTATTATGCCATATGTAAATTCCTTCCGCAGTTACACGGAACTCACACAAGAATACTATCAGACAACATGACTTCTGTGGCATATATAAACCATCAAGGAGGAACGAGATCAGGAGCTCTCATGTCTATATCAAACGACATTCTTTCTATAGCCAAAAGACATCTCCTTTCATTGTCCCCACTACACGTTAGAGGAGTGGACAATTCAAAGGCAGATTTCCTCAGCCGTCACACTCTACATCAGGGGGAGTGGGTATTCAGTCAGCGTATCTTCATGATGATAGCCAAGAGGTGGGGCACTCCCGACATAGACCTTTTTGCAACAAGAGACAACAGACAGGTCAAAAAGTTCGCTTCATTGTTCCTCTCCGACAACCCCGATATCCTGGATGCTCTCCAAGTTCCATGGACATTCCGGCAAGCTTACGCCTTTCCTCCATTAATACTCCTTCCAACTGTAATCAGGAAGATAAGGGAAGACAAAGCGAACATAATCCTAATAGCACCATTCTGGCCCAAAAGACCATGGTTTTCCTGCCTCAGAGCCATGTCTGTCTCAGATCCGTGGATTCTTCCAGAGACTCAGGACCTTCTCTCTCAGGGTCCTTTCAACCACCCTCATGTGAAGGGCCTACAGTTGACAGCCTGGTGTTTTAAAGGCAACTATTAAAACTGAGAGGTTTTTCAGAGAGGTTGATTGATACTCTTTTACTTAGTAGGAAGAGGTCTACAACAACCATATATGTAAGAGTATGGAAAAAATTTCTAACTTTTTACCCTACAGCTCTGTCAGGAGAGGTTCCTATTTCTGCTATTTTGGAATTTCTCCAGAAGGGGCGTGACTTAGGCTTGTCAGTCAGTACGCTAAAAGTACTGGTTTCGGCTCTAGGACCCCTATATAGTCATAACATTGCGGGAGACAGATGGGTAGCACGGTTCATTTCAGCATGCCAAAGGGCAGAACCGATCCAAATTCCTCACATACCACCATGGGATCTTAATCTAGTCCTAGAGGCCCTAACAGGGGAACCATTCGAGCCGATACACTCGGCCCACATAAAATTTGTATCTCTTAAAACAGCTTTTCTTGTTGCTTTAGTATCAGCCAGAAGAGTAAGCGATATTCAGGCATTATCGGTAGACCCTCCTTTTCTGTCAATATTCCAGGATAGGATTGTTATAAAGACAGACCCTTCCTACTTACCTAAAGTAGGGACTAAATTCCACAGATCCCAAGAAATCTTCCTTCCTTCCTTCTATAGTAACCCTACAAATCAGGAAGAGGAAAGATAGCATACTTTGGATGTAAAAAGGGCTGTAATAGCATACCTAGATAGGACTAGTCTCTGGAGGAAGAGCAGGGCTCTTTTTATTTCCTTCCAGGGCCATAAGAAAGGTTCTGGTGTAACGAAGAACACGTTATCTTGGTGGATTCGGGATGCGATTTGCTTAGCCTATCTAGCAAAAGGAGAGAACCCTCCTGAGACTGTAAAGGCACACTCTACCCGGGCGATGTCTTCTTCCTGGGCTGAGAGAGCGGAGGTTCCAATAGAACTGATATGTAAGGCCGCAACCTGGTCTTCTCCTACTACTTTCTATACTCACTATAGATTGGCCTTGTGTTCCTCATCTGACTTGTCCTAAGGTAGATCAGTTCTTAACATGGTGATCCCTCCCAAATGACTATCTCTATAAGTCTCTCAAGTGGGTGATGTCGTGGCGAGGAGAAAACACTGGATTACTTACCGGTAATGCTCTTTTATAGAGCCATGACAGCACCCCTTCACTTCCCTCCCTAATAATTATTCTTTCATAGATGCACTGATAAGGGTGAATGGTTCTTGTAGTTAGCTATACTTATGTTAACTAAAGATAAACGATAATATTGGATTGCCTACTAATAATGGTGGGCGGTTCCTCTCATTCTCTGTAACCCAACTGTGGGAGCTAGGGGGACCGCCCCTTTTATTCTCTCCATAGGGTTCACTGTTCCTAAGGGGCGGTTCCCCTCTCTCTCAAGTGGGTGCTGTTGTGGCTCTATAAAAGAGCATTACCGGTAAGTAATCCGGTGTTTTTTATTTTCACAAGTGTAAAAAGAGAAAACGAACCACAAAATGTGTTGTGCAATTTCTCTTGAATACGCCGATACCATATATGTGGGGGTAAACCACTGTTTGGGCGCACTGCAGGGCTTGGAAGAGAAGGAGCACCATTTGACTTTTTCAATGTAGAATTGACTGGAATTGAGATCGGACGCAATGTCTCATTTGGAGAGCCCCTGATGTGCCTAAACAGTGGAAACCCCCCCACAAGTGACACCATTTTGGAAACTAGACCCCTTATGGAACTTATCTTGATGTGTGGTGAGCACTTTTTTGCCCCCAAGAGCTTCACAGAAGTTTATAACGTAGAGGCGTGAAAATAAAAAATCGTATTTTTTACACAAAAATGATCTTTTTGCCCACAATTCTTATTTTCACAAGGGTAACAGGAAAAATTATACCACGAAAGTTCAATTTCTCCTGAGTACGTAGATACCCCATATGTGGGGGTAAACCGCTGTTTGGGCGCACAGCAGAGCTTGGAAGAGGAGCACCGTTTGACTTTTTCAATGCAGAATTGCAGAGCTCCTGATGTACCTAAACAGTAGAAACCCCCCACAAGTGACCCCATTTTGGAAACTAAACCCCCCAAAGAGCTTATCTAGATGTGTGGAGAGCACTATGAAGCCCAAAGTGTTTCACTACAGTTTATAACGCAGAGCCGTGAAAATACAAAATCGTTTTTTTCTCTTCACAAAAAAATTTTTAGTCCACATTTTTTTCCCCAAGGGTAACAGGAGAAATTAGATCCCCAAAGTTGTTGTGCAATTTTTCCTGAATACACTTATGCCTCATGTTTGGGTAATCCACTGTTTGGGCGCATGTCGGAGCTCGGAAGAGAGGGAGCACCATTTGACTTTTTGAATGCAAGATTGGCTGGAATCAATGGTGGCGCCATGTCATGTTTGGAGCCCCTGATGTGCCTAAACAGTGGAAACGCGTCAATTCTAACTCCAACACTAACCCCAACACACCACCCGTAACCCTAATCCCAAACCTAACACACCCCTGACCCTAATACCAACCATAACCCTAACCAAAAGCCTAACCCCAACACACCCCTAACCCTAATCCCAAAGCAAACACACCCCTAACCCTAATACCAACCATGACCCTAACCACAACCACAAGCCTAACCCTAACCCCAACACACCTCTAACCCTAACCACAGGCCTAACCCTAATTCCAACCCTAACTCTAGTTCCAACCCTAACCACCCACATTGCGGATTCGTGTGCGGATTTTTCCACAGTTTTCGAAAAATCCGCAGGCAAAACACACTGCATTTTACTTGCGGATTTACAATGTTTTCTGTGCGGATTTCACCTGCGGATTCCTATTGAGGAACAGGTGTAAAACGCTGCGGAATCCGCACAAAGAATTGACATGCTGCGGAAAATACAACAGAGTGTTTCCGTGCTGTATTTTCCGAACCATGGGCACAGCGGATTTGGTTTTCCATAGGTTTACATGGTACTGTAAATGTGATGGAAAACTGCTACGAATCCGCAGCGGCCAATCCGCACCGTGTGCACAGAGCCTTATTCGAACCCTAGTAGAAAAATAAAAATTTATTTTCTTTATTTTATTATTTTGCCTACCTATGGGGGTGATAAAGGGGGGAGGGGTTATTTACTATTTTTTTATTTTGATCTCTGATAGGTTGTATCACAGTGATCAAAATGTACCTGGAATGAATCTGCCGGCCGATTCGGTGGGCGCACTGCGCATGTGCCCTCCATTTTGGAAGATGGCGGCACCCATGGAGAAGACGGACAGACATTCGGAGGGACACCAAGACTCGATAAGTATGGGGGGGTGGGATCGGACAGCGCGCGGGGGGGGTCTGCACGGGTGGAGAGGAGAAGACTGATGGCGGTGGATCGCCGCTGTCAGTCGGTGGAGGGGGCAGATTGGGGTCTCCAGCCGTGGCCGATGATATTGCAGCACCGGCCATGGCTGGATTGTAATATTTCACCAATTTTCAGTTAACCCTTTCACCCGATCTGCAGGAATGCGATCCTGCCATGACGCCATATAGGCGTCACAGGTCGGATTGGCACAGGTCGGATTAACTCTCTATGTACCATTTTATTATGTTCATTACCAAACATCGGGCTTGGTATTATCTATATATCTATCTATAGATTTATCTGCATGCCCCCTCACACCAGCCCCCTGGATTCCCCTCTACATACCCCATGCCCCCCCCCCACACTATGCAACACAGCCCCCTGGATGCCCATCTACATACCCCCTCACACTAGCCCCCTGGATGCCTCATGACCCCTCTACATACCCCATGCCCCCTCACACCAGCCCCTTGGATGCCCCTCTACATACCCCCTCACAACATCCACACAACACCCTGGATGCCCCATGCCCCCTCACAACAGCCACAAGGCCCCCTGGATGTCCCCTCACCCACATACCCCATGCCCCCCATACTATGCAACACAGCCCCCTGAATGCCCCCCTCACACCAGCCCCCTAGATGCCCCTCTACATACCCCATGCCTCCTCACACCAGCCACAAGGCACCCTGGATGCCCCTCTACATTCCCCATGCCTCCTCACAAAAGCCACAAGGCACCCTGGATGCCCCATATCACACCAGACACCCAGCCCCCTGGATGCCCCTCTACATACCCCATGCCCCCCTCACACCAGCGACACAGCCCCCAGGATACCTCATGCCCCCTCTACATACCCCCCTCTCACACCAGCCCCCTGGATGCCTCTCTACATGACCCATCACACCAGACCCCTGAATGTCCCTCTACATACCCCATGCCCCCCCTCACACCAGCGACACAGCCCCCTGGATACCTCATTCCCCCTCTCTCACACCAGCCCCCTGGATGCCCCTCTACATACCCCATGCCCCCTCACACCAGCCCCCTGGATGCCCCTCTACATAGCCCCTCACACCAGTCACAAGGAACCCTGGATGCCCCTCTACATACCCCATGCCCCCTCACACCAGCCCCCTGGATGCCCCTCTACATACCCCATGCCTCCTCACAACAGCCAGAAGGCACCCTGGATGCCCCTCTACATACCCCATGCCCCCTCACACCAGCCACAAGGCACCCTGGATGCCCCTCTACATACCCCATGCCTCCTCACAACAGCCCCCTGGATGCCCCTCTACATACCCATGCCCCCTCAGAACAGCCACAAGGCACCCTGGATGCCCCTCTACATACCCCATGCCCCCTCACACCAGCCCCCTGGATGCCCCTCTACATACTCCATGCCTCATCACAACAGCCACAAGACACCCTGGATGCCCCTCTACATACCCCATGCCTCCTCACACCAGCCCTCTGGATGCCCCTCTACATACCCCATGCCCCCTCACACCAGCCCCCTTGAGGCCCTCTACATACCCCATGGATGCCCCTTTTCATACCCCCTCACACCAGCCACAAAGCCCCCTGGATACCCCATGCCCCCTCTACATGCCCCCCTCACACCAACCCCCTGGATGCCCCTCTACATACCCCATGCCCCCTCACACCAGCCACAAGGCAACCTGGATGCCCCTCTACATACCCCATGCCCCCTCACAGCGGCCCCCTGGATGCCCCTCTACATGACCCATCATACCAGACCCCTGAATGTCCCTCTACATATCCCATGCCCCCTCAAAACAGCCACAAGGCCCCCTGGATACTCCTCTACATACCACATGCCCCCTCACACCAGCAAACTGGATGCCCCTCTACATACCCCATGCCCCCTCACACCAGCCACAAGGCACCCTGGATACCCCATGCCCCCTCTACATGCCCCCCTCACACCAGCCCCCTGGATGCCCCTCTACATACCCCATGCCTCCTCAAAAAAGCCACAAGGCACCCTGGATACTCCTCTACATACCACATGCCCCCTCACACCAGCCCCCTGGATGCCCCTCTACATACTCCATGCCCCCACACACCAGCCCCCTGGATGCCCCTCTACATAGCCCCTCACACCAGCCCCCTGGATGCCCCTCTACATACCCCATGCCTCCTCAAAAAAGCCACAAGGAACCCTGGATGCCCCTCTACATACCCCATGCCCCCTCACACCAGCCCCCTGGATGCCCCTCTACATACCCCATGCCCCCTCACAACAGTCACAAGGCACCCTGGATGCCCCTCTACATACCCCATGCCTCCTCACACCAGCCCCCTGGATGCCCCTCTACATATCCCATGCCCCCTCACACCAGCCACAAGGCACCCTGGATGCCCCTCTACAAACCCCATGCCCCCTCACACCAGCCCCCTGGAGGCCCTCTACATACCCCATGGATGCCTCTCTACATACCCCCTCACACCAGCCACACAGCCCCCTGGATACCCCATGCCCCCTCTACATGCCCCCTGGATGCCGCACTACATACCCCATGCCCCCTCACAACAGCCACAAGGCACCCTGGATGCCCCTCTACATACTCCCTCACAACAGCCACAAGGCACCCTGGATGCCCCTCTACATACCCTATGCCTCCTCACAACAGCCACAAGGCACCCTGGATGCCCCATGCCCCCCTCACACCAGGCCCCTGGATGCCCCTCTACATACCCCATGCCCCTCACAACAGCCACAAGGCACCCTGGATGCCCCACTGCATACCCCATACCTCATCCCAACAGCCACAAGGCACCCTGGATGCCCCACTGCATACCCCATGCCTCCTCACAACAGCCACAAGGCACCCTGGATGACCCTCTACATACACCATGCCTCCTCAAAAAAGCCACAAGGCACCCTGGATGCCCCTCTACATACCCCATGCCTCCTCACCACAGCCACAAGGCAACGTGGATGCCCCATACCCCCTCTACATGCCCCTTTCACATCACCCCCCTGGATGCTGCCCCTCTACATACCCCATGCCCCCTCACAACAGCCACAAGGCACCCTGGATGCCCCTCTACATACCCCATGCCCTCTCACAACAGCTACAAGGCACCCTGGATGCCCCTCTACATACCCCATGCCTCCTCACCACAGCCACAAGGCACCCTTGATGCCCCATGCCCCCTCACACCAGCTCCCTGGATGCTGCCCCTCAACATACCCCATGCCCACTCACAACAGCCACAAGGCACCCTGGATGCCCCTCTACATACCCCATGCCTCTTCACAACAGCCACAAGGCACCCTGGATGCCCCATGCCACCTCTACATGCCCCCCCACACCAGCCCCCTAGATGCCCCTCTACATACCCCATGCCCCCTCACAACAGCCACAAGGCACCATGGATGCCCCTCTACATACCCCATGCCCCTTCACAACAGCCACAAGGCCCCCTGGATGCCCCTCTACATACCTCATGCCCACTTACAACAGCCACAAGGCACCCAGGATGCCCCTTTTACATACCCCATGCCCTCACCCATCCACACAGCACCCTGGATGCCCCCTCTACTTACCCCATGCCTCCTCACCACACCCTCAAGGCACCCAGGATGCCCCTCTACATACCCCATGCTTTCTCACAGCAAAAATACAACCTCAGAGTCCTCACACTGATTCCTGTATCCTCATTCCCTTGTACAAGGCTCCAAGGTGCCGCCCGAGTCCTCTCCTCATACGGCTCCATTCTACAGCCCCTCAATCCTCTCCTCACACGGCTCCATGGTGCAGCCCCTCAGTCCTCTCCTCACTCGACTCTAGTGCAGCCCCTCGGTCCTCTCCTCAATTGACTCCATAGTGCAGCCCCTCGGTCCTCTCCTCACACGGCTCCATAGTGCAGCCCCTCAGTCCTCTCCTCACTCGACTCCATAGTGCAGCCCCTCGGTCCTCTCCTCAATTGACTCCATAGTGCAGCCCCTCGGTCCTCTCCTCACACGGCTCCATAGTGCAGCCCCTCGGTCCTCTCCTCACTCGACTCCATAGTGCAGCCCCTCGGTCCTCTCCTCAGTTGACTCCATAGTGCAGCCCCTCGGTCCTCTCCTCAATTGACTCCATAGTGCAGCCCCTCGGTCCTCTCCTCACACGGCTCCATAGTGCAGCCCCTCGGTCCTCTCCTCACTCGACTCCATAGTGCAGCCCCTCGGTCCTCTCCTCAATTGACCCCATAGTGCAGCCCCTCGGTCCTCTCCTCACACGGCTCCATAGTGCAGCCCCTCCGCCTTTTCCTCACACTGCTCCATGGTGCAGCATCTCATATCCCGCGTCTCTTCTCCAGCAGCAACCTCTCAAAATGGTAAATGCTAGAGTGTATGGGCTCCTTCCAGGTGTGATATTTCCGGGGGCATGTCCTATCGGGAGGGGGCGTGTTCTGAAGTCACATCATGGGCGTATTCTCTATTTACCAAGGCGAGGCGGCAAAGCAAAGCAGCATGAAAGCTTGTGGACACCATGGTGTATGGAGGTTAGTGGTTTCAGGGTGAAAAAATGCTACTTGCTGCTCGCTATTGGGGGGACTCCCTGTGGTGGGCGACCTGCTTGTCTGTGTGGGGGAGGCGACCTGCTGCTGGCTGTTGTGGGGGGACCCTTGTGGTGGGCTTTTTTGGGTGGGCACCGCTGCTGCTGCTGGCTGTTGTGGGGGGACCCCTATGGTGGGCTTTTAGGGGGGGCACCGCTGCTGCTGCTGGCTGTTGTGGGGGGGACTCCTGTGGTGGGCTTTTTGGGGGGGAACCGCTGCTGCTGCTGGCTGTTGTGGGGGGACCCCTGTAGTGGACTTTTTTGGGGGGGCACCGCTGCTGCTGCTGGCTGTTGTGGGGGGACCCCTGTGGTGGGCTTTTTTGGGGGGGCACCACTGCTACTGCTGGCTGTTGTGGGGGGACCCCTGTGGTGGGCTTTTTGAGGGGGGCACCGCTGCTGGCTGTTGTGGGGGGACCCCTGTGGTGGGCTTTTTTGGGGGGGCACCGCTGCTGCTGCTGCTGGCTGTTGTGGGGGGGACCCCTGTGGTGGGCTTTTTGGGGGGGGGCACCGCTGCTGCTGCTGGCTGTTGTGGGGGGGACCCCTGTGGTGGGCTTTTTTGGGGGGGAACCGCTGCTGCTGCTGGCTGTTGGGGGGGGGACCCCTGTAGTGGACTTTTTTGGGGGGGCACCGCTGCTGCTGCTGGCTGTTGTGGGGGGACCCCTGTGGTGGGCTTTTTTGGGGGGGCACCACTGCTACTGCTGGCTGTTGTGGGGGGACCCCTGTGGTGGGCTTCTTGAGGGGGGCACCGCTGCTGGCTGTTGTGGGGGGACCCCTGTGGTGGGCTTTTTTGGGGGGGCACCGCTGCTGCTGCTGGCTGTTGTGGGGGGGACCCCTGTGGTGGGCTTTTTGGGGGGGGCACCGCTGCTGCTGCTGGCTGTTGTGGGGGGGACCCCTGTGGTGGGCTTTTTGGGGGGGCACCGCCGCTGCTGCTGGCTGTTGTGGGGGGGACCCCTGTGGTGGGCTTTTTGGGGGGGCACCGCGGCTACTGGCTGTTGTGGGGGGACCCCTGTGGTGGGTTTTTTGGGGGGGCACCGCTGCTGCTGGCTGTTGTGGGGGGGACCCCTGTGGTGGGCTTTTTGGGGGGGCACCGCTGCTGCTGCTGGCTGTTGTGGGGGGACCCCTGTGGTGGGGTTTTTTGGGGAGGCGCTGCTGCTGCTGGCTGTTGTGGGGGGGACCCCTGTGGTGGGCTTTTTTGGGGGGGCACCGCTGGCTGTTGTGGGGGGGACCCCTATGGTGGGCTTTTTGGGGGGGCGCTGCTGCTGGCTGTTGTGGGGGGGACCCCTGTGGTGGGCTTTTTTGGGGGGGCACCGCTGCTGCTGGCTGTTGTGGGGGAGACCCCTGTGGTGGGCTTTTTGGGGGGGCACCGCTGCTGCTGGCTGTTGTGGGGGGGATCCCTGTGGTGGACTTTTTTGGGGGGCACCGTGGCTGCTGGCTGCTGTGGGGGGAACCCCTGTGGTGGACTTTTTTGGGAGGCACCGTGGCTGCTGGCTGTTGTGGGGGGACCCCTGTGGTGGGGTTTTTTGGGGAGGCGCTGCTGCTGGCTGTTGTGGGGGGGACCCCTGTGGTGGGCTTATTTTGGGGGGCAACGCTGGCTGTTGTGGGGGGGACCCCTATGGTGGGCTTTTTGGGGGGGCACCGCTGCTGCTGGCTGTTGTGGAGGGGACCCCTGTGGTGGGCTTTTTTGGGGGGGCACCGCTGCTGCTGGCTGTTGTGGGGGGGACCCCTGTGGTGGGCTTTTTTTGGGGGGCACCGCTGCTGCTGGCTGTTGTGGGGGGGACCCCTGTGGTGGGCTTTTTGGGGGGGCACCGCTGCTGCTGGCTGTTGTGGGGGGGACCCCTGTGGTGGACTTTTTTGGGGGGCACCGCGGCTGCTGGCTGTTGTGGGGGGACCCCTGTGGTGGGCTTTTTGGGGGGGCACCGCTGCTGCTGGCTGTTGTGGGGGACCCCTGTGGTAGGCTTTTTTGGGGTGACTTGCTTGCGGGGGACCCCTTTTAGTGGGGGTGACCTGCTTGTGGAGGGGTGACCTGCTAATGTCTATTGATGGGGCCCCTGTGATGGGGTTTGAGGGTGACCTGCTGCTTCCGGGGTGGACCCCTATTAGTGAGGGCGACCTGCTGCTGGCTATTGGGGGGACCCCTGTGGTGGGGTTTGAGGGCGACATGCTTGTGGTGGGGGGGGCGGGACCTGCTGTCTATTGGGGGGGGATCCCTGTGGTGGTATTTGATTTTGAGGGTGACCTGCTTGTGGGATTTGAGGGCGATCTGCTTGTGGGATGTGGGGGTTTGTGCTGGGTGTGGGGTCCGCATCTGGGGGTTTGTGCTGGGTGGGGGGTCCGCATCTGGGGGTTTGTGCTGGGTGGGGGGTTCACTTCCGATGGGAGTTTGTGCTGGGTGGGGGGGTTCGCTTCCGATGGGAGTTTGTGCTGGGTGGGGTGGTCCTGGGTGGGGGGGTTCACTTCCGATGGGAGTTTGTGCTGGGTGGGGGGGTCCACGTCAGATGGGGTTTGTGGGAGTTGGACGTCCGATGGGAGTTTGTGGGGAGTAGTGTATAATCGGGTGGTTTCGTCAAACTCAATCTGACAGGTGCCCCGCCCCTATCAAAGTGTATCAAAGTGTGTAACCCCTCCCCTCCTGTCAGCCAGCTGTCCCTGAGTCTGGCTGACTTCCCCTTTTGATATAGTTTGGTCTAGCTTGATATAGTTTTATATTAGCTTTTGATAATCCCCCCTATTAGATGGCATTGGTATATAATTATATCCTAGGGTCTGTACGATGTTTATATTAGCTTTTTGATAATCCCCTATTAGATGGCACCGTTATATAATTATATCCTAGTTGTTTGTGAGCTTGGTGCTGTAACACACCATGGCGTCTTATATATTTTATATCCTAGTCGTGTATTTATTTTTTACACGTGGTTTATAACACACCATTCTCATTATATGGTCACATTATGTATGTGGCCATATTACAACACCCGCAAGTAAGCAGCAGTGTGTTTTATTCATGTTTTTATAACACACCATGTTTGATATTGTTAATTTGATTCTGGGATAACACCTGTTTATAATTATATCCTAGGATCTGTACGATTACATACGGCATTCTGTACAGCGTGTTATGTTCTGTGAAGCAAACCCTAGGAAGCACACAGATCAATTAGTACTGACAATAAAACATTTTTTTAAGTTAATTGTAACTAATTTAAAATATTTACTGTCAAATCCAACTCTGACAAAAACAGACGGGTATTTTACACAATCAGGAAAAAAGGAAATTCAAACACATGTGCAGGAAGATAAAAAAATAAAAAGGAAGCACATTTTAAGTTAGCCGCACGCATTTTACACAATCAGGAAAAAAAGGAAACACATTTTAAGTTAGCTAACAGTATAATGCTGACAAATGCATCTTTGCGGAATCTGATAACGACATGCTGAACAAAGGGTTGAGCCTGAAAATCTTGATGTCACAAAATCTGATACGATTCGATCATTATTCTGCAAGTCAGACGTGAAATGTTGTAAAACCTTCTTAAATGGAAATGTTACAGGGGGGGCTGCGCAGTGCAGCGACAATGCACATTTAGATTTTAGCACTGGCGGCATAGCTTACAGTATTTCTTTCTATATTAGATTTCCATATGTAGTTGCGCCTTTTTATTCAAAGACAGTTAACTTATGTATACTTTTAAACTTTGGGACATTTCCAGGCAGCATACACCGATACAACGCCCTTTTAGGGGACTCTGGGTTATTTAATGGAACATATCAAGCACAATGGTGCAAAGCACGACACATAACTAATATCTGTTCACATGTATTGATATTGGGAGTGCCATCTATCTAGCCCTAGTATTTTTGATATCTCAAAAGGGTGTGACACATTGACATATATTATTCCAGCTTTCTTTAATTCTACATTATTTTAGCACATATTAATTTCACAACTTTTATATGATATTTATAACACTCATTTTATATGAGTTTTCTAACACATTCTCACGGGGATATTATATATATATTTTGTGTTTTACATCATTATTTGACACTGTAATTCGCATTTTATATAAAATCTGCATAAAAAAATCTTCTTGGCTACACCAAAACACGTAAGAAACAAATGTATAACTTTTAGCTCTGCCGCATCCACAGATATTATTCCAGCGTTCTTTAATTCTACATTATTTTATCACATATTAATTTCACAACTTTTATATGATATTTATAACACATTCTCATTTATATGAGATTTATAACACAATATTGTAAAATCATTTATTGGTTCGCGGCCTTACTAGGGATCTCAGGATCCCATGTTTAGTACTGGCATATGTTGCATAATTTTAGCACATTTCCTGTACCACAGTATATTTTTTCATGTGCAGCATTATTAGTCATTTAGGACTTATTTATGTTATCATGTTTTTGCACTTTATTAATATGCTGTCCATATAGGTCAGTGAGATATATATCTGTATGTGTGCCTGTTTTCCCCTTTTCACCTTGTGTACAGGCATTGGCCATATTATAGGCATTGTGTGTATTCACTTTCTCTTTGTGCCTGTAGGTGTTATCTGAGGGTCATTTGCCCGGAGGTGTTATGGGGGTTTTTGCTTATAATGCATATTTATTTACATGGTTTACTGATAGTACTATACTGCTACTGGCTTATTTTTGTACAAATCCATGCTGTTTGGTGATCCCCTTTTTGTATGGCCTCTGCTTTTTCTTGTTTTTTTTGTGTAAAATTTATTAGTCATTTAGGACTTATTTATGTTATCATGTTTTTGCACTTTATTAATATGCTGTCCATATAGTGTTATGATGAGGTAATTCAGTACCACAATGGACATAGAAGTCAGAGCACATACAGTGACCTGACAGTAACCCAAAAACATAGAACGAGCTCTGAGACGTGGGAACTCTGCTGACCGCAATCCCTAATCCTCTCCAACCACACTAGAGGCAGCCGTGGATTGCGCCTAACGCTCCCTATGCAACTCGGCACAGCCTGAGAAACTAGCTAGCCTGAAGATAGAAAATAAGCCTACCTTGCCTCAGAGAAATACCCCAAAGGAAAAGGCAGCCCCCACATATAATGACTGTGAGTTAAGATGAAAAGACAAACGTAGAGATGAAATAGATTTAGCAAAGTGAGGCCCGACTTTCTGAACAGAGCGAGGATAGGAAAGGAAACTTTGCGGTCAACACAAAACCCTACAAACAACCACGCAAAGGGGGCAAAAAGACCCTCCGTACCGAACTAAAGGCACGGAGGTACACCCTCTGCATCCCAGAGCTTCCAGCAAGCAAGAAAAAACAAATAAGCAAGCTGGACAGAAAAAACAGCAAACAAAATAACAAAAGCGGAACTTAGCTATGCAGAGAAGCAGGCCACAGGAACGATCCAGGAGGAAACAGGTCCAATACTTGAACATTGACTGGAGGCCAGGATGAAAGCACTAGGTGGAGTTAAATAGAGCAGCACCTAACGACTTCACCACATCACCTGAGGAAGGAAACTCAGAAGCCGCAGTACCACTCTCCTCCACCAACGGAAGCTCATAGAGAGAATCAGCCAAAGTACCACTTGTGACCACAGGAGGGAGCTCTGCCACAGAATTCACAACAGTACCCCCCCCTTGAGGAGGGGTCACCGAACCCTCACCAGAGCCCCCAGGACGACCAGGATGAGCCATATGAAAGGTACGAACAAGATCGGGAGCATGGACATCAGAGGCAAAGACCCAGGAATTATCTTCCTGAGCATAACCCTTCCACTTAACCAGATACTGGAGTTTCCGTCTTGAAACACGAGAATCCAAAATCTTCTCCACAATATACTCCAACTCCCCCTCCATCAAAACCGGGGCAGGAGGATCAACAGATGGAACCATAGGTGCCATGTATCTCCGCAACAATGACCTATGGAATACGTTATGAATGGAAAAAGAATCTGGAAGGGTCAGACGAAAAGACACAGGATTAAGAACCTCAGAAATCCTATACGGACCAATAAAACGAGGTTTAAACTTAGGAGAGGAAACCTTCATAGGAATATGACGAGAAGACAACCAAACCAAATCCCCAACACGAAGTCGGGGACCCACACAGCGTCTGCGATTAGCGAAACGTTGAGCCTTCTCCTGGGACAAGGTCAAATTGTCCACTACCTGAGTCCAAATCTGCTGCAACCTGTCCACCACAGTATCCACACCAGGACAGTCCAAAGACTCAACCTGCCCTGAAAAGAAACGAGGATGGAACCCAGAGTTGCAGAAAAACGGCGAAACCAAGGTATCCGAGCTGGCCCGATTATTAAGGGCGAACTCAGCCAAAGGCAAAAAGGACACCCAGTCATCCTGATCAGCAGAAACAAAGCATCTCAGATTTGTTTCCAAGGTCTGATTGGTTCGTTCGGTCTGGCCATTAGTCTGAGGATGGAAAGCCGAAGAAAAAGACAAGTCAATGCCCATCCTAGCACAAAAGGCTCGCCAAAACCTCGAAACAAACTGGGAACCTCTGTCAGAAACGATATTCTCTGGAATGCCATGTAAACGAACCACATGCTGGAAGAACAATGGCACCAAATCAGAGGAGGAAGGTAATTTAGACAAGGGTACCAAATGGACCATCTTAGAGAGGCGATCACAAACCACCCAAATGACTGACATTTTTTGAGAGACGGGAAGATCTGAAATAAAATCCATAGAGATATGTGTCCAAGGCCTCTTCGGGACTGGCAAGGGCAAAAGCAACCCACTGGCACGAGAACAGCAGGGCTTAGCCCGAGCACAAATCCCACAGGACTGCACAAAAGAACGCACATCCCGCGACAGAGATGGCCACCAAAAGGATCTAGCCACTAACTCTCTGGTACCAAAGATTCCAGGATGACCAGCCAAAACCGAACAATGAACCTCAGAGATAACTTTATTCGTCCACCTATCAGGGACAAACAGTTTCTCCGCTGGGCAACGATCAGGTTTATTAGCCTGAAATTTTTGCAGCACCCGCCGCAAATCAGGGGAGATGGCAGACACAATTACTCCCTCTTTGAGAATACCCGCTGGCTCAGATAAACCCGGAGAGTCGGGCACAAAACTCCTAGACAGGGCATCCGCCTTCAAATTTTTAGAGCCCGGAAGGTACGAAATCACAAAGTCAAAACGGGCAAAAAACAGCGACCAACGAGCCTGTCTAGGATTCAACCGCTTGGCAGACTCGAGATAAGTCAAGTTCTTATGATCAGTCAAGACCACCACGCGATGCTTAGCTCCTTCAAGCCAATGACGCCACTCCTCGAATACCCACTTCATGGCCAGCAACTCTCGATTGCCAACATCATAATTTCGCTCAGCAGGCGAAAACTTCCTGGAAAAGAAGGCGCATGGTTTCATCACCGAGCAATCAGAACTTCTCTGCGACAAAACAGCCCCTGCTCCAATCTCAGAAGCATCAACCTCGACCTGAAATGGAAGCGAAACATCTGGTTGACACAACACAGGGGCAGAAAAAAAACGACGCTTCAACTCTTGAAAAGCTTCCACAGCAGCAGAAGACCAATTGACCACATCAGCACCCTTCTTGGTCAAATCGGTCAATGGTTTAGCAATACTAGAAAAATTGCAGATGAAGCGACAATAAAAATTAGCAAAGCCCAGGAACTTTTGCAGACTTTTCAGAGATGTCGGCTGAGTCCAATCATGGATGGCTTGGACCTTAACAGGGTCCATCTCGATAGTAGATGGGGAAAAAATGAACCCCAAAAATGAAACCTTCTGTACACCAAATAGACACTTTGATCCCTTCACAAACAAAGAATTAGCACGCAGGACCTGAAACATCGTTCTGACCTGCTTCACATGAGACTCCCAATCATCCGAGAAGATCAACATATCATCCAAGTATACAATCAGGAATTTATCCAGGTATTCTCGGAAGATGTCATGCATAAAGGACTGAAACACTGATGGAGCATTGGCAAGTCCGAATGGCATTACTAGATACTCAAAATGGCCCTCGGGCGTATTAAATGCAGTTTTCCATTCATCGCCTCGCTTAATACGCACAAGATTATATGCACCACGAAGATCTATCTTGGTGAACCAACTAGCCCCCTTAATCCGAGCAAACAAATCAGATAACAACGGCAAGGGGTACTGAAATTTAACCGTGATCTTATTTAGAAGGCGGTAATCTATACAAGGTCTCAGCGAACCATCCTTCTTGGCCACAAAAAAGAACCCTGCTCCTAATGGCGACGATGACGGGCGAATATGCCCCTTCTCCAAGGACTCCTTCACATAACTTCGCATAGCGGCGTGCTCAGGCACAGATAAATTAAACAGTCGACCTTTTGGGAATTTACTACCAGGAATCAAATCGATAGCACAATCACAATCCCTATGCGGAGGTAGGGCATCGGACTTGGGCTCATCAAATACATCCCGGTAATCAGACAAGAACTCTGGAACCTCAGAAGGGGTGGATGACGAAATAGACAGAAATGGGACATCACCATGTACTCCCTGACAACCCCAGCTGGACACAGACATGGATTTCCAATCTAATACTGGATTATGGACTTGTAGCCATGGCAACCCCAACACGACCACATCATGCAGATTATGCAACACCAGAAAGCGAATAACCTCCTGATGTGCAGGAGCCATGCACATGGTCAGCTGGGTCCAGTACTGAGGCTTATTCTTGGCCAAAGGCGTAGCATCAATTCCTCTCAATGGAATAGGACACTGCAAGGGCTCCAAGAAAAACCCACAACGCCTAGCATGCTCCAAGTCCATCAAATTCAGGGCAGCGCCTGAATCCACAAATGCCATGACAGAATAAGATGACAAAGAGCAGATCAAGGTAACGGACAAAAGAAATTTTGACTGTACCGTACCAATGGTGGCAGACCTAGCGAACCGCTTAGTGCGCTTAGGACAATCAGAGATAGCATGAGTGGAATCACCACAGTAGAAACACAGCCCATTCTGACGTCTGTGTTCTTGCCGTTCAACTCTGGTCCTATCGCACTGCATAGGCTCAGGTTTATGCTCAGATAATACCGCCAAATGGTGCACAGATTTACGCTCACGCAAGCGTCGACCGATCTGAATGGCCAAAGACATAGACTCATTCAGACCATCAGGCATAGGAAATCCCACCATGACATCCTTAAGGGCTTCAGAGAGACCCTTTCTGAAAATAGCTGCGAGCGCACCTTCATTCCATTGAGTGAGTACGGACCACTTTCTAAATTTCTGACAATATACCTCTATCTTATCCTGAGCCTGACACAGAGCCAGCAAATTTTTCTCTGCCTGATCCACTGAATTAGGTTCATCGTACAGCAATTCGAGCGCCAGGAAAAATGCATCAATATTACCTAATGCAGGATCTCCTGGCGCAAGAGAAAATGCCCAGTCCTGAGGGTCGCCACGTAAAAAAGAAATAATGATCCTAACTTGTTGAACTGGGTCACCAGAGGAGCGAGGTTTCAAACCCAGAAATAGTTTACAATTATTTTTGAAACTCAGAAACTTAGTTCTATCTCCAAAAAACAAATCAGGAATAGGTATTCTAGGTTATAACATAGATTTCTGATCAATAGTGTCTTGAATCTTTTGTACTCTTGCCGTGAGCTGATCCACACATGAAGACAGACCTTTAATGTCCATCGCTACACCTGTGTACTGAACCACCCAAATGTCTAGGGGAAAAAAAAGGCAAAACACAGTGCAGAGAAAAAAAAATGGTCTCAGAACTTCTTTTTTCCCTCTATTGAGAATCATTAGTACTTTCGGCCTCCAGTACTGTTATGATGAGGTAATTCAGTACCACAATGGACATAGAAGTCAGAGCACATACAGTGACCTGACAATAACCCAAAAACATAGAACGAGCTCTGAGACGTGGGAACTCTGCTGACCGCAATCCCTAATCCTATCCAACCACACTAGAGGCAGCCGTGGATTGCGCCTAACGCTCCCTATGCAACTCGTCACAGCCTGAGAAACTAGCTAGGCCTAAGATAGAAAAACAAGCCTACCTTGCCTCAGAGAAATACCCCAAAGGAAAAGTCAGCCCCCCACATATAATGACTGTGAGTAGAGATGAAAATACAAACGCAGAGATGAAATAGATTTAGCAAAGTGAGGCCCAACTTACTGAACAGACCGAAGATAGGAAAGATAACTTTGCGGTCAACACAAAACCCTACAAACAACCACGCAGAGGGGCAAAAAGACCCTCCGCACCGACTAACGGTACGGAGGTGCTCCCTCTGCGTCCCAGAGCTTCCAGTAAGCAAGAAAAACCAATTAAGCAAGCTGGACAGAAAAAATAGCAAAACAAAAATAACACAAGCAAAACTTAGCTTATGCAGAGCAGACGGCCACAGGAACGATCCAAGAGGAAGCAAGACCAATACTAGAATATTGACTGGAGGCCAGGAGCAAAGCACTAGGTGGAGTTAAATAGAGCAGCACCTAACGACTTCACCACATCACCTGAGGAAGGAAACTTAGAAGCCGCAGTACCACTCGTGACCACAGGAGGGAGCTCTGCCACAGAATTCACAACAGGGTCCATTTTCTCCTGTTACCCTTGGTAAAATAAAACAAATTGGAGCTGAATTAAATTTTTTGTGAAAAAAAGTTAAATGTTCATTTTTATTTAAACATTCAAAAAATTCCTGTGAAGCACCAGAAGGGTTAATAAACTTCTTGAATGTGGTTTTGAGCACCTTGAGGGGTGCAGTTTTTAGAATGGTGTCACACTTGGGTATTTTCTATCATATAGACCCCTCAAAATGACTTCAAATGAGATGTGGTCCCTAAAAAAAAATGGTGTTGTAGAAATGAGAAATTGCTGGTCAACTTTTAACCCTTATAACTCCCTAACAAAAAAAAATTTTGATTCCAAAATTGTGCTGATGTAAAGTAGACATGTGGGAAATGTTACTTATTAAGTATTTTGTGTGACATATCTCTGTGATTTAATTACATAAAAATTCAAAGTTGGAAAATTGCGAAATTTTCATAATTTTCGCCAAATTTCCGTTTTTTTCACAAATAAACGCAGGTAGTATCAAAGAATTTTTACCATTGTCATGAAGTACAATATGTCACGAGAAAACAATGTCAGATTCACTGGGATCCGTTGAAGCGTTCCAGAGTTATAACCTCATAAAGGGACAGTGGTCAGAATTGTAAAAATTGGCCCGGTCATTAACGTGCAAACCACCCTTGGGGGTAAAGGGGTTAAAAAATATGAATATTATTTAGTTTACTTATGTTACAGTATTTTATTTTCCGTGTGTTACTTTTGCACATGTATTACTGGCTTCTTTAAAAAAATATGAATATTATTTAGTTTACTTATGTTACAGTATTTTATTTTCCGGGTGTTACTTTTGCACATGTATTACTGGCTTCTTTAAAAAATATGAATATTATTTAGTTTACTTCATTATAGAGCCATTATGAAGCCATGTTTTATAGCCCTTAAACATTTTGTATAACAGATGCGTTTTCTCCTGATTTTTTGTGGTTAAGGGGTCACTGAAGTTTTGATAAACGCTGGACATACATAAGAAACCTTGCAATATATCTTTATAGAAATAATACATGGCGATCCCATTTTAAATGTGGCTCTGTCAAGATTCTTTTTCTAAATATTTTGTGGGTAATGATTTAAACGCAGTTTCACATGATACATCAAAAACAAATGTAACACTTCACATTGCTGGTCGGCTATAGTCCTTTTATCTGCATATATTAGTAGACCCTATAATGACAGCTCTGGCATTGTTTATTTTCAAAGAAAGCATTTGTAATGCACAGATAAAAAATATCGCTGTGTGGCTAACAGATAAACTAGCCACAAGCCCAGAGGCCACACCCTGTACAGATAATGACCAAGAAAACTTTGATCACAGTCATGCTTATTTAGCTTTATGAGTAAGAGACATCCTACAAACAGAATCCTACTCCCATTTCATTTGAACTGGGATATTCCACTTTTTTTTTTTCTTCAGTGTGCATGAGAAAGATTTTAACAAGTAGAGCTTTTTCTTAACTATATATTAAATGTAAACACATGGCCTATTTATAATACTCTTTATATACTCTACATATGTGCACCGGTACGCATGTGTAAGAATAAATTTAAATCTTAACCAGAAATCTAAAAATCGCGTGTTTTATAATCACTAGTATTCATATTAGGTGTTACTTCTAACTATCCTTTTAGAGTGTCTAGTAGTTTTATATTCTTTGTCTGATATATTTCGACACAAAGCTTCAAAGCTATTTTGTACTTTATTATGTATCACAGTAGTTTCATATGAAGTTACATCTTAGGCTCTGTTCAGACTATTGTAATATCTGTAGCTTAAAATAGAGCCAAATAGCTACTTTCAAATCCGGACATACACCAATGATTTTAATGGGGTCTAAGGGGTGTTCTATCAAGGGCTCCCACATAATAGTTATGGAGAGAATAATGCTACAGAATTGTCCATTCCAGTTATAAAACAAAAATGATGAAAATTACCCTTGATGATAATGTGAAAAAGGCTTATGCAATGGGTTTATGGATCTCTAATGCGCAGCTCCATGTAACATCCAATATACACTATTTCTTCACAAATGGATCCAATATACACTATATCTCCTTCCTCTATAAATATAGTTTGTAACATTCTGGGTCAAATACAGACGGCAGTCATCTTATTTACACTGCACTTTATAAAATCTTTCGTTTGAAAGGTTATTCTGTATTTCTAAAGCTCAACTCTGTGGCGATAAGCGAGTAATTCTAAAATCACAGTCAAACATATGTACTACAGTTTATTTTTCTACGTTATCTTAACCCACGGATTCTTGATAATGCAAAAAGAAAGGGGATTACTAATGCTGCTAGGTTATTTCTAGGTACCCAGATAAGGTCATTTTTGTGATAAAATGTATTGGTAAACTGTAAATGATCTAGCCTAAGCAGATAAATAGTACAGGTCACATATCTAATGAGCAAATTATTATTTAAATGATTATAACTTTAAACCATAGCGTAGAAAAATAAACTATAGTACATATGTTTGACTGTGATTTTAGAATTACTCGCTTATCGCCACAGAGTTGAGCTTTAGAAATACAGAATAACCTTTCAAACGAAAGATTTTATAAAGTGCAGTGTAAATAAGATGACTGCCGTCTGTATTTGACCCAGAATGTTACAAACTATATTTATAGAGGAAGGAGATATAATGTATATTGGATCCATTTGTGAAGAAATAGTGTATATTGGATGTTACATGGAGCTGCGCATTAGAGATCCATAAACCCATTGCATAAGCCTTTTTCACATTATCATCAAGGGTAATTTTCATCATTTTTGTTTTATAACTGGAATGGACAATTCTGTAGCATTATTCTCTCCATAACTATTATGTGGGAGCCCTTGATAGAACACCCCTTAGACCCCATTAAAATCATTGGTGTATGTCCGGATTTGAAAGTAGCTATTTGGCTCTATTTTAAGCTACAGATATTACAATAGTCTGTGTTCTGTCTCCGCCATCTAATATTGTTACCCTGATTATTTGCTTGCATAATTGCAGTTTCCTCAGTATACAGTATTGATATATTCATGCCTTTATTCATCTGTGATGCTTTGGCTCCCTCTAGCGGTCAGAGTTATGTTGGCAGTTCAATCTTGTTTTTGTATTATCCATGTCTGATTCTCCTCCTCCTTTGCAATGCATTATGGTAGCTCAGCCTCCATTTCCCTCCATTTTTCCTTTCACTTTCTTCAGTTTGCCTTCAAGGAAAGACGCTTCACTTCATCCCCCTTGCGATGGCATTGCCGGTATGTCTTTATGCTTCATATAGATATTCCTGCTCTATATTAGCTTAGTTTAACCAGTTGTACTCCCAGTTTAGTCACTAGCTTTCTAAATGTTATGCATAATGTATATCATGTGTATTATGTATCTGTTCTATGCCATTCACTGATTCTATGTATATCATTGTTCACAGTTTCACCGCATCAATATACCACTACGTTTAATAAAGCACAGACTCAACCACAGTCTCCTTATTGGACCCCGGTATAGCGGTTTAGCTGACTGTATAGCTACGTATGAGCCTGCCTCAGCTAGTGAGGACAGAACAGTGAAACGGCAGCCATACAACTAGTGGGATTCAAGTCACCGGCTACACAGAGACTGAATACAGCTGCAGCAATCTCTGCACAGCCAAGCACTCTCCCAAGACACCATGTCTCACAAATCACATAGGACAAGATCTGTTACTTCTGTCTCCTCAAAGACAACATCCATCAGCAGCGCGGTCGCCATGGCCCGCGCAAATGCTGAAGCCGCCAAAATACGAGCGAGCTTTGCTGACCAAGAGATGCAACTTAAATTAGAAAAAGCACGCCTAGATGACGAAGAGAGAAGGTCACTCTTAGAGAGAGACGAGCAAGAGAGAAGGTCGCGCTTAGAGAGAGACGAGCAAGAGAGAAGGTCACGCTTAGAGAGAGCCGACCAAGAGAGAAGAACGCAGTTAGAGAAGGCACGTGTGGATGCCGCCTTAGAAAGCCTAGCAGCAAAAAGGGAAGCTGCCGCAGCCCTCGCCGAAGCAGAATCGCTAGAAGCCGCGCAAAATCCCAAGCTGCATAGCCAAAGCAGTACGTCGAGTCTGGAGTTTCCACTGCAAGACTCACCACAACGCACATCTCAGTATGTTAATGAACTTCCTGATCCAAACTATAACCCTGAACCAGTACCAAAACCAGAATACGACACCTCCAGCGAAGTGAGCGAGAGTCGTCACGAGGCTCAGGACAGAAACAAACTCGAAAATGTGAGGCAAAACAACTCTGCTAATGACTACCTTGCCCCTCACCAGGTAACCAACATGAATCACCCTGCTGACACACCTTACGTCAGACCGAAGCAATACGACACCGGCTGGCGCCACCATGAGGACACTAACCGGTACGAACGCACCTCACATCACTATCAGGGCGACCCATCACCAGTATACTCTGCTGACAACCGGTTCACGACAGAATTTGCCAAGTTCTTCACACGACGTGAACTGGTTGCCAAGGGACTCATGAAATTCACTGACCGAGCTGAAGGTTACAGAGCTTGGAAAGCTTCCTTCCAAAATGTCATTAGAGACTTGGGGCTACAACACAGGGAAGAGATAGACCTGTTAGTCAAATACCTGGGAGAAGAGTCAGTCAAACACGCAGTAAGGATCAGAGACATTAATATAAACCGCCCTGAGACTGGCCTCAAAGAGATCTGGAAAAGGCTGGATGAGTGTTACGGCTCAGCAGAAGTAATAGAAAGAGCCTTGTTCAAAAGAATCGATGACTTTCCTAAAATATCTAACAAAGGTCTCCAGAAACTTAGAGAGCTAAGCGACTTGCTAAAGGAAGTCCAAGTTGCCAAATACGAGGACGACCTACAGGGACTTGCATTTCTCGACACAGCCAGAGGTGTTAACCCTATAGTCCAGAAGTTGCCCTACAATCTACAGGAGAGGTGGCTCACACATGGTTCCACGTACAAATACAAACACAGTGTTCCATTCCCTCCCTTCTCCGTTTTTGTAGACTTCATATACCAACAAGCGAGAATTAGAAACGATCCCAGCTTTGACTTTGCAATACCATATGCCACACCATCACCACCTGCAAATCCACGCAGAACATCTGTGGCAGTACACAAGACTTATGTTTCTTCTTCAGATTCTAATTACAGGTCTGCTGGCTGCTCCCAATCAGAGACAAAGGTGCAGGACCCTGACAAGCAGTGCCCACTTCATCAGAAGCCTCATCCTCTCCTGAAATGCAGAGCCTTCAGAGGAAAATCTATGCCAGATCGCAGAAGCTTCCTGAAAGAAAACGGTATCTGCTACAAGTGCTGCTCGTCCACAGCTCATCTCGCCAAGGATTGCAAGGTCAGTGTAAAATGCACAGAATGTGGCACCACAGATCATAACACTGCTCTACACCCTGGCCCAGCTCCATGGAGTACACAAAACACGCCAGCTGACAGTGAGCATGGCGGGGAGGAAAGGAGCACTGATACAGCTACGCCAGAGATCACTTCACAATGTACCGAGGTCTGCAAAGGGACAATAGACAGTAGGTCCTGTTCAAAAATATGCCTCGTCAAAGTATACCCGAAGGGCCATAGAGACCAAGCTGTAAGACTGTATGCTATCTTGGATGATCAAAGTAATCGATCCTTGGCTAGATCAACGTTCTTTGACCTATTCAACATCAAAGGGCCAAGCACTCCCTACTCCTTAAAGACGTGTGCAGGTACTGTGACAACAGCAGGCAGGAAAGCTACTGACTACCAGATCGAGTCTTTAGACGGACAATTCTGCATACTGCTACCTACGATCATCGAATGTAACCAGATCCCAGACAACAGATCTGAAATCCCTACACCAGATGTAGCAATCCATCACGCTCACTTAAAACGAATAGCACACCTTATACCGGAACTCGACCATCAGGCCCAGATAATTCTGCTGTTGGGGAGAGATATCCTACAAGTTCATAAAGTGAGACGTCATATCAATGGACTCCACAATGCTCCCTATGCCCAAAGGCTAGACCTAGGATGGGTCATAATTGGCAACGTATGCTTGGGACGCATGCACGCCCCATCTTCTGTGACAAGCATGCTGACAAATACATTGGAGAAAGGACGACCATCTCTGTTTCAACCTTGTAACAATGAGTCCCATGTCAGGGAACTACCACACAGCATCCAACTGCCCAACCATCTAATAGACTTTACTCACGACAGCAGTATAGTGTCGGGAAGCTATGAGGATCAGTTAGGGTGCACAGTCTTCCAGAGAACTAAACAGGACAACCAAGTGGCAATGTCGGTAGAGGACAAGTTGTTCTTAGAGGTAATGGACAAGGGACTCGTTAAAGATGAGACCAACAGCTGGGTCGCACCTCTTCCCTTCAAAACCCACAGACCACGTCTACCGAACAACAGAAATCAGGCATTACAACGTTTCTCCTCTCTCATTCGTAATCTGCAAAAGAAACCAGAGATGAAAGATCACTTTTTCTCCTTCATGTCAAAGATTTTTGAAAACTGTCATGCAGAACTAGCTCCCACTCTCAAAGACTCTGAAGAATGCTGGTTCCTACCCATGTTCGGAGTATACCACCCTAAGAAACCAGGCCAGATCAGAGTCGTGTTTGATTCCAGTGCTAAGTTTAATGATGTCTCCCTAAATGACGTTCTACTGACAGGACCAGACCTCAATAACAAACTACTGGGTGTACTTATGCGATTCCGTAAGGATTCCATTGCCTTCATCGCTGACATCCAGCAAATGTTCCATTGTTTCCTTGTGAGAGAGAGAGACAGGAACTTCCTAAGATTCTTCTGGTACAGAGACAATGATCCTACTAAAGAAGTCACAGAGTATCGCATGAGAGTGCACATCTTTGGCAACAGTCCTTCACCTGCAGTTGCCATTTACGGACTCAAAAGGTCAGCTCAGGAAGGAGAAGCAGAATATGGAGCAGATGTCAGACAATTCATAGAAAAGGACTTTTATGTCGACGACTGTCTAAAAGCCATGCCTTCAAATGAGACTGCCATCAGTCTTCTCAGGAGAGCTCAGGACATGCTTGCCTACTCGAACCTTAGGCTTCATAAAATAGCCTCAAACAGCCAAGAACTCATGGAAGCGTTCCCATCTCAGGACCTATGTAATGGTCTCAGAGACCTGGACATTGGGTCAGACCCCGCACCAATGCAACGCAGCCTCGGGCTTCTCTGGAATCTACAATCAGACACTTTCACCTTTCAGGTCAGCCAGGAAGAAAGGCCTTTCACACGTAGAGGCGTCCTGTCTACCATCAACAGTCTGTACGACCCCTTGGGTTTCGCAGCTCCTGTTACTATACAAGGCAAGGCCCTACTAAGAGACTTAACTAGGGAAACATCTGACTGGGATGAACCTCTGCCACCTGATAAGAGGATCCAGTGGGAAGAGTGGAAGAACTTGTTAGCGGCACTCTCCAACCTGTATGTGCCAAGACCGTACACCCCTGTGCCATCTACTGAGACACAGAGCCAAAGACTGTACGTATTTGCAGATGCTTCTGTCGAAGCAATTGCCGCTGTTGCCTACCTCAAAACTGTAGACTCCAAATGTCAGTGCCACATTGGTTTCGTCATGGGAAAGGCCAAACTCGCACCACAACCAGAGCACACTATACCCAGGATAGAGCTTTGTGCCGCAGTCTTAGCCGTTGAGTTAGCGGAGTTCATCGCATCCAAAATGGATATCGACCTGACACAAGCCAAGTTCTACTCAGACAGCAAAGTAGTCCTGGGATATATCCACAACGAAACCAGGCGATTCTACGTTTATGTCAATAACAGAGTGCTACGAATCAGGAGATCAGTTCACCCACAGCAGTGGCATTACATACCCACAGACCAGAATCCCGCAGATCATGCAACTAGAGCAGTTGACGCAAGTCGACTAGGAAGCACAACGTGGCTCTCTGGACCAAAACTATTGTACATTGAGGAATGTTTTCCAGACACCTTCGAACTTGTAGGAGAGGACTCAGATGCTGAAATCCGCCCTCAGGTGTCTACACTACATACAATGACCTCTGTTATCCAGCTTGGATCTTGCAGGTTCGACAGATTCTCAAGTTGGAAGTCACTTACTCGAGCCATTACCTGCCTGACACATATAGCTCGCTCATTCAGGACCACCAGAACTCGTGACATGGAAAAATGTAAGGGAGCAGCGAGGCTTACCCACGAAAGCCTAATCACCTTCATGGCTGAAGCTGCAGCTATAATCAATGCAAGACCCCTGGTTCCAGTTCCTAACGACCCTGAGGAACCCTTGTTATTGACTCCAGCTACTTTACTTACCCAGAAAACAGGACTGTCCAGTGCCCCTCCAGGAGGATTCGACGCGAAGGACCTCTACAAGCGCCAATGGAGACAGGTACAAAGTCTTGCAATACTTTCTGGGACAGGTGGCGCAAGCAATATTTGTCTACCCTGCAGCCACGTACAAAGTGGCAATCTACTAAACCTAATCTGAACATAGGTGACCTTGTTCTTGTGAAAGACTGTCAAATTCATCGGAACCAGTGGCCACTTGGCCTAGTTACCGCAACGTTCCCGAGCAAGGACGGCAACGTCCGCAAAGTTGAGCTAAGGATGACCAAAGGGAATGAACCTAAGACATTTTCCAGACCGGTATCTGAACTGGTCCTATTGTTGCCTTCGGAAGAAAGGAGTAGTGACATCCGTTGATGCCAGACGGGGAGTGTTCTGTCTCCGCCATCTAACATTGTTACCCTGATTATTTGCTTGCATAATTGCAGTTTCCTCAGTATACAGTATTGATATATTCATGCCTTTATTCATCTGTGATGCTTTGGCTCCCTCTAGCGGTCAGAGTTATGTTGGCAGTTCAATCTTGTTTTTGTATTATCCATGTCTGATTCTCCTCCTCCTTTGCAATGCATTATGGTAGCTCAGCCTCCATTTCCCTCCATTTTTCCTTTCACTTTCTTCAGTTTGCCTTCAAGGAAAGACGCTTCACTTCATCCCCCTTGCGATTGCATTGCCGGTATGTCTTTATGCTTCATATAGATATTCCTGCTCTATATTAGCTTAGTTTAACCAGTTGTACTCCCAGTTTAGTCACTAGCTTTCTAAATGTTATGCATAATGTATATCATGTGTATTATGTATCTGTTCTATGCCATGCACTGATTCTATGTATATAATTGTTCACAGTTTCACCGCATCAATATACCACTACGTTTATAAAGCACAGACTCAACCACAGTCTCCTTATTGGACCCCGGTATAGCGGTTTAGCTGACTGTATAGCTACGTATGAGCCTGCCTCAGCTAGTGAGGACAGAACAGTCTGAACAGAGCCTAAGATGTAACTTCATATGAAACTACTGTGATACATTATAAAGTACAAAATAGCTTTGAAGCTTTGTGTAGAAATATATCAGACAAAGAATATAAAACTACTAGACACTCTAAAAGGATAGTTAGAAGTAACACCTAATATGAATACTAGTGATTATAAAACACGCGATTTTTAGATTTCTGGTTAAGATTTAAATTTATTCTTACACATGCGTACCGGTGCACATATGTAGAGTATATAAAGAGTATTATAAATAGGCCATGTGTTTACATTTAATATATAGTTAAGAAAAAGCTCTACTTACTTGTTAAAATCTATCTCATGCACACTGAAAAAAAAAATGTGGAATATCCCAGTTCAAATGAAATGGGAGTAGGATTCTGTTTGCAGGATGTCTCTTACTCATAAAGCTAAATAAGCATGACTGTGATCAAAGTTTTCTTGGTCATTATCTGTACAGGGTGTGGCCTCTGGGCTTGTGGCTAGTTTATCTGTTAGCCACACAGCGATATTTTTTATCTGTGCATTACAAATGCTTTCTTTGAAAATAAACAATGCCAGAGCTGTCATTATAGGGTCTACTAATATATGCAGATAAAAGGACTATAGCCGACCAGCAATGTGAAGTGTTACATTTGTTTTTGATGTATCATGTGAAACTGCGTTTAAATCATTACCCACAAAATATTTAGAAAAAGAATCTTGACAGAGCCACATTTAAAATGGGATCGCCATGTATTATTTCTATAAAGATATATTGCAAGGTTTCTTATGTATGTCCAGTTATTTATTCAGCGTTTATCAAAACATCAGTGACCCCTTAACCACAAAAAATCAGGAGAAAACGCATCTGTTATACAAAATGTTTAAGGGCTATAAAACATGGCTTCATAATGGCTCTATAATGAAGTAAACTAAATAATATTAATATTTTTTAAAGAAGCCAGTAATACATGTGCAAAAGTAACACCCGGAAAATAAAATACTGTAACATAAGTAAACTAAATAATATTCATATTTTTTTTAAAGAAGCCAGTAATACATGTGCAAAAGTAACACCCGGAAAATAAAATGCTGTAACATAAGTAAACTAAATAATATTCATATTTTTTAAAGAAGCCAGTAATACACGTGCAAAAGTAACACCAATAGAAATGTAAAAAAAGCTTTAAAAGCCTGCATATGTTAGATGTCTTTGAATAAAAAGGAGTCAAAATTATAGACAGAACAGGCAACTGTAAAATTAATATGTGCCAAAATAATGTAGAATTAAAGAAAGCTGGAATAATATATATTGATGTGGTAGAGCTAAAAGTTATACGTTTGTTTCTTATGGGTTTTGGGCTAACCAAGAAGATTTTTATGCATAATTTCGTAGTAAAGTATGCCTATAGAAATCATTAGTCATTCAATATAAAATGGTTATTTTCAGAATTCGGCATTATAAATCCAATTTCCACTATCTCTGGTGTGTCCCGCATGTCTTGTAGAGATACAGCTGTGCCTGTCTGTCAGAGATTTTACACAAAAAAACAAGAAAAAGCAGAGGTCATACAAAAAGGGGATCACCAAACCGCATGGATTTGTACAAAAAAACAACACAGCTTTATTAAAGTGCAAATACAGTACAGATCATTTTAAAAACATCTAAAAACACTTAGAACAATGCCTATAATGTAAACCATGTAAATAAATATGCATTATAAGCAAAAAAAGAACAAAAAAAAAACCCATAACACCTCCGGGCAAATGACCCTCAGATAACAACTACAGGTACAAAGAGAAAGCGAATACCCACAATGCCTATAATATGGCCAGTGCCTGAACACCAGGTGAAAAGGGGAAAACAGGCACACATACAGATATATATCTCACTGACCTATATGGACAGCATATTAATAAAGTGCAAAAACATGATAACATAAATAAGTCCTAAATGACTAATAAATTTTACACAAAAAAACAAGAAAAATCAGAGGCCATACAAAAAGGGGATCACCAGACAGCCTGGATTTGTACAAAAATAAGCCAGTAGCAGTATAGTACTATCAGTAAACCATGTAAATAAATATGCATTATAAGCAAAAACCCCCATCACACCTCCGGGCAAATGACCCTCAGATAACACCTACAGGCACAAAGAGAAAGCGAATACCCACAATGCCTATAATATGGCCAATGCCTGTACACAAGGTGAAAAGGGGAAAACAGTCACACATACAGATATATATCTCACTGACCTATATGGGCTGCATATTAATAAAGTGCAAAAACATGATAACATAAATAAGTCCTAAATGACTAATAAATTTTACACAAAAACAAGAAAAAGCAGAGGACATACAAAAAGGGGATCACCAAACAGCCTGGATTTGTACAAAAATAAGCCAGTAGCAGTATAGTACTATCAGTAAACCATGTAAATAAATATGCATTATAAGCAAAAAAAAACCCCATAACACCTCCGGGCAAATGACCCTCAGATAACACCTACAGGCACAAAGAGAAAGCGAATACACACAATGCCTATAATATGGCCAATGCCTGTACACAAGGTGAAAAGTGGAAAACAGGCACACATACAGATATATATCTCACTGACCTATATGGACAGCATATTAATAAAGTGCAAAAACATGATAACATAAATAAGTCCTAAATGACTAATAATGCTGCACATGAAAAAATATACTGTGGTACAGGAAATGTGCTAAAATTATGCAACATATGCCAGTACTAAACATGGGATCCTGAGATCCCTAGTAAGGCCGCGAACCAATAAATGATTTTACAATATTGTGTTATAAATCTCATATAAATGAGAATGTGTTATAAATATCATATAAAAGTTGTGAAATTAATATGTGATAAAATAATGTAGAATTAAAGAACGCTGGAATAATATCTGTGGATGCGGCAGAGCTAAAAGTTATACATTTGTTTCTTACGTGTTTTGGTGTAGCCAAAAAGAATTTTTTATGTAGATTTTATATAAAATGCGAATTACAGTGTCAAATAATGATGCAAAACACAAAATATATATATATATAATATCCCCGTGAGAATGTGTTAGAAAACTCATATAAAATGAGTGTTATAAATATCATATAAAAGTTGTGAAATTAATATGTGCTAAAATAATGTAGAATTAAAGAAAGCTGGAATAATATATGTGAATGTGTCACACCCTTTTGAGATATCAAAAATACTAGGGCTAGATAGATGGCACTCCCAATATCAATACATGTGAACAGATATTAGTTATGTGTCGTGCTTTGCACCATTGTGCTTGATATGTTCCATTAAATAACCCAGAGTCCCCTAAAAGGGCGTTGTATCGGTGTATGCTGCCTGGAAATGTCCCAAAGTTTAAAAGTATACATAAGTTAACTGTCTTTGAATAAAAAGGCGCAACTACATATGGAAATCTAATATAGAAAGAAATACTGTAAGCTATGCCGCCAGTGCTAAAATCTAAATGTGCATTGTCACTGCTCTGCGCAGCCCCCTGTAACATTTCCATTTAAGAAGGTTTTACAACATTTCACGTCTGACTTGCAGAATAATGATCGAATAGTATCAGATTTTGTGACATCAAGATTTTCAGGCTCAACCCTTTGTTCAGCATGTCGTTATCAGATTCCGCAAAGATGCATTTGTCAGCATTATACTGTTAGCTAACTTAAAATGTGTTTCCTTTTTTTCCTGATTGTGTAAAATGCGTGCGGCTAACTTAAAATGTGCTTCCTTTTTATTTTTTTATCTTCCTGCACATGTGTTTGAATTTCCTTTTTTCCTGATTGTGTAAAATACCCGTCTGTTTTTGTCAGAGTTGGATTTGACAGTAAATATTTTAAATTAGTTACAATTAACTTAAAAAAATGTTTTATTGTCAGTACTAATTGATCTGTGTGCTTCCTAGGGTTTGCTTCACAGAACATAACACGCTGTACAGAATGCCGTATGTAATCGTACAGATCCTAGGATATAATTATAAACAGGTGTTATCCCAGAATCAAATTAACAATATCAAACATGGTGTGTTATAAAAACATGAATAAAACACACTGCTGCTTACTTGCGGGTGTTGTAATATGGCCACATACATAATGTGACCATATAATGAGAATGGTGTGTTATAAACCACGTGTAAAAAATAAATACACAACTAGGATATAAAATATATAAGACGCCATGGTGTGTTACAGCACCAAGCTCACAAACAACTAGGATATAATTATATAACGGTGCCATCTAATAGGGGATTATCAAAAAGCTAATATAAACATCGTACAAACCCTAGGATATAATTATATACCAATGCCATCTAATAGGGGGGATTATCAAAAGCTAATATAAAACTATATCAAGCTAGACCAAACTATATCAAAAGGGGAAGTCAGCCAGACTCAGGGACAGCTGGCTGACGGGAGGAGGGGAGGGGTTACACACTTTGATACACTTTGATAGGGGCGGGGCACCTGTCAGATTCAGTTTGACGAAACCACCCGATTATACACTACTGTGGGGGTTGGACGTCCGATGGGGGTTTATGCTGGGGGTTAAGCTGGGGTGGCATCCGATGGGGGGGTGTGACTGATGGGATTTTCAGTTGGGGCAGGGGGGCGTCATATGGTGATTTACGCTTTGGGCGAGGGAATGTCATATAGGGATTTACGCTTGGGGGGAGGGAATGTCATATCGAGATTTACGCTTGGGGGAGGGAATGTCTGGTGGGCTTTGGATTTATCCTGTGAGGTCCTCTGGTTAATGTGGGGGGGGGGCCAATGCTTCATTGGGGTACACAAAAAAACATGGGTGTATGCTGCTTATGCTATGCCCCCCCAAAAATGTAGGTATTTTCCTGTAGAGGAGGGTACAAAACCAACTGGCATGAAGCTAATCTGTTTTAGCTTAACCCCTTTACCCCCAAGGGTGGTTTGCACGTTAATGACCAGGCCAATTTTTACAATTCTGACCACTGTCCCTTTATGAGGTTGTAACTCTGGAACACTTCAACGGATCCCAGTGATTCTGACATTGTTTTCTCTGGACATATTGTACTTCATGATAGTGGTAAAAATTCTTTGATAATACCTGCGTTTGTTTGTGAAAAAAACAGAAATTTGGCAAAAATTATGAAAATTTCGCAATTTTCCAACTTTGAATTTTTATGCAATTAAATCACAGAGATATGTCACACAAGATACTTAATAAGTTAAACGTACGTTTAATGATTTTGTGAGCTTTTTAAACGATAACAACGATCAAAATATGAAATTTACGTCTGTATTTGGAGATAGTAACATAGTAACATAGTAACATAGTTAGTAAGGCCGAAAAAAGACATTTGTCCATCCAGTTCAGCCTATATTCCATCATAATAAATCCCCAGATCTACGTCCTTCTACAGAACCTAATAATTGTATGATACAATATTGTTCTGCTCCAGGAAGACATCCAGGCCTCTCTTGAACCCCTCGACTGAGTTCGCCATCACCACCTCCTCAGGCAAGCAATTCCAGATTCTCACTGCACTAACAGTAAAGAATCCTCTTCTATGTTGGTGGAAAAACCTTCTCTCCTCCAGACGCAAAGAATGCCCCCTTGTGCCCGTCACCTTCCTTGGTATAAACAGATCCTCAGCGAGATATTTGTATTGTCCCCTTATATACTTATACATGGTTATTAGATCGCCCCTCAGTCGTCTTTTTTCTAGACTAAATAATCCTAATTTCGCTAATCTATCTGGGTATTGTAGTTCTCCCATCCCCTTTATTAATTTTGTTGCCCTCCTTTGTACTCTCTCTAGTTCCATTATATCCTTCATGAGCACCGGTGCCCAAAACTGGACACAGTACTCCATGTGCGGTCTAACTAGGGATTTGTACAGAGGCAGTATAATGCTCTCATCATGTGTATCCAGACCTCTTTTAATGCACCCCATGATCCTGTTTGCCTTGGCAGCTGCTGCCTGGCACTGGCTGCTCCAGGTAAGTTTATCATTAACTAGGATCCCCAAGTCCTTCTCCCTGTCAGATTTACCCAGTGGTTTCCCATTCAGTGTGTAATGGTGATATTGATTCCTTCTTCCCATGTGTATAACCTTACATTTATCATTGTTAAACCTCATCTGCCACCTTTCAGCCCAAGTTTCCAACTTATCCAGATCCATCTGTAGCAGAATACTATCTTCACTTGTATTAACTGCTTTACATAGTTTTGTATCATCTGCAAATATCGATATTTTACTGTGTAAACCTTCTACCAGATCATTAATGAATATGTTGAAGAGAACAGGTCCCAATACCGACCCCTGCGGTACCCCACTGGTCACAGCGACCCAGTTAGAGACTATACCATTTATAACCACCCTCTGCTTTCTATCACTAAGCCAGTTACTAACCCATTTACACACAATTTCCCCCAGACCAAGTATTCTCATTTTGTGTACCAACCTCTTGTGCGGCACGGTATGAAACGCTTTGGAAACATCGAGATATACCACGTCCAATGACTCACCGTGGTCCAGCCTATAGCTTACCTCTTCATAAAAACTGATTAGATTGGTTTGACAGGAGCGATTTCTCATAAACCCATGCTGATATGGAGTTAAACAGTTATTCTCATTGAGATAATCCAGAATAACATCCCTCAGAAACCCTTCAAATATTTTACCAACAATAGAGGTTAGACTTACTGGCCTATAATTTCCAGGTTCACTTTTAGAGCCCTTTTTGAATATTGGCACCACATTTGCTATGCGCCAGTCCTGCGGAACAGATCCTGTCGCTATAGAGTCCCTAAAAATAAGAAATAATGGTTTATCTATTACATTACTTAGTTCCCTTAGTACTCGTGGGTGTATGCCATCCGGACCCGGAGATTTATCTATTTTAATCTTATTTAGCCGATTTCGCACCTCTTCTTGGGTTAGATTGGTGACACTTAATATAGGGTTTTCATTGTTTCTTGGGATTTCACCTAGCATTTCATTTTCCACCGTGAATACCGTGGAGAAGAAGGTGTTTAATATGTTAGCTTTTTCCTCGTCATCTACAACCATTCTTTCCTCACTATTTTTTAAGGGGCCTACATTTTCAGTTTTTATTCTTTTACTATTGATATAGTTGAAGAACAGTTTGGGATTAGTTTTACTCTCCTTAGCAATGTGCTTCTCTGTTTCCTTTTTGGCAGCTTTAATTAGTTTTTTAGATAAAGTATTTTTCTCCCTATAGTTTTTTAGAGCTTCAATGGTGCCATCCTGCTTTAGTAGTGCAAATGCTTTCTTTTTACTGTTAATTGCCTGTCTTACTTCTTTGTTTAGCCACATTGGGTTTTTCCTATTTCTAGTCCTTTTATTCCCACAAGGTATAAACCGCTTACACTGCCTATTTAGGATGTTCTTAAACATTTTCCATTTATTATCTGTATTCTTATTTCTGAGGATATTGTCCCAGTCTACCAGATTAAGGGCATCTCTAAGCTGGTCAAACTTTGCCTTCCTAAAGTTCAGTATTTTTGTGACTCCCTGACAAGTCCCCCTAGTGAAAGACAGGTGAAACTGTACAATATTGTGGTCGCTATTTCCTAGATGCCCGACCACCTGCAGATTTGTTATTCTGTCAGGTCTATTAGATAGTATTAGGTCTAAAAGTGCTGCTCCTCTGGTTGGATTCTGCACCAATTGTGAAAGATAATTTTTCTTGGTTATTAGCAGAAACCTGTTGCCTTTATGGGTTTCACAAGTTTCTGTTTCCCAGTTAATATCCGGGTAGTTAAAGTCCCCCATAACCAGGACCTCATTATGGGTTGCAGCTTCATCTATCTGCTTTAGAAGTAGACTTTCCATGGTTTCTGTTATATTTGGGGGTTTGTAACAGACCCCAATGAGAATTTTGTTACCATTTTTCCCTCCATGAATTTCGACCCATATGGACTCGACATCCTCATTTCCTTCGCTAATATCCTCCCTTAAAGTGGACTTTAGACAAGACTTTACATAGAGACAAACCCCTCCTCCTCTCCGATTTTTACGATCCTTTCTAAACAGACTGTAACCCTGTAAGTTAACTGCCCAGTCATAGCTTTCATCTAACCATGTCTCGGTTATTCCCACTATGTCAAAGTTACCTGTAGATATTTCTGCTTCTAGTTCTTCCATCTTGTTTGTCAGGCTTCTGGCGTTTGCGAGCATGCAGTTTAGAGGATTTTGTTTTGTTCCAATCTCCTCGCTGTGGATTGTTTTAGAAATGTTCTTACCTCCCATCTGAGTATGTTTTCCTGGGTCTTCTTTGTTCAAGTCTAATGATTTTCTTCCCGTCCCCTCTTCTTCTAGTTTAACGCCCTCCTGATGAGTGTAGCGAGTCTTCTGGCGAATGTGTGTTTCCCAGGTTTGTTGAGGTGTAGTCCATCTCTGGCGAGGAGTCCATCGTACCAGTAATTCACACCGTGGTCCAGGAATCCGAATCCTTGTTGTCTGCACCATCGTCTTAGCCAGTTGTTTGCATCAAGGATCCTGTTCCATCTCCTGGTGCCATGCCCGTCTACTGGAAGGATAGAAGAAAAAACTACCTGTGCATCCAGTCCCTTTACTTTCTTCCCCAACTCTTCAAAGTCTTTGCAGATTGTCGGTAGGTCTTTCCTTGCCGTGTCATTGGTGCCAACATGTATCAGAAGAAATGGGTGGACGTCCTTGGAGCTGAAGAGCTTTGGTATCCTATCGGTCACATCCTTGATCATCGCACCTGGAAGGCAGCATACTTCCCTTGCAGTAATGTCCGGTCTGCAGATGGCTGCTTCTGTGCCTCTCAGTAGTGAGTCTCCCACCACCACCACTCTTCGTTGCTTCTTGGCTGTACTTTTTGCTGTCACTTGTTGCTGTGTGCCCTTTTCTTTTTTGCTTGCTGGTATTGCTTCATCCTTAGGTGTGCCATCTTCATCCTCTACAAAGATTTGATATCGGTTCTTCAGTTGTGTGGTTGGTGATTTCTCCATGGTCTTCTTGCTTCTTTTGGTCACATGCTTCCACTCATCTGCTTTTGGAGGTTCTCTGACACTTTTTTCACCTTCTGTGACCAGTAGAGATGCTTCTGTTCTGTCTAGAAAGTCTTCATTCTCTTTGATGAGTTTCAAAGTTGCTATTCTTTCTTCCAGACCCCGCACCTTTTCTTCTAAAAGGGCCACTAGTCTACACTTCTGACAGGTGAAATTTGATTCTTCTTCTGGTCGGTCTGTGAACATGTAGCACATGCTGCAGCTCACCATGTAGGTTGTCACATCTGCCATGTTGCTCCTAGATCCTGCTGACTTGCTGTGTGTTTTCCTTCTTGTGTAATCTACTCAGCCAAGCTCTCTTGCAATAATACCCTACAGGCCTTACGGCGCGCGGTTTGGCGATGCTTTCCAAGCAGCTGGTCCCGGCTGTACCCAACGATCTTCTAGCTTAGGGAGACTTCGCTTTTCCCAGAAGGCACCTGGAATATGCAAATTAGCCTCCTCAAGCTTGAATCCCTGGTTTGGCGATGCTTTCCAAGCAGCTGGTCCCGGCTGTACCCAACGATCTTCTAGCTTAGAGAGACTTCGCTTTTCCCAGAAGGCACCTGGAATATGCAAATTAGCCTCCTCAAGCGTGAATCCCTGGTTTGGCGATGCTTTCCAAGCAGCTGGTCCCGGCTGTACCCAACGATCTTCTAGCTTAGGGAGACTTCGCTTTTCCCAGAAGGCACCTGGAATATGCAAATTAGCCTCCTCAAGCGTGAATCCCTGGTTTGGCGATGCTTTCCAAGCAGCTGGTCCCGGCTGTACCCAACGATCTTCTAGCTTAGGGAGACTTCGCTTTTCCCAGAAGGCACCTGGAATATGCAAATTAGCCTCCTCAAGCGTGAATCCCTGGTTTGGCGATGCTTTCCAAGCAGCTGGTCCCGGCTGTACCCAACGATCTTCTAGCTTAGGGAGACTTCGCTTTTCCCAGAAGGCACCTGGAATATGCAAATTAGCCTCCTCAAGCGTGAATCCCTGGTTTGGCGATGCTTTCCAAGCAGCTGGTCCCGGCTGTACCCAACGATCTTCTAGCTTAGGGAGACTTCGCTTTTCCCAGAAGGCACCTGGAATATGCAAATTAGCCTCCTCAAGCGTGAATCCCTGGTTTGGCGATGCTTTCCAAGCAGCTGGTCCCGGCTGTACCCAACGATCTTCTAGCTTAGGGAGACTTCGCTTTTCCCAGAAGGCACCTGGAATATGCAAATTAGCCTCCTCAAGCTTGAATCCCTGGTTTGGCGATGCTTTCCAAGCAGCTGGTCCCGGCTGTACCCAACGATCTTCTAGCTTAGGGAGACTTCGCTTTTCCCAGAAGGCACCTGGAATATGCAAATTAGCCTCCTCAAGCGTGAATCCCTGGTTTGGCGATGCTTTCCAAGCAGCTGGTCCCGGCTGTACCCAACGATCTTCTAGCTTAGGGAGACTTCGCTTTTCCCAGAAGGCACCTGGAATATGCAAATTAGCCTCCTCAAGCTTGAATCCCTGGTTTGGCGATGCTTTCCAAGCAGCTGGTCCCGGCTGTACCCAACGATCTTCTAGCTTAGGGAGACTTCGCTTTTCCCAGAAGGCACCTGGAATATGCAAATTAGCCTCCTCAAGCTTGAATCCCTGGTTTGGCGATGCTTTCCAAGCAGCTGGTCCCGGCTGTACCCAACGATCTTCTAGCTTAGGGAGACTTCGCTTTTCCCAGAAGGCACCTGGAATATGCAAATTAGCCTCCTCAAGCTTGAATCCCTGGTTTGGCGATGCTTTCCAAGCAGCTGGTCCCGGCTGTACCCAACGATCTTCTAGCTTAGGGAGACTTCGCTTTTCCCAGAAGGCACCTGGAATATGCAAATTAGCCTCCTCAAGCTTGAATCCCTGGTTTGGCGATGCTTTCCAAGCAGCTGGTCCCGGCTGTACCCAACGATCTTCTAGCTTAGGGAGACTTCGCTTTTCCCAGAAGGCACCTTGAATATGCAAATTAGCCTCCTCAAGCTTGAATCCCTGGTTTGGCGATGCTTTCCAAGCAGCTGGTCCCGGCTGTACCCAACGATCTTCTAGCTTAGGGAGACTTCGCTTTTCCCAGAAGGCACCTGGAATATGCAAATTAGCCTCCTCAAGCTTGAATCCCTGGTTTGGCGATGCTTTCCAAGCAGCTGGTCCCGGCTGTACCCAACGATCTTCTAGCTTAGGGAGACTTCGCTTTTCCCAGAAGGCACCTGGAATATGCAAATTAGCCTCCACAAGCTTGAATCCCTGTTTTGGCGATGCTTTCCAAGCAGCTGGTCCCGGCTGTACCCAACGATCTTCTAGCTTAGGGAGACTTCGCTTTTCCCAGAAGGCACCTGGAATATGCAAATTAGCCTCCTCAAGCTTGAATCCCTGGTTTGGCGATGCTTTCCAAGCAGCTGGTCCCGGCTGTACCCAACGATCTTCTAGCTTAGGGAGACTTCGCTTTTCCCAGAAGGCACCTGGAATATGCAAATTAGCCTCCTCAAGCTTGAATCCCTGGTTTGGCGATGCTTTCCAAGCAGCTGGTCCCGGCTGTACCCAACGATCTTCTAGCTTAGGGAGACTTCGCTTTTCCCAGAAGGCACCTGGAATATGCAAATTAGCCTCCTCAAGCTTGAATCCCTGGTTTGGCGATGCTTTCCAAGCAGCTGGTCCCGGCTGTACCCAACGATCTTCTAGCTTAGGGAGACTTCGCTTTTCCCAGAAGGCACCTGGAATATGCAAATTAGCCTCCTCAAGCTTGAATGCCTGGTTTGGCGATGCTTTCCAAGCAGCTGGTCCCGGCTGTACCCAACGATCTTCTAGCTTAGGGAGACTTCGCTTTTCCCAGGAGGCACCTGGAATATGCAAATTAGCCTCCTCAAGCTTGAATCCCTGGTTTGGCGATGCTTTCCAAGCAGCTGGTCCCGGCTGTACCCAACGATCTTCTAGCTTAGGGAGACTTCGCTTTTCCCAGAAGGCACCTGGAATATGCAAATTAGCCTCCTCAAGCTTGAATCCCTGGTTTGGCGATGCTTTCCAAGCAGCTGGTCCCGGCTGTACCCAACGATCTTCTAGCTTAGGGAGACTTCGCTTTTCCCAGAAGGCACCTGGAATATGCAAATTAGCCTCCTCAAGCTTGAATCCCTGGTTTGGCGATGCTTTCCAAGCAGCTGGTCCCGGCTGTACCCAACGATCTTCTAGCTTAGGGAGACTTCGCTTTTCCCAGAAGGCACCTGGAATATGCAAATTAGCCTCCTCAAGCTTGAATCCCTGGTTTGGCGATGCTTTCCAAGCAGCTGGTCCCGGCTGTACCCAACGATCTTCTAGCTTAGGGAGACTTCGCTTTTCCCAGAAGGCACCTGGAATATGCAAATTAGCCTCCACAAGCTTGAATCCCTGGTTTGGCGATGCTTTCCAAGCAGCTGGTCCCGGCTGTACCCAACGATCTTCTAGCTTAGGGAGACTTCGCTTTTCCCAGAAGGCACCTGGAATATGCAAATTAGCCTCCTCAAGCTTGAATCCCTGGTTTGGCGATGCTTTCCAAGCAGCTGGTCCCGGCTGTACCCAACGATCTTCTAGCTTAGGGAGACTTCGCTTTTCCCAGAAGGCACCTGGAATATGCAAATTAGCCTCCTCAAGCTTGAATCCCTGGTTTGGCGATGCTTTCCAAGCAGCTGGTCCCGGCTGTACCCAACGATCTTCTAGCTTAGGGAGACTTCGCTTTTCCCAGAAGGCACCTGGAATATGCAAATTAGCCTCCTCAAGCTTGAATCCCTGGTTTGGCGATGCTTTCCAAGCAGCTGGTCCCGGCTGTACCCAACGATCTTCTAGCTTAGGGAGACTTCGCTTTTCCCAGAAGGCACCTGGAATATGCAAATTAGCCTCCTCAAGCTTGAATCCCTGGTTTGGCGATGCTTTCCAAGCAGCTGGTCCCGGCTGTACCCAACGATCTTCTAGCTTAGGGAGACTTCGCTTTTCCCAGAAGGCACCTGGAATATGCAAATTAGCCTCCTCAAGCTTGAATCCCTGGTTTGGCGATGCTTTCCAAGCAGCTGGTCCCGGCTGTACCCAACGATCTTCTAGCTTAGGGAGACTTCGCTTTTCCCAGAAGGCACCTGAAATATGCAAATTAGCCTCCTCAAGCTTGAATTCCTGATAAACAGCTAGAATTTCTGGATGTAAAAATAGAGATAGAGGAAGGCACGATTAAAACCAGTGTCCATAGAAAAACAACGGCAACTAATAACGTGTTACATTTTCAGAACGCTCACCCAGTTCACACAAAGTGCGGCATTCCATATAGCCAGATGGTAAGGCTAAGAAAACTTCATATCTCATCAAAGGATAATAAAAGAAGCGGCACTCACCAGTTTGCTGAAAAAAGTGTCTTTAATGCAGCCTTAATCCATGCTTACAGGCTATTCAGACACGTTGCAGGTGATTGTGAGGGTGCGGGGAGTGAAGGAGGACCTCCTTCACTCCCCGCACCCTCACAATCACCTGCAACGTGTCTGAATAGCCTGTAAGCATGGATTAAGGCTGCATTAAAGACACTTTTTTCAACAAACTGGTGAGTGCCGCTTCTTTTATTATCCTTTGATGAGATATGAAGATTGCTGTTACTTATTGAGCAGAGCACCGTATCCAGTAGCTTTATCTGGAAAACGCAATTGGTATATATCGGTGAAATAAGCAAAGGGGCATAGAACCAGAAGGCGAGCCCTGGTGCTGTTCCAATCTCTATGTTTGTCATAAGGCTAAGAAAAATTAACAACTGCGAGGATGGTTACAAAAAGCAGTTAGAGGAACTCAAATTGCGTTTTAGAAACAGGGGTTACCCTAATCACATACTGCAACAGGCAGAACTACGGGCTGCCAGTTTAACCCAAGCTGACCTATTGAAAAAAGGCAGCAATAAGAGCAGAGGGAGTAATAGCATGTTAAATAACCGCAATGAAAACGGGATATTTACTTTTTTGTTCAAACATAGCCCGCTGGATGATCACATCCATGCGGCTATCCGCAAAAATTGGCACGTGATTAAAAATTATACCGATTTTCGCGATTTAACCACTTGCATCCCCCGGTTTGCCTATAAACGATCAGTAAATTTAGGCGACTTGGTAGTAAAACACCGGCTGTCTGCTGACACCAGCAGCTGGATGAAAAAATCCCTCCCGCAAGGTAATTTTAAATGCGGTGGTTGCAGTATGTGTCACCTCCATAAAATTACTAACCCCCTTAAAGTGGGCACGATCTTTCATACCATAAGAGACTTCATAACATGTAAATGTAAATTTGTGGTGTACGTCATTTACTGTCCATGTAACCGATTTTATATCGGTAAAACCATAAGACCCCTATTTGTTAGGTTTCGCGAGCACTATAATTCCGTGCTCACAGGGAAGGGGCGTGTGCGCCTAGTAAAACACATACACGATGTGCATGGCGGCGATCCCAGTTCCCTTTGCTTTGCCGGCTTAGAGGTAGTTAAATTCCCTCAGCAAGGGGGCAATCATAATAAATTATTACTACATCGCGAAGCCCACTGGATCTTAAAAACTGATGCGCAAGGGCCCTGGGGTCTTAATGACAAACTAGACATGGCGGTTTTCATCTAGATCCGTTTGAAAGCTGAGATTGTAGAATGAGTTATGTTGTTTTTACTTATTTTTGATTGCACACATGTGTGGTAAGTGGTGTGTCCACTCCTACTAAAGGATATGACATCACTAACACAACTCACTGGACCCATTGAAGTGATTGTTCACGAAACGGCCGTCGTCTGTCTCGTCTCTGCACGCTCCCTCACCGCTCCCTCCTCATGTCGTAGCCTGTCTAGTTCCTAGCTTGGAATGCTGTGCCATGGTCATTAAAGGACTATTATACTGTTGAAGATTACGGGTGAGTGCTGCTTTCATTCATTCCTTCATTTACCGGTGATACTTAATAAGTAACATTTCCCACATGTTTACTTTACATCAGCACAATTTTGGAACCAACATTTTTTTTTGTTAGGGAGTTATAAGGGTTAAAAGTTGAGCAGCAATTTCTCATTTTTACAACACCATTTTTTTTTAGGGACCACATCTCATTTTAAGTCATTTTGAGGGGGTCTATATGATAGAAAATACCCAAGTGTGACACCATTCTAAAAACCGCACCCCTCAAGGTGCTCAAAACCATATTCAAGAAGTTTATTAACCCTTCTGGTGCTTCACAGGAATTTTTGGAATGTTTAAATAAAAATGAACATTTAACTTTTTTTCACAAAAAATTTACTTCAGCTCCAATTTGTTTTATTTTACCAAGAGAAACAGGAGAAAATGGACCCCAAAAGTTGTTGTACAATTTGTCCTGAGTACACTGATACCCCATATGTGGGGGTAAACCACTGTTTGGGTGCATGACAGAGCTCGGAAGCGAAGGAGCGCCATTTGACTTTTCAATGCAAAATTGACTGGAATCGAGTTGGGATACCATGTTGCGTTTGGAGAGCCCCTGATGTACCTAAACATCGAAACAAGTGACACCATTTTGGAAAGTAGACCCCCTAAGGAACTTATCTAGAGGTGTGGTGAGCACTTTGACCCACCAAGTACAGTACTTCACAGAAGTTTATAATGCAGAACCGTAAAAATAAAAAATCATATTTTTTCACAAAAATTATATTTTCGCCCCCAATTTTTTATTTTCCCAAGGGTAAGAGAAGAAATTGGACCCCAGAAGTTGTTGTACAATTTGTCCTGAGTACGCTGATACCCCATATGTGGGGGTAAACCACTGTTTGGGCGCATGGGAGAGCTCGGAAGGGAAGGAGCGCCGTTTGACTTTTCAATGCAAAATTGACAGGAATTGAGATGGAACGCCATGTTGCGTTTGGAGAGCCACTGATGTGCCTAAACATTGAAACCCCCCACAAGTGACACCATTTTGGAAAGTAGACCCCCTAAGGAATTTATCTAGATGTGTTTTGAGCGCTTTGACCACCCACCAAGGACTTCACAGAAGTTTATAATGCAGAGCCGTAAAAATAAAACAAAAATTTTTTCCCACAAAAATTATTTTTTAGCCCCTAGTTTTGTATTTTCCCGAGGGTAACAGGAGAAATTGGACCCCAAAATTTGTTGTACAATTTGTCCTGAGTGCGCTGATACCCCATATGTGGGGGGGAACCACTGTTTGGCCGCATGGGAGGGCTTGGAAGGGAAGGAGCACCATTTGGAATGCAGACTTAGATGGAATGGTCTTCAGGTGTCACATTGCATTTGCAGAGCCCCTAATGTACCTAAACAGTAGAAACCCCCCACAAGTGACCCCATATTGGAAACTAGACCCCCCCCAGGGAACTCATCTAGATGTGTTGTGACAACTTTGAACCCCCAAGTGTTTCACTACAGTTTATAGCGCAGAGCCGTGAAAATAAAAAAATCTTTTTTTTCCCACAAAAATTATTTTTTAGCCCTCAGTTTTGTATTTTCCCAAGGGTAATAGGAGAAATTGGACCCCAATAGTTGTTGTCCTATTTGTCCTGAGTACGCTGATACCCCATATGTTGGGGTAAACCCCTGTTTGGGCACACGGGAGAGCTCGGAAGGGAAGGAGCACTGTTTTACTTTTTCAACGCAGAATTGGCTGGAATTGAGATCGTACGCCATGTCGCATTTGGAGAGCCCCTGATGTGCCTAAACAGTGGAAACCCCTCACTTATAACTGAAACCCTAATCCAAACACACCCCTAACCCTAATCCCAACAGTAACCCTAACCACACCTCTAACTCTGACACACCCCTAACCCTAATCCCAACCCTATTCCCAACTGTAAATGTAATCTAAACCCTAACCGTAACTTTAGCTCCAACCCTAACCCTAACTTTAGCCCCAACCCTAACTGTAGCCCCAACCCTAGCCCTAGCCCTAACCCTAGCCCTAGCCCTAGCCCTAACCCTAGCCCTAACCCTAGCCCTAATCCTAGCCCTAACCCTAGCCCTAACCCTAGCCCTAACCTTAACCCTAACCCTAGCCCTAACCCTAGCCCTAGCCCTAACCCTAGCCCTAGCCCTAGCCCTAACCCTAACCCTAACCTTAACCCTAACCCTAGCCCTAATGGGAAAATGGAAATAAATACATTTTTTTAATTTTTCCCTAACTAAGGGGGTGATGAAGTGGGGTTTGATTTACTTTTATAGCGTTTTTTTAGTGGATTTTTATGATTGGCAGCCGTCACACACTGAAAGACGCTTTTTATTGCAAAACATATTTTTTGCGTTACCACATTTTGAGAGCTATAATTTTTCATATTTTGGTCCACAGAGTCATGTGAGGTCTTGTTTTTTGCGGGACGAGTTGACGTTTTTAGTGGTAACATTTTCGGGCACGTGACATTTCTTGATCGCTTTTTATTACGATTTTTGTGAGGCAGAACGACCAAAAACCAGCTATTCATGAATTTCTTTTGGGGGAGGCGTTTATACCGTTCCGCGTTTGGTAAAATTGGTAAAGCAGTTTTATTCTTCAGGTCAGTACGATTACAGCGATACCTCATTTATATCATTTTTTTATGTTTTGGCGCTTTTATACGATAAAAACTATTTTATTGAAAAAATAATTATTTTTGCATCGCTTTATTCTGAGGACTATAACTTTTTTATTTTTTCGCTGATAATGCTGTATGGTGGCTCGTTTTTTGCGGGACAAGATGACGTTTTCAGCGGTACCATCGTTATTTATATCTGTCTTTTTAATCGCGTGTTATTCCACTTTTTGTTCGGCGGTATGATAATAAAGCGTTGTTTTTTGCCTCGTGTTTTTTTTTTTCCCCTTACGGTGTTTACTAAAGGGGTTAACTAGTGGGCCAGTTTTATAGGTGGGGTCGTTACGGACGCGGCGATACTAAATATGTGTACTTTTATTGTTTTTTATTATTATTTAGATAAAGAAATATATTTATGGGAATAATATTTTTTTTTTTTCATTATTTAGGAATATTTTTTTTTATTTTTTTTTACACATTTGGAAATTTTTTTTAAACTTTTTTACTTTGTCCCACGGGGGGACATCACAGATCGATGATCTGACAGTTTGCACAGCACTCTGTCAGATCACCGATCTGACTTAGAGCAGTGCAGGCTTCACAGTGCCTGCTCTGAGCAGGCTCTGTGAAGCCACCTCCCTCCCTGCAGGACCCGGATGCCGCGGCCATCTTGGATCCAGGCCTGGAGCAGGGAGGGAGGTAGGAAGACCCTCGCAGCAACGCGATCACATCGCGTTGTTGCGGGGGGCTCAGGGAAGTGTTGTGAATTCTGCTCTTGGGTTCCCTCCGGTGGTTGTAGGTGGGAATGCAGTTGTCTCTGAGTCACAGTCCTGGCCAGGTGTATCTGATGATTACAATTCGGACTGGGTTATTTAGATGTGCTGGATCTTTTAGCCCTTGCCAGTTGTCAATGTTTCTTGTGAAGTGATGGATCACTTTCTGGCTTCTCCTGCCTGCTGCCAAATTCAGCAAAGATAAGTGTTTGTTCTTTGTATCTGTGGCACACTGCTGTGTGCTGGTTTCAGTTTTATTCCTGCTCTGATTGTAGGATTCACTGGAGTTGCAGATTTACGCTCCTACATCTATTAGTTAGATGTAGGAAGTTTTTGTTATTTCTGCTGTGGATGTTTTGAAGGGTTTTTTACTGACCGCACAGAACTCTGTCCTATTCTGTCCTATTTAGCTAGTGTGGCCTGTGCTAAATTCTGTTTTCTGCCTGTGTATGTTTTTTCCTCTCCGACTCACCGCCAATATTTGTGGGGGGCTGTCTATCCTTTGGGGATTTTCTCTGAGGCAAGATAGTATTCCTCTTTCCATCTTTAGGGGTAATTAGTCCTCCGGCTGTGACGAGGTGTCTAGGTGTGTTAGGTACACTCCACGGCTACTTCTAGTTGCGGTGTTAAGTTCAGGATTGCGGTCAGTACAGTGGCCACCATCTCCAGTGAAAGTTCTCATGCAGCTCCAAAGTCACCGGATCATAACAGGGAAGTCCGCAGGGAGCCCCCTCCCTGCGCGATGCTTCCCTATGCCGCCGGCACATCGCGATCATGTTTGATCGTGGTGTGCCGGGGGTTAATGTGCCGGGGGCGGTCCGTGACCGCTCCTGGCACATAGTGCTGGATGTCACCTGCGATAGGCAGCTGACACCCGGCCGCGATCGGCCATGCTCCCCCAGTGAGCGCTGCCGATCGCATATGACATACTATCCCGTCGGTGGTCATAGGGGCCCACCCCACCTCGACGGGATAGTATGTCTAATGTCAGAAAGGGGTTAATGTTAGTAGGAGGCAGGCATGGGTCTCGACCGCCCAGCCCAGTTTCTGCCTTAGTTTTTGGGGTTTTTTTTATTAACGATTTTCCTTTTTCTTTTTAACTTTTTTTTTTTTTTTTAGATACGGCTTTTGAGGGCGACAGTGGAATTGTGACACTAATCTCCCACCTAGAATTGTCACTACCGTATCATCTGTGGTCTACGAGGCAAGGCCCTAACACATCAAGAGTGTTTGGGGTTCCCCGGAGGATGGTCCATGCCACGAATCCCCCTACCCTCTCGCCCCCCCAGAGCCAGATAGAGTAGGTAGGGAAGACGAATCCGTTATGTGCCAGGCGCCGAAAAGCCTGCGTCCAGGTTATTCAATGCCCATCTTCATCATCGGTCTGCAAAGAAGGATTTCTGATTAGGCTTGAGCAAACGGATCGGACAAATTCAAAAGTCGCCGACTTTTGGCAAAGTCGGGTTTCATGAAACCCGACCCGATCCTAGTGTGGGATCGGCCTTGTGGTCGGCGATCTTCGTGCCAAAGTCGTGTTTCGCATGACGCGTTTGGCGCCATTTTTTCAGCCAATAAAGGAGCGTGGGCAGAGTGACGACATAGGTCTTAGGGGCATGCACGCCTATCGCCATCTTCTCGCTTGTGCGCTGTAGCGATTTGCAATGTGTAACACCAGCTTTGAGAGAGAGAGAGATCCCATTGACTTTGCATTGGGTTTCGTGTTTCGGTCGATCCCCGACTTTTCGTGATAATTGGCCGATTTCACTCGGCTCGACTTTTGAGATAGTCGGGTTTCGCAAAACCCGACTCGACCCTAAAAAAGTAAAAGTCGCTCAACCCTATTTCTGATCTTCAGAACAGGTATATCCTGCCAGGCAGTGAGGGGGCTACTTTAAAAAATAAAAAAAAAGACAGGACAAATATGTCCTATTTTTCCCCTGAGCAATATGGATGTCTCCTGGGGAAGCCTTCCTATTCATGCAGCCTCCATGTTTTCCAGAGGCTCCTGTGACCCTGCTCTTAAAATATCCAGACTTCGGTCTAGGCCTTCTCTTGTGGCCGGTCCACACCGCCAGCGCCCTGAACAATCATGCACGCCAACTTTCTAGTGCGTCCTACTCTGCGCCTATCAGTTTTTGAGAGTACTTCGCTTCTTACTTCGCTTCTACAACAGAGGACTAAAGTCTGCCTCCCAAAAGATCTGCTATTCAATTTTGGTTGTTTTGGGAATGTTCTGTCCAAAACAACGACAGGACAACTCTCTGACCCACCAGGAAAAGACGAGACCTTCCTTTAGGCCAGCCCCCTCCTGGCATCCATGAACCCACCAGCACTGGTCTGCTAGGCCTGGATCTAGCAGACTCTCTTCGACATGATGGGCCGTTCCCACCTTGGATGTTTCTCAGGGTCAGCTGCCGTGTCCTTCACTATTCAAGGCCGGTATTATGATCTCTGATCCGGGACACCGAAACCTCAGACACCGGAGGCCGGCCTGGGGGGGGCAGAGCCACATACCCTACCGACAGTCCTGCCCGCATGCACCAACAGCATATTACAGTTTTACAATACTTTAGAAATGCATAAAATGAAACAAGCAAAGGCAGAAAGTTATTCACTGCAAAAAAAATGCAGTTTTATAAAATTAGAAATGTTTCTATATCTAATGTTAAAATGATATTTATCCAGTATTTCTATAAGTAAAAGTTTTATATTTCTGTGGGAAAATGGTAATTGTTTACCTCTTAAACCAGTTCTGAATGTAAATAAAACATTGCTCTGATGAAGTCTCCACATTGTATTTTAGCCTTTCATTTCATGCGTAGGGCAGGACAAGCCCGTGATGTATCTGTGTAACCCATGTAAGGTGCTATAATAACAGCCTTAGGCCGGTTTCACACGTCAGTGGCTCCGGTACGTCAGGTGACATTTTCCTCACGTACCGGAGACACTGACTCGCGTAGACACATTAAAATCAATGTGTCTCTGCACATGTCAGCGTGTTTTCACGGACCGTGTGTCCGTTTGGAAAACACGGAGACATGTCAGTGTTCGAGGGAGCGCACGGATCACACGGACCCATTAAAGTCAATGGGTCCGTGTAAAACACGTACCGCACACGGATGTTGTCCGTGTGCAGTCCGTGTGCCGTGCAGGACACAGCGCTACTGTAAGCGCTGTCCCCCTCGCGTGTGGTGCTGAAATCTCATTCATTTCTTCTCTCCAGCAGCGTTTGCTGGAAAGAAGGAATGAATAATTTTTTTTCTGTTTGTTTTTAAAATAAAGTTGCCGGTAATCTGCCCCCTCCCACCCCCTGTGCGCCCGCCCGCTGGCATTAAAATACTTACCTGGCTCCCTCGGCGCTTACATCCTCTCAGCGTCGCTGCTTGTCCTGTATGAGCGGTCACGTGGTGCCGCCCATTACAGTGATGAATATGCAGCTCCACCTCCCATAGGGGTGGAGCCGCATATTCATTACTGTAATAAGCGGCACCACGTGACCTCTCATACAGGAAGAGCTGCGACGCTGAGAGGATGTAAGCGCTGAGGGAGCTGGGTAAGTATTTTTATTTTTTTAAATTTTTTATTTTCAAACTTTTCAACACATATAAACAAGTAAACAGTCATACAGGTTACATGAATCGGATGAAGGTGGATACATATTTAAAGTGGAATATACTGTCGCATTTCGGCCGAACCCTCATTGCGGATTAATAGCCGGAAGTGTCCACAGTTCGGATTATGGCAGTACTGATGTGCGATCCAAGTAATAGGCTACGCACTCCGTAACCTGAGTCTTAAGAAGATGTCGTTCAGAAATTAAAACCAACAATAACAATAAGACAATCAAAGAAAAATAAAAAATAAGAAGGAAGGGGAGAGGGGGTGGGGAGTGTACCGGGGGGGGGGAGGGGCTCGAGGTGAGGGGGGAGAGAAGCGGTCAACGCAGAGCTCCTTATACAAAAATACCCCGTCAGAGGTAAAAAAAAAAACGGTCAGAATGAAAACATAAACATACAGGGAGCAGAACAGATAATTATGACCAATTAGGAAGCAGAGAACAGGTCGAATATCGAGCATGACTCAATCAATTAGGTAATTGAGCTGTATCTGGGTCCATCACAGTGCAGTTAAAGAGCCTTAGGAGAAACAAGTTAGCGCAACCCTATGTTGTGTAAGGAGAATAGTGAATGAGAGACTAAGGGGTAGTTTGAGATGCTAACTGCCAGGGCAACCATATACGAAAGAATTTATCATGCGTATGTGAATCCCAACTGGTCAACTCTTCCATCCTGAAGATGTCCTGTGCTTTTTTAAGCCATTCATTGATATGAGGGGGGGACGTTTGTCTCCAGTGTAAGGCGATCAAGTGCTTGGCAGCGGCTATTAGAAGGGGGAGTAGGTCATGCTTCTTAGGTTTGTAGGACTTTGTGGGGAGGGATAGTAGAACCTCTTGAGGGGTCAGACTCTGCGTTATTCATCTGGCGGAGTCGGTTATAAATCTCCTCCCAAAATTTAGCGATAATTGGGCATGACCAAAAAATGTGCGCCAAAGAGCCTCTAGTCTTCGTACATCTCCAGCACAGCGGAGAGTCCGAGAGGCCAAAGTGGTAGAGCGACTCAGGGGTTCTGTACCATCTAGAGAGGACTTTAAAGGCATTCTCCTGGAGCAAGACACATCTTGAGAACCCATGTGAGTGCTCTAAGACCTGCGCTATTTCTCTGTTGGAGAGAGAAATGTTCAACTCAGACTCCCATGAGGAGATATATAGGGGTTTGAAGTGAGATTTAGGGGAGCTTAAGTTATGATATAGTTTAGAAATTAATTTAGGGGGTGTAGGGTTGAGTTTAAGAAGAAGTTCCAGTCAGAGCCAATCTGAATTAGTTTGGATGTCTGACTTAAGCCTAGAAATAATATATTGTACATGGTGGATTTGAATGAAATCTTTGGGTTGTTTCTTGGCGTCTCGAGGCCAGCTGTTTGTGCAACTAATTTGGTTGGAGAGTAGGTGTGAAATTGGGAGGGTCTGCAGGGATTTCCAGAGGTCAAATGTGTCTATATACTTTGGCTCAATGAGCCAAGGTATAACTCCCAGAGGCATACTGTCCAAAAAAAGGCAACGTGGCCAGTTGTTCTGGACTAGCTTCTTCCTTATAGTCAGGGTGTTACTGGTTATTTCCTCCAGAGAATTTTGTGGGGGGGCAGCAGAGGTCCAGAGATACTTCTCCGCCTCGCTTCCCATTAACAAGCGTTCAAGATTAGGGTTTTTTGTATCATGTCTTGATTTAACCAGGCACATCCACCTAGCCAGATGGACCGCCTGGTAGTAGGTCTTAAAGTTAGGGAGTCCAAGACCACCTTTCTTTTTCGGGAGCGAGAGTATTTTGAAGTGTAATCTAGCCCTCCTACCCCTCCACACAAACCCATTGACTATTTTATTGGCTGAAGTGAAGAAAGATTTGGGGAGAGGTATGGGAATCATGGTCATATTGTAGAATATTTTTGGTAGGATGTACGATTTAATTATATTTATCCTCCCGATCCATGAGAGAAATGGTAAGTCATAGGATTTAAGAAGTAACATAGTAACATAGTTAGTAAGGCCGAAAAAAGACATTTGTCCATCCAGTTCAGCCTATATTCCATCATAATAAATCCCCAGATCTACGTCCTTCTACAGAACCTAATAATTGTATGATACAATATTGTTCTGCCCCAGGAAGACATCCAGGCCTCTCTTGAACCCCTCGACTGAGTTCGCCATCACCACCTCCTCAGGCAAGCAATTCCAGATTCTCACTGCCCTAACAGTAAAGAATCCTCTTCTATGTTGGTGGAAAAACCTTCTCTCCTCCAGACGCAAAGAATGCCCCCTTGTGCCCGTCACCTTCCTTGGTATAAACAGATCCTCAGCGAGATATCAGATCTCGCGAGAAGTGAAGAGAAGCGAGAAGTGTTTGGAGATTATCCAGAAGGGGTACAAAATTGTATTTATACAGGGATGAGGGATTAGCAGTGAGAAAGACTCCTAGATACTTCAGTTTGTCTGCGAGCCATTTGAAGGGGGTAGACTTTTTAAGATCCAAGACTGCTTTGACCGGTAACGAAACATTCATGACTTCCGAATTGTGCATATTAACTTTGAAGTTGGAGATGACCCCAAACTCGTCAAGAAGTTTCAGGATAGAGGGAAAAGCAGTCGTAGGATTTGAGATCACGATCATAAGGTCATCCGCGAATGCAGCTGTTTTAAATTCTGTCTGTTCCACGACTAGACCTCAACTCCTCCTGTCTTATTCTTTGTATTAAAGTCTCCATAACTAGCACAAAGAGGGTGGGGGAGAGAGTGCAGCCTTGTCTGGTTCCATTCCTAATCCCGAAGGAATCTGAAAGTAACCCGTTGACCCTGACCCTAGTGGTTGGAGCAGAGTACAGAGTCATGATGGCGTCAATAAAAGGTTGGGGGAAGTCAAACTTCCGTAAAGTGCATACCATGTAGTGCCAACTGACTCTGTCAAAGGCTTTCTCAGCATCAGTAGATAACAGAGCCAACGGGGTTCCAGAGCGTTTGGCATGTGAAATGGCTAAGAGAATTTTTAGGGCATTGTCTTTACCCTCTCGTCCCCTGACAAAGCCCACTTGGTCAGGGTGGATCAGGAACTCGAGGACGATGTTGATCCTTGATGCAAGGATTTTTGCCCAAAGTTTCAAATCTGAATTCAACAAAGATATTGGGCGGTAGTTACCACATTGGCTGCCGTCTCTCCCCTCCTTTGGGATAACAGATATGTGTGCTTCTAAAGTTTGTTTAGTTGGGGGGTTTCCTGCCAGGAAGGAGTTAAAAAGAGAGGCCAAGCGTGGGAGAAGTATGTCTGAGAATTTTCTATAATAGGACATTGGGAAGCCGTCCGGGCCTGGAGTCTTATTGATTGCCATGTTTTGTAAAGTGTCACTAATTTCTTGGCAGGTGACTTGGGCTAAGAGAGCCGAATGGTCTTTAATTTGGACTTTCGGTAGGGAAAGGGGGGCTAGGAATTCCTGGATCCTATCTGCAGCAGTTATACAGTCTTTCATGGGGTCAGGGGCTTCTAAGTTATAGAGGGATTGGTAGTAGCATCTGAACGCCTCTGCAATATCTTCGGACTTGTCGACCCTCGTGTTTGGGTCTTTATGAATATGCTTTATAAATTTGTTTTCTCTCTGCTTTTTAAGTAGATGAGAAGTCAGTCTGCTATTCTTATTTCCGTGTACATAGAATCGGTGTTTACAATGCATGAAGATCTTTGCAGATTTAATGTTAAGCAAATCTTTTAATTTATTACGAAGGGCCACCAGGTCCCGTTGTAGATTCTGAGTGTTAGTTTTTTTGTGAAGGCGTTCTGTGGTTGCTATTTGCTGTAAAAGAGACATCATTTCTTTCTCTCTCTGTTTTTTTGCATGGGCACCGATTGATATGAGCTCCCCTCGAAGAACAGTTTTGTGTGCTTCCCATATATTGGGTGTAAGTGGACCGTCTGCGACATTTTCTATAAAGTAACGCGACAACGTGTATTTTATTTTTCCAAATTTTGTGGGTTATCCATTAGGGATTCATTTAGTCTCCAGGATGTTGCAGGGCGGGGCAAGGTGTCAATGGCAATATCTATAAAGATTGGGGCATGGTCAGATATTGTGATTTGGCCTATTTTGGCGGATTTAACTAGACTGAGAGATCGCGACTGAATCAAGATGAGATCAATGCGGTGATAGGATGAATGAGGATGGGAAAAGAAAGTAAAATCTTTAGTGGTGGGGTGAATAATACGCCATGGGTCGATAAGATGGAGGGTAGATAACTTATTCAGTAGGTTGTGTCTCGCTTTCTGTGATATGAAGGAAAGACCGCTTGAGGAGTCAATCTCAGGGTCCAGAGTGATATTAAAGTCACCACCCACAATTAGTAACCCTTCTGTGAAGAGTTGCAGCACCTCCAGTGTTTTGGTGATCCACTGGGTCTGCTGTTTATTAGGTGCGTACAGGTTGGCAAATGTAACTAAAGTGTTGGCTAGATGGCCTTTGACAAAAATGTATCTCCCTTCATGGTCACTCAATGTATCCCTGGGTGAGAATGGTAGGCCTTTTTTAGCACAATACTAACACCTTTGGATGCAGAAGAGTTACAACTATTGAACCAGGTTGGGTATGGGGAGAAGGAGGTATTAGGGGTTCTACCATTTTTGAAGTGTGTTTCTTGGAGGAAGGCTACCTGAGTTTTCTGTTTCTTTAGAAGAGTAAAAATGTGGTTTCTTTTTGCAGGTGCATTAAGGCCCTTAACATTAAAAGAGGCAACTGTGATGGATCCAGAGCTCACCTTATCATTCATACTCGTCATGTGTTAGAGAAGAGTTTGTCCCACCCTGGTACCTAAGGAAAGAAAAGGAGAAACAAAACATGAATAACAAACTTTGTACATTTAAGCACTCGCCCATCGCAGGGGGGGGGGGTAGTAACACCCAGACATAGGCGAGGGTAGTCCAAGTTGTGATAACTCTTAATGCAATGAGAAGAGCAAAATATAACATTTTTAGAAAAAACTTAGAGAGGCAGACGTGGTTGCTTAAAAAGCAAAACAAGTAGAGTAATTGTTCTGTTCTTGTTTATAGAAACAGGAGGGGAGAAGAAGGGAACTCATGGTGGATGTTTCTTGGGGTCTTGTTTCTTGACTTTGGGAGATGTATGTTTCTTCTTTTGTGACCACTCCGAGGGTTTCTTCATTGAGGTTAGGCTCCAACTGGAGTCGACTGGCATCCAGGAAGGTATATCAATTGGTGTGATATTTAGAGTCTCCCAAGCCTTGTGAAGATCCTCTGGGGTACGAATTGTAAGTTGATGGCTGGCGGTGTTCACTGCAAGGCCGAATGGGATTAGCCATTTGTATGTCAGGTTCTTGGCTTTCAGAGCGGCAAGAAGGGGCCTGAGTATCAGTCTTTTTGCTAGTGTAGATGGGGCCAAATCTTGAAAAAGTTGAATTTGTGAGTTGTCATATAAAATTTTGTCTTGTTCCCTAGCGCATGCCAGGATGGCGGCTGTGTCAACGTAGCTAAGAAGGCCAGAAATAATGTCTCTGGGTGGTTCTTCAGCTTTTGGTTTAGGCCTTAGAGCGCGATGAATTCTTTCAATAATAATTTTTGAGGCCCTTTCTGTGTCTAGAAGATTAGCGAAGATTTCCCTCGCCACCTTATCTAGCGCTTCTCGAGCGAAGGACTCTGGAACCCCTCTTATCCTGATATTTTTCCTTCTACTCCTGTTCTCTTGATCTTCAACAGCTAATAGCGCTACGTTTAGATGTTGTTGCTGTTTGAGGGCTTGATCATTTAGGCAGGTAACAGCTTCCACTATGTCAACATTTGCAGTTTCTAGTGACTCGACCCTGTGGCCTAGGTGCTGAAGGTCAGCTCGCATACCCGAGACTTCCTCTAAGAGTGGCTTCATGTTTTGGGCCATCAACTTTTTCATGAAGGCTCTGGAGATAGGGGCTATGTCTCCTGTAGCGGAGTCACTGTCAGAATCAACGTCACTGAGGTCCGATTCATCTATGTTTTCTGATGAGATCGCTTTTTTGAGGGACCGCCTAGTAGGAGTTTGAGAGACCTCATTTTTTTTTTTAGGTATGAGTCAAGAGCACCATGAGCACCCTTCTTCTGGTCGTCTGCCATGGCTTTGTTTGTAAGTTTTTCACGTTCTTTTTGTGATTTAACCATCTTGAGAGCGTCAGAAAACGTGAAGTGCTGCAATCACAACTTGGACAAAGAGGAAAAAATTCAGTCACTCATTGTATTGGATTTAAAGCGTATATTCAGGATGGACAATAGGTGTCACTATAAGATCAGGAAATAGCAACACTGTCTTGCTGAACGTTTCTCCTGGTATATTAAACTTAGTGAAAATGAGAATATCTTGCGAGAATTTTCAGCAAAAGAAAAAAAAAAGAAAGAAAAAGGAAATATTGGGTGGTTAAAACCTTGTCCTCTAGCAAATCTCAATATTAATGAGCATAGATAGACTGATCTCCTGATATCTCCGTGTTAGGGAGCTGGCAAAGCATTCACAGTTTGTAAATGTTAGTCAAGTAAGTATGAGGCAACCGAAGATAGGGTGTAATTGTGATCTGTACAGATTGAATCAACTCAGTCTAGTTTCCTGTTTGCGTGTAAGCAGGTGTTTTATACACAGTACTGCTTTAAACTGGTCTAATCCAGCAAGGGTTAAAAACAATTGGGTATGGGGCAGCAGGAGATGAAGCGTGTTTATGGGTTGCAGGCTTGATGTTATCCCAGCATGAGGTGCAGCTCTCTGTGTCTATGCACACTGGTGGTATTGCGGGCACCCTCCACAAATAGTTAATCCAGCTCCACAGGTGGCAGGCAGATGGGTATGGGGCAGCAGGGAACAAAGTTCGGTTATATACCGCAGTCTAGAGATGGCCCCAACAAGGCACAGCCCACCCCTCAGCAATCAGGGATTCTCCCCGCACCAGGCGGCGACCTAAGATGGCGGCAGAGTTGGCGGGAAACCCCCAGCTCTCTCAAGTCACCTTCAGGGAGATGTCAGGGGTGTTCACCTGGTCGCCGAGGGAGCGGAGCGCTGCCACGGATGGTGATCTCGCCCTGTGCTGCCGCTGATCGGAGCGTTTTCCCCTCTCCGCAGGCACCGCCATACAAGCCAAGGAACGACCAGCCACGGCGTCAGTCAGCCCGCCGGAATGCACCGTCAGGAGCGCTGGGCCGGAGGGAGCACCGCTGAAGGTAAGCGGTGAGCCGCATAAGCGGTCAGCAGAGGCAGCAGAGGGGACGCGGGGAGGAGGGCGTCTCGTACTTCCCCCCCCCCGCTTGCCTGCCGGTAAATACTCACCCAGATCCTAGCTCCCACGATGTCTCCTCTCAGCGGCCGCTGGCAGCAGGCCCTATGTGAGCGGTCACATGGTCCCGCTCATTACAGTGAGGAATATGCGCATATTCCTCACTGTAATGAGCGGTACCACGTGACCGCTCACACAGGGCCTGCTGCCGGCGCTGAGAGGAGACATCGCTGGAGCTGGGTGAGTATTTCCCGGCGGGCAAGTGGGAAAGGGGAGGCGCACAGGGGATGGGAGGCGGGAGGGGACGCACAAACTTTATTTTTAAGGGGAAATAAGTCGGCAGTCGGCACACGGGCGGCACACGGCTGCCGCACGTGTGCAACGCTGATGTGCTACGTGAGCACACGGACACGGATAATTCTGGTACCGATTTCTCCGGTACCAGAATTATCTGGACGTGTGAAAGAGGCCTTAGACAGGTAAACCACTTTTGAAACAATGTTCACTTGTACAAGCACTTAACCCCTTAGTAACATAACATAGTAACATAGTTAGTAAGGCCGAAAAAAGACATTTGTCCATCCAGTTCAGCCTATATTCCATCATAATAAATCCCCAGATCTACGTCCTTCTACAGAACCTAATAATTGTATGATACAATATTGTTCTGCTCCAGGAAGACATCCAGGCCTCTCTTGAACCCCTCGACTGAGTTCGCCATCACCACCTCCTCAGGCAAGCAATTCCAGATTCTCACTGCCCTAACAGTAAAGAATCCTCTTCTATGTTGGTGGAAAAACCTTCTCTCCTCCAGACGCAAAGAATGCCCCCTTGTGCCCGTCACCTTCCTTGGTATAAACAGATCCTCAGCGAGATATTTGTATTGTCCCCTTATATACTTATACATGGTTATTAGATCGCCCCTCAGTCGTCTTTTTTCTAGACTAAATAATCCTAATTTCGCTAATCTATCTGGGTATTATAGTTCTCCCATCCCCTTTATTAATTTTGTTGCCCTCCTTTGTACTCTCTCTAGTTCCATTATATCCTTCCTGAGCACCGGTGCCCAAAACTGGACACAGTACTCCATGTGCGGTCTAACTAGGGATTTGTACAGAGGCAGTATAATGCTCTCATCATGTGTATCCAGGCCTCTTTTAATGCACCCCATGATCCTGTTTGCCTTGGCAGCTGCTGCCTGGCACTGGCTGCTCCAGGTAAGTTTATCATTAACTAGGATCCCCAAGTCCTTCTCCCTGTCAGATTTACCCAGTGGTTTCCCATTCAGTGTGTAATGGTGATATTGATTCCTTCTTCCCATGTGTATAACCTTACATTTATCATTGTTAAACCTCATCTGCCACCTTTCAGCCCAAGTTTCCAACTTATCCAGATCCATCTGTAGCAGAATACTATCTTCTCTTGTATTAACTGCTTTACATAGTTTTGTATCATCTGCAAATATCGATATTTTACTGTGTAAACCTTCTACCAGATCATTAATGAATATGTTGAAGAGAACAGGTCCCAATACTGACCCCTGCGGTACCCCACTGGTCACAGCAACCCAGTTAGAGACTATACCATTTATAACCACCCTCTGCTTTCTATCACCAAGCCAGTTACTAACCCATTTACACACATTTTCCCCCAGACCAAGCATTCTCATTTTGTGTACCAACCTCTTGTGCGGCACGGTATCAAACGCTTTGGAAAAATCGAGATATACCACGTCCAATGACTCACCGTGGTCCAGCCTATAGCTTACCTCTTCATAAAAACTGATTAGATTGGTTTGACAGGAGCGATTTCTCATAAACCCATGCTGATATCGAGTTAAACAGTTATTCTCATTGAGATAATCCAGAATAACATCCCTCAGAAACCCTTCAAATATTTTACCAACAATAGAGGTTAGACTTACTGGCCTATAATTTCCAGGTTCACTTTTAGAGCCCTTTTTGAATATTGGCACCACATTTGCTATGCGCCAGTCCTGCGGAATAGACCCTGTCGCTATAGAGTCCGTAAAAATAAGAAATAATGGTTTATCTATTACATTACTTAGTTCTCTTAGTACTCGTGGGTGTATGCCATCCGGACCCGGAGATTTATCTATTTTGATCTTATTTAGCCGGTTTCGCACCTCTTCTAGGGTTAGATTGGTGACCCTTAATATAGGGTTTTCATTGTTTCTTGGGATTTCACCTAGCATTTCATTTTCCACCGTGAATACCGTGGAGAAGAAGGTGTTTAATATATTAGCTTTTTCCTCGTCATCTACAACCATTCTTTCCTCACTATTTTTCAAGGGGCCTACATTTTCAGTTTTTATTCTTTTACTATTGATATAGTTGAAGAACAGTTTGGGATTAGTTTTACTCTCCTTAGCAATGTGCTTCTCTGTTTCCTTTTTGGCAGCTTTAATTAGTTTTTTAGATAAAGTATTTTTCTCCCTATAGTTTTTTAGAGCTTCAATAGTGCCATCCTGCTTTAGTAGTGCAAATGCTTTCTTTTTACTGTTAATTGCCTGTCTTACTTCTTTGTTTAGCCACATTGGGTTTTTCCTATTTCTAGTCCTTTTATTCCCACAAGGTATAAACCGCTTACAGTGCCTATTTAGGATGTTCTTAAACATTTTCCATTTATTATCTGTATTCTTATTTCTGAGGATATTGTCCCTGTCTACCAGATTAAGGGCATCTCTAAGCTGGTCAAACTTTGCCTTCCTAAAGTTCAGTGTTTTTGTGACTCCCTGACAAGTCCCCCTAGTGAAAGACAGGTGAAACTGCACAATATTGTGGTCGCTATTTCCTAGATGCCCAACCACCTGCAGATTTGTTATTCTGTCAGGTCTATTAGATAGTATTAGGTCTAAAAGTGCTGCTCCTCTGGTTGGATTCTGCACCAATTGTGAAAGATAATTTTTCTTGGTTATTAGCAGAAACCTGTTGCCTTTATGGGTTTCACAGGTTTCTGTTTCCCAGTTAATATCCGGGTAGTTAAAGTCCCCCATAACCAGGACCTCATTATGGGTTGCAGCTTCATCTATCTGCTTTAGAAGTAGACTTTCCATGATTTCTGTTATATTTGGGGGTTTGTAACAGACCCCAATGAGAATTTTGTTACCATTTTTCCCTCCATGAATTTCGACCCATATGGACTCGACATCCTCATTTCCTTCGCTAATATCCTCCCTTAAAGTGGACTTTAGACAAGACTTTACATAGAGACAAACCCCTCCTCCTCTCCGATTTTTACGATCCTTTCTAAACAGACTGTAACCCTGTAAGTTAACTGCCCAGTCATAGCTTTCATCTAACCATGTCTCGGTTATTCCCACTATGTCAAAGTTACCTGTAGATATTTCTGCTTTTAGTTCTTCCATCTTGTTTGTCAGGCTTCTGGCGTTTGCGAGCATGCAGTTTAGAGGATTTTGTTTTGTTCCAATCTCCTTGCTGTGGATTTTTTTAGAAATGTTCTTACCTCCCTTCTGAGTATGTTTTCCTGGGTCTTCTTTGGTCGAGTCTAATGTTTTTCTTCCCGTCCCCTCTTCTTCTAGTTTAACGCCCTCCTGACTAGGCCAATTTTTTAAAATCTGACCAGTGTCACTTTATATAGTAATAACTCTGGAATGCTTCAACATATCCTATTGACTTTGAGATTTTTTTTTTTTCGTGACATATTACTTTATGATAACGGTAAACTTGGGTTGATATGTTTTGCTTTACTTTGTAAAAAATCAGAAATGTTACAAATTTAAAAAAAATTGAAATTTTCACATTTTGAATGATTTTGGACGAGTGCTATGTGAGAAGAAAAAATCGCATAGCACTCAGACCAATGTTAATCTATTGGGCAGCTCCCATCACTTTTTTTTTTTTTTTCACGGCCGTATTATGTGTGCGAGTGAAATTGCACTATGCTGCGATTTGCACCGTATATCAGCCGAGACTCGCCAATGAAAGTCTGTTTGTGCAAGAAAAACTCACACCACACCGGCCATCAGTGTGACTTGCGAGAAATACGCAACGGTGTCCTTTGAAAGGCTGGCAATTCAGGTGCAATGTACAGTAAAATCACACTGACAGCTTACAATACTTACAAATAGTTTATTTGTCGGCTTCTGTCAAATCATTGCAGAAGCTGACAGGATAGGAGACATGGTTTACATACAGTAAACCATTGCAGAACAGTTAGATTTATATAGGTCAGTGATTAATACGGTTAGTGTGTGTAAAATTTGGGACCTGTATGTACAGTGGGGCAAAAAAGTATTTAGTCAGTCAGCAATAGTGCAAGTTCCACCACTTAAAAAGATGAGAGGCGTCTGTAATTTACATCATAGGTAGACCTCAACTATGGGAGACAAACTGAGAAAAAAAAATCCAGAAAATAACATTGTCTGTTTTTTTTAACATTTTATTTGCATATTATGGTGGAAAATAAGTATTTGGTCAGAAACAAACAATCAAGATTTCTGGCTCTCACAGACCTGTAACTTCTTCTTTAAGAGTCTCCTCTTTCCTCCACTCATTACCTGTAGTAATGGCACCTGTTTAAACTTGTTATCAGTATAAAAAGACACCTGTGCACACCCTCAAACAGTCTGACTCCAAACTCCACTATGGTGAAGACCAAAGAGCTGTCAAAGGACACCAGAAACAAAATTGTAGCCCTGCACCAGGCTGGGAAGACTGAATCTGCAATAGCCAACCAGCTTGGAGTGAAGAAATCAACAGTAGGAGCAATAATTAGAAAATGGAAGACATACAAGACCACTGATAATCTCCCTCAATCTGGGGCTCCACGCAAAATCCCACCCCGTGGGGTCAGAATAATCACAAGAACGGTGAGCAAAAATCCCAGAACCACGCGGGGGGACCTAGTGAATGAACTGCAGAGAGCTGGGACCAATGTAACAAGGCCTACCATAAGTAACACACTACGCCACCATAGACTCAGATCCTGCAGTGCCAGACGTGTCCCACTGCTTAAGCCAGTACATGTCCGGGCCCGTCTGAAGTTTGCTAGAGAGCATTTGGATGATCCAGAGGAGTTTTGGGAGAATGTCCTATGGTCTGATGAAACCAAACTGGAATTGTTTGGTAGAAACACAACTTGTCGTGTTTGGAGGAAAAAGAATACTGAGTTGCATCCATCAAACACCATACCTACTGTAAAGCATGGTGGTGGAAACATCATGTTTTGGGGCTGTTTCTCTGCAAAGGGGCCAGGACGACTGATCCAGGTACATGAAAGAATGAATGGGGCCATGTATCGTGAGATTTTGAGTGCAAACCTCCTTCCATCAGCAAGGGCATTGAAGATGAAATGTGGCTGGGTCTTTCAACATGACAATGATCCAAAGCACACCACCAGGGCAACGAAGGAGTGGCTTCGTAAGAAGCATTTCAAGGTCCTGGAGTGGCCTAGCCAGTCTCCAGATCTCAACCCTATAGAAAACCTTTGGAGGGAGTTGAAAGTCCGTGTTGCTAAGCGAAAAGCCAAAAACATCACTGCTCTAGAGGAGATCTGCATGGAGGAATGGGCCAACATACCAACAACAGTGTGTGGCAACCTTGTGAAGACTTACAGAAAACGTTTGACCTCTGTCATTGCCAACAAAGGATATATTGCAAAGTATTGAGATGAAATTTTGTTTCTGACCAAATACTTATTTTCCACCATAATATGCAAATAAAATGTTAAAAAAACAGACAATGTGATTTTCTGGATTTTTTTTTTCTCAGTTTGTCTCCCATAGTTGAGGTCTACCTATGATGTAAATTACAGACGCCTCTCATCTTTTTAAGTGGTGGAACTTGCACTATTGCTGACTGACTAAATACTTTTTTGCCCCACTGTATTTAATAAAAATGTTTTCACTGAAAAAACTGACGTGGGCTCCCGCACAATTTTCTGTGCCACAGAGGGAAGCCAGTGACTGAGGACAGATATTATAGCCTAGAGAGGGACCATGGTTATTGCCACCCCAGAAAGGTGCATCTGTAAGATGCGCCAATTCTGGCACTCAGCCTCTCTCTTCTCACTGCCCTGTTGCGGTGGAATATGGGATAATAAGGGGTTAATGTCACCTTTGTATTTTAAGGTGACCAGGGGCTGACTGGCAAATTTTGGCCTGGGGGGCAAGCACACAGCAGTGGCCCATGAGTAGCGGCTCATCCTTAAAGGGGTTGTCGGATCTTATGCTACATGTCTACAGTCACTATGTGTGAATCCTCATATCGTGCGCACTGTGCGCTGTGAAGATTCTCTGGTGTCTGCAACAGGTCGTCTTGTGACCACAATCATGCAATATATATATTCCCAGCCACATTTCGACTAGACTGTTTTGGGCCTTGTTCTATACAGTTGTATTCGCCATGCAAGTCTTGTCGGCATGTGACCGCATGTATGCAAATCACAAACGTGCAGCCAGACACCCGCCAAATAACCACAGCTCTGCGAGCAATGTGAGATGCACAGGTCTGCAGTCACATAGAATGACACAGAGTGAATGCACCAATGACACACACACATACAGCCCCACTGTATAATGACAGACACACGCACAGCCCCACTGCATAATTACACACACGCACAGCCCCACTGTATAATGACACACACGCACAGCCCCACTGTATAATGACACACACGCACAGCCCTACTGTATAATGACACACACGCACAGCCCTACTGTGTAATGACACACACGCACAGCCCCACTGTATAATGACACCCGCACAGCCCCACTGTATAATGAGACATACGCACAGCCCTACTGTATAATGACACATACGCACAGCCCTACTGTATAATGAGACACACACAGCCCCACTGTATAATGACGCACAGCCCCACTGTCTAATGACGCACAGCCCCACTGTATAATGACACACACACAACCCCACTGTGTAATGACAGGCACTCGCACAGCCCCACTGTATAATGACACATACGCACAGCCCCACTGTATAATGACAGGCACATGCACAGCCCCACTGTATAATGACACATACGCACAGCCATACTGTATGACACACGCACGCACAGCGCCACTGTAAAATGACACACACATACAGCCCCACTGTATAATGACACACACGCACAGCCCCACTATATAATGACATACACGCATGCAGCTCACACACACGCATGTAGCTCACACACGCACACAGCTCACACACACACAGCTCACACACACGCAGCTCACACACACGCAGCTCACACACACGCAGCATCACACATACAGACGCAGCTCTGACACAAATGCATCACACATGCAGCCATCACACACACACGCAACTGACACAAATGCATCACACACACGCAGCCATCACACACACGCAGCCATCACACACACAAGCAGCCATCACACACACACAGGCAGCCATCACACACACAGGCAGCCATCACACACACGCAGCCAGGGGTGGATTAAGGGTAGCCAGGGCCCCGGGCTGTTCAGACACTGTGGGCCCCCCGGTCATGTGACGGGGGTCATGTGACAGGGGTCATGTGATGGGGGTCATGCTATACTTGAACCAGATTATTCCAGAAAAATGGCCGGGCCCTACTCTACTGTAACCTATTAATTATTTGTTAAAATATGCAATACAATTTAGGAATATTTTGACCAATATCACATACAAGGAACAAATACCATCGCACCATGACCAGACCACAAATTACAACCACAGTGATCGAATAATATCACATACAAGGAACAAATACCACCGCACCATGTGAACACCACATATTACCACCACTTGGTGACCAAATAGCACATACAAGGGACAAATACCACAACACCATTTCCAGACCACATATTATCACCACATAGTGACTGAATAGTACAATACTGATCAGTAATAAAAAAAAAACCCAAAAAAACACAATACTATCACCATAAGTGCCAGTATTCACAGAAGATCTGTACTTAGTATGCAGTGTCTGTGTATAGGTAATACAGTGATCACTGGTGACATTGTACACAGGACCTCTGTATATAGTATACAGTGTATAGTGTCAGTGTATAGGTAACACTGACTCACCAGTGACATCTCTAGGTGAAGTCCTTCATTTTTCATCCAGCACAGACTGCCATCATTTCTTCCAGCTAGGACTCATTTCTGCAGGAAATAACACAGTTATCTCAAGCTCCGCTTGCAGAACACATTACTTAATTTTTCACAACTTCTACATAACACCACATGAAGAAAAAAAGGCGACATAGTGTCACTCTGCACAGTAACAGGACCGCCCCCCCCCCCCCCCATTTAAAACAGTATACTCAAAAAATAAAATAAATACATCACTGCAGTAATAATATCCCTTAATTAGCCCCTATGATAATAATATTCCCCATCCTGGCCCCGTATATCTCATTCCTTGCTCCAGCCATATGTTCTCGCATCCTGCCCTCATGAGTATCCATTCTACTCCATATGATCCATATGATCTCCCCATCCTGCCCCATCTGTCTCCATCGTATCCATCCTGCCCCATAATCCAATCCTGCCACATGTCTTTCATTCTGCCCCGTGTCTCCAATCATGCCCCGTATCTACATTCTGCCCATGCCTCCAGTCCTGCCCCCAGTGTGTCCAGCAATCTGCCCCAGTGTGTCCAGCATATTACCCCAGTGTGTCCAGCATATTAACCCCAGTATGTCCAGCATATTGCCCCAGTGTCCAGCAATCTGCCCCAGTGTGTCCAGCAATCTGCCTCAGTGTGTCCAGCATATTACCCCCAGTGTGTCCAGCATATTGCCCAGTGTGTCCACCATGCCCCCAGTGTGTCCAGCATATTGCCCCCACTGTGTCCAGCAATCTGCCCCAGTATGTCCAGAAATCTGCCCCAGTGTGTCCAGAATATTACCCCCAGTGTGTCTAGCAATCTGCCCCAGTATGTCCAGCATATTGCCCCAGTGTGTCCAGCATATTGTCCCAGTGTGTCCAGCAATCTGCCCCAGTGTGTCCAGCATATTACCCCCAGTGTGTCCAGCATATTACCCCCAGTGTGTCCAGCAATCTGCCCCAGTATGTACAGCATATTGCCCCAGTGTGTCCAGCATTGCCCCAGACAGTGTTTCCAGCAATCTACCCAGTGTCTGACTCCAGCATATTGCCCCCAGTGTGTCCAGCATTCTGCCCCAGAGTGTCCAGCATTGCCCCCAGACAGTGTGTCCAGCAATCTGCCCCAGTGTGTCCAGTATATTACCCCCAGTGTGTCCAGCATATTGCCCCAGTGTCCAGCAATCTTCCCCAGTATGTCCAGCATATTGCCCCAGAGTGTCCAGCATTGCCCCCAGTGTGTCCAGCAATCTGCTCCAGTATGTCCAGCAATCTGCCCCAGTATGTCCAGCATTGCCCCCAGACAGTGTGTCCAGCATATTACCCCCAGTGTGTCCATCAATCTTCCCCAGTATGTCCAGCATATTGCCCCAGAGTGTCCAGCATTGCCCCCAGTGTGTCCAGTAATCTGCTCCAGTATGTCCAGCAATCTGCCCCAGTATGTCCAGCATTGCCCCCAGACAGTGTGTCCATCATATTACCCCCAGTGTGTCCAGCAATCATCTGCTCCAGTGTGTCCAGCAATCTGCCCCAGTATCTGACTCCAGCATATTGCCCCCAGTGTGTCCAGCAATGTGCCCCAGAGTGTCCAGCATTGCCCCCAGACAGTGTGTCCAGCAATCTGCCCCAGTGTGTCCAGCAATCTGCCCCAGTATGTCCAGCATATTGCCCCAGTGTCCAGCATATTGCCTGTGTCCAGCAATCTGCCCCAGTATCTCCAGCATATTGCCCCAGTGTGTCCAGCATTGCCCCCAGTGTGTCCAGCAATCTGCCCCAGTGTGTCCAGCAATCTGCCCCAGTGTGTCCAGCATTGCCCCAGTGTGTCCAGCATGGCCACAGTGTGTCCAGCATTGCCCCAGTGTCTCCAGCAATCTGCCCCATTCTCTCCAGCAATATGCCCCAATGTCTCCAGCAATCTGCCCCAGTGTCTCCAGCAATCACCTGCTCCAGTGTGTCCAGCAATCGTTAGGTTAGCAAAAAAACAAACAAAAAAAAACAACAAACTGAGTTCTTCTCACCTGACCAGCGCTCCAGGCGGCGAGCTCCCTCCAGCAGCGCGCACTCGCCGGCGACTGACAATGACGTCAGATGCCGGCGACGTGTGCGCTGCGCGTGCGCCTGCGGCCGACTTCAGCTGCCAGCCTCCAATTGGCTGGCGGCTGTTGTTAACTATTGACGTGCGGGCACGCGCCCGCACGTCAATAGGAAACTGCCGCAGTGCCGGTAGGGGCCCGGTGATCTGATGAGACGGGGCCCGATGTGGGCCCCCTCTCTCTGCCAACCGGGCCCATAAATGATACGCCAGTCAGGGCACGGGCAGTAATGCCCTGATGGCGGCAGGCAATCTGTGCGGTAGCCCAGGGCCCCCCCACACCACTTGGCCCTGGGCTACCGCCCATATTGACCCTCTTATAATCCGCCCCTAGTCATGCAGCCATCACACACATGCATGCAGCCATCACACATACGCAGCCATCACACATACGCAGCCATCACACACACGCAGCCATCACACACACGCAGCCATCACACACACGCAGCCATCACACACATGCAGCCATCACACATACGCAGCCATCACACATACGCAGCCATCACATACACAACACACCAGATACCTCATACACACATCACACACTCCTCTGTGGTGCAGGGGCGGCTGATGTCCATGTGCAGCTCTTCAGTTTCTCCTGCTCACAGCTCTGCACTGTCCGGGCAGGCACCTCCCCCGTCTCTCCTTCTCTGCCGGGATAGCAAATAAGAGCAGGAGAAGCCAGAGCTCCGTGCACACACAGGAGGTATGCTGAGTCGCTGACCTTTCATCTTGATTGCTGCTGGCTCTCTCCCTCAGAGTGGCAGCGCCGCACAGGAGCCTGCTCATTACATACCCTTGCAGCCTACATTTCAAGGCTGCTGGCGGGATGATGCCACCGTGCACTACAGGTGGCGCTATGTATTGCAATCACTGCTACTGCTAGTCCTCCAGCGGCCTGTGCAGCTTAGGCACTGGCTCGGGGGGCATATGCATTCCTGCCACCTGGCCCAGTCCGCGCCTGAAGGTGACATTAGGCCAGCTGAGTAATGGAGAGGTGTCTGATAGTTGCCTCTCCATTACTAACCTGTGGGCTTGATGTTACTTGACAATGAAAAAAGGTGACGTCAACCCCACAAATATGAACCCCACTGCTACAGGGCAAGTGGGAAGAGCGAGGCTAAGTGCCAGAATTGGCACATCTATAAGATGCGCCATTTCTGGGACGGCTGAGAGCTGATGGTTTTTAGCCTGTGGGGCTGCCAATATCCATGGCCTCTTCACAGGCTATTAATATCAGCCTACAGCCGTCTGCCTAGACTTTGCTGGTTGGATTTTATAGGGGGACCCCATGTCAATATTTTTTGTGTTCCCCTGTAAAATAGCCAGTAAAGGCTAAGCAAACAGCTGTGAGCTGATATTAATAGCCTTTATGGTTATTAGCTCCTTTCCAGAACATCAGCTGTCAGCTTTCCCTCTGCTGGTTCTGAAAATTATGCGGGAGCCCATGCAGGTTTTTTCATTTTTTGAAAAATAAACATTACATTTCAAGGTTTCTTAGTTGATTTTTTTTTTTTTTTACAGCATATGTAGGTTAATTATGTTAATGCTCCTACATGGGTGTGTGTGTGTCTTTAGTTAATATTAATGAGGGTATCTCGTGAAGAGGTTGAATAAGGAAAACACAACACAATTCCTTTTTTTTTTTTAAATATATCTTTAGCACTCTGGATTTACAAAAACACATCAAATCCGCATAAAAAAGTGCAGAATTTCCACTGTGTTTTCTGCTAAGAGATGCAGAAATTTCCTCAAGCAAGTCTGCAACATGCGCACATCTATATACATAATTGTCTAAGGGGTACTTCCGTCTGTCTGTCTGTCTGTCCTTCTGTAACGGTTATTCGTTCGCTGATTGGTCTCGGCAGCTGCCTGTCATGGCTGCCGCGACCAATCAGCGACGCGCACAGTCTGGAAGAAAATGGCCACTCCTTACTCCCCGCACTCACTGCCCGGCGCCCGCATACACTCCTCACACAGGGTTAATGGCAGCGGTAACGGACCACATTGTAATGCAGTCCGTTACTGCTGCTATTAACCCTGTGTGACCAAGTTTTTTTTTTACTATTGACGCAGCCTATGCAGCGTCAATAGTAAAAACATCGAATGTAAAAAAAAATAAAAAATGATTATATACTCACCTACGCCGCCTTTTCCGCTCCTCGCGGTGCAACCGGCACGTTCCGGTCGCACGGATGGTCTGGCAGAAGGACCTGCAATGACATCACGGTCATGTGACCTCTACACGGTCATGTGACCGGACGTCACGGCAGGTCCTGCATGACAAGGACCTGCCATGACTTCACGGTCATGTGACCGCGACGTCAACACACCCTGACACCGGAAGATGCCGCCTGCACCCCACACAGACGACAGTCCTATAACGCACCTGCGGAAGGTGAGTATGTTTATTTCTTATTTTTTTAACCTGTGTCATACGTGGCTGCCCAATATACTACATAGCTGGGCAATATACAACATGGGCTGTGCAATATGCTGCGTGGCTCTGTGCTGTATACTACGTGACTGGGCAATATACTACGTGACTGGGCAATATACTACGTGGCTGGGCAATATACTACGTGGCTGGCCAATATACTACGTGGCTGGCCAATATACTACGTCACTGGCCAATATACTACGTGGCTGGGCAATATACTACGTGGACATACATATTCTAGAATACCCGATGCGTTAGAATCGGGCAACCATCTAGTATATAAACATGACAAACAATCATGGTAGATAAATATTTTTTGAAAATTGTATAACACCATTTATATATTTTTTTTATTTCAAATACCATGAAATTAATAGGACTTATATACAGCCTATCTACTACATAGATCAGGACAAAAACGATGATCACAAGACCATTATTGGATAATAAAAATACAAATATTTATTGAAAAGCATCATTTTAAAACCACATTACCAAGGTGAAACAGAGAAACAAACCTCCCGCTCATCACAGTCACCCATAAACAACGCGCCGCTATGGATGACTCAAAGCAAATATACAAAAATCAACCAGGGTGGGTGGCTAATAGTAAATACATAAATAATACCCTGGAGGAAAGATCAAACAGTTAATCTATGTAGTTGCAAAATATCTCATAGTTGTGCCAAAAATCCAACTCCTAATATATAACTGACATGTTGTTCACTCCTGTGTTTCTCCACCCACCCCCGGCTACATCCTACCACTAAGAGTAATATACCCTTCTATGAGACCATGCTCAGATAAAACTATTCTGGTAAAATTATCTTAAGAGAACAGTGGTAGATATAGCCACTGACATTCACAGCAGCGCGTCCGTCCCGACGCACTTTTCGGACTCCTTTCTCCGGCCCCAAAAAACTAAGTACCCTTTATTTTCTTGCACTATAGCCGTTTACTTACTACAGACTATTCAATCATTGTTTCTGTCCCCCCTCATATAAAGTACGACCACTATCTATATGCACTTAAATCTGTGATCTCGGCTTTAGGAAAATGGCCGCCGCGATATCCATCTGCGCACGCTCGGCCTCCCGTGGCCATTTTCCTGAAGCCCCGGGAAGCAGCACTCCATCTGCGCACGCGCGGCCTCAGCAAGATGGCCGCCGCCACCGAAAAACCGATAATAAACAAGCTCTGCTGCTTACCAGGCTGCTGCATCACCTCACCTGTGGAAGGGACCCCGCTGACGCCATACCGCCTCCTCATCCCCGCACCTCAGCCGCCACCACACCACTGCCGGTAAGCCTGCATTACGACTATAAGACGCACCCCCCATTTTCCCGGCGGAAAAAGTGCGTCTTATAGTCGGGAAAATACGGTATATACAGTATTCTAGAATGCTGTGTATATATAGTAGGACAACTATCTCTATGCCCTTATAAACAGCATTGTAGAATGCTGTGTATATATAGTACGACCACTGCCTGTATACCCTTATATACAGCATTTTATAAAGCACAACCACTATCTGTATGCCCTTAAGATAGTTGCATATTAGACTTGCCTAGCCCTATCCAATGGGCTTCGCTAGTCTTAATCCAGGGCTTTCTCTTCTTCCATCACCGTCCTTCTTTCTTTGAGTCGATGACACGTCCTATGTCATCCACACGGTGTCTTCCATCGCGCTCCTGTGCAAGCGCACTTCCTTCTGCCCGTTGCAGTACTTTGCTTTGTGCTCGGCAGAGAAGTGTTCCTGCACAGAAGCGTGTGAGGTTGTGTGGATGATGTAGAACACATCATCCACGGGAAGGACTGTGCCGGATGAAGACCAGCACCAAACATAACACCAGACCGCCCCGTAGGTGAGTATAAGAAGTTATTTACATTATGCACATTGGCTTAGGGACATAACGTATATACTCGAGTCGAAGCCGACCCCCCTAATTTTGCCACAAAAAAACTGGGAAAACTTATTACATAGTTGCATAGTTATTAAGGTTGAAGGAAGACTTTAAGTCCATCTAGTTCAACCATACCTCACAACTTTTGAAGATGGGAAAGAGGGACAAAGTATGCGGCGCGCAACGCGGCAAATTTTAGGCCACGCCTCTGACCACACCCATTCACTAGTCACACCCATATCCACGTCTCAACCACACCCATTTAGCACTGCTGATCAAACTGTTCATAAAGAATAATTATAAACAAAAAAATATGGCCACATAGTGCTCCATACTGTATAATTGCCGCACATAATGCTCCATACTGTATAATGACTGCACATGATGCTCCATACTGTATAATTGCCGCACATAATGCTCCATACTGTATAATGACCGCACATGATGCTCCATACTGTATAATGACCGCACATGATGCTCCATACTGTATGACTGCACATGATGCTCCATACTGTATAATTGCCGCACATAATGCTCCATACTGTATAATGACCGCACATGATGCTCCATACTGTATAATGACCGCACATGATGCTCCATACTGTATAATGGCCGCACATGATGCCCCATACTGTATAATGGCCGCACATGATGCCCCATACTGTATAATGACCGCACATGATGCTCCATACTGTATAATGACCGCACATGATGCTCCATACTGTATAATGACTGCACATGATGCTCCATACTGTATATCGGCTGCACATGATGCTCCATACTGTATAATGACCGCACATGATGCTCCATACTGTATAATGACCGCACATGATGCTCCATACTGTATAATGACTGCACATGATGCTCCATACTGTATATCGGCTGCACATGATGCTCCATACTGTATAATGACCGCACATGATGCTCCATACTGTATATCGGCTGCACATGATGCTCCATACTGTATATTGGCTGCACATTATGCTCCATACTGTATATTGGCCGCACATAATGCTCCATACTGTATAATGGCCACACATGATGCTCCATCTAATATATAATTGCCTAGAATACTACTTCCTGCAATTTGTGCCAACTTCCTGTCCGGAGCTAATGTCCAGAGCTAATGTCCGGAGATAAGTGACGTCAACAGTGAACGTGCCGTACTGTGACACACTCCGCCCGCCATTTTGGTGTGATTTTTGAATTTTTACCTCACAGCAAGTTTCTACTGCATGGAGGCGGGCCCAGTGACGTTGCTCTTCAAGCTCCAGCCGAATTTCAAGTATATATGGATTCTAGACTCCCGATTCTTTAGAATCGGGCTGCCATCTAGTACTGTATAATGACCGCACATGATGCTCCATACTGTATAATGACCGCACATGATGCTCCATACTGTATAATGACCGCACTTGATACTTTGTACCGTATAATGGCCACACATAGCTACTCCTACACACGCGGCTGCGCTTCGTACACTTTGCACACACGGCTCCACTCCATACATCTCATACACACACGGCTCCGCTCCGTACATTTTGTACACATTCAGCACAGCTCTATACACCTCATACACGGCTCCGCTCCATACACCTCATACGCACACGGCTCCGCTCCATACATCTCGTACACACACGGCACTACTCCGTACACCTCGTACACACACGGCTCCGCTCTATACACTTTGCACACGCTCCGTATACTTTGAGCACGCATGGCTCTGCTCTGTACACCTCATACACACGTGGCTCTGCACTGTAAACCTCATACACACGTGGCTCTGCACTGTACACCTCGTACACACGTGGCTCCGCTCCATACACCTTTCACACTCTGCTCTGATCCGCACACCTCTTACACACACGACTCCGCTCCGTACATCTCGTACACACCCGGCTCAGCTCCGTACACCTCGTACACACACAGCTGTGCTCCGTACAGCTCGTACACACGGCTCCGTACACCTCTTACACGCACGACTCCACTCCGTACACCTTTCACATGCTGCTCCGCTCCGTACATCTCGTACACACCCGGCTCAGCTCCGTACACCTCGTAAACAGGCGGCTGTGCTCTGTACACCTCGTACACACGCGGCTGTGCTCCGTACACCTCGTACACACGGCTCTGTACACCTCTTACACACGATTCCGCTCCGTACACACGCGGCTGTGCTCCGTACACCTCGTACACACGCGGCTGTGCTCTGTACACCTCGTACACATGGCTCCGTATGCCTCTTACACACGACTCCGCTCCGTACACCTTTCACATGCTGCTCTGCACACCTCGTACACACGCGGCTGTGGTCCGTACACCTCGTACACACGGCTCCGTACACCTCGTACACACGACTCCGCTCCGTACACCTTTCACATGCTGCTCCGCTCCGTACACCTCGTACACACACGGCTGTGCTCCGTACACACGCGGCTGTGCTCTGTACACCTCGTACACACGACTCCACTCCGTACACCTTTCACAGTACGAGGTTCACCGAGCGGAGCCGCGTGTACGAGGTGCACCGAGCGGAGCCGCGTGTGTGTACAAGGTGCACCGAGCGGAGCCGCGTGTGTGTACGAGGTGCACCGAGCGGAGCCGCGTGTGTGTATGAGGCGCACCGAGAGGAGCCGCGTGTGTGTACAAGGTGCACTGAGCGGAGCCGCGTGTGTGTCTGTGTACGAAGTGTACTGAGCGGAGCCTCAGCCGCGTGTGTGCACCGAGCGGAGCTGCAGCTTGTAATTAGCACATGATGATACAGTGACTGTCATAGGGGCTTAGGCTTAGCCCTTTTATGCCTGGGGAAATAAAGCAGCCACATTGATGTGTTGTCACTATCTCCCAGGGAGCTGCAGCTGCTCCTCCTCCACAATGCACTGGACGGAGTGAGTCATCTCTGTGACATCCACTACTCACTGATCTGCATCTGTCCCATTAGCAGCCTCCAGTCCACTCATGGTCTGCTGCTTACATTGTCGCCGGCACCCAGGCTGTGTTCAGCTGTGTTATGTACACCTCAGGTGTCCCCTCTCTCTCTGAACTGTGAGGCACACTGGAAGACTCAGTAACACGCCGACGGGGAAGGGGCGTGGCCTAACAAAAGGGGCGTGTGACAGCAGCTTCAACTGTTCTGTCTGCGGGAAGCTCTGCGTCCCGGGCAGGACAGACGGGGCAAGCATGAAATCCGGGGCAGTCCCACACAATGAGGGACGGTTGGGAGGTATGGTTCAACCCATAGCCTAACCTAACATGCCCTAACATGTTGATCCAGGGGAAGGCAAAAAAACCCCATGTGGCAAAGAGTAAGCTCCATATTGGGGAAAAAATTCCTTCCCGACTCCACATACGGCAATCAGACTAGTTCCCTGGATCAACACCTATCAAGGAATCTAGTATATATACCCTGTAACATTATACTTTTCCAGAAAGGTATCCAGTCCCCTCTTAAATTTAAGTAACGAATCACTCATTACAACATCATACGGCAGAGAGTTCCATAGTCTCACTGCTCTTACAGTAAAGAATCCGCGTCTGTTATTATGCTTAAACCTTCTTTCCTCCAGACGTAGAGAATGCCCCCTTGTCCCTGTCTCAGGTCTATGATTAAAAAGATCATCAGAAAGGTCTTTGTACTGTCCCCTCATATATTTATACATTAAAATAAGATCACCCCTTAGTCTTCGTTTTTCCAAGCAAAATAGCCCCAAGTGTAATAACTAGTGTTGAGCGATACCTTCTGATATCGGAAAGTATCGAATTGGATCGGCCGATATCGGCAAAATATCGGATCTCGCCGATAACGAAAACCCGATACCAATGCAAGTCAATGGGACGAAAATATCGGAATTAAAATATACCCTTTCTTTCCTTGTAGGTTCATTCTACATGAAGGAAAACAACTAAGAATAATGTAGGATGTATTGGGGGAGGTGGCGGAGACATTAAAGGCATAGAGGTTTAGCCCAATCAAATAGAATAGCAGGAATTTAATTTTTTTTTTAAGACGTTCGGAGTTACAAAGATATTGACTATGTTAAGATTTTTTTTATTTTGTCAGATATTGATGTTTCACTACTTCAACGCCCTTTATATTTTTTTTTACTTCTCCCACACTTTCTTCTTCATCATCATCAGCATCTTTGACATCAACTTCTTCTTCACCTTATTCATCTTCTTCATCTTCTATTATTCTATTTTTTTTGTTACATTCTTCATATTCTTTTTATTCAACTATTCTTCTTCTTCATATTCTACTTCTTCATCATATTCTTATTTGTGACAGGCATTCCTGTAGTTATCTATAAAAGTTTGAAGATTACACCTTCCGTTCTGCCTGTCACAAAAGAGTCACACTTGTCCGCATTCAGTTTGGCCTGCAGCATCAGGCTTTATCCAGGGGCACCACGAGGAGGAACGGACTCACCCCCATACACTGCTTAGTCTTCTGCTTATAATTTAGATAATATCTTTTGCTCTGATATTTAGTGTTATGCTTAATGTTCTTCTGCTCTTTGTTCTGCAGCCTCTTGTTCTGCTTCTCGGTCTTCCATGTCGTCGTCTCCGGGGTCGTCGTCGTCGTCATTGGGGTGGTCTTCAGGGTCATCGTCTCCAGGGTCGTCGTCATCTCAGTGGTTGTCATCTCTGGTGTCGTCGTCATCTTAGGGGTGGTCTTCCGGGTCGTCGTCTTTAGGGTCTTGAACTTGGAAATGTAGCAGAAGGTACAAGAAGGCTGAGAAAATGCCGAGAACCAGCTGATGGAACTGGAACTCGGATGGCTACCCGAAGGTCCAAGAGCCAATGGAACTACCGAGGACCAGCTGACGTTACTGGAACCCGGTTACTAAGCAGGAGGTACCCGTGCCTGAAAGCACTACCAAGGACCACCTGACGTTGGTGGAACTCGGATACCCAGAAGGAGGCACCTAAGCCAAAGGCTGTGCCCGGAACCAGCTGACGGTAATGGAACCAGGATGTGGAGCAGAAGGTACAAGAGCAAAAGACACTGCCGAGAACCAGCTGACGGTACTGGAACCCGGATGGGTAGCCGAAGGTCCAAGAGCCAATGGAACTACCGAAGACCAGCTGACAATGCTGGAACCTGGTTACTAAGCAGGAGGTACCCGTGCCTGAAAGCACTACCAAGGACCACCTGACGTTGGTGGAACTCGGATACCCAGAAGGAGGCACCTAAGCCAAAGGCTCTACCCGGAACCAGCTGACGGTACTGGAACCAGGATGGGGACCTATTCAAGATTGTCTTCCTAGAGCCCCAACTAGCGGTGTTGGAGCAAAGGGTCAGCAGGGGGGTCAGAGTGTAGGCCGAAGCCTGCACTGGCGGCAGCTTTGTGTCTGCGTGGCGTTTGCAGGACACGATGCCGGCTACACAGCAGGGGAACAGCTGGCGTTGCTGAACCCCATTGACACATTGGCGGGTGTTTTTCTCTGTGCAGCCAGCACTTTCGGGCACCAACTGGCGGTGATAGAGCCCAGGGTCTGCAGGAGGAGCAGAGTGTAGGCCGAAGCCTAATTGAACCAATTTTAAAGGGAACCTTTAAACCCCCCTCAGGTGTTACAAACTAGAAGAGCCACCTTGTGCAGCAGTAATGCTGCACAACTCAAAGGTTGCTCTTTTAATTTTGTTCCTTGCACACGCTGAGAATGTAGCACGTATAAAATTTAGCCCCTTATACAGTCAAACTGTCTTGGAGGCGGGAGTTTCCTTCTTAATGAGATGCAGCACAGCTGTCAAATAAACCACCTTGGGGCTAGGCGCGGCCTCCTGAGCATCGCTTTTTGCTGTACAGGAGTCTGCGCTGTTGTGTTATCCCTTGGCCATGCGCTGTTAGGGCTGTACGTCTTCTGACATCATTTGATGTCGGCCGATGCGGTTCACGATGCCCATAAATCCTAGCCCCTCAGTGTCTTTTCATTTATTCACACTGCGGGCTGGGATTCATGGCCTTGCTCAGCAAATATGTTCGCCTCTCACTCATGTCCTTACACCTGCTTCAGACTGTGCGGCGTCAGCTGATCCCTTATCGCATGCCACGGCCATGAAGCCGCACAGTCTGAAGAAGGCGGAAGGAGATGAGTGACAGTCGAAGATATGCACTGATCATGCCCATCAATCACACCCTCGCAGTCAAAATAAATAAGACACCGAGGAGCGTTGTGTCGGGCACGGCGGCCGCAGAGGCGCAGCCAGCCAACCAATGATGTCAGAAGACGGGCAGCGCTACCAAGGGGGTTGCTGCGTGTCATTACAAAGGAAAGTCACACCTCAGGGACGGTTTAATGGTCTCAGGGGACACATTTTATACGTGTTGAGTTCAACGTGTGCAAGGAGAATAACTTAATGAGCCACAAATGCAGCATTACTGCTGTACAAGGTGACTGTTATACATACAAACGCCTGGGGGGGGGGGGGACAGGTTCCTTTTAATTTCAGTTGTTGTGTCTGCGTGGCGTTTGCAGGACACGATGCCGGCTGTTATGATCCGGTGACCTTGGATCAGCATGAAAACTTTCACTGGAGTAGGTGGTAACTTTACTGACCGCAAATTCTGATCTTAGCACCGCACTAGAAGTAGCCGTGGGGTGTACCTAACAAACCCTAGATACCTCGTCACAGCCGGAGGACTAAATACCCCTATAGATGGAAATAGGAATTCTACCTTGCCTCAGAGCAGAACCCCAAAGGATAGGCAGCCCCCCACAAATATTGGCTGTGAGTAGGAGAGGGAAGACACACACAGGCAGAAAACAGGATTTAGCACAAGAGGCCACTCTAGCTAAAATAGGAAAGGATAGGACAGAGTACTGTGCGGTCAGTATTAAAACCCTTCCAAAAATATCCACAGCAGATTATACAAAAATTCCTCCATCTAACTAAAGACGTGGAACGTATATCTGCAACTCCAGAGAATCCTACACTCAGAGCAGGAATACAATCAAAAAACAAGCACACAGCAAGTGTGCCAAAGAAAAAGAAACAGACACTTATCTTTGCTGAATTGGCAGCTAAGCATCTGAAGCCAGACAGAGGTTCAACACCTTCCAAGAAACATTGACAACTGGCAAGGACTAATGAGTCCTGCAAACCTAAATACCCCAGTCAGAATTGCAATCAGCAGATACACCTGTCCAGGGACAACTGCATTACCACCTACAACCACCAGAGGGAGCCCAAAAGCAGAATTCATAACAGTACCCCCCCTTGAGGAGGGGTCACCGAACCCTCACCACAGCCCCCAGGCCGATCAGGATGAGCCAGATGAAAGGCACGAACCAAATCAGCGGCATGGACATCGGAGGCAAAAACCCAAGAATTATCCTCCTGGCCATAACCCTTCCATTTGAAAAGGTACTGAAGCTTCCGCCTCGAAAAACGGGAATCCAAAATCGTCTCAACAACATATTCCAACTCCCCATCAACCAACACAGGGGCCGGAGGATCAACAGAGGGAACAACGGGCTCCGCATATTTCCGCAATAAAGATCTATGGAAGACATTATGGATCGCAAAAGAGTCCGGAAGCGCCAGTCGAAAAGACACAGGATTAATAATCTCAGAAATCCTATAAGGACCAATAAACTGAGGCTTAAACTTAGGAGAAGAAACCTTCATAGGAACATGACTGGAAGACAACCAGACCAGATCCCCAACCCGAAGCCGGGAACCAACACACCGACGACGGTTAGCAAAACGTTGAGCCTCCTCCTGAGACAACACCAAATTGTCCACCACATGAGCCCAAATCTGCTGCAACCTGTCAACCACAGAATCCACACCAGGACAGTCAGAAGGCTCAACCTGCCCAGAAGAAAAATGAGGATGAAAACCAAAATTACAAAAGAAAGGCGAAACCAATGTAGCCGAACTAGCCAATTACTAAGGGCAAACTCGGCCAATGGCAAGAAAGCCACCCAATCATCCTGATCAGCAGACACAAAGCATCTCAAATAAGTCTCCAAAGTCTGATTAGTTTGCTCGTTCTGACCATTTGTCTGAGGATGAAACGAAGAAGAAAAAGACAAATTAATGCCCAGCCTGGCACAAAAGGCCCGCCAAAACCTAGAAACAAACTGGGAACCTCTGTCGGACACAATATTCTCCGGAATACCATGCAAACGGACCACATGCTGAAAAAACAATGGAACCAAATCCGAAAAGGAAGGCAATTTAGGCAAAGGCACCAAATGAACCATTTTAGAGAACCGGTCACAAACAACCCAGATAACCGACATCCTCTGGGAAACCGGAAGATCAGAAATAAAATCCATAGAAATATGCGTCCAGGGCCTCTGAGGGACCGGCAATGGCAAAAGCATCCCACTAGCATGGGAACAACAAGGCTTGGCCCGCGCACAAGTCCCACAGGACTGCACAAAAGAACGCACATCACGCGACAAAGAAGGCCACCAAAAGAACCTACCAACCAAGTCTCTGGTACCAAAAATGCCAGGATGACCAACCAACACGGAACAGTGAACCTCAGAAATCACTCTACTAGTCCATCTGTCAGGAACAAACAGTTTCCCCACAGGACAGCGGTCAGGTTTGTCAGCCTGAAATTCCTGAAGAACCCATCGTAAATCAGGGGAAATGGCAGAAAGGACCAGACCACCCCTTCTTTCAGAATACCGACTGGTTCTAAGACCTCAGGAGAATCAGGCAAAAAACTCCTAGAGAGGGCATCAGCCTTAATGTTCTTAGAACCCGGAAGGTACGAGACCACAAAATCAAAACGGGAAAAAAACAAGGACCATCGAGCCTGTCTAGGATTCAGCCGTTTGGCAGACTCGAGGTAAATCAAATTCTTATGATCGGTCAAGACCACAATACGGTGCTTAGCTCCCTCAAGCCAATGTCTCCACTCCTCAAACGCCCACTTCATAGCCAACAACTCCCGATTGCCGACATCATAATTGCGTTCAGCAGGCGAAAACTTACGGGAAAAGAAGGCACCCGGTTTCATTAAGGAACCAACAGGATTCCTCTGAGACAAAACGACCCCTGCCCCAATCTCAGAAGCGTCAACCTCAACCTGAAACAGAAGAGAAACATCCGGTTGGCGCAACACCGGAGCAGAAGTAAATCGACGTTTAAGCTCCTGAAAGGCAGAGACAGTCGCAGAGGACCAATTCGCCACATCAGCGCCTTTCTTCGTCAAATCGGTCAAGGGTTTAACCATGCTGGAAAAATTAGCAATGAAACGGCGATAAAAATTTGCAAAACCCCAAAATTTCTGAAGGCTCTTCACGGATGTGGGCTGAATCCAATCATGAATGGCCTGAACATTAACCGGATCCATCTCTATAGACGAGGGAGAAAAAATGAAGCCCAAAAAAGAAACCTTCTGCACCCCAAAGAGACACTTAGACCCTTTCACAAACAGAGCATTGTCACGAAGGATCTGAAATACCATCCTGACCTGTTCCACATGAGACTCCCAATCATCGGAAAAAATCAAAATATCGTCCAAATATACAATCAAGAACTTATCAATATAAGTCCGGAAGATATCATGCATGAAGGACTGAAAAACAGATGGAGCATTAGTGAGCCCGAATGGCATCACAAGGTATTCAAAATGGCCTTCGGGCGTGTTAAACGCAGTTTTCCATTCATCACCCTGCTTAATACGAACAAGATTATATGCCCCCCGAAGGTCAATCTTCGTAAACCAACTAGCTCCCTTAATCCTAGCAAACAAATCGGTAAGCAAAGGTAAAGGGTATTGAAATTTGACCGTGATTTTATTCAAGAGGCGATAATCAATACAGGGTCTCAAGGAGCCATCTTTTTTAGCAACAAAAAAGAACCCCACTCCCAACGGTGAAGAAGATGGCCGAATATGCCCTTTCTCCAAAGACTCCTTAATATAGCTCCGCATGGCGGTATGTTCAGGCACAGACAGGTTGAAAAGTCGACCCTTAGGAAACTTACAGCCTGGAATCAAGTCAATAGCACAATCGCAGTCCCTGTGCGGTGGAAGGAAACTGGACTTGGGCTCATCGAATACATCCTGAAAATCAGACAAAAACTCTGGAATTTCAGAAGAGGAAGAAGAGGAGATTGACATCAAAGGAACATCATTATGAACCCCCTGACAACCCCAACTAGTCACAGACATGGACTTCCAATCCATCACAGGATTATGTACCTGCAACCACGGAAAACCCAGCACGATAGCATCATGGAAATTATGCAACACCAGAAATCGACAATCTTCCTGATGGGCTGGCGCCATGTGCATGGTCACCTGTGTCCAAAACTGGGGCTTATTTTTAGCCAAGGGTGTAGCATCAATGCCCCTTAAAGGAATAGGGTTCTGCAAAGGCTGCAAGGGAAAACCACAACACCTGGCAAACCCAAAGTCCATTAAGTTCAAGGCGGAGCCTGAATCCACAAACGCCATGACAGAAAATGATGACAATGAGCAGATCAAGGACACAGATAACAGAAATTTAGGTTGTACAGTACTGATGGTAAATGAACTAGCGATCCTCTTTGTCCGCTTAGGGCAGACTGAAATGACATGAGAAGCATCGCCACAATAGTAACAGAAATTATTCTGACGTCTGAATCCTTGTCGTTCCGTTCTAGACAGAATCCTATCACACTGCATTGGCTCAGGAATCTGCTCTGAGGACAACGCCACAGCGCGCACAGTTCTGCGCTCCCGCAAGCGCCGGTCAATCTGAATGGCCAGAGACATAGAATCACTCAGACCGGAAGGCGTGGGAAACTGTTATGGACCTGGTGGTTAGGAGCACCCGAACGACCTGATGGTTAAACTAACACAGGACAAGTTCTGGGAAGTGGGAGCTCTGCTGACCGCAACCCCTAATCCTATCACACACACTAGAAATAGCCGTGGAGCGTACCTAACTCGGCCTAGACGCCTCTTCACAGCCTAAGAGCTAACTAGCCCTAGAGATAGAAAATAAAGCCTACCTTGCCTCAGAGAAATTCCCCAAAGGAAAAGGCAGCCCCCCACATATATTGACTGTGAGTTAAGATAGAAGTCACAAACACAGAAATGAAACAGGTTTCAGCAAAGGAGGCCAGACTAACTAAACAGACTGAGGATAGGAAAGGTATCTTTGCGGTCAGCACAAAAAACTACAAAAAGACCACGCAGAGTGTGCAAAAAGACCTCCGCACCGACTCACGGTGTAGAGGTGCCACTCTGCGTCCCAGAGCTTCCAGCTAGCAAGGCAAAATCATGATAGCAAGCTGGACAAGAAAACAATGAACGAATAATTAACTAGCAGGGACTTAGTTTCTGCTGGAGTAGACAGGTAACCAGAAAGATCCAAGAGCGAACTGAACCAGTACAAGAACATTGACAGCTGGCATGGTGTAACGATCTGAGTGGAGTTAAATAGAGCAGCCAGCCAAAGAATAAACTAAGTCACCTGTGGAAGGAACCTCAGAAGCAGCAGCTCCACTCACAGCCACCAGAGGGAGTCCATGGACAGAACTCGCCGAAGTACCATTCATGACCACAGGAGGGAGTTCGATAACAGAATTCACAACAGTACCCCCCCCCTTGAAGAGGGGTCACCGAACCCTCACCAGAGCCCCCAGGCCGATCAGGACGAGCCAAATGAAAGGCACGAACTAGATCGGCAGCATGAACATCAGAAGCAAAAACCCAGGAATTATCTTCCTAACCATAACCCTTCCACTTGACCAGGTACTGGAGTTTCCGTCTCGAAATACGAGAATCCAAAATCTTCTCAACCACATATTCTAGCTCCCCCTCGACCAACTCCGGGGCAGGAGGATCAACGGAGGGAACCATAGGCGCCACGTATCTCCGCAATAACGACCTATGGAACACATTATGGATGGCAAAAGAAGCTGGAAGGGCCAAACGAAATGACACAGGATTGAAAACTTCAGCAATCTTATACGGACCAATGAAACGAGGCTTAAACTTAGGAGAGGAAACCTTCATAGGAACATAACGAGACGATAACCAAACCAAAAACCCCAACACGAAGTCGGGGACCAACACAGCGCCGGCGGTTAGCGAAACGTTGAGCCTTCTCCTGGGACAATGTCAAATTGTCCACCACATAAGTCCAAATCTGCTGCAAACTGTCCACCACAGTATCCACACCAGGACAGTCCGAAGGCTCAACCTGCCCTGAAGAGAAACGAGGATGGAAACCAGAATTACAGAAAAAGGGCGAAACCAAAGTAGCCGAGCCGGCCCGATTATTAAGGGCGAACTTAGCCAAAGGCAAGAAGGACACCCAATCATCCTGATCAGCAGAAACAAAGCATCTCAGATATGTTTACAAAGTCTGATTAGTTCGTTCGGTTTGGCCATTTGTCTGAGGATGGAAAGCCGAAGAAAACGGCAAATCAATGCCCATCTTAGCACAAAAGGACCGCCAAAACCTCGAAACAAACTGGGAACCTCTGTCCGAGACGATGTTCTCCGGAATGCCATGCAAACGAACCACATGTTGGAAAAACAATGGCACCAAATCAGAGGAGGAAGGCAATTTAGACAAGGGTACCAAATGGACCATCTTAGAGAAGCGATCACAAACCACCCAAATGACAGACATCCTTTGAGAGACAGGGAGATCTGAAATAAAATCCATGGAAATATGCGTCCAGGGCCTCTTTGGGACCGGCAAGGGCAAAAGCAACCCACTGGCACGAGAACAGCAGGGCTTAGCCCGAGCACAAGTCCCACAGGACTGCACAAAAGAACACACATCCCGCGACAAAGACGGCCACCAAAAGGATCTAGCCACCAAATCTCTGGTACCAAAGATTCCAGGATGACCAGCCAACACCGAACAATGAACCTCAGAGATAACTCTGCCAGTCCATCTATCAGGGACAAACAGTTTCTCCGCTGGACAACGGTCAGGTCTATCAGCCTGAAACTTCTGCAGCACCAGCTGCAAATCAGGGGAGATGGCAGACAAAATTACCCCCTCTTTGAGAATACCCGCCGGCTCAGGAACACCCGGAGAGTCAGGCACAAAACTCCTTGACAGGGCATCAGCCTTCACATTCTTAGAGCCCGGAAGGTACAAAACCACAAAACCAAAACGGGAGAAATACAGCGACCATCGAGCCTGTCTAGGATTCAACCGCTTGGCAGACTCGAGATAAGTCAAATTCTTGTGATCCGTCAAGACCACCACGCGATGCTTGGCTCCTTCAAGCCAATGTCGCCACTCATCGAATGCCCACTTCATGGCCAACAACTCTCGATTGCCAAGATCATAATTGCGCTCAGTAGGCGAGAACTTTCTAGAAAAGAAGGCACATGGTTTCATCACCGAGCCATCGGAACTTCTTTGCGACAAAACAGCCCCTGCTCCAATCTCAGAAGCATCAACCTCGACCTGAAACGGGAGTGAAACATCTGGCTGGCAGAACACAGGGGCAGAAGAAAAACGACGCTTCAACTCCTGAAAAGCCTCTACAGCCGCAGAGGACCAATTGACCACATCAGCACCTTTCTTGGTCAAATCAGTCAACGGTTTAGCAACACTAGAAAAATTAGCGATGAAGCGACGGTAAAAATTAGCAAAGCCCAGGAACTTCTGCAGGCTCTTCACAGATGTCGGCTGAGTCCAATCATAAATGGCCTGAACTTTAATAGGGTCCATCTCGATAGTAGAAGGGGGAAAAATGAAACCCAAAAATGAAACCTTCTGAACTCCAAAGAGACACTTTGACCCCTTCACAAACAAGGAATTCGCACGAAGGACCTGGAACACCATTCTGACCTGCTTTACATGATACTCCCAATCATCCGAAAAGACCAAAATATCATCCAAATATACAATCATGAATCTATCCAGGTACTCTCGGAAGATGTCATGCATAAAGGATTGAAATACAGATGGAGCATTAGAAAGCCCGAATGGCATAACCAGGTACTCAAAATGGCCCTCGGGCGTATTAAATGCTGTTTTCCATTCATCGCCCTGTTTAATACGCACAAGATTATACGCCCCTCGAAGATCTATCTTGGTGAACCAACTAGCCCCCTTAATCCGAGCAAACAAATCAGACAGCAGCGGCAAAGGGTACTGAAATTTGACTGTGATCTTATTAAGAAGGCAGTAATCAATACAAGGTCTCAAAGAACCATCCTTCTTGGCCACAAAAAAGAACCCTGCTCCCAACGGTGATGACGACGGGCGAATATGACCTTTCTCCAAGGATTCCTTTATATAACTCCGCATAGCGGCGTGCTCTGGCACAGATAAATTGAACAGTCGGCCCTTAGGAAACTTACTACCAGGAATAATAATAATCTTTATTTTTATATAGCGCTAACATATTCCGCAGCGCTTTACAGTTTGCACACATTATCATCGCTGTCCCAGATGGGGCTCACAATCTAAATTCCCTATCAGTATGTCTTTGGAATCAAATTAATAGCACAATCGCAATCCCTATGAGGAGGTAGGGCACTGGATTTGGGCTCATCAAATACATCCCGGTAATCCGACAAAAACTCAGGGACTTCAGAAGGAGTGGAAGGCGAAATTGACAGCAATGGAACATCACCATGTACCCCTTGACAACCCCAGCTGGACACAGACATAGATTTCCAATCCAATACTGGATTATGGACCTGTAGCCATGGCAACCCCAAAACGACCACATCATGCAGATTATGCAACACCAAAAAGCGAATATCCTCCTGATGTGCAGGAGCCATGCACATGGTCAATTGAGTCCAGTACTGAGGCTTATTCTTGGCCAAAGGCGTAGCATCAATTCCCCTCAATGGAATAGGATACCGCAAGGGCTCCAAGAAAAAAACACAGCGCCTGGCAAACTCCAAGTCCATCAAATTCAGGGCAGCGCCTGAATCCACAAATGCCATAACAGAATAGGACGACAAAGAGCAAATCAGAGTAACGGACAAAAGAAATTTAGACTGTACCGTACTAATGGTGGCAGACCTAGCGAACCGCTTAGTGCGCTTAGGACAATCGGAGATAGCATGAGTGGAATCACCACAGTAAAAACACAGCCCATTCCGACGTCTGTGTTCTTGCCGTTCAGCTCTGGTCAAAGTCCTATCACATTGCATAGGCTCAGGCCTATGCTCAGAGAATACCGCCAAATGGTGCACAGCTTTGCGCTCACGCAAGCGCCGATCGATCTGAATGGCCAAGGACATAGACTCATTCAGACCAGCAGGGGTGGGAAATCCCACCATGACATCCTGAAGGGCTTTAGAAAGACCCTTTCTAAAAAATTGCCGCCAGGGCACACTCATTCCACTGAGTAAGCACAGACCACTTTCTAAACTTCTGACAATATACCTCCGCTTCATCCTGACCCTGACACAAAGCCAGCAAGATTTTCTCTGCCTGATCCACTGAATTTGGTTCATCATAAAGCAATCCAAGCACCAGAAAAAACGCATCTAAATCACGCAATGCAGGATCTCCTGGCGCAAGGGAAAATGCCCAGTCTTAAGGGTCGCCGCGCAACAAAGAAATAATGATTTTTACTTGTTGAACGGGGTCACCAGAGGAGCGGGGTTTCAAAGCAAGAAACAGTTTACAATTATTTTTGAAATTCAGGAACTTAGATCTAGCCCCAGAAAACAAATCAGGAATTGGAATTCTGGGCTCTAACATCGGATTCTGAACCACAAAATCTTGAATGTTTTGTACCCTTGCAGTGAGATGATCCACACAAGAGGACAGACCTTGAATGTCCATATCTACACTTGTGTCCTGAACCACCCAGAGGTTAAGGGGAAAAGAAAGACAAAACACACTGTAGAGAAAAAAAATGGTCTCAGATCTTCTCTTATCCCTCTATTGAGATGCATTAACACTTAGGGCCAGCTGTACTGTTATGGACCTGGTGGTTAGGAGCACCCGAACGACCTGATGGCTAAACTAACACAGGACAAGCTCTGGGAAGTGGGAGCTCTGCTGACCGCAACCCCTAATCCTATCACACACACTAGAAATAGCCGTGGAGCGTACCTAACTCGGCCTAGACGCCTCTTCACAGCCCAAGAGCTAACTAGCCCTAGAGATAGAAAATAAAGCCTACCTTGCCTCAGAGAAATTCCCCAAAGGAAAAGGCAGCCCCCCACATATATTGACTGTGAGTTAAGATAGAAGTCACAAACACAGAAATGAAACAGGTTTCAACAAAGGAGTCCAGACTAACTAAACAGACTGAGGATAGGAAAGGTATCTTTGCGGTCAGCACAAAAAACTACAAAAAGACCACGCAGAGTGTGCAAAAAGACCTCCACACCGACTCACGGTGCGGAGGTGCCACTCTGCATCCCAGAGCTTCCAGCTAACAAGGCAAAATCATGATAGCAAGCTGGACAAGAAAACAATGAATGAATAATTAACTAGCAGGGACTTAGCTTCTGCAGGGACTTAGCTTCTGCTGGAGTAGACAGGTAACCAGAAAGATCCAAGAGCGAACTGAACCAGTACAAGAACATTGACAGCTGGCATGGAGTAACGATCTGAGTGGAGTTAAATAGAGCAGCCAGCCAAAGAATAAACTAAGTCACCTGTGGAAGGAACCTCAGAAGCAGCCGCTCCACTCACAGCCACCAGAGGGAGTCCATGGACAGAACTCGCCGAAGTACCATTCATGACCCCAGGAGGGAGTTCGATAACAGAATTCACAACAGGAAACCCCACCATAACATCTTTAACGGATTCAGAAAGACCCTTTCTGAAAATTGCCGCCAAAGCATCATAATTCCATTTAGTCAACACAGCCCATTTTCTGAATATCTGACAATACAATTCTGCCGCTTCTTGACCCTGAGACAGGGCCAACAAAGTCTTCTCAGCTTGATCCACAGAATTAGGTACATCACATAATAATCCTAAAGCCTGAAAAATGGAGTCTACATTAAGCAAAGCCGGATTCCCAGATTCCAGGGAAAACGCCCAATCCTGCGGATCGCCACGCAGCAGGGAGATCACGATTTTAACCTGCTGAATGGAATCACTGGAGGATCGAGGTCTCAAAGCAAAAAACAGTTTACAGTTGTTTTTAAAACTCAAAAATTTGGACCTGTCACCAAAAAACAAATCAGGAGTAGGAATCTTCAGTTCTAAAACAGGAGTCTGAACAATATAATCAGAAATACCCTGTACCCTAGCAGCAAGCTAGTCTACACGAGAAGCTAATTCCTGAATATCCATGCTAGCACAAGACTCCTCAGCCACCCAGAGATACAGAGGGAAGAAAAGACAAAGCAGACTGAAGAAAAAAAAATCGCTCAAGTCAACACCTTTCTTCCCTTCTTCTGAGATGCATTTAACTCATTATGGGCCAGTTGTACTGTTATGATCCGGTGACCTTGGAGCAGCATGAAAACTTTCACTGGAGTAGGTGGTAACTGTACTGACCGCAAATCCTGATCTTAACACCGCAACTAGAAGTAGCCGTGGGGTGTACTTAACAAACCCTAGACACCTCGTCACAGCCGGAGGACTAAATACCCCTATAGATGGAAATAGGAATTCTACCTTGCCTCAGAGCAGAACCCCAAAGGATAGGCAGCCCCCCACAAATATTGGCTGTGAGTAGGAGAGGGAAGACACACACAGGCAGAAAACAGGATTTAGCACAAGAGGCCACTCTAGCTAAAATAGGAAAGGATAGGACAGAGTACTGTGCGGTCAGTATTAAAACCCTTCCAAAAATATCCACAGCAGATTATACAAAAATTCCTCCATCTAACTAAAGACGTGGAACGTATATCTGCAACTCCAGAGAATCCTACACTCAGAGCAGGAATACAATCAAAAAACAAGCACACAGCAAGTGTGCCAAAGAAAAAGAAACAGACACTTATCTTTGCTGAATTGGCAGCTAAGCAGGAGAAGCCAGACAGAGGTCCAACACCTTCCAAGAAACATTGACAACTGGCAAGGACTAATGAGTCCTGCAAACCTAAATACCCCAGTCAGAATTGCAATCAGCAGATACACCTGTCCAGGACTGCAGCCCAGGGACAACTGCATTACCACCTACAACCACCGGAGGGAGCCCAAAAGCAGAATTCACAACAGCCGGCTACACAGCAGGGGAACAGCTGGCGTTGCTGAACCCCACTGACACATTAGTAGTGTATAATCGGGTCCACACAGCTGGTATGTAACAACTCTTTTTGATTTAGAGGTATAAATAGGACTCAACATGTGGACACCAATACTCTTGCTCCTGACGAAGCCACGCTGTGGCGACACGCGTTGGGCTTATTTTGCCCCCCATGACCGGTGCTATGCTTTCTTGAGTGCTGCTTTCAGCTCTGGACAGGTTACATTGCAACTTTATGGCTCATTTTCTCTGCCCCTTTTTGGTGTATACCTGTATGCCTCTTCGTTTACCTGTAATCACTGCCTTTGGGCAGGTGTTACATTGACACGCCTCTCATCTTTTGGCTTATAGATATTACTTTGCTTATTTGTGGGGTCTGGGTATTCTCCTTAGCTCATTTTATGGACGTGGAATTCCTTGCATTTAACACTTTATATAGATCTGGGGTCTTTGTAATATACATGATACACCCATATATACTAATACCAGCTGGTCCAGCTATATGATATGGTTGTCTGTACCTTTTTTACTGTACCCTAATTTATATTATAGGCATCCATATAGTTTGAGCCTTGTTTGTCCTATACATTTAAATATTTGGTGGCATTTGATCTTGATCATAACAATCTTGTGAGTGTTACGGTATTAATTTTTTGCTAATTTTTTGCTTATTTTGTTATCGCCATAACAAATATATGCCTTTAGGGCGTATATTATTTTTTTTCACCTTGTCCTTTTGAGCAGTTGTGTATATTTATATATTTATTATTATTATTTTTTTTTACATGCACTCTGTATACTATCTAGACTGTGTATTTATGTACATTTACTTCAGCATTAACCTCTTTTCCGGTCTTGGGGGTATTCCCCTTCTGGGGATGTACTGTCACTGTTTTTAATCATGTTTTTAATCGTGTGTTGTGTCTCTGTTTGACCATAATAAAAATTGATTATTTGTTTGTATTAGGATTATTGTTGTCCTTTTTTGTGATCCCCGGTTTTGTGTATGTCTTCTTTTTTCTTGTTCTTTTGTATAATCGGGTCCTTTCATCAAACTCAATCTGACAGGTGCCCCGCCCCTATCAAAGTGTATCAAAGTGTGTAACCCCGCCCCTCCCCTGTCTGACAGCTGGTAGCCAGCTGTCCCTCCTTGGCTGATTTCCCCTTTTGATATAGTTTGATATTGTTAATTTGATTCTGGGATAACACCAAGCTGTTTATTTTTATATCCTAAGAGTATCCGGCGACTCATTACATAACTACAAACAGATGTAGTTTCTGCATGAACACAATGCAATCAATCCACCAAAAGAGACGACTCATAAACTACATCCAGAGTTGTGTTATTCAACATCATACATGACAGCCTAACAGCTGTACCTCCATGGCTGATTTCCCCTTTTGATATAGTTTGATGTTGTTAATTTGATTCGTTAAACTAGAAGAAGAGGGGACGGGAAGAAAAACATTAGACTCGAACAAAGAAGACCCAGGAAAACATACTCAGAAGGGAGGTAAGAACATTTCTTAAACAATCCACAGTGAGGAGATTGGAACAAAACAAAATCCTCTAAACTGCATGCTCGCAAATGCCAGAAGCCTGACAAACAAGATGGAAGAACTAGAAGCAGAAATATCTACAGGTAACTTTCACATAGTGGGAATAACCAAGACATGGTTAGATGAAAGCTATGACTGGGCAGTTAACTTACAGGGTTACAGTCTGTTTAGAAAGGATTGTAAAAATCGGAGAGGAGGAGGGGTTTGTCTCTATGTAAAGTCTTGTCTAAAGTCCACTTTAAGGGAGGATATTAGCGAAGGGAATGAGGATGTCGAGTCCATATGGGTCGAAATTCATGGAGGGAAAAATGGTAACAAAATTCTCATTGGGGTCTGTTACAAACCCCCAAATATAACAGAAATCATGGAAAGTCTACTTCTAAAGCAGATAGATGAAGCTGCAACCACCTGGTTATGGGGGACTTTAACTACCCGGATATTAACTGGGAAACAGAAACCTGTGAAACCCATAAAGGCAACAGGTTTCTGCTAATAACCAAGAAAAATTATCTTTCACAATTGGTGCAGAATCCAACCAGAGGAGCAGCACTTTTAGACCTATCTAATAGACCTGACAGAATAACAAATCTGCATCTGGTCGGGCATCTAGGAAATAGCGACCACAATATTGTACAGTTTCACCTGTCTTTCACTAGGGGGACTTGTCAGGGAGTCACAAAAACACTGAACTTTAAGAAGGCAAAGCTTGACCAGCTTAGAGATGCCCTTAATCTGGTAGACTGGGACAATATCCTCAGAAATAAAAATACAGATATTAAATGGGAAATGTTTAAGAACATCCTAAATAGGCAGTGTAAGCGGTTTATACCTTGTGGGAATAAAAGGACTAGAAATAGGAAAAACCCAATGTGGCTAAACAAAGAAGTAAGACAGGCAATTAACAGTAAAAAGAAAGCATTTGCACTACTAAAGCAGGATGGCACCATTGAAGCTCTAAAAAACTATAGGGAGAAAAATACTTTATCTAAAAAACTAATTAAAGCTGCCAAAAAGGAAACAGAGAAGCACATTGCTAAGGAGAGTAAAACTAATCCCAAACTGTTCTTCAACTATATCAATAGTAAAAGAATAAAAACTGAAAATGTAGGCCCCTTAAAAAATAGTGAGGAAAGAATGGTTGTAGATGACGAGGAAAAAGCTAACATATTAAACACCTTCTTCTCCACGGTATTCACGGTGGAAAATGAAATGCTAGGTGAAATCCCAAGAAACAATGAAAACCCTATATTAAGGGTCACCAATCTAACCCAAGAAGAGGTGCGAAACCGGCTAAATAAGATCAAAATAGATAAATCTCCGGGTCCGGATGGCATACACCCACGAGTACTAAGAGAACTAAGTAATGTAATAGATAAACCATTATTTCTTATTTTTAGGGACTCTATAGCGACGGGGTCTGTTCCGCAGGACTGGCGCATAGCAAATGTGGTGCCAATATTCAAAAAGGGCTCTAAAAGTGAACCTGGAAATTATAGGCCAGTAAGTCTAACCTCTATTGTTGGTAAAATATTTGAAGGGTTTCTGAGGGATGTTATTCTGGATTATCTCAATGAGAATAACTGTTTAACTCCATATCAGCATGGGTTTATGAGAAATCGCTCCTGTCAAACCAATCTAATCAGTTTTTATGAAGAGGTAAGCTATAGGCTGGATAACGGTGAGTCATTGGACGTGGTATATCTCGATTTTTCCAAAGCGTTTGATACCGTGCCGCACAAGAGGTTGGTACACAAAATGAGAATGCTTGGCCTGGGGGAAAATGTGTGTAAATGGGTTAGTAACTGGCTTAGTGATAGAAAGCAGAGGGTGGTTATAAATGGTATAGTCTCTAACTGGGTCGCTGTGACCAGTGGGGTACCGCAGGGTTCGGTATTGGGACCTGTTCTCTTCAACATATTCATTAATGATCTGGTAGAAGGTTTACACAGTAAAATATCGATATTTGCAGATGATACAAAACTATGTAAAGCAGTTAATACAAGAGAAGATAGTATTCTGCTACAGATGGATCTGGATAGGTTGGAAACTTGGGCTGAAAGGTGGCAGATGAGGTTTAACAATGATAAATGTAAGGTTATACACATGGGAAGAAGGAATCAATATCACCATTACACACTGAACGGGAAACCACTGGGTAAATCTGACAGGGAGAAGGACTTGGGGATCCTAGTTAATGATAAACTTACCTGGAGCAGCCAGTGGCAGGCAGCAGCTGCCAAGGCAAACAGGATCATGGGGTGCATTAAAAGAGGTCTGGATACACATGATGAGAGCATTATACTGCCTCTGTACAAATCCCTAGTTAGACCGCACATGGAGTACTGTGTCCAGTTTTGGGCACCGGTGCTCAGGAAGGATATAATGGAACTAGAGAGAGTACAAAGGAGGGCAACAAAATTAATAAAGGGGATGGGAGAACTACAATACCTAGATAGATTAGCGAAATTAGGATTATTTAGTCTAGAAAAAAGACGACTGAGGGGCGATCTAATAACCATGTATCTATAATATAACGCTGGGAGCGTCACTCTGTCCGAAGCCTTTATAGACTGCGCAGGCGCAAGCGCCGGCGCAGTCTGGCCCCCACAGAGTGACGCTCCCAGAAGATCGCGGTATGCGTAAGCCCTGAACGCATACTGCGATCTCCACCGGAGAGTCAGGGACTGTGGACGCGCCAGGAGGGAGGGTAAGTATATTCACCTGTCCTCCGTTCCAGCGCTGCGTGCGGCTCCGTCTCCTGGCTCCTCTGCTGTGACAGAGTCCAGTCACAGGCAGAGGAGCCGGAGTGTGTGTTCAAGAAAATGGCGCCGGAAAGCGTGGACTGCGCAGGCGCCGATTCCTGCTGCCAGAATCGGCGCCTGCGCAGTCCGCGCTTTCCGGCGCCATTTTCTTGAAGACACACTCCGGCTCCACTGCAGGTGTGTCTTCAAGAAAATGGCGCCGGAGAGCGTGGACTGCGCAGGCGCCGATTCCTGCTGCCGGAATCGTCGCCTGCGCAGTCCGCGCTTTCCGACGCCATTTTCTTGAAGACACACCTGCAGTGGAGCCGGACGATAGGTGAGTATGGTATTTTTTTTTTTTTTATGGCAGCAGCATACGGGGGCATACACACTGGAGCGTCTTATGGGGGGCACATAATACAATAGTGGCACAGGATGGGAGCAGCACATGACAGAACGGGCGCAGGATGGCAGCAGCACATGACAGAACGGGCGCAGGATGGCAGCAGCGCATGACAGAACGGGCGCAGGATGGCAGCAGCACATGACAGAACGGGCGCAAGATGGCAGCAGCCCATGACAGAACGGGCGCAGGATGGCAGCAGCACATGACAGAACGGGCGCAGGATGGCAGCAGCGCATGACAGAACGGGCGCAGGATGGCAGCAGCGCATGACAGAACGGGCGCAGGATGGCAGCAGCGCATGACAGAATGGGCGCAGGATGGCAGCAGCACATGACAGAACGGGCGCAGGATGGCAGCAGCACATGACAGAACAGGGGCGCAGGATGGCAGCAGCGCATGACAGAACGGGCGCAGGATGGCAGCAGCACATGACAGAACGGGCGCAGGATGGCAGCAGCGCATGACAGAACGGGCGCAGGATGGCAGCAGCACATGACAGAACGGGCGCAGGATGGCAGCAGCACATGACAGAACGGGCGCAGGATGGCAGCAGCACATGACAGAACGGGCGCAGGATGGCAGCAGCGCATGACAGAACGGGCGCAGGATGGCAGCAGCGCATGACAGAACGGGCGCAGGATGGCAGCAGCGCATGACAGAACGGGCGCAGGATGGCAGCAGCACATGACAGAACGGGCGCAGGATGGCAGCAGCGCATGACAGAACGGGCGCAGGATGGCAGCAGCGCATGACAGAACGGGCGCAGGATGGCAGCAGCGCATGACAGAACGGGCGCAGGATGGCAGCAGCGCATGACAGAACGGGCGCAGGATGGCAGCAGCGCATGACAGAACGGGCGCAGGATGGCAGCAGCGCATGACAGAACGGGCGCAGGATGGCAGCAGGATGGGAGCAGCATATGACAGAACGGGCGCAGGATGGCAGCAGCGCATGACAGAGCGGGGGTGCAGGATGGGAGCAGCACATGACAGAACAGGCGCAGGATGGGAGCAGCACATGACAGAACGGGCGCAGGATGGCAGCAGCGCATGACAGAACGGGGGCGCAGGATGGGAGCAGCACATGACAGAACGGGCGCAGGATGGCAGCAGCACATGACAGAACGGGCGCAGGATGGCAGCAGCGCATGACAGAACGGGCGCAGGATGGCAGCAGCACATGACAGAACGGGCGCAGGATGGCAGCAGCACATGACAGAACGGGCGCAGGATGGCAGCAGCACATGACAGAACGGGCGCAGGATGGCAGCAGCACATGATGGAGACCATATACCAATATAAATGCTCGCCACCCGGGCGTAGAACGGGTTCAATAGCTAGTAAGTATATAAGGGGCCAATACAAATATCTCGCTGAGGATTTGTTTATACCAAGGAAGGTGACGGGCACAAGGGGGCATTCTTTGCGTCTGGAGGAGAAAAGGTTTTTCCACCAACATAGAAGAGGATTCTTTACTGTTAGGGCAGTGAGAATCTGGAATTGCTTGCCTGAGGAGGTGGTGATGGCGAACTCAGTCGAGGGGTTCAAGAGAGGCCTGGATGTCTTCCTGGAGCAGAACAATATTGTATCATACAATTATTAGGTTCTGTAGAAAAACGCAAATCTGGGGATTTATTATGATGGAATATAGGCTGAACTGGATGGACAAATGTCTTTTTTCGGCCTTACTAACTATGTTACTATGTTACTATGTTACTATGATTCTGGGGTGACACCAAGCTGTTTATTTTTATACCTTATTAGATTTTTCAGGCAAAGTCCGCAGAGAGCTGCTTAAAATCTCTGACAGACAGGCACAGCTGTATCTCTACAAGACATGATGGTCACACCAGAGATAGTGGAAAATTGGGTTTATAACACAACATGTTGTTTATTTTATATCCTATTAGATTTTCATATTATTTGTAGCGGTCTGTGTTGTCTATTTGCATATAACCTTCCTGAATTCAATGTTTTGTAGATTTTTCTGTCATGCAAAAACCTTGTACAAAGTTAAAACATAATTAAAATAAAGAATAATCACCTAACCGTCTGTTTGGATGATATTGTAAAATCATTTATTGGTTCTACTACTTGGCAATTGTTACATTCAGTCACCATGTGTAGAAATTTGTGTTGCTGGCGGCAATCCTACAGCCTGGTATTAGAAAAGCATTCTCTGCAAAATTGTGTTTATACAAACAGCCAGAATTTCTACAAACAGGTGTAGAAGGTACACAGAGAGCTGCTTAAAATCTCTGACAGACAGGCACAGCTGTATCTCTACAAGACATGATGGTCACACCAGAGATAGTGGAAAATTGAGTTTATAACACATGTTGTTTATTTTATATCCTATTAGATTTTCATATTATTTGTAGCTGTCTGTGTTGGCTATATGCATACAACCTTCCTGAATTCAATGTTTTGTAGATTTTTCTGTCATGCAAATACCTTGTACAAAGTTAAAACATAATAAAAAAAAAGAATAATACATTATAAGACATTAGCATCTGATAAAATGTGTCTCTACTAACCATGATTTTCCCTTTATCCTGGTATATTATGTATGTCTCTATCAAAATGTTAAATATCACTATCAAAATGCAACAACTTGGTAATTATATGTTGTATTAAGTTTACTCTTATTTGATAACCCGATGACATGAAAAATGAGCCTGTGTTTCTGCACCATTATTTGATGCAGACTGCTGTTGTAATCAGAGCAGTGTATTTTAGAATAACACCAGTCTCATTATATGGGGCATATTATGTATATGACCCTGCTGCAACAACTGCAAGTATGAAGCGGTGTGTTTTATACATTTATAAAAAAGCAAAGACACAATATTATTAGATTTTTATATTATTTGTAGCTGTCTGTGTTGTCTATTTGCACAGAGCTTTCCTGAATTCAATGTTTTGTAGATTTTTCTGTCATGCAAAAACCTTGTACAAAGTTAAAACATAATTAAAATAAAGAATAATACATTATAAGACAGCCTTAACTAATTGATAGCATATGTTAGCTATCGATGTGAACTGGCAGATAACCCAGTATTTCTTTTTTATATTAGATTTCATCTGCACAAACAGAAATGTTACATGCAGTCACCATGTGTAGAGATTTGGTTCTAGAACTTGTTGGAATAGTGAATATAATAACGTTTGTCATATTTTATAACATACAGCTAACAGTTCTTGCTTTTAACTTGTATGTAACTGGCTAATGTTAAAATCACACACAATAATATTGTTTTGGGCGCTATCAAATAACAATGCCAAATTCTGAAAATAGCCATTTTATATTGAATTACTAATGTTTCTCTATAGGCATACTTTACTATGAAAATTTGCATAAAAAATCTTCATGGCTATCCCATAAAATGTGTCTCTACTAACCATTAACTAAATGATGGTCACCTCATTTACACAAACAGAAAAGACAGTTTAACTAATTGTTACCAGACCGAAACAACAAAAAACATATGCATTATGTAAACACAGCACTGCTTAAAATATTTATGCCCACATTCCTAACCTACAGGAAAGCCACACAGTTTAACTAACTGCTACCAGACCGAAACAACAAAAAACACATTTTAAGACAGCTTTAACTAATTTAAAATATTTATTGTCACATTCCACACAGAAATGGCAATACAAAAAATGATTGGATCTCTACAAATAATAACGTTTGTCATATTTTATATCATACAGCTAATGTTTCTTGCTTTTAACTTGTATGTAACTGGCTAATGTTAAAATCACACACAATAATATTGTTTTGGACAATATCAAATGACAACGCCAAATTCTGAAAATAGCCAGTTTATATTGAATTACTAATGTTTTTCTATAGGCATGCTTTACTATGAAAAATTGCATAAAAAAATCTTGGCTATCCCAAAACACGTAAGAAACAAATGTATAACTTTTAGCTCCTGATTCCTGATTAATACTCACCCGATTTGTCCCGTACTGTATACATTGCCTAAGATCCATAAGAATTTAACCAGTCCCTCGGGGAGACCGATCGTGGCCTCCACTGGATCACTCCTTTCACCATTGGCAATTGTCCTGGAGAAAATTTTATCCCCACTAATGGTTCATATCCCTTCCTTTCTCCGTGACACATCCCATTTTTTGACTTGCATTAATGATCTCAAAAGAGTACCCACCGACTGTTACCTAGTAAGTTTAGACGTTAATAGTTATAGTTATAGTTATAGTTAATACTAATATAGATAATGAAAAGGGTATCTCGGCAGTGGAAAATTTCCTAAACAATAATACACAATTCCATTGTGATCTTAAGGTTTTCTGTAGAACACTTTTGACATTCATCTTGGCTAAGAATTTTTTCCTCTTTGAGGATGAATTTTTTCTTCAACGTAACGGTACCGCTATGGGTAGTAATGTGGCGTATCCGTACGCCAACATTTTTATGGCTGAGTTTGAGTCTAATTTCGTATATACCCATCCTCTCTTCCAACAGTATTGTATACTTTGGAAGAGATTCATAGACGATATTTTTCTTGTATGTTGTGGTGATATAGAATCTTTGATGTCTTTTCATCAATATATCAATCAGTGCGTTACTAAATTGACATTTACCATACATTATGATCATAAATCAATTTCATTTCTGGATACTCAAATTATAGTGAATGAGGATGGTTCACTATCAACTGATATGTATGTTAAACCGACTGACAAGAATAGTCTTTTATTGTTTTCCAGTTGTCATCCCCGCCACATCAAAAGGGCTTTCCCGTTGTCACAATTTCAGAGGATTAACCGAATTGTGTCGGATAGCTCTCAGCGTACTTTGAGATTAAAAGATATGGCTCTTAAATTCCAAAATCGGGGTTATCCTGACACCTTGCTTAAGTATTCACCGGATGCCTCATCCTCTAGAACAGTACGCGGTGATACACGGAGGTTGGCCTTCGTTAGTACCCACCATCCTTTCATGCGGTTATTTCGCAGGATTATACATAAACATTGGCCTCTATTGGGTTTATCATATCACTAAAAGACAAGGCATCCAAAGCCTTCTATGCCATCAGAAGGCGTCTGTACCACCTCAAGGCACCAGTAACCGTATGGCTAAAAATTTTTGACTCCATCATTGCCCCAATTCTTCTATACGGTAGTGAGGTCTGGGGCCCAGTCTCATACCCACACTGGTCAAAGTGGGACGCTGGGCCGACAGAAATATTCCACCTAGAGTTCTGCAAGCATCTTCTCCAAGTCCATCGGAGCACATCAAATAGCGCCTGCCGAGCAGAGCTGGGCAGATTCCCACTACACATCGCAATAAAGAAGAAGGCGCTGTCATTCAAGGCTCATCTACAAAGTAGCAGTCCCAGCTCCTACCATCACAAAGCCTTCCTACACCAGGAAGCCTCAGGAAGCCTCCCAAGGAAAAGTACCCAAAGCCAGTCTGACCAAGCCATCAACCTCCATGGCCTGACAAAAGGTGAAATCCAGAAAATGGTACACAAAGTCAAAGAGGAATATCTCAGCATCTGGAGGAACGACATAAACAAATCCCAGAAACTGACAATATACCGGAATCTACAGAGGGAGTACAAACTGGCCCCATATCTAGAGAAACTAGAAAACCCCAAAGATCGACAGATCCTGAGCCGGTACAGACTGAGCGCCCACAGCCTACTCATCGAATCCGGGCGGCACCGACAGAACTACAAGCCTCGAGAGAACAGACTCTGCCAGCAGTGCCCCCAGGAGGCCGTGGAGGATGAGGCCCACTTCCTGCTGAGGTGCCCCAAATACTCCGCAGTGAGGGACACTCACTTCAAGAGGCTGTCTGATCTCCTCCCAGATTTCACCTCCAAGGAGGAGGAAGAGAAACTGCCGATAATACTGGGGGAAGAGGAAAGTGCAGTGGCCGTAGCAGCGGAATATGTCAGTGCCTGCCACAGACTAAGAGGAGCCTGATATGTCATGGACTTCCGTACCCCAACACTGGACATATCCCTATCCCCCGACTAAAGAGCCTGATATGTCATGGACTCCTATACCCCACCCTGGAAACATCCCCTATCCTCTAAAAGGAATTTGATATTCCCTGGACCTCTATATGCCCCCCTCCCCCACCCCCGTATTTTTACCATATGCTTTGGCAATGCTAACATGTACTTAGTCCTGCCAATAAAGCTCATTTGAATTTGAATTTGAATTTGAATATCCCGATATTCCAGAATTCCTTTCTCCTCCACTGATGTGTCATAAGAAACCACCCAATTTACGCAACCTTTTGGTATCCGCTGATGTAGGGAGTTCTAGAAATGAGATGAGACAAACATTTTTGAGCTCGACTCGAAAGGGAACATATCCGTGTTTGCATTGTTTACAATGTTCCAACATCAGTAAGGGAGACACATTTACTCATCCTAGATCGGGGAAACGTTTCCCTATCCGTAATTACTATAACTGTGACTCTACATATGTCATCTATTTGATTAAGTGTCCCTGCGGTCTCGGATATGTTGGGGAAACCACTCAACATATCCGAGACCGCATATCTCAGCATAAATCAACCATTCGTTGTAAAAGGATAATGTTGCCCATCCCAGCCCACTTTATTTCACATAACCATAACATTTCGCAGCTGCGATACCAGGTTATTGATCATATACCGATTGCAAGACGAGGGGGTTTGAATAGAGAATATGAGCTGTTTTATTGATTTCTCTTTTCCTATCCCATAGGGACCTATAGGCTCTCTGGTGTACTATGATATATGGGTCATTTTTTCCTTTTTTTGTTTTTCTTTTTCTTTTATTCCCATATAGATGGTTACTCATATCTGCATTTTTCATATTGCTAGTTGCGATTGTAATGTGGTATCGTTTATTTATGTACATATTATGATTATATACTCTCTTTTTTTCTCTTTTCCTTTATAGACATAATCCGGTGGATCCTCACTGACTTGTGGTGTATCATTCTCCCTCAGGTTTGTGGGTACTGTCTTCTGGTCGATATTTTTTTTTTTTTTACTGTCCCTCCTTTCCCTGTACTCATGGTTAATCCTTGCTCTTTCCCCTTTCGTGGTTTAGACCACTACACTCTTATCCTCCTTCTTCTCCTCCCCTTTCTTTTCCTACTCTGTTTTGTTTTTAGCGCCGTTGCCCCACTTCCGTCCGGCTTTTGATCACTGTGCATGCGCGATTCGGCTAGTCGGCGCATGCGCTGTAGTTTGGCTGATTTTTTCTTCCCTTCTTCCGGGCTTCCTCCTTCCGGTTTGCGCGCAGTGCTTTCATCATATAAAGACGCCGTTTTTCAGTAGGGACGCACACCTTTCACACGGCGGCTGTATCCTGGATCCCGCGCTCCACATCCATTAGGTAATATTATCCCCGCATTCTACAGGGCTGCCTTTAGCCTGCACATGTCGCTCTTTTCACTAAGGTCACTTACTTTTCTATACTTTTATTGTTTTTTAGTTCTCCTTTCTATACCACCATACAGGTAATTTTGTGTACTTTCTTACTACATAGGATCCCACTCGGATGTGTCATGTTTGCCAGGGGCATTATTGATTTTAGAGGGCTGTTATATTGTCTATCAACTCCGCTTGGTAATGCCGTTAGTGAGGTCACCATCTATTTGTATTTAGTTTTGCACATTATGTAATGGCGCACAGTTTGGACCCAGTGTATATATAATAATAATAATCTTTATTTTTATATAGCGCTAACATATTCCGCAGCGCTTTACAGTTTGCACACATTATCATCACTGTCCCCGATGGGGCTCACAATCTAGAATCCCTATCTGTATGGACTCTCTGCTGTAAGATTGTCTTGGACCAGAACATTTATGATGATATGATATGTATCTGATTTTTGATTTATGATTTTGTTGTTTATATTAATTTTCTGTCATTATACTTTTATAGATCTTTGCTTTGATAAAGGCCAATTGTGGCCGAAACGTTGGCTTTTTTTGACTGTATGTCTGGTCTTCAATAAACAAACAAATTATTTCTTCAGAATAATTGACTCTTTTGATGTCCTCAGATTGATCTTTTTGATAGCTTTTAGCTCTGCCACATCCACATATATTATTTCAGCTTTCTTTAATTCTACATTATTTTATCACATATTAATTTCACAGCTGTCTGTGCTGTCTATAATTTTGTTTCCTTTTTATTCAAAGACATATAACTTATGTATGCTTTTAAAGCATTGTTACATTTCTAACCAGCCTACACCAGGCTGTGTAACATAAATAAATGTGATCTTGTAGTGATTTAATATAGTGCGCCAAACATGATATGGTTTTTGGTTTCTCTGAACTGTCGCATACAAAACATATAAGGTAGTACGGCACGAGCTGTGAGCGTGGATCACTGATGTTTTAATAAACTATGAATAAATAACTGGTCATACATAAGAAACCTTGCAATATATCTTTATAGAAATAATACTTCTGCACCCACGGACACTTCTCATCCACCGTTGCCTCCCGAACTCATCATTCACTGTGAAATAATGCAAAAATCCATCTTTGTGCGGGTGGCGGCAGCAACATTTTGTCATTATAAGTTTATGGTTCTGTAAAGAACACACAACACATACAGAACATACACAACACACAAACACACAACACACACAACAAACACATATTATGAAAAATGATAGTCATTGTATGTGTTTTAAAAGATTTTAGTCTTTCATACATATCACAGAAAGATTTAGTTTAAAGCCCGGATTAGTCATGGGGATTTAGATTTATTTAAATTCACCGATGGTGTGTATGTACACAGGTATGATCCCGTTTAAAAGCATACAGCTCGGCGATAATGTCAGGTGTTGGACAGGCATTTAGCAGTCTCTCATACGTATCACAGAAAGATTTTAGTTTGAGCTGTGCGAGTTTGATTTCCACATACTGCCCAGACATGTCAGTAAACATTTTGACATGGTCAGCATCCCACGCAGGACTACCTGTGTAAGATGCATGTTCAGCAACCTTCTGTTTTTTACTTACACGGCGACGTGATACTGATCGTTTCTTTAGAGGTAATACACTGCCAAAATCGCTTGAAGAGCCTGCAAGAGCAGTATCTGCAGATTGTACAGACTGGCACACCGGTATATTGAACGGATCTATGGGTGACCACATACACTCGGAGAGCTGTTCAATATCTCTGTTTTCAGGAGTAACTTGCGGAATGCTGATTGCGCTATTGGCTTCCTGAGTTATGCAGGGACTAGCGTTCTGCACTGCATGTCTCTCTCTTGAAACGTTCCTATATTTCTGATGCGGAATCTTGGGGCTAGGATTCCCAGTGTGTTTGGGTGCCGCGTAGCTTTCATCACGACCCACAGCACAGATGGGCGAAAGAGGAGTTGCTCTCACCGCCGTATTAGCTCTTTGTGGCTGATTCTGTGCAGATCCGTCATTACGCCGATGCAAAACTCGGGGCTGGAGATCTGTCGTATCTAAAAGAAAAGATACAAGCGTCGGTTATCCGCGAAACCGGTGTAAAATTGGAAAAGCTACACGGCGCCGCTTAGCTATGATCTTGCGTAATATTGAAAAGTTAACGGTGACAGAGGCCAATGAAATTGTTGTAACAATATTTACATAATCCCAGTATAGAGCAGACCAGATATATACTTACAAGTATGAAGCGGGAATTGCCCCTCCACAGCTCCTGGTTTAATGGGCGGCGCATTGTTCAAACTCGTCGAGACGGGAATATTCTCTTTTTCATATTGAATTTTCCGGGCAACTAGTCTAGCAGCTGTAAGTAAAATATGACTATTAGTTAACACAGAATTGATTTTAAAATATGACTATTAGTTAACACAGAATTGATTTTCTACACAAAACTGCAAAAGTGAGAATTGCATGTATTTCAAGTGAACCATTACCTTTTCTATTCTTGAGACACCTGCTTAACGAACTCCCTCGTCTTTTAGGAGCACCGGGTAGCGGTGAAATTGCCGTGTTCTTGACATCTATGATCTTGACGTCTGAATCCAGATTTTCGCATGGTTCGGGAACACACCAGTTTTCCGGCATATCGACCGATGTCTCCGTGTCAGTATCTGTATGAGAAATTGCACTTAGTTCGTGTTTACATACAAAAGATTAAAGCAGCTGACATAGTATAATATAGTTTTACGGTATAAACATATTTGCGGTGTGGAATTAACATAGCATGACTTATTCCGATATATATTAATAATTCAGTATTATATTGGTGGCTAGCGGCATTATTTGTTTTATTAATTTAACCATATATTTATTATGACATAATTTGTGTAATACAATAGTTAATAGCTGTTATAGTTTTATGGTATAAACAGTATTTATCAACATCCGTCCTGCTATCCGCCTGCTTCTTTCAGAAATTCAATTGTATAAAAATTTCATATTAGCTGTTGTATTTATTCCAAATATTCCAGACCTATGTAATAAGTAAAATTAATATAGCAAGGCTTATTCTGTATTACCTATGTTTTGCTAGTTATTTATTTCAGCACAACAGCTGCAGTTCATTAGTGTAATCCGATACTGCCTGACTGAAATCCCTGAAGAGCTGAACACAGCCACGGTGGGTGGTGATTTCTCTTTAAATACAGGGCAAGCTCCCCCAGGTTTGTCAAGCGGAATCTTAAAGACCATTTTCTGTGATCCTGAACAGCGGCCCCCGGCGCTACTCTTTGAAAACGTAAGTGTTTCCTGTTTTACTTGGGCCCTAATATTATCATTGTCTGTAACGTATATATTTGTAACGTAGTTTAAACTGTATTTATCGTCGGAGTAGATATAGATAAAACTTTTCCCCTTTTTTATTTAAGATGGACGCCCAATATCTTTGCGGTCAATACAGTCCCCTTCTTACAAGCACACAATTAGGTATTATACGAATATAATGTACAGAGCAGTAGCGTAGCTACCGGGGGGCAGAGGGGGCAGTGGGGGCCATCGCCCCGGGCCCCGTGCTCTGAGGGGGCCCACCCGGAGCTACGCTACTGTAACTGCATCAGCGTGCGCAGCGCGCCGATGCAGTTACATTCTGCGACAGGGCAGGGAGAATCGATCTCCCTGCTCTGCCGCTATGGGGCCCCTGAGCAGGCGGGGGGGGGCCCAGTGCCAGCAGTGGGCCCCCCGCCCACTATCGCAATGTGAGCTGTATCGGCATCTAGCCAATACAGCTCACCGCAGTGATGAGGGAAGGAGCGCTGCGCTCCTTCTCCCATCATCCCCCACACTGACAGCGGGCGCGATGACGTCACTGTCCGGCGCCCGCTGTCAGTAGATGAGCGGGAGCAGGGAGCGCCGCTGGAACAGGGAGGAAGAGAGGTGAGTATTTGTTTAGTTTATTTACATGATCTGCCTATTGGGGGTGTGTGCTGCCTTATTTACATGATCTGCCTATTGGGGGGTGTGCTGCCTTATTTACATGATCTGCCTATTGGGGGGGTGTGCTGCATTATTTACATGATCTGCCTATTGGGGGGGTGCTGCCTTATTTACATGATCTGCCTATTGGGGGGTGTGCTGCCTTATTTACATGATCTGCCTATTGGGGGGGTGCTGCCTTATTTACATGATCTGCCTATTGGGGGGGTGCTGCCTTATTTACATGATCTGCCTATTGGGGGGGTGTGCTGCCTTATTTACATGATCTGCCTATTTTGGGGTGTGCTGCCTTATTTACATGATCTGCCTATTGGGGGGGTGTGCTGCATTATTTACATGATCTGCCTATTGGGGGGGGTGCTGCCTTATTTACATGATCTGCCTATTGGGGGGTGTGCTGCCTTATTTACATGATCTGCCTATTGGGGGGGTGCTGCCTTATTTACATGATCTGCCTATTGGGGGGGTGCTGCCTTATTTACATGATCTGCCTATCGGGGGGGGGTGCTGCCTTATTTACATGATCTGCCTATCGGGGGGGTGCTGCATTATTTACATGATCTGCCTATTGGGGGGGGGTGCTGCCTTATTTACATGATCTGCCTATTGGGGGGGGGTGCTGCCTTATTTACATGATCTGCCTATTGGGGGGGGGGTGCTGCCTTATTTACATGATCTGCCTATTGGGGGGGTGCTGCCTTATTTACATGATCTGCCTATTGGGGGGTGTGTGCTGCCTTATTTACATGATCTGCCTATTGGGGGGGGTGCTGCCTTATTTACATGATCTGCCTATTGGGGGGGTGCTGCCTTATTTACATGATCTGCCTATTGGGGGGTGTGCTGCCTTATTTACATGATCTGCCTATCGGGGGGGGGGGTGCTGCATTATTTACATGATCTGCCTATTGGGGGGGTGCTGCCTTATTTACATGATCTGCCTATTGGGGGGGTGTGCTGCCTTATTTACATGATCTGCCTATTGGGGGGGGGTGCTGCCTTATTTACATGATCTGCCTATTGGGGGGGGTGCTGCCTTATTTACATGATCTGCCTATTGGGGGGGGTGCTGCCTTATTTACATGATCTGCCTATTGGGGGGGGGTGCTGCCTTATTTACATGATCTGCCTATTGGGGGGGGTGTGCTGCCTTATTTACATGATCTGCCTATTGGGGGGGTGCTGCATTATTTACATGATCTGCCTATTGGGGGGGGGGTGCTGCCTTATTTACATGATCTGCCTATTGGGAGGGGGTGCTGCTTTATTTACATGATCTGCCTATTGGGGGGGTGCTGCCTTATTTACATGATCTGCCTATCGGGGGGGGGTGCTGCATTATTTACATGATCTGCCTATGGGGGGGTGTGCTGCCTTCTTTACATGATCTGCCTATTGGGGGGGTGTGCTGCATTATTTACATGATCTGCCTATTGGGGGGGTGCTGCCTTATTTACATGATCTGCCTATTTCGGGGGTGTGCTGCCTTATTTACATGATCTGCCTATTGGGGTGTGTGCTGCATTATTTACATGATCTGCCTATTGGGGGGGGGTGCTGCCTTATTTACATGATCTGCCTATTGGGGAGGGTGTGCTGCCTTATTTACAGGATCTGTCTATTGGGGGTGTGTGCTGCCTTATTTACAGGATCTGTCTATTGGGGGGTGCTGCCTTATTTACAGGATCTGCCTATTAGGGGGGGGTGCTGCCTTGTGCTATATTGAGGACTATCTGGCACATTATACTATACTAGACTGTGGCCCGATTCTAACGCATCGGGTATTCTAAAATATGCATGTCCCCGTAGTATATGGACAATGATGATTCCAGAATTCGCGGCAGACTGTGCCCGTCGCTGATTGGTCGAGGCAACCTTTATGACATCATCGTCGCCATGGCAACCATTATGACATCATCGTCGCTGTGCCCGTCTCTGATTGGTCGAGGCCTGGCGGCCTCGACCAATCAGAGGCACGGGATTTCTACGTCGATACTGTGCCCGTCGCTGATTGGTCGAGGCCGCCAGGCGGCCTCGACCAATCAGAGACGCGGGATGTCTACGTCCTTTATGACATCTTCGTCGCTGTGCCCGTCGCTGATTGGTCGAGGCCTGGCGGCCTCGACCAATCAGAGACGCGGGATTTCCAGGACAGACAGACAGACAGACAGAAAGACAGACAGACGGAAAAACCCTTAGACAATTATATATATAGATAGCGGTTATCTATGGGGCCATCATACAGTGTGGGGATTACAGTGTTGGAGCCATCAAACAGTTTGAAGGCTACTAAGGGGTCAGTATACTGTGTGGGTGGTACTATACAGTTAGGGGGCATTATACTGTGTATAGGGGAGCTGGACGGGGGGAGACTCGGGACATTATTAAATGTAAAGTGGGAACTTATTGAAATAGGGGAACTCAGGTTACTGTGACTATCAAAGGGGCACATAGAGGGCATTATTACTTTCTAGGGGGCAAAATGTCGGCTCTGTTTTCTAGGGCACTTGCACCCGGCATTACTATATTATAGAGGGGTGCTTTAGAATTTAGAGGGTACAGAGAACCACAGAGTAGGTGCAGTAATAGGGTTACATACGGCAGCAGCGGCTCAGTATTGGGGTATCAGGTGCAGTAATAGGGACTCATACGGCAGCAGCGGCTCAGTATTGGGGTATCAGGTGCAGTAATAGGGACACATACGGCAGCAGCGGCTCAGTATCGGGGTATCAGGTGCAGTAATAGGGACACATATGGCAGCAGCGGCTCAATATTGGGGTATCGGGCAGTAATAGGGACACATGCGGCAGCAGAGGCTCAGTACTGGGGTATCAGGTAGTAATAGGGATACGTACGGCAGCAGCGGCTCAGTATTGGGGTATCAGGTGTAGTAATAGGGAAATATATGGCAGCAGGGGCTCAGTATTGGGGTATCAGCAGGATTAGGGGTTTGTGCAGGTTGGGAATAGATGGTGATGGCTGGAATGTGAGAAGTGAAACATGTCTTTGTTGTTTTCTCTGCAGACAAGTTGTAGCTGGAAGAAGTTGTCATGTCGGTCTGGGCCAGATGGAAAAGACGGGAAAAGTGACGATTCCATCATAAAGAACGTCAATGGTAAGTCCTTATCTGTAACTGTGCTGTGATCTCTTATATTCTCTGTAGGGCTGGTATCTACCACTGACCATATGGCGGTAATATCCTTGTTGGTCTTTATATAGAGATTATCTTCAGTAACAGCGCGGTCATCTGCTGAGGTTCTCCTCCACTATTAGGGGGCGTCACCGAGTTGTAATCAAGGTTACCTGGTTAGGGGCCCACTCAGAAGCTTCGCCCCCCCTGGATCAAAACCCTAGCTACACCTCTGGTACAGAGTATTGGATCATTCTGATTGAGTCATTATATTATAAGTAATTTATATTAATTATATATTCTTGCATTCTTTCTTATTTAAGAGCCGTGTATGTCTCCCGATTATCGCAATAATTTCGTAACGCAGAATTATGAGCGCATTGAACCCGTAGCTGTGGAACCGTTAGAAGATAATGGTCCTGCTCTTCACCTTATCATGGGTAATTAGGTTCTCCTTTTTGCATTTAGATAGGGAAAAAATGTCACTGTAACACGGTACAAAGATATTTATCTTCCTTTTTGCATTTAGATAGGGAAAAATGTCATTGTAACACGGTACAAAGATATTTCTCTTCCCTGCATCACATGTAAGAAACCTATATATATATATATACATATATATATATATATATATATATATATATACAGTGGGGCAAAAAAGTATTTAGTCAGTCAGCAATAGTGCAAGTTCCACCACTTAAAAAGATGAGAGGCGTCTGTAATTTACATCATAGGTAGACCTCAACTATGGGAGACAAACTGAGAAAAAAAAATCCAGAAAATCACATTGTCTGTTTTTTTTATCATTTTTTTTGCATATTATGGTGGAAAATAAGTATTTGGTCAGAAACAAACAATCAAGATTTCTGGCTCTCACAGACCTGTAACTTCTTCTTTAAGAGTCTCCTCTTTCCTCCACTCATTACCTGTAGTAATAGCACCTGTTTAAACTTGTTATCAGTATAAAAAGACACCTGTGCACACCCTCAAACAGTCTGACTCCAAACTCCACTATGGTGAAGACCAAAGAGCTGTCAAAGGACACCAGAAACAAAATTGTAGCCCTGCACCAGGCTGGGAAGACTGAATCTGCAATAGCCAACCAGCTTGGAGTGAACAAATCAACAGTGGGAGCAATAATTAGAAAATGGAAGACATACAAGACCACTGATAATCTCCCTCGATCTGGGGCTCCACGCAAAATCCCACCCCGTGGGGTCAGAATGATCACAAGAACGGTGAGCAAAAATCCCAGAACCACGCGGGGGGACCTAGTGAATGAACTGCAGAGAGCTGGGACCAATGTAACAAGGCCTACCATAAGTAACACACTATGCCACTATGGACTCAGATCCTGCAGTGCCAGACGTGTCCCACTGCTTAAGCCAGTACATGTCCGGGCCCGTCTGAAGTTTGCTAGAGAGCATTTGGATGATCCAGAGGAGTTTTGGGAGAATGTCCTATGGTCTGATGAAACCAAACTGGAACTGTTTGGTAGAAACACAACTTGTCGTGTTTGGAGGAAAAAGAATACTGAGTTGCATCCATCAAACACCATACCTACTGTAAAGCATGGTGGTGGAAACATCATGCTTTTGGGCTGCTTCTCTGCAAAGGGGCCAGGACGACTGATCCGGCTACATGAAAGAATGAATGGGGCCATGTATCGTGAGATTTTGAGTGCAAACCTCCTTCCATCAGCAGGGGCATTGAAGATGAAATGTGGCTGGGTCTTTCAACATGACAATGATCCAAAGCAGACCGCCAGGGCAACGAAGGAGTGGCTTCGTAAGAAGCATTTCAAGGTCCTGGAGTGGCCTAGCCAGTCTCCAGATTTCAACCCTATAGAAAACCTTTGGAGGGAGTTGAAAGTCCGTGTTGCCAAGTGAAAAGCCAAAAACATCACTGCTTTAGAGGAGATCTGCATGGAGGAATGGGCCAACATACCAACAACAGTGTGTGGCAACCTTGTGAAGACTTACAGAAAACGTTTGACCTCTGTCATTGCCAACAAAGAATATGTTACAAAGTATTGAGATGAAATTTTGTTTCTGACCAAATACTTATTTTCCACCATAATATGCAAATAAAATGATAAAAAAACAGACAATGTGATTTTCTGGATTTTTTTTTCTCAGTTTATCTCCCATAGTTGAAGTCTACCTATGATGTAAATTACAGACGCCTCTCATCTTTTTAAGTGGTGGAACTTGCACTATTGCTGACTGACTAAATACTTTTTTGCCCCACTGTATACTAAGCAAAACATAGGTAATACGGAATAAGCCTTGCTATATTAATTTTACTTATTACATAGGTCTGGAATATTTGGAATAAATAAAACAGCTGATATGAAATTTTTATACAATTGAATTTCTGAAAGAAGCAGGCGGATAGCAGGATGGATGTTGATAAATACTGTTTATACCGTAAAACTATAACAGCTATTAACTATTGTATTACACAAATTATGTCATAATAAATATATGGTTAAATTAATAAAACAAATAATGCCGCTAGCCACCAATATAATACTGAATTATTAATATATATCGGAATAAGTCATGCTATGTTAATTCCACACCGCAAATATGTTTATACCGTAAAACTATATTATACTATGTCAGCTGCTTTAATCCTTTGTATGTAAACACGAACTAAGTGCAATTTCTCATACAGATACTGACACGAAGACATTGGTTGATATGCCGGAAAACTGGTGTGTTCCCGAACCATGCGAAAATCTGGATTCAGACGTCGAGATCATAGATGTCAAGAACACGGCAATTTCACCGCTACCCGGTGCTCCTAAAAGACGCGTGAGTTCGTTAAGCAGGTGTCTCAAGAATAGAAAAGGTAACGGTTCACTTTAAATACATGCGATTCTCACTTTTGCAGTTTTGTGTAGAAAATCAATTCTGTGTTAACTAATAGTCATATTTTAAAATCAATTCTGTGTTAACTAATAGTCATATTTTACTTACAGCTGCTAGACTAGTTGCCCGGAAAATTCAATATGAAAAAGAGAATATTCCCGTCTCGACGAGTTTGAACAATGCGCCGCCCGTTAAACCAGGAGCTGCGGAGGGGCAATTCCCGCTTCATACTTGTAAGTATATATCTGGTCTGCTCTATATTGGGTTTATGTAAATATTGTTACAACGATTTCATTGGCCTCTGTCGCCGTTAACTTTTCAATATTACGCAAGATCATAGCTAAGCGGCGCCGTGTAGCTTTTCCAATTTTACACCGGTTTCGCGGATAACCGACGCTTGCATCTTTTCTTTTAGATACGACGGATCTCCAGCCACGAGTTTTGCATCGGCGTAATTACGGATCTGCACAGAATCAGCCACAAAGAGCTAATATGGTGGTGAGAGCAACTCCTCTTTCGCCCATCTGTGTTGTGGGTCGTGATGAAAGCTACGCGGCACCCAAACACACCGGGAATCCTAGCCCCAAGATTCCGCATCAGAAATATAGGAATGTTTGAAGAGAGAGACGTGCAGCGCAGAACGCTAGTCCCTGCATAACTCAGGAAGCCAATAGCGCAATCAGCATTCCGCAAGTTACTCCTGAAAACAGAGATATTGAACAGCTCTCCGAGGGTATGTGGTCACCCATAGATCCGTTCAATATACCGGTGTGCCAGTCTGTACAATCTGCAGATACTGCTCTTGCAGGCTCATCAAGCAATTTTGGCAGTGTATTACCTCTAAAGAAACGATCAGTATCACGCCGCCGTGTAAGTAAAAAACAAGGTTGCTGAACATGCATCTTACACAGGTAGTCCTGCGTGGGATGCTGACCATGTCAAAATGTTTACTGACATGTCTGGGCAGTACGTGGAAATCAAACTCGCACAGCTCAAACTAAAATCTTTCTGTGATACGTATGAGAGACTGCTAAATGCCTGTCCAACACCTGACATTATCGCCGAGCTGAATGCTTTTAAATGGGATCATACCTGTGTACATACACACCACCGGTGAATTTAAATAAATCTAAATCCCCATGACTAAACCGGGCTTTAAACTAAATCTTTCTGTGATATGTATGAAAGACTAAAGTCTTTTAAAACACATACAATGACTATCATTTTTCATAATATGTGTTTGTTGTGTGTGTTGTGTGTTTGTGTGTTGTGTGTGTTCTGTATGTGTTGTGTGTTCTTTACAGAACCATAAACTTATAATGACAAAATGTTGCTGCCGCCACCCGCACAAAGATGGATTTTTGCATTATTTCACAGTGAATGATGAGTTCGGGAGGCAACGGTGGATGAGAAGTGTCCGTGGGTGCAGAAGTATTATTTCTATAAAGATATATTGCAAGGTTTCTTATGTATGACCAGTTATTTATTCATAGTTTATTAAAACATCAGTGATCCACGCTCACAGCTCGTGCCGTACTACCTTATATGTTTTGTATGCGACAGTTCAGAGAAACCAAAAACCATATCATGTTTGGCGCACTATATTAAATCACTACAAGATCACATTTATTTATGTTACACAGCCTGGTGTAGGCTGGTTAGAAATGTAACAATGCTTTAAAAGCATACATAAGTTATATGTCTTTGAATAAAAAGGAAACAAAATTATAGACAGCACAGACAGCTGTGAAATTAATATGTGATAAAATAATGTAGAATTAAAGAAAGCTGAAATAATATATGTGGATGTGGCAGAGCTGAAAGTTATACATTTGTTTCTTACATGTTTTGGGATAGCCAAGATGATTTTTTTATGCAAATTTTCATAGTAAAGCATGCCTATAGAAAAACATTAGTAATTCAATATAAAATGGCTATTTTCAGAATTTGGCATTGTCATTTGTTATCGTCCAAAACAATATTATTGTGTGTGATTTTAACATTAGCCAGTTACATACAAGTTAAAAGCAAGAAACATTAGCTGTATGTTATAAGATATGACAAACGTTATTATTTGTAGAGATCCAATCATTTTGTGTATTGCCATTTCTGTGTGGAATGTGACAATAAATATTTTAAATTAGTTAGAGCTGTCTTAAAATGTGTTTTTTGTTGTTTCGGTCTGGTAGCAGTTAGTTAAACTGTGTGGCTTTCCTGTAGGTTAGGAATGTGGGAATAAATATTTTCGGTCTGGTAGCAATTAGTTAAACTGTGTGGCTTTCCTGTAGGTTAGGAATGTGGGCATAAATATTTTAAGCAGTGCTGTGTTTACATAATGCATATGTTTGTTGTTGTTTCAGTCTGGTAGCAATTAGTTAAACTGTCTTTTCTGTTTGTGTAAATGAGGTGACCATCATTTAGTTAATGGTTAGTAGAGACCCATTTTATGGGATAGCCATGAAGATTTTTTATGCAAATTTTCATAGTAAAGTATGCCTATAGAAAAACATTAGTAATTCAATATAAAATGGCTATTTTCAGAATTTGGCATTGTCATTTGATAGCGCCCAAAACAATATTATTGTGTGTGATTTTAACATTAGCCAGTTACATACAAGTTAAAAGCAAGAAACGTTAGCTGTATGTTATAAAATATGACAAACGTTATTATATTCACTATTCCAACAAGTTCTAGAACCAAATCTCTACACATGGTGACTGCATGTAACATTTCTGTTTGTGCAGGTGAAATCTAATACAAAAAAGAAATTCTTGGTTATCTGTCAGTTCACATCGATAGCTAACATATGCTATCAATTAGTTAAGGCTGTCTTATAATGTATTATTCTTTATTTTATTTATGTTTTAACTTTGTACAAGGTTTTTGCATGACAGAAAAATCTACAAAACATTGAATTCAGGAAGGCTGTGTGCAAATAGACAACACAGACAGCTACAAATAATATAAAAATCTAATAATATCGTGTCTTTGCTTTTTTATAATCGTATAAAACACACCGCTTCATACTTGCAGTTGTTGCAGCAGGGTCATATACATAATATGCCTCATATAATGAGACTGGTGTTATTCTAAAATACACTGCTCTGATTACAACAGCAGTCTCTTGAGAATCACAGCATCAAATAATGGTGCAGAAACACAGGCTCATTTTTCATGTCATCGGGTTATCAAATAAGAGTAAACTTAATACAATATATAATGACCAAGTAGTCGCATTTTGATAGTGATATTTAACATTTTGATAGAGACATACATAATATACCAGGATAAAGGGAAAATCATGGTTAGTAGAGACACATTTTAGCAGATGCTAATGTCTTATAATGTATTATTCTTTATTTTAATTATGTTTTAACTTTGTACAAGGTATTTGCATGACAGAAAAATCTACAAAACATTTAATTCAGGAAGGTTGTATGCATATAGCCAACACAGACAGCTACAAATAATATGAAAATCTAATAGGATATAAAATAAATAACATGTTGTGTTATAAACTCAATTTTTCACTATCTCTGGTGTGACCATCATGTCTTGTAGAGATACAGCTGTGCCTGTCTGTCAGAGATTTTAAGCAGCTCTCTGTGTACCTTCTACACCTGTTTGTAGAAACTCTGGCTGTTTGTATAAACACAATTTTGCAGAGAATGTTTTTCAAATAACAGGCTGTAGGATTGCCGCCAGCAACACAAATTTCTACACATGGTGACTGAATGTAACAATTGCCAAGTAGTAGAACCAATAAATGATTTTACAATATCATCCAAACAGACGGTTAGGTGATTATTCTTTATTTTAATTGTGTTTTAACTTTGTACAAGGTTTTTGCATGACAGAAAAATCTACAAAACATTGAATTCAGGAAGGTTATATGCAAATAGACAACACAGACCGCTACAAATAATATGAAAATCTAATAGGATATATAATAAACAACATGTTGTGTTATAAACCCAATTTTCCACTATCTCTGGTGTGACCATCATGCCTTGTAGAGATACAGCTGTGCCTGTCTGTCAGAGATTTTAAGCAGCTCTCTGCGGACTTTGCCTGAAAAATCTAATAGGGTATAAAAACAAACAGCTTGGTGTTACCTCAGAATCAAATTAACAACATCAAACTATATCAAAAGGGGAAATCAGCCATGGAGGTACAGCTGTTAGGCTGTCATGTATGATGTTGAATAACACAACTCTGGATGTAGTTTATGAGTCGTCTCTTTTGGTGGATTGATTGCATTGTGTTCATGCAGAAACTACATCTGTTTGTAGTTATGTAAGGAGTCGCCGGATACTCTTAGGATATAAATATAAACAGCTTGGTGTTATCCCAGAATCAAATTAACAATATCAAACTATATCGAAAGGGGATATCAGCCAAGGAGGGACAGCTGGCTACCAGCTGTCAGACAGGGGAGGGGCGGGGTTACACACTTTGATACACTTTGATAGGGGCGGGGCACCTGTCAGATTGAGTTTGACGAAAGGACCTGATTATACACTACTCTCATTGGCTGGTGTTTTTCTCTGTGCAGCTAGCACTTCCGGGCATCAACTGGCGGTGTTAGAGCCCAGGGTCAGCAGGAGGAGCAGAGGGAGCAGAGTGTAGGCCGAAGCCTGCACTGGAGGCAGTTTTAGGTCTGTTGTGTCTGCTTGGCATTTGCAGGACACGATGCCGGCTACCCAGCAGGGGAACAGCTGGCGTTGCTTAACCCCACTGACACATTGGCGGCGGGGGGGTTACACACTTTGATACACTTTGATAGGGGCGGGGCACCTGTCAGATTGAGTTTGACAAAAGGACCCGATTATACACTACTCTCATTGGCGGGTGTTTTTCTCTGTGCAGCCAGCACTTCCGGGCACCAACTGGCGGTGTTAGAGCCCAGGGACTGCAGGAGGAAACTGCAAACCCCCTTTAACCCCCCCAGGCATTTGTTGCTGAAAGAACCAAATTGTGCATCACAAATGCTGCAAAAGGAAAAGGTGGCTCTTTTAATTATGCTCCTTGCAAACGCGGAACTAAACACTTATAAAATGTGTTCCCTTATATTGTGAAATCGTCCCGGAGGTGGGACTTTCCTTCGTGGTGGGACGCAGCACCGATGTTATTCCTACCCCCCAAGCTGTTGTGCTCAACCTCGGTCATGCCCAGTTAGCGCTGCCCGTCTTCTGACATCACTCCCCTCCTTCCGGCTTCTTCAGACTGTGCAGCGTCACGGCAGTGGCATGCTATTAGGGATCAGCTGACGCCGCACAGTCTGAAGAAGCCAGAAGGAGGGGAGTGTGAGGCAAGGATATGCACTGCGCATGCCCATGGATCCCAGGACCACATTGGCATTACATTAGACGACACAGCGAGGTGGGATCATGGGCAGCGCGACCGCACAGGCCCAGTCCACCTGACACCAAATGATGTCAGAAGACGGGCAGCGCAAACAGCGCATGGCCAAGGTTGAACATAACAGCGTCGGCTCAGTGACAGATTCCAACAACGCTGAGGAAGCGCGCACGCCGCCAAGGGAGTAGGAATAACGTCTGTGCTGTGCCCTACCACGAAGGAAAGTCCCACCTCCGAGACGGTTTTACAGTATCAGTGGACACATTTTATAAGTGTTAAGTTCTGCGTGTGCAAGGAGCTAAACTAAAAGAGCTACCGCACAGGCGCAGCCAGCCTGACAACAAATTATGTCAGAAGACAGGCAGCGCTAAGCGTGCATGGCCAAGGGATAACATAACAGCGCAGGCTCCGGGACAGATTCAAATAATGGTGAGGAGGCGGCGCACAGCACCAAGGGGGTAGGAATGATGGCTGTGCTGCGTCCCATTACGAAGGAAAGTCCCACCTCCGGGACGGTTTTACGGTATCAGTGTACACATTTTATAAGTGTTAAGTTCTGCGTGTGCAAGGAGCTAAACTAAAAGAGCTACCTTTTCCTTGTGCAGCATTACTGCTGCACAAGGTGGCTCTTTCAGTAACAAACGCCTGGGAGGGAGGGGGGACAGGTTCCCTTAAATTTCAGTTGTTGTGTCAGCATGGCGGTCGCAGGACACATTGCCGGCTACACAGCTGGGGATCAGCTGACGTTACTGAATCCCAATAACACTGGGTCATATGTTTTGACTGTGCGGACGGCACTTCTGAGCCTCAACTGGCAGTGTTGGAGCCCAGGAATTACAGTTCAGGTGGTAGAAAGATGAACACAACAGAAGACCTGCATACTGTATAGACACCCAATTATTTAATCAGGAAGAGGAGTGGCAAATTCCTGCGAGATCCAGACCTGGTTCATTTTCAGAAAAGTAAACCGGTCAACGTTATCGGAGGATAGTCGCATGCAACGGTCTGTTAGTACACCACCTGCGGCACTAAAGACGCTTTCCGATAATACACTAGCCGCAGGGCAAGCCAGCACCTCCAATGCATACTGGCTTAGCTCTGGCCATGTATCCAGCTTAGAGACCCAAAATTTGAAAGGGGAAGAGCGGTCTGGGAGTACAGTAAGAGGGCAAGACATGTAGTCTGTCACCATCTTACGGAACCATTGCCTCCTGCTGACTGGAGCCGCCGGTGATGTGTAGACATTTGTGGCGGGCACACAAAACTGTGCCACAGTTGGGCCATACTGGCCTTGCCTTTGGCAGAGGCACTGCTTCTGCTCCCTCTTTGTGCAGAGCCTCCTCCACTGCCTCGACGCACTGAGCTGCTTTGTAAAGCACTAGAAGCACTGCTCTCAGTTGGACTGGAGAAGATGATGGAATTCACCAGTGTGTCTTGGTACTCTCGCATTTTACGCTCCCGGTTCAACGGTGTGATGAGGCTTTGGACGTTGTCCCAGTAGCGAGGATCGAGGAGGGTGTACACCCAATAATCAGCCATGTTGAGAATGTGGGCGATGCGGCGGTCGTTTCTCAGGCACTGCAGCATGTAATCTGTGCTGCAGACTGCCAACTGGCCAAGAAACGCTGTCCCCTGCTTGAGGCGTGATCACTGCCCGCTCTTCATCACCCCACCCTCGCTGTACACACTGACTACTGGACAATTGTGTAACTCCCTCCTCTGGATAGATGTCTTCCTCCTCCATTGACTCTTCCTCATCCTCCTCACAAAGTGTCCCCTGCCTATGCCTTTGTGAGGAACCACGTGGCGCTGACTGTCCAGAAGCTGATGGAAATGGTGACTCCTCATCCTCCACCTCTTCCACAACATCATCTCTTAGCGCTTGCAGTGTTTGTTGAAGCAAGCAGATAAGGGGGACAGTCATGCTGACTAGTGCATCATCTGCACTCGCCATCCGCGTGGAATAATCAAAGGGACGCAAAACCTGGCAGACGGCCTTCATAGTTCATAGTGGCCCTCTCTGTGGTTGTGAAGTCTGAACGGCGCAGAGTGCGACTTCTTTGCGCCTGATGCAGCCGGTACTCCATTACTGCTTGCTGCTGCTCACACAACCGCTCCAACATATGTAACGTGGAATTCCACCTGGTGGGTAGGTCACATATGATGCAATGTTCCGGAAAGCGGAATCAGCGCTGCAGAGCTGCCGTGCTGGAACGCCGCAAGTGAGCACACTCTAGTCGGACCTTGTGCAGCAGTGCATCAAGATCCGGATAGTCCCTCAAAAAACTCTGCACGACCAAGTTGAGCACATGTGCCAGACATGGGATGTGAGTGAGGTTACCGAGGCCCAGAGCTGCCATCAGATTTCGGCCATTGTCACACACTACCATGCCTGGCTGGAGATTCGCTGGCACAAACCACACATCGCTCTCCTGCTTGATGGCATTCCAGAGCTCCTGCGCTGTGTGGCTTCGATTCCCCAAAGAAATTAATTTCAAGACGACCTGTTGACATTTGGCCACGGCTGTGCTCATGTCGGTCGTAACAGGTAAACGTTCACGGGTCCATGTGGAGGTGGACTGTGACGGCTCCTGCAGCGATGATTCTGAGGAACTTGTGTATGAGGAGTAGTGAATGCGCACAGACTGGATTCCTGCAATCCTTGGAGTGGGCAGGACACGTCCTGCGCCACTCGCACGATCTGTAGCCGGCTCAACAACATTAGCCCAATGGGCAGTGAGGGAAAGGTATCGCCCCTGTCCATTTTGACTGGTCCATGCATCGGTGGTGAGGTGGACCTTGCTACTGATGGCGTTCAGTAGCGCGTGTTTTATGTGTCCCTCCACATGCTTGTGCAGGGCAGGGACGGCTTGCCTGCTGAAATAAAAGCGGCTGGGCACTTTGTACTGTGGGACTGCCAATGCCATCAAGTCATGGAAGCTGTCAGTCTGCACCAGCCTGAATGAGAGCATTTCAAGGGACAGTAATTTTGCAATGCCAGCATTCAGAGCCTGTGCTCGGGGGTGGTTTGCCGAGAATGGCCGCCTTTTCTCTCATGCCTGTACTACCGATGGCTGTAGACTGGGCTGGGAGTGTGAGGATGACTGGGAACGTGGTGCTGTGGGTGGAATTACAGTGGGTCTCTGGACAACAGTGCCAGAGGTTCTTCCATGGCGATCCTGGGAGGAAGCCGAACCAGCTGTGTGTGAGTTGGAGGAAGAGGCAATATGAGCTGAAGAGGTCGTAGCTGCCGCTGTTGGTTGGCCTAGGTCTTCAGTGTGTTTTTGTAACTCCACCGCGTGCCTGGTCCGCACATGTTTCCACATATTTGAGGTATTGAGGTTGCTGACAATTCTCCCTCTTTTGATTTTCTGATGACACACCTTGCATTTGACAAAGCAAATGTCATCTGCAGCTGTGTCAAAAAAGGACCAGGCACTGCAAGTCTTGGGAGCGCCCTTTTTGGCTTTTGGAAGAGACATGCTCCTAATGGGTGCCGAAGTGGAGGCTACAGGCTCCACAGTCTTCCCCCTCACTCTCCCTCTTTGGCCCGTTCGGGGAATCTCTTCCTCAGAGCTGCTCCCACCACCTTCCTGTACCTCATGCCACGATGGGTCAAGGACCTCATCATCTACCCTGCCCTCTGCCACCAACTGCTCCTCCTGGGTAGTCTCGGCAGCACAGTACGCACCAGAAAGTGGCACCTGAGTGTCATCATCAGATGCGTACTGTGGTGTGGTGATCGGAGGCACTGGCCCACCCGCCTCTTCAGAATCAGAGAGACAAAGCTGTTGGGCATCACTGCTCACTGCCTCTTCTTCCATTTTTCTCCAATGCTGCTTGGCTGGCCCCCTATTTCCAAGCCAAGAGATTCAGAGAACAGAAGTAGAGACGGCTCCTGTCCTGGGCTCTCTGACTGCCTGGGCAATTTGGCAGGTGGTGAAGAGACAGATGTGTGCTCTCCAGTGCTCTGTGCCTGAGAGGATGTGGCACTAATTGAAGTCGATGCGTTAGCTGCCATCCATCCGACAACGGCTTCAATTTGATCTTCACGCAGCAGCGGTGTACAGCGCTCTCCTACAAAGCTGCGCATGAAGGACTGTTCCCTGCTGAAACTGGGTGATAATGAGTCACCGGTGCCCGCAGCAGGCACAGAATCCCCACGTCCTCTCCCTGCTCCGCGCCCACACCCACGTGCCTTACTCCCTGCCCTCTTCATCTTGGTTGACTGATAAAGATAAGCAGAAAAGTACTAAGGGCTTAGTGTGCTTATTCCTAAACAGCTCCTAACAGGTATAAGAAACACTAATTTTCTAAAGTGTGGACTAGACTTTAATATGAGCTAATGTGGCCTACACAACTGTAAAGTGGTGTGTTTGGTGAACTTTATTATTATTTTTTTGGGGGGGGCAGATCTGACTACAGAGCGAGTTGCACTCACACGGAGACCATGCAGACAGACATAAATGGCGCTGCAAGGCCCAAAAAACCTCCTCTATGTTACCCTATGTAGTGTTTTTCCACAATTTAGCTGGATACGGGTGGAAAGCCACTAATAGGAAATATTTGAAAAAATGTGCAGCAGGCTGCACTATTAGCAAAAAAGGACAATGTATTTTACGGTATGAGGCAGTGACGCACCCTGAGCTGAATACAACCGGCTGTGGCTGCACACAGACTACAGGGCGAGCTGAACTCACACGGAGGCCATGCAGACAGCCGTAAACGGCGCTGCAAGGCAAAAGCAAGGTTCTCATGCAGCGGTTGCTAAATTAGCCTGGGAAAAGCACAATGGAGCAAATCGCTATCTCAACTGGCCCTCAGTCAGAACACAGCGTCCTATGCCTAACTGAATTCACAGCAGAGTGAGCCCAAAATGGCGGCAGCGTTTTTTATAGTGCATCATGACATCATTTCAGCAGCCAATCACAACCTTGCCAGCAGTTACATGCCCACCATGCTGAACAGGATGTGCCCACACTTGTAATCATTCCTCATTGGCTGAATTCGTGCAGTTTGAATTCTGGGAACTTCCGATTCCGGTATCCGATATGCGGTAAATATCGGAACTCGGTATCGGAATTCCGATACCGCAAATATTGGCCGATACCCGATACTTGCGGTATCGGAATGCTCAACACTAGTAATAACCTATCTTGGTATTGCAGACCCCCCAGTCCTCTAATAACCTTGGTCGCTCTTCTCTGCACCCGCTCCAGTTCAGCTATGTCTTTCTTATACACCGGAGACCAGAACTGTGCACAGTATTCTAAGTGTGGTTGAACAAGTGACTTGTATAGAGGTAAAATTATGTTCTCCTCATGAGCATCTATGCCTCTTTTAATGCATCCCATTATTTTATTTGCCTTAGTAGCAGCTGCCTGACACTGGCCACGGAATATGAGTTTGTCATCCACCCATTCACCCAGGTCTTTTTCATTGACGGTTTTGCCCAGAGTTTTAGAATTAAGCACATAGTTATACATCTTATTACTTCTACCCAAGTGCATGACCTTACATTTATCCCCATTAAAGCTCATTTGCCTTTTATCAGCCCAAGCTTCTAGTTTACATAAATCATCCTGTAATATAAACTTGTCCTCCCCTGTATTGATTACCCTTCAGAGTTTAGTGTCATCTGCAAATATTGAAATTCTACTCTGAATGCCCCCTACAAGGTCATTAATAAATATGTTAAAAAGAAGAGGGCCCAATACTGACCCCTGTGGTACCCCACTGCTAACCGCGACCCAGTCCGAATGTGTTCCATTAATAACCACCCTTTGTTTCCTATCCCTGTGCCAGCTCTCAACCCACTTACACATATTTTCCCCTATCCCCATTATTCTCATTTTATGTATCAACCTTTTGTGTGGCACCGTATCAAAAGCTTTTGAAAAGTCCATATACACTACGTCCACTGGGTTCCCTTGGTCCAGTCCGGAACTTACCTCTTCATAGAAGCTGATCAAAATAGTCTGACATGAACGGTCCCTAGTAAACCCGTGCTGATACTGGGTCATGAGGTTATTCCTCTTCAGATACTCCAGCATAGCATCCCTTAGAATGCCCTCCAGGATTTTACCCACAGTAGAGGTTAAGCTTACTGGCCTATAATTACCGAGTTCAGTTTTTGTCCTCTTTTTGAATAATGGCACCACATTTGCTATACGCCAGTCCTGTGGCACAGACCCTGTTATTATGGACTCTTTGAAGATTAAAAATAATGGTCTATCAATGTGAAATCAATGTGAAACCCATAAAGGCAACAGGTTTCTGCTAATAACCAAGAAAAATTATCTTTCACAATTGGTGCAGAATCCAACCAGAGGAGCAGCACTTTTAGACCTAATACTATCTAATAGACCTGACAGAATAACAAATCTGCAGGTGGTCGGGCATCTAGGAAATAGCGACCACAATATTGTACCGTTTCACCTGTCTTTCACTAGGGGAACTTGTCAGGGAGTCACAAAAACACTGAACTTTAGGAAGGCAAAGTTTGACCAGCTTAGAGATGCCCTTAATCTGGTAGACTGGGACAATATCCTCAGAAATAAGAATACAGATAATAAATGGAAAATGCTTAAGAACATCCTAAATAGGCACTGTAAGCGGTTTATACCTTGTGGTAGTAAAAGGACTAGAAATAGGAAAAACCCAATGTGGCTAAACAAAGAAGTAAGAAGGGCAATTAACAGTAAAAAGAAAGCATTTGCACTACTAAAGCAGGATGGCACCATTGAAGCTCTAAAAAACTATAGGGAGAAAAATACTTTATCTAAAAAACTAATTAAAGCTGCCAAAAAGGAAACAGAGAAGCACATTGCTAAGGACAGTAAAACTAACCCCAAACTGTTCTTCAACTATATCAATAGTAAAAGAATAAAAACTGAAAATGTAGGCCCCTTAAAAAATAGTGAGGAAAGAATGGTTGTAGATGACGAGGAAAAAGCTAACATATTAAACAACTTCTTCTCCACGGTATTCACGGTGGAAAATGAAATGCTAGGTGAAATCCCAAGAAACAATGAAAACCCTATATTAAGGGTCACCAATCTAACCCAAGAAGAGGTGCAAAACCTGCTAAATAAGATTAAAATAGATAAATCTCCGGGTCCGGATGGCATACACCCACGAGTACTAAGAGAACTAAGTAATGTAATAGATAAACCATTATTTCTTATTTTTAGGGACTCTATAGCGACGGGGTCTGTTCCGCAGGACTGGCGCATAGCCAATGTGGTGCCAATATTCAAAAAGGGCTCTAAAAGTGAACCTGGAAATTATAGGCCAGTAAGTCTAACCTCTATTGTTGGTAAAATATTTGAAGGGTTTCTGAGGGATGTTATTCTGGATTATCTCAATGAGAATAACTGTTTAACTCCATATCAGCATGGGTTTATGAGAAATCGCTCCTGTCAAACCAATCTAATCAGTTTTTATGAAGAGGTAAGCTATAGGCTGGACCACGGTAAGTCATTGGACGTGGTATATCTCGATTTTTCCAAAGCGTTTGATACCGTGCCGCACAAGAGGTTGGTACACAAAATGAGAATGCTTGGTCTGGGGGAAAATGTGTGTAAATGGGTTAGTAACTGGCTTAGTGATAAAAAGCAGAGGGTGGTTATAAATGGTAGTCTCTAACTGGGTCGCTGTGACCAGTGGGGTACCGCAGGGGTCGGTATTGGGACCTGTTCTCTTCAACATATTCATTAATGATCTGGTAGAAGGTTTACACAGTAAAATATCGATATTTGCAGATGATACAAAACTATGTAAAGCAGTTAATACAAGAGAAGATAGTATTCTGCTACAGATGGATCTGGATAAGTTGGAAACTTGGGCTGAAAGGTGGCAGATGAGGTTTAACAATGATAAATGTAAGGTTATACACATGGGAAGAAGGAATCAATATCACCATTACATACTGAACGGGAAACCACTGGGTAAATCTGACAGGGAGAAGGACTTGGGGATCCTAGTTAATGATAAACTTCACTAAACATACTGATCCGCTGAGCAGATATTAAGCTGCATGCCGAATCAAAGAGTGTCATGCTTTTTTATAAAAAGTTATAATTTTATTGACACAAACAATACAATTAGTAAAACAAAACAATGCCTCAAAACCGTACAAATTATACTCTGGAGATAGGCGTAAATAGAATTCTAAAGAAGCACCAGGTAACATACATATCATTAGCCTCGTTGTATTTGGCAGTTGAGCATGCGAAGAAAATTCTTAATAAATTTTGGCACCTATTTTTTGTTACACAATATTAATAGTCTAAAAAATACTTATATACATCAAAGTATTAACTTGATGCAGAATACAGATAATTTCATTATTGTTATAAATATAATAAAACCCACAAGGGTACTTGAAAACAATAAAAAAATTACTGCGCAAAAGCGCTAATTACATTATCAAAGATACCCTGTTCACAGTATAATTATACCAGAATCAACAGTGCTAATGGGCGCAAAAAATATTAAATCCACAATTGATATTTGAGTGTAATATTGAATTAAAGTACTGCAAGGTAATAGTTTGAATGCACCGTTGGAAGATCGATTGCTTTAAACCACAGCTACAATTAGTGCCGCAGCGGCTGGACCGGTGATTATATAGTCAGAACAGCCTATTGTAAATAAACCCTTACTATCGTATGGGTAAATAGCTATAGAATATCAAAAGCCGAATTTGGCCATGCAGCATATAATGGATAGATATACTTATCCCATATCAAATACCGGAATAAATAGCTACATTAAACCAATCGATGCAGAGACGCTACACGCCCTAATTTAAACAAAGCATCAGGTAAGTACACTCTGTGCCAAAATTCTATACAGTGCTAAAAAAAAAAAAATGTCACCAGGCAATAATCAAAACTACCATACAGCAGATGGCCATCCATATATATAAAAAAGAACAATGCGCACCAATAGCTGGTCTACGACAGACCTAAGTGCCGTACAAACAATTGCCTGCATGCATCAAAACATGCCTAAATAATGGGTAACTAGAAACCCATACTTATACGTGTTACCTAGTTGTAAGGTGCTCCTCGCTTCCAGCCACACATGGCACGCCACTCTCCACCAAACCCCGACGCGCGTTTCGCGACAGCTTCCTCCTGGGGGCGTGTGACAGGATCCCGCTGTGACATCGCTGGTCGTTGCTGAAAGTCCGGAACTTTATTTGGTCGTTAGGTCGGCGTGATTCGTCTTGTTTGACAGCAAAAGCAACAATGCCTGCAATGTTTTTCCATGGAGCGAACAACCAGCGAGAACGATAAGTACGTCACTGGATCGCTCCTGCATCGTTCAGCTGTTACAGTGTTTGACGTCTCCTAGCGACTTAAACAGCGACGCTGCAGCGATCGGCATCGTTGAGCAGTACCTTTAGAAACATTTTGAGAAAATCCAGATTTTTTTGAAAAATGACACATTTCCCCTACTTCCACCACAGGGGGGCGTCAATATGTTGTAAGGTACCCCAAGACAGTCATCCAAGTGGGGGTGAAGTTTGTGGGTCATGGGCGGAAAGTCGAATTTTGGGTGAAAAACCGTATTTTCATGCTTTAAAAAATTTCAGACAAGTGTCAGACTTCCAGGCGGAGGAAACCGCTGGAGGTGTACCGAGGAGGCTTCCGGGAAGCCTGGGGAAGCTTTTCTGTAAGTGTCCTTGAGACTTAGAAGAATTTTGAGAAATTTCTGATTTTTGTGAAAAATGACCCATTTCCCCTCCTTCAACCCTAAAGGGGCATGAATATGTTGTAAAGCACCCCAAGACAGAGACCTAAGCGTGGGCAAAGTTTGGGTCTGATGGGTGGAAAACTGAAAAAAAGCGATTTTTTTTAACTTTGAGAACAAACAGAGAACTTTCAGACTTCCAGGTGGGGGAAAGCTCTGAGGCTGTACTGAGGACACTTCCATGGCCCCCGGATTGATTTTCAAGAAAGAGTCCTTGGGACTTTGTCATTTTCCGGCGAGGTGTTTTGGCTTCCAGGAGCCGTAGAACTTTGGGAAATTCGTTCCGCTCACCGGCTCCAGGTGTTTCGGGCTAGTCCAGGTCCCAGCTATGCCGCCTGGCCGCCAAATTTTGCAAAATCTAAAAAAAAAAAAAAAATAGAACCAGAATGAGGGAATTTCTGGCCGCCGCATCCGCCACACAGCTCCAGGAAGTCGGACACTTTTTGACTTTGCTCCCTTAAAGTGGGGGTCGGTGTTTCACCATGCAAATACCCACTTTTGCACACCAGCTGCAGGATATAGGAGAGAGGGGTACCTCTCGGGCCCGACTAATATCCGTTGTTTTCGTGGTTCCTCGAGTCGTGTAGGCGGTTTGGCGAGTACCCCCCTGTTTGCATGGAAGTTCGCTCTTGCGTCGAGACCAGGCTTCCGCGCCTCTAGGGGGGACTTTTGCCGGTCATCTGTCCCAAGTCAGAGACGCGTTTCCTGGGTTGCCTGAGCCTGAACGGATCCTCCCCACGTGGGTTCTGGTTCTCTGAAGGTGACAGATGTCAGAAGGGAGGTCTGGAGTCTTCATCCGAGGATGGCTCTAGAAGGGCGGATTGCCCCCTCTGACTTAGTCCCCTCAGAGCAGGCGTGGCTTTTCTCTGTGTCGGATGTCTCCCGCTTCCACGCCACCGGGGAGACCTATGAGAGAATCGCACCGTGACCCGGATTCCGTCTCGAGGGTGCCCGGAGCGTGTCAGAGAGGTACCTCCAGGTCTATTGGGCACGTTTCTTCCCCGTCTACCTGAGGGGAAGGATTGCAGCAGGGGTTTCACCTGAGCCCCGGCTCTTCCTCCGATCGATTTGACTCAGCGCTCCCGGGAGGGGAGGTGGTGCTGCTCGCTCGGCCCGGGCTTTGGAGCCCGCGTCGGTCTATGGCGAGCAGTCTTCTTCCTCTTTTACCCCCCCGGGTTTCAGGCACTCGACCTTGGGTGTGCACGCCGGCAGTCGCCTCCTGTTTGCGGACAGAGGCAGCCCGAGCAGTGGGGAGTTTGACCCGAACCGTGGTACGACAGCGGTCCGACGACCTGCATGGGCAAACGGCGGGGCGCCCACCCACCCCGGTGTGGGTGCCCGTCGTCCGAATCGCTCCCCGTGCGGGGTAGCACAACGATCTTCTCCGAGGGTGGCCTTTTGACTTCCAGATGCGCAGCTCACCTGCAGAGGCCAGCGTCGCACCCCAGTGTCTCGAGGGCGGCCTCTGCGGTGGGCGTTGGCAAGAGCGGCAGCGGTGGGTGGCACTTCCATGTTACTGCCGGGCTACGTGTTTTCCAGTTTTTTCCCAAGCCCCTTTCCCAAGCTGGGGGATGACAGATTTGTGGGGAGGCAGGCGAGTGGGTTCTCACTGTGTGGTGTGCACCACCGCCCGAACGCCTTTGCCTTTCCCCTTGTCCATTGTCCCCCAAGGTGGCTCGGCAGGGAGCGCGAGAGCGAGAGGGAGTGTGAGAGAGTGACCAAGCGGACGCCCCAGAGCGAGAAGGGAGGATGGAGAAGGAAAGATGAATCGAAATGGGAGCAAGAGTTTGGCGAAAGGAGTACCTGGCAAACTGCCACCCAAGGCTTCTTCTGTTCTCAACAGTTGAGGCATGGCTTTGGGGGGAGACGCCGCTTGGTTGGTCACCTTTGAGGTTACGGGCAAGAACCCGGGACGAGGGACTACGCCAGTGGACGACGCCGACACGGCCTAGCCGACTACGCCCCGTGCGACCTCCGTGTCACTGGGGCTTGCGCCGGTGCCGCGGTGAACCCCGACGGCCAGGCCCCCTCCCCCACTCCTCGCGCCCGTCCGCCGGTGGGTCGAGAACCCCCGGCGGCGGAGGCGGGTCTAAGCCAGACGGAGGCGCTACATAGGCCCCCCAACGCCCTGGCCCCTCTCGCCAGCAGCGACTCTGTGTGTCGGCCCGGGAGCGGTGGGTCATAAGGCAGGGGGGTCGTGGCATCCTCCGGAGGCCAGTCACCTCGCCCTCTCCGTGCAAGGGGTGGTTTTTACAACAGATGCCCTCCATTTGGGAGGCCGGGTCTAAGCCAGACGGCGGCGCCGCATAGGCCCCCCAATGCCCTGGCCCCTTTCCCCAGCAGCGACTCTGTGTGTCACCCCGGGAGCGGTGGGTCACGAGGCAGGGGGGTCGTGGCGTCCTCCGGAGGCCAGTCACTTCGCCCTCTCCGTGCAAGGTGGGTATTTTCCACCCTCTGCATCAGTGGCTTTGCACTGTACAGAGTGCACTGTGATGGGGTGTATGGCAGGGCAAGAAGGGACAACAGGCCAAGGGATGATTCCACAGATTTATTATCAAGAACGCTGGAACAACACATGCAGGTAGATCTACAGAGTCCACAATTAGTCCAATGGAACAGATTCGGGGGCACCTCCCGATAATCCTTGTGCCAGCTAACAAAGCAATAGTCCACACGAGTCCAAGGGATCCCAAAACAATCCCACGAACGACGAGATATGTCCTCAGCTCAAGTCTCGCACCATTCGCTTCCGCAGTCACAGATGGACATTGGGTCTTGCCTCAGCTAAGAATCCCCACTCCTTCTCCTTTAAGGATCAACTCACATCTGATCTCAAAATAAGAATGGATTGTCTGAGCTCCTGGGATCCGCCCATGAAGGGGGATAGGGGTCACACCTTCTATTCAATGGTTGGGTCCACCAGAAGATTCTAGACTGGTGGGCTCCAGGTAGTCTATGTAGTATGTACATTTGACTAGCCACCTGCTGTGAGGAAGAATGGCTATTCTTTCACTAGTGATGTTGACAAAGCTTAATTACATTATAGCTTAGGGCTGCAAGTATTGGGGGAAGGAGACATATTGTTACAGGTGAACTCCCAGCACAAGACAATACAATACATAAATTACAGCTAATAGAAACCAGAGAACAGTTACATACATCAAACGGCATATTATTCAAATAAAGGACAGGGCAAAAGTAAAAAGTACATATCATGACATGCACGATCTCGCGGTGGCACTGAACTCGCCGTTCAGGCTCCCTTTCCCGTGGGTTACACCCCAGGATGCCGTCGACCGGCACAGACGACGTAACGATGAGGATTTCCCTTCTTCCGGGTGCCCTTACCGCATCTTTCTTTGTCTCTCCCTCTCCGGGTCCGCTCCCTCGCCTCAACGTGGTCCCACTCGTGTTGGGGAGCTGCCTGGTTGATCCTGCCAGTAGCATATGCTTGTCTCAAAGATTAAGCCATGCACGTGTAAGTACACACGGACAGTACAGTGAAACTGCGAATGGCTCATTAAATCAGTTATGGTTCCTTTGATCGCTCCAAACCGTTGACTCGGACAACTGTGGTAATTCTAGAGCTAATACGTGGAAACGAGCGCTGACCGCCAGGGATGCGTGCATTTATCAGACCAAAACCAATCCGGGGTCCCGAGTGCGGTGTCGGGACGGTCTTCCATGGCCTCCCCCCTGCCGGGCTCTCCCCGTAAGCGTTGCGACTCTGGATAACCTCGTGCCGATCGCACGTCCCCGTAACGGTGACGATACATTCGGGTGTCTGCCCTATTAACTTTCGATGGTACTTTCTGTGCCTACCATGGTGACCATGGGTAACGGAGAATCAGGGTTCGATTCTGGAGAGGGAGCCTGAGAAACGGCTACCACATCCAAGGAAGGCAGCAGGCGCGCAAATTATCTACTGCCAACCCGGTGAGGTAGTGACGAAAAATAACAATACAGGACTCTTTCGAGGCTCTGTAATTAGAATGAGTACACTTTAAATCCTTTAACGAGGATCTATTGGAGGGCAAGTCTGGTGCCAGCAGCCGCGGTAATTCCAGCTCCACCCAGGAAGAGTGAGAGGCGTGGCTGCTGGTCGTGTGGTGGCTGTGTGTTTGGCTGTGGACCGTGTGCTCCTGGGAAGGGAGGTAATATTTTCCATCTGGGACTGTTTCTCTGCCCCCTTCCCAGGGAGTGTGGACTGTTCCTGGGACTGAGCTCCGGGTCTGAGCTCCTGGCTCCCACCCCCTGGTGTAAGCCAGCTGGGGGAGGAAGGCCTCACATACCATCGGAAGGCCCAAGATGTCATCCAGCCAGTCCCAGGAGCAATAAGCAATGGGAAAAAGCAGCAAGAACTTGGGGGGCCGGAGGCCCAGAAGACCGTGACCCCTAAGGCCGTGGCCGTGGTGGTTACTCCTCCCGGAGGAGAGGCGGCCAGCAGAGGTGCGGTGGTAGGCCCCCTAATCTGGGGCTCTAAGGTGGCGGGGGAGCCGATTACTAACTACAACTCCCGGATTCACGCGCACCTCTGCGAATACCAGGAGGCCGCCAAGCGGCTGAGGTTTCTCGGGGAGGAGTTGAAGGGAGCCAGGGCAACCGCAAAATGCAGGCTTCCTGCCTCAAGAAGAGCAGAGCTCACCGCCACGGTGAAGAGGCTGAGGGGGTCTATAATCTCCCTGGAAGATCGTAGAGCGGAAATCCTGGCAGGAAGCGGCCCCTTTGAGGAGACGCTGAAGAATGATGACCGGTTTAGGGCCATGACCGGTGGGTCTCCTGAGGGGTCAGGAGACCCTTACCAGGTGGAGGAAGAGGAGGAGAAGGAAGATGGCGGTCCATCTGTGCCATATCCACCTGAGGACCTGGTGAGCAAGAGCGCCCAGGTATCGTATAGTGGGATAGCCCCTGAGCAAGTGGCCCTCCCGCCAGACTCCAGTAACTCGGAGGAAAGCAGGAGCGAGGGGGAGGATGGTGGTGGTAATGGCAACCCCCCTGTTCCCTCATCCTGCAGCAAGTGTGGCAGATTGAGTCCCCAGCACGGTTTGGCAAGCTTTTGTTTGGGGACGAAGTCTGCGAGGATGGGGCAACCGGGAGAGGGAAAAAAACAGAAGAAGGCGAAGGAGTCCTTGGTAGAGAAATATGTCTACGTCTCCCTTCCCGGGGCTCCCCTGTCCCGTTGTGCGGAACCCGCTACCCACCCCAGCTCAGGCCCTGTTGTGGGTCTGCAGCAAAGGAGCGGGGAGAAGAAAGTCTGCCCGGATCGGAGTGCCATGCCTGGTGGTAGCTCAGATTCGGGCAGTGATATGGAGTGAGGTGCCGGCGATGCCAGTGGTGAAGGTGTTAATGGTGGTGGTGCTCGGGCCAAGTCCCCTGTGGCAGGGGAAGCTGGTCCGGCACCTGGTGTGCAGGCAGCCGGGGCCGCATCTCCGGCGGCGAGAGCTGGGGTGTCCGCGTCCCCCACAAGGCTGGATCTTTTTCGGGAGCCTGGGGTCCTGGAAAGGGCGCGATGAAGTATAAGACACAGTGCAAGGTGCTGGTCGCTCCCCTGGCGGTGTCCGTGGCTAGGTCGGGTGCCCCTGTGCGCAGAGCCAGCGATGGATCTGTGCCAAGGGTCCCGCCGCCGCTAGATGCCGATGTGGAGTGTCCTGTGCTGAGGGGGTCAGCGGTGGTGGCGGCTGGTGCGGGAGCTATGCCCCTTGGCGTCAGTACCATGGGGGGCCCTGGGCGAACCCCAGGGTCTCTGGTGTGGGTGCGTCGAGGGCGTGGCTTCCCCAGCTGCGGCCCCAGTTGTCCCCTCTATGCCTGTGATCCGTGAGGGGGCGTGGCTTCCCCGAGTGTTGCCCAGCCTGCTGTAGTTGTGGCATGCGGGGGGGCGTTCCCTCCTCAGCTGTTGTCCTGCCCTCTGTGGTTGCGGCCGGCTGGGGGGGCACAGCCTCAGTGGTCGCGGGACTCCCGCTGTGATCGTGGCCGGCGGTGGGGGCGTGGCCTGTGCGGCTGCGGCCCCGCACGCTGGTGCTGTGGCCGGCGGAGGGGGCATGGCCTCGGCGGGTCTGCCGTGGGTGGCTCCGCCCACCGCGAATGTGCAGCCGAATACGGTGGTAAAAGCCGGCAAGGGAGTGCCGGGGTCCCCTGCCCACTTACCGACATCTGGTGGTGCGGGGGCTCCGGTGCTCCAGAAGAAGACGCAGGCGCCGGGATCCTGTGTGGGGCAGGGTCCGGAGGTAGTGTCCGGCCCTGCTCCATGTGGTAAAGGAGAAGAAAAAAAAAACGTCTCAGGTGGATCAGAGCTCAGGTCGTGCTGCTGCTCCTGAGTCCAGGCAGGAAGTGCTGTCTGGTCTGGGCTCAGAGACTCTTAAAGGGGCAGTGGCACCCCTGGGCAATGCAAAGGGCAGTGCAACACAGGGCACTGTAAAGCAGTCGGGGCCCTCAGCAGGTGGTAAAGCAAGTAGTAAACAAAAACATACTACTGATAATAATATAAATGACACCTGCGTGAATGAGGGTATACAGTTATATGAAAAAGTTTGGGCACCCCTATTAATCTTAAGCTTAATGTTTTATAAAAATTGTTTTTTTTGCAACAGCTATTTCAGTTTCATATATCTAATAACTGTTGGACACAGTAATGTTTCTGCCTCGAAATGAGGTTTATTGTACTAACAGAAAATGTGCAATCTGCATTCAAACAATATTTGACAGGTGCATGAGTATGCACCCCACCAGAAAAGTGACATTAATATTTAGTAGATCCTCCTTTTGCAAAAATAACAGCTTCCTGTAGCTTTTAATGAGTTCCTGGATCCTGGATGAAGGTATTTTTGAACATTCCTCTTTACAAAACAATTCCAGTTCAGTTAAGTTTGATGGTCGCCGAGCATGGACAGCCCTCTTCAAATAATCCCACAGATGTTCAATGATATTTAGGTCTGGGGACTGGGATGGCCATTCCAGAACAGTGTAATTGTTCCTCTGCATGAATGCCTCAGTCGATTTGGAGCGGTGTTTTGGATCATTGTCTTGCTGAAAGATTCATCCCCTCCGTAACTTCAACTTTGTCACTGATTCATGAACATTATTGTCAAGAATCTGCTGATACTGAGAGGAATCCATGCGTCCCTCAACTTTAACAAGATTCCCGGTGCCGGCATTGGCCACACAGCCCCAAAGCATGATGGAACCTTCACCAAATTTTACTGTGGGTAGCAAGTGTTTTTCTTGGAATGCTGTGTTTTTTAGCCACCATGCATAACGCCTTTTTGTATGACCAAACAACTCAACTTTGGTTTCATCAGTCCACAGGACCTTCTTCCAAAAAGAAATTGGCTTCTCCAAATGTGCTTTTGCATACCTCAGCCGACTCTGTTTGTGGCGTGCTTGCAGAAACGGCTTCTTTCACATCACTCTCCCATACAGCTTCTCCTTGTGCAAAGTGCGTTGTATAGTTGACCGATGCACAGTGACACCATCTGCAGCAAGTTGATGCTGCAGCTCTCTGGAGGTGGTCTGAGGATTGTACTTGACTGATCTCACCAATCTTCTTCTCTGCCTTTCTGATGTTTTTCTTGACCTGCCACTTCTGGCCTTAACAAGAACTGTACCTGTGTTCTTCCATTTCCTTACTATGTTCTTCACAGTGGAAATTGAGAGGTTAAATCTCTGAGACAGCTTTTTTGTATCCTTCCCCTGAACAACTATGTTGAATAATCTTTGTTTTCAGATCATTAGACAGTTGTTTTGAGGAGCCCATGATGCCACTCTTCAGAGGAGATTCAAACAGGAGAACAACTTGCAAGTGGCCACGTTAAGTAGCTTTTCTCATGATTGCATACACCTGGCTATGAAGTTCAAAGCTCAATGAGGTTAGAAAACAAACAAAAGTGCTTTAGTAAGTCAGTAAAAAGTAGGTTGGAGTATTTAAAACAAGAAAATGATAAGGGTGCCCATACTTATGCACCTGTCAAATTTTGTTTGAATGCAGATTGCACATTTTCTGTTAGTACAATAAACCTCATTTCAAGGCAGAAACATTACTGTGTCCAACAGTTATTAGTTATATGAAACTGAAATAGCTGTTGCAAAAAAAAACAATTTTTATTAAACATTAAGCTTAAGATTAATAGGGGTGCCCAAACTTTTTCATATTTCAAAAAACCTGATCTGCACATCCAAACATAGACTGAGTGTGAACAGGTGCTGAACCCAGAGTCGCCAACTCGTATATAGTTAAATAAATAGGGCAGCACACTGCAGCGCCAAAACATGCAAACTTGAAAAAACGAAATTTGAACTGCATTACTGCACTAGAAATATGAAAAATGAGAGCTTTTAGCGCACAAAAATGGCCAATTTTATGTGTACCTCGTAGCCACGTTAAGGCATCTCTCTTATACGAGGTCCTACGTTTGACCTACCTCACTGAGAATAAACGTCTCCATCTGAATGGGTACATGTAAAAACCTCTTCTTGGACTCAAATTCTCTCTCTATGTGGAGGGGTATTGGACCTACTATAATTAAAACACCTGAAGCTAGGAGGCGGGGAGTGCACGATCAGAAGGCTAGAGAATACATTTCAAAAAACCTGATCTGCACATCCAAACATAGACTGAGTGTGAACAGGTGCTGAACCCAGAGTCGCCAACTCGTATATAGTTAAATAAATAGGGCAGCACACTGCAGCGCCAAAACATGCAAACTTGAAAAAACGAAATTTGAACTGCATTACTGCACTAGAAATATGAAAAATGAGAGCTTTTAGCGCACAAAAATGGCCAATTTTATGTGTACCTCGTAGCCACGTTAAGGCATCTCTCTTATACGAGGTCCTACGTTTGACCTACCTCACTGAGAATAAACGTCTCCATCTGAATGGGTACATGTAAAAACCTCTTCTTGGACTCAAATTCTCTCTCTATGTGGAGGGGTATTGGACCTACTATAATTAAAACACCTGAAGCTAGGAGGCGGGGAGTGCACGATCAGAAGGCTAGAGAATACATTTCAAAAAACCTGATCTGCACATCCAAACATAGACTGAGTGTGAACAGGTGCTGAACCCAGAGTCGCCAACTCGTATATAGTTAAATAAATAGGGCAGCACACTGCAGCGCCAAAACATGCAAACTTGAAAAAACGAAATTTGAACTGCATTACTGCACTAGAAATATGAAAAATGAGAGCTTTTAGCGCACAAAAATGGCCAATTTTATGTGTACCTCGTAGCCACGTTAAGGCATCTCTCTTATACGAGGTCCTACGTTTGACCTACCTCACTGAGAATAAACGTCTCCATCTGAATGGGTACATGTAAAAACCTCTTCTTGGACTCAAATTCTCTCTCTATGTGGAGGGGTATTGGACCTACTATAATTAAAACACCTGAAGCTAGGAGGCGGGGAGTGCACGATCAGAAGGCTAGAGAATACATTTCAAAAAACCTGATCTGCACATCCAAACATAGACTGAGTGTGAACAGGTGCTGAACCCAGAGTCGCCAACTCGTATATAGTTAAATAAATAGGGCAGCACACTGCAGCGCCAAAACATGCAAACTTGAAAAAACGAAATTTGAACTGCATTACTGCACTAGAAATATGAAAAATGAGAGCTTTTAGCGCACAAAAATGGCCAATTTTATGTGTACCTCGTAGCCACGTTAAGGCATCTCTCTTATACGAGGTCCTACGTTTGACCTACCTCACTGAGAATAAACGTCTCCATCTGAATGGGTACATGTAAAAACCTCTTCTTGGACTCAAATTCTCTCTCTATGTGGAGGGGTATTGGACCTACTATAATTAAAACACCTGAAGCTAGGAGGCGGGGAGTGCACGATCAGAAGGCTAGAGAATACATTTCAAAAAACCTGATCTGCACATCCAAACATAGACTGAGTGTGATCAGGTCAGGTTTTTTGAAATGTATTCTCTAGCCTTCTGATCGTGCACTCCCCGCCTCCTAGCTTCAGGTGTTTTAATTATAGTAGGTCCAATACCCCTCCACATAGAGAGAGAATTTGAGTCCAAGAAGAGGTTTTTACATGTACCCATTCAGATGGAGACGTTTATTCTCAGTGAGGTAGGTCAAACGTAGGACCTCGTATAAGAGAGATGCCTTAACGTGGCTACGAGGTACACATAAAATTGGCCATTTTTGTGTGCTAAAAGCTCTCATTTTTCATATTTCTAGTGCAGTAATGCAGTTCAAATTTCGTTTTTTCAAGTTTGCATGTTTTGGCGCTGCAGTGTGCTGCCCTATTTATTTAACTATATACGAGTTGGCGACTCTGGGTTGAGCACCTGTTCACACTCAGTCTATGTTTGGATGTGCAGATCAAGTTTTTTTAAATGTATTCTCTAGCCTTCTGATCGTGCACTCCCCGCCTCCTAGCTTCAGGTGTTTTAATTATAGTAGGTCCAATACCCCTCCACATAGAGAGAGAATTTGAGTCCAAGAAGAGGTTTTTACATGTACCCATTCAGATGGAGACGTTTATTCTCAGTGAGGTAGGTCAAACATAGGACCTCGTATAAGAGAGATGCCTTAACGTGGCTACGAGGTACACATAAAATTGGCCATTTTTGTGCGCTAAAAGCTCTCATTTTTCATATTTCTAGTGCAGTAATGCAGTTCAAATTTCGTTTTTTCAAGTTTGCATGTTTTGGCGCTGCAGTGTGCTGCCCTATTTATTTAACTATATACGAGTTGGCGACTCTGGGTTCAGCACCTGTTCACACTCAGTCTATGTTTGGATGTGCAGATCAGGTTTTTTGAAATGTATTCTCTAGCCTTCTGATCGTGCACTCCCCGCCTCCTAGCTTCAGGTGTTTTAATTATAGTAGGTCCAATACCCCTCCACATAGAGAGAGAATTTGAGTCCAAGAAGAGGTTTTTACATGTACCCATTCAGATGGAGACGTTTATTCTCAGTGAGGTAGGTCAAACGTAGGACCTCGTATAAGAGAGATGCCTTAACGTGGCTACGAGGTACACATAAAATTGGCCATTTTTGTGCGCTAAAAGCTCTCATTTTGCATATTTCTAGTGCAGTAATGCAGTTCAAATTTCGTTTTTTCAAGTTTGCATGTTTTGGCGCTGCAGTGTGCTGCCCTATTTATTTAACTATATACGAGTTGGCGACTCTGGGTTCAGCACCTGTTCACACTCAGTCTATGTTTGGATGTGCAGATCAGGTTTTTTGAAATGTATTCTCTAGCCTTCTGATCGTGCACTCCCCGCCTCCTAGCTTCAGGTGTTTTAATTATAGTAGGTCCAATACCCCTCCACATAGAGAGAGAATTTGAGTCCAAGAAGAGGTTTTTACATGTACCCATTCAGATGGAGACGTTTATTCTCAGTGAGGTAGGTCAAACGTAGGACCTCGTATAAGAGAGATGCCTTAACGTGGCTACGAGGTACACATAAAATTGGCCATTTTTGTGCGCTAAAAGCTCTCATTTTTCATATTTCTAGTGCAGTAATGCAGTTCAAATTTCGTTTTTTCAAGTTTGCATGTTTTGGCGCTGCAGTGTGCTGCCCTATTTATTTAACTATATACGAGTTGGCGACTCTGGGTTCAGCACCTGTTCACACTCAGTCTATGTTTGGATGTGCAGATCAGGTTTTTTGAAATGTATTCTCTAGCCTTCTGATCGTGCACTCCCCGCCTCCTAGCTTCAGGTGTTTTAATTATAGTAGGTCCAATACCCCTCCACATAGAGAGAGAATTTGAGTCCAAGAAGAGGTTTTTACATGTACCCATTCAGATGGAGACGTTTATTCTCAGTGAGGTAGGTCAAACGTAGGACCTCGTATAAGAGAGATGCCTTAACGTGGCTACGAGGTACACATAAAATTGGCCATTTTTGTGCGCTAACAGCTCTCATTTTTCATATTTCTAGTGCAGTAATGCAGTTCAAATTTCGTTTTTTCAAGTTTGCATGTTTTGGCGCTGCAGTGTGCTGCCCTATTTATTTAACTTCAAACTTTTTCATATAACTGTAAATGATGGTATGAATGATGGTATGGATGGTGTGCTGTGTGTTGGGGATGTGGGGGAGGGGGCGGATGGTGATACAAATGTTGCGGGTGTGAATGGTGTGGATGTCAGTGTTGGTGGCGCGGTAGTGGGTGAGGGTGAGGGAGAGGCTGGTCCATCTGCCCCCCCAGCCGCCCCTCTCACCCTTTCTTTTGCGGGGGTGGTGGCTGGGGCTTCAGGGGATTCGCGGGGGGCTCAGGGGGTCTCCTCGCCTCTGGGTTCCGGGGACAGCGTTTTGCAGCGCCGTTTCCTGGAGGCCCTAAAAAACGGAGAGAGGTCAATCATGGTAGAGGGAAGAGAGGTAGACCTGTCTTTCTGGCTGGAGAGACACGGCCTAGCTGCCTTCCAAGATAGAAGGGAGGGGGAAACCGTATGGTCCCTCTTGACAGCCGGGCAGGGGGTGGCGAGGAGGAATGTAGTCCGTCTTCGCTGGAGGGGCAGTGAAGCTTACCCACCCAGGAGTAGGGTGGTGGAGCTCCTCCTAAAGATGGGCTTCGGGGTGTTGGACATCTTTGCCCTGATTCATCCTGCGGCCACTCTCTTCTTCGACATGTTTCGTGCGGCCGGAGCGGCTTGAGCTCTTTTGGTCCAATTACGAGCTGGTGAAGGGTGAGCCCGGCTGGCAAGACTTCGCTGTGCAAGCGGTGTCTCGCCAAAATGGAGTCAAGAAAGTGACCATGGTGACTTGTAACGAGTCACTTTCTGGTGTGGATATCTTAACGTGGCTTTCCCGCTATGGGGAAGTCAAGGACGTCCCCCAAAAAAATCGGGACGAGTTCGGCATTTGGTCAGGGGGCTGGACCTTCATGATGAAGTTGAAGGTCTCAGGGGGTACTGTCACCCACATCCCTTCCTCGGCGTTTATAGGAAGGGACAGAATCCTGATCTTCTACCAGGGGCAGCCGAAGGTCTGTCACAGGTGCGGTGATTCCCGTCATTTCAGCGCAAGCTGCAGAAATGTGCCTTGTGTAGCGGGGTAGGTCATCTCGCTGCATCCTGTAAGGATATTCGGTGTAACCTGTGTGGTGATCTGGGTCACCCATACAGCCGCTGCCCTCGCTCTTTCTCCAATGCTGCTGCTGGCCGGGCGGGTGGAGGCCGTGAGGGGGAAACCTCTGGCGGTTCAACCTCTGCCGTAGTAGGCGGTGGTGGCGGGGAGGGGCCAGTGAGGAGAGACAGAGCCCGAGATCCTGCCTACCAGAGGAGGCAGGTAGTGTGCCACGGGGGTGGGGGGCAGGGAGAGCCTCAGGCAACTGGGGTAATGTTTGCTCCCCCCTCTGGGGCATCGGCTGTTGTCACTGAGGCCCCGGGGGAGGCGGAAGTGTGTGAGGAGATCAGGAGGATGGAGAGGGAAGACAACAGGGCTGACTCCGACAACTCCTCCCAGTATGAAAGTGTGGATGAGGAGATCACGGATCAGCCGACAGTAAAGCAGGGTGGAACAAGCATACCAAAAAAAGGGGGAAGAAGAAAAGGAAGGTTGCTAAGCCTTCTGGTCCTTTGCCCCCTCCCCTGACCGTAGGTGTGCCAACGGAAGGGCTCACCGGCTCCCCTCTGATTGCTCTCTCCAACCGATTCCAAGCCCTCGAGGACTCTGCTGCGTCGGAGGTCGAGGGTGAGGGGCCGGGGGCGACACCTGGGGGACTTTTGGGGGGTGGCGCAGTCTGTCCTCCGGAGGACGGTGTTTCCTCTGCGGGGGGGACTGACCCAGAACCCAGAGGTGAGGACACTAGCAAAATGGACACCTCGTCTTCACTCAAAAGAAAAATGATGTCAGAACCAGTCCCCTCTCCGGAGGGAAAAAGTAAAGAAGACGGGGTGGAGAAGAAGTCTGATGCGGCTAGATTTGCGGCCTTTGATTTTTTCACCCGAATTGAGGCTGAAATTTTGTTTTTGCTGGAGACCAGATTAACAGATATGGGGACCATCCATAAGGCCAGGAAGGAGTGGAGGTGTGGGCCCTAATACTGGTCTCTTGCGGCCGAGCCGTATAGCGGGGTGGCGGTCCTTTTTAAGACCGCTGAGGTGGAATGACGATGGGTTATTGAGATAGAAATGGGGAGGTGCCTGGTCTTAGACGTCTTCAAGAGGGGACAGGAGCTTCGGCTCATAAACATCTATGGCCCACAATCTAAGTGGGACCGTAAATGTCTCTTCATGAAGATCAAGCCCTTTCTTTTTACGAGCTGGCAGGTGGTCTTCGGTGGGGATTTCAACACCATTACGAGATCCCGTGATAGGGGGGGTCCTGGAGGCTGCCTGGCTTATGATAGTATAGCCCTAAATAGTTTAGCTAGTGAAGCTCGCCTGGTGGATGTCCACATTCAGCACACCCCAGGTCACGGGGGTTTCACCTTTCATAGGGGTAGCAGTAGGTCTAGGATAGACAGGTTTTTTTGGAAGGAGGACGCCATCTTTTCCGCAGTGTCCTCCGTTGAGGTGGAATTCTCCGATCACTGTTTAATTTTCTTTTCTCTGAATGTTACAGAGACCCCAGCAAAATTGGGAAGGCAGGCTCAAGATTGCCGCCCAGAAGGTGGACCAGTGGAAGGGTTGGTCTTTAACCCTGAGGGAAAGGGTCAGCTTGGCCAAGGGTTATTTGCTTCCATTGCTAGTTTACTTGGGCAGTGTCTGCATCTTGCCAGAACCTCTCTGGACGTGGGTCTATAGCCTGTTCTTCCAACTATTATAGGGGAACAGGCTTAACCTAATTAAGAGGGAGGTCACGTACTGTACGAGGAGTCTAGGCGGGTTGGGTATCGTCAACCCAGTGGTGTTCTTAGTGAACACTTTTCTTAAGACCAACATTGCCAAACTCTGGTCAGAGAGGGCTCCTCCGTGGGTATTCTCCTGCAGGGGATGGTTTCGGCCTTTCTTGCAGGAATGGGAGACAGGAGGACGGGTGAAGGACCTACGCACACCACATGGATATCTCCCGGCTTATGCTACCCAGGCTCTGAAGGTGATCCGCCGGTGGGGTCTGGGAATGTGGGAAATCAGGACCATGTCGAGGAAATCCCTTGACAGTAGGGTCCTGTTGACCCATTTCCAGAAGCCCCTGGTGCTCAGGGATTGCCCAGGCCGGGATCTGGAGGGGGGGGCTCTGGTTGTTAAACTCTTCACGGACTTGAAGTTTTGGGACTTCGCCTGGTGCTGCTTCCACGGGAGACTGTATGTGAGGGACAATCTGAAGTACAGGAACTCTGATGATCGGGGTTGTCCTCATGAAGAGTGTGGCGACGTGCTGGAAAGCATGGAGCACTTCCTCCTTCAGTGTCCCTTTAATACAGGGGTCTATAACCGGGTGGGTGCTTGCATAGGCTGGCCTAGGCTGGCATCCCTTTCCTATCCGGAGAGGGCTTATGGGGCATTCAGATCCCTTGATGGCCGAGATCGGGGCACTTTATACCTAGTTAGTGTAGTTGTTAGGTTCTACACCTGGAATGCACGGTGCCTAGTTTCTACACAGCAGAAAACCCTCCCCCGGGATGAGGTGGTAAGTCAAATCTGGGGTTACCTGGGTAAGGTGCGCTCTTTGGAGTTTGGGAGGCTGGGTGCGAGGAGGGCCTCTTGGCTTTGGAGGGGTCTCTCCTTTTAATACGTACCCTAGGGAGAGCTGATTTGAGTGATTAGGAGCTTCCTAGGAGTTTGGGAGGCTGGGTACGGAGAGGGCCTCTTCACTTTGGAGGGGTCTCTCTTTTTCAAGACGTACCCTAGGGATAGACTGGTTGTGTGATTGGGAAGATAAGGTGGTGAGGGACAGTTATATTGGGATAGATAAAGACAGGGAGGGACAGTTTAGGGATAGGTAGATTGTTAGCGGTCTTAAACTAGGTAGAGTAGGGATAGGTAGGGGCAGGTAGGGATATTTATGGTCAGCTTTTTGAGGGACAGTCGTAGTTGAGTAAGGGACAGGGTGTTTGTGTTAAATGCTAAGTAAAAAGACTAAATAGCCACAGCCAGCTCACCGATCCACGCAGGTGCATGGAACTTCATCTCGGACCAGGATGAGTGAATAGCAAAAGGAATTGAAGAAAGGCGTTCCAGCTCCTTAAAAATTTCAAAACTTTATTTCTCCATTAAAATGCGAAACAGCAATCTTTGCCTTAGTGCGAAAATGTGAGTGCAGAGTACATGCGACGCGTTTCGATCTAAATGATCTTACTCAATGCATTGAGTAAGATCATTTAGATCGAAACGCGTCGCATGTACTCTGCACTCACATTTTCGCACTAAGGCAAGGATTGCTGTTTCGCATTTTAATGGAGAAATAAAGTTTTGAAATTTTTAAGGAGCTGGAACGCCTTTCTTCAATTCTGTTTGTGTTAATGTTAGGGTCAGAGCCTCTTCAGACTCCTTTTCCTGGTGGTGGGCTGATGTGTGGCACGCTTAGCTTTTTGTTTTGTTTCTGGTAAAATACAATGGACATTGGGCTTGCAGGTGATGAACTTGGGCCTTGCAGGTTTGGTGTGTTTTTGTAATAAATTTGTTAATAAAGTTGTTAATAAAATTTGATAGGATGTTTGTATAAGGTTTGTGTATTGTTGTTGTCTTTTTTGTTTATACCCTTTGTAAAAAGTACATGAATACTGTATATGCTATAGTTAGTATAATTGTGGGGGGTATAGTTTAGGTAGGGTGGGGGGGGTGTGCTGGGGGGTTTAAATAAAGAAGAGAGGGCATATGGACCCTGGAAGGGCATGATACTTTATTATGGACCCTGGAAAAGTGTGTTTTTCAAAAATGATGGCCATAAACTTTCATGGACCCGTTTGAAGTGTGTTGGAAAAGGCATGAACTCATGGACCTTGGGTGTGGTTGAAGTATATCAAAAAAATATATATCTATATACATAATTGTCTAAGGGGTACTTCCGTCTGTCTGTCTGTCCTTCTGTCACGGTTATTCGTTCGCTGATTGGTCTCGGCAGCTGCCTGTCATGGCTGCCTCGACCAATCAGCGATGGCCACAGTCCGATTAGTCCCTCCCCTACTCCCCTGCACTCACTACCCGGCACCCGCTCCATAATCCCCTCCGCTCACCGCTCACGCAGAGTTAATGGCAGCGGTAACGGCCCGCGGTGTAACACGCTCCGTTACCGCTGCTATTAACCCTGTGTGTCCCCAACTATTTACTATTGATGCTGCCTATGCAGCATCAATAGTAAAAATATGTAATGTTAAAAATAATAAAAAAAACAAAAAACCTGCTATACTCACCCTCCGACGCCTTTCTCGCTCCTCTCCACGCTCCCGGGACCGCTCCATTTCAAGCGGCAGCTCCCGCTCCCGTCCCAGGGCTGGTGTGCGACAAGGACCTGCCGTGACGTCACGGTCGGTCATGTGACCACGACGTCATCATAGGTCCTGCTCACACCAGCCCTGGGACGGGACCGCAAGGTGCCGCTTGCAATGGAGCGGTCCCGGGAGCGTGGAGAGGAGCGAGAAAGGCGGCGGAGGGTAAGTATAGCAGGACTTCAACGGGCTATAGGTGAGTATATGTTTATTTTTTGTTTTTAAGTCTCTATACTACGTGGCTCTGTGCTGGGCAATATACTACGTGACTGGGCAATATACTACGTGGCTCTGCTATATACTATGTGGCTGGGCAATATACCGTACTACGTGGGCTGTGCTATATACTATGTGGCTGGGCAATACGTGACTGGGCAATATACTACGTGGCTGGGCAATATACTACGTGGCTAACCAATATACTACGTGGCTGGGCAATATAGTACATGGACATGCATATTCTAGAATACCCGATGCGTTAGAATCGGGCCACCATCTAGTATATATATATATATATATATATATATATACTGTATATATATATATTGTTCTGTCTCCGTCATACAATTTGTTCATACCTTTATTTGTTTGTAGTGTTTTGGCTCCCTCTAGCGGTCAGAGTCATGTTCACAGTTCAATTTTCTGTTTTGTATTTTCCATGTTTGATTCTCCTCCTCCTTTGCAATGCATTATGGTAGCTCAGCCTCCATTTCCCTCCATTTTTCCTTTCACTTTCTTCAGTTTGCCTTCAAAGAAAGACGCTTCTCTTCATCCCCCCTGCGATTGCATTGCTGGTATGTCTTTATGCTTTCTGTAGATATTTCTGCTCTACAGTAGCCTAGTTTAACCAGTTGTCCTCCTAGTTCAGTTACTAGCTTTCTAAATGTTATGCATAATGTACATCATGTGTAGTATGTATCTGTTCTATACCATGCACTGATTCTATGTATATCATTGTTCACAGTTTCACCGCATCAATATACCACTACGTTTAATAAAGCACAGACTCAACCACAGTCTCCTTATTGGACCCCGGTATAGCGGTTTAGCTGACTGGATAGCTACGTGAGCCTGTCTCATTTAGTGAGGACAGAACATATATATATATATATATATATATATATATATATGCATTTTCACATTTTATATATATATATTTATATATATTATATATATATATATAAAATGTGTGTTTTGCAGTGGTATAGTGTATAGTTAGTACTGTATAGTTAGTAGTTTTGTGGCCAAGGAGGCTTTTTTCCTTTTTGGGCCAGACTTTTTGTTTTAAAAAATTAAGCATGAGTGGGGGATGTGTGAATGTGGGTAAATGAGTTATATTTCTTTTTCTTATCTCATAAGTTAGGTATGTAGAAGTAGGTTCCTGCTGGGGGTCCTGTTGAGGCTGTATAAGTCTCTTTGGACTCTAGTAAAGAGAATTGATGGACATTTGGAATAGTGTTTCTAAAAGCTGGTTTATGTTTACATTAGTTTTGTTTCCTGGTTTCTTAATGTTATTGTGTATTTATTGATGTTTTGTATATTTTATAATAAAAAAGAGTTCCAGCTCCAGTAGCGTACACTATGGGTATGTGCACACGATGCAGATTTAGTGCAGAATTGGTGCAGAACTGCAGCAGATTTTTCTGCTGCAGAAACGCTGCAGAACTGCACTGTGATTTACAGTACAATATAAATCAATGTGAAAAAAAAAGCTGTGCACATGGTGCAGAAATATCTGCGCAGAAACGCTGCAGATTTCAAAGAAGTGCACGTCACTTCTTTTGTGCAGTTCTGCAGCGTTTCTGCAGCAGATTTTTCTGCACCATGTGCACAGCTTTTTTTTCACATTGATTTACATTGTACTGCACAGAAACTGTACAGAAACTGCACAGAAACTGCATCAAATCTGCAGGTGCAGATTTAGTGCAGAAAATTCTGCACCACATTTTCTACGTGTGCACATAGCCTAAGGCTATATTCACACGTTGCGTCCTGTCCCTGCGGGTTCTCCCGCAGCGGATTTGATAAATCTGCAGGGCAAACCCGCTGCGGTTATCCCTGAAGATTTATCGCGGTTTGTCCTGCGGGTTCCGCTGCGGGATTTTACCCCTACTATTGATGCTGCATATGCAGCAATATGCAGTATCAATAGTAATGTTAATAATAATAAAAATAATGGTATACTCACCCTCTGACGTCCCGATCTCCTCGGCACTGCAGGCGGCGGTCCGGTTCCAAAGATGCTGTGCGACCAGGACCTTCGTGACGTCACGGTTATGTGACCGCGATGTCACCGCAGGTCCTGGTCGCATAGCAAACTTGAGACCGGACGGCCGCGTGCAGCGCTGAGACTTCAGAGGTGAGTATAGCATTATTTTTTATTTTAATTCTTTTTTTTTAACTCAAATACGGTTCCCGGGGCCTGGAGGAGAGTCTCCTCTCCTCCACCCCGGGTACCACCTGCACATTATCCGCTTACTTCCCGCATGGTGTGCACAGCCCGATGCGGGAAGTAAGCGGATCAATGCATTTCTATGGGTGCAGAATCGCTGCGATTCTGCACAAAGAAGTGACATGCTGCGGGTTGTAAACCGCTGTGTTCCCGCGCGGTTTTTCCCGCAGCATGTGCACAGCGGTTTGCGGTTTCCATAGGGTTTACATGTTACTGTAAACGCTGTGGAAACTGCTGCGGACCCGCAGCTGCAAAATCGCCGCGGTTCCGCGGTAAAAACCGCAATGTGTGAACATAGCCTAAAGCTGCTGCAGTTAAAAAGCTCGTAGTTGGATCTCGGGATCAAGCTGGCGGTCCGCCGAAAGGCGTGCCACCACCAATCCCAGCCCCTTTGCCTTGGGGCGCCTCCCCGATGCTCTTGACTGAGTGTCCCGGGGGCCCGAAGCGTTTACTTTGAAAAAATTAGAGTGTTCAAACCAGGCAGCCATGCCTGAATACTCCAGCTAGGAATAATGGAATAAGACTCCGGTTCTATTTTGTTGGTTGTAGCGCAAGACGAACCAAAGTGAAAGCATTTGTCAAGAATGTTTTAATTAATCAAGAACGAAAGTCGGAGGTTCGAAGACGATCAGATACCGTCGTAGTTCCGACCATAAATGATGCCAACTGGCGATCCGGCGGCGTTATTCCCATGACCCGCCGAGCAGCGTCCAGGAAACCAAAGTCTTTGGGTTCTGGGGGGAGTATGGTTGCAAAGTGTGAGTTCCATGGGCGGAAAGTTGAATTTTGAGCGGAAAACCATACGTTCACACTGAAAAAAAAAGCGATTTATTAACTTTGAGAACAAACATATAACTTTCAGACTTCCAGGCGGGGAAAAGCTCTGAGGCTGTACCGAGGAGGCTTCCAGGAGCCTGGGGAAGCTTTTCTGGAAGTGTCTCACCCCTCACCGCAAGTTTCGCTGGGAACCCGGTGCTAAATCATTGGTGGCTGGCAGTCAGCCTCGTCAGCCTTGCCTGAATTCACTACCAACTCGTGGGCATGAGACATATCTGTCAGGGTCTTCTCTTGGTACACTATCTCAGCCATGTCGTTCGTATGTGCCAAGTATCGGGCAAACAGGCGCTTTTTGGAATCGGAGTATCGTGTCAGAGTCCATATCTCGCCTACACGTCGTACGATCTGGCTAGTGATGTTTGGTAGTTTGTAACTGTGGAGGAAAGTATAATATTTTCAGTACCTATTACTACAGATGGCTGTAGGTCACTTGATGTGGATACTGTCTTACCGGTCGTGGTACTGCCTGAGGGCAGTGGATGGATTAACAACGACCTTCCCGGTAGTTGTCATAAAAAAGTTTGAGATGATCTGTAGGTCAGCGGTAAGGGCAGGTCTGACATATGTTGCGTACACTTCGAACCACTGAAAAAAGGAAATAAAAAAAGACATGTTTATCTAAAGCCAGAGAGCACCCCTCCAACGGATTTAACATGGGGACAAGAGAGGGGCTTGTTCCCCATGTGGAGTGGGGTTGCCTGGGTTCCCTGGCTTGGTGAAAACTTACCGATTCCTCTTCCTCTGAAAGCACGAACGATGCTACTTGAGTTGAGGCACACTTGTGTGTCTTCACACCGACAATAGTCCTGCGACTGCCGGAGTACAGGTGATGGGTCCTCCTATCCCACTCTGAAACCTAAGAAATGAAAATGTGACCGATAGGATACCAAAGCTCTTCAGCTCCAAGGACGTCCACCCATTTCTTCTGATACATGTTGGCACCAATGACACGGCAAGGAAGGACCTACCGACAATCTGCAAGGACTTTGAAGATTTGGGGAAGAAAGTAAAGGAACTGGATGCACAGGTAGTTTTTTCTGCTATCCTTCCAGTAGACGGGCATGGCACCAGGAGATGGAACAGGATCCTTGATGCGAACAACTGGCTAAGAAGATGGTGCAGACAACAAGAATTCGGATTCCTGGACCACAGTGTGAATTACTTGTACGATGGACTCCTCGCCAGAGACGGACTACACCTCAACAAACCTGGGAAACACACATTCGCCAGAAGACTCGCTACACTCATCAGGAGGGCGTTAAACTAGAAGAAGAGGGGACGGGAAGAAAAACATTAGACTCGAACAAAGAAGACCCAGGAAAACATACTCAGAAGGGAGGTAAGAACATTTCTAAAACAATCCACAGCGAGGAGATTGGAACAAAACAAAATCCTCTAAACTGCATGCTCGCAAACGCCAGAAGCCTGACAAACAAGATGGAAGAACTAGAAGCAGAAATATCTACAGGTAACTTTGACATAGTGGGAATAACCGAGACATGGTTAGATGAAAGCTATGACTGGGCAGTTGACTTACAGGGTTACAGTCTGTTTAGAAAGGATCGTAAAAATCGGAGAGGAGGAGGGGTTTGTCTCTATGTAAAGTCTTGTCTAAAGTCCACTTTAAGGGAGGATATTAGCGAAGGGAATGAGGATGTCGAGTCCATATGGGTCGAAATTCATGGAGGGAAAAATGGTAACAAAATTCTCATTGGGGTCTGTTAAAAACCCCCAAATATAACAGAAATCATGGAAAGTCTACTTCTAAAGCAGATAGATGAAGCTGCAACCCATAATGAGGTCCTGGTTATGAGGGACTTTAACTACCCGGATATTAACTGGGAAACAGAAACCTGTGAAACCCATAAAGGCAACAGGTTTCTGCTAATAACCAAGAAAAATTATCTTTCACAATTGGTGCAGAATCCAACCAGAGGAGCAGCACTTTTAGACCTAATACTATCTAATAGACCTGACAGAATAACAAATCTGCAGGTGGTCGGGCATCTAGGAAATAGCGACCACAATATTGTACAGTTTCACCTGTCTTTCACTAGGGGGACTTGTCAGGGAGTCACAAAAACACTGAACTTTAGGAAGGCAAAGTTTGACCAGCTTAGAGATGCCCTTAATCTGGTAGACTGGGACAATATCCTCAGAAATAAGAATACAGATAATAAATGGACAATGTTTAAGAACAGCCTAAATGGGCACTGTAAGCAGTTTATACCTTGTGGGAATAAAAGGACTAGAAATAGGAAAAACCCAATGTGGCTAAACAAAGAAGTAAGACAGGCAATTAACAGTAAAAAGAAAGCATTTGCACTAGTAAACTGAAGCTCTAAAAAACTATAGGGAGAAAAATACTTTATCTAAAAAACTAATTAAAGCTGCCAAAAAGGAAATAGAGAAGCACATTGCTAAGGAGAGTAAAACTAATCCCAAACTGTTCTTCAACTATATCAATAGTAAAAGAATAAAAACTGAAAATGTAGGCACCTTAAAAAATAGTGAAGAAAGAATGGTTGTAGATGACGAGGGAAAAGCTAACATATTAAACACCTTCTTCTCCACGGTATTCACGGTGGAAAATGAAATGCTAGGTGAAATCCCAAGAAACAATGAAAACCCTATATTAAGGGTCACCAATCTAACCCAAGAAGAGGTGCGAAACCGGCTAAATAAGATTAAAATAGATAAATCTCCGGGTCCGGATGGCATACACCCACGAGTACTAAGAGAACTAAGTAATGTAATAGATAAACCATTATTTCTTATTTTTAGGCACTCTATAGCGACGGGGTCTGTTCCGCATGACTGGCGCATAGCAAATGTGGTGCCAATATTCAAAAAGGGCTCTAAAAGTGAACCTGGAAATTATAGGCCAGTAAGTCTAACCTCTATTGTTGGTAAAATATTTGAAGGGTTTCTGAGGGATGTTATTCTGGATTATCTCAATGAAAATAACTGTTTAACTCCATATCAGCATGGGTTTATGAGAAATCGCTCCTGTCAAACCAATCTAATCAGTTTTTATGAAGAGGTAAGCTATAGGCTGGACCACGGTGAGTCATTGGACGTGGTATATCTCGATTTTTCCAAAGCGTTTGATACCGTGCCGCACAAGAGGTTGGTACACAAAATGAGAATGCTTGGTCTGGGGGAAAATGTGTGTAAATGGGTTAGTAACTGGCTAAGGGATAGAAAGCAGAGGGTGGTTATAAATGGTATAGTCTCTAACTGGGTCGCTGTGACCAGTGGGGTACCGCAGGGGTCGGTATTGGGACCTGTTCTCTTCAACATATTCATTAATGATCTGGTAGAAGGTTTACACAGTAAAATATTGATATTTGCAGATGATACAAAACTATGTAAAGCAGTTAATACAAGAGAAGATAGTATTCTGCTACACATGGATCTGGATAAGTTGGAAACTTGGGCTGAAAGGTGGCAGATGAGGTTTAACAATGATAAATGTAAGGTTATACACATGGGAAGAAGGAATCAATATCACCATTACACACTGAACGGGAAACCACTGGGTAAATCTGACAGGGAGAAGGACTTGGGGATCCTAGTTAATGATAAACTTACCTGGAGCAGCCAGTGCCAGCCAGCAGCTGCCAAGGCAACAGGATCATGGGGTGAATTAAAAGAGGTCTGGATACACATGATGAGAGCATTATACTGCCTCTGTACAAATCCCTAGTTAGACCGCACATGGAGTACTGTGTCCAGTTTTGGGCACCAGTGCTCAGGAAGGATATAATGGAACTAGAGAGAGTACAAAGGAGGGCAACAAAATTAATAAAGGGGATGGGAGAACTACAATACCCAGATAGATTAGCGAAATTAGGATTATTTAGTCTAGAAAAAAGACGACTGAGGGGTGATCTAATAACCATGTATAAGTATATAAGGGGACAATACAAATATCTCGCTGAGGATTTGTTTATACCAAGGAAGGTGACGGGCACAAGGGGGCATTCTTTGCGTCTGGAGGAGAGAAGGTTTTTCCACCAACATAGAAGAGGATTCTTTACTGTTAGAGCAGTGAGAATCTGGAATTGCTTGCATGAGGAGGTGGTGATGGCGAACTCAGTCAAGGGGTTCAAGAGAGGCCTGGATGTCTTCCTGGAGCAGAACAATATTGTATCATACAATTATTAGGTTCTGTAGAAGGACGTAAATCTGGGGATTTATTATGATGGAATATAGGCTGAACTGGATGGACAAATGTCTTTTTTCGGCCTTACTAACTATGTTACTATGTTAAAATGGAGAAATAATTGTACTGGTTCAGCCAAGACCGCTGACCCACCGAGTCTGATGGCTTACCATCATGTTACGAACAACGCCCGGTCTTTGGAGATTTCTTAGAATTAGAAGGGCCTGGAGGTACAGCAGGATTTCACTGCGTTCTAGGTCGGATCCCCCATCTTGCACAGCCGCTGGCACGCCAGAAATCTAGGCCTTGCCTTCTCCAGTATTCTCGGGCAATCCTTCGGTGTCTTTGAGGGCTCCATCAGTGTTTCGTACCTGGGTGGGAAGAAGAAATTCACGGTTATTGTGTGTAACAACTCTGCTGGCATCACAGCATGGCCTCACATCTCTCACACAATCTTACCCACTGCTCCAGGCCATGATGTGCTTTCTCTTTAATGCCAGCTCCATGTTCTGTGTCTCTGCTCTCTGCATGCTTCATGGCTATGTGTATAGGGGGCCGGCGCCTGAACTCTCTGGTTCTTATAGGAATCAGGTGCACCTGTCCAATCAGTTCCTGACCAATTACCAAGAGGCCTCCTGTATATAGTGCAGCTCCACCCTGTGGTCTGGGCCTGTGCAATGTGTTAGCTCAGTTAGTGTTTAGCTGCTGAGTTTGCCTGGCCTTGCTCTGAGTTACTCCCTCTCTGGAGGCTTTTCTCTGTGCTATTGCCTTGATCTTGTAGTCCGCCCTCCAGGAGGCAGAATATCCTGGTCCCTGTGTCTTTGTCCCTGTGTCTTGTTCTATTGCCTTGTCTGTACTTTGTCTTTTCTCGGTCTCCTTGTCTGTGGCTTTCTTCCCTGCTTTCTTTCCTTGTGTTTTCTGTCTGCTTTCACTCCGCACTCTTGCTGCTCTGCACTCAGACCTTGCTTCGCACTCTCTGGCTTTGCTCTGTGGCTCCGCTCTTTGCGGTTCTATCTGGCCCCGCTCTTTGCGGTACTATCTGGCTCCGCCTCCTGTGTTTCTGCACTTGGCTCCGTCTCTGCTCTTGGCTCCGCCTCCAGCGTCTCCGCTCTTGGCTCTGCCTCCAGCGTCTCCGCTCTTGGCTCTGCCTCCAGCGTCTCCGCTCTTGGCTCCGCCTCCAGCATCTCCGCTCTTGGCTCCGCCTCCAGCATCTCCGCTCTTGGCTCCGCCTCCAGCATCTACGCTCTTGGCTCCGCCTCCAGCGTCTCCGCTCTTGGCTCCGCCTCCAGCGTCTCCGCTCTTGGCTCCGCCTCCAGCGTCTCCACTCTTGGCTCCGCCTTCAGCGTCTCCGCTCTTGGCTCCGCCTCCAGCGTCTCCGCCCTTGGCTCCGCCTCTTGCGGCTCCGTCTTTGGCTCTGCCTTCTCCTTCTCTTCTCTTAGTTCCACCTTCTACTTGTTACTTGGTCCTCCTGTGTGAACAGGTCCCTACCTGTTCCTTCATTCTCCTTTCCTTCTGGCTTGTTTCCGTACCTGCATCTTCTGTGTGTACATGTCCCTACCTGTTCCTTCATCACACTCACAATAGGACTGCACTCGGGTGTCATCAGAGTGCAGCCTGATTCATACACCACATCAACCCGTCCTGTGTATCCTGTGTTCCTGCCAGTCCTGCCGTTCCTGCCCTGCCTTCCAGTCCTGTGTTCTCTGCAGTGCCTCCCAATCCTGTGTTCCTGCCAGTCCTGCCGTTCCTGCCCTGCCTTCCAGTCCTGTGTTCCTGCTGTCCTAGCCAGTCCTGTTTCCTGCCGTGTCTCTGCCAGCCCTGAGTTCTCTGCCGTGTCTCTGCCAGCCCTATCTCAGCTGTGCCAGCCTACTCATCTGTGTTCCAGCCGTGCTCTTCTGCCAGTCCTGCCTAATGCCCGCACCAATCCAGGTGTTCCTGTCTCCCAAGTGGAATCAGCAGCCACAGCCAGACACCACCCTGGAGTAGCACCTGGCAGCTGCCTGCTGCACAAGCCTGTCCTCACCATCAGAGGCTCCAGTGAAAACCCAGGCAGCTGTCATAGTCACGCCCCTTCCAAGGTAGTCTGGTTTGTGGCACAGTGGGGCCACAAACCCCCCGAGCTCACGCCCACCAGTCAGGGCGTGAGCGTGACAGTGTGTGATGTTCATGCCTATATGTGGATCATTTGAACCGGGTACCTTTTGCCGACCGACTCCTTGCAGACTCCCCTGTACAGTGACTTTTGTAGGTCGGTTGTAAACGCCATGAGAACCTCGCAGGCTCGGTACAGTTGAGGTTCCTGTGTGCTCAGCGGTGTGCCCCTCATCTGAAAGGTGGTGAACCTCCGAATATGCTTCAGTATCCTGAGGAAGGACTGGCTCGATAGTCGAAGGCTTCTAAGCTTTTCAAAATATTTGTTTACTCGGCTAGGCCTTGTAATGTACTCCAGAGTAAGAGCTTTTGGGTTGATAAAGAACATGAACCTAGCCAAGTTCGATACCTCCTGTTGGCAGTCGGGGACCCCAAGTGTAACCGACAGATATGACTGGAACCCCTTCAGTATGGGGTGATCCATCGAATGGCGCTTATACAAGCCGGCGGTCTTTGTAGCCAGGCGTTTTTTGTTTTTCCACTGCGTAGCCTGAATCCTTAAAGCACTGCCATCCACGATCTCCTCATCGGCGATGTGGTCAGATAAGCTCCCTGTGTGTTCAGGCTCTGGGCATGGGTCTCCCTCCAACCCGCCTGCCAGCTGTACATGGGCAGGCGTGTCCGCCAAAGGAGAATCTGGCTCCACCAGGGGCATTGAGCAGGGCTCCAAACTGTCTGTTTGTTCCTGAGCGGGCCTTTCAGAGGTTAATGGCGTGTCTTGCGACTCAAAACTCGGCTTATTTACTACTAAGAAGCCGCGACCTTCCACAAAGGAGACAGTCTCCCACAGGGATTTGAGAGGCTTGAGCTCGCTGAACTGGATACTTGTTCCCTTTTCCGCAATACATTGAAGGGTATCCCTGGCGGTAACTAAGGCATTTTGTACCTCAGAATCACTCTCGGTTCTCAGGCATACTCTTTTCAAATGCATGGACATATATTTGGTTACTTTGTGGCACTTGGGGCAGGTAAGCGGTGTCCGTTTGTGGCTATGGGGGCAACAGAAATATAAATGTCACTCCTGCTGTAGTCATACAACCCCGCTAAAAGGTACATCCGTACCGAGCTCGAAACGCAAACTTTTAGTAGTCACTAACTTCAAATAAATGCGGTCAAAGAATGGCTTCTACTTATCGCTCCATGTGGAAGTGTTTCCCGCACTCGAATTCAGCGTGAACGTCCGAAAATATATGTTTTTAAAGTGAGTAAATCTGCGCGCCGCTGGGACCTGAGGTAAACTGTTTAACCTCAGCGACGAGCTGAATCACATGCGCGCCGCGGCGGGCGCTTCCCTGTTGCCGCGTCAGCCGCTTACTGTTATACGGCATCCCAGGTGGTGAGGCATCCCCAGGGATGTCACCCTCACGGCTGTTTGTCACCGCTACGGTTGATGGAAAAATCCCGTACAGGATAAAAACCAGTACAGAGATCCGCATATATAGCCAGCCCAAACAACCGATTCACAGAAAAGGGACAAATGAGAGACACTCATTAAGGCCATGTGGATGGACGGTGTTCAGCTGCCAGATCCATCTGGCCTCCATCTGACTCAAACGTTTCGATAGATTACCACCACGTATATCGATCTTAATGCAATCAATCCCGCGTACTCGAAAAAGAGCACTATTGCAGTTATGTAATTGCTTGAAATGGCGGGGAATGGTTTTAAGAGTGGCCGGTTCCGCGTCGGTGGCCGCTGCCTCAATGCCCAAAACGTGTTCCCTGATGCGGACTTTGAGCTGTCTCGATGTGAGGCCTATATATATAAGGCCGCACGGACATGTAGCAAAATATACAACATATCTAGTTGTGCATGTTATATGATGGTTAATTTTATAGGTCTTAGTCCCATCAGAATGACTGAACGTATCAGCTCGGTCCACGTTGGGGCAAGCGACGCAGCCCCCAGACGGAACACAGCCAACCCTCCTGGGGAATCTATCAAGAAATGTTTTATGATATTTGTCATAATGACTGGAGACCAGAAGATCACGCAGATTCCTACCTCGTCTATAAGCCACAGATGGTTTGTCTGAAATAATTTTGGCAAGTGTGGCATCCACTTTAAGTATAGGCCAAGCATTAAGAATAGCGGAGTAGACCCTGTCGGACTGGGAGTTAAAAGTAGTGACAAAGCGTGTCACTTGTTTATTTGAAGAGGATCGAGACCGTGAATGACCATATAGAAGGTAGTTGGTAGTGCCTGAAGGAGTGTTTGGCCCTATGATAAGCCCTTTTAAGCACACGACGGCTGTATCCCCTAGCAAGAAAGCGTTGTTTAAGTTCCTCCGCCCTATACTCAAAATCAGCCTCCGTGGAACAAATCCTCCGGATGCGGAGAAACTGGCCAATAGGAACAGACCTGATCATGTGTCCAGGGTGACCAGATGTGGCATGAAGGAGGGTGTTTGTGGCAGTTTCTTTCCTGTATACATCTGACTGTAGCATACCACAAGGATCCCTCCTTATAGTCACATCTAGGAAATCAAGTGTCTTATCATAAGAGCATAAGGTCAAATGGATGTTGCGGTCGTTGCTATTCAGAGTATCAATAAACTGCGCAAGGTCGATCGGAGTGCCCTGCCAGACAAAGAAGATATCGTCGATATAGCGTGCCCATAACAGAACATGCTCGATCGACCCCAATCTGTCAGACAGGAAGAGGTCCCTCTCCCACAGCCCCAGGAAGAGCCCGGCATAGGACGGCGCAAAGGCCGCCCCCATGGCGGTCCCCTGGAGCTGTAGGTAAAAGCACCCCTTAAAAATAAAAAAATGTGTGAGGGCGAACTCTAACAGCTCCAGCAGAAGAGTGCGGATACCGATGGACAAAGATGACATGTCCAAAAAGTATTTAACAGCCGCTAAGCCATCACCATGTTTGATGTTGGTATATAATGACTCTACATCTGCTGAAGCCATCAGAGAATCACCCTCAAGATACAGGCTGCGCAGAAAATCCCCTGTATCCTTCAGGAAAGAAGGGAGGCCCATAACCAATGGTTGAAGATAATAATCTTTCCATTTATTAGTGTTTTCCAAGAAATTACCAACCTCAGTTGGTAATTCGCCAATCACGTGCTTTCTCAAGGGGAAAAAGCACGTGATTGGCGAAACGCGCGTCGGGGCACTCCTGCAGCGATATTCAACATGGGTAAGCACTAACTTTATTTACTATGTTTCCATGGGTGTCTGAGCGTAATTAGGCTGGTATTATCCGGGTTTATTCACATAATATTAGGACCTTAAAGGATTTGTATGTGAGCCTCTGTTACTGGACCAAGGTTACATTTCTTTATAGTAATAATACGCTTCCCAGGAGATATATAAGTACATTCCTGCTGCTTAAATATGGAATTCTGTCAGAGTCTTTTTGATATCCTCATACCGTATTTTTGTATTGTTTTAAAATTGTTTTTCAATAAACTTTATTGATTTTATCATATGTGTGTGTCATAGTGGTCTGTGGGTGCTTCTATGCACTCATATTTTGGTTAAAAAAAATATATATAATTGCCTATGCAGCATCAATAGTAAAAATGTCATGTTAAAAATAATTTCAAAAAACCTGCTATACTCACCCTCCGCCGCCTTTCTCGCTCCTTGGGACGCTCCCGGGACCGCTCCATTGCAAGCGGCAGCTTCCGCTCCCATCCCAGGGCTGGTGTGCGACAAGGACCTGCCGTGACGTCACGGTCATGTGACCGCGACGTCATCATACGTCCTGCTCACACCAGCCCTGGGACAGGACTGCAAGCTGCTTGCAATGGAGCAATCCCGGGAGCGTCCCGAGGAGCGAGAAAGGTGGCGGAGGGTAAGTATAGCAGTACTTCAACGGGCTATAGGTGAGTATATGGTTTTTTGTTTTTTTTTACTCTCTATACTACGTGGCTCTGTGCTGGGCAATATACTACGTGACTGGGCAATATACTACGTGGCTCTGCTATATACTATGTGGCTGGGCAATATACTGTACTACGTGGGCTGTGCTATATACTATGTGGCTGGGCAATACGTGACTGGGCAATATACTACGTGGCTGGGCAATATACTACATAGTTAGTAAGTTAGTAAGGCCGAAAAAAGACATTTGTCCATCCAGTTCAGCCTATATTCCATCATAATAAATACCCAGATCTATGTCCTTCTACAGAACCTAATAATTGTATGATACAATATTGTTCTGCTCCAGGAAGACATCCAGGCCTCTCTTGAACCCCTCGACTGAGTTCGCCATCACCACCTCCTCAGGCAAGCAATTCCAGATTCTCACTGCCCTAACAGTGAGCTACGTGACTGGGCAATATACTACGTGGCTGGCCTATATACTACGTGGCTGGGCAATATACTACATTGCTGGGCAATATACTACGTGGCTGGGCAATATTCTACGTGACTGGGCAATATACTAAGTCGCTGGGCAATATACTACGTGACTGGGCAATATACTATGTCGCTGGGCAATATACTACGTGACTGGGAAATATACTACGTGGCTGGGCAATATACTACGTGGCTGGGCAATATACTACGTGGACATGCATATTCTAGAATACCCGATGCGTTAGAATCGGGCCACCATCTAGTATATATATATATATACATACACACACACACACACACACACTGTGTGTATATTCCAATGCCACTACATTGCAGCAGTCTATGAGGCTCCAGGAATCAGCTGCATTCTGAAAATTGGAGTTGATTTTTTGAGGGACGTCACTGTAGAAACTGAACTGTCTAGAATGGAGAAGCTGCAGAGAGATCATCAAAAAATCCACTCCGATCTAGTCACCTCACCAGTGAATTGTCTAGAGTGGAGTTGCTAAAATGAGGTCATCAATGGCATGTGACTGCAGTGAGGCCTGAAAAATTCAACTCCAATCTAGTCACCTCACCAGTGAATCGTCTAGAGTGGAGTGGCTGGAATGAGGACCACAAAATATCCACTCCGATCTAGTCACTTCAGTAGTGAGCCATCTAGAGTGAAGTTGAAAAAATGAGGCCTCAGAAAATCAACTCCGATCTAGACGGCTCACTAGTGAATCAGCTAGAATGGAGTTGATTTTCTGAGAACCACAAAAAATCAACTCCGAACTAGACGCAACCCTGCCTGGGAGAGGGGCGTTTGGGGGCTCATTTAACTGTATCCTCCCCGAAGAGCGACCACACCACAACTCCTCAGGATAGCGTCTAGATTGGAGTTGATTTCTTGAGGGGGAGGAGTGATTCCTTGAAATCATGATGTCAACGGAAGCGGCGGGCCTCCTTTAGTCTAAATGACGAGCCGATAGCAGGAATCTCAAGGCAAGCTGCGTTTTGAGAGGGTTGAGCCTAGAGTGTATATGGGCTCCTTCCAGGTCCTGACCGCAGCCCATACAGTCTTGCCGGCTCACTACTGAAGATGCTAGAGTGTATGGGCTCCTTCCAGGTTCCCTGACTGCAGCCCATACAGTCTAGCCAGCTCACTACTGAAGACCCTAGACTGTATGGGCTCCTTCCAGGTGCCTGACTGCAGCCCATACAATGTAGCCGGCTCAGTACTGAAGACGCTAGAGTGTATGGGCTCCTTCCAGGTGCCTGACTGCAGCCCATACAGTGTAGCTGGCTTACTACTGAAGATGCTAGACTGTATGGGCTCCATCCAGGTGCCTGACTGCAGCCCATACAGTGTAGCTGGCTCATTACTGAAGATGCTAGACTGTATGAGCTCCTTCCAGGTGCCTGACTGCAGCCCATACAGTGTAGCCGGCTCAAAACTGAAGACACTAGACTATATGAGCTCCTTCCAGGTATATATTCTTGAAGATTGCAGACTTTATGGGCTGCTGCCTGGCCCTGACTGCAGCCTATACATGACACTAGAATGTATGTGCTCCTTCAAGGTATAAATTATTAAAGCCAGCAGAATATATGGGCTCCTGCCAGGTCCTGACTGCAGCCCATACAGTCTAGCCAGCTCACTGGTGAAGACGCTAGACTGTACGGGCTCCTGTCAGGTATATAGTATTGTATATACAGACTGTACGGGCTCCTGTCAGATATATATTATTGTGGATATAGACTGTTCGGACTCCTGTCAGGTGTATATTATTGTAGATATAGACTGTACGGACTCCTGTCAGGTATATAGTATGGTAGATATAGACTGTTTTTTATTTGTGTTCTATTATATTTTCATTTTGCCTTTTAATTTTTATAGCACCATTACGCTTGTTGCCCTGTCATTCATCTGCTATCCGGGTCCAGTGGGATGCATGAACAACGTTGGATCAACTTCGTGTGCAGCTTTTTCTGTACCCTGTACCTGATGTTTTATTATTATCCCTTGTGTGTACTTATATATAGCTAGGTACAATGTGTATGCTATATCTACATATCGTATATATCTGTGTCGTTTTGTTCCAGCTGCATTGTATATGTATCATCTAAAATCTTCTTGCTGTTTGGTTACCAACCAGATAGATACTGTATATATGATTACTATTTATGATGTGTTTTGTATTTCTGGTTGGTGGGGATGTTACGCACTGCACGGATTAATGGACTATGTAGTAATACTGTTATCTTTTACCAGGGGTCTATGATCCTTGGGGTGCGTGATATTGTTCAATATGTAAGGTACATACAATGTATGCTCTTTCTGCATTTATTAATGAATGTCATATAAGATTGGCGGCGATATAGTAATTATCTAGCTACCGGTATCATTGGTGGCATTATGTGGAGTCCTATAGCACTTTTCGACTCTTGTTCTCCTCCCTTTATGTACGCACAGGGTGCTATATTGTATTGTTATGTATGGGCAGTATTTTCCCTTCTGTAATATGGCCGCACCTGCATTTCCGGTCCTGGATAGCGTTGTAATCCTGCCCATGTTGCGGCGTCCCTGGTTTCAATATGGCCGCGCGCATACTTCCGGTCATGCCCAGTTAGTTTACCTAATACTTCCGGGTCGCGGCCTGGCGCTGGATCGCATGGGCCCGTGCCTTCCGGTGTCGGTCTGACGCCCGTATTATCTAGCGCTCGTGCGCATTGGCTATTTGGGACCACGCTTCATATGTAAAAACCCCTCTTGGTGACTGACAGGACACGCCCCCTGAGGAAGGACATCTCTGAAACAGGAGAAACAGAGTGCAGCAACAGAGTCCTCATAATTTATAACATTGGATCCGAGTGGATTTTTTGAGGACCTCATTTTAGCAACTCCATTCTAGCTGATTCACCATTGAGCCGTCTAGATCGGAGTGGATTTTTTGAGGACCTCATTTTAGCAACTCCATTCTAGCTGATTCATTAGTGAACCATCTAGATCGGAGTGGATTTTTTGAGGATCTCCCTGTAGCCTCCAATCTGTACAGTTTGGTGCTGAGGTGACTGGAATCAAGTTTTTCAAAGAGTGAGTGGAGCTTCGCAGAGAGAAACATAACAGAGCGCAGCAACAGAGTCCTCATAATTAACAACATTGGATCGTAGTGGATTTTTTGAAGATCTCATTTTAGCAACTCCATTCTAGCTGATTCACCATTGAGCAGTCTAGATTGGAGTGGATTTTTTGAGGACCTCCTTTTAGCAACTCCATTCTAGCTGATTTACTAATTATTTAATACTAGATGGTGGCCTGATGCTAATGCATTGGGTATTCTAAAATATGTATGTAGATTATTTATGAAGATTTTAGAATAATACAATGAATACACAGGATTTGGCTGGCTGGGCGCGACCAATTAGCGAAGCGTGGTTCAAATCCCACGCCAATTTGCGGCCAGACTTTGCCTGTTGCTGATTGTTCACGGCCGGCGACGTAGTATATAGCACAGCCTCGTAGTATATAACACAGCCCACGTAGTATATAGCACAACCACGTAATATATTGCACAGCCACATAGTATATTGCACAGCCACGTAGTATATTGCACAGCCACGTAGTATATTGCACAGCCCACATAGTATATTGCACAGTCCACGTAGTATATTGCAGTCCACGTAGTATATTGCAGTCCACGTAGTATATTGCAGTCCACGTAGTATATTGAACAGCCACGTAGTATATTGCACAGCCCATGTAGTATATTGCACAGCCACGTAGTATATTGCACAGCCACGTAGTTTGTTGCACAGCCACGTAGTATATTGCACAGCCCACGTAGTATATTGCACAGCCACGCAGTATATTGCACAGCCGACGTAGTATATAACACAGCCCACGTAGTATATAGCAATGTGGGCACCATATCACTGTTAAAAAAAAGAATTAATATAAAAAATCATTATATTCTCACCCACAGACGGCCCCCGGATACAGCCCAGGCATTCAGCGATGCTCCTCGCGACGCTCCGGTCCCAAGAATACATTGCGCTCTCGCGAGATGATGATGTAGCGGTCTCGCAAGACCGCTACGTCATCATCTCGCGAGACCGCAATGCATGGACTGGAGCATCGCGAGGAGCGGGAAAGGAGCCGAAAGGTGAGAATATAATGATTCTTAATTTGTTTTAATTATTTTTAACATTAGATCTTTTAACTATTGATGCTGCATAGGCAGCATAAATAGTAAAAAGTTGGTCACAAAGGGTTAATAGCAGCGTTAACGGATTGCGTTACACCGCGGCATAACGCAGTCCGTTAACGCTGCTATTAACCCTGTGTAACTGGAATGGAGTATGGAGCGGCCATTTCGCTGCCGGACTGTGCCCGTCGCTGATTGGTCGTGGCTGTTTAGCCGTGACCAATCAGCGACTTGGGATTTCCGTGACAGACAGACAGAGACGGAAGTGACCCTTAGACAATTATATAGTAGATTATAATACATTTTTATAACGCCATTTATTCCACGGTGCTTTTCATGTGACAGGGGCAGATATAGACAAGCACAATAAGCATGAGCAAAACAAGGCACACACAAGTATAGAAGGAGGACCCTGCCCATGAGGGCTCACAGTCCACAGGGGATGAGTGAGGATACAGTAGGAGAGGGTAGAGCTGGTCATGCGGCGGTTTAGCAGACTAAGGATCACTGCAGGTTGTAGGCTTGTCAGAAGAGGTGGATCTTCAGGTTCTTTTTGAAGGTTTCTGTGGTAGGCGAGAGTCTGATGTGTTGGGGTAGAGAGTTCCAGAGTATGGGAAGGGATAGGAGAAGTCTTGTATGCAATTGTGGGAAGAAGAGATAATAGGGGAATCGAGAATGAGATCTTGAGAGGATCAAAGGTTGTGTGTGGGTAAGTACCGGGAGACCATATCACAGATGTATGGAGGAGACAGGTTGTGGATGGCTTTGTATGTCATAGTTAGGGTTTTGAACTGAAGCCTCTGGACAATAGGAAGCCAGTGAACGGCTTGGAAGACAGGAGAGGCTGGGGAATAACGGGGAGACAAGTGGATTAGTCAGGCAGCAGAGTGTAGGATAGATTGGAAAGGTGCCAGAGTCCTAGAGGGAAGCCAGAGAGTAGGAGGTTGCAGTAATCAAGGCGGGAGATGATGAGGGCGTGCAGTAGCGTTTTTGTGGTTTCATGGTCAAGGAATGCACGGATCCGGGAAATATTACTGAGTTTAAGTCAAAAGGAGGAGGCAAGGGCTTAGATATGAGGCTTGAAAGAGAGGGCAGAGTCGAGGATCACCCCGAGGCACCGAGCATGCAGGACTGGGGAAAGTGACCAGCCATTGACATTGATGGATAGGTCTCGTGGAGGGGCAGATTGAGATGGGAAAAGATGATGAATTTTGTTTTGTCCATGTTCAGTTTTTGAAAGCAAGCAGAAAAAGCTGAAATAGCAGACATTGTGGGATTTTGGTAAGGATGTGAGGTCGGGTCCAGATCGGTAGATCTGCGCGTCATCGGCGTAGAGATGATACTGCAAACTTTGGGATTCTATGAGCTGTCCCAGGCCGAAGGTGTAGATGGAGAAGAGCAGGGGCCCTAGGACTGAGCCTTGGGGAACACTGACAGACAGGGGGCGAGGTGAGGAGGTGGTGTGGGAGAGGGAGACACAATGTTCGGTCTGTTAGATATGACGAGATCCAGGATAGAGCCAAGTTTGTGATGCCAAGAGATGAAAGAATCTGTAGCAGGAGGGAATGGTCGACAGTATCGAAGGCAGAACACTGGTCCAGGAGAAGGACAGAGTAGTGTCGCTTGCTTCTTGGCAGTTAGTAGGTCGGTGACTTTAGTTAGGACAGTATCAGATGAGTGATGCGGTCGGAAGCCAGATTGTAACCGGACAAAGAGGGAGCAGGAGGAGAGGAAGGTGGACAGTTCAAGATGGACATGCAGTTCAAGTAGTTTTGAGGCATAAGGGAGAAGAGATATTGGGTGATAGCTAAACACAGAGGATGGGTCAAGGGAGGGCTTTTTGAGGATGGGTGTGATCGAAGCATGCTTGAAGGATGAGGGGAATTTGAGTGAGAGATTGAAGAGGTGTGTTAGGATTGGGATGAAGACTGTGGCGAGGTTAGGGATGAGGTGGGATGGGAGTGGGTCAAGCGTGCAAGTGGTGAGATGCGATCTTGACAGGAGGGTAGAGAGCACATCTTCTGTCATGGAGGAGAAACTGGTTTTGGAGGAACAGTGTTGAGCAGCTAAGAGGGGTATTGGGGGCTGCGGGCCAAAGCTTTCTCTGATCGTATCAATCTTCTGCTTAAAGAGGCAAAGTCTTCAGCAGAAATGAGAGGAGAGGGGGGAGGTACTGGGGGATGTACAGTCATGGCCAAAAGTATTGACACCCCTGCAATTCTGTCAGATAATACTCATTTTCTTCCTGAAAATGATTGCAAACACAAATTATTTGGTATTATCTTCATTTAATTTGTCTTAAATGAAAAAACACAAAAGAGAATGAAGCAAAAAGCAAAACATTGATCATTTCACACAAAACTCCAAAAATGGGCCAGACAAAAGTATTGGCACTCTCAGCCTAATACTTGGTTGCACAACCTTTAGCCGAAATAACTGCAACCAACCGCTTCCGGTAACCATCAATGGGTTTCTTACAATGCTCTGCTGGAATTTTAGACCATTCTTCTTTGGCAAACTGCTCCAGGTCCCTGATATTTGAAGGGTGCCTTCTCCAAACTGCCATTTTTAGATCTCTCCACTGGTGTTCTATGGGATTCAGGTCTAGACTCATTGCTGGCCACCTTAAAAGTCTCCAGTGCTTTCTCTCAAACCATTTTCTAGTGCTTTTTGAAGTGTGTTTTGGGTCACTGTCCTGCTGGAAGACCCATGACCTCTGAGGGAAACCCAGCTTTCTCACACTGGGCCCTACATTATGCTGCAAAATTTGTTGGTAGTCTTCAGACTTCATAATGCCATGCACACGGTCAAGCAGTCCAGTGCCAGAGGCAGCAAAGCAACCCTAAAACATCAGGGAACCTCCGCCATGTTTGACTGTAGGAACCGTGTTCTTTTCTTTGAATGCCTCGTTTTTTCTCCTGTAAATTCTATGTTGATGCCTTTGCCCAAAAAGCTCTACTTTTGTCTCATCTGACCAGAGAACACTCTTCCAAAACGTTTTAGGCTTTTTTAGGTAAGTTTTGGCAAACTCCAGCCTGGCTTTTTTTATGTCTCGGGGTAAGAAGTGGGGTCTTCCTGGGTCTCCTACCATACAGTCCCTTTTCATTCAGATGCCGACGGATAGTACGGGTTGACACTGTTGTACCCTCGGACTGCAGGGCTGCTTGAACTTGTTTGGATGTTAGTCGAGGTTCTTTATCCAACATCCGCACAATCTTGCGTTGAAATCTCTAGTCAATTTTTCTTTTCCGTCCACATCTAGGGAGGTTAGCCACAGTGCCATGGGCTTTAAACTTCTTGATGACACTGCGCACGGTAGACACAGGAACATTCAGGTCTTTGGAGATGGACTTGTAGCCTTGAGATTGCTCATGCTTCCTCACAATTTGGTTTCTCAAGTCCCCAGACAGTTCTTTGGTCTTTCTTTTCTCCATGCTCAATGTGGTACACACAAGGACACAGGACAGAGGTTGAATCAACTTTAATCCATGTCAACTGGCTGCAAGTGTGATTTAGTTATTGCCAACACCTGTTAGGTGCCACAGGTAAGTTACAGGTGCTGTAAATTACTCAAATTAGAGAAGCATCACAAGATTTTTCGAACAGTGCCAATACTTTTGTCCACCCCCTTTTTTATGTTTGGTGTGGAATTATATCCAATTTGGCTTTTAGGACAATTCTTTTTGTGTTTTTTCATTTAAGACAAATTAAATGAAGATAATAATACCAAATAATTTGTGTTTGCAATCATTTTCAGGAAGAAAATGAGTATTATCTGACAGAATTGCAGGGGTGTCAATACTTTTGGCCATGACTGTAGTAGAGAATGGAAAGTGTTGAAAAGCTATTTAGGGTTGTGGGACAGGGAGAATATGAGAGATGAGAAGTTTGCGTGAGCATGGACTTAAAGCTGGCAAGGGACTGCTTGTATGCGATGAAGTGTTCAGCAGAGCGGGATCGCTTCCATCTCTGCTCAGTGACCCTGGAAGCCTGCCTCAGTTCTGTGGTCAGGCTGGTCAGCCAGGGCTGCCTGTTGATTGTACAAGTTTTTCTATGCATGAGAGGGCAGCCGAGTCAAGTGTTGCTGTCATTGTGGTGTTATAAAAAGTGATAGCAGTATCTGTGTCATGAAGGGAAGCTATGTCTGTTAGAGGGAGAAGGGACTCAGAGTGACTGTAAATTGAGGTGTTAGATTTCTGTGAGGGTGATTGAGTTTGTGGAGTAGGGGTTGCACACTTGGAGAGGAGTGAGAAGAGAATGTCAGTCAGTTGTGGACAGACAGGGGGAGGGGTTAGTTAGTGAGATTAGTAAGGGAACAGAGGCGGGTGGAGATAAGGTCCAGCATCTTTGAGTGGCCGCGGAGGACCATTGAGTGAGGACAAAGGCAGTGAGTGATAGTTTAGAGGCAGCTGGGGTGGAAGCATCAATGGGGATGTTGAAGTAGCCCATGATGATAGTGAGGATGTCAGCAGAAAGGAAAGGAAATAGCCAGGTGGGTGAAGTGGTCGAGAAAGGTGGAGATGGCTAGTTCTGGGGGGTAGCATATGAAGGCCAGCTGTAGGTTGGAGGGGGAGTAGATGCGGACGGAGTGCACCCCAAACGAGGGAAGAGTAGCGGATGGTGGTAGTGGAATTGGGGTAAATGAGCAGGTATCGGACAGGAGCAAGCTAACTCCTCCACCGCGTTTGTTGCTGGGGCGAGGGGTGTGAGAGGTGGAATCCGCCATAGGAAAGTGCAGCTGGAGAGGCTGAGTCAGAGGTAGTGAGCCAGGTTTCAGTGACGGCAAGGAAGGAGAGTTTGTTGGTGATAAAGAGGTCATGGATAAACTGCAGTTTGTTGCAAACAGAGCGTGCGCTCCATAGAGCGCCAGCTAAGGGGACCGGGGGCTGGATAAGTGGGTATGAGGTTATCATCATTGAGAAAACATGTAGAGGATCGTGGTAGGGTGTTCAAAATGAGTGTGGGGATGTGTTGAGGAGGGCCAGGATTTGGGGATACATCGCCAGCAATGAGGAGTAGCAGAAAGAGCATTAGAAGGTGGAAGCAGGATAGGACATGATGAACTGTCTAGACTGGCCTCTATTCTGTAGTTTGGTGTTGAGGCGACTGGAATTGAGTTTTTCAAACAGTGAGCTGAGTTTTTCCTTGTAGCCTCTATTCTGTACAGTTCATTGCTGACATGACTAGAATGGAGTTGCTGGAGTGATGTCCTCGTAGGATCAAATCTAATCTAGATGGCTCAGAGTCATGACTGAAACTTCCAGAATCGAGTTAATTCCGGGAGCTCCTCCTAGATTCCAATCTAGTGGCATAGGAATAATAAATGTATGCATATATGTATTGTCAGTTTTTGTAAAAAAAAATAATTACACACAGCACTGATTGTTCAGTTTTGCCGAATTTGACTTTTACTGTATTTCAACCAGTCCCAGCTCCGACATTTCTGGAGTGGGTGGAGTAAGACCAGCTGATAACCTCTGAAGGAGCGTGCGACTTTTGCCATTTTTTGTGTGTGCCTAATTGTGCCTATCGGGACTTTGCGACGCGTCGGACCCTTCTGATGAGGATGTGGAGAGGCAACCAGAGGAGGGTGTTATAGCGCTACTGTAATCAACATTATTATTGGGATATGAAAGAGCGGGGGTTAATAGAAATTCTTTATTAGCTATTTGGGCTATAGGGAATGATGTAGGATGCCCCAAGATTGCCATAGAAACACAGTTGTGACCTAATAAAATAGTTTGTAGGAGGAAAAGATCTACATTATTGCAGACTTATTATTGTGGCTATTTATGTAAATACTTCTGGATTTTTTTTTAAGGGTATGTGCACACGTTCAGGTTTTCTCGCATTTTTTTCACGGTAAAAACGCTACAAAAACTCATTAAAGAAGCATACATTATGCATCCTATCATTTAGAATGCATTCTGAATGTTTTGTGCACATGATGTGCTTTTTTCCATGAAAAAAACGCATCGCGCTAAAAAAAGCAGCATGTTCATTAATTTTGCGGATTTTCTGCGTTTTTCCCGCTATTCTATGCATTTGGGAAAAAACGCACAAAAACGCATGAAAAAATGCGAAAAAAACGCATGTGGATTTCTGGCTGAAATGTCTGTTTTTTTGTCAGGAAAATTTCTGCAAGAAATCCTGATGTGTGCACATCGCCTAAAGATTTTGCAAGAAAACACAACATTTACACACCTTGATAGAGATCAAACAGCCAGTAACCTGTCAATGCCCCAACAAGCTTTTCTCAGACTGTTTAATTAACCCCTTAGTGACAGAACCAATTTGGGACTTAATGACCGGGCCAATTTTTATAATTCTGACCACTGTCACTTTATGAGGTTATAACTCTGGAATGCTTTAACAGATCCCACTGATTCTGAGATTGTTTTTTGGTAACATATTGTATTTCATGATAGTGGTAACTGTTATGAACTGGTGGTTTAGGAGCAACATGGGACAAGCTCTGAAGGAGGTGGTACCTGTACTGACCGCAGTTCCTAAGCTCAACGCCACACTAGAAGCAGCCGTGGGATGTTCCTGTCACTCCCTAGACACCTCGTCACAGCCTGAGAACTAACTACCCCTAAAGATAGAAACAGGAAAGCTATCTTGCCTCAGAGAAAATCCCCAAAGAATAGATAGCCCCCCACAAATAATGACTGAGTGGAGAGGGAAAAGACATACGTAGAATGAAACCAGGATGTAGCAAAGGAGGCCAGTCTAGCTAGATAGATAGGACAGGGCGGAATACTGTGCGGTCAGTATTAAAAACTAGAAAAATCCACCACAGAGTTTACAAAAATCTCCACACCTGACTAAAGGTGTGGAGGGTAAATCTGCATCCCAGAGCTTCCAGCTTAACTGAAATAATCCATACTGACAAGCTGGACAAAAACATAGAATGTACCGAACAATGAAGTCCACAACATATGGACAGAAAAGAGCAAAGCAAGGACTTATCTTTGCTGAACTGGTCAGGATATCAGGGAAATCCAAGCAGAGATGTGAATCCAACCAGGAACCATTGACAAGTGGCACAAGCTGAAGAAAAGAGCCAGGCTAAATAGCCGAGCAGAATAGACAATTAGTGGAAGCAGCTGCTGACTGCTAAATCCAAGGAGCAGCCATTCCACTTACAAACACCGGAGGGAGCCCAAGAGCGGAATTCACAACAGTACCCCCCCTTGAGGAGGGGTCACCGAACCCTCACCAGAGCCCCCAGGCCGATCAGGACGATCCAAGTGAAAAACACGAACCAAATCGGCGGCATGGACATCGGAGGCAACAACCCAAGAATTATCCTCCTGGCCATAACCCTTCCACTTGACAAGATACTGAAGCCTCCGCCTCGAAAAACGAGAATCCAAAATTTTCTCAACCTCGTATTCCAACTCTCCCTCAACCAACACCGGGGCAGGAGGATCAACCGAGGGAACAACGGGCACCACATATCTCCGTAACAAAGATCTATGGAAAACATTATGAATTTCAAAAGAGGCTGGAAGAGCCAAACGAAAAGACACCGGATTGATAATTTCAGAAATCTTATAAGGACCAATAAACCGAGGCTTAAACTTAGAGGAAGAAACCTTCATAGGAACATGACGAGAAGACAACCAAACCAAATCCCCCACACGAAGCCGGGGACCAACACACCGATGGCGGTTAGCAAAACGTTGAGCCTTTTCCTGAGACAACGTCAAATTGTCTACCACATGAGTCCAAATCTGCTGCAGCCTGTCCACCACAGAATCAACACCAGGACAATCAGAAGGCTCAACCTGCCCCGAAGAAAAACGAGGATGAAAACCAAAATTACAAAAGAAAGGTGAGACCAAAGTAGCCGAACTAGCCCTATTATTAAGGGCAAACTCGGCCAACGGCAAGAAAGCCACCCAATCATCCTGATCAGCAGACACAAAGCATCTCAAATAGGTTTCCAAGGTCTGATTAGTTCGCTCAGTTTGGCCATTAGTCTGAGGATGAAACGCCGAAGAAAAAGACAAATCAATGCCCATCCTAGCCCAAAAGGCCCACCAAAACCTAGAAACAAACAGAACCTCTGTCAGACACAATATTCTCCGGAATGCCATGCAAACGAACCACATGCTGAAAACACAATGGAACCAAATCTGAGGAGGAAGGCAACTTGGGCAAAGGTACCAGATGGACCATTTTAGAGAACCGGTCACAAACCACCCAGATAACAGACATCTTCTGGGAAACAGGAAGTTCCGAAATAAAATCCATGGAAATATGCGTCCAGGGCCTCTCAGGGACCGGCAAAGGCAAAAGCAACCAACTAGCGCGGGAGCAGCAAGGCTTGGCCCGGGCACAAGTCCCACAGGACTGCACAAAAGTACGCACATCCCGCGATAAGGAAGGCCACCAAAAGGACCTAGCAACCAAATCTCTGGTACCAAAAATCCCAGGATGACCGGCCAACACTGAACAATGAACCTCAGAAATTACCTTACTTGTCCATCTATTCGGAACAAACAGCTTCCCCACAGGACAGTGGTCAGGTTTATCAGCCTGAAATTCCTGAAGCACCCGCCGCAAATCAGGGGAGATGGCAGAAAGCATCACCCCTTCCTTAAGAATGCCAACCGGCTCAAGGACTCCAGGAGAGTAAGGCAAAAAACTCCTAGAGAGGGCATCAGCCTTAACATTCTTAGATCCCGGAAGATACGAGACCACAAAATCAAAACGGGAGAAAAACAGGGACCATCGAGTCTGTCTAGGGTTCAGCCGCTTGGCCGACTCGAGGTAAATCAGATTCTTATGATCAGTCAAGACCACAACGCGGTGCTTGGCTCCCTCAAGCCAATGTCGCCACTCCTCAAATGCCCACTTCATAGCCAACAACTCACGATTGCCGACGACATAATTGCGCTCCGCAGGCGAAAACTTTCTGGAAAAAAAAGCACACGGTTTCATCAAAGAACCATCAGAATTCCTCTGAGACAAAACGGCCCCTGCCCCAATCTCAGAAGCGTCAACCTCAACCTGAAAAGGAAGAGAAACATCCGGCTGACGCAACACAGGGGCAGAAATAAATCGGCGTTTAAGCTCCTGAAAGGCCTCAACAGCCGCAGAGGACCAATTCGTCACATCAGCGCCTTTCTTCGTCAAATCAGTAAGGGGCTTAACCACACTGGAAAAGTTGGCAATGAAACGGCGATAGAACTTAGCAAAGCCCAAAAATTTCTGAAGGCTCTTCACAGATGTGGGTTGAATCCAGTCATGAATGGCTTGGACCTTAACAGGATCCATTTCCATAGATGAGGGGGAAAAAATAAAACCCAAAAAAGAGACCTTCTGAACTCCGAATAGGCATTTAGACCCCTTCACAAACAAAGCATTATCACGAAGTATCTGGAATACCATCCTGACCTGCTTCACATGAGACTCCCAATCATCGGAAAAAATCAAAATATCATCCAAATATACAACCATGAATTTATCAAGATAATTGCGGAAAATATCATGCATGAAGGATTGGAACACAGATGGAGCATTAGAGAGCCCAAATGGCATCACAAGGTATTCAAAATGGCCTTCGGGCGTATTAAATGCAGTTTTCCATTCGTCACCCTGTTTAATACGAACAAGATTATATGCCCCTCGAAGGTCAATCTTAGTAAACCAACTAGCCCCCTTAATCCGAGCAAACAAATCAGAAAGCAAAGGCAAGGGGTATTGGAATTTGACCGTGATCTTATTAAGAAGACGATAATCAATACAGGGTCTCGAGGAGCCATCCTTGTTAGCAACAAAAAAGAAACCCGCTCCCAATGGTGACGAAGATGGCCGAATATGCCCCTTCTCCAAAGACTCCTTAACATAACTCCGCATGGCGGCATGCTCTGGCACAGACAGATTGAAAAGTCGGCCCTTAGGGAACTTGCAGCCAGGAATCAAGTCAATAGCACAATCGCAGTCCCTGTGCGGTGGAAGGGAACTGGACTTGGGCTCATCAAATACATCCTGGAAATCCGTTAAAAACTCAGGGACCTCAGAAGAGGGGGAAGAGGAAATTGACATCAAAGGAACGTCACTATGTACCCCTTGACAACGCCAACTAGTCACAGACATAGTTTTCCAATCCAGCACCGGATTATGTTCCTGTAACCATGGAAAACCCAGTACAACAACATCATGCAGGTTATGCAACACCAGAAAACGGCAATCTTCCTGATGTGCTGGAGCCATGTACATGGTCATCTGCGTCCAGTACTGAGGTTTATCCTTGGCCAATGGTGTAGCATCAATGCCCCTCAAAGGAATAGGGCTCTGCAAAGGCTGCAAGGAAAAACCACAGCGCCTGGCGAATTCTAAGTCCATTAAGTTCAGGGCAGCGCCTGAATCCACAAATGCCATGACAGAAAAGGACGACAATGAACAAATCAGGGTCACAGATAAAAGAAATTTAGGCTGTACAGTACTGATGGTAACAGACCTAGCAACCCTCTTAGTACGCTTAGGGCAATCAGAAATAACATGAGCAGAATCACCACAGTAAAAACACAGCCTATTCTGACGTCTGAATTCCTGCCGTTCTGTTCTAGTCAAAATCCTATCACATTGCATATGCTCAGGACTCTGCTCAGAGGACACTGCTATATGGTGCACAGCTTTGCGCTCGCGCAGACGCCGATCAATCTGAATGGCTAGAGACATAGATTCGCTCAAACCAGCAGGTGTAGGGAAGCCCACCATAACATCTTTAAGGGTTTCAGAAAGACCTTTTCTGAAAATTGCAGCCAGAGCATCCTCATTCCATTTAGTGAGCACAGACCATTTTCTAAATTTCTGGCAGTATAATTCTGCCGCTTCCTGACCTTGACACAGGGCCAACAGGGTTTTTTCCTGCATGATCCACAGAATTAGGTTCGTCATACAATAATCTGAGCGCTTGAAAAAATGCGTCTACATTCAGCAATGCCGGATCCCCTGATTCAAGGGAAAATGCCCAGTCCTGAGGGTCACCACGCAGCAAGGATATGATGATTTTAACTTGCTGGATGGGATCACCAGAAGAACGGGGTTTCAAAGCAAAAAACAATTAGCAGTTATTTTTAAAGTTCAAAAACTTGGATCTGTCCCCAAAAAACAAATCAGGAGTAGGAATTCTAGGCTCCAAAGCCGGAGTCTGGACAACATAATCTTGGATACTCTGTACTCTTGCAGCAAGTTAATCCACACAAGAAAACAAAACCTGAACATCCATGCCAGCGCCAAAATCCTGAACCACCCAGAGGTCAAGAGGAAAAAAAAGACAAAACAGAGTGCAAAAATAAAAATGGCTCAGAATTTCTTTTTCCTTCTTTTGAGATGCATTTAATTCATTTTTGGCCACTTGTACTGTTATGAACTGGTGGTTTAGGAGCAACATGGGACAAGCTCTGAAGGAGGTGGTACCTGTACTGACCGCAGTTCCTAAGCTCAACACCACACTAGAAGCAGCCGTGGGATGTTCCTGTCACTCCCTAGACACCTCGTCACAGCCTGAGAACTAACTACCCCTAAAGATAGAAACAGGAAAGCTATCTTGCCTCAGAGAAAATCCCCAAAGAATAGATAGCCCCCCACAAATAATGACTGTGAGTGGAGAGGGAAAAGACATACGTAGAATGAAACCAGGATGTAGCAAAGGAGGCCAGTCTAGCTAGATAGATAGGACAGGGCGGAATACTGTGCGGTCAGTATTAAAAACTAGAAAAATCCACCACAGAGTTTACAAAAATCTCCACACCTGACTAAAGGTGTGGAGGGTAAATCTGCATCCCAGAGCTTCCAGCTTAACTGAAATAATCCATACTGACAAGCTGGACAAAAACATAGAATGTACCGAACAATGAAGTCCACAACATATGGACAGAAAAGAGCAAAGCAAGGACTTATCTTTGCTGAACTGGTCAGGATATCAGGGAAATCCAAGCAGAGATGTGAATCCAACCAGGAACCATTGACAAGTGGCACAAGCTGAAGAAAAGAGCCAGGCTAAATAGCCGAGCAGAATAGACAATTAGTGGAAGCAGCTGCTGACTGCTAAATCCAAGGAGCAGCCATTCCACTTAAAACCACTGGAGGGAGCCCAAGAGCAGAACTCACAAAAGTGCCACTTACAACCACTGGAGGAAGCCCAAGAACGGAATTCACAACAGGTAACATTTCTTCAATATTATTTGCGATTGAAAAAAATGAAAAATATGGATACAATTTTTAAAATTTAGCAATTTTCAATCTTTGAATTTTTATGCCCTTAAATCAGAAAGATATGTCACAAAATAGTTAATAAATAAAAAAAATTTTAGGGACCATCTCACATTTAAAGTCACTGAGGGGTGTACATGACAGAAAATACCCAAACTTAACACCATTCTAAAAACTACACTCCTCAAGTTGCTCAAAACCACATTCAAGAAGTTTATTAACCCTTTACGTGCTTCACAGGAACTGAAACAATGTGGAAGGAAGTGTAAAAAGAGAAAAAGAACTACAAAATGTGTTGTGCAATTTCTCTTGAATACGCCGATACCATATATGTGGGGGTAAACCACTGTTTGGGCGCACGGCAGGGCTTGGAAGAGAAGGAGCACCATTTGACTTTTTCAATGCAGAATTGCAGAGCTCCTGATGTACCTAAACAGTAGAATCCCCCACTAGTGACCCCATTTTGGAAACTAGACCCCACAAAGAGCTTATCTAGATGTGTGGAGAGCACCATGAAGCCCAAAGTGTCACTTCAGTTTATAACGCAGAGCCGTGAAAATACAAAATCATTTTTTCCCCCACAAAAATAATTAGTCCACATTTTTTTCCCAAGGGTAACAGGAGAAATTAGACCCCCAAAGTTGTTGTGCAATTTTTCCTGAGTACACTTATGCCCCATGTTTGGGTCAACCACTGTTTGGGTGCACGTCGGAGCTCGGAAGAGAGGGAGCACCATTTGACTTTTTGAATGCAAGATTGGCTGGAATCAATGGTGGCGCGATGTCGCGTTTGGAGAGCCCCTGATGTACCTAAACAGTGGAAACCCGTGAATTCTAACTCCAACACACCCCTAACCCTAATCCCAAACCTAACACACTCCTAACCCTAATACCAAACATAACCCTGACCACAAGCCTAACCTTAACCCTAACACACCCCTAACCCTAATTCCAACCCTAACTCTGTTCCAACCGTAACCCTAAGTGTCCACGTTGCGGATTCGTGTGCGGATTTTTCCGCAGTTTTTGAAAAATCCGCAGGCAAAACACACTGCATTTTACTTGCGGATTTACAATGTTTTCTGTGCGGATTCCTATTGAGGAGCAGATGTAAAACGCTGCGGAATCTGCACAAAGAATTGACATGCTGCGGAAAATACAACGCAGTGTTTCCGCGCTGTATTTTCCGCACCATGGGCACAGCGGATTTGGTTTTCCATAGGTTTACATGGTACTGTAAACGTGATGGAAAACTGCTACGAATCTGCAGCGGCCAATCAACACTGTGCGCACAGAGCCAGGGCCGTATTTAGAGTTTATGCTGCCCTAGGCACTTTTCGTGCTACCTCCCCCATTGGTGAGTATGACACTATCGGCAGTGACTTAGGCTACTTTAACATCAGTTTTGACATTTGCGGCAGTTTTTCCACATCCGTAATGGATCACTTACGGCAACAGTACGTTCGGCCTCATTCATTCCCTATGGGACTTGCGGACATGTGCGGCACTTGCGGGTTTTTCCGCGATGCGGCAAATGGAGTACTTGCAGCAACAGGAAAAAAAAAATGCTGCTAGCTGTGTTTTTTTGTCTCGCCTCAAGTGCAAAACCTCAAGTGCCGCACATGTCCGCAAGTCCCATAGGGAATGAATGAGGCCGAACGCAGAGTTGCCGGCCCGTAACTGATACGTTACACGGCAGATGCGGAAGTATCTGCCGCGAACGGAGAAAATCGCTTATGTGAAAGTAGCCTTAGCAAACCTTTCCAGTTGTCATGTGAGAATCTGGTGAATCTCATACACATTACACGGTCAGTTGATTCTGCCATGGTTGCAAGGTTTGGCTGACAGATTTCTAAAGGGAACCCCCTCTTCAGCCTCACCCTGTTGGATGCAGGACGCAGACTTCCCTCAGTAGCCTCTCCTCACTGCCGTAAGCAGCCTCCACCTGCCAGATGCAGCCACCTCAGCAGCCTCATCTCAGCCTCTCATCTCCTCTCCAGCCTCCCCTCTCCTCACCAGCCTCTCATCCCCTCAGCAGCCTCCCCTCTCATCTCCTCACCAGCCTCTCATCTCCTCAGCAGCCTCCCCCCTCACCAGCCTCTCATCTCCTCAGCAGCCTCCCCTCTCCAGCCTCTCATCTCCCCAGCAGCCTCCCCTCTCTTCTCCTCAGCAGCCTCCCCTCACCAGCCTCTCATCTCCTCTCCTCAGCAGCCTCCCCTCTCCTCACCAGCCTTTCATCTCCACAGCAGCCTCCCCTCTCCTCACCAGCCTTTCATCTCCTCAGCAGCCTCCCCTTTCCTCACCAGCCTCTCATCTCCACAGCAGCCTCCCCTCTCCTCTCCAGCCTCTCATCTCCCCAGCAGCCTCCCCTCTCTTCTCCTCAGCAGCCTCCCCTCACCAGCCTCTCATCTCCTCTCCTCAGCAGCCTCCCCTCTCCAGCCTCTCATCTCTCTTTAGCAGCCTCCCCTCTCCTCACCAGCCTCTCATCTCCACAGCAGCCTCTCATCTCCTCACCAGCCTCTCATCTCCACAGCAGCCTCTCATCTCCTCAGCAGCCTCCCCTCTCCTCACCAGCCTCTCAGCTCCTCTCCTCAGCAGCCTCCCCTCTGCTCAGCAGCCCCTCATCTCAGCAGCCTCCCCTCTCCTCACCAGCCTCTCATCTCCACAGCAGCCTCCCCTCTCCTCACCAGCCTCTCATCTCCTCAGCAGCCTCCCCTCATCTCAGCAGCCTCCCCTCTCCTCACCAGCCTCCCCTCACCAGCCTCTCATCTCCTCAGCAGCCTCCCATCTCACCAGCCTCCCCTCTCCTCACCAGCCTTTCAACTCCTCAGCAGCCTCCCCTCTCCTCACAAGCCTCTCATCTCCACAGCAGCCTCCCCTCTCCTCACCAGCCTCTCATCTCCACAGCAGCCTCCCCTCTCCTCACCAGCCTTTCATCTCCTCAGCAGCCTCCCCTTTCCTCACCAGCCTCTCATCTCCACAGCAGCCTCCCCTCTCCTCTCCAGCCTCTCATCTCCCCAGCAGCCTCCCCTCTCTTCTCCTCAGCAGCCTCCCCTCACCAGCCTCTCATCTCCTCTCCTCAGCAGCCTCCCCTCTCCAGCCTCTCATCTCTCTTTAGCAGCCTCCCCTCTCCTCACCAGCCTCTCATCTCCTCAGCAGCCTCCCCTCTCCTCACCAGCCTCTCATCTCCACAGCAGCCTCTCATCTCCTCAGCAGCCTCCCCTCTCCTCACCAGCCTCTCAGCTCCTCTCCTCAGCAGCCTCCCCTCTGCTCAGCAGCCCCTCATCTCAGCAGCCTCCCCTCTCCTCACCAGCCTCTCATCTCCACAGCAGCCTCCCCTCTCCTCACCAGCCTCTCATCTCCTCAGCAGCCTCCCCTCATCTCCTCAGCAGCTTCCCCTCTCCTCACCAGCCTCTCAGCTCCTCTCCTCAGCAGCCTCCCCTCTCCTCAGCAGCCTCTCATCTTAGCAGCCTTCCTTCTCATCTCCTCAGCAGCCTCCCCTCACCAGCCTCTCATCTCCTCAGCAGCCTCCCATCTCACCAGCCTCCCCTCTCCTCAGCCTCTCATCTCCTCTCCAGCCTCCCCTCTCCTCACCAGCCTCTCATCTCCTCAGCAGCCTCCCCTCATCTCCTCAGCAGCCTCTCATCTCCTCAGCAGCGTCCCCTCACCAGCCTCTCATCTCCACAGCAGCCTCCCCTCTCCTCACCAGCCTCTCATCTCCTCAGCAGCCTCCCCTCATCTCCTCAGCAGCCTCCCCTCTCCTTACCAGACTCTCAGTTCCTCTCCTCAGCAGCCTCCCCTCTCCTCAGCAGCCTCTCATCTCAGCAGTCTCCCTTCTCATCTCCTCAGCAGCCTCCCCTCACCAGCCTCTCATCTCCTCAGCAGCCTCCCATCTCACCAGCCTCCCCTCTCCTCACCAGCCTCTCATCTCCTCTCCAGCCTCCCCTCTCCTCACCAGCCTCTCATCTCCTCTCCAGCCTCCCCTCTCCTCACCAGCCTCTCATCTCCTCAGCAGCCTCCCCTCTCATCTCCTCAGCAGCCTCTCATCTCCTCAGCAGCGTCCCCTCACCAGCCTCTCATCTCCTCAGCAGCCTCCCCTCTCCAGACTCTCATCTCCCCAGCAGCCTCCCCTCTCATCTCCTCAGCAGCCTCCCCTCACCAGCCTCTCATCTCCTCTCCTCAGCAGCCTCTCATCTCCTCACCAGCCTCCCCTCTCCTCAGCAGCCTCATCTCCTCTCTTCAGCAGCCTCATCTCCTCTCCTCAGCAGCCTCCCATCTCCTCACCAGCAGCCTCCCCTCTCCAGCCTCTCATCTCTCTTTAGCAGCCTCCCCTCTCCTCACCAGCCTCTCATCTCCTCAGCAGCCTCCCCTCTCCTCAGCAGCCTCCCCTCTCCTCACCAGCCTCTCATCTCCACAGCAGCCTCCCCTCTCCTCACCAGCCTCTCATCTCCTCAGCAGCCTCCCCTCATCTCCTCAGCAGCCTCCCCTCTCCTCACCAGCCTCTCAGCTCCTCTCCTCAGCAGCCTCCCCTCTCCTCAGCAGCCTCTCATCTCAGCAGCCTCCCTTCTCATCTCCTCAGCAGCTTCCCCTCACCAGCCTCTCATCTCCTCAGCAGCCTCCCATCTCAGCAGCTTCCCCTCTCCTCACCAGCCTCTCATCACCAGCCTCCCCTCTCCTCAGCAGCCTCATCTCTCCTCAGCAGCCTCATCTCCTCTCCTCACCAGCCTCCCCTCAGCAGCCTCATCTCCTCTCCTCACCAGCCTCCCATCTCCTCAGCAGCCTCCCATCTCCTCTCCTCACCAGCCTCCCATCTCCTCAGCAGCCTCCCATCTCCTCTCCTCACCAGCCTCCCATCTCCAGCCTCTCATCTTCAGCAGCCTCCCCTCACCAGCCTCTCATCTCCTCAGCAGCCTCCCCTCTCCTCAGCAGCCTCCCCTCATCTCCTCAGCAGCCTCTCCTCTCCAGCCTCCCATCTCTCCTCAGCAGCCTCATTTCCTCAGCAGCCTCCCCTCTCCTCACCAGCCTCCCATCTCAGCAGCCTCCCAGCTCCTCTCCTCAGCAGCCTCCCCTCTCCTTACCAGCTTCTCATCTCCTCAGCAGCCTCTCATCTCCTCTCCTCAGCAGCCTCTCATATCCTCCCCTTAGCAGCCTCCCCTCACTCACATCAGCAGACTCCCGTCTCCTCTCTCACCTCACTCTTCTCTGCAGCTTCCTCTCACACTGCCCACCTCCTCTCCCTGCTCACCGCCGACTTCAGTATCTTCTGCCAGCCTCCCCTCTCATCTCCTCACCAGCCTCTCATCTCCTCAGCAGCCTCCCCTCACCAGCCTCTCATCTCCTCAGCAGCCTCCCCTCTCCAGCCTCTCATCTCCCCAGCAGCCTCCCCTCTTCTCCTCAGCAGCCTCCCCTCACTCACATCAGCAGACTCCCGTCTCCTCTCTCACCTCACTCTTCTCTGCAGCTTCCTCTCACACTGCCCACCTCCTCTCCCTGCTCACCACCGACTGACATGCTGCTCAGCTCTGCAGTCTGCTCCTACATTAACAAGAGCGCGCAGTGTGCCACATGACCGGCATCAGGACCATGATGCACTTGGGCCTGCCTGCTGCTTAAAGGTACAACACTCATTTCTGGACGCCAGATGCACTAACAAGTAATGCCCTGATAGCGGGCGGCCCTGCGCCCGAGATCCCCTCCCCCCGCAGCAGCCGGGGCTGAGGTGGGTGGGCGGGGGAACCCCAGACTTAATTTTTTTTCTCTTTCCCCCATGATGGCACCACGGAGAGAGGGGTCCGCCCCCAGGGACAGGAAACCTACAGGTGAGAAAGGGCGTTCCTCTCTCCCACATCAGTTGGTTTCCTGTCCCTGACGGGGAACCTACAGCACGTACCTGAAGATCCTTTGTGGGATACCAGGGGCTGATCCAGTTCGGTTCCTGGCAGGGGGCGCCCTGTCATGGCCGGGTCGAGCGGTTTTTCTCCCCTTTTTTTCCTTCCCTGAAGCACCACCGCAGAGGTCGGCGGACCTGAGGGTGAGTGGGGAGGGGGAGGCAGTGAAAGAGGATCAAGTCTGCCTTCCCCCACGAAAAAAAAAAAAAAAAGGAGGAAAGAGCCAGGTGTCAGCGGTCACCGGGATAACCTCCGTACCGCTACACAGCGTTGCATGGGGGTAGCGGCGGCTACCGTCCCATGGGGTCTCAGGCGCAAACAGAACACTGAAGCGCCGAACACGTGGGACCGCTGAAAAGCTGGCGCCATTGCCGCCTGGGCCGGAGACTCCGGGCATGTGTGCGAGCGGGAGCCGGCAGACAGAACGGAGGCGCGCGCGAGTGTGTCCCCGCTTATACCTTCCCCTAAGTGAACGAGCAGTGCGCATGCGCAAATCACCACTTCCGCCGGCAGCGCAAGGCATAAAGGTAGCACCTCCAGGTGGGAAAATGGGGATTATTCAATCTCCTTTGCACTAATCACAGTGCTGAGGTCACTATGAGCGACCAGGAGCAGCAAGATGCACAGGAGACTATACAACTATCTCCTGAGCAAGCGCAGGTACAGCGGTACCAGCATACACATCAGCGCAAGGGAAACACTTCCTCTCAGCAGCGCAGCAGCAGTGGACGCTCGGGGTCGCAACGCAGCCGAACCTCTGCAAAAACAACGCAACCTGTGACGAATCCAGCGATGGATATAGTCCCCAGGCCCGAGATGGTATCTCTTGTCCACAGGGGGTGAGTGACCTACGTGAAAGTCATGAGTTTAATACGGAGTTACTCTTTCTTCTAGGGAAAGAAATATGTAGCCAAATCAAAGCACAAAGTATGTGCTATACAGTCATGGCCAAAAGTATTGACACCCCTGCAATTCTGTCAGATAATACTCATTTTCTTCCTGAAAATGATTGCAAACACAAATTATTTGGTATTATTATCTTCATTTAATTTGTCTTAAATGAAAAAAACACAAAAAGATTTGTCCTAAAGCCAAATTGAATATAATTCCACACCAAACATAAAAAAGGGGGTGGACAAAAGTATTGGCACTGTTGGAAAAATCATGTGATGCTTCTCTAATTAGTGTAATTAACAGCACTTGTAACTTACCTGTGGCACCTAACAGGTGTTGGCAACTACTAAATCACACTTGCAGCCAGTTGACATGGATTAACGTTGATTCAACCTCTGTCCTGTATCCTTGTGTGTACCACATTGAGCATGGAGAAAAGAAAGAAGACCAAAGAACTGTCTGAGGACTTGAGAAACCAAATTGTGAGGAAGCATGAGCAATCTCAAGGCTACAAGTCCATCTCCAAAGACCTGAATGTTCCTGTGTCTACCGTGCGCAGTGTCATCAAGAAGTTTAAAGCCCATGGCATTGTGGCTAACCTCCCTAGATGTGGACGGAAAAGAAAAATTGACAAGAGATTTCAACGCAAGATTGTGCAGATGTTGGCAGGGCCGTATTTAGAGTTTCTGCTGCCCTAGGCACTTTTAGTGCTGCCTCCCCTCTGGTGAGTATGACACTATCGGCAGTGACTTTGGGAAGAATCGCTGATGTGAAAGTTGCCGTTTGCAGCAGATCAGGCAGTTTTTCTGCATCTGCCACGTAACGGATCACTTACGGCAACACTGCGTTTGGTTTCATTCATTCCCTATGGGATTTGCGGTACTTGATGTGATCTGGGAAATGCGGTGCCATACCTCCCAACTTTTGAAGGGAAAAAGGTTTAAAGGTTGCGGCGCACGTAGTGCGCCGCGGCAACTTTTAGGCCACGCCTCTGACCACACCCATTTCACAACTAATCACACCCATATCCAAGTCCCAACCACACCCATTTAGCACTGCTGATCACACTGTTTCATATACATTAAAACAAAAAAAAATATGGCCACGCAGTGCTTCATACTGTACAATGGCTATGCAGTGCTCCACATACTGTATAATGGCCCTACATGATGTTCCATACTGTATAATGGCCACACAGTGCTCCATACTGTATAATGGCCACGTCTGTCCTGTGTCCTTGTGTGTACCACATTGAGAATGGAGAAAAGAAAGAAGACCAAAGAACTGTCTGAGGACTTGAGAAACCAAATTGTGAGGAAGCATGAGCAATCTCAAAGCTACAAGTCCATCTCCAGAGACCTGAATGTTCCTGTGTCTACCGTGCGCAGTGTCACCAAGAAGTGTAAAGCCCATGGCACTGTGGCTAACCTCCCTAGATGTGGATGGAAAAGAAAAATTGACAAGAGATTTCAACGCAAGATTGTGCCGATGTTGGATAAAGAACCTCGACTAACATCCAAACAAGTTCAATCTGCCCTGCAGTCCGAGGGTACAACAGTGTCAACTCGTACTATCCATCGGCATCTGAATGAAAAGGGACTGTATGGTAGGAGACCCAGGAAGACCCCACTTCTTACCCCAAGACATAAAAAAGCCAGGCTGGAGTTTGCCAAAACTTACCTAAAAAAGCCTAAAATGTTTTGGAAGAATGTTCTCTGGTCAGATGAGACAAAAGTAGAGCTTTTTGGGCAAAGGCATCAACATAGAGTTTACAGGAGAAAAAAAGAGGCATTCAAAGAAAAGAACACGGTCCCTACAGTCAAACATGGCGGAGGTTCCCTGATGTTTTGGGGTTGCTTTGCTGCCTCTGGCACTGGACTGCTTGACCGTGTGCATGGCATTATGAAGTCTGAAGACTACCAACAAATTTTGCAGCAGAATGTAGGGCCCTGTTGTGAATTCTGTGGCAGAGCTCCCTCCTGTGGTCACAAGTGGTACTTCGACTGGTTCTCTCTGTGAGCTTCCGTTGGTGGAGGAAAGTGGTACTGCGGCTTCTGAGTTTCCTTCCTCAGGTGATGTGGTGAAGTCGTTAGGTGCTGCTCTATTTAACTCCACCTAGTGCTTTGATCCTGGCCTCCAGTCAATGTTCTAGTATTGGACCTGTTTCCTCCTGGATCGTTCCTGTGGCCTGCTGCTCTGCATAGCTAAATTACTCTTTGCTATTTGTTTGCTGTTTTTTTCTGTCCAGCTTGTCGATTTGTTTTTTACTGCTTGCTGGAAGCTCTGGGACGCAGAGGGTGTACCTCCGTGCCGTTAGTTCGGTACGGAGGGTCTTTTTGCCCCCTTTGCGTGGTTTTTGTAGGGTTTTGTGTTGACCGCAAAGTTACCTTTCCTATCCTCGCTCTGTTCAGAAAGTTGGGCCTCACTTTGCTAAATCTATTTCATCTCTACGTTTGTCTTTTCATCTTAACTCACAGTCATTATATGTGGGGGCTGCCTTTTCCTTTGGGGTATTTCTCTGAGGCAAGGTAGGCTTATTTTCTATCTTCAGGCTAGCTAGTTTCTCAGGCCGTGCCGAGTTGCATAGGGAGCGTTAGGCGCAATCCACGGCTGCCTTTAATGTGGTTGGAGAGGATTAGGGATTGCGGTCAACAGAGTTCCCACGTCTCAGAGCTCGTTCTTGTTTTTTGGGTTATTGCCAGGTCACTGTATGTGCGCTGACCTCTATGTCCATTGTGGTACTGAATTACCTTACATAACAGTACTGGAGGCCAAAAGTACTAATGATTCTCAATAGAGGGAAAAAAGAAGTTCTGAGACCATTATTTTTTCTTTGCACTGTGTTTTGCCTTTTTTTTCCCCTAGACATTTGGGTGGTTCAGGACACAGGTGTAGCAATGGACATTAAAGGTCTGTCTTCATGTGTGGATCAGCTCACGGCAAGAGTACAAAGTATTCAAGACTTTGTGGTTCAGAATTCTATGTTAGAACCGAGAATTCCTATTCCTGATTTGTTTTTTGGAGATAGAACTAAATTTCTGAGTTTCAAAAATAATTGTAAACTATTTCTGGCTTTGAAACCTCGCTCCTCTGGTGACCCAGTTCAACAAGTTAGGATTGTTATTTCTTTTTTGCGTGGCGACCCTCAGGACTGGGCATTTTCTCTTGCGTCAGGAGATCCTGCATTAAGTAATATAGATGCATTTTTCCTGGCGCTCGGATTGCTGTACGATGAGCCTAATTCTGTGGATCATAGTTACATAGTTACATAGTTAGTAAGGCCGAAAAAAGACATTTGTCCATCCAGTTCAGCCTATATTCCATCATAATAAATACCCAGATCTACGTCCTTCTACAGAACCTAATAATTGTATGATACAATATTGTTCTGCTCCAGGAAGACATCCAGGCCTCTCTTGAACCCCTCGACTGAGTTCGCCATCACCACCTCCTCAGGCAAGCAATTCCAGATTCTCACTGCCCTAACAGTAAAGAATCCTCTTCTATGTTGGTGGAAAAACCTTCTCTCCTCCAGACGCAAAGAATGCCCCCTTGTGCCCGTCACCTTCCTTGGTATAAACAGATCCTCAGCGAGATATTTGTATTGTCCCCTTATATACTTATACATGGTTATTAGATCGCCCCTCAGTCGTCTTTTTTCTAGACTAAATAATCCTAATTTCGCTAATCTATCTGGGTATTGTAGTTCTCCCATCCCCTTTATTAATTTTGTTGCCCTCCTTTGTACTCTCTCTAGTTCCATTATATCCTTCCTGAGCACCGGTGCCCAAAACTGGACACAGTACTCCATGTGCGGTCTAACTAGGGATTTGTACAGAGGCAGTATAATGCTCTCATCATGTGTATCCAGACTTCTTTTAATGCACCCCATGATCCTGTTTGCCTTGGCAGCTGCTGCCTGGCACTGGCTGCTCCAGGTAAGTTTATCATTAACTAGGATCCCCAAGTCCTTCTCCCTGTCAGATTTACCCAGTGGTTTCCCGTTCAGTGTGTAATGGTGATATTGATTCCCTCTTCCCATGTGTATAACCTTACATTTATCATTGTTAAACCTCATCTGCCACCTTTCAGCCCAAGTTTCCAACTTATCCAGATCCATCTGTAGCAGAATACTATCTTCTCTTGTATTAACTGCTTTACATAGTTTTGTATCATCTGCAAATATCGATATTTTACTGTGTAAACCTTCTACCAGATCATTAATGAATATGTTGAAGAGAACAGGTCCCAATACTGACCCCTGCGGTACCCCACTGGTCACAGCGACCCAGTTAGAGACTATACCATTTATAACCACCCTCTGCTTTCTATCACTAAGCCAGTTACTAACCCATTTACACACATTTTCCCCCAGATCAGGCAGAGAAGAATTTGCTGGCTCTGTGTCAGGGTCAGGATGAAATAGAGGTATATTGTCAGAAATTTAGAAAGTGGTCCGTATTCACTCAGTGGAATGAAGGTGCGCTCGCAGCTATTTTCAGAAAAGATCTCTCTGAAGCCCTTAAGGATGTCATGGTGGGATTTCCTATGCCTGCTGGTCTGAATGAGTCTATGTCTTTGGCCATTCAGATCGGTCGACGCTTGCGCGAACGTAAATCTGTGCACCATTTGGCGGTATTACCTGAGCTTAAACCTGAGCCTATGCAGTGCGATAGGTCTTTGACCAGAGTTAAACGGCAAGAACACAGACGTCTGAATGGGCTGTGTTTCTACTGTGGTGATTCCACTCATGCTATCTCCGATTGTCCTAAGCGCACTAAGCGGTTCGCTAGGTCTGCCACCATTGGTACGGTACAGTCAAAATTTCTTCTGTCTGTTACCTTGATCTGCTCTTTGTCATTATATTCAGTCATGGCATTTGTGGACTCAGGCACTGCCCTTAATTTGATGGACTTGGAGTATGCTAGGCGTTGTGGGTTTTTCTTGGAGCCCTTGCAGTGTCCTATTCCATTGAGAGGAATTGATGCTATGCCTTTGGCCAAGAATAAGCCTCAGTACTGGACCCAGCTGACCATGTGCATGGCTCCTGCACATCAGGAGTTTATTCGCTTTCTGGTGTTGCATAATCTGCATGATGTGGTCGTGTTGGGGTTGCCATGGCTACAAGTCCATAATCCAGTATTAGATTGGAAATCCATGTCTGTGTCCAGCTGGGGTTGTCAGGGGGTACATGGTGATGTCCCATTTCTGTCTATTTCGTCATCCACCCCTTCTGAGGTTCCAGAGTTCTTGTCTGATTACCGGGATGTATTTGATGAGCCCAAGTCCGATACCCTACCTCCGCATAGGGATTGTGATTGTGCTATCGATTTGATTCCTGGTAGTAAATTCCCAAAAGGTCGACTGTTTAATTTATCTGTGCCTGAGCACGCCGCTATGCGGAGTTATGTGAAGAAGTCTTTAGAGAAGGGGCATATTCGCCCGTCATCGTCGCCATTAGGAGCAGGGTTCTTTTTTGTAGCCAAGAAGGAAGGTTCACTGAGACCTTGTATAGATTACCGCCTTCTAAATAAGATCACGGTTAAATTTCAGTACCCCTTGCCATTGTTATCTGATTTGTTTGCTCGGATTAAGGGGGCTAGTTGGGTCACCAAGATAGATCTTCGTGGTGCGTATAATCTTGTGCGTATTAAGCGAGGCGATGAGTGGAAAACTGCATTTAATACGCCCGAGGGCCATTTTGAGTATCTAGTAATGCCGTTTGGACTTGCCAATGCTCCATCAGTGTTTCAGTCCTTTATGCATGACATCTTCCGAGAGTACCTGGATAAATTCCTGATTGTGTACTTAGATGACATTTTGATCTTCTCGGATGATTGGGAGTCTCATGTGAAGCAGGTCAGAACGGTGTTTCAGGTCCTGCGTGCTAATTCTTTGTTTGTGAAGGGATCAAAGTGTCTCTTTGGTGTTCAGAAGGTTTCATTTTTGGGGTTCATCTTTTCCCCTTCTACTATCGAGATGGACCCTGTTAAGGTCCAAGCCATCCATAACTGGACTCAGCCGACATCTCTGAAAAGTCTGCAAAGTTCCTGGGCTTTGCTAATTTTTATCGTCGCTTCATCTGCAATTTTTCTAGTATTGCTAAACCATTGACCGATTTGACCAAGAAAGGTGCTGATGTGGTCAATTGGTCTTCTGCTGCGGTGGAAGCTTTTCAAGAGTTGAAGCGTCGTTTTTCTTCTGCCCCTGTATTGTGTCAACCAGATGTTTCGCTTCCGTTCCAGGTCGAGGTTGATGCTTCTGAGATTGGAGCAGGGGCTGTTTTGTCGCAGAGAAGTTCTGATTGCTCGGTGATGAAACCATGCGCCTTCTTTTCCAGGAAGTTTTCGCCTGCTGAGCGGAATTATGATGTGGGCAATCGAGAGTTGCTGGCCATGAAGTGGGCATTCGAGGAGTGGCGTTATTGGCTTGAAGGAGCTAAGCATCGCGTGGTGGTCTTGACTGATCATAAGAACTTGACTTATCTCGAGTCCGCCAAGCGGTTGAATCCTAGACAAGCTCGTTGGTCATTGTTTTTTGCCCGTTTTGACTTTGTGATTTCATACCTTCCGGGCTCTAAAAATGTGAAGGCGGATGCTCTGTCTAGGAGTTTTGTGCCCGACTCTCCGGGTGTATCTGAGCCGGCGGGTATCCTCAAAGAGGGAGTAATTGTGTCTGCCATCTCCCCTGATTTGCGGCGGGTGCTGCAAAAATTTCAGGCTAATAAACCTGATCGTTGCCCAGCGGAGAAACTGTTTGTCCCTGATAGGTGGACGAATAAAGTTATCTCTGAGGTTCATTGTTCGGTGTTGGCTGGTCATCCAGGAATCTTTGGTACCAGAGAGTTAGTGGCTAGATCCTTTTGGTGGCCATCTCTGTCGCGGGATGTGCGTACTTTTGTGCAGTCCTGTGGGATTTGTGCTCGGGCTAAGCCCTGCTGTTCTTGTGCCAGTGGGTTGCTTTTGCCCTTGCCGGTCCCGAAGAGGCCTTGGACACATATCTCTATGGATTTTATTTCAGATCTTCCCGTCTCTCAAAAGATGTCAGTCATTTGGGTGGTCTGTGATCGCTTCTCTAAGATGGTCCATTTGGTACCCTTGTATAAATTGCCTTCCTCCTCTGATTTGGTGCCATTGTTTTTCCAGCATGTGGTTCGTTTACATGGCATTCCAGAGAATATCGTTTCTGACAGAGGTTCCCAGTTTGTTTCGAGGTTTTGGTGAGCCTTTTGTGGTAGGATGGGCATTGACTTGTCTTTTTCCTCGGCTTTCCATCCTCAGACTAATGGCCAGACCGAACGAACCAATCAGACCTTGGAAACATATCTGAGATGCTTTGTTTCTGCTGATCAGGATGACTGGGTGTCCTTTTTGCCTTTGGCTGAGTTCGCCCTTAATAATCGGGCCAGCTCGGCTACCTTGGTTTCACCGTTTTTCTGCAACTCTGGGTTCCATCCTCGTTTCTCTTCAGGGCAGGTTGAGTTTTCGGACTGTCCTGGTGTGGATACTGTGGTGGACAGGATGCAGCAGATTTGGACTCATGTAGTGGAGAATTTGACTTTGTCCCAGGAGAAGGCTCAACATTTCACTAATCGCAGACCCTGTGTGGGTCCCCGACTTCGGGTTGGGGACTTGGTTTGGTTATCTTCTCGTCATATTCCTATGAAGGTTTCCTCTCCTAAGTTTAAACCTCGTTTTATTGGTCCGTATAGGATTTCTGAGGTTCTTAATCCTGTGTCTTTTCGTCTGACCCTTCCAGATTCTTTTTCCATACATAACGTATTCCATAGGTCATTGTTGCGGAGATACGTGGCACCTATGGTTCCATCTGTTGATCCTCCTGCCCCGGTTTTGGTGGAGGGGGAGTTGGAGTATATTGTGGAGAAGATTTTGGATTCTCGTGTTTCAAGGCGGAAACTCCAGTATCTGGTTAAGTGGAAGGGTTATGCTCAGGAAGATAATTCCTGGGTCTTTGTCTCTGATGTCCATGCTCCCGATCTTGTTCGTGCCTTTCATATGGCTCATCCTGGTCGTCCTGGGAGCTCTGGTGAGGGTTCGGTGACCCCTCCTCAAGGAAGGGGGTACTGTTGTGAATTCTGTGGCAGAGCTCCCTCCTGTGGTCACAAGTGGTACTTCGGCTGGTTCTCTCTGTGAGCTTCCGTTGGTGGAGGAAAGTGGTACTGCGGCTTCTGAGTTTCCTTCCTCAGGTGATGTGGTGAAGTCGTTAGGTGCTGCTCTATTTAACTCCACCTAGTGCTTTGATCCTGGCCTCCAGTCAATGTTCTAGTATTGGACCTGTTTCCTCCTGGATCGTTCCTGTGGCCTGCTGCTCTGCATAGCTAAGTTACTCTTTGCTATTTGTTTGCTGTTTTTTTCTGTCCAGCTTGTCAATTTGTTTTTTACTGCTTGCTGGAAGCTCTGGGACGCAGAGGGTGTACCTCCGTGCCGTTAGTTCGGTACGGAGGGTCTTTTTGCCCCCTTTGCGTGGTTTTTGTAGGGTTTTGTGTTGACCGCAAAGTTACCTTTCCTATCCTCGCTCTGTTCAGAAAGTTGGGCCTCACTTTGCTAAATCTATTTCATCTCTACGTTTGTCTTTTCATCTTAACTCACAGTCATTATATGTGGGGGCTGCCTTTTCCTTTGGGGTATTTCTCTGAGGCAAGGTAGGCTTATTTTCTATCTTCAGGCTAGCTAGTTTCTCAGGCCGTGCCGAGTTGCATAGGGAGCGTTAGGCGCAATCCACGGCTGCCTTTAGTGAGGTTGGAGAGGATTAGGGATTGCGGTCAACAGAGTTCCCACGTCTCAGAGCTCGTTCTTGTTTTTTGGGTTATTGCCAGGTCACTGTATGTGCGCTGACCTCTATGTCCATTGTGGTACTGAATTACCTTACATAACAGGGCCCAGTGTGAGAAAGCTGGGTCTCCCTCAAAGGTCATGGGTCTTCCAGCAGGACAATGACCCAAAACACACTTCAAAAAGCACTAGAAAATGGTTTGAGAGAAAGCACTGGAGACTTCTAAGGTGGCCAGCAATGAGTTCAGACCTGAATCCCATAGGACACCTGCGGAGAGATCTAAAAATGGCAGTTTGGAGAAGGCACCCTTCAAATATCAGGGACCTGGAGCAGTTTGCCAAAGAAGAATGGTCTAAAATTCCAGCAGAGCATTGTAAGAAACTCATTGATGGTTACTGGAAGCGGTTGGTCGCAGTTATTTTGGCTAAAGGTTGTGCAACCAAGTATTAGGCTGAGGGTGCCAATACTTTTGTCTGGCCCATTTTTGGAGTTTTGTGTGAAATGATCAATGTTTTGCTTTTTGCTTCATTCTCTTGTGTTTTTTCATTTAAGGCAAATTAAATGAAGATAATAATACCAAAGAATTTGTGTTTGCAATCATTTTCAGGAAGAAACAGTATTATCTGACAGAATTGCAGGGGTGTCAATACTTTTGACCATGACTGTACTGAGCCCGAGTGACGGGCGAGACACCACATGTACTGAGCCCGAGTGACGGGCGAGACACCACATGTATTGAGCTCGGGTGACGGGCGCGACACCCCATGTACTGAGCCCGGGTGACACTGTAATATGTAAGTAACATCAGACTGTATTGTGGGGACCATTCACTTCTATGGGAGGGTGTTAAAGGGAACCTGTCACCCCCAAAATCGCGGGTGAGGTAAGCCCACCGGCATCAGGGGCTTATCTACAGCATTCTGGAATGCTATAGATAAGCCCCCGATGTAACCTAAAAGATGAGAAAAAGACGTTATATTATACTCACCCAGGGGAGTTCCCGCTGTTGGTCCGGGTCCGGCGCCTCCCATCTTCATCAGATGACGTCCTCTTCTGGTCTTCACGCCGCAGCTCCGGCGCAGGCGTACTTTGCCTGCCCTGTTGAGGGCAGAGCAAAGTACAGCATTGTGCAGGCGCCGGGCCTCTCTGACCTTTCCCGGCACCTGCGCAATGCAGTACTTTACTCTGCCCTCAACAGGGCAGGCAAACTACGCCTGCGCCGGAGCTGCGGCGTGAAGACCAGAAGAGGACGTCATCTGATGAAGATGGGAGGCGCCAGACCCGGACCAACAGCGGGAACGCCCCTGGGCGAGTATAATATAACGTCTTTTCTCATGTTTTAGGATACATCAGGGGCTTATCTACAGCATTCCAGAATGCTGTAGATAAGCCCCTGATGCCGGTGTGCCTACCTCACCCGCGATTTTGGGGGTGACAGGTTCCCTTTAAGGAGGAGGAGAAGGGGAGCTGTGACATCTCCTATTGTGACTGTTGGATCTGGTTGCCGGGGTCTACCTTCCTGTGGTTGTTACAAGTATCCTCCGCTCACCTTTCGGGGTGTTGCGCTCCTCGTCCACTTGTCTCAGGAGATTCGGTTGAACGCTCGGACCAGCGCTGACATCCTGCAATATAATGGAAATGGCGGCTGAAGCTGCAGCACCAGGAGACACCGGAGAACGGCGGGGACAGAGCGCTCTGTAGCCGTGGACACGTGCAGTATAGCACGCGGCTGCCGGTCATGTGACGCCTGCACTCACTTTCACCAGAGGAGCGGCGCTATAGGTCAGAATATCAGAGTAGAAGCCTCGCTGTCTGATCACCGGATATTTCGGCGGGAGGACGGCGCTGATTAGCGCGGGTGACACCGGCACAAGCGACTGCGGACGCGGGATCTCTCAGTGTGGACGGGACTCCGCGGAGGATGGAGGTCGTCTGCCGTTATCTGCTCCATCTGCGCCCAACAGAGAAGACAAACATGTCCGATAACTCTACAGGACCACGACAGCTGCAGAACATCGCCCCTCCCTGCAGAACATCATCGCCCCCCCTCCCTCCCTGCAGAACATCATCGCCCCCCCCTCCCTCCCTGCAGAACATCATCGCCCCCCCCTCCCTCCCTGCAGAACATCATCGCCCCCCCCTCCCTCCCTGCAGAACATCATCGCCCCCCCTCCCTCCCTGCAGAACATCATCGCCCCCCCCTCCCTGCAGAACATCATCGCCCCCCCTCCCTCCCTGCAGAACATCATCGCCCCCCCTCCCTCCCTGCAGAACATCATCGCCCCCCCTCCCTCCCTGCAGAACATCATCGCCCCCCCTCCCTCCCTGCAGAACATCATCGCCCCCCCTCCCTCCCGAACATCATCGCCCCCCCTCCCTCCCGAACATCATCGCCCCCCCTCCCTCCCTGCAGAACATCATCGCCCCCCCCTCCCTGCAGAACATCATCGCCCCCCCTCCCTCCCGAACATCATCGCCCCCCCTCCCTCCCGAACATCATCGCCCCCCCTCCCTCCCTGCAGAACATCATCGCCCCCCTCCCTCCCTGCAGAACATCATCGCCCCCCCTCCCTCCCTGCAGAACATCATCGCCCCCCCTCCCTCCCGAACATCATCGCCCCCCCCTCCCTCCCTGCAGAACATCATGCCCCCCCTCCCTCCCTGCAGAACATCATGCCCCCCCTCCCTCCCTGCAGAACATCATGCCCCCCCTCCCTCCCTGCAGAACATCATGCCCCCCCTCCCTCCCTGCAGAACATCATGCCCCCCCTCCCTGCAGAACATCATCGCCCCCCCCTCCCTCCCTGCAGAACATCATTGCCCCCCCTCCCTCCCTGAAATCATCCTCCCTCCCTCCCTGAAATCACCCTCCCTCCCTGAAATCATCCTCCCTCCCTGAAATCATCCTCCCTCCCTGCAGAACTTCATCGCCCCCCTCCCTCCCTGCAGAACATCATTGCCCCCCCTCCCTCCCTGAAATCATCCTCCCTCCCTGAAATCATCCTCCCTCCCTCCCTGAAATCATCCTCCCTCCCTGAAATCATCCTCCCTCCCTGAAATCATCCTCCCTCCCTGCAGAATTACATCGCCCCCCCTCCCTCCCTCCAGAACTTCATCGCCCCCCTCCCTCCCTGCAGAACTTCATCGCCCCCCCTCCCTCCCTGCAGAACTTCATCGCCCCCCCTCCCTCCCTGCAGAACTTCATCGCCCCCCCTCCCTCCCTGCAGAACTTCATCGCCCCCCCTCCCTCCCTGCAGAACTTCATCGCCCCCCCTCCCTCCCTGCAGAACTTCATCGCCCCCCCTCCCTCCCTCCCTGCAGAACTTCATCGCCCCCCCCTCCCTCCAGAACTTCATCGCCCCCCCCTCCCTCCCTGCAGAACTTCATCGCCCCCCCTCCCTCCCTGCAGAACTTCATCGCCCCCCCCTCCCTCCCTGCAGAACTTCATCGCCCCCCCCTCCCTCCCTGCAGAACTTCATCGCCCCCCCCTCCCTCCCTGCAGAACTTCATCGCCCCCCCCTCCCTCCCTGCAGAACTTCATCGCCCCCCCTCCCTCCCTGCAGAACTTCATCGCCCCCCTCCCTCCCTGCAGAACATCATCGCCCCCCCCTCCCTCCCTGCAGAACATCATCGCCCCCCCCTCCCTCCCTGCAGAACATCATCGCCCCCCCCTCCCTCCCTGCAGAACATCATCGCCCCCCCCTCCCTCCCTGCAGAACATCATCGCCCCCCCCTCCCTCCCTGCAGAACATCATCCCCCCCCCTCCCTCCCTGCAGAACATCATCGCGCCCCCCTCCCTCCCTGCAGAACATCATCGCCCCCCCCTCCCTCCCTGCAGAACATCATCGCCCCCCCTCCCTCCCTGCAGAACATCATCGCCCCCCCTCCCTCCCTGCAGAACATCATCGCCCCCCCCCTCCCTCCCTGCAGAACATCATCGCCCCCCTCCCTCCCTGCAGAACATCATGCCCCCCCTCCCTCCCTGCAGAACATCATGCCCCCCCTCCCTCCCTGCAGAACATCATGCCCCCCCTCCCTCCCTGCAGAACATCATGCCCCCCCTCCCTCCCTGCAGAACATCATGCCCCCCCTCCCTCCCTGCAGAACATCATGCCCCCCCTCCCTCCCTGCAGAACATCATTGCCCCCCCTCCCTCCCTGCAGAACATCATTGCCCCCCCCTCCCTCCCTGCAGAACATCATTGCCCCCCCCTCCCTCCCTGCAGAACATCATTGCCCCCCCCTCCCTCCCTGCAGAACATCATTGCCCCCCCCTCCCTCCCTGCAGAACATCATTGCCCCCCCCTCCCTCCCTGCAGAACATCATTGCCCCCCCTCCCTCCCTGCAGAACATCATTGCCCCCCCTCCCTCCCTGAAATCATCCTCCCTCCCTGAAATCATCCTCCCTCCCTGCAGAATCTCATCGCCCCCCTCCCTCCCTGCAGAATCTCATCGCCCCCCTCCCTCCCTGCAGAATCTCATCGCCCCCCCCTCCCTCCCTGCAGAACTTCATCGCCCCCCCTCCCTCCCTGCAGAACTTCATCGCCCCCCCTCCCTCCCTGCAGAACTTCATCGCCCCCCCTCCCTCCCTGCAGAACTTCATCGCCCCCCCTCCCTCCCTGCAGAACTTCTTCGCCCCCCCTCCCTCCCTGCAGAACTTCATCGCCCCCCCCTCCCTCCCTGCAGAACTTCATCGCCCCCCCCCTCCCTCCCTGCAGAACTTCATCGCCCCCCCCCCTCCCTCCCTGCAGAACTTCATCGCCCCCCCCCTCCCTCCCTGCAGAACTTCATCGCCCCCCCTCCCTCCCTGCAGAACTTCATCGCCCCCCCTCCCTCCCTGCAGAACTTCATCGCCCCCCCTCCCTCCCTGCAGAACTTCATCGCCCCCCCTCCCTCCCTGCAGAACTTCATCGCCCCCCCTCCCTCCCTGCAGAACTTCATCGCCCCCCCTCCCTCCCTGCAGAACTTCATCGCCCCCCCTCCCTCCCTGCAGAACTTCATCGCCCCCCCTCCCTCCCTGCAGAACTTCATCGCCCCCCCCTCCCTCCCTCCCTGCAGAACATCATCGCCCCCCCTCCCTCCCTGCAGAACATCATCGCCCCCCCTCCCTCCCTGCAGAACATCATCGCCCCCCCTCCCTCCCTGCAGAACATCATCGCCCCCCCTCCCTCCCTGCAGAACATCATCGCCCCCCCTCCCTCCCTGCAGAACATCATCGCCCCCCCTCCCTCCCTGCAGAACATCATCGCCCCCCCTCCCTCCCTGCAGAACATCATCGCCCCCCCTCCCTCCCTGCAGAACATCATCGCCCCCCCTCCCTCCCTGCAGAACATCATCGCCCCCCCTCCCTCCCTGCAGAACATCATCGCCCCCCCTCCCTCCCTGCAGAACATCATCGCCCCCCTCCCTCCCTGCAGAACATCATCGCCCCCCCTCCCTCCCTGCAGAACATCATCGCCCCCCCTCCCTCCCTGCAGAACATCATCGCCCCCCCTCCCTCCCTGCAGAACATCATCGCCCCCCCTCCCTCCCTGCAGAACATCATCGCCCCCCCTCCCTCCCTGCAGAACATCATCGCCCCCCCTCCCTCCCTGCAGAACATCATCGCCCCCCCTCCCTCCCTGCAGAACATCATCGCCCCCCCTCCCTCCCTGCAGAACATCATCGCCCCCCCTCCCTCCCTGCAGAACATCATCGCCCCCCCTCCCTCCCTGCAGAACATCATCGCCCCCCCTCCCTCCCTGCAGAACATCATCGCCCCCCCTCCCTCCAGAACATCATCGCCCCCCCTCCCTCCCTGCAGAACATCATCGCCCCCCCTCCCTCCCTCCCTGCAGAACATCATCGCCCCCCCTCCCTCCCTCCCTGCAGAACATCATCGCCCCCCCTCCCTTCCTCCCTGCAGAACATCATCGCCCCCCCTCCCTCCCTCCAGAACTTCATCGCCCCCCCTCCCTCCCTGCAGAACTTCATCGCCCCCCTCCCTGCAGAACATCGCCCCCCCTCCCTCCCTGCAGAACATCGCCCCCCCTCCCTCCCTGCAGAACATCATTGCCCCCCCCTCCCTCCCTGCAGAACGTCATTGCCCCCCCTCCCTCCCTGAAATCATCCTCCCTCCCTGCAGAACATCATCGCCCCCCCTCCCTCCCTGCAGAACATCATTGCCCCCCCTCCCTCCCTGCAGAACGTCATTGCCCCCCCTCCCTCCCTGAAATCATCCTCCCTCCCTGCAGAACATCATCGCCCCCCCTCCCTCCCTGCAGAACATCATCGCCCCCCCTCCCTCCCTGCAGAACATCATCGCCCCCCCTCCCTCCCTGCAGAACATCATCGCCCCCCCTCCCTCCCTGCAGAACATCATCGCCCCCCCTCCCTCCCTGCAGAACATCATCGCCCCCCCTCCCTCCCTGCAGAACATCATCGCCCCCCTCCCTCCCTGCAGAACATCATCGCCCCCCTCCCTCCCTGCAGAACATCATCGCCCCCCCTCCCTCCCTGCAGAACATCATCGCCCCCCCCTCCCTCCCTGCAGAACATCATCGCCCCCCCCCCTCCCTCCCTGCAGAACATCATCGCCCCCCCCTCCCTCCCTGCAGAACATCATTGCCCCCCCCTCCCTCCCTGCAGAACATCATTGCCCCCCCCTCCCTCCCTGCAGAACATCATTGCCCCCCCTCCCTCCCTGAAATCATCCTCCCTCCCTGCAGAACATCATCGCCCCCCCCCCCTCCCTGCAGAACATCATCGCCCCCCCTCCCTCCCTGCAGAACATCATCGCCCCCCCTCCCTCCCTGCAGAACATCATCGCCCCCCCTCCCTCCCTGCAGAACATCATCGCCCCCCCTCCCTCCCTCCCTGCAGAACATCATCGCCCCCCCTCCCTCCCTCCATGCAGAACATCATGCCCCCCCCTCCCTGCAGAACATCATCGCCCCCCCTCCCTCCCTGCAGAACATCATTGCCCCCCCTCCCTCCCTGCAGAACATCATTGCCCCCCCTCCCTCCCTAACATCATCCTCCCTCCCTCCCTAACATCATCCTCCCTCCCTAACATCATCCTCCCTCCCTAACATCATCCTCCCTCCCTAACATCATCCTCCCTCCCTGCACAACTTCATCGCCTTCCCTCCCTCCAGAACTTCATCGCCCCCCTCCCTCCCTGCAGAACTTCATCGCCTTCCCTCCCTCCAGAACTTCATCGCCCCCCTCCCTCCCTGCAGAACTTCATCGCCTTCCCTCCCTCCAGAACTTCATCGCCTTCCCTCCTTCCCTGCAGAACTTCATCGCCTCCCCCCTCCCTCCCTGCAGAACTTCATCGCCCCCCCCTCCCTGCAGAACTTCATCGCCCCCCCCTCCCTCCCTGCAGAACTTCATCGCCCCCCCCTCCCTCCCTGCAGAACTTCATCGCCCCCCCCTCCCTCCCTGCAGAACTTCATCGCTCCCCCCCTCCCTCCCTGCAGAACTTCATCGCCCCCCCCTCCCTCCCTGCAGAACTTCATCGCCCCCCCCTCCCTCCCTGCAGAACTTCATCGCCCCCCCCTCCCTCCCTGCAGAACTTCATCGCCCCCCCCTCCCTCCCTGCAGAACTTCATCGCCCCCCCCTCCCTCCCTGCAGAACTTCATCGCCCCCCCCCCCTCCCTGCAGAACTTCATCGCCCCCCCCCCCTCCCTGCAGAACTTCATCGCCCCCCCCTCCCTCCCTGCAGAACTTCATCGCCCCCCCCCTCCCTGCAGAACTTCATCGCCCCCCTCCCTCCCTCCCTGCAGAACTTCATCGCCTTCCCTCCCTCCAGAACTTCATCGCCCCCTCCCTCCCTGCAGAACTTCATCGCCTTCCCTCCCTCCCTGCAGAACTTCATCGCCCCCCCCCCTCCAGAACTTCATCGCCCCCCCCCCTCCCTCCCTGCAGAACTTCATCGCCCCCCCCCTCCCTCCCTGCAGAACTTCATCGCCCCCCCCCCTCCCTCCCTGCAGAACTTCATCGCCCCCCCCCTCCCTCCCTGCAGAACTTCATCGCCCCCCCCTCCCTCCCTGCAGAACTTCATCGCCTTCCCTCCCTCCAGAACTTCATCGCCCCCCTCCCTCCCTGCAGAACTTCATCGCCTTCCCTCCCTCCAGAACTTCATCGCCTTCCCTCCCTCCCTGCAGAACTTCATCGCCCCCCCCTCCCTCCCTGCAGAACTTCATCGCCCCCCCCCTCCCTCCCTGCAGAACTTCATCGCCCCCCCCCTCCCTCCCTGCAGAACTTCATCGCCCCCCCCTCCCTCCCTGCAGAACTTCATCGCCCCCCCCTCCCTCCCTGCAGAACTTCATCGCCCCCCCCTCCCTCCCTGCAGAACTTCATCGCCCCCCCCTCCCTCCCTCCAGAACTTCATCGCCCCCCCTCCCTCCCTGCAGAACTTCATCGCCCCCCCTCCCTCCCTGCAGAACTTCATCGCCCCCCCTCCCTCCCTGCAGAACTTCATCGCCCCCCCCTCCCTCCCTGCAGAACTTCATCGCCCCCCCTCCCTCCCTGCAGAACTTCATCGCCCCCCCTCCCTCCCTGCAGAACTTCATCGCCCCCCCTCCCTCCCTGCAGAACTTCATCGCCCCCCCTCCCTCCCTGCAGAACTTCATCGCCCCCCCCTCCCTCCCTCCCTGCAGAACTTCATCGCCCCCCCCTCCCTCCCTGCAGAACTTCATCGCCCCCCCCCTCCCTCCCTGCAGAACTTCATCGCCCCCCCCCTCCCTCCCTGCAGAACTTCATCGCCCCCCCTCCCTCCCTCCCTGCAGAACTTCATCGCCCCCCCCCCTCCCTCCCTGCAGAACTTCATCGCCCCCCCTCCCTCCCTCCCTGCAGAACTTCATCGCCTTCCCTCCCTCCAGAACTTCATCGCCCCCCTCCCTCCCTCCCTGCAGAACTTCATCGCCCCCCCCTCCCTCCCTGCAGAACTTCATCGCCCACCCCCTCCCTCCCTGCAGAACTTCATCGCCCCCCCCTCCCTCCCTGCAGAACTTCATCGCCCACCCCCTCCCTCCCTGCAGAACTTCATCGCCCACCCCCTCCCTCCCTGCAGAACTTCATCGCCCCCCCCCCTCCCTCCCTGCAGAACTTCATCGCCCCCCCTCCCTCCCTGCAGAACTTCATCGCCCCCCTCCCTCCCTCCCTCCCTGCAGAACTTCATCGCCTTCCCTCCCTCCAGAACTTCATCGCCCCCCTCCCTCCCTCTCTGCAGAACTTCATCGCCTTCCCTCCCTCCCTGCAGAACTTCATCGCCCCCCCTCCCTCCCTGCAGAACTTCATCGCCCCCCCTCCCTCCCTCCCTGCAGAACTTCATCGCCCCCCCTCCCTCCCTGCAGAACTTCATCGCCCCCCCCTCCCTCCCTGCAGAACTTCATCGCCCCCCCCTCCCTCCCTGCAGAACTTCATCGCCCCCCCCTCCCTCCCTGCAGAACTTCATCGCCCCCCCTCCCTCCCTGCAGAACTTCATCGCCCCCCCCCTCCCTGCAGAACTTCATCGCCCCCCCCTCCCTCCCTGCAGAACTTCATCGCCCCCCCCTCCCTCCCTGCAGAACTTCATCGCCCCCCCTCCCTCCCTCCCTGCAGAACTTCATCGCCCCCCCTCCCTCCAGAACTTCATCGCCCCCCCTCCCTCCCTCCCTGCAGAACTTAATCGCCCCCCCTCCCTCCCTCCCTGCAGAACTTCATCGCCCCCCCTCCCTCCCTCCCTGCAGAACTTCATCGCCCCCCCTCCCTCCCTGCAGAACATCATCGCCCCCCCTCCCTCCCTGCAGAACATCATCGCCCCCCCCTCCCTCCCTGCAGAACATCATCGCCCCCCCCCTCCCTCCCTGCAGAACATCATCGCCCCCCCCTCCCTCCCTGCAGAACATCATCGCCCCCCCTCCCTCCCTGCAGAACATCATCGCCCCCCCTCCCTCCCTGCAGAACATCATCGCCCCCCCTCCCTCCCTGCAGAACATCATCGCCCCCCCTCCCTCCCTGCAGAACATCATCGCCCCCCCTCCCTCCCTGCAGAACATCATCGCCCCCCCTCCCTCCCTGCAGAACATCATCGCCCCCCCTCCCTCCCTGCAGAACATCATCGCCCCCCCTCCCTCCCTGCAGAACATCATCGCCCCCCCTCCCTCCCTGCAGAACATCATCGCCCCCCCTCCCTCCCTGCAGAACATCATCGCCCCCCCTCCCTCCCTGCAGAACATCATCGCCCCCCCTCCCTCCAGAACATCATCGCCCCCCCTCCCTCCAGAACATCATCGCCCCCCCTCCCTCCAGAACATCATCGCCCCCCCTCCCTCCCTGCAGAACATCATCGCCCCCCCTCCCTCCCTGCAGAACATCATCGCCCCCCCTCCCTCCCTCCCTGCAGAACATCATCGCCCCCCCTCCCTCCCTGCAGAACATCATCGCCCCCCCTCCCTCCCTGCAGAACATCATCGCCCCCCCTCCCTTCCTCCCTGCAGAACATCATCGCCCCCCCTCCCTCCCTCCAGAACTTCATCGCCCCCCCTCCCTCCCTGCAGAACTTCATCGCCCCCCCTCCCTCCCTGCAGAACTTCATCGCCCCCCCTCCCTCCCTGCAGAACATTATCGCCCCCCCTCCCTCCCTCCCTGCAGAACATCATCGCCCCCCCTCCCTCCCTGCAGAACATCATCGCCCCCCCTCCCTCCCTGCAGAACATCATCGCCCCCCCCTCCCTCCCTGCAGAACATCATGCCCCCCTCCCTGCAGAACATCGCCCCCCTCCCTCCCTGCAGAACATCATTGCCCCCCCCTCCCTCCCTGCAGAACGTCATTGCCCCCCCTCCCTCCCTGAAATCATCCTCCCTCCCTGCAGAACATCATCGCCCCCCCTCCCTCCCTGCAGAACATCATTGCCCCCCCCCTCCCTCCCTGCAGAACGTCATTGCCCCACCTCCCTCCCTGAAATCATCCTCCCTCCCTGCAGAACATCATCGCCCCCCCTCCCTCCCTGCAGAACATCATCGCCCCCCCTCCCTCCCTCCCTGCAGAACATCATCGCCCCCCCTCCCTCCCTCCCTGCAGAACATCATCGCCCCCCCCTCCCTCCCTGCAGAACATCATCGCCCCCCCCCTCCCTCCCTGCAGAACATCATCGCCCCCCCCTCCCTCCCTGCAGAACATCATTGCCCCCCCTCCCTCCCTGCAGAACATCATTGCCCCCCCCTCCCTCCCTGCAGAACATCATTGCCCCCCCTCCCTCCCTGAAATCATCCTCCCTCCCTGCAGAACATCATCGCCCCCCCTCCCTCCCTGCAGAACATCATCGCCCCCCCTCCCTCCCTCCCTGCAGAACATCATCGCCCCCCCTCCCTCCCTCCATGCAGAACATCATGCCCCCCCCTCCCTGCAGAACATCATCGCCCCCCCTTCCTCCCTGCAGAACATCATTGCCCCCCCTCCCTCCCTGCAGAACATCATTGCCCCCCCTCCCTCCCTAACATCATCCTCCCTCCCTCCCTAACATCATCCTCCCTCCCTAACATCATCCTCCCTCCCTAACATCATCCTCCCTCCCTGCACAACTTCATCGCCTTCCCTCCCTCCATAACTTCATCGCCCCCCTCCCTCCCTGCAGAACTTCATCGCCTTCCCTCCCTCCAGAACTTCATCGCCCCCCTCCCTCCCTCCCTGCAGAACTTCATCGCCTTCCCTCCCTCCAGAACTTCATCGCCTTCCCTCCTTCCCTGCAGAACTTCATCGCCTCCCCCCTCCCTCCCTGCAGAACTTCATCGCCCCCCCCTCCCTGCAGAACTTCATCGCCCCCCCCTCCCTCCCTGCAGAACTTCATCGCCCCCCCCTCCCTCCCTGCAGAACTTCATCGCCCCCCCCTCCCTCCCTGCAGAACTTCATCGCTCCCCCCCTCCCTCCCTGCAGAACTTCATCGCCCCCCCCTCCCTCCCTGCAGAACTTCATCGCCCCCCCCTCCCTCCCTGCAGAACTTCATCGCCCCCCCCCCTCCCTGCAGAACTTCATCGCCCCCCCCCTCCCTCCCTGCAGAACTTCATCGCCCCCCCCTCCCTCCCTGCAGAACTTCATCGCCCCCCCCCCCTCCCTGCAGAACTTCATCGCCCCCCTCCCTCCCTGCAGAACTTCATCGCCTTCCCTCCCTCCAGAACTTCATCGCCCCCTCCCTCCCTGCAGAACTTCATCGCCTTCCCTCCCTCCAGAACTTCATCGCCTTCCCTCCCTCCCTGCAGAACTTCATCGCCCCCCCCCCTCCAGAACTTCATCGCCCCCCCCCTCCAGAACTTCATCGCCCCCCCCTCCCTCCCTGCAGAACTTCATCGCCCCCCCCTCCCTCCCTGCAGAACTTCATCGCCCCCCCCTCCCTCCCTGCAGAACTTCATCGCCCCCCCCCTCCCTCCCTGCAGAACTTCATCGCCCCCCCCTCCCTCCCTGCAGAACTTCATCGCCCCCCCCTCCCTCCCTGCAGAACTTCATCGCCCCCCCCTCCCTCCCTGCAGAACTTCATCGCCCCCCCCTCCCTCCCTGCAGAACTTCATCGCCCCCCCTCCCTCCCTGCAGAACTTCATCGCCCCCCCTCCCTCCCTGCAGAACTTCATCGCCCCCCCTCCCTCCCTGCAGAACTTCATCGCCCCCCCCCCTCCCTCCCTGCAGAACTTCATCGCCCCCCCCTCCCTCCCTGCAGAACTTCATCGCCCCCCCCTCCCTCCCTGCAGAACTTCATCGCCCCCCCCCCTCCCTCCCTGCAGAACTTCATCGCCCCCCCCCTCCCTCCCTGCAGAACTTCATCGCCCCCCCCTCCCTCCCTCCCTGCAGAACTTCATCGCCCCCCCCTCCCTCCCTGCAGAACTTCATCGCCCCCCCTCCCTCCCTGCAGAACTTCATCGCCCCCCTCCCTCCCTCCCTCCCTGCAGAACTTCATCGCCCCCCTCCCTCCCTCCCTGCAGAACTTCATCGCCTTCCCTCCCTCCCTGCAGAACTTCATCGCCCCCCCCTCCCTCCCTGCAGAACTTCATCGCCCCCCCTCCCTCCCTGCAGAACTTCATCGCCCCCCCCTCCCTCCCTGCAGAACTTCATCGCCCCCCTCCCTCCCTGCAGAACTTCATCGCCCCCCCCTCCCTCCCTACAGAACTTCATCGCCCACCCCCTCCCTCCCTGCGGAACTTCATCGCCCCCCCCCTCCCTCCCTGCAGAACTTCATGGCCCCCCCCTCCCTCCCTGCAGAACTTCATCGCCCCCCCCTCCCTCCCTGCAGAACTTCATCGCCCACCCCCTCTCTCCCTGCAGAACTTCATCGCCCACCCCCTCCCTCCCTGCAGAACTTCATCGCCCCCCCTCCCTCCCTGCAGAACTTCATCGCCCCCCCCTCCCTCCCTGCAGAACTTCATCGCCCCCCTCCCTCCCTGCAGAACTTCATCGCCTTCCCTCCCTCCAGAACTTCATCGCCCCCCTCCCTCCCTCTCTGCAGAACTTCATCGCCTTCCCTCCCTCCCTGCAGAACTTCATCGCCCCCCCTCCCTCCCTGCAGAACTTCATCGCCCCCCCTCCCTCCCTCCCTCCCTGCAGAACTTCATCGCCCCCCCTCCCTCCCTGCAGAACTTCATCGCCCCCCCCTCCCTCCCTGCAGAACTTCATCGCCCCCCCTCCCTCCCTGCAGAACTTCATCGCCCCCCCTCCCTCCCTGCAGAACTTCATCGCCCCCCCCTCCCTCCCTGCAGAACTTCATCGCCCCCCCTCCCTCCCTGCAGAACTTCATCGCCCCCCTCCCTCCCTCCCTGCAGAACTTCATCGCCCCCCCCTCCCTCCCTGCAGAACTTCATCGCCCCCCCTCCCTCCCTGCAGAACTTCATCGCCCCCCCTCCCTCCCTGCAGAACTTCATCGCCCCCCCTCCCTCCCTGCAGAACTTCATCGCCCCCCCTCCCTCCCTGCAGAACTTCATCGCCCCCCCCTCCCTCCCTGCAGAACTTCATCGCCCCCCCCTCCCTCCCTGCAGAACTTCATCGCCCCCCCCTCCCTCCCTGCAGAACTTCATCGCCCCCCCCTCCCTCCCTGCAGAACTTCATCGCCCCCCCCTCCCTCCCTGCAGAACTTCATCGCCCCCCCTCCCTCCCTGCAGAACTTCATCGCCCCCCCTCCCTCCCTGCAGAACTTCATCGCCCCCCCTCCCTCCCTGCAGAACTTCATCGCCCCCCCTCCCTCCCTGCAGAACTTCATCGCCCCCCCCTCCCTCCCTGCAGAACTTCATCGCCCCCCCCCTCCCTCCCTGCAGAACTTCATCGCCCCCCCTCCCTCCCTCCCTGCAGAACTTCATCGCCCCCCCTCCCTCCAGAACTTCATCGCCCCCCTCCCTCCCTCCCTGCAGAACTTCATCGCCCCCCCTCCCTCCCTCCCTGCAGAACTTCATCGCCCCCCCTCCCTCCCTCCCTGCAGAACTTCATCGCCCCCCCTCCCTCCCTCCCTGCAGAACTTCATCGCCCCCCCTCCCTCCCTCCCTGCAGAACTTCATCGCCCCCCCCTCCCTGCAGAACTTCATCGCCCCCCCTCCCTCCCTCCCTGCAGAACTTCATCGCCCCCCCTCCCTCCCTCCCTCCCTGCAGAACTTCATCGCCCCCCCTCCCTCCCTCCCTCCCTGCAGAACTTCATCGCCCCCCCTCCCTCCCTGCAGAACTTCATCGCCCCCCCTCCCTCCCTGCAGAACTTCATCGCCCCCCCTCCCTCCCTGCAGAACTTCATCGCCCCCCCTCCCTCCAGAACTTCATCGCCCCCCCTCCCTCCAGAACTTCATCGCCCCCCCTCCCTCCCTGCAGAACTTCATCGCCCCCCCTCCCTCCAGAACTTCATCGCCCCCCCTCCCTCCCTCCCTGCAGAACTTCATCGCCCCCCCTCCCTCCCTCCCTGCAGAACTTCATCGCCCCCCCTCCCTGCAGAACTTCATCGCCCCCCCTCCCTCCCTGCATAACTTCATCGCCCCCCCTCCCTCCCTGCAGAACATCATCGCCCCCCCTCCCTCCCTGCAGAACATCATCGCCCCCCCTCCCTCCCTGCAGAACATCATCGCCCCCCCTCCCTCCCTGCAGAACATCATCGCCCCCCCTCCCTCCAGAACATCATCGCCCCCCCTCCCTCCCTGCAGAACATCATCGCCCCCCCTCCCTCCCTCCCTGCAGAACATCATCGCCCCCCCTCCCTCCCTCCCTGCAGAACATCATCGCCCCCCCTCCCTTCCTCCCTGCAGAACATCATCGCCCCCCCTCCCTCCCTCCAGAACTTCATCGCCCCCCCTCCCTCCCTGCAGAACTTCATCGCCCCCCTCCCTGCAGAACATCGCCCCCCCTCCCTCCCTGCAGAACATCATTGCCCCCCCCTCCCTCCCTGCAGAACGTCATTGCCCCCCCTCCCTCCCTGAAATCATCCTCCCTCCCTGCAGAACATCATCGCCCCCCCTCCCTCCCTGCAGAACATCATTGCCCCCCCTCCCTCCCTGCAGAACGTCATTGCCCCCCCTCCCTCCCTGAAATCATCCTCCCTCCCTGCAGAACATCATCGCCCCCCCTCCCTCCCTGCAGAACATCATCGCCCCCCCTCCCTCCCTGCAGAACATCATCGCCCCCCCTCCCTCCCTGCAGAACATCATCGCCCCCCCTCCCTCCCTGCAGAACATCATCGCCCCCCCTCCCTCCCTGCAGAACATCATCGCCCCCCCTCCCTCCCTGCAGAACATCATCGCCCCCCTCCCTCCCTGCAGAACATCATCGCCCCCCTCCCTCCCTGCAGAACATCATCGCCCCCCCTCCCTCCCTGCAGAACATCATCGCCCCCCCCTCCCTCCCTGCAGAACATCATCGCCCCCCCCCCTCCCTCCCTGCAGAACATCATCGCCCCCCCCTCCCTCCCTGCAGAACATCATTGCCCCCCCCTCCCTCCCTGCAGAACATCATTGCCCCCCCCTCCCTCCCTGCAGAACATCATTGCCCCCCCTCCCTCCCTGAAATCATCCTCCCTCCCTGCAGAACATCATCGCCCCCCCCCCTCCCTGCAGAACATCATCGCCCCCCCTCCCTCCCTGCAGAACATCATCGCCCCCCCTCCCTCCCTGCAGAACATCATCGCCCCCCCTCCCTCCCTCCCTGCAGAACATCATCGCCCCCCCTCCCTCCCTCCATGCAGAACATCATGCCCCCCCCTCCCTGCAGAACATCATCGCCCCCCCTCCCTCCCTGCAGAACATCATTGCCCCCCCTCCCTCCCTGCAGAACATCATTGCCCCCCCTCCCTCCCTAACATCATCCTCCCTCCCTCCCTAACATCATCCTCCCTCCCTAACATCATCCTCCCTCCCTAACATCATCCTCCCTCCCTAACATCATCCTCCCTCCCTGCACAACTTCATCGCCTTCCCTCCCTCCAGAACTTCATCGCCCCCCTCCCTCCCTGCAGAACTTCATCGCCTTCCCTCCCTCCAGAACTTCATCGCCCCCCTCCCTCCCTGCAGAACTTCATCGCCTTCCCTCCCTCCAGAACTTCATCGCCTTCCCTCCTTCCCTGCAGAACTTCATCGCCTCCCCCCTCCCTCCCTGCAGAACTTCATCGCCCCCCCCTCCCTGCAGAACTTCATCGCCCCCCCCTCCCTCCCTGCAGAACTTCATCGCCCCCCCCCTCCCTCCCTGCAGAACTTCATCGCCCCCCCCTCCCTCCCTGCAGAACTTCATCGCTCCCCCCCTCCCTCCCTGCAGAACTTCATCGCCCCCCCCTCCCTCCCTGCAGAACTTCATCGCCCCCCCCCTCCCTCCCTGCAGAACTTCATCGCCCCCCCCTCCCTCCCTGCAGAACTTCATCGCCCCCCCCTCCCTCCCTGCAGAACTTCATCGCCCCCCCCTCCCTCCCTGCAGAACTTCATCGCCCCCCCCCCTCCCTGCAGAACTTCATCGCCCCCCCCCCCTCCCTGCAGAACTTCATCGCCCCCCCCTCCCTCCCTGCAGAACTTCATCGCCCCCCCCCCTCCCTGCAGAACTTCATCGCCCCCCTCCCTCCCTCCCTGCAGAACTTCATCGCCTTCCCTCCCTCCAGAACTTCATCGCCCCCTCCCTCCCTGCAGAACTTCATCGCCTTCCCTCCCTCCCTGCAGAACTTCATCGCCCCCCCCCCCTCCAGAACTTCATCGCCCCCCCCCCTCCCTCCCTGCAGAACTTCATCGCCCCCCCCCTCCCTCCCTGCAGAACTTCATCGCCCCCCCCACCTCCCTCCCTGCAGAACTTCATCGCCCCCCCCCTCCCTCCCTGCAGAACTTCATCGCCCCCCCCTCCCTCCCTGCAGAACTTCATCGCCTTCCCTCCCTCCAGAACTTCATCGCCCCCCTCCCTCCCTGCAGAACTTCATCGCCTTCCCTCCCTCCAGAACTTCATCGCCTTCCCTCCCTCCCTGCAGAACTTCATCGCCCCCCCCTCCCTCCCTGCAGAACTTCATCGCCCCCCCCTCCCTCCCTGCAGAACTTCATCGCCCCCCCCTCCCTCCCTGCAGAACTTCATCGCCCCCCCCTCCCTCCCTGCAGAACTTCATCGCCCCCCCCTCCCTCCCTGCAGAACTTCATCGCCCCCCCCTCCCTCCCTGCAGAACTTCATCGCCCCCCCCTCCCTCCCTCCAGAACTTCATCGCCCCCCCTCCCTCCCTGCAGAACTTCATCGCCCCCCCTCCCTCCCTGCAGAACTTCATCGCCCCCCCTCCCTCCCTGCAGAACTTCATCGCCCCCCCCTCCCTCCCTGCAGAACTTCATCGCCCCCCCTCCCTCCCTGCAGAACTTCATCGCCCCCCCTCCCTCCCTGCAGAACTTCATCGCCCCCCCTCCCTCCCTGCAGAACTTCATCGCCCCCCCCTCCCTCCCTCCCTGCAGAACTTCATCGCCCCCCCCTCCCTCCCTGCAGAACTTCATCGCCCCCCCCCTCCCTCCCTGCAGAACTTCATCGCCCCCCCCCTCCCTCCCTGCAGAACTTCATCGCCCCCCCTCCCTCCCTCCCTGCAGAACTTCATCGCCCCCCCCCTCCCTCCCTGCAGAACTTCATCGCCCCCCCTCCCTCCCTCCCTGCAGAACTTCATCGCCTTCCCTCCCTCCAGAACTTCATCGCCCCCCTCCCTCCCTCCCTGCAGAACTTCATCGCCCCCCCCTCCCTCCCTGCAGAACTTCATCGCCCACCCCCTCCCTCCCTGCAGAACTTCATCGCCCCCCCCTCCCTCCCTGCAGAACTTCATCGCCCACCCCCTCCCTCCCTGCAGAACTTCATCGCCCACCCCCTCCCTCCCTGCAGAACTTCATCGCCCCCCCCCCTCCCTCCCTGCAGAACTTCATCGCCCCCCCTCCCTCCCTGCAGAACTTCATCGCCCCCCTCCCTCCCTCCCTCCCTGCAGAACTTCATCGCCTTCCCTCCCTCCAGAACTTCATCGCCCCCCTCCCTCCCTCTCTGCAGAACTTCATCGCCTTCCCTCCCTCCCTGCAGAACTTCATCGCCCCCCCTCCCTCCCTGCAGAACTTCATCGCCCCCCCTCCCTCCCTCCCTGCAGAACTTCATCGCCCCCCCTCCCTCCCTGCAGAACTTCATCGCCCCCCCCTCCCTCCCTGCAGAACTTCATCGCCCCCCCCTCCCTCCCTGCAGAACTTCATCGCCCCCCCCTCCCTCCCTGCAGAACTTCATCGCCCCCCCCCTCCCTGCAGAACTTCATCGCCCCCCCCTCCCTCCCTGCAGAACTTCATCGCCCCCCCCTCCCTCCCTGCAGAACTTCATCGCCCCCCCTCCCTCCCTCCCTGCAGAACTTCATCGCCCCCCCTCCCTCCAGAACTTCATCGCCCCCCCTCCCTCCCTCCCTGCAGAACTTAATCGCCCCCCCTCCCTCCCTCCCTGCAGAACTTCATCGCCCCCCCTCCCTCCCTCCCTGCAGAACTTCATCGCCCCCCCTCCCTCCCTGCAGAACATCATCGCCCCCCCTCCCTCCCTGCAGAACATCATCGCCCCCCCCTCCCTCCCTGCAGAACATCATCGCCCCCCCCTCCCTCCCTGCAGAACATCATCGCCCCCCCCCTCCCTCCCTGCAGAACATCATCGCCCCCCCTCCCTCCCTGCAGAACATCATCGCCCCCCCCTCCCTCCCTGCAGAACATCATCGCCCCCCCTCCCTCCCTGCAGAACATCATCGCCCCCCCTCCCTCCCTGCAGAACATCATCGCCCCCCCTCCCTCCCTGCAGAACATCATCGCCCCCCCTCCCTCCCTGCAGAACATCATCGCCCCCCCTCCCTCCCTGCAGAACATCATCGCCCCCCCTCCCTCCCTGCAGAACATCATCGCCCCCCCTCCCTCCCTGCAGAACATCATCGCCCCCCCTCCCTCCCTGCAGAACATCATCGCCCCCCCTCCCTCCCTGCAGAACATCATCGCCCCCCCTCCCTCCAGAACATCATCGCCCCCCCTCCCTCCAGAACATCATCGCCCCCCCTCCCTCCCTGCAGAACATCATCGCCCCCCCTCCCTCCCTCCCTGCAGAACATCATCGCCCCCCCTCCCTCCCTGCAGAACATCATCGCCCCCCCTCCCTCCCTGCAGAACATCATCGCCCCCCCTCCCTTCCTCCCTGCAGAACATCATCGCCCCCCCTCCCTCCCTCCAGAACTTCATCGCCCCCCCTCCCTCCCTGCAGAACTTCATCGCCCCCCCTCCCTCCCTGCAGAACTTCATCGCCCCCCCTCCCTCCCTGCAGAACATTATCGCCCCCCCTCCCTCCCTCCCTGCAGAACATCATCGCCCCCCCTCCCTCCCTGCAGAACATCATCGCCCCCCCTCCCTCCCTGCAGAACATCATCGCCCCCCCCTCCCTCCCTGCAGAACATCATGCCCCCCTCCCTGCAGAACATCGCCCCCCTCCCTCCCTGCAGAACATCATTGCCCCCCCCTCCCTCCCTGCAGAACGTCATTGCCCCCCCTCCCTCCCTGAAATCATCCTCCCTCCCTGCAGAACATCATCGCCCCCCCTCCCTCCCTGCAGAACATCATTGCCCCCCCCCTCCCTCCCTGCAGAACGTCATTGCCCCCCCTCCCTCCCTGAAATCATCCTCCCTCCCTGCAGAACATCATCGCCCCCCCTCCCTCCCTGCAGAACATCATCGCCCCCCCTCCCTCCCTCCCTGCAGAACATCATCGCCCCCCCTCCCTCCCTCCCTGCAGAACATCATCGCCCCCCCCTCCCTCCCTGCAGAACATCATCGCCCCCCCCCTCCCTCCCTGCAGAACATCATCGCCCCCCCCCTCCCTCCCTGCAGAACATCATTGCCCCCCCTCCCTCCCTGCAGAACATCATTGCCCCCCCCTCCCTCCCTGCAGAACATCATTGCCCCCCCTCCCTCCCTGAAATCATCCTCCCTCCCTGCAGAACATCATCGCCCCCCCTCCCTCCCTGCAGAACATCATCGCCCCCCCTCCCTCCCTCCCTGCAGAACATCATCGCCCCCCCTCCCTCCCTCCATGCAGAACATCATGCCCCCCCCTCCCTGCAGAACATCATCGCCCCCCCTTCCTCCCTGCAGAACATCATTGCCCCCCCTCCCTCCCTGCAGAACATCATTGCCCCCCCTCCCTCCCTGCAGAACATCATTGCCCCCCCTCCCTCCCTAACATCATCCTCCCTCCCTCCCTAACATCATCCTCCCTCCCTAACATCATCCTCCCTCCCTAACATCATCCTCCCTCCCTGCACAACTTCATCGCCTTCCCTCCCTCCATAACTTCATCGCCCCCCTCCCTCCCTGCAGAACTTCATCGCCTTCCCTCCCTCCAGAACTTCATCGCCCCCCTCCCTCCCTCCCTGCAGAACTTCATCGCCTTCCCTCCCTCCAGAACTTCATCGCCTTCCCTCCTTCCCTGCAGAACTTCATCGCCTCCCCCCTCCCTCCCTGCAGAACTTCATCGCCCCCCCCTCCCTGCAGAACTTCATCGCCCCCCCCTCCCTCCCTGCAGAACTTCATCGCCCCCCCCTCCCTCCCTGCAGAACTTCATCGCCCCCCCCTCCCTCCCTGCAGAACTTCATCGCTCCCCCCCTCCCTCCCTGCAGAACTTCATCGCCCCCCCCTCCCTCCCTGCAGAACTTCATCGCCCCCCCCCTCCCTCCCTGCAGAACTTCATCGCCCCCCCCCCCTCCCTGCAGAACTTCATCGCCCCCCCCCTCCCTCCCTGCAGAACTTCATCGCCCCCCCCTCCCTCCCTGCAGAACTTCATCGCCCCCCCCCCTCCCTGCAGAACTTCATCGCCCCCCTCCCTCCCTGCAGAACTTCATCGCCTTCCCTCCCTCCAGAACTTCATCGCCCCCTCCCTCCCTGCAGAACTTCATCGCCTTCCCTCCCTCCAGAACTTCATCGCCTTCCCTCCCTCCCTGCAGAACTTCATCGCCCCCCCCCCCTCCAGAACTTCATCGCCCCCCCCCTCCAGAACTTCATCGCCCCCCCCTCCCTCCCTGCAGAACTTCATCGCCCCCCCCTCCCTCCCTGCAGAACTTCATCGCCCCCCCCTCCCTCCCTGCAGAACTTCATCGCCCCCCCCCTCCCTCCCTGCAGAACTTCATCGCCCCCCCCTCCCTCCCTGCAGAACTTCATCGCCCCCCCTCCCTCCCTGCAGAACTTCATCGCCCCCCCCTCCCTCCCTGCAGAACTTCATCGCCCCCCCCTCCCTCCCTGCAGAACTTCATCGCCCCCCCTCCCTCCCTGCAGAACTTCATCGCCCCCCCCTCCCTCCCTGCAGAACTTCATCGCCCCCCCTCCCTCCCTGCAGAACTTCATCGCCCCCCCCCTCCCTCCCTGCAGAACTTCATCGCCCCCCCCCTCCCTCCCTGCAGAACTTCATCGCCCCCCCTCCCTCCCTGCAGAACTTCATCGCCCCCCCCCCCTCCCTCCCTGCAGAACTTCATCGCCCCCCCCCCTCCCTCCCTGCAGAACTTCATCGCCCCCCCCTCCCTCCCTGCAGAACTTCATCGCCCCCCCCTCCCTCCCTCCCTGCAGAACTTCATCGCCCCCCCCTCCCTCCCTGCAGAACTTCATCGCCCCCCCTCCCTCCCTGCAGAACTTCATCGCCCCCCTCCCTCCCTCCCTCCCTGCAGAACTTCATCGCCCCCCTCCCTCCCTCCCTGCAGAACTTCATCGCCTTCCCTCCCTCCCTGCAGAACTTCATCGCCCCCCCCTCCCTCCCTGCAGAACTTCATCGCCCCCCCTCCCTCCCTGCAGAACTTCATCGCCCCCCCCTCCCTCCCTGCAGAACTTCATCGCCCCCCTCCCTCCCTCCCTGCAGAACTTCATCGCCCCCCCCTCCCTCCCTACAGAACTTCATCGCCCACCCCCTCCCTCCCTGCGGAACTTCATCGCCCCCCCCCTCCCTCCCTGCGGAACTTCATGGCCCCCCCCTCCCTCCCTGCAGAACTTCATCGCCCCCCCCTCCCTCCCTGCAGAACTTCATCGCCCACCCCCTCTCTCCCTGCAGAACTTCATCGCCCACCCCCTCCCTCCCTGCAGAACTTCATCGCCCCCCCTCCCTCCCTGCAGAACTTCATCGCCCCCCCCTCCCTCCCTGCAGAACTTCATCGCCCCCCTCCCTCCCTGCAGAACTTCATCGCCTTCCCTCCCTCCAGAACTTCATCGCCCCCCTCCCTCCCTCTCTGCAGAACTTCATCGCCTTCCCTCCCTCCCTGCAGAACTTCATCGCCCCCCCTCCCTCCCTGCAGAACTTCATCGCCCCCCCTCCCTCCCTCCCTCCCTGCAGAACTTCATCGCCCCCCCTCCCTCCCTGCAGAACTTCATCGCCCCCCCCTCCCTCCCTGCAGAACTTCATCGCCCCCCCTCCCTCCCTGCAGAACTTCATCGCCCCCCCTCCCTCCCTGCAGAACTTCATCGCCCCCCCTCCCTCCCTGCAGAACTTCATCGCCCCCCCTCCCTCCCTGCAGAACTTCATCGCCCCCCTCCCTCCCTCCCTGCAGAACTTCATCGCCCCCCCTCCCTCCCTGCAGAACTTCATCGCCCCCCCTCCCTCCCTGCAGAACTTCATCGCCCCCCCTCCCTCCCTGCAGAACTTCATCGCCCCCCCTCCCTCCCTGCAGAACTTCATCGCCCCCCCTCCCTCCCTGCAGAACTTCATCGCCCCCCCCTCCCTCCCTGCAGAACTTCATCGCCCCCCCCTCCCTCCCTGCAGAACTTCATCGCCCCCCCCTCCCTCCCTGCAGAACTTCATCGCCCCCCCTCCCTCCCTGCAGAACTTCATCGCCCCCCCTCCCTCCCTGCAGAACTTCATCGCCCCCCCTCCCTCCCTGCAGAACTTCATCGCCCCCCCTCCCTCCCTCCCTGCAGAACTTCATCGCCCCCCCTCCCTCCCTGCAGAACTTCATCGCCCCCCCTCCCTCCCTGCAGAACTTCATCGCCCCCCCCTCCCTCCCTGCAGAACTTCATCGCCCCCCCCTCCCTCCCTGCAGAACTTCATCGCCCCCCCTCCCTCCCTCCCTGCAGAACTTCATCGCCCCCCCTCCCTCCAGAACTTCATCGCCCCCCTCCCTCCCTCCCTGCAGAACTTCATCGCCCCCCCTCCCTCCCTCCCTGCAGAACTTCATCGCCCCCCCTCCCTCCCTCCCTGCAGAACTTCATCGCCCCCCCTCCCTCCCTCCCTGCAGAACTTCATCGCCCCCCCTCCCTCCCTCCCTGCAGAACTTCATCGCCCCCCCTCCCTGCAGAACTTCATCGCCCCCCCTCCCTCCCTCCCTGCAGAACTTCATCGCCCCCCCTCCCTCCCTCCCTCCCTGCAGAACTTCATCGCCCCCCCTCCCTCCCTCCCTGCAGAACTTCATCGCCCCCCCCTCCCTCCCTGCAGAACTTCATCGCCCCCCCTCCCTCCCTGCAGAACTTCATCGCCCCCCCTCCCTCCAGAACTTCATCGCCCCCCCTCCCTCCAGAACTTCATCGCCCCCCCTCCCTCCCTGCAGAACTTCATCGCCCCCCCTCCCTCCAGAACTTCATCGCCCCCCCTCCCTCCCTCCCTGCAGAACTTCATCGCCCCCCCTCCCTCCCTCCCTGCAGAACTTCATCGCCCCCCCTCCCTGCAGAACTTCATCGCCCCCCCTCCCTCCCTGCATAACTTCATCGCCCCCCCTCCCTCCCTGCATAACTTCATCGCCCCCCCTCCCTCCCTGCATAACTTCATCGCCCCCCCTCCCTCCCTGCATAACTTCATCGCCCCCCCTCCCTGCAGAACTTCATCGCCCCCCCTCCCTGCAGAACTTCATCGCCCCCCCTCCCTCCCTGCAGAACTTCATCGCCCCCCCTCCCTCCCTGCAGAATTTCATCGCCCCCCCTCCCTCCCTGCAGAACTTCATCGCCCCCCCTCCCTCCCTCCCTCCCTGCAGAACATCATCGCCCCCCCTCCCTCCCTCCCTCCCTGCAGAACATCATCGCCCCCCCTCCCTCCCTGCAGAACATCATCGCCCCCCCTCCCTCCCTCCCTGCAGAACATCATCGCCCCCCCTCCCTCCCTGCAGAACATCATCGCCCCCCCCTCCCTCCCTCCATGCAGAACATCATGCCCCCCCTCCCTGCAGAACATCATCGCCCCCCCTCCCTCCCTGCAGAACATCATTGCCCCCCCTCCCTCCCTAACATCATCCTCCCTCCCTCCCTAACATCATCCTCCCTCCCTAACATCATCCTCCCTCCCTAACATCATCCTCCCTCCCTGCACAACTTCATCGCCCCCCCTCCCTCCCTAACATCATCCTCCCTCCCTAACATCATCCTCCCTCCCTGCAGAACTTCATCGCCCCCCCTCCCTCCCTAACATCATCCTCCCTCCCTAACATCATCCTCCCTCCCTAACATCATCCTCCCTCCCTAACATCATCCTCCCTCCCTGCAGAACTTCATCGCCCCCCTCCCTCCCTCCCTGCAGAACTTCATCGCCCCCCCTCCCTCCCTCCCTGCAGAACTTCATCGCCCCCCCTCCCTCCCTCCCTCCCTGCAGAACTTCATCGCCCCCCCTCCCTCCCTGCAGAACTTCATCGCCCCCCCTCCCTCCCTGCAGAACTTCATCGCCCCCCCTCCCTCCCTGCAGAACTTCATCGCCCCCCCTCCCTCCCTGCAGAACTTCATCGCCCCCCCTCCCTCCCTGCAGAACTTCATCGCCCCCCCTCCCTCCCTGCAGAACTTCATCGCCCCCCCTCCCTCCCTGCAGAACTTCATCGCCCCCCCTCCCTCCCTGCAGAACTTCATCGCCCCCCCCTCCCTCCCTGCAGAACTTCATCGCCCCCCCTCCCTCCCTGCAGAACTTCATCGCCCCCCTCCCTCCCTGCAGAACTTCATCGCCCCCCTCCCTCCCTGCAGAACTTCATCGCCCCCCTCCCTCCCTGCAGAACTTCATCGCCCCCCTCCCTCCCTGCAGAACTTCATCGCCCCCCTCCCTCCCTGCAGAACTTCATCGCCCCCCTCCCTCCCTCCCTGCAGAACTTCATCGCCCCCCTCCCTCCCTGCAGAACTTCATCGCCCCCCTCCCTCCCTGCAGAACTTCATCGCCCCCCTCCCTCCCTGCAGAACTTCATCGCCCCCCGTCCGTCCTCATACTCACCTGGCAGCTCAGCTGCCTGTCCCACACACCACGCGCGCCACAGCCGCCGACATCCCTCTGGCGCTCTGTCCCGCCGCAGCGCCTTCTTCCTGAGTGAGCGGTCATGTGATACTGCTCAATAAGGTCATGAATATGCGCATATTCATGACCTTAATGACCGGTACCATGTGACCGCTCACTCAGGACGCGCTACAGACGGTGAGAACAGGCATCGCTGGAGGCTGGAGCAGGTGAGTATCGTCTTCTAGGAGGGTGGGTGGGATGCGGAGGCGGGGGGGCGCGGGGAGGCAGGTGGGGGGGCGCGGGGGGGGCGGGGTTTTGCGTCGGTCGCGTTTGTGACTAAAAAAAAAAATCCTTGCCCAGGTGCCGCCCCCCCGCAATGTCGCCGCCCTAGGCACGTGCCCTCGAGTGCCTAGTGGCAAATACGGCCCTGGATGTTGGATAAAAAAACCTCGACTAACATCCAAACAAGTTCAAGCTGCCCTGCAGTCCGAGGGTACAACAGTGTCAACCCATACTATCATCAGTGTCTGAATGAAAAGGGACTGTATGGTAGGAGACCCAGGAAGACCCCACTTCTTACCCCGAGACATAAAAAAGCCAGGCTGGAGTTTGCCAAAACTTACCTGAGAAAGCCTAAAATGTTTTGGAAGAATGTTCTCTGGTCAGATGAGACAAAGGTAGAGCTTTTTGGGCAAAGGCATCAAAATAAGAGTTTACAGGAGAAAAAAAAAGAGGCATTCAAAGAAAAGAACACGGTCCCTACAGTCAAACATGGCGGAGGTTCCCTGATGTTTTGGGGTTGCTTTGCTGCCTCTGACACTGGACTGCTTGACCGTGTGCATGGCATTATGAAGTCTGAAGACTACCAACAAATTTTGCAGCATAATGTAGGGCCCAGTGTGAGAAAGCTGGGTCTCCCTCAGATGTCATGGGTCTTCCAGCAGGACAGTGACCCAAAACACACTTCAAAAAGCACTAGAAAATGGTTTGAGAGAAAGCACTGGAGACTTCTAAGGTGGCCAGCAATGAGTCTAGACCTGAATCCCATAGAACACCAGTGGAGAGATCTGAAAATGGCAGTTTGGAGAAGGCACCCTTCAAATATCAGGGACCTGGAGCAGTTTGCCAAAGAAGAATGGTCTAAAATTCCAGCAGAGCATTGTAAGAAACTCATTGATGGTTACCGGAAGCGGTTGGTCGCAGTTATTTTGGCTAAAGGTTGTGCAACCAAGTATTAGGCTGAGGGTGCCAATACTTTTGTCTGGCCCATTTTTGGAGTTTTGTGTGAAAAAAGTCAATGTTTTGCTTTTTGCTTCATTCCCTTTTGTGTTTTTCATTTAAAACAAATTAAATGAAGATAATACCAAAGAATTTGTGATTGCAATCATTTTCAGGAAGAAACTGAGTATTATCTGACAGAATTGCAGGGGTGTTAATACTTTTGGCCATGACTGTATGCCTGGAAGAGCTACCTTCCTCATGGGAGAAAAAGCTATGCAACACTTGCATAGAGAAAACAATTCAGGAAGAATCCCCGGCGTTTGCCTCAAACCTAAAGTCACTAATAAAGAGCCAGGTTGAGAGTGCCCTGAAAGGCATTAACACCTCAAAGAAAAAACGCAAATCAAGCCATAGGTCCCCTGAATCCAGTGTGGACGAGTCAGAGAGCGAAATATCTGATTCTAGTGATTCATCAGCCTCCGAGACCTCTTCGCTATCTTCAGAAGGGGGACGCAGTTGCTTCCCCATCGAAGAGACAGACGCTCTCGTAAAAGCCGTCAGGACAACAATGGGTCTGGTAGATGAACGCCCTAAAAAAACGGCGCAGGATATAATGTTCAGTGGTCTGGAACAAAAGAAAAGAAGAGCGTTCCCAATAAATGAAAAAATTCACTCTCTAATTAAAAGAGAATGGAAGAAACCGGACAAAAAAAGTTCTCTTAACTCCCAAGAGAAAATACCCTTTCGACAACCCAGCCTGCTCATCTTGGAGAAAGGTGCCAAAATTGAATGTGGCCATAGCAAAGGCCTCTAAAAAATTCGCCCTGCCCTTCGAAGACATGGGTACCTTAAAACAGGGGTCCCCAACTCCAGTCCTCAAGGCCCACCAACAGGTCATGTTTTCAGGATTTCCTTTGCATTGCACAGGTGATGCAATTATTACCTGGGCAAGACTAAGGAAATCCTGAAAACATGACATGTTGGTGGGCCTTGAGGACTGGAGTTGGGGACCCCTGCCTTAAAAGACCAAAAGGACAAAAAAGCTGAGACTTTCTTGAAAAGCTCCTGGGAAGTGGCAGGGGGTGGATTAAAACCGGCCATTGCGGCCACTTGTACGGCCCGCGCCTTAATGGTATGGCTCGAGCACTTAGATTCCCAATTAAAAGAAAAAGTCTCAAGAGAGACAGTTCAAAAGTCAGTGTCTGTGATGAAAGGTGCGGCAGCCTTTTTGGTTGACGCATCGGTAGATTCAGCTAGATTGGCGGCTAGGTCAGCCTCCTTCTCAAACGCCACAAGACGTACCTTGCCGCTAAAATGCTGGCCAGGGGATTTGCAAACCAAAACTAAACTATGCTCAATACCATGTGAAGGTGAATTCTTATTTGGGTCAACATTAGACGATATCCTAGACAAAGCCGGAGATAAGAAAAAATCTTTTCCCGGGTTCCCCAATCAGTCTTAAGGTACCGTCACACTAAGCGACACTGCAGCGATACCGACAACGATGTCGATCGCTGCAGCGTCGCTGTTTGGTCGCTGGAGAGCTGTCACACAGACAGCTCTCCAGCGACCAACGATCCCGAAGTCCCCTGGTAACCAGGGTAAACATCGGGTTACTAAGCGCAGGGCCGCGCTTAGTAACCCGATGTTTACCCTGGTTACCAGCGTAAACATAAAAAAACCCCGAACACTACATATTTACATTCCGTGTCTGTCCCACGGCGCGGTGCTTCTCTGCACTGACAGTGAGCGCCAGCCGGAAAGCACAGCGGTGACGTCACCGCTGTGCTCTGCTTTCCGGCCGCCGCTTACACAGTGCAGAGAAGCACAGCGCCGGGGGACAGACACGGAATGTAAGTATGTAGTGTTTTTTTTTTTTTTTTACGTTTACGCTGGTAACCAGGGTAAACATCGGGTTACTAAGTGCGGCCCTGCGCTTAGTAACCCGATGTTTACCCTGGTTACCAGTGAAGACATCGCTGAATCGGCGTCGCACACACCGATTCAGCGATGTCTGCGGGAGTCCAGCGACCAAATAAAGTTCTGGACTTTCTGCGCCGACCAACGATGACACAGCAGGATCCTGATCACTGCTGCCTGTCAAACTCAACGATATCGCTATCCAGGACGCTGCAACGTCACGGATCGCTAGCGATATCGTTCAGTGTGACGGTAACTTTACAGGCATCCCTTTCGGAACAGAAAGTTCATGCGGAGGAGACCCCCAAAAGGGAACAAAGATGGATGGGAGGACAAAAGGAATAAGAACAAAGGCTTTATGTTCAACAACCCCTCCCCTCCCCCCACCCCGACAATAAGAAATCACAATGAAGGTATTCCCCGGGTCGGAGGGAGATTAACCTGTTTTCGTCCAGCCTGGGAAAAAATTTCAAACAGTCCCTGGATATTAAGCATAATACGAGAAGGTCTCAAACTGAAATTCCCCACCCCTCCCGGCGATTCCTTCATGGTAACACCTCAGAGACAATCACACGAACAGTCAGCTCTTCAGGAAGAAATTTTGAACTTAATCCAGAAGGGAGTGCTACAAGAAGTCTCCTACCAGGAAAAAGGCATGGGCTTCTACTCTCCCCTCTTCCTTCGCAGGAAACCGGACGAATCGCACAGGGCGATTATAAATCTCAAAAGACTAAACAGTTTCCTCGAGATTCAACATTTCAAAATGGAGACAAAATCTTGCATAAAAATGCTCTTTCCCTTGTGTTTCATGACTGTTCTAGATTTACGAGACGCATATTACCATGTGCCTATCCACAGGGACCATCAAAAATATCTCAGACTGGCAGTGACTATCCAGGGGGAAGTGAAACACTACCAATTTAGGGCTCTCCCATTCGGGTTAGCCATCGCACCACGGGTGTTCACAAAAATTATGTCAGAAGTAATGGCCCACATACGGGAACAGAATGTCCTAATAGTTCCCTATCTGGACGATCTCCTGGTGGTAGGGACCTCATCCCAACATTGCAAACAACAGTTGGAGTTGGTCATGGCTTCACTGACGAGTCTAGGTTGGCTACTAAACATACCCAAATCCAGAATAGTGCCAACCCAGGTACAGGAGTACTTAAGGATAGTCCTAGACTCGATCACGCAGAAATGCTATCTTCCTCAGGGGAAGATCCAAAAAATGACACAGGTAGCGTTACAGATCACAATGTTCCCGGTCACTACTCTGAGAAAAGCGATGTCCCTGCTGGGATCCATGACAGCCTGTATCCCGGCCGTGCAGTGGGCACAATGTCATACCCGGGACCTGCAATGGGAAACTTTAGATTCAAGCATATCTCTGCGCAGAAATTTAGATGGGCAATTAAGTATCTCGTCAAGCATGATACACTCTCTAGTATGGTGGGCAGACCCAGTGAATTTAACCAAGACGGATGCAAGCCCCTGGGGGTGGGGAGCACACAGACGATCAAGTGGCACAGGGGAATTGGAGCCAAAATCAAGAGCTAGCCTCTTCAAACATGAAAGAACTGTTAGCGGTAAAATTGGCCCTAACGCACTTTCTAAAACTCATTTACTCCCATCACGTAAAAATCTTTTCGGACAACCAGGTAGTGGTAGCATACCTAAACCACCAAGGGGGCACCAGGTCTCGAGCATTAATGGAGGTAACCCAATCCATTGTCCACATAGCAGAACACAATCTAAAGTCCTTGACAGCTCTCCACATAAAAGGCTCAGAAAACCGAACTGCAGATTTCTTGAGCAGGACATGCTTAAAACAAGGGGAGTGGGAGCTAAAACAATCAGTATTCAACCAGATCGTAAAACTTTGTATAAGGCATCCAGAAATAGACCTGTTTGCGAACAGTCAGAACCAGAAAGTAAAAACATTCTGCTCAATCGATCCCCGGGGGGGCCCAGTAGCTCTAGACGCCTTCACAATTCCCTGGATATCCCTCATTCCCTTAGTGCTGAGGAAGATTCTGGAGGACGGAGCAACAGTGATAGTAATAGCGCCATTCTGGCCCCGCAGAATATGGTTTTCTTGGCTAAGAAAAATGTCCATATCAAACACTTGGGTTCTACCAGACACTCCGAACCTTTTATCCCAGGGACCAGTTTTTCACCCCAATGTAAAGAATCTACACATGACAGCTTGGCTTTTGAAAGGAAGCTACTAAGCGATAAAGGCTTCTCCCCCAATCTAGTATCCACTCTATTAGGCTGCCGTCACACTAACAGTATTTGGTCAGTATTTTACATCAGTACTTGCAAGCCAAAACCAGGAGTGGGTGATAAATGCAGAAGTGGTGCATATGTTTCTATTATATACTTTTCTTCTAATTGTTCCACTCCTGGTTTTGGCCTACAAATACTGATGTAAAATACTGACCAAATACTGCTAGTGTGACGGCAGCCTTACAGAGTAGGAAACTTGTAACCACCAAAATATATGGGAAAGTGTGGAAAAAGTTTATGTCAGTATCCGGGCAGACCCAACTGGTGAAACCCCAATAGAGAAAATCCTTGAGTTCCTGCAGAAGGGACTGGAAAAAAGTCTAGCTACAAGCACTCTAAAGGTTCAGGTAGCAGCCTTGGGAGCTTTGTACAACCATGATCTAGCCAGAAATCGTTGGATCAGGAGATTCATTAGAGCCTCAAGTAGGTCCAGGCCTATTCCTCTCCATACTACTCCTCCCTGGGATCTAAACTTTGTTCTAAATGCTCTAACCAAACCTCCCTTTGAGCCCGTGACAGACACTCCTTTAAAAATCTTATCTCTAAAAACCACGCTCCTGGTGGCCCTAACCTCGGCCCGCCGCGTTAGCGATATACAAGCGCTGTCTGCATGCCCACCCTTTACTCAGATGCTCGAAGACAGAGTCATTCTTAGAACTGACCCGGCTTACCTCCCTAAAATCACGTCACAATTTGATAGAACCCAAGAGATCTCTTTGCCCTCCTTTTGTCCCAGCCCCAAAAATGAGGGGAAAAAAAACATTGCATACCCTAGACGTAAAAAGGTGTCTGGTCCAATATCCATCAGCCACTAGGGAGTGCAGGAAGGATAGGGCTCTGTTTGTCTGCTTCCAGGGTCCACAGAAGGGACAGAAAGCATCGAAAGCCACGTTAGCAAGATGGATAAGAGATGCCATCACCCTATCCTACTCATCCTGTGGAGGCACGGATGATTGACCTCGTGGAGACCAAAACATCCAACACCGCGGAGACACCGTCACGTGTTTCTCAACGCAGTGATCCAGAACACTGCCCCCAAATATGCAAATGCAAGTAGAGGAGCTGCGTAGACACCATCACGTGTTTCTCAACGCAGGCAGTGAATAGCCAGGCCTTTCCCCGGGAAGGAACAACCAAGGGAAGGGCAGCATCCAATAAAGGAAAACCAACTATGCCAAGCATGGTATCCATCCACAGACAGCTGTTTCGGGGTTTTTGCCCCTCATCAGTGTGGGGGCAGTGTTCTGGATCACTGCGTTGAGAAACACATGATGGTGTCTCCACGGTGTTGGATGTTTTGGTCTCCACGAGGTCAATCATCCGTGCCTTTATAGACTTTCTACTAGGCACTGCTCCTGATAGCCAGTTTCCTACTCCACACTGATGAGGGGCAAAACCCCCGAAACAGCTGTCTGTGGATGGATACCTATTCACTGCCTGCGTTGAGAAACACGTGATGGTGTCTCTGCAGCTCCTCTACTTGCATCTACCTACTCATCCTGTGGGACAACCATCCCGGAGAATATAAGAGCCCATTCAACCAGAGCAGTGGCATCATCCTGGGCGGAGAGAGCTGGCGCTTCAATACAACAGATATGTAGAGCTGCCACTTGGTCTTCCCAATCTACATTTTTCAAACATTACCGTTTAGACTTGACCTCCTCTGATCTCACCTTTGGGCGAAGGGTTCTAGAGGCAGTGGTCACTCCCTAAGAGTTACAATCTATGCAAATCTCTCCATGGTGCCATCATGTGGGAAAGAGAAAATCATAGTTACTTAGGGTACCGTCACACAGTGAAATTTTGATCGCTACAACGGTACGATCCGTGACGCTCCAGCGTCGTAACAATATCGCTCCAGCGTCGTAGACTGCTGTCACACTTTGCAATGTACGACGCTGGAGCGATAATTTCATGACGTATGTGCGATGTAGAAGCCGTTGGTTACTATGCGCACATCGTATACGATATATGTTACACCATGCGATCATGCCGCCACAGCGGGACACTAGACGACGAAAGAAAGTTTCAAACGATCTGCTACGACGTACGATTCTCAGCGGGGTCCCTGATCGCAGGAGCGTGTCAGACATTGCGATATCGCTCGAACGTCACGAATCGTGCCGTCGTAGCGATCAAAATTTCACTGTGTGACGGTACCCTTACCGATAACGGTATTTCTCTGATCCCATGATGGCACCCGTATATTCCCTCCCTTTTCACACACACAGGTGTGCACACTATAATGTATTAGTCGTTAGCTTTAGTCACGGTGCCTCTGTTAAGTTAAATTGGTTAAGTTTAATTTGTGCTAATGTTGAGTTGCAGCTGAAGTTCTGTATAAGGCTCTGTAAACCAACTGATGTGGGAGAGAGGTACGCCCTTTTTCACCTGTAGGTTTCCTGTCCCTGGGGGCGGACCCCTCTCTCCGTGGTGCCATCATGGGATCAGAGAAATACCGTTATCGGTAAGTAACTACGATTTTTTTTTTTAAACTTGCTCATGTGCCGCCCCCTCACATCGCCCCGCCCTAGGCACGTGCCCTCAAGTGGCACAGAGCCTAATTCTAACCCTAGTGGAAAAATAAAAATATATTTTCTTTTATTATTTTGCCTACCTATGGGGGTGATAAAGGGGGGAGTATTTACTATCTTTTTTATTTTGATCACTGTGATAGGTTGTATCACAGTGATCAAAATGTACCTGGAATGAATCTGCCGGCCGATTTGGTGGGCGCACTGCGCATGTGCCCGCCATTTTGGAAGATGGCGGCGCCCATGGAGAAGACGGACGGACACCCGGAGGGACACCGGGACTCAGTAAGTATGGGGGGATGGGATCAGACAGCAGGGGGGGGGGGGGTTCAGAGAGAAGAGTGATGGCGGCGGATCGCAGCTGTCAGTTGGTGGAGGGGGCAGATCGGGGTCTCCAGCCGTGGCCGATGATATTGCAGCATCGGCCATGGCTGGATTGTAATATTTCACCAATTTTTAGTCAACCCTTTCACCCGATCTGCCAGGACGCCACAGGTCGGATTAACTCTGTGTACCATTTTATTATGTTCATGACTAAACATCGGGCTTGGTATTATCTATATAGCTATCTATGTGTGTGTAAACATTATTCTTCAATGGAGTATATAAAGGAAAAGGTTGAACAAGAAATGACATCACAATTCTTTTTTTTTTGGGGGTTAAATAATAGATCTTTATTTAGCTTACAAAAACGCACACAAAGCCGCATGAAAATCAGCATCAAATCTGCACGGATTTTTCTGCCAAGAGATGCAGAATCTGCACAGAAAATTCCACAGGCAGATCTGCAACGTGTGCACATACCCTAACGCACTCTTTCCCCCCCCAAAATGGTGTGAAAACAGGGTGCATCTTACAATCTGAACCTAAAAAAAAAAAAACTTAATGAGGGGGGTTGCGGTGGTGGAGCAGTGATGTATGCCCACTCACACCAGCCCCCTGGATGCCCCTCTACATACCCCATGCCCCCCCCCCCCACACTATGCAACAGCACCCTGGATGCCCATCTACATACCCCCTCACACCAGCCCCCTGGATGCCCCATGCCCCCTGTACATACCCCATGCCCCCTCACACCAGCCCCTTGGATGCCCCTCTACATACCTCCTCACACTAGCCCCCTGGATGCCTCTCTCCATACCCCCTCACACCATCCACACAACACCCTGAATGCCCCATGCCCCCTCAACAGCCACAAGGCCCCCTGGATGCCCCATCACCTACATACCCCATGCAGCACAGCCCACTGGATGCCCCCTCACACCATGCAACACAGCCCACTGGATGCCCCACTCACCATGCAACACAGCCCACTGGATGCCCCCCTCACACCATGCAACACAGCCCCCTGGATGTCCCATGCCCCCTCACAACAGTCACAAGGCCCCCTGGATGCCCCATGCCCCCTCACCTACATACCCCATGCCCCCTTACATTATGCAACACAGCCCCCTGCACCCCTACATACCCCATGCCCCCTCACACCAGCCCCCTGAATGCCCCTCTACATACCCCATGCCCCCTCACAACAGCCACAAGGCCCCCTGGATGCCCTCACCTACATACCCCATGCCCCCCTCACTATGCAACACAACTCCCTGAGTGCCCCATGCCCCCCCTCACACCAGCCCCCTGACACTATGAAACAGCCCCTGGATGCCCCATGCCCCCTCACCTACAAACCCCAGGGCCCCTCAACAGCCACAAGGCTCCCTGGATGCCCCCTCACACTATGCCCCTCTACATACCCCATTCCCCCTCAGACCAGCCCCCTGGATGCCCCTCTACATACCCCATGCCCCCTCACACCAGCCACAAGGTACCCTGGATGCCCCTCTACATATCCCATGCCCCCTCACACCAGCCACACAGCCCCCTGGATACCCCATGCCCCCCTCACACCAGCCCCCTGGATGCCCCTCTACATGCCCCCTCACAACAGCCACAAGGCACCCTGGATGCCCCTCTACATACCCTATGACCCCTCACACAGCCCCCTGGATGCCCCTCTACATACCCCCCTCACAACAGCCACACAGCCCCCTGGATGCCCCTCTACATACCCCATGCCCCCCCTCCCACCAGCCACACAGCCCCCTGGATACCCCATGCCCCCCTCACACCAGCCCCCTGGATGCCCCTCTACATACCCCATGCCCCCCCTCACACCAGCCTCACAGCCCCCTGGATACCCCATGCCCTCCCTCACACCAGCCCCCTGGATGCCCCTCTACATACCCCATGCCCCCCCTCACACCAGCCACACAGCCCCCTGGATACCCCATGCCCTCCCTCACACCAGCCCCCTGGATGCCCCTCTACATACCCCATGTCCCCTCACACCAGCCCCCTGGATGCCCCTCTACATACCCCATGCCCCCTCACAACAGCCACAAGGCACCGTGGATGCCCCTCTACATACCCCATGCCCCCTCACACTAGCCACACAGCACCCTGGGTACCCCGTGCCTCCTCTACATGCCCCCCCCCTCACACCAGCCCCCTGGATGCCCCTCTACATAACCCATACTCCCCCTCACACCAGCCACACAGCACCCTGGATACCTCATGCCCCCTCTACATGCCACCCCTCTCACACCTGCCCCCTGGATGCCCCTCTACATGACCCATCATACCAGACCCCTGAATGTCCCTCTACATATCCCATGCCCCCTCACAACAGCCACAAGGCCCCCTGGATACCCCTTTACATACCCTATGCCCCCTCACATCAACCACCTGGATGCCCCTCTACATACCCCATGCCCCCTCACAGCCCCTTGGATGCCCCTCACACAGCCCCTTGGATGCCCCTGTACATACCCCCTCACACCAGCCACACAGCCCCCTGGATACCCCATGCCCCCTCTACATGCCCCCTCACACCATCCCCCTGGATGCCCCTCTACATACCCAATGCCCCCACACACCTACCCCCTGGATGCCCCTCTACATATCCCATGCCCCCTCACAACAGCCACAAGACACCCTGGATGTCCCTCTACATACCCCATGCCCCCTGGATGCCCCTCTACATACCCCCCACACCTACCCCCTGGATGCCCCTCTACATGCCCCCCTCACACCAGCCTCCTAGATGCCCCACTACATACCCCATGCCCCCTCAAACTAGCCCTCTGGATGCCCCTCTACATACCCCATGCCACCTCACACTAGCCACAAAGCCCCCTGAATACTTCGTGCCTCCTCTACATGCCCCCCCTCACACCAGCCCCCTGGATGCCCCTCTACATACCCCATACTGCCCCTCACACCAGCCACACAGCACCCTGGATACCTCATGCCCCCTCTACATGCCACCCCTCTCACACCGGCCCCTTGGATGCCCCTCTACATGTCCCATCATACCAGACCCCTGAATGCCCCTCTACATACCCCATGCCCCCTCACACCAACCGCCTGGATGCCCCTCTACATACCCCATGCCCCCTCACACCAACCGCCTGGATGCCCCTCTACATACCCCATGCCCCCTCCCACCAGCCCCCTGGATGAGCCTCTACATACCCCATACTCCCCTTCACACCAGCCACACAGCACCCTGGATACCCCATGCTCCCTCTACATGCCCCCCTCACACCATCCCCCTGGATGCCCCTCTACATACCCAATGCCCCCCCACACCTACCCCCTGGATGCCCCTCTACATATCCCATGCCCCCTCACAACAGCCACAAGGCACCCTGGATGTCCCTCTACATACCCCATGCCCCCTGGATGCCCCTCTACATACCCCCCACACCTACCCCCTGGATGCCCCTCTACATGCCCCCCTCACACCAGCCTCCGAGATGCCCCACTACATACCCCATGCCCCCTCACACTAGCCCTCTGGATGCCCCCTCACACTAGCCACAAAGCCCCCTGAATACCTCGTGCCTCCTCTACATGCCCCCCCCCCCTCACACCAGCCCCCTGGATGCCCCTCTACATACCCATACTGCCCCTCACACCAGCCACACAGCACCCTGGATACCTCATGCCCCCTCTACATGCCACCCCTCTCACACCTGCCCCCTGGATGCCCCTCTACATGACCCATCATACCAGACCCCTGAATGTCCCTCTATATATCCCATGCCCCCTCACAACAGCCACAAGGCCCCCTGGATGTCCCTCTACATACCCCATGCCCCCTCACACAGCCCCCTGGATGCCCCTCTACATACCCCTTGCCCCCCACACCTACACCCTGGATGCCCCTCTACATACCCCATACTCCCCCTCACACCAGCCACACAGCACCCTGGATACCTCATGCCCCCTCTACATGCCACCCCTCTCACACCGGCCCCTTGGATGCCCCTCTACATGTCCCATCATACCAGACCCCTGAATGCCCCTCTACATACCCCATGCCCCCTCACACCAACCCCCTGGATGCCCCTCTACATACCCCATGCCCCCTCACACCAACCCCCTGGATGCCCCTCTACATACCCCATGCCCCCTCACACCAGCCCCCTGGATGCCCCTCTACATACCCCATGCCCCCCCTCACACCAGCCACACAGCCCCCTGGATACCCCATGCCCCCCCCTCACACCAGCCCCCTGGATGCCCCTCTACATACCCCATGCCCCCCTCACACCAGCCACACAGCCCCCTGGATACCCCATGCCCCCCCTCACACAGCCGCTTGAATGCCCCTCTACATGACACATCATACCAGACCCCTGAATGTACCTTTACATACCCCATGCCCCCTCACACCAACCCCCTGGATGCCCCTCTACATACCCCATGCCCCCTCACACCAATCCCCTGGATGCCCCTCTACATACCCCATGTCCCCTCACACCAGCCCCCTGGATGCCCCTCTACATACCCCATGCCCCCTCACAACAGCCACAAGGCACCGTGGATGCCCCTCTACATATCCCATGTCCCCTCACACTAGCCACACAGCCCCCTGGGTACCCCGTGCCTCCTCTACATGCCCCCCCCCTCACACCAGCCCCCTGGATGCCCCTCTACATATCCCATACTCCCCCTCACACCAGCCACACAGCACCCTGGATACCTCATGCCCCCTCTACATGCCACCCCTCTCACACCTGCCCCCTGGATGCCCCTCTACATGACCCATCATACCAGACCCCTGAATGTCCCTCTACATATCCCATGCCCCCTCACAACAGCCACAAGGCCCCCTGAATACCCCTTTACATACCATATGCCCCCTCACATCAACCACCTGGATGCCCCTCTACATACCCCATGCCCCCTCACACCAACCCCCTGGATGCCCCTCTACATACCCCATGCCCCCTCACACCAACCCCCTGGATGCCCCTCTACATACCCCATGCCCCCTCCCACCAGCCCCCTGGATGCCCCTCTACATACCCCATGCCCCCTCCCACCAGCCCCCTGGATGCCCCTCTACATACCCCATGCCCCCCCTCACACCAGCCACACAGCCCCCTGGATACCCCATGCCCCCCCTCACACCAGCCCCCTGGATGCCCCTCTACATACCCCATGCCCCCCTCACACCAGCCACACAGACCCCTGGATACCCCATGCCCCCTCTCACACAGCCCCCTGAATGCCCCTCTACATGACACATCATACCAGACTCCTGAATGTCCCTTTACATACCCCATGCCCCCTCACACCAACCCCCTGGATGCCCCTCTACATACCCCATGTCCCCTCACACCAGCCCCCTGGATGCCCCTCTACATACCCCATGCCCCCTCACAACAGCCACAAGGCACCGTGGATGCCCCTCTACATATCCCATGTCCCCTCACACTAGCCACACAGCCCCCTGGGTACCCCGTGCCTCCTCTACATGCCCCCCCCCCTCACACCAGCCCCCTGGATGCCCCTCTACATATCCCATACTCCCCCTCACACCAGCCACACAGCACCCTGGATACCTCATGCCCCCTCTACATGCCACCCCTCTCACACCTGCCCCCTGGATGCCTCTCTACATGACCCATCATACCAGACCCCTGAATGTCCCTCTACATATCCCATGCCCCCTCACAATAGCCACAAGGCCCCCTGAATACCCCTTTACATACCATATGCCCCCTCACATCAACCAGCTGGATGCCCCTCTACATACCCCATGCCCCCTCACAGCCCCATGGATGCCCCTCTGCATACCCCCTCACACAGCCCCTTAGATGCCCCTCTACATACCCCCTCACACCAGCCACACAGCCCCCTGGATACCCCATGCCCCCCTCACACCATCCCCCTGGATGCCCCTCTACATACCCAATGCCCCTCTACATATCCCATGCCCCCTCACAACAGCCACAAGGCACCCTGGATGTCCATCTACATCCCCCACGCCCCCTGGATGCCCCTCTACATACCCCCCACACCTACCCCCTGGATGCCCCTCTACATGCCCCCCTCACACCAGCCTCCTAGATGCCACACTACACACCCCATGCCCCCTCACACTAGCCCTCTGGATGCCCCTCTACATACCCCATGCCCCCTCACACTAGCCACAAAGCCCCCTGAATACCTCGTGCCTCCTCTACATGCCCCCCCTCACACCAGCCCCCTGGATGCCCCTCTACATACCCCATACTGCCCCTCACACCAGCCACACAGCACCCTGGATACCTCATGCCCCCTCTACATGCCCCCCCCTCACACCAGCCCCCTGGATGCCCCTCTACATACCCCATACTGCCCCTCACACCAGCCACACAGCACCCTGGATACCTCATGCCCCCTCTACATGCCACCCCTCTCACACCTGCCCCCTGGATGCCCCTCTACATGACCCATCATACCAGACCCCTGAATGTCCCTCTACATATCCCATGCCCCCTGGATGTCCCTCTACATAAACAAAAGGCCCCCTCACACAGCCCCCTGGATGCCCCTCTACATACCCCATGCCCCCCCACACCTACCCCCTGGATGCCCCTCTACATACCCCATACTCCCCCTCACACCAGCCACACAGCACCCTAGATACCTCATGCCCCATCTACATGCCACCCCTCTCACATCGGCCCCTTGGATGCCCCTCTACATGACCCATCATACCAGACCCCTGAATGCCCCTCTACATACCCCATGCCCCCTCACACCAACCCCCTGGATGCCCCTCTACATACCCCATGCCCCCTCACACCAACCCCCTGGATGCCCCTCTACATACCCCATGCCCCCTCACACCAACCCCCTGGATGCCCCTCTACATACCCCATGCCCCCTCACACCAACCCCCTGGATGCCCCTCTACATACCCCATGCCCCCTCACACAGCCCCCTGGATGGCTCTCTACACACCCCCTCACACCAGCCCCCTGGATACCCCATGCCACCTCACTCCAGCCCCCTGGATGCCCCTCTACATACCCAATGCCCCCCACACCTACCCCCTGGATGCCCCTCTACATGCCCCATGCCCCCCCACACCTACCCCCTGGATGCCCCTCCCTCACACCAGCCTCCTAGATGCCCCTCAAAACAGCCACAAGGCACCCTGGATGTCCCTCTACATACCCCGTGCCCCTTCACACCAGCCCCCGGATGCCCCTCTACATGACCCATCATACCAGACCCCTGAATGTCCCTGTACATATCCGATGCCTCCTCACACAGCCCCCTGGATGCCCCTCTACATACCCCCATGCCCCTTCACACCAGCACCCTGGATGCCCCCTTACACCAGACCCCTGAATGTCCCTCTACATATCCCATGCCCCCTCACAACAAATTACAACCTCAGAGCACTCACTCTTATTCCTGCATCCTCATTCCCTTGTACAAGACTCCATGCTGCAGCCCGAGTCCTCTCCTCACACGGCTCCATGCTGCAGCATCGCATTTCCCGCGTCTCTTCTCCAGCAGCAGCCTCTCAAACCGCAGCTTGAGCTTCCTGCTATCGGTTCCTCATTGGTAAATGCTAGTGTGTATGGGCTCCTTCCAGGTGTGACGTCATTTCCGGGGGCGTGTCCTATCGGGAGGTGGCGTGTTTTCAGTCGGTTGAGCCTAGAGTGTATGGGCTCCTTCCAGGTCCTGACTGCAGCCCATACACTCTAGCCGGCTCACTGGTGAAGATGCTAGACTGTATGGGCTCCTTCCTGGTTTCCTGACTGCAGCCCATACACTCTAGCCGCCTCAGTACTGAAGACTCTAGAGTGCATGGGCTCTTTCCAGGTCACCTGACTTCAGCCCATACAGTCTAGCCGGCTCACTGTGAAGATGCTAGAGTGTATGGGCTCCTTCCAGGTCCTGACTGCAGCCCATACATTGTAGCTGGCTCAGTACTGAAGATGCTAAACTGTATGGGCTCCTTCCAGGTGCCTGACTGCAGCCCATACAGTGTAGCCGGCTCACTACTGAAGATGCTAGAGTGTATGGGCTGCAGTCAGGTATATATTCTTGAAGATAGCAGACTTTATGGGCGGCTGCCTGGCCCTGACTGCAGTAAATACATGACACTAGACTGTATGTGCTCCTTCAAGGTATAAATTATTAAAACCAGCAGAATATATGGGCTCCTGCCAGGTCCTGACTGCAGCCCATACAGTCTAGTCAGCTCACTGGTGAAGACACTAGACTGTATGGGCTCCTGTCAGGTATATAGTATGGTAGATACAGACTGTACGGGCTCCTGTCAGGTATGTATTATTGTAGATACAGACTGTACGGGCTCCTGTCAGGTATATATTATTGTAGATATGGACTGTACGGGCTCCTGTCAGGTATATATTATTGTAGATATGGACTGTACGGGCTCCTGTCAGGTATATATTATTGTAGATATGGACTGTACAGACTCCTGTCAGGTATATATTATTGTAGATACAGACTGTACGGGCTCCTGTCAGGTGTATATTATTGTAGATACAGACTGTACGGGCTCCTGTCAGGTATGTATTATTGTAGATACAGACTGTACGGGCTCCTGTCAGGTATATATTATTGTAGATATGGACTGTACGGGCTCCTGTCAGGTATATATTATTGTAGATATGGACTGTACGGGCTCCTGTCAGGTATATATTATTGTAGATACAGACTGTACGGGCTCCTGTCAGGTATATATTATTGTAGATATGGACTGTACGGGCTCCTGTCAGGTATATATTATTGTAGATACAGACTGTATGGGCTCCTGTCAGGTATATAGTATGGTAGATACAGACTGTACGGGCTCCTGTCAGGTATATATTATTGTAGATACAGACTGTACGGACTCCTGTCAGGTATATATTATTGTAGATACAGACTGTACGGACTCCTGTCAGGTATATATTATTGTAGATATAGACTGTACGGGCTCCTGTCACGTGTATATTATTGATGTCAGAATGTATGGGCCCCTGTCAGGTATATATTAGTGATGGTATCAGAATGTATGGGCCCGTCAGGTATATATTAATAATGGTATCAGAATGTATGGGCTCCTGTCAGGTATATATTATTGATGTCAGAATGTATGGGCTCCTGTCAGGTATATATTAGTGATGGTATCAGAATGTATGGGCTCCTGTCAGGTATATATTATTGATATCAGAATGTATGGGCTCCTGTCAGGTATATATATTATTGATGGTATCAGAATGTATGGGCCCCTGTCAGGTATATATTATTATTGATATCAGAATGTACGGGCCCCTGTCAGGTATATGTTATTGATGATATCAGAATGTATGGGCCCCTATCAGGTATATATTATTGATATCAGAATGTATGGGCTCCTGTCAGGTATACAGGTCCTTCTCAAAAAATTAGCATATAGTGTTAAATTTCATTATTTACCATAATGTAATGATTACAATTAAACTTTCATATATTATAGATTCATTATCCACCAACTGAAATTTGTCAGGTCTTTTATTGTTTTAATACTGATGATTTTGGCATACAACTCCTGATAACCCAAAAAACCTGTCTCAATAAATTAGCATATTTCACCCATCCAATCAAATAAAAGTGTTTTTTAATAACAAACAAAAAAACCAACAAATAATAATGTTGAGTTATGCACTCAGTACTTGGTCGGGAATCCTTTGGCAGAAATGACTGCTTCAATGCGGCGTGGCATGGAGGCAATCAGCCTGTGACACTGCTGAGATGTTATGGAGGCCCAGGATGCTTCAATAGCGGCCTTAAGCTCATCCAGAGTGTTGGGTCTTGCATCTCTCAACTTTCTCTTCACAATATCCCACAGATTCTCTATGGGGTTCAGGTCAGGAGAGTTGGCAGGCCAATTGAGCTCAGTAATACCATGGTCAGTAAACCATTTACCAGTGGTTTTGGCACTGTGAGCAGGTGCCAGGTCGTGCTGAAAAATGAAATCTTCATCTCCATAAAGCATTTCAGCCGATGGAAGCATGAAGTGCTCCAAAATCTCCTGATAGCTAGCTGCATTGACCCTGCCCTTGATGAAACACAGTGGACCAACACCAGCAGCTGACACGGCACCCCACACCATCACTGACTGTGGGTACTTGACACTGGACTTCAGGCATTTTGGCATTTCCTTCTCCCCAGTCTTCCTCCAGACTCTGGCACCTTGATTTCCGAATGACATGCAAAATTTGCTTTCATCAGAAAAAAGTACTTGGGACCACTTAGCAACAGTCCAGTGCTGCTTCTCTGTAGCTCAAAAGTGGCTTTACCTGGGGAATGCGGCACCTGTAGCCCATTTCCTGCACACGCCTGTGCACGGTGGCTCTGGATGTTTCCACACCAGACTCAGTCCACTGCTTCCTCAGGTTCCCCAAGGTCTGGAATCGGTCCTTCTCCACAATCTTCCTCAGGGTCCGGTCTCCTCTTCTCGTTGTACAGTGTTTTCTGCCACATTGTTTCCTTCCAACAGACTTACCATTGAGGTGCCTTGATACAGCACTCTGGGAACAGCCTATTTGTTGAGAAATTTCTTTCTGGGTCTTACCCTCTTGCTTGAGGGTGTCAATGATGGCCTTCTTGACATCTGTCAGGTCGCTAGTCTTACCCATGATGGGGGTTTTGAGTAATGAACCAGGCAGGGAGTTTATAAAAGCCTCAGGTATCTTTTGCATGTGTTTAGAGTTAATTAGTTGATTCAGAAGATTAGGGTAATAGGTCGTTTAGAGAACCTTTTCTTGATATGCTAATTTATTGAGACAGGTTTTTTGGGTTATCAGGAGTTGTATGCCAAAATCATCAGTATTAAAACAATAAAAGACCTGACAAATTTCAGTTGGTGGATAATGAATCTATAATATATGAAAGTTTAATTGTAATCATTACATTATGGTAAATAATGAAATTTAACACTATATGCTAATTTTTTGAGAAGGACCTGTATATTAGTGATGATATCAGAATGTATGGGCCCCTGTCAGGTATATATTAGTGATGGTATCAGAATGTATGGGCTCCTGTCAGGTATATATTAATGATGGTATCAGAATGTATGGGCTCCTGTCAGGTATATATTATTGATATCAGAATGTATGGGCTCCTGTCAGGTATATATATTATTGATGGTATCAGAATGTATGGGCCCCTGTCAGGTATATATTACTGATGATATCAGAATGTACGGGCCCCTGTCAGGTATATATTAGTGATGATATCAGAATGTATGGGCCCCTGTCAGGTATATATTAGTGATGATATCAGAATGTATGGGCCCCTGTCAGGTATATATTAGTGATGATATCAGAATGTATGGGCCCCTGTCAGGTATATATTACTGATGATATCAGAATGTATGGGCCCCTGTCAGGTATATATGCTGCGATTGTTCTCGTATGCCGATTCGGCATGAAAAAATAATCACAGATGTGATCTGCCCCATAGATTAACACTGGTCCGAGTGCCATGCGATGTTTTCTCACATAGCGCTCGTCCGTATTCTACGCTAGTGTGACCCCGGCCTTAAACTTATGAAGAGACACAGACCACCTGCAGCTCAGCCTTCATCAATATTTAAATTACAAGTTTTTCACCATCCAAAAAATGCTATTTTTTACCTAGTTCCATAGGTTTCTTAAAGGGAACCTGTCACCAGGTTTTCCCCATATATTGTACCACCAGAACCTATATGCCCTTATACACACCCTTCTACAGTGCTGTACCGTACATACCGTATATACTCGAGCATAAGCCGAGATTTTCAGCCCACTTTTTTGGGCTGAAAGTGACCTTCTCGGCTTATACTCAAGTCATTGTCGGCGGGGGAGGGGGAGCGGCGGCTGTCACATACTCACCTGCTCCCGGCGCGGTCCCTGCATGTCCAATGGTCTCCGGGCAGCTCTTCCTTTGTTCAACGGTCACGTGGAACCGCTCATTAATGAATATGGATGCATATTCATTACTTTAATGAGCTGTCCGTGACAGCTGAACATAGGAAGACGCTGCCGACTCCCGGAGACCATCTGACAGTGAGAAGCTGCCAGGGACCGCGTCGGGGGCAGGTGAGCATGACGGGGGAGGTGAGCATTGCGCGATATTCACCTCTCCCCTTTCCACCGCTGCGGGCCGCTCTGTCCTCTGGCTGTGACTGTTTAGGTCAGAGGGCACGATGACGTAGTTAGTGTGCGCGCTGCCCTCTGCCTGAACAGTCAGTGCAGAGGATGGAAGACAGAGCAGCGCGCAGCAGTGGAAAGTGCCGGGGGCCTGAGCGAAGAGAGGCGAGTATGTGTTTTTTTTTTATTTTATTCGCAGCAACAGCAAATGGGGCATAATGTGTGGAGCATCTCATGGGGCATAATGTGTGGAGCATCTCATGGGGCATAATCTATGGAGTAAAATCTATGGAGCATCTTATGGGGCCATCAACCTTTATGCAGCATTGTATGGGGCAAAAGTTTCTATGAAGCATCTTATGGGGCCATTATTAACATTTGTGCAGCATTATATGGGGCATATTTTAATATGGAGCATCTTATGGGGCCATCATAAACTTTATGGAGCATTATATGGGGCTCCTCATTCAATATGGATATTCAAAAACACTTAACCTACTGATGTCTCAATTAATTTTACTTTTATTGGTATCTATTTTTATTTTTGACATTTACCAGTAGCTGCTGCATTTTCCACCCTAAGGCTTATACTCGAGTCATTAAGTTTTCCCAGTTTTTTGTGGCAAAATTAGGGGGGGGGGTGGTCAGCTTCTACTCGAGTATATACGGTATGTCCCTAAGCCAACGTGCCTAATGTAAATAACTTCTTATACTCACCTACGGGGCGGTCCGGTGTTATGTTTGGCGCTGGTCTTCATCCGGCACAGTCCTTCCCGTGGATGATGTGTTCTACATCATCCACACAACCTCCCTCATCACGCTTCTGTGCAGGAACACTTCTCTGCCGAGCACAAAGCAAAGTACTGCAACGGGCAGAAAGAAGTGCGATGCACAGGAGCACGATGGAAGACACCGTGTGGATGACATAGGACGCGTCATCGACTCAAAGAAAGAAGGACGGTGATAGAAGAGGAGAAGGCCCCGGATTAAGACTAGCAAAGCCCATTGTATGGGGCTAGGCAAGTCTTAAGGGCATACAGATAGTGGTTGTGCTTTATAAAATGCTGTATATAAGGGTATACAGGCAGTGGGCCTACTATATATACACAGCATTCTAGAATGCTGTATATAAAGGCATATAGATAGTGGTCGTACTTTATGTGGGAGGGGGGGGGGGCGGCGCAGAAACAATGTTTGAATACCCTGTAGTAAGTGAACGGCTACAGTGCAAGAAAATAAAGGGTACTTAGTTAACACTTTTTTGGGGGCCTGAGAAAGGAGTCAGAAAAGAGCATCGGGGCGGACGCGCTGCTGTGAATGTCAGTGTCTATATCTAGCACGGCATAATTTTCATAACCAGCAGAGGGAAAGCTGACAGCTGATGTTAATATTCTGGAAAGGAGCCAATAACCATAAAGGTTCCCAGGCTATTAATATCAGCTCACAGCTGTTTGCTTAGCCTTTACTGGCTATTTTACAGTGGGACACAAAATATTGACATGGGGTCCCCCTATAAAAGCTGTAGGCTGATATTAATAGTCTGTGAAGAGGCCATGGATATTGGCAGCCCCAGAGGCTAAAAACCATCAGCTCTCAGCCATCCCAGAAATGGCGCATCTTATAGATCTGCCAATTCTGGTACTTAGCCTCGCTCTTCCCACTTGCCCTGTAGCAGTGGGGCTCAGATTTGTGGGGTTGATGTCACCATTTTATTGTCAAGTAACATCAAGCCCACAGGTAAGTAATGGAGAGGCATCTATCAGACACCTCTCCATAAGTAAGCTGGCCTACTGTCACCTTACAATACAAAAGGTGACATTAACCCCTTATTACCCCATATGCCACCGCTACAGGGCAGTGAGAACAGAGGCTGAGTGCCAGAATTGGCGCATCTTACAGATGCACCTTTTCTGGGGTGGCAATAACCATGGTCCCTCTCTAGGCTATAATATCTGTCCTCAGTCACTGACTTTCCCTCTGTGGCACAGAAAATTGTGTGGGAGCCCACGCCATTTTGTTCAGTGAAAACATTTTTATTAAATACATACAGGTCCCAAATTTTACACACACACACTACTAACCGTATTAGTCACTGACCTATATAAATCTAACCGTTCTGCAATGGTTTACTGTATGTAAACCATGTCTCCTATCCTGCAATGATTTGACAGAAGCCGACAAATTAACTATTTGTAAATATTATAAGCTGTCAGTGTGATTTTACTGTACACTGCACCTGAATTGCAAGCCTTTAAAAGGACACCATTGCGTATTTCTCGCAAGTCAAACTGATGGCCCGTGTGGTATGAGTTTTTCTTGCATAAACAGACTTTCATTGGGGATTCTCGGCTGATATACGGTGCAAATCGCAGCATAGTGCAATTTCACTCGCACATATAATACGGCCGTGAAAAAAAAAAAGTGATGGGAGCTGCCCAACAGATTAACATTGGTCCGAGTGCTATGAAATTTTTTTTTCTCGCATAGCACTCGTCCGTATTCCTCTCTAGTGTGACTCCGGCCTTAAAGGGAAAATCATTCAAAATTTGAAAATTTCAATTTTTTAAAATTTCTGATATTTTTACAAAATAAAGCAAAACATTAACCCAAGTTTATCATTAGCCCAAGTTTACCATTATCATAAAGTCTAATATGTCAGGAAAAAAAACAACCTCAAAATCAATGGAATATGTTGAAGCATTCCAGAGTTATTACTACATAAAGTGACACTGGAGACACAAAAGAGAATAGTAAAACCAAAAACACTCAGTTTGAAAAAATGTTGCAGTAATCGGCAAGTGCTAGTAAAAGATGTAAAAAACAGGGTATTTGGTTGATACGTTTTTTGCAAAAAATGTATACTAAGCTGCTCTACCAATCTTCACGGTATACCCTTATCAGAGCAGTCCTAACTAATGTATGCAATCCCTATCTGATGTATTTAAAAACCTGATCATCTGTATATAACCTGTGTGAACAGGGTTCAGAGAGGAAAAATCCATGTGTGCATACAGGGTAGAACAGCTTTTGTGCAGATAGCCCAAGAGGAGTGGTGGAACTCCCCAGTCTTGTAGACACAAGAGAACAATTATGGAAACAGGAACACATGGGCTACTTGCACAGTGAACAAGTCTGTATGATCATGTTCACACACCACCAAGAAACCTGAAGACACAAAAGAGAATAGTAAAACCAAAAATACTCAGTTTGAAAAAATTGGTGAAGATTGGTAGAGCAGCTTAGTATACATTTTTTGCAAAAAACGTATCAACCAAATACCCTGTTTTTTTACATCTTTTACTAGCACTTGCGGATTACTGCAACATTTTTTCAAACTGAGTGTTTTTGGTTTTACTATTCTCTTTTGTGTCTTCAGGTTTCTTGGTGGTGTGTGAACATGATCATACAGACTTGTTCACTGTGCAAGTAGCCCATGTGTTCCTGTTTCCATAAAGTGACACTGGTCAGATTTTAAAAAATTGGCCCCGTCACTGAGGGGTTAAATGCTTGTACAAGTGAACATTGTTTCAAAAGTGGTTTACCTGTCTAAGACTGGTTTCACACCAGCGTTCGGCAGCCTTCTTCCTCCGTTAAGCCCCACCCACTGCTACACCTCTTTCAGCTCCGCCTACGTCTGCATGCATCCCCTATCTTTAACATTGGGTACACAGGCACGTGTCGTTTTGACGATGCACTGAACTGCGTCGAACGCAACATGTTGCATTTTGTTGCGGTCGGCGCAGCATTAAAACAACGCATGCAGAGGCATCCGCTTGGCATGCGTACCCAATGTTAAAGATAGGGTATGCAGGACGCATGCAGATGCAGGACGCATGCAGACGTAGGCGGAACTGAAGGAAGAGGTGCGGCATTGGGCGGGGCTTAACGGAGGAAGAAGGCTGCCATCCGCAGCCCTGCCGAATGCTGGTGTTAAACCAGCCCAAGGCTGTTATTATAGCACCTTACGTCTTACGCTAGGTTCACATTGCGTTAGTGCAATCCGTTAAGCGCATAGCGCTAGCGGATTGCGCTAACGCAATGTTTCTAGAGGGTCGGCGTTCACCCTCCCCGCTAGCGCAGATCCCTGATCTGCGGTAGCGAGGAACGGGCCTCAAAAGAACGGCACATCGCTAGCGCGTGCCGAAAATGGCATGCGCTAGTGATGCGCTTCAGCTAAAAGTAACATTGCGGTCCATGGGTGCGCTAACGGACCCGTTGCACGGCGTTAATTTCGACATTTTCGCCGTGCAACGCAGTCCGTTAGCGTTAACCCATTAACGCAATGTGAACCTAGCTTTACACAGATACATCATGGCTTGTCCTGCCCTACGCATGAAATTAAAGACAAATACAATGTGGAGACTTAATCAGAGCAATGTTTTATTTACATTCAGAACTGGTTTAAGAGGTAAACAATTACCATTTCTCACATAAATCTCAGACTTTTACTTATAGAAATACTGGATAAATATCATTTTAACAATAGATATAGAAATATTTCTAATTTTATAAAACTGCCTTTTTTTGCATAGAAAAACTTTATGCCTTTCCTTGTTTCATTTTATGCCTTTGCTTGTTTCATTTTATGCATTTCTAAAGTATTGTAAAAATGTAATATGCTGTTGGTGCATGCGGGCAGGACTGTCGGTAGGGTATGCGGCTCTGAAGCCCCCCCCCCCTCAGGCCTGCCTCCGGTGTCTGAGATTTCGGTGTCCCGGACCTGAGATCATAATACCGGCCTTGAATTGTGAAGGACACGGCAGCCGATCCTGAGAAACATCCAAGGTGGGAATGCCCCATCATGTCGAAGAGAGTCTGCTAGATCCAGGCCTAGCAGACCAGTACTGGTGGGTTCATGGATGCCAGGAGGGAGCTGGCCTAAAGGAAGGTCTCGTCTTTTCCTGGCGGGTCAGGAAGTTGTCCCGTCGTTTTTTTTTTTTTGGACAGAACATTTCCAAAACAACCAAATTTGAACAGATCTCTTGGGAGGCAGACTTTAGTCCTCTGTTGCAGAAGCGAAGTACTCTTAAACTGATAGGCGCAGAGTAGGACGCACTAGAAAGTTGGCGTGCATGATTGTTCAGGGCGCTGGCGGTGTGGACCGGCCACCAGAGAAGGCCTAGACCAAAGCCTGGATATTTTAAGAGCAAGGTCACTGGAGCCTCTGGAAAACGTGGAGGCTGCATGAATAGGAAGGTTTCCTCAGGAGACGTCCACATTGCTCAGGGGAAAACTAGGACATATTTGTCCTGTGTTTTTTTTTTTTTTTAAAGTAGCCCCCTTACTGCCTCGTAGGATATACCAGTCCTTAAGATCAAGCATGAACGGTCCTCCGGGGAACCCCAAACACTCTTGATGTGTTAGGGCCTTGCCTCGTAGACCACAGATGATATGGTAGTGATAATTCTAGGTGGGAGATTAGAGTGACAATTCCACTGTCGCCCTCAAAAGCCATATCTGGGAAGAAAAAAAAAAATTAAAAAGAAAAATCGTTAATAAAAAAACCTCCCAAAACCTAAGGCCTAAACTGGGCTGGGCGGTCCAGACCCATGTCTTCCTCCTACTGACATTAAGTTAAAACAGATTAGCTTCGTGCTAGTTGGTGGTGTACCCTCCTCTACAGGAAATACCTAAATTTTTTTTTTGCATAGCATAAGCAGCATACACCCATTTTTTTTTTGTGTACCCCAATGAAGCATTAGCTCCCCCACATCAACCAGAAGGCCACACAGCATAACCTCACTCCTCCAGTCAGAAACCTCCACCTCACATTAACCAGCGGACCCCACAGGATAAACCCAAAGCCCACCAGACATTCCCTCCCACAAGCGTAAATCCCCATATGACGCCCCCTGCCCCCAACCATAAATCCCATCAGACACCCCCCCAATCGGATGCCACCCCAGCTTAACCCCCCAGCATAAACCCCCATCGGACGTCCACCCCTCCTCCAAGCATTACTCCCATCGCACACCACGCCCACCCAATAATAAACCCCCACTGGACGGCCAAACCCCCACAGGATGTGGACCCCCCCATCCAGCACACACCCCCATCAGACGCGGACACCCCACCCAGCACAAACCCCCCATCGGACGTCCACCCCCGACCCAGCCTAAACTCTTATCGGACGTCCACCCCCGACCCAGCCTAAACTCTTATCGGACGTCCACTCCACCCAGCCTAAGCCCTCATCAGCCCCCCAAACCCAACCCATAAGCAGGTCGCCCCCCAATAAAGGGGATCCCTCCGTAAGCGGCAGGTCGCCTCCCCACGTCCCACCACAGGCAGGTCGCCTCCCCACGTCCCACCACAGGCAGGTCGCCTCCCCACGTCCCACCACAGGCAGGTCGCCTCCCCACGTCCCACCACAGGCAGGTCGCCTCCCCACGTCCCACCACAGGCAGGTCGCCTCCCCACGTCCCACCACAGGCAGGTCGCCTCCCCACGTCCCACCACAGGCAGGTCGCCTCCCCACGTCCCACCACAGGCAGGTCGCCTCCCCACGTCCCACCACAGGCAGGTCGCCTCCCCACGTCCCACCACAGGCAGGTCGCCTCCCCACGTCCCACCACAGGCAGGTCGCCTCCCCACGTCCCACCACAGGCAGGTCGCCTCCCCACGTCCCACCACAGGCAGGTCGCCTCCCCACGTCCCACCACAGGCAGGTCGCCTCCCCACGTCCCACCACAGGGGTCCCCCAATAGCCTGCAGCAGGTCTCCCCCCACATCCCACAAGCAGATAGCCCTCAAATCCCACAACAGGGGTCCCCCACTAAAAGGGGTCCACCCCGTAAGCAGGTCACCTCCAAACCCCACCACAGGGGTCCCCCCCAACAGCCAGCAGGTGCCCCCCAAAATCCAACCACAGGGGTCCCCCACAATAGTCAGCAGCAGGTGCCCCCCCAAATCCCACCACAGGGGTCCCACCACAATAGCCAGCAGCAGCAGGTGCCCCCCACAACAGCCAGCAGCAGTAGGTGCCCCCCCAAATCTCACCACAGGGGTCCCCCCACAACATCCCACCACAGGGGTCCCCCACAACATCCAGCAGCAGTGGTGCCCCCCCAAAAAGCCCACGACGGGGGTCCCCCACAACAGCCAGCAGCAGCGGTGCCCCCCCAAGAGCCCACCACGGGGATCCCCCACAACAGCAGCGGTGCCCCCCCACAAAGCCCACCACGGGGGTCCCCCACAGCAGCAACGGTGCCCCCCCACAAAGCCTACCACAGAGGTCCCCCACAGCAGCAGCGGTGCCCCCCCACCACAGGGGTCCCCGACAGCAGCAGCGGTGCCCCCCCACAAAGCCCACCACGGGGGTCCCCCACAGCAGCAGCGGTGCCCCCCCACAAAGCCCACCACGGGGGTCCCCCACAGCAGCAGCGGTGCCCCCCCACAAAGCCCACCACGGGGGTCCCCCACAGCAGCAGCGGTGCCCACCACTGAGCCTCCCCCCAATAGCGAGCAGCAAGTAGCATTTTTTCACCCTGAAACCACTAACCTCCATGTGCCATGGCGTCCACAAGCTAGAATCATGCTGCTTTGCTTTGCCGCCTTCATGATGTGACTGAAAACACGCCCCTTCCCAATAGGACACGCCCCCGGAAATGACGTCACACCTGGAAGGAGCCCATACACTCTAGCATTTACCGTTTTCAGTCACATCATGAAGGCGGCAAAGCAAAGCAGCATGATTATAGCTTGTGGATGCCATGGCACATGGAGGTTAGTGGTTTCAGAGTGAAAAAATGCTACTTGCTGCTCGCTATTGGGGGGAGGCCTGTGGTGGGCGACCTGCTTGTCTGTGTGGGGGGCAACGCTGCTGCTGTGGGGGACCCCCGTGGTGGGCTTTGTGGGGGGGCACCGCTGCTGCTGCTGTGGGGGACCCCCGTGGTGGGCTTTGTGGGGGGGGCACCACTGCTGCTGTGGGGGACCCCCGTGGTGGGCTTTGTGGGGGGGCACCGCTGCTGCTGTGGGGGACTTTGTGGGGGGGCACCGCTGCTGCTGTGGGGGACACCCTTGGTGGGCTTTGTGGGGGGGGGCACCGCTGCTGCTGTGGGGGAACCCCGTGGTGGGCTTTGTGGGGGGGGCACCGCTGCTGCTGTGGGGGACCCCCGTGGTGGGCTTTGTGGGGGGAGGCACCGCTGCTGCTGTGGGGGACCCCCGTGGTGGGCTTTGTGGGGGGGGCACCGCTGCTGCTGTGGGGGACCCCCGTGGTGGGCTTTGTGGGGGGGCACCGCTGCTGCTGTGGGGGACCCCCGTGGTGGGCTTTGTGGGGGGGCTGTTATGACCTGGCGGTCAGGACAATAATGGACCTGGTGGTTAAGAGCACACGGAATGACCTGATAGTTACTGATAAGGACGAGCTCTGGGACGTGGGAACTCTGCTGACCGCAATCCCTAATCCTATCAAACACACTAGAAATAGCCGTGGATTGCTCCTAACGCTCCCTATGCAACTCGGCACTAGTGATGGGTAGTTCGTGAGTGAGTAGTTCAAAATGAACTAATCTTCAGAGTGAACTAGTTCATCTAGTTCACCATCCTGACAGAGATTAGTTTATTATGAACTAAACAGCAAGTGGGAGGAGACAGAGAGTGATCCCTCACACAGCTCCTCACACTGAAGATCCCTGGTCTCACACTTGCTCTTTATAGCTCCTGATGCTAGAAAAGAAGGTAGTAAAACACTATACCACACATCAAATAGTAAATACAAATATAATAGTAATAATAAAAACTGAAATTGTACAGTAGACGGACACAGCTCATGTGTGTATGAGAGAGAGTGTTTCTGTGCTGTGGTTCATGCCCCTCACCAGTCTTTGTGATAAGATCAGCCTCCTGTAGAGGGTCAGCCTCCTGTAGAGGATCAGCCTCCTGTAGAGGATCAGCCTCCTGTAGCCTAGAAGATCAGTCTTGCTAAAATCTTTACCACTGGCTCCTGTTCTGTTCTCCGCTCCCTCATACACAATGATTGAGTCAGTAGTACTCTACACACTAATAGAGGGGGAACTGCTGCTGGGCTCAGTGAGATGCATCACGTTGAACTAGGCTGTCCTGAGTCATTCTCAACAGAACATCTAGATCAGCAGTTCACATAGTTCATTTAGTTCACAGGTCACATGACATGATGCATTCCCTATCAGCTCCTCCCAGGATAGGGTGGAGAATTATCAGGCTGTCTAATAGGAAGATTGTCTTTGCCCCATAACAACCAATCACAGGTCAGCTTTCTGATACTGCAGTAGTGCAGTGCTCTGGCAAGTGAAATCTGAGCTGTGATTGGTTGCTATGGGCAGCTTGGTAAATGTGTAGTTCTGTGTAGTTTCACCACATCTCTTCCTTTTGCCACCTGTTGCAGTGGTGTGAAATGAATACTGTCTGACTGCCAGGGGTGGATTAAGGGTAGCCAGGGCCCCGGGCTGTTCACACACTGTGGGCCCCCCCGGTCATGTGACGGGGGTCATGTGACGGGGGTCATGTGACGGGGGTCATGTGACGGGGGTCATGTGACGGGGGTCATGTGACGGGGGTCATGTGACGGGGGTCATGATATACCCGAACCAGATTATTCCAGAAAAATGGCCGGGCCCTACTCTACTGTAACCTATTAAATATTTGTTAAAATCTGCAATACAATTTAGGTATATCTTGACCAATAATATCACATACAAGGAACAAATACCACCGCACCATGACCAGACCACAAATTACAACCACAGTGATCGAATAATATCACATACAAGGAACAAATACCACCGTACCAGGACCAGATTACAAATTACAACCACAGTGATCGAATAATATCACATACAAGGAACAAATACCACCGCACCATGTCAAGACCACATATTACCACTTGGTGACCAAATAGCACATACAAGGGACAAATACCACAACACCATTTCCAGACCACATATTACCACCACATAGTGACTGAATACTACAATACTGATCAGTAAAAAAACAAACAAAAAAAAAACACAATACTATCACCATAAGTGCCAGTATTCACAGGAGATCTGTACTTAGTATGCAGTGTCTGTGTAGAGGTAATACAGTGATCACTGGTGACATTATACACAGGAACTCTGTATATAATGTATAGATAATACAGTGATCACTGGTGACATTGTACACAGGACCGCTGTATATAGTATACAGTGTATAGTGTCAGTGTATAGGTAACACTGACTCACCAGTGACGTCTCTAGGTGAAGTCCTTCATCTTTCAGCCAGCACAGAATGCCATCATTTCTTCCAGCCAGGACTCGTTTCTGCAGGAAATAACACAGTTATCTCGAGCTCCGCTTGTAGAACACATTACTTAATTTTTCACAACTTCTACATTACACCACATGAAGAGAAAAAGGTGATATAGTGTCACTCTGCACAGTAACAGGACCGCCCCCCCATTTAAAACAGTATACTCAAAAAATAAAATAAATACATCACTGCAGTAATAATATCCCTTAATTAGCCCCTATGGTAATACTATTCCCCACCCCATGTATCTCATTCCTCGCTCCAGCCATATGTTCTCCCATCCTGCACTCATGAGTATCCATCCTGCCCCATATAATCTCCACATCCTGCCCCATTTGTCTCCATCGTATCCATCCTGCCCCATGATCCAATCCTGCCCCATGTCTTTCATTCTACCCCGTGTCTCCAATCATGCCCCGTGTCTACATTCTGCCCATGCCTCCAGTCCTGCCCCCAGTGTGTCCAGCAATCTGCCCCAGTGTGTCCAGCAATCTGCCCCAGTGTGTCCAGCAATCTGCCCCACTGTCTCCAGCAATCTGCCCCACTGTCTCCAGCAATCTGCCCCACTGTCTCCAGCATTGCCCCCCAGTGTGTCATCCAGCATTGCCCGCCAGTGTGTCATCCAGCATTGCCCGCCAGTGTGTCATCCAGCAATCTGCCCCACTGTCTCCAGCATTGCCCCCCAGTGTGTCCTCCAGCATTGCCCCCCAGTGTGTCCTCCAGCATTGCCCCACTGTCTCCAGCATTGCCCCACTGTCCCCAGCATTGCCCCACTGTCCCCAGCATTGCCCCACTGTCCCCAGCAATCTGCCCTACTGTCTCCAGCAATCTGCCCCACTGTCTCCAGCAATCTTCCCCCAGTGTGTCCTCCAATCTGCCCCAGTGTCTCCAGCATTTCCCCCCAGTGTGTCCTCCAGCATTGCCCCCCAGTAATCTGCCCCACTGTCTCCAGCAATCTGCCCCACTGTCTCCAGCAATCTGCCCCACTGTCTCCAGCATTGCCCCCCAGTGTGTCCTCCAGCATTGCCCGCCAGTGTGTCATCCAGCATTGCCCGCCAGTGTCATCCAGCAATCTGCCCCACTGTCTCCAGCATTGCCCCCCAGTGTGTCCTCCAGCATTGCCCCCCAGTGTGTCCTCCAGCATTGCCCCCCAGTGTGTCCTCCAGCAATCTGCCCCACTGTCTCCAGCATTGCCCCACTGTCTCCAGCATTGCCCCACTGTCTCCAGCATTGCCCCACTGTCTCCAGCATTGCCCCACTGTCTCCAGCATTGCCCCACAGTCTCCAGCATTGCCCCACTGTCTCCAGCATTGCCCCACTGTCTCCAGAATTGCCCCACTGTCTCCAGAATTGCCCCACTGTCTCCAGCATTGCCCCACTGTCTCCAGCAATCTGCCCCACTGTCTCCAGCAATCTGCCCCACTGTCTCCAGCAATCTGCCCCACTGTCTCCAGCATTGCCCCACAGTCTCCAGCATTGCCCCACAGTCTCCAGCATTGCCCCACAGTCTCCAGCATTGCCCCACAGTCTCCAGCATTGCCCCACAGTCTCCAGCATTGCCCCACAGTCTCCAGCATTGCCCCACAGTCTCCAGCATTGCCCCACTGTCCCCAGCATTGCCCCACTGTCCCCAGCATTGCCCCACTGTCCCCAGCATTGCCCCACTGTCCCCAGCATTGCCCCACTATCTCCAGCATTGCCCCCAGTGTGTCCTCCAGCAATCTGCCCCAGTGTGTCCTCCAGCATTGCCCTCAGTGTGTCCTCCAACCTGCTCCAGTGTGTCCAGCATTGCCCCCCAGTGTGTCCTCCAGCATTGCCCCCCAGTGTGTCCTCCAACCTGGACAAAAGGCAGGGAGCCAGCACACCGAGGAAATACAGGAAGCACGGATCTCCATCCTGACGTGACGTGAAGAATATCCAAAAAACGAAAAGATGATCCAGCTTCCAAATAAAATATAAAAGTTTAATCCAACATATTAAAATAAGGAGACAACTCCTGGGACGGCATCATACACATAGTAAGGCGAGCGACGCGTTTCGACCAAGCGGTCTTTATCACAGCTGATCTGCTAAATGACATATCCGGTATATATACAATATAGCACCAATCAAATGCTAGAAAAATGTCATGTGATACATAGGTTTAAAAAAAAAAAAAAAAATTCACAAATGTACCCAATAAATTCAAAACAATAATGTGCAGAAGGATATATACAATAGATAATGAACAATAAACAATGCACAATGAATAAGAATAAAGACATAAAGAAAATGAAGAAATACAGAGGGAGGGACATTGCTAGTAATGAAACATTAGTTCATTTCGTTTGTTCAAACCACCTGGAAACCTTGTACCTAGATTAAAGATCCAGAACGCTTCTCTGGTAAGTAACGCTCTGTGAATATCCCCACCGCGCGGAGGTTTTTTAATTTTCTCAATACCTATTACTTTTAAAGAAGCTGTATTGCGGGAATGAAAATCAATAAAATGCCTCGCCACCGAGGAAATGGTGCGACTATTATTTGTAGTGCATTGGATGTCATACAAGTGTTCCGATATGCGGTTTTTTAATTTCCGAGTAGTACACCCGATATATGATTTGTCACAAACCGTACAATCAATTTTGTAGACTACAAATCGTGTATTACAGTTTATAAATGTTTGAATTTTGTATTGATTTTTATTTCCTCCGGTACCAAAAAACTTAACGGTGGTAAGATGTCTGCACGTAGTGCAATTAGTTACATTACATTTGTAACAACCTATACAATGCAACCAAGTATTAGTTGAATGTTCAGAAGAAAAGTGATTAGGAGATATTATGTTGCCTAAGGTAGGCGTTTTTCTGGCTACTATATTGCATCCCTTAGACAGAATCTGAGCAAGAGTGGGATCTTCAAGTAAAATGGGCAAAGCTTTATTAATAATAGTTTTGATTTTATTAAACTGTGGACTAAATTGTAGACACACATATGGTTTATTGCCTATATTAGTTCTATTTATAATTTTCTTTTTTTTATTTTTATTATTATCGCTTGTTCCACTGTCTATCTCTGAGGGGATAAGACTTGATTGCTCTTTCTGATTTACTATATGTGCTGCTCTGTCTAGCATCCAATGCGGATATCCACGTTTTAAAAATTTGTTTCGTGATTGGATTAGATCTTTTAATAAATCATTATTATTGTTACAGTTTCGCTTCAATCTCGTGAATTCACCTACAGGAATTGCCTTAACTGTGTGCCTGGGATGACTACTTTTAGCGTGAAGTAAACCATTACCTGCCATTGGTTTTACAAAAGTTCGTGTGGAAATAAGTTCATTAGGGACACCTGTCAACTCCAGACACAGCCTGAACATATGTGAATTTTAAATTAAAATTGTTGTCGTTAATATAATTTACAAAGTCCTGTATGGCAGATACATCGCCACGCCAAATAAACAGCGTATCATCAATGTATCTGCCATACCAATGAATACATGCAGAAAACGGATTGGAAACTGCAAAGAGGTGTGAATACTCCCAATAAGACATGACCAGATTTGCTAGGGAAGGTGAAAATTTAGCCCCCATGGCCACACCTGTGCATTGCAAAAAATATTCAGAATCAAAAGAAAAGAAATTATGCGTCAAAAGAAAATAAGTTACCTGTAAAATAAAATTAATCAGATCGCTTGAATATGAACTATACTTGTTCAGCTGGAATTGTAATGCTTGTATTGCAACATTGTGAGGGATACAAGTATATAAAGAAACGACATCGCAACTTAGCCAAGTATATTCCAATTTCCATTTCTTTTTTGTTATGATACCCAGTATATCTTTGGTATCCTTAATATATCCTGGGGTCCTGGATACCAATGGCTGTAGTAAAGAATCAAGCCACTGGCCAAGAAATTCATTTAGAGATCCTACGCTAGAGACTATGGGTCTACAAAAAATTGACTTCTGATCCTACCCCCTCATTTAAATCTGAAATTGACAAAATTATTGAAGTGGGAATATCTTTGGGGGTTCTGACCATTAAACAGGCTGATTTTTTATGAGTTTCTCATCCAGTGATGCCCATTTTATATGGGCTTCCTGAAATTCACAAACAAGCTGCTTTTCCACCTATGAGACCCATAGTCTCTAGCGTAGGATCTCTAAATGAATTTCTTGGCCAGTGGCTTGATTCTTTACTACAGCCATTGGTATCCAGGACCCCAGGATATATTAAGGATACCAAAGATATACTGGGTATCATAACAAAAAAGAAATGGAAATTGGAATATACTTGGCTAAGTTGCGATGTCGTTTCTTTATATACTTGTATCCCTCACAATGTTGCAATACAAGCGTTACAATTCCATCTGAACAAGTATAGCTCATATTCAAGTGATCTGATTAATTTTATTTTACAGGTAACTTATTTTCTTTTGACGCATAATTTCTTTTCTTTTGATTCTGAATATTTTTTGCAATGCACAGGTGTGGCCATGGGGGCTAAATTTTCACCTTCCCTAGCAAATCTGGTCATGTCTTATTGGGAGTATTCACACCTCTTTGCAGTTTCCAATCCGTTTTCTGCATGTATTCATTGGTATGGCAGATACATTGATGATACGCTGTTTATTTGGCGTGGCGATGTATCTGCCATACAGGACTTTGTAAATTATATTAACGACAACAATTTTAATTTAAAATTCACATATGTTCAGGCTGTGTCTGGAGTTGACAGGTGTCCCTAATGAACTTATTTCCACACGAACTTTTGTAAAACCAATGGCAGGTAATGGTTTACTTCACGCTAAAAGTAGTCATCCCAGGCACACAGTTAAGGCAATTCCTGTAGGTGAATTCACGAGATTGAAGCGAAACTGTAACAATAATAATGATTTATTAAAAGATCTAATCCAATCACGAAACAAATTTTTAAAACGTGGATATCCGCATTGGATGCTAGACAGAGCAGCACATATAGTAAATCAGAAAGAGCAATCAAGTCTTATCCCCTCAGAGATAGACAGTGGAACAAGCGATAATAATAAAAATAAAAAAAAGAAAATTATAAATAGAACTAATATAGGCAATAAACCATATGTGTGTCTACAATTTAGTCCACAGTTTAATAAAATCAAAACTATTATTAATAAAGCTTTGCCCATTTTACTTGAAGATCCCACTCTTGCTCAGATTCTGTCTAAGGGATGCAATATAGTAGCCAGAAAAGCGCCTACCTTAGGCAACATAATATCTCCTAATCACTTTTCTTCTGAACATTCAACTAATACTTGGTTGCATTGTATAGGTTGTTACAAATGTAATGTAACTAATTGCACTACGTGCAGACATCTTACCACCGTTAAGTTTTTTGGTACCGGAGGAAATAAAAATCAATACAAAATTCAAACATTTATAAACTGTAATACACGATTTGTAGTCTACAAAATTGATTGTACGGTTTGTGACAAATCATATATCGGGTGTACTACTCGGAAATTAAAAAACCGCATATCGGAACACTTGTATGACATCCAATGCACTACAAATAATAGTCGCACCATTTCCTCGGTGGCGAGGCATTTTATTGATTTTCATTCCCGCAATACAGCTTCTTTAAAAGTAATAGGTATTGAGAAAATTAAAAAACCTCCGCGCGGTGGGGATATTCACAGAGCGTTACTTACCAGAGAAGCGTTCTGGATCTTTAATCTAGGTACAAGGTTTCCAGGTGGTTTGAACAAACGAAATGAACTAATGTTTCATTACTAGCAATGTCCCTCCCTCTGTATTTCTTCATTTTCTTTATGTCTTTATTCTTATTCATTGTGCATTGTTTATTGTTCATTATCTATTGTATATATCCTTCTGCACATTATTGTTTTGAATTTATTGGGTACATTTGTGAATTTTTTTTTTTTTTTAAACCTATGTATCACATGACATTTTTCTAGCATTTGATTGGTGCTATATTGTATATATACCGGATATGTCATTTAGCAGATCAGCTGTGATAAAGACCGCTTGGTCGAAACGCGTCGCTCGCCTTACTATGTGTATGATGCCGTCCCAGGAGTTGTCTCCTTATTTTAATATGTTGGATTAAACTTTTATATTTTATTTGGAAGCTGGATCATCTTTTCGTTTTTTGGATGTCCTCCAACCTGCCCCAGTGTCTCCAGCATTGCCCCCCAGTGTGTCCTCCCTCCAGCATTGCCCCCCAGTGTGTCCACAGTCCACCGTTTAACTGATCACAAAAAAAAAACAGTCTCCTCACCTGTCCACGCTCCCGGCGGCGAGCTCCCTTCTGCAGCGCACACTCGCCGGCGACTGACAATGACGTCAGACGCCGGCGACCTGTGCGCGCGGCCGATGCGGGCCCCCTCTCTCTGCCCACCGGGTCCGGGGGCACATAAACGCCGCCCGGCGGGCATTCACAGATGATTTTCAGAGGGTTAATCTGTGCGGTAGCCCTGGGCTACCGCCCATATTGACCCTCTGATAATCCGCCCCTGCTGACTGCTCAGTGCTCAATACCAGAGACTGCAAGTGACGATAATGTGTGCAGATAATACACTGAAGAGAAAGAGAAGCCAGGTATGGAATCATTTCACACTTAGTGGAGATCAGAAGAAAGTAAAATGTTCCTATTGCTCAAATGTGATAAGTGTAGCTTGCGGTTCTGTGGGTAATCTGTCACGCCATTTAAATAATATTAATAATAATAAATATTTCACAAAGAAAAGAAAGAAATTACTAACTTGAATAAATAACTTTTGAATTTTTTTTCTCCAGACTGAGTACCCCTTTAACAAGAGTTTGTTATGTAATGATCAGATGTATTAACTATTTCTGATCATTTTAACAAAACTATAACTCATCCTAGGAGCCACAGCTTCTGTGTAACGAACTAGAACTGATCCATCTCTTCTCAGCAGAATCCAGAGAAATACTGAACTAAATGAACTAATCTTTTGAACTAATCTTTTCAGTGAACTAGTTCATGGTGAACTAATCACCAAAATGAACTAGATTTCCCATCACTACTCGGCACAGCCTAAGGAACTAGCTAGCCCTGAAGATAGAAAAATAAAGCCTACCTTGCCTTAGAGAAATTCCCCAAAGGAAAAGGCAGCCCCCCCACATATAATGACTCTTGAGTAAAGATGAAAATACAAACACAGAGATGAAATAGATTTAGCAAAGTGAGGCCCGACTTACTGAACAGAACAAGGATAGGAAAGGTTGCTTTGCGGTCAGCACAAAAACCTACAAAAAGACCACGCAGAGGGCGCAAAAAGACCCTCCGCACCGACTCACGGTGCGGAGGCGCTCCCTCTGCGTCCCAGAGCTTCCAGCAAGCAAGACAACAATAAAAATAGCAAGCTGGACAGAAAAATAGCAAACCAAAGAAATACAGGCAGGAACTTAGCTTCTGCTGGGAAGACAGGTCACAAAAACGATCCAGGAGTGAACAATACCAATACTGGAACATTGACAGGTGGCATGGAGCAAAGATCTAAGTGGAGTTAAAGGGACTCTGTCACCTGAATTTGGCGGGACTGGTTTTGGGTCATATGGGCGGAGTTTTCGGGTGTTTGATTCACCCTTTCCTTACCCGCTGGCTGCATGCTGGCTGCAATATTGGATTGAAGTTCATTCTCTGTCCTCCATAGTACACGCCTGCGCAAAGCAATCTTGCCTTGTGCAGGCGTGTACTATGGAGGACAGAGAATGAACTTCAATCCAATATTGCAGCCAGCATGCAGCCAGCGGGTAAGGAAAGGGTGAATCAAACACCCGAAAACTCCACCCATATGACCCAAAACCAGTCCCGCCAAATTCAGGTGACAGGTTCCCTTTAAATAGAGCAGCCAGCTAACGAATTAACCTCGTCACCTGTGGAAGGAAACTCAGAAACACCCACCAGAGGAAGTCCATGGACAGAACCAGCCGAAGTACCATTCATGACCACAGGAGAGAGCCCGACAACAGAATTCACAAGAGTACCCCCCCTTGAGGAGGGGTCACCGAACCCTCACCAGAGCCCCCTGGCCGACCAGGATGAGCCAAATGAAAGGCACGAACCAGATCGGCAGCATGAACATCAGAGGCAAAAACCCAGGAATTATCTTCCTGACCATAACCCTTCCACTTGACCAGGTACTGGAGTTTCCGTCTCGAAACACGAGAATCCAAAATCTTCTCCAACACATACTCCAATTCCCCTCAACCAACACCGGGGCAGGAGGATCAACGGATGGAACCACAGGCGCCACGTATCTCCGCAATAACGACCTATGGAACACATTATGGATGGCAAAAGAAGCAGGAAGGGCCAAACGAAATGACACAGGATTGATAACCTCAGAAATCTTATACGGACCAATGAAACGAGGCTTAAACTTAGGAGAGGAAACCTTCATAGGAACATAACGAGACGACAACCAAACCAAATCCCCAACACGAAGTCGGGGACCCACACAGCGCCGGCGGTTAGCGAAACATTGAGCCTTCTCCTGGGACAATGTCAAATTGTCCGCCACATGAGTCCAAATCTGCTGCAACCTATCCACCACAGTATCTACACCAGGACAGTCCGAAGACTCAACCTGCCCTGAAGAGAAACGAGGATGGAAACCAGAATTGCAGAAAAACGGCGAAACCAAAGTAGCCGAGCTGGTCCGATTATTAAGGGCGAACTCAGCCAACGGCAAAAAGGACACCCAATCATCCTGATCAGCAGAAACAAAGCATCTCAGATATGTTTCCAAAGTTTGATTAGTTCGTTCGGTTTGGCCATTTGTCTGAGGATGGAAAGCCGAGGAAAAAGACAAATCGATGCCCATCCTTGCACAAAAGGATCGCCAAAACCTCGAAACAAACTGGGAACCTCTGTCAGAAACGATGTTCTCCGGGATACCATGTACACGAACCACATGCTGGAAAAATAATGGCACTAAATCAGAGGAGGAAGGCAATTTAGACAAAGGTACCAAATGGACCATCTGAGAAAAGTGATCACAAACCACCCAAATGACCGACATCTTTTGAGAGACGGGGAGATCCGAAATAAAATCCATAGAAATATGCGTCCAGGGCCTCTTCGGGACCGGCAAGGGCAAAAGCAACCCACTGGGACGAGAACAGCTGGGCTTAGCCCGAGCACAAGTCCCACAGGACTGCACAAAAGAACGCACATCCCGCGACAAAGACGGCCACCAAAAGGATCTAGCCACCAAATCTCTGGTACCAAAGATTCCAGGATGCCCAGCCAACACTGAACAATGAATCTCAGAGATAACTCTACTAGTCCATCTATCAGGGACAAACAGTTTCTCCGCTGGGCAACGGTCAGGTCTGTCAGCCTGAAATTTTTGCAGCACCCGCCGCAAATCAGGGGAGATGGCAGACAAAATTACCCCCTCTTTGAGAATACCCGCCGGCTCAGGAACACCCGGAGAGTCAGGCACAAAACTCCTTGACAGGGCATCAGCCTTCACATTCTTAGAGCCCGGAAGGTACGAAACCACAAAATCAAAACGGGAGAAAAATAACGACCATCGAGCCTGTCTCGGATTCAACCGTTTGGCAGCCTCAAGATAAGTCAAATTCTTGTGATCTGTCAAGACCACCACGCGATGCTTGGCTCCTTCAAGCCAATGACGCCACTCCTCGAATGCCCACTTCATGGCCAACAACTCACGATTACCAACATCATAATTACGCTCAGCAGGCAAAAACTTTCTGGAAAAGAAAGCACATGGCTTCATCACCGAGCCATCAGAACTTCTTTGCGACAAAACAGCCCCTGCTCCAATCTCAGAAGCATCAACCTCAACTTGAAACGGGAGCGAAACATATGGCTGGCACAACACAGGGGCAGAAGAAAAACGACGCTTCAACTCCTGAAAAACCTCTACAGCTGCAGAAGACCAATTGACCACATCAGCACCCTTCTTGGTCAAACCAGTAAACGGTTTAGCAACAGTAGAAAAATTAGCGATGAAGCGCCGATAAAAATTAGCAAAGCCCAGGAACTTTTGCAGGCTCTTCACAGATGTCGGCTGAGTCCAATCGTAAATGGCCTGGACTTTAACAGGGTCCATCTTGATAGTAGAAGGGGAAAAAATGAACCCCAAAAATGAAACCTTCTGAACTCCAAAGAGACACTTTGACCCCTTCACAAACAAGGAATTTGCACGAAGGACCTGGAACACCATTCTGACCTGCTTCACATGAGACTCCCAATCATCCGAAAAGACCAAAATATCATCCAAATACACAATCAGGAATTTATCCAGGTACTCTCGGAAGATGTCATGCATAAAGGACTGAAATACTGATGGAGCATTGGAAAGCACGAATGGCATAACCAGGTACTCAAAATGGCCCTCGGGCGTATTAAATGCTGTTTTCCATTCATCGCCTTGTTTAATACGCACAAGATTATACGCCCCTCGAAGATCTATCTTGGTGAACCAACTAGCCCCTTTAATGCGAGCAAACAAATCAGACAGCAACGGCAAAGGATACTGAAATTTGACTGTACCGTACCAATGGTGGCAGACCTAGCGAACCGCTTAGTGCGCTTAGGACAATCGGAGATAGCATGAGTGGAATCACCACAGTAAAAACATAGCCCATTCCGACGTCTGTGTTCTTGCCGTTCAGCTCTGGTCAAAATCCTATCACATTGCATAGGCTCAGGCCCATGCTCAGATAGTACTGCCAAATGGTGCACAGCTTTACGCTCACGCAAGTGTCGATCGATCTGAATGGCCAAAGACATAGACTCATTCAGACCAGCAGGCATGGGAAATCCCACCATGACATCCTTAAGGGCTTCAGAGAGACCCTTTCTGAAGATTGCTGCCAGGGCACATTCATTCCACTGAGTGAGCACAGACCACTTTCTAAACTTCTGACAATATATCTCCGCTTCATCCTGACCCTGACACAGAGCCAGCAAGATTTTCTCTGCCTGATCCACTGAATTAGGTTCGTCATAAAGCAATCCAAGCGCCAGGAAAAACGCATCAACATCACGCAATGCCGGATCTCCTGGCGCAAGGGAAAATGCCCAGTCTTGAGGGTCGCCACGTAACAAAGAAATAATGATCTTTACTTGTTGAACAGGGTCACCTGAGGAGCGAGGTTTCAAGGCAAGAAACAATTTACAATTATTTTTGAAATTCAAGAACTTAGATCTATCACCAAAAAACAAATCAGGAATTGGAATCCTAGGCTCTGACATCGGATTCTGAACCACAAAATCTTGAATGTTTTGTACCCTTGTAGTGAGATTATCCATCCAAGAGGACAGACCTTGAATGTCCATGTTTACACCTGTGTCCTGAACCACCCAGAGGTAAAGGGGAAAAGAGAGACAAAACACACTGCAAAGAAAAAAAAAATGGTCTCAGAACTTCTCTTATCCCTCTATTGAGATGCATTAGTACTTTGGGCCACCTGTACTGTTATGACCTGGTGGTCAGGACAATAATGGACCTGGTGGTTAAGAGCACACGGAATGACCTGATAGTTACTGATAATAAAGGACGAGCTCTGGGACGTGGGAACTCTGCTGACCGCAATCCCTAATCCTATCAAACACACTAGAAATAGCCGTGGATTGCTCCTAACGCTCCCTATGCAACTCGGCACAGCCTAAGGAACTAGCTAGCCCTGAAGATAGAAAAATAAAGCCTACCTTGCCTCAGAGAAATTCCCCAAAGGAAAAGGCAGCCCCCCACATATAATGACTGTGAGTAAAGATGAAAATACAAACACAGAGATGAAATAGATTTAGCAAAGTGAGGCCCGACTTACTGAACAGAAGGAGGATAGGAAAGGTTGCTTTGCGGTCAGCACAAAAACCTACAAAAAGACCACGCAGAGGGCGCAAAAAGACCCTCCGCACCGACTCACGGTGCGGAGGCGCTCCCTCTGCGTCCCAGAGCTTCCAGCAAGCAAGACAATAATAAAAATAGCAAGCTGGATAGAAAAATAGCAAACCAAAGAAATACAGGCAGGAACTTAGCTTCTGCTGGGAAGACAGGTCACAAGAACAATCCAGGAGTGAACTAGACCAATACTGGAACATTGACAGGTGGCATGGAGCAAAGATCTAAGTGGAGTTAAATAGAGCAGCCAGCTAACGAATTAACCTCGTCACCTGTGGAAGGAAACTCAGAAACACCCACCAGAGGAAGTCCATGGACAGAACCAGCCGAAGTACCATTCATGACCACAGGAGGGAGCCCGACAACAGAATTCACAACAGTGGGCACCGCTGCTGCTGTGGGGGACCCCCGTGGTGGGCTTTGTGGGGGGGGCACCGCTGCTGTTGTGGGGGACCCCTGTGGTGGGCTTTTTGGGGGGCACCGCTGCTGTCTGCTGTTGTGGGGGACCCCAGTGGTGGGCTTTTGGGGGGGGCACCGCTGCTGCCGGCTGTTGTGTGGGACCCCCGTGGTGGGCTTTTTTTTGGGGGGCACCGCTGTTGCCGGCTGTTGTGGGGGACCCCAGTGGTGGGCTTTTTTGGGGGGCACCGCTGCTGCTGGTTGTTGTGGGGGACCCCAGTGGTGGGCTTTTTTTTTGGGGGGGGCACCGCTGCTGCCGGCTGTTGTGGGGGACCCCAGTGGTGGGCTTTTTTGGGGGGCACCGCTGCTGCCGGCTGTTGTGGGGGACCCCCGTGGTGGGCTTTTTTGGGGGGGGCACCGCTGCTGTCTGCTGTTGTGGGGGACCCCCATGGTGGGCTTTTTTGGGGGGCACCGCTGCTGCTGGCTGTTGTGGGGGACCCCCGTGGTGGGCTTTTTGGGGAGGTACCGCTGCTGCTGGCTGTTGTGGGGGACCCCCGTGGTGGGCTGTTGTGGGGGAACCCTGTGGTGGGCTGTTGTGGGGGACCTGCTGCTGCTGGCTATTGTGGGGGGATCCCTGTGGTGGGATTTTGGGGGGCACCTGCTGGCTGTTGGGGGGCACCTGCTGGCTGTTGGGGGGGCCCCCTGTGGTGGGGTTTGGAGGTGACCTGCTGCTTACAGGGTGGACCCCTTTTAGTGGGGGAGACCTGTGGTGGGGTTTGAGGGTGACATGCTTGTGGTTCGGTTTGGGGGGGCGTGACCTGTCTATTGGGGGGTACCCCTGTGGTGGGATTTGAGGGCTATCTGCTTGTGGGATGTGGGGGGAGACCTGCTGCAGGCTATTGGGGGACCCCTGTGGTGGTGACCTGCTTGTGGTGGGACGTGGGGAGGAAACCTGCCTGTGGTGGGACGTGGGGAGGCGACCTGCCTGTGGTGGAACGTGGGGAGGCGACCTGCCTGTGGTGGGACGTGGGGAGGCGACCTGCCTGTGGTGGGACATGGGGAGGCGACCTGCTGCTTACGGAGGGATCCCTTTTATTGGGGGATGACCTGCTGCTTACTGGGGGATCCCCTTTATTGGGGGACAACCTGCTTATGGGTTGGGTTTGGGGGGGCTGATGAGGGCTTAGGCTGGGTGGACGTCCGATAAGGGTTTAGGCTGGGTCGGGGGTGGACGTCCGATAAGGGTTTGTGCTGGGTGGGGGGGTCCACGTCCGGTGGGGGGTTGGCCGTCCGATGGGGGTTTATTCTTGGGTGGGCGTGGTGTACGATGGGAGTAATGCTTGGAGGAGGGGTGGACGTCCGATGGGGGTTTATGCTTGGAGGAGGGGTGGACGTCCAATGGGGGTTTATGCTGGGGGGTTAAGCTGGGGTGGCATCCGATGGGGGGGTGTCTGATGGGATTTATGGTTGGGGGCAGGGGGCGTCATATGGAGATTTACGCTTGTGGGAGGGAATGTCTGGTGGGCTTTTGGTTGATCCTGTGGGGTCCGCTGGTTAATGTGAGGTGGATGTTTCTGACTGGGGGAGCGAGGTTATGCTGGTTGATGTGGGGGGGCTAATGCTTCATTGGGGTACACACAAAAAATTGGTGTATGCTGCTTATGCTATGCAAAAAAAAAAAATTAGGTATTTCCTGTAGAAGAGGGTACACCACCAACTGGCACGAAGCTAATCCGTTTTAGCTTAATGTCAGTAGGAGGAAGACATGGGTCTGGAGCGCCCAGCCCAGTTTAGGCCTTAGGTTTTTTTTTTTTTCTATTAACGATTTTTTTTTTTCTTCCCAGATATGGCTTTTGAGGACGACAGTGGAATTGTCACTCTAATCTCCCACCTAGAATTGTCACTACCGTATCATCTGTGGTCTACGAGGCAAGGCCCTAACACATCAAGAGTGTTTGGGGTTCCCCGGAGGATGGTCCATGCCACGAATCCCCCTACCCTCTCGCCTCTCTGCGTCCAGGTTATTCCATGCCCATCTTAATCATCGGTCTGCGAAAAAGGATTTGTGATCCTTAGGACTGGTATATCCTACGAGGCAGTGAGGGGGCTACTTTGAAAAAAACAACAAAAAAAACAAGACAAATATGTCCTAGTTTTCCCCTGAGCAATGTGGACGTCTCCTGAGGAAACCTTCCTATTCATGCAGCCTCCACGTTTTCCAGAGGCTCCTGTGACTCTGCTCTTAAAATATCCAGGCTTTGGTCTAGGCCTTCTCTGGTGGCCGGTCCACACTGCCAGCACCCTGAACAATCATGCATGCCGACTTTCTAGTGCGTCCAACTTTGCGCCTATCAGTTTAAGAGTACTTCGCTTCTGCAACAGAGGACTAAAGTCTGCCTCCCAAGAGATCTGTTCAAATTTGGTTGTTTTGGAAATGTTCTGTCCAAAAAAACGACGGGACAACTCTCTGACCCACCAGGAAAAGACAAGACCTTCCTTTAGGCCAGCTCCCTTCTGGCATCCATGAACCCACCAGCACTGGTCTGCTAGGCCTGAATCTAGCAGACTCTCTTCGACATGATGGGGCGTTCCCACCTTGGATGTTTCTCAGGGTCGGCTGCCGTGTCCTTCACAATTCAAGGCCAGTATTATGATCTCTGGTCCAGGACACCGAAACCTCAGACACCGGAGGCAGGCCCGGGGGTTGGGGGGGGGGGTAGAGCCACATACCCTACCGACAGTCCTGCCCGCATGCACCAACAGCATTAACAGCAATTAACGCCGTACAACGGGTCCGATAGCGCACCCATTGACAGCAATGTTATTTTTAGCTGAAGCGCATCGCTAGCGCATGCCATTTTCGGTACGCGCTAGCGATGTGCCGTTCTTTTGTGACGGACCTCGGACGCTGCTTGCCCGTTCCTCGGGGATCTGCACTAGCGGGGAGGGTGAACGCCGACCCTCTAGAAACATTGCGTTAGCGCAATCCGCTAGCGCTATGCGCTTAGGCTACGTTCACATTTGCGGTGTGCGCCGCAGCGTCGCCGCAACAAAACGCATGCGTCGTGCGGCCCTATCGTTAACATTGACGCCGCATGGGGCCGCATGTACATGCGTTGTAATGCGTTTTGGTGCAAAACATAACACCAACCCTCTTCTAGCCATTGGTGGTCCTTATCTATTGTGTAGACACTTTTTTTTTTGGGGGGGGGGGGATGAAGAATGACTCACTGCACAAAAAACGCATGCGTCGAAAAACGCTGCGTTTTTTGGTCAAAACGCAACTGCGTTTCCAAAAAACGCTGCGTTTTGCGCCGCATGCGTTGAACGCATGCGGCGCAAAACGCAGCATTGTGCATGCGTTTTGCTGCGTTTTTGTTTGCGTTGTGCGTTGCGGCGACGACGCTGCGGCGCACACCGCAAATGTGAACGTAGACTTAACGGATTGCACTAACGCAATGTGAACCTAGCCTAAGACATGTAAGGTGCTATAATAACAGCCTTGGGCTGGTTTCACACCAGCATTCGGCAGGGCTGCAGATGGCAGCCTTCTTATTCCATTAAGCCCCGCCCAATGCCGCACCTCTTCCTTCAGTTCCGCCTACGTCTGCATGCGTCCTGCATACCCAATCTTTAACATTGGGTACGCAGTCCAAGCGGATGCCTCCGCATGCGTTGTTTTAACGCGCCGACCGCAACAAAATGCAACATGTTGCGTTCGACGCAGTTCAGCGCATCGTCAAAACGACACGTGCCTGTGTACCCAATGTTAAAGATAGGGGATGCATGCAGATGTAGGCGGAGCTGAAAGAAGAGTTGCAGCAGTGGGCAGGGCTTAACGGAGGAAGAAGGCTGCCGAACGCTGGTGTGAAACCAGTCTTAGACAGGTAAACCACTTTTGAAACAATGTTCACTTGTACAAGCATTTAACCCCTTAGTGACGGGGCCAATTTTTTAAAATCTGACCAGTGTCACTTTATGTAGTAATAACTCTGGAATGCTTCAACATATTCCATTGATTTTGAGGTTTTTTTTTTTCCAGACATATTAGACTTTATGATAATGGTAAACTTGGGCTAATATGTATTTCTGATATTTTGTAAAAATATCAGAAATTAAAAAAAAATAGAAATTTTCAAATTTTGAATGATTTTCCCTTTAAGGCCGGAGTCACACTAGAGAGGAATACGGACGAGTGCTATGCGAGAAAAAAAAATTGCATAGCACTCGGATCAATGTTAATCTGTTGGGCAGCTCCCATCACGTTTTTTTTTTTCACGGCCGTATTATATGTGCGAGTAAAATTGCAGTATGCTGCGATTTGCACCGTATATCAACCGAGAATCCCCAATGAAAGTCTGTTTATGCAAGAAAAACTCACACCACACGGGCCATCAGTGTGACTTGCGAGAAATACGCAACGGTGTCCTTTGAAAGGCTTGCAATTCAGGTGCAATGTACAGTAAAATCACACTGACAGCTTACAATACTTACAAATAGTTAATTTGTCAGCTTCTGTCAAATCATTGCAGGATAGGAGACATGGTTTACATACAGTAAACCATTGCAGAACGGTTAGATTTATATAGGTCAGTGACTAATACGGTTAATAGTACAGTGGGGCAAAAAAGTATTTAGTCAGTCAGCAATAGTGCAAGTTCCACCACTTAAAAAGATGAGAGGCGTCTGTAATTTACATCATAGGTAGACCTCAACTATGGGAGACAAACTGAGAAAAAAAAATCCAGAAAATCACATTGTCTGTTTTTTTAACATTTTATTTGCATATTATGGTGGAAAATAAGTATTTGGTCAGAAACAAAATTTCATCTCAATACTTTGTAATATATCCTTTGTTGGCAATGACAGAGGTCAAACGTTTTCTGTAAGTCTTCACAAGGTTGCCACACACTGTTGTTGGTATGTTGGCCCATTCCTCCATGCAGATCTCCTCTAGAGCAGTGATGTTTTTGGCTTTTCGCTTGGCAACACGGACTTTCAACTCCCTCCAAAGGTTTTCTATAGGGTTGAGATCTGGAGACTGGATAGGCCACTCCAGGACCTTGAAATGCTTCTTACGAAGCCACTCCTTCGTTGCCCTGGCGGTGTGCTTTGGATCATTGTCATGTTGAAAGACCCAGCCACGTTTCATCTTCAATGCCCTTGCTGATGGAAGGAGGTTTGCACTCAAAATCTCACGATACATGGCCCCATTCATTCTTTCATGTACCCGGATCAGTCGTCCAGGCCCCTTTGCAGAGAAACAGCCCCAAAGCATGATGTTTCCACCACCATGCTTTACAGTAGGTATGGTGTTTGATGGATGCAACTCAGTATTCTTTTTCCTCCAAACACGACAAGTTGTGTTTCTACCAAACAGTTCCAGTTTGGTTTCATCAGACCATAGGACATTCTCCCAAAACTCCTCTGGATCATCCAAATGCTCTCTAGCAAACTTCAGACGGGCCCGGACATGTACTGGCTTAAGCAGTGGGACACGTCTGGCACTGCAGGATCTGAGTCCATGGTGGCGTAGTGTGTTACTTATGGTAGGCCTTGTTACATTGGTCCCAGCTCTCTGCAGTTCATTCACTAGGTCCCCCCGCGTGGTTCTGGGATTTTTGCTCACCGTTCTTGTGATCATTCTGACCCCACGGGGTGGGATTTTGCGTGGAGCCCCAGATCGAGGGAGATTATCAGTGGTCTTGTATGTCTTCCATTTTCTAATTATTGCTCCCACTGTTGATTTCTTCACTCCAAGCTGGTTGGCTATTGCAGATTCAGTCTTCCCAGCCTGGTGCAGGGCTACAATTTTGTTTCTGGTGTCCTTTGACAGCTCTTTGGTCTTCACCATAGTGGAGTTTGGAGTCAGACTGTTTGAGGGTGTGCACAGGTGTCTTTTTATACTGATAACAAGTTTAAACAGGTGCCATTACTACAGGTAATGAGTGGAGGAAAGAGGAGACTCTTAAAGAAGAAGTTACAGGTCTGTGAGAGCCAGAAATCTTGATTGTTTGTTTCTGACCAAATACTTATTTTCCACCATAATATGCAAATAAAATGTTAAAAAAACAGACAATGTGATTTTCTGGATTTTTTTTTCTCAGTTTGTCTCCCATAGTTGAGGTCTACCTATGATGTAAATTACAGACGCCTCTCATCTTTTTAAGTGGTGGAACTTGCACTATTGCTGACTGACTAAATACTTTTTTGCCCCACTGTATGTGTGCGTGTAAAATTTGGGACCTGTATGTATTTAATAAAAATGTTTTCACTGAAAAACTGGCGTAGGCTCCCACACAATTTTCTGTGCCACAGAGGGAAAGCCAGTGACTGAGGACAGATATTATAGCCTAGAGAGGGACCATGGTTATTGCCACCCCAGAAAAGGTGCATCTGTAAGATGTGCCAATTCTGGCACTCAGCCTCTCTTCTCACTGCCCTGTAGCGGTGGCATATGGGGTAATAAGGGGTTAATGTCACCTTTGTATTGTAAGGTGACAGTAGGCCAGCTTACTAATGGAGAGGTGTCTGATAGATGCCTCTCCATTACTAACCTGTGGGCTTGATGTTACTTAACAATAAAATGGTGACATCAACCCCACAAATATGAACCCCGCTGCTACGGGGCAAGTGGGAAGAGCGAGGCTAAGTGCCAGAATTGGCACATCTATAAGATGCGCCATTTCTGGGATGGCTGAGAGCTGATGGTTTTTAGCCTCTGGGGCTGCCAATATCCATGGCCTCTTCACAGGCTATTAATATCAGCCTACAACTTTTATAAGGGGACCCCATGTCAATATTTTGTGTCCCACTGTAAAATAGCCAGTAAAGGCTAAGCAAACAGCTGTGAGCTGATATTAATAGCCTGGGAACCTTTATGGTTATTGGCTCCTCCAGAATATTAACATCAGCTGTCAGCTTTCCCTCTGCTGGTTATGAAAATTATGCGGGAGTCCATGGAGGTTTTTTTTATTTTTTGAAAAATAAGCATTACATTTCACGCAGGTTTCTTAGTTGACTTTTTTTTTTTACAGCATATGTAGGTTAATTATGTTAATGCTCCTACATGGGGGTGTGTGTGTGTCTTTAGTTAATATTAATGAGGGTATCTTGTGAAGAGGTTGAATAAGGAAAATACATCACAATTCCTTTTTTTTTTATATATACATATATATATATATATATATATATATATATATATATATATATAATATATGTATATATATATATATATATATAATATATGTATATATATATATATATCTCTTTAGCGCTCTGGCTTTACAAAAACGCATCAAATTATTAGATAATAAAAAAAAAAAAAAATTTTTGGAAAAGCATCATTTTAAAACCACATTACCAAGGTGAAACAGAGAAACAAACCTCCCGCTCATCAGTCACCCATAAACAACGCGCCGCTATGGATGACACAAAGCTAATACACACAAATCAACCAGGGTGGGTGGCTAATAGTAAATACACAAATAATACCAAGGAGGAAAGATGAAACAAACTGTTAATCTATGTAGTTACAAAATATCTCATAGTTGTGCCAAAAATCCAACTCCCAATATATATCTGACATGTTCACTCCTGTGTTTCTCCACCCACCCCCGGCTACATCCTACCACTAAGGGTAATATACCCTTCTAAGAGAACATGCTCAGAATAAACTATTCCGGTAAAATTACCTTAAGAGAACCGTGCTAGATATAGACACTGACATTCACAGCAGCGCGTCCGCCCCAATACGCTTTTCTGACTCCTTTCTCAGGCCCCCAAAAAAGTGTTAACTAAGTACCCGGCGTTAAACTAGAAGAAGAGGGGACGGGAAGAAAAACATTAGACTCGAACAAAGACGACCCAGGAAAACATACTCAGAAGGGAGGTAAGAACATTTCTAAAACAATCCACAGTGAGGAGATTGGAACAAAACAAAATCCTCTAAACTGCATGCTCGCAAACGCCAGAAGCCTGACAAACAAGATGGAAGAACTAGAAGCAGAAATATCTACAGGTAACTTTGACATAGTGGGAATAACCGAGACATGGTTAGATGAAAGCTATGACTGGGCAGTTAACTTACAGGGTTACAGTCTGTTTAGAAAGGATCGTAAAAATCGGAGAGGAGGAGGGGTTTGTCTCTATGTAAAGTCTTGTCTAAAGTCCACTTTAAGGGAGGATATTAGCGAAGGGAATGAGGATGTCGAGTCCATATGGGTCGAAATTCATGGAGGGAAAAATGGTAACAAAATTCTCATTGGGGTCTGTTACAAACCCCCAAATATAACAGAAACCATGGAAAGTCTACTTCTAAAGCAGATAGATGAAGCTGCAACCCATAATGAGGTCCTGGTTATGGGGGACTTTAACTACCCGGATATTAACTGGGAAACAGAAACCTGTGAAACCCATAAAGGCAACAGGTTTCTGCTAATAACCAAGAAAAATTATCTTTCACAATTGGTGCAGAATCCAACCAGAGGAGCAGCACTTTTAGACCTAATACTATCTAATAGACTTGACAGAATAACAAATCTGCAGGTGGTTGGGCATTTAGGAAATAGCGACCACAATATTGTGCAGTTTCACCTGTCTTTCACTAGGGGGACTTGTCAGGGAGTCACAAAAACATTGAACTTTAGGAAGGCAAAGTTTGAACAGCTTAGAGATGCCCTTAATCTGGTAGACTGGGACAATATCCTCAGAAATGAGAATACAGATAATAAATGGGAAATGTTTAAGAACATCCTAAATAGGCAGTGTAAGCGGTTTATACCTTGTGGGAATAAAAGGACTAGAAATAGGAAAAACCCAATGTGGCTAAACAAAGAAGTAAGACAGGCAATTAACAGTAAAAAGAAAGCATTTGCACTACTAAAGCAGGATGGCACCATTGAAGCTCTAAAAAACTATAGGGAGAAAAATACTTTATCTAAAAAACTAATTAAAGCTGCCAAAAAGGAAACAGAGAAGCACATTGCTAAGGAGAGTAAAACTAATCCCAAACTGTTCTTCAACTATATCAATAGTAAAAGAATAAAAACTGAAAATGTAGGCCCCTTAAAAAATAGTGAGGAAAGAATGGTTGTAGATGACGAGGAAAAAGCTAACATATTAAACACCTTCTTCTCCACGGTATTCACGGTGGAAAATGAAATGCTAGGTGAAATCCCAAGAAACAATGAAAACCCTATATTAAGGGTCACCAATCTAACCCAAGAAGAGGTGCGAAACCGGCTAAATAAGATTAAAATAGATAAATCTCCGGGTCCGGATGGCATACACCCACGAGTACTAAGAGAACTAAGTAATGTAATAGATAAACCATTATTTCTTATTTTTAGTGACTCTATAGCGACAGGGTCTGTTCCGCAGGACTGGCGCATAGCAAATGTGGTGCCAATATTCAAAAAGGGCTCTAAAAGTGAACCTGGAAATTATAGGCCAGTAAGTCTAACCTCTATTGTTGGTAAAATATTTGAAGGGTTTCTGAGGGATGTTATTCTGGATTATCTCAATGAGAATAACTGTTTAACTCCATATCAGCATGGGTTTATGAGAAATCGCTCCTGTCAAACCAATCTAATCAGTTTTTATGAAGAGGTAAGCTATAGGCTGGACCACGGTGAGTCATTGGACGTGGTATATCTCGATTTTTCCAAAGCGTTTGATACCGTGCCGCACAAGAGGTTGGTACACAAAATGAGAATGCTTGGTCTGGGGGAAAATGTGTGTAAATGGGTTAGTAACTGGCTTAGTGATAGAAAGCAGAGGGTGGTTATAAATGGTATAGTCTCTAACTGGGTCGCTGTGACCAGTGGGGTACCGCAGGGGTCAGTATTGGGACCTGTTCTCTTCAACATATTCATTAATGATCTGGTAGAAGGTTTACACAGTAAAATATCGATATTTGCAGATGATACAAAACTATGTAAAGCAGTTAATACAAGAGAAGATAGTATTCTGCTACAGATGGATCTGGATAAGTTGGAAACTTGGGCTGAAAGGTGGCAGATGAGGTTTAACAATGATAAATGTAAGGTTATACACATGGGAAGAGGGAATCAATATCACCATTACACACTGAACGGGAAACCACTGGGTAAATCTGACAGGGAGAAGGACTTGGGGATCCTAGTTAATGATAAACTTACCTGGAGCAGCCAGTGCCAGGCAGCAGCTGCCAAGGCAAAAAGGATCATGGGGTGCATTAAAAGAGGTCTGGATACACATGATGAGAGCATTATACTGCCTCTGTACAAATCCCTAGTTAGACCGCACATGGAGTACTGTGTCCAGTTTTGGGCACCGGTGCTCAGGAAGGATATAATGGAACTAGAGAGAGTACAAAGGAGGGCAACAAAATTAATAAAGGGGATGGGAGAACTACAATACCCAGATAGATTAGCGAAATTAGGATTATTTAGTCTAGAAAAAAGACGACTGAGGGGCGATCTAATAACCATGTATAAGTATATAAGGGGACAATACAAATATCTCGCTGAGGATCTGTTTATACCAAGGAAGGTGACGGGCACAAGGGGGCATTCTTTGCGTCTGGAGGAGAGAAGGTTTTTCCACCAACATAGAAGAGGATTCTTTACTGTTAGGGCAGTGAGAATCTGGAATTGCTTGCCTGAGGAGGTGGTGATGGCGAACTCAGTCGAGGGGTTCAAGAGAGGCCTGGATGTCTTCCTGCAGCAGAACAATATTGTATCATACAATTATTAGGTTCTGTAAAAGGACGTAGATCTGGGTATTTATTATAATGGAATATAGGCTGAACTGGATGGACAAATGTCTTTTTTCGGCCTTACTAACTATGTTACTATGTTACCCTTTATTTTCTTGCACTGTAGCCGTTTACTTACTACAGGGTATTCAATCATTGTTTCTGTCCCCCCCCCCCCCCACATAAAGTACGACCACTATCTATATGCCTTTATATACAGCATTCTAGAATGCTGTGTATATATAGTAGGCCCACTGCCTGTATACCCTTATATACAGCATTTTATAAAGCACAACCACTATCTGTATGCCCTTAAGACAGTGGCATATTAGACTTGCCTAGCCCCATCCAATGGGCTTCGCTAGTGTTAATCTGGTGCCTTCTCTTCTATCACCGACCTTCTTTCTTTGAGTCGATGACGCGTCCTATGTCATCCACACGGTGTCTTCCATCGTGCTCCTGTGCAAGCGCACTTCTTTCTGCCCGTTGCAGTACTTTGCTTTGTGCTCGGCAGAGAAGTGTTCCTGCACAGAAGCGTGATGAGGGAGGTTGTGTGGATGATGTAGAACACATCATCCACGGGAAGGACTGTGCCGGATGAAGACCAGCGCCAAACATAACACCGGACCGCCCCGTAGGTGAGTATAAGGCTGGAGTCACACTCAGCGTAAGACAATACGGTCCGTATATTATGGCCGTAATACGCTGAAAAGTCCCCAAAATAGTGGTCCGTAGCTCCTCCGTAGGCAGGGTGTTTCAGCGTTTTTTGTGCATGGCATCCTCCGTATGTAATCCGTATGGCATCCGTACTGCGTGTTTTTCTCGCAGGCTTGCAAAACCAACATACGGCTATACAAGGGATCCATGTGTAAAAAAACAAAAACATATACTGTTATATATATATATATATATATATATATATATATATATATATATATATATATATATACCTATTCTATGTGTACACATTTATTCTACCTATTCTATTGTAAGCTGTCGGTGTGATTTTACTGTACACCGCACTGAATTGCCGGCTTTTCTCTCTAGCACCGCTGCGTATTTCTCGCAAGTCACACTGCTGGTCCGTTTGTAATCCGTATTTTTCTGGCTTCCATAGACTTTCATTGGCGTTTTTTTTGCGCAATACGGTGACAAACGCAGCATGCTGCGATTTTCTACGGCCGTAGAAAGCCGTATAATACTGATCAGTAAAATACGGCAGATAGGAGCAGGGGCATAGAGAATAATTGGGGCGTTTGTTAGGCGTGTTTTACGGACGTATTTTCTGCATTCATACGTCCATAAAACTCGCTAGTGTGACTCCAGCCTAAGAAGTTATTTACATGATGCACATTGGCTTTGGGACATACCGTATATACTCGAGTAGAAGCCGCCCCCCCCCCTAATTTTGCCGCAAAAAACTGGGAAAACTTATTGACTTGAGTATAAGCCTAGGGTGGAAAATGCAGCAGCTACTGGTAAATGTCAAAAATAAAAATAGATACCAATAAAAGTAAAATTAATTGAGACATAAGTGTTTTCGAATATCCATATTGAATCAGGAGCCCCATATAATGCTCCATAAATGTTAATAATGGCCCCATGAGATGCTTCATAGAAACTTTTGCCCCATACAATGCTGCATAAAGGTTGATGGCCCCATAAGATGCTCCATAGATTTTGCCCCATAAAATGTTCCATAGATTATGCCCCATGAGATGCTCCACACATTATGCCCCATTTGCTGTTGCTGCGAATAAAATAAAAAAAATCACATACTCGCCTCTCTTCGCCCAGGCCCCCGGCGCTGCTCTGTCTTCCATACTCTGCACTGAGTGTTCAGGCAGAGGGCGGCGCGCACACTAACTACGTCATCGTGCCCTCTGACCTAAACAAGATAAGTGAAAACAGTCAGAGGGGAGCGCAGAGGAATTGACCCAGGGAAGGGGAGATGAAAGGGAGTTTTCGAGCACCACCGCAGCTCCAGCTGAATACCTCCAAAGGAGGATAAGAATGTGTGTCAAACAGAAATCAGTCCCAGGAGCGCTGAAGGAAACTCAGACAACATATGTCGTTTGCCACAACGCGTTTCAACAGTAAACACCGTCTTCTTCAGGTGGGAGTTTCACCTAAACAGTCACAGCCAGAGGACAGAGCGGCCCGCAGCGGTGGAAAGGGGAGAGGTGAATATCGCGCAATGCTCACCTCCCCCGTCATACTCACCTGCTCCCGACGCGGTCCCTGGCAGCTTCTCACTGTCAGATGGTCTCTGGGAGTCGGCAGCGTCTTCCTATGTTCAGCTGTCACGAACAGCTCATTAAAGTAATGAATATGCATCCATATTCATTACTTTAATGAGCGGTTCCACGTGACCGCTGAACAAAGGAAGAGCTGCCCGGAGACCATTGGACATGCAGGGACCACGCCGGGAGCAGGTGAGTATGTGACAGCCGCCGCTCCCCCTCCCCCGCTGACAATGACTTGAGTATAAGCCGAGAGGGTCACTTTCAGCCCAAAAAAGTGGGCTGAAAATCTCGGCTTATACTCGAGTATATACGGTATGTACGGTACAGCACTCTAGAAGGGTGTGTATAAGGGCATCTAGGTTCTGGTGGTACTATATATGGGGAAAACCTGGTGACAGGTTCCCTTTAAGAAACCTATGGAACTAGGTAAAAAATAGCATTTTTTGGATGGTGAAAAACTTCAAATCTAAATATTGATGAAGGCTGAACTGCAGGTGGTCTGTGTCTCTTCATAAGTTTAAGGCCGGGGTCACACTAGCGTAGAATACGGACGAGTGCTATGTGAGAAAACATTGCATGGCACTCGGACCAGTGTTAATCTATGGGGCAGATCACATCTGTGATTATTTTTTCATGTCGAATCGGCATACGAGAACAATCGCAGCATATATACCTGACAGGGGCCCATACATTCTGATATCACTAATATATACCTGACAGGAGCCCATACATTCTGATACCATCAATAATATATATATATATATATATATATATACATATATATATACAGTGGGGCAAAAAAGTATTTAGTCAGTCAGCAATAGTGCAAGTTCCACCACTTAAAAAGATGAGAGGCGTCTGTAATTTACATCATAGGTAGACCTCAACTATGGGAGACAAACTGAGAAAAAAAAATCCAGAAAATCACATTGTCTGTTTTTTTAACATTTTATTTGCATATTATGGTGGAAAATAAGTATTTGGTCAGAAACAAAATTTCATCTCAATACTTTGTAATATATCCTTTGTTGGCAATGACAGAGGTCAAACGTTTTCTGTAAGTCTTCACAAGGTTGCCACACACTGTTGTTGGTATGTTGGCCCATTCCTCCATGCAGATCTCCTCTAGAGCAGTGATGTTTTTGGCTTTTCGCTTGGCAACACGGACTTTCAACTCCCTCCAAAGGTTTTCTATAGGGTTGAGATCTGGAGACTGGCTAGGCCACTCCAGGACCTTGAAATGCTTCTTACGAAGCCACTCCTTCGTTGCCCTGGCGGTGTGCTTTGGATCATTGTCATGTTGAAAGACCCAGCCACATTTCATCTTCAATGCCCTTGCTGATGGAAGGAGGTTTGCACTCAAAATCTCACGATACATGGCCCCATTCATTCTTTCATGTACCTGGATCAGTCGTCCTGGCCCCTTTGCAGAGAAACAGCCCCAAAGCATGATGTTTCCACCACCATGCTTTACAGTAGGTATGGTGTTTGATGGATGCAACTCAGTATTCTTTTTCCTCCAAACACGACAAGTTGTGTTTCTACCAAACAGTTCCAGTTTAGTTTCATCAGACCATAGGACATTCTCCCAAAACTCCTCTGGATCATCCAAATGCTCTCTAGCAAACTTCAGACGGGCCCGGACATGTACTGGCTTAAGCAGTGGGACATGTCTGGCACTGCAGGATCTGAGTCCATGGTGGCGTAGTGTGTTACTTATGGTAGGCCTTGTTACATTGGTCCCAGCTCTCTGCAGTTCATTCACTAGGTCCCCCCGCGTGGTTCTGGGATTTTTGCTCACCGTTCTTGTGATCATTCTGACCCCACGGGGTGGGATTTTGCGTGGAGCCCCAGATCGAGGGAGATTATCAGTGGTCTTGTATGTCTTCCATTTTCTAATTATTGCTCCCACTGTTGATTTCTTCACTCCAAGCTGGTTGGCTATTGCAGATTCAGTCTTCCCAGCCTGGTGCAGGGCTACAATTTTGTTTCTGGTGTCCTTTGACAGCTCTTTGGTCTTCACCATAGTGGAGTTTGGAGTCAGACTGTTTGAGGGTGTGCACAGGTGTCTTTTTATACTGATAACAAGTTTAAACAGGTGCCATTACTACAGGTAATGAGTGGAGGAAAGAGGAGACTCTTAAAGAAGAAGTTACAGGTCTGTGAGAGCCAGAAATCTTGATTGTTTGTTTCTGACCAAATACTTATTTTCCACCATAATATGCAAATAAAATGTTAAAAAAACAGACAATGTGATTTTCTGGATTTTTTTTTCTCAGTTTGTCTCCCATAGTTGAGGTCTACCTATGATGTAAATTACAGACGCCTCTCATCTTTTTAATTGGTGGAACTTGCACTATTGCTGACTGACTAAATACTTTTTTGCCCCACTGTATATATCTGACAGGAGCCCATACCTTCTTATATCATCACTAATATATACCTGACAGGAGCCCGTACATTCTGCTATCATCACTAATATATACCTGACAGGGGCCCATACATTCTGATATCACTAATATATACCTGACAGGAGCCCGTACATTCTGCTATCATCACTAATATATACCGGACAGGGGCCCGTACAGTCTGTATCTAGAATAATATATACCTGACAGGAGCCCGTACAGTCTGTATCTACAATACTATACACCTGACAGGAGCCCGTACAGTCTATATCTACAATAATATATACCTGACAGGAGTCCGTACAGTCTATATCTACAATAATATATACCTGACAGGAGCCCGTACAGTCTATATCTACAATAATATATACCTGACAGGGGCCCGTACAGTCTGTATCTACAATACTATATACCTGACAGGGGCCCGTACAGTCTGTATCTACAATAATATATACCTGACAGGAGCCCGTACAGTCTATATCTACAATTATATATACCTGACAGGAGCCCGTACATTCTGCTATCATCACTAATATATACCGGACAGGGGCCCGTACAGTCTGTATCTAGAATAATATATACCTGACAGGAGCCCGTACAGTCTGTATCTACAATACTATACACCTGACAGGAGCCCGTACAGTCTATATCTACAATAATATATACCTGACAGGAGCCCGTACAGTCTATATCTACAATAATATATACCTGACAGGGGCCCGTACAGTCTGTATCTACAATACTATATACCTGACAGGGCCCCGTACAGTCTGTATCTACAATAATATATACCTGACAGGAGTCCGTACAGTCTATATCTACAATAATATATATCTGACAGGAGTCCGTACAGTCTGTATCTACAATAATATATATCTGACAGGAGCCCGTACAGTCTGTATCTACAATTATATATACCTGACAGGAGCCCGTACAGTCTATATCTACCATACTATATACCTGACAGGAGCCCGTACAGTCTATATCTACAATACTATATACCTGACAGGAGCCCGTACAGTCTATATCTACAATAATATATATCTGACAGGAGTCCGTACAGTCTGTATCTACAATACTATACACCTGACAGGAGCCCGTACAGTCTATATCTACAATATATACCTGACAGGAGCCCGTACAGTCTATATCTACAATAATATATACCTAACAGGAGTCCGTACAGTCTGTATCTACAATACTATATACCTGACAGGAGCCCATACAGTCTATATCTACAATAATATATACCTGACAGGAGTCCGTACAGTCTGTATCTACAATACACCTGACAGGAGCCCGTACAGTCTATATCTACAATTATATATACCTGACAGGAGTCCGTACAGTCTATATCTACAATACTATACACCTGACAGGAGCCCGTACAGTCTAGTGTCTTCACTAGTGAGCTGACTAGACTGTATGGGCTGCAGTCAGGACCTGGCAGGAGCCCATCTATTCTGCTGGCTGTAATAATTTATCACAGAAAAAAAAGGGGAAGTCCAGCTCACCATAGTAGTAATCCCAGAAGGCTCGGAGCACGGAGACGCTGTGTCAAGCGTGAGAAGACCAGAAATGAAGAAAAAATTCCAGCTCAACGAGGCGTGAAAAGTAAAAACTAAATACTTTATTCACTTCAATCAGAAGCAGAGGATGAAACATCAGCACAATACAATAAAAACACTATCTACGCGTTTCAGGTGACAGGGCACCCTTAATCATGTTGTGATGTGACATCATGATTAAGGGTGCCCCATCACCTGAAACGCGTAGATAGTGTTTTTATTGTATTGTGCTGATGTTTCATCCTCTGCTTCTGATTGAAGTGAATAAAGTATTTAGTTTTTACTTTTCACGCCTCGTTGAGCTGGAATTTTTTCTTCATTTCTGTAATACTTTATACCTTGAAGGAGCACATACAGTCTAGTGTCATGTATTTACTGCAGTCAGGGCCAGGCAGCAGCCCATAAAGTCTGCTATCTTCAATAATATATACCTGACTGCAGCAGCCCATACTCTAGCATCTTCAGTAGTGAGCCGGCTACATTGTATGGGCTGCAGTCAGGACCTGGAAGGAGCCCATACAGTCTAGGCTCAACCGTTCGTCATTAGTCTAAATGAGGCCCCGCCCCTTCCGGTGACATCATGATTTCAAGGAATCACTCCTCCCCTCAAGAAATAAACTCCAATCTAGACGCTCCCCCCAGGCAGGGCAGCAGGTGGCTGCTGTTGTGTGCTTAGCTGCTATTGGGTCTCGTTGGAAGTAGTGGTTTCCGGGTTAGGAGGCAGGGAGCGATAAGCTATACGTCCGGGAGCGGTGACTGTGCCGGCAGTGTCTTCGGAGCCTTCGCCAGCGCCTTGACGCTATGACAAGCGGTCCGTGTGGCACCAGAGGTCGGAGTAGTGGTTAGGTGCCCGGGAGAGCAGCAGACGGTCCCGCTGGCAGGGTCACGTACAGCCATCCCTGCTTACAGCTGCAGGATCATGGGCTCAGAGAGCAGCTCCATGAGGGGATTCACTCTGCAGGAGCCGCCGTGGACCCATCCATCCGGGCTCACTATCCATCCCGCGCTGCTGCCGGAGGGACGTGCGGCCTCCGTGTTCGTGTACCAGCCGGACAACCAGGACATAGTGGACAAGGCGGCGAAGGTGAGGAGGGGACCCTGTAGAGGACCCTGGAGGGAGGCGCGGGGGACCCTGTAGAGGACCCTGGAGGGAGGCGCGGGGGACCCTGTAGAGGACCCTGGAGGGAGGCGCGGGGGACCCTGTAGAGGACCCTGGAGGGACCCTGGAGGGAGGTGAGAGTCCTAGTAGTGGACAACCCCTTTCCTGCACATACCTATCAATCAGCTGGGGTGGACTAATTACGTCTCACCCTTTAGTTCTCGGCTGGATCATAAAACCGTGGACCCAATTCAACAATTTGTAAGTCAGGCTTGTATTATGTTGCCATGTTTTTACACCAAATTCTTCAAAATATCATACACTGTGAAGTGACTGCTCTCAAAAGTAATGTATATTTGTCATCTTTGACCTGTTTTGCAACTTTTTCTGTTAAAAAAAATCATGTCTTGCAAAATGGGTCATTTTACCCGGCATATATAGGATCACTGTGGAATCAGTGGGGAACATTGGTGCACACATTTTTTAAAATCCATAATTGATCAGCTTGGAAACCCCATGCACAATGGTGAACACAAATAAAATTGACTTTATGGGTACGTTTCCACCCTGAGGTGCTGTTAGGGACGAGCCTGAAGTTGGTTTCTTATTCGTTGAGTTTCTTATTCAAAGCTGTTTTTATAAAGGTTTAACAACAAATAAGCATCACAATAATAGCATAGAATGCAGCGAGGTGCCCAGATGTGAATACACTTAAAAACAGCTGCAAAAATTATAAAACTGGCCCCCAAATTTTATCATCAAAGTGGGCACCGAAGGGCGTTGATGAAAGAGTTAAATAACGTTGGGCCACTGATATCACACTGCAGTATAGAACAGGGCGCCCCACATCAAAACCAGGCCCAAATGCGTCATCAGAACTGGCATCAATCTGGGCTGACTGTTGATTTAGGCCATTTGAATAAGTAACTGGTGTTTTTAAGGGGTTAATTGACTTTGGCCACTGATCTCACGCTAAAGGTACCTTCACACTAAACGACGATGCAGCGATCCAGACAACGATCCCGATCGCTGCAGCGTCGCTGTTTGGTCGCTGGAGAGCTGTCACACAGACCGCTCTCCAGCGACCAACGATGCCGGTAACCAGGGTAAACATCGGGTTACTAAGCGCAGGGCCGCGCTTAGTAACCCGATGTTTACCCTGGATACCATCGTAAAAGTAAAAAAAAAAAGGCTTCATACTTACCTTCGGCTGTCTGTCCCCGGCGCTCTGCTTCTCTGTACTGGCTGTGAGCACAGCGGCCGGAAAGCAGAGCGGAGACGTCACCGCTCTGCTTTCCGGCCGCTGTGCTCACAGTGAGTGCAGGAAAGCACAGCGCCGGGGACAGACAGCAGAAGGTAAGTATGTAGTGTTTTTTTTTTTTTTTACTTTTAGGATGGTATCCAGGGTAAGCCCTGCGCTTAGTAACCCGATGTTTACCCTGGTTACCAGCGAAGACATCGCTGAATCGGTGTCACACACGCCGATTCAGCGATGTCAGCGGGAGAGCCAGCGACCAAAGAAAGTGCTGGCCCTCTAGCCCCGACCAACGACATCACAGCAGGATTCTGATCGCTGCTGCGTGTCACACTGAACGATATCGCTAGCGAGGACGCTGCAACGTCACGGATCGCTAGCGATATCGTTTAGTGTGAAGGTACCTTTAGAATACAGATACTGATGCCCCGCATCAATCCCAGGTCCCTCCAGCCTGGCCCAAATGGGTTCTGGGCATCAGAATTGGCATTAAAGTGGGCAAACAGCCCATTTTCACAGATTTCAATAAGTATCTGATGTTTTTAACCCCTTCACCCCCCGAGGGTGGTTTGCACGTTAACCCCTTTCTGACATATGACGTACTATCCCGTCGAGGTGGGGTGGGCCCGTATGACCACCGACGGGATAGTACGTCATAGCGATCGGCCGCGCTCACAGCGAGAGCGCGGCTGGGTGTCAGCTGACTATCGCAGCTGACATCCAGCACAATGTGCCAGGAGCGGTCACGGACCGCTCCCGGCACATTAACCCCTGGCACATTTTGAGAGCTATAATTTTTCCATATGTGGGTCCACAGTCATGTGACATCTTGTTTTTTGCGGGACGAGTTGACGTTTTTATTGGTAACATTTTTGGGCACGTGACATTTTTTGATCGCTTTTTATTCCGATTTTTGTGAGGCAGAATGACCAAAAACCAGCTATTCATGAATTTCTTTTGGGGATGGCGTTCATACCGTTCTGCGTTTGGTAAAATTGATAAAGCAGTTTTATTCTTCGGGTCAGTACGATTACAGCGATACCTCATTTATATCATTTTTTTTATGTTTTGGCGCTTTTATACGATAAAAACTATTTTATAGAAAAAATTATTATTTTGGCATCTCTTTATTCTGAGGACTATAACTTTTTTTAATATTTTCGCTGCTGATGCTGAAATGTCACATGGTACCGCTCATTACAGTAATGAATATGCGGCTCCATCTCCCATAGAGGTGGAGCCGCATATTCATTACTGTAATGAGTGGTAACTGACCGCTCAATACAGGAAGAAGATGCAGCGGTGGAAGAAGCAGGGACCGCGCCAGGAGCAGGTAAGTATACGGGGAGGGGAGCGCTGCGCTGTGCGATATTTACCGCTCCTCACTCCGGTGCGGCTCAGTCTCCAGCGTCCTCTAGCTGTGAAGCTCAGGTCAGAGGGCGCGGTGAAGTAGTCAGTGCGCGCCCTCTGCTGAGCGTCAGTGCTGAAGACGGAGCCGCACGAGGAGCAGGTAAATATTGAAAGCGGCGGGGTCCTGAGCGAAGAGAGGTGAGTATGTGATTATTATTTTTTTTTTTTTTTCCCCCGCAGCAAAAGCATATGGGGCAAGTAACTGTATGGATGATCTTATGGGGCCATAACGCTTGTGCAGCATTATATGGGGCAAGTGACTGTATGGAGCATCTTATGGGGCCATAACGCTTGTGCAACATTATATGGGGCAAATATAATAATAATATCTATGGAGCATCTTATGGGGCCCTTATTACCCTTTATGCAGGATTATATGGGTCATATTTTAATATGGAGCATCTAATGGGGCCCATCAAACTTTATGGAGCATTATATGGGGCTCCTGATTCAATATGGATATTCAAAAACACTTAACCTACTGATGTCTCAATTAATTTTACTTTCATTGGTATCTATTTTTACTTTTGACATTTACCGGTAGCTGCTGCATTTCCCACCCTAGGCTTATACTCGAGTCATTAAGTTTTTCCTAGTTTTTTTTGTGGCAAAATTAGGGGGGTCGGCTTATACTCGGGTCGGCTTATACTCAAGCATATACTCTCTGTCTCTCTGTCTCTCTGTCTCTCTGTCTCTCTGTCTCTCTGTCTCTCTGTCTCTCTGTCTCTCTGTCTCTCTGTCTCTCTGTCTCTCTGTCTCTCTGTCTCTCTGTCTCCTTTTTTTATTAGATAGTGGCCTGATTCTAACGCATTGGGTATTCCAGAGCATGTATTTGTGTATGTATATAGCAGGCAAATACGTAGCCTGTGCTATATACTATGGCTGGTATATACATACATATTGTTGAATACCCGATACATTAATACAGGCCACACAATGTATAACAGTGGGCACGCACTATATAACACAGCCCATGTACTATATATAGCAGCCACGCAGTATATAACACAGGCGACGTAGTATGACACAGGTCATGTAATATATAGCACAGCCCACATAGTATATAACACTGCCTAAGTAGTATATAGCAGCCACGCGGTATCTAACACAGCCCATGTAGTATACAGCAGTGTGGGCACCATATCCCTGTTAAAAAAAAAAAAAAAAAAATTAAAATAAAAAAGTTATATACTCACCCCCTGGGATCCAGCGAAGCTCCGGCGATACTCGCGCGACTGCCGCCGTCTTCCGTTCCCAGGATCCATTGTGAAATTACCCAGATGACTTAGCAGTCTCGCGAGACCGCTAAGTCTTCTGGGTAATTTCGCAATGCATCTCTGGGAACGGAAGATGGCGGCAGGCGCGAGCGCATTGTCGGACGACGGAGGGTGAGAATAGCAGGTTTTTTGTTTTATTATTTTTAATATTAGATCTTTTTACTATTGATGCCGCATAGGCAGCATCAATAGTAAAAAGTTGGGGACACAGGGTTAAAGCAGCGGTAACGTTACCCGCGGCATAGAGCCATCCATTACCGCTGGCATTAACCGTGTGTGAGCGGTGACTGGAGGGGAGTATGCGGGCACCGGGCGCTGACTGCAGGGGAGTAGGGAGCGGGCGCTGACTGCAGGGGAGTAGGGAGCGGGCGCTGACTGCAGGGGAGTAGGGAGCGGGCGCTGACTGCAGGGGAGTAGGGAGCGGGCGCTGACTGCAGGGGAGTAGGGAGCGGGCGCTGACTGCAGGGGAGTAGGGAGCGGGCGCTGACTGCAGGGGAGTAGGGAGCGGGCGCTGACTGCAGGGGAGTAGGGAGCGGGCGCTGACTGCAGGGGAGTAGGGAGCGGGCGCTGACTGCAGGGGAGTAGGGAGCGGGCGCTGACTGCAGGGGAGTAGGGAGCGGGCGCTGACTGCAGGCGAGTAGGGAGCGGGCGCTGACTGCAGGCGAGTAGGGAGCGGGCGCTGACTGCAGGGGAGTAGGGAGCGGGCGCTGACTGCAGGGGAGTAGGGAGCGGGCGCTGACTGCAGGGGAGTAGGGAGCGGGCGCTGACTGCAGGGGAGTAGGGAGCGGGCGCTGACTGCAGGGGAGTAGGGAGCGGGCGCTGACTGCAGGCGAGTAGGGAGCGGGCGCTGACTGCAGGGGAGTAGGGAGCGGGCGCTGACTGCAGGGGAGTAGGGAGCGGGCGCTGACTGCAGGGGAGTAGGGAGCGGGCGCTGGGCACTGACTGCAGGGTAGTAGGGAGGGACTAATCGGACTGTGCCCTTTGCTGATTGGTCGCAGCAGCCATGACAGGCAGCTGGCGAGACCAATCAGCAACACGGGATTTCCGTTACGGAAGTTGCAGACAGACAGACGGAAGTACCCCTTAGACAAATATATATATATATACATATATACATATATACATATATATATATATATATATATATATATATATATATATATATATATATATATATATATATATATATATATATATATATACATACACATTCTAGAAAATGCATGTCCACGTAGTATATTGACCAGCCACGTAGTATACCGCACAGAGCCATGTAGTATACAGACTTAAAATAAAAAATAAACATATACTCACCCTCCGTTGCAGTCCTTGCCCTGTGTGCGGTGCACGTGGCAGCTTCCAGTCCCAGGGTTGGTATGGGCGCAGGACCTGTGATGACGTCGCGGTCACATGACCGTGATGTCATGGCAGGTCCTTGTTGCATACCATCCTTGCCACCGGAACCTTCCGCTTGCATGGACCGGTTACCGGAACGTCGCGAGGAGCTGGAAAGGCGCCGTAATGTGAGTATATTTTGATTTTTTATCTTTTAAATGATTTTTAACATTAGATCTTTTTACTATTGAGGCTGCATAGGCAGCATCAATAGTAAAAAAGTTGGTCACACAGGGTTAATAGCAGCGTTAAGGGTGTGCGTTTCACCGCAGCATAACGCGGTCCATTAGCGCTGCCATTAACCCTGTGTGAGCGCTGACTCGAGGGGAGTATGGAGCGGGCACTGACTGCAGGGAGGAAGGAGCGGCCATGTTGCCGCCGGACTGCGCCGTTGCTGATTGGTCGTGACAATGGTCGTGGTTTGTCACGACCAATCAGCGACTTGGATTTCTCTGACAGACAGAGGCCGCGACCAATGAATATCCGTGACAGAAGGACAGACAGAAAGGCGGAAGTGACCCGTAGACAATTATATAGTAGATAGATATATATATTTACAGAGCTAGATAGCAGAAAAGCCGGTAATTGAATTGTCGGCCTTTGCCAAGTCCTTACCGAACCCGACAGGATACATACAGTAAACCATTGCATATCCGTTATATTTTTACATATCCCCCACTAATAATGTTGGTAGTTTCTGTGTGCAAAAATGTTGGCGCTCTAGGTGTTAAAATAAGGGGGTTGATTCACGGAAAAAGCTGGTGTGGGCTCCTGCACAATTTACTCCGCCAGAGTGGGAAAGCCAGCGACTTGAGGGCAGATATTAATCGCCTAGAGAGGGACCATGGTTATTGCCAAACCCACCCACCCCCGGCTAAAAACATCTGCCCCCAGAAAATGTGCATCTGTAAGATGCGTGTTTTCTGGCACTTAGCCACTCTCTTCCCACTCCCCTCTAGCTGTGGGATATGGGGTAATAAGGGGTTAACGTCACCTTGCTATTGTAAGGTGACATTAAGCCTGGTTAATAATGGAGATGTCAATGAGACACCAATCCATTATTAATCCAATAGTAGGAAAGGGTTAAACATGCACACATATTAAGAATAAAAGTACTTTAATGAAATAAACACATGGGGTTTTATTATCTTTATTGTACTCTCAATCCAACTGATGACCCTTGTTTTGTTCTCCTGTAAAAACAGGAAAATAAAAAAGCAACAATATCCCCTACCTGTCTGCCGTACCGTCATGTCCCACGATGTAAATCCATCTGAAGGGGTTAAATACAGTTACAACCAGGAACGGCTCTAATGTGACCGCTCCTGGCTGTAAAAGACTGGGGAATGAATGAAATGAAGGTAACGTAGCTTTGGCGACTAGCGGTGCCGTCACCGAAGCTGTGCCCCCTGGTATTTGAACTGTAGGATAGGAATACTATATCTATCTATCTATCTATCTATCTATCTATCTATCTATCTATCTCACCCCTGCAATTCTGTCAGATAATACTAATTTTCTTCCTGAAAATGATTGCAAACACAAATTCTTTGGTATTGTTATCTTCATTTAATTTGTCTTAAATGAAAAAACACTGATCATGTCACACAACTCCAAAAATGGGCCAGACAAAAGTATTGGCACCCTCAGCCTAATACTTGGTTGCACAACCTTTAGCCAAATAACTGCGACCAACCGCTTCCGGTAACCATCAATGAGTTTCTTACAATGCTCTGCTGGAATTTTAGACCATTCTTCTTTGGCAAACCATTTTCGCCTCACTACGATCATGTGGTGGGGCGCGTCTGGTATGCGGCACGTCTGCGTTCTTACACTGTGGCCTCCGTGAGGATCGGCGACTCGGCGGTGATACCGGGGTAGTGATGCATGATGATGATGTAGCACAAAAAGCCCAAATTGAAAGATATTTTATCAAGTTTCTCCACCATGCTCACACCCCAGTGGGGGAGCTTCCCAGGGAGATAACAACTTACTAATACCAAAAGGACACTCCAAACAATTGGCAGCATAGAGAGACACAAACTGAGTTAATGTCCATAAAAAATAACAAATTTTATTGGTAAATAACAACTGTAGTCATATAAATATACATATCATATCTCATAATACACAGAATTACATACAGAAAAAAGAGGCGTGGAGGTAGCAGAGATGAAAGAAACACAGCCTGGCTCCCCCTGAATGCCATATATTTCTATTTAAAGTGCATAGTGCTAATCATAAATGGGCCTAGGACTAGTAGTTTACATATTGTCAAGAAGTAATGTACCAGTAACTTATAAGTAAAATGAGCCCTGCGCACAGGCTCAACTTCTGGCATTAGAGTCAATCATAAAGACAAAAATCAAAAAATAAGGGGAAATAGAGAACCCACGCTAGTCCTTACCCAGGTGCTGGCAGACAGGAAGTACCACAGCGTGGTCCTTTAAAAGACGTAATCCAGCGACGGATTGCATTTTTGGAAACTGAGCATGCCTGGAAGAATTTCTGTTTGTTCAATTTAAGCCATCTTTACATTTTTACATTCCGAGGGGAGATCTCTCTCTGCTCGTGAGAGCTTACAATCTACTATGAGGTTGGGGAGATACAAAGTACAGGTGTGTATTTACAATGATGGTCCATCCATCTTCAGGGGTGGGGGATAGATGGAGATAGTGAATGAGCTACACACACAAACATAAACTTTGATTAGTGAACATGGTAGGCCGCTCTGAACAAATGTGTTTTGAGCGGGCGCCTAAAACTATGCAAATTGTGGATGGTCCTAATATCTTGGGGTAGAGCATTCAAGAGGAATGGCGCAGCACGGGAGAAGTCTTGGAGTCAGGAGTGGGAGATACGGATTAATGCAGAGGATAGTCGAAAGTCATTTTGCAGAGCGCAGCGGTCGGTTAGGCCAATAGACCGAAATGAGGGAGGAGATGTAAAGGGGTGCCGCACTGTGGAGAGCTTTGTGGGTGAGAACAAGTACTTTGAATTGTATCCTCTAATGCAGAGGTCCCCAACTCCAGTCCTCAAGGCCCACCAACATGTCATGTTTTCAGGATTTCCTTAGTCTTGCCCAGGTAATAGTTGCATCACCTGTGGAATGCAAAGGAAATCCTGAAAACATGACCTGTTGGTGGGCCTTGAGGACTGGAGTTGGGGACCTCTGCTCTAATGAATGGGCAGCCAGTGTAACAACTGGCGAAGAGCGGACACGTTCGAGTAACAATTAGCTAGATGGACAACCCTGGCTGCTGCATTAAGGATAGACTGGAGAGGGGAAAGTCGAGTAAGGGGGAGGCTAATTAATGGAGTACTGCAGTAGTCCAGGCGGGAGTGGATCAAGTGTTTGTTTCCATGGTAAGAAAAGGGCGGGTTCTAGAGATGTTCTTTAGGTGTAAGCATAGCTTGCAGGAGAGCCAAACACCCAACCCCTGTAATAGAGATAAAACATAACATTAGTTTTATCACACAGACAAATATTAACCCCCGTAGCTTTTTTCGCTTTTGCGTTTTTGTTTTTCGCTCCCCTCCTTCCCAGAGCCATAACGCTTTTTTTTTTTTTTTTCCTCTTTTTTTTTTTCCGTCAATATGACCATGTGAGGGCTTATTTTTTGCGGAACGAGTTGTACTTTTGAATTGGTTTTATCATGTCGTGTACTAGAAAACAAAGAAAAAATTACAAGTGCGGTGAAATTGCAAAAAAGTGCAATCCCACACTTGTTTTTTGTTTGACCTTTTGGCTAGGTTCACTAAATGCTAAAACCTATTCTCTAGGTCATTACCAGTTCGTAGACACCAAACATGTCTAGCTTCTTTTTTATCTAAGTGATGAGAAATTCCAAACTTTGCTAAAAAAAAAAAAAAAAAAAAAAAAAAAAAGCACAATTTTCCGATACCCATAGCGTCTCCAATTTTCGTGATCCGGGGTTGGGTGTGGGCTTATTTTTTGTGTGCCGAGCTGATGTTTTCAATGATGACATTTTGGTGCAGATACAATCTTTTGATCGCCCGTTATTGCATTTTAATGCAATGTCACGGCTACCCAAAAAAAGTAATTCTGGCGGTTTTTATTTATTTTTTATTTTTTTATCGCTACACCGTGTAGTGATCAGCTTAATCCCTTTTTTTTTTCCCTTAATTGATCGGACGATTCTGAACGCGGCAATGGGGGAAAAAGGGGGGTGATTTGAACTTATATTTTTCTTATTTTTTTTTTTTCAAGATTTTAAACTTTATTTTTTTTTTTCTTTTGCCATGCTTCAATAGCCTCCATGGGAGGTTAGAAACTGGTAGAGCTCGATTGCCTCTACTACAGAGGCAATGCTCAATCGCCTCTGCTACATAGAGGCGCTGCTCAGCTCGTCTCTATGTAGAATTACAGCATTGCTATGAGCGCCGACCACAGGGTGGCGCTCACAGCAATCTGGCATCATCAACCATAGATGTCTGCAGGAGACTTCTGGTTGTTATGCCAATGCACCGATGCCCCCCAAACATGTGACGGGGGTCACCGATGCACTCATTTCCAGCCAGATGGCTGGAAGCGCTTTGTTAAATGCCGCTGTCAGTTTGACAGCGGCATTTAACTAGTTAATAGGTGCGGGCGGATCACGATTCCACCCACGCCTATTAGGGGCACGCCAGCTGTTCAAAACAGCTGTTATGTTCCGGCTTTGATGCGGGCTCAGGCGATGAGCCCACATCAAAGCTTGGGTTCTGCCATCGGACGTACTATTCCGTCTGATGGCAGAAAGGGGTTAATACATAAAACTACAAACATCAGAACAACCCCCCCGTTGCCACAACAGCTTCATTATCCCAGCCTCCCTGCTATATTGCGGCTGTCTAAAAGCCAAAAAATATGCAGCCACAGGTACTTGAGCAAACTATTTGAGCATGCCCAAAATACTTGTATAACACCCAAGCATACTCAAATAACAACGTTATCTAAACATGTTCTCTCATCACTAGTCTCTAGCAGTAGTGGCCAGAGCTGAACTTTGATCACTTTTGTTAACTATTTGGATGTTGCTGTCAATATGTGACCCAACTTGATCATGGGGAGCCAGTGGGTTGCCGACTCAAGGCCCCGGCTGTAAGCTTAGTCCTCCTTTGAAGCTCAAATGCATGCTGGGCTTCACAGGAGAACCACAACTTACCTAAATACTGCAATGTCGCATTGTGGCAGTATATCGTATAAGTGATCAAAGAATTGCAGGTTCATGTCTCGAACTCTTATAAAACTGAATTTTATTTATAAATAAAAAATAACCTACCCAGTGTAAACATAACAACAGGCTAGATACCACAAATAAATGACCAAAAATTTGCCCACAAAGTCCCTGTAATTGGCCTATCTGATAACCTACCTATCTGTGGGGGTTGGCACCCTAAAATCGCTCTTTAGGGTGCCAACCCCCACAGATAGGTAGGTTATCAGCTAGGCCAATTGCAGGGACTTTGTAGGCAAATTTTTGGTCATTTGTGGTATCTAGCCTGTTATGTTTACACTGGGTAGGTTATTTTTTAATGATTTTATAAATAAAATTCAGTTTTATAGGAGTTTATGTTCACAAAGTTTAATTTGATTCCTTAATATATCGATTTCTTGTTTGACGGGTTCAAGTCTCCTAAAGGGACTAAAGAAGAAAAAGTTTAAAAAAAAAAAAAAAAAAAAAGTTCTTAAATCACCCATTTTCCCCTTTTAAAATTTTTTACCACAAAACATAAAACAAAAAAAAATAGCGCAATTGCGTTTGTCTCTTGGAACAAGGGGAACCCCAGCAATAAAATGGAAAAAACACTGAGTTCTTAAAGGGAATCTTGCAGTAAGAGAACCCGTGAGCTGAAAGAATGCTGGGTTTTGGCTGTTGCAGCTGAGAGGAGGACATTTCTCACCGTTTTGATATGGTTTTTAACAGTAAGAACATGGAAGAGGCCAGGAGCCATTTGGTGAGCTGCATTACTTGCTACATGTTCAGACTTGCCAGTGGAAAAGTCAAACTTCACATGCCAGAAGTGCAAGCTTGTGTCCCTGTTGGAGGAAAAGTTGCAAAATCTAGAAGAAAGGTTAGGTACATTGAAAATCATTAAGGAAGGTGAAGAGTTCTTGGACAGAGCAGAATTATCTCTTCATGTTACAGAAAAAAAAAATTCGAAGTGCACCTGAAGAAACAGGAATAGAAGCATGTGACCCACAGAAGTCGGAGGATCAAGAGGCAGTCAGCACCCATACTGCTCAGGAACCAGTACCAGGCTCTCACACAAGAGAACGACTAAGAAATACATGAAGATAAGACTTTGCCCACAAAGAACAGCCTTGGATGCCCTCAGTCCTACTGTATGGAGAAAGAAAAATGTTGTGAAGAAGAAACGGAGAGTTGTGGTCATGGGTATTTATTCGGACTCCCATGACCGCACACGAGAGAGGGGATCCGCCCTTAAGGAACAGGAAACCTACAGATACAAAAGGGCGGCACCTCTCCCCATGCATCAGTTGGTTTCCTGTTCCTGAAGGGACTGGATGCCTATAGAATCTACAGGAGTCCAGGCCGGCCGGACCGATTCTGGTGGCGAGGGGGTCTCCCACTTCGGCCGGTGCGGGTACCTGAAGTAGTCACGGTGGCCCTGGCAGGGCGGCACGGCGGTGACTAGACAGCGTGGAGCGGTCGCCAGGGGGTGTCCGGTCTCCGGGGCCAGCATATGGTAAGTCGCTCTTCCCGTGTGCTGTGGGTCTCTCTGTGCAGGGGGGGCGCGGCAGCGTCTAGGGGGCGCCGATCGGAACGTAGCTGGCCGGCCTCGGCGTTCCACGATGGCTGCAGCGCTGACAGGAAGCGCTGTAAGCTGTGGTGACGTCGGGGGGCGGAGCCGGCGACGACTTCCGAGTCGGTGAGCTCCTGCGCAGGGGCTACAAGATGGCGGCGCCCACCGGAGATCATACCGCAATCCCTCCTGAGCGACGATTGATCCCCCACAGCTGCGGGAGGGCGGGAAAATTAAACGAGCAAGCTGGGCAAGGTGCGCTGACCAAAGGAGGGGCTTTATAAGGCGGCTCCAGCGGCATGTTCCCGGGTTCTGGCTCCAATTTACTAAAAATGGATTCGGATCAGGATCAGCAGGTGGTGCTGCTGGAACAAGCATCCCAGAAACCCAAGGAGAAGGAACATGAAAAGAGGAGCGATGGTTCGGGCCGCAGAAGCTCCTCCAGACAGGGGTCTGGAGGATCAGCCAAAAAGGATCCCCCTCGTGCTTCGGTATTTCTGGGTGTGAACAGCCACTGGTAAGTGATCTTCGAGAAAGTTCACTTAGTGACTAGTCTCCCCTCATATGTCTTATGCAGGGAAGGAAAAACGTCAGTAAGGCGAAGCATAGAGAATGTGCCATCTGCGGGGTTCCCTTGCCTGACTCACACCCTAAAAAACTATGTGACCCCTGTATCCAGCAGACGGTGAGGTTCTGGAAGGAGGGGAGGGGGTATAGCATGTAGATTTACACTCTAGTCTACCTTACTTATCCCCGTAGGTAGCCGAAGAATCCTCCTCTATTACGGCCAGTCTCAAAGAGATGATTCGAATGGAGGTTAAGGAGTCCTTTAAAAACCTTTCACAGTCAGGAGGTTCTAGGCAGAGAACTGAGTGGGCATCTGATTCATCTGTGGAAAAGGACAAGTCTGAAGAATCGGACGATTCAGCAGCTTCATCCTCCTCTTCGGAAGAAGACGCTGCTCGGTTTTGCCTACCCATAGAAAGAATAGACAAATTGGTAAAGGCGGTCAGAGGCACAATGGGTATATCGGAACCCAAGCCTCAACTATCCAAAGAACAAATGATGTTCAGTGGATTGGAGCAGAAAGCGCAGAGTGTTTCCTTTAAATGAGAAAATACAGGATCTTATTAATAGGGAGTGGAGAAAACCGGAGAGAAAAGGCTCCTTACCACCTGCGCAAAAACGTCGGTACCCTTTTGATGACCCAGCAGTAGGTAACTGGGAGAAAGCACCAAAGCTGGATGCAGCAATTGCCAAGGTTGCGAAACGATCTTCTCTCCCATTTGAGGATATGGGAACGCTTAAAGACCCCCTGGATAGGAAAGTAGATACCTTCCTAAAGGGGACCTGGGAAATGGCAGCTGGCTCCTTAAAGGGAACCTGTCACCTGAATTTGGCGGGACCAGTTTTGGGTCATATGGGCGGAGTTTTCTGGTGTTTGATTCACCCTTTCCTTACCCGCTGGCTGCATGCTGGCCAAAATATTGGATTCAAGTTCATTCTCTGTCCTCCGTAGTACACGCCTGCGCAAGGTAAGATTGCTTTGCGCAGGCGTGTACTACGGAGGACAGAGAATGAACTTCAATCCAATATTGCGGCCAGCATGCAGCCAGCGGGTAAGGAAAGGGTGAATCAAACACCAGAAAACTCCGCCCATATGACCCAAAACTGGTCCCGCCAAATTCAGGTGACAGGTTCCCTTTAAGACCTGCGGTAGCTTCAACCTGCACGGCAAGGTCAATGATGGTCTGGCTCGACCAGTTAGAGACCCAATTAAAACAAGGGGCCTCTAGAGAGTCCATACTCGCAGCATTACCTGTAATCCAGGAGGGGGCAGCTTTTTTATCGGACGCCTCAATTGACTCCGTAAAATTGGCAGCTAGAGCAGCAGGACTTTCTAATGCTGCAAGGAGAGCCATATGGCTGAAATGCTGGCCGGGGGATATGCAGGCAAAAACAAAGCTCTGCGCTATCCCTTGTAAAGGCGAGTATTTGTTTGGGCCTACCCTGGATGAACTCCTGGAGAAAGCAGGTGATGATAAGAAAAAGTTTCCCAACCTGTTCAATCCATACCGTCGTCCCTTCAACAAAAGAAGGTTCAACCGGGGAGGAAAGCGCACCTTTTCACCAGGGAGAGATCGTCCCAGATGGGAGGATGGGCGAAAACGAGGTACAGGTCTCATGTTTCGCCGTAACCAAACGGAAAACAAAAAACAAGACCAATGACTGGCAATTCCAGTGGGAGGGAGACTATTGCAATTCTCGGCAGAGTGGTCGAAAATTACAAACAGCGTTTGGATAAAAGACACTGTTTCCCATGGTCTCAAGCTGGAATTTGTTCATATTCCACAGGACAAATTTAGTTTAACACCCTGGCGCTCATCTCCCACTGAACAATTCGCCCTAGAAGAAGAAGTGAGGACTCTTTGCTCCAAAAATGTTTTGGTAGAAGTGCCGTATTCTCAGGCAGGGAAAGGGTTTTACTCTCCCCTGTTCCTAATCCAGAAGCCTGATAAATCTTACAGGACCATTATAAATCTTAAGGGTCTCAATAAGTTTTTGGTGAAACATACTTTCAAAATGGAGTCCATTAATTCGGCAATAAAGATGCTTTTCAACAACTGTTTCATGGTAGTAGTGGATTTGAAAGATGCCTACTATCATGTACCCATTCATGCTGATTTCCAACGATACCTGAGGGTAGCGATACTAATGGGGGGTAGGATTCAACATTTTCAATTCAGAGCGCTCCCCTTTGGGATCACCTCGGCACCTAGGGTGTTTACTAAAATAATTGCGGAAGTCATGGCGCATTTAAGAGAGTCAAATATCCTTATAGTCCCCTACTTAGACGATTTCCTCATTGTAGGTAACTCGGTAGATCATTGTCTGTCACAATGGGAGATTGCTAGAACCAAACTAGAACTAGGGTTGGATCATAAACTTTGAAAAATCGAAATTACAGCCCCTAAATGTTCAAAAATTCCTAGGGTTAATGTTGAATTCAGTGACACAGCAGTGTCTCCTCCCTATAGAGAAAATAGACCAAATTCAGAGTTTTGTATTAAGAGCAATCAATACACCTTCCATGACACTTAGGCAAGCAATGTCTCTACTTGGGTCACTCACATCTTGCATTCCAGCAGTTAAGTGGGCTCAGTTCCACACCAGGTCCCTACAAAAAGAAGTCCTGTTCCATGACAGAGCCTTAGGAGGCGCATTGAATGGAAAATTGACGTTGGGGCCGATAACATTGAATTCCCTTAGGTGGTGGCTAGATAAATGGAATCTATCAGCAGGGGTTCCCTGGATGGTAGATGTCACCCACGTGATAACCACAGATGCCAGCTCTTCAGGGTGGGGAGCCTATATGGGGGACATGGTGGTCCAGGGACAGTGGGAACCCTTCACAACATTCTCATCAAACCAAAGGGAGTTGTTGGCGGTTGAATTGGCTGTTAAAAAATTCCTCGTATATCTGCAGGGCCAGCACGTCAGAATTCTGTCGGACAACAGAGTGGCGGTCGCTTACATAAACCGGCAAGGGGGAACTCGTTCCGAAACTTTAATGCAGATCACGGGTCGGTTGTTCCAGGTGGCAGAGCTCAATTTTCTATCTTTGACAGCTCTTCACATCAAAGGAAAAGAAAATGTGGCAGCAGATTTCCTCAGCCGAAATGTGTTAAAACAGGGAGAATGGTCTCTCAACGAGGACATTTTCAAACTTATCGTCCGCAGATGGAGTCAACCAGTGGTGGATCTATTCGCCACCAGAAACAGAAAAGTAAAACTCTTTTGCTCCCTAAATCCCAGGGAGAATCCCCTGGCGGTGGACGCGTTTCTGATAAAATGGGATTTTCCACTGGCCTATGCTTTCCCACCACTGAACCTGATACCTCTAGTGGTGAGGAAAATCAGGGAGGATCGAGCGAAAGTCATCCTTATCGCCCCCTTTTGGCCCAGAAGAACCTGGTTTGCCTGGCTCAAGACAATGTCCGTAGCGGTCCCCTGGGTACTGCCAGAGATCCCGAACTTGCTTTCTCAGGGACCGATCTCCCATCCACAAGTGGCGGCGCTCCATTTAACGGCATGGAGTTTGAACGATCACTATTAGTGGGGAAAGGCTTCTCTCCAAACTTAGTAGAGACACTCCTAAAGAGTAGAAAGCAAATAACTACGAGAATCTACTCTAGGACTTGGAGAAAGTTCTTGACTTGTTCAAAATTTAATATCCAAGACGGGGTGCCAATACAACAAATCTTAGAGTTCCTACAAAAGGGGTTCGAGTTAAAACTCTCTCCTAGTACCCTTAGAGTACAGGTCTCAGCTTTGGGTGCCCTGTTTTCCTGTAATATAGCTAATAACTACTGGATAGCGAGGTTTATGAAGGCAGTTAGTAGATCTACACCACTGCATAAAGACAGAACAGTTCCATGGGATTTAAATTTAGTTCTGTCCTCTCTCACTAAACCCCCCTTTGAACCTCTGCAGGAGGCCTCGATCAAAATGTTGACACTCAAAACAGCCTTCCTGATTGCCATAACCTCAGCTCGCAGGATAGGGGATATACAGGCGCTTTCCAGAGCTCCTCCATACACTGAAATCTTGTCACAGACCAGACCCAGCATATCTACCAAAGGTGGCGACACGTTTCCATAGATCACAGGAGATAGTTTTGCCGTCCTTTATTCCTAATCCCTCTAATCCTAAAGAGCAGGAGCTTCATACGTTAGACGTCAGGAGATCTCTTCTTCAGTGTATTTCAGCTACTGATAATTGGAAGAAAGATGGGGCACTGCTTCTTTCCTTCCAAGGTCCAAGGAAAGGGTTTAGAGTATCAAAATATTTACTGGCTAAATGGATTAGGGAAACTATCTCTCTAGCTTATACAGCAGGTGGGGGGCCAGCTCCGCAGAATCTAAAGGCACATTCCACCCGGGCCATGGCGTCATCCTGGGCGGAAAGATCTGGAGTGTCAGCGGAGCAGATATGTAAGGCGGCCACATGGTCATCCCCTTCCACTTTCTTTAAACACTATCGGTTGGATTTGGGGTCCTCCTCTGATCTTTCCTTTGGGTTAAGGGTGCTACAATCTATAGTCCCTCCCTAAGGTAGCTTACATCTCTGTAAATCTCTCGTGTGCTGTCATGGGAGTCCGAATAAAGCATTAAGCTACTTACTGGTAGCGGCATTTTTCGGAGGCCCATGACAGCACCCTTAGTTCCCTCCCTAATCACGTGGGGGTAGCACTTCCTGATATGTATATAGCGTAATATGTAAATCTCACGTATGGTGTCTTATTACAATAATGGGTTATTTTGTTTCAAAATGTATATAATGTATATTTGTGTACCACTAACCGCGGATGTCCTCTCAGGCTCTGAAATACAACTGATGCATGGGGAGAGGTGCCGCCCTTTTGTATCTGTAGGTTTCCTGTTCCTTAAGGGCGGATCCCCTCTCTCGTGTGCTGTCATGGGCCTCCGAAAAATGCCGCTACCAGTAAGTAGCTTAATGCTTTCCAGTTGAGAGGAACAGAGGCCACAATCTGCAGACCAAATATAACCTCAAGAGAAATGTGCTGTCTTCCAGGTGAAAAAATTAAACAAGTCTGACAGGATATCGGGACTCTTCAGACCTACAGATGACTACACATGCCTGCTAATACATGTGGGGACAAATGACACCGCAAGAAACAACCTGGAAACCATCTGCAGTGACTTTGAAAACTTATGTAAGAAAGTGAAAGAACTGGGAGGGAAGGTGGTCTTCTCTTCCATCCTTCCAGTGGATGGCGATGGACAAGGAAGGGGAATAAGATTCTGCAGGTGAACTGGCTACGTCGATAGTTCCTTCAGCAAAGATTTGGATTTCTGGATCACGGAGTGAATTACCTATACGATGGACAACTTGCTAGAGATGGGGTGCACCTTACGAAGACTGGAAAACATGTATTTGGAATTCGCCTCATTACACTCATCAGGAGAGCTTTCAGCTAGAACAAGGTGGGAAGGGAAGCAAAAGGCCAGAAAAAGCCCAACACATGACAAATACTATTGAGAACTCTGATATTAGAAGTGGAAGGGAAGAACAAAGACAATAAATCTACATAATAAAAATATTGGAGAAGGAGAAACCAATCACAAATTAAAATATTTCTTTACGAATGCACAAAGCATGGGCAACAAACAAGGAGAATTGGAACTAGCAATGCAGGAAAAGAAATGTCATTGGAATCACAAACTTGGTGGCACGATACACGATTGGAATACAAGGCTAGAAGGATACAACTTATTTGCAAGAAATAGACTTGATAAACGAGGAGGAGGTGCCGCATTGTATGTTAGAAAAGCATATATCTGCACAGAGATTGAAGCCTCAGACTGGGAGTTCTGTGGAAACTTTTTTGGGTAAGAATACAAGGAGAGAACAATGGAGAGGATGCCATTGTAGGCATTTACTTCAGGCCGCCTGTGCAATCTGAGGATATGAATGAACTCTTTATGCATCAAATGGCCAAGTTCTCGAAAAAAAAATGACATAGTTGTCATGGGAGATTTCAACTATCCAGACATTTGTTGGGAATATGTTAGGCAAAACTAGCAGGTCAAACAAATTCTTAACCTCTTGCTGACAATTTTATCTTCCAAAAGGTAGGAGAGAAAACAAGGAGATCTGCTACCTTGGATCTAATCCTCATAAACAGGGAGGACATGGTTGAGGAGGTAAGAGTGGCTGGGACCCTAAGAGGTAGCGACCATGCTATTTTGGATAACTAGAGGAGGAAGACCTGTGAAGACTGACGTCAAGGTTAGATTTCAGAAAGGCAGATTTTAAGGGACTCAGAGAGAATTGGAGGGATCCAATGGCTAGATATCCTTAAGGACAAAAATGTCCAGGAAGGATGGGAAATCTTGAAAAATGAGATTCTCAAAGCACAATCATTAACAATTCTGAAAAGAGGGAAGAATAAGAAGCATTTAAGGAAACCAGGATGGATGAACACAGAACTTAAACACATGCTAAAAGGACGAAAGAAATGTTTATCAAATGGAAAGAGGAAGGCATATCTAAAGAAGAATATAATGCTGTCTGCAGAACCTGCAGGGCATAAATCAGATTACCGTATATACTCGAGTATAAGTTGACCCGAGTATAAGCAGAGACCCCTAATTTTGCCACAAACAACTCGGAAAACTTATTGACTCGAGTATAAGCCTAGGGTGGGAAATGCAGCAGCTACTGGTAAATTTAAAAAATTTAAAAATAGATATCAATAAAAGTAAACTAATTGAGACATCAGTAGGTTGTGCTCCATACAGTTCATGATGAACCCCATATTAAAATATGCCCCATTTAATGCTGCACAAAGGTTAATAACTGCCCCATAAGATGCTCCATAGATTGTGCCCCATAAGATGCTCCATAGATTATGCCCCATAAAATGCTCCTGGCACTTGCGATATTCACCTGTCCCGTTCCACCGCTGCACTCTGTCACCCAGCTCTGACTGTTCAGACAGAGGGCGCACAGTAAACACGTCATCGCGCCGTCTGACCTGGACAGGCAGAGGACGTGCAAGACAGAGCGGCGCCCGGCGGTGGAACGGGGTCAGGTGAATATCAGAATGCTCACCCTCCCCCATTATACTCACCTGCTTCCATTTCGGTCCCTGGCAGCGTCAGATGGTCTCCGGGAGTCGGCAGCTTCTTCCTATGTTCAGCGGTCACATCGTACCACACATTAAAGTAATGAATATGCGTCCATATTCATTACTTTAAGGAGGGGTACCACATGACCGCTGAACACAGGAAGCTCTGCCTGGACAACATCGGTCATGCAGGGACCACTCCAGGAGCAGGTGAGTATGTGACAGCTGCCGCTACCCCCGCCGACTCCCCTCTTCCCCCCCCCCCCCCTCCGCCAACAATGACTAGAGTATAAGCCGAGAGGGGCACTTTCAGCCTTAAAAAAAAAAAAAAAAAAAAAAAAGGGCTGAAAATCCCCGGTTATATTTGAGTATATACAGTAGTTAAAAAACAAAAACAGAATATCACGTATGATTTTTAAATAATTACATTTCATTTTATTGCATGAAATAAGTATTTGATCTACCAACCAGTAAGAATTTTGGCTTTCTCAGACCTGTTACCTATTCTTTAAAAAGCCCACCTACTCTGCATTCAGTACCTGTATTAATTGCATCAGTTTGAACTAAGACGCCTGTCCCCACACACTCAATCCTTTCCACCATGGTCAAGAGCTGTCTAGGACAGCAGAGACAAAATTTTAGACCTGCACAAGGCTGGGATGGGCTTCAGGACAATAGGCCAGCAGCTTGGTGGGAAGGCAACAACTGTTGGCACAATTATTAGAAAATGAAAGAAACACAAGATGACTATCAATCTTTCTCGGTCTGGGGCTCCATCCAAGGTTTCACCTGTGGGGTAAGAATAATTCTGGGGAAGGTCAGGAATCTGCCTAGATCTACACAGGAGGACCTAGTCAATGACCTGAAGGGAGCTGGGACCAGAGTCTCAAACATTAGTTAGTTACAAACTATGCCATCATGGATTAAAATCCTGCAGGGCATGCAAAGACCCCTTGCTCATGCCAGCATATGTCCAGGCCCGTTTGAAGTTTGCCAATGACCATCTGGATAATCCAGAGGAGACAGGAGAGAAGGTCATGTAGTCATGAGACTAAAATACAACGTTTTGGTATCAACTCCAGTTGTCATGTTTGGAGGATGAATAAGGAAGAGTGCAATCCCAAGAACACCTCCCCAACTGTGAAGCATGGTTGGGGAAACACCATGATTTCGGTGATCTTTTTTATAAACGGGGCAGGACGACTGCATCATATTGAAGGGTGGATGGATGGGGTCATGTAACGTATGATTTTTGGCCAACAACCTCCTTCCCTTAGTAAGAGCATTGAATATGGGTCATAACTGGGTCTTCCAGCATGACAATGACCCAAAACACACAGCCATGGCAACTAAGGAGTGGCTCTGTAAGAAGCATTTCAATGCCCTGGTGTGGCCTAGCAAGTCTCTAGACCTGAACCCAATAGAAAATCTTTGGAGGGAACTGAAGCTCCATGTTGCCCAGCGACCACTCTGAAACCTGAAAGATCTGCACGGAGGAGTGGGCCAAAATCATGCTGCCGTGTGTGCAAACTTGGTCAAGAACTGCAGGAAATGTCTGACCTCTGTAATTACAAAGATTTCTGTTGAATTCTGTTTTTCTGTTGTATAAAATGCTTATTTTATGAAATAAAATGCAAATTAATTACCATATGTAGTCGTGTATAAGGCGAGTTTTTCAGCACATTTTTCCAGGTCACCATCTGACGGACGTCCTTATCCATAGTGGGACAGGAAACTACGAAAGTTTAAAAGGTCCCTCCCCCTACCACCTTTCAGTGTTTTTCCTGATCCAGATAGGAACGACGAGAGATCAGTCTGTCCTGTGCAGAGGGTGAGGATCAAGGGGGGCTCGGTCTCTTCCTTCCCACCTCAAGAACTCTGCTAATCTGACACCAGATTAGAGGGTCCCTCAGCAGCACCAGTGCAGCGCTGCTCCTGGGTACAGGGTCACTTCCCCCTGGGGGGGCTCTAGACCCTTGACGATGCCCCAGATGTACCTGAGCCCAGGGACGCCTCTATGAAGTTACATCTTCAGCAAGCGGATCGGGGAGAAAATCGTGGGTGCCGCAGGTCATTTGCTAGAACGCAGTCCGGGCCGGCGTGTGTGGCTGCGGGATACGGGAGAGCTGCTGCCACGTGCGCTTGCTTCCGGGTCGCGGCTGCTGCGCGTGTCGCGGCCGGCAGCGTCTCCTACTCTTAGGAGTGCCCTGAGGGTACAGGGCATGTTGCACCGGATGGCCTCTACCAGGAGGCACCACACAAATAAAAAGGTAGAGAGTGTGCAACTATCCTGTCCTAACTTAATGAGCAGTATGGAGGATAACACTAAACCTGAGATGGTGCAGGAGAGCCAGGCATATGTAAGTTCCCACTTAGGGGTTCAGTAGGATACAGTCCCATGAGGCATCTAAATTTATGTATTATAGGGGCTTTCCTCCACGATGGAAAATAATAAGTCCAGACAGTATAAGAAGTGCCCCATTTGCGCTCTAAAGGTACCTTCACACAACGATATCGTTGCTTTATTCAGTCGCCATGACAGCACAACGAGAGAGGGGATCCTGTCATGATCCCAATGGCAGGGGATCAGAAAAGGACAAGCACAAAAACAAAACAAGCTCTAGGGTGATGGAACCTGAGCTGACCGCGATCCTGAACCTAAACACACAACTAGCAGTAGCCGGGGAACGTGCCTACGATGATTCCTAGACGTCTCGTGCCAGCCGAAGGATTAACTTCCCCTATTAGAAGAAACACAGACCTCACTTGCCTCCAGAGAAACACCCCACAGAAATAGCAGCCCCCCACATGTAATAACGGTGAAATGAGAGGAAAGCACATACGTAGTTATGAAAACAGAATCAGCAAAAATGAGGCCCGCTAAAGCTAGATAGCAGAGGATACAAAAGTGAACTGCGCGGTCAGCGAAAAACCCTTCAAAAAACCATCCTGAAATTACTTGAACTCCTGTGCCAACTCATGGAACATGAGGAGTAATTTCAGCCCACTAGAGCAACCAGCAGCAAGGAATCACATATCTGCAAGCTGGACTAAGACAAAAATTAAGCAAAACGTGGAACAGGAAAACCAAAACTTAGCTTGTCCTGAAGATTAGACGCAGGTAGCAAAGGTAAAAAGACACACTGATTACATTGATAGCCGGCGAGGAAATGACAAGAAAGCCAGGTTAAATAGGAAACTCCCATAACCTGATGGAACAGGTGGACACCAGAGACCGCAGAGAACAAAAGTCACCCAGTACCATCAGTAACCACCAGAGGGAGCCCAAAAACAGAACTCACAACAGTACCCTTCCCTTGAGGAGGGGTCACCGAACCCTCACGAGAACCACCAGGGCGACCAGGATGAGCCCTATGAAATGCACGGACCAAATCGGCAGCATGAACATCAGAGGCAACCACCCAAGAATTATCCTCCTGACCATAACCCTTCCACTTGACCAAATACTGGAGTTTCCGTCTGGAAACACGAGAATCCAAGATCTTCTCCACAACATACTCCAATTCACCCTCCACCAGCACCGGAGCAGGAGGCTCAAGCGAAGGAACAACAGGTACCTCATACTTCCGCAACAACGACCGATGGAACACATTATAAATAGCAAACGATGCCGGGAGATCCAAACGAAACGACACAGGGTTAAGAATTTCCAAGATCCTATAGGGACCGATGAACCGAGGCTTGAACTTAGGAGAAGAGACCTTCATAGGAACAAAACGAGAAGAAAACCACACCAAGTCCCCAACAAGAAGTCGAGGACCCACGCGGCGACGGCGATTAGCAAACTGCTGAGCCCTCTCCTGGGACAACTTCAAATTGTCCACCACATGACTCCAAATCTGATGCAACCTATCCACCACCATGTCCACTCCAGGACAATCAGAATGCTCCACCTGACCAGAGGAAAAACGAGGATGAAACCCCGAATTACAAAAGAAAGGAGAAACCAAGGTAGCAGAACTAGTCCAATTATTAAGGGCAAGCGGCAAAAAGGTAACCCAGTCATCTTGATCAGCAGAAACAAAACACCTTAAATAAGTTTCTAAAGTCTGATTAGTTCGTTCCGTCTGGCCATTCGTCTGGGGATGGAATGCAGACGAAAAGGACAAATCAATGCCCATCTTAGCACAGAACGTCCGCCAAAATCTAGACACAAACTGGGATCCCCTGTCAGAAACGATGTTCTCCGGAATGCCATGCAAACGGACCACGTTTTGAAAAAACAGAGGGACCAACTCAGAGGAGGAAGGTAACTTAGGCAAGGGTACCAGATGAACCATCTTAGAAAGGCGGTCACACACAACCCAGATGACGGACATTTTTTGAGAGACAGGGAGATCCGAAATAAAGTCCATGGAAATGTGCGTCCAAGGCCTCTTCGGGATAGGCAAAGGTGACAACAATCCACTGGCCCGAGAACAGCAAGGCTTAGCCCGAGCGCAAACTCCACAAGACTGCACGAAAGAAAGCACATCCCTCGACAAGGAAGGCCACCAAAAAGACCTGGCCACCAAGTCTCTAGTACCAAATATTCCAGGATGACCTGCCAACACAGAAGAATGGACCTCGGAGATGACTCTACTGGTCCAATTATCCGGAACAAACAGTCTTTCCGGCGGACAACGATCAGGTTTATCCGCCTGAAACTCCTGCAAAGCACGTCGCAAGTCTGGGGAGACAGCCGACAAAATCACCCCATCCCTAAGGATACCAGTGGGCTCAGAATTTCCAGGGGAGTCAGGCACAAAACTCCTAGAAAGAGCATCCGCCTTCACATTCTTTGAACCTGGCAGGTATGAAACCACAAAATTGAAACGGGAGAAAAACAGTGACCAACGAGCCTGTCTAGGATTCAGACGCTTGGCAGACTCAAGGTACATCAGATTTTTGTGATCAGTCAAGACCACCACACGATGTCTAGCACCCTCAAGCCAATGACGCCACTCCTCAAATGCCCACTTCATGGCCAAAAGCTCCCGATTACCAACATCATAATTCCGTTCAGCGGGCGAAAACTTTCTAGAAAAGAACGCACATGGCTTCATCACTGAGCCATCGGAGCATCTCTGTGACCAAACCGCCCCCGCTCCGATCTCGGAAGCATCAACCTCAACCTGAAAAGGAAGCGACGTATCTGGCTGACGCAACACAGGAGCAGAAGAAAACCGGCGCTTAAGTTCCTGAAAGGCCTCCACAGCCGCAGGAGACCAATCAGCAACATCAGCACCCTTCTTAGTCAAATCCGTCAAAGGCTTAACACTAGAAAAATTAGTTATGAAGCGACGATAAAAATTAGCAAAGCCCAAGAACTTCTGTAGACTCTTAAGAGATGTAACATAGTAACATAGTAACATAGTTAGTAAGGCCGAAAAAAGACATTTGTCCATCCAGTTCAGCCTATATTCCATCATAATAAATACCCAGATCTACGTCCTTCTACAGAACCTAATAATTGTATGATACAATATTGTTCTGCTCCAGGAAGACATCCAGGCCTCTCTTGAACCCCTCGACTGAGTTCGCCATCACCACCTCCTCAGGCAAGCAATTCCAGATTCTCACTGCCCTAACAGTAAAGAATCCTCTTCTATGTTGGTGGAAAAACCTTCTCTCCTCCAGACGCAAAGAATGCCCCCTTGTGCCCGTCACCTTCCTTGGTATAAACAGATCCTCAGCGAGATATTTGTATTGTCCCCTTATATACTTATACATGGTTATTAGATCGCCCCTCAGTCGTCTTTTTTCTAGACTAAATAATCCTAATTTCGCTAATCTATCTGGGTATTGTAGTTCTCCCATCCCCTTTATTAATTTTGTTGCCCTCCTTTGTACTCTCTCTAGTTCCATTATATCCTTCCTGAGCACCGGTGCCCAAAACTGGACACAGTACTCCATGTGCGGTCTAACTAGGGATTTGTACAGAGGCAGTATAATGCTCTCATCATGTGTATCCAGACCTCTTTTAATGCACCCCATGATCCTGTTTGCCTTGGCAGCTGCTGCCTGGCACTGGCTGCTCCAGGTAAGTTTATCATTAACTAGGATCCCCAAGTCCTTCTCCCTGTCAGATTTACCCAGTGGTTTCCCGTTCAGTGTGTAATGGTGATATTGATTCCCTCTTCCCATGTGTATAACCTTACATTTATCATTGTTAAACCTCATCTGCCACCTTTCAGCCCAAGTTTCCAACTTATCCAGATCCATCTGTAGCAGAATACTATCTTCTCTTGTATTAACTGCTTTACATAGTTTTGTATCATCTGCAAATATCGATATTTTACTGTGTAAACCTTCTACCAGATCATTAATGAATATGTTGAAGAGAACAGGTCCCAATACTGACCCCTGCGGTACCCCACTGGTCACAGCGACCCAGTTAGAGACTATACCATTTATAACCACCCTCTGCTTTCTATCACTAAGCCAGTTACTAACCCATTTACACACATTTTCCCCCAGACCAAGCATTCTCATTTTGTGTACCAACCTCTTGTGCGGCACGGTATCAAACGCTTTGGAAAAATCTAGATATACCACGTCCAATGACTCACCGTGGTCCAGTCTATAGCTTACCTCTTCATAAAAACTGATTAGATTGGTTTGACAGGAGCGATTTCTCATAAACCCATGCTGATATGGAGTTAAACAGTTATTCTCATTGAGATAATCCAGAATAACATCCCTCAGAAACCCTTCAAATATTTTACCAACAATAGAGGTTAGACTTACTGGCCTATAATTTCCAGGTTCACTTTTAGAGCCCTTTTTGAATATTGGCACCACATTTGCTATGCGCCAGTCCTGCGGAACAGACCCTGTCGCTATAGAGTCACTAAAAATAAGAAATAATGGTTTATCTATTACATTACTTAGTTCTCTTAGTACTCGTGGGTGTATGCCATCCGGACCCGGAGATTTATCTATTTTAATCTTATTTAGCCGGTTTCACACCTCTTCTTGGGTTAGATTGGTGACCCTTAATATAGGGTTTTCATTGTTTCTTGGGATTTCACCTAGCATTTCATTTTCCACCGTGAATACCGTGGAGAAGAAGGTGTTTAATATGTTAGCTTTTTCCTCGTCATCTACAACCATTCTTTCCTCACTATTTTTTAAGGGGCCTACATTTTCAGTTTTTATTCTTTTACTATTGATATAGTTGAAGAACAGTTTGGGATTAGTTTTACTCTCCTTAGCAATGTGCTTCTCTGTTTCCTTTTTGGCAGCTTTAATTAGTTTTTTAGATAAAGTATTTTTCTCCCTATAGTTTTTTAGAGCTTCAATGGTGCCATCCTGCTTTAGTAGTGCAAATGCTTTCTTTTTACTGTTAATTGCCTGTCTTACTTCTTTGTTTAGCCACATTGGGTTTTTCCTATTTCTAGTCCTTTTATTCCCACACGGTATAAACCGCTTACACTGCCTATTTAGGATGTTCTTAAACATTTCCCATTTATTATCTGTATTCTCATTTCTGAGGATATTGTCCCAGTCTACCAGATTAAGGGCATCTCTAAGCTGTTCAAACTTTGCCTTCCTAAAGTTCAATGTTTTTGTGACTCCCTGACAAGTCCCCCTAGTGAAAGACAGGTGAAACTGCACAATATTGTAGGCTGCGTCCAGTCACAAATAGCCTGAACCTTGACGGGATCCATCTCAATAGTAGAAGGGGAAAAATGTACCCCAAAAAAGAAATCTTCTGGACTCCAAAGAGACATTTAGAACCTTTTACAAACAAAGAATTGGCCCACAGGACCTGAAACACCTTCCTGACCTGCTGAACGTGAGACTCCCAGTCATCAGAAAAAACCAAAACATCATCCAAATACACGATAATAAATTTATCCCGATATTCACGGAAAATATCGTGCATAAAAGACTGGAAGACAGAAGGAGCATTAGAAAGTCCAAAAGGCATCACCAAATACTCGAAATGGCCCTCAGGCGTATTAACCCTCCGTCACATACAACTGATCTGACAGGCGCTTCTCTTTTACTTTCATTTCTCCTTCCTCACCAGATTGTGAGGAAACCCCCTCCCTCCTGGTAGTCTCCTGTCTCCTAAAGGTCTGTGAAACCTGATATCACAGTTGGATTTCAGAGCTTCAGGGGAGAGGATATAGCTGCACAGATCTCTCAGGCTCATTGTATGTGAATACGTCACATTCAGTAAGGTTGGTATTTTATGTTTTTATTCATCACAATAGTTTATTTAGCTTGTTTTATGAATGTATAGCACAAAATGTGAGGATATTTCATAGAAATAAGGGAGATTTTATAAAAGAAAGTGTGCTGCTCAGGCATATACAGTAGTTCCCTAACATATTCCTTCTCTTGCTTCAGATTATCTGCTGAAATGGAGAGGAAAATGTACAATTTATCCAAACAACTTGATGTTGAGGAAGTAACAAACATGCTGTTAGATGATAGAGACCTCACACTGAATGAGGATTTAGGAGAGGAAAGTGAGATTGATTCTCATGATGAGGTGGAAGAATGTGTCCTGGATTCTGAAACAGAGCAAGATGGTGACAGTGGTGAGGATGAAGAAGTTGGATCATATTATATTGGAAAAGATGAAAATACTAAATGGAACAAGAAGCCATTCCAGAAAAAATGTAGGGAACCTTTAAACATTATTACTCACCTTCCTGCAGTAATAGGAACTGCACGTAATGCAAAAACTGCAGTTGAATGCTGGAATAGTATATTTACAGATGACATTCTGGACTCTATTGTCACATATACCAACCAATATATAGACATTATAAAGGACAAGTACATCTGCAACAGAACCATCAAGCCCACAGATGAAATAGAACTGCGTGCTTTTTTTGGATTACTGTACCTTGCAGGAGCTTATAGGGCAAATAGACAAAGTTTGGAGGAACTTTGGGGTAAAGATGGGGATGGAGTTGAAAAATTTAGCCTTGTTATGTCCATAAACAGATACAAGATTCTAATTCGTTGCCTTCGGTTTGACGACAGAACTACCCGAACCGAACGTAAAACACATGACCGACTTGCTCCAATTCGTGATATATTTCAAAGATTTGTTGTAAACTGTAAACAAAGTTATTACCCTGGAGAGAATCTCACTATTGACGAAATGCTCCCTGGTTTTCGTGGTAGATGTGCCTTTCGTCAATATATTCCATCAAAGCCAAACAAATATGGAATAAAAATGTATGCCCTTGTTGATGCCAGTAAGACCTACACTTACAACCTGGAAGTTTATGCAGGAAAACAACCAGAAGGTCCTTACTGTGTGAGCAACAAACCCATTGATGTTGTAAAAAGACTGGCTGAACCCTTATTTGGATCGGGTCGCAATATTACAGCTGACAATTGGTTTACAAGTTGTGATCTGATTGATTATCTGAAAATTCAGAAGCTATCATATGTGAGAACTGTAAGAAAAAACAAAAGGGAATTGCCGCCACAGTTTGTAAGTGTGAAAGAGAGACAACAGTACAGCAGTATGTTTGCATTCCATAATGGAAAGGCTTTAGTTTCCTATGTACCACATGCCAAAAAAATCGTACTTCTTCTATCAACACTTCATGATGATGCTGCCATCGATCCTGGGACTGGGGCAGAAAAAAACCCGGAGATAATTACATTTTACAATACCACCAAAGGGGGTGTGGATACAGCAGATCAGATGTGCTCCACTTTCAACGTCAGCAGAAACATCAAACGCTGGCCAATGGTCATATTTTTTGCTATGTTGAATTTGGGTGGTATAAATTCACAAGTAATTTATCTTGAAAACAAGCTTGAACCACTCCGTAGACGATTGTATCTGAAAAAATTGGCCCATGAACTAGTACTTGGAGAGCTACGCAGGAGAAGCGTGAAAACAATCGGTATCCCCTCTCGCCTTCAAGTTCAGCTCAAAAGGTTCCGCCCAGAAGATGATGGTGAAAAGTCACCATCTGCACCACCTCACAAAAGAAGGAGATGCACCACCTGCCAAACGGAAAGCGGAACCAGAAGGCTTTCAAATTATGAATGTCTCAAATGTCATAAAGCAATTTGCCTGACACATGCAAAAATGGTGTGTAATTCTTGCTATTTGCTCTGCAAGTGTGACTTTTCTGGGGAAACCTCAGCATCTACTTCTGATTGAATATGTTTTTAATAGTACTTAAGGTACCTTAAAATTAAGTTTGTGTTCAAAAATTTTCTTTGGACATTTTTTTGAGAGAGTCGAACTGGGGACTATTTGGCGGGAGTTTTGAAAAGTTTGTATTTCATAGTTATTAGTTTTATGTTAAGTAAATGTTTTTTTTTTGCAACTGATTATGTGTAGTCTCTTTTATTACATCCCTATGAAGGTCACTGATCACTTTTAGAGCACTGAAATTGCAAACATTAGATATTATAGGTATTTTTCCAGCAGGCGCCTGACAGGCACATTGTATGTGAACTCGTTAGTCCGAATATTGTATGTGACGGAGGGTTAAATGCGGTTTTCCACTCATCACCCTGCCTTATCTGCACAAGATTATACGCACCCCGAAGATCAATCTTAGTGAACCATTTAGCCCCCTTAATGCGAGCGAACAAATCAGTCAACAATGGCAAAGGATACTGATATTTGACTGTAATCTTATTCAAAAGACGATAATCTATGCAAGGCCTCAAGGAACCATCTTTTTTGGCCACGAAAAAAAAACCTGCTCCCAAAGGGGACGAAGATGGACGGATATGTCCCTTTTCCAAGGACTCCTTAACATAATTCCGCATAGCAGTATGCTCCGGCACTGACAGATTGAACAAACGACCTTTAGGGAATTTACTGCCAGGAATTAAATCTATAGCACAATCGCAATCCCTGTGAGGAGGAAGCGAACTGAGCTTAGGCTCCTCAAAAACCTCCCGATAATCAGACAAAAATACCGGAACCTCAGAAGGAGTAGATGAAGCGATAGAAATCGGAGATGCATCATCATGAACCCCCTGACATCCCCAGCTTAACACAGACATTGTTTTCCAATCCAGGACTGGGTTATGAGTTTGTAACCATGGCAGACCAAGCACTAAGACATCATGTAAATTATACAGTACCAGGAAGCGAATCACCTCCTGATGAACGGGAGTCATACGCATGGTCACTTGTGTCCAGTACTGAGGTTTATTCATAGCCAAAGGTGTAGAGTCAATTCCTTTCAAAGGAATAGGAACTTCCAGAGGTTCCAGACTAAACCCACAGCGATTGGCAAATGACCAATCCATAAGACTCAGGGCAGCGCCTGAATCCACATAGGCATCGACGGAAATAGATGATAATGAACAAATCCGAGTCACAGACAGAATGAACTTAGACTGTAAAGTACCAATGGCAACAGACTTATCACCCTTTTTTGTGCGTTTAGAGCATGCTGATATAACATGAGCTGAATCACCACAATAAAAATACAATCCATTTTTCCGCCTATAATTTTGCCGTTCACTTCTGGACTGAATTCTATCACATTGCATTATCTCAGGTGCCTGTTCAGAAGACACCGCCAAATGGTGCACAGGTTTGCGCTCCCGTAAACGCCGATCAATCTGAATAGCCATAGTCATGGACTCATTCAGACCTGTAGGCGCCGGGAACCCCACCATAACATCTTTAATGGCCTCAGAAAGGCCATCTCTGAATTTTGCAGCCAGAGCGCACTCATTCCACTGAGTAAGCACCGACCATTTCTGAAATTTCTGACAATATATTTCTGCTTCATCTTGCCCCTGAGAGAGAGCCAATAAAGCTTTTTCAGCCTGAATCTCTAGGTTAGGTTCCTCATAGAGCAAACCCAATGCCAGAAAAAACGCATCCACATTGAGCAACGCAGGATCCCCTGGTGCCAATGCAAATGCCCAATTCTGAGGGTTACCCCGCAGGAAAGATATAACAATCTTGACCTGCTGAGCAGGGTCTCCAGAGGAGCGAGATTTCAAGGAAAGAAACAACTTGCAATTGTTCCTAAAATTCAGAAAACTAGATCTATCTCCAGAAAAAAACTCTGGGATAGGAATTCTAGGTTCAGACATAGGAGTATGTACAACAAAATCTTGTATATTTTGAACCTTAGCAGCAAGATTATTCAAGCTGGAAGCCAAACTCTGGACGTCCATGATAAACAGCTGAGGTCAGAGCCATTCAAGGATTAAGAGGAGGAAAGAAGCAGCCAGGCTGCAATTAAGGCTAGGCAGCAAACACTGAGGGGGGAAAAAAAAAAAAAAAAAAAAAAAAACTTCCTCAGACTACTTTTCCTCCTACTTCAGCCAAAACGATGACCAATTTTTTCGGGCCGGCTATACTGTCATGATCCCAATGGCAGGGGATCACAAAAGGACAAGCACAAAAACAAAACAAGCTCTAGGGTGATGGAACCTGAGCTGACCGCGATCCTGAACCTAAACACACAACTAGCAGTAGCCGGGGAACGTGCCTACGATGATTCCTAGACGTCTCGCGCCAGCCGAAGGATTAACTTCCCCTATTAGAAGAAACACAGACCTCACTTGCCTCCAGAGAAACACCCCACAGAAATAGCAGCCCCCCCACATGTAATAACGGTGAAATGAGAGGAAAGCACATACGTAGTTATGAAAACAGAATCAGCAAAAATGAGGCCCGCTAAAGCTAGATAGCAGAGGATACAAAAGTGAACTGCGCGGTCAGCGAAAAACCCTTCAAAAAACCATCCTGAAATTACTTGAACTCCTGTGCCAACTCATGGAACATGAGGAGTAATTTCAGCCCACTAGAGCAACCAGCAGCAAGGAATCACATATCTGCAAGCTGGACTAAGACAAAAATTAAGCAAAACGTGGAACAGGAAAATCAAAACTTAGCTTGTCCTGAAGATTACAGACGCAGGTAGCAAAGGTAAAAAGACACACTGATTACATTGATAGCCGGCGAGGAAATGACAAGAAAGCCAGGTTAAATAGGAAACTCCCATAACCTGATGGAACAGGTGGACACCAGAGACCGCAGAGAACAAAAGTCACCCAGTACCATCAGTAACCACCAGAGGGAGCCCAAAAACAACTCACAACAGGATCCGCCCTTCAGGGACAGGAAACCTACAGACATAAAAAGGCGGTACCTCTCTCCCACATCAGTTGGTTTCCTGTCCCTGACAGCGGAACCTCTTCAGACAGGCCCTGAGAAGAGGGTCGAAGCTAAGAAGATATCCCCACTCCTGGCAGGGGGGGTCCCCTACCTCTGCCTGATCAGGAGGCAGGGAGCACCACACGGCAGGGGGACTGTTTAGTGTAGGTGGCGGCAGGAGGAAGCAGCCTCAGTCATATAGGCTGGCTTCTATGGTGGCCATAAAGGAGTACCTGGGGAGTATGTGCTGCGCTGCTGGGTTTCCGGGAGCCAGTCGGTGCCTTGCGGGGGTGCTGCGTTGGTCCGGTGGAGTGGCCGCTGCCGTCCGGGTCCGCGTGTCTGCTGGGCGCCGTGTCCGGAAGGGGCGTGTCCGGATGACGCAGCGGGCGGCGCGGCCGGATGACGCGGCCGGGCATGCGCGGTGGAGCCGTTCTCCGGCTAATGGCGGCGCCCAGCTGCGGGGACATTGGGGCTTCAGGGGAGGGCAGCGCAGTACGAACAGTGGTCCCCATCAATCGAATGGCTGACACCTGGGATTCCCTGCTAACCCCCATCCGGGGGCGGTACCTTGGGGGCATTATTTAAGGCTGCAAGCTGGGATGGCTGATGTTCCTTGCCCATTTCATTATGGAGTCGCCAGAAGGGACTAACGGCAACCAGCAGCAGCAGCAGCAGCAGTCAGAAAAGCCTCGGAAAAGCTCCCAGCGTCGGTCTAGTGGCAGTAGCCGCACTGGTGGAGCTAAGGAGGCTCGAGTTTCTATACCAAAGTCCTCAAGCCGTAAGGATTTGCCGGCTACGAAGGACCCCCCATCTACGGTACCACTCATTACTGGCGGGGTAAGTGATCTTCGTGAAAGTTCACTTAGTGATGGTTATGTTCCCCTTGTTTTTTTCCTCTCTCCTTACTAGAAGAGAAAAAGTTCGTCTAAAGCTAAACATAGGCAGTGTGCCGAATGCGCAGAGCCGCTTCCGGATGGGCATTTGAAAAAGTTATGCAAAACATGTATCCAACGCCTGCTAGAGGAGGAGGCTCCTGATCTAACCTCTACAATAAGAGAGATGGTTAGACAGGAAGTCAAAAATTCTGTGAGATCCAGGTCTCTGGGAACGGAAGTTAGAAAATCCTCCCCTTTATCTGATGTAGATTCGGACTCGGGTGAGCTGAGCTCAGGGTCCCTTCCGTCTACTTCCTCCTCTGAAGATCAACAGTCCAGTCAAGCCTGCTTGTCCCTGGATAGGGTTAACCATCTAGTTGAAGCAGTTAACAGTACAATGGGGATAGAGGATACCCAGTCGGAATATTCCATTCAAGATGTTATGTTCAAAGGTATTGAGCGGAAGTCCCGAAGAGCCTTTCCAGTGATTGACAAAATCAAATCACTAATCTCAAAGGAATGGAAGAAACCAGAGAGGAAGGGTTCGCTTCCGCCAGCTTTTAAAAGAAGATATCCCTTTGAGGAGGCGGCTTCATCCTCATGGGATAAAGTTCCGAAACTGGATGCGGCAGTCGCCAAGGCATGCAAGAAAACATCTCTCCCCTTTGACGACTTGGGGAAACTTGAAGGATCCATTAGATAGGAAAGCTGATACCTTCCTTAAAGGGGCTTGGGAGACTTCAGCTGGGTCCTTGAGACCAGCTATAGCAGCCACCTGTACCGCTCGATCCTTGATGGTATGGTTAGGTCACCTCGAAGATCAGCTCAAAGATAGTCCCTAGGACAGAAATATTATCCTCTATGCCTATAATCCAGGATGCAGCAGCTTTCCTTTCGGACGCATCGGCAGACTCGGTCAGGTTGGCTGCCAGATCCTCGGCGTTATCTAACGCAGCCCGAAGAGCGCTATGGATAAAATGTTGGCCAGGGGACTTACAAGCCAGAACAAAGTTATGTGGCATTCCCTGTGAAGGAGCTCACTTATTCGGACCTGTTCTAGATGAGCTATTGGAAAAGGCGGGGGATAATAAAAAACGCTTTCCCTTCCTAGGAAGACCCTTCTACAGACGAGACTATAATAGAGGATGGTCTAGCCGCAGAAGGCCATATAGAGACTCTAACAGAGAATTTACCAGATACGACAGCAGCAGAAGGAGGGGTAAAGGATTTATGTTTAATCCTTCATGAGATGTTAAAAAACCGCAATGACTGGCGGACCAGGTGGGGGTTAGGCTTTCGGCCTTCTACCCGGCCTGGGTACGGATTACAAACAATCCATGGATTCTAAGCATTGTGGGGAAAGGCCTAACCTTTGACTTCCACCATACTCCTCGGGACAAATTTATGTTGACACCTGTTCGTTCCTCCTCTACAGAACAGTTGGCGCTGGAGTCTGAGGTCCGGGAACTCCAACGGAAGAAAGTTCTAATCAAAGTCCCTACGGGCGAGGAAGGTAGGGGGTTTTATTCCCCTCTGTTCCTGATCAAAAAACCTGATGGTTCATATCGCACCATTATCAATTTGAAAGGCCTGAATAATTTTTTGTTGATACCCTCCTTCAAAATAGTCGGTCAAGACAGCAATAAAATTACTCTTTAACCATTGTTTTATGGTTGTCTTAGATCTCAAAGACGCCTATTACCATGTTCCAATACATGTAGATCATCAGAGGTTTCTTAGGGTGGCGGTTTCACTAGCCGGCACGATAGAACATTTTCAATATCAGGCACTTCCCTTCGGAGTCGCAATCGCACCCCGGGTGTTCACAAAAATCATGGTGGAGGTTATGGCGCACTTGCATGAACAGGATATATTAATAGTCCCATACCTGGATGATTTGCTAATTGTGGGTCATTCAGAGTCGCATTGCAAAGACCAACTACAGAAGGTCATGAGTGCGTTACACGAGTTGGGCTGGATAATCAATGTCAAAAAGTCGCGTCTTCAGCCCCTAAAAGTACAAGAGTTCCTGGGATATGTTATAGACTCTAGTCAGCAGGAATGTCGCCTGCTGGACGCAAAGGTTGCTAAGGTTAAGCAGTTGGTCACCAGGGCAATAAATAATCCCTTAGTGTCGGTCAGAAGTGCGATGTCGATCTTGGGTTCTCTTACGTCCTGTATCCCGGCGGTTCTCTGGGCACAGTTCCACACAAAGACTCTACAATGGGACGTGTTACACAATTCTCGTCGTCTAAGAGCTCACCTCGACAGTAAATTTACACTTTCTGCGGAGACTATACATTCTCTTGTTTGGTGGACTCGCACTTCGAATCTACGCAGGGGGGTCCCTTGGATAAATCATGTGTCTAGGGTATTGACTACGGACGCTAGCCCCAAGGGGTGGGGGGCTCACTTAGGAGAGGATTGGGTTCAGGGGCTATGGCCTCAGTCTGAACAGGACTCTTCCTCCAACTTGAAAGAGCTGTTGGCGGTAAAGCATGCATTAAATAAATTCCTTGTACCCCTACAGGGTCAACACGTCAGGCTATTATCAGACAATCGGGTAACTGTGGCCTATATTAATCGTCAAGGTGGCACGCGATCCAGTTCATTGATGGAGGTCGCAAATCATATCTTTCAGGTGGCCGAAGTACACCTTCTCTCCCTGACGGCGCTTCATATAAAAGGAAGTATCAATACCAAAGCCAACTATCTAAGCCGCAACGTACTCAGACAGGGAGAGTGGTCGCTAAATCCAGCCGTCTCCAATCAGATCATTCAGTTATGGGGTTGTCCGGAGATAGACCTTTTTGCCAGCAGGGGAAACAAAAAATTACACCAATTCTGCTCCCTAAATCCAAAAGACAACCCATACGCTGTGGACGTTCTGCTGATATCTTGGCGCTTCAGGCTCGCATATGCTTTTCCCCCTCTAAATCTGATTCCTTTAGTTCTAAGGAAGATTCGGGAGGACAGGGCCCAGGTAATCTTGATAGCTCCATTTTGGCCCAAGAGGGTTTGGTTTCCTTGGCTGAGGAAGATGTCTGTTTGCCAACCATGGATCCTGCCAGAGCTACCAGATCTGCTCTCCCAAGGGCCAATCCTCCATCCTCAAGTAGCCAACTTACACCTAGCGGCATGGAACTTGAGAGGTCCTTACTGAGGGGAAAAGGATTCTCTCAGAATCTGGTAAATACACTCCTTAAAAGTAGGAAACCCTCTACAACGAGCATTTATGTTAGAGTGTGGAGAAAATTTCTATCATATTCAGGGGCTCAAATTGACCAAAAACCATGTATAAACCAGATTCTCGAATTTTTACAAATAGGCCTAGAGATGAGCTTGGCCACAAGTACTCTTAGAGTTCAAGTGTCAGCGCTGGGGGCATTATATAACCTTAACTTAGCCAGTAATCACTGGATTTCTAGGTTTTTTAAAGCAGTCACTAGATCTAGACCGATTATTAAACAAAGGTTAGTCCCATGGGACCTAAATCTGGTACTCTCAGCCCTAACGCAAGCCCCATTCGAACCCATTGATTCCATCCCTGTAAAAATCCTTTCAGTTAAAACAGCCCTGTTGGTTGCACTCACATCGGCTAGAAGGGTTAGTGATCTGCAGGCACTTTCCAGACATCCACCATACATGCAGGTCAGGGAGGATAGGGTAATATTGAAGCCCGATCCCCTATATCTTCCTAAAGTTGTGACAAAATTCCACAGAGTACAGGAGGTAGTCCTACCCTCATTTTGCTCTAATCCTGCTAACGATAAGGAACGTAGTTTTCATTCCTTAGATGTAAGAAGATGCCTCCTTAAATATATTGCAGTGACAGATGCCTGGAAAAAAGATAACTCCCTGTTTGTAGCCTATCAAGGGGTGAGAAAGGGTCTTAGAGTATCTAAAAACACTCTAGCCAGATGGATTAGGGAGGCGATCTCTCTCGCTTATACCGCAGGTGGCAACGAAGTTCCAGATGGTATAAAGGCACACTCCACGCGAGCCGTAGCATCTTCCTGGGCGGAGAGGTTAGAAGTATCGATCGAAGACATATGTAAGGCGGCCACATGGTCTTCTCCTTCTACCTTTCTTAGACACTACAGATTAGATCTGGGTAGTTCCTCAGACCTTACGTTTGGGAGAAGAGTGCTGGAAGCTATTATCCCCCCCTAAATCTTTCGTCTCTGAAAGTCTCTCGTTGTGCTGTCATGGCGACTGAATAAATAAGTACGCTACTCACCTGGTAGCAGTGTTTTTTCAGGAGCCATGACAGCACCCTTAGATTCCCTACCCTATGTTTTGGATGTTTCAACACCCTGTTGGTTTTGCGTTAAATTCCATGTTCACTGGCATAATAAAATGTATTTATGTATATGCTGCATCTGTGTTACTAACCAAGGTGGTCCTCTCATGCTCTGGAAACAACTGACGTGGGAGAGAGGTACCGCCCTTTTTATGTCTGTAGGTTTCCTCTCCCTGAAGGGCGGATCCCCTCTCTCGTTGTGCTGTCATGGCTCCTGAAAAAACACTGCTACCAGGTGAGTAGCGTACGTATTTTTGTGACGTAGCAACGATATCGTTAAAGAAATCGTTCTGTGTGACAGCGACCAACGATCAGGCCCCTGCTGGGAGATCGTTGGTCGCTGAGGAAAGTCCAGAACTTTATTTCGTCGCTGGACTCCCTGCAGACATCGCTGGACCGGCGTGTGTGACACCGATCCAGCGATGTCTTCACTGGTAACCAGGGTAAACATCGGGTTACTAAGCGCTGGGCCGCGCTTAGTAACCCGATGTTTACCCTGGTTACCAGCGTAAAAGTAAAAAAAACAAACACTACATACTTACCTACTGCTGTCTGTCCCCGGCGCTGTGCTTCTCTGCACTCCTCCTGCACTGGCTGTGAGCGTCGGTCAGCCGGAAAGCACAGCGGTGACGTCACCGCTCTGCTTTCCGGCCGCTGTGCTCACAGCCAGTGCAGGAGGAGTGCAGAGAAGCACAGCGCCGGGGACAGACAGCGGTAGGTAAGTATGTAGTTTTTTTTTTTTTTTTTTTACTTTTACGCTGGTAACCAGGGTAAACATCGGGTTACTAAGCGCGGCCCTGCGCTTAGTAACCCGATGTTTACCCTGGTTACCCGGGGACCTCGGGATCGTTGGTCGCTGGAGAGCTGTCTGTGTGACAGCTCTCCAGCGACCAAACAGCGACGCTGCAGCGATCGACATCGTTGTCGGTATCGCTGCAGCGTCGCTGAGTGTGAAGGTACCTTAAGGCTTTAGGACCTCCTGGCAGAAATCTCTCTGCGAGATATGCACCAGTCGAATTGTGGCCTAGGAACAGGCTTCACTCATGTCTAATATAAGGGCTGTTGTCAGAGAAGAGGTGCAGGCCTCGATATCTGGCTTGGTATTCCCCCAGCCCGTGCAGTCAGACCCCCAAGGATCCAGAAAAAGACCGAGGGAATCGATCTGTCATCTGAGGAGAGCTTTTCCGGATCAGATCTGGAAGAAGAGTTGAGCAGAGATCTTCCAGAGAAAGGGAAGAGATATTTGTTCTCATCGGGGGACATAGATGAGCTCCTGGGGGCAGTAAGACAGACTATGCAGATTGAGGAGCCCTCAACTACTCCGACAGTTTAGGACGATATGTTTGGGGAGCTACATTCTCAGACCTCAAAAGTCTTCCCAGTAAACTCACTTATTCGGTCCATGATTTTAGAGGAATGGGAAGAGGCGTGAAGAGGCGGAAAAGAGACTATCGATTCCTAGAGACTTCAGGCTTCGCCTGCCATTTGATCATGAGGAGATCAAGGACTGGGAGGATGTTCCCAAAATAGACATTCTTCTGGCCAAGGTGTTTAAAAGAACCGCCATCCCTTTTGATGACTCCTCTAACCTGAAGGAGCCTATGGATCGCAAAACGGCTGGGCTCTTGAAGAGAGCATGGGAGAGTTCATAAGCTGTCGTCCGTACAAATATAGCAGCAACATCTAGCGCGTGCTATGCATTTGTGGGTGGGCGATTTGAAAGAACAGCTGTCAGTTAGAACCCCTAGAGAGTCTATCCTAAGATCTCTTCCCCTACTAAAGCAGGCAACCGGCTTTCTAGCAGACGCTACTGCAGAGTCTGTTAGATTCACAGCTAGGGGCCAGTCTTTATCCAATGCACCCAGAAGAGCTAGCTGGCTAAAGAACTGGTCGGGAGATATTCATTCTAAAATAAGCTGTGCTCTATCCCTTTCTTAGGGGGTAGGGTCTTTGACCCCATCCTTGATGACATTCTAGAGAAGGCCTCAGATGAAAAAAAGGGGTTTCCAGAAGAAAAACGTAAAAAGTACCAGCCATTTCACAGACCCTATTATAGTCAAAGATCAGACTATAGGGGGAAGGAGAAGCAAGAGAGGTGGAGCTATCCCAAAGGGGGAGAAAGTAGGAACAAAAATAGAGATTCGGGTTCCTCAACCTCTAGGTCTGGGTTCCGAAGGAAATGACGCCATCAGAGTAGGGGGGCGGCTGTCAAAATTTCTGGAAGAGTGGGAAAAGATTTCCAAGAGTCCTTGGGTACTCCGGGTTATCTCGCAAGGGTACAAAATAGAATTTGACGCCCTTCCCCCAGAAAGATTCTGTGTCAAGCACCCATCTCTTTTCAAGCTCCCTTATGTGGTCGGACATTCAGGACCTCCTACATGTGACAGCAATCTGTCCAGTACTTCCTCAGGAAATAGGAAAAGGACATTACTCGGGCCTCTTCTCCATAAAAATGCCGTCAGGGGAGTCCAGAACAATAAGGGTATGTTCACACTATGCGGTTTTTACCGCGGAACCGCCGCGATTTTGCCGCTTCGGGTCCGCAGCAGTTTTCCATGCAGGGTACAGTACAATGTTACCCTATGGAAAACAAAAACCGCTGTGCCCACATTGCGGAAAATCCCGGAAAAAAACGCGCGGAATTGCTGCAGAAAAAAAAGGAGCATGTCACTTCTTTGTGCAGAATCGCAGCGATTCTGCACCCATAGAAATGCATTGATCCGCTTACTTCCCGCATGGGGCTGTGCCCACCTTGCGGGAAGTAAGCAAATAATGTGCGGGTGGTACCCGGGGTGGAGGAGAGGAGACTCTCCTCCAGGCCCCAGGAACCATATTTGAGTAAAAAAAAGAATTAAAATAAAAAAAATCATGATATACTCACCTCTGAAGTCTCAGCGCTGCACGCGGCCGTCCGGTCTCAGGTTTGCTATGCGACCAGGACCTGCGGTGACGTCGCGGTCACATGACCGTGACGTCACGAAGGTCCTGGTCGCACAGCATCTTTGGAACCGGACCGCCGCCTGCAGCGCCGAGGAGATCGGGACGTCAGAGGGTAAGTATATAATTATTTTATTATTATTTTTAACATTACTATTGATGCTGCATATGCAGCATCAATAGTAGGGGTAAAATCCCGCAGCGGAACCCGCAGGACAAAATCTGCAGGGATAACCGCAGCGGGTTTGCCCTGCAGATTTATCAAATCCGCTGCGGGAGAACCCGCAGGGACAGGACGCAACGTGTGAACATAGCCTTAATCTCAGACCCCTAAACAGATGGCTAGGGTACAACCGGTTAAAAATGGAATCTATTAGGTCCACAATTCCCCTCTTACACAAAGAGGTGGTTAATGTGCACTTTAGACTTAAAAAGTTCATATTGCCACATGCCAATTTTTTCAGATCACCAAAAGTATCTCAGATTTGCGGTGGAGAGAGAAGGAAGGGTCTATCATTATCCGTTTCATTTGGCTTAGCAACAGTGCCCAGAATATTCACAAAGCTTATGGTAGAGGTAGTGGCTTATTTAAGAAATCAAAACATCACGATAGTCCCTTATTTAGACGATTTCTTAATAGTAGCAGATTCTGTAAGTCAACTCAGTTGACTGTCAATCAGTGGTCTCCACGCTGCAGAAATTGGGATGGGTCGTGAACTGGTCAAAGTCAGACCAAAAATAAGCACCCAAACCAAAAATAAGATTTCTAGGAGTCCATCCTAGACTCAAGGGTGAGAAAGTCTTTTCTTCCAGAAGAAAAACTGACAGATTTGATAAAAGGTTCGCCAGTTCTCAAGAAGCCGGGTCTCCATCAGAGATGCAATGAAGATCCTCGGACTAATGACAGCCTGCATTCCTTGTGTCAACTGGAGCCAGTTTCATTCTCTGCAATTACAGCGGGCAGTTCTCGCTTCCTGGGACGGAAGGCAGAACTCACTGGACAAAGATAAGAAGATCCCTACATTGGTGGATTATTCCCAGAAATCTGAGTCGGGGTTTCGTGGATTCAGTCTCCAGAAGTTACAGTAACCATGGACACAAGCCAGCAGGGATGGGGTGGGCACGTCCAGGGAAGATATTATCAGGGACAGTGGAGTTCGGAAGACAGCAGGAATACCTCGAATCACAGAGAACTGCATGCAGTTTGGAAAGTCCTTTCTTCAGCGCAGACTTTACTGAAGAACAAAAGCATAAAGATTGTCAGACAACACAAAGATGGTAGCTTTCCTTTGTCATCAGGGCGGTCCAAGACATTCAACATTGCAACATCTAGCAGATCGGATTTTCAGATGGACAGAAAAATCTGTACTTTCAATCTCGGCGGTACACCTGGAAGGTACAAGGAATCAGATTGCAGACTTCCTAAGCAGGAAAAAATTATCAGCAAAGGATTGGGAGTTGAACAGGGAAGTATTCAGCAAGCTGTGCCAGCGTTGGGGAACACCAGAGGTGGACCTATTCACGGTCAGACGGAACACAAAGGTCAGAACCTTCTATTCTCTGAACCCCCGAGAAAACCCAGCAGGAGTAGATGCCCTTTGACAGTCATGGAGCACTTTAGAAATACCTTGGTTTTGGGAAAGAGGGGAAAAAAGAGACAAGTGCGGCGCTTCCTCTGAGCGTAATACGTTTTTACCAACAGTTAAAAATTATTTTAATTGTGGTTATGCTCACCTTTTATCGGTAAGAAATGCATGTTGAGATTCTCAAGGAATCAATTCTTTAGGCAACTCTTCTCCATATGTTGTATAATCCAATAAGGTGTGCAGCTCACTTTGGAGAACTATGTGTTGATCCTGCTTCGGATCCACATAGGTGGCGACTTCAAAGGGAAAATAAACTCCAAGCAAATGTGGCGCTAAGCACCTACGGATTTTTCAAATGCATCCACTTCCAGTGAAAAATGTTAATAAAAATTAATTTTTCTCCAAAAAAAAAAATAAATTTTGTAAAATATTTTTAAAATACAATACAACACGTTTCGGCTGCTATTATTACAGTGCAGCCTTCATCAGGTAGCAAAAAAAACAAAAAGAACACATGTAACATCACTTTATAGTGCTTATTGTAACCTCCAAGTTTTCTTTATTTATGAGGGTTCCTAGAAGGGATTAGCAGGTCGGGACAGGGGATCAGATTCTCCTTTCCTGACGAATAACTACCGTATATACTCGAGTATAAGCCGACCCGAGTATAAGCCGACCCCCCTAATTTTGCCACAAAAAACTGGGAAAACTTATTGACTCGAGTATAAGCCTAGGGTGGAAATGCAGCATTTACCGGTGAATTTCAAAAATAAAAATAGATCATTATTTCCCCATAGCTGTGCCATATAGTGCTCTGCACCGTTCATATTTCCCCATAGGTGTGAACCATATAGTGCTCTGCACCGTTCATTGTGCCCCCTAGCTGTGCCATATACGGTGCTCTGCACCGTTCATTGTGCCCCATAGATGTGCCATATACGGTGCTCTGCACCGTTCACTGTGCCCCATAGCTGTGCCATATACGGTGCTCTGCACCGTTCACTGTGCCCCATAGCTGTGCTGTGCCATATACGGTGCTCTGCACCGTTCACTGTGCCCCATAGATGTTCCACATAAATTTGTGCCGCCGCTGCCGCAATAAAGAAAAAAAAACACATACTCACCTCCCTTGATTGCAGCTCCCGGCGTCTCGTTCCGGCGCCTCCATCTTCCCGGCGTCTCTGCTCTGACTGATCAGGCAGAGGGCGCCGCGCACACTATATGCGTCATCGCGCCCTCTGCCTGAACAGTCAGAGAGCAGAGACGCCGGGAAGATGGAGGCGCCGGCCGGGAAGATGGATCGGCGCCCGGCGGCTGGAACGAGGACAGGTGAATATAACATACTCACCTAGTCCTGGCGATCCTCGCGCTGTCCCCTCCTGTCTTCGGTGCCGCAGCTTCTTTCTCTATCAGCGGTCACCGGCACCGCTGATTAGAGAAATGAATAAGCGGCTCCGCCCCTATGGGAGGTGGAGCCGCTTATTCATTTCTGTAATGAGCGGTCCCACGTGACCGCTGAAGAGAGGAAGAAACTGCAGCGCCGAAGCCCGTGGGACGGCAGGGACAGCGCGAGGATCGCTGGGACTAGGTAAGTATACCCCAGCGCCCTCAGCCCCTCACCCGCCGACCCCACCGCTACCGTGACTCGAGTATAAGCCGAGGGGGGCACTTTCAGCCCAAAAATTTGGGCTGAAAATCTCGGCTTATACTCGAGTATATACGGTACATGGTAGCCTGTAAAGAGACTCATTTTTCTTATATATAAAAGAGCAATTTAGTACTTCTATTCTATCCAAAATTAGCTTTTAAATACATGGTGTTACATTGTTACGAACAAACATAACATTATAAGTATAGGTATACACATAATTATAAATATGATTCACTCTAAGGCTATGTGCACACGTTCAGGATTTCTCGCAGAAAATTCTTGAGAATTCCGGACATTTTCTGCAAGAAATCCGCATGCGTTTTTGCCGCGTTTTTGCTGCGTTTTTTTTCGGACACTTCCCAATGCATTTTGGAGTGGGAAATCCGCAAAAAAAAACCCGGAAAATTAATGAACATGCTGCGGTTTTTTACCGCGATGCGTTTTTTTCGCGGGAAAAAAACGCATCATGTGCACAAAACATGCAGAATTCATTCTAAATGATGGGATGCTTATTGTATGTGTTTTTTTTTTTTTTTGCGGTTTTATAGCGTTTTTATCGGGGAAAAAACGCGAAAAAAACTGCGTGTGCACACAGCCTAATATTTTATCAATTTTACTGCTATCGTCTCTACATGAATCAATTCATCCCATAAAAATTACATTAAAAAATAAAGGATTTAGTTATATTAACCCATGTGCAAATGACTGGGCTATTTATGACCAACCCTTACACATTCTCTACTACATCATTAAGTCCATTTGGATAAAGGCTTTGTAACCTATATATTCAATATGACTCCTTGCGGTTTAATAATTTGTTCCTGTTATTAGCCCCTTTTGGTATATGCTCCAGCGGTGTGACCGTGATGCAGAAGCATTTATTGTGCTTCAGTAGGAGGTGACGGGACAGACTATGTTTAATCTGCCCGTTTTTTGCATTATAGCGGTGATTATTCATCCGGGCACTCAATTCCTGGGAAGTTCGTCCCACGTATTGGAGCCCGCATTTGCAAGTCACTATGTAGATGACAAAATCCGTTCTACATGTGAGTCTCTGCTTAATCTTAATTGTTTCCCCAGTAGTATTAGATTGAATACTCCTAGCTTCATGGTTAATGATCTTACAGCATTTACATTTGTTTGAAGAGCATCTATATACTCCTGTGTTCATCTTCCCTCCATTCACATAGGTATTGTTTCCTACCATATTTTCTATTTTTGGAACCTGTCTTAATTTACTCTGAGCTACAATAATTTTCACTGTCGCCCCTCTCCTAAAAGTTACTCCCGGTTCCCTTGGAAGCATTTTCCCAAGAATCACATCTTTTTTTAAAATATACCAATATTTTATTTTCTCATCAATACTTTATTATAAGTTGTTATAAAATTAAACCCTCCAAAGATTTTTCTTATTCTCCTCATTGCTTGCTGGCCATTCTTTCCCTCTGGTTTCCTCTGCATTACAATAGGAAGGGAAACTTCCTACTTGGCAGACAATCCTCCTGTACTTTGTCCAAACTCTCTCTTTATGCTGCCTCGATCAATTTTTCTGGATATTTCTTATCCCTGAACCTTTTCTTCAGTATCGCTGATTGGGTCACATAATCTTTGGTGTTTGTACAGTTTTTTCGTATCCTTAAGAACTGGCTGAATGGTACATTAGTTTTCCACTTTTTATAATGCGCACTTCTAAAGTCCACGTAGCCATTCGCATCACAGCTTTTGAAGTGCGTTTTTCTTATTATTTTCCCCCGCTTTATGCCCCAATTCCTGGTCCAGGAACACAATTTTGTCCCTTCTGATGCATGACGTAAAGGAGATGTCCCAGTTATTGCTATTAAGAGAATCTATTAATTACAGGCTTCTTCCTCCGTCCCGGCCCAGAAAATGATCAAATCATCTATAAATCTACGGTATAATATTTTTTCTTTGTATTCAGATGCATACAACAGCGATGAGGACTCGAAACGCCCCGTGAAGAGATTAGCGAAACTTGGAGCTATCAGAGTCCCTATCGCTGTACTGAGGCACTGTAAATAGAGTTTACCCTGGAACTCAAAGATGTTGTGCGTTGATATGAATTTCAACCCTTCCAACAAAAATGTCTTTTTTGTTCCTCCCGCAATCCTGATACTAATGATAAATAATGATCTACTGATCTGATACCAAGTGTGTGATCAATGTTGGAGTACAATGAATTTACATCCAGTGTGATAAAGCTGTAATTCTCCTGCCATTTTATATTCCTACATTCCTCAATCAGTTGTGCAGAGTCTTTCAAATATGAAGGAAGGGTAGTCACAATTTCTTGAAGAAATAAAATCAATGTAATGCGATAATGAACTTGTTTTAGGAATCGATTCCAGATATAATCGGGCGACCAGGGGGATTAGTGGAATTTTTATGCATCTTTGGAAGATGATAAAAATGTGCTATTTGTTGGTCAAAAACTTCTTTTCTTTTTTATTATATTCTCTTTATGGGCTTTGTTTATAAAACCATGATATTGTAATAGAAATATTTATATCATGTAGATCTCACTTGCATGTATACTCCTCTATAATCATATACTCATATAAACGCAAATATATCTATATACACTATAATCAATTGCTTAAAATGGCTGACAAACGGATAGAAGCCAGACTGTTAGGTGATTTCCACCCAAAAAAGCAGAACGACGCCAGATGTATTAAGTGCTGATCAGATGTCTCAACTTTGTCCTAGATGCAGATAACTACATTTTAATTGCTTAATCAGCATTCATATGTGCATTAATCACAATATTTCATATTGCCTTCTCCAAACAGCCATTTTTAGATCTCTCCACAGGTGTTCTATGGGATTCAGGTCTGGACTCATTGCTGGCCACCTTAGAAGTCTCCAGTGCTTTCTCTCAAACCATTTTCTAGTGCTTTTTGAAGTGTGTTTTTGGTCATTGTCCTGCTGGAAGACCCATGACCTCTGAGGGAGACCCAGCTCTCTCACACTGGGTCCTACATTATGCTGCAAAATTTGTTGGTAGTCTTCAGACTTCATAATGCCATGCATACGGTCAAGCAGTCCAACGCCAGAGGCAGCAAAGCAACCCCAAAACATCAGGGAACCTCTGCCATGTTTGACTGTAGGGACAGTGTTCTTTTCTATGAATGCCTTTTTTTTTTTTTTTTCTCTCCTGTAAACTCTGTTGATGTGTTTGCCCAAAAAGCTCTACTTTTGTCTCATCTGACCAGAGAACATTCTCTTCCAAAACGTTTTAGTTTTTTTCAGGTAAGTTTTGGCAAAATCCATCCTGGCTTTTTTATGTCTCGGGGTAAGAAGTGGGGTCTTCCTGGGTCTCCTACCATACAGTCCCTTTTCATTCAGATATCAAAAGCAAGAAGCAGACGCACTATCAGCTCACACCACTAATTATGATCCCTCAGACCAGTCAGCGTTATTTAAAGCCACTAAAGAATGCGGTGCTCGTAGAAAACGGGTAAGAGTTCTGTAGAAACGAAACATAAAAGAATACGAGCACTCACCATTCATGCAAAAAGTGTCCATCCTTTATTGAGGCTTCATTGTAAAAAAGCAGGACATAGCAGGGAGAACCTGTGGTTCCCAACGACGACAGCCGTTTCGCTCTCCTGAGCTTCTACGGAGAGCGAAACGGCCGTCGTCGTTGGGAACCACAGGTTCTCCCTTCTATGTCCTGCTTTTTTACTATGAAGCCTCAATAAAGGATGGACACTTTTTGCATGAATGGTGAGTGCTCGTATTCTTTCATATTTCCTCTTCATTCAGATGCCTACGGATAGTACGGGTTGACACTGTTGTACCCTCGGACTGCAGGGCAGCTTGAACTTGTTTAGTTGTAAGTCGAGGTTCTTTATCCAACATCCGCACAATCTTGCGTTGAAATCTCTAGTCAATTTCTCTTTTCCGTCCACATCTAGGGAAGTTAGCCACAGTGCCATGGGCTTTAAACTTCTTGATGACACTGCGCACGGTAGACACAGGAACATTCAGGTCTTTGGAGATGGACTTGTAGCCTTGAGATTGCTCATGCTTCCTCACAATTTGGTTTCTCAAGTCCTCAGACAGTTCTTTGGTCTTCTTTCTTTTCTCCATGCTCAATGTGGTACACACAAGGACAAAGGACAGAGGTTGAGTCAACTTTAATCCATGTCAACTGGCTGCAAGTGTGATTTAGTTATTGCCAACACCTGTTGGGTGCCACAGGTAAGTTACAGGTGCTGTTAGTTACACAAATTAGAGAAGCATCACATGATTTTTCAAACAGTGCCAATACTTTTGTCCACCCCCTTTTTTATGTTTGGTGTGGAATTATAACCAATTTGGCTTTAGGACAATTCTTTTTGTGTTTTTTCATTTAAGACAAATTAAATGAAGATAATACCAAATAATTTGCGTTTGCAATCATTTTCAGGAAGAAAATGAGTAGTATCTGACAGAATTGCAGGGGTGTCAATACTTTTGGCCATGACTGTATGTATAATAAATCATCAGTATTGATGGAATGTTATTAACACAATGGTGTGCAGTCTCATTCCTTGAGCGCTCAAAATACTCAGTCTTATTGGGAACGGCCGCAGCACACACAGGGATAGATTTATCCAAACCAAATTTCCATAACTGGCGCGAACCGCGAGGCGTGGACGAAACACACGGGACCCTGCTGACCGGAGAGACGGAGGTGTTGGCCACAGCCTTGGTTCACGGGACGGAGACTGCGCAGCTCCATAAGTAAGGTAAGAAAATGTTATCTTACCTGAAAGTCCCCTGTGCCCAGTCTGGGTCTATACCTCTTGCCGGTCAGGTGTGGTTACCAAGGCATTCCCAGGTAGTGTAAAGTCCAAGCCCGTATCCAAACCCTGGGATATAAGTCAAGGTGTCTGCTGTGTGCCGTGTATGTGTTCCATGTTTGTGTAAGATCCGGGAGACAGTTGGATTGTTTGTGGTGGCTGGGTAACAGATGGCAGGAGGTCAAATCGCTCGATAAGCTATCACAGATTCCCGTGCAGCAGGTGAGACAGGTAGTCCCATGTTCCAGGCTCGGATGGCGATGGCTTAGAGGGCTGCCACAGATTCCTGTTGCCGGCGGCCAGTCAGGACGACTGGACCGGAGGGTGGTAGAATTTCCGCTTGCTGTGCTCCTCACTCAGGCACCCTGGGCATATGTGTGCCCAGTGCGATTGGCAATAGTCTGTTTCCAAGAGCAGTTAGCACCTGCCACAGAATAATAAAAAGGCATCTCCCGGACGTCTGTTTCTGTTTGGTTCGAGTCACGTATTGCTGCTTTAAGAGCATACAATTGTAAAGGAAGGTTTTTATTTCCCCTTCTGCTGCTACAAAGATATATCCATTGTAAATCACACGGATACATCTTTTTTTTTTTTTGCTAAGTTGCCTGTTTCTGCAGTGCTGGCTATGGTGTAGCTATTTTTGAAGAGGTGAAACTAAATGGTATCTATCATTTTTTTGCTGTGACATACTTGTTTTCAGATACGTGATTTTAGTGACATTGGAGATAGCAGCATAAGAAACGGGGAAGTGTGTGTGACTGCGTTTGAGCGCAGAGAGTTTTGGAAAAAAAAAAAGCCGTTTTAACTTTTTACTCTTGAAGGTTTTCCTTCTGTCTTTCTACTTTTTAAAGTTTTTTTTTTCTTTCGGTATCAAGGTTTTATGCTTTTGGTTGTATACCAAGTTTTTGATGGTTTCTTTTCTTTTGGTTTCAACTTCTTGTACCAATGCTTTTTTGAAGGTTTTCTTTTTGGTTTTTGTGTTTTATATACAAATTTTTTGAAGTTTTTGTTGTTTTTTTTATTTTTATTTTTGCAATGGGAAATATGGTGGCCAGGTAGGAGGAGGGTGTTTTACTTCCTGATGAGAAAACTGACCCTCAGAGAGTGGCAAAACACGAAGGTGTTAAGTATGTGAAGAATTTTAGAAGGTATAAAGTATGTGAAATCCATAAGAATGGCAGACTTTAAGCTGTGGAGTGGCATGACGTAGAAAGGAAAATAAGGGAAGTTAGCTGATGTTAAATTGCTGAATACTAATACATGGTATAAAGTAGCAGCAGAGTTTACATAATTTAGGAGGTACAGAAAGATATGTGAGCAAACCAGGAAGTAATTTTTGTGTGCATAAAATGGGGAAATTTATTAAGCCATCAGCGCCTCCCCATATATTTGGCATGTGCAGTCTGCTCTCAGCAGATTTCATGGTATAGGGAGTTTTTTTTTTTTTGCACAGTATGTGGTGAGCCCCGCCCAACCTTTGTACAGGGAGATGGCACTGTTGCTCTGACCATGCCGTCTCAGGCTGCATCAAAGAAGGAATTCTCTTCTGGTCTTTCTCAAATGTGCTCTCAAATGTGCCTGCCACAGCAAAAGTGTTCACAGTGACTGACCTGCCTAATGTTTTCTTCAGTGTTCCCCTTCACCCGGATGACCAGTACCTGTTTGCCTTAACACACCAGGGGGGACAGCACACATGGACAGTTATGCCACAGTGGAACAGCCCTTCACGGTTGACCAAAGCAATGTCCACAGTCCTCGCCAACTGGGTCACAGAACATGCAGAAGTAACCCCGCTACAATACGTGGACAATCTACTCCTTTGTGCACGTAGACAACGACAAAAAAGATGATCAAAAGGCCAAATATTACTAATAAAATCACAATTTTTATTGAAAAACATTATAAAAACATACAGCAAAGGTGCACAGAGAGAGACGAACCACTCCAAAAATCACTTTCACCCATATACACGCACAACCACGGAAAATAGAGTAATGTCCAAATCTATCTGCTATGTCCTAGGAAACAGCTGTTATTATAAATAATCTATATAGTCGTCCTCATAATAGGACACTCCACATACACCTATAATGGGCAGGACATAAGTCCCAAAGTATGTGCTACCTATATGTAAAGCTCTATCACATCTCCCGGGCATAGATACATCCACCGCACAAATAGAAAATGGTACCCGACCAAGAGGCTACATATTATAAACAGCCATGCACATAATTACCTTGGTATGGTAGTGGGGGATGTGACTCTAACACCCGTAGCCGCGCGTGCGCCCCAACGCACGTTTCGGTCTCCTTTTTCAAGGCCCCTTGAAAGGGTACCATTTTCTATTTGTGCGGTGGATGTATCTATGCCCGGGAGATGTGATAGAGCTTTACATATAGGTAGCACATACTTTGGGACTTATGTCCTGCCCATTATAGGTGTATGTGGAGTGTCCTATTATGAGGACGACTATATAGATTATTTATAATAACAGCTGTTTCCTAGGACATAGCAGATAGATTTGGACATTACTCTATTTTCCGTGGTTGTGCGTGTATATGGGTGAAAGTGATTTTTGGAGTGGTTCGTCTCTCTCTGTGCACCTTTGCTGTATGTTTTTTATAATGTTTTTCAATAAAAATTGTGATTTTATTAGTAATATTTGGCCTTTTGATCATCTTTTTTGTCGTTGTCTATGTAGTAACTGATGATAGGCTCTACAATTCCTTTGTTGTAGTTTACATGGTATATATATTTATTTTTATATATTGAGTATATCTATGAAATTCTAAAGATTGTTCTGATTACCATGTTGATGTGTCATATTTATCTGTATATATCCTTTGTGCACGTGTAAAGCCCATTCCTTTCTCTCCTACTCTACCTGGCAGAGCAGCAATGCAATTTCTCAAAGAACAAGGTCCAGTGGTGTCTGAAGCGAGTTACTTTCCAGGGACACTGTATTGCTTACCAGACGAAACACCGGACAGATGACCGGAAGACCACAGTGGAGAAGATGGTTCCTCCAACAACTCCAAAGGCGCTACAGGCCTTCCTTGGTCTAGTTTCGTATTGCAGAGCCTGGATCCCTGATGCCTCAGTCCGAATGCAGCCTCTGTATGACTGTCAACGTAACCCCGTTCCTCCTGACAGATGTAGCCTTCAGCTCGTTCAAGAAGTTAAAAGGCTCTGTAGTCTCAGCGCCAGCACTAGGCCTACCTGACTACGAGAAGCCATTCTGTCTCTACCTGATGGAAAAAGAAGGCCTTGCTGCTGGAGTCCTGAAGCAGCTTCAGGGGGGAAAGCAGAGACCTTTGGACTACTTTTCAGCTCGCCTGGATCCAGTTGCAAGGGAAGCCCCCTCCTGCATGAGAGCAGCATTTGCAGCACTGGCCCTCCTGGACAAGACTGCTGACCTCATTCTTGGATTGCAGATTGGAAATCCTGGTTCCGCATGACATCTCAGAAATTCTCAACCAAACCCAGCCAAAACATCTCTCCGTCAGGCATCTTTTCCTCCAGTGCTCTCTACTCCTCACCCCGTCCACTGTACTCCCACTCCCAAGGGGGATACAGATATGGACCCTCAGATCAAAATTCTGATCAAAATCTGCATGATACCTTCCACAGGGATCTGGATTTGCTCCGGACGGATGACCATGATTGCTTCAGCATCATGTAACAGGAAACAGCAGGACTACCCAAGGTGGCAGAAAAGCCACTGACCAACTCAGAGCTGATCCTCTATCTGGAAGGCTCCAGATTTGCAGATGATGAAGGAAGATTCCACATGGGATGTGCAGTGACCAGCAATCAAGAGATCCTGTGGTCCAGAAGTCTGCCGACTAGTCTGTCAGCCCAGAAAGCAGAACTGATAGCGCTGACGAAGGCCTGCCAGATTGCAGAAGGCAAGACTGCGAAAATGTATACCGATTCAAGGTACTCGCATGGCATAGCACACAACTTTGGATCCGTCTGGACTGCAAGAGACTTCATCACAGCAAGCGGAACAACCATGAAGCATCATGGAGCCATCAAGGACCTGCTGGATGCACTCCAACTCCCAAAAATGGTGACAGCATTAAAAGTCAAAGCAGATGGAAAACTGAACACAGTAGAGGCACGGGGTAATAACATGGTGGATATGGCAGCCAAAGAAGCAGCCAAAGGAAGACAATTATGGAGAAGTGGAAGAGGTCGTAGAGCCGGACGGCTACTACATGACGACTGAAGACAAGAAACCTCACCAGATGACGTCCTGGGATCTGCTCAAAAAGCTGCAGGTGCAAACCCCAAAAGGACAAGAAGGAATGCTGGATGCGGAAGGGAGCAACAGGCAGATTAAACATAGTCTGTCCCGTCACCTCCTGCTGAAGCACAATAAATGCTTCTGCATCACGGTCACACCGTTGGAGCATATACCAAAATGGGCTAATAACAGGAACAAATTATTAAACCGCAAGGAGTCATATTGGATATATAGGTTACAAAGCCTTTATCCAAATGGACTTAATGATGTAGTAGAGAATGTGTAAGGGTTTGTTATAGATAGCTGTCGTTTGCACATGGGTTAATATAACGAAATCCTTTTTTTTTTTCTTTTTTTTTCTTTAATGTATTTTTCATGGGATGAATTGATTCATATAGAGACAATAGCGGTAAAATAGAAAAAGTATTAGAGTGAATCATATTTATAATTGTGTATACCTATACTTATGTTATGTTTGTTCGTAACAATGTAACACCATGTATTTAAAAGCTAATTTTGGATAGAATAGAAGTACTAAATTTGTATGTATGTATGTATGTATGTGTGTATATATATATATATATATATATATATATATATATATATATATATATATATATATATATATATATATAATATATATTTTCATATTCTTATTCTTTAGAGGCTACCATGTAGTTATTCATCAGGAAAGGAGAACCTGATCCCCGGTCCCGCCCTGCTAATCCCCTCTATGAACCCTCATAAATAAGAAAACTTGGAGGTTGTAACATCACTTTATAGTGCTTATTGTATGTCTGTTCTTTTTGTTTTTTTTGCTACCTGATGAAGGCTGCACTGTAATAAAAGCCGAAACGCGTTGTACTATATTTTAAAAATATTTGACATATATTTTATTTTGAGAAAATAAATGAATTTTTATTAACATTTTTCACTGGAAGTGGATGCATTCGAAAAATCCGTAGGTGCTTAGCGCCACATTTGCTTGGAGTTTATTTTCCCTTTTACAGTCATGGAGCAGGGGTCTGTTGTAAGCATTCCCTCCTCTCGCACTGATTCCAAGGGTTCTCAGAAAGATATTCGAGGACATTGCTCAGGTCATTCCTTGTGGTTCCTTTCTGGCCCAAGAGGAGCTGGTTTCCCTTACTGAAGAAGTTGTCGATAGGAGATCCCTTTCTCCTTCCAAAAAGAAGAGACTTACTTCTCCAGGGTCCGATTCTACATCAAAACCCAGAGAACCTCCAGTTATCAGCTTGGATCCTGAGCGCCAGATCCTGAAAGCTAAGGGTCTCTCAGAGGGGGTTATTTCTATTCTTCAAGCAAGTAGAAAGCCTGTGACCTCCGTGATTTATTTAAAAATATGGAGAAAATTCTGTAGTTTCTGTGGAGACACGACAGTTCAAAATCCTTATTTACAGGTGTTCGATGGTAGACTGGTTTTAAGACTTGATCCAGCTTTTCTCCCTAAAGTTGTCTCAGATTCAAATATGAATCAGGAGGTGATGCTTCCCTCATTTTGTCAGCTCCCTAAAAATCAGAAAGCGTTTCTACCATAACTTGGATGTTAGGTAGACAGTACTCAGATACTTGGAGGCAACTAAGGCCTGGAGACAGGATAGTAATTTGTTTGTCCTTTTATAGGTGTCCAAAAAAGGGAAGAAAGGCATCAAAATCAACCATTGCGAGATGGATCAGATCCACAATTAGCCTAGCCTATGAGGCACAGGGAAAGAGTCCCCCGGACAGTCTTAAGGCTCATTCATCTAGAGCTGTAGCCGCTTCATGGGCAGGAAAAGGGGGGGCTTCAGTACAACAGATCTGTAGGGCTGCATCCTGGTCTAGTATCAGTACCTTCTCTAAACATTACAAATGAGATGTAGTGTCATCTCAATTAGCATTTGGTAGGAAGGTGCTTCAAGCAGTACTCCCACCCTAGGACCAAATCTCCCTTGGTACTTCTCCATGGTGCTGTCAGGTGGTGGCCTGGAAAACGGTAATTAGACCTACCGGTAATTGTATTTCCAGGAATCCATCCTGACAGCACTATTAGTTCCCTCCCTATTACAAGAACACCTCATACTTATGTGATGTAACATTTGTAGAACAGTTGTGTTTTCAAATAAAATTCTCTTTTTTGCATGCATCCAGATGTTACTTTGGAAAATCACCGAAGGGTGGTAGGGGGAGGGTCCTTTTAAACTCGTGGTTTCCTGTCCCACTATGGATAAGGACGTACTTCATGGTGCTGTCAGGATGGATTCCTGGAAATACAATTTCCGGTAGATCTAATTACCGGGGTTTTTTTTAGCTGAAAACTCCCCCCTCGGCTTAGACACGAGTCATTTGTCCCAGAAGCCGGCGGGGGTGGGGGAGCAGCGGTTCAGAGGCAGGAGCCGGCGGCTGTGGCTAAAGCCTGTACCACTGCTGTAATAGCACACAGTGCCAGCCGCCAGCTTCCTGCACATATCCTACTAACCTACCAGCATGCCCTCGCTGGCACTGCATCTCCTTCGTTCCAGCGCCAGCAGCTCTTTCTGTGCCGAGTTATCATCTGACCACGCTTATTAAGGTAATGCATATGCACGTCTCTCCACTCCCATAGGCGTGGAGTGCGTATTCATTACCTTAATGAGCAGTGCCACGTGATCGCTCGGCCTGAAGACAGAGCTGCTGGTGCCAGAACGAATGGGATGCAGTGTCACCGAGGCTGCACAGGCAGGTAAATAGGATGTTTTTTTTTTTTTAAAACATGAATCATTCATACAAGGATAGAGGAGAAAGTCATGCATGCATGCATGCATACAGGGATGGGGGAGCCATGCATACCAGGATGGGGATGAGGGGACAATGCATACCAGGCTTATACTCGAGTCAGTAAGCTTACCCAGTATTTCGTGTCAAAATTAGTTGCCTCAGCTTAGACTCTGGTCTGCTTATACTCAAGTATATACGACATATAAAAATATATTTAGTTTCTGTCTCTCTCACAGTTGAAGTGTACCTACAATAAAAATTTATAGACCTCTCCATTCTTTGTAGGTGGAAAAACATGCAAAATTGGCAGTGTATTAAATACTTATTTTCCCTTTATGCTTTTGTATAGGCATTCAGGTCACATGACATATTCACATTTTCACATTCTTAGAGATTTTTGTGGTCCCAATAATGAAAATTATTTCTCCCATAAAGAAGCCACACTCTTATATTGACCATCGCTGATTCGTCAGCTGAATCATTGCAATGAGACCCAGAACCACTTGGTGAGAGACAGTTACATTTGATACGTATGACTAAAAATATTAGATTTATTTCCTTAGAGTAGATGGATCCCATCATTCTTAGGCTAGATTCACACTTCCATAGAGCTCTTCGCTGAGCACTGCATCAGGATTCTAGCCGAATTCCCCAAAAATTGTAGCCTTAAAGGAACCCCGACAGCCACTCAGTTAAATGAAGCTGTTGTAGGCACTGTGAGCACTGTGAGCCTTACCTCCCTTCCTGTAGCAGGCCTGGATCCAAGATGGCTGCGGCATATGGGTCCTGCAGGGAGGGAAGTGGCTTACCAAGTGCCTGCTCAGAGCAGGCGCTTGGTAAGCCTGCAGTGCTCTCAGACAGATCGGTGATCTGACAGAGTGCTGTGCAAACTGTCAGATCAGCGATCTGTGATGTCACCCCGGGACAAAGGAAAGTTTTAAAAAAAAAAAAAATCCTAAATAAAGAAAAAAAAATATTATTCCCATAAATATACATTTCTTTATCTAAATAAAAAAACAAACAATAAAAGTACACATATTTAGTATCGCCGCGTCCGTAATGACCCAACCTATAAAACTGTCCCACTAGTTAACCCCTTCAGTAAACACCGTAAGAAAGAGGCAAAAAACAACGCTTTATTATCATACCGCCGAACAAAAAGTGGAATAACACGCGATCAAAAGGACAGATATAAATAACCATGGTACCGCTGAAAGCGTCATCTTGTCCCGCAAAAAACGAGCTGCCATACAGCATCATCAGCAAAAAAATAAAAGTTAGTCCTCAGAATAAAGCGATGCAAAAATAATTTTTTCTATAAAATAGTTTTTATCGTATAAAAGCGCCAAAACATAAAAAAATGATATAAATGAGGTATCACTGTAATCGTACTGTCCCGAAGAATAAAACTGCTTTATCAATTTTACCAAACGCGGAACGGTATAAACGCCTCCCCCAAAAGAAATTCATGAATAGCTGGTTTTTGGTCATTCTGCCTCACAAAAATCGGAATAAAAAGTGATCAAAAAATGTCACGTGCCCGAAAATGTTACCAATAAAAACGTCAACTCGTCCCGCAAAAAACAAGACCTCACATGACTCTGGACTAAAATATGGAAAAATTAAAGCTCTCAAAATGTGGTAACGCAAAAAATATTTTTTGCAATAAAAAGCGTCTGTGTGTGACGGCTGCCAATCCTAAAAATCCGCTAAAAAAACCCGCTATAAAAGTAAATCAAACCCCCCTTCATCACCCCCTAAGTTAGGGAAAAATTAAAAAAAAAATATATTTCCATTTTCCCATTAGGATTGGGGCTAAAGTTAAGGTTAGGGTTTGGATTACATTTACGGTTGGGGTTAGGGGTGTGGTTAGGGTTACCGTTGGGATTAGGGTTAGGGGTGTGTTTGGATTAGGGTTTCAGTTATAATTGGGGGGTTTCCACTGTTTAGGCACATCAGGGACTCTCCAAAGGCGACATGGCGTCTGATCTCAATTCCAGCCAATTCTGCGTTGAAAAAGTAAAACAGTGCTCCTTCCCTTCCGAGCTCTCCCGTGTGCCCAAACAGGAGTTTACCCCAACATATGGGGTATCAGCGTACTCAGGACAATTTGGACAACAACTTTTGGGGTCCAATTTCTCCTGTTACCCTTGGGAAAATACAAAACTGAGGGCTAAAAATAATTTTTGTGGGAAAATTTTTTATTTTATTTTCACGGCTCTGCGTTATAAACTGTAGTGAAACACTTGGGGGCTCAAAGTTCTCACAACACATCTAGATAAGTTCCTTGGGGGGGTCTAGTTTCTAATATGGGGTCACTTGTGGGGAGTTTCTACTGTTTAGGTACATTAGGGGCTTTGCAAACGCAATGTGATGCCTGCAGACCATTCCATCTAAGTCTGCATTCCAAATGGCGCTCCTTCCCTTCCGAGCCCTCCCATGCGCCCAAACGGTGGTTCCCCCCCCACATATGGGGTATCAGCGCACTCAGGACAAATTGGACGACAACTTTTGGGGTCCAATTTCTCCTGTTACCCTTGGAAAAATACAAAACTGGGGGCTAAAAAATAATTTTTTACTTTTACGGTTCTGCATTATAAACTTCTGTGAAGCACTTGGTGGGTCAAAGTGCTCACCACACCTCTAGATAAGTTCCTTAGGAGATCTACTTTCCAAAATGGTGTCACTTGTGGGGGTTTCAATGTTTAGGCACATCAGTGGCTCTCCAAACGCAACATGGCGTCCCATCTCAATTCCAGTCAATTTTGCATTGAAAAGTCAAATGGCGCTCCTTTGCTTCCGAGCTCTGTCATGCGCCCAAACTGTGGTTTACCTCCACATATGGGGTATCGGCGTACTCAGGACAAATTGTACAACAACTTTTGGGGTCCATTTTCTCCTGTTACCCTTGGTAAAATAAAACAAAATTTTTTTTGTGAAAATAAAGTTAAATGTTTTTATTTAAACATTCCAAAAATTCCTGTGAAACACCTGAAGGGTTAATAAACTTCTTGAATGTGGTTTTGAGCACCTTGAGGGGTGCAGTTTTTAGAATGGTGTCACACTTGGGTATTTTCTATCATATAGACCCCTCAAAATGACTTCAAATGAGATGTGGTCCCTAAAATAAAATGGTGTTGGAAAAATTAGAAATTGCTGGTCAACTTTTAGCCCTTATAACTCCCTAACAAAAAAAAAATTTTGGTTCCAAAATTGTGCTGATGTAGACATGTGGGAAATGTTACTTATTAAGTATTTTGTGTGACATATCTCTGTGATTTAATTGCATAAAAATTCAAAGTTGGAAAATTGCGAAATTTTCGCCAAATTTCCGTTTTTTTCCACAAATAAACGTAGGTAATATCAAAGAATTTTTACCACTATCATGAAGTACAATATGTCACGAGAAAACAATGTCAGAATCACCGGGATCCGTTGAAGCGTTCCAGAGTTATAACCTCATAAAGGGACAGTGGTCAGAATTGTAAAAATTGGCCCGGTCTATAACGTGCAAACCACCCTTGGGGGTAAAGGGGTTAATGAATGGGGTCATTCAGTTGTTTTGTTTTGCATAAAATATGTTCTGATTTGTTCTGTTCCGTTATTCAGATAAACAAATAGGATGCTGAACACTAGTGTGTACCTGGCTGTAGCGGACACATTATTTGTATAGCTGAAGCCTTCTCGTAAATTACAGATAAAACTAGTCTACTTTCTGGACATCTGTGGGAGTTATCAGCTGGTAGTTCTGTATATGTATATCCTTCTCTAAGGTAATAGCAATAAATTGGATTCTTTTTTTTTTTTTTTTCTCTTAAAGCATTTGAAAACATTGCGTCACCCATGTCTTCTGCGATTTTTGTCTTTTACTATGGAGGAGGATGGGATCTACCTTGTGACGGAGCGAGTGCAGCCCCTGGAAATGCTTCTCCAAAAGCTTTCAGCCGATGAAATCTGTTCTGGAATATATGATATTCTGCAAGCACTAGTATTCCTACATGAAAGGGTAAACTTTTTTTCAGAAATGTCTATATTTCAGTATTCCTAACTAAAATTGAATGTGTAATTATAAATCTATAAGCATAGTCCTTGGTAACACAACATGGCAAAATGCTGTATCAGGCAATGATGAACACTTGCTTAGAATTTTAGGTGTTTTTGAGATTAGTGCTTAAAGTTGTTGTCCAGGTTTGGCATGAAGAGCTGCAGTTACTTGGTGCCAGAGATGATATCAGGCAGTCACATGACCACAACAATGGGGTTTGCAAACTTCCGGCCACATTGCGACTAGACTTGCGCGACCTCGCTCAATTCACTTGTATTAAGCAAGACCGTGCACCGCTCTCCAGCACCGTTACTGGAAAACCGGACAGTGCTCACTGCACCATGTGAGGATTCACAAGTCAATAATGTGACTGCAGATTTTTGTACCAAACCTGGACAACCACTTTTAAAGGGAATGTATCATCAGAAAGTACTTGATTAAATGAGCTTTTTATACTACATTTTTTTAAAAACTTTTGATAAACAGACAAAAAAGACTATCCGCTAAAAAAACAAACTGTAAACTTGCAGTTTTCACACTGACCACTAAGCCTTAAGCTACATTCAAATATTTGTTGTACATGTCCACATACTGTCCTTTTTTTTTTGTTTTGGTTTTTTTTTCCCTCAGACCGCGCACAGAACCAAATAGCTTAATTGATCAATACACATGTCCTCTTTTATAAGTGCTTCCATGTGTCCTATGCATGAGAAAGTTTCCTAGAAAAAGGGCATGGGAGTCAGAGGCTGCAGCATTTAAGCAAAATATTGTAGTATTGCAGCTACATGCACAGCAAGATCCCTGATTTACAGTTGTTTACATACCCCGGCAGAATTTTTGCTTTGGCCTTTTTTCAGAGAATATGAATAACACCAAAACTTTTTCTCCACTCACGGTTAGTGGTTGGGTGAAGCCATTTATTGTCAAACTACTGTGTTTTCTCTTTTTAAAGGGAACCTGTCACCCCCAAAATCGAAGGTGAGCTAAGCCTACACCTTCTCATTTAAAGATTTTTCTGTATTTTCATGACTATGAAAATTGTACATTCACACTGGAGGCATCAAAACTATGAATTAACACATGTGGAATTATATACTTAACAAAAAAGTGTGAAACAATTGAAATTATGTCTTATATTCTAGGTTCTTCAACGTAGCCACCTTTTGCTTTGATGACTGCTTTGCACACTCTTGGCATTCTCTTGATGAGCTTCAAGAGGTAGTCACCGTGAATGGTTTTCACTTCACAGGTGTGCCCTGTCAGGTTTAATAAGTGGGATTTCTTGCCTTATAAATGGGGTTGGGACCATCAGTTTGTTGTGCAGAAGTCTGGTGGATACAAAGCTGATAGTCCTACTGAATAGACTGTTGGCTGCTTTTTTTCTTGCCATAATACAAATTCTAAGTAAAGAAAAAAACGAGTGGCCATCATTACTTTAACCCCTTCACCCCGAAGCCTGTTTTCAACTTCCTGACCAGGCCATTTTTTATCAATTCTGACCACTGTCACTTTGAGGTCATAAATCTTAAACGCTTCAACAGATCCTAGTGATTGTGAGATTTTCTCGTGACATATTGTACTTTGATAGTGGTAAAATTTCTTCGATATGACTTATGGTTATTTGTTGAGAAAAAACCTGAAATTTGGCGAAAATTTTGAAAATTTAGCAATTTTTGAACTTTGAATTTTTATGCCCTTAAATCAGAGATATGTCACAAAAATTAGTTCATAAATAACATTTCCCACATGTGTACTATACATCAGCACAATTTTGGAACCAAAATATTTTTTTTTCAGGAAGTTATAAGGGTTAAAAGTTGATCAGCGAATTTTTCATTTTTTCAATAAAATTTACGAAACAATTTTTTTAGGGACCTCCTCACACTTGAAGTCACTTTGAGGCGTTTATATGACAGAAAATACCCAAAAGTGACACAATTCCAAAAACTGCACCCCTCAAGGTGCTCAAAACCACATTCAAAAAGTTTATTAACCCTTCAGGTGCTTCACAGGAGCTGGAGCAATGTGGAAGGAAAAAATGAACATTTAACTTTAGTCACAAAAATGATCTTTTGGTATCAATTTGTTTTCACAAGGGTAAAAGGAGAAAATGATTGACTAAAGTTGTTGAGAAATTTCTCCTGAGTACGCAGATACCCCATATGTGGGTGAAAACCCACTGTTTGGGCGCACAGCAGGGCTCCTAAGGGAAGGAGCACCTTTTGACTTTTTGAATGCAAAATTGACTGGAATTGAGAGCGGATGCCATGTCGCGTTTGAAGAGCACCTGATGTGTCTAAATATTGGAAAACCCCCACAAGTGACCCCATTTTGGAAACTAGACACTTTAACGAACTTATGTAGCTGTGTGGTGAGCACTGTGAACCCCCAGGTGCTTCACATAAGTTTAGAACGTAGAGCCTTGAAAAAATAAATCGCATTTTATTCGGACTCCCATGACCACCGCCCCTCAGGAACAGGAAACCCACAGATACAAAAGGGCGGCACCTCTCCCAAGTATCAGTTGGTTTCCTGTTCCTAAAGGGACTGGATCCTACAGAATTTACAAAAGACCGCTCGCTTTTGTCTACCCCTTGAAAGGATAGAAAGTTAAAGTGGTCCGAGGAACAATGGGCATAACAGAACCCAAACTCCAACTATCCAAGGAGGAAATTGTTTAGTGCAGGGGTCCCCAACTCCAGTCCTCAAGGCCCACCAACAGGTCATGTTTTCAGGATTTCCTTTGCATTGCACAGGTGATGCAATTATTACCTGGGCAAGACTAAGGAAATCCTGAAAACATGACATGTTGGTGGGCCTTGAGGACTGGAGTTGGGGACCCCTGGTTTAGTGGACTGGAGCAAAAGAGTAGTTTTTTTTTCTACTAAATGAAAAAAAATTCAAGAACGTATTAATAGGGAGTGGAAGAAACCTGAGAAAAAAGGTTCCTTACCACCAGCACAAAAACGCAGGTATCCCTTTGATGACCCAGCAGTCATCAATTGGGAGAAAAAGCCCCTAAATTAGATGCGGCAATAGCCAAGGTGACAAAACGAGCCGCTCTTCCCTTTGAACATATGGGGACCCTTAAGGACCCCCTTGACAGGAAGGCGGACACTTTTCTAAAAGGTACCTGGGAAATGGCGGCCGGTGCCTTAAGACCTGCGGTGGCTTCAACCTCTACAGCCAGATCAATGTTGGTTTGGCTGGACCAGTTAGAGACCCAGTTGAAAGAGGGAGCTTCTAGGGACTCTATTCTAACTGCCTTACCAGTGATTCAGGAGGCGGCTGCCTTCTTGTCGGACGCTTCCATTGACTGTTAAAATGGCGGCTAGAGCAGCAGAATTCTAATGCGGCTAGAAGAGCCCTGTGGTTAAAATGCTGGCCGGGTGATATGCAAACGAGGTCAAAGCTGTGTGCCATTCCGTGTAAAGGAGAATATTTATTTGGTCCCACCTTGGACAAACTCCTAGAGAAAGCAGGAGGACGACAAAAAGATGTTCCCTAATCTATTTGGGTCCTATCGTCGTCCCTTCAATAAGAAGAGATTTGGTCGGAGAAGGAAGCGTGCCTTTTCGCCCGTTAGAGATCGGTCTAGATGGGATGACCCCTCCTCCCTGGACCTTAAAATGGGGCAGTGGAGGCGTTGTAAAACTGCATCCGCTGCCCACGTTGTTTTTTTTTTTTTTTTTTTTTGCAGTTTGCGTCGGTACGTCGTGCCGACGCATGGCGACGGCTCCGTACCGACGCTAGTGTGAAAGTAGCCTAAGACTAAAGGCCCCTTCACATTTAGCGACGCTGCAGCGATACCGACAACGATCCGAATCGCTGCAGCGTCGCTGTTTGGTCGCTGAAGAGCTGTCACACAGACCGCTCTCCAGCGACCAACGATGCCGGTAACCAGGGTAAACATCGGGTAACTAAGCGCAGGGCCGCGCTTAGTAACCCGATGTTTACCCTGGTTACCATGCTAAAAGTAAAAAAAAAAACAAACAGTACATACTTACCTACAGCCGTCTGTCCTCCAGCGCTGCGCTCTGCTTCTCTGCTCTCCTCCTGTACTGTCTGGGAGCCGGAAAGCAGAGCAGAGTGCAGAGCGCAGCGCTGGAGGACAGACAGCTGTAGGTAAGTATCTAGTGTTTGTTTTTTTTTACTTTTAGCATGGTAACCAGGGTAAACATCGGGTTACTAAGCGCGGCCCTGCGCTTAGTTACCCGATGTTTACCCTGGTTACCAGTGAAGACATCGCTGGATCGGTGTCACACACGCCGATCCAGCGATGTCAGCAGGGAGTCCAGCGACGAAATAAAGTTCTGGACTTTATTCAGCGACCAACGATCTCCCAGCAGGGGCCTGATCGTTGGTCGCTGTCACACATAACGATTTAATTAACGATATCGTTGCTACGTCACAAATAGCAACGATATCGTTAACAATATCGTTATGTGTGAAGGTACCTTAACTATTTAATGACTGATTGTTGACAGCACACCTGACTTAGTAAGATGGAAGGTGCTAGACATCCAGACGTCCAGTCCCTAGAGCTGCCCACTGACCATGTGAGTAAACGTGGTGGGGAAGTACCTAGCAGGACTTTAGTTACGATAGCTTCAGAGCCTTCTTTTTACATTATATTTTAGAACAGTGGTCCCCAACTCCAGGCCTCGAGGGCCGCCAACAGTGCAGGTTTTCAGGATTTCCTTAGTATTGCACAGGGGTTGAAATCATCACCTGTGCAGATGATCACATTACCACCGATGCAATACTAAAGAAATCCTGAAAACCTGCACTGTTGGCGGCCCTCGAGGCCTGGAGTTGGGGACCCCTGTTTTAGAACATCCCTAAACGGTCTGCTACAACCACTAAGAAGGCTAACAGATGTCTGTTATGTACCTCTAAACTCCCGGACAGTTATAACAAGAAGCTATTCGAAGTGTGCATCGCTAAACTACTCAAGGAGCAACAGGCTTTGTTATTAACTAACATAAAGACTATGATTAGGGATTAAGTCCAGGCTACTGGTTCTATGTTGGTGCCACCCCAATCCCCTCATTCTAAGAGGCCCAGATGGGATGTGGACCTGAGCTCGGAAGAGGGAGCGGTATCAGGTTATTCCGACTCGGGTGAAGGTGGCAATTCCACGGTACTATTCCCAGAGGAACGCAAAAGATACCTTTTCTCGTCCAAAAACACGGACGTGCTCCTAAAAGCAGTTAGGAGCACCATGAAAGTAGAGGACTCCACTGAACCACTATCAGTTCAGGACGAGATGTTCGGCTGTCTGAGAACGCGCAGAAACAGTATTTCCAGTTAACAATCATATAACTGCAATGATACTAGCAGAATGGGAAGATGTGGGGAAAAAAGCTAGTAGTCCCGAGGGACTTCAAGTACCGTCTTCCCTTCGATCCGGAAGAGACTAAGGTCTGGGAGTCTGCACCGAAAATCGACATTCTGGTAGATAAAGTAGAAAAAGGAAAACATCCATTCCTTTCGAAGACTCATCTGGTTTGTAAAGACCCGATGGATAAGAGGTTGGAAGATCTTCTTAAAAAAGCCTGGGAGTCATCGGCTGCCATTATGAACACAAATATAGCGGCTACCTCTGTAGCAAGATCCATAAAGGTACCTTCACACTAAACGATATCGCTAGTGATCTGTGACGTTGCAGCGTCCTCGCTAGCGATATCGTTCAGTTTGACACGCAGCAGCGATCAGAATCCTGCTGTGATGTCGAGGCTAGAGGGCCAGAACTTTCTTTGGTCGCTGGATCTCCCGCAGACATCGCTGAATCGGCGTGTGTGACACAGATTCAGCGATGTCTTCGCTGGTAACCAGGGTAAACATCGGGTTACTAAGCACAGGGCCGCGCTTAGTAACCCGATGTTTACCCTGGATACCATCCTAAAAGTAAAAAAAAACAAACGCTTCATACTTACCTCCTGCTGTCTGTCCTCGGCGCTGTGCTTTCCTGCACTCACTGTGAGCACAGCGCCCGGAAAGCAGAGCGGTGACGTCACCGCTGTGCTTTCCGGCCGCTGTGCTCACAGCCAGTACAGAGAAGCAGAGCGCCGGGGACAGACAGCGGAAGGTAAGTATGAAGCGTTTGTTTGTTTTTTACTTTTAGGATGGTATCCAGGGTAAACATCAGGTTACTAAGCGCGGCCCTGCGCTTAGTAACCCGATGTTTACCCTGGTTACCGGCATCGTTAGTCGCTGGAGAGCGGTCTGTGTGACAGCTCTCCAGCGACCAAACAGTGACGCTGCAGCGATCCGGATCGTTGTCTGGATCGCTGCAGCGTCGTTTAGTGTGAAGGTACCTTAAGTCTCTGGGTAGACGAGCTGGAAGGTCACATTAAAGACAGGACTCCCAGGGAACAAATTCTGAAATCACTGACAATACTAAGAATGGCGACTGATTTTCATGGCAGATGCATCAGCAGACTCGTGCGTTTTGCAGCTAGAAATAATGCACTGTCAAATGTGGCAAGACGAGCCCTGTGGCTAAGATCTTGGACGGGAGACATGCAGTCAAAAAGCAAACATTGTTTGATTCCGTTCTCATGCATTTGGTCCTGTCTTAGATGAGCTGCTTGAGAAAGCATATGATTTAAAAAGAAGGGCTTTCCCGAAGAGAAGCCAAAGAAGGTGCCATTTTTTCAGAAAACTCGCTCCCACCCTAGACAGGGCTATAAGGGGAAAGGGAAGTCTGGCAGATGGAGCTACCCTAAAGGTGGCGGGGGTAAAGGTTCTTTTCGAGACCAATCGTCGGGACCGAGCAGACAATGACGTTTTAGTTTTCCATGAGGTGAGTTTTGCACATGTGGCGAGTTTTGCGTGAGCCTAGTTTTGCATATGGCGAATTTTTCGCGTGGCGACTTGTGTTTTGACTTTTATGTGGCGAGGTTGGTATTTGTGTGGGGTGAATGTGTGCTGAAGGTGGTATATGTGTTCAAGCACGTGGTAGTGTGTGGCACATTTTGTGTGTGTTCATATCCCCGTGCGTGGTGAGTATCACATGTCGGGGCCCAACCTTAGCAACTGTACGGATTATACTCTTTGGCCCCATTGCTGTCACTCTTTAAGTCCCCCTTGTTCACATCTGGCAGCTGTCAATTTGCCTCCAACACTTTTCCTTTCACTTTTTCCCCATTATGTAGATAGGGGCAAAATTGGTGAATTGGGACGTGCAGGGTTAAAATTTCGCCTCACAACATAGCCTATGATGCAGACGTGTGACTGCAAAATTTTGTGGCTGTAGCTGGGACTGTGCAGATGTCGATCCCGGACACACACACACACACACACACACACACACACACACACACACACACACACACACACACACACACCTACACACCTACACACCTACACACACACACCTACACACACACACACACACCTACACACCTACACACCTACACACCTACACACCTACACACCTACACACCTACACACACACACACCTACACACACACACACACACACACACCTACACACACACACACCTACACACACACACCCCCACACACCTACACACACACACCTACACACACCCACACCTACACCCACACCTACACACACACCTACACACACCTACACACACACCTACACACACCCACACACACCTACACACACCTACACACACACACACCTACACACACACCTACACACACACCTACACACACCTACACACACACCTACACACACACACCTACACACACACCTACACACACACCTACACACACACACACCTACACACACACACCTACACACACACACACCTACACACACACACCTACACACACACACACACCTACACACCTACACACACCTACACACCTACACACACCTACACACCTACACACACACACACACCTACACACACCTACACACACACCTACACACACACCTACACACACACCTACACACACACACACACACACCTACACACACACACACACACACACACATCTACACACACCTACACACACACACCTACACACACACACACACACCTACACACACACACACACCTACACACACACCTACACACACACACCTACACACACCTACACACACCTACACACACACACCTACACACACACCTACACACACCTACACATACCTACACACACACACACACACACACACACACCTACACACACCTACACAAACACACCACACACACACACACACCTACACACACCTACACACCTACACACACACCTACACACACACCTACACACACCTACACACACACACACCTACACACACACACCTACACCTACACACACCTACACCTACACACACACACACACCTACACACACACACCTACACACACACACCTACACACACACACCTACACACACACACCTACACACACACATCTACACACACACCTACACACACACACACCTACACACACACCTACACACACACACCTACACACACACCTACACACACACCTACACACACACACCTACACACACACACCTACACACACACACCTACACACACACACACACACCTACACACACCCCTACACACACACACACCTACACACACACACCTACACACACCTACACACACACACACACCTACACACACACCTACGCACACACCTACACGCACACACACACCTACACACACACCTACACACACACACCTACACACACACACACCTACACACACACACCTACACACACACCTACACACACACACACACACCTACACACCTACACACACACACCTACACACACGCACACCTACACACACCTACACACACACACACCTACACACACACACCTACACACACCTACACACACACACCTACACACACACACCTACACACACACACCTACACACACACACCTACACACACACACCTACACACACACACCTACACACACACACCTACACACACACACCTACACACACACACCTACACACACACACCTACACACACACACCTACACACACACACCTACACACACACACCTACACACACACACCTACACACACACACCTACACACACACACACCTACACACACACACACACCTACACACACACACACACCTACACACACACACACCTACACACACACACACCTACACACACACACACCTACACACACACACACCTACACACACACACACCTACACACACACACACCTACACACACACACACCTACACACACACACACACACCTACACACACACACACCTACACACACACACACCTACACACACACACACCTACACACACACACCTACACACACACACCTACACACACACACCTACACACACACACACCTACACACACACACACCTACACACACACACACCTACACACCTACACACCTACACACACACCTACACACCTACACACCTACACACACACCTACACACACACCTACACACACACCTACACACACACCTACACACACACACCTACACACACACACCTACACACACACACCTACACACACACACCTACACACACACACCTACACACACACACCTACACACACACACCTACACACACACACCTACACACACACACCTACACACACACACCTACACACACACCTACACACACACCTACACACACACCTACACACACACCTACACACACACACCTACACACACACACCTACACACACACACCTACACACACACACCTACACACCTACACACACACCTACACACACACCTACACACACACCTACACACACACCTACACACACACACACCTACACACACACACCTACACACACACCTACACACACACCTACACACCTACACACCTACACACACACACACCTACACACACACACACACCTACACACACACACACCTACACACACACACCTACACACACACACACCTACACACACACACACCTACACACACACACACACCTACACACACACACACCTACACACACACACACACCTACACACACACCTACACACCTACACACACACCTACACACACACACACACACCTACACACACACACACACACACACCTACACACACACCTACACACACACACCTACACACACACCTACACACACACCTACACACACACCTACACACACACCTACACACACACCTACACACACACCTACACACACACCTACACACACACCTACACACACACCTACACACACACCTACACACACACCTACACACACACCTACACACACACCTACACACACACCTACACACACACCTACACACACACACACCTACACCCACACCTACACCCACACCTACACACACACACCTACACACGCACACACACACCTACACACGCACACACACACCTACACACGCACACACACACCTACACACGCACACACACACCTACACACGCACACACACACCTACACACGCACACACCTACACACGCACACACCTACACACGCACACCTACACACGCACACACACCTACACACACACACCTACACACGCACACACACCCACACACACACACCTACACACGCACACACACCCACACACACACACCTACACACACACACACACACCTACACACACACACACCTACACACACACACACACACACCTACACACACACCTACACACACACCTACACACACACCTACACACACACCTACACACACACCTACACACACACCTACACACACACCTACACACACACCTACACACACACACACCTACACCCACACCTACACCCACACCTACACACACACACACCTACACACACCTACACACACACACCTACACACGCACACACACACCTACACACGCACACACACACCTACACACGCACACACCTACACACGCACACACCTACACACACACACCTACACACACACACACACCTACACACACACACCTACACACACACACACCCACACACACACACCTACACACACACACACACCTACACACACACACCTACACACACACACCTACACACACACACCTACACACACACACCTACACACCTACACACCTACACACACACACACACACAACCTACACACACACACCTACACACACACACACCTACACCCACACCTACACACACACGTACACACACCTACACACACACCTACACACACACACCTACACACCTACACACACACGTACACACACCTACCCACACCTACACACACCTACACACACACCTACACACACCTACACACACACACACACACCTACACACACACACACACACCTACACACACACACACACCTACACACACACCTACACACACACACCTACACACACACCTACACACACACACACCTACACACACACACCTACACACACACACCTACACACACACCTACACACCTACACACCTACACACACACCTACACACACACACACCTACACACACACACACACCTACCTACACACACCTACACACCTACACACACCTACACACACACCTACACACACACACCTACCTACACACACACACACCTACCTACACACACACACACACACACACACATCTACACACACCTACACACACACACCTACACACACACCTACACACACACACACCTACACACACACACACCTACACACACACACACCTACCTACACACACACACACACACACACACATCTACACACACCTACACACACACACACCTACACACACACACACCTACACACACACACACCTACACACACACACACACCTACACACACACACCTACACACACACCTACACACACCTACACACACACACCTACACACACACCTACACACACACACACACACCTACACACACACACCTACACACACACACCTACACACACACACCTACACACACACACCTACACACACACACACACCTACACACACACCTACACACACACACACACCTACACACACACACACCTACCTACACACACACACACCTACCTACACACACACACACACACACACACATCTACACACACCTACACACACACACCTACACACACACCTACACACACACACACACACCTACACACACACACACACCTACCTACACACACACACACACATCTACACACACCTACACACACACACACACCTACACACACACCTACACACACACACACACCTACACACACACACACACCTACACACACACACACACACCTACACACACACACACCTACACACACACCTACACACACACACCTACACACACACCTACACACACCTACACACACACACACCTACACACACACCTACACACACCTACACATACCTACACACACACACACACACACACACACACACACCTACACACACCTACACAAACACACCACACACACACACCTACACACACACACCTACACACCTACACACACACACCTACACACACACCTACACACACCTACACACACACACCTACACACACACACCTACACCTACACACACCTACACCTACACACACCTACACCTACACACACCTACACACACCTACACCTACACACACCTACACACACACCTACACACACACACCTACACACACACACACCTACACACACACACACACCTACACACACACACCTACACACACACACCTACACACACACACCTACACACACACACCTACACACACACACACCTACACACACACACACCTACACACACACACCTACACACACACACCTACACACACACACCTACACACACACACCTACACACACACACCTACACACCTACACACCTACACACCTACACACCTACACACCTACACACCTACACACACACACACCTACACACACCTACACACACACACCTACACACACACACCTACACACACACACCTACACACACACACCTACACACACACACACCTACACACACACACCTACACACACACACCTACACACACACACACACCTACACACACACACCTACACACACACACACCTACACACACACACCTACACACACACACACCCACACACACACACCTACACACACACACACCTACACACACACACCTACACACACACACCTACACACACACACACCTACACACACACACACCTACACACACACACACCTACACACACACACACCTACACACACACCTACACACACACCTACACACACACACCTACACACACACCTACACACACACCTACACACACACACCTACACACACACACCTACACACCTACACACACACCTACACACACACACCTACACACACACACCTACACACACACCTACACACACACCTACACACACACACCTACACACACACACCTACACACACACACCTACACACACACACACCTACACACACACACACCTACACACACACACACCTACACACACACACACCTACACACACACACACCTACACACACACACACCTACACACACACACACCTACACACACACACACCTACACACACACCTACACACACACACACACACCTACACACCTACACACCTACACACACACACCTACACACACACACCTACACACACACACCTACACACACACACCTACACATACACCTACACACACACACCTACACACACACCTACACACACACACCTACACACACCTACACACACCTACACACACACCTACACACACCCACACACACCTACACACACACACCTACACACACACACACCTACACACACACACCTACACACACACACCTACACACACACACCTACACACACACACCTACACACACACACCTACACACACACACACCTACACACACACACCTACACACACACACCTACACACACACCTACACACACACACATACCTACACACACACACCTACACACCTACACACACACACCTACACACACACACCTACACACACACACCTACACACACACACCTACACACACACACCTACACCTACACACACCTACACACACCTACACACACCTACACACACCTACACACACACACCTACACACACACACCTACACCTACACACACCTACACACACACACCTACACACACACCTACACACACCTACACACACACACACACACCTACACACACACACCTACACACACACCTACACACACACACCTACACACACGCCTACACACACGCCTACACACACCTACACACACACACCTACACACACACACCTAGACACCTACACACACACACCTACACACACACACACCTACACACACACACACCTACACACACACACACCTACACACACACACACCTACACACACACACACCTACACACACACCTACACACACACACACCTACACACACACACCTACACACACACACCTACACACACACACACCTACACACACACACACCTACACACACACACCTACACACACACACCTACACACACACACCTACACACACACCTACACACACACACCTACACACACACACCTACACACACACACCTACACACACACACACCTACACACACACACCTACACACACACCTACACACACACACCTACACACACACCTACACACACACACACCTACACACACACACACCTACACACACACACCTACACACACACCTACACACACACACCTACACACACACCTACACACACACACACCTACACACACAGCTACACACACCTACACACACACCTACACACACCTACACACACACACCTACACACACACACACCTACACACACACACACACACCTACACACACACACCTACACACACACCTACACACACACACACCTACACACACACACACACCTACACACACACACCTACACACACACACCTACACACACACACACACCTACACACACACACACCTACACACGCACACACCTACACACACACACCTACACACACACACCTACACCTACACACACACACACATACCTACACACACATACACCTACACACACACCTACACACACACACCTAGACACACACACCTAGACACCTACACACACACACACCTACACACACACACCTACACACCTACACACACCTACACACACACACACCTACACACACATACCTACACGCACACACACACACCTACACACACACCTACACACCTACACACACCTACACACACACCTACACACACACCTACACACACACCTACACACACACACCTACACACACACACCTACACACACACACCTAGACACACACACCTAGACACACACACACACACCTACACACACACACCTACACACACACCTACACACACACACCTACACACACACACACCTACACACACACACACCTACACACACACACACCTACACACACACACCTACACACACACACCTACACACACACACACCTACACACACACACACACCTACACACACACACCTACACACACACACACACCTACACACACACACACACCTACACACGCACACACCTACACACACACACCTACACACACACACCTACACCTACACACACCTACACCTACACACACACACACATACCTACACACACATACACCTACACACACACCTACACACACATACACCTACACGCACACCTACACCTACACGCACACCCCTACACACACACCTACACGCACACCTACACACACACACCTACACGCACACCTACACACACACACCTACACGCACACCTACACACACACACCTACACGCACACCTACACACACACACCTACACACACACCTACACGCACACCTACACACACACCTACACACACACACACCTACACACACACACCTACACGCACACCTACACACACACCTACACACACACACACACGCACACCTACACACACACCTACACACACACACACCTACACACACCTACACACACACACCTACACACACACACACCTACACACACACACACCTACACACACACACCTACACACACACACCTAGACACACACACACACCTACACACACACACACCTACACACACACACCTACACACACACACCTACACACACACACCTACACACACACACCTACACACACATACCTACACGCACACACACACCTACACACACACCTACACACCTACACACACCTACACACACACCTACACACACACCTACACACACACCTACACACACACACCTACACACACACACCTACACACACACACCTAGACACACACACCTAGACACACACACACACACACCTACACACACACACCTACACACACACCTACACACACACACCTACACACACACACCTACACACACACACACACCTACACACACATACCTACACGCACACACACACCTACACACACACACCTACACACACACCTACACACACACACCTACACACACACCTACACACACACACACCTACACACACACCTACACACACCTACACACACACCTACACACACCCACACACACCCACACACACCTACACACACACACCTACACACACACACCTACACACACACACACACACACCTACACACACACACCTACACACACACACCTACACACACACCTACACACACACCTACACACACACCTACACACACACCTACACACACCTACACACACACCTACACACACACACCTACACACACACACCTAGACACCTACACACACACCTACACACACACACACCTACACACACACCTACACACACCTACACACACATACCTACACGCACACACACACCTACACACACACCTACACACACACACCTACACACACACACCTACACACACACACACCTACACACACACCTACACACACACACCTACACACACACACCTACACACACACACACCTACACACACATACCTACACGCACACACACACCTACACACACACACCTACACATACACCTACACACACACACCTACACACACACCTACACACACACACCTACACACACACCTACACACACCCACACACACCTACACACACACACCTACACACACACACACCTACACACACACACCTACACACACACACCTACACACACACACCTACACACACACACACCTACACACACACACACCTACACACACACACCTACACACACACACCTACACACACACGCACACCTACACGCACACCTACACGCACACCTACACGCACACCTACACGCACACCTACACACACCTACACACACACCTACACACACACACCTACACACCTACACACCTACACACACACCTACACGCACACCTACACGCACACCTACACGCACACCTACACACACACACACACACCTACACACACACACACACCTACACACACACACACACCTACACACACACACCTACACACACACACCTACACACACACACACCTACACACACACACACCTACACGCACACACACACCTACACACACACACCTACACACACACCTACACACACACACCTACACACACACACCTACACACACACACCTACACACACACACCTACACACACCTACACACACACCTACACACACCCACACACACCCACACACACCTACACACACACACCTACACACACACACCTACACACACACACACACACACCTACACACACACCTACACACACACCTACACGCACACCTACACACACCTACACACACACCTACACACACACACCTACACGCACACCTACACGCACACCTACACACACACACCTACACACACACCTACACGCACACCTACACACACACACCTACACACACACGCACACCTACACACACACACCTACACACACACCTACACACACACCTACACACACACAAACCCACCTACACACGCACACACACCTACACACGCACACACACCTACACACGCACACGCGCGCGCGCGTGCAAACACGCACACCTACACACACACACCTACACACACCTACACACACCTACCCACACACACACACACACACACACCTACACACACCTACCCACACACACACACACACCTACACACACCTACACACGCACAAACCCACCTACACACGCACAAACCCACCTACACACGCACACACACCTACACACGCACACACACCTACACACGCACACACACCTACACACGCACACACACCTACACACGCACACACACCTACACACGCACACACACACACCTACACACACACCTACACACACACCTACACACACACAAACCCACCTACACACGCACACACACCTACACACGCACACACACCTACACACGCACACACACCTACACACGCACACACACCTACACACGCACACACGCGCGCGTGCAAACACGCACACCTACACACACACACACCTACACACACCTACACACACCTACCCACACACACACACCTACACACACACCTACACACACACACCTACACACACACACCTACACACACACCTACACACACACCTACACGCACACCTACACGCACACCTACACACACACACCTACACACACACACGCACACCTACACACACACACACACACACCTACACACACACACACACACACACACACACACACACACACACACACACACACACACACACCTACACACACACACACACACACACACACACACACACACACACACCTACACACACACACACACACACACACACACCTACACACACACACCTACACACACACCTACACACACACACCTACACACACACCTACACACACACACACCTACCTACACACACACACCTACACACACACACACACCTAGACACCTACACACCTAGACACCTACACACACACACCTACACACACACACACCTACACACACACACCTACACACACACACACCTACACACACACACCTACACACACACACACCTACACACACACACCTACACACACACACACACCTACACACACACACCTACACACACACACCTAAACACACACACCTACACACACACAAACCCACCTACACACACACAAACACACCTACACACGCACACACACCTACACACGCACACACACCTACACACGCACACACACCTACACACGCACACACACCTACACACGCACACACACCTACACACGCACACACACCTACACACGCACACACACCTACACACGCACACACACCTACACACGCACACACACCTACACACGCACACACACCTACACACGCACACACACCTACACACGCACACACACCTACACACGCACACACACACCTACACACGCACACACACACCTACACACGCACACACCTACACACACACACACACCTACACACACACACCTACACACACACACCTACACACACACACCTACACACACACACCTACACACACACACCTACACACACACACCTACACACACACACCTACACACACACACCTACACACACACACCTACACACACACACACACCTACACACACACACCTACACACACACACCTACACACACCTACACCTACACACACCTACACACACCTACACCTACACACACCTACACACACACCTACACACACACACCTACACACACACACACCTACACACACACACACCTACACACACACCTACACACACACCTACACACACCTACACACACACACACCTACACACACACACACCTACACACACACACACCTACACACACACACCTACACACACACACCTACACACCTACACACACACACCTACACACACACACACACACCTACACACACACACACACCTACACACGCACACACACCTACACACACACACACACCTACACACGCACACCTACACACGCACACACACACCTACACACGCACACACACCTACACACGCACACACACCTACACACGCACACACCTACACACGCACACACCTACACACGCACACACCTACACACGCACACACACCTACACACGCACACACACCTACACACGCACACACACCTACACACGCACACCTACACACACACCTACACACGCACACCTACACACACACAAACCCACCTACACACACACACACACCTACACACGCACACACACCTACACACGCACACACACCTACACACGCACACACACCTACACACGCACACGCGCGCGCGCGCGCGTGCAAACACGCACGCCTACACACACACACCTACACACACCTACACACACCTACCCACACACACACACACACACCTACACACACCTACCCACACACACACACACACACCTACACACACACACACCTACACACGCACAAACCCACCTACACACGCACACACACCTACACACGCACACACACCTACACACGCACACACACCTACACACGCACACACACCTACACACGCACACACACCTACACATGCACACACACCTACACACGCACACACACACCTACACACACACACCTACGCACACACCTACACACACACAAACCCACCTACACACGCACACACACCTACACACGCACACACACCTGCACACGCACACACACCTACACACGCACACACGCGCGCGTGCAAACACGCACACCTACACACACACACACCTACACACACCTACACACACCTACCCACACACACACACACACCTACACACACACCTACACACACACACCTACACACACACACCTACACACACACACCTACACACACACACCTACACACACACCTACACACACACCTACACACACACACACCTACACACACACACACCTACACACACACCTACACACACACCTACACACCTACACACGCACACCTACACACCTACCTACACACGCACACCTACACACGCACACCTACACACGCACACCTACACACGCACACCTACACACGCACACCTACACACACACCTACACACACACCTACACACACACCTACACACACACCTACACACACCTACACACCTACACACACACACACCTACACACACACCTACACACACACACCTACACACACATACCTACACGCACACACACCTACACACACACACCTACACACACACCTACACACACACACCTACACACACACACACCTACACACACACACACCTACACACACACACCTACACACACACACACCTACACACACACACCTACACACACCTACACACACACACCTACACACACACACACACACACCTACACACGCACACACCTACACACACAAACCCACCTACACACACACACACCTACACACGCGCACACACCTACACACGCGCACACACCTACACACGCGCACACACCTACACACGCGCACACACACACGCGCGCGCGCGCGCGCACACACACACACACACACACCTACACACACACACACACACCTACACACACACAAACCCACCTACACACACACACACCTACACACGCACACACACCTACACACGCGCACACACACACACCTACACACACACACACACACACACACCTACACACACACACACACACACACCTACACACACACACCTACACACACCTACACACACACCTACACACACCTACACACACACCTACACACACACACCTACACACACACCTACACACACACACCTACACACACACACCTACACACACCTACCCATACTCACACCTACACACACACACCTACACACACACACCTACACACACCTACACACACCTACACACACACACCTACACACACACACCTACACACACACACCTACACACACACACCTACACACACACACCTACACACACACACCTACACACACACACCTACACACACACACCTACACACACACACCTACACACACACACCTACACACACACCTACACACACACACCTACACACACCTACACACACACACCTACACACACACACCTACACACACACACCTACACACACACACCTACACACACACACCTACACACACACACCTACACACACACACCTACACACACACACCTACACACACACACCTACACACACACCTACACACACACACACCTACACACCTACACACACCTACACGCACACCTACACACACACACACCTACACGCACACCTACACACACACACACACACCTACACGCACACCTACACACACACCTACACACACACACCTACACGCACACCTACACACACACCTACACGCACACCTACACACACACCTACACACACACACACCTACACACACACCTACACACACCTACACACACGCACACACACCTACACACACGCACACACACCTACACACGCACACACACGTACACACACACACCTACACACACACACACGCCTACACACACCTACACACACCTACACACACACACACACCTACACACACACACACACACCTACACACACACTTACACACACACACACACACCTACACACACACCTACACACACACCTACACACACACCTACACACACACACCTACACACACACACACCTACACACACACACACACACACACACACCTACACACACACACACCTACACACACACACACACCTACACACACCTACACACACCTACACACACACCTACACACACCTACACACACACACCTACACACACACCTACACACACACATACCTACACACACACACACACACACACACCTACACACACCTACACAAACACACCACACACACACACCTACACACACACACCTACACACACCTACACACACACACCTACACACACACACACACACCTACACACACACACCTACACACACACACCTACACACACACCTACACACACACTTACACCTACACACACACCTACACACACACACCTACACACACACCTACACACACACATACCTACACACACACACACACACACACACCTACACACACCTACACAAACACACCACACACACACACCTACACACACACACCTACACACACACACACACACACACCTACACACACCTACACACACCTACACACACACACACACACACCTACACACACACACCTACACACACACCTACACACACACACCTACACACACACCTACACACACACACCTACACACACACCTACACACACACACTTACACCTACACACACACCTACACACACTTACACCTACACACACACCTACACACACACACACACACACACACCTACACACACACACCTACACACACACACCTACACCTACACACCTACACACACACACATCTACACACACCTACACACACACACCTACACACACACATCTACACACCTACCTACACACCTACACACACACCTACACACCTACACACCTACACACACACACACCTACACACACACACACCTACACACGCACACCTACACACGCACACCTACACACGCACACCTACACACCTACCTACACACCTACACACGCACACCTACACACGCACACCTACACACGCACACCTACACACGCACACCTACACACGCACACCTACACACGCACACACCTACACACACACACACACACCTACACACACACACACCTACACACACACACCTACACACACACACCTACACACACACACACCTACACACACACACACCTACACACACACACACCTACACACACACACCTACACACACACACCTACACACACCTACACACACACACACACACCTACACACACACACCTACACACACACACACACACACCTACACACACACCTACACACACACACACCTAGACACACCTACACACCTACACAAACACACCTACACACACACACACCTACACACACCTACACACACACACCTACACACACACACCTACACACACACACCTACACACACACACCTACACACACACCTGCACGCACACACACCTACACACACCCCTACACACACACCTACACACACCCCTACACACACACCTACACCTACACACACACTTACACCTACACACACACCTACACACACTTACACCTACACACACACTTACACCTACACATACACCTACACACACACCTACACACACACTTACACCTACACACACACACACCTACACACACCTACACACACACACACACACACCTACACACACCTACCTACACACACACCTACACACACCTACCTACACACACACCTACACACACACACACACACCTACACACACACACACCTACACACACACACACCTACACACACACACACACCTACACACACACACACCTACACACACACACACCTACACACACACATACCTACACACACACACCTACACACACACCTACACACACACACCTACACACACACACACCTACACACACACACACCTACACACACACACACACCTACACACACACACACCTACACACACACACACACACACACCTACACACACACACACCTACACACACACACACCTACACACACACACACACACACACCTACACACACACACCTACACACACACTTACACCTACACACACACACCTACACACACACCCCTACACACACACCTACACACACACTTACACCTACACACACACTTACACCTACACACACACTTACACCTACACACACACACCTACACACACACCTACACACACACTTACACCTACACACACACACCTACACACACACACCTACACACACACTTACACCTACACACACACTTACACCTACACACACACCTACACACACACACCTACACCTACACACACACACACCTACACACACACACACCTACACACACACACACCTACACACACACACACCTACACACACACACACCTACACACACACACACCTACACACACACACACCTACACACACACACACCTACACACACACACACCTACACACACACACACCTACACACACACACCTACACACACACACACCTACACACACACCTACACACACACACACCTACACACACACACACACATCTACACACACACAGACCTACACACACACACCTACACACACCTACACAAACACACCTACACACACACACCTACACACACACCTACACACACACACCTACACACACACACCTACACACACACACACCTACACACACACACCTAAACACACACACACACCTACACTCCTACACACACCTACACTCCTACACACACACACCTACACACACACACACACACACACCTACACACACCTACACACACCTACACACTTACACCTACAGACACACACCTACACACACACTTACACCTACACACACTTACACCTACACACACACCTACACCTACACACACACCTACACACACACCTACACCTACACACACACCTACACACACACACACTTACACCTACACACACACCTACACCTACACACACACACACACACACACACACCTACACACACCTACCTACACACACACCTACACACACACACACCTACACACACACACCTACACACACACGCCTACACACACACGCCTACACACACACACACACCTACACACACACCTACACAAACACACACCTACACACACACACACCTACACACACACCTACACAAACACACACCTACACACACACACACACCTACACACACACACCTACACAAACACACACCTACACACACACATACCTACACACACCTACACACACACCTACACACACCTACACACACACACACACACCTACACACACACACACACCTACACATACACACCTACACACACACACCTACACACACACACACACCTACACACACCTACACACACACACACACCTACACACACACACACACCTACACACACACACCTACACACACTCACCTACACACACTCACCTACACACACACACCTACACACACACACCTACACACACCTACACACACACACACCTACACACACACACACACCTACACACACACACACCTACACACACACACACACACACACCTACACACACACACACACACACACACCTACACACACACACACACACCTACACACACACTTACACCTACAGACACACACCTACACACACACTTACACCTACACACACACCTACACACACACTTACACCTACAGACACACACCTACACACACACTTACACCTACACACACACCTACACACACACCTACACACACACACCTACACACACACACCTACACACACACTTACACCTACACACACACCTACACACACACTTACACCTACACACACACACACACCTACACACACACACACCTACACACACACCTACACACACACCTACACACCTACACACACACCTACACACACACACCTACACACACACACACACCTACACACCTACACACACACACACCTACACACACACCTACACACACACACACCTACACACACACCTACACACACACACACACACACCCCTACCTACACACACACACACACACACCCCTACCTACACACACACACACACACACACACACACACACACACACCCCTACCTACACACACACACACACACACACACACACCCCTACCTACACACACACACACACACCCCTACCTACACACACACACACACACACACACACCCCTACCTACACACACACACACACACACACACACACCCCTACCTACACACACACACACACACCCCTACCTACACACACACACACACACACCCCTACCTACACACACACACACACACACCCTTACCTACACACACACCCACCCCTACCTACACACACACACCTACACACACCTACACACACACCTACCTACACACACACCTACACACACACCTACACACACACACACACCTACACACACACACACCTACACAGACACACCACACACACACACACCTACACACACACACCTACACACACACACACCTACACACACACACACCCCTACCTACACACACACACCCCTACCTACACACACACCCCTACCTACACACACACACACACCCCTACCTACACACACACACACACCCCTACCTACACACACACACACACCCCTACCTACACACACACACCTACACACACACCTACACACACACACCTACCTACACACACACCTACACACACACCTACCTACACACACACACCTACACACACACACACCTACACACACACACACACCTACACACACCTACACACACACACCTACACACACCTACACACACACACCTACACACACACACACACACACACACCTACACACACACACACACACACACCTACACACACACACCTACACACACACCTACACACACACACCTACACACACACCTACACACACCCCTACCTACACACACACACCCCTACCTACACACACACCCCTACCTACACACACACACACACCCCTACCTACACACACACACACCCCTACCTACACACACACACACACCCCTACCTACACACACACCCCTACCTACACACACACACACACCCCTACCTACACACACACACACACACACACACACACACCCCTACCTACACACACACACACACACCCCTACCTACACACACACACACACACACACACCCCTACCTACACACACACACACACACCCCCCTACCTACACACACACACCCCTACCTACACACACACCTACACACACACACCTACACACACACACCTACACACACACACACCTACCTGCACACACACACCCCCCTACCTACACACACACACACACACACACACACACCTACCTACACACACACCCCTACCTACACACACACACACACCCCTACCTACACACACACACACCCCTACCTACACACACACACACACCCCTACCTACACACACACCCCTACCTACACACACACCCCTACCTACACACACACACACATACACACACCCCCTACCTACACACACACCCCTACCTACACACACACCTACAGACACACACACCTACACACACACACCTACACACACACACACACACCTACACACACACACCCCTACCTACACACACACACACCCACACCCCTACCTACACACACACACACACACACACACACACACACACACACACACCCCTACCTACACACACACACACCTCTACCTACACACACACACACCCCTACCTACACACACACCTACACACACCTACACACACACACCTACACACGCACACACCTACACACACACACCTACACACACACCCCTACCTACACACACACCCCTACCTACACCCCCCCTACCTACACACACACCCCCCTACCTACACACACACACACACACACACACACACACCCCTACCTACACACACACCCCTACCTACACACACACCCCTACCTACACACACACCCCTACCTACACACACACCCCTACCTACACACACACACCCCTACCTACACACACACACCCCTACCTACACACACCCCTACCTACACACACACCCCTACCTACACACACACCCCTACCTACACACACACACCCCTACCTATACACACACACACACACCCCTATCTACACACACACACACCCCACCTACACACACACACCTACACACACACACCTACACACCTACACACACACACACACACACCCCTACCTACACACACACACACACACACACACCCCTACCTACACACACACACACACACCCCCCTACCTACACACACACACCCCTACCTACACACACACCTACACACACACACCTACACACACACACCTACACACACACACACCTACCTGCACACACACACCCCCCTACCTACACACACACACACACACACACACACACCTACCTACACACACACCCCTACCTACACACACACACACACCCCTACCTACACACACACACACCCCTACCTACACACACACACACACCCCTACCTACACACACACCCCTACCTACACACACACCCCTACCTACACACACACACACATACACACACCCCCTACCTACACACACACCCCTACCTACACACACACCTACAGACACACACACCTACACACACACACCTACACACACACACACACACCTACACACACACACCCCTACCTACACACACACACACCCACACCCCTACCTACACACACACACACACACACACACACACACACACACACACACCCCTACCTACACACACACACACCTCTACCTACACACACACACACCCCTACCTACACACACACCTACACACACCTACACACACACACCTACACACGCACACACCTACACACACACACCTACACACACACCCCTACCTACACACACACCCCTACCTACACCCCCCCTACCTACACACACACCCCCCTACCTACACACACACACACACACACACACACACACCCCTACCTACACACACACCCCTACCTACACACACACCCCTACCTACACACACACCCCTACCTACACACACACCCCTACCTACACACACACACCCCTACCTACACACACACACCCCTACCTACACACACCCCTACCTACACACACACCCCTACCTACACACACACCCCTACCTACACACACACACCCCTACCTATACACACACACACACACCCCTATCTACACACACACACACCCCACCTACACACACACACCTACACACACACACCTACACACCTACACACACACACACACACACCCCTACCTACACACACACACACACACACACACCCCTACCTACACACACACACACACACACCTACCTACACACATACACACACACACACACACACCCCTACCTACACACACACACACACACACACCTACCTACACACATACACACACACACACACACCCCTACCTACACACACACCCCTACCTACACACACACACACACACACACACACACACCCCTACCTACACACACACACCCCTACCTACACACACACACACACCCCTACCTACACACACACACACACACACCCCTACCTACACAGACACACCCCTACCTACACACACACACCCCTACCTACACACACACACACACACCCCTACCTACACACACACCCCTACCTACACACACACCCCTACCTACACACACACCCCTACCTACACACACACCCCTACCTACACACACACACCTACACACACACACCTACACACACACACACACACACACACACACACACCCCTACCTACACACACACACACACACACCCCTACCTACACACACACACACACACACCTACACACACACCCCTACCTGCACACACACACCCCTACCTACACCCCCCCTACCTACACACACACACACACCCCTACCTACACACACACACACCTACCTACACACACACACACCCCTACCTACACACACACACACCCCCCTACCTACACACACACACACACACCCCTACCTACACACACACACCCCTACCTACACACACACCTACACACACACACACCTACACACACCTACACACACACCTACACACACACACCTACACACACACACACCTACCTGCACACACACACACACACACCTACACACACACACACACACACACACACACACACACACACACACACCTACCTACACACACACACACACACACACACCCCTACCTACACACACACCCCCCCTACCTACACACACACACACACACACCCCTACCTACACACACACACACCCCTACCTACACACACACACCTACACACACACACCTACACACACACACACCTACACACACACACCTACACACACACACACCCCTACCTGCACACACACACACCCCTACCTACACCCCCCCTACCTACACACACACACACACCCCTACCTACACACACACACACACACACACACACACACACACACACACACACCTACCTACACACACACACCTACCTACACACACACACACCTACCTACACACACACACACCTACCTACACACACACACCCCTACCTACACACACACACCCCTACCTACACACACACACCCCTACCTACACACACACACCCCTACCTACACACACCCCTACCTACACACACACACACACACACACACACACACACACACACACACACACACACACACACACACACCCCTACCTACACACACACACACACCCCTACCTACACACACACACACCCCCCCCCCTACCTACACACACACACACACACCCCTACCTACACACACACACACACACACACACACCCCTACCTACACACACACACACACACACACACACACACACACACACACACACACACACACACCTACCTACACACACACACCCCTACCTACACACACACACACCCCTACCTACACACACACACACCCCTACCTACACACACACACACACACACCCCTACCTACACACACACACACACCCCTACCTACACACACACACACACACCCCTACCTACACACACACACCCCCCCCCTACCTACACACACACACACACACCCCTACCTACACACACACACACACACACACACACCCCTACCTACACACACACACACACACACACACACACACACACACACACACACCCCTACCTACACACACACACACACCCCTACCTACACACACACACCCCCCCCCTACCTACACACACACACACACACCCCTACCTACACACACACACACACACACACACACACACACACACACACACCCCTACCTACACACACACACACACACACACACACACACACACACACACACACACACCCCTACCTACACACACACACACACACACACACACACCCCTACCTACACACACACACACACACACACCCCTACCTACACACACACACACCCCTACCTACACACACACACACACCCCTACCTACACACACACACACCCCTACCTACACACACACACACCCCTACCTACACACACACACACCCCTACCTACACACACACACACACCCCTACCTACACACACACACACACACCCCTACCTACACACACACACACACACCCCTACCTACACACACACACACACACACACACCCCTACCTACACACACACACCCCTACCTACACACACACCCCTACCTACACACACACACACACCCCTACCTACACACACACACACACACACACACCTACCTACACACACACCCCTACCTACACACACACACACCTACACACACACACACACTCCCCTACCTACACACACACACACACCCCTACCTACACACACACACACACCCCTACCTACACACACACACACCCCTACCTACACACACACACACACACACACACACACACCCCTACCTACACACACACACACACCCCTACCTACACACACACACACACCCCTACCTACACACACACACACACCCCTACCTACACACACACACACACCCCTACCTACACACACACACACACACCCCTACCTACACACACACACACACACACCCCTACCTACACACACACACACACACACACACCCCTACCTACACACACACACCCCTACCTACACACACACCCCTACCTACACACACACACACCCCTACCTACACACACACACACCTACACACACACACACACACACTCCCCTACCTACACACACACACACACCCCTACCTACACACACACACACACCCCTACCTACACACACACACACACACACCCCTACCTACACACACACACACACACACACTCCCCTACCTACACACACACACACACACACCTACCTACACACACACACACACCTACCTACACACACACACACACACACACACACACACACACACACACACACCCCTACCTACACACACACTGTCACGAAATCACCACCCTATTTCTTAGCAGTCATTGACTGCATCGGGTACGATCTGCATCTCAATTAAGGACATAACTGACACATATTTAAAGGCACAGCATGTGACTAATGAAAGCTCGATAAGGGCTGAAACGTTTCCAGTACGTTTAGTACCAATAAATCTATCAATCTATAAGATTTAAGTTGAGTGCGAGATTTTTTTGTATTATCTTTGAAGAAAAGCACAGCAAACAGGAGAGACCTGAAAGGGATGTGAATCCTCCAAAAACAATGGACAACTGGCACTGACTAAAGGATCAAGCAGGACTAAATAGCTGAGTTCAAATTGCAAAATGTGAACACCTGATAGATGCTGCGATCCACAGACAGCAGCACTACCACTCATAACCACCGGAGGGAGCCCAAGAGCAGATTTCACAACAAACCCCCCTGCACATGTGATAGCCGTCTGTTGGCCTAAAGTCACCCCGACACGTGACGTAGGGGTGACGGTCACTGTGTGAATCGTGACAAATTGGTGGCAAGGCGGTGGGATCTCAGAGCATTAGTGATTTGGTTTGAGTGATCATTCCTCACTAAAAACTTGCAAAGTTCTTGCGAGGACTCTGCGCAAATAAGTTTGGAGCACGAACTCAGTGTTTATTAGTCCTGAGACAATTGTGTGTACTGGTAATTATTCCTTCCCTTTTTCTTCGTTTTTCTGTCCTATCTTTTATCTGGCAACCATGGTTGGGCTGGGAGAAACCTTTTATGAGCAGCAGACCAGAGACACCCTTATTGCCTTATGCAAGTCGCAGCACATGGACGTTGCAGGCAAAAACCAAGCCCAACTGGTCGCAGACCTGGTGCAATGGGAAGCTGCTCTAGACAACTCTCAGAGCCCAGAGGCCGCAGAAGCCAGCACGAGCAGAGGTGGTGCAGCATAGGTCCAATTACTGAATATGGGCCGGACTAGCAACCAGGGCGAATTGGACCCCCACCTGCAGGCGGCCTTGAAAGAATTCCCCACAGACGACCATGTGGGACGTCGACAGCAGATTCAGCAATACCGGCAGGAGGCCCGAGCCAAGCGAGAGGCGAAGCGAGCCGAGCGGCAAGCCGAGCAGGAGGCTGAGAGAGCCGAACGCCAAGCCCAGCGAGAACATGAACTGGAGATGCTCCGGCAGGGGGGGGATGCCCTCCACCGCCCAGAGCCGTGAGCCTAGCAGCGCTCAGATACCTAAGCCCCAGCCCGATCACTTCCCTGTTATGGAAAAGGACGGGGACTTGGACACATTTCTGCGGGCCTTTGAGAAAGCCTGCAGACAGTACCGGCTGCCTACAGATGAATGGGCCCGATACCTGACACCAGGGCTGAGAGGCAAAGCACTGGAGGCGTTTGCTGCCCTCCCTCAAGAACAAGATGGTGACTGAGGCCATCAAGCAGGCTCTGATAGCCAAGTACCAGCTTACACCCGAGGTGTACCGTAGAAAGTTCCGGACCCTCCAACGTGGCCCACACGACAGTTAGTGATGTGGTGCATGGACTGGGGACCCACTTTGACCAGTGGACCCAAGAACTGTCAGTGACCACCTTTGCACAGCTGCGAGACCTGATGATCAAAGACCAGTTCTTTCATCTTTGCCCAGCTGAGGTGCGACAGTTCGTGATGGACAGAGAACCCAAAGACGTGACGAAAGCAGCGCAGATTGCCGATGCCTATGAGGCCAACCGTAGATCTGAAGCGCGGAAGCCAGTCACCACCAGCTGGAGAGGGGGTAAGCCTGCATCCAACGCCAGTACCCCTGCCAGCCAACACACCAGAGGTCCTGGCCCTGTGGCCAACAACACCAGACCTACCACCGAACCTCGCCTGTGTTACTACTGCAAGCGGCCTGGTCATATCAGTACCCACTGTCCAGACAAGCAGAAGAACCTCCCAGCCAAGGCTCCAGGGCCTAATGCGGCAGTTCTTTTGGTGGGTGGTGTGGTTGGGAGGGTGTGTGACAACGTACAGCACGTCACTGTGGGAGGCCATGTTGCTACAGGCCTCAAGGACACCGGGGCTGAACGAACCCTCATCCGACCCGAACTGGCGGCCCCTGAAGAAATCTTTCCGGGGAAAACCTTAACTGTCACTGGGATTGGGGGAATCCGCTGTCCCTTACCGATGGCCCGGGTTTATATTGATTGGGGTGCCGGGAGCGGGGTGAAGGAAGTGGGGCTGTCTGATAATTTGCCCACTGATGTTTTGTTGGGGACTGATTTGGGGAGGATGGTTGCATACTACATCCCTGACACCCCTCCCCAATCTGCTAATATAGGTAACGTTAACCATGATGATGATGATGGGAAATCGCATGTTACCTGACCATGCTTTATCTTGTAATTATGCATCTAATAACCATTTTTTATTCAGTCGCCATGACAGCACAACGAGAGAGGGGATCCGCTCTTCCGGGACAGGAAACCTCAGACATAAAAAGGGCGGCACCTCGCTCCCCCGCCAGTTGGTTTCCTGTCCCTGACAGTGGAACCTCTTCAGACAGGCCCAGAGAAGAGGGTCGAAGATAGAAGTTATCCCACTCCTGACAGGCCGATGCAGGTAGCGGGGGTCCCCTACCTCGGCCTGATCAGGAGGATGGAAGCACCACACGGCAGGGGGACTGTCTGTGTAGGTGACAGCAGGAGGAAGCAGCCCTAAGAGGGGGGTTGGCTTCTGGGGTGCCGCTGTTTACCTGGAACGTAAGGCCCCATGGTGCGCATCTGCTGGAGCCTCCGAGGTCGGTCCGCTGCTGGCGCTGGGGTCTGCGATGGCTGGGGAGCGCTGCCGTCCTTGTTCGGCGCGTCTGCTCTCAGCGCCGCGTCCGGAAGGGGCGTGTCCTGATGACGCGGCGTGCGGCGCGGGGCGATGACGCGGCCGCGCATGCGCGGTGGCGCCTTATTCCGGCTAATGGCGGCGCCCGGTGTCGGAGGTGGGATTTTGGCCTCGGGGGGGGGGGGGGGGGGGGGGTCCGGCGCTCTGAGGAAGCGGGGCAGTACCAATCAGCGGTGCACCGAGGAATGGCCCTGCTGACCCCCATCCGGGGGTGGTACCCCGGGGGATGGATTTAAGCGCTGCACTGAGGCCTCCACATTGTTCCTGTCCACCATTTCTGGAATGGAGTCTCTGGAAGGAACACCGCAGCTGGGCGGTGAGCAGCAGCAGTCACCTGAACAACCTTTGAGCAGCTCCCAGCGGCGTTCTAGTGGCAGTAGTCGCGCTGGTAGAGCCAAAGAGGCTCAGAAATCAACTAAGTCCTCAGGCCGTAAGGAATCTCCGGCTAAGAAGGACCCCCCGATTACGGTACCATTCGCTGCAGGGATGGGTAAGTGAGCTTCGTGAAAGTACGTTTTCTGATAGCTGTCCCTCCTTGTATTCCCTCTCTCCTTATTAGGGGAGGAAATCTGTGTCCAAATCCAAACATAGGGAGTGTGCCATCTGTACGGAGCCGCTTCCAGATGGACATAAAAAGAAATTGTGCAGCATCTGCATTCAACAGTTAATTGAGGACGAGGCCCCTGACCTTACGTCTACTCTTAGGGATTTGGTTAGACAGGAGGTCAGAGATTCCATGAGGTCTCAGAAGACAGTTTCAAAAAACAGGAAGGAGATATTATCCCCAGCCTCGGATGTGGATTCAGACACAGGTGGTATGAGCTCGGATTCTCATCCGTCATCGTCATCAGAGGATGTGGAATCTAGTCGAACCTGTCTATCACTGGATAGGGTTAACCGCTTAGTCAAAGCTGTCAACAACACTATGGGCATTGAGGAGACCCAGGCGGAATGTTCCATACAGGACATAATGTTTAAAGGCATAGATCGCAAATCCAGAAGAGTGTTTCCGGTAGTTGATAAAGTTAAGTCACTGATTACGAGAGAATGGAAGAAACCCGAAAGGAAGGGGTCACTCCCACCAGCGTTCAAAAGAAGGTATCCCTTTGAGGAAGAGGCTTCTTCCTCCTGGGACAAGGTCCCGAAACTGGATGCGGCGGTGGCCAAAGCATGTAAAAAGACGTCTCTCCCATTTGAGGATCTGGGAAGCCTAAAAGACCCGCTTGATAGGAAAGCTGAGGTATTCCTTAAAGGAGCTTGGGAAACATCAGCAGGTTCCCTGAGGCCGGCGATTGCGGCCACCTGCACTGCCCGGTCGTTGATGGTATGGCTGGGTAATCTAGAAGACCAGCTCAAGGACAAGGTTCCTAGGAGCGAGATCCTATCATCTATGTCTATGATTCAGGATGCAGCAGCCTTCCTTTCGGATGCGTCAGCCGATTCCGTTAGGCTAGCTGCAAGGTCATCAGCACTGTCCAATGCGGCCCGTAGAGCTCTTTGGATAAAATGCTGGCCAGGAGACTTACAGGCCAGATCGAAACTATGTGGCATCCCCTGTGAGGGGGTTCATTTGTTTGGCCCAGTCCTGGATGAGCTTCTAGAAAAAGCAGGTGACAATAAAAAGCGATTCCCTCTTCTAACAAGACCCTTCTATAGACGGGAATACAACAGAGGAGGGCCGTATCATAGTAACATAGTAACATAGTTAGTAAGGCCGAAAAAAGACATTTGTCCATCCAGTTCAGCCTATATTCCATCATAATAAATTCCCAGATCTACGTCCTTCTACAGAACCTAATTGTATGATACAATATTGTTCTGCTCCAGGAAGACATCCAGGCCTCTCTTGAACCCCTCGACTGAGTTCGCCATCACCACCTCCTCAGGCAAGCAATTCCAGATTCTCACTGCCCTAACAGTAAAGAATCCTCTTCTATGTTGGTGGAAAAACCTTCTCTCCTCCAGACGCAAAGAATGCCCCCTTGTGCCCGTCACCTTCCTTGGTATAAACAGATCCTCAGCGAGATATTTGTATTGTCCCCTTATATACTTATACATGGTTATTAGATCGCCCCTCAGTCGTCTTTTTTCTAGACTAAATAATCCTAATTTCGCTAATCTATCTGGGTATTGTAGTTCTCCCATCCCCTTTATTAATTTTGTTGCCCTCCTTTGTACTCTCTCTAGTTCCATTATATCCTTCCTGAGCACCGGTGCCCAAAACTGGACACAGTACTCCATGTGCGGTTTAACTAGGGATTTGTACAGAGGCAGTATAATGCTCTCATCATGTGTATCCAGACCTCTTTTAATGCACCCCATGATCCTGTTTGCCTTGGCAGCTGCTGCCTGGCACTGGCTGCTCCAGGTAAGTTTATCATTAACTAGGATCCCCAAGTCCTTCTCCCTGTCAGATTTACCCAGTGGTTTCCCGTTCAGTGTGTAATGGTGACATTGATTCCTTCTTCCCATGTGTATAACCTTACATTTATCATTGTTAAACCTCATCTGCCACCTTTCAGCCCAAGTTTCCAACTTATCCAGATCCATCTGTAGCAGAATACTATCTTCTCTTGTATTAACTGCTTTACATAGTTTTGTATCATCTGCAAATATCGTCGAAGATCGGACAGAGATTCAAATAGAGATTCGACCAGATATAACTCTTACAGAAGAAGAGGTAGAGGTTATATGTTTAACTCTCCTAGAGACTCTAAAAAGCCTCAATGACTGGCGGACCAGGTGGGCGGTAGGCTGTTGGCCTTCTACCCAGCCTGGTTGAAAATCACCAATAGTCCATGGATACTCAGTATTATTAAAGAGGGGTTAAAGTTCCAATTCCACCATACCCCCCAGGACAAATTTAAATTAACCCCTATCCGTTCTTCTCCCGCAGAACAATTGGCGTTGGAGTCAGAGGTTCGAGATCTCCAAAAAAAGGGGGTTCTCGTTAAAGTACCTATGGAGGAACAAGGTACGGGGTTTTACTCCCCTTTATTCCTGATAAAGAAGCCAGATGGATCATATCGTACCATCATCAATCTGAAGGGCCTGAATGTATTCCTGCTGGTCCCATCCTTTAAGATGGAATCTGTGAAGTCGGCAATAAAGCTCCTTTTTCACAATTGCTTCATGGTTGTCTTAGATCTGAAAGACGCCTAATTACCATGTCCCGATACATGCAACTCATCAGCGCTTTCTCAGGGTGGCGGTTTCCCTTGCCGGCACAGTAGAACACTTTCAATATCGGGCACTCCCCTTTGGTGTTGCAGTCGCACCTCGGGTTTTCACTAAGATTATGGTAGAGGTTATGGCACACCTTCATGAGCAAAACATACTAATAATTCCCTACCTGGATGATTTATTGATCGTGGGGCGTTCAGAGGTACACTGTAAAGAACAGTTGGAGAAAGTGATAGCAGCATTACACAACTTAGGATGGATTATCAATCTCAAAAAGTCGCGTCTTCAGCCCTCAACGTCACAGCAGTTTTTGGGTCTTACTGTGGATTCGAGTCAGCAGGAATGTCGCCTGCCAGACTCAAAAGTTGATTCTATTCGTCGGCTGGCCTCCAAAGCAATTAATAATCCAGTAGTCTCCTTAAGAAATGCTATGTCACTCTTAGGTTCACTTACTTCTTGTTTTCCGGCGGTGATGTGGGCACAGTTTCACTCCAGGTCTCTGCAATGGGATATTCTGCATAATTTTAGGCGGCTGGGCGCTAACCTTGATAAAAAATTTTCCCTATCTGTAGAGGCCACGGGTTCCCTAAGTTGGTGGACGCACATCCCTAATCTACGTAGAGGTGTACCTTGGACAAATCAGATAACACGAGTGATAACAACTGATGCTAGCCCCACGGGTTGGGGGGCACACTGGGAAGACAATTACATTCAGGGTCTGTGGTCCTAATCTGAGCGAGACACGTCCTCCAATCTGAAGGAATTGATGGCGGTAGAACGCGCATTAGATAGGTTCCTTGTACCTCTGCAGGGTAGACATGTTAGACTACTCTCTGACAACCAGGTGACCGTTGCTTATGTGAACCACCAAGGAGGTACACGATCTAGGTCATTAATGAACGTTACAAATCATATTTTTCAGATGGCCGAAAATCACCTGCTCTCCCTTACGGCCCTTCATATAAAGGGAAATCTAAATACCATGGCCGATTATTTAAGCCGCAACGAGCTCAAACAAGGGGACTGGTCTCTAAAACCGGCTGTCTTCAATCAGATCGTACGGTTATGGGGATGTCCAGAGATAGATCTGTTTGCCAGTCGGGGAAACAAGAAACTTCATCAATTCTGTTCCCTAGATCCAAGGGACAACCCGTATGCAATCGACGCTCTCCTGATCTCCTGGAACTTCAGTCTCGCCTATGCTTTTCCCCCTCTGAATCTGATTCCTATAGTTCTGAGGAAAATTCGGGAAGACAGGGCCCGAGTGATATTAATAGCCCCGTTCTGGCCCAGAAGGTCATGGTTCCCATGGCTGAGAAGCATGTCCATTTCCCAGCCATGGATCCTCCCAGAAGTTCCAGACCTCCTCTCCCAGGGTCCAGTTCTACATCCACGAGTATCCAACTTGCACCTGACAGCGTGGAATTTGAGAGGTCACTTCTGAAAGGGAAGGGATTCTCTCAAAATCTTGTAAATACTCTGCTCAAAAGTAGGAAAGCCTCCACGACTAGCATTTATGTTAGGGTATGGAGGAAGTTCCTATCAAGTTCAGGAGCACAAATCGAGAAAAAACCTGATATTGCTCAAGTCTTAGAATTTTTACAGAAGGGCCTAGAGTTAGGCTTAGCCACCAGCACCCTTAGAGTTCAGGTTTCAGCTCTAGGGGCACTGTATAATTCCAACCAAGCCAGTAATCACTGGATAACAAGGTTTTTCAAAGCGGTCACCAGATCCAGGCCGGTTGTTAAACAAAAGATAGTTCCATGGGATCTAAATCTTGTGCTCTCGGCTCTAACACAAGCTCCGTTCGAGCCTATTGATTCTGTTCCAATCAAGATCCTGTCGGTCAAGACAGCCCTCTTAGTTGCTCTTACATCGGCAAGAAGGGTTTGTGATCTTCAGGCATTGTCCAGACAACGTCCATATATGCAAATTATGGAAGATAGAGTGGTGATGAGGCCTGACCCTCTTTATCTTCCAAAGGTTGCGTCAAAATTTCATAGGTCCCAGGAGGTGGTCCTACCTTCATTTTGTTCTAATCCCTCTAACGATAAGGAGCAGAGATTTCATTGTTTGGACGTACGTAGGTGCCTTCTCAAATACATTTCAGTAACAGACACCTGGAAAAAAGACCACTCTTTATTTTTATCCTACCAGGGGGTTAGGAAGGGACTTAGAGTATCAAAAAATACGCTAGCCAGATGGATTAGGGAGGCGATATCTCTTGCTTATACCGCAGGTGGCGTGGAAATTCCAGAAGGTATAAAGGCTCACTCCACTCGTGCGGTAGCCACATCCTGGGCTGAGAGAGCAGAAGTATCGATTGAGGACATCTGTAAGGCGGCCACATGGTCTTCTCCATCCACCTTTCTTAGACACTATAGATTAGATCTAGGTGGCTCCTCCGACCTCACGTTTGGGAGAAGGGTGCTGGAGGCAGTGGTCCCTCCCTAGTCACTTTTCACTTCTCTGAAAGTCTCTCGTTGTGCTGTCATGGCGACTGAATAAATACGTACGCTACTCACCTGGTAGCAGTGTTTTTTCAGGAGCCATGACAGCACCCTTATATTCCCTACCCTCTTTGCTTATGGGTTCAACACTTCCTTTAGAAAATTCCTAAGTTTATTCACTGGGTGAATTGTACCATATATTAATATTGTTTATGTACTACTAACCTAGAAGGTCCTTTCATACTCTGTAAACCAACTGGCGGGGGAGCGAGGTGCCGCCCTTTTTATGTCTGAGGTTTCCTGTCCCGGAAGGGCGGATCCGCTCTCTCGTTGTGCTGTCATGGCTCCTGAAAAAACACTGCTACCAGGTGAGTAGCGTACGTATTTTCCTAGGATTGAAGGTGAAAATGTTGCACCTGTGCCAAATAAACCTGATAATGATTTTTCTGTGAAGGTTAATGTGTCCATAGGGACAGGCGTGCCCAGCCACGTCGCTCTGCGGAGTGAGACGGCTGAGTAACCCCTAACCGGGGCAAGTGTTGGTGCTACAGGAAATGGGGAGATGCATGGGAACCATGAGGAAGGTGATGCCATGAAAGTGACCAGTGCCACCGAGGAAGGTAACTGGCCCATAAGTAGCACTGCCCCTGGAGTGTTGGGGGTGGATGGGGAGGTAGAGCCCATAGCAGCGCCGGCTGATGGGTCTGTAGAAACCCCCGGGGAGACAGTCTACGTGGCTGCTGTCACCCGCAGTCAGAGTGCCCGGAACGCTGATAACTGTCGGCCTTCCGGACCCTCCTCAGTCATCAGTGTGACTGAACCAGAGGTGGACCCAGATCAGGTCCAAGAGGGTTACCGTGGGGAAGGGACCCTAACATCGCTTCTGGCTTCCCCTAGCCAAGAGTTTCAGGCCGCTCTGCGCACAGATGCGAGCCCAGAGAGTTTGAGACAACTCGCCGAGATGCCCACCTCCGTGACTGATAAGGAGAGGGTGTTTTGGGAATGAGGAATGTTATACCGGGAGACAGTACCCGGAGAATCGCAAAAGGAGTGGTTGAGGGAAAGACAGCTGGTCGTCCCGCAGCAATTCCAAGGTGAGTTGTTACGGATTGCCCATGAGATCCCGCTAGCTGGACACTTGGGGGATCAGCAAAACTAAGGCCCGGCTGTCTCAACACTTCTGTTGGCCTAAGATGGGGACAGATGTGTCAAACTACTGCCACTCCTGTATCACTTGTCAAAGAGTGGGGAAGGCGGGGCCTGCTCTTAAGGCTCCCCTGATCCCTTTGCCAGTGATAGAGGAGCCTTTCCAGAGAATTGCGGTGGACATTATGGGCCCGCTGGCCGTCTCCAGCAGCTCTGGAAAGCAATACATCCTTACTGTGGTAGACTACGCTACCCGGTACCCAGAGGCAGTAGCTCTGTCGTCAACTAGGGCAGATAAGGTGGCGGATGCCCTGTTGGCCATCTTTTCACGTGTAGGATTTCCCAGGGAAATGCTTACTGATCAAGGGACCCAATTTATGTCTCGCCTAATGGAGGCTCTCTGTAAGAGAATGCAGGTGAAGCACCTGGTATCGAGTGCGTATCACCCACAGACCAATGGCTTGTGTGAACGCTTTAATGGTACCCTCAAACAGATGCTACGCATGCTGGTTGAGACCCAAGGGCGCGACTGGGAGCGGTACCTCCCACACCTGCTATTCGCTTACCAAGAGGTTTCGCAGGCCTCGATGGGGTTCTCCCCCTTTGAGCTCCTGTACGGCAGGCGAGTCCGGGGACCCCTTGGGTTGGATAGAGAATCCTGGGAAGAGGAGCCGAACCCTTCTGAAGTGTCCATAGTGGAATATGTCATGCGCTTCCGTGACAAGATGCAGACCTTGACGCAGTTGGTGCATGACAACATGACGCATGCTCAGGCTGACCAGAAGCACTGGTACGACCAGAACGCTCGAGAGCGGACCTACCACGTGGGTCAAAAGGTGTGGGTGCTGGTCCCCGTACCAACGGATAAGCTTCAGGCAGCCTGGGAGGGCCCGTACGTCGTCCACCAACAACTCAAGCCAAGCCAAGGCCAGTGGTCCATCGAGGACGTGGAGGTAAGCGCCTCGTTAACTGAATCCCAGCGGTTACAGTTGCAAACCACACTGGAACCCTTCCGGGTCGTGTTCTCCAACCGACCTGGGAGGACTGAGTTAGCAGTCCACGAGGTGGACACCGGGAATCACGCCCCACTACGGCGAACACCCTATCAAATCTCTGACCAGGTGCAGCAGATTATGCGCCAAGAGATCGATGAGATGTTACAGCTGGGGGTGATTCGACGGTCCACGAGCGCGTGGGCTTCACCTGTAGTTCTCCGGACCACCCGGTTCTGCGTGGACTACAGGGGGCTCAACGCCATCACAGCCTCTGACGCGCACCCAATGCTGCGCATCGAGGAGCTGCTGGATAGGTTAGCTGGCGCAGATTGCCTAACAATAATGGATCTGAGTCGAGGGTACTGGCAGATTCCCCTGAGCCCCGAGGTGCAGGAGAAGTCCGCCTTTATCACGCCCTTCGGACTGTACGAGTCCACGGTCATGCCCTTCGGCATGAAGAATGCCCCTGCCACTTTCCAGCGGATGGTCAACCTCCTGCTTCAGGGACTGGAGAAGTATGCCGTGGCGTACTTGGATGACATTGCCATCTTCAGTTCCTCCTGGGATGAACACCTGCAGTATCTCGAGGAGGTGCTCAGGCGAAATTCACCAAGCAGGACTGACTATCAAGCCGGGAAAGTGCCAGATGGGCATGAGGGAGGTCCACTACCTGGGGTACCGGGTAGGCGGGGGGCACCCTAAAGCCAGAGCATGAGAAAGTGGGAGTGATCGTGAACTGGCCCACCCCCAGGACCAAGAAACAGGTGATGTCTTTCCTGGGCACTGCAGGGTACTATAGGCGCTTCGTACAGCACTATAGTAGCCTGGCAAAACCTTTGACGGACCTCACCATGAAGAAGCTACCTCACATTGTCAACTGGACAGATGGCTGTGAGGGGGCCTTCCAGGCGTTGAAACCCGCACTGTGCAACGCCCCTGTGTTGAAAGCAGTCGACAGCAGTCGACCGTTCTTGGTACAGACTGACGCCAGCGAGCTTGGTCTCGGTGCTGTGCTCAGCCAGGTTGACTCGGAGGACCAAGAGCACCCTGTGTTATACCCGAGCTGGAAACTTTTGCCGAGGGAAGTGGCCTACTCCACCGTCGAGAAGGAGTGCCTGGCCATAGTCTGGGCCCTGCAGCGCTTGCAGCCCTACTTGTACGGTCGCCCCTTCACTGTGGTGACCGACTACGACCCTCTGCGCTGGCTTAACGCCATGTGTGGAACCAACTGCAGGTTGCTACGCTGGAGCCTTGCCCTTCAGCAATTTGACTTCACCATTGAACACAAAGGGGGCAGGGAGCATGGGAATGCAGATGGACTGTCCCGCCAGGGTGAACCTACTGAGGTGCGCATGGTGGCATACCGAGAGGTTCTGCCTCCGTAGCGCACACCAAAAGGGGGAAGTGTCACGATATGGTATGACATATATAAGTTTAGTCTCCTGTTAGCCCAGGTTGGACTCAAACTCCCCCTCCCTTTACTTCAGAGTTCAGCTCTCCTTGTCAGTGGGTATGGGGGAAGAGAGATCTTGTTGCCTCTAGCTCCGAGAGCAAAGGAATTTACGACCGCTAGTGAAGGCTCAAATTCTGTCCAGCTAGAACTGGATTATAAGTCCCCAGAATCCCTGAGGTCATTGTTCTGTTTTTGTAAGATATTAGGCAAACCATTTATGATAGGAACAGGAAAATACATATTCTTAATCTCCCTCGATGGATCTATCCACCACGGTAAACCTGAGCTTCTAACTCCATCTGGTAAAGAAGTAGGGATTTCTCTGTAAATATGCATCACCGATAGGACATATTTGATCTCATTAGAATGCCCACGTTAATCCGAGATGAATGCTGGGTTTGTTATGACTGTGACATGTTTTGTAGCGGAGTTATAGAAAGTAGGCAAATTTAAGGTTGAATTATGCAGTTCGTGGTATATTGAAGAGCAGTGGGATACCTAGAATAAGCCCCTGCTGTAAACTAAGAGTTCAATAGCCTTGTATGTGTTTTTTCATCACATTGTGGAGTGGAGGGATAACGAAGATAAGCCCCCCTGCACATGTGATAGCCGTCTGTTGGCCTAAAGTCACCCTGACCCGTGACGTAGGGGTGACGGTCACGGTGTGAATCGTGACACACACCCCTACCTACACACACCCCTACACCTACCTACACACACACCTACACACACACCCCTACCTACACACACACCTACCTACACACACCCCCTTACCTACACCCACACCCCCCCACCTACACCCCCCCTACCTACACACATACACCCCTACACACACCCCCTACCTACACACACACGCACCCCTACCTACACACACACACCCCTACCTACACACACACACACCCCTACCTACACACACCCCTACCTACACACACACCCCTACCTACACCCCCCCCTACCTACACACCCCTACCTACACACACACCCCTACCTACACACACACCCCTACCTACACACACACCCCTACCTACACACACCCCTACCTACACACACCCCTACCTACACACACCCCTACCTACACCCCCCCCGTACCTACACACACTCCTACCTACACACACACCCCTACCTACACACACACCCCTACCTACACACACACCCCCCCACCTACACACACCCCTACCTACACACACCCCTACCTACACACACACCCCTACCTACACACACCCCTCTACCTACACACACCCCTACCTACACACACCCCTACCTACACACACCCCTACCTACACCCCCCCCTGCCTACACACACCCCCCTACCTACACACACCTACCTACACACACACCCCTACCTACACACACCCCCTACCTACACACAGACACACACACACACACACACACACACACACACACACACACACACACCCTACCTACACACACACACACACACACACACACACACCCTACCTACACACACACACTCACTCACACCCCTACCTACACACACACACACACACACACACACACACACCCTACCTACACACACACACACACACACACACACACACACACACACACACACATCCCTACCTAAAACTCTGTGTGGCATTGACCTGTTCTCTAATCTGAGCTGCTGTTAACCTGTGATTTCTGAGGCTGGTGACTCGGATAAGCTTATCCTCAGAAGCAGAGGTGACTCTTGGTCTTCCTTTCCTGCTCTTGGGGACACTTTCAAAGTTTTCCCAATTTTTCGGACTGACTGACCTTAATTTCTTAAAGTAATGATGGCCACTTGTTTTTCTTTACTTAGCTGCTTTTTTCTTGCCATAATACAAATTCTAACATTCTACTCAGTAGGACTATCAGCTGTGTATCCACCAGACTTCTGCTCAACACAACTGATAGTCCCAACCCCATTTATAAGGCAAGAAATCCCACTGATTAAACCTGACAGGGCACACCTGTGAAGTGAAAACCATTCCCGGTGACTACCTCTTGAAGCTCGTCAAAAGAATGCCAAGAGTGTGCAAAGTAGTCATCAAAGCAAAAGGTGGCTACTTTGAAGAACCTAGAATGACATATTTTCAGTTTTCACAGTTTAAGTATTTAATTCCACATGTGTTAATTCATAGTTTTGATGTCTTCAGTGTGAATTTACAATTTTCATAGTCATATTTTTTTCATTTTTTAATGAAAATACAGAAAAATCTTGGTGTCCAAACTTTTGGTCTGTACTGTGTGTGTATGTGTATTAATATATATATATATATATCATATAGCTCGCATATATACAGTGGGGATTTAGAAGTATTTAGACAGCCACCAATTGTGCAAGTTCTCCCACTTAAAGGGCCACTGTCACCCCCCTGCAGCCGTTATAAACTAAAAGAGCCACCTTGTGCAGCAGTAGTGCTGCATTCCAACAAGGTGGCTCTTTTAGTTTTGTGTTCAGGTATTATTAAAATAAAGCGTTTTGAAACTCTGCAGAAATACCTGTCTTTGTCCACGGAGGCGGGTCTGAAGCCTCCTCTGTGAAGTGCCCAACAGCCGTCACTCACATCTTCTGGGGCGATGGTCGCCGCCCCCTGCACGCTGTTTTCTTTTCAAATCCAACGCCGGCGCTGTGTAAATATTTGTGGGGCAGGCGCAGTAAGCTCTGGCTGTCTGACGTCACAGCCAGGCTTGCAGACTGCGCCTGTGCTGGCAGTGCGGCCACCCACCTCGGGACTCCCTGCCCCGCAATGTGTTATGCATTATGCACAGTGCGGGGCTAGGATTCCTGGGAATGCGCACTGCATGTCTCAGACTCTCACCCACGTCCCCCGCCCCCTGCCTTCCAGCCTCTGGCTATTCAGCTGAGCTCATCCTGCCGCCTCCTCCTTCTGCTCATAGCAATCGCCGGGAAAGAAACAACCTACGAAACTTGCCTGCTAGCTGGCTGGAAGGCGGGGGGCGGGGGACGTGGGTGAGAGTTGGATTTGAAAAGAAAACAGCGCGCAGGGGGCGGCGACCATCGCCCCAGAGGATGTGAGTGACGGCTGTTGGGCACTTTACAGAGGAGGCTTCAGACCCGCCTCCGTGGACAAAGACAGGCATTTCTGCAGAGTTTCAAAACGCTTTATTTTAATAATACCTGAACACAAAACTAAAAGAGCCACCTTGTTAGAATGCAGCATTACTGCTGGACAAGGTGGCTCTTTTAGTTTATAACGGCTGCAGGGGGGTGACAGTGGCCCTTTAAAAAGATGAGGCCTGTTATTGACATCATAGGTTGACCACAACTATGAGAGTCAAATGTAAGAAAACAAATCTAGAAAATCACCATGTCTGATTTGGCAAGATTTATTTAGCAAATTATGGTGCAAAATTAGTATTTGGTCACCTAAAAACCGTATAAGATTTCTGGCTCTCACAGACCTCTAACGTCTTTGAGAGGCTCCTCTGTCCTCCACCCATTATCTGTAGTAATGGCACCTGTTTGAACTTATCAGTATAAAAGACACCTGTCCACAACTTCAAACAGTCACACTCCAAACTTCACTATGGTGAAGACCAAAGAGCTGTTGAAGGACACCAGAAACAAAATTGTAGCCCTGCATCTGGCTGGGGAGACTGAATCAGCAGTAGGCAATCAGCTTGGTGTGATGAGATCAACTGTGGGAGCAATAATAAGAAAATGGAAGACGTACAAGACCACTCATAATCTCCCTTGATCTGGAGCTCCACGCAAGATTTCACCCCTTGGGGTCAAAATGATAACAAGAACGGTGAGCAAAAATCCCAGTACTGCACGAGGGTATTTAGTGAATGACGTGCATAGAGCTGGGACCATCTAAGGCTGGTTTCACATTTGCGTTTGTGTCCGCAGAGTTTCTACCGCATATATCCGCATGCGTTGTGTATTCCTATATTTAACATTAGGAACGCATGCGTTTGATTGTTTGCGTTTTACCGCGTTTGACAACGCATGCGTCGTTTCGTCGTTTGTGGCTTGGCGTGGAAATGCAACATGTAGTAATTTTTAGACGTGTCAATTTGCATGCGGTCGATTGCGCAAGGTTTGCGACAAAAAAACGCATTGCTGTCAATATGAACGCATGCGTTCAGAAGCACGTGCGTTTGGTTGCGTTCGTGAACGCATGCGTTCCACAAGAGAAAAACATGTCTAGACACTGATAAGCCACCCCCCACATAGTAGGTGATAAAGGGAGGTAGTGGACATTTGCAGGTCACTACTTAGCAGACAGCCAAGCAGAACAGACGGACCACAGCAGACAGCCAAGCAGAACAGACGGACCACAGCAGACAGCCAAGCAGAGCATACAGACCACAGCACCTTTGAGAAACCAAGCCACTGAACAATGTGAGTATATCCTAGCCAATGCCTTTATTTTCTATTTTCTGTCTCAACATGTCTTAATTTCTGCCATTTCTTTCTTTCTACATGCATCAGAATGTCTTCTTCTTCGGCTTCTTCTCATGAGGAGTTTCTTCCTGGGCCGTCGGAAGTCGAGCATATTAGTGAGGTGAGTACTTGCCTTGTCCGATTGGTAAGTATTCACTGTCACATCCACACATGGGACAATTTTTGTTTTTCATTTTTTTAGAGCTCTTCTTCATCTGCGGCAGAGACTGGGCAGGAGCAGCGGAGTCAAGGTCGGGTGGAAAGACTGCAGTGGGTACGTATACAAGGCTGACTGTTTTATGTATCCTCAGTGTAATATTCTTGAATCTTCCTTTCTTTCCAGTCATATTTCTTTACTTTTTTCTTCTGGAATGCTTTTGTATGTTGACTTTCCTATTCATACCATTTCTCTGCATCTTTTTTCTTTTTTTTCCTTATGTTAATTGACCAAACGTTAATGAGTTTATTTAATTTTTAGGTTCCACAACGGGAGGATGATCTGATAGAGAATGAACTCCTTATCACCCTGGTCCAGGAGCGAGTCCCGTTGTGGAACACCCGGGATCCACTGCACTCAAACGTCACGCTGCGGGGCCTATGGAATGAGGTGGCCAAAGAGCTGTGGGATGGCTAGGACAACGACTCGGGTCTGAAATGCATTTGGTAAGTATTGCACTGCAGTGTGAAGCAGCAGAGACCTTGGCCGTGCTCACTCGACTGTGTGTGATGAAAGAAACTCTCAGGAGTTTCTGTCATCACACACAGTTGTGTGAGCACGGCCAAAAGTCCTTTTTGTGACCCCTTTTTTTTTTTTTTTTTTTTTTTAACGGTGGCCAAAGTCAAAACACGTTGGCGTTCGATTAAGGACCGCTTCAACAAGGACCTGCGTCAAGAGAGCCGTGTTCCCAGTGGTTCAGGAGCAAGGATCCGAACGTACAAATACCATCGCGTTCTGGCATTTTTAAGACCGGTCCTTGCCCAGAGAGTGTAAGTATTTATCACGTGCTTTAGGTTGTATTGCATTGCCATACTATGTATGTTTCTATTCCACAGGATTTGGCATCTGGTTTATTTTTGGTATTAATTTTCTTTTTCCTTTTTTCACAGCACATGGAGCACTACTGTTGGCCCAGGTTCTGGAGTGGTCCTTCATCCGACAGCCGCGGACCCGTCCCAGCCATCCAGCAGCGCAGCAGCAAGGGGCCTTCCACACTAACTGGAGACCAGGGAGCTGGTCCATCAGGTCTTCCCCTTTCGCAGTCCTCTTCCACTGCCCCCTTTTTTTTGGGGGGCTCCTCCCGGCAGCGGCAGAGGGCTTCGGACAGGTCACTCATGCCCGAGTTATTGCACTTGAGCTCGATTTTACACGAAGCAATCAAGGCTTTGGGTGACCGAATGGATGTTTCACATAGCCTCTTGAATGCACGTATCCAGGAGGTCACCAAAAGCCTTGATCAAGTGAAAGCCGACCTCCAGAGGCCAGCACATCATTTTTTTTTTAACCAAATTGAACAGGGCATGTCGGAACACCTTACTCCTGATCTCCAGCTGAGTGTCATGCAGGCCTGCAATGCTGCTTACATGCAGGCTATGCAGCAGAGTCGGTATTTCCAGCAGACAGTGGCGGCATATCCAACTGTGCCTTCACTGTCACGATTAACCTCAATGCCGACCTCTGCTGCATACCACTGCACGGCCACCTCAATACCTTCCACAGCCGGACACCGCTACAGCGCCAGCACCATGCCGAGTGCAGTTGGACATCCCACCGCCACCACCATGACAACCGCTGCTCCTGCTTGGACCTCCTCCACTGACTCCACGATGCAGCAGGACCCTGGCATGGCCTTCCGTACCGCCACCACCACGATGCAGCAGGACCCTGGCATGGCCTTCCGTACCGCCACCACCACGATGCAGCAGGACCCTGGCATGGCCTTCCGTACCGCCACCACCACGATGCAGCAGGACCCTGGCATGGCCTTCCACTCTACAAGCGCTATGGACTCTGGCATGGCTGCACGCTCTACGAGTGCTATGGACTCTGGCATGGCTGCACGCTCTACGACCACTATGAACTGTGACACAGTGCAGCCGGACCCTGACTGGTCACCCACCACCACGCCATATGAGCCCACCAATACCTCCCAGAACCCGGCAAACTAAACCCCCCCCCCAAAAAAAAAAAAACCCAGAGAACTCTTAGCATTCCTCCCCCTTCACCTCCCAATGTGTCTGTAATGTTAGGTTTGTCTCACCCTTCGAGTGCGTCTCAAGCCTCTCATGTGTCAAGCCCCATCCCCGAACTACCAGACACCACTAGTTTCATTGCCCCTTCTCCTGTCACCTCTGCGTCGTCCACGGTTAGCCAGGCCTCAGTGCTTCACACCCCCCCCCCGTTTACATCACTCTACCACAAGCCGGAGCAATTTAATACACTTTTTTTGTTAAAAAAATAAATACAATTTGATTTGCCCCAATTATGTCTGGTTTATTGTGTCTATCGCCGCCGGCAACACACACCGTGCGCGAAATAGGAAACTTTGCCACACACTTAATTTTTGGGCCACATCATATCTCCAGTAGTTATAAAAAAAGACTGCAGCTTTGTGTGTCTTTAGTATAAAGATATGAGGTGGGCCAAAAGATAATAGATGTATTATCTCCATAATCTTTTCTTTCTGCTGTGACTAGTGTTGCAGTCTGAAGAGAAGATGGCGGAAATACAGTGCAGAACTCTACTGAACAGGTCAGGTGCAAAAAAAACTAATTCGTTTTAGGAGACCTGACCTGGTGAGTAGAGAACTGCCTTGTATAACCTCCATTTTCTCTTCTGTGTACATAATCTATTACACACAAATAGAAGGGACAATGGTGGTCGCACACGGCATATCTATGCTCACCTGCACAGGTGACAGAAATAGTGAATTTATGAGGCTGTTATATGTGCATCATGAATTCATTATTTCTGACACCTGACTTGATGAGTATAGATCTCTTTAATGTGACAGTCATTGTCTCTTCAGTCTGTGTCCAATGGATACTGCAGAACAGAATCAGGACGCAATGACGTCACCAAGCTTAAAGCAACATGGCTGCCATAACACAAGCAGTATGTGGTCAGTGTTTTATATCAGTATTTGTAAGCCAAAACAAGGAGTGGAACAATTAGAGGTAAATTATGATATTAACATAATAACTAGCACCTCTGCCTTATCACCCACTCCTGGTTTTGGATTACAAATACTGATCTTAAATACAGACCAAATACTGCTAGTTTTAGGACAGACTTGGTTTGTAGAGGAAAAACATAGGGGACACGGTCAACACAACCACAACTAAAGTTTATTAATGAGAAATATTATTATCATTTCAGATAATTACTGTTACAGATCTAATTACAACAGGACATTTAAACAACATTGTCCTGCCATGACACACGTCCACTATCTGAATCAAAAAATGCAGCAAATTGGTCCCGCATGTGACCAACTGCTGCAGTTGACCACAGCGGGTGATGCTGGAAATCGGGCAGTGGGTGTGCAACTGGTTTATCCAGTTCAATGTTGGGTTGCTCCTTAGCCATTATATAATTGTGCAGAACCACACAGGCTTTGACCACCTCGTCAGCTGTTTCCACTTTTAGATTTATGGCTGATGCAAAAAGCGCCATTTAGCGACCAGAATGCCAAACGAACACTCTACTGTTCTTCGGGCCCTGGTCAGTCTGTAGTTAAAGATCCTTCTAGTGTGGTTCAAGTCCCGACTGGAATATGGCTTCAGTAGTTTTTCACACATCTGGAAGGCCTCATCCCCAACCATAACAAATGGCATCGGTAGACCTTGAGTGTTGGGGAGAGGTTGTGGCGGGGGAAAATTGAAATTTTTGACATACACACACACAGGCCCATATCAGAGTTCTTGAAAGTCTGGGAATCGTTGCCACGGCCAAAAGCTCCAATGTCCACGGCGATGAAGCGACAGTTCGCATCAGCTATTGTCATGAGCACAACAGAAAAATATTTTTTATAGTTGAAAAACTCCGATCCTGTTCTGGCAGTTTTGATAATGCGGATGTGCTTTCCATCCGCCGCTCCTAAACAGTTTGGGAAATCACACATACTCCAGGATTTTTCAGCTATTTCAAGCCACATGTCCGCCGTGGGTAGGGGTATAAACTCATCCCGGAGTACATTGCACAAAGCCCGACAGGTATCCACAACTATTCCGGACAGGGTGGATATTCCAAGCCGGTATTGGAAGTGGAGGGATGATAAACTTTCTCCGGTTGCCAGAAATCTGTAAGAAAAAACCCCCCCAAAAAATTACAATCTATTCTATTTATGGTGTGTTTACGCTAAAGAAAGATAAGAAAATACCCAAAACATACATGTCTGAAAACACAAAATTTGGACTGTCATTGGTTTAGATTGGTAACATACCTTAATGTAACCAGCAGACGTTCATCCGGTGGAATTGCTCTATGGAGCTGGGTGTCCTGTCTCCGTATGGTTCCCTGGACACGAGCAAGCAAATCCCGGAACGAGTCTTGCAACATCCTTGTATATTCATGGAATTTCTCTGTGTTGGTATTAAGCTCGCCATACAGCGTGTGATAGGCTCCACGGCTCTCACGTAGTTCGATAATGGGGTGTCTCCAAAAACGCCGACGTTGTCTCCTGTTATGATCCGGTGACCTTGGAGCAGCATGAAAACTTTCTCCGCAAATCCTGATCTTAACACTGCAACTAGAAGTAGCCGTGGGGTGTACCTAACAAAACCTAGACACCTCGTCACAGCCGGAGGACTAAATACCCCTATAGATGGAAATAGGAATACTGTCTTGCCTCAGAGCAGATCCCCAAAGGATAGACAGCCCCCCACAAATATTGGCTGTGAGTAGGAGAGGAAAGACACACACAGGCAAAAAAACAGGATTTAGCACAAGAGGCCACACTAGCTAAAATAGGAAAGGATAGGACAGAGTTCTGTGCGGTCAGTATTAAAACCCTTCCAAAAATATCCACAGCAGATTATACAAAAAACTCCTCCATCTAACTAAAGACGTGGAACGTATATCTGCAACTCCAGAGAATCCTACATTCAGAGCAGGAATACAATCAAAAAACAAGCACACAGCTTGTGTGCCATAGAAAAAGAAACAGACACTTAGGCTGGTTTCACACTTGCGTTTCAAAACACATGCGTTTTAAAAAAAAAAACGCATGGTGAAAAAACGCATGGAAACACGTGCAAACGCTGCGTTTTTTTGACTCATGCGTTTTTGACGCGTTAACATGCGTTTTTTCATGCGTTTGCGTTTTTTAAACGCATGCTGAGAAATGTGTGACAGCTGCCAATCATCAAAATAAAGTAAAAAACCCACTATAAACAGAAATAGTTAGGGTTAGGGGTAGGGATCATAACCCTAACCCTAAAGGGATCCTAACCCTATCCCTAACTCTACCCCTAACCCTAAGCCTAAAGGGATCCTAACCCTAAAGGGATTAGGGTTAGGATCCCGTTAGGGTTAGGATCCCGTTAGGGGTAGGGTTAGGGTTAGGATCCCTTTAGGGTTAGGATCCCTTTAGGGTTAGGATCCCTTTATCACCTTTATGGTGGGGGGTGGCATATCAGTGTGTTTTCTGTTTTTTTTTTTTAATAAAAACGCATGCATTTTTAAAGCAAACAAACGCATGTGCTTAAAAACGCATGCGTTTCCATTGACTCCAATGTATTTTTTTGACACAAAAAACGCATGAAAACACATGCGTTTTTGTGTCAAAAAAACGCCTCTCAAAAATACTACAAGTTGCATTTCTGAAAAAGTACGCATGCAGCAAAAAACGCATGCATTTCAAAACACGACCAAACGCGTACAACAAAAAACGCATGCGTTTCAAAACACGACCAAACGCGTACAACAAAAAACGCATGCGTTTTTAATGTTAAATATAGGAAAAAAAACGCATGCTTTTTTTGTGCAAAAAACGCTGCAGACAAAAACGCAAGTGTGAAACCACCCTTATCTTTGCTGAATTGGCAGCTAAGCAGGAGAAGCCAGACAGAGATCCAACACATCCCAAGAAACATTGACAACTGGCAAGGACTAATGAGTCCTGCAAACCTAAATACCCCAGTCAGAATTGCAATTAGCAGATACACCTGTCCAAGACTGCAGCCCAGGGACAACTGCATTACCACCTACAACCACCGGAGGGAGCCCAAAAGCAGAATTCACAACAGTCTCCTCCATCTTTCGCGATTTCTGTCTTGCTCCCAAACAAAAGCACAGGCAAGAAACAGCTTGATGCTTAAATCCAGGTTGAAATAAAAGCTCTCCATGCGAAGATCCATCATGACACAGGATACAGGAGCAAAATCTGAATACTACAGCTGTTCAGGGGTCTATATGAAGAAATCCCATAATACACGCCCTCTGTAGTCACATTGGCGGTGTCTGGTTATCTGGTGTCTGGAAGATGTCTGGTGTCTGGTTATCTAGATTTTTCTCTTTCTCTTTTCTCTTTCTCATGCGAACAAAAAACGTAAATGCAGGAAAAAACACATTTAAACGCGTACAAACGTGACGCTTTTTTTACCGCATGCATCTAAAAAACGCCTCGTTTGTACGCGTTTATATGCGTTTTTTCCACCCCTTGCGGATGCGTATTAAACGCTGCGGATTTAAATGCAAATGTGAAACTAGCCTTAACATATGTTTCCCCCTGCTTAAGACATTACATGTCTGGGCCCTTCTGAAGTTTGCTATCGAGAATTTGGATTATCCGAAAGAGGATTGGGAGAATGTCATATGGTCTGATGAAACCAAAGTAGAACTGGTTGGTAGAAACAAAACTCGTCGTGTTAGGAGGAGACAGAATGCTGAGTTGTCTCCAAAGAACACCATACCTACTGTGAAGCATGGGGGTGGGAACATCGTGCTTTGGGGCTGTTTCTCTGCAAAGGGACCAGGACGACTGATCCATGTACATGAAAGAATGAATGGCGCCATGTATCTTATGATTTTGAGTGCAAACCTCCTTCCATCAGCAAGGTCATTGAAGATGAAACGTGGATGGGTCTTTTAGCATGATAAAGATCACAAGCACACCACCAGGGCAATGAAGGAGTGGCTTCGTAAGAAGCATATGAAGATCCTGGAGTGGCCTAGCCAGTCTCCAGATCTCAATCACAAAGAAAACCTTTGAACAGAGTTGAGTCTGTGTTGCCCAGCGACATGGAGGAGCTGGCCAACATACCACCAACAGTGTGTGCCAACCTTGTGAAGACTTACAGAAATCGTTTCATCTCTGTCGTTTCCAACAAAGGATATATAACAATGTCGTTGCCAGCAAAGGATATATAAGAAAGTTTTGAGATGAACTTTTCTTAATGACCAAATACTTATTTTCCACCATAATTTGCAAAATAAATCTTGCCTAATCAGACAAGGTGATTTTCTGGATTTGTTTTCTCATTTTGACTCTCATAGTTGTGGTCTACGTATTATGTCAATTGCAAGCCTCTCATCTTTTTAAGTGGGAGAACTTGTACAATTGGTGGCTGGCTGTCTAAATACTCCCCCCACACTGTGTGTGTGTTTAAATATAAACTGACCAGGACCTCCTAATTGTGAACAGGTGCAAGCTGTGGTGACTGCATGATATAGAAAAAGAACACAACAGCACTTGCCTGGCCATGTGGTAACGCTGAAAACATTACCTCTAGACTGTTACTATTCAAAATGATGTACTAACATAGATGAAGATTCTTGGCTCCTAAATTGGCTAATTCATGTATGCCCATCAAATAAGGCAAGGTTACCTACCTCTGATGGGTCCTATATCTGCTGTACATGCCACTCTTCGGCTATCAACCTACAGTTAAATGGACAAACCATATGTAGTATAAACATAAGGATGAATGACCTCGGGGAGATCAAAACATCCAACACTGCGGAGACACCATCACGTGTTTCTCAACGCAGTGATCCAGAACACTGACCCCATCCCTTATGGGAAATATGCAAATGCATGTAGAAAAGCCGCGGAGAGAGGCCGCAGTCATGTCTTGTGACAATAAACAGAGTACTCGTGTCAGGACTCTTGGACTCAGGAAGGTTGGTGACCCTGATAAGGGCAACACTCTCCCACCAGTTGATCCCTGTGAAACGGCGTCTGCTGTTTCCATGAGGATGTCTAGGACTATCCTATGGCCAGAGTGTTGACAAAAATGAGCTGGGGTACGGAGACCCATGAGGTCTTGGTAGTTCGAGACTTGCTACACCCCGTCATAATTGAGCAGGAATTCAGCCTTTCATGGGGCTTGTGAGGAAAGGCAGAGGTGCCAAGTGACTCAGGCTGGAGCCAGCTCAACCCTGATGAATCCCCTTCGCAGTCTGAGGTGGATGAGTTCCCCTTGTGTGTCCTAGCTGGGAAAATTTTGGGACTGCTCAAATGTGTGTCTGATCGATGGGTTTGCTCAAGAGCTGGAGGCTGACACTAGTCCCCTATTCCAGTTTCCTGTAGTAGAGGTCCCTTTTGAGAGAATTGCCATGGACCTAGTAGGTCCTCTAGTTAAGTATGCACAAGGGCACCAATATATACTAGTGGTAATGGACTATGTGACCCGGTACCCTGAAGCAGTACCACTAAGGATCTCTCCGGCCAAGTGTATCACCCGGGAACTTGTCCATATTTTTGCTAGGACGGGCCTGCCAAAGGAGACTTTGACAGACCAGGGAACCCCCTTCATGAGCAAGGTAATGAGAGCTGTGTAGGGTCCTCCAGGTTGCCCAGCTGCGATCCTCAGTTTACCATTTGCTGACAGACGGCCTAGTAGAGCGCTTCAATAAAATCTTAAAGGCCATGTTTAAAGTAATTTAGAAGTTCGGTCGAGACTGGGAGTATCTGCTTCCGTTTCTGCTCTTTTCTGTCAGAAAAGTTCCTCAAGCCTCTGAAATATGGGGGAAAAACATAAATAAAAATTAATATAAAAATCTGATACATTCCCTTTATGTGAAGTGATGATAGGTACATCACTATTAGTGATGATCGAAAGCGCTCGCCACTACTCGTTACTCGCCTGAGTATCACTGTACTTGGCGTGTATCGAGCATTTCTGGGATTACTCAGCGGGAACTGAGGACTCCACCAAGCATTTTTGGCAGAGTTTAGAGACCAAATGATGCTGCAGAGATTGTCTGCCAGGCCATGAAACGCCGCAGCTACAGTTGTGGCCAAAAGTATTGACACCCCTGCAAATCTGTCAGATAATACTCAGTTTCTTTCTGAAAATGATTGCAAACACAAATTCTTTGGTATTGTTATCTTCATTTAATTTGTCTTAAATGAAAAAAAACGCAAAAGAGAATGAAGCAAAAAGCAAAACATTGATCATTTCACACAAAACTCCAAAAATGGGCCAGACAAAAGTATTGGCACTCTCAGCCTAATGCTTGGTTGCACAACCTTTAGCCAAAATAACTGCGACCAACCGCTTCCGGTAACCATCAAAGAGTTTCTTACAATGCTCTGCTGGAATTTTAGACCATTCTTCTTTGGCAAACTGCTCCAGGTCCCTGATATTTGAAGGGTGCCTTCTCCAAACTGCCATTTTTAGATCTCTCCACAGGTGTTCTATGGGATTCAGGTCTGGACTCATTGCTGGCCACCTTAGGGCAGTCCCACACGTCCAGATAATTCCGGTACCGGAATTATCCGTGTCCGTGTGCCCTATGTTTCTATGGTACATCAGTGTGGCACATGAGCGGCACACGTGTGCCCACTGGGTACCACACGCACGGTGCTGGGTACCACACGTACCAGCATCTGATGCTGAAGCTGCGATTCATATGTTCCCTGCAGCAGCGTTTGCTGCAGGGAGCATATGAATATTAGTGTTTAAAATGCAGATCCAGCTTCTCCTATATGCGGTCACGTGGGGCCGCTGATTACAATACTGAATATGCGGCTCCGCCCCTTTGGGAGGCGGAGCCGCATATTCATGATTGTAATCGGCGGCCCCACGTGACCGCATACAAGAGAAGCTGCGGCCAGGAGAGGACGCTACAGCGAGGGATCCGGAAGCTAGGTGAGTATTTTAACCACAGCGGGGGAGTGCACAGGGGGGGGACCTGGATCTGCCTTTTAAACACTAATATTCATACAGTGGGGCAAAAAAGTATTTAGTCAGTCGGCAATAGTGCAAGTTCCACCACTTAAAAAGATGAGAGGCGTCTGTAATTTACATCATAGGTAGACCTCAACTATGGGAGACAAACTGAGAAAAAAAAATCCAGAAAATCACATTGTCTGTTTTTTTTTATCATTTTTTTGCATTTTATGGTGGAAAATAAGTATTTGGTCAGAAACAAACAATCAAGATTTCTGGCTCTCACAGACCTGTAACTTCTTCTTTAAGAGTCTCCTCTTTCCTCCACTCATTACCTGTAGTAATGGCACCTGTTTAAACTTGTTATCAGTATAAAAAGACACCTGTGCACACCCTCAAACAGTCTGACTCCAAACTCCACTATGGTGAAGACCAAAGACCTGTCAAAGGACACCAGAAACAAAATTGTAGCCCTGCACCAGGCTGCGAAGACTGAATCTGCAATACCCAACCAGCTTGGAGTGAAGAAATCAACAGTGGGAGCAATAATTAGAAAATGGAAGACATACAAGACCACTGATAATCTCCCTCGATCTGGAGCTCCATGCAAAATCCCACCCTGTGGGGTCAGAATGATCACAGGAACGGTGAGAAAAAATCCCAGAACCGTGCGGGGGGACCTAGTGAATGAACTGCAGAGAGCTGGGACCAATGTAACAAGGCCTACCATAAGTAACACACTACGCCACCATGGACTCAGATCCTGCAGTGCCAGACGTGTCCCACTGCTTAAGCCAGTACATGTCCGGGCCCGTCTGAAGTTTGCTAGAGAGCATTTGGATGATCCAGAGGAGTTTTGGGAGAATGTCCTATGGTCTGATGAAACCAAATTGGAACTGTTTGGTAGAAACACAACTTGTCGTGTTTGGAGGAAAAAGAATACTGAGTTGCATCCATCAAACACCATACCTACTGTAAAGCATGTTGGTGGAAACATCATGCTTTGGGGCTGTTTCTCTGCAAAGGGGCCAGGACGACTGATCCGGGTACATGAAAGAATGAATGGGGCCATGTATCGTGAGATTTTGAGTGCAAACCTCCTTCCATCAGCAAGGGCATTGAAGATGAAATGTGGCTGGGTCTTTCAACATGACAATGATCCAAAGCACACCGCCAGGGCAACGAAGGAGTGGCTTCGTAAGAAGCATTTCAAGGTCCTGGAGTGGCCTAGCCAGTCTCCAGATCTCAACCCTATAGAAAACCTTTGGAGGGAGTTGAAAGTCCGTGTTGCCAAGCGAAAAGCCAAAAACATCACTGCTCTAGAGGAGATCTGCAGGGAGGAATGGGCCAACATACCAACAACAGTGTGTGGCAACCTTGTGAAGACTTACAGAAAACGTTTGACCTCTGTCATTGCCAACAAAGGATATATTACAAAGTATTGAGATGAAATTTTGTTTCTGACCAAATACTTATTTTCCACCATAATATGCAAATAAAATGTTAAAAAAACAGACAATGTGATTTTCTGGATTTTTTTTTTCTCAGTTTGTCTCCCATAGTTGAGGTCTACCTATGATGTAAATTACAGACGCCTCTCATCTTTTTAAGTGGTGGAACTTGCACTATTGCTGACTGACTAAATACTTTTTTGCCCCACTGTATGTTCCCTGCAGCAAACACTGCTGCAGGGAACATATGAATCGCGGCTTCAGCACCAGTGGGGGGGACAGCGCTTAATGTAGCGCTGTCTCCTGCACGGCACACGGACTGCACACGGACAATGTCCGTGTGCGGTACGTGATTTACACGGACCCATTGACTTTAATGGGTCCGTGTAATACGTGCGCTCCCACGAACACTGACCTGTCTCCGTGTTTGGCACACGGAGACACGGTCCGCAAAAAATCAATGACATCTAAAAAGATGCATTGATTTTTATGTGTCTACGTGTGTCAGTGGATCCGGTACGTGAGGAAACTGTCACCTCACGTACCGGAGCCACTTACGTGTGAAACTGGCCTTAGAAGTCTCCAGTGCTTTCTCTCAAACCATTTTCTAGTGCTTTTTGAAGAGTGTTTTGGGTCATTTTCCTGCTAGAAGACCCATGACCTCTGAGGGAGACCCAGCTTTCTCACACTGGGCCCTACATTATGCTGCAAAATTTGTTGGTAGTCTTCAAACTTCATAATGCCATGCACACGGTCAAGCAGTCCAGTGCCAGAGGCACCAAAGCAACCCCAAAACATCAGGGAACCTCTGCCATGTTTGACTGTAGGGACCGTGTTCTTTTCTTTGAATGCCTCTCTTTTTTTCTCCTGTAATCTCTATGTTGATGCCTTTGCCCAAAAAGCTCTACTTTTGTCTCATCTGACCAGAGAACATTCTTCCAAAACGTTTTAGGCTTTTTCAGGTAAGTTTTGGCAAACTCCAGCCTGGCTTTTTAATGTCTGTGGGTAAGAAGTGGGGTCTTCCTGGGTCTCCTACCATACAGTCCCTTTTCATTCAAACACCGACGGATAGTACGGGTTGACACTGTTGTACCCTCGGACTGCAGGGCAGCTTGAACTTGTTTGGATGTTAGTCCAGGTTCTTTATCCAACATCCGCACAATCTTCAGTTAAAATCTCTTGTCAATTTTTCTTTTCCGTCCACATCTAGGGAGGATAGCCACAGTGCCATGGGCTTTAAACTTGATGACACTGCGCACGGTAGACACAGGAACATTCAGGTCTTTGGAGATGGACTTGTAGCCTTGAGATTGCTCATGCTTTCTCACAATTTGGTTTCTCAAGTCCTCAGACAGTTCTTTGGTCTTCTTTCTTTTCTCCATGCTCAATGTGGTACACACAAGGACACAGGACAGAGGTTGAGTCAACTTTAATCCATGTCAACTGGCTGCAAGTGTGATTTAGTTCTTGCCAACACCTGTTAGGTGCCACAGGTAAGTTACAGGTGCTGTTAATAACACAAATTAGAGAAGCATCACATGATTTTTCGAACAGTGCCAATACTTTTGTCCACCCCCTTTTTATGTTTGGTGTGAAATTATATCCAATTTGGCTTTAGGACAATTATTTTTGTGTTTTTTCATTTAAGACAAATGAAGATAATAATACCAAAGAATTTGTGTTTGCAATCATTTTCAGGGAGAAACTGAGTATTATCTGACAGAATTGCATGGGGTGTCAATACTTTTGGCCACAACTGTATCTTTGTTGTGGTTGTGCCGCATTCAGCTCCGGATTCAGCGAGTGTAGGGAAAGATGCTGCTGAGATAGGGTCAATTGTGCTTTTAATAGTTAGTGTTGGTCTGCAACTGTTCAGTCCGCAACTCCTGAGAAACCAACATCCTTTTTAGGCTACGTGCACACGTTCAGGATTTATTGCAGAAATTTCCTGAGAAAAACCTGAATTTTTCTGCAAAACATCTGCATGCGTTTTTGGTGCGTTTTTTTCCCGGACATTTCCCAATGCATTTTATAGTGGGAAATCTACAAAAAAAAGCAGAATTAATGAACATGCTGTGTTTTTTACCGCGATGCGTTTTTTGTGTGGAAAAAAAGCGCATCGTGTGCACAAAAACTGCGGAATTCATTCTAAATGATGGGATGCATAACGTATGCTGTTTTTTTGCGGTTTTATACCGTTTGGGCTAATTCGTGGGTCCCGAGATTGCAGCGCTAGGTAGGCAGGAGACTATGTGCACATATCCACATCAGTGCAAGGCCTGCAGGCACTGTATGTGCTGTAGCATGGCTAAAGGGTTTGTAGTCGATGGGAGGTATGTGCCACATAAGTGCCTGGTTGCTGTAATGTAGCCCGGAGTATTCCTTTCTTGCACATAATCTTGTATATGTGTTTCAGGACCTGTGGTAATGTCAGACCACATGGCTAATCATGTGATGGGTTACTGGGTGGGGTTAGCTCTTTATAGGACTGGCTAATCCTTTACACAGCAGATATGTGTGGAGGTGAAACCCTCCTGAGTGTGTTACGGCTTCAGGACTGAGCAGGATGAACTGGACACTTGCTTTTCTTTGCCTGAACCAAAGGCCCATTTTGCTTTCTGTTATTTGCCACTTGGTTTATGAAGCAATAAACCCAGTGAACTTTAAAGGAACACGTCTCCTGAGTGTCAGCCGTCGCAGCTGAGTGAGTGAAATCCTTACAATTGGTGGTAGACGTGCGAGCAGCGTTCCCAGCGCAGACGTGAGTTTATTTTTGAATGTCCTGGGTCAAGGCTGTTGCAAGCCAGCAAGCATTGCCGGAGAAAATGGAGGACCTGCTGAAACACTTGGTCCAGATGCAGTCACAGCAGGAGAAAAGGCAGAGCCAGCAGGAGCAAAGGCAGCAAGAGACCAACAGGCTGTTGATGCAGCAGATACAACAGAGCCAGCAGGAGCAACGGCAGAGTCAGCAGGAGCAACGGCAGCAGATGCAGCAGAGCCAGCAGGAGCATCAGCAGCAGATGCAGTTTCTGGCAACCGCCATCCAGGGCAAGGCGAGCGCCCCAACCCCAGGTTTGGCTGATGACACCCACGTCCGGAAGACGGTAAGACGCGCATTGCAGAAAATGACTCCCGGGGATGATGTTGAGGCCTTCCTGACGGTGTTTGAGAGGGTCGCTGAGAGGGAAAAACTTCCTCCAGAGCAGTGGGCAGAGGTACTTGCGCCATACCTGACGGGAGAACCCCAGAAGGCGTACTATGATTTGACCTTGCAGGATGCCAAAGAGTATCACAAATTGAAAGCCGAGATTCTCGCACGTTTGGGGGTGACACTGACTGTCAGGGCACAGCGAGTTCACTCCTGGGGCTATCACCGGGACAAACCACCTCGTTCCCAAATGTTTGATCTGTTGCACCTGGTCCAGAAATGGCTGCAGCCAGAATCCTCTGCACCTGCACAGATGGTAGAACGGGTGATGATGGATCGGTTTGTCCATTCCCTCCCGAGGCCTATACAGTCTTGGGTTGCCCAGGGTGATCCCCAGAATGCCGACGAGCTGATCGGACTGGTTGAGAGATACCAAGGGTTGGAAGGCTCCTTCGGGAGGCAGCCCATGCCGTACTGGGGGTCCCAGAAGGCAGCTGAGTCCCAAAAAGGGGTGGTGCGTCCAAGGTCACAAAGGGCGGGGGAGGTGGTGCCCAAGGTCCCCACGGGTGATATTATTTGTTGGAGGTGCCACAAGCCAGGACATATAGCTGCCCGTTGTTCCCAAACCACTGAGCAGATGGACTGCAGCATGGGACGCCGTTGTTCATACTATGCGTATCCAGCCTGTAGTGTGAACTCTCCATCCAACGAGGGACCTCAAGCGTGTCCCGTAAAGGTGAACGGTCGAGCAGTAACGGCACTGTTAGACTCGGGGAGCCTAGTGACCCTGGTGAGGGCCACTTTTCCTCTCCACCTGCTCCCAGGAAAGAAGGTCGGAGTGCGGTGCATACATGGTGATGCAAAGGACTACCCTATGGCCAGGGTGGACATTGAAACGGCATGTGGCACTGAGTCCCACATAGTCGGCGTGGTTCAGGACTTGTTGCACCCTATAATTATTGGCCGGGATTTCTGTTTGTTTTGGGATTTGTGGGGAAATGGTTCTGAGCTCCCTGGCAGGGAACCAGTGAACCCTGGAAGGGTATCGCCACACCCAGAGGCAGACAGTTTTCCTTTTTGTGTTCTGGTTGGGGATGAGGAGGAAGTATCCCCTACATCTGACATTCTGGAGTTAGAAGTTACCGGTGAAAATTTTGGGACTGCCCAACATAGGGACCCCACTCTGAGGGAAGCCTTTAATAATGTCAGTTATTGACGGGGTGGTACAGGAGCCGGGGGCAAGATTTCCCCATTTTCTGTTGAGGGGGGAGTTGTTGTACCGTGTCACGAAAATACGGGAGGAGTTGGTAGAGCAGTTGATAGTGCCGGGTCCGTATAGACGGAAAGTGTTGGACATGGCCCATTCACACATCTTGGGTGGACACCTGGGGGTGGAAAAAACGCAGGAACGGGTTGTGCAGAGGTTCTATTGGCCTGGGTGTCACCGGGAAATAGTGAACTATTGCAGGTCCTGCCCTACATGTCAGCTAACTGCTCCTACTCCTCATTTCCGGAACCCCCTTGTGCCACTGCCCATTATTGAGGTACCGTTCGAGAGAATTGCCATGGACTTGGTCGGTCCCTTAGTTAAATCAGCTCGGGGCCATCAGTATATATTAGTCATCCTGGACTATGCCACACGCTATCCTGAGGCAATTCCCTTGAGAAATTCTTCCTCAAAAAGCATAGCCCGCGAGTTGGTCCATGTCTTTTCCCGGACAGGTCTGCCAAAGGAGATCCTGACTGACCAGGGTACACCTTTCATGAGCAAGGTGATGAGGGAGTTATGCAAAGCCCTGAAGATCTCCCAGTTGAGGACCTCGGTGTACCATCCCCAGTCAGATGGCCTTGTTGAGAGGTTTAACAAGACACTAAAGAGCATGCTGAGAAAAGCTATAGAGAAAGACGGTAGAGACTGGGATTGTCTCTTACCCTATCTGATGTTTTCCATTCGTGAAGTTCCACAGGCCTCCACAGGGTTCTCACCGTTTGAGCTTCTATATGGCCGACATCCACGAGGACCAGTTTTGGGCACCGGTGCTCAGGAAGGATATAATGGAACTAGAGAGAGTACAAAGGAGGGCAACAAAATTAATAAAGGGGATGGGAGAACTACAATACCCAGATAGATTAGCGAAATTAGGATTATTTAGTCTAGAAAAAAGACGACTGAGGGGCGATTTAATAACCATGTATAAGTATATAAGGGGACAATACAAATATCTCGCTGAGGATCTGTTTATACCAAGGAAGGTGACGGGCACAAGGGGGCATTCTTTGCGTCTGGAGGAGAGAAGGTTTTTCCACCAACATAGAAGAGGATTCTTTACTGTTAGGGCAGTGAGAATCTGGAATTGCTTGCCTGAGGAGGTGGTGATGGCGAACTCAGTCGAGGGGTTCAAGAGAGGCCTGGATGTCTTCCTGGAGCAGAACAATATTGTATCATACAATTATTAGGTTCTGTAGAAGGACGTAGATCTGGGTATTTATTATGATGGAATATAGGCTGAACTGGATGGACAAATGTCTTTTTTCGGCCTTACTAACTATGTTACTATGTTACTATGTTACTATGACTCCTGGATATAGCCAAGGAAACCTGGGAGGCCGAAGTCACACCCCACAGAAGCGTCATTGAGCATGTGGCCCTGATGCAGCAGAGGATTGCAAAGGTGATGCCTATCGTGAAAGAACACCTTCTCCAAGCACAAGAAGCTCAAGCCAGGGTCTACAACCGGTCTGCAAGAGTGAGGCAGTTCAATCCGGGAGACCGAGTTCTTGTGTTAGTTCCAACGGTGGAAAGCAAGTTCTTGGCCAAATGGCAAGGGCCATATGAGGTTGTCGAGAAACTTGGTGAGGTAAATTATAAAATTCACCAACCAGGAAGACGGAAACCATTCCAAGTTTACCATGTCAACCTCATCAAGCCATGGCAAGATAGAGAGCCGACAGCAACTCCATCATTGTTAAGCAACCCAGAAGGTGAGGTTGGAGCGGTTACTATAGCAGAGACGCTATCAAAGACCCAGAAACAGCAGTGCCGGGAGTTACTCCAGAAAAACAGGGACCTGTTTTCAGAATTGCCAGGATACACGAAGGTCATAGAGCACGAGGTCCTAACAGAGCCACATGTGCGGGTGAATGTGAAACCTTATCGTATTCCTGAGGCTCGTCGAGAAGTTATCTCCAAGGAAGTGGAGCGTATGTTGAGGCTTGGGGTCATTGAGGAATCCAAGAGCGGTTGGTCGAGCCCAATTGTCCTGGTCCCAAAACCTGATGGAGAGTGGAGGTTTTGCAACGACTATCGGAAGTTGAATGAAGTCTCCAAGTTCGACGCTTATCCCATGCCCCGTATTGATGAGCTCATCGAAAGGCTTGGGCACGCCAGATATATATCCACCTTGGATTTGACAAAGGGGTATTGGCAGATCCCCATGGCACAGGAAGCCAAGGAGAAGACGGCCTTTTCGACACCTGATGGATGCTTCCAATATGCCCGGATGCCGTTTGGCCTACAGGGAGCTCCGGCGACCTTCCAGAGGGCTATGGATAGAGTCCTTGCACCCCATAAGGCCTACGCTGCTGCGTACCTAGATGATATCGTCATCTTTAGCCCGGACTGGGAGAGTCATCTGGAGAAAGTCCAAGCGGTGTTGGATGCTATAAGAGAGGCCGGATTTACTATAAACCGAAGAAGTGCGCCTTGGGTAAAGAAGAAGCTAAGTACCTTGGATACATAGTGGGTCATGGAGAAATAAAACCCCAAATCAATAAAGTGGAGGCAATCCAAACATGGGCAAAACCAGTTTCCAAGAAACAAGTTAAAGCCTTCCTGGGAATCGTGGGATATTACAGGAGGTTCATCCCAAACTTCGCCACGATGGCTGCGCCTCTGACTGACCTGCTAAAAGGGACAAAATCAGTAATGGTTAAGTGGTCCGAAGAAACAGTCAGCCTTCCAAGAAATGAAAAACGCTTTGTGTAAGCAACCCGTTCTGATGGCCCCAAACTTCAAGAAAGAGTTTATTCTTCAGACAGATGCCTCAGATGTTGGGGTGGGAGCAGTCCTTTCCCAAGAACTACATGGGGAGGAGCATCCTGTTCTCTATCTGAGTAGGAAGCTGTCCTCATCTGAAAAGAACTACTCAGTCGTTGAGAAGGAGTGCTTGGCCATAAAATGGGCAGTGGACACATTGCGGTACTATCTGCTGGGACGTAAATTTAGACTGGTATCTGACCATGCCCCGCTTAGGTGGATGAGAGAAACGAAAGGAAGAAATGCTAGAGTCACCCGTTGGTTCTTAGCCCTGCAGGACTTCAGTTTCCATGTGGAACATAGGGCCGGAAAGCTGCACGGTAATGCGGATGCCCTATCGAGAATCCCTTGTTTAGTGGGGGAAAGTGCCAAGCCCCACGGCTTTAGGCAGAGGGGGGAGGTATGTAGCATGGCTAAAGGGTTTGTAGTCGATGGGAGGTATGTGCCACATAAGTGCCTGGTTGCTGTAATGTAGCCCGGAGTATTCCTTTCTTGCACATAATCTTGTATATGTGTTTCAGGACCTGTGGTAATGTCAGACCACATGGCTAATCATGTGATGGGTTACTGGGTGGGGTTAGCTCTTTATAAGACTGGCTAATCCTTTTCACAGCAGATATGTGTGGAGGTGAAACCCTCCGGAGTGTGTTACGGCTTCAGGACTGAGCCGGATGAACTGGACACTTGCTTTTCTTTGCCTGAACCAAAGGCCCATTTTGCTTTCTGTTATTTGCCACTTGGTTTATGAAGCAATAAACCCAGTGAACTTTAAAGGAACACGTCTCCTGAGTGTCAGCCGTCGCAGCTGAGTGAGTGAAATCCTTACAGTGCATACATAGCTCTCACTGCATACCTCCAAAAGCTCCATTACTGTCTGCTGCTGCTTATTTAATATATACAGTAAATCTAACTGCATTTTTCTGTGTTTTTTGTTTTTTTCTTTACCTGATACCTGCTCTTTTTTATTCTAAAGCAATCCATAGCCCCCTTATTTTAACATTTCTTTGCTTTTTCACGCTGCCTACTACAGCCAGGTTATTGAAATCTAAGAACATGCAAATCTACCATTTTTTTGGAGGGGGGGCCCAGACACAGATGTGAGTTCACCAAATATCTTTTTTTTTTGTTTTTGTGTCATAGCCAACTTGTTGACACAATTTTGTTGTGCCCCCCAAAATCAAAGCCACATTTAGATCATTCTGTTATCTGAGGCAGATGGCTGGTTTATCTGTGGTGGAAAAATCGTAGCTTTGTAGGCATACGTATCATAGTTCCATGTGCTAGCCTTGTTCAAAAATTTTCCCCTTCAAGTTTCCGGACTCTCGGCCGGTCAAATTGAAGTAGGGCCATATGAGATCAGATGTAGCGATGCCCAAAGCTTTAAACGGCCACAGTCTTTCGAAGATGATGGTGGGAAATTGTCACAAGAGGTGGACTATTATGAGACACAATTGCCAGAAAGTCAGGAGGAGCAGGGTGTGAATGTGGAAGACGAGGTTGTGGATGACAGTGACTGACCCAACCTGGCAGGAGGACATGCAGAGCGAGGAGAGCAGCACACAGGGGGAAGGAAGCATATCACCCCAACAGGCAGGAAGAAGCAGTGTGGTGGCCACAGATAGAAGGTGTGCATCCCCGTAACACCAACATGAGGGCGGTTGCCATTCCAGCTGTTAGATCTTCCGGAGTCTGGTTATTTTTTAAAGACTCTGCCGATAACACCAAACAGGCCATTTGCAGCACCTGCCATGCTTGCATCATCAGGGGTAGCAAAACTGCCAGCCTGACCACCACCAGCATGATCAGGCACATGGCAGCAAAGCGCCCGACTTTGTGGGCTGAACCCCAGGCTCCAGGAACACTTTGCAGGTGACACCACTGCTTCTTCCACTGGTTTGCATAGAAGCCAATTCCCAGTCCACCGTCCATGTGAAAATGCCTCTAGCCCTGCACCTGTTGTTGCCCACAGTCAAGCAGCACCATCATCAAGCCTGTCCTTGTCCCAGCAAAGCCTTCAGCCTCCAGTCACTGGAGCGCAAGTTGAAATACCCAGACAACACCCCACAGGCCACAGTCCTAAATTCTTACATTTCTCTTCTGCGTGCGCTCGAAATGTTGCCTTTTGGGCTCGTGGAGATGGAAGCTTTCCACAACCTGATGGCAGCGGCCATCGCAAGGTACTCTGTCCCCAGTCTCCACTATTTCTCCCCGTGTGCCGTACCGGCATTACACCAACATGTGCCCAAAAACATTACCTGTGCCCTGATCAATGCTGTTACTTGGAAAGTCCACCTAATAATGGACACGTAGACAAGTGCTTGTGGCCCGGGATGGTACATCTCACTGACGGTACACTGCGTTAACATGGTGGAAGCCGAGACCCAGTTAGACTTTGGGATGGAACACATCCTCCCCACGCCGAGGATTGCAGCCCTACGTCAATCAGGGCTGCCCCCACAGTCTACAGCTCCTGTACCTCCTCATCCTTCTCTTCAGCCTCCATCTCTGAAATCAGCACATCAGTCAGAAGCTGGAAGCACTGCAGCACTGCCTCAGCCTAGCGGCAACAGGCTGTGCTGAAGCTAATCTGCATATGTGACAAACCGCAGAATGCATAAGAGTTGTGGACAGCGCTGAAAGAGCAGTCAGATATTTGGATGACACCGCTGAACCTACAGCCAGGCATGGTCATGTGTGACAATGGCCAAAACCTGGTGGCTACTCTGAAGCAAGGTGAGCTCACACACGTACCTTGTCTGGCCCATGTGCTTAACCTCGTGGTTCAGCATTTTCTGAAAAGCTACCTGGATCTGCTAGTGAAAGTGCGCCGTCTGCCCATTTTTAGAAAGTCAGCTTCAGCTGCCCTTTCTGTGCTTCAGCGTTTTCAGCTTCCTGCTCACCGACTGGTGTGTGATGTCCCCACGCGTTGGAACTCTACACTTTTTATGTTGGAAAGGATTTGTGAGCAGAAGAGGGCAGTTGTTGTTTACCAACATCAACAAGGCCGTCGATATTCAGTTCAGCTATAAGACCTCAGGAGTGGACATGGATGTCCGACATATGTACCATCCTACAAAACTTTGAGGACTGCACTAAGATGGTGAGCGGCGATGACTCCATAATTAGCGTCACCATCCTGCTTCTCAGCATTCTGAAAACCTCTCTGCTCACAATAAAAGAGGATGCATTGCAGGCAGAGTATGAAGACATTGATCAAGGAACCATACAGGGGGACTACACTCAACCCAGCCTCATGTCTTCCCAACATGCATTGGTAGGCAAAAGGAGGAAGAATAGGAGCTACTTTCAGGTGCTATAGACGGTACTACAAGCACAGCTGTCATACCTTCTGTTAAGCGGAGATGGCCTGAGAACAGGAAGGAGGCGGAGGAGGAAGACCACATGGTCAGTCGTCCTGTTAGTGAGGATACGGAAGTCTTGCCTGTTAGCAGTCTGGCAGGCATGGCTAACTTTGTTGCGCAGCGTTTCACGTGACCCTCGCATTATAAAAATTTTTAGTGACACTCATTACTGGTTGGTGACACTTCTAGGCCCACGCTACAAGGAGAACTTTCAAACTCTTCTGCGAGAGGCAGAGAGGTGTACTAACATGTTGCAGTACCAGAGGGCTCTTGAAGCAGAATTACTTCGAAAATTCCCATGTGAGAACGCTGGCATCAGATGTCAGAGTTTGTTGTACAACCAAGGAGTCCAAGCGAGAGAGACCAGAATAATCCAGCTCAGGCAGGAGAACAATGGCAAAGTTCTTGAACAGTTTTCCCAGACCCTCCCATCGTGTTGACACAGAGGCAAGGAGTGCTGTCACAAGAAGTGCAGTGTTTGGGGAAAATGCAGAGGGAGTACCTTGCAGATCGTACAAACGTCCTCCGGGATTCCTCTGTGCCTTTTTATTATTGGGTATCAAAGCTGGACACGTGGCATGAACTGGCTGTCTACGCCTTGGAGGTCCTGGCCTGCCCTGCTGCTAGCATTCTGTCTAAGTGGGTTTTTAGTGCCGCTGGTGGAATTATAACAGGTAACTGCATCAGCCTGTCCACTGAAAATGCTGACAGGCTGATTCTTATAAAAATGGACAAGGGCTGGATTGGGCCAGACTTCTGTACACCACCAAGTGAAAACAGCGAAACATAACCTCAAATACATTGTTTTTTGGGGAGGTGTATTCTCATGCACCTCTTCACAACCATACATGGGTATACGCTTCCAGAGTTGGTCGGTTTGGTGTTAGCCTTATCCTCATCATCCACAACCAGTAGAACACCAGCGTGAACGGATTCTGTGATGCCCAAGTCACTTTTTTTGTGCAAGGGTGTTTTTATGATGCCCGTTACTGATTGGAAACCAAAACAAATGTTACTCCCACAGGGGGAAATGTCATAAAAAGAGTTGTACGTCTATTATTCCCATTTATTGTTTTCCACTTTACCTTGATCTGGAAAGTCTTCTGAGGTGGTGTATACCTCTATAATAGTAAATTATTCAAAGACTTTTATTTTTATTTATAGCCGTCTCTGAGCTGTTGCTAGGGGCAAACAGATCTTGTTGGACACATTCTGGCTTCAAATATATGAACCTGGGTTCGCCCCTCCCTTTTGTTATTTACTTTCATGGGTGGATTCAAATCCTTTGTTTGATTTCAATATGATTTATCTATGTCTCCTCATTCTCCACCACTAGATCACCAGGCTTAATGTCTTCTGTGCCGCTACAGGCAGTCCAAGTGTTTGCAATGGTGTCTATGATGCCCATATTATATTTTTTTTAAAATGTACCCCCCATGGGGAAATGTTTTTTAGCCCATACACTTAGTGTATGGGCATTACAAGTCTAGGAGACCCACTCCTTTAAATTGGGACTACTTTTTAATGAGGCCTTCCTCCACCTCTCATCATTTGTCCACCACTAGATCACCAGGGTGCATCAGTGCTGCAATACATTCAATTTTTTGACAAGGGTGTCTATGATCCCCATAAAATATTTTTTAAAAATTTACCCCCCACCCCCCATTGGGGAATTGTTTGTCAGCTCACTCCATTGCAAGTCTCAGAGACCCACACCCCTACATTGGGCCTACTTCTTAACTCGATTTCCTGCAATGTTTCTTCCTCACCTGCCACTAGATGACCAGGGTGAACGGGCTGTGTACTGTTATAGGCCACTGAATTTTGGGCAAGAGGGGGCTGTAATGTCACTAGTTTTTTTTTTATTAAGAAAGATGCCCACCATTGGGGAATTGTTTGTCAGCTCATGCACTCCATTACAAGTCTCAGAGACCCACACCCCTACTTTGTGCCTACTTCTTAACTCCGTTTCCTGCAATGTCTCTTCCTTCTCTTCAACTACATGACCTCGGTGAACATCTGTACGGTTATAGGCCACTATAACTTTTGGGGAAGGGGCGCTGCGATGGCATTAGTATATTTTTAAAAAAGGTACCCCCATTGTTAGGGCTAGCGGAACGCACCGAGCAAATATAGATGTCTTTATTGTTATTGTTGCGTTCGCAGCCCGGGGTCCACCGTGCAGGAGAACCTGCTGCTAGCAAACGGCACTATATGGCGGTACAATGTGAATACACACACGGGTTTACTTCACCCTGTGTGAAGGAAGCGAACCCTGTTGCGTCACAGGGCCGCGGTACTGCACCAAGCAAGGAGTCTCAGAACTCAATCCCAAGACACAGGAATAGAGTTCATAAAAACCTCATGCACTCGACACCGCTACTGGGGTGTCAGAGTGACAGAAATAAATGAATTAAAGATGCACGTGAGTGCGTGCAGTGCCGCACTGGCGGACGCCACTAACCACCCAGGCTTGGGTCAGGAAAGCGCTGAGAAAGCGCACGGCGCTGCACTGGCGGATACAGCAACTCGACGCTGTAACGTGTGTTTCGTCCTGATGGCTTAGTCGGGCGCTAGATAGCTACCATCATTCGCGAACAGTCAACAACACTAGGAATGGGAATGATTTAGGAGCTTTCATCCATCGACATACATCCATCTACACACACACACATTATATCAAGTCAATACTAGCGCATGGCCGTGCGGCCATGCGCAGCTTATATAGTTGCAGCACGTTCAGGACCTTCCAATAAAGGACCAATGGGAAGCTGCTACCGAAGTTTTGCACTTTCAGGACCGTCCTGGAGGACCAATGGGATGTGCTGCAGTAACTGAGCATGTGACCCTCGATCTCCAACGGGAGATCTTGCCCCGGGCATGCTCAGAAAGAGAAAAGCAGGACTTAGTCCCAAAAGCATCCGCTCGCCACTGCCCAACACTGACTTCAATGGCAGAAGCAGGAAAAGCAGCAGCAACTCTTTGTATAGAGTGGGACTGAGCAAGACACTGGAAACGACATCTCCGCTGAGCAGACTCCACTGCGGCAGGAGAAGAATGGGAGGCCGCAGCGGAGATGGCCCGAGATTCCCCCTGTGCAGAGGCCATTGGTGAAACCACATCCTTGTTGGCAAAGACTTCATAACATTTGTGTACCTTTAAAGAGCTCACTTGAAAAGCTCCTTTTTGTGTTGCCTGGTTGCTCTCATTGGACACATACACTTCATATAAATTTGATAAAACAATGCTGTTGCTTTCGCTCAGTAGTTAATTACAAATATTTCTTTGTCCACTATATTAGTTTCTCTCCTTGAGAGCCATAACTTTGGCTGCATCAAATGGTAAGAGTTCAATACAAAAAAAGTGATGACTTGTGGATGCAGAAGACTTACGGTAATCAATTTTGGCTGAGAGAACTTGTATAAGGGAGACTGCATGTTCCTTCTTTCTTGGATAATAAACAGGAATAATAATAAATGGTCTTTTTGTCTGTAAAGTAATTATTTGAAAGGATGTCAGATCATCTATTGTGTCTCAAATATTTACTACACAGCCGAACGGAACAGTTATGGAAAACTAAGCATGGTCACAGTTATGGTTTAACACATCTTCACATTCTTGCAGTTCTCACTTTCCGGAATACATAGTAGCAGCTAGTTTTAACATTACTTACCTATAGTATAGATACTGGTCAAGAAGATTGTCATGATTATCCAGAGTACTCAATGGGTTAAGCTTAAGTTTTTCTAGAAAGGCTGAATATAGATATGATTGTTGTTAATAGTGTAGTGCGAATATACAAATAGCGATTTTTAATCCAGATTGAAATATACTGTATGCATTCAGACAATTACATAGCTTAGTTTCTTGCAAAACATTTACAGATGTGACAGACAATGCTCATAGTGACACAATTGTTCACTTCACAAACAGTTCTAAGCTTCTATATGTCTGTTGTTTGGCGTTGTAAATCATTAAGGTTTACTGAACCTCTGCCTGTGGTGCTTTTATCTAAATCCTTGTGGCTTTTATATTCTAAGGGTTTATGGCCTCTCGTCTGATGACTCCATGATATCTCAGTTTCATCCGACCTTGAATGCTGACCACTTGAAGGGCTGGGTGAAACTAGAGTTACTACATAGTGTAAATCACTATATAAGACCAGAGAAAAATGACTAAGACATGCAAAAACTGGGGTACCTGTACATGTACACTGTGCTCATATCTGCATAATTGGGGGACACCCATGCAGTGTAGTGAATATCCCATGGGTTCCCTGTCTTGGTGTTGCTTCTCTGATATTCCAGACGGATGATGTTTAAATGCCTCTTGGTGATGATGTAAGTATACTGTATGTAGTTAATCTTTATATATACTTACATAGTTACATAGTTATTAAGGTTGAAGGAAGACTAAAAGTCCATCTAGTTCAACCCATAGCCTAACCTAACATGCCCTAACATGTTGATCCAGAAGAAGGCAAAAAAAAACCCATGTGGCAAAGAGTAAGCTCCACATTGGGGAAAAAAATTCCTTCCCGACTCCACATACGGCAATCAGACTAGTTCCCTGGATCAACGCCCTATCAAGGAATCTAGTGTATATACCCTGTAACATTATACTTTTCAAGAAAGGTATCTAGCCCCTCTTAAATTTAAGTAATGAATCACTCATTACAACATCATATGGCAGAGAGTTCCATAGTCTCACTGCTCTTACAGTAAAGAAACCGCGTCTGTTATTATGCTTAAACCTTTTTTCCTCCAAACGCAGAGGATGCCCCCTTGTCCCTGTTTCAGGTCTATGATTAAAAAGATCATCATAAAGGTCTTTGTACTGTCCACTCATATATTTATACATTAAAATAAGATCACCCCTTAGTCTTTGTTTTTCCAAACTAAATAGCCCCAAGTGTAATAACCTATCTTGGTATTGCAGACCCCCCAGTCCTCTAATAACCTTGGTCGCTCTTCTCTGCACCCGTTCAAATTCAGCTATGTCTTTCTTATACACCAGAGACCAGAACTGTGCACAGTATTCTAAGTGTGGTCGAACTAGTGACTTGTATAGAGGTAAAATTATGTTCTCCTCATGAGCATCTATGCCTTTTTTTAATGCATCCCATTATTTTATTTGCCTTTGTAGCAGCTGCCTGACACTGGCCACTGAATATGAGTTTGTCATCCACCCATACACCCAGGTCTTTTTCATTGACGGTTTTGCCCAGAGTTCTAGAATTAAGCACATAATTATACATCTTATTACTTCTACCCAAGTGCATGACCTTACATTTATCCCCATTAAAGCTCATTTGCCATTTATCAGCCCAAGCTTCTAGTTTACATAAATCATCCTGTAATATAAAATTGTCCTCCTCTGTATTGATTACCCTGCAGAGTTTAGTGTCATCTGCAAATATTGAAATTCTACTCTGAATGCCCCCTACAAGGTCATTAATAAATATGTTAAAAAGAAGAGGGCACAATACTGATCCCTGTGGTACCCCACTGCTAACCGATACCCTGTCCGAGTGTGCTCCATTAATAACCACCCTTTGTTTCCTATCCCTGAGCCAGCTCTCAACCCACTTGCACATATTTTCCCCTATCCCCATTATTCTCATTTTATGTATCAACCTTTTGTGTGGCACCGTATCAAAAGCTTTTGAAAAGTCCATATACACTACATCCACTGGGTTCCCTTGGTCCAATCCGGAACGTACCTCTTCATAGAAACTGATCAAATTAGTCTGACATGAATGGTTCCTAGTAAAACCGTGCTGATACTGGGTCATGAGGTTATTCCTCTTCAGATACTCCAGTATAGCATCCCTTAGAATGCCCTCCAGGATTTTACCCAGGGTAGAGGTTAAGCTTACTGGCCTATAATTTCCAAGTTCAGTTTTTGTCCCCTTTTTGAATATTGGCACCACATTTGCTATACGCCAGTCCTGTGGTACATACCCTGTTATTATGGAGTCTTTAAAGATTAAAAATAATGGTCTATCAATTACTGTGCTTAATTCCTGCAGTACTCGAGGGTGTATCCCATCCGGGCCCGGAGATTTGTCAATTTTAGTGATTTTTAGACGCCACTGCACTTCCTGCTGGGTTAAGCAGGTGACATTTAATTGGGAATTTTTATCACTAGTCATTTTGTCTGCCATGGGATTTTCTTGTGTAAATACTGATGAAAAAAAGTCGTTTAGCATATTGGCTTTTTCCTCATCCTCATCCACCATTTCACCCAGACTATTTTTACTTAATCATTATATTTATTTAATCCTTATGTGGACTTAAAGGGAACCACGGCCCGAGATCCCACCCCGCTGTGTGCATAAATCAGAAGAGACTGCGGGGCGGGATCTCGGGCCGCGTAAAAACTTACAATGCAGGTGTCGGGGACGTAAATGAATACAGAGGAGGCAGCGCATGGAGGAAATGAGTGGTGGCAGGGAGGCGTTTGTGTCTGGGCGGAAAGATATGACCCCCGGACAGACAACCGGTATGGTGTGTAAATTATAAAAACGAATATTTCTGCGTTGGAAGGGACCCCAAATAAAAGAGCCACCTTGACAGAATGCAGCATTAGTGCTGCACAAGGTGGCTCTTTTATTTAAAAACGCTAGGCAGGGTGACAAGTTCCCTTTAACCTTTGTATGTTAACATATACAAAAGTGTATGCACTCATACTATTTAATCATACTATTCCTTGAATTTTGTACTTTGAAATAAAATTGCGTTATATTGCAAGTATTGGCCTTCTTTAAAGCCGTATCTGAACCTTAGTGTTAAAAACTTGGCAAATAAAATTGCCAAATTCTCCTGTAAATAATTCTGCAAAGAGGGAACCATCATACCATTAAAAAATACAAAATGTTGATCGTCCTTCAATGTAGTGCATCCTGCTCTCAACATATGGTCGGGATTCCATTACCATTTGAAAACCAAGAAAGGGTTTGACAGCTTGAGATTTCATGGTACACTATTTTTTTTTTTTCAAACAGTCTCCTGTCTCCAATCACGTCATTCAGACTGCATTGTTGGGTAATCTCAAAAGCTTAACTGAAAACAGACATCATTTTGTGTCACATTAGTAAACTTTGTAGTCTTGCAAGGTTTTAAAGTAATCTGTTTCACTTGCTTTTGGACTACCGTATATACTCGAGCATAAGCCGAGATTTTCAGCCCACTTTTTTTGGGCTGAAAGTCTCCCTCTCGGCTTATACTCGAATCATACCCAGGGGTCGGCAGGGGAGGGGGATTGGGGTGTTGTGAATTCCGCTCTTGGGCTCCCTCCGGTGGTTGTAAGTGGCACTTTTGTGAGTTCTGCTCTTGGGCTCCCTCTGGTGGTTTCAAGTGGTATTGCTGCTCCTTGGATTTAGCTGTCATCAGCTGCTTCCACTGATCGTCTTTTCTGCTCGGCTATTTATGCCTGGCTTTTCCTTCAGTATAAACAGTAATTCACCGCACTCTCTAATGGATAATCAATAAAGATAGTGTAGATTTTATTAAATAAGGACTGGGAGCGTAACAGAATATAACAGTATATGCGATACTATGCGATACAACGTTTCGGCTCTACCAGAGCCTTTATCACGTACTCGCTGGAAAAGAAAAAAAGAAACACAAATACAAAAATTACATAAAGATACAGATAATAATTTCTCAAAACGAAGTGGGTCGTCCCAAAGTCGATGTGAAAGAAAACGAACATGTCTACCAACGGCAAACAAAGGACATCTGAGGAAGAGATGAAACAGGGATCAAGAGTTGAACTGGAGTGCAAAGCGATCCTGTGTCTCCTGCGGGTAGGGATAGTATCGTGAATACAAGATAGTAATGTGACCCCGGTAAAGCCGCAGAAAAGGGGGGTTATTTAACCAGCGTATTACTAGCACCACACAAGAGAAGGGAGAAAACACCACATCAAAGGATAATATACAGGGTCCCATAACATGAACAATTGCATAGTAGATTACCTTATTTCAGCAAGATAATAGTGTGCAGTAAGGGAAAAGTCCCAGTTATAAGATGCAGATTCTGCAGAAATAGTGAACATATATTAGTTACTATAAGCTCAAAAGGATGTGCCCATGGAGACAGATAAAATACCTTAAGGATGTTGTGAATATGTTCATGGAAATTCCCATCAGACAATCATGGACCTATTTGGGGTGAATAGTACGTATGTAACACTCCCTAGATATGTAAAGTGTATGCGCCGGGTGAAGGCAGAGGGGATGTGTATGCGGATTACCTGTGGCATTCGGGTATGGAGCGGCGCTCCCGCGCTGTGCTCTGGTGCCAGACTGAGCCGGGTCTGTTGAGAGTCCGGCGTGCGTGTATCTAATGGCCGCCGCACCGGAAGTGGACGGCGCGGACCGGAAGTGACATATCGCTAGTCCCTGAACCTCCAATGCGCATGTATGGCCCATGTTGTAGCAACACTGTTGCTAAGTGCAGTCTGAAACTAGCAATAAGGCAGTGTGTGATGTAGTATAAAGCCAAGAAGGGAAAATGATGAACCCTGGGCATCGGATAGTGACCAATTATAAAATAAACGTGTGGTGTCTCTAGATCACAGGACCAGTGGATGAAAAAGAACAATATAGTAATATTTGAGAGGGAAGGAAAACGGAGGGGAAGGGGGAGAAAAGGATACTAAGAACTAGGGGTTAGGGGCAACTCACCCAAATATGATTGGTTGATCTAATGAAATCACATATTAGCGGGTCTGAAATGGAAAATAATTAGTTAGTAAGTCGATATATGAAGTTTCAAACAAGCCAATCAATCTCTCTATTCAATCCTCTTGGAGTCAGGGTATCTAGTTTATAGATCCAGTGGGTCTCACGTGCCCTGAGAAGTCTGATGTGGTCCCCCCCTCTTCTGGGGCGAGGGACATGCTCAATCACTTGGAACTTGAGCTGGGCTACACTGTGCCTGAACCTTGTAAAGTGATCGGGTAAAGGTAACCAATTTTTGCCGCATCTGATGGTAGATTTATGGCTTGCAATCCTGTCCTTTATGTGCTGTGTGGTTTCTCCCACGTACAGGAGACCACATGGGCATTTGATTAAATACACAACGAAATTTGAATTACATGTGTGAAATCCACGTATAGGATATGACTTGCCGGTTCTCGGGTGGGTTACATTATCAGATTTGATGACGTTAGAACAGGCTGCACAATTCAGGCAGGGAAAGGTACCATTACGTCGGGTACCTAATAATTTTTGTGTGGTAGTAGGCCCTTTACTGCCTATATCAGCTCTTACAAGCTTGTCCTTGATGTTGGGTGGTCTTTTATTGCACATAAGAACTGGTTCTTTAAAAGTGGGTACGTTTGGATAAGCCTTAGCCAAGAGAGGCCGCTCCATACCCGAATGCCACAGGTAATCCGCATACACATCCCCTCTGCCTTCACCGGCGCATACACTGTACATATCTAGGGAGTGTTACATACGTACTATTCACCCCAAATAGGTCCATGATTGTCTGATGGGAATTTCCATGAACATATTCACAACATCCTTAAGGTATTTTATCTGTCTCCATGGGCACATCCTTTTGAGCTTATAGTAACTAATATATGTTCACTATTTCTGCAGAATCTGCATCTTATAACTGGGACTTTTCCCTTACTGCACACTATTATCTTGCTGAAATAAGGTAATCTACTATGCAATTGTTCATGTTATGGGACCCTGTATATTATCCTTTGATGTGGTGTTTTCTCCCTTCTCTTGTGTGGTGCTAGTAATACGCTGGTTAAATAACCCCCCTTTTCTGCGGCTTTACCGGGGTCACATTACTATCTTGTATTCACGATACTATCCCTACCCGCAGGAGACACAGGATCGCTTTGCACTCCAGTTCAACTCTTGATCCCTGTTTCATCTCTTCCTCAGATGTCCTTTGTTTGCCGTTGGTAGACATGTTCGTTTTCTTTCACATCGACTTTGGGACGACCCACTTCGTTTTGAGAAATTATTATCTGTATCTTTATGTAATTTTTGTATTTGTGTTTCTTTTTTTCTTTTCCAGCGAGTACGTGATAAAGGCTCTGGTAGAGCCGAAACGTTGTATCGCATAGTATCGCATATACTGTTATATTCTGTTACGCTGCCAGTCCTTATTTAATAAAATCTACACTATCTTTATTGATTATCCATTAGAGAGTGCGGTGAATTACTGTTTATACTATTATCTGGGCCTCTGGTCCATTACACCAGCACCTCGCCTTATATTAAGCTGAGTGCATACCGAAACTCTTTTCTATATTATCTTCATTGGTTTTGCACCGGCTTTCCCAGTACGTCGTTGCAAATTTCCCTATGTCTACTGACACGTTTGCATATGATGTGGCTACCAGTTCAAGTATACTGTCGCATGTGACAGGTTCCAGTGAATTCCTTAGGACCCCAGTGAATGAACTGAGGACCAGGGATTTTGAGAAAGAAAAACGTAGGCTTATCTCCTACGATCTTCATTGCACAACCCTAGCTGAATATCATAGACAGAATAAGATACCTAGGGGTCTTAGGTGCAATCTACATCCCACCCTTTTTTCCGATAATTCGGAATATTGTGAAAAATACAAGAGGATTCTCAATAAATGCTCCCTTGACATTATCATACTAACTATAGAATTCCTCCAGAAAGCTATAACTGAGACCAAACAGAATATCCAGAATATAGAGGCGCAGCTCTCAGCCACTTTATCTTCCACGGAGTGGTCTTCTCTTAAAACCAAAACAGATAAAGCTCTAGCGGAACACCATAAGGTTCTACAGGAACGTAAGAGGCTTAAATTCCAGCGGGATTCCGACGACTACGCTAACAACAGGGTCTACAAATGGACCGACTCCTCTACCTCCACCTGGCGCCGATCACGCTATCCACACAGAGACGGATCCCACAGCTCCGAAAGCGATTCCTCGACTACTTCCAACCGTCGTCGTTTTTTAAACAAGGGACGCAGGGGAGGACACCACGAGGGAGACCCACGAGGCGAGGAAAGCGAAAGAATGACAACAAGATCGCAGGTGAGACCACGAACCTAGTGATCAATATATCAGATCACCTTCTCTCTCCAGCGGAATACGCAGTACTTCAAAGGGGACTCTCCTTCTGCCCTACACCTAGTTGGGACGCTTTCCAGTTGAAAAAAGATTTGGAGAATTTTTATCGGACAATTAGACTAAAGACTCATTTCGGTCTGAATGTGGACAATACTCATAACTTAGTACCCCCGGTAGGGGAGAGTACGCCACCGGCAATATCTATTACGACGCTTGGGCTCCGTAATCGGAGCAATTTCTGTCCTCCTCGAACTTATCACGCTACCGAAACCTTCATTTCGCTTGTTGACCAGGAGGTTGATTCTCTTATACACCAGCAACGGCTTGGTCTATTTCCTCTTCACTCTAATCTCTCCTCGTCTGAGAAACAGGCTTTGTCCTCTCTTCATACCAACAAATCTATTGTAATCAAACCGGCAGATAAAGGGGGAGCGATTGTGGTCATGAACCGGACACAATACATGGGTGAAATCAATCGACAATTATCTGACACCAACACTTACGGTATTATACCAAGGGACCCGGTTGCAAGTATTAGTCGCAAAATTCAGAACGTAGTTGACACATACCTAGCTCAACATACCATTGACCAAAAGACGGCAACCTTCCTGGTTAATCCTTACCCGGTGACACCAGTCTTTTACGTGTTACCTAAAGTCCATAAGTCACTACATAATCCCCCGGGCCGACCCATCGTGGCCTCGACGGACTCGATTCTATCTCCACTGTCTGTCTTTCTGGAGAAGATTCTTACACCATTAATTAAATCTACTCGATCCTTTCTCTTGGACACCGGGCACTTCCTCAGAATTATCAGACAACTTGACACAGTACCACCCAATAGTACCCTCGTTACACTAGATGTCAATAGCCTATACACATCTATCCAGCATACCAAGGGTATAGAGGCCACAGAATACCTATTATGCCAATCTTCATTATCAGATGACACCATCCAACTTTGCTTGGACTTACTTACCCTGGTGCTCTATGAGAACTACTTCTTAGCGGAGGATACCTTCTACATTCAGAGATGCGGTACAGCCATGGGCTCAAACGTTGCGCCGGCTTATGCTAACGCGTTTATGAACCACTTCGAGATAAGCCATGTGTTTACCAATGATCTTTTCATACAACATGTCCTATGTTATCACCGTTATATTGATGACATATTCCTTGTTTGGACAGGTAACTCGGATACACTGCTGGCCTTCCACTCTCACTTGAACTCTATTCTCCCTGAGCTACAATTTACCATTCACCACAGCATGGATTCAGTACCCTTTTTGGATACCTTGGTCCTTAAGGATAGGAATGGGGGCCTTTCTACAGATATTTACAATAAGCCCACAGACTGTAACAGTCTTTTGCATTATACCAGTTGCCATCCACGCTCATTAAAGAATAGTCTACCACGTTCCCAGTTCAATAGAGTAGCACGCATTGTTTCTGATCCGGAGACACTAAATGACAGATTAAATTCTATGGCCCACAAATTCCAGACGAGGTGTTACCCTTCCAAACTCCTTACTGAAGAGAGAGCACGTACCCTGTCACCTCCATCCCCCCGGCCTCCTAGCAATGCACAAGAAAGGGTCCCGTTCGTACACGAGTTTCATCCGCTTGTACCAAAAATCCAATTCATCATTAGGAGACATTGGCCTCTCTTGGCTAAGGCTTATCCAAACGTACCCACTTTTAAAGAACCAGTTCTTATGTGCAATAAAAGACCACCCAACATCAAGGACAAGCTTGTAAGAGCTGATATAGGCAGTAAAGGGCCTACTACCACACAAAAATTATTAGGTACCCGACGTAATGGTACCTTTCCCTGCCTGAATTGTGCAGCCTGTTCTAACGTCATCAAATCTGATAATGTAACCCACCCGAGAACCGGCAAGTCATATCCTATACGTGGATTTCACACATGTAATTCAAATTTCGTTGTGTATTTAATCAAATGCCCATGTGGTCTCCTGTACGTGGGAGAAACCACACAGCACATAAAGGACAGGATTGCAAGCCATAAATCTACCATCATATGCGGCAAAAATTGGTTACCTTTACCCGATCACTTTACAAGGTTCAGGCACAGTGTAGCCCAGCTCAAGTTCCAAGTGATTGAGCATGTCCCTCGCCCCAGAAGAGGGGGGGACCACATCAGACTTCTCAGGGCACGTGAGACCCACTGGATCTATAAACTAGATACCCTGACTCCAAGAGGATTGAATAGAGAGATTGATTGGCTTGTTTGAAACTTCATATATCGACTTACTAACTAATTATTTTCCATTTCAGACCCGCTAATATGTGATTTCATTAGATCAACCAATCATATTTGGGTGAGTTGCCCCTAACCCCTAGTTCTTAGTATCCTTTTCTCCCCCTTCCCCTCCGTTTTCCTTCCCTCTCAAATATTACTATATTGTACTTTTTCATCCACTGGTCCTGTGATCTAGAGACACCACACGTTTATTTTATAATTGGTCACTATCCGATGCCCAGGGTTCATCATTTTCCCTTCTTGGCTTTATACTACATCACACACTGCCTTATTGCTAGTTTCAGACTGCACTTAGCAACAGTGTTGCTACAACATGGGCCATACATGCGCATTGGAGGTTCAGGGACTAGCGATATGTCACTTCCGGTCCGCGCCGTCCACTTCCGGTGCGGCGGCCATTAGACACACGCACGCCGGACTCTCAACAGACCCGGCTCAGTCTGGCACCAGAGCACAGCGCGGGAGCGCCGCTCCATACCCGAATGCCACAGGTAATCCGCATACACATCCCCTCTGCCTTCACCCGGCGCATACACTGTACATATCTAGGGAGTGTTACATACGTACTATTCACCCCAAATAGGTCCATGATTGTCTGATGGGAATTTCCATGAACATATTCACAACATCCTTAAGGTATTTTATCTGTCTCCATGGGCACATCCTTTTGAGCTTATAGTAACTAATATATGTTCACTATTTCTGCAGAATCTGCATCTTATAACTGGGACTTTTCCCTTACTGCACACTATTATCTTGCTGAAATAAGGTAATCTACTATGCAATTGTTCATGTTATGGGACCCTGTATATTATCCTTTGATGTGGTGTTTTCTCCCTTCTCTTGTGTGGTGCTAGTAATACGCTGGTTAAATAACCCCCCTTTTCTGCGGCTTTACCGGGGTCACATTACTATCTTGTATTCACGATACTATCCCTACCCGCAGGAGACACAGGATCGCTTTGCACTCCAGTTCAACTCTTGATCCCTGTTTCATCTCTTCCTCAGATGTCCTTTGTTTGCCGTTGGTAGACATGTTCGTTTTCTTTCACATCGACTTTGGGACGACCCACTTCGTTTTGAGAAATTATTATCTGTATCTTTATGTAATTTTTGTATTTGTGTTTCTTTTTTTCTTTTCCAGCGAGTACGTGATAAAGGCTCTGGTAGAGCCGAAACGTTGTATCGCATAGTATCGCATATACTGTTATATTCTGTTACGCTTCCAGTCCTTATTTAATAAAATCTACACTATCTTTATTGATTATCCATTAGAGAGTGCGGTGAATTACTGTTTATACTATTATCTGGGCCTCTGGTCCATTACACCAGCACCTCGCCTTATATTAAGCTGAGTGCATACCAAAACTCTTTTCTGGCTTTTCCTTCAGGCAGTGCCACTTGTAAATGGTTCCTGGTTGGATTCACATCTCTTTGGATTTCCCTGTTATCCTGACCAGTTCAGCAAAGCTAAGTTCTTGCTTGCTATTTTCTGTCCACAGATTGTGGACTTATCCGTTTTGTGCTTTCTATGTTTGTCCAGCTTATCAGTATGAATTGATTCTGTCTTGCTGGAAGCTCTGGGAAGCAGATTTACCCTCCACACCTTTAGTCAGGTGTGGAGATTTTTGTAAACTCTGCGTGGATTTTTGTAGTGTTTTATACTGACCGCACAGTATTCCATCCTGTCCTATCTAGCTAGCTAGACTGGCCTCCTGTGCTCATCCTGGTTTCATTCTGTGTATGTTTTTTTCCCTCTCCACTCAGTCATTATTTGTGGGGGGCTAATCTATCCTTTTGGGATTTTCTCTGAGGCAAGATAGTTTTCCAGCTTCTATCTTTAGGGGTAGTTAGCTCTTAGGCTGTGACGAGGTGCCTAGGGAGAGTTAGGAGCATTCCACGGCTACTTCTAGTGTTGTGTTGAGCTTAGGGACTGCGGTCAGTACAGATACCACTTCCTTCAGGGCTCGTTCCATGTTGCTCCAAAACCACCGCATCATAACAGTACAAGTGGCCAAAAATGAATTAAACGCATCTCAAAAGAAGGAAAAGAAAGTTCTGAACCATTTTTTTTTCTGTGCTCTGGTTTGCCTCTTTTTTCCTCTTGATATCTGGGTGGTTCAGGATATATGCTCTGGCATGGATGTTCAGGGTTTGTTTTCTCGTGTGGATCAACTTGCTGCAAGAGTACAGGGTATCCAAGATTATGTTGTCCAGACTCCGGCTTTAGAGCCTAGAATTCCTACTCCTGATTTGTTTTTTGGGGACAGATCCAAGTTTTTGAACTTTAAAAATAGCTGCAAATTGTTTTTTGCTTTGAAACCCCGTTCTTCTGGTGATCCCATTCAGCAAGTAAAAATCAACATATCCTTGCTGCGTGGTGACCCTCAAGACTGGGCTTTTTCTCTTGAAACAGGGGATCCGGCATTATTGAATGTAGACACATTTTTTCAAGCGCTCGGATTATTGTATGACGAACCTAATTCTGTGGATCATGCAGAAAAAACCCTGTTGGCCTTGTGTCAAGGTCAGGAAGCGGCAGAATTATACTGCCAGAAATTTAGAAAATGGTCTGTGCTCACTAAATGGAATGAGGAGGCTCTGGCTGCAATTTTCAGAAAGAGTCTTTCTGAAGCCCTTAAAGATGTTATGGTGGGCTTTCCTACGCCTGCCGGTTTGAGCGAATCTATGTCTCTAGCCATTCAGATTGATCGGCGTCTGCGCGAGCGCAAAGCTGTGCACCATATGGCAGTGTCCTCTGAGCAGAGTCCTGAACCTATGCAATGTGATAGGATTTTGACTAGAACAGAACGGCAGGAATTCAGACGTCAGAATAGGCTGTGTTTTTACTGTGGTGATTCTGCTCATGTTATCTGATTGCCCTAAGCGTACTAAGAGAGTCGCTAGGTCTGTTACCATTAGTACTATACAGCCTAAATTTCTCTCATCTGTGACCCTGATTTGCTCATTGTCGTCCTTTTCTGTCATGGCATTTGTGGATTCAGGCGCTGCCCTGAACTTAATGGACTTAGAATTCGCCAGGCGCTGTGGTTTTTCCTTGCAGCCTTTGCAGAGCCCTATTCCTTTGAAGGGTATTGATGCTACACCCTTGGCCAAGGATAAACCTCAGTACTGGACGCAGATGACTATGTACATGGCTCCAGCACATCAGGAAGATTGCCGTTTTCTGGTGTTGCATAACCTGCATGATGTTGTTGTACTGGGTTTTCCATGGTTACAGGAACATAATCCGGTGCTGGATTGGAAAACTATGTCTGTGACTAGTTGGGGTTGTCAAGGGGTACATAGTGACGTTCCTTTGATGTCAATTTCCTCTTCCCCCTCTTCTGAGGTCCCTGAGTTTTTGTCGGATTTCCAGGATGTATTTGATGAGCCCAAGTCCAGTTCCCTTCCACCGCACAGGGACTGTGATTGTACTATTAACTTGATTCCTGGTTGCAAGTTCCCTAAGGGCTGACTTTTCAATCTGTCTGTGCCAGAGCATGCCGCCATGCGGAGTTATGTTAAGGAATCTTTGGAGAAGGGGCATATTTGGCCCTCTTCGTCACCATTGGGAGCGGGTTTCTTTTTTGTTGCTAAGAAGGATGGCTCCTTGAAACCCTGTATAGATTATCGTCTTCTTAATAAGATCACGGTCAAATTCCAATACCCCTTGCCTTTCCTTACTGATTTGTTTGCTCAGATTAAGGGGGCTAGTTGGTTTACTAAGATTGACCTCCGAGGGGCATATAATCTTGTTCGTATTAAACAGGGTGACGAATGGAAAACTGCATTCTTTCTTTCTTTCAACTTTCATTTTATTAACGAGAAAGGTATAATACAGGAAAGGAAAAAGACACAGATTACACGAACCAGGTGTACGACAATACAACACCCGCAAGGAGAAACAGATAGTCATGTAGAATCACAAAAAGTTAAATTGAACGTGACTTAAGGACCCAATTATAACTATTAACTGATGGGCTAACTTGAGAGGTCCAAGAAAAAGGGAGTGAGTCATAGTAGTTTTTGATTAGCCTTGGAGCTATGCATGCCAGCAACCTGGGAAAATGGAAAAGAGAAAGACGAAGGGGGAGAGTGAGAGGGAGGAGAGAGAGTTAAGGGGAGGGGGGGGGGGAGAGGATCTGGAAGGAGGTGATGATCCAGGATAGGGTGATATTCCATGGCGAGCCATCCCATGAGTGATACTACTTGGAAGAGAATATTAATCAATTAGTTGTCTGCGGTTATTGAGGTATTAGATAATAAGTCAGGGCTGGAACGGTACACGGACCACGGCTCCCTTATGTTCCGGAAGGAAGCGAGAGACTCTTGAGTGTTAGCTACTAATTCGGCTGTGTAGTATAATTGATCTATTTTATCTAGGACTTGCTTTTTTGTGGGGATAAGAGTAGACTTCCATAGGGAAGGAATTGGGTATTTTCCAGCCGCTATAATATTACCAGCCAGTTTGGAAATTTGAGATTCTTTGGGCCAAAGGGGGAAGTTAAGTAGCACAGACTGAGGGTCAAGGGATGGAACTCTGCCTAGTACCGAGGATATAATATCTGCTATTAGTTGCCAAAAGAGCATGATTTTTGGACAAGACCACCAAATATGTAGGTAGGAACCTGCATCGGTGCCGCACCTCCAGCATGTCTCGGAGGTGGATGGATGCCACAGGTGTATCTGAGAGGGGGGGCGGTACCATCTTGATATCACTTTGTAGGAGTTTTCTTGTAACTTAACACATTGGGAAGGTCCGTGTGATTTATTATAGATGGAAGTAATCTGGTCTTGTGTGAACGAAATATTGAGATCCCGTTCCCAGAGTCCTATGAATGCTCTTTTGGCAACGGCTTTTTCGGTAATCAGAGTTTTGTAGAGTATAGATAAAACCTTTTTTGGTGGGTTATGTTGAGCACAGAGTTGTTCAAAGGGTGTGATTGGGCGGAATAGATTAAGCTGATTTTTTTTTTTTTATAGCAATAATCCCTCAATATTTTATAGTGAAGGAAAGTGATGTTTAATTGGGGATTAGATGCCTGGAATTCTGGGAAGCTCATCATTGAGCCCTCAATAAAAAAGACATCAATTGGTAGCGGTGATCTGGGCAAGTCCCCAAGGGGTAATTTAAGGGGGATCGGGCCAGTGACGTCCTGTATTGTCAGAATTGGGGAGATAGGTGGTGTCAGTTTTGGAAATTCGGTTCTCCAAATTTTGAGTGTAGCTGTTGTCAATTCGTTAGAAAGAAGTTGATTTAAGTTGGAGTAGTCCTGTAGTAGCGCTATGGTTCTCAGAGGCATAGGAGCGAGGTGTTCTTCAATGGGCAGCCATAGCTTTTCAATGGGTCTTCTGATCCAGTCAACTACTCTAGTGAGCATAGCGGCTTTATAATATTGGAAAATATCAGGGAAGCCCATGCCTCCTTCTGATTTTGGTAAAGCTAATATGGTAGAATTGATTCGAGGGCATTTATTGTTCCAAATGAAGTTGATGAAGAAGGAATTAATTTTAGCCAAATAGTGTTTTGGAATGTAGATAGGGAGCATCTGAAAGAGATATAGGAATTTAATAATAATAATAAATAATAATAATAATTTTTATTTATATAGCGCCAACATATTCCGCAGCGCTTTAATTTAGGTAATATAATGCTTTTCAGCAGATTTTTTCTACCTATCCAGGAAAGGAAGGGGGCTTTCCAGGAGTTGACCGTGGAAGTAGCCTGTTTTAGTAAGGGCATAATATTGAATTCCAAGAGCTCTCCCATCGACCTCCCAATTTTGATACCCAGATTTGTAATGAATTTGGGGGGCCACTTGAAAGGGTACAATTTTTTCAGTCTATCTATTTCGGATTTGTTAATGTTGAGGCTCAATGCTTCCGACTTTGTGGTGTTGATTTTGTAGTTGGATAGTTCCCCATAAAGCTCTAATGTGCGGACGAAGGCAGGGATACCCCTCCCCGGATCAGACAGCACTACCAGGAGATCGTCTGCGAACGCTGCGGACTTATGATGGAAGCCGCCTACTTGGATCCCTTTGATATCTGCATCATGTTGGATGCATTGGATAAGAGGCTCCATAGCCAGCACATATAAGATCGGAGAGAGGGGACATCCCTGCCTCGTACCATTTTGGATATAGAAGGGGTCTGATAATAAGTTATTAATTTTTAATCGGGCTGAGGGGGTGGTGTACATCTGAAAAATTGCATCCACCAACTGAGGGGGGATATGAAATGCGAGAAGAGTTTCGCGTAGGAATGTCCAGTCCACCCTGTCAAAGGCTTTTTCGGCATCTGTCCCCAATAAAACAAGAGGAGTCCCATGAATTTTTGCATATTGAATCAGGTGTAGAATTCTGGAGGTGTTGTCCCTCCCCTCCCGGCCTGTCACAAAGCCCGTCTGGTTGGGTGAAATGAGTTGTGGTAGTAGCTCTGCTAGTCTCTTTGCAATAAGACTTGCATGCATTTTTAAGTCCACATTAAGCAGTGAAATAGGCCTGTAGCTTCCACAACTTTCTGGGTCTTTCCCTTCTTTATGAAGGAGGGAAATGTGGGCTTCTAGCGCTTGGGAGGGGAAAGATTTTCCCCCCAGAATTGCATTGCAAACATTTACTAAGTGGGGACCCAAAATGTCAAAGAAAGATTTGTAATATATTTTGGGAAGACCGTCCGGGCCCGGGGATTTCCCCTTTGCCTTCCCAGACAGGGTGGACTGAATTTCAGAGAGGTCAAAAGGTCTGAGCAGGCATTCTTGTTGGAGGGTAGAGAGTTGGGGGAGGTGTAGGGAGGATAGAAAAGCTTGGATTTTGGAGTGCCTTTGATTTTTGTCTTCCTTTGAATCGTTTTGACGAAGTTGATATAAATCCTTAAAAAAGGTCAAAAAGACATCTGATTGTATTGTTGCGTAGTCTGACCGTCTGTAGATTTGATTTTATGGATAAATGTTCGAGCCTGGCGTTTTTTGATCAAGGAGATCATAAGTTTAGAGGCTTTATCTCCATGAGCAAAAATTTTGTTCTTCCAGGATAAGTAGTATTTGGAGGTGCGAACATTTAATAGATCTTTTAGAGACTGGCGCTTTTTCGTGAGTTGAGAAAGTACGTCATTTGATAATTCTTTTTTATGACAAGCATCCAAGGCTACAATATCATTATACAGGGCTAGGATTTTTGCTTTTTTCTGTTTATTTAAGAACGAGGCAATTGAAATGAATATTCCGCGAATCGTGGCCTTATGGGCCTCCCACAATAGTGGAGGGTCAATATCAGGAGTGGTATTAAGTTTAAAAAATTCTTGAAGTGATTCACGGATACGGCTTTTGACATCTTCTCGTTGTAATAACGATTCATTAAGCCTCCATGTCCTAGAGTTAGAGTAAGGTTTGTGAAATTCTAGGTTAATTAGGACTATAGAGTGGTCAGAATGGATAGCGGGAATTATATTTATGCTTATGGTAGAATGGAGGAGGGGTCTAGAGAGTAAAAAGTAATCCAGACGATGATAGGAGTTGTGAGGATGTGAATAAAAGGTGTAGTCAATATCGGTTGGGTGTAAGTAGCGCCAGGCATCGACCAATTCGAGGGAATGGATAAGTGATTTGAGACGGGCCAGATCCTTTAAGGAGATGGAGCTTTTTTTGGTTGAGGTGTCTAGGGTGGGATCTAATGCGACATTAAGGTCGCCTCCTTAAATAACCGCGCCTTCCTGGAATGTTCGTAATTTGGTTAAGGCTTTGCGTAGCCATTTCAGTTGATGTTTATTAGGAGCGTGTATGTTGCCTACAGTGACCATATTGCCGGCTATGAGGCCTTTGATAAAAATATAACGGCCTTCGGGGTCCGATAGACATTCTACGAGAAGGAAAGGGATATCTCTAGCGAAAGCTATTGAAACGCCTCTCCATTTTTTTGGGGGGGAAGTAGAATGAAACCACCTGTCGAAGAAACATTTTTCGAATGAAGGGGTTTTATCTTTAGTAAAATGGGTCTCTTGTAAGAGTAGAATGTCATATTTAGATTTTTTGAAGGAATTTAAGGTTTGCGACCTGGGAATTGGGGAGTTTAGTCCGTGTACGTTATGTGATATAACCTGAAAAGACTTGCGGTTTACCGCCATAATGTGTGTCCCGCAGATCCTGAGGAGAAGAGGGGTGTCCAGGAATGAGGATGGATGGAAAAGAGAAAAAATTAGAATCATAGAGACTTGAGAAAACAAAGTATATAGAACATAGTAAATAAGAGGGGGCAACGTTAAGTAGTATGAAATTTTTCATAGCTTTGGTAGGGGGGATGGAGAAGGAGGTTAGAGGGGGGAGTCAAATATAACAACAAAATATTAGAGTTCTAATACTCCAATGATTGCAGCAAGAGTGCTACATAACTATAAATCTTTACAGATCGAGGGGAAAACAGCAAAAAAATCAATAAACTCTGAAGCAAGAATCATATGAATTCAAGAGATATATGTGAAAGAGCAAAAGATAACAGAAATTTTCACTTTCTTTCAATTTTTCTTCATCCTGCCCTTGAGCTGAATCAGTCTGGATCGTGATCTCTGTCTCTTGGCGATGTAGTCTTGGAGGAACGTCGCTTGGATCGAGCAGATTTGGAGGCCGAGGAATCTTGCCAAGGGAGGGGCACAGGAAGAGGCCTCAGCCTGTGGGTTTCATGGACAGTCTCCAAGATGAGTGGTTGATCGAGTTGGATCTCTAGTTCCTTGCAGACATTTTTTATATCAGCCGTAGATCTGATCAGGAATTTCCGGTCTTTAGCCGATATGGAGATGCCAAAGGGGAATAGCCAACGGTAGGGGTAGTGTCTCTGTTGGAGAACAGAAGTGAGGGGTCTCAAGAGACGTCTCTTATAAAGGGTAGAGGCAGAGAGGTCTTGAAAGATTTGGATTGGAGTTCCTTCATGAGTGATGGATTCCGCCTCTCTGGCTCTTTTTAGTAACAGGTCTTTGGTTCTATAATCAAGAAAGCGGCAAAGGACGTCTCGTGGTATCTCATCAGGTTTCGGTTTTGGTCTCAGAGCTCTGTGAACTCTCACTAGATCAATCTCGAGGGGGTCTGATGGGTTGAGGATTGAACGAAAAATTTCAATGGCGGTAGGGATCAATGCTTCTGGGAGAATCGATTCTGGAACGCCTTTTAGTCTGAGATTATTTCTTCTCTCCCTGTTTTCATGGTCTTCTAGTATGTTATAAATTCGATTTATGTGCTCTTCCTGTTGTACATGGCAGATCAGGGAGGAGTTAGTGCATTGGGCTAATTCTGATTGGGAGGCTTCTACCGCTTCTATTCTATGACCCAGTTGGTTGAGGTCTTGTTTGATAGTTGAGAGATCTTTACCTATAGGATCCAGTGCTTTGCTTAGGATTCTCTTGATAAATGATCTGGTAACCTTATCACCTCTGCCCTGGTCGTCTGTATCTCCATCACTTTCACATTCAGATTCTGTGAGTCTCCATGTCCCTCTCTTGCGATTGGGGAGGTTTAGTGGTGATGATTGAGTTGTTTTGTTTCTTTAAGAATTTTTCTATGTCAGCTTGAGGTGTAGAGCTAACGGATCTAGAGTTCGATCTTGTCGATTTTTGTGCGGATTTGACCATTGTAGGTAAGTTTGCTGCAAGTCAAAGATAATAGAAAACTCCCCAATCCCCTCCGGCTCCTCTTAATGGTAGTTACATCCTACGTTATGTGAGTAGGAATAGGGGAGAAAGAGAGTACTATAGTAGGACCCCGATGTGTGGATGGATCCTTTAAGAAGGTATTAGAGGAGGGCGCTGCAGTGGGGTTCTTAGTAGATCAGGTAGCCCAAGTTCAGATGGGGGGGGAGGTCAGTTCTAGTATTAGCAGATGGCGCTTATGGTAGGGTATGGGGCGCCTCAGTGACCCCAGAGATGGGGGCTAGCTCGGGGGAATCCCAATAACCGGGTCAGGTAAATTACCAGGAGTTTCTAACACGATTATTCGCGGTATTCAGACCCCAGGTCTTCCTTCCAGTTTTAAAATCTCCGAGGGAATGAGCTGGGCAGCAAAGGGTTAACCAAACAGCGTTATTGTGCTTCACTGCCTGAGGGCAGAGCTGATAATGCAGTTTTCCTGTAGGCTGATGAACCTTTGTTTGCTTATGTGTGCAGCTATTCCCTCCTAATCTGTCAGGGTCCCCAGGGGGGGAGGGCGAAGGCACAGGAGTTAATGTGAGAAGAAATCAGCCCGGAGGTGCTGGCCCCCCTTTCTGATGATAAACGCTGATGTCTGGAGCAGGTGGGGGCCAGGAGAACAAAGTGAGGGGGGGGGGGGGGATGAGCAGCGTGGGCCCTTATCTGTTAATCCCCGGAGCACTGAGGGGAAGGCCAGTAGTTGGTATCAGCCGCGCGGACTGTGCGCTGTTGTCCCCACCTCCTCGGGGTTGTCAGCCACAGCTGCGCTGCTGCTGTTAGGTTGCAGTCTATGTAGTCCGAGTGCTGGGCCCGGTACTTCTTACCTCACCGCCGGAGGTTGCTGTGTGTGCAGCGCCCCAGCGTCGGTCGGTCTCGTGAAGTGTCCGGACTGAGCACCTCCGTGGGGACCCGGTCACCGACGCCTCGATGCTGCTGTCTCCTCACTGGCCTTGCCGCCGCTCCTCCGCTGGGCACCACGTGGTTCTCCGTCGCCAACCCGCAGCGTCTCCTGTCCTCTTCGGCTGACGGGGATTCCCTCCGTGCCCGTCAGGTGTGGGCGTCTCCTCCGAGCGATCTAAGTCCAGGTGGACGGAGGCTATGGACGTCCTCTCCCCGCCGTCCCTGCCAGCCGGATGGAATCCTCTTCACCGCTCACCGCCGGCAGCCGCAGCAGTGGATCGCACGGCAGGAGGCAGGCCAAGAGAACGGACACCGCCTCAGGGGGACTGTTCCGGAGCACCACCGGGCAAGTAAGTAGCAATGGCCCTCTACACTTCGCGTACTCACCGCAGGATAGGCAGATCAGTGGCGGGAAACTGCTGAGTATGGCGGGCGGGAGGCGCCTTAAAGCGACCGCAGCCTCTAGTCACCAGTCGTCGATGCCTCCACAGAGAAGCGTCGGGGGTATTGGATGCTTCACGGGGGTCACCTTTCACCCTGCTTATAACTGTTTCCCTACAGAGGGAGGAGGCACCAGGTTCAGGGTGCGGGAGGGAGCACATCCAGCGGGCTTCAGGCCTGCCTGCAGGCCTCAGATCTCCACAGCAGGCTCCGTCTATATTTATGATTAATCCAGCCAAAAGCAGGCTCCCAGATCATTAGGGAGATGAATATCCCTCTGTGATGATGTGGATGGGCTTTGTGAAGCTTGGGATTTGATAGATTAAGGCAGCTATCTGTGGAGCACAGGAGACACACGTCTTCCTCCTTCGGCTGCTGGCCACGCCTCCGGAAAACTGCATTCAATACGACCGAAGGCCATTTTGAATACCTTGTGTTGCCATTTGGGCTCTCTAATGCTCCATCTGTGTTCCAGTCCTTCATGCATGATATTTTCCGCAATTATCTTGATAAATTCATGGTCGTATATTTGGATGATATTTTGATTTTTTCCGATGATTGGGAGTCTCATGTGAAGCAGGTCAGGATGGTGTTCCAGATCCTTCGTGATAATGCTTTGTTTGTGAAGGGGTCTAAGTGCCTATTCGGAGTTCAGAAGGTCTCTTTTTTGGGTTTTATTTTTTCTTCCTCGTCTATAGAAATGGATCCTGTTAAGGTCCAAGCTATTCATGACTGGATTCAACCCACATCTGTGAAGGGCCTTCAAAAATGTTTGGGCTTTGCTAATTTCTATCGCCGTTTCATTGCCAACTTTTCCAGTGTGGTTAAGTCCCTTACTGATTTGACGAAGAAAGGCGCTGATGTGACGAATTGGTCCTCTGCAGCTGTTGAGGCCTTTCAGGAGCTTAAACGCCGATTTACTTCTGTCCCTGTGTTGCGTCAGCCGGATGTTTCTCTTTCTTTTCAGGTTGAGGTCGACGCTTCTGAGATTGGGGCAGGGGCCGTTTTGTCTCAGAGGGAGTCTGATGGTTCTTTGATGAAACCGTGTGCTTTTTTTTTCCAGAAAGTTTTCGCCTGCGGAACGCAATTATGATGTCGGCAATCGGGAGTTGTTGGCTATGAAGTGGGCGTTTGAGGAGTGGCGACATTGGCTTGAGGGAGCTAAGCACCGCGTAGTAGTCCTGACCGATCATAAGAATCTGATTTACCTCGAGTCGGCCAAGCGGCTGAATCCTAGACAGGCTCGATGGTCCCTATTTTTCTCCCGTTTTGATTTTGTGGTCTCGTATCTTCCGGGATCTAAGAATGTTAAGGCTGATGCCCTCTCTAGGAGTTTTTCGCCTGATTCTCCTGGAGTCCTTGAGCTGGTTGGCATTCTTAAGGAAGGGGTGATTCTTTCTGCCATCTCCCCTGATTTGCGGCGGGTGCTTCAGGAATTTCAGGCTGATAGGCCTGACCGCTGTCCTGTGGGGAAGCTGTTTGTTCCTGATGGATGGACAAGTAAGGTGATTTCTGAGGTTCATTGTTCAGTGTTGGCTGGTCATCCTGGGATTTTTGGTACCAGAGATTTGGTTGCTAGGTCTTTTTGGTGGCCTTCCTTGTCGCGGGATGTGCGTGCTTTTGTGCAGTCCTGTGGGACTTGCGCCCGAGCCAAGCCTTGCTGTTCCCGCGCTAGTGGGTTGCTTTTGCCTTTGCCGGTCCCTGAGAGGCCCTGGACGCATATTTCCATGGATTTTATTTAGGATCTTCCTGTTTCCCGGAAGATGTCTGTTATCTGGGTTGTTTGTGACCTGTTCTCTAAAATGGTCCATCTGGTACCTTTGCCTAAGTTGCCTTCCTCCTCAGATCTGGTTCCATTGTTTTTTCAGCATGTGGTTCGTTTGCATGGCATTCCGGAGAATATTGTGTCTGACAGAGGATCTCAGTTTGTCTCTAAGTTTTGGTGGGCCTTTTGTGCTAGGATGGGCATTGATTTGTCTTTTTCTTCGGCGTTTCATCCTCAGACTAATGGCCAAACTGAGCGAACTAATCAGACCTTGGAGACCTATTTGAGATGCTTTGTGTCTGCTGATCAGGATGATTGGGTGTCTTTCTTGCCGTTGGCCGAGTTTGCCCTTAATAATCGAGCTAGTTCGGCTACTTTGGTTTCACCTTTCTTTTGTAATTTTGGTTTTTATCCTTGTTTTTCTTCGGGGCAGGTTGAGCCTTCTGATTGTTCTGGTGTTGATTCTGTGGTGGACAGGCTGCAGCAGATTTGGACTCATGTGGTGGACAATTTGACGTTGTCTCAGGAAAGGGCTCAACGTTTTGCTAACCGCCGTCGGTGTGTTGGTCCCCGGCTTCGTGTGGGGGATTTGGTTTGGTTGTCTTCTCGTCATGTTCCTATGAAGGTTTCTTCCCCTAAGTTTAAGCCTCGGTTTATTGGTCCTTATAAAATTTCTGAAATTATTAATCCGGTGTCTTTCCGTTTGGCTCTTCCAGCCTCTTTTGCCATTCATAATGTTTTCCATAGATCTTTATGTGGTGCCTGTTGTTCCCTCGGTTGACCCTCCTGCCCCAGTGTTGGTTGAGGGAGAGTTGGAATATGAGGTTGAGAAGATTTTGGATTCTCGTTTTTCGAGGCGGAGGCTTCAGTATCTTGTCAAGTGGAAGGGTTATGGCCAGGAGGATAATTCTTGGGTTGTTTCCTCCGATGTCCATGCCACCGATTTGGTTCGTGCTTTTCACTTGGCTCATCCTGATCGGCCTGGGGGCTCTGGTGAGGGTTCGGTGACCCCTCCTCAAGGGGGGGGGGGGTACTGTTGTGAATTCCGCTCTTGGGCTCCCTCCGGTGGTTGTAAGTGGCACTTTTGTGAGTTCTGCTCTTGGGCTCCCTCTGGTGGTTTCAAGTGGTATGGCTGCTCCTTGGATTTAGCTGTCATCAGCTGCTTCCACTGATCGTCTTTTCTGCTCGGCTATTTATGCCTGGCTTTTCCTTCAGCCAGTGCCACTTGTAAATGGTTCCTGGTTGGATTCACATCTCTTTGGATTTCCCTGTTATCCTGACCAGTTCAGCAAAGCTAAGTTCTTGCTTGCTATTTTCTGTCCACAGATTATGGACTTATCCGTTCTGTGCTTTCTATGTTTGTCCAGCTTATCAGTATGAATTGATTCTGTCTTGCTGGAAGCTCTGGGAAGCAGATTTACCCTCCACACCTTTAGTCAGGTGTGGAGATTTTTGTAAACTCTGCGTGGATTTTTGTAGTGTTTAATACTGACCGCACAGTATTCCATCCTGTCCTATCTATCTAGCTAGACTGGCCTCCTGTGCTCATCCTTGTTTCATTCTGTGTATGTCTTTTCCCTCTCCACTCACAGTCATTATTTGTGGGGGGCTAATCTATCCTTTTGGGATTTTCTCTGAGGCAAGATAGTTTTCCTGCTTCTATCTTTAGGGGTAGTTAGCTCTTAGGCTGTGACGAGGTGCCTAGGGAGAGTTAGGAGCATCCCACGGCTACCTCTAGTGTTGTGTTGAGCTTAGGGACTGCGGTCAGTACAGATACCACTTCCTTCAGAGCTCGTTCCATGTTCCTCCAAAACCACCGCATCATAACAGCGGGGGCTGTCTAATAATACCTACTCCAGGCGCGGTCCCTGCAGGTCCCTGGCTTCCCCGGCGCCGGCAGCAGCAGCTTCTTCCTGTAGTGAGCGGTCACATGATACCGCTCATTACAGTAATGAATATGCGGCTCCACCTCTCATAGAGGTGGAGCCGCATATTCATTACTGTAATGAGCGGTAACGGTGACCGCTCAGTACAGGATGAAACTGTGGCATCGGGGAAGCAGGGACCTGCACAGCGCCAGGACCAGGTGAGCATATCGGGGAGGGGGAGCGTTGCGCTGCGCGATAGTCACCTGGTCCTCGTTCCAGCTGCCGCTCTGTCTTAATCAGTGGCGCTCAGGTCAGAGGGCGCAGTGACTTATTCAGTGTGCGCCCTCTGCTGAATGTCAGTGCTGAACATGGAGTGGCGCTGGAACGAGGAGCAGGTGACTATTGAAAGTGCCGGGGGCCTGAGCGACGGAGAGGTGAGAATGTGATTTATTTATTTTTATCGCAGCAAGAGCAAATGGGGCAAGTGTCTGTATGGAGCATCTATGGGGCCATAACGTTTGAGCAGCACTATATGGGGCCATAACGTTTGTGCAGGACTATATGGGGCAAGTGTTTTGTATGGAGCATCTATGGGGCCATAACGTTTGTGCAGCACTATATGGGGCCATAACGTTTGTGCAGCACTATATGGGGCAAATGTGTCTATGGAGCATCTTACGGGGCCTTTATTAACCTTTATGCAGGATTATATGGGGCATATTTTAATATGGAGCATCTTATGGGGCCATCATAAACTTTATGGAGCATTATATGGGGCACCTGATTCAATATGGATATTCAAAAACACAACCTACTGATGTCTCAATTAATTTTACTTTTATTGGTATCTATTTTTACTTTTGACATTTACCAGTAGCTGCTGCATTTCCCACCCTAGGCTTATACTCGAGTCATTTCCCAGTTTTTTGTGGAAAAATTAAGGGGGTCGGCTTATACTCTGGTCGGCTTATACTCGAGTATATACGCTAATTGGTGATATTTTTATCAGCCAAAGCTATGAGGTTTTATCAAGTTTTGGTGGAATAGATGGATTCTTTCCTTTTTTTCCCTTGCAATCTGTTCTCCTTAACTATTTGTGATTTTGTGATTTTTTTTTTTTTTTTTTTAATATGAACATTGAGAAATGGATTTGGTAGGGCAAGAACGCACTTTTCAGACATTTGAAAATAATCTTTTGGAAACCATGCCTTGTTTAATGTCCACCATCTTCCAATGTACGATATTTGCCTACAGTTTAAGTACAGTTCACAGAATGCTTTTATTTTCAATCAGAAGACGATTTCAGGGAAGCAACATTATTTTCTTTATCTGATACAATAACAGTTGAAAAAGAATATAATGATCTTCAAGTGTTTCTGTGGAGAAAACTCACACTTTGCATGGAAGTGTAATTAATTTTTTTAGCGTGGAAATGCCATTTACTTTGATTTGTTGGAAATCTTGCACTCAAGCCCCATTAATAATTTCTTGGGTAGATTAAAGGCAACATCCTGTAAATAAGCCCCTGATGCCTGTGGGCTTACCTCACCCGCGATTTTAGGGGTGACAGATTCCCTTTAACTTAGACCTTTTATGTCTATCATTGGCGACTTATGGATGTACAAAATGCATATTGGGAAGTGGGTTTTTTGGGGCCCATCCATTATGTGGGTTCCAAGGCGTAATGGGGTGCATATGACTGACTATGCAGCAGGAATGGCCTTGCTGTCAATGTGTAAAACAAAGGAGTGCGGGAGTACAAAATGCATATTGTGTAGTGGATTTTCATGGGCCCATCCAGGATGTGGGTTCAAAGGCTTATTGGGGTGCATATAAATTGGTAGCAGGGCATGCCTTGCATTCAGTGCAACATTTTTTTTAGGAGGCCCTCCTGGGCATCTTATGAAAGGGGTATTGGGGTGCGTCGTAATTCTTGGCAGCTCATCCACTCACAGCTTAAGGTGTATGTGACGCCGATCCAGCGATGTCTTCACTGGTAACCAGGGTAAATATCGGGTTACTAAGCGCAGGGCTGCGCTTAGTAACCCGATGTTTACCCTGGTTACCGTTGTAAATGTAAAAAAACAAACACTACATACTTACATTCCCGGTGTCTGGTCACGTCCCTCGCCTTCAGCTTCCCGCACTGACTGAGCGCCGGCCGGCCGTAAAGCATGCTGTGCAGCGGTGACGTCACCGCTGTGCTTTCCGGCCGGCGTTCAGTCAGTGCGGGAAGCTGAAGGCGAGGGACGTGACCAGACACCGGGAATGTAAGTATGTAGTGTTTGTTTTTTTACATTTACAATGGTAACAAGGGTAAACATCGGGTTACTAAGCGCGGCCCTGCGCTTAGTAACCCGATGTTTACCCTGGTTACCCGGGGACCTCGGCATCGTTGGTCGCTGGAGAGCTGTCTGTGTGACAGCTCTCCAGCGACCAAACAGCGAGGCTGCAGCGATCGACATCGTTGTCTGTATCGCTGCAGAGTCGCTTAGTGTGACATACCTTTAGTCTACAACAGTTTAGGAGACCCACTATTTAATAATGGCCCTGTAAGAAGATTAATTCCCCCTGATGCACCAGTAAAAATAGGCTCTGTGACTTTGAGTCCCTCCTTTTATAAATGAAGCAAGATGGATCTGCTTATGCGTCACACACCACATGGCCAGCTATGGTTGTTAAGTGTTACAATGACATTTCGCTGTGAATGAATTGGTAGTGGTTGAAAGCAATGGTAAAGTTGAAAAACGCTTCAAAAACGCTGCGTCTGAACTAAGCCCAAGTAGGGGAGGAACTTTTTGGTCTGGGGTTAATTATTTGGCCTTACAGGCGTCATTAACCTGCAAAGGATGTACCTTGACATATTTCCCAGCAAAATTTGTTTTGGTTTCGTTTTAGTGTGTTTTTTCTTGCATTGGGGAAAAATGGCATGAATCTCGGAAAAAATTGTTTACCGCTGTGAACTAGGAGTCAGGAATGCTTACAGGGGCGATCCCCATGATGTTCCTGTGTCATTTGTGCAGTGTTTCCATCATTTTCAGACATTTTTAGACTTTAAAAGGACCCCTGGGGGGGATCGCGGTAAAAATACTCTGGTCTCTCATAGACTTACATTGGGCTCGTTGCTCGGGTCGAGTACCCGAGTCTTCCAATCTGCTCGACCCGAGCCTTTTAGTGCTCGCTCATCACTAATCACTATCTATTAATGTTGTGCCCCTTTTCGTTCTGTTTTTTTCCATACAGGGAAAAGTTTCTCATAACAACATTTGCTTGTCGTCTGTGTTTGTAAGTGAAGATGGGCACTGGAAATTAGGTGGAATGGAAATGATCTGTAAACTAACAGAGGTAACTGCAGAGGTGAGAAAAATATCCTAAAATGTGCTAAAGATAAATGTATAGAGGTCTCTTCCCACGCATAGTGTCAATGTTTTTGTTAGATTATTCTTTTACGCTACTCCACATCATGATTTTTTTTTAAATTAAGAATCTTTTAAAACAAACAATAATTGCTGTGTTCTTTAGACTTATTTGAGCTTTCTATTAGCGAGACAGTGGTCTGCACGTTTTATTCATTGATCCCTCTCATTATAAAGGTTTTCCAGTAAGTGTTATAGCATTGATTTACTGTGGAGGGCTCCACCATTCCAGAGAACTGGGGTGTCTACAGATCATGCAATAGTTGCTAACCTGCTTAATTAGCGGTTTCTGCATCTCCATAGACCTTACTGATGTTTTCTGAGAATAAAAGGGGTTGTCCCAACTTTTTGTCAAGCCATAGAATGCAAATATGTTCTAATATAATAACTTCCACCTGCCTGGTAAATCACCACCTGCTCCAGTTCCACCCCTCCCGTGGTCCTGGTGGTGTATTTTTTTTTTTGCTAGCTGTCTTGCAGTGATGACATTCAGACTGTGGATGATCGAGTACTAGGCCGTTGACTTCTGCAGGTATCTGAGGGTATTAAAAACATTATTAGTGTTTATTAATGCAGAACCGCTATGAAAGATCATCAGAACCGTCTGAGCAGCAGGCAATTTAGAGACTTATTTTAATGCATATCCTGCTTTATATCTATTTAAAGAAATCTTGGCCGATCTCAAAAAATAGGTACAGTTTTACGTTAAGTTTAGCATGGGCAATCACTATTATATTGGTGTCTTGCTACATCTTTGCCCACAGTGGAAGAAAGAAAAGGGTGTAAGTTATGAAACCACTATCTAGTAGTGGTCTCCTGGGTCATCCTAGGTGTCACAAATACCGTATGTATTTTTTCCCCAGATTCCCAAATTTTGTCCATTTATCAACAAGTAAAAAGATGACAAAAGCATGTGAGGTTGTTTTTTTTTTTCTGATGTGTTTTCACAGTTCTTATACATGTGAGCTTATATATCCTCATTCCTTTCAAGGTGCTGTCGTATTTGTGTTATCCTCCTCTGTTTGCACACTTTATAATTACTCCCACAGAGACTTTGATAATGAGGTGTCATCTCAGAGGATACAATCTAGCTGCTGAATGTTAAATTATTCAATTCTCTTGAGAGGTTTTGGCTTACTTAATGCAGTATATGAATCACATCATTGTATGGCATGCCCTTTACTTTCTTGATGCTGGGGTACAAAACCTTCATACAGTCCTCAAATATCGTTTTGTGAGCAAGACCTATGTGTAGAAGACCATGGAAATCTGGTCCATTGAACACTTCTTGATTTAATTCCCTGTCCATATTCCTCATGGGGGCATATGGGTGTTGAAAAGGGAATGGCAAGTTTAGGAGCCTGTATATTAGCCTACGCAGAGAGGTAATATTAAAAGGAAACTGTTCTGTCCCCCATGCCCTCCAATCCATCAGTAGTCACTTATTTATGAGTAACTTCCCTGCCTAATCAGCTCTGTAAAACATTTTTCTGAAAAAATTAGGTTTATGATGACCGCTCCTGCAAATTGTGATCAGCCCCACAGGGGCGTGATAATATGGAAAGAGGGCTGACTAGTCTGTATAAACTTAACACCCCATCGACTAGTCAAAACTCTCATTTACATAATAAATGGGGACCATATAATTCCTTTTTAAAGGGAACCTGTCACCCCGAAAATCGCGGGTGAGGTAATCCCACCGGCATCAGGGGCTTATCTGCAGCATTCTGTAATGCTGTAGATAAGCCCCCGATGTTACCTGAAAAAGGAGAAAAAGGCGTTATATTATACTCACCCAGGGGCGGTCCCGCTGCTGGTCAGGTCGGATGGGCGTCTCCGGTCCGCTCCGGCGCCTCCCATCTTCATTACAAGACGTCCTCTTCTGATCTTCAGCCACGGCTCCGGCGCAGGCGTACTTTGCTCTGCCCTGTTGAGGGCAGAGGATAGTACTGCAGTGCGCAGGCGCCGGGCCTCTGAAGTTTCCGGCGCCTGCGCACTGCAGTACTATCCTCTGCCCTCAAGAGGGCAGAGCAAAGTACGCCTGCGCCGGAGCCGTGGCTGAAGATCAGAAGAGGACGTCATGGAAAGAAGATGGGAGGCGCCGCAGCGGACGAGAGACGCCCATCTGACCTGACCAGCAGCGGGACCGCCCCTGGGTGAGTATAATATAACGTCTTTTTCTCCTTTTTCAGGTAACATCGGAGGCTTATCTACAGCATTACAGAATGCTGTAGATAAGCCCCTGATGCCGGTGGGCTTACCTCACCCGCGATTTTCGGGGTGACAGGTTCCCTTTAAACCTAATTTTTACAGAAAAATGTTATACAGGGCTGGTTAGGCAGGTAATTTACTCATAAATAATAACTAAATGCTGCTGGGTTGGAGGGCGTGGGGGACCTGACTGGTTCCCTTTAACTGGGTCTCTCGCCTTGGAGGACTGTGCACTGCCCAATGTAAGTGTGTGGCAGCATTCCCTGTCAATATCAGTTATTGCCTTCAGCATCCTTTTTTCTGTTGCAGGGAATCATGTATTTAACAAAGCATATAAAGGTTTATTTGTTGCTATGGGCCAGTTTTATGATGTTGCACCAAACATTATTGTTGGCCAGTAGTGACAATGTTTGCTTGCCTTTTGGTAAAGTTCCATATTTAAGCATCATTTTATATTTTTTTCTTTTCAGTCCGCAGAGTTTGGCATTTTGCCAGGATCTTTAAGCCATGCTCGAGATGCTTTCTTGTTTGGACGGTTGGTAGAAAGTTTTCTGGCACATGTAAAAGAGCAATGTAGGTGGTTTTTTTTTTTTGTTTGTTTGTTTTTTTATGTATCTGTAGCATACTCATCATGTCACTGATGGTGATGGGCCATGCCGAACACCCACTGTTCAGGCATGGACCCCAGATATTGACTTCTCCAAGAAGTCTGTGTTACTGTTCAGGTCCGACGCTCCAAACATTGGGTGTTTCCCATGCTGTCATCTGCATGACGTCACGAGAAACGTCGGAGGCTCTAATCGGTGGTTAGATTGTCAGAGCAACAGGAGCTGTGACCGGCGATAAAGAGTTCGCCGGTCAGTCTAGAATTCTATTCCCATCAGCCTGCTCCTGCTTTTGCTAATAACATTAGTTCATGGGAGTATTCACCAGCCTACACCTGTGCAATATATATATATATATATATATATATATATATATATATATATATACAGTGGGGCAAAAAAGTATTTAGTCAGTCAGCAATAGTGCAAGTTCAACCACTTAAAAAGATGAGAGGCGTCTGTAATTTACATCATAGGTAGACCTCAACTATGGGAGACAAACTGAGAAAAAAAAATCCAGAAAATCACATTGTCTGTTTTTTTAACATTTTATTTGCATATTATGGTGGAAAATAAGTATTTGGTCAGAAACAAAATTTCATCGCAATACTTTGTAATATATCCTTTGTTGGCAATGACAGAGGTCAAACGTTTTCTGTAAGTCTTCACAAGGTTGCCACACACTGTTGTTGGTATGTTGGCCCATTCCTCCATGCAGATCTCCTCTAGAGCAGTGATGTTTTTGGCTTTTCGCTTGGCAACTCGGACTTTCAACTCCCTCCAAAGGTTTTCTATAGGGTTGAGATCTGGAGACTGGCTAGGCCACTCCAGGACCTTGAAATGCTTCTTACGAAGCCACTCCTTCGTTGCCCTGGCGGTGTGCTTTGGATCATTGTCATGTTGAAAGACCCAGCCACGTTTCATCTTCAATGCCCTTGCTGATGGAAGGAGGTTTGCACTCAAAATCTCACGATACATGGCCCCATTCATTCTTTCATGTACCCGGATCAGTCGTCCTGGCCCCTTTGCAGAGAAACAGCCCCAAAGCATGATGTTTCCACCACCATGCTTTACAGTAGGTATGGTGTTTGATGGATGCAACTCAGTATTCTTTTTCCTCCAAACACGACAAGTTGTGTTTCTACCAAACAGTTCCAGCTTGGTTTCATCAGACCATAGGACATTCTCCCAAAACTCCTCTGGATCATCCAAATGCTCTCTATCAAACTTCAGACGGGCCCGGACATGTACTGGCTTAAGCAGTGGGACACGTCTGGCACTGCAGGATCTGAGTCCATGGTGGCGTAGTGTGTTACTTATGGTAGGCCTTGTTACATTGGTCCCAACTCTCTGCAGTTCATTCACTAGGTCCCCCCGCGTGGTTCTGGGATTTTTGCTCACCGTTCTTGTGATCATTCTGACCCCACGGGGTGGGATTTTGCGTGGAGCCCCAGATCGAGGGAGATTATCAGTGGTCTTGTATGTCTTCCATTTTCTAATTATTGCTCCCACTGTTGATTTGTTCACTCCAAGCTGGTTGGCTATTGCAGATTCAGTCTTCCCAGCCTGGTGCAGGGCTACAATTTTGTTTCTGGTGTCCTTTGACAGCTCTTTGGTCTTCACCATAGTGGAGTTTGGAGTCAGACTGTTTGAGGGTGTGCACAGGTGTCTTTTTATACTGATAACAAGTTTAAACAGGTGCCATTACTACAGGTAATGAGTGGAGGAAAGAGGAGACTCTTAAAGAAGAAGTTACAGGTCTGTGAGAGCCAGAAATCTTGATTGTTTGTTTCTGACCAAATACTTATTTTCCACCATAATATGCAAATAAAATGTTAAAAAAACAGACAATGTGATTTTCTGGATTTTTTTTCTCAGTTTGTCTCCCATAGTTGAGGTCTACCTATGATGTAAATTACAGACGCCTCTCATCTTTTTAAGTGGTGGAACTTGCACTATTGCTGACTGACTAAATACTTTTTTGCCCCACTATATATATATATATATATCTAAAGCTGAATGTGTGTGTGTATGTGTGTGTGTGTGTATGTCCGGGATTGGCATCTGCACCGTCGCAGCTACAGCCACAACATTTTGCACAGTCACACGTCTAGACCCTGAGAGCATCATAGGCTATGTTGTGAGGCGAAATTTTAACCCCGCGCTTTCCAATTCACCAAACAATTTTGCCCCTATCTACATAATGGGGAAAAGTGAAAAGATTATTGTTACTCCTATTTGTCCTATTTGGTTTGCAGCATTTATTGGGAGTGTCCGTGAGGTGTACCTATTTTTAAGACATCCACATGGGGACTAGTCTTTTTGGCACCTTATTATATATTTGGCCCTTTGTGGTCTTGTTTTCATCAGCCACAAAATTTTGCACAGTCACACGTCTGGACCCCGAGAGCGTCATAGGCTATGTTGTGAGGTGAAATTTTAACCCCGCGCTTTCCAATTCACCAAACAATTTTGCCCCTAACTACATAATGGGGAAAAGTGAAAGGAAAAGTGTTGGAGGCAAATTGACAGCTGCCAGATGTGAACAAGGGGGACTTAACAGAATGAGAGCGATGGCGCCAAAGAGTATATACCGTACAGATGCTAAGGTGGGGCCCCGAAATGGGATACTCACCACACACGGGGATATGAACACACACACAAAAGGCGCCACAAACTACCACGTGCTTGAACACATATACCACCCTCAGGACACATTTCACCACACATACACCAACCTCGCCACATAAAAGTCAAAACACAAAAGTCGCAGCTCAAAACTCGCCACGCACAAAACTCGCCACATGCAAAAACTAGGCTCACGCAAAACTCGCCACAAGTGCAAAACTCACCTCATGGAAAAGGCGCCACACGCAAAACTTGCACATGCGGAAAAATTGCCACATGCACAAAAGTTGCAACACATGCAAAAGTTGCCTCACACAAAACTTGCACATACTCAAAAGGCACCACACATAAAACTCGCCACGCGCAAAACTCGCCATGCGCAAAACTTGCTGCACCCAACTTGCTACACTAACCTGCCACATGCAACTCGACACACAAAAAGTTGCTACACGCATGTTGACACACAAAACTCATCTCACAAAAGTCGCTACATGCATGTCGCCACACGCAACTCAACACACACAACTTGACAAACGAAACGCGCCCTAAAACACACACAAGTCTGGTATTATCCTTCAAAAATAAAAATCTGATTAATAAGCAGACAAACTACAAGAGCAACAAATGTACCATATAGGAAATACGGCAGCTGTCAGTCACATGACCTGTCTATTATGTGTATGTGTGAGCTAATATATCCTGCCAGAGGGAGGGCTTCCTGTTGGCTGGGGATTTATCAGGATGCCAATTTAGCTTACAAATACTGAGGTAAAAATACTGAGCAAATAACGTGTGAACGAGGTCTAATACAGGAGGAGATGACACACAGGTATATACTATATACAGGGGAGATGACACACAGATATATACTATATACAGGAGAGATGACACACAGATATATACTATATAGAGGAGGAGATGACATACAGGTATATACTATACTAGCTATTGAACCAGTTCTACGCCCGGGTGGCGAGCATTTATATTGGTATATGGTCTCCATCCTGGTATGTGCTGCTCCATCCTGCGTCCCCATCCTGACATGTGCTGCTCCATCCTGCGTCCCCATCCTGTCATGTGCTGCACCCATCCTGCGTCCCCATCCTGTCATGTGCTGCACCCATCCTGCACCCCCATTCTGTCATGTGCTGCACCCATCCTGCGCCTCCATTCTGACATGTGCTACACCCATCCCGCGCCTCTATTCTGACGTGCTGCACCCATCCTGCGCCTCCATTCTGTCATTTGCTTCTCCCATCCTGCGCCCCATCCTGTCATGTGCTGCTCCCATCCTGCGCCCCTGTTCTGTCATGTGCTGCTTCCATCCTGCACCACTGATCTGTCATGTGCTGCTGCCATCCTGCACCCCCGTTCTGTCATGTGCTGCTCCCATCCTGTGCCACTGTTCTGTAATTTGCTGCTCCCATCCATATGCCCCATACGCTGCTCCATAAAGGTTTATGGCCCCATAAGATGCTCCATAGTATATGCCCCCGTACACTGCTCCATTATGGTTTATGGCCCCATAAGATGCTCCATAGTATATGCCCCCGTACACTGCTCCATTATGGTTGATGGCCCCCATAAGATGCTCCATAGTATATGCCCCCGTACCCTGCTCCATTATGGTTGATGGCCCCCATAACATGCTCCATTGTATATGTCCCCGTACACTGCTCCATTATGGTTGATGGCCCCCATAAGATGCTCCATTGTATATGCCCCCGTACACTGCCCATTATGGTTGATGGCCCCCATAAGATGCTCCATTGTATATGCCCCGTATGCTGCTGCGATATATTAAAAAAAATACCATACTCCCCTATTGTCGCTGGGCGCCGAGTGCTGGGGGGCCTGAGCAGGCGGGGACACCGGCGCGCTGTGGGGGTCAAGTGTCGGTAACGCCGCTAGCTCAGGCCCCCCAGCACTTGCTCTAGTCACCTGGCCGTGATCCAGCATTAAGCGCGTCATCGCGCCCTCTGAACTGTGAACATCACAGGCAGAGGACCCGGAACACAGAGCCGCATGCAGCGCTGGAACGGGGGACAGGTGAATATACTTACCCTCCTGGCGCGTCCACGGTCCCTGCCTCTCCGTTGGAGATCGCGGTGTGCGTTCAGTGTTTACGCATACCGTGATCTCCTGGGAGCTGATGTCATAAAGGTTGCCTCGACCAATCAGCGACGGGCACAGTGTGCCGCGAATTCTGGAATCATCATTGTCCATATACTACGGGGACATGCATATTCTAGAATACCCGATGCGTTAGAATCGGGCCACAATCTAGTCTATATATATAATTGTCTAAGGGTTTTTCCGTCTGTCTGTCTGTCTTTCTGTCTGTCTGTCTGTCTGTCTGTCTTTCTGTCTGTCTGTCTGTCCTGGAAATCCCGGCTCTCTGATTGGTCGAGGCCGCCAGGCCTCGACTGATCAGCAACGGGTACAGCGACGATGATGTCATAATGATTGCCATGGCGACGATGATGTCATAAAGGTTGCCTCGATTAATCAGCGACGGGCACAGTCTGCCGCGAATTCTGGAATCATCATTGTCCATATATTACAGGGACATGCATATTCTAGAATACCCGATGCGTTAGAATCGGGCCACAATCTAGTATATATATAATTGTCTAAGGGTTTTTCTGTCTGTCTGTCTGTCCTGGAAATCCCGCGTCTCTGATTGGTCGAGGCCGCCAGGCAACGGGCACAGCGACGATGATGTCATAAAGGACGTAGACATCCCGTGTTTCTGATTCAGTGACGGGCACAGTATCGACGTAGATGTCATAATGGTTGCCATGGCGACGATGATGTTATAAAGGTTGCCTCGACCAATCAGTGACGGGCACAGTCTGCCGCGAATTCTGGAATCATCATTGTCCATATACTACGGGGACATGCATATTCTAGAATACCCGATGCATTAGAATCGGGCCACAATCTAGTATACTATATACAGGATTAGATGACACAGGTATATACTATATACAGGAGGAGATGACATACAGGTACATACTATATACTGGAGAGATGACACACAGATATATACTGTATACAGGAGGAGATGACATACAGGTATATACTATATACAGGAGCAGATGACACACAGGTCTATACTATATACAGGAGGAGATGACTTACAGGTATATACTATATACAGGAGGAGGTGACACGCGTATATACTATATACAGGAGGAAATGACATACAGGTATATACTATATAAAAGAGGAGATGACACATAGTTATATAGAGGAGGAGATGACATACAGCAGGTATATACTATATACAGGGGAGATGACATACAGGTATATACTATATACAGGAAATGACATACACGTATATAGTATATATAGGAGGAGATGACATACAGGTATATAGTATATACAGAAGAGATGACCTACAGGTATATACTATACACAGGAGGAGATGACACATAGGTATATACAATATACAGGAGGAGATGACATACAGCAGGTATATACTATTTACAGGGGAGATGACATGCAGGTATATACTATATACAGGAGATGACATACAGGTGTATACTATAAATAAGGGAGATTACAAACATGTATACTGAGGGGAAAATGAGGGGTGTGAGGTGAAAATGAGGGGTGTGAGGTGAAAATGAGGCGTGTGAGGTGAAAATGAGGGGTGTGAGGTGAAAATGAAAAGGTGTGATTACAAAATGAGAAGAGTGAGGGAAAATAGTGGTGTGATCGGAAAATGACAGATGTGAGGTCGAAATCACAAGTGTTAGGGGGGAATGAGAGGAGTGAGGGGGGGAAATGAGAGGCGTGATGGGAAAATAAGAGAAGTGAGGTGCTATAACTAACCACAGATATTTACTATGCCCAGGCAACGTTGGGCTTTTCAGACGTGGGGTCTCTTCTATCTTTGATACCCAGTGCAGGAAAAAGTCAGCTACAACCCCCAGCTGTCAGCTTTATTATTGCTGGTTATCAAGAATAGAGCAGATTTTTTGTTCTACTTTTTAAACTAAATAAAGAAAAAAGAAGACATGGGGTCCCCACCCAATATTTCTGATAACCAGCCAAGCTAAAGCAGAAAGCCTAAAAATGCCAGCCTGCAGCCGCCCCGGAAAAGGCGCATCTATTAGATGCGCCATTTCTCACTTGCCCTGACGCGGTTGTAAATGGGTGTCAGATGCCATTTGACAATGCAGAGGTGACCACAAGCCTATTGGTTAGTAATGGAGAAGTGTTTCTAAGATGTCTATCCATTACTAACCCCACATTCATATTGCAAATAAAAAAACCCATACCGAAGTCCTTTATTTGAAATAAAAATCCACACCCTGTTCTATAAATTTATTTAAAAAGTTATATGCGCCCATTCTATTGAATCCCTTGTCCCTGTAAAAAAAAAAACAGAAAATAATAAACAAAAATACTCACCCTACTCTTAACCCCTTAATTACAGCCGATACTTCTTTTAGCAGCTTCAATTAAGAATATTTATGCCACAGCATCGCTTTTTAATGGCGCTGAGGAAAAAGGGTATAGCGCCCCCCAGATTCGGAATTTCTCTGGGGTCTTGGCTACCAGGGGTAGCTGAGACCCCAGAGCACATTATTCAGGTCGGTTTTTACCAACCCCGATATTGCGATTGCCGTTAGCTGTATAACGGCGACCGCAAAGAAAGAAGTCCGATTTTCCATTTAATTTCACTCACCTCTGATGTGATCGCGCATCAGAGGAGAGAGAAATGGGGGTGCCCGATTTATCTCCCCCCTCTCCTCCCCGGTACCTCTGGGAGAAAATAGCGGTCGCATGCGCAGTGTGCCCACTGAGATCTGCCGGTTAGCACCCGGCAACAATAGGAAATTTTTCCTATTGGTTCATTTTGATCACTGTGATAGACCCTAAAGTAAACTGTTCACTTTTTTTCCCTTCCACATTGCTTTAGTTCTCGCGAAGCACCTGAAAGGTTAATAAACTTCTTGAATGTGGTTTTGCACACCTTTTGGGGTGCAATTTTTAGAATGGTGTCACTTTTGGGTATTTTCTGTTATATTGACCCCCAAACTCTATTCAAATGTGAAGTGGTCCCTAAAAAAAAATGGTTTTGTAAATTTTGTTGGAAAAATGAGAAATCGCTGGTCAACTTTTAACCATTATAAAATGCTAACAAAAAAAAAGTTTCCAAAATTGTATTGATATAAAGTTGGTATATGGGAAATGTTATTTATTAACTATTTTGTGTGACACCACTCTGATTTAAGGATGCAAAAATTAAAAGTTTGAAAATTGCTAAATTTTCAACATTTTTGCCAAATGTCCATTATTTTTTTCATAAATAAACGCAAGTTATATCGGAAAAAGTTTACCACTAACATGAAGTACAATATGTCATGAGAAAACAGTCTCCGAATCAGTGGGATACGTTGAAGCGTTCCAGAGCTATAACCTCATAAAGTGACAGTTGTCAGAATTGTAAAAATTGGCATGGTCATTAAGTACCAAATTGACTCTATCACTAACGGGTTAATCTACTGATGCCCATGACTCTTGTTAATTAAAAAAAACAAAACATCCATCACCTGACGGAAGTACAGCCAATCCATACTGTCTCATGACGATTCTAATGCTTTGGTGAGAATGGTCACATAGAGAACCGCTCTCCCCACCTGCCAGAACAGTCGCTCCTGTCTGTGTCTAGCGCTGAGCTCTTCAGAGAGAAACTACACCGAATTTCATAGCCACGATAAAGCTGACAGCTGAAGGTTCCAGTTCGCAGCTGTCGGTTTTACCTGCTCCCGTAACCAAAAATAGAAGAGACCCTTCACCCATGTTGTTTTTTTTTTAAATTTTATTTAAAGCACAGGCATTAGCTGATGAATACTCCAATCAGCCGAACCTGCTCTCGCTGATATTAGCGACAGCAGGTTTTGGCTGATGGGAGTAGTAAATCATTCGATGCCTCTGTGACTTGTGGTAAACATTCATCTGAATGTTATTCCGGTACTGTTCTGGTACACAAACTAAACTTTTTTTTTTAAATGTTTGTCTGAACCTGCTTGATCCGAACATCCAGGGGTTCGCCCATCACTAGTCATTTTAGAAAGAATGTCATATGCATTGAAAAACATCAATACTGAAAAAACACCAGAGATTCACCCAGCCTTGTCTCGTACGTAGCACAGCATTGTATATTTATATGTTTGTTTTTTTTCTCCTGTTCAAGTATTCTTTCATAAGACATACATGCAGAGATTGCTTCAGAAGTCCTTCATTTTGTAAAGAAGGTTTTTGCACATTACTGATTGGATGACGGCAGGTTCTGCTGCAAATGCATGGAATGGGAGTCTAATCCAGTTTTTTTTCTTTATGTTCAATGTATAATATCTTAGTACTACACAGATAAATGTACTGATTTATAGACTGTATATGCTTCTGTTGCACAAAAGTAAAACTTTTAATACTTAACTCCCAGTTCTTCTTTTTTTATCATCTAAACCTGTGTACTGTATGTGTGGTAATATGCTCACTGATTGCATAGTCTTCCCTGATTTCCAGCACCACTCCGGTCCTATTTCGAGACACTTAAAGGGAACCTGTCACCCCCTCAGGCATTTGTAACTTAAAGAGCCACCTTGTGCAGCACAAATGCTGCATTCTGACAAGGTGGCTCTTTTAGTTATGATGCCTGCACACACTGAAATAAACGTTGGTAAAATGTGCCCCCTCATACCGCGAAATCGTCCCGGAGGCGGGACTTTCCTTCCTAATGAGACGCAGCACAGCCGTCACTCCGGGCCTGAGCGCGCCGGGCGCCGCCTCCTCTTGCTGCATTATCGTCCCCGCGCCTTCGCATTAAGTTTTTTTTTTTTTTTTTTCAGGTGTACGCAGTTTTGCTGCCCTTCGTACTTACAGCGCAGGCGCCAGAGGCGAAAATGCAGCAAGAGGAGGCAGCGCCCGGCACACACTGCTGTGCTGCGTCTGATTAGGATGGATAGTCCCGCCTCTGGGACGGTTTCACGGTATGAGGGGGCACACGTTTATTTCTCCTTCGCCTCATTGGGAGACACAGACCGTGGGGTGTATGCTGCTGCCAATAGGAGGCTAACTCAAAAAAGTTAGCTTCTCCCCTGCAGCATATACCTTCCTGCTGGCTCTCAGCTAACCAGTTCTTGCTTAGTGTCTGTAGACGGCACATCGGTCTGGTTCAGACCCCATCGTTTTTATTTTATTTTTTGCTTTTCTGTAAATTTTTATTTTTTAATCAACGGAGTGAAGGGGGCGACCAATCCTTTCAAGTTTCCGATCTCCCCCAAACAATCATCAGGTGAGAACGCAGAGTGTTGCCTCCCCGTACCCTCTCCTGCGAAGTGGGAAGCCATGCCTGAGCTCACTTCAGGGGCGACGGTTCCTTCGGGTCCCGATCTCCCCACACCAGCAGCGGGTGAGCACATGGAGTGTCACCTCTATGTATCCCTTCCTAGAGCCAGGCGGGAGCTAAACTCCGTTGATCAACAGAGGCTCCTTCTCTTCGGGGTCCTAGCAGCCCCCACTGTCCCACCACTGTTAAAGCGGATGGCACAAGGATGCGGACGGTTCCTCTCCACCACCATAACAAAGGGATGATGGATTGAGGGTTATCGCTTTATCCCTGCACCGTCCACGCTGCAATACCTGACCTACAGCAGAACAGCACAGTCATCCGCGGCGGCTCCATGCCGGGACACTCACCAATTGTGAGTGGATCCAGTCAGCGATGGGCCCCTGCAGTGGGATATTAACATGCTGACAGGCAGCCGTAGCTTCCCTGTGGCCCACCTCCCTAAGGTAACGCTCCGGCCGGCTGCAAAAATTTACTCCCCGGCTTCGGCCGTTGTGTAGGCCGCATCCTGGAAGTCGTGCCCGCACTATGGCACGCTAAGGCGGCTCCGCCCCTCTTTTCTGGAGTTTTCTGTCTGGCACGGGAGCGTTCGCTTTTCTGGCCCACTGCCCCTCTAATCTACCCCTGGTATTGCTCCCGCCGGCTGCAGAAATTTAGGCCCCGGCTTGGGCCTGTTCATGGAAGTCACGTGGCTCCACCCACATCTCGTCTGTGGCTCCACCCCCGAATTGGCTCCTCTCACTCTCTGCGAGACTTTATCACCTCTGCATCTACCGGTGGCCATCTTGGTCCACCCGGCCGGCAGGGGCGAAGGTTTCTTGCATTAAAGGGGCACAACGACTCTGCAGCTGGGTAAGGAAGTACTGCTCTCTTCCCTCCTGTACTTACATGAATGACCCTGATTATTCCCCGGTCTTAATGGAGGCACATGACCAGTATTCCCTGGCCTTAGAGGCACATGACCAGTATTCCCTGGTTTTAAAGGCACATGAAACTCATCAAAGAGAATGAAGACTTTCTAGACAGAACAGAAGCATCTCTACTGGTCACAGAAGGTGCAAAAAGTGTCAGAGAACCTCCAAAAGCAGATGAGTGGAAGCATGTGACCAAAAGAAGCAAGAAGACCATGGAGAAATCACCAACCACACAACTGAAGAACCAATATCAAATCTTTGTAGAGGATGAAGATGGCACACCTAAGAATGAAGCAATACCAGCAAGCAAAAAAGAAAAGGGCACACAGCAACAAGTGACAGCAAAAAGTACAGCCAAGAAGCAACGAAGAGTGGTGGTGGTGGGAGACTCACTACTGAGAGGCACAGAAGCAGCCATCTGCAGACCGGACATAACTGCAAGAGAAGTATGCTGCCTTCCAGGTGCGATGATCAAGGATGTGACCGATAGGATACCAAAGCTCTTCAGCTCCAAGGACGTCCACCCATTTCTTCTGATACATGTTGGCACCAATGACACGGCAAGGAAGGACCTACCGACAATCTGCAAGGACTTTGAAGAGTTGGGGAAGAAAGTAAAGGAACTGGATGCACAGGTAGTTTTTTCTTCTATCCTTCCAGTAGACGGGCATGGCACCAGGAGATGGAACAGGATCCTTGATGCAAACAACTGGCTAAGACGATGGTGCAGACAACAAGGATTCGGATTCCTGGACCACGGTGTGAATTACTGGTATGATGGACTCCTCGCCAGAGACGGACTACACCTCAACAAACCTGGGAAACACACATTCGCCAGAAGACTCGCTACACTCATCAGGAGGGCGTTAAACTAGAAGAAGAGGGGACGGGAAGAAAAACATTAGACTCAAACAAAGACGACCCAGGAAAACATACTCAGAAGGGAGGTAAGAACATTTCTAAAACAATCCACAGTGAGGAGATTGGAACAAAACAAAATCCTCTAAACTGCATGCTCGCAAACGCCAGAAGCCTGACAAACAAGATGGAAGAACTAGAAGCAGAAATATCTACAGGTAACTTTGACATAGTGGGAATAACCGAGACATGGTTAGATGAAAGCTATGACTGGGCAGTTAACTTACAGGGTTACAGTCTGTTTAGAAAGGATCGTAAAAATCGGAGAGGAGGAGGGGTTTGTCTCTATGTAAAGTCTTGTCTAAAGTCCACTTTAAGGGAGGATATTAGCGAAGGAAATGAGGATGTCGAGTCCATATGGGTTGAAATTCATGGAGGGAAAAATGGTAACAAAATTCTCATTGGGGTCTGTTACAAACCCCCAAATATAACAGAAAGCATGGAAAGTCTACTTCTAAAGCAGATAGATGAAGCTGCAACCCATAATGAGGTCCTGGTTATGGGGGACTTTAACTACCCGGATATTAACTGGGAAACAGAAACCTGTGAAACCCATAAAGGCAACAGGTTTCTGCTAATAACCAAGAAAAATTATCTTTCACAATTGGTGCAGAATCCAACCAGAGGAGCAGCACTTTTAGACCTAATACTATCTAATAGACCTGACAGAATAACAAATCTGCAGGTGGTTGGGCATTTAGGAAATAGCGACCACAATATTGTGCAGTTTCACCTGTCTTTCACTAGGGGGACTTGTCAGGGAGTCACAAAAACATTGAACTTTAGGAAGGCAAAGTTTGAACAGCTTAGAGATGCCCTTAATCTGGTAGACTGGGACAATATCCTCAGAAATGAGAATACAGATAATAAATGGGAAATGTTTAAGAACATCCTAAATAGGCAGTGTAAGCGGTTTATACCTTGTGGGAATAAAAGGACTAGAAATAGGAAAAACCCAATGTGGCTAAACAAAGAAGTAAGACAGGCAATTAACAGTAAAAAGAAAGCATTTGCACTACTAAAGCAGGATGGCACCATTGAAGCTCTAAAAAACTATAGGGAGAAAAATACTTTATCTAAAAAACTAATTAAAGCTGCCAAAAAGGAAACAGAGAAGCACATTGCTAAGGAGAGTAAAACTAATCCCAAACTGTTCTTCAACTATATCAATAGTAAAAGAATAAAAACTGAAAATGTAGGCCCCTTAAAAAATAGTGAGGAAAGAATGGTTGTAGATGACGAGGAAAAAGCTAACATATTAAACACCTTCTTCTCCACGGTATTCACGGTGGAAAATGAAATGCTAGGTGAAATCCCAAGAAACAATGAAAACCCTATATTAAGGGTCACCAATCTAACCCAAGAAGAGGTGCAAAACCGGCTAAATAAGATTAAAATAGATAAATCTCCGGGTCCGGATGGCATACACCCACGAGTACTAAGAGAACTAAGTAATGTAATAGATAAACCATTATTTCTTATTTTTAGTGACTCTATAGCGACAGGGTCTGTTCCGCAGGACTGGCGCATAGCAAATGTGGTGCCAATATTCAAAAAGGGCTCTAAAAGTGAACCTGGAAATTATAGGCCAGTAAGTCTAACCTCTATTGTTGGTAAAATATTTGAAGGGTTTCTGAGGGATGTTATTCTGGATTATCTCAATGAGAATAACTGTTTAACTCCATATCAGCATGGGTTTATGAGAAATCGCTCCTGTCAAACCAATCTAATCAGTTTTTATGAAGAGGTAAGCTATAGGCTGGACCACGGTGAGTCATTGGACGTGGTATATCTCGATTTTTCCAAAGCGTTTGATACCGTGCCGCACAAGAGGTTGGTACACAAAATGAGAATGCTTGGTCTGGGGGAAAATGTGTGTAAATGGGTTAGTAACTGGCTTAGTGATAGAAAGCAGAGGGTGGTTATAAATGGTATAGTCTCTAACTGGGTCGCTGTGACCAGTGGGGTACCGCAGGGGTCAGTATTGGGACCTGTTCTCTTCAACATATTCATTAATGATCTGGTAGAAGGTTTACACAGTAAAATATCGATATTTGCAGATGATACAAAACTATGTAAAGCAGTTAATACAAGAGAAGATAGTATTCTGCTACAGATGGATCTGGATAAGTTGGAAACTTGGGCTGAAAGGTGGCAGATGAGGTTTAACAATGATAAATGTAAGGTTATACACATGGGAAGAGGGAATCAATATCACCATTACACACTGAACGGGAAACCACTGGGTAAATCTGACAGGGAGAAGGACTTGGGGATCCTAGTTAATGATAAACTTACCTGGAGCAGCTAGTGCCAGGCAGCAGCTGCCAAGGCAAACAGGATCATGGGGTGCATTAAAAGAGGTCTGGATACACATGATGAGAGCATTATACTGCCTCTGTACAAATCCCTAGTTAGACCGCGCATGGAGTACTGTGTCCAGTTTTGGGCACCGGTGCTCAGGAAGGATATAATGGAACTAGAGAGAGTACAAAGGAGGGCAACAAAATTAATAAAGGGGATGGGAGAACTACAATACCCAGATAGATTAGCGAAATTAGGATTATTTAGTCTAGAAAAAAGACGACTGAGGGGCGATCTAATAACCATGTATAAGTATATAAGGGGACAATACAAATATCTCGCTGAGGATCTGTTTATACCAAGGAAGGTGACGGGCACAAGGGGGCATTCTTTGCGTCTGGAGGAGAGAAGGTTTTTCCACCAACATAGAAGAGGATTCTTTACTGTTAGGGCAGTGAGAATCTGGAATTGCTTGCCTGAGGAGGTGGTGATGGCGAACTCAGTCGAGGGGTTCAAGAGAGGCCTGGATGTCTTCCTGGAGCAGAACAATATTGTATCATACAATTGTTAGGTTCTGTAGAAGGACGTAGATCTGGGTATTTATTTATTATGATGGAATATAGGCTGAACTGGATGGACAAATGTCTTTTTTCGGCCTTACTAACTATGTTACTATGTTACTATGATCAAGATTCCCTGGATTTAAAGGCACATGACCAGCATTTCCTGGTCTTAAAGGCATTTGACTAGCATTCCCTTGTCTTAAAGGCACATGACCAGTCTGAAGCTGGTCACCCTAAATGAACTCAGGAACCCTCCGCCGCCGATCCCAGCTTATACCATAGTTCCCCTGAGTGGGCTTCATCACTGCCACATCCCATGGCTTCTCTGATCAAGAGATTGAAGCCCTCCGTGAACACTGTGGCTCGGAGTGCTCGCAGGACCGATTTATATATGGTTCCTCTCCTACATGGGAGCTGTCGGCTAGCAGAGGCCGCAAGTATTCTAGAAACATACAGGCGTCTAGAAAATGGAAGCTTCATTTCCTGATCTCCCTCACCAATGATTTCCTGAGAACAAGACTCTGATATGGATCGGATACTGCCTTGGATCTGGACTCACCAGAGCTTCAGAAAAGGATGGATTTGCCTATTTATATCATCAACCAATCTCTGTTGATTGATGAGGGCTACGGTTCTACTCTAGATCACGCAGTGTCCCTCATAAGGAGACTAAACTCCCTCGCAGAGCATTTGTCATTGACCCGGACAGGGATTGTCCGGATAAGTGATCCACTGGACTGAAGCCTCTGCAAGCGCGGTATCCTTTTTCAGCCAATATGCAAACACTTGGGGTGTCCTCTCCACGTATACCCCCCTACGACGTGGGATGCCATGCCTGGTCTGATTCTTAGGGGCGACGGGTCCTTTTAAAGAGTACTGATCTCCCCACACCATCAATAGATGAGCACTTGGAGTGTCGCCTCCATGTACTCTTCTGCAGCCAGGCCTAACACCGGAACCAGCCCTGTCCACCCGGTGACCTGATCTCTGTGGATGTACAGTGGCACCCTTTTTTTGGCGTCCTCTGCATCTCCACTATTTAGCAGATGATGCAAGAAGGCGGATGATCCCTCTCCACTTCCCTGTTAGGAGGGTGGTGGATCGGGGGTTCATCATTTTAACTCTGCACTGTCAAAAGAGAGCGGAGGTAGCAAGAAACAGCTTTTCCTGACCTTCTGGATGCAGCTGTGCATTCTGCCATTTGGCAGATTAACCGGGTAGAGCCTCCTGTGGTTTGTCTACCAGTATTCCTGCCAGATGGGTCATCAATTAAAATTATAACGGACTGTCAGATAGCAAATCTGGTTTGGTCCGTCTTGCAGCCTCGGGTTGAGTGCTCTACCCTTCTTTAGCCACCGCATGGGTTGCTCGAGCAGTGGTCTCCTGGTCAGAGACCTTAATTACTTTGATTCACATCAGTAACCTTTTCCTGAAGACAGTACAGCTGGTCAATCAAAATTTCTTGAGCGGGAGACTAGCTGGTTCATGCCTCTCGGATGCAGCTAGTTGCGCGGCCCTGTCAGCAGCAAATGCCATTACACCCAGAAGGGCATTATAGTTCAGAGTATGGAAGCGTACTCTGCGTTCAAAGAGCCTCAAACATCACTCCCTAGGATCGCGTGTTTCCTGCAGTGGAAGAATAGTCCAGGACGGTCTAGATCTAAGTGATCTTGGTTCCAAAAAGGGGGACCGAAAAAGACTGATCCTGGACCTCAAACTTTTACCAAGCTGGACATGGTCCTCCTTCTTCGTATGGAGTTCCTCCGCTCAGCCATTACTTCAACTGAAAAAGGGTGGATTTTCTGGCATCCACCAACATTTGGGATGCTAACCTTCACATTCCTATTTTCCCCTCTTCAAAAATGTCTTCACTTTTCCATTCGCAAACACCATTTTCAATTCACGACCTTGTCCTTCGGCCTTGCTACCGCACGCTGAGTGTTCACAAGGGTCATGGTGGCTGTCATGTTCCTCTTGCACCCTAGAGGCGTGGTCGTCCTGCCCTATCCGATCGACTTTCTAGCCGCTCTTCCAGGACTACGCTGAGTCGTCTATATCAATTGCTATACCCTCTCTCTCCTGGGCTGGCAGCTTCATCTAGACAGGTTTTTCCTCTTTTCCAGCCCAGCAGATATCCTTTTCGAGGATGATCCTTGACACTTTCAGAGGGTTGGTATTTCTCCCTTGAGACAAGGCCGTGGCCCTTCAACTCAGAACTCACTTACTTGATCACTCATTCCATTCGATTTGCTGGGAGGGTCATGAGGAAAAAAGGTGACAGCAATGGAAGCTGTTTCCTTCGCTCCGTTTGTTTTCTGTACGTCAAACAGGTTTTCAGAGGATAGTCTCTGAGCTTCTTCCTCATCCAGGGGAGTTCCTTCCGGTTCAATGATTACACTGGTCTCCAAAAAAAAATTCTGGCATGGACTTTAAGAACAGTTTTAGATTACCGTATATAGTCGAGTATAAGCTGACCCGAGTATAAGCCGACCCCCCCTAATTTTGCCACAAAAAACTGGGAAAACTTAATGACTCGAGTATAAGCCTAGGTTGGGAAATGCAGCAGCTACCGGTAAATGTCAAAAGTAAAAATAGATACCAATAAAAGTAAAATTAATTGAGACATCAGTAGGTTAAGTGTTTTTGTATATCCATATTGAATCAGGAGCCCCATATAATGCTCCATAAAGTTTATGATGGCCCCATAAGATGCTCCATATTAAAATATGCCCCATATAATCCTGCATAAAGGTTAATAAAGGCCCCATAAGATGCTGCAGAGACACATGTGTCCCATATAATGCTGCACAAATGCTGATTATGGCCCCATAAGATGCTCTATAAATATATTTGCCCCATATAGTGCTGCACAAACGTTATGGCCCCATAGATGCTCCATACAAACACTTGCCCCATATAGTGCTGCACAAACGTTATGGCCACATATAGTGCTGCACAAACGTTATGGCCCCATAGATGCTCCATACAAAACACTTGCCCCATATAGTGCTGCACAAACGTTATGGCCACATATAGTGCTGCACAAACGTTATGGCCCCATAGATGCTCCATACAAAACACTTGCCCCATATAGTGCTGCACAAACGTTATGGCCCCATAGATGCTCCATACAAAACACTTGCCCCATATAATGCTGCACAAATGTTATGGCCCTATATAGTGCTGCACAAACGTTATAGCCCCATATAGTGCTGCACAAACGTTATAGCCCCATATAGTGCTGCACAAACATTATGGCCCCATAGATGCTTTATACAAAACACTTGCCCCATATAATGCTGCACAAACGTTATGGCCCCTTAGATGCTCCATACAGACACTTGCCCCATTTGCTGTTGCTGCGATAAAAAAAAATCACATACTCACCTGTCCGTCGCTAAGGCCCCCGGCACTTTCAATAGTCACTTGCTCCTCGTTCCGGCGCCACTCCATGTTCAGCACTGACGTTCAGCAGAGGGCGTGCACTGACTACGTCACCGCGCCCTCTGACCTGAGCGCCACTGCTGAAGACAGAGCGGCGGCTGAAACGAGGAGCAGGTGACTATCGCGCAGCGCTCCCCCTCCCCAATATACTCACCTGGTCCTGGCGCTGTGCTGTCCCTGCTTCCCCGACGCCGCAGCTTCATCTTGTACTGAGCGGTCACAGTTACCGCTCATTACAGTAATGAATATGCGGCTCCACCTCTATGAGAGGTGGAGCCGCATATTCATTACTGTAATGAGCAGTACCATGTGACCGCTCAGTACAGGAAGAAGCTGCTGCTGCCGGCGCCGGGGAAGCCAGGGACCTGCAGGGACCGCGCCAGGAGTTGGTGAGTATAATTAGACAGCCCCCGCTCCCCCTTCCCTGCCGACCCCTGGGTATGACTCGAGTGTAAGCCGAGAGGGGGACTTTCAGCCCAAAAAAGTGGGCTGAAAATCTTGGCTTATACTCGAGTATATACGGTAATTTGAGGGTGCTGAATTCAAATCTGATCTTATAATTTCTCTATCACATCATGTTTTTGTGCTATAGGTAATATAGCCCATTTTCATGAATTCCATGATAAATACAGTGGGGCAAAAAAGTATTTAGTCAGTCAGCAATAGTGCAAGTTCCACCACTTAAAAAGATGAGAGGCGTCTGTAATTTACATCATAGGTAGACCTCAACTATGGAAGACAAACTGAGAAAAAAAAATCCAGAAAATCACATTGTCTGTTTTTTTAACATTTTTTTTGCATATTATGGTGGAAAATAAGTATTTGGTCAGAAACAAAATTTCATCTCAATACTTTGTAATATATCCTTTGTTGGCAATGACAGAGGTCAAACGTTTTCTGTAAGTCTTCACAAGGTTGCCACACGCTGTTGTTGGTATGTTGGCCCATTCCTCCATGCAGATCTCCTCTAGAGCAGTGATGTTTTTGGCTTTTCGCTTGGCAACACGGACTTTCAACTCCCTCCAAAGGTTTTCTATAGGGTTGAGATCTGGAGACTGGCTAGGCCACTCCAGGACCTTGAAATGCTTCTTACGAAGCCACTCCTTCGTTGCCCTGGTGGTGTGCTTTGGATCATTGTCATGTTGAAAGACCCAGCCACGTTTCATCTTCAATGCCCTTGCTGATGGAAGGAGGTTTGCACTCAAAATCTCACGATACATGGCCCCATTCATCCTTTCATGTACCCGGATCAGTCGTCCTGGCCCCTTTGCAGAGAAACAGCCCCAAAGCATGATGTTTCCACCACCATGCTTTACAGTAGGTATGGTGTTTGATGGATGCAAGTCAGTATTCTTTTTCCTCCAAACACGACAAGTTGTGTTTCTACCAAACAGTTCCAGTTTGGTTTCATCAGACCATAGGACATTCTCCCAAAACTCCTCTGGATCATCCAAATGCTCTCTAGCAAACTTCAGACGGGCCCGGACATGTACTGGCTTAAGCAGTGGGACACGTCTGGCACTGCAGGATCTGAGTCCATGGTGGCGTAGTGTGTTACTTATGGTAGGCCTTGTTACATTGGTCCCAGCTCTCTGCAGTTCATTCACTAGGTCCCCCCGCATGGTTCTGGGATTTTTGCTCACCGTTCTTGTGATCATTCTGACCCCACGGGGTGGGATTTTGCGTGGAGCCCCAGATCGAGGGAGATTATCAGTGGTCTTGTATGTCTTCCATTTTCTAATTATTGCTCCCACTGTTGATTTCTTCACTCCAAGCTGGTTGGCTATTGCAGATTCAGTCTTCCCAGCCTGGTGCAGGGCTACAATTTTGTTTCTGGTGTCCTTTGACAGCTCTTTGGTCTTCACCATAGTGGAGTTTGGAGTCAGACTGTTTGAGGGTGTGCACAGGTGTCTTTTTATACTGATAACAACTTTAAACAGGTGCCATTACTACAAGTAATGAGTGGAGGAAAGAGGAGACTCTTAAAGAAGAAGTTACAGGTCTGTGAGAGCCAGAAATCTTGATTGTTTGTTTCTGACCAAATACTTATTTTCCACCATAATATGCAAAAAAAATGTTAAAAAAACAGACAATGTGATTTTCTGGATTTTTTTTTCTCAGTTTGTCTCCCATAGTTGAGGTCTACCTATGATGTAAATTACAGACGCCTCTCATCTTTTTAAGTGGTGGAACTTGCACTATTGCTGACTGACTAAATACTTTTTTGCCCCACTGTATAGGTAGTGTATGAAAATTGCCAGTTTATACGGTTCAAGTAAATTAAGTTTAATTTGGGTGGTTAATTTGTGGTGTTTTGAAAATGATTAACTTTCTTTTGGGTCTGCAAGGAGGGTACACAAAACACCCTTGTTTTCTGTGCTACTGGGATAGCAGAGCTACAGCAGAGCATTGGGTGAAAACTGAATGGCCTCAGCGACAGAGTTTGGCATCTGGCGATAAGAATGTCATCCATGATCTTCTAATGGATAGGAAGAATATTGTATTTCTTCCCTTACACATAAAACTTGGATTGATGAAGTAGTTCGTCAAAGCTCTCAATCACAGTGGAGAATGCTTTAACTATATATGTTCAACTTTTCCTGGTCTTGGTGAAGAGAAGAAAAAGGCTTGAATATTTGATGGACCTCAAATAAGAACACTTATGAGAGACCCAAATTTTATCACATCAATGAATGAGACAGAACAAAGAGCTTGGAATGCATTTTGTAATTCCCTAGAATTGTATTCCCTAGAATTTTCTAGGTAATAAGAAAGCAGACAACTTTGAAGAGATTGTGGAAGAGCTACTAATGAGTCTGCGAAATCTTGGATGTAGAATGAGTATCAAGATTCACTATTTACACAGCCATTTGGACTTTTTTTCCAGAGAACCTTGGGGATGTGAGCGAGGAACAAGGGGAGCGTTTTCATCAGGACATTAAAACAATGGAAGAACAGTATCAAGGCCGATGGGACTCACTTATGATGGCTGACTATTGCTGGAGCTTGATGAGACAACCCAGAAGCTGTACATCACAGATCAGCCAAGAAAAGAAAGTTCAAATAACTGCCATTTGCCATTCATCTGTGTGCCATATATATGTGTTTTTATATTTTATAATTTAATTCTGTAAGTATATTTGATTTGCTATACATAGACTTTGTAATCTTTGTTATTTCTTGATTAAAAATATACAAAATGTAGTACCGAAAATCATGTCTTTTTATCATAAAACATTAGGAGTAATTTTCATCAAAAATTGAAAATCTCTCGAAATCCTGATGTGATAGTCAAAAACGGAGTTCATGTTCATAATCAGCAGCCAAAATTGACTTAAAATGTTTTAAAACCTTTTGCCAGAAAAATTGCGTTGACCAGTGTTATTAGTGACTACCGATGCCAACCTTCTTCTCCCGACCTTTGTTCTGGGGATCTGAACGATATGGCTAGTCCTACAGCAGGTCCTCTGCCTTCTGGCGTGTCACCCAATCCAAATTCAATTGGATAATGCCACGGCTGTGCCATACATCAATCATCTAGCAGGTACCCTCGGTCAGGCAGCATGGACGAAGTACCTCGCATTCTCCGATGGGCCAAGATCTATCATTCGGTGATCTCGGTAGTACACATCCCAGGAGTAAATCTCTGGGCAGTAGACTTCCTCAGCCATCAGGGTCCCGCCTCAAGTGAGTGGGAACTTCTCCCGGAAGTCTTCCATCAGATCTGTATTCAATGGGACACTCCAGATGTAGATGAGATGGCGTTTAGACTGAACACCAATGTACTCGTGTTCATGGTTCGGCCTCAAGATTCAAAAGCCATTGCAGTGAATGCTCTGGTTCTTCCGTGGTACCAGTTTCCATAACCCCCCCTTCCCCTACTTCCGAGAGTCGTTTGGAAGCAAGAAGGCCCCCTGTGGTCCTGGGAGATCCGCACGGACCACGTTTGTTTTTTTTGTTTACGGAGCTAGTACTTTTTCCAACTTATTGCAATGAAACTGCAAGTAGGGAGTTTCTCGCAGGGAGTTTTCACATGTGGTCCTTCCCTTTCACATACCACTAGATCTTTGGAACCTTAAAGGGAACCTGTCACCCCTCCCCCCCAGGCATTTTTAACTGAAAGAGCCACCTTGTGCTGCACTAATGCTGCATTCTGTCAAGGTGGCTCTTTTAGTTGGTGTCCCTGCCAACGCTGAAATAATCGTTTTTATAATTTGTCCCTCATACCTCTATTTTGTCAGGGGGGAATGACTTCCCCCCCTGACACAAACTCCTCCCAGCCATCACTCAGGGCCTCCGGGCACCGCCTCCATTTCCTTCATGAACGTCCCTGGCGCCTGTGCTGTAAGTTCGAAAGGCAGCACAAACTGCGCATGCCCGAAAAAAAAAAAAAAAAATGGTCCTGGGAGTCTTACAGTAGACTCCTTTTTTTTTCCAGACAGACTTTACTATCAGGGAAGGTCGCCCCTTTTTTCTCGGCGATCTCGTCATCCTGACAAGTCTTCGGAGTTGGATGCTCTGTTCTTTCAGACATTTTTCCTTATTGCCATCAAGGCAAGGTTCTCAGGTCATCCCTGTCCCTTGTTACCATGGTGGTATTTGTTGTGAATTCTGCTCTATGTGCTGGATCCTTTAGCCCTTGCCAGTTGTCAATGTTTCTTGTGAAGGGATGGTTCACTTTCTGGCTTCTCCTGCCTGTTGCCAAATTCAGCAAAGATAAGTGTTTGGTTCTTTGTATCTGTGGCACACTGCTGTGTGCTGGTTTCAGTTTTATTCCTGCTCTGATTGTAGGATTCACTGGAGTTGCAGATTACGCTCCTACATCTATTAGTTAGATGTAGGAAGTTTTTGTAATTTCTGCTGTGGATGTTTTTGAAGGGTTTTTTACTGACCGCACAGAACTGTGTCCTATCCTATCCTATTTAGCTAGTGTGGCCTCCTGTGCTAAATTCTGTTTTCTGCCTGTGTATGTTTTTTTTCCTCTCCGACTCACCGCCAATTTTTGTGGGGGGCTGTCTATCCTTTGGGGATTTTCTCTGAGGCAAGATAGTATTCCTCTTTCCATCTTTAGGGGTAATTAGTCCTCCGGCTGTGACGAGCTGTCTAGGTGTGTTAGGTACACTCCACGGCTACTTCTAGTTGCGGTGTTAAGTTCAGGGTTGCGGTCAGTACAGTGGCCACCATCTCCAGTGAAAGTTCTCATGCAGCTTCTAAGTCACCGGATCATAACAGTACAACTGGCCAACAATGAGTTAAATGCATCTCAGGAGAAGGGAAGGAAGCTATTGAGCCATTTTTTTTTCTCCAGTCTATTTTGTGTTCTCCTCCCTCTTAATATCTGGGTGACTGAGGAGCCTGGTGCAAGCATGAATGTTCAGGATTTAGCTTCTCGTGTAGACCAGATTGCTGCTAAGGTGCAAGGTATTTGTGAGTATATTTTTCAGACTCCTGCTTAAGAACCAAATATTCCTACTCCTGATTTATTTTCTGGTGACAGGTCTAAATTTTTGAGTTTCAAAAACAACTGTAAACTTTTTTTTTGCCCTGAGACCTCGATCCTCTGGTGATTCCAGTCAGCAGGTAAAAATAGTTATTTCACTGCTGCGTGGCGACCCGCAGGAGTGGGCGTTTTCTCTGGAATCTGGAAATCCGGCTTTGCTTAATATTGATTCCTTTTTTCAGGCTTTAGGATTATTGTATGATGAGCATAATTCTGTGGATCAAGCTGAGAAGACCTTGTTGGCCCTGTCTCAGGGTCAAGAGGCGGCAGAATTGTATTGTCAGAAATTCAGAAAATGGTCGGTGTTGACTAAATGGGATAATGATGCTTTAGCGGCAATTTTCAGAAGGGGGCTTTCTGAATCCGTTAAAGATGTTATGGTGGGGTTTCCCACGCCTTCCGGTCTGAGTGAATCTATGTCTCTGGCCATTCAGATTGACCGACGCCTGCGGGAGCGCAGAACTGTGCGCGCTGTGGCGTTATCTTCAGAGCAAATTCCTGAGCCTATGCAATGTGACAGATTTCTGTCTAGAACGGAAAGACAAGGTTTCAGACGTCAAAATAGGTTGTTATTATTGTGGCGATGCTTCTCATGTCATTTCTGTCTGCCATAAGCGGACTAAGAGGATCGCCAGTTCAATTACCATCAGTACTGTACAACCAAAATTTTTATTATCTGTGTCCTTGATCTGCTCATTGTCATCATTTTCTGTCATGGCGTTTGTGGATTCAGGCGCCGCCTTGAATTTAATGGATTTAGAATTTGCCAAGCGTTGTGGTTTTCCCTTGCAGCCTTTGCAGAACCCTATTCCTTTAAGAGACATTGATGCTACACCCTTGGCTAAAAATAAGCCCCAGTTTTGGACACAGGTAACCATGCGCATGGCGCCAGCCCATCAGGAAGATTGTCGATTTCTGGTGTTGCCTAACTTGCATGATGTTGTCGTGCTGGGTTTTCCGTGGTTGCAGGTACATAATCCTGTGTTGGACTGGAAATCCATGTCTGTGACTAGTTGGGGTTGTCAGGGGGTTCATAATGATGTTCCTTTGATGTCAATCTCCTCTTCTTCACCTTCTGAGATTCCAGAGTTTTTGTCTGATTTTCAGGATGTATTCGATGAGCCCAAGTCCAGTTTTCTTCCACCGCACAGGGATTGTGAATGTGCTATTGACTTGATTCCAGGCTGTAAGTTTCCTAAGGGTCGACTTTTCAACCTATCTGTGCCTGAACATACCGCCATGCGGAGCTATATTAAAGAGTCTTTGGAGAAAGGGCATATTCGACCATCTTCTTCACCGTTGGGAGCAGGGTTCTTTTTTGTTGCTAAAAAAGATGGTTAATTGAGACCCTGTATAGATTATCGCCTTTTGAATAAAATCACGGTCAAGTTTCAATACCCTTTACCTTTGCTTTCCGATTTGTTTGCTAGGATTAAGGGAGCTAGTTGGTTTACTAAGATTGACCTTCAAGGGGCATATAATCTTGTTCGTATTAAGCAGGGTGATGAATGGAAAACTACGTTTAACACGCCCGAAGGCCATTTTGAATACCTTGTAATGCTATTCGGACTCTCTAATGCTCCATCTGTTTTTCAGTCCTTTATGCATGATATTTTCCGGACTTATCTTGATAAATTCTTGATTGTATATTTGGACGATATTTTGATTTTTTCCGATGACTGGGAGTCTCATGTCCAACAGGTCAGAATGGTATTTCAGATTCTTCGTGACAATGCTCTGTTTGTGAAGGGGTCTAAGTGTCTCTTTGGGGTGCAGAAAGTCTCTTTTTTGGGCTTAATTTTTTCTCCCTCGTCTATAGAGATGGATCCGGTTAAGGTTCAGGCCATTCATGATTGGATTCAGCCCACATCCGTGAAGAGCCTTCAGAAATTTTTGGGTTTTGCAAATTTTTATCGCCGTTTCATTGTTAATTTTTCTAGCGTGGTTAAACCCTTGACAGATTTGACGAAGAAAGGCGCTGATGTGGCTAATTGGTCCTCTGCGGCTGTCTCTGCCTTTCAGGAGCTTAAACGTCGATTTACTTCTGCTCCTGTGTTGCGCCAACCGGATTTTTCTCTTCCGTTTCAGGTTGAGGTTGACGCTTCTGAGATTGGGGCAGGGGCCGTTTTGTCTCAGAGGGATCCTGTTGGTTCTTTAATGAAACCGTGTGCCTTCTTTTCCCATAAATTTTCGCCTGCTGAACGCAATTATGATGTCGGCAATCGGGAGTTGTTGGCTATGAAGTGGGCGTTTGAGGAGTGGCGACATTGGCTTGAAGGAGCTAAGCACCGTATTGTGGTCTTGACCGATCATAAGAATTTGATTTACCTCGAGTCTGCTAGACGGCTGAATCCTAGTCAGGCTCGATGGTCCTTGTTTTTTTCCCGTTTTGATTTCGTGGTCTCGTACCTTCCGGGTTCTAAGACTATTAAGGCTGATGCCCTCCCTAGGAGTTTTTTGCCTGATTTCTCCTGAGGTCTTGGAGCCGGTCGGTATTCTGAAAGAAGGGGTGGTCCTTTCTGCCATTTCCCCTGATTTACGACGGGTTCTTCAGGAATTTCAAGCTGATAAACCTCACCGCTGTTCTGTGGGGAAACTGTTTGTTCCTGACAGGTGGACTACTAGAGTGATTTCTGAGGTTCACTGTTCCGTGTTGGCTGGTCATCCTGGCATTTTTGGTACCAGAGATTTGGTTGGTAGGTCCTTTTGGTGGCCTTCATTGTCACGTGAGGTGCGTTCTTTTGTGCAGTTCTGTGGGACTTGTGCGCGGGCCAAGCCTTGTTGTTCCCGTGCTAGTGGGTTGTTTTTGCCATTGCCTAGTCCTGAGAGGCCCTGGACGCATATTTCGATGGATTTTATTTCTGATCTTCCGGTCTCCCAGAAGATGTCTGTTATCTGGGTTGTTTGTGACCGGTTCTCTAAGATGGTTCATTTGGTGCCCTTGCCTAAATTGCCTTCCTCTTCAGATTTGGTTCCATTGTTTTTTCTGCATGTGGTTCGTTTGCATGGTATTCCGGAGAATATTGTGTCCGACAGAGGTTCCCAGTTTGTTTCTAGGTTTTGGCGGGCCTTTTGTGCTAGGCTGGGCATTGATTTGTCTTTTTCTTCTGTGTTTCATCCTCAGACAAATGGCCAGACCGAGCGCACTAATCAGACCTTGGAGACTTATTTGAGATGCTTTGTGTCTGCTGATCAGGATAATTGGGTGGCTTTCTTGCCATTGGCCGAGTTTGCCCTTAGTAATAGGGCTAGTTCTGCTACCTTGGTTTCGCCTTTCTTTTGTAATTTTGGTTTTCATCCTCGTTTTTCTTCTGGGCAGGTTGAGCCTTCTGACTGTCCTGGTGTGGATTCTGTGGTTGACAGGTTGCAGCAAATTTGGGCTCATGTGGTGGACAAGTTGGTGTTGTCTCAAGAGGAGGCTCAACGTTTTGCTAATCGTCGTCGGTGTGTTGGTTCCCGGCTTCGGGTTGGGGATCTGGTCTGGTTGTCCTCCCGTCATATTCCTATGAAGGTTTCTTCTCCTAAGTTTAAGCCTCGGTTTATTGGTCCTTACAGGATTTCTGAGATTATTAATCCGGTGTCTTTTCGACTGGCGCTTCCGGCCTCTTTTGCTATCCATAATGTCTTCCATAGATCTTTGCTGCGGAAATATGTGGAGCCCGTTGTTCCCTCTGTTGATCCTCCGGCACCTGTGTTGGTTGATGGGGAGTTGGAATATGTTGTTGAGAAGATTTTGGATTCCCGTTTTTCGAGGCGGAAACTTCAGTACCTGGTCAAATGGAAGGGTTATGGCCAGGAGGATAATTCTTGGGTTTTTGCCTCTGATGTCCATGCTGCTGATTTGGTCCGTGCCTTTCATCTGGATCATCCTGATCGCCCTGGTGAGGGTTCGGTGACCCCTCCTCAAAGGGGGGGTACTGTTGTGAATTCTGCTCTTGGGTTCCCTCCGGTGGTTGTAGGTGGGAATACAGTTGTCTCTGAGTCACAGTCCTGGCCAGGTGTATCTGATGATTACAATTCGGACTGGGTTATTTAGATGTGCTGGATCCTTTAGCCCTTGCCAGTTGTCAATGTTTCTTGTGAAGGGATGGTTCACTTTCTGGCTTCTCCTGCCTGCTGCCAAATTCAGCAAAGATAAGTGTTTGGTTCTTTGTATCTGTGGCACACTGCTGTGTGCTGGTTTCAGTTTTATTCCTGCTCTGATTGTAGGATTCACTGGAGTTGCAGATTACACTCCTACATCTATTAGTTAGATGTAGGAAGTTTTTGTAATTTCTGCTGTGGATGTTTTTGAAGGGTTTTTTACTGACCACACAGAACTCTGTCCTATCCTATCCTATTTAGCTAGTGTGGCCTCCTGTGCTAAATTCTGTTTTCTGCCTGTGTATGTTTTTTTTCCTCTCCGACTCACCCCCAATATTTGTGGGGGGCTGTCTATCCTTTGGGGATTTTCTCTGAGGCAAGATAGTATTCCTCTTTCCATCTTTAGGGGTAATTAGTCCTCCGGCTGTGACAAGGTGTCTAGGTGTGTTAGGTACACTCCACGGCTATTTCTAGTTGCGGTGTTAAGTTCAGGATTGCGGTCAGTACAGCGGCCACCATCTCCAGTGAAAGTTCTCATGCAGCTCCAAAGTCACCGGATCATAACAGGTATTGTATTCCCAATGTTACGAGGGCATTTTTATTCCCTCATCTCTTTCGGCACCAGTCCATAAAACAGGAGGGATGGGTTTTCCATATTCTGGAAGAAGTGAGTGCTCTGAGTAGGTACGTATCGTGCATGGCGTCCATCCGAAGGTTGGACACCTTATTTGGGCTTCCTGACGGTCAGAGGAAGGCTTCCTGACGGTTACAGGAAGGGTTTAGCCATTTCATCGGCCATGTTAGCCTGGTGGATTCGTTACACCATCCAAGAGTCCTTCCGGGTTAGACGTCAGCCTAACTCCACTTCACTCTGTCGATCATGGTTTCTTGGGGTCTTGGCACCAGGTGTCGGTAAAGCACGCCTGCAAGTTTGCGGGTTCGTCCAGTCCGCATGCAGTCTTGAAGCACTATAATTCCCAGACTTCCGCAGATGTGAGCCTGGGCAGGCCGATTCTGCAGGCCGCAGTGGCGGTCTTGTAAGTAGTGGTTACACAGGGCCTGATCTGATGTATTACCCACCCAGGAACTGCTTTGGGATGTACCACGGTCTATGTCCCCCCAATAAAACGAAGGAGAAATAGGGATTTTTGTGTACTCACCGTAAAATCCTTTTCTCCTAGCCATTCATTGGGGGACACAGCTCCCACCCTGTTATTAGCGTCTGCTTGTTTCATAGTTTGACATGCTATACTCTCATATATAATGCTATACTTTATGTTGTTATTTATCTCCTACTGCTTTTGCACCGAACTGGTTAGCTGAGAGCCAGCAGGAAGGTATATGCTGCAGGGGAGGAGCTAATGTTTTTTGTATCGCTTAGTGTCAGCCTCCTATTGGCCGCAGCATACACCCCACGGTCTGTGTCCCCCAATGAATGGCTCCGAGAAAAGGATTTTACGGTGAGTACACAAAAATCCCTATTTCAGTGTGTGCAGGCATCATAACTAAAAGAGCCACCTTGTCAGAATGCAGCATTTGTGCTGCACAAGGTGGCTCTTTTAGTTACAAACACCTGAGGGGGGTGACAGGTTCCCTTTAAGGCAGTTTGTTCACATGGTGCGTTTTTGGCTCGTTTTACTGTGTGGAATTGGCACCAAAATGCTAAAGAATCCTTATGCCAGCAAAAGCAATGAGAATCCTAAAGTGCTGTGCACATAATCAGTATTTTTACTTTCAGGATTTGGGCTGCTTTTACATCTGCAGCATGACAATTTTTTTGTGCATATTTGCTGCGTTTTTCACTCACTGACTTCTGTTGAGTCAGTTAAATACGCAGGTATAAAAATGCTTTTGGATTTGCTGCGTTTTGCTTCCTATATTGGGTGTTTACTACGCTGTAATCTGTGACAGCACGAGAAACAGCGATGGCTCTCATTGGCGTAAAGATAGTTGCCATAGGTCAGAGCGCTGCGGGGTCACGATGTCAGATGTCGGTGTGAGCCCGAGGTGTGACACTGACCCCTGGTAAAAAGCTTATCACCGGTCCCAGGTGTCTGCTGATGAGACTACTACTCCCAACAGATGAGCGTAGTCATCAGATTGCACCTGTGTTCAAACTCAAGAAAAAAGTTAAAATAAATATTGAAATAAAAATACAGTATGCTCACCTTCACCTTATCACTCACTGAAGCCCTTGTCTCCTGTCAAAAAATAAAAAAACACATATTCTCAACACCTATTTCCTGATGCCCAGGTCACCTGGAAAAGTGATTAAAAAAATAAACCCACCATATCCCTCACCTATCCACTATAATCCACACTGTCTCAGTGGTGCTGTCAGTGATTCCATTGGGGTTCATCAGCTGATGAACTACTGTGAATTTTCTCACTGCAGCTCAGCGCTAAACACTGTACAGGAGCGATTACCTCCTGTGTCAGTGTGAACTTCTGCCCTTGGGAGATGTCACATCAGTGACTGCTCTTAGTCACCAAGATCGTCATGTGACATTATGGATTATCTCTTCACTTTAAACAGGTAAGTATAGAGCTCTTTTTTTTTTTCTTTTTTTAATACAGGGGATATGCGTATCGGGAGTTAGGTGTTAACGTGATGTGTTTTTTATTTTTAAATAAATGTGTAAAACGGTGTGGTCACTTATTTAAAATGCAGGAGTTTATTCTGGGTGTCTTTTTTACCATTCAATAGGTTAGTAAGGGGGTGTCTATATAATTTATAAACACCTCTCCATTACAACCCCCTGGGCTTCATGTGAATTGCCAATACAAGGCTGCTATGCCCACTCTTCCCTTTTCCCCTGCCAACTTACACCCCACTTGCCATGCATCAGGGCAAGTGGAAAGATGTAGGCTAAGTGCCAGATCCGGCGCATCTTGATGCTCCAGTTCTGGGGCAGGTGAAGGATCATTTTAGTCTGGTAGGGGGCCAATAACCAGGGCCCTTTCCTAGGTTATTAATATCAGCCCGCAGCTGTCTGTTTAACCTTTGTTTAGAATTAATAGGGGGGCACTATATGTAAACTTTTTTTTTTCTGAGGTCCATTTGTAAACTAGCCAGTAAAGTCTAAGCAAATACTGTGGGCTGCTATTAATAGCCTGGGAACCTTTTATGGTTATTGGCTCCTTCCCAGAATATTAATGTCAGCAGTCGGCTTTCCCTCTGCTGGTAATGAAAATTATGCTGGAGCCCACATAATTGTTAATAACTGAAAAAATAATTGTCAGCGTGGGAGCCCATCAATATGAACTGGGATAATCTTGCACATCACCACCACCAGGTATCGAAGTGCGCGCTTAGTTCTGCCATTTGGGATATGTACCCACTCTCTGGAATAAGCAGCAGTTTGGACGCAGCTCACCTGCCCTGCGTCCAAAACGCTGCATTCTATGATACAAGCGCAATGATGATAACAAGGACAATGATACAAGCAGATTTATAGAAATCCCATGCTCACTGTGTTTCTATTTGACACTGCGGAAACTCACCCGTTGCATGTGTTTTACTATCTGCAGCATGTCCGTTTTCTCTAGTCACCTTCCACGACGGCATATGGAGGTTGTCTCTTTGCCCTAATAGGGAACAGGAAATACAAAGAGGTTAAAAGGACCTCCCACTTGCCAGTGTCTTTCCTGTTCCCCATGGGACAGGGAGAGGTGTTCCATGTGCTGTAGTGGCCGGACTTCAGTACCTTGTACAGGCTTTGCCTGTTAAGCCGGGCAGCTGGCGGTCGCTTTGTGCCTCCTCTGATGCTGCTCCCGTCGTCCTGCATGCAGGTACCTCGGGACCCCTTCCCGGTCTTCCCGCGCCCCCAAGAGGGCAAAGCAGGCCTGGGATCCCCAGCCGGGTTCCTCTCGGAGCTTCCCGGCTTCTCCCCCTCCATTCTGTCGGCTCGGTGTTCCGGAAGTGACGTCAGTGGTCGCGCGCGCGTCACTTCCGTGTTTTTCGTATCTCCCTGTAGCCGGTACTTCCGGGTTTCGCCGGCCGGCGTGTCGGGCCTGATGGCGTCCCTCGCATGGATCCTGGAGGGGGAGGGGGAATGTATGATTGCTGGAGGCAGGTGCTGGGACGGTGTCCATAAAATCCTGCTGAATCACCACTGAGTTAAGACTATTTCCTCAGTATGGATGATTCTTCGTGCCCTGCGTCTGCAAGGCCCAGCGCTACCCCTGCTACAGTGAGAGTTTGCAGGGATGGGATCCGGGAGGTAGTACCCTTAGGGGGTCTAGTTGTCCTCACTCCTCTCTCCCTTTCTGTTTCAGGGAGAAAAGTCTGCCCCTAAAGCCGCCTATAAAAAGAAGTGCCCAGTCTGTTCTGTTAAATTCCCTCCTAAATGGGATAAAAAACTCTGCCAGCCATGCACTGACAGGATAATAAAAGCCGAGCAACCATCTCTGCTAGATGAAATACGCTCTCTTGTTAAACAGGAGGTACAATCTTCCTTGGCAGCTTTTACTTCTCCACCTCCGCCACCGCCACCACATTCCTCGGCTAAAAAGAGGAAAATTTAGGTTGTTGAATCTGATACTGATTCAGACCTCTCTCATACCTTATCTGTCGGATGGGAAGATCCAGTATCACCTAAGGCTAAGGTCAGAAAATACCTCTTTTCCTCAGATTATATTGAGGATCTAGTGTCTGCTGTTCGTAACACTATGGGACTAGAAGAGGAACCTGAACCACAGTCCATACAGGATCAAATGTTTGGTGGGCTCAGATCGGAGAAGAGGGTGGGGTTCCCAGTACACGCTAACATTGTTAGTATGATTGACCAGGAATGGGAACTGCCTGAGAAACGCCTTAGTTCCCTTAAGAAATGAAACATAGATTTCCTCTAGAGGGTGAATTTATTAAACTGGACATTAAAAAGGTTGATGTGCAGGTGGCTAGAGTTGCCAAGAGAAAGGAGCTCCAGGAGCAAAAACAACCTAGAAAACATTTTTTTCATGCCCCACAGTCTCAGCCCTCTCAAGCGAGAGGTAAAGGCAAAAACGGCAGATGGAGCTACGCAAAGGGTAGAGGGAAAAGTATTTTTATCCCACAACAGCAGCAGTCCCAACAGGACAAACAATGACTCCGACTCGGTGGGGGGAAGATGCTTAAAATATGTGAGTCAGTGGGAAAATATCATCAGTTCCCACTGGGTTCTCAATGTTCTCAAGGAGGGCCTATTGATAGAGTTAATTTCCTCCCCCCCTCAGGGTCTAAAAATTACTACCCTTCCAACATCAAAAGATCACAATTTGTTGACATTAGATCTCAGAGATCTTTTGGAATCAAAAGTGATCTCCCCTGTTCCACAATCGGAATGGGGGCTAGGACATTATTCCCGTTTATTCCTGGTACCCAAACCATCAGGGGACATCCGTATCATTATAAACTTGAAGAGTCTAAATTAACATGTGAAATATCGCAAGTTCAAGCTGGAGTCTGTGAAATCTGCTATTCCTGTGATAGGGCATCACTCCTTTATGGCAACTATCGACCTAAAGGATGCATATTTTCACATTCCTATTTACCCGAGACACAGAAAATATCTCAGGTTTGCGATACAGGGGAGTCATCAGGTGGAGCACTATCAGTTTGGAGTCCTTCCCTTCGTCATTTCCTCAGCACCGAGAGTGTTCTTCAAGATAATGGCAGAGGTGGTGTCATTTATCCGGAAACAAGGTGTCTGTATAGTGCCCTATCTGGACGACCTCCTGATAGTATCTCCCACCGAGGTAACCCTGATATCCCATGTGTCAACCACTTTAGAGATATTGAGGTATCTGGGTTGGATTCCAAATATAAAAAAATCCCAGCTTCAACCCTTAAATACCAGGAATTTTCTGGGAGTGATTCTGGATTTGGCAAAACAAATGTCCTTTCTTCCAGACGATCACAGACTACCCTTAGTAGCAAAAATCAGAAAATTCAAAGAGCTGAGATCTCCTACTCTTCGAGAGGGAATGTCACTCTTAGGCTCCATGACAGCCTGCATATAGTCGGTGGCTTGGGCTCAAGCTCACTCAAGAATCCTTCAAGCCCACATTCTGGACAATTGGGATGGTCGTCCTGCCACTCTATCCAAAAGGTTCCACACACCGGGGCAAGTGAAAGCATCCTTAACATGGTGGATGAATTCCAAAAACCTCCTGAAGGGTGTGAGTTGGATTCAGTTCCCACTAACCACGATCAAGTCAGATGCCAGCAAGAGGGGCTGGGGAGCCATAATAAGCCATGTTCCGTATCAAGGTCTTTGGAACCAGTCGATCAGCGAGAAATCGTCAAATTTCAGAGCGCTCAAAGCTGTGGAAGAGGCCCTGTTAGCAGCAAATCGTCAGATTTCTGGACAACATGTTCAGATATATTCAGACAACATGACCACGGTGGCTCAAATCAAGCACCAGGGCAGTACAAAATTCCTCAGCCTAAAGAAAATCTCCGAGCGAATTTTTTGTTGGGCCAAAAAACACTTACTGTCCCTGACAGCAATTCACCTGAAAGGTACTGCAAATATTCAGGCAGATTACCTGAGTCGCCAGGACATTCATCCTGGCGAATGGAGCCTGGATCATCAAACATTCAACATGCTGGTGCACAAGTGGGGACTCCCAGACGTCGACCTCTTTGCCTCTCACCAGAACGCAAAGGTCGAAACTTTCTTCTCCTTGAACCCAAGAGGCAATCCCAGAGGAATAGATGCCTTAGTCCAGGATTGGCGTTTTCATCTAGCCTACGCATTTCCACCAATCCCAATTCTTTCAAAGGTTCTACGGAAAATACGGATAGAAGGGACCCCAACTATTTTGATAGCTCCATTATGGCCCAAAAGAAGTTGGTTCAATTTGATCGTCCAACTACAAGTGTACAGGCCGGTAATGTTACCAGCAAAGGACAATCTCCTCTCAGGGACCCATTCTTCACTCAGACTCTCAGAGATGGAACTTAGCGGCGTGGTTACTGAAGCCCAGGTATTGAAAGCAAAAGGGTTATCACACCCTGTCATAGCTACTCTGCAAAAATCTAGGAAACCAGTAACAAACGCCATCTACAATAAAATCTGGAAAAAGTTTTCATCGTTTTGTCTACCTAACCTTCCAAACCCTCTCAAGCGAAATATACCTAAGATATTAGATTTTTTGCAAAAAGGATTGGAGATAGGTCTTAGACCTAGTACTCTGAAAGTCGAGGTCTCTGCTCTCAGCTCTGTCTTTGACCAAGTTCTAGCAGGTCATCGCTGGATCAAAAGTTTTGACATCAGCAACTAGAATGAATCCTAGAAAACAGACCATAGTTCTTCCATGGGATCTCAATGCGGTGCTCCAAGGTCTTACAGGTCCACCTTTTGAACCTTTGTCTTCCTGTTCTCCACAAAATCTTGCTTCTAAAACTGTGTTTATGGTAGCCATAACTTCGGCTAGAAGAGTGGGTGAATTACAGGCCTTATCGATAAGAGAGCCCTATTTTCTAGTTGGAGAAGATTCAATAGTGCTTCGTCTTGATCCTTCTTTTCTTCCAAAAGTTGTCTCTGAATTTCATCGTTCTCAAGAGATCGTTCTACCAAGCTTTTGCCATAAACCTGCAAACTCAGAAGAAAGAAAATTCAGCACTCTAGATGTCCGAGGTTTTCTATTAAAATACTTAGATCAGACCCGTGCTCTCAGAATTGATCATAACCTCTTTGTCCATCTCTTAGGACAAAATAAGTAGAAAAAGTAGCTAAGAGCACCATTGCTACATGGCTAAAACAAGCTATCACACAAGCTTATCTTGCTCAAAATAAACTACCTCCAGTAGGGATCAAGGCCCACTCAACCAGATCTACATTAGTTTCCTGGGCAGAAAGGGCAGGCGCATCTCCGGAGCAGATCTGCAGGGCAACGTGGTCTTCACTCCATACTTTTTCTAAACATTATAGATTGGATGTATTGTCCAATAAGGACTTGATCTTCGTCCGTAAAGTTCTTCAGGCCATTGTCCCTCCCTAGTGCCAAATTAGTTGGTATTCCTCCATATGCCGTCGTGGAAGGTGACTAGAGAAAATAGAATTAATCTTACCGGTAATTCGGTTTCTAGGAACCTTCCACCACGGCGCTAATTTCCCACCCGATACATATTCCTGGATTAGTTCTGGGATTCAGAAGGTAAACCGGTGCTATGGTCTCAGTTGTAAGTCACTGGCAAGTGGGAGGTCCTTTTAACATCTCTGTATTTCCTGTTCCCCATTAGGGCAAAGAGACAACCTCCATATGCCGTCGTGGAAGGTTCCTAGAAACCGAATTACCGGTAAGATTAATTCTATTATCTGCAGCAGAGACACTACTTTCCGCATCAGAAATTTTCACAATAGAATGTATTGGACTCGGTTAATCCTCATGGTTCAGTGAACACATTAGATTTAACTGCATGATTGAATGCATTGTTTTGGACGCAGAAAAAATACGCTGCATCCAAAGTGCTGCTATTTCCTGATCGTGGGCACGTACCATAGCTGTTTGGTTACCACCTCTGTAGGTTCATTCTGTGAACGCTCCTACATAGGCTGGTGACAACTTGGCACATCCCTTTTACCCTTGAATTACCGTGGGACCTTGTTTAAGTATATTGGGATAATTTAAATGATTAAAGAATGTCTGTTTTATTTCAAATAAATTGTTTTATTCTGGGTGTGTGTTTATTTAACTCTTTATTTGCAGGTTTATTAATTAAGGTGCACACAAAAACCCACTGAAACATATTAACTTAATAACAAATCTGGTCCTATGCCATCGTGAAAGGCCAGTAAGTAATAGAAATGGACGCTCCCAATAACATAAATCCTACAAAAGACGTGGAGTTCAAGTCCACAATATATAAAACAGATAAATTTTATTGAGTACAAAGGCATAAAAAATGACAAAAGTGGTATATAGACAAAGTCAAACAGCAGAAAAAGGCTCAGGTGTGAAGTCATTCTCACATCAAAATGTGAACAGGGTTAGGAGTCGCGAAGCCTAAGCAGATGTCTGTATCTTGCGGTGTATAAGAATAAAGTGCATTCAGTGCCTGTAGTATGTAATATAATTGTCCAAAGGCACCACCAAAAGATAATTCAGTCCTGAGCTCATATCCAAGGCATACTACCAGCAGGGGGTACCAACTACCTGCAGTGTGGACATATGCAAAAAGTTAAGTACTATGTAGCCTCCTACATAGTGAAAGTGACTTTTGACAGACACAGAACTTGGTGTGACCTTTGGAGTCGGAATCGCTGTCATGACTCTTGGAAGAGGACCCAAAGCATGGCTGGAAGTCAGAAAAAAGGCCAATCATTAAGTAGATTACTGCCTTTACACTTCAATACACACACATTTGCACAGGTTTAGCTAATAGCTAATACAGAAATTATAGGGAGTGCAACTTTAATGCTCCTTTGGATGACTGACTAGTACATGTTAATAAAAATTATTTCTTGGCTATACATTCTGCTTGCACATGGTCCTTTTTTTTTCTCCCCCCCCCCCCTTCGTGTGCATTTTTATATTTGTTTGGTTGCCATAGTGCTTCATTAATACAAAACATATTTTTAAGGGAACATGTAATAAATGTATGTTTGTGCAGTAATTAAGTAATAGGTCTAAACCGAAAAGGACCATAATAAAACAAACAAATGTTTAATTTGTTTCCAGCTGAAGTGCTTTCTAGCTTCAAGAACACTGTTAAGAACTTACTTCTGAACCCTGAACCAGAGCTACGACCTTCCATGTCCACTTTACTAAACCATGACTATTTTAGGTACGTAACTACAATCTAGAATGGTATTCTTTTCTAGATTACATATACTTCTATGTGTGAACTCTGTTGTAATATAGTCAATAGAACTTGCTTGAACTATCTGCTACAGCGTTTCGTTGATTATTTTGCTCTAGGAATTGTCTCTTGAAAGCAGTTTTTGTGCATCATATTTTTTTATTTATTTTTCTTTAGTTTTTGCATGTCCTTTCTAAATATTGTTTTATATATTTTATTTTTTCAAAACAGAAATGATTTTCTGGAAGTTGTCAATTTCTTAGAAAGTTTAACTGTGAAAACTGAAGATGAGAAGAATGAGTTTTTCAAGTGAGTTTTAAACAGTAAAAGCTTTCATTTTAAACACCGCAAAGAACTTCTGTGTAGCCGTCATTCTGTTTGTGTTTGGGTACATTCGCATTATGTTTTTGGTGAATTGAAAAGTCTACTTGCCCACAAGCTATAATTATGCCAAACTGTGTATTTTTCGAAAATGTATGACCAGGCTATGTTGGGCTCAGCTAGACAATTTCAAATTGTTTGGCTGAAAATAAACAACAAACTCTTCTCCGGGGATGGGCTTCCCAGCTTCAGGGAAACTGACCATTATGCACAGTATTTGATGGCATTGGGTCGGAGAATTACTAACGGGTTTTGTTGGCTTTCGGTGGGAGTGTGATTAAATTTGGTTTTCACGTGTTTGTAACTGACCACTGTATGATTTGTTTTACAAAAATTGTATATTTTAATATGGATTTAAATAATTGATCTTTCAAAGAAATTGCATTTTTTTCCAAGATAAAATGGTGATTTTACTCATGTCTAGGACTCTGTTGGACAGAGTTTCTTCTTTGCCTGAAGAGCTCATCTCCTCAAGATTGGTCCCACTCCTTCTAAACCAATTTGTATTTGCTGAGCCTATGGCAGTAAAAAGCTTCTTGCCTCATCTTCTCAGGCCTAAAAGAGGTAACTTGCCAACATTGATTCCCAGAAATTTTACAAAAAAACTGCTTATTGAGCTGCTTTAAGTCTTTCACTTAAGTCCTACTGATCAGTTGCTTGTAGAGATGTTCACATGTAGCCAGTGTAAACAGGGAGAGTAGCATAGCTTCACGCACTGTGTATTGCCTGTTCTCGGGTGCAGCCTTTTGCTTCTGTTCACATCCATGGGCGTTAAGCTGCACTACAAACAGCACATTGAAGGAAATCTGAGCAGAGCTGCAGCATGGTAGATTGACGCTTACACAGTGCAACAGGCTGTGCTGCACACTGTATGTCGTGCCACCATGGGATGGGAGCTGCAGATGATTGGTGGGGGATCTAGGGTTTTGGGCCCCCAGAATCTTATCAGTCTTTTTTCTGTGAGCTACATCAAAATTGTTCCGACACTAGTCTCCACTTCCACCAAGATACAAGTCATAAATTGCATGCATGCATGCATGTTCACAAAATATTTTCTGACTTGTTTTTTATCTTGTATTTGATTATAGATATTATGGGGAGAAACCGTGAAGATTGTCTTCTATCTCCAGCTCTCTTCCAGACCAAGGTTATCCCGGTATTGATAAAAATGTTCGAAGTACATGAAGAACATGTTCGGGTGGTTTTGCTCACACATATAGATGCGTATGGCGAGCTCTTCACATTAAAAGAGCTAAAAGACATTATCCTTCCACAAGTAAGAGCATTTGTTTTTAACCATAGGTGCTCTTCACATTTTCATTGTACATTAGGATTAGTGACGAATGAACGTGCTCTAATAACGTAGACTTACATAGACTTTTAGCTGAGATGAATCTGTGCTGCAGTTTGTTAGTGATTGGTAGTGAAGGAATGCCTGCATTTATTTCAGAACTTCTGGAGTGAATAGGAAAGCAGGATTAAGGCAAGTACTTCTTAAAGAATATCTAAACTTTCAATAAACTCTGCATAAATCAATAGTCCAGTATATGTTACCTCCATAATCTTGATGTTTTAGTTTGTTTTTCCTCTTGGCTCATGTTTGGAGAAATTATCTGCCCTGGTGACTTATATACACTATACATAGATTATAAGGGGAAAAACTGTTTTTTCACATCTCAAATTCAGAAATACAGTAACAGGATCGATGAGGATATATATATTTGTGTGTGTTCTGCAATATGATTCAGCATAAACATGCGCCCTCTCTCCTCTCCTCCCCTCTTCATAGAATGTGAAGACATATGATGTGAAGCATTTAGTGAGCTGTACCTTGAGACAATCCTGACATTGAAAGTTCAGCATAAAGCTTACATATTTTACAAACTTTATACTTATCATCTGACCTATTGATTTTATGCAAAGATTGTTTTATTTATATCCTAAATTATACAGTATGATTCCCTACCCTTGCAAGAATTACAATATACCTTATTTATTCACAGGACAAAATTATTTTGAGAGCGAGTTTACATAATTACAAAATGTCTATGAAGCATCTTATGAAGTCAGTTGTATTTGAGCATTTTACAGGGACTCAAGATAAAAAAACATTTTGTGTCAGTGTATCAGTGACCCAGGTGAAAACAAAAACTGTGATGCCAAAATCAAGCAGTGATAGAAATGCTCCTTCAAGAGCTTCCAATCTAAGAAGACATTTACAATGCTGCCACCCAGAAGTTTTCAAAGCTGTGATTGAAAAAGATCACAGCAGCACCAAGAAACCAGAGACCAGCACTTCCTGCCAGGCAAAGGAGGAGGAAAGAGCGTCTCAAATATCAGTTACAAGATATTTTGTAAGTGACAAAGTTACTGTAACAATGACAGCAGATGTGTTTAAAAGGCAGCTCATCGAGCTTGTTGTGAAAAACAGTGTAGCATTATCATTATTTGCACGACCAGCTTTTACAGCTCTTCATGGAGAAATGGCCCACAAACTTGGTGTTTCTCTTGAAAGAGAAAGTATTAGAAAATTAGTGATTGAAGAAGCCCTGAACCAAAAGGAAGATCCTAAAAAGACTCTCAAGAGACGCTTTGTGTTTCTTAAAATGGATGCTTGCACACGTCACAGAGTGAACTATTTTGGCATCAACGTTCGATATGTTTGTGACAACAAAAAAATTGTTACTAAGATGCTGTCAGTTAAAGATACTAAAGCTCGTCACAGCAGCCAGTTTCTCCACAACTTAGTGGAAAAAGTTCTTCATGATTATGATCTCAAAAAAGAACAGGTTCTTTCTATTGTAATTGATACTGCAAACATAAGTACAATTGAACTGATGAATGAGAATAATGAAGGTGAACAGCAGCAAGAAGAAACATTTCACATTCAGTATGCTGGAGATGGAAGGCCACACTCCTGTTCCCATAACGGAGGAACAAACAGATATTACTACAGAAGAACAGCAAAATGATTCTTTACAATTAGATGATCCTATTGAACCTGCTTCACACCTCTTTCCTATTCATCACATTCCCTGTGTTGTGCACAGACTGCAGCTGGCAATAAGAGATAATCTGCAAGAGGGACATGCTGGAACTCTGATTAGCAAAGTGAAGAAATTGGCTATTGCTGCCAGAACCCTTAAAATTGATTCCATCTTGAAGAGATGTGCTGGAAAAGGGGTATTTGTGGATCCAGCCACTCTGTAGGGCAGCACCTATTTAATAACTGAGCTATTGAGCCGAAACCCTTCCTTGTAGATATGGCCAACCCTCAGGTAACACTACATGAAGGTCAATGGACACAGGTGGCTGAATTAAAGGAATTGCTTCATCACCCATTTACAGTGACTAAAAAAGATACAAGCTGAGGATTTAATTCTTGGCATCCTCGTCAGATGAGTGTGATTTCGACACATATTTGGATGGCATGGAGCAGGCAAAGTGTTGCCACAGGGAAAAAGATTCCACTCCCATAGAAAACAGATTTACGATATTTCAGCAACATTTTTCATTTTCTTTCAAAGAAGTAGAAGAGCTCAATCATTCATCAAAACCGACTGTGCACGAGGCAATTCCTTTATACCCTGAAATTGTTAGAGATGTTGCCCATATGGGTACTGTTTTGCCACCAACACAAGTTAGTGTAGAGAGGTTGTTCTCTAGCCTTAAATTAATTAGGTCAGATTTGATTTGAGGTCATCTATAAAGGAGGATCTGATGGAGGCGATACTATTTCTCACAAATTCATAGGCTGCACAAATGTTATTCAGTAAGTTTTTGTTGAAAAGTTGTTGTTTTTTACACTTCATAGTGTATAATAAATTGTAAATATGAAAAAGTTTTTTGTTCTAAAGTTGTATTCCAATAAATATATTTTGTGATCTATCTAAATGGCTTGATTATTGTATCATAATGATTAAGAGCCTGATGTTACCATTTGACTACAGTAAATTTGTCACTTAAACATGAGCCATGTATGAGGGAGTTGGAGTCGGTGTCATGGAAATTGAGGAGTCGGAGTTTGAGTTGGAGATTTAGCCTACCGACTCCACAGCCCTGGTGCTCGGATAATATATTCGAGTCTGTGCGGCTGCATGTTTTGCAGCGGTAGACAGTTGTAACGTTCAGCGATTGCCTGTTTGGATAATCCTCCATTTCAGCCTCCACTCTGCTTTCTTGCTCTGCAACATGGCTTTTGAGAGGTCGATTTAGCACCAGTGGCTGGTTGTCTTTCTTGTAGCCCAATGTTGTGCAGTTGCCATGCTAATGTGTGTACTCACTAATGCCTTTTATGCTTGGCATGTCACGTCTGACATCACTTGCAATAGAGAATGTATCACTACGTGCCATTCTTCGAGTCATATGAGAATACGTATGCCACGCCATGAAGAGGCCTTCACAAGGGATAATTACATCGGTCTTACTCCCAGGATTATGGTGTGAGGTGGAATGATGTACTGTAATTGGACCCTCTAGTCTTTGTTCCAGGTACACTAACCTCTCGTTATGGCCATTTCTTCAAAGTTTCCATTGAGCTGTTTTTCAGCACATCATCTCTAGAACTAGTGATGAGCGAGTATGCTCGTTATTCGAGTTTCTCTGAATATGCTCGGGTGGTCTCCGAATATTTCGTTGTGCTCTGAGATTTAATTTGTCGACACAGCTGTATGATTTGCGGCTGCTGGACAGCTTAAATATTTATGGGGATTACCTAACAAACTGCCTATTCAAGCTGTCTAGCAGTCGCAAATCATGCAGCTGCGTCGACATAAACTGAATCTCCCAGCATGCCGAAATACTTGGAGACCACCCGAGCATGCTTGAGAAACTCTAGTAACGAGCATACTCGCTCATCACTATCCAGGATGCGTGTTGCTTGTGCTACTGTGAGCAGCCTGCATGGCCTAAAAGTGCTACCATGATCTGCAGCATCTCCGGAAATTGTCTCGCACTGAGCTCATTTGCAATATCATTAGCAATTGGAAAGGGAGATGCAAGCAGTGGATCTTGATGATTTGCCAAAATGCGTTTAGTACGGCAGAACATTCCATTCTTCAAACAACCATTAATAACTTCATTGATAGCATCTGCGTCTGTTATGTTTTTGATAATACCACAACCTTTCCTTCTTGGTATTGCAATTTCATTGTTGGATATATCTACTATACTGTTTTAGTATTCTGGTATTTAAAAAATAAATAAAATATCATGGTCTATGAAACCTGATCTGTGGCTGGGCTTCACAGGAGCACTAGGATGGGTTGATGGAGGCTTTTGCAGGCTCCTAACTGCAGTAGCAGCCTATGTTTGAATTGCAGATCAGTATTAAATTGATGCACTTCCCATTGGGGCTTCCACTGAGATCATGCCATCTAAATGCAGCAGTTTTGAGATGGACAGCGACATTTAAGTGTTCAAACTGCTGCAATCGGAGCTAGCAATGATCTCTGCTTTATAAAAACAGCTGGCATATGCCCCCGCTCCAGGACACAATAGTAAATCATAGAGTGGGAAGTGGTTAAAAAGGGAACCTGTCACCAGGTTTGGCCAATACGAGTTATGCTGGGTTGACATTGCGTTGGGTGCGTCTGTTAGACGGACTACGTTACACCGCGGCATTAACGCGATGTAACATAGTCCGTTAAGGCCACCATTAATTCCTATGTCGGACGCATCGCTAGCGCTCGCCCACAATGGGCATGCGCTAGGGAAGTCCCGTCATTGAGTGACGGACCCTGTGACATGGGCTGCAGTGTTTCCAGGTCCGTCACTTCTAGCGCAGATAGAGCAAGCAGATGCTCTATCTGCGCTAGCGTGCTGCCATACCGGCACTTGCGTTTACAGCAGCCCGTTACCGTATGTGTTGAATGGGCTGCTGTAAAAGCAATGTGAACCCAGCCTAACGGCCGCCTTTCAAGGTTTATCTACAGCGTTCTATAATGCTGTAGATAAGCCCCCGATCCGACCTGCAAGAGAAGAAAAATAATTTTTATTATCCTCAGCTGCGGTCCAATGGGTGTCACAGGTCATGGTACGGCGCCTCCCATCTTTTTGTGATGCCGCCCTCCTTCTTGCTTCATGTGGATGATGTGTCCCTGCGTCATCCACACAGACTCCCCGGCATCACGCTCCTACGCAGGCGTACTTATCTGCCCTGTTTCCCGCAGGCGCTGGGAAAGGTCAGAGAGGCCCGCATTGCAGGAATTTGCTCTGCCCTCAACAAGGCAGATAAGCGTGCCTGCGCAGGAGCGCGATCATGGGGAGCCTGTGAAGCAAGAAGATGGGAGGCTCCGGAACAAGACCTGTGACACCCATCGGCCCAGACCGCCCCGCAGGTGAGTATAATAACTTTTTTCTTCTCTTGCAGTTCGGATCGGGGACTTATCTACAACAGTATAGAATGCTGTAGATACGCCCTGAAAGGCGATGGCCGTAACTTGTATCGGCCAAACCTGGCGAGGGGTTCCCTTTAACAACCACAGTGGGCAAAACTGACACTGTTATGCATTCGCTTTGGGCTTGAGTGGGAGTGAGTCTACATGACTTTTTCTTCCCATGCACAGACCCAACTTGCTCAGCATCCAAGGCAAAAAGGACCCAATTCATAAAACTATTATTTGCAGCAAGTTTGTTTACAATCTCCACACATTTTTGTGCAATTTGCAGTTGTGCTTAAAGGGAAGGTGCCATAAAAAAAAAAATTCCAGCAATTGAAAAATGTAAAGAGTTAATGTTTACATTTTCTTAAAAAATATTATCATTTGTTTATAATTTAGTAAAATATGAAAAATCATTTTAAAAAGTTTGGCATTTCCACATTTAACCCCTTTACCCCCAAGGGTGGTTTGCACGTTAATGACCGGGCCAATTTTTACAATTCTGACCACTGTCCCTTTATGAGGTTATAACTCTGGAACGCTTCAACGGATCCCAGTCATTCTGACATTGTTTTCTCGTGACATATTGTAGTTCATGATAGTGGTAAAAATTCTTTGATAGTACCTGCGTTTATTTGTGCAAAAAACGGAAATTTGGCGAAAATTATGAAAATTTCGCAATTTTCCAACTTTGAATTTTTATGCAATTAAATCACAGAGATATGTCACACAAAATACTTAATAAGTAACATTTCCCACATGTCTACTTTACATCAGCACAATTTTGGAACCAAAATTTTTTTTAGTTAGGGAGTTATAAGGGTTAAAATTTGACCAGCAATTTCTCATTTTTACAACACCATTTTTTTTAGGGACCACATCTCATTTGAAGTCATTTTGAGGGGTCTATATGATAGAAAATACCCAAGTGTGACACCATTCTAAAAACTGCACCCCTCAAGGTGCTCAAAACCATATTCAAGATGTTTATTAACCCTTCTGGTGCTTCACAGGAATTTTTGGAATGTTTAAATAAAAATGAACATTTAACTTTTTTTCACAAAAAATTTAATTCAGCTCCAATTTGTTTTATTTTACCAAGGGTAACAGGAGAAAGTGGACCCCAAAAGCTGTTGTACAATTTGTCCTGAGTACACCGATACCACATATGTGGGGGTAAACCACTGTTTGGGCGCATGACAGAGCTCGGAAGCGAAGGAGCGCCATTTGACTTTTTAATGCAAAATTGACTGGAATCGAGATGGGACACCATGTTGCGTTTGGAGAGCCCCTGATGTGCCTAAACATTGAATCCCCCCACAAGTGACACCATTTTGGAAAGTAGACCCCCTAAGGAACTTATCTAGAGGTGTGGTGAGCACTTTGACCCACCAAGTGCTTCACAGAAGTTTATAATGCAGAACCGTAAAAATAAAAAATCATATTTTTTCACAAAAATTATCTTTTCGCCCCCAATTTTTTATTTTCCCAAGGGTAAGAGAAGAAATTGGACCCCAAAAGTTGTTGTACAATTTGTCCTGAGTGCGATGATACACCATATGTGGGGGGAACCACTGTTTGGGCACATGGGAGGGCTCGGAAGGGAAGGAGCGCCATTTGGAATGCAGACTTAGATGGAATGGTCTGCAGGTGTCACATTGCGTTTGCAGAGCCCCTAATGTACCTAAACAGTAGAAACCCCCCACAAGTGACACCATTCTGGAAACTAGACCCCCTAAGGAACTTATCTAGATGTGTGGTGAGTGCTTTGACCCACCAAGGGCTTCACAGAAGTTTATAATGCAGAGCCGTAAAAATAAAACAAAAATTTTTTCCTGCAAAAATTATTTTTTAGCCCCCAGTTTTGTATTTTCCCGAGGGTAACAGGAGAAATTGGACCCCAAAATTTGTTGTCCAATTTGTCCTGAATGCGCTGATACCCTATATGTGGGAGAGAACCACTGTTTGGGCGCATGGGAGGGCTCGGAAGGGAAGGAGCTCCATTTGGAATGCAGGCTTAGATTGAATGGTCTGCAGGTGTCACATTGCGTTTGCAGAGCCCCTAATGTACCTAAACAGTAGAAACCCCCCACAAGTGACACCATTTTGGAAACTAGACCCCCTAAGGAACTCATCTAGATGTGTTGTGAGAGCTTTGAACCCCCAAGTGTTTCACTGCAGTTTATAACGCAGAGCCGTGAAAATAAATAATCTTTTTTTTTTTTCCCCAGAAAAGTTATTTTTTAGCTCACAGTTTTGTATTTTCCCAAGGGTAACAGGAGAAATTGGACCCCAAAAGTTGTTGTCCTATTTGTCCTGAGTACGCTGATATCCCATATGTTGGGGTAAACCCCTGTTTGGGCACATGGGAGAGCTCGGAAGGGAAGGAGCACTGTTTTACTTTTTCAACGCAGAATTGGCTGGAATTGAGATCGGACGCCATGTTGCCTTTGTAGAGCCCCTGATGTGCCTAAACAGTGGATACCCCCAATTATAACTGAAACCCTAATCCAAACACAACCCTAATCCCAACAGTAACCCTAACCACACCTCTAACCCTGACACACCCCTAACCCTAATCCCAACCCTATTCCCAACTGTAAATGTAATCTAAACCCCAACCCTAACTGTAGCCCCAACCCTAACTGTAGCCCCAACCCTAACTGTAGCCCCAACCTTAGCCCTAACCCTAACCCTAGCCCTAATGGGAAAATGGAAATAAATACATTTTTTTTAATTTTTCCCTAACTAAGGGGGTGATGAAGGGGGTTTGATTTACTTTTATAGAGGGTTTTTTAGCGGATTTTTATGATTGGCAGCCGTCACACACTAACAGGCGCTTTTTATTGCAAAAAATATTTTTTGCGTTACCACATTTTGAGAGCTATAATTTTTCCATATTTTGGTCCACAGAGTCATGTGAGGTCTTGTTTTTTGCGGGACGAGTTGACGTTTTTATTGGTAACATTTTCGGGCACGTGATATTTTTTGATCGCTTTTTATTCCGATTTTTGTGAGGCAGAATGACCAAAAACCAGCTATTCATGAATTTCTTTTGGGGGAGGCGTTTATACCGTTCCGCGTTTGGTAAAATTGATAAAGCAGTTTTATTCATCGGGACAGTACGATTACAGCGACACCTCATTTATATCATGTTTTTATGTTTTGGCGATTTTATATGATAAAAAAGTTATAGTCCTGAGAATAAAGCGATGCAAAAATAATTAATTTATCTATAAAATAGTTTTTATTTTTTTGCTGATGATGCTGTATGGCAGCTCGTTTTTTGCGGGACAAGATGTCATTTTTAGCGGTACCATGGTTATTTATATCTGTCTTTTTGATCGCGTTATTCCACTTTTTGTTCGGTGGTATGATAATAAAGTGTTGTTTTTTGACTCATTTTTTTTTTTTTTTTTCTTACGGTGTTTACTGAAGGGGGTAACTAGCGGGCCAGTTTTATAGGTGGGGTCGTTACGGACGCGGCGATACTAAATATGTGTACTTTTATTGTTTTTTTATTTAAAGAAATGTATTTATGGGAATAATTTTTTTTTTTTTTTTATTAGGAATATTTTTTTTTATTTTTTTTTTACACATTTGGAAAATATTTTTTTACTTTGTCCCGGGGGGGGGGACATCACAGATCGGTGATCTAACAGTTTGCACAGCACTCTGTCAGATCACCGATCTGACTTAGAGCAGTGCAGGCTTCACATTGCCTGCTCTGAGCAGGCTCTGTGAAGCCACCTCCCTCCCTGCAGGACCCGGATGCCGCGGCCATCTTGGATCCGGGCCTGGAGCAGGTAGGGAGGTAGGAAGACCCTCGCAGCAACGCGATCACATCGCGTTGCTGCGGGGGGCTCAGGGAAGCCCGCAGGGAGCCCCCTCCCTGCGCGATGCTTCCCTGTACCGCCGGCACATCACGATCATGTTTGATCGCGGTGTGGCGGGGGTTAATGTGCCGGGGGCGGTCCGTAACCGCTCCTGGCACATAGTGCCGGATGTCAGCTGCGATAGGCAACTGACACCCGGCCGCGATCGGCGGCGTTCCCCCGTGAGCGCTGCCGATCGCATATGACGTACTATCCCGTCGATGGTCATAGGGGCCCACCCCACCTCGACGGGATAGTACGTCTAATGTCAGAAAGGGGTTAAACACTAGGGGGAGCAGCTACTGAAATTTGACAAAAACCTAGTGTACAACTAGCTCACATTACTGCACTGCAGTAATTATGGGCGGAGTCTGGTGTGATGTCACTCCTCTCCTCTCCTTCTGGGTGTTTGCTAAGGGATAAGAGAGGATTCAGGAACACAGTGAGCAGCCATTTTGTTGGTGACTGCAAAGTTATACTGAAAAGTAAACGGTCACAGAGGATGGCAGGCAGCAAGGATTCTGGGAGACATATGGTGGAGGGAGCAGGGTGACCGCAGCACAGAGTATTTCAGGAGAGCAGGAGAACAGGGACAAGGGGGCATCCTCTACGTTTGGAGGAAAAAAGGTTTAAGCATAATAACAGACGTGGATTCTTTACTGTAAGAGCAGTGAGACTATGGAACTCTCTGCCGTATGATGTTGTAATGAGTGATTCATTACTTAAATTTAAGAGGGAACTGGATACATTTCTGGAAAAGTATGTTACAGGGTATATATACACTAGATTCCTTGATAGGGCGTTGATCCAGGGAACTAGTCTGATTGCCATATGTGGAGTCGGGAAGTAATTTTTTTCCCCGAGCTGGAGCTTACTCTTTTACACATGGGTTTTTTTTTGGCTTTCTCTGGATCAACATGTTAGGGCATGTTAGGTTAGGCTATGGGTTGAACTAGATGGACTTAAAGTCTTCCTTCAACCTTAATAACTATGTTACTATGTAGCAGTGTGCAGCTCTATGGCACCATGTTCGGTGCGCAGAGCAGCCAGGGATTTACATAGAGCGCTGTCTTTTATACACATAGATGGACCGTCTGCTCCACAAAAATCCAGGAAACTTTTTTGCTGATTGATGGCCTGTTCTGATCCAGACATTGCATGCAAAGACCCCATTCCCCTTCTCAGATCCTGTCTTCTCCATCCTGTCCTGGCGATGTGTGAAAGCGAGGCGACAGGCGTAGTCCAGGGTGATGCTGGGGAAAAATGTAGCCATATAGTAAGGATAAAAATGAGACCCCTCTCTTCAGCCGCCTCACCAGCCCTCCCCTAACTGCACCTAACTGTAGGCCATGCTGCCCCCTCTATTACCCCAGACCCATGTGCAGGTGCTCAGCCAGAACCACCCTAGAATGGGTCCCCTTTCTGAAGATAATACCGCCATATAGCTCACACATAATACTGTCAAATAAATCACACATACCACCACATAGATCACACATAATGCCGCCAGTGTTCTCACATACCACCATATGCTTTTCACATAATACCGCTCCGTAATCCCCTCCAGTCACCGCTCACACAGGGTTAATGCCAGCGGTAACGGGCCGCGGGTACCGCACTCCATTACCGCTGCTATTAACCCTGTGTGTCCCCAATTTTTTTTACTATTGATGCTGCCTGTGTAGCATAAATACTAAAAAGATGTAATGTTAAAAATAAAAAAATAAAAAACCTTCTGTTGTCCGACGATGCGCTCGCGCCGGCCGCCATCTTCCGTTCCCAGAGATGCATTGCGAAATTACCCAGAAGACTTAGCGGTCTCGCGAGACCGCTAAGTCATCTGGGGATTTTGGAATCCATCCTTGGAACGGAAGATGGCGGCAGCCGCGCGTGCATCGCCAGTTTCGCTGGATCACAGGGGGTGAGTATATAACTATTTTTTTATTTTAATTATTTTTTTTAACAGGGATATGGTGCCCACACTGCTAAATACTGCGTGGGCAGTGTTATATACTCCGTGGGCTGTGTGATATACTCCATGGGCTGTGCTATATACTACGTGCCCTGTGTTATATGTTACGTGGGCTGTGTTATATACTGCGTCGCCTGTGTTATATACTGCGTGGCTGCTATATACTGCGTGGCCTGTGTTATATACTACGTCGCCTGTGTTATATACTGCGTGGCTGCTATATACTTCATGGGTTGTGTTATATAGTATGTGGGCTATGTTATATACTGTTTGGGCTGTGTTATATACTGCGTGACCTGTATTAACGCATCAGGTATTCTACAATATGTATGTATGTAGCAGCCACATAGTATATAGCACAGGCCACGTAGTATTTGCTATATACTACGTGGCCTCTGCTATATACTATGTGGCTGCTATATACATACATATTCTAGAATACCCGATGCATTAGAATCGGGCCACCATCTAGTGTGTGTGTATATATATATATATATATATATATATATATATATATTATAATATCTCGCCATAATGTGTGGTCTTTATGGGAGTATTATGTGATAAATATATATGGCGGCATTATACGCAGTCCATATGGTATTGTGCTGCTCTAGGGAGGTCACAGAGATGTATGGTGGAAGGAGCAGGGTGACAAGAGCACAGAGTATTTCAGGATAGTAGTATACTGGTCTATGGGGGGGGGGGGGAGTGTGCTCACACTCAAACAACTGTATACTTAGCATTTACTGGCTATTAAAACGGGGGACACCCCCCCCAAAAAAAGACATGGGGCCCCCTATAATTAATAACCAGCAAATGCTATGCAGACAGCTGCGCGCTGACATTAGTAGCCTAGGAAGGGGCCATGGATATTGTCCCCCCCAGGCTAAAAACATCACCTATCAGCCGCCTTTTACATGCGCCTTTTCTGGCACTTTGAGTGGCAATTTCCACTTGCACTGTAGCGGTAGCAAGTGGGGTTCATATTTGTGGGGTTAATGTCACCTTCATATTGTCCGGTGACATCAAGCCCATGGCTTAGTAATGGAGAGGCGTCTATAAGGCACCCATCCATTACTAATCCTATAGTTGTATTGTAAATAAAGACTCGGCCAGAATAAAGTCCTTTATTAATATTTTTTAAACCATACTTACCGAACGCATAATCCTTGACTCCCTCGTCTCCTACAACAAAAATAATAAACCACAATGGGGAAAGACATGCAGGGTGGGAGAGGAGTGCATAGGAAAGGAGTGCATAGGAGACGATTAGATACCGACTGCTGAACCATGTATCTAATCCTGTCCTGTGTGATACCGACTGCTGATCAGTGTATTTAATTCTGTCCTGTGTGATACCGACTGCTGAGCCATGTATCTAATCCTGTCCTGTGTGATACCGATTGCTGAGCCGTGTATCTAATCCTGTCCTGTGATACTGTGCTGAGCCATGTATCTAATCCTGTCCTGTGTGATACCGACTGCTGAGCAGTGTATCTAATCCTGTCCTGTGTGATACCGACTGCTGAGCCGTGTATCTAATCCTGTCCTGTGTGATACTGTACACAGGACGGGATTAGATACACAGGACTAGATTAGATACAGAGCTCAGCAGTCAGCACAGGACTGGATTAGCTACACAGGACTGGATTAGCTACACAGGACAGAGGTAGCAGTGGTAGGTGGTATATAGAGACAGCTAGCAGTTGTATATAGAGGCAGCTAGCAGTGGTATATAGAGGCAGCTAGCAGTGGTAGGTGGTATATAGAGGCAGCTAGCAGTGGTAGGTGGTATATAGAGGAAGCTAGCAGTGGTATATAGAGGCAGGTAGCAGTGGTAGGTGGTATATAGAGGCAGTTAGCAGTGGTAGGTGGTATATAGAGGCAGGTAGCAGTGGTAGGTGGTATATAGAGGCAGGTAGCAGTGGTAGGTGGTATATAGAGGCAGTCAGGTAGCAGTGGTATATAGGGGCAGGTAGCAGTGGTAGGTGGTATATAGAGGCAGGCAGCAGTGGTAGGTGGTATATAGAGGCAGGCAGCAGTGGTAGGTGGTATATAGAGGCAGCTAGCAGTGGTAGGTGGTATATAGAGGCAGCTAGCAGTGGTAGGTGGTATATAGAGGCAGATAGTGGTAGGTGGTATATAGAGGCAGCTAGCAGTGGTAGGTGGTATATAGAGGAAGCTAGCAGTGGTATATAGAGGCAGGTAGCAGTGGTAGGTGGTATATAGAGGCAGTTAGCAGTGGTAGGTGGTATATAGAGGCAGGTAGCGGTGGTATATAGAGGCAGGTAGCAGTGGTAGGTGGTATATAGAGGCAGGTAGCAGTGGTAGGTGGTATATAGAGGCAGGTAGCAGTGGTAGGTGGTATATAGAGGCAGGTAGCAGTGGTAGGTGGTATATAGAGGCAGGTTGCAGTGATAGGTGGTATATAAAGGCAGGTTGCAGTGGTAGGTGGTATATAGAGACAGGTTGCAGTGGTAGGTGGTATATAGAGGCAGGTTGCAGTGGTAGGTGGTATATAGAGGCAGTCAGGTAGCAGTGGTATATAGGGGCAGGTAGCAGTGGTAGGTGGTATATAGAGGCAGGCAGCAGTGGTAGGTGGTATATAGAAGCAGGCAGCAGTGGTAGGTGGTATATAGAGGCAGGCAGCAGTGGTAGGTGGTATATAGAGGCAGCTAGCAGTGGTAGGTGGTATATAGAGGCAGATAGTGGTAGGTGGTATATAGCGGCAGGTTGCAGTGGTAGGTGGTATATAGAGGTAGTCAGTTAACAGTGGTATATAGGGGCAGGTAACAGTGGTAGGTGGTATATAGAGGCAGGTGGCAGTGGTAGGTGGTATATAGAGGCAGGTGGCAGTGGTAGGTGGTATATAGAGGCAGGTAGCAGTGGTAGGTGGTATATAGAGGCAGGTTGCAGTGGTAGGTGGTATATAAAGGCAGTCAGGTAGCAGTGGTATATAGGAGCAGGTAGCAGTGGTAGGTGGTATATAGAGGCAGGCAGCAGTGGTAGGTGGTATATAGAGGCAGGCAGCAGTGGTAGGTGGTATATAGAGGCAGGCAGCAGTGGTAGGTGGTATATAGAGGCAGGCAGCAGTGGTAGGTGGTATATAGAGGCAGGCAGCAGTGGTAGGTGGTATATAGAGGCAGGCAGCAGTGGTAGGTGGTATATAGGGGCAGGTAGCAGTGGTATATAGGGGCAGGTAGCAGTGGTAGGTGGTATATAGGGGCAGGTAGCAGTGGTATATAGGGGCAGGTAGTGGTAGGTGGTATATAGGGGCAGGTAGATGTGGTAGGTGGTATATACAGTGGGGCAAATAAGTATTTAGTCAGTCAGCAATAGTGCAAGTTCCACCACTTAAAAAGATGAGAGGCGTCTGTAATTTACATCATAGGTAGACCTCAACTATGGGAGACAAACTGAGAAAAAAAAATCCAGAAAATCACATTGTCTGTTTTTTTTATCGTTTTATTTCCATATTATGGTGGAAAATAAGTATTTGGTCAGAAACAAAATTTCAACTCAATACTTTGTAATATATCCTTTGTTGGCAATGACAGAGGTCAAACGTTTTCTGTAAGTCTTCACAAGGTTGCCACACACTGTTGTTGGTATGTTGGCCCATTCCTCCATGCAGATCTCCTCTAGAGCAGTGATGTTTTTGGCTTTTCGCTTGGCAACACGGACTTTCAACTCCCTCCAAAGGTTTTCTATAGGGTTGAGATCTGGAGACTGGCTAGGCCACTCCAGGACCTTGAAATGCTTCTTACGAAGCCACTCCTTCGTTGCCCTGGCGGTGTGCTTTGGATCATTGTCATGTAGAAAGACCCAGCCACGTTTAATCTTCAATGCCCTTGCTGATGGAAGGAGGTTTGCACTCAAAATCTCACGATACATGGCCCCATTCATTCTTTCATGTACCCGGATCAGTCGTCCTGGCCCCTTTGCAGAGAAACAGCCCCAAAGCATGATGTTTCCACCACCATGCTTTACAGTAGGTATGGTGTTTGATGGATGCAAGTCAGTATTCTTTTTCCTCCAAACACGACAAGTTGTGTTTCTACCAAACAGTTCCAGTTTGGTTTCATCAGACCATAGGACATTCTCCCAAAACTCCTCTGGATCATCCAAATGTTCTCTATCAAACTTCAGACGGGCCCGGACATGTACTGGCTTAAGCAGTGGGACACGTCTGGCACTGCAGGATCTGAGTCCATGGTGGCGTAGTGTGTTACTTATGGTAGGCCTTGTTACATTGGTCCCAGCTCTCTGCAGTTCATTCACTAGGTTCCCCCGCGTGGTTCTGGGATTTTTGCTCACCGTTCTTGTGATCATTCTGACCCCACGGGGTGGGATTTTGCGTGGAGCCCCAGATCGAGGGAGATTATCAGTGGTCTTGTATGTCTTCCATTTTCTAACTATTGCTCCCACTGTTGATTTCTTCACTCCAAGCTGGTTGGCTATTGCAGATTCCGTCTTCCCAGCCTGGTGCAGGGCTACAATTTTGTTTCTGGTGTCCTTTGACAGCTCTTTGGTCTTCACCATAGTGGAGTTTGGAGTCAGACTGTTTGAGGGTGTGCACAGGTGTGTTTTTATACTGATAACAAGTTTAAACAGGTGCCATTACTACAGGTAATGAGTGGAGGAAAGAGGAGACTCTTAAAGAAGAAGTTACAGGTCTGTGAGAGCCAGAAATCTTGATTGTTTGTTTCTGACCAAATACTTATTTTCCACCATAATATGCAAATAAAATGATAAAAAAACAGACAATGTGATTTTCTGGATTTTTTTTCTCAGTTTGTCTCCCATAGTTGAGGTCTACCTATGATGTAATTTACAGACGCCTCTCATCTTTTTAAGTGGTGGAACTTGCACTATTGCTGACTGACTAAATACTTTTTTGCCCCACTGTATATAGTCCAGGGGGCTGAACATAGTTTATTGAGCATGCTCAGTGTAAAAAGCCGGATACGGCCGCCGGATCCGACTTTTTCCAGATCCGGCACTTTCCGGCATCCATAGACATGCATTGTTGCAAAAAGCCGGAAAGGCTGGATTCGGCCTTTCCGTCTTTTTCGCCAGAGACAAACGTTACAGTAGACGTTTTTTCCAGACGCCGGAATCGACTCGACGCCGGATCCGGCATCAGACCGGAAGGAAAGCTGGGCCATCCGGCGCCAATAATATTCAACGGGGAAATGCCGGATCCGGTTTCTCCGGTTTTTAATTCCGTTTTTTGGCGGAAGAGCCGGAATTCGCCTGAAACAAAAACCTGATGTGTGAAAGCAGCCTAATAAGCAGGAGGAGCGGCCTCAATGTAAGGGATGCGGTCAGAGTCCGACCGTTAGCTCCTATGCCCATGGCTGCCGTAAGTGAGGTGTGCAAGTGTCGTGCCCAGACACCTACACCCACACTAATGATAATGGCAGCCTCCAGTGGCAAAAGTAAAAGTGAATAAATAAAAAAGTATGAAAGTAGTACATTTGCTTTTGTATTAAAAATAATTGATAATATAACACAGGGGAACAATTTGAAAAAAAATTTCTGTTGAGTTAGGTTTTTGAGCTGATTTATACTAAAATTGGCATGCTGATTCCAAAAATGTAGTCAGTTTATTTCTAGCACGTCAAGTTTTTCCTACACAACTTACCTGCCAGAGAAGCACAATTGCACTGATATCTGTAATAAGACTTGTTATCTGATTACAATTTGACTCCTATAGAGCTACGTGGCAACTTGTAAGAGTAGTCACAACTTTGTCATGCCTATTTCTTATATAGTTCATTTTTTGTTCATATTTGTACTATTTAAAAAAAAAAAAAACACTTTTTAGGTACAGTAGTTTACATAGTTTTGAGAAGACAAAAATCCTATAGTTCAAAAACTTGACGTGTGTCATGATCCCAATGGCAGGGGATCACAAAAGGACAAGCACAAAAACAAAACAAGCTCTAGGGTGATGGAACCTGAGCTGACCGCGATCCTGAACCTAAACACACGGGGAACGTGCCTACGATGATTCCTAGACGTCTCGCGCCAGCCGAAGGATTAACTTCCCCTATTAGAAGAAACACAGACCTCACTTGCCTCCAGAGAAACACCCCACAGAAATAGCAGCCCCCCACATGTAATAACGGTGAAATGAGAGGAAAGCACATACGTAGTTATGATAACAGAATCAGCAAAAATGAGGCCCGCTAAAGCTAGATAGCAGAGGATACAAAAGTGAACTGCGCGGTCAGCGAAAAACCCTTCAAAAAAACCATCCTGAAATTACTTGAACTCATGTGCCAACTCATGGAACATGAGGAGTAATTTCAGCCCACTAGAGCAACCAGCAGCAAGGAATCACATAACTGCAAGCTGGACTAAGACAAAAATTAAGCAAAACGTGGAACAGGAAAATCAAAACTTAGCTTGTCCTGAAAATTACAGACGCAGGTAGCAGAGGTAAAAAGACACACTGATTACATTGTTAGCCGGCAAGGAAATGACAAGAAAGCCAGGTTAAATAGGAAACTCCCATAACCTGATGGAACAGGTCGTTCAAGAAAAGCACATCCAGCCCATGAATGGCAGCGCTTCCCAGGACTCACATTCAAAGATGATATTTCATATTTTTTTATTTCATAACTTAAAATAGAAGAGATACAACGCGTTTCGGATACAGTATATATCCTTCTTCAGGTATCATAAAAACACAGTACAAATCCTACTAGTATAAAATTCAATTACACTTGTATATAGTATCACACCTTTTATCCCAGTCTCAGAAACTTGATTTGGGGTGTGGACCAAGTTCAGGAAAACACCCACTGATTGATACAGCCTTGTTAACATTGATGCAAGGAAGAGAGAAAAAAAAAATTTAAAAAAATAAAAATAAATAAATAAATAAATATATATCAAAGGGGAAAAAAAAAAAAAAAAACACAAGAAGGAAAAAAAAATCACAAGAAAAAAAAAAAAAACACAAGAAGAAGGAAAAATATCCTTTAAACTCTCTCTATAATATCATTCAATCCATTTGGAAATAATGTTCCCAAACGATATATCCAAAATGTTTCTTTCCTGTTTAAAAGAGCATTCCTGTTTGCAACTCCAGAGGGTATCTGCTCCACTGGAGTTACTTTTATGTTAAAAATTTTATTATGTTTAAGTAGTAGATGCCTTGAGAGACTATGTTTTAAAAAGCCATTTTTTGCTCTATTTCTGTGGCCATTAATGCGGGACCGCAGTGTCTGTACAGTGCGTCCCACATACTGCAAACCACAACTGCATGTGATGACATATACAACATGATCACTACTACAGGTGAGTCTTTGTGAGATTTCAAAGACATCACCAGTATTATTGCATTTAATAGTTTTAGCCCCATGATCTAGGATCCCACAGGTGCAACATTTTTTGGAGTTACATTTAAAAACTCCGGTGCCTTGAAGAACTCCACATAAAGTTTGATCCTTATTTTTATAAATGTTTTTTCTTTTTGGATCCAACTGTTTTTTTAATTTACTGGGGGCCACCAAATTTTTCAAAGTTTTCCCCCTTCTATATGTAATCCCTGGTTTATCAGGGAGATGTTTTCCCAAGACAGGGTCACGCTTCAAGATGTACCAATATTTAGAAAGCACAGTTCTTATGATTTTATTGCCCCTATTGAATGTTGTCACAAAATTCAATTTCCAGCGATCATCACTTTTTTCCTTACCAGTAGTCAAAGTGTCCCCCTTCCTGGTTTTTCCTTTTAAACATTCTTCCTGTGTTTTTATTTTGTTGTCCCTATATGCACCATTTATCAAATTTTTCGGGTATCTTTTTTCTTTAAATTTTCTTTTTAGAATTTTAGACTGAGCTACATAATCAGATTCTCTCGTACAATTCTTTCTGATGCGATAAAATTGGCTGTGGGGTATATTAACCTTCCACTTCTTGTAATGTGCACTATTGAAATCTAAAAAGCCATTTGAATCCACTTTTTTGAAGTGGGATTTCGTGATGATTTTTTTACCACTATGGCTGATCTCTAAATCAAGAAATACCATTTTTTCTTTATCGAGTAGTGATCATGTTGTATATGTCATCACATGCAGTTGTGGTTTGCAGTATGTGGGACGCACTGTACAGACACTGCGGTCCCGCATTAATGGCAACAGAAATAGAGCAAAAAATGGCTTTTTAAAACATAGTCTCTCAAGGCATCTACTACTTAAACATAATAAAATTTTTAACATAAAAGTAACTCCAGTGGAGCAGATACCCTCTGGAGTTGCAAACAGGAATGCTCTTTTAAACAGGAAAGAAACGTTTTGGATATATCGTTTGGGAACATTATTTCCAAATGGATTGAATGATATTATAGAGAGAGTTTAAAGGATTTTTTTCCTTCTTCTTGTGTTTTTTTTTTTTTTTTCCCTTTGATATATATTTTTTTATTTATTTATTTTTATTTTTTTAATTTTTTTTTTCTCTCTTCCTTGCATCAATGTTAACAAGGCTGTATCAATCAGTGGGTGTTTTCCTGAACTTGGTCCACACCCCAAATCAAGTTTCTGAGACTGGGATAAAAGGTGTGATACTATATATAAGTGTAATTGAATTTTATACTAGTAGGATTTGTACTGTGTTTTTATGATACCTGAAGAAGGATATATACTGTATCCGAAACGCGTTGTATCTCTTCTATTTTAAGTTATGAAATAAAAAAATATGAAATATCATCTTTGAATGTGAGTCCTGGGAAGCGCTGCCATTCATGGGCTGGATGTGCTTTTCTTGAACTACTCATCCTGTGTGAGCCTTACTCTGGCTCTCTCACTTGGATCCACCCGAGGCAAGCTGCAAGCCCTGTATATTGAAAAGTATCTCAGAGGGAATTTGGAGGATACACGATCTAAAGCCATTTTTGTCTTTTATCAGGTGAGTGCATAAAATTGTGCACCCTTTAAAGACTATAATATTGTGTTTACGCACTTAGGGCGCCGCGATTTGTCTGTTCTTCTCTCCCAAACAGGGTTTTTTTGTATACTGATGGAACAGGTGGACACCAGAGACCGCAGAGAACAAAAGTCACCCAGTACCATCAGTAACCACCAGAGGGAGCCCAAAAACAGAACTCACAACAGACGTGATAGAGAAAAACTGAGATCATTTCTGGATTCAGCATCCAAAAATTAATTAAGAACAGTTGTCTGACCTAACTCTTAAAAAATTGTGTTCCCCAGTGAATAATTATTAATACAAAAATTAAAATCACATCACCTTCCCTTTAAATTTTACAGCTTTCGCTATTTTTACTCTAGTGCCAGACATCTCTGCCAGCATTTCGAAAATATAATATCTAGTAATAAAATAAATAACATAAACATGCTATCACGCTATGGATCTCTACATTATTTATTTTATGGTGCTGTTCTATAATAGTGTATACGAGGAATCCTCTTTAAGAGGACCATCATTAATGTAGCAGCCAAATAATTGCCCAAAGCAGAAATCCCCTTTTGTGAAGACCTTTGTCCTAAATCTGTGTGTAAGGCCCATGTGCCCATTGTCCTATTATTGTCAGTCATTTCTTTTTCAAGAGTTCATTTCCCGAGGATTTACTGAAGCATCCCATGTGGATATTGGCATATAGACACAATGTTCTCCTATTAAATATTTCTTTACAGTGTACTAGTTGTTAGTGTTATAAATAAAAAGTTAGACATTCGCATATAAAATATAACTTAATTGTAGATTTTGGAGCATTTTTGCAGTCTGGTTTGCCTAATATGGGCCTTTCTGCTGGAGTTATAATTTAAACTTATAATGTCTTTTAAAAAGCCAATATAGAAAAGTGATACCAATTGTATATTTTTACATCTTTTAGGTTCTACTGGGTTTACGTGACACAAGTGATTTACTAGTATCTGTAACGCTTCGTGGCCTGGCAGCTTTGGTGCGTTTACTTGGACCAGAAACAGTTGTTGGTGGTGGAAGAGTAAAGATTTTCAAAAGCACTACCCCAGGGTTCACCAAAATTGCAGATTCAACTCCTGAAGGTAACTACGTAAGCGTGCAATATATACCATTACTGGTAACACAGAGAAGACCGTGTTTTGAGACCCATGTCTGAAACCATAGAATGAGTATGTATAATGGAAGCCAGGAAATATCTTCAATCAGTGGGTTTAGGCTTGCTGGATTTTTGTTTTTCCTTTAGAAATCTGTGAAAGATCTGGAAGGTTTTTACCAGATCGGGGATGGTTTCCCTCACTAGGGAGCAGTAATGTACACAAGGTGCCACTGGGAGAACATTCTGAAGCCTAGTGTAGTCAAATCAGTTGAAGAAATAATTAGAAGTTTGTATGTATGCATAATTTTCAGTTTGTCTGATTTTTCTCTTTATATGTATATTTTTGAGTACAATGTAAATTGTTGTTTTATTCTATAAACTACTGACAACAAGTCTCAGGAGTTCCAAGCAGTAAATTTTGTATTTATTTTCGGAAAACGAGATGATCAAAATAACAAAAAATGCATTGCTTGCAGACCTCAAATAATGCAAAAAAAAAGTTCATAATCATTTAGAAACAACAATACTAATGTTTTACTCAGGAAGAGTTCAGAAATCAATATTGTGTGGAATAACCATAATTTTAAACCCCTTTCTGTCAGCTGACGGGATAGTACGTCAGCTGGCAGTATCCCCCGCTTTGAGATGGGCTCCGGCGGTGAGCCCACCTCAAAGCTGCGACAGGTCAGCTGTTTTCAACAGCTGACATGTGCCTGCAATGGGTGCTAGCGGAATCTCGATCCGTTCTCGCTCATTGACTAGTTAAATGCTGCTGTCAAACTCTTGACAGCGGCATTTAACAAGCGCTGCTGGCCACGTGGCCGGAAGGACGCGCACAGCTGACCCCCGTTACATGATCCGGGGGTCATTGGTGCGTTGCCATCACAACCAGAAGTCTCCTCGAGACCTCTATGGTTGTTGTTGGCAGATTGCTGTGAGCGCCACCCTGTGGTCAGCGCTCATAGCAATGCTGTAATTCTGCTGCATAGAGGTGATTTGTGCATCACCTCTATGTTACAGAGGCGATCGAGTAGTGGATCGATCCTAGCCTCCCATGGAGGCTATTGAAGCATGACAAAATAAAAAAAGATGTTTAAAAAAATATAAAAGTTAAAAACACCCCCCTTTTGCCCCAATCAAAATAAACCAAATAAAAAATCAAACCTACAGATACATACAAACCTACAGATATTTGGTATCGCTGCATTCATAATCGCTCGATCTCTCAATAAAAAAAAAAGGGATTGGCCATGAATTAAAATGCAATAACGAGCGACCAAAACAACATATCTGCACAAAAGTGGTATAATTAAAAACGTCAGCTCGGAATGCAAAAAAAATAAGCCCTCACCCGACCCCAGATCATGAAAAATGGAGACGCTACTGGTATCAGAAAATTGCGCAATTTTTTTTAAGCAAACTTAGGAATTTTTTTTACCACTTGGATAAAAGAAAACCTAGACCTGTTTGGTGTCTATGAACTCGTAATGACCTGGAGAATCATACTAGGTCAGTTTTAGCATTTAGTGAACCTAGCAAAAAAGCCAACAAAAAAAAAACAGTGTGGGATTGCACTTTTTTTGCAATTTCATCGCAATTGGAAATTTTTTCCCAATTTGTTACACGACATGGTAAAACCAATGGCATCTTTCAAAAGTACAACTCGACCTGCAAAACGGAAAAATAAAGTTATGGCTCTGGAAAGAAGGGGAGCAAAAAACAAAAAAAGCTCCGGGGTATAAGGGGTTAATCACAGCTTTCATGCATCTTGGCATGATTTCCACCAGTCTTTCACACTGCTTTTCGGTGACCTTATGCCACTCCTGGTACAAACATGTAAACAGTTCTTTGTTTGATGGCTTGTGACTATCCATCCTCCTCTTGATTACATTCCAGAGGTTTTCAATGGGCTTCAGGTCCAGAGATTGAACTGGCCATGACAGGGATTTGATGTGGTGGTCCTTAATCCACACCTTGATTGACCTACAGTCATGGCCAAAAGTATTGATACCCCTGCAATTCTGTCAGATAATACTCAGTTTCTTCCTGAAAATGATTGCAAACAAAAATTCTTTGGTATTATTATCTTCATTTATTTTGTCTTAAATGAAAAAACACAAAAGAGAATGAAGCAACAAGCAAAACATTGATCATTTCACACAAAACTCCAAAAATGGGCCAGACAAAAGTATTGGCACCCTCAGCCTAATACTTGGTTGCACAACCTTTAGCCAAAATAACTGCGACCAACCGCTTCCGGTAACCATCAATGAGTTTCTTACAATGCTCTGTTGGAATTTTAGACCATTCTTCTTTGGCAAACTGCTCCAGGTCCCTGATATTTGAAGGGTGCCTTCTCCAAACTGCCATTTTTAGATCTCTCCACAGGTGTTCTATTGGATTCAGGTCTGGACTCATTGCTGGCCACCTTAGAAGTCTCCAGTGCTTTCTCTCAACCCATTTTCTAGTGCTTTTTGAAGTGTGTTTTGGGCCATTGTCCTGCTGGAAGACCCATGACCTCTGAGGGAGACCCAGCTTTCTCACACTGGGCCCTACATTATGCTGCAAAATGTGTTGGTAGTCTTCAGACTTCATAATGCCATGCACACGGTCAAGCAGTCCAGTGCCAGAGGCAGCAAAGCAACCCCAAAACATCAGGGAACCGCCGCCATGTTTGACTGTAGGGACCGTGTTCTTTTCTTTGACTGCCTCTTTTTTTCTCCTGTAATCTCTATGTTGATGCCTTTGCCCAAAAAGCTCTACTTTTGTCTCATCTGACCAGAGAACATTCTTCCAAAAGTTTTAGGCTTTTTCAGGTAAGTTTTGGCAAACTCCAGCCTGGCTTTTTTATGTCTCGGGGTAAGAAGTGGGGTCTTCCTGGGTCTCCTACCATACAGTCCCTTTTCATTCAGACGCCGACGGACACTGACACTGTTGTACCCTCGGACTGCAGGGCAGCTTGAACTTGTTTAGATGTTAGTTGAGGTTCTTTATCCAACATCTGCAAAATCTTGGGTTGAAATCTCTTGTCAATTTTTCTGTTCTGTCCACATCTAGGGAGGTTAGCCACAGTGCCATGGGCTTTAAACTTCTTGATGACAATGCGCACGGTAGACACAGGAACATTCAGGTCTTTGGAGATGGACTTGTAGCCTTGAGATTGCTCATGCTTCCTCACAATTTGGTTTCTCAAGTCCTCAGACAGTTCTTTGGTCTTCTTTCTTTTCTCCATGCTCAATGTGGTACACACAAGGACACAGGACAGAGGTTGAGTCAACTTTAATCCATGTCAACTGGCTGCAAGTGTGATTTAGTTATTGCCAACACCTGTTAGGTGCCACAGGTAAGTTACAGGTGCTGTTAATTACACAAATTAGAGAAACATCACATGATTTTTCGAGCAGTGCCAATACTTTTGTCCACCCCCTTTTCTACGTTTGGTGTGGAATTATATCCAATTTGGCTTTTGGATAATTCTTTTTGTGTTTTTTCATTTAAGACAAATTAAATGAAGATAATAATACCAAACAATTTGTGTTTGCAATCATTTTCAGGAAGAAACTTGAGTATTATCTGACAGAATTGCAGGGGTGTCAATACTTCTGGCCATGACTGTAGCTCTGAGGCATGGCGCATTGTCCTGCTGGAAAAACCAGTCCTCAGAGTTGGGGAACATTGCCTGAGTGGAAGGAATCAACTGTATTTCCAGGATCACCTTGTATGCGACTGTGTGTATACATACATACATATATATTCATATATACATATATATTCATATATATATATATATATATATATATATATATATATATATATATATATATATATATATATATATATATATCTACTATATAAAGCTGAATGTGTGTGTGTGTGTGTATGTGTGTGTGTATGTCCGGGATTGGCATCTGCACCGTCGCAGCTACAGCCACAAAATTTTGCACAGTCACACGTCTGGACCCCGAGAGCGTCATAGGCTATATTGTGAGGCGAAATTTTAACCCCGCGCCTTCCAATTCACCAAACAATTTTGTCCCTATCTACATAATGGGGAAAAAAGTGAAAGGAAAAGTGTTGGAAGCGTCGCAGCTACAGCAACAAAATTTTGCACAGTCACACGTCTGGACCCTGAGAGCGTCATAGGCTACGTTGTGAGGTGAAATATTAACCCCGCGCTTTCCAATTCACCAAACAATTTTGCCCCTATCTACATAATGGGGAAAAAAGTGAAAGGAAAAGTGTTGGAGGCGTCGCAGCTACAGAAACAAAATTTTGCACAGTCACACGTCGGGACCCTGAGAGCGTCATAGGCTTCGTTGTGAGGTGAAATTTTAACCCCGCGCCTTCCAATTCACCAAACAATTTTGTCCCTATCTACATAATGGGGAAAAAGTGAAAGGAAAAGTGTTGGAAGCGTCGCAGCTACAGCAACAAAATTTTGCACAGTCACACGTCTGGACCCCGAGAGCGTCATAGGCTATGTTGTGAGGTGAAATTTTAACCCCGCGCTTTCCAATTCACCAAACAATTTTGCCCCTATCTACATAATGGGAAAAAATGAAAGGAAAAGTGTAGGAGGCAAATTGACAGCTGCCAGATGTGAACAAGGGGGACTTGTTCACATCTGGGGAATGAGAGCGATGGCGCCAAAGAGTATATACCGTACAGTTGCTAAGGTGGGGCCTCGACATGGGATACTCACCACACACGGGGATATGAACACACACAAAATGCGCCACACACTACCACGTGCTTGAACACATATTACCCTCAGCACACATTTCACCACAAATACACCAACCTCGCCACATAAAAGTCAAAACACAAAAGTCGCCACTCAAAACTCGCCACGCGCAGAACTCGCCACATGCAAAAACTAGGCTCTTGCAAAACTCGCCACAAGTGCAAAATTCTCCTCATGAAAAACTCGCCACACGCAAAACTTGCACACGCGGAAAAATTGCCACATGCACAAAAGTTGCAACACATGCAAAAGTTGCCTCACACAAAACTTGCACATACTCAAAAGGCACCACACATAATACTCGCAACGCGCAAAACTCGCCATGCGCAAAACTTGCTGCACACAACTTGCTACACTAACCTGTCACATGCAACTCGACACACAAAAAGTTGCTACACGCATGTTGCTACACAAAACTCATCTTACAAAAGTCGCTACATGCATGTCGCCTCACGCAACTCAACACACACAACTTGACAAACGAAACTCGCCCTAAAACACACACAAGTCTGGTATTATCCTTGAAAAATAAAAATCTGATTAATAAGCAGACAAACTACAACAATTGCACCATATAGGAAATACGGCAGCTGTCAGTCACATGACCTGTCTATTATGTGTATGTGTGAGCTAATATATACTGCCAGGGGGAGGGCTTCCTGTTGGCTGGGGATTTATCAGGCTGCCAATTTAGCTTACAAATACTGAGGTAAAAATACTGAGCAAATAACGTGTGAACGAGGTCTAATACAGGAGGAGATGACACACAGGTATATACTATATACAGGGGAGATGACACACAGATATATACTATATACAGGAGAGATGACACACAGGTATATACTATATAGAGGAGGAGATGACATATAGGTACATATATATATATACAGGAGGAGATGACATACAGGTATATACTATATACAGGAGGAGATGACATACAGGTATATGCTATATATAGTAGATGACATGCAGGTATATACTATATTCAGGAGGAGATGACACTCAGATATATACTATATACAGGGGAGATGACACACAGGTATATACTATATACAGGAGGAGATGACATACAGGTATATGCTATATATAGAAGATGACATGCAGGTATATACTATATGCAGGAGGAGATGACACTCAGAATTATACTATATACAGGGGAGATGACACACAGGCATATACTATATACAGGAGGAGATGACATACAGTTATATACTATATATAGAAGGAGATGACATTCAGGTATATACTATATATAGGGGAGATGACACAGCAGGTATATACTATATACAGGGGAGATGACATACAGGTATATACTATATACAGGAGATGACATACAGATGTATACTATATATAAGGGAGATGACAAACATGTATATACTGAGGTGATGAGGTGAAAATGAGAGGTGTGAGGTGAAAATGAAAAGGTGTGAGTGCAAAATGAGAGGAGTGAGGAAAAATAGTGGAGTGATCAGAAAATGACAGATGTGAGGTTGAAATGACAAGTGTTAGGGGGGAATGAGAGGAGTGAGGGAGAAAATGAGAGGTGTGAGGGAGAAAATGAGAGATGTGAGGGGGAAAATGAAAGATGTGATTGGGAAAATGAGAGGTGTGATGGGAAAATAAGAGAAGTGAGGTGCTATAACTAACCGCAGATATTTACTATGCCCAGGCAACGCCGGGCTCTTCAGCTAGTATATATATATATATATATATATATATACATACACACACACACACACACACACACACACACACACACACACACACACACACACACACACACACATATATATATATATACAGTTAGGGCCAGAAATATTTGGACAGTGACACAATTTTCGCGAGTTGGGCTCTGCATGCCACCACATTGGATTTGAAATGAAACCTCTACAACAGAATTCAAGTGCAGATTGTAACGTTTAATTTGAAGGGTTGAACAAAAATATCTGATAGAAAATGTAGGAATTGTACACATTTCTTTACAAACACTCCACATTTTAGGAGGTCAAAAGTAATTGGGCAAATAAACATAACCCAAACAAAATATTTTTATTTTCAATATTTTGTTGCAAATCCTTTGGAGGCAATCACTGCCTTACGTCTGGAACCCATGAACATCACCAAACGCTGGGTTTCCTCCTTCTTAATGCTTTGCCAGGCCTTTACAGCCGCAGCCTTCAGGTCTTGCTTGTTTGTGGGTCTTTCCGTCTTAAGTCTGGATTTGAGCAAGTGAAATGCATGCTCAATTGGGTTTAGATCTGGAGATTGACTTGTCCATTGCAGAATGTTCCACTTTTTGGCACTCATGAACTCCTGGGTAGCTTTGGATGTATGCTTGGGGTCATTGTCCATCTGTACTATGAAGCGCCGTCCAATCAACTTTGCAGCATTTGGCTGAATCTGGGCTGAAAGTATATCCCGGTACACTTCAGAATTCATCCGGCTACTCTTGTCTGCTCTTATGTCATCAATAAACACAAGTGACCCAGTGCCATTGAAAGCCATGCATGCCCATGCCATCACGTTGCCTCCACCATGTTTTACAGAGGATGTGGTGTGCCTTGGATCATGTGCCGTTCCCTTTCTTCTCCAAACTTTTTTCTTCCCATCATTCTGGTACAGGTTGATCTTTGTCTCATCTGTCCATAGAATACTTTTCCAGAACTGAGCTGGCTTCTTGAGGTGTTATTCTGCAAATTTAACTCTGGCCTGTCTATTTTTGGTATTGATGAATGGTTTGCATCTAGATGTGAACCCTTTGTATTTACTGTCATGGAGTCTTCTCTTTACTGTTGACTTAGAGACAGATACACCTACTTCACTGAGAGTGTTCTGGACTTCAGTTGATGTTGTGAACGGGTTCTTCTTCACCAAATTAAGTATGCAGCGATCATCCACCACTGTTGTCATCCGTGGACGCCCAGGCCTTTTTGAGTTCCCAAGCTCACCAGTCGATTCCTTTTTTCTCAGAATGTACCCAACTGTTGATTTTGCTACTCCAAGCATATCTGCTATCTCTCTGATGGATTTTTTCTTTTTTTTTCAGCCTCAGGATGTTCTGCTTCACCTCAATTGAGAGTTCCTTTGACCGCATGTTGTCTGCTCACAGCAACAGCTTCCAAATGCAAAACCACACACCTGGAATCCACCCCTGACCTTTTAACTACTTCATTGATTACAGGTTAACGAGGGAGACACCTTCAGAGTTAATTGCAGCCCTTAGAGTCCATTGTCCAATTACTTTTGGTCCCTTGAAAAAGAGGACGCTATGCATTACAGAGCTATGATTCCTAAACCCTTTCTCCGATTTGGATGTGGAAACTATCATATTGCAGTTGGGAGTGTGCACTTTCAGCCCATATTATATATATAATTGTATTTCTGAACATGTTTTTGTAAACAGCTAAAATAACAAAACTTGTGTCACTGTCCAAATATTTCTGGCCCTAACTGTATATTATATATATGTATGTATATATATATGTATGTGTGTGTATATATACAGTCATGGCCAAAAGTATTGACACCCCTGCAATTCTGTCAGATAATACTCATTTTCTTCCTGAAAATGATTGAAAACACTAATTGTTTGGTATTATTATCTTCATTTAATTTGTCTTAATTGAAAAAACACAAAAAGAATTGTCCTAAAGCCAAAATGGATATAATTCCACACCAAACATAAAAAAGGGGGTGGACAAAAGTGTTGGCACTGTTCGAAAAATCATGTGATGCTTCTCTAATTTGTGTAATTAACCGCACCTGTAACTTAACAGTGGCACCTAACAGGTGTTGGCAATAACTAAATCACACTTGCAGCCAGTTGACATGGATTAAAGTTGACTCAACCTCTGTCCTTGTGTGTACCACATTGAGCATGGAAAAAAGAAAGAAGACCAAAGAACTGTCTGAGGACAAGAGAAACCAAATTGTGAGGAAGCATGAGCAATCTCAAGGCTTTAAGTCCATCTCCAAAGACCTGAATGTTCCAGTGTCTACCGTGCGCAGTGTCATCAAGAAGTTTAAATCCCATGGCACTGTGGCTAACCTCCCTAGATGTGGACGGAAAAGAAAAATTGACAAGAGATTTCTACGCAAGATTGTGCGGATGTTGGATAAAGAACCTCGACTAACATCTAAACAAGTTCAAGCTGCCCTGCAGTCCGAGGGTACAACAGTGTCAACCCGTACTATCCGTCGGCGTCTGAATGAAAAGGGACTGCATGGTAGGAGACCCAGAAAGACCCCCGAGACATAAAAAAGGCAGGCTGGAGTTTGCCAAAACTTACCTTAAAAAGCCTAAAACGTTTTGGAAGAATGTTCTCTGGTCAGATGAGACAAAAGTAGACCTTTTTTGGGCAAAGGCATCAACATAGAGTTTACAGGAGAAAAAGAGAGGCATTCAAAGAAAAGAACACGGTCCTTACAGTCAAACATGGCGGAGGTTCCCTGATGTTTTGGGGTTGCTTTGCTGCCTCTGGCACTGGACTGCTTGACCTTGTGCGTGGCATTATGAAGTCTGAAGACTACCAACAAATTTTGAAGCATAATGTAGGGTCCAGTGTGAGAAAGCTGGGTCTCCCTCAGATGTCATGGGTCTTCCAGCAGGACAATGACCCAAAACACACTTCAAAAAGCACTAGAAAATGGTTTGAGAGAAAGCACTGGAGACTTCTAAGGTGGCCAGCAATGAGTCCAGACCTGAATCCAATAGAACACCTGTGGAGAGATCTAAAAATGGCAGTTTGGAGAAGGCACCCTTCAAATATCAGGGACCTGGAGCAGTTTGCCAAAGAAGAATGGTCTAAAATTCCAGCAGAGCATTGTAAGAAACTCATTGATGGTTACTGGAAGCGGTTGGTCGCAGTTATTTTGGCTAAAGGTTGTGCAACCAAGTATTAGGCTGAGGGTGCCAATACTTTTGTCTGGCCCATTTTTGGAGTTTTGTGTGAAATGATCAATGTTTTGCTTTTTGCTTCATTCTCTTTTGTGTTTTTTTCATTTAAGACAAATTAAATGAAGATAATAATACCAAAGAATGTGTTTGCAATCATTTTCAGGAAGAAACTGAGTATTATCTGACAGAATTGCAGGGATGTCAATACTTTTGGCCATGACTGTATGTGTATATGTGTGTGTGTATATATGTATATGTGTGTGTGTGTGTGTGTATATGTGTATATATATATATATATATATATATATATATATATATATATATATATATATATATATATATATATATATATATACAGCTAACGTTTTGGCATCATAATCTTCAAACATGTTATAAACATGATGCAAGCCGTGACATATGGTATTGTTTTGTAGATGATTATTTGTGTTATGTGATATGTGTATGTAAGGCTACGTTCACATTTGCGTTGCGTCGGGCGCAACAGCGGCTACGCATGCGTCATGCACCCCTATAGTTAACATGGGGGCGCATTGACATGCGTTGCGCTGCGTTTTGCGACGCATGCGGTTTTTTTGCTGCAAGCGTGTGGCGCAGAGAACGCAGCAAGTTGCATTTTTTTCGTCCAAAAATCGGCAAAAAAGGACGCATGCGTTGCAAAACGCTGCGTTTTAGCGTGCGTTTTGGTGCGTTTTGTTTTGCGTTGTGCGTTGCGTCTCGGACGCAACATCGCACAACGCAAATGTGAACGTAGCCTAAATTAACGGTTTCTTTTGCTGAATTGTAAGAACATTGATGAGAACATGGTATCAATGGCAGACCTCTCGGATTTTCAAAGAGGCCAAATTGTTGGTGCTCGTATGGCAGGCGCTAGTGTAGCAGAAAGTGCCCAAATGCTTGGCGTAAGAAGCATTCCATCCAGACTCCTAACAGTAAAATATGGCGGAGGTTCTGTGATGATCTGGGGTGCTATTTCGTGGAGATCCAACGGACCAATGATATCCCTTCATGGAAGAATTAACAGCGAGATTATTTAGGCATTTTGGGCGACCAAGTGCATCCAATGGTTCAAGCACTGTTCCCGGAGGGGAACGCCATCTTTCAGGATGATAATGCACAAATTCATACAACTAGAATCATTAAAGCATGGCACAAGGAACATTCTAATGAAGTTGAGCATCTCACCTGGCCCCCACAATACCCAGACCTCAACATTATTGAGCATTTATGGTCGATTTTAGGGATTCAAGTTAATATCAATTTCCGCCGCCATCGTCGCTCAAAGAGCTGGAGGGTGTTTTAACTGCAGAATGGACTAAAATTCCTTTGGAAACAATTCACACCTTGTATGAATCCATACCTCAGAGAATTGATGCTGTAATCGCCGCAAAAGGTGGACCTACACCATATTAAACAAACATTTGTTGATGACTTCTCTAAAATTAGACCCGTCCGCCCAACCCCTGCTTCCCTAGTCCCACTAACTGGAGCTCTGTGGAACGCTCGCTCTGTCCGCAACAAGCTTTCCCACATCCACGATCTTTTTGTTACCACCAAACTTTCCTTCCTCGCCATCACCGAAACCTGGCTCACCCCCTCTGACACAGCCTCTCCTGCACTTTCGTATGGTGGCTTCCACCTTTCTCACACACCGTGGCCCAGCAGCAAGCATGGTGGAGGAGGTAGTTTTCTCCTGTCAGATAACTGCCCCATCACCCCAATCCCACTGCCACCCTCTGTTACCCTCCCTTCCTTTGAGGTGCACTCTGTGCGCATCTACTCCCCCCTCCAACTGGACGTCATTTATCGCCCCCCAGGGCCAACTACCACCTTCATTGACCACTTCACCACCTGGCTACTTCATTTCCTTTCTGCGGACATCCCTACTATCATCATGGGCGACTTCAACATCCCCATTGACACTTCCCTCTCAGTTGCCACTAAACTTCTATCTCTCACTTCCTCCTTTGGCCTCACTCAATGATCTTCTGCAGCCGCTCACAAAGATGGTCACACACTGGACCTCATCTTCACCTGCCTCTGCTCCCTATCTAACCTCTCTAACTCGCCTCTTCCTCTTTTTGACCACAATCTACTTACATTCTCTTCCCTCTCCACTCCTTGTCTACAATCCTCACCCCACAAACTTGCACACCCTCGCAGAAATCTTAAACACCTTGATCTACACTCACTGTCACGCCGTATACGGCGATAAAGGGGCAGGACGGCGTACTGGGACCCGCACCTGTCCCTACCACTTAAATGGGGCTCTGGCTTTCCCTTATCTCGGGGGTACCTATGATGGTTAGGAGGCCTGAGCCGCCAGCGTATCCCTGTCTCCTGTGCAGGCCCTATCATGGTCCCCCTCTCCCCCCAAAGGAGGTGCACTGCACCAGTGTACTAATATAACAAATAACAGGGTATACAGACAAGGTAACTAAAAATCTCAAACTCACCAAATGCTCACACAACCACAGAGGAAACACAGAGAAGGGAAGAGAAGGAATAAACTTAGGAAGGAAAACAGGTTTAACATGCAACCAAAACTGCAGACACCAATTTCAGTAAATAAACCTCCAACACCAACACTACGCTCCTTCAACCTCCAAGCCAGGCAGTAGAACTGATCACTGACACTAGCTGAAGTCAGGACTGGGTCTGTATAGAGGATCAGATTACAAAATCCACTTCAGCTGAGAGACCCAGCTCTCAGCAACTTAGCAATAAGGTTAACTCCTGCACTGCTGGCACAAAGCAGCTAGGTCAGAATCCAGGTGAAGAGATTCTGTTCACTGTGTGTGAACGAGGCTCAGAGCGCTGCGGTTCTCTGGAATCTCTATGTCGCGGTAGCCCCATGGCAGTACACCCCCTTCTACGAGGGACCTCCAGAACCTCAGGTGTTATGATCTGGTGGCCTAGGAGCAGCATGAGACGGACTCTGGAGAAGGTGGTCCCTGTACTGACCGCAAACCCTGAACCTAGCAGCGCAACTAGAAGTAGCCGTGGGGGGTACCTAACACTCCCTAGACCCCTCGACACAGCCTAAGAACTAACTTCCCCTAAAGACAGAAACAGGAAACCTATCTTGCCTCAGAGAAAATTCCCAAAGGATAGATAGCCCCTCACAAATATTGACTGTGAGAGGAGAGGGAAATGACATACGTAGACATGAAATCAGAATTTAGCATAGGAGGCCATACTAGCTAAAAAGAGAGAATAGAACAGAGTACTATGCGGTCAGTATAAAAACGCTAGAAAATATCCACCACAGAAAATACAAATCACCACATCTGACTAAAGACATGGGGGGTATATCTGCATCTCCAGAGACACAGCTTGGCTGCAAAAAATCCTTCACAGACAAAGCTGGACAAAACAAAACATGAAAAAGCACAGAACTATATGGTCCACAGCAGGTGGACAGCAAAAACAAGGCCAGAACTTATCTTTGAAGAAATGAACAGCAGACCAGGAGAGACCAGGAATGGATGTGAATCCTCCAAAAACAATGGACAACTGGCACTGACTAAAGCATAAAGCAGGACTTAAATAGCCCAGCCCAGATTGCAAAAAATGGATACACCTGATAAATGCTGCGATCCAAGTACCGCAGCACTACCACTCATAACCACCGGAGGGAGCCGAAGAGCAGAATTCACAACACTCAGGACCAGGTTTCTCAGGATGAGCTGTATGAAATGCCCGAACCAACCTAACCACATGGACATCGGCAGCAGGGACCCACTTCCTTTCCTCAGGACCGTACCCTCTCCAGTGTACCAGATATTGTAGGGATCGGCGAACTAAACGAGAATCCATAACCCTGGAAATCTGGAACTCGAGACTTCCATCAACAAGGACCTGAGATGGAGGTGAAGGGGACTGATTGGATGGCGCCACAACCTTTTTGAGTAAGGAGCAATGAAAAACATTATGGATCTTAAATGACTGAGGCAAAGCCAGCCGAAAAGCAACGGAAATCACGACGGCCACAATCCTATAAGGGCCAATGAACCTAGGGCCCAATTTCCACGAGGGAACTCTCAGCTTAATATTTTTCGAGGACAACTAAACCCAATCACCCACACACAGGTCCAGACCTTCCACACGTCTCCGATCAGCCGCATTCTTATACCTGGAACCATCCTCTTTAATTTATCAAGAACACCTTGCCATACGGATGTGATGGATGAAGAAAACCTTTCCTCTTCAGGAACACCTGAGGAATCCCTCCTATTAAATGCACTAGATTGAGGATGAAAACCATATGCCCCGAAAAACGGGGACTTACCAGTAGACTCATGAGTACGATTGTTTATAGCAAATTCTGCTAACGGTAAGTACTTAACCCAGTCCTCTTGATTCTCTGAGATGAAACACCTGAGATAAGTCTCAAGATTTTGATTTACACGTTCAGTCTGATCATTGGATTGAGGATGAAAAGCTGAAGAAAAGGACAAATGAGTCCCCAGCCCTCCAAAACTTAGAAATAAACTGCACCCCACGGTCTGAGACAATATCTGAAGGAATACCATGCAGTCTCACAACCTCCTTAATAAAGACCTGTGCCAGAGTCTTAGCATTTGGTAATGCGGGGAGCTCAATGAAATGAGACATCTTGCTAAATCTATCAACTACGACTAAAATAACTGTATTACCCTCCGAAACCGGTAAGTCAGTGATGAAGTCTATTGACAAATGAGTCCAAGGTCTATTGGGAATCTCCAAAGGTTGGAGAGACCCAGACGGGCGAGAATGAGAGGACTTGGAATGCGCACACACTGCAGGCAGCGACATATTCCTGTACATCATGTCTTACCCCAGACCACCAAAAACGCTGAGTGAGTAGGTCCGCAGTAACCTTACTTCCAGGGTGTCCGGCCAAAACCGAGTCATGATGCTCATTTATGACCCTGAGACGGAGATTAGCTGGATCAAAAAGTTTACCTAACGGACAAGCTGCTGTTGCGTCCCCCTGTGCCTCTACCACCTCTTTCTCAAGATCAGAATTAATTGCGGCAACAACTACACCCTTTTGCAGTATAGGACCTGGTTCACAATTATCCCCACCCCCCGGGAAACAACGGGATAACGCATCAGCCTTGACATTCTTGTTTCCTGGCCGGTACGTAATGTAGAAATTGAACCTGGCGAAGAACAGAGACCACCTTGCCTGCCTAGGTGTAAGACGCTTTGCAGATTCTAAATACAACAGATTTTTGTGATCTGTGATCACCATGACAGGGTGAAGTGCTCCCTCCAAAAAATGATGCCATTCCTCAAATGCCCATTTAATTGCCAACAGCTCCCTGTTACCAATGCCATAATTCTTCTTCGTAGGAGATAATTTTTTTGAGAAAAATGCACACAGACGCCACTTACTCGGAGAAATCCCCTGAGACAATACAGCTCCCACCCCTACCTCAGAGGCATCCACCTCTACCACAAATGGCTGAGTGATGTCAGGCTGTATTAATATGGGTGCAGTGGGAAAACACTTTTTCAAAGTTTCAAAAGCTTTACTGGCCGCACTGGACCATACGGAGAAATCCGTGCCCCTCTTGGTCATGTCTGTCAATGGTTTGGCTACCACTGAAAAGTCTTTAATAAATTTGCGATAGAAATTTGCAAAACCTAAAAACCTCTGTAAAGCCTTAAGGTCCTCAGGACGATCTCACTCCAAGACCGCTCTGGCCTTAGCCAGATCCATACGAAAACTTGTGGAGGATAAGAAATAACCCAGAAACGGAATCTCTTTGACCGCGAACATGCATTTCTCAAGTTTGGCAAACAGTTTATTGTCCCTGAGTACCTGAAGGACCTGCCGTACATGATCCTGATGAGACTCGAGGTCAGGGGAATAAATTAAGATGTCATCGATATATACCACCACAAACCTACCTATTAAATGAATAAATATATCCGTGACAAAGTTTTGAAACACAGCAGGAACATTACTTAACCCAAAAGGCATAACCAAGTTTTCGTAATGTCCCTCTGGAGTATTAAACGCCGTCTTCCATTCATCCCCCTCCTTCATCCGAATGAGATTATATGCACCCCTGAGATCTAATTTGGAGAACCATTTAGCCCCCACAATTTGGTTAAACAGGTCCGGAATAAGAGGGAGCGGGAGAGAATCCCAAACCGTAATTTGATTCAATTCATGGAAGTCTAAGCATGGGCGTAAACCCCCGTCCTTCTTCTTTACAAAGAAGAACCCAGCAGCAATGGGTGATGACGAGGGTCTGATATGACCCTTGGCCAGACTCTCCGTGATATAGTCCTTCATGGCCTGTCTCTCTGGGGCAGAGATGTTGTATAGCCTACTCTTAGGCAGTTTAGCACCAGGAATGAGACGTATGGCGCAGTCATAAGGACGGTGTGGAGGTAGCTCTCGACTCCCCTCCTCAGAGAATACATCGTCAAAATCTGAGATGAACTCTGGCAAAACCTGAGAACTCAATCCGGCCAGCCGAGTACCCAGGCAATGTTCCTGACAAAACTCACTCCATCTAGTAATCTCCCGGGTCTGCCAGTCTAACACCGGGTTGTGTAACGTGAGCCATGGTAAACCGAGAACTACAGGCGACGGCAAACCCCCCAACACATAACAATCTAATGACTCAGAGTGCAATGCCCCTATTTGTAGGCTCACCCCATGGACGATCTGAGTGAAAGTCCCCTGGCTCAAGGGTGCAGAATCAATGGCAATTATAGGTATGGGTCTAGACAACTCTTGAGTCTTAAACCCATGTGCCTGAACAAACCCAGCATCAATTAAATTAAACCCTGCCCCAGAGTCCAGAAAGGCAGAGATATTGAACCTATTTTCACCAAGACGAATCTCGGGGGGTAGGAAAAATTGAGGTTTACCTAAGGAGGAAATTAGTACACCCGAGTTGCCAACCTCCCCGGAACCCGGGCTCAATAGTTTTCCGGCGGTTATCTTCTAGAAGGACACACATTCACATAATGACACTTTCTGCCACAAAAAATAACATGCACCTTCCTTACGCCGTAGTACTGCAGCCCCCTTAGAACAAGTAGCGCCACCCAACTGCATAGGTTCTCCTAGAGACTCAGATTCTGGTGAGTCCAAATCTGAATTACCCTTGAATAGCGGCGATTGATTAAGTCTCTGGCGCAGGCGGCGGTCCACACGGATCGCAAGAGATATAGCTGCCTCCAGTGTGGTTGGTGTCTCCTGTAGGGCGAAGGCATCTTTTATTTTACCAGATAGGCCCTGATAAAATTGACTGCGGAGTGCAGGGTCATTCCACATTGTGTCAGTAGCCCATCTCCGAAACTCAGAGCGGTACTCCTCTACTGGCCGGTCTCCCTGTGTAAGATGGCGTATTGTGGACTCAGCGAGGGAGACGCGGTCAGGATCATCATACACTTGACCTAAGGCTTGAAAACACTCCTCCACAGTCCGTAACGGCAGAACGTCAGCGGGAAGTGAAAAGCCCAGGCCTGAGGGTCACCTTGTAGGAGCGTTACTACAATTCCAACTCTCTGCTCCTCTGAACCTGAAGTGTGAGGATGCAACCTAAAATACAATTTACAGGCCTCCCTGAAAGTAACAGATTTGTCACGACCCCCTGAGAACCTGTCAGGTAACGCAATTTTAGGCTCCAGCAAAGCTTGTGGAGGTGTAGCAACCCCTGCAGTGACCACTGGAGTGCGCTGCACAACCGCTGAGCGGAGGTCAGCCACCTCTTGACTGAGTTGCTGCATTTGTCCAGCTAAAGCAGCAATGGGGTCCATATTGGACCAAGAAAATTTTTTAAGGTCAGTGATACTGTAACGCCGTAAACGGCGATAAAGGGGCAGGATGGCATACTGGTACCCGCACCTGTCCCTACCACTTAAATGGGGCCCTGGCTTTCCCTTATCTCAGGGGTACCTATGATGGTTAGGAGGCCCGAGCCGCCAGCGTATCCCTGTCTCCTGTGCAGGCCCTATCAGGGGCCCCCTCTCCCCCAAAGGAGTTGGACTGCACCAGTGTAATAATACAACAAATAACAGGGTATACAGACAAGGTAACTAAAAGTCTCAAACTCACCAAATGCTCACACAACCACAGAGGAAACACAGAGAAGGGAAGAGAAGGAATAAACTTAGGAAGGAAAACAGGTTTAACATGCAACCAAAACTGCAGACACCAATTTCAGTAAATAAACCTCCAACACCAACACTACGCTCCTTCAACCTCCAAGCCAGGCAGTAGAACTGATCACTGACACTAGCTGAAGATAGGACTGGGTCTATATAGAGGATCAGATTACAAAATCCACTTCAGCTGAGAGACCCAGCTCTCAGCAACTTAGCAATAAGGTTAACTCCTGCACTGCTGGCACAAAGCAGCTAGGTCAGAATACAGGTGAAGAGCTTCTGTTCACTGTGTGTGAACGAGGCCAAGAGCGCTGCGGTTCTCTGGAACCTCTCTGTCGTGGTAGCCCCGTGACACTCACTCTCTGAATCCCTCCTCCCTCTCACAGACATAAGTTCCCTACACAATGCGGATGATGCTGCCGTTCTATATAACACCAAAATAGCTGTAGCTTTGGAATCTGTTGCCCCTCTCACACATACCAAAGCTCGCAAAATCAACAGACAGCACTGGCACACCAGCCTGACAAAAGAACTGAGGCGAGCTTCCAGGGCTGCTGAGCGGCGATGGAAAAGATCCCACTCCAACGAGCACTTCATTGCATTCAAACAGTCCCTCACTACTTTCAAGACCACACTCGCCACAGCTAAACAAACCTACTTCTCATTTCCTCCCTGTTTCACAACCCTAAACAGTTACTCAACACCTTCAGTTCTCTCCTCCGTCCCCCAGCACCTCCTCCCTCCCCACTTATCTCAGCTGAAGACTTTGCCTCATTTTTCAAGCAGAAGATTGATAACATCAGAGACAGTTTTAGTCGACAACACCCAGAGCCCTTCCTCCCAACTGCCCAGCCCTTCACCTCCAAAACCAACGTCTCCACCATTACAGAAGAGGGACTCTCCACTCTACTCTCAAGATCGAACCTCATCACCTCTGCACTTTACCCGATCTTATCTCACTTCATCCCAAACCTTGCCACAGTCTTAATCCCAACCCTAACCCATTTTCTTACTTTAGGGAAAGAAAACCTTAGGCAAATCTAAGCATAGGATTTGCGCCCTTTGTAGAGAGGACCTTCCGACTACCTGGAGGAAAAAGGCTTTGTAGCGCGTGTATACAGCAGACAGTATCCAAAGGGCTTCCTGGGTTCACAGCCGACCTCAAAACCCTGATAAAAAATCGGGTGGAAGACACCTTTAGATCCCTAAAGGGTTGTAAAAGCGGAGGAAGACCAGGCACAGGTCCCCATCTCCTGGGTCTAATATTACAGATAGTGAAGACGTGGACTCAAATACATCTAACTCCTCCTCTTCTTATTTATCATCCTCTTCTTCCTATGGGGGTCACAGCTGTTTTCCTTTGGAAGACACAGACGGCCTCATTAAAGCAATTAGAAGCACTATAGGGCTAGCGGACCCTCACACAGAGATCAGTTCAGGACATCATGTTCGGCGGTCTTGAGCAAAAAAAGAGGAGAGCATTTCCCCTTAACGAGACAATATCAGCATTAACCCCTTAATCCCATATGACGTACTATCCCGTCGAGGTGGGGTGGGCCTTAATACCCACCGACGGGATAGTACGTCATAGCGATCGGCCGTGCTCACGGGGGGAGCGCGGCCGTTCGCAGCCGGGTGTCAGCTGACTATCGCAGCTGACATTCGGCACTATGTGCCAGGAGCGGTCACGGACCGCCCCCGGCACATTAACTCCCGGCACACCGCGATCAAACATGATCGCGGTGTGCCTGTGGTACATGGAAGCATCTCGCAGGGAGGGGGCTCCCTGCGTGCTTCCCTGAGACGATCGGTACAAGGTGATATGCTCACCTTGTACCGAGCGTCTTCTCCCTGCAGTCCCAGGATCCAAAATGGCCACAGGGCTGCATCCGGGTCCTGCAGGGAGTACTTCCGGGTCAGGAGCAGGCTGCAGCTCTGTAAGCCTGCAGCGATGAGTGAGATCGCCGATCTCACAGAGTGCTATGCAAACTGTGAGATCGGCGATCTGTGATGTCCCCCCCCGGGACAAAGTAAAAAAGTAAAAAAAGAAATTTCTACATGTGTAAAAAAAAAAAAAATTACTAAATTAATAAATAAATAAAAAAAATATTATTCCCATAAATACATTTCTTTATCTAAAAAAAAAAAAATAAAATAAATAAAAGTACACATATTTAGTATCGCCGCGTCCGTAACGACCCATCCTATAAAACTGTCCCACTAGTTAACACTTCAGTGAACACCGTAAGAAAAAAACAAAACGAGCCAAAAAACAACGCTTTATTATCATACCGCCGATCAAAAAGTGGAATAACACGCGATCAAAAAGACGGATGTAAATAACCATGGTACCGCTGAAAATGTCATCTTGTCCCACAAAAAACGAGCCGCCACAAAGCATAATTAGGAAAAAAATAAAAAAGTTATAGTCCTGAGAATAAAGCGATGCCAAAATAATTATTTTTTCTATAAAATAGTTTTTATCGTATAAAAGCGCCAAAACATAAAAAAATGATATAAATGAGATATCGCTGTAATCGTACTGACCCGACGAATAAAACTGCTTTTATCAATTTTACCAAACGCGGAACAGTATAAACGCCTCCCCCAAAAGAAATTCATGAATAGCTGGTTTTTGGTCATTCTGCCTCACAAAAATCGTAATAAAAAACTGTCACGTGTCCAAAAATGTTACCAATAAAAACGTCAACTCGTCCCACAAAAAACAAGAACTCACATGACTCTGTGGACTCAAATATGGAAAAATTATAGGTCTCAAAATGTGGAGACGCAAAAACTTTTTTGCTATAAAAAAAGCGTCTTTTAGTGTGTGACAGCTGCCAATCATAAAAATCCGATATAAAAACCGCTATAAAAGTAAATCAAACCCCTCTTCATCACCCCCTTAATTAGGGAAAAATAATAAAATTAAAAAAATGTATTTATTTACATTTTCCCATCAGGTCTAGGGTTAGGGCTAGAGCTAGGGTTGGGGTTAAGGTACATTTGACAGATGACAGAGTCCGGAGACGCCGTGGAGAACATTCCAGCAACATCCTCCAGCATGACCGGTTTGGCAGTGGGTCAGTAGTGATGTGGGGAGGCATTTCTCTGGAGGTACGCACAGCCCTCCATGTGCTAGCCAGAGGTACACACACACTTTTGCAGGCTCATAACCTATAAGCATTGTTTTTGAAATTTAGTTGCCCCTCAGTAAGCTATGATACCCTCAGTGCCTGACTTCTACATGGTTCTGTCTTTATTCATTTTGCCTGCACCATTATGACTTTTAGTCAATAGGTCTGTGGTGGTTTACGTCCCTGCTTTTCCACACTTCTTTGCATCGTGCCATGTCATTGTCCAGTAAAGTGACCAAGAGAAAGGGATTCTTGATGCTCAAGCTAATTTTTTTTTCTCATCTGATTCAGTGGGGACATGAGTCTCTCTCTCTCTTCTGGTAGCTACTATGACCAGTTTCTAAGTTGCTCTTTATCTCCTGGATTGGGTCTACAGTTTTTCTATGGCCTCTGCAATCAACTTTCTTTTTTTTTCTCCTTTAAGGACAGATTTGTTAAGTCCTGTGTGTGCAGCTGTGGTGTGGCCTTTCAAAAAGGCACCAGAATTAGTGGCAGTAGGCTATATATGTAATTGAGGGCAAATCCTCTCTCACTCCATGGTGCTGTTGTGGGGAATGTGAAAATAGTCAATGGTAGCCCACTGCAAAAGTTTTCCTCTGCAAGTTAATTTTGGTCAGATAAATATATATAATTTCTCTGACCCCCAAATTATCTTGCCAAGTGGGCTACCATGGTTTATTTTCACATTCCCCACAACAGCACCATGGAGAGAGAGAGGATCTGCCTTCAATTACAGGAAACCCTATGGCTTTAAAAGGCGGAGCCCTCCAGTATGCATCAGTGGTTTTCTGTCCTTGGGGATCCTACAGCTCCCCGGTGCTGCCAGGAGTAAAGAAGTCTTACCTTTACCTGGGCATAATATGCAAATAAAATGTTAAAAAAACAGACAATGTGATTTTCTGGATTTTTTTTCTCAGTTTGTCTCCCATAGTTGAGGTCTACCTATGATGTAAATTACAGACGCCTCTCATCTTTTTAAGTGGTGGAACTTGCACTATTGCTGACTGACTAAATACTTTTTTGCCCCACTGTATGTGCTTAATTCTAAAACTCTGGGCAAAACCGTCAATGAAAAAGACCTGGGTGTATGGATGGACGACAAACTCACATTTAGTGGCCAGTGTCAGGCAGCTGGTGAAAAGGCAAATAAAATAATGGGATGCATTAAAAGAGGCATAGATGCTCATGAGGAGAACATAATTTTACCTCTATACAAGTCACTAGTTCGACCACACTTAGAATACTGTGTACAGTTCTGGTCTCTGGTGTATAAGAAAGACATAGCTGAACTAGAGCGGGTGCAGAGAAGAGCGACCAAGGTTATTAGAGGACTGGGGGGTCTGCAATACCAAGACAGGTTATTACATTTGGGGCTACTTAGTTTGGAAAAACGAAGGCTATAGGGTGATCCTTTTTTAATGTATAAATATGAAGGGACAGTACAAAGACCTTTCTGATGATCTTTTTAATCATAGACCTGAGACATGGACAAGGGGGCATCCTCTAAGTCTGGAGGAAAGAAGGTTTAAGCATAATAAAAGACGTGGATTCTTTACTGTAAGAGCAGTGAGACTATGGAACGATCTGCCATATGATGTGGTAATGAGTGATTCCCTACTAAAATTTAAGAAGGGACTGGATGCCTTGAAAAGTATAATGTTACAGGTTATATATACTAGATTCCTTGATAGGACGTGGATCTAGGGCACTAGTCTAATTGCCGTATGTGAAGTCGGGAAGGAATTTTTTTCCCCATTGTGGAGCTTACGTTTTGCCACATGGTTTTTTTTGCCTTCCTCTGGATCAACATGTTACTGTCTATTCGGTTAGGCTTTGGGTTGAACTAGATGGACTTAAAGTCTTCCTTCAACCTTAATAACTATGTTACATACGCAAGTCCTTTGTACTGGGGAGCACACACGGACAGCAAAATCCTTCAAGGGGAATGCTCTCAAAATTAGAAAGATTCACCTCCCAACAGGAATAAACTAGCAGCCATCAGGATTGCTCTGCTAGAATTCCTACCAGGCATAAGTGGCCATCATGTGAAAGTTCTGTCTGATGGCAAAACAGTGGTGGCATACATAAACAAACAAGGAGGCACGAGGCTCCGAGATCTCATGACAGAAACGAGCGGGATAATGACCTTAACCAAAGTAAACTTAAGATCAATATTGGCAAGTTAGCTAAAAGGGAAAGCGAACTCAGAGGCAGATTACTTCAGGTGTCACATGATTGATAAGGACGAGTGGTCTCTAAACCCGGGGGTATTCCAAAAGATCATCGATCGCTGAGGGAGACTTCAAACAGACTTTTTTTGCAAGCAGAACAAACAAAAAAATCAGAATTCTTCTCTAAATCCAAATGACCTTTCCTACAAAGTTGTTTCCCTCTTCCACAGATGGCAGAGAGAACTATTTTAAGCATTTCCTCTGATCTCTTTAAAGGGAATCTGTCACCCCATTTTTGGCCTATAAGCTGTGGCCACCGCCATCAGGAACTTATCTATAGCATTCTGTAATGCTGTAGATAAGCCCCCGATGTAATTTTTTATTAGAATTTTGATTTTAAATTGGCTCTCCTGGTGGCCCCCACATCGGCTAGGAGGATTGGTGAGCTACACTCCCTTTCAGTAAATCAGCCTTTCATACGATTTTTATCAGATGGGGACCTGACTCCGCCTTCCTCCCCAAGATAGTGTAAACCTTTCACAGGTCCTATGAGATTGTTCTGCCGTCATTTTGTGATAACCCTAAAAAATGAACGGGAGACCATTTCACACCATAGATGTCAGGAGAAGCCTACTACATGCCTCCCTGTTTTTGCTTTCAGGGTCCCAGAAGAGGCCAAAGGGTCCATAGCTAGATGGGCCAGAACAGGGATTTCCCTAACCTACATGTCGGTAGCCTCCCCCCAGCCACCTCTCCTCCTCCACCCCCCTTTTTCAATAAGTTAAAAGCACACACCACAGGACTGTTTCCACATCCTTGGCAAAAAGGGGCTAACGCCGCTCAAAAACAAATCATTAGGGCAGCCTAGTGGTCTTTGCCTTCCACTTTTTTCAAACACTGTAGGTTGACTATATGTGCTGGGGATCTTACTTTCGCATGAAAAGTTTTGCAGTGGTCCCTCCCTAGGGAATTCCTCTGTATTTTCCCTCCATGGTGCAGTCGTGGAGAATAGGGAAAAATGATTTCTTACTGGTAATCAGATTTTCCAGAACCCACGACAGTACCCTTCCTTATTCCCTCCCTTCTAACTCTTCTTTGGTGGATGGCACACTTTTGACTTGCAGGGTATTGCAGAAATAAAAAAAAAAAAGCTATAGATTTATTTGAATACTTGGTGTGGTGGTTTATAACGAGCGTGCTGTGTACTGCTATACTTGTATATACACTGCTCAGAAAAATAAAGGGCACACTAAAATCCCTCATCCTAGATATCACTGGATGAAATATTCCAGTTCTAAATCTTTATTCATTACATAGTTGAATGTGTTGAGAACAATAAAATCTAAAACTTATCAACGTAAATCACAACTAATATCCCACGGAGGTCTGGAGTTGGAATGATACTCAAACTCAAAGTGGAAAATAAAGTTACAGGCTGTTCCAACTTCAGTGGAAATGCCTCAAGACAGGGAAATGATGCTCAGCAGTGTGTGTGGCCTCCATGTGCCTGTATGACCTCCCTACAACGCCTGGGCGGATGGTCTCCTGAGGGATCTCCTCCCAGACCTGGACTAAAGCATACGCCAACTCCTGGACAGTCTGTGGTGCAACGTGACTTTGGTGGATGGTGCGAGACATGATGTCCCAGATGTGTTCAATCGGATTCAGGTCTGGGGAATGGGCGGGCCAGTCCATAGCTTCAATGCCTTCATCTTGCTGGAACTGCTGACACACTACAGCCACATGAGGTCTGGCATTGTCCTGCATCAGGAGGAATCCAGGGCCAACCACACCAGCATATGGTCTTAAGTGGACAGTTTGATTTCACAGAAGTTTGATTTACTTGGAGTTGTATTCTGTTGTTTAAGTGTTCCCTTTATTTTTTGAGCAGTGTATTTGTGTCTACTGAATTATCCAAACGGAGTTCCAGTTCACTTAAATGGTTTACAGAGCAGGAGAGGAAGTCTCTGCCTTTTAAAGCCATAGGGTTTCCTGTACTTGGGGGTGGAGCCTCTCTCCATGGTGCTGTTCTGGAAAATCCAATTACCTGTAAGTAATCACCATTTTTGGCAACAGATTTATTTTAATTCCTTCTGTGCATCTAAGTGCAGTGACTTTCAATTTAGTCATCATGATTATAAACCAATGTATGGTTTGTTTACGCAGACCTGTATGTTCCCATAGTTAGACTACAAAGCCTGCTATCAGTAGGGTTGAGCGAAACGGGTCGAACATTTTCAAAAGTCGCCGACTTTTGGCGAAGTCGAGTTTCATGAAACCCGATCCGACCCCTGTGCGTGGTCGGCCATGCGGTACGCGACTTTCGCGCCAAAGTCGCGTTTCAATGACGCGAAAAGCGCCATTTCTCAGCCAATGAAGGTAAACGCAGAGTGTGGGCAGCGTGATGACATAGGTCCTGGTCCCCACCATCTTAGAGAAGGGCATTGCAGTGATTGGCTTGCTGTCTGCGGCGTCACAGGGGCTATAAAGGGGAGTTCCCGCCGACCGCCATCTTACTGCTGCTGATCTGAGCTTAGGGAGAGGTTGCTGCCGCTTCGTCAGAAGCAGGGATAGCGTTAGGCAGGGTCCATTAACCACAAAACCGCTTGTGCTGTAGCGATTTCCACTGCCCAACACCACCTTCGGTGTGCAGGGACAGTGGAAGCTCCTTTTTTTTTTTTTTTTTTCCTCAGCGCTGTAGCTCATTGGGCTGCCCTAGAAGGCTCCCTGATAGCTGCATTGCTGTGTGTACGCCGCTGTGCAAACCAACTGCTTTTTTCAAAGCACAAATCCTCTTGTTCCTTCCTTTCTGCACAGCTATCTTGTTTGTTTGTCCACACTTTTTATTTAATTTGTGCATCAGTCCACTCCTTATTGCTGCCTGCCATACCTGGCTGAGATTACTGCAGGGAGATAGTAATTGAAGGACAGTTCCTTTTTTTTTTTTTTTGTGGGAGATTAAGATTGACATTTCTGCTAGAGTGCCATCTCTGTCTGTGTCATCTCTCACTCAGTGGGCCATAGAAAGCCTATTTATTTTTTTGCTTGATTTGGGTTCCAAAATCTACCAGAAAAAATCACATCAATCAGTGGGAGAAAAATATTGGCCTCAGGGCTTGTGTGCCACTCCTTACTCCTGTGTGTGCCATCTCTCACTCAGTGGGCCATAGAAAGCCTATTAATTTTTTTGCTTGATTTGGGTTCTAAATTCTACCTGAAAAAATCAATAAATCAATCAGTGGGAGATTAATATTGGCCTTTGGGCTTGTGTGCCAGTCCTAAGCGTGCCATCTCTCTCTCTCAGATAGTGGGCCATAGAAAGCCTATTTATTATTATTTTTTTTATTGGGTTTATAAATTTTCCCTGGAAAAAAAAAAAAAGTGGGAGATTAATATTGGCCTCTGGGCTTGTGTGCCAGTCCTGAGCGTGCCATCTCTCTCACAAATAGTGGGCCATAGAAAGCCTATTTATTTTTTGGGTTGATTTGGGTTCCTAATTCTACCTGAAAAAATCAATCAATCAATCAGTGGGAGAAAAATATTGGCCTCAGGGCTTGTGTGCCACTCCTTACTCCTGTGTGTGCCATCTCTCACTCAGTGGGCCATAGAAAGCCTATTAATTTTTTTGCTTGATTTGGGTTCCAAAATCTACCTGAAAAAAATCACTAAATCAAACAGTGGGAGATTAATATTGGCCTCTGGGCTTGTGTGCCACTCCTGACTCCTGTGTGCGTCATCTGTCACTCAGTGGGCCCTAGAAAGCCTATTTTTTGTTTTATTTGTTTTCTAAATTCTCCCTGAAACAATCATTTTATTTTCTTTGGTTTCTAAATTATTTCTGAAAAAAATCATTTTTTTTGTATTTTTTTTTCTCTCAAGTCTCCCTGAAAAAAAAAAAAAAAAATCTGTGGGAGATTCATATTGCCCCTTCTGCTTGTGTGCCAGTCTTGACTCCTGGGTGTGCCATCTCTCTCTCTCTCCCCAATTGTGGGCCATAGAAAGCCTATTAATTTTTTTGCTTGATTTGGGTTCCAAAATCTACCTGAAAAAAATCACTAAATCAATCAGTGGGAGATTAATATTGGCCTCTGGGCTTGTGTGCCACTCCTGACTCCTGTGTGCGTCATCTGTCACTCAGTGGGCCCTAGAAAGCCTATTTTTTGTTTTATTTGTTTTCTAAATTCTCCCTGAAACAATCATTTTATTTTCTTTGGTTTCTAAATTATTCCTGAAAAAAATCATTTTTTTTGTATTTTTTTTTCTCTCAAGTCTCCCTGAAAAAAAATAAAAAAAAAAAAATCTGTGGGAGATTCATATTGCCCCTTCTGCTTGTGTGCCAGTCTTGACTCCTGGGTGTGCCATCTCTCTCTCTCTCCCCAATTGTGGGCCATAGAAAGCCTATTAATTTTTTTGCTTGATTTGGGTTCCAAAATCTACGCAAAAAAAATCACTAAATCAATCAGTGGGAGATTAATATTGGCCTCTGGGCTTGTGTGCCACTCCTGACTCCTGTGTGCGTCATCTGTCACTCAGTGGGCCCTAGAAAGCCTATTTTTTGTTTTATTTGTTTTCTAAATTCTCCCTGAAACAATCATTTTATTTTCTTTGGTTTCTAAATTATTCCTGAAAAAAATCATTTTTTTGGTATTTTTTTTTCTCTCAAGTCTCCCTGAAAAAAAAAAAAAAAAAAAAAAAATCTGTGGGAGATTCATATTGCCCCTTCTGCTTGTGTGCCAGTCTTGACTCCTGGGTGTGCCATCTCTCTCTCTCTCCCCAATTGTGGGCCATAGAAAGCCTATTAATTTTTTTGCTTGATTTGGGTTCCAAAATCTACCTGAAAAAAATCACTAAATCAATCAGTGGGAGATTAATATTGGCCTCTGGGCTTGTGTGCCACTCCTGACTCCTGTGTGCGTCCTCTCTCACTCAGTGGGCCCTACAAAGCCTTTTTTTTTTTTTTTCCCTAAATTCTCCCTGAAACAATCATTTCATTTTATTTGTTTTATAAATTCTTCTGTAAAAAATAATTTTTTTTTAAATTTTTTTTTTTCTGAAGTCTCCCTTTTAAAAAAAACAAACACAAATCAGTGGGAGATAAATATTTACATTTGCGCTTCAGTGACAGTCCTGCGTGTGTGCCATCTCATTTGTTGCCAACAACAACAGTGTGTGTAACATTGTGGCTGATTTTCGTTGTGGTCTCACCCACCTGTAAAGGGGTAGCTAAATCATACTGAAGTTATAGCTCACCGTGTAAGTTGTGTGACAACAACAAATACCGTTCGTTTGTTAAAGTTTTTAAAACCATGAGGAAGTCTGGTGGAAGAGGTCGTGGCCGGGGGCGTTCATTGTCAGTTGGTAATGAGGGTAGTGGTAGTGGTGGAGCATCAGCTGGTCGTGGGAAAAAAAATATTGCACCTAAGTCTGGAGCTGTGGAGCCAGGTTCGTCGTCTGGCTACACAAGGCCTCGAACGCTCCCTTTTCTGGGAGTAGGAAAACCGCTTTTAAAGCCGGAGCAGCAAGAGCAAGTTTTGGCTTATCTTGCTGACTCAGCCTCTAGCTCTTTTGCCTCCTCTCGTGAAACTGGTAAATGTCAAAGCAGCGCGTCGTTAGTGGATGTTCACGGTCAGGGACAAGTCGCTTCCTTGTCCTCTTCAGCAAAAACAACAACAGAGAAGAATGCAGCAGGCGACACAACGGGTTACTCCATGGAGCTCTTTACACATACCGTCCCTGGCTTAGAAAGTGAAGCAGTTAACAGTCCATGCCCATTACAAGTTGAATCTGACATGGAGTGCACTGATGCACAGCCACAGCCAGACTACTATCCTGGTCCTTTGACTCAGACCACAACATTGCCCTCGCAGGGTGCTGATCAAGAATCAGACCCTGATGAGACTATGTTGCCCCATCACGAACGCTATACCACCGACCGACACGGTGACACAGACGAAGTTGCACACGAGCTACAAGAAGAGGTAATAGATGACCCAGTTCTTGACCCCGATTGGCAGCCATTGGGGGAACAGGGTGCAGGCGGCAGCAGTTCTGAAGCGGAGGAGGAGGGGCCGCAGCAGGCATCAACATCGCAACAGGTTCCATCTGCCGGGCCCGTATCTTGCCCAAAACGCGTGGCAAAGCTAAAACCTGTTGGAGGACAGCGTGGCCATCCGGTTAAAGCTCAGTCTGCAATGCCTGAAAAGGTATCCGATGCTAGAAAGAGTGCAGTCTGGCATTTTTTTAAACAACATCCAATTGATCAGCGCAAAGTCATCTGTCAAAAATGTTCAACTACCTTAAGCAGAGGACAGAATCTGAAAAGTCTCAATACAAGTTGCATGCATAGACATTTAACCACCATGCATTTGCAAGCCTGGACTAACTACCAAACGTCCCTTAAGGTTGTAGCACCCTCGGCCAATGAAGCTAGTCAGCAACGCAACATCCCTTCCGGCAGTGTAGGGCCACCATTTTCCGCACCACCTGCAGTATCTGTGCAGGTTTCTTTGCCAGGCCAAAGCCGTCAGGGAATCACCAGTTTCGTAGTAGGAAACACTGCATCTAGGGCACCGGTGGCAACAATACCATCTCCCACCGTCTCTCAGTCTGCCATGTCCACCGGCACCCCCGCTAGTTCCACGATCTCCAGCTCTCCAGTCCAGCTCACCCTACATGAGACTATGGTTAGAAAAAGGAAGTACTTAGCCTCGCATCCGCGTACACAGGGTTTGAACGCACACATAGCTAGACTAATCTCGTTAGAGATGATGCCCTACCGGTTAGTTGAAAGCGAAGCTTTCAAAGCCCTGATGCACTACGCTGTACCACGCTACGAGCTACCCAGTCGACACTTTTTTTCCAGAAAAGCCATCCCAGCCCTCCACCAGCATGTTAAAGAGCGCATCGTCCATGCACTCAGGCAATCTGTGAGCACAAAGGTGCACCTGACAACAGATGCATGGACCAGTAGGCATGGCCAGGGACGTTACGTGTCCATCACGGCACACTGGTTAAATGTGGTGGATGCAGGGTCCACAGGGGACAGCAAGTTTGGGACAGTTCTGCCTAGCCCACGGTCTAGGAAACAATTGGCTGTAGCCGTTCGCACCCCCTCCTCCTCCTCTTCGTCCTCCTGCAGAAGCGAGAGCTCGTCCACAGACCGCAGTCGCACAACCACTCCATCCGCAGCTGCCACTGTTGCACACCAGGTCTCCCATTATGGGGCAGCTACTGGCAAACGTCAGCAGGCTGTATTGGCTATGAAGTGTTTGGGCGACAACAGACACACCGCGGAAGTTCTGTCCGAGTTCTTGCAGAAAGAAACGCAGTCGTGGCTGGGCACTGTAGATCTTGAGGCAGGCAAGGTAGTGAGTGATAACGGAAGGAATTTCATGGCTGCCATCTCCCTTTCCCAACTGAAACACATTCCTTGCCTGGCTCACACCTTACACCTGGTGGTGCAGTGCTTCCTGAAAAGTTATCCGGGGTTATCCGACCTGCTCCTCAAAGTGCGTGGACTTTGCTCACATATCCGCCGTTCGCCCGTACGCTCCAGCCGTATGCAGACCTATCAGCGTTCTTTGAACCTTCCCCAGCATCGCCTAATCATAGACGTTGCAACAAGGTGGAACTCAACACTGCACATGCTTCAGAGACTGTGTGAACAGAGGCGGGCTGTCATGTTTTTGTGGGAGGATACACATACACGGGCAGGCAGTAGGATGGCAGACATGGAGTTGTCAGGTGTGCAGTGGTCGAAGATTCAAGACATGTGTCAAGTCCTTCAGTGTTTTGAGGAATGCACACGGCTGGTTAGTGCAGACAACGCCATAATAAGCATGAGCATCCCCCTAATGCGTCTGCTGATGCAAAGTTTGACGCACATAAAGGATCAGGCGTCTGCAGCTGAGGAAGAGGAAAGCCTTGATGACAGTCAGCCATTGTCTGGCCAGGGCAGTGTACAGGACGAGGTAGCGGGCGAAGAGGAGGAGGAGGATGATGGGGATGATTATATTTTTAATGAGGAAGCTTTTACGGGGCCACTGGAAATTGGTGGCGCGGCAAGGCCGGGTTCTGGTTTTTTGAGGGACACAAGTGACGTGGATTTGCCTGAAACTGCCCCTCAACCAAGCACAACCGCAGATTTGAGAACTGGAACTTTGGCCCACATGGCGGATTATGCCTTACGTATCCTCAAAAGGGACACACGCATAACTAAAATGATGAATGATGACGATTACTGGTTGGCCTGCCTCCTTGATCCTCGCAATAAAGGCAAATTGCAAAATATAATGCCACATGAGAACTTGGAACTAATATTAGCAACCAAACAATCAACTCTTGTTGACCGTTTGCTTCTGGCATTCCCTGCACACAGCGCCCGTGATCGTTCTCACACGAGCTGCAGGGGCCAGCAGACCAGAGGAGTTAGAGGGGCAGAAATCAGAAGTGGCGTTGGCCAGAGGGGTTTTCTGACCAGGTTGTGGAGTGATTTTGCTATGACCGCAGACAGGACAGGTACTGCAGCATCAATTCAAAGTGACAGGAGACAACATTTGTCCAGTATGGTTACAAACTATTTTTCATCCCTTATCGATGTTCTCCCTCAACCGTCATTCCCATTTGATTACTGGGCATCCAAATTAGACACCTGGCCAGAATTGGCAGAATATGCATTGCAGGAGCTTGCTTGCCCGGCAGCTAGTGTCCTATCAGAAAGAGTATTCAGTGCTGCAGGTTCAATACTAACAGAAAAAAGGACTCGTCTGGCTACCCAAAATGTAGATGATCTAACCTTCATTAAAATGAACCACAACTGGATTTCGAAATCTTTTGCCCCACCTTGCCCGGCTGACACCTAGCTTTCCTATGAAAAGGTCTTGCCTGTGGACTATTCTGAATGCCTTTTCCAATCTCGTAATTTTCAGCACCTGATTGTCCAGCATACGACATGTTTACACCTCACTAAATGGCCAAACTCCCCACACGGGGCCGTGGTATCGACACTTGGCGACAGCACCCGTGAGAGTGCAGTTTGTCTGAAGAGGTGGGTGAGCCCGCTTTTGGTCGACGGCACTGCCACTGGGTCCCTCCTAGTACAATAAAGTGTCTCTGGCGGTGGTGGTGCGCACCCAACGTCAGACACACCGTTGTAATATGAGGGGCCCTGGGCCTGTACCGCCGGCCACAAGACAGTTTCCCCCCACCCCAGCTCAAACAGTGCTCTACCACTTGCAAAATTATCTCACAGCTCCACCAATGTTTAGCCTATGCGCTGACATCCTTCAATGCCTGCCACTGACAATACCATTGTATTGACATTTTTGTTATGTTAGGCCTTCGATGCCTGTCTGTGGTCACTCCTTCCACTAGGCCTCCACTGACCACACCACTGCTGCCCGTGTACCCCTGGAACCAATTTAAAATTGCCTACAGCCATGTGTTATTATTTTAGGCCTTCGATGCCTGTCTGCGGTCACTCCTTCCACTAGGCCTCCACTGACCACACCACTGCTGCCCGTGTACCCCTGGAACCAATTTAAAATTGCCTACAGCCAGCCCAATTTTTTTATTTTAGGCCTTCGATGCCTGTCTGCGGTCCATTCTTTCAACTACTACTACACTGACCAGGGCACTGCTGCCCGTGTACCCCTGGAACCAATTTAAAATTGCCTACAGCCATGTGTTATTATTTTAGGCCTTCGATGCCTGTCTGCGGTCACTCCTTCCACTAGGCCTCCACTGACCACACCACTGCTGCCCGTGTACCCCTGGAACCAATTTAAAATTGCCTACAGCCATGTGTTATTATTTTAGGCCTTCGATGCCTGTCTGCGGTCACTCCTTCCACTAGGCCTCCACTGACCACACCACTGCTGTCCGTGTACCCCTGGAACCAATTTAAAATTGCCTACAGCCATGTGTTATTATTTTAGGCCTTCGATGCCTGTCTGCGGTCCATTCTTTCAACTACTACTACACTGACCAGGGCACTGCTGCCCGTGTACCCCTGGAACCAATTTAAAATTGCCTACAGCCATGTGTTATTATTTTAGGCCTTCGATGCCTGTCTGCGGTCACTCCTTCCACTAGGCCTCCACTGACCACACCACTGCTGCCCGTGTACCCCTGGAACCAATTTAAAATTGCCTACAGCCATGTGTTATTATTTTAGGCCTTCGATGCCTGTCTGCGGTCACTCCTTCCACTAGGCCTCCACTGACCTCACCACTGCTGCCCGTGTACCCCTGGAACCAATTTAAAATTGCCTACAGCCAGCCCAATTTTTTTATTTTAGGCCTTCGATGCCTGTCTGCGGTCCATTCTTTCAACTACTACTACACTGACCAGGTCACTGCTGCCCGTGTACCCCTGGAACCAATTTAAAATTGCCTACAGCCATGTGTTATTATTTTAGGCCTTCGATGCCTGTCTGCGGTCACTCCTTCCACTAGGCCTCCACTGACCACACCACTGCTGCCCGTGTACCCCTGAAACCAATTTAAAATTGCCTACAGCCAGCCCAATTTTTTTATTTTAGGCCTTCGATGCCTGTCTGCGGTCCATTCTTTCAACTACTACTACACTGACCAGGTCACTGCTGCCCGTGTACCCCTGGAACCAATTTAAAATTGCCTACAGCCATGTGTTATTATTTTAGGCCTTCGATGCCTGTCTGCGGTCACTCCTTCCACTAGGCCTCCACTGACCACACCACTGCTGCCCGTGTACCCCTGGAACCAATTTAAAATTGCCTACAGCCATGTGTTATTATTTTAGGCCTTCGATGCCTGTCTGCGGTCACTCCTTCCACTAGGCCTCCACTGACCACACCACTGCTGCCCGTGTACCCCTGGAACCAATTTAAAATTGCCTACAGCCAGCCCAATTTTTTTATTTTAGGCCTTCGATGCCTGTCTGCGGTCCATTCTTTCAACTACTACTACACTGACCAGGGCACTGCTGCCCATGTACCCCTGGAACCAACATCAGAAAATATAAAAATAAGTATTTTGCTTACAAAAAAGAAAATACTGGAGAGATATCAAATGCAGACATTTTAACATTAAAAACAAACACACAACTAAAATCTGGTACAGTACTAAAAATGGCCACCAGCTACAATTACTTTCTCCTGCAAGTAGTTAACTGAAAGGTTTTTTAAATTGAAAACACACATATGGCATCCACCGAATGTTGTCCTGTCGCGTCTTCTTTATATTATTGCCGAGAAGATGCAAAACAATGAAAATAATAAAATCATTAATTACCAAAATAATAGAGAAAGTCAACACCACATTGCAAATAAACATTCATTCCAAATAAAGAAGCAGGGCGCGTCCGAGGGTGAGTATATACCTAATAAGAATATAATCACCCTCGGACACGCAATGCTTATTTCCAACAGCCTTCCTTCCTAAGAATCAGCCCTTCCGTGGTGTAGAGAGACGTTGTGTTACACTCCAAGGTGTTCCCCAGGTTGCCTTTCCTGAGCTTCGATCTTCCGGCTCTCGTTTAGTAGTTCTTGGAAACTACACTGCATTAGGCCTTCAAATTGGGTATGGGGTGTAGAGAGAGGGTGTGTTACACTCCAAGGTGTTCCCCAGGTTGCCTTTCCTGAGCTTCGATCTTCATGCTCTCGTTTAGTAGTTGTCGGAAACTACGCTGCATTAGGCCTACAAATTGGGTATGGGGTGTAGAGAGAGGGTTTGTTACACTCCAAGGTGTTCCCCAGGTTGCCTTTCCTGAGCTTCGATCTTCCGGCTCTCGTTTAGTAGTTGTTGGAAACTACGCTGCATTAGGCCTTCAAATTGGGTATGGGGTGTAGAGAGAGGGTGTGTTACACTCCAAGGTGTTCCCCAGGTTGCCTTTCCTGAGCTTCGATCTTCCGGCTCTCGTTTAGTAGTTCTTGGAAACTACACTGCATTAGGCCTTCAAATTGGGTATGGGGTGTAGAGAGAGGGTGTGTTACACTCCAAGGTGTTCCCCAGGTTGCCTTTCCTGAGCTTCGATCTTCCGGCTCTCGTTTAGTAGTTGTTGGAAACTACGCTGCATTAGGCCTTCAAATTGGGTATGGGGTGTAGAGAGAGGGTGTGTTACACTCCAAGGTGTTCCCCAGGTTTCCTTGCCATTGCTTCGGTCTTCCGACTCTCGTTTAGTAGTTGTAGAAAAGTACACTGCATTAGGCCTACAAAATGGGTATGGGGTGGAGAGAGAGGGTGTGTTACACTCCAAGGTGTTCCCCAGGTTGCCTTTCCTGAGCTTCGATCTTCCGGCTCTCGTTTAGTAGTTCTTGGAAACTACACTGCATTAGGCCTACAAATTGGGTATGGGGTGGAGAGAGATGGTGTGTTACACTCCAAGGTGTTCCCCAGGTTTCCTTGCCATTGCTTCGGTCTTCCGACTCTCGTTTAGTAGTTGTAGAAAAGTACACTGCATTAGGCCTACAAAATGGGTATGGGGTGGAGAGAGATGGTGTGTTACACTCCAAGGTGTTCCCCAGGTTGCCTTTCCTGAGCTTCTATCTTCAGGCTCTCATTAAATTGTGGTTAAATGGAACAACTGCATTTGGCGTACTAGTTGGTTTGGGGCCTACTTTCGGTGTCTGCCACTCCTTGCTGTTCTCCTGGTTTCCTGTCCTGAAATTCCATTTTCAGGCTCTCGTTAAGTAGTTGTTAATGTTAGACTGCATTTGGCCTACTAGTTGGGTTGGGGCCTACTATCGGTGTCTGCCACTCCTTGCTGTTCTCCACTGAACAAAGCTGTGCCGCCTGTTTACTACGGTTGCCAATTTTGAACTGCATTTCGACTACTTACTGATTTGGCCCTACTCTCTGTGTCAGCCTCTCATTCCAGTTGTCCTCCACTGCAATGCCCCCTGGTTATTCCTGTGTTACCAATTTTGAACTGCATTTAGCCCACTTTATTCTTTGGGCCTATATCTTTGTTTCCACTTCATCGTGCCCATTGCCCAGCCAGTGATAGATGAGTCTGCTGGTACATTGACCCATAACGCAACATTCCCCGTGCATGCTACACAACAACATTGTGACCCTGCTGAAAGTCAGGTTGCTCTTCCCGCATACCATACCACCTTACACGGGGACAAAGAGGAAGGTGCAGATGAAAGTGCAGGTTCCTTCATCAGGTGGGGGGAGGAATACTAGTTGGCGACGTCACTGGCACAGGGCCTCTCATAGTACGCAAAAGTGTTGCTGCCGGTGGGAGGCGCCCCCGCCGTGCAAACACACCGCTGTACTTTGAGGGGCCCTGTGCCAATGCCAACAAGTGGGCCCCCCCTGCTTGCTCAGGATCACAGCACTTGCAAAGTTGAAATACTTACCTCTCCCTGCTCCACTGCCGTGACGTGGTCCAGATTTCCTGGGCCCACTAATTACTTGAACCAGCCCTACCCCACACAACTTTAGCCAAATGACCCCCAATTTCAAATGCCTTCCAATTATTATAAGGTAAATTACGCTTGACAATAGGCTGAACTGGATGGACAAATGTCTTTTTTCGGCCTTACTAACTATGTTACTATGTTACTATGTATGACAAGCTTCATTAAGAAGAATGGATGGTTTTGACATTAAAATGGGCACTCTAGGTGTTTTCCTGGCCCCCACTCACTGCCGACTATGCTGCCCCATTGACTTGCATTGGGTTTCGTGTTTCGGTCGATCCCGACTTTACGTCATAATCGGCCGATTTCACTCGACCCGACTTTTGAGCTAGTCGGGTTTCGCGAAACCCGGCTCGACTCTAAAAAGGTCAAGGTCGCTCAACTCTAGCTATCAGTGTTGAAGTTGCAGGGCAAAAGTTCACATAGAGTATCATTTTCCCAACGTCTGTCTTACATGCACTGAGCAGCGGGCACTGAATTATCCTTCGCCACCATACATGTACCACATGATTATAGTGTCTGCTCACAAGAGGGGGCTTCTTCAGCTAACCAGCTGCAACTTGTTCTTGGCACTGATCATGAAGATTTCGCTCTCATGCTGCTGTCAATTTGACAGCAACATATAGATGGTTATTTTTAATTCCTTCATTACCTCACTATATCCCTAATGAATTATTTGAATAAAATAATAATAAAAAAAATCATATTTTTTCATTTCCTTGCCCCAGTATTTAAAAATTCAGTGAATCACCTGTGTTCAAATTACTCATCACAACCCTGGATGGGAGTAGTTTGCAAAATGTGTGTGTTTTGTGGGTCCTCCTGAAAGTGGCTCCACAGGATATTCCTGCCAACCTTTCAGTCCAAAAGCCAAATATTGCTCCTTCCTATCATTTGCTTCTGCTCATAGAGTCCGACCAAATATGGAGTATTGCTGCATTCAGAAGAAATTACATTACAAATGATGAGGTCCATTTTCTCCTGCTACCACATAAAAATTTTGAGCAACATTTTAGTGGAAAATGCAGGTCTCATTTTTGTGTGCCAATGTAGTAAACTTTTATTATGTACCTGTGGGTCCAAAAGTCGTAAAAAATTGGCTAAATGCACGGCTGTGCTAAAATTTTGCTAAGTTTGGCATTCTCACACCATTTTTGTCCAGCTCCAACAAATTAGGTGGGACTGGGGTTGGATGAGGTCGTGGCAACACCACTTGTCAAATTCGTGATGAGTGGCAATGTATCTTACAATGGAGAAAACAGGGCTCACTCAAATGAGCACTCGTATGTAGGAGAGTTGATCGAATGATGGGCCAAGCTATCATTTGGCCAGTCAGCCATCTAATGTGTCCATCTAATATGTATGACCGGCCTAAGAAAAGACTCAAAACATCATCTTGTAGTGCCAATTCTGAAAGCCCCAGCTACAAAGTTAGATGGGTGGGATCCTGAAACAATGTTTGATTTCCTCCTTCATCCTGTAGCTACCTCATCCATTGTTAGAATGTGGCTTCCTTTTGTTTTCTAAGAATTTTTCTTTTTTTTTTTTTTAAAACATTCTTTTCTATATCTTGACTGACGCTGGTGATTTTTCTCTTGTCTCTGATCTAAAATCGGGATATTTACCAAGGTGTTTGCTGCCACATTTATGCAGCTCTTAATTTAATTTGTGTGATGTGAAGTTTACTTGTAAGATTTTTATTTTTAGACCATTATTTAATAAATGTTGGATTTTTTTCCATAGCTTTTCCATTTTCATCTCTACATTCTCCTCCTGATTGGATATAACCATGCTGACAATGAAAATGCCAACATGAACATTTATATAATTTGAGGCCCAAGTCATGAACGTCCAGGTCATACTTCTCTTTCTCCATCATCCGGATTATTCATCATCCCCGGTTAGAAAATCTCATTGGATATTAGATTTTCTGCAAAACAAAGCATAACTTGCAGTCTTCTATTCCCCATCTTGATTGGAAAGTTGCAGAAGAAAAGCCAAAGGTTTCAATCAGTTTTGCACTGTTACAACTCTACATGATCATAAAATGATATATATGATTATTTAATTTATTCCAAGACCTCAATCTATATATTGGCACTTTGCTGGGCCTTCACTTTAACAGTTAGTGGCAGAACATTTCTCCCTTGTGGGGTGGATTTCCCATTGTTGGAAATGAGGCATCTGTGTATATTGCATCAAACTTAAGTCAGCTGTATTCATCGTTGCCCAAGAGATCGACCTTGCCATACCTACATTTTTATGTTGAATATACCTTAAATCCCTTGAACTTGGAATAAGAAACTTTCTGTGACTAGAAGTTTAGACGTCAATGAGCTGTTGGATTCAGGTTTCCTTGTGAAATATTCGTCTTTCTTCCCTTTAAAAGGTCTTTAGTCTTTGCAGCTATTTCACGGTGTTGGTTTCTACATGTTACAGAACTTTGGGATAACCTTTACTATATAGCTGAAAATTACAGTCCATCTTGTTCTATTTGTTGTTCTACCTTTTCTGCAATACTTTGTCTGCAGCCGGTACCTTCTGAAGAATATGGTTATAATCCAAATATGTGAAAAAAGTAATTGTAATTGTCATAGTATATTTAAGTGATTGCAAATCATTGCTAGGGTATGCCATCACTTTACTATTAGTAAGGTTCCAACCTTCTTGACCTCCATCGAGTCTGAGAATAGAGAAGTTGCAGTGCTAAATTTATAACTGTGACCCAATCATTAATAATGTTCGTTTAAATAGGGGTGATCTCTAATCCTCGTTTTTCTAAATCACTGTAAAAGCACAGCGATGTGCTGAGAAGCTTAAAAAAAACAAAACCACAATCTATGCATTTATCTCATTTTTGTAAAGACAACTAGTGATGAGCGAGTATACTCATTGTTTGGGTTTTCCCGAGCATGCTCGGGTGATCTCCGAGTATTTGACTGCTCGGAGATTTAGTTTTCCTTGCCTCAGCTGGATGATTTGCAGTCACTTGTCAGCTTGATTACATGTGGGGATTCCCTAGCATCCAGGCAACCCCCACATGTACTCAGCCTTTCTAATAGCTGTAAATCATTCACCTGTGGCTCGATGTAAACTAAATCTCTGAGCAGTCATAAATACTTGGAGATCACCCGAACGTGCTTGGCAAAACCCGAACAACGAGTACGCTCGCTCATCACTAAAGACAACCCAAAGAAAGCAGAATCTCGTTGTGTGAACATATCCCATCAGTTTTCTTACGGAAATATGTCCTGCAAGATTTTGACAATTGAGGCCATATTTCCACATAATGTAAGCCCTGCATTTCCCTCCACAGGTGTCTACAACAAAATAAGCAATAAAAGATTGCTTTATTTCAAGGTTTTTAAAAAAATCTTTTCTTTTTTTCTGTGGATAATGCAGTTTAATTCATTTTATTAGGGTGAAAATGCAGTTCTGATCTTAAATGCACCATTGTGAATTTTTACATTTGTTTTTAAGATTTGAAGGAATAAAAACACCAAAAAGCCCATAGTTCTTTAGCATCAGTAGTTCTTAAGAACCAGACAATTTTTCATTTTTGTTCTTTCATTTTTTTTCCCCCTCACCTTCTTCCAAAAAACATAATTTTTTTAAATTTTTGTTTCGACATAGGCATGTATGGCCTAGTTTTTTTGGGGAAAGGTTAGGGGTTTTTTTGTTTGTTTTTTTTATTGCACTACTCATTTTAGTATACAGTGCAGTAAAAAATGGGATGAAATTGTGAAAAAAAATATGCAATGTCAGGGAAACCAGCTGGTTAATCACACCAATATCACCAGCGCTTCCAGCAAGTTGTCAAGACAACAGCCAGGGGATTCCGCAGATCTCTCCTTACAGTTACCTAGTTATCAGGAAAAGCCCTCCGCTGCCTCTAATCGTCAGAACAATTACGCAATTGACTCAGGATGGATGGATGAGTCCAAGGCTGATATTGCTGCTTGGACAGTCATTGCAGAACTCAAAGTGAACGTATAGTATATACACTAAACGCGCCTGCCCAGAAGATCAATGTCCATGCACGGGAGTACAGCACCAACCAGGTCAGTGTGATGCTGATAGGAGGGGGTAGCATTATAATGAAGTCAGGAGGCAGTGATCTCTTCCAGGCATCGCACGCCCCGGAGCCTGGGAGTAATCATTAGCATATAACATTATAAACAAATTTCTCAAGATCTACAGTACAGACAAAAAGTTTGGACACACCTTCTCATTTAAATATTTTTCTGTATTTTCATGACCATGAAAATTGCACATTCACACTGAAGGCATCAAAACTATGAATTAACACATGTGGAATTATATACTTAACAAAAAAGTGTGAAACAATTGAAATCATGTCTTATATTCTAGGTTCTTCAAAATAGCCACCTTTTGCTTTGATGACTGCTTTGCACACTCTTGGCATTTTCTTGATGAGCTTCAAGAGGTAGTCACCGGGAATGGTTTTCAATTCACAGGTGTGCCATGTCAGGTTTAATAAGTGGGATTTCTTGCCTTATAAATGGAGTTGGGACCATCAGTTGTATTGTGCAGAAAGCTGGTGGATACACAGCTGATAGTCCTACTGAATAGACTGTTAGCTGCTTTTTTCTTGCCATAATACACATTCTAAGTAAAGAAAAACGAATGGCCATCATTACTTTAAGAAATGAAGGTCAGTCAGTCCGAAAAATTGGACAAACTTTGAATGTCCCTAAGTGCAGTGTCAAAAACCACAAGCGCTACAAAGAAACTGGCTCACATGAGGACCGACCCAGGAAAGGAATACCAAGAGTCACCCCTGCTTCTGAGAATAAGTTTATCCGAGTCACCAGCCTCAGAAATCGCAGGTTAACAGCAGCTCAGATTAGAGACCAGGTCAATACCACACAGAGTTCTAGCAGCAGACACATCTCTATAACAACAGGCCGGAGTCACACTACAGCGAGATACGGCCGAGTCTCGCAAGTTAAAAACAAGCTCTGGCACCGGCACTCCAGAGCGGAGCGTGCGGCTCCATGTATTGCTGTGCGGCTGCACGCTCCACTCTGGAGTGCCGGTGCCAGAGATTGGTTTTAACCAACGAGACTCGGCCGTATCTCGCTGTGTGTGATCCTGGCCTTAAGAGGAGACTTTGTGCAGCAGGCCTTCATGGTAAAATAGCTGCTAGGAAACCACTGCTAAGGACAGGCAACAAGTAGAAGAGACTTGTTTGGTCTAAAGAACACAAGGAATGGACATTAGACCAGTGGAAATCTGTGCCTTGGTCTGTTGAGTCCAGATTTGAGATCTTTGGTTCCAACCACCGTGTCCTTGTGCGACGCAGAAAAGGTAAACGGATAGACTCTGCATGCCTGGTTTCCCACCGTGAAGCATGGAGGAGGAGGTGTGATGGTGTGGGGGTGCTTTGCTGGTGACACTGTTAAGGATTTATTCAAAATTGAAGGCATGCTGAACCTGCATGGCTACCACAACATCTTTCAGCGGCATGCCATTCCATCCGGTTTGTGTTTAGTTGGACCATCATTTATTTTTCAACAGGAGAATGACCCCAAACACACCTCCTGGCTGTGTAAGGGCTCTTTGACCAAGAAGGAGAGTGATGGGGTGCTACGCCAGATTACCTGGCCTCCACAGTCACCAGACCTGAACCCAATCGAGATGGTTTGGGGTGAGCTGGACCGCAGAGTGAAGGCAAAAGGGCGAACAAGTGCTAAGCATCTCTGAGAACTCCTTCAAGATTGTTGGAAGACCATTTCCGGTGACTACCTCTTGAAGCTCATCAAGAGAATGCCAAGAGTGTGCAAAGCAGTCATCAAAGCAAAAGGTGGCTACTTTGAGGAATCTAAAATATAAGACATATTTTCAGTTGTTTCACACTTTTTTCTTAAGTATATAATTCCACATGTGTTAATTCATAGTTTTGATGCCTTCAGTGCGAATTTACAATTTTCATAGTCGTGAAAATATAGAAAAATCTTTAAATGAGAAGGTGTGTCCAAACTTTTGGTCTGTAATATGTATGTATGTATATATGCATGTGTGTATGTATGCGTGTGTGTATATATGTGTGTGTGTGTATATATGCATGGAAGGATCATAACTAGGATCACTGGTGCCAGGCACCCCATCATAAAGTGCAAGTAAATTGGAAAGCGTTTAATACATAAGGTGCAATGGTAATAAGGCCACGTGGTCTCAAATATATCTCACACAGCACTTACCAGTAAATACTAGATGGGTTAGATGGCACCAAAGTGGATCAGACAGAGCCCAGTGTACATTTTGCTTCTTGATTTTGTAGCTTTCTCAAGGGGATATATATATATACTAGCTGAAGAGCCCGGCGTTGCCTGGGCATAGTAAATATCTGTGGTTAGTTATAGCACCTCAGTTCTCTTATTTTCCCATCACGCCTCTCATTTTCCCAATCACATCTTTCATTTTCCCCCTCACATCTCTCATTTTCTCCTTCACACCTCTCATTTTCTCCCTCACTCCTCTCATTCCCCCCTAACACTTGTCATTTCAACCTCACATCTGTCATTTTCTGATCACTCCACTATTTTTCCTCACTTCTCTCATTTTGCACTCACACCTTTTCATTTTCACCTCACACCTCTCATTTTCACCTCATCACCTCAGTATATACATGTTTGTCATCTCCCTTATATATAGTATACATCTGTATGTCATCTCCTGTATATAGTATATACCTGTATGTCATCTCCCCTGTATATAGTATATACCTGCTGTGTGTCATCTCCCCTATATATAGTATATACCTGAATGTCATCTCCTTCTATATATAGTATATACCTGTATGTCATCTCCTCCTGTATATAGTATATACCTGTGTGTCATCTCCCCTGTATACAGTATATATCTGAGTGTCATCTCCTCCTGCATATAGTATATACCTGCATGTCATCTTCTATATATAGCATATACCTGTATGTCATCTCCTCCTGTATATAGTATATACCTGTGTGTCATCTCCCCTGTATACAGTATATATGAGTGTCATCTCCTCCTGCATATAGTATATACCTGCATGTCATCTTCTATATATAGCATATACCTGTATGTCATCTCCTCCTGTATATAGTATATACCTGTATGTCATCTCCTCCTGTATATATATGTACCTATATGTCATCTCCTCCTCTATATAGTATATACCTGTGTGTCATCTCTCCTGTATATAGTATATATCTGTGTGTCATCTCCCCTGTATATAGTATATACCTGTGTGTCATCTCCTCCTGTATTAGACCTCGTTCACACGTTATTTGCTCAGTATTTTTACCTCCGTATTTGTAAGCTAAATTGGCAGCCTGATAAATCCCCAACCAACAGGAAGCCCTCCCCCTGGCAGTATATATTAGCTCACACATACACATAATAGACAGGTCATGTGACTGACAGCTGCCGTATTTCCTATATGGTGCAATTATTGTAGTTTGTCTGCTTATTAATCAGATTTTTATTTTTGAAGGATAATACCAGACTTGTGTGTGTTTTAGGGCGAGTTTCGTTTGTCAAGTTGTGTGTGTTTAGTTGCGTGTGGCGACATGCATGTAGCGACTTTTGTGAGATGAGTTTTGTGTAGCAACATGCGTGTAGCAACTTTTTGTGTGTCGAGTTACATGTGACAGGTTAGTGTAGCAAGTTGTGTGCAGCAAGTTTTGCGCATGGCGAGTTTTGCGCGTTGCGAGTATTATGTGTGGTGCCTTTTGAGTATGTGCAAGTTTTGTGTGAGGCAACTTTTGCATGTGTTGCAACTTTTGTGCTTGCGGCAATTTTTCCGCGTGTGCAAGTTTTGCGTGTGGCGAGTTTTTCATGGGGAGAATTTTGCACTTGTGGCGAGTTTTGCAAGAGCCTAGTTTTTGCATGTGGCGAGTTCTGCGCGTGGCGAGTTTTGAGTGGCGACTTTTGTGTTTTGACTTTTATGTGGCGAGGTTGGTGTATTTGTGGTGAAATGTGTGCTGAGGGTAATATGTGTTCAAGCACGTGGTAGTGTGTGGCGCATTTTGTGTGTGTTCATATCCCCGTGTGTGGTGAGTATCCCATGTCGAGGCCCCACCTTAGCAACTGTACGCAATATACTCTTTGGCGCCATCGCTCTCATTCTTTAAGTCCCCCTTGTTCACATCTGGCAGCTGTCAATTTGCCTCCTACACTTTTCCTTTCATTTTTTCCCATTATGTAGATAGGGGCAAAATTGTTTGGTGAATTGGAAAGCGCGGGGTTAAAATTTCACCTCACAACATAGCCTATGACGCTCTCGGGGTCCAGACGTGTGACTGTGCAAAATTTTGTTGCTGTAGCTGCGACGCTTCCAACACTTTTCCTTTCACTTTTTCCCCATTATGTAGATAGGGGCAAAATTGTTTGGTGAATTGGAACGCGCGGGGTTAAAATTTCGCCTCACAATATAGCCTATGACGCTCTCGGGGTCCAGACGTGTGACTGTGCAAAATTTTGTGGCTGTAGCTGCGACTCCTCCAACACTTTTCCTTTCACTTTTTCCCCATTATGTAGATAGGGGCAAAATTGTTTGGTGAATTGGAACGCGCGGGGTTAAAATTTCACCTCACAACGTAGCCTATGACGCTCTCAGGGTCCCGACGTGTGACTGTGCAAAATTTTGTTTCTGTAGCTGCGACGCCTCCAACACTTTTCCTTTCACTTTTTTCCCCATTATGTAGATAGGGGCAAAATTGTTTGGTGAATTGGAAAGCGCGGGGTTAATATTTCACCTCACAACATAGCCTATGACGCTCTCGGGGTCCAGACGTGTGACTGTGCAAAATTTTGTTGCTGTAGCTGCGACGCTTCCAACACTTTTCCTTTCACTTTTTTCCCCATTATGTAGATAGGGGCAAAATTGTTTGGTGAATTGGAACGCGCGGGGTTAAAATTTCGCCTCACAATATAGCCTATGACGCTCTCGGGGTCCAGACGTGTGACTGTGCAAAATTTTGTGGCTGTAGCTGCGACTCCTCCAACACTTTTCCTTTCACTTTTTCCCCATTATGTAGATAGGGGCAAAATTGTTTGGTGAATTGGAACGCGCGGGGTTAAAATTTCACCTCACAACGTAGCCTATGACGCTCTCAGGGTCCAGACGTGTGACTGTGCAAAATTTTGTTTCTGTAGCTGCGACGCCTCCAACACTTTTCCTTTCACTTTTTTCCCCATTATGTAGATAGGGGCAAAATTGTTTGGTGAATTGGAAAGCGCGGGGTTAATATTTCACCTCACAACGTAGCCTATGACGCTCTCGGGGTCCAGACGTGTGACTGTGCAAAATTTTGTGGCTGTAGCTGCGACGGTGCAGATGCCAATCCTGGACATACACACACACACACACACATTCAGCTTTATATAGTAGATAGATATATATGGACAATGATGATTCCAGAATTCGCGGCAGATTGTGCCCGTCGCTGATTGGCGGCTTCGACCAATCAAAGACACGGGATGTCTACGTCCTTTATGACATCGATGTGTGCCCGTCGCTGATTGGTCGAGGCCTGGTGGCCTCGACCAATCAGAGACGCGGGATTTCTACGCCGATACTGTGCCCGTCGCTGATTGGTCGAGGCCTGGCGGCCTCGACCAATCAGAGACGCGGGATTTCCAGGACAGACAGATAGATGGAAAAACCCTTAGACAATTATAGATATATATATGTCACACATACGTGTATATATTGCATTGTCCCCCTTATTATGTATATTGCTGTCCTTTATTATACAGTGCCCTCTCTTATTATATACAGCACGTCCCTTACATATTGGATTTTATAGAGCCCTTTTTTCATTACATACCATCTTGTCTTGTTAGCTGTATAATCTAATAATGGCTGATGGAGCATGGGAAAGCTTTTCTAAAGGAGCTGATGGACTGGTCCTCTGGTCACTGTCTCCTCCATCAGTAGTCATTTTATATCTAACAAGAGAGGGGACTATGTAATAAGAGGGCCCTGTGAATAACAAAAATAACAAGAATACACTATGTAAGAGACAGTACTGTACATAACAGTAGAGGAAGCTATATAATAAGGGAGGGCATCAGATATAACTAGAGAGAATGGTACGTAATAAGGGACGGTATACATAACAAAAGAGGAAACTAACTAAGGATGGTGTTATACATAATAAGTGAGTACACTATACTCTAAGGGACTGTGCTATATAAGTGGGTACACTATATACTAAGGGACTGTGCTATATGTAATAAGTGAGTACACTTTATACTAAGGGACTGTGTTACACATAATAATAATAATGTCTTCCTCCACCTCCCCCTGTTCCTAAATCCATTATAAATTCCCCTTCATCCCATCCCAATCCCCCACACCCTTCATTGTCCTCCTCCCCCGTATCCCACTATTGCCCTCTCCCCACCCCCATGATTGCCCTCTTCACCACCTCCATATTTGCCTCCTCCCCACCACCCCATCATTGTCCTTTCCACTGCCACCATCATTGCCTTCTCCCCCACCACCCCATCATTACCCATTCCACCACCTCCATCATTTCCTCCTCCCCCACTATCCCGATCATTGCCCTTTCCACCACCACCATTACGCTGCCTCCATCATTTCCTCCTCCTCCCCACCACCCTTATTTTTGCCCTTTCCTCCACCCCATCATTGCTTTCTCCCCCACCACCCCTATCCTTGCCCTCTCCGTCAACCCAATCATTGCCTTCTGCCCCATCACTGCCCTCTCCATCCACCCAATGATTGCCTTCTAGCCTATCATTGCCCTTTACTCCACCTACAGACACGCACAGCACCATTCACCTCTCTGGATACACACACACACCTCACCTCTGCGCATGGTATCCTGAAGCCACACCATTGCCGGCAGCTTCCTGTCTTGCACAGCCACGGCGGGGAATGATGATGTCATTCAGCTGCTGCTGTATGAGACAGGAAGCATGGGCAAGAAGCAGGATGGATCCCTGCAGCTCTGCTCTGCTGCCATTTTCTCTTGCAGGCAGCAGAGCTGCAGGGATTGCTCCCTGCCCGCCGCACATGAGGGCAACCTGGACAGGGGCCCCCTGGAGCCTCTAGGCTGGAGAAACTGACCAGATTGCCCTCATTCTTAGCTGCCCTGCAGGGCCCCCTGGATCCTCTGGGCCCTGGTGCAGCTGCACCGGTTGAACAGGCCGTATGTCTGCCCATGTTATAGATCCTATCAGGCTACAGCGCCTGCATATGAGGAATGTCATTTTTTTTTTTAAACAATATGATTTGCAGTATGTAAAATAGGGGACAGGTCATGACCAGTGATAAGCCATAAGGATGAATATCTAAGCAGAACACCACATAAAGACTTGAAGCACGAGACTCTCATTAACTGAAACCTGCAAATAAAGATTAGACAACCACCACAAGATGGATTTCATCACCCAGGTATCATTGTAATCAACAATGATAACAACAGCACCAAAAGGACACTCTGTAATTTACTGAGCACAATCCTGCTGACAGATTCACTTTAAGGATAAGGTTCCAGGCAGGAGATTCTAATGCCATATAGCCTATCATGATTTTAGTTTTCCATAGATGATAAACATTGCATATATCATTATCTATTTGTTCTATATTAACATGCAGCTGATGCGCAGGGCGACCAGTGAGGCAAGTGCTTTATATTCGTCACGTCGAAAATATATCTACCATAACTAGAGGATGTATGCAGTTTACAAAAAAAAATATTAATAACTGGACTTCTATGCCATAAAGTCTGATATTTTTGGCCAAAAGTGGCTTTGAAGAGGGGAAACTTATTTCCACAAGCGAGAAAAGTAACACCTCTCAACCTCTTGCATACACTGAGCCCAAACTTCTTGTCTGCTCCTCAGCAGATAACCCACTTCAATTACCTGTTCACAGCAGGAGGACATAGCTGTATAGATCACTTTGCTGCTTTACTTACTTTGTTTCTGATATTGGACGTGTGGTATGGCAACATGAAATGGTTTACTCTGCTAGTAAATGTACCTGTATTGTTTGCTAACTTTAATAACACCTCCACTGTAACACCCGTTATACAATACACGTGTGCATTTTCAAATAGAGATTAACACAGTGATTGTGAAAACAAAAGATTTTTTAACAAAAATTAATTTTTAATTTAACAAAAATAATTTAGAAAACAAATAAAAATGGGGTTTAGGATCCGCGTCGGTTGGAAGGTGTGACATTGTGGACCAGGGGGTGTCGGTCTGGGATGATTGGGTTGGAGTGGGTGAGGGAGTGGTTACAGGGGAAGTGACAAGAAAATGGAGGATTGGGTCATTGGGGGAAGAAGACAAATTAGGAGTGGAATGCATATTGGAAGGGATAGACACAGAAGGGGTAGACACATTGGAAGGGAAAGACACAAGGAAAGGTGTAGACAGATTGCATAACAGAGAAACATTGGGAGGGGGGGTGTAGGTGGAGGGAAAATTTTTTTGTTAAAAATTCCATTTCCATGGGCTTTGTTTTGTGTGCTGAGTGGGCCCTTTTTTTATGTTCCCTTGTCGTTTCTTGCTTTCCATAGGTGCTGCAAGCTGGAGGGGTGCAGCACTTGGCTGCGTGGTGGGTGCTGCAAACTGGAGGGGTGCTGCACTCTGGTGCGTGATGGGTGCTGCACTCTGCTGTGTGATGGGTACTGCACTCTGCTGCATGGTGGGTGCTGCACTCAGCTGCGTGGTGGGTGCTGCAAGCTGGAGAGGTGCTGCACTCAGCTTAGTGGTGTAGCTGGAAACTGTAGAAGGTGCAAGATGGAGGGGTGCTGCACTTGGCTGCGTGGTGGGTGCAGCAAGCTGGAGGGGTGCTGCACTCGGCTGCATGGTGGGTGCAGCAAGCTGGAGGGGTGCTGCATTCAGCTGTGTGGTGTAGCTGGGAAATGTAGGAGGGTAGTTCACTTGCCACTGGTTCTGTGCTGGCCCTTGTTGCCATGTAGTTAACTAAATGTTTGGCGGCTACTGAAATCTTGACTGCAGTTGGGACTGCTGCATGGCATCGCTGTAAGCAGCCTGACAGGCCTTCATTACATAGAGCTGGAGATCAGGCGGCAGGTTTTCCGACATGCCCCGCTCTATTGCAGGAATTAAATGTCGTGCCGGTCTCTGAATGTCTGCTTCCAGGCGGTCAAGACATCTGTGGAATTCCTGGAAAAGTGTGTTCACATGAGTGAACCCACTATCCAGTCTTTCTACAACCGACCTCATCCCATCCTGGAAGATAGAGCTTAAGTGAATAAATTCAGGCATTATTGACCTCTCCCCGGTCCTCTGCAGGCTGATGAGAAGACCCAAGAAAACCAATGGCAGACGGCTGGGAGAGGGGAAAACCTGATGGACCGGCTGCTTGTTCCCCAGCCTGTGAAACCTGCCTGGTTGCTCCATCGCTGGTGGATGATTGGGACTGTTCATTGGCTGGTCAATGAGGGGCCACTCCAACAGAGGACGATCCAGGTTGTGTGGTGCTGCTCCAGGTTCTGTGTGGAAAATAAATGAAAAACTTTACTAAAGAAAAAATAGGTTAGATAATAGTAAAACAACACAAAAGGTACGTTCGCTGATCAACCGCAGGCCTCAGGAAAGCCAGCACGTGATGGTATTTGTATATTGATATCTTTGGAGCAGCACCACTTTTAGCACGAATCTCCTCTTTTATCCTTGTTGAAGCGATCCTTCATCGAACGCCAACGGACTTTGACTCTCTTCACTGTGAAGGGAGATGAAAAAAAAAATCAATTGTAAAAAAAAAAGGCACCAACATTTACAGGAAAACAGACTCGTCAGGCCACATTGCAATACTTACGAAGATCCTTTCTGTCTTTGGGACTATGCCACCCCACATCATCCAACAGCGATCTGGCCACTTGTTCCCAGAGTCGTCGAATCAATCCTGAGTTGGAATGGTTACGATCACTGGTGTCCCACAATGCTGCTCGCTCTTGCACAAGAGGAATGAGCTTGTCACTGTATATCTCTGGTTTGCCTTCCTCGCGTTGTGGAACCTATAGATAAAATTTAAAAAATAATTGCAAGTCATATAGTTTTAAAGATACAAAACTGAAACCAAATTCAATTACAACTCTGATAATGAAAAGAATACTTAAAATACCGTCTTTCCTCCTCAGGAACTTGAGCCCGACGACCCTGAGAAGATTCATTTTCACTCGACTAGTCCTGCTCTTCCGCACTGAAAGGTTCCTGTAAAGAAAATACATGATTTACCACATGTCTATTGTCAGTCAATACATACCAATCAGTAGATCAAATGTGATTACATAATCACTGTCATGTCCACTCTAGGAAGCATTGTGGTCTTCACTGGACATGTTGGAATAGTATAAGACTGGATGAAGTAAAAATGGACCGGTCATATGGAGCGCAAGCAAATCAGTTCAGCTGATATTAAAAAGTCTTTATTTAATATTTCCACAACGTGTTTCAACGGAATAGTTCCGTCTTCTTCAGGTGCCAGTTATACATAGAGTAGCACAGGGGAGGTATATAAAGGAAGAACAGCAAATGAAAATTAAGAAGCAATTACTAAGAACACCCACATAATTAAAAATGCAAATTATAGCTGCACTAACATAAAAAAACACACACATATACATGGCTGCACTAGTATAAATAAAGATAAAACCAACCTAAAAACAATTTAACCCCTTAGTGACAGAGCCAATTTGGTACTTAATGACCGAGCCAATTTTTGCAATTCTGACCACTGTCACTTTATGAGGTTATAACTCTGGAACGCTTCAACGGATCCCGCTGATTCTGAGATTGTTTTTTCGTGACATATTGTACTTCATGTTAGTGGTAACATTTCTTCGATATTACTTGCGATTATTTATGAAAAAAACGAAATATGGCGAAAATTTTGCAATTTTCAAACTTTGTATTTTTATGCCCTTAAATCAGAGAGATATGTCACAAAAAATAGTTAATAAATAACATTTCCCACATGTCTACTTTACATCAGCACAATTTTGGAAACAAAATTTTTTTTTGTTAGGGAGTTATAAGGGTTAAAAGTTGACCAGCAATTTCTCATTTTTACAACACCTTTTTTTTTTAGGGACCACATCACATTTGAAGTCATTTTGAGGGGTCTATATGATAGAAAATAACGAAGTGTGACACCATTCTAAAAACTGCACCCCTCAAGGTTCTCAAAACCACATTCAAGAAGTTTATTAACCCTTTACGTGCTTCACAGGAACTGAAACAATGTGGAAGGAAAAAATGAACATTTAACTTTTTTTTGCAAACATTTTAATTCAGAACCATTTTTTTTATTTTCACAAGTGTAAAAACAGAAATGTAACCATAAATTTTGTTATGCAATTTCTCCTGAATACGCCAATACCCCATATGTGGGGGTAAACCACTGTTTGGGCGCACCGCAGAACTTGGAAGTGAAGGAGCGCCGTTTGACTTTTTCAATGTAGAATTGTCTGGAATTGAGATCGGACGCCATGTCGCGTTTGGAGAGCCCCTTATGTGCCTAAACAGTGGAAACCCCCCACAAGTGACACCATTTTGGAAACTAGACCCCTTAAGGAACTTATCTAGATGTGTGGTGAGCTCTTTGAACCCCCATGTGCTTCACAGAAGTTTATAACGTTGAGCCGTGAAAATTAAAAAATCGCATTTTTTCTACAAAAATGATCTTTTTGCCCCCAAATTTTTATTTTCACAAGGGTAACAGGAGAAATTAGACCACAAAAGTTGTAGTGCAATTTCTCCTGAGTACTTCGATACCCAATATGTGGGGGTTAACCACTGTTTGGGCGCACCGCAGAACTTGGAAGTGAAGGAGCGCCGTTTGACTTTTTCAATGTAGAATTGTCTGGAATTGAGATCGGACGCCATGTCGCGTTTGGAGAGCCCCTTATGTGCCTAAACAGTGGAAACCCCCCACAAGTGACACCATTTTGGAAACTAGACCCCTTAAGGAACTTATCTAGATGTGTGGTGAGCTCTTTGAACCCCCATGTGCTTCACAGAAGTTTATAACGTTGAGCCGTGAAAATTAAAAAATCGCATTTTTTCTACAAAAATGATCTTTTTGCCCCCAAATTTTTATTTTCACAAGGGTAACAGGAGAAATTAGACCACAAAAGTTGTAGTGCAATTTCTCCTGAGTACTTCGATACCCAATATGTGGGGGTTAACCACTGTTTGGGCGCACCGCAGAGCTTGGAAGAGAAGGAGTGCCGTTTTACTTTTTCAATGTAGAATTGTCTGGAATTGAGATTGGACGCCATGTCGCGTTTGGAGAGCCCCTGATGTGCCTAAACAGTGGAAACCCCCCACAAGTGACCCCATTTTGGAAACTAGACCCCCCATGGAACTTATCTAGATGTGTGGTGAGAACTTTGAATGCCCAAGTGCTTCACAGAAGTTTAGAATGCAGAGTCGTGAAAATAAAAAAAAAAATTTTTCCACAAAAAAGATTTTTTAGCCCCCACATTTTTATTTTCACAAGGGTAACAGGAGAAATTGGACCGCAATAGTTGTTGTCCAATTTATCTCGAGTACACTGATGTGCCATATGTGGGGGTAAACAACTGTTTGGGCGCACGGCAGAGCTCAGAAGGGAAGGAGCACCATTTGACTTTTTGAGCGCAAAATTGGCTGTCGTGTTTGGAGACCCCCTGATGTACCTAAACAGTGGAAACCCCCCAATTCTAGCTCCAACCCTAACCCAACACACCCCTAACCCTAATTCCAACCCGATCCATAATCCTAATCACTAACCCTAATGATAATCACAACCCTTACCCCAAAACAACCCTAATGTCAACCCTAACCATAACCCTAATCAAAACCCTAAATCTAACACACCCCTAATCCTAATCTCAACCCTAACCTCAAACCTAACCCTAATCCCAATACACCCCTAATCACAACCCTAACCTTAACCCTAATCCCAAACCTAACCCTAATCCCAAGCGTAACCCTAATGCCAACCCTAACCCTAATACCAACTCTAATCCAAACCCTAACCCCAAATCTAACCCTAACTTTAGCCCCAACCCTAACCCTAGCCCTAAGGCTACTTTCACACTTGCGTTGTTTGGCATCCGTCGCAATCCGTCGTTTTGGACAAAAAACGGATCCTCCAAATGTGCCCGCAGGATGCATTTTTTTGCCCATAGACTTGTATTGCCGACGGATCGTGACGGATGGCCACACGTCGTGTCCGTCGTGCACTGGATCAGTTGTGTTTTGGCGGACCGTCAGCACAAAAAACGTTCAATGTAACGTTTTTTTGTACGTCGCGTCCGCCATTTCTGACCGCACATGCGTGGCCGTAACTCCGCCCCCTCCTCCTCAGGACATAGATTGGGCAGCGGATGCGTTGAAAAACTACATCCGCTGCCCACGTTGTGCACAATTTCCACAATGTGCGTCGGTATGTCGGGCCGACGCATTGCGACGGCCTCGTACCGACGTAAGTGTGAAAGAACCCTAACCCTGAATTTAGCCCCAACCCTAACCCTAAATTTAGCCCCAGCCCTAACCCTAGCCTTAACCCTAGCTCTAACCCTAGCTCTAACCCTAGCCCTAACCCTAGCCCTAACCCTAATTTTAGCCCCAACTGCTCTTCTCCTGTCGGCTGGCAGATGGCGATAGATGGCGGGCGCACTGCGCATGCGCCCGCCATTTTCTTTTCCCCGGCAGCCAGGAGGAGCAGCAGGAGGATCCAGGGACACCGTTAAGTATAATAGGGTCCCCGAATCCCCCTATTACTCTGTCCTCTGATGTGCGATCACATCAGAGGACAGAGAATTACTCATTTTTATTTATTTTTTTTATTTTTTTTTTTAGCGGTCGCCGGTAAAAAGTTAATTACCGGCGATCGCAAAACAGGGGTCGGTAAAACCGACCCAGATCATGTTCTTTGGGGTCTCGGCTGCCCCCGGCAGCCGAGACCCCAAAGATTCTCCCGATGCCGGCCGGCGGGCGCACTGCGCATGCGCCCGCCATTTTGAAGATGGCGACGCCCTCCGGGAGCCACGAGGAGCACTGGCGGAGATAGGTGAGTATCGGGGGGCTATCTGGGACCCCTTTTCTCTGTCCTCCGATGTGTGATCACATCGGAGGACAGAGAAATTAAAAAGAGATTGTGGGTTTTTTTTTTTGCGATCGCCGGTAAATGGTTAATTACCGGCGATCGCAAATGCGGGGTCGGTAAAAAAAACACCGAATCATGTTCTCTGGGGTCTCGGCCACCCCCGGCAGCTGAGACCCCGGAGAAAATCCGACTCTGGGGGGCGCTATTTACTTTTTCCACAGCGCCGTTAATTAACGGCACTGTGGTTTAAGTACCCTTAGCGCCGCCGTTAAAAGGCGTATCGGCGGTCGCTAAGGGGTTAAACAAAACAATGTACATAAAAAAATTTTATGTACACAAAAAATTATAACAACGTACATATATGTGCACATATTATGTGACTTTCTCAATTGAGGTTTAACCCCTCGGGCCAGTGTGCCAACTTTGAAAATCCCAAAACTCTCCCTTCTTATTAACCCCTTAATCCCATATGACGTACTATCCCGTCGAGGTGGGGTGGGCTTTAACCGGCGGGATAGTACGTCATAGCGATCGGCCGCGCTCCCCCCGTGATTGCGGCCGGGTGTCAGCTGACTATCGCAGCTGACATCCGGCACTATGTGCCAGGAGCGGTCACGGACCGCTCCCGACACATTAACCCCCGACACACCGCGATCAAACATGATCGCGGTGTGCCGGCGGTACAGGGAAGCATCGCGCAGGGAGGGGGCTCCCTGCATGCTTCCCTGAGACGATCGGTACAAGGTGATGTGCTCACATTGTACCGAGCGTCTTCTCCCTGCAGTCCCCGGATCCAAAATGGCCACGGAGCTGCATCCGGGTCCTGCAGGGAGTACTTCCGGGTCAGGAGCAGGCTGCAGCTGCAGCTCTGTAAGCCTGCAGCGATGAATGAGATCACCGATCTTAGAGTGCTGTGCAAACTGTAAGATCGGCGATCTGTGATGTCCCCCCCCGGGACAAAGTAAAAAAAAAAAAATTCCACATGTGTAAAAAAAAAAAAAAAAAAAAAAAAAAAATTACTAAATAAATAAATTAAAAAAAAATATTATTCCCATAAATACATTTCTTTACCAAAAAAAATAAAAAAAACAATAAAAGTACACATATTTAGTATCACCGCGTCCGTAACGACCCAACCTGTAAAACTGTCCCACTAGTTAACCCCTTCAGTGAACACCGTAAGAAAAAAAAAATGAGCCAAAAAACAACGCTTTACCATAATACCGCCGAACAAAAAGTGGAATAACACGCGATCAAAAAGACGGATGTAAATATCCATGGTACCGCTGAAAACGTCATCTTGTTCCGCAAAAAACGAGCCGCCACAAAGCATAATAAGCAAAAAAATAAAAAAGTTATAGTCCTGAGAATAAAGCGATGCCAAAATAATTATTTTTTCTATAAAATAGCTTCTATCGTATAAAAGCGCCAAAACATAAAAAAATGATATAAATGAGGTATCGCTGTAATCGTACTGGCGCGACGAATAAAACTGCTTTATCAATTTTCCCAAACGCGGAACGGTATAAACGCCTCCCCCAAAAGAAATTCATGAATAGCTGGTTTTTGGTCATTCTGCCTCACAAAAATCAGAATAAAAAGTGATCATAAACTGTCACGTGTCCAAAAATGTTACCAATAAAAACGTTAACTCGTCCCGCAAAAAACAAGACCTCAGATGACTCTGTGGACCAAAATATGGAAAAATTATAGGTCTCAAAATGTGGAGACGCAAAAACTTTTTTGCTATAAAAAGTCTTTTAGTGTGTGACAGCTGCCAATCATAAAAATCCGATATAAAAAACGCTATAAAAGTAAATCAAACCCCCCTTCATCACCCCCTTAGTTAGGGAAAAATAATAAAATAAAAAAAATGTATTTTTTTCCATTTTCCCATCAGGGCTAGGGTTGGGGCTAGGGTTGGGGCTAGGGTTGGGGTTGGGGTTAGGGTTGGAGCTAAAGTTAGGGTTGGGGTTAGGGCTAAAGTTAGGGTTGGGGCTAAAGTTAGGGTTGGGGCTAAAGTTAGGGTTAGGGTTTGGATTATATTTACAGTTGGGATTAGAATTAGGGGTGTGTCAGGGTTAGGGGTGTGGTTAGGGTTACCGTTGGGATTAGGGTTAGGGGTGTTGTTGGATTAAGGTTTTAGGTAGAATTGGGGAGTTTCCACTGTTCAGGTACATCAGGGGCTCTCCAAACGCGACATGGCGTAAGATCTCAATTCCAGCCAATTCTGCGTTGAAAAAGTAAAACAGTGCTCCTTCCCTTATGAGCTCTCCGGTGCGCCCAAACAGGGGTTTACCCCAACATATGGGGTATCAGCGTACTCAGGACAAATTGGACAACAACTTTTGGGGTCCAAGTTCTCTTGTTATCCTTGGGAAAATAAAAATGTGGGGGGGCTAAAAAATCATTTTTGTGGGAAAAATAAGATTTTTTTATTTTCGCGGCTCTGCGTTGTAAACTGCAGTGAAACACTTGGGGGTTCAAAGTTCTCACAACACATCTAGATAAGTTCCTTGGGAGGTCTAGTTTCCAATATGGGGTCACTTGTGGGGGGTGTGTACTGTTTGGGTACATCAGGGGCTCTGCAAATGCAACGTGACGCCTGCCGACCAATCCATCTAAGTCTGTATTCCAAATGGCGCTCCTTCCCTTCCGAGCTCTGCCATGCGCCCAAACTGTGGTTCCCCCTCAACTATAGGGTATCAGCGTACTCAGGACAAATTGGACAACAACTTTTGGGCAAAAAAGGGGGAGAAGCCAGCGCAGCCTAAGGTTAAGACGCAATACATAAAGTGCAAATGCACATATTAATTTCTAACTGTATTTTCAAAATGAGACATTTAGCAAACAATTGATCAATTCTTTGAGCCACCCGTCTCTTCACGGCAATCTCATATTGGGGCAGTCCTACACTACGTTTTTTATATTCGCTGTGCCATAAAGGCCTCCTAAATGAACTAAAAGCAAGACCACATTAAAAACATGCTGTACCTGGAGCATATACTGAGTCACCCCCATGGCGCCAGAGTAGGCAAGCGAGGATAAAGGTTGACCAGGTCCAGACAGACATTTCGGATCCAACCTCCACACTGCCCATCCAGAGCCACAGATGAAGAGTGAAACAGGCTGAGGCACAGGTGCATAATTAAACAAAGCCTGAGGCAGGGCCGGGCTGCTGTGTGTGTACAGCAGCCTATCAATCACTGAGACACAGAAAGAATGGGGGTGTCTCAGTATATGCTCCAGGTACAGCATGTTTTTAATGTCTTGCATTTAGTTCATTTAGGAGGCCTTTATGGCACAGCGAATATAAAAAACGTAGTGTAGGACTGCCCCAATATGAGATTGCCGTGAAGAGGCGGGGTGGCTCAAAGAATTGATCAATTGTTTGCTAAATGTCTCATTTTGAAAATACAGTTAGAAATTAATATGTGCATTTGCACTTTATGTATTGCGTCTTAACCTTAGGCTGCGCTGGCTTCTCCCCCTTTTTTTGCTCAACAACTTTTGGGGTCCAATTTATCCTGTTACCCTTGTGAAAATACAAAACTGGGGGCTAAAACATCATTTTTGTGAAAAAAAAAAAAGAATTTTTATTTTCACGGCTCTGCGTTATCAACTGTAGTGAAACACTTGGGGGTTCAAAGTTCTCACAACACATCTAGATAAGTTCCTTGGGGGGTCTACTTTCCAAAATGGTGTCACTTGTGGGGGGTTTCAATGTTTAGGTACATCAGGGGCTCTCCAAACGCAACATGGCGTCCCATCTCAATTCCAGTCAATTTTGCATTGAAAAGTCAAATGGCGCTCCTTCCCTTCCGAGCTCTGCCATGCGCCCAAACAATGGTTTACACCCACATATGGGGTATCAGCGTACTCAGGACAAATTGCACAACAACTTTTGTGGTCTAATTTCTTCTCTTACCCTTGGGAAAATAAAAAATTGGGGGCAAAAAGATCATTTTTGTGAAAAAATATGATTTTTTATTTTTACGGCTCTGCATTATAAACTTCTATGAAGCACCTGTTTGGTCAAAGTGCTCACCACACATTTAGATAAGTTCCTTAGGGGGTCTACTTTCCAAAATGGTGTCACTTGTGGGGGGTTTCAATGTTTAGGCACATCAGGCGCTCTCCAAACGCAACATTGCGTCCCATCTCAATTCCAGTCAATTTTGCATTGAAAAGTCAAATGGCGCTCCTTTCCTTCCGAGCTCTGCCATGCGCCCAAACAGTGGTTTATCCCCACATATGGGGTATCAACGTACTCAGGACAAATTGTACAACAACTTTTGGGGTCCATTTTCTCCTGTTACCCTTGGTAAAATAAAACAAATTGGAGCTGAAATAAATTTTGTGTGAAAAAAAGTTAAATGTTCATTTTTATTTAAACATTCCAAAAATTCCTGTAAAACACCTGAAGGGTTAATAAACTTCTTGAATGTGGTTTTGAGCACCTTGAGGGGTGCAGTTTTTAGAATGGTGTCACACTTGGGTATTTTCTATCATATAGATCCCTCAAAATGACTTCAAATGAGATGTGGTCCCTAAAAAAAAAATGGTGTTGTAAAAATGAGAAATTGCTGGTCAACTTTTAACCCTTATAACTCCCTAACAAAAAAAAATGTTGGTTCCAAAATTGTGCTGATGTAAAGTAGACATGTGGGAAATGTTACTTATTAAGTATTTTGCATGACATATCTGTGATTTAAGGGTATAAAAATTAAAAGTTGGAAAATTGCGAAATTTTCTAAATTTTCGCCAAATTTCCATTTTTTTCTCAAATAAACGCAAGTTATATCTAATAAATTTTACAACTAACATGAAGTACAATACGTCATGGGAAAACATTGTCAGAATCGCCAAGATCCGTTGAAGTGTTCCAGAGTTATAACCTCATAAAGGGACAGTGGTCAGAATTGTAAAAATTGGCCCGGTCATTAACGTGCAAACCACCCTCGGGGCTTAAGGGGTTAAAATATTGTATCGATCAGGCAAATCTTCTGGAATCTGGTCAATGACAATAAGTTTTAATGAATTCAAATTCTTATGGTGCACTAGAGAAAAGTGTTTGGAAAGACTATGTAACATGAACCCATTCCGGATATTATGGCGATGCTTGTTGAGCCTAGCATGCATTGTCTGTATCGTCCGACCGATGTATTGCAAACCACAACCACACTCAATGAAATAAATAACGTAACAAGATTGGCAACTTACGGTGCAGTTAATTTTAAAGCTGGTGCCTGTGGTACGGGATTTAAATTTACGCACCCCATTCAATATAGAGACACAGCATAAGCACTTAAGGGTCCCACATGCAAAAGAACCCAGAAATTTATCCTGGTTGTAGGGGAAATTGAGGACTTGAGAGTTGTGTTGCTAGGGGCAACAAGATTCCTACGAGTTCTTTTTTTCCGAAAAATCATTTTGGATTGTACAGGTATGTGTGTAGATAGTATGGGGTCCCCTTTCAGAATAAACCAGTATTTTTTAACAAGATTTCATATGGTGACATGGGATTGGTTAAAAGTAGTGATAAGACTCCAGTTCACTAAATCTGAAGATTTACTTGGCCTGTTCTTAAATTTTATATTCTCAATGCATTTCCTTTGTGTGAATACTCTAACCCTGGTGAAGGCATCACCAACCAACTTCTTAGGGTAGCCTTTACTCCTGAAACGATCTTTTAGAATCTCGGCCTCCTTAAAGAAATTGGTGTCCTCCGAACAGTTCTTTCTGATCCTCCAATATTGCCCGTAAGGGATATTTGAGATCCACTTAGGGAGATGGCCACTGGTGAAGCCGAGGTAGTTATTTACATCCTCCTTTTTGAAGTGGGTGGAGGTTCAAAACCGACCAGATGGATTGACGTGCACCATTAAATCCAAAAACTGGATCATTGTATTGGATATATTAAATGTGAATTTGAGTCCCCAGGAATTAGAATTAAGGGATTGAGCAAAATCAAGTGCTTCCCGTTCAGACCCAGTACAGATGATGAAGAGGTCGTCAATGAAGCGAGGGTACATAGCAATTTTACCTAACGCCAGTGGAGACTGCGCGATGAAGACAGACTCGAATGCCCCCATAAACAATTATAATATAATTACTCTTTTTTTTTGCCTTTTTATATGGTGTTAACTTTTCACTCTACAACCCCTTTACACCCTATAAAAAGAGGCAAAAATAATATAGCAATAGAGAGCTATTGCACCTGCACTTTGTAACAGTGATAAACGTTCCCCATCTGCCAACCGGTGCGGGTCCAAGCGGTGAGATACCCCCGTAATCAGCAAGTTATCACTCATGCTACAGATGGGTGATAAAAAAGGGTTGTCAGGTGATAAAAAAGGGTTGTCCGGTGAAAAAAAGTTATCACCTATCTGCAAGTGGAGTGATAACTTGCTGATTGGTGCTTGACCCTGCACCTGTTGACACAAAACGGAACTTTTATCCCCATTACAAAGTGGTGCAGCAACTTGGACCCTTGAATATCACTGAATTCACTCTTTTTGGCCCTGTCAGAAAGATGAACACCACTTTTGGCAGCCTCGTAGATATTGAACTTGGCCGTAGTCGAGCTTTCGAATGGAGAAAAAAAGTTTCTCGTTTTGCAAATCCCATAAAGAGACCATATAGCCTAATAAAAATGCTATTTTGTTAAAGTGTGTACATGAAGTCTCTCTGGCTTAATGGAGCAGTGACTACAGGGAGAAAATTATATTCTCTGTGCATCGCTTACTTCCAGTTATCGGGGTGGTGCAGAAAGTGATCAGAGACTGCTCCCTACATTCAGAGCACTGGAACCAATGTTGTGGAATCGGTGTAAAATGGGCTGACTCCTAAAATGTATAATAAATTGGGCATAGTAGTTCAATGCAGTATGTTAAATATTTTTCCATATATATCTGGGAAAGTTATCAATAGTGGTCATCGAGCAATAAAATGCTTGAGTGCTCGGTACTTGAATCAAGTGGGTCAGACACTTGGATGCACTCTACTCCCAAATATAATGGAAGTCAATGGCAAACTCAAGCATTTTTCCCTAACAGGGCAGGGGAGGCAGGAAAATGGCTGAAAAGGATGGAAACATCAAATTGAAAGGGACAGCATGGGGAAGACACCTGGATGCATCGTAGTCCCACATCCCTGGTGGGAACAATGTTATCAGAGTATTACGCCATTTTTAGTCTAGAATTTCCACATGAATCCCACACCTCCGCTCACTTGCTTTTTTGTATGCGTTTTTGCCCCATGCGTTTAGATGTGCGAAGATATGGATATTAATGAGAGATATAAGTGATGTGTGTAGGTTACTGTACATGAATTAACATGATGAAAAAAGTGGGGTCCCCCAATTTTTGATAACCATTCGTGATCGAGCATGCTCAGATAAGATGTTATCGGAGCACGCTCGTGTGCTGATAGAGTATCTTCGTCCTGATGAAATACTATATTTCAGTAAGCCGTGGCTGTATGTCACGCGGCTGTTCAACAGCTGCAACACATGCAAGGATTGCCTAAAAAGTGTCTACAGTGGGGGAAATGAATAATTTGATCCCTTTATGATTTCATAAGTTTGCCCACTGACAATGTCATGAACAGGCTTTATAATTTTAAGGGTAGGTTAATTTTAACATTGAGATAGAATATAAAAAATAAAATCCATAAAATCACATTGTATAAATTTGTTTGCATTCTTGCAGTAAGAAATAAGTATTTGATCCCCTACCAACCATTAAAAGTTCTGTTTCCTACAGACCAGTTTACACTCTTCTGAAACTGCTCTCACTAAAATCTCTAATTATCTACTAACCGCTAAACCTAATGGTCAGTACTCCATGCTAATTCTTTTGGATCTCTGCAGCATTCGAAACTGTGGATTATCAGCTCCTCCTCACTATGCTCCACTCCATCGGCCTCAAGGACACCTTTCTCTCCTGGTTCTCCTATCTCTCTGACCGCTCTTTCACTGTATCTTTTGCTGACTCTTCCTCTCATCTTCCTCTTAGGCTAAGTTCACACTTTGCGGATTCCACTGCGGATTTTTCCGCAGCAGAATTCCAAAATCTGCAGTGAAAACCCGTTGCGTTTTTTACTGCGGATTTATCGCGGTTTTTATTGCGGTTTCTTCTGCGGATTTTCATCTGCAGTTTCCTATTGGAGCAGGTGAAAATCCGCAGAAAAGAAGTGACATGCTGCGGAATGTAATCCGCTGCGTTTCCGTGCGTTTTTTTCCGCAGCATGTGCACAGCGTTTTTTGTTTCCCATAGGTTTACATTGTACTGTAAACTCATGGGAAACTGCTGCAGATCCGCAGCGGTCAAATCCGCTGCGGATCCGCAGCAAAATCCGCAAAGTGTGAACATAGCCTTTCTGTTGGGATTCCTCAAGGATCGGTTCTAGGGCCCCTCTTCCTTCTCTTTGTATACTGCCCCTATTGGACAAACAGTCTATAGATTTGGTTTCCAGTACCATCTCTCTGCTGATGACACCCAATTATGCACTTCTTTTCCTGATATCACGCCTGCCTTTTTAGAAAACTCCAGTGATTTTCTTACCGCTGTCACTAACATCATGCCCTTCCTCTATCTGAAACTGAACCTGTCAAAAACTGAACTTCTTTTGTTTCCTCCCTCTATTAACATACCTATACCAGACATTGTCAGTTCTGTGTGTGGTTCCACCATTACTCCACAGCAACATGCCCGCTGTCTTGGGGTCATACTTGATTCCGAGCTTTTATTCACCCCCCACATCCGATCACTGGCTCATCTTATCTGCACCTCAAAAACATTTCAAGAATTCGACCCATTCTTACCCATTCTTACTTTAAACTCTGCAAAGACTTACTGTTTCTCTTATTCATTCTTGTCTGGACTATTGTAACTCTCTACTAATCGGTCTCCCTCTTGCCTAACTCTCCCCTCTTCAATCTGTCTTGAATGCTGCAGCCAGGATCATATTCCTCACCAATTGTTATACCGATGCCTCTACCTTGTGTCATTACACTGGTTACGCATCTACTCCAGAATCCGGTACAAACTTCCCACCCACAAAGCACTCCATGGCTCAGCACCACCCTACATCTCTTCCCTCGTCTCAGCCTGCCACCCTACCACTGCCCTCTGTACTGCTAATTACCTGAGGTTAACATCCTCAAAAATCAGAACCTCCCTCTCCCGTCTCCAAGACTTTTCACGTGGTGCACCAATTCTTTGGAATGCACTACCCAGATTGATAAGATTAATCCCCAATCCCTGCAGTTTTAAGCATGCCCTAAAAATGCTTTTATTCAAACTCGCCTGCCGCCTCAACACATTAACCTAACTCCCTGTGTTGCCCATTCAAAATTTTTACCATAACCAGGTTCCTCGAATCATGTTTCTCACACGCTTTATGAATTTAATAGCTCTCTTTGTCTGTACTGTTACATACTAAGGTCGATAATCGGTTCATACAATGAAGGCAATTGTTACTATCCACCTTTCTTGTCTCCCCTTTTTCCTCAGATTGTAAGCTTGTGAGCAGGGCTCTCATCCCTCTTGGTATCTGTTTTGATCTGTGTTTATTGTTCTGCTGTAATGTCTATTGTCTGTACAAGTTCCCTCTAAAATGTAAAGTGCTGTGGAATACGTTGGCGCTATACAAATAAAATTCTTAGTATTATTATTATGATGATGTCAGGGACAAGACCATAAAAGCGGAAAAGAGCAGGCTCAACCACTGTTATGTGCTTAGGGGTAAAACGGTAAGACAATACAAAAAAAATGTAACCCTGGCACACTCCAAAAACGTGAAGACAGAACTGTTGCTTTCAAAGTTTTTTAACCCCTTCCCGACCTTTGACGCATACGCTGCGTCATGAAAGTCGGTGCCATTCCGACCCATGACGCAGCATATGCGTCATGGAAAGATCGCGTCCCTGCAGGCCGGGTGAAAGGGTTAACTCCCATTTCACCCGATCTGCAGGGACAGGGGGAGTGGTAGTTTAGCCCAGGGGGGGTGGCTTCACCCCCTCGTGGCTACGATCGCTCTGATTGGCTGTTGAAAGTGAAACTGCCAATCAGAGCGATTTGTAATATTTCACCTAAAAAACTGGTGAAATATTACAATCCAGCCATGGCCGATGCTGCAATATCATCGGCCATGGCTGGAAACACTTATGTGCACCCACCCCACCCCTCCGATCGTCCCCCCAGCCCCCCGATCTGTGCTCCGCTCCCCCGTCCTCCTGTCCGCTTCCCCGTGCACCAATCACACCCCCTGTGCTGCAATCAAACCCCCCCGCACTCCGATCCCCCCCCCCGCACACAGCGACCCCCCCCGTGCTCCGATCCACCCCCCCCGCACAGCGATCCCTCACCCCGTGCTCCAATCCTTCCCCGTGCTCCAATCCTCCCTCCCGTGTTCCGATCCACCCCCCCCATGATCCGATCCACCCCCCCCATGATCCGATCCACCCCCCCGTGCTCCGACGCCCCCCCCGTGCCCTGATCTCCCCCCCCTTATACTTACCTGGCCGCCCGAGGTCCGTCCGTCTTCTTTCCTGGGCGCCGCCATCTTCCAAAATGGCGGGCGCATGTGCAGTGCGCCCGCCGAATCTGCCGGCCGGCAGATTCGTTCCAGAGTGAATTTTGATCACTGAGATATATCCTATCTCAGTGATCAAAATAAAAAAAATAGTAAATGACCCCCCCCTTTGTCACCCCCATAGATAGGGACAATAAAAAAAATAAAGAATTTTTTTTTTTTTCACTAAGGTTGGGGTAAGAACTAGGGTTAGGGGTAGGGTTAGGGGTAGGGTTAGGGGTAGGGTTAGGGCTAGGGCTAGGGTTAGGGTTTCGGTATGTGCACACGTATTCTGGTCCTATGCGGATTTTTCCGCAGCGGATTTGAAAAATCCACAGTGCTAAACCGCTGCCGATTTATCGTGGATTTACCGCGGTTTTTCTGCGCATTTCACTGCGGTTTTACAACTGCGATTTTCTATTGGAGCAGTTCTAAAACCGCTGCGGAATCCGCAGAAAGAAGTGACATGCTGCGGAATGTAAACCGCTGCGTTTCCGTGCAGTTTTTCCGCAGCATGTGTACAGCGATTTTTGGTTCCCATAGGTTCACATTGAACTGTAAACTCATGGGAAACTGCTGCGGATCCGCAGCGTTTTCCGCAGCGTGTGCACATACCTTTAGAATTAGGCTATGTGCACACGGTGCGGATTGGCCGCTGCGGATCCGCAGCAGTGTTCCATCGGGTTTACAGTACCATGTAAACATATGAAAAACCAAATCCGCTGTGCCCATGGTGCAGAAAATACCGCGCGGGAACGCTGCGTTGTATTTTCCGCAGCATGCCAATTCTTTGTGCGGATTCCGCAGCGTTTTACACCTGTTCCTCAATAGGAATCCACAGGTGAAATCCGCACAAAAAACACTGGAAATCCGCGGAAAATCTGCAGGTAAAACGCAGTGCCTTTTACCCGCAGATTTTTCAAAAATGATGCTGAAAAATCTCATACGAATCCGCAACGTTGGCACATAGCCTTAGAGTTGGGTTGGAATTAGGGTTGTGGTTAGGGTTAGGGGTGTTTTGGGGTTAGGGTTGTGGTTAGGGGTGTGTTGGGGTTAGGGTTGTGATTAGGGTTACGGCTACAGTTGGGATAAGGGTTAGGGGTGTGTTGGAGGTAGAATTGAGGGGTTTCCACTGTTTAGGCACTTCAGGGGGTCTCCAAACGCAACATGGCGCCACCATTGATTCCAGCCAATCTTGTATTCAAAAATTCAAATGGTGCTCCCTCACTTCCGAACCCCGACGTGTGCCCAAACAGTGGTTTACCCCCACATATGGGGTACCAGCATACTCAGGACAAACTGTGCAACAATTACTGGGGTCCAATTTCTCCTGTTACCCTTGAGAAAATAAAAAATTGCTTGCTAAAACATCATTTTTGAGGAAAGAAAAATGATTTTTTATTTTCACGGCTCTGCGTTGTAAACGTCTGTGAAGCACTTGGGGGTTCAAAGTGCTCACCACATATCTAGATAAGTTCCTTGGGGGGTCTAGTTTCCAAAATGGGGTCACTTGTGGGGGGTTTCTACTGTTTAGGCACACCAGGGGCTCTGCAAACGCAACGTGACGCCCGCAGACCATTCCATCAAAGTCTGCATTTCAAAAGTCACTACTTCCCTTCTGAGCCCCCACGTGTGCCCAAACAGTGGTTTACCCCCACACATGGGGCATCAGCGTACTCAGGAGAAACTGGACAACAACTTTTGTGGTCCAATCTCTCCTGTAACCCTTGGGAAAATAAAAAATTCTGGGCTAAAAAATTATTTTTGAGGAAAGAAAACGTATTTATTATTTTCACGGCTCTGCGTTATAAACTTCTGTAAAGCACTTGGGGGTTGAAAGTGCTCACCACACATCTAGATAAGTTCCTTTCGGGGTCTAGTTTCCAAAATGGGGTCACTTGTGGGGGGTTTCTACTGTTTAGCCACATCAGGGGCTCTGCAAACGCAACGTGACGCCCGCAGAGCATTCCATCAAAGTCTGCATTTCAAAACGTCACTACTTCACTTCCGAGCCCCAGCATGTGCCTAAACAGTGGTTTACCCCCACATATGGGGTATCAGCGTACTCAGGAGAAACTGGACAACAACTTTTGGGGTCAAATTTCTCCTGTTACCCTTGGGAAAATAAAAAATTGCGGGCTAAAATTCATTTTTGAGAAAATAATTTTTTTTTTTTATTTTCATGGCTCTGCGTTATAAACTTCTGTGAAGCACTTGAGGGTTCAAAGTGCTCACTACACATCTAGATTAGTTCCTTTGGGGGTCTAGTTTCCAAAATGGGGTAATTTGTGGGGGATCTCCAATGTTTAGGCACACAGGGGCTCTCCAAACGCGACATGGTGTCCGCTAATGATTGGAGATAATTTTCCATTTAAAAAGCCAAATGGCGTGCCTTCCCTTCTGAGCCCTGCCGTGCGCCCAAACAGTGGTTTACCCCCACATATGGGGTATCTGCATACTCAGGACAAACTGGACAACAACATTTGTGGTCCAATTTCTCCTATTACCATTGGCAAAATAGGAAATTCCAGGCTAAAAAATCATTTTTGAGAAAAGAAAAATTATTTTTTATTTTCATGGCTCTGCATTATAAACTTCTGTGAAGCACCTGGGGGTTTAAAGTGCTCAGTATGCATCTAGATAAGTTCCTTGGGGGGTCTAGTTTCCAAAATGGGGTCACTTGTGGGGGAGCTCCATTGCATAGGCACACAGGGGCTCTCCAAATGCGACATGGTGTCCGCTAACAATTGGAGCTAATTTTCCATTCAAAAAGTTAAAAGGCGCGCCTTCCCTTCCGAGCCCTGCCGTGTGCCCAAACAGTGGTTTACCCCCACATATGAGGTATCGGCGTACTCGGGAGAAATTGTTCAACAAATTTTAGGATCCATTTTATCCTATTGCCCATGTGAAAATGAAAAAATTGAGGCGAAAATAAATTTTTTGTGAAAAAAAAGTACTTTTTCATTTTTACGGATCAATTTGTGAAGCACCTGAGGGTTTAAAGTGCTCACTAGGCATCTAGATAAGTTCCTTGGGGGGTCCAGTTTCCAAAATGGGGTCACTTGTGGGGGAGCTCCAATGTTTAAGCACACAGGGTCTCTCCAAACGCGACATGGTGTCCGCTATCGATGGAGATAATTTTTCATTCAAAAAGTCAAATGGCGCTCCTTCCCTTCCGAGCCTTACCATGTGCCCAAACAGTGGTTTACCCCCACATGTGAAGTATCGGTGTACTCAGGAGAAATTGCCAAACAAATTTTAGGATCCATTTTATCCTGTTGTCCATGTGAAAATGAAAAAATTGAGGCTAAAAGAATTTTTTTGTGAAAAAAAAGTACTTTTTCATTTTTACGGATCAATTTGTGAAGCACCTGGGGGTTTAAAGGGCTCACTATGCATCTAGATAAGTTCCTTGGGGCGTCTAGTTTCCAAAATGGGGTCACTTGTGGGGGAGCTCCAATTTTTAGGCACACGGGGGCTCTCCAAATGTGACATGGTGTCCGCTAAAGAGTGCAGCCAATTTTTCATTCAAAAAGTCAAATGGCGCTCCTTCCCTTCCAAGCCCTGCCGTGCGCCCAAACAGTGGTTTACCCCCACATATGAGGTATCAGCGTACTCAGGACAAATTGGACAACAACGTACATGGTTCAGTTTCTCCTTTTACCATTGGGAAAATAAAAAAATTGTTGCTGAAAAATCATTTTTGTGACTAAAAAGTTAAATGTTCATTTTTTCCTTCCATGTTGCTTCTGCTGCTGTGAAGCACCTGAAGGGTTAATAAACTTCTTGAATGTGGTTTTGTGCACCTTGAGGGGTGCAGTTTTTAGAATGGTGTCACTTTTGGGTATTTTCAGCCATATAGACCCCTCAAACTGACTTCAAATGTGAGGTGGTCCCTAAAAAAAATGGTTTTGTAAATTTCGTTGTAAAAATGAGAAATCGCTGGTCAAATTTTAACCCTTATAACTTCCTAGCAAAAAAAAATTTTGTTTCCAAAATTGTGCTGATGTAAAGTAGACGTGTGGGAAATGTTATTTATTAACTATTTTGTGTCACATAACTCTCTGGTTTAACAGAATAAAAATTCAAAATGTGAAAATTGCGAAATTTTCAAAATTTTCGCCAAATTTCCGTTTTTATCACAAATAAACACAGAATTTATTGACCTAAATTTACCACTAACATGAAGCCCAATATGTCACGAAAAAACAATCTCAGAACCGCTAGGATCCATTGAAGCGTTCCTGAGTTATTACCTCATGAAGGGACACTGGTCAGAATTGCAAAAAACGGCAAGGTCTTTAAGGTCAAAATAGGCTGGGTCATGAAGGGGTTAATATATCTTGTGCAAAAGAGAATGGTTTCCAACGTTCCGGCTCAGGCACAAGGCTTCATCAGGAAGACAATCTTATGGTAGTTATATCGTATGTAGGTCCCGGGCTCTCAGATTGCCGTATGGAAGTCTGTCAAAAGTGGTCTTGATTGGCCAGCAAAATGGAATTAAACGAATTCTTTTACAGGAATGCTAGGAATACAGATGTATTGAGGTAGGCTTAGCCTTTGTATCTTTCAAAAGTAATGGGATGCCCATAAGGTATTGTAAGAGTTAGTTAGACCACAATGAGCCTTATTCACTTTTCATAGGGAAGGCTGCAGCTGGCATGTGGCTCCCACCTTGTGTACTTGTTTGTGTGGAGGCAAGGAGCCAAAACGTTGGAAACTATTCTCTTTTGCACAAGATATATTTTAAAAAAAACTTTGAAAGTAACAGTTCTGTCTTCACGTTTTTGGAGTGTGACGGGGTTAGATTTTTTTGTAGGGACAAGACCATAGACCTGCACAAAGCTGGAATGGGCAACAAAACCATACGTAAGGTGCTGGTTGAGAAGGAGACAACTGTAAGAAAATGGAAGAAATAGTAAGAAAATTTTAAAAATACAAAATGACTGTCAATCGCCATCGATCTGGGGCACCATGCAAAATCTCACCTCGTGGGGTAGCCGTGATTATGAGGAAGGTGAGAGATAAGCCTAGAACTACACGGGGGGAACTTGTTAATGATCTCAAGGCAGCTGGGACCTCAGTCGCCAAGAAAACCATTGGCAACACATTACACCGTAAAGGTTTAACCCCTTAGTGACAGAGCCAATTTGGTACTTAATGACCAAGCCAATTTTTACAATTCTGACCAGTCACTTTATGAGGTTATAACTCTGGAATGCTTCAACGGATCCCGCTGATTCTGAGATTGTTTTTTAGTGACATATTGTACTTCATGTTAGTGGTAACATTTCTTCGATATTACGCTTATTTATGAAAAAACGGAAATATGGCGCAAATTTTCAAAATTTGGATTTTTATGCCCTTAAATCAGAGAGATATGTCATGAAAAATAGTTAATAAATAACATTTCCCACATGTGTACTTTACATCAGCACAATTTTGGAAACAATTTTTTTTTGTTAGGGAGTTATAAGGGTTAAAAGTTGACCAGCAATTTCTCATTTTTACAACACCATTTTTTTTTTAGGGACCACATCACATTTGAAGTCATTTTGAGGGGTCTATATGATAGAAAATAACGAAGTGTGACACCATTCTAAAAACTACACCCCTCAATGTTTTCAAAACCACATTCAAGAAGTTTATTAACCCTTTACGTGCTTCACAGGAACTGAAACAATGTGGAAGGAAAAAATGAACATTTAATTTTTTTTGCAAACATTTTAATTCAGAACCATTTTTTTTTATTTTCACAAGTGTAAAAACAGAAATATAACCATAAACTTTGTTATGCAATTTCTCTTGAATACGCCAATACCACTTTTTGGGTGCACCCCAGAACTTGGATGTGAAGGAGCGCCGTTTGACTTTTTCAATGCAGAATTGGCTGGAATTGAGATGGGACGCCATGTTGCGTTTGGAGAGCCCCTGATGTGCCTAAACAGTGGAAACTCCCCACAAGTGACACCATTTTGGAAACTAGACCCCTTAAGGAACTTATTTAGATGTGTGGTGAGCACTTTGAACCCCCAAGTGCTTCACAGAAGTTTATAACGTAGAGCCGTGAAAATAAAAAAATTGCATTTGTTTACACAAAAATGATCTTTTCGCCTACAAATTCTTATTTTCACAAGGGTAACAGGAGAAATTAGACCACAAAAGTTGTGCGATTTCTCCTGAATACGTCGATAACCCATATGTGAGGGTAAACCACTGTTTGGACGCACCGCAGAGCTTGGAAGAGAAGGAGTGCCGTTTTACTTTTTCAATGTAGAATTGGCTGGAATTGAGATTGGACGCCATGTCGCGTTTGGAGAGCCCCTGATGTGCCTAAACAGTGGAAACCCCCCACAAGTGACACCATTTTGGAAACTAGGCCCCTTAAGGAACTTATCTAGATGTGTGGTGAGCACTTTGAACCCCCATGTGCTTCACAGAAGTTTATAACGTAGAGCCGTGAAAATAAAAAAATCGCATTTTTTCTACAAAAATGATCTTTTTGCCCACAAATTTTTATTTTCACAAGGGTAACAGGAGAAATTAGACCACAAAAGTTGTTGTGCAATTTCTCCTGAGTACGCCAATACCCCATATGTGGGGGTAAACCACTGTTTGGGCGCACCGCGGAGCTTGGAAGAGAAGGAGTACCGTTTTACTTTTTCAATGTAGAATTGGCTGGAATTGAGATTGGACGCCATGTCGCGTTTGGAGAGCCCCTGATGTGCCAAAATAGTAGAAACCCACCACGAGTGACCCCATTTTGGAAACTAGACCCCCCATGGAACTTATCTAGATGTGTGGTGAGAACTTTGAATGCCCAAGTACTTCGCAGAAGTTTAGAATGCCTCCTATGGGAGGTGGAGCCGCCTATTCATTTCTCTAATGAGCGGTCCCCTGTGACCGCTGACAGGAAGAGCTGCAGCACCCGAAGAACGTGTGACGGGCAGGGAGCGCCAGGATCGCTGGGACTAGGTAAGTATACCTCAGCGCCCTCTCCCCCTCACCCGCCGACCCCACCGCTACCGTGACTCGAGTATAAGCCGAGAAAATTTTGGGCTGAAAATCTCGGCTTATACTCGAGTATATACGGTAAGTGTTTTTTTTTTTTTTTTTTACAGGGTAAGGTGACGTACTTATTGGTACTATTAATGGTAGAAATCCCTTTCTGGTTTGGATTCCATTTTCATCAATTGTCTCAATACAACATTACCTGTTATGAGGTAGGATATTGTTTATCAAGCTAGGTGGGCAATTATGAGAAAAGCTCATAAATATACTTGGCAGTAAAATATATACCGGTAATCCCCTCTATACCAGTTTTCTTCTCATCGCTGGTGTAGTAATTTTTTTTCTTTAACCCCTTAGCGACCGCCGATACGCCTTTTAACGGCGGCCGCTAAGGGTACTTAAACCACAGCGCCGTTAATTAACGGCGCTGTGGAAAAAGTAAATAGCGCCCCCCAGAGTCGGATTTTCTCCGGGGGTAGCCGAGACCCCAGAGAACATGATTCGGGGGGTTTTTTACCCTCCCCGCATTTGCGATCGCCGGTAATTAACCGTTTACCGGCGATCGCAAAAAAAAAAAAAAAAAAAAAGCGATCTCTTTTTAATTTCTCTGTCCTCCGATGTGATCGCACATCGGAGGACAGAGAAAAGGGGTCCCAGGTGGCCCTCCAATACTTACCTATCTCCCCCGGTGCTCCTCGTGGCTCCCGGTGGGCGCCGCCATCTTAAAAATGGCGGGCGCATGCGCAGTGCGCCCGCCGGCCGGCCCCGCGAGAATCTTTGGGGTCTCGGCTGCCGGGGGTAGACCCCAAAGAGCATAATCGGGGTCGGTGGCCATCCGTCACGATCCGTCGGCAATACAAGTCTATGGGCAAAAAACGCATCCTGCGGGCACATTTGCAGGATCCGTTTCTTGTCCAAAACGACGGATTGCGGCGAATGCCAAACGACGCAAGTGTGAAAGTAGCCTTAGGGTTAGGGTTGGGGCTAAAGTTAGGGTTAGAGTTGGGATTAGGGTTAGGGTTTGGATTATGGTTGGTATTAGGGTTAAGGTTGGCATTAGGGTTACGCTTCGGATTAGGGTTAGGTTTGGGATTAGGGTTAGAGTTGTGATTAGGGGTGTATTGGGATTAGGGTTAGGTTTGAGGTTAAGGTTGAGATTAGGATTAGGGGTGTGTTGGATTTAGGGTTTTGATTAGGGTTATGGTTAGGGTTGACATTAGGGTTGTTTTGGGGTAAGGGTTGTGATTATGGTTAGGGTTAGTGATTAGGATTATGGATCAGGTTGGGATTAGGGTTAGGGGTGTGTTGGGGTTAGGGTTGGAGCTAGAAGTGGGGGGTTTCCACTGTTTAGTTACATCATGGGGTCTCCAAACACGACAGCCAATTTTGCGCTCAAAAAGTCAAATGGTGCTCCCTCCCTTCTGAGCTCTGCCGTGCGCCCAAACAGTGGGTTACCCCCACATATGGGGCATCAGCGTACTCGGGATAAATTGGACAACAACTTCTGGGGTCCAATTTCTCTTGTTACCCTTGTGAAAATAAAAACTTGGGGGCTACAAAATCTTTTTTGTGGAAAAATATATATATATATTTTTTTTTTATGACTCTGCATTATAAATTTCTGTGAAGCACTTGGGCATTCAAAGTTCTCACCACACATCTATATAAGTTCCTTGGGGGGTCTAGTTTCCAAAACGGGGTCACTTGTGGGGGGTTACTACTGTTTAGGCACATCAGGAGCTCTGCAAACGCAACATAACGCCCACAGACCATTCTATCTAAGTCTGCATTCCAAAACGGCGCTCCTTCCCTTCCGAGCTCTGCCGTGCGCCCAAACAGTGGTTTACCCCCACATATGGGGCATCAGCATACGCAGGATAAATTGGACAACAACTTTAGTGGTCCAATTTCTCCTGTTACCCTTGTGAAAATAAAAACTTGGGGGCTACAAAATCTTTTTTGTGGAAAAATATATATATATATATTTTTTTTTATGACTCTGCATTATAAATTTCTGTGAAGCACTTGGGCATTCAAAGTTCTCACCACACATCTAGATAAGTTCCTTGGGGGGTCTAGTTTCCAAAATGGGGTCACTTGTAGGGGGTTACTACAGTTTAGGTACATCAGGGGCTCTGCAATCGCAACATAATGCCCACAGACCATTCTATCAAAGTCTGCATTTCAAAAAGGCGCTCCTTCCCTTCCGAGCTCTGCCGTGCGCCCAAACAGTGGTTTATCCCCACATATGGCGCATCAGCGTACTCGGGATAAATTGGACAACAACTATTGCTGTCCAATTTCTCCTGTTACCCTTGTGAAAATAAAAACTTGGGGGCTACAATATCTTTTTTGTGGAAAAAAATTTTTTTTTTATTTTCACGACTCTGCATTCTAAACTTCTGTGAAGCACTTGGGCATTCAAAGTTCTCAGCACACATCTAGATATGTTCCATGGGGGGTCTAGTTTCCAAAATGGGGTCACTTGTGGGGGATTTCTACTGTTTAGGCACATCAGGGGCTCTCCAAACGCGACATGGTGTCCGATCTCAATTCCAGCCAATTCTACATTGAAAAAGTAAAACGGCACTCTTTCTCTTCTAAGCTCTGCGGTGCGCCCAAACAGTGGTTTACCCCCACATATTGGGTATCGACGTACTCAGGAGAAATTGCACAACAACTATAGTGGTCTAATTTCTCCTGTTACCCTTGTGAAAATAAAAATTTGTGGGCAAAAAGATCATTTTTGTAGAAAAAATGCGATTTTTTTTTTTTTTTTTTTTTTTTTTTTTTTTTTTTTTTTTTTCACGGCTCTACGTTATAAACTTCTGTGAAGCACATGGAGGTTCAAAGTGCTCACCACACATCTAGATAAGTTCCTTAAGGGGTCTAGTTTCCAAAATGGTGTCACTTGTGGGGGGTTTCCACTGTTTAGGCACATCAGGGGCTCTCCAAACGCGACATGGCGTCCAATCTCAATTCCAGCCAATTCTACATTAAAAAAGTAAAACGGCGTTACTTTACTTCCAAGCTCTGCGGTGCGCCCAAACAGTGGTTTACCCTCACATATGGGGTATCGACGTATTCAGGAGAAATCGCACAACAACTTTTGTTGTCTAATTTCTCTTGTTACCCTTGTGAAAATAAGAATTTGTGGCCGAAAAGATCATTTTTGTGTAAACAAAAGCGATTTTTTTATTTTCACGGCTCTACGTTATAAACTTCTGTGAAGCACTTGGGGGTTCAAAGTGCTCACCACACATCTAGATAAGTTCCTTAAGGGGTCTAGTTTCGAAAATGGTGTCACTTGTGGGGGGTTTCCACTGTTTAGGCACATCAGGGGCTCTCTAAACGTGACATGGCGTCCGATCTCAATTCCAGCCAATTCTGCATTGAAAAAGTCAAACGGCGCTCCTTCACTTCTAAGTTCTGCGGTGCGTCCAAAAAGTGGTTTACCCCCACATATGGGGTATTGGCGTATTCAGGAGAAATTGCATAACAAAGTTTATGGTTATATTTCTGTTTTTACACTTGTGAAAATAAAAAAAAATGGTTCTGAATTAAAATGTTTGCAAAAAAAAGTTAAATGTTCATTTTTTCCTTCCACATTGTTTCAGTTCCTGTGAAGCAGGTAAAGGGTTAATAAACTTCCTGAATGTGGTTTTGAGAACCTTGAGGGGTGCAGTTTTTAGAATGGTGTCACACTTGGGTATTTTCTATCATATAGACCCCTCAAAATGACTTCAAATGTGATGTGGTCTCTTAAAAAAATGGTGTTGTAAAAATGAGAAATTGCTGGTCAACTTTTAACCCTTATAACTCCCTAACAAAAAAAGTTGTTTCCAAAATTGTGCTGATGTAAAGTAGACATGTGGGAAATGTTATTTATTAACTATTTTTCGTGACATACAGTGGGGCAAAAAAGTATTTAGTCAGACAGCAATAGTGCAAGTTCCACAACTTAAAAAGATGAGAGGCGTCTGTAATTTACATCATAGGTAGACCTCAACTATGGGAGACAAACTGAGAAAAAAAAATCCAGAAAATCACATTGTCTGTTTTTTTAACATTTTATTTGCATATTATGGTGGAAAATAAGTATTTGGTCAGAAACAAACAATCAAGATTTCTGGCTCTCACAGACCTGTAACTTCTTCTTTAAGAGTCTCCTCTTTCCTCCACTCATTACCTGTAGTAATGGCACCTGTTTTAACTTATCAGTATAAAAAGACACCTCTGCACACCCTCAAACAGTCTGACTCCAAACTCCACTATGGTGAAGACCAAAGAGCTGTCAAAGGACACCAGAAACAAAATTGTAGCCCTGCACCAGGCTGGGAAGACTGAATCTGCAATAGCCAACCAGCTTGGAGTGAAGAAATAAACAGTGGGAGCAATAATTAGAAAATGGAAGACATACAAGACCACTGATAATCTCCCTCGATCTGGGGCTCCACGCAAAATCCCACCCCGTGGGGTCAGAATGATCACAAGAACGGTGAGCAAAAATCCCAGAACCACGCGGGGGGACCTAGTGAATGAACTGCAGAGAGCTGGGACCAATGTAACAATGCCTACCATAAGTAACACACTACGCCACCATGGACTCAGGTCCTGCAGTGCCAGACGTGTCCCACTGCTTAAGCCAGTACTTGTCCGGGCCCATCTGAAGTTTGCTAGAGAGCATTTGGATGATCCAGAGGAGTTTTGGGAGAATGTCCTATGGTCTGATGAAACCAAACTGGAACTGTTTGGTAGAAACACAACTTGTCGTGTTTGGAGGAAAAAGAATACTGAGTTGCATCCATCAAACACCATACCTACTGTAAAGCATGGTGGTGGAAACATCATGCTTTGGGGCTGTTTCTCTGCAAAGGGGCCAGGACGACTGATCCGGGTACATGAAAGAATGAATGGGGCCATGTATCGTGAGATTTTGAGTGCAAACCTCCTTCCATCAGCAAGGGCATTGAAGATGAAACGTGGCTGGGTCTTTCAACATGACAATGATCCAAAGCACATCGCCAGGGCAACGAAGGAGTGGCTTCGTAAGAAGCATTTCAAGGTCCTGGAGTGGCCTAGCCAGTCTCCAGATCTCAACCCTATAGAAAACCTTTGGAGGGAGTTGAAAGTCCGTGTTGCCAAGCGAAAAGCCAAAAACATCACTGCTCTAGAGGAGATCTGCATGGAGGAATGGGCCAACATACCAACAACAGTGTGTGGCAACCTTGTGAAGACTTACAGAAAATGTTTGACCTCTGTCATTGCCAACAAAGGATATATTACAAAGTATTGAGATGAAATTTTGTTTCTGACCAAATACTTATTTTCCACCATAATATGCAAATAAAATGTTAAAAAAACAGACAATGTGATTTTCTGGATTTTTTTTTCTCAGTTTGTCTCCCATAGTTGAGGTCTACCTATGATGTAAATTACAGACGCCTCTCATCTTTTTAAGTGGTGGAACTTGCACTATTGCTGACTGACTAAATACTTTTTTGCCCCACTGTATCTCTCTGATTTAAGGGCATAAAAATACAAAGTTTGAAAATTGCAAAATTTTACAAATTTTCGCCATATTTCCGTTTTTTTTCATAAATAATCGCAAGTAATATCAAAGAAATGTTACCACTAACATGAAGTACAATATGTCACGAAAAAACAGTCTCAGAATCAGCGGGATCCGTTGAAACGTTCCAGAGTTATAACCTCATAAAGTGACAGTGGTCAGAATTGCAAAAATTGGCTCGGTCATTAAGTACCAAATTGGCTCTGTCACTAAGGGGTTAAGCATGTACTGCTGAAATGCAGGAAAATTAGTAAAGCAGCTCACACTCGACTTAAGTTATAGGTACAAAAAGTCAAATTAGAAAAAAATCTATAATATAATGCTAGGGGCGTCACTCTGTCCGAAGCCTGATTTGTGATGAGCGAATATACTCGTTGCTCGGGTTTTCCCGAGCACGCTCGGGTGATCTCCGAGTATTTGTTAGTGTTCGGAGATTGTTTTCATCGCCTCAGCTGAATGATTTACAGCTACTAGCCAGGCTGAGTACATGTGGAGGTTGCTAGGTAATCCCCACATGTAATAAAGCTGTAAATCATTCAGCTGCCGCAATGAAAACTTAATCTCCGAACATTAACAAATACTCGGAGGTCACCCGAGCGTCCTCGGGAAAACTCGAGCAACGAGTACACTCGCTTATCACTAATAATAATAATCTTTATACAGCGCCAACATATTCCGCAGTGCTTTACAATTTAACAGTTTCAAACACAACAGTCATAACTAACAACGTTAACAATACAATAATTAAAGCAAAACAAGGCGACCTTGCTTGTGAGAGCTTACAATCTACAATGAGGTGGGGGAGATACAAAGTACAGGTGTGTATTTACATTGATGTATTTACACTGATGGTCCAGCCATCTTCAGGGGGTGGGGGATACATGGAGATAGTGAATGGGCTACACCACACACAAACATAAAATGACTTTGATTAGTGAAGGTGATAGGCCGCTCTGAACAAATATGTTTTGAGGGAGCTCCTAAAACTATGCAAATTGTGGATGGTCCTAATATCTCATTCCTTCTATCTATCTATCTATCTATCTATCTATCTATCTAACTATCCCATATCTATCTAGCTATCTATAGATAGAAGGAATGAGCTAGACCTATAAATAGAAGGAATGAGATAGACTGATAGACCTATAGACACAAGGAATGAGATATATAGACCTATAGATACAAGGAATGAGATAGATAGACCTATACAGTGCCTTGCGAAAGTATTCGGCCCCCTTGAACTTTTCAACCTTTTCCCACATAGCATGCTTCAAACTTAAAGATACCAAATGTGTATTTTTGGTGAAGAATCAACAACAAGTGGAACACAGTTGTGAAGTTGAACTAAATTTATTGGTTATTTTACATTTTTGTGGAAATTCGAAAACTGAAAAGTGGGGCGTGCAATATTATTTGGCCCCTTTAACTTAATACTTTGTTGTGCCACCTTTTGCTGTGATTACAGCTGCAAGTTGCTTGGGGTATGTCTCTATCAGTTTTGTACATTGAGAGATTGAAATTCTTGCCCATTCTCTTTGGAAAACAGCTCAAGCTCAGTGAGGTTTGATGGAGATCGTTTGTGAACAGCAGTTTTCAGCTCTTTCCACAGATTCTCGTTTGGATGGAAGTCTGGACTTTGACTTGGCCATTCTAACACCTGGATACTTTTATTTGTGAACCATTCCATTGTAGATTTTGCTTTGTTTGGGATCATTGTCTTGTTGGAAGACAAATCTCCGTCCCAGTCTCAGGTCTTTTGCAAACTCCAACAGGTTTTCTTCAAGAATGGTCCTGTATTTGGCTCCATCCATCTTCCCTGTCCCTGCTGAAGAAAAGCAGGCCCAAACCATGATGTTGCCACCAGCATGTTTGACAGTGGGGATGGTGTGTTCAGGGTGATGAGCTGTGTTGCCTTTATGCCGAGCATATCGTTTGGCGTTGTTGCCAAAAAGTTCAATTTTGGTTTCATTTGACCAGAGCACCTTCTTCCACATGTTTGTTGTGTCTCCCAGGTGGCTTGTTGCAAACTTTAAACAATACTTGTTATTAATATATTTGAGAAATGGCTTTCTTCTTGCCACTCTTCCATAAAGGACAGATTTGTGCAGTGTATGACTGATTGTTAAACAAAGGACAGACTGTCCCACCTCAGCAGTAGATCTCTGCAGTTCATCCAGAGTAATCATGGGCCTCTTGGCTGGATCTCTGATCAGTCTTCTCCTTGTTTGAGATGAAAGTTTAGAGGGACGGCCGGGTTTTTATAGATTTGCAGTGGTATAATACTCCTTCCATTTCAATATGATCACTAGCACAGTGCTCCTTGGGATGTTTAAAGTTTTTTAAATCATTTTGTTTCCAAATCCTGCTTTAAACTTCTCCACAACAGTATCACGGACCTGCCTGTTGTGTTCCTTGGTCTTCATGATGCTCTCTGTGCTTCAAACAGAACCCTGAGACTATCACAGAGCAGGTGCATTTATTCTGAGACTTGATTACACACAGGTGGATTATTAGGCATTTAGGACGACATTGGATCATTCAGAGATCCACAATGAACTTCTGGAGTGAGTTTGCTGCACTGAAAGTAAAGGGGCTGAATAATATTTCAGTTTTTGAATTTCCACAAAAATTTAAAATGACCAATATATTTTGTTCAACTTCACAATTGTGTCCCACTTGTTGTTGATTCTTTACCAAAAATTTACATTTGGTATCTTTGTTTTGAAACATGATTTATGGGAAAAGGTTGAAAAGTTCAAGGGGGCCGAATACTTTCGCAAGGCACTGTAGATACAAGGAATGAGATAGATAGCTAGACCGATAGACCTACAAGGAATGAGATAGATAGATCGATAGACCTATAGATACAAGGAATCTACTATATAATTGTCTAAGGGTCACTTCCGTCTTTCTGTCTCTGTCCTTCTGTCTGTCACAGATATTCATTGGTCGCGGCCTCTGTCTGTCATGGAATCCAAGTCGCTGATTGGTCTCGCCAGCTGCCTGTCATGGCTGCCGCGACCAATCAGCGACGGCCACAGTCCGATTAGTTCCTCCCCTGCAGTCAGTGCCCGGCGCCCCCTCCATACTCCTCGCAGTCATCACCACTCACACAGGGTTAATGCCAGCAGTAACGGACCGCGTTATGCCGCGGGTAACTCACTCTGATACCGCCGCTATTAACCCTGTGTGACCAAGTTTTTACTATTGATGCTGCCTATGCATCAATAGTAAAAACATCTAATGTTAAAAATAATTAAAAAAAATAAACATTATATACTCTCCTTTCGCGACGCTCCGGTGACCGCTCCATGCAAGCGGCAGGTTGCGATGCCAAGGATGGTATGGGAGAAGGACCTGCCATGACGTCATGGTCATGTGACCATGACGTCATCACAGGCCCTGCGCAAGAAGGACCTGCCATGACGTCACGGTCATGTGACCGTGACGTCATCACAGGTCCTGCGCGCCTGTCACTGGCCAATATACTACGTGGCTCTGTGCTGTATACTACGTCGCTGTGCAATATACTAAATGGCTCTGTGCTGTATTCTACATCGCTGTGCAATATACTATGTGGCTCTGCTGTATACTACGTCGCTGTGCAATATACTACGTGGCTCTGTGCTTTATACTACGTGGCTGGGCAATATACTACGTGACTGGGCAATATACTACGTGGCTGGGCAATATACTACGTGGGCTGTGCAATATACTACGTCGGCTGTGCAATATACTACGTGGGCTGTGCAATATACTACGTGGCTGTGTAATATACTATGTGACGGCAATATTCTACGTGGCTGGGCAATATATTACGTGTGCTGTGCAATATACTACGTGGACATGCATATTCTAGAATACCCGATGCATTAGAATCGGGCCTCCATCTAGTGAGCTACATAGATCAATAGACCTATAGATACAAGGAATGAGCTAGATAGATCGATAGACCTATAGATAAAATGAATGCGATAGATGGGTAGATAGATCTATACATAGGTCGATAGATATTATCTATAGATCTATCCCATATCTGTCTGTTTGTGTGTAATGGAGTGTGGGTTGGACAAATGTAAAAGAGGAGGTTGGACAAGAAATGACATCACAAAGCTTTTTTATGTTCAATAATATTATTTAGCTTTCAAAAACGCATAAAAAACCCGCATCAAATCCGCAAAAAAAGTGCAGTTTTTTTCCTGCCAAGAGATTCGGATTCATTGTGGAAAAATCCGCAGGCAAATCCGCAATGTGTGTACATACCCTACAAGTTCCTGTTCGTGCGGGAGCCCCTGGACTGGCTGCTGTCCGTCTACAGGGATAAATTCTGAGAGATCAAGGAATACCATCAGTGGTACGGCCTGGAGATCGTGCGCCGGTACCGTCAGCAGCCGCCCGCCACCGGATCCAAGGGGGGACGACGTCACCTTCACGGAGTTCCTGCGGCACCTGCTGGACAAGGAGAAGATGAACGAGCACTGGATGCCCATCTACCAGCTGTGCCAGCCCTGCGCCGTGCCCTACGACTTCATCGGCACCTACGAGCGGCTGCGGGAGGACGCTAACCGGGTGCTGGACGCCATCGGCGCACATGGCAAGATGGAGGCTCACAAAACAGGATGAGGGCGCAATGATTATTAAATCGCAAACGAGATAAGCAATTATTAACAAGAAAAGACAATTTAATGAAGGCTAAACTTGTGGATATAGCAAAAGGAAAGGTACAAAGGAGACATAATATTTCTGTATCTTTTGCACTTTACCTTTTGCTTTAACCATAATTTTAGGCTTCCTTAAGTTGATTTTTCTGGACTTTCCAGTCAAATAATGATTCTGTAGCAAATCGCAAACAAGATAAACAATTGTGTATCCCTCTTCCTTTCTGTATATTCCCTATAGTTCTGAAGGTCTGAGTGCAGACGTTCAACTAATAATGTATGCAAAATAAAAGGAACTCTTATTTTCAATACCACTGCATTTGAGTGCCAAGTCTTTTTTATGATATTACGATTGGGATGGATACCCTACTTGTGCACCTTTATCATTAGTTTGAGTGCCATATATGACTTTTCAATATATGCATACATATACGGTGGTGACATAAGTATAGAACACGTCACCAATTTTCTAAGTAAATACATTGGTAAAGGTGCTATTGATGGGAAATTCTTGCCAAATGTTGATAACAACTCATCCAATCAACACGGGCAAAGAAATCAAACCATAGATGTCAATAAATTAACTCCTTTCTGCCATTAGACATACTATTCCGTCCGCCCTACTTCCCATAGACGGAATAGTACATTCAATGTGATCAGCCGTGCTTACGGGAAAAGCGCGGCCGGGTGTCGGCTGATTATCACAGCTGACATCCAGAACATTAACCCCCAAAACACTGCAATCAAACATGATCGCTGTGTTCCGTCGGCATAAGGAAGCATCACGCAGGGAGGGGGCTCCCTGCATGCTTCCCTGAGACCCTCAGAACAACGCGATGTGATCGCATTGTTCAGACACCCTCAGAACAACGCGATGTGATCGCATTGTTCAGAGGGTCTCCTACCTCCTCATCCCTGCAGGCCCCGGGGTCCAAGATGGCCGCGGGGTCCTACAGGGAGGTGACTTGCCGGCGCCTGCTGAGAACAGGCAGCGGCAAGCCTTCTGCAGTGCCTGTCAGATCGACAAAGTAAAGTTGAAAAAAAAAAAACACAAATTACACTGTTTAAAAATATTTATTAAAAAATCCTAAATAAAGAAAAAAAAATATTGTTCCAATAAATAAATTTTGTTTGAGTAAAAAAAAAAAACAATAAAAGTACACGTATTTAGTGTCACCGCGTCCGTACCGACCCGACCTATAAAACTGTCCCACTAGTTAACCCCTTCAGTGAACACTGTAAAAAAATAAATAAAAGAGAGGCAAAAAAACAATGCTTTATCATACCGCCGAACAAAAAGTGGAATAACACGTAATCATAAAGACTGATGTAAATAAACATGGTACTGATGAAAACGTCATCTTGTCTCGCAAAAAACAAGCCGCCATACAGCGTCATCAGCAAAAAAAAAAAAGTTATAGCCCTCAGAATAAAGCGATGCAAAAATAATTATTTTTTATATAAAATAGTTTTTATTGTATAAAAGCGCCAAAACATAAAAAAATATAAATGAGGTATCGCTGTTATCGTACTGACCCGAAGAATAAAACTGCTTTATCAATTTTACCACACGCGGAACAGTATAAACTCCCCACCCAAAAGAATTTCATGAATTGCTGGTTTTTCTTCTGTTTGCCTCCCAAAAATCGGAATAAAAAGCGATCAAAAATGTCATGTGCCCGAACATGGTACCAGTACAAACGTCAACTCGTCCCGCAAAAAACAAGACCTCACATGACGCTGTGGGCCAAAATATGGAAAAATGATAGCTCTCAAAATGTGGTGATGCAAAAACTATTTTTTTGCAATAAAAAGCGTCTTTTAGCATGTGACAGCTGCCAAACAAACCCGCTACAAAAACCAGCTATAAATAGAAAATCAAACCCCCCCTTTATCACCGCCTTAGGCTAGTTTGACATTTGCGTTTAAATCCACAGCATTTAAAACGCATCCGCAAGTGTTGGAAAAAATGCATATAAACGCGTACAAACGCAGCGTTTTTTAGACACATGCGTTGTCGCATTCGGTTAAAAAAACGCCGCGTTTACATGCGTTTTTTCCTGCGTTTGCGTTTTTGGTGCGCATGATGAGAAATTTCCCAAGAGAAAAATCAAGATAACCAGACACCGCCAATGGGACTACAGAGGGCGTGTATGATGGGATCTCTATATATAGACCCTAGGGCTACTGAAATTTTAACAGTTTGCTACTGTATTCTGTGTCATGATGGATCTTCGCATGGAGAGCTTTTATTTCAACCTGGATTTCAGCTTCAATCTGTTTCTTGCCTGTGCTTTTGCTTGGGAGTAAGACAGAAATCGTGAAAGATGAAGAAGGAGACAACGTAGGCGTTTTTGGAGGCACTCCATTATCGAAGTACGTGAGAGCCGTGGAGCCTATCACACGCTCTATGCCGAGCTTAATGCCAACCCGGAGAAATTCCAGGAATACACACGAATGTCGCAAGACTCGTTCCGGGATTTGCTTTTTCGTGTCCAAGGAGCCATACGGCGACAGGACACCCAGCTCCGTAGAGCGATTCCACCCGAGGAATGTCTGCTGGTTACATTAAGGTACGTTCAAAATCTAAACCAATGACAGTCCAAATTTAGTGTTTTCTGATATGTATTTTTTGTGTATTTTCCTTTCTTTTTTTATCGTAACCACACCATAAAAAGAATAGATTGTAATTTTTTTTTGTGTTTGTTTTTCTTCCAGATTTCTGGCCACGGAGAGAGTTTATCATCCCTCCACTTCCAATACCGGCTTGGAATATCCACCCTGTCCGGAATAGTTGCGGACACCTGCCGGGCTTTGTGGAATGTACTCCGGGATGAGTTTATACCCCTACCCACCTTGGACATGTGGCTTGAAATTGCGGAAAAATTCTGGTATGTGTGTGATTTCCCCAACTGTTTAGGAGCGGTGGATGGAAAGCACATTCGCATTATCAAACCAGACAGGATCGGAGTACTTCAATTACAAAAAATATTTTTCTGCGGTGCTCATGGCAATAGCCAATGCGAACTGTCGCTTCATCGCCATGGACATTGGAGCTTTTGGCCGTGGCAACGATTCCCAGACTTTCAAGAACTCGGATATGGGCCGCCGTGTGTATGGCAACAATTTCAATTTTCCACCGCCACAACCTCTCCCCAACACTCAAGGTCCACTGATGCCATTTGTTATGGTTGGGGATGAGGCCTTCCAGATGTGTGAAAACCTACTGAAGCCATATTCCAGTCAGGACTTGAACCACACTAGAAGGATCTTTAACTACAGACTGACCAGGGCCCGAAGAACAGTAGAGTGCACCTTTGGCATTCTGGTCGCTAAATGGCGCATTCTTGCATCAGCCATAAATCTAAAAGTGGAAACAGTCGACGAGGTGGTCAAAGCCTGTGTGGTGCTGCACAATTATATAATGGTTACGGAGCAACCCAACATTGAACTGGATGAACCAGTTGCACACCCACTGCCCGATTTCCAGCATCACCCGCTGCGGTCAACTGCAGCCGTTGGTCACATGCGGGACCAATTTGCTGCCTTTTTTTATTTAGATATTGGACGTGTGTCATGGCAGGACAATGTTGTGTAAATGTCCTGTTGTAATTACATCTGTACCAGTAATTTTCTACAATGATAATATTTCTCATTAATAAACTTTAGTTTTGGTTGTGTTGGCCGTCTCTCCTATATTTTTCCTCTCCAAACCAAGGTTGTCCTAAAACTGGCAGTATTCGATCTGTATTTAATATCAGTTTTTGTAATCCAAAACCAGGAGTGGGTGATAAAGGCAGAGGTGCTAGTTATTATGTTAATATCATAATTTACCTCTAATTGCTCCACTCCTTGGTTTGGCTTACAAATACTGATATAAAACACTGGCCACATACTGCTAGTAATGGCAGCCATGTTGCTTTATTGGTAAGCTTGTTGACGTCATTGCGTCATGATTCTCTTCTCCCGTATCCATTGGACACAAACTGAAGAGACAATCACTGTCACATTATCTATACTCATCAAGTCAGGTGTCAGAAATAATGAATTCATGATGCACATATAACAGCCTCATGAATTCACTATTTCTGTCACCTGTGCAGGTGAGCATAGATATGCCGTGTGTGACCACCATTGTATAAAGAAGAGAAAATGGTGGTTATTCAAGGCAGTTCTCTGCTCAACAGGTCAGGTGTCATAACTAATGAGTTTTTTTGACACCTGACCTGTTCAGTAGAGGTCTGCACTGTATTTCCACCATTTTCTCTTCAGACTGCCACACTAGGCACAGACAAAAAGAGATTATGGAGATACATGTAATATTTTTTGGCCCACCTCATATCTGTATACTAAAGACACACAAAGCTGCAGTCTTTTTATATTTAACTACTGGAGATATGATGTGGCCCAAAAAGTAAGTGTGTGGCGACGTTTCTTGGCGCACGGTTTGTGTTGCCGGTGGTAGAAGACACAATAAACCGAACATAATTGTGGCAAATCAAACTTTTTTTATTTTGGTAACAACTCAAAAAATTATTTTTTACTGCGCCGGCTTGGGGTAGAGTGATGTAAATGGGGGGTGTGAAGAACTGAGGCCTGGCTAACCGTGGACGACGCAGAGGTGGCAGGAGAAGGGGCAATGAAACTAGAAGGGTCTGGAAGTTCGGGGATGGGGCTTGACACATAAGAGGCTTGAGACGCACTGGAAGGGTGAGACAAACCTGACATTACAGACACATTGGTAGGTGAAGGGGGAGTTATGCTAAGCGTCCTGTTTTTTTTATAGGTTTTTTTTTTTGTTTGCCTGGTTGGGGGAGGTCTTGGTGGGCTCATATACCGTGGCGGGTGACCTGTCAGGGTCCGGCTGCCCTGTGTCAGAGTCCATAGTGCTCGTAGATCGTGCAGCCATGCCAGAGTCCATAGTGCTCGTAGAGCGTGCTGCCATGCCAGAGTCCATAGTGCTCGTAGAGCGTGCAGCCATGCCAGAGTCCATAGTGCTCATAGAGCGTGCAGCCATGCCAGAGTCCATAGGGATCATAGAGCGTGCAGCCAATGCCAGAGTCCATAGCGCTTCTAGAGCGGAAGGCCATGCCAGGGTCCTGCTGCATCGTGGTGGTGGCGGTACGGAAGGCCATGCCAGGGTCCTGCTGCATCGTGGAGGTGGCGGTACGGAAGGCCATGCCAGGGTCCTGCTGCATCGTGGTGTCAGTGGAGGAGGTCCAAGCAGGAGCAGCGGATGTCATGGTGGTGGCGGTGGGATGTCCAACTGCACTCGGCATGGTGGTGCTGTAGTGGTGTCCGGCAGTGGAAGGAATTGAAGTGGCTGTGCAGTGGGATGCAGTAGGGGTCGGCATTGAGGACAATTGTGACAGTGAAGGCACAGGTGGATATGCCCTCACTGTCTGCTGGAAATATTGACTCTACTCAATAGCCTGCACGTAAGCAGCATTGCAGGCTTGCATGACACTTAGCTGGAGATCAGGAGTAAGGTGTTCCAACATGCCCTGCTCAATTTGATTAAAAAAAATGATGTGCTGGCCTCTGGAGGTCGACTTTCACTTGATCAAGGCTTTTGCTGACCTTCTGGATACGTGCATTTAAGAGGTTATGTGAAACATCGATTCGGTCACCCAAAGCCTTGATTGCGTCGTGTAAAACCGAGCTCAAGTGCAAAAACTTGGGCATGAGTGACCTGTCCGAAGCCCTCTGCCGCTGCTGGGATGAGCCCCAAAAAAAGGGGGCAGTGGAAGAGGAATGCGAAAGGGGAAGACCTGATGGACCAGCTCCCTGGACTCCAGTTAGTGTGGAAGGCCCACTTGCTGCTGCGCTGCTGGATGGCTGGGATGGGTCCGTGGCTATCGGATGAAGGAACGCTCCAGAACTTGGGCCGACAGTCGTGCTGTATGTGCTGTGAAAAAAGGAAAAATAAAATTATCAAAAATTTACCAGACGCAAAATCCTGTGGAATTTAAAAATACAGATTATGGCAATACAATACAACCCAATGCATGTGATAAATACTTACGTTCTCTGGGCAAGGACCGGTCTTAAAAATGACAGAACACGATGGTATTTGTAGCGTCTGATCCTTGCTCCTGAACCACTGGGAACACGGCTCTCTTGACGCAGGTCCTTGTTAAAGCGGTTTTTCATCGAACGCCAATGTGTTTTGACTTTGCCCACTGTTAAAAAAAATAAATAAAATTATGGTCAGAAAATGGACTTTTTGCCGTGCTCACACAACTGTATGTGATGAGAGAAACTCCTGAGAGTTTCTTTCATCACACACAGTCGAGTGAGCACGGCCAAGGTCTCTGCTGCTTCACACTGCAGTGCAATACTTACCAAATGCAGTTCGGACCCGTGTCGGGGCGTTGTCCCAGCCATCCCACATCGCTTGGGCCACCTCATTCCATAACCGCCGGATCATGGTGTTGTTCGAGTGCAGTGGATCCTGGCTGTCCCACAACGGGAGTCGCTCCTGGACCAGGGTGATAAGGAGGTCATTCTCTATCAGATCATCATCCCGTTGTGAAACCTAAAAATTAAAGAAAGTCATTAAAGTTTGCTCAATTGCATAAGGAAAAGAAAGAAAAAAAAGATGATGAGAAATGGCATGAATAGGAAAGTCAACATACAAAAGGATTCCAGAAGAAAAAAGTTAAGAAATGCGAGTGGAAAGAAAGGAAGATTCAAGAATATTACACTGAGGACAGTCAGCCTTGTATACGTACCCGCTGCCATCTTTCCACCGGACCTTGACTCCGCTGCTCCTGCCCTGTCTGTGCTGCAGTAGAAGAGCTCTAAAAAAAAAGGAAAAATCAAATTGTCACATGTGTCTATGTGACAGTGAACACTTACCCATCTGACGAGGCAAATACTCACCTCACTGACATGCTCCACTTCCGACTGTCCTGGCCGAAACTCCTCACCAGATGAAGAATCAGAAGAAGACATTCTGATGCATGTGGAAAGAAAGAATTGGCAGAAATTAGGACATGTAGAGACAGAAAATAGAAAATAAAGGCATTGGCTAGGATATACTCACATTGTTCAGGGTCTTGTTATCCTCCAAGATGTAGCCTGTCTGTATCTCGTCTGCTTCAGAGTCTGGTGAGAAGTGACCTGCAACTGTCCACACCCTCCTTTTTATCACCTTGATGGTGGGGGGTGGCTTATCAGTGTCTAGACATGGTTTTCTCAATTGAAACGCATGCGTTCAAAAACGCTACCAAACGCATGTGCTTAAAAACGCATGTGTTTACATAGACAGCAATGCGTTTTTTGGACGCAAACTGTTGTGAATTCTGTGGCTGAATTCACTCCTGTGGTCACAAGTGGTACTGCAGCTTCTGAGCTTCCTCCCTCAGGTGTTCTGGTGAGCTCGTTAACTGCTTCATTACTTAACTCCGCCTGATGCTGCTATCCTTGCTCCTTGTCAATGTTTCAGTGTTGGATCTGAGCTTCTCCTGATTGTTCCTGTGACCTGCTGCTCTGTATAGCTAAGTGCTTTTTGCTTTTTTGTTGCTTTTTTTCTGTCCAGCTTGTCTTTTGTTTTGCTGGAAGCTCTGAGACGCAAAGGGTGTACCGCCGTGCCGTTAGTTCGGCACGGTGGGTTTTTTTTGCCCCCTTTGCGTGGTTTTGCTTTAGGGTTTTTTGTAGACTGCAAAGTTCGCTTTACTGTCCTCGCTCTGTCCTAGAATATCGGGCCCCACTTTGCTGAATCTATTTCATCCCTACGTTTTGTCTTTTCATCTTACTCACAGTCATATGTGGGGGGCTGCCTTTTCCTTTGGGGAATTTCTCTGGGGCAAGTCAGGCCTATTTTTCTATCTTCAGGCTAGCTAGTTTCTTAGGCTGTGCCGAGTTGCCTAGGTAGTTGTTAGGCGCAATCCACAGCCGCTTTTAGTTGTGTTTAGGATAGGATCAGGTGTGCAGTCTACAGAGTTTCCACGTCTCAGAGCTCGTTCTTGTATTTTTGGGTATTTGTCAGATCACTGTGTGCGCTCTGATCGCTAAGCACACTGTGTTTCTGGATTGCCTTCATAACACCTGTCATTAGCAAACATAACAGCAAACCTTGCGCAATCGAACGCATGCGTTTCCTGGCGGCAAATAGACGCCTCTAGAAATTACTACATGTTGCATTTCCGCGCGAAGCCGCAAGTGACAGAACGACGCATGCGTCGTCAAACGCGGCAAAACGCGAACAAAAAAAACGCATTCGTTTTTAATGTTAAATATAGGAAAACACGACACGTGCATTTATATGCGGTACAAACGCTGCAGCAAAAAACGCAAATGTGAAACCAGCCTTAGTTAGGGAAAAATAATAAAATTTAAAAAATGTATTTATTTCTATTTTCCCATTAAGGTTTGGGTTGGGGCTAAAGTTAGGGTTGGGCTGGGGCTAACGTTAGGGTTTGGATTACGTTTACGGTAGGGATTAGGGTTAGGGGTGTGTCAGGGTTAGGGGTGTGGTTAGGGTTATGGTTGGGATTAGAGTTTGGTGTGTTGGGGTTAGTGGTGTGTTGGGGTTAGGGTTATGGTTAGGGTTGGGATTAGGGTTAGGGGCATGTTCGGGGTGTGGCTAGGGTTATGGTTAGGGTTGGGATTAGGGTTAGAGGTGTGTTGGGGTTGAAGTTAGAATTGGGGGATTTCCACTGTTTAGGCACATCAGGGGCTCTCCAAACACGACATGACGTCCGATCTCAATTCCAGCCAATTCTGCGCTGAAAAAGTAAAACAGTGCATCTTCCCTTCCGAGCTCTGCCGTGCGCCCAAACAGTGGTTTACCTCCACATATGGGGTATCAGCGTACTCAAGACAAATTGGACAACAACTTTTGCAGTCCAATTTCTCCTTTACCCTTGGGCAAATACAAAACTGGGGGCTAAAATTCATTTTTTTGGAAAAAAGTTTTTTTTATTTTCACTGCTCTGCGTTTTAAACTGTAGTGAAACACTTGAGGGATCAAAGTTCTCATAACACATCTAGATAAGTTTCTTGGGGGGGTTTAGTTTCCAATATGGGGCTACTTATGGGGGGGTTCTACTGTTTAGGTACGTCAGAGGCACTGCAAACGCAATGTGACGCCCGCAGACCATTCCATCGAAGTCAGCATTCCAAACGGTGCTCCTTCCCTTCCGAGCTCTGCAATCGCGCAAACGGTGGTTCCCCCCACATAAGGGGTATCAGCGTACTCAGAACAAATTGCACACCAACTTTTGGGGTCCAATTTCTTCTGTTACCCTTGGGAAAATAAAAAATTGGGAGCAAAAGATAATTTTTGTGAAAAAAAAAATGATTTTTTATTTTTACGGCTCTACATTATAAATTTCTGTGAAGCACTTTGGGGGGTCAAAGTGCTCACCACACAGCTGGATAACTTCCTTAGGGGGTCTACTTTTCAAAATACTGTCACTTGTGGGGTTTTCCACTGTTTAGGCACATTAGGGGCTCTCCAAAAGTGACATGGCGTACTATCTCAATTCCAGCCAGTTTTGCATTGAAAAGTCAAACGGCACTCCTTCCGAGCTCCCCCACACATATCGGGTATCTACGTACTCAGGACAAATTGTACAACAACTTTTATGGTACAATTTCTCCTGTTACCTTTGTTAAAATAAAACAAATTGGATTTTTACACATTCCAAGAATTCCTGTGAAGCACCTGAAGGGTTAATAGACTTCTTGAATGTGGTTTTGCGCACCTTGAGTGGTGCAGTTTTTAGAATGGTGTCACTTTGGGGCATTTTCTATAATATAGACCCCTCAAAGTGACTTCAAATGTAATGTGGTCCCTAAAAAAAAAATTGGTGTTGTAAAATTGAGAAATTGCTGGTCAACTTTTAACCCTTATAACTTCCTAGCAAAATAAAAATTTGGGTTCCAAAATTGTGCTGATATAAAGTAGACGTAGTAAATGTTACTTATTAAGTATTGTGTGTTGCATATCTGTGATTTAAGGGCATGAAAATTCAAAGTTGGATATTTTCACCAAATTTCCGTTTTTTTCACAAATAAATGCAAATACGGTAATATTGACAAAATGTTACTACTAACATGAAGTGCAATATGTCACGAGAAAACAATGTCAGAATCACCAGGATCCGTTGAAGCGTTCCAAAGTTATGACCTCATAAAGGGACAGAGGTCAGAATTGTAAAAATTGGCCTGGTAATTAAAGTGCAAACAACCTTCGGGGGTAAAGGGGTTAAGTTACCGAATATACTCGAGTCTAAGCTGAGTTTTTCAGCACTTTTTTTGTGCTGAATACGTCCCCCTTGGCTTATACTCGAGTCATTACCAAAGAAGATGGAGGGGAGGCAGCGGGTCAAAGGCTACTAACTCCTGTGCCCGCTGCTAAAGAGAAATGAATATTCACTGCACCGGCAGCGCACATAGTGTCAACCGATGACTTCCAGCAGCGGCCCGACTGATCACGAGTACCCGCTACTTAAGAGAAATGAATATTCACCTCTCTGCAGGGATGAGGAACTATGCATACCAGGATGGGGATGAGGAGGGCGTTCATACCAGGATGGGGATGAGGATGGCGTTCATACCAGGATGGGGATGAAGGGACAATGCATTAAATCCAATTTGCATAATAATTTGGAACACTATGTAAGAAGCTTCTGTATAGGAATAATGCATTGCATTATACTTACAATCAAAGTAAAAAAAAAAAAAAGAGAGAGAGAGGTTCCATGGAGGGCCTAAATAAAAGTTTTAAAAGGTTAAAGTATATATATAAAAAATTGTACTAATAAACATATTTATGTAAAAAAAAAAATAACATAAACAAAAAAATAAGAGTAAAGATTTTTTTATTGCCACTTCCAGAACACATTCTATGAAAGTGTCACACTAGCTAACCCCTTCAGTGAATATCGTAGAAAAAAAAAGTGGCAAACGGTGCTTTTTCATCATACCGCCTGATAAAAGTGGACTAAAACGCGATTAAAAAAGAACAAATAAAAATTGTATAACAGAAAGTAAATAAAAATAGTATTTCTGAAAATGTCATCTTGTCCTGCAAAAAATAGGGCACCATACAGCTCCATCAGCGCAACAAAGTAAGTTATAGCTCTCAGAATGCAGCGATGCAAAAAGTACTTTTTTTTTTTTTTTTTTTTAAGTATGAAAGTTTTTGTGTAAAAGCCCCAAAACATAAAAAAAATTACAAATGAGGTATCGCTGTAATCATACCTTCCCGAAGAATAAAGCTGCCTTATACATTTTTGTTAATTCTGCCTCCCAAAAATCGGACTAGAAAGCGATCAAAAAATGTTATGTGCCTGACAATCAGATCTCCAAGATGTTGATGTATGCCCGTGGTTTCTCCCGCTGTATCCTGTTGCAGGAAAATGCTTACAAGGTGCTCACCAGATGGCATATGACTCCGGTCAAGCTTCGCCATCTGGGTCTATCGGACTCAGACTTATGCTGGCGATGCCATGCCACCCAAGGAAACCATGGACATATATTCTGGGAATGCTCTCGGATTAGAAATTTCTGGGGGGGAATAAACTCCACGTTTAAAAAGCTAAAACTAACTAAAACCGATTTGTCGGCCTCTGAGGCCATTCTCTCATGTCCGACAAATAACTTCAGACCATCAAAGCATGGCCTTCTCCCCCTGTTGATTAGCGCGGCAAAGCACTTGATAACTATTCATTGGAAGAGTGAGACTCCCCCAACGCTAGATGAGTGGTTTAACAAGATCGATCATATCCATAGATTAGAGGAACTTTCCAGTTGGGAAACGCATTCTCATGAACGTTTTATATTATTATTATTATTTATTGTTATAGCGCCATTTATTCCATGGCGCTTTACATGTGAGGAGGGGTATACATAATAAAAACAAGTACAATAATCTTAAACAATACAAGTCATAACTGGTACAGGAGGAGAGAGGACCCTGCCCACGAAGGCTCACAATCTACAAGGGATGGGTGAGGATACAGTAGGCGAGGATAGAGCTGGTCATGCAGCGGTTTGGTCGATCGGTGGTTACTGCAGGTTGTAGGCTTGTCGGAAGAGGTGGGACTTCAGGTTCTTTTTGAAGGTTTCGCTGGTAGGCATTACATCTATTTGGCTCCCTTGGAAAACATTTAGATCCAGCGCTTCTTAATAACGCTCTTTACTTGTCTCTGTTCTTTCGCGAATGTCATGCTATCGGACAGTTTGCTTTAGAGTGATATCCTCACGTGTACTTAAAATGTTATGTTTATTGTTCCCCCTCTTCCCCTATTTTCCCTCTTTGACTTTACCCTTCAGCCCTCCCCCCCTTTGCCCTTCTATCCCTTCCCCCCCTTTCCCATCCCCCCTCCTATCCTTTCCAAAGGATGTTAGTTTCAGTTTGCTTAACGCTATTAATGTAATGGACATGGTTTATTTACGTTAGCATAAAATGCATGTAATGTTTCTAGTCCTTACTTTAAATAAAGAATTTACAAAAAAAAAAATGTTATGTGCCCAAGACTGGTAACAACCAAAACGACAATTCGTCCTGCAAAAAAAAAAGCCTTCACATGACTGTTGGACCAAATGTGCAAAAATTATAGCTTTCAATATATGGCGATCCAAAAAAGGCGTTTTCTAGTGACAGCAACCAAACGTACAAAAAAAGATTATAAATCTGTTACCGCTGTAATCACTCCGCAAGAATAAAGTCGTCAAATCACTTATACCAAATGAGGAACGGCGTTAAAAAAAAAAATGCAACTATTCTTCTCCTGATGTTTTATTCATTCTGCCTCCCAAAGATGACAGTAAGGCTCGGCCCACATTTATCCTGCGCTCTACGCTGAACGCTTACATTGGGATTTCCCTGTAAATCTCTCAGATACGTGATTCAGACGGAACCTCTGTTGGAAAATGTCCTATAATGAGGCAGATGGAGCCACTGTGGACGCCATCTAACCTGTGATCCGGCTTTGTACGTCTTTTTAGGATTGCATAAAAGCGCAGTCCTGTTCAGTTTTGTGCACTTCTGAAAATGACACCTCTGAGCAGAGGCCAGACAGAGTCCAGAGTAACCCTGCTGCCTCATTATAGTAAATGGATCCCTTGGGGGTTTCATCTGAATCACATCATTCGGAGATTTAGATGAATACCCCAATGCAAAGTGCTCAGAGTAGAGCACAGGATACATTTATTTCAAAATGTTATATGAAATGTTCCCATTAAAAGCTACAAATCAATCCACAAAAGAAGCCCCCACTCTCAGGTCCATGATCCGTTAACGAAAAAATAGGTGGCTTCCTCGCTACTGGTAGTACAATGGCTCTGGAAAAACACTATGGTTGCTCGCCCCACAAAAGATATCCAGCTAATTCTTCAATCTAAATTCCATATGCCCCCCTCCATTCTGAGCCCCATGGTGTGCCTAAACCTCATTTAGTGTCCACATATTTGGCAGGGGTGTAAATTTCAAAATGGGGTCACTTGAGGGGTGTATTTTGCTTTTTTAGTACTTGGAGGCTCTGTATGTACTATGCTTGGAAAATCTGCCCATTGTCCCTCCCAAGTCTCGCCTTGTGGCTAAGCAGTACTGTACAGCCACATATGGGATATTGCCACATTCAGCAGAAATTGTCAAATTTTGATGCATTTTTATCCATTTCCCCTTGTAAAAATGTAAAATTTGGGACTTAGAACAATTTTTTTGTGAAAAAAATGTAATTCTTTTTATCTTCATTGACCAATGGTGTAACATTCTGTGACCCACCCATGGAGTCAATATGATCACTGCACCCCGAGATGCAGTTTGTAAAATGGGGTCGCATTTGCTGTGCTGGGATTTCAGGGACTCTGACAAAATAACATGGCACCTGCAAACCATAACCTGCAGTATAATATTTTGCTCCTTCACATCTGAGCTTTCCATGATGCCTAAAAAGAAGTTTCCAACCACTTATGGGGTATTGGAGCACTCAGGAGAAAAATAAACAGTACAGTTTTTTATGCAATTTCTTCTATTACGCATTTTGAAAACCAGCATTTTAGATTGAAAAATTTAAATTTTCCATTTACTTGGCCTAATGTTATCCAAGTCTGTGAATTACCTGAGTGTTAAAAATGCTCACTACACCCTTAGATGAATTCCTTGAGCTGTACAGTAGTGTCCAAAATGGTGTCACTTATGGAGGTTTCTGCTGTATTGGCATGTCAAAGGCTCTTCAAATGTGACATGGTGTTTGCAATCTGTTCTGCCAAAATGGCGTTCTTTCCCTTCCGAACCCTGCCATGCACCCAGACAGTAGTTTTCCACCACATATGTAGTATTGGCATTCTTAGGAGAAATTGCACAGCAAATTGTATGGTGCATTTTCTCCTGTTACTCTTGTGAAAATGCAAAATTTTGGCATTAATTAACATTTTTTTTGTGGGGAAAAAGTTGAATTTTCATTTTTTTCCTTCTACATTGCTTTATTTCTTTGAAGCACTTGAAGGCATTATAAACTTCTTGAATGTGGTTTTGAGCACTTTGAGGGGTGGCGTTTTTAAAATGGAGAAACATTTGAGTATTTTCCGTCGTATAGGCAGCTCAAAATAACTTGAAATGTGATGTGGACCCTAAAGCGAAATTTGATTTTGTTGGAAAAATGAAATTGCTGATAAACTTGTAACCCTTCTAGCTTCCTATCTAAAAAAAAAAATGAAAAAAAAAAAGCTCACAAACAAATGCAAAAAATATCACCCTAAATTTACCACGAACACTAAGTACAATATGTCACAAAATGACAGTCTCAGAATCTATTGGATATGTTGAAGCTTTCCAGAGTTATTACCACATAAAGTGACACTGGTCAGAATTGAAATTATGAAAATATTGGCCTGGTCAGGAAGGTGAAAACCGGCTCTGGCGTAAAAGGGTTAAACAGCCATTGTGTATTAATTGGGCATGAAATTTATTTTTTATAATTTTTGACAATCTCTTGGCCATCAGTTTTATGTATACACTGTATGCAGAATTATTAGGCAAGTTGTATTTTGATCACATGATACTTTTTATCCATATTGTCCTACTCAGGTGATGTGCATCTCTGTAATGAGGAGGGGTATTGTCTAATGACATCAAAACCCTATATAAGGTGTGCTTAATTATTAGGCAACTTCCTTTCCTTTGGCAGAATGGGTCAGAAGAGAGATTTGACAGGCTCTGAAAAGTCCAAAATTGTGAGATGTCTTGCAGAGGGGTGCAGCAGTCTTGAAATTGCCAAACTTTTGAAGCGTGATCACCGAACAATCAAGCGGCAAATCATGGCAAATAGCCAACAGGGTCGCAAGAAGCGTGTTGGCCAAAAAAGGTGCAAAATAACTGCCCATAAATTGAGGAAAATCAAGCGTGAAGCTGCCAAGATGTCATTTGCCACCAGTTTAGCCATATTTCAGAGCTGCAACGTTACTGGAGTAACAAAAAGCACAAGGTGTGCAATTCTCAGGGACATGGCCAAAGTAAGAAAGGCTGAAAAACGGCCACCTTTGAACTAGAAACATAAGATAAAACGTCAAGACTGGGCCAAGAAATATCTTAAGACTGACTTTTCAAAGGTTTTATGGACTGATGAAATGAGTGACTCTTGATGGGCCAGATGGATGGGCCAGAGGCTGGATCAGTAAAGGGCAGAGAGCTCCACTCCGACTCAGAAGCCAGCAAGGTGGAGGTGGGGTACTGGTATGGGCTGGTATCAAAGATGAACTTGTGGGACCTTTTCAGGTTGAGGATGGAGTGAAGCTCAACTCCCAGACCTACTGCCAGTTTCTGGAAGACAACTTCAAGCAGTGGTACAGGAAGAAGTCGATATCGTTCAAGAAAAACATGATTTTCATGCAGGACAATGCTCCATCATATGCCTCAAACTACTCCACAGCATGGCTGGCCAGTAAAGGTCTCAAAGAAGAAAAAATAATGACATGGCCCCCTTGTTCACCTGATCTGAACCCCATAGAGAACCTGTGGTCCCTCATAAAATGTGAGATCTACAAGGAGGGAAAGAAGTACACCTCTCGGAACAGTGTCTGGAAGGCTGTGGTGGCTGCTTCACGCAATGTTGATCGTACCAGATCAAGCATCTGACATAATCTTTGGACAGAAGGCTGTTGAGTGTCATCATAAAGAAAGGTGGCTATATGCAGGTGAAAATAAACAAGTGAGATGGCAATATATTTGGTTTTTATTAAGTTGCCTAATAATTCTGCACAGTAATGGTTACCTGCACAAACAGATATCCTCCTAAGATAGCCAAATCTAAAAAAGAAAAATACGTAAGCTACTTACCGGTAGTGTTGTTTTTTCAGGAGCCAATGACAGGACCACAAGAGAGGGGATCCGCCCTTCAGGGACAGGAAACCTACAGACATAAAAGGGCGGTACCTCTCTCCCACATCAGTTAGTTCCAGAGCATGAGAGGACCCCCTTGGTTAGTAACACAGATACAGCATAAATTATGGTACATTTCACCATGTGAGTAAAAGTAAGATTTAAAGGAAAAACGAAAGTGTTGAGCCATCCGAGACAGAGTAGGGTAGGGAAAATAAGGGTGCTGTCATTGGCTCCTGAAAAAACACCGCTACCGGTAAGTAGCTTACGTATTTATTCAGTTGCCATGACAGCACCACGAGAGACTTTCAGAGAGGTAAGGAATATTTAGGGAGGGATAACTGCCTCAAGCACCCTTCTCCCAAACGTGAGGTTGGAGGAGCCACCTAGATCCAATCTATAGTGATTAAGAAAGGTAGATGGAGAAGACCATGTGGCTGCCTTACAAATGTTTTCAATCGACACCTCTGATCTATCCGCCCAGGATGTTGCCACGGCTCGAGTGGAGTGAGCTTTTATACCTTCTGGGATCTCCATGCCACCTGCTGTATAAGCGAGAGAGATCGCCTCCCTGAACCATCTGGCTAGTGTCTTTTTAGATACTCTAAAACGCTTTCTAACTCCTTGGTAAGATATAAATAAGGAGTTATCTTTTTTCCAGGAATTTGTAACAAATGTATTTAAGAAGACATCTTCTTACATCTAAAGAATGAAATTTATGTTCCCTATCATTAGTGGGATTAGAACAAAATGAAGGTAGGACCACCTCTTGTAACCTGTGAAATTTTGAAGCAACTTTTGAAAGATAAAGGGGATCAGGTCTCATAATAACTCTATCCTCCCTAAACTGCATGTATGGAGGTTGTCCAGATCAGGGGTCCCCAACTCCAGTCCTCAAGGCCCACCAACAGGTCATGTTTTCAGGATTTCCTTTGCATTGCACAGGTGATGCAATTATTACCTGGGCAAGACTAAGGAAATCCTGAAAACATGACATGTTGGTGGGCCTTGAGGACTGGAGTTGGGGACCCCTGGTCTAGATAACGCTTGTAGATCACTAACCCTTCTTGCGGATGTGAGTGCAACTAAGAGGGCTGTTTTTACCGACAGGATTTTTATATGGATAGTATCAATAGGCTCAAATGGGGATTGCGTTAAAGCTGAGAGTACGAGATTTAGGTCGCATGGAACTATTTTTTGTTTAATGATTGGTCTGGATTTAGTAACTGCCTTGAAGAACCTGGATATCCATTGATTGCTGGCTAAGTTAGAATTGTATAGCGCCCCCAGAGCCAACACTTGAACTCTGAGAGTGCTTGTAGCTAAGCCCATTTCTAGACCCTTTTGTAAGAATTCTAAAATTTGAATAATACAGGGTTTCTGGTCAATTTGTGCTCCCGAAATTGATAGGAATTTCTTCCAAATCCTGACATAAATGTTGCTCGTAGAGGTTTTCCTACTTTTTAGAAGTGTATTTACAAGATCTCGAGAAAACCCCTTTCCCCTTAGTAATGATCTCTCAAATTCCATGCTGCTAGGTGTAAATTGGCTACTCGTGGATGGAGAATTGGGCCCTGGGAGAGGAGATCTGGTAATTCTGGGAGAATCCATGGCTGGGTAATAGACATCTTCCTCAGCCAAGAAAACCACGACCTCCTGGGCCAGAACGGGGCTATCAGGATTACCCGGGCCCTGTCTTCCCGTATTTTCCGCAGAACTATTGGAGTTAAGTTTAGAGGGGGAAAGGCATAAGCGATACTGAAGTGCTGAAGAGATTAGAAGCGCATCCACTGCATACGGGTTGACCCTGTAGGGGTATAAGAAAACTATTTAAAGCGCGTTCTACCGCTAACAATTCTTTTAGATTGGAAGATGAGTTTTGTTCAGATTGGGACCATAGTCCCTGGACCCAATTATTCTCCAAGTGTGCTCCCCATCCCTTGGGGCTAGCATCTGTAGTTATTATCCTAGTTACATGATTTGCTCAGGGAACCCCCTTACGTAAATTTGGTATGTGTGTCCACCAACTTAACGAATGAATAGATTCAATGGACAGTGTAAATTTGCTGTCAAGATGAGCTTCTAACCGACGAAAATTATGTAGGACTGAAGCGTTCTGGTGTGATATTGAGCCCAGAGAACTGCCGGAAAACTTGATGTAAGTGAACCCAAAAGTGACATTGCTCCTCTTACAGAGAGTAATGGATTGCTAATCTTCCTGGTGGCCAGCCGTTGGATACTATCCACTTTTGAATCTGGCAGGCGACATTCCTGCTGACTAGAGTCTATGATAAGACCCAGAAATTCCTGTGTTTTTAATGGCTGTAAACTAAATTTTTTAAGATTAATGATCCACCCTAATCTGTGCAATGCCGCTATCACCTTCCCTAATTTGTCTTTGCAATGCGACTCTGAATGTCCCACAATTAATAAATCATCTAGGTAGGGAATTATTAATATGTTCTGTTTGTGAAGGTGCGCCATAACCTCTACCATGATCTTAGTAAATACACAGGGTGCAACTACGACTCCAAAGGGAAGTGCCCGATATTGAAAGTGTTCTACTGTGCCAGCAAGTGAAACTGCCACCCTAAGAAATTGTTGATCTACGTGTATTGGGACGTGATAATAGGCATCTTTTAGATCTAAGATAACCATGAAGCAATTGTTAAAGAGAAGCTTTATTGCCGTCTTTACAGACTCCATTTTAAAGGACAGAACCAGCAAAAATTTATTCAGGCCTTTTAAGTTGATGATGGTACGAAATGATCCGTCAAGTTTTTTTTACCAGAAACAAAGGGGAATAGAACCCCTTACCTCTTTCTTCTGCGGGCACTTTAATCAGAACCCTTTTTTGCTGAAGTTTCTGAACTTCCGACTCCAGTGCCAATTGCTCTGTAGAGGAAAAACGGATGGGTGTCAATTTAAATTTGTCCTGAGGAACTTGATGGAACTCGAACCTCAGACCCGCTTCAATAATATTGAGAATCCATGGGCTATTGGTGATTTGTATCCAGGCTGGATGGTAGGCTAAAAGCCTACCCCCCACCTGGCCCGTCAGTCATTGTGGTTTTTTATAGTCCCGAGAGGAAGTAAACATATATCCTCTACCTCTTCTATTGCTGTCATATCTGGTTGATTCTGTGTTTGACTCTGTTTGATCTTCTGCGGTTGAACCATCCTCTGCTGTAATCCCGTCTATAAAGGAAATCGCTTTTTATTATCTCCCATCTTTTCCAATAGTTCATCCAGAACCGGTCCAAACAAATGAGCACCTTCACAGGGAATGCTACACAGCTTTGATCTGGCCTGTAAATCTCCTGGCCAACATTTTATCCACAGCGCTCTACGGGCTGTGTTAGATAGGGCTGAAAATCTGGCGGCCAATTTAACAGATTCCGCCAACCCTTCTGAAAGGAAAGCTGCTGCATCCTGAATTATAGGCATGGAAGATAAGATCTCAATTCTGGGATCCTTATTTTTGAGTTGATCCTCTAGGTGGCACAACCACATCATTAGCAACCGAGCAGTGCAAGTGACTGCAATTACTGGCCTCAGAGATCCTGCTGATGTTTCCCAAGCACCTTTAAGGAAGACGTCAGCTTTCCTATCCAGTGGGTCCTTTAGATTTCCTAAATCTTCAAATGGAAGAGAGGTTTTTTTTGCACGCCTTGGCCACTGCTGCATCCAGTTTCGGGGCCTTGTCCCATGAGGATGATGCTTCTTCCTCGAATGTGTACCTCCTTTTGAACGCTGGTGGAAGCGAACCCTTCCTTTCGGGTTTCTTCCATTCCCTTGTAATCAATGTTTTTATCTTATCCACTACCGGAAAAGACCTTCGGGATTTCCGATCTATACCCTTGAACATTATGTCCTGAATGGAGCATTCTGACTGGGTCTCCTCAATCCCCATTGTGTTGTTGACAGCTTTAACCAGGTGGTTAACCCTATCGAGTGACAGACAGGCCTGACTGGATTCTATGTCCCCTGACGAGGAGGATGATGGGAGGGAATCTGAGCTCAGTTCACCCGAGTCTGAATCTATGTCTGAGACTGGGGATGTAACTTCCTTCCTCTTTTTGGCATCCGTTTTCTGAGACCTGGATTTTTTTAGAACCTCTGACTTCTTGTCTCTTAGCGTAGAAGTAAGGTCAGGGGCCTCCTCCTCAATTAAGTGTTGTATGCAGGATCTACATAATCTCCTTTTATGCCCATCTGGGAGCGGTTCCCCACACTCGGCACACTCTCTATGTTTGGCCTTGGTAAAACATTTCCTCCCCTAGTAAGGAGAGAGGGAATATAAGTAGGGATAACAATCAGTAAGTGAACTTCCACGTAGCTCACTTACCCAGCCCTGCAGCGAGTGGTACCGTAGTTGGGGGGTACTTCCTAGACGGTGATTCTTTACGGCTTGAGGACTTGTTCGGCTTTGACTTTTGAGTCTCTTTAGCTCCACCAGCGCGACTACTAGAACGCCGCTGCGAAATTACCTGAGACTCTTCCGAATCTTGAAGCTGCTGCTGCTGCTTGTCCAGCTGCGAAACTCCCTCTGGCGATTCCATCCTAAGAATGGGTCAGGAGCACTTTGCAGCCCTCAAACACTACTTTAAATATGCCCCCAAGGTACCGCCCCCGGATGGGGGTTAGCAGCATCTCCAGGTGGTCTGCCCGGTATCATGAACTAATAGGCTGTGTTATTTCCTTTCTGGGCCGCGCCCTCGTTGCCGACCAGAGGGATCCCCACCCCTTCCTGGGACCAAGCCCGGCTCGGACGTCGGAGCGCTGCTATTGGCTGGAACGGCGCTACTGCACATGCCCCGCCGTGTCATCAGGCCGCGCCGCCTAGTCACATCATCCGGACACACCCCTTCCGGTCACGACCGCGGCCTTGCGAGCCGACACGCGACCGAGGACGCCAGCACCGCCCGGACCGATGCACATGCCCCCAGCAGGCTGCGGGCAGACCCCAGAGGCCCCAGCAGGCGCGACCAGCGAGGAAAGACCCCACATACTTACCAGGTACCTGCGACAATGGACCACATCGGAAGCCAGCCCTTTTTACCCAAGGCTGCTTCCTCCTGCTGTCACCGACACCAGTCAGTTCCCCTGCCGTGTGGTGCTTCCAGCATCCTGATCTGGCCGAGGTAGGGGGCCCCCGCTACCTGCATCGGTCTGTCAGGAGTGGGATATCTTCTTATTCTTCGACCTTCTTAAGGCCTGCCTGAAGAGGTTCCCCTGTCAGGGACAGGAAACCAACTGATGCAGGAGAGAGGTACCGCCCTTTTATGTCTGTAGGTTTCCTGTCCCTGAAGGGCAGATCCCCTCTCTCGTGGTGCTGTCATGGTGACTGATTAAAAAACACTCCAACTGTCAAAAATATTAAGCTTTGATGTTTGAGTCTTTTGGGTTGATTGAGAACATAGTTGTTGATCAGTAATAAAAATAATCCTCTAAAATACAACTTGCCTAATAATTCTGCACACAGTGTATACTTAATAGGTAAAGTGGCCTGAACAACTCTGGTCTATCCATGGCTTTAATAACACTATCATCGCCTCTTTCATAGAGCCTGGTAACTGTCACATAGCAATGACTTCCTGAAAAACCATAAGCAAGTATGACAGCAAGATGTTATAGAACTTTAAAAAAAAACTCCCCAGGGAGTCTCTGAGCCTGGGGCTTTTTCACATTGAAAATATTGAAGGGTTGTCTAAAACTCCTCTACAGTAATATCTTGCACCAGGTGAGAGCTGAGAAACACAGTCATCCAACAGGTATTGGGCCATAAGATCCTGACCATAAGATATGTGTGAGTTATAAGACTTCTATAATTACTGCATCATTAAGGTGTCATTATTCAGTATCTCTCCGGATTCAAATATTAGCCTAGTTATATGCCTCTGATCATTTTGTGACATAGCTATGGTTGCCAACAAATGGCCAGCTCTCGCTCCCTCTACAAAATATTTTTGTTTCATAAAAAAAAAAGTTTGATTTTGTCTGACCCATCAAAATGATCATTTCATGATTGCTGAGCTTTTTCCTTTTGACTTATCTATTTAATATTCACTTTTAAACCTTTTAGACATCTGTCTGTTTCATTCAATGAGAATATTTCAACCTACCTATTATTATCACTGTTTTTTTGTATCATTGGTTAGTCATACACTTGATTAAAATTCTAGGAAATTCCTGACTTGGTGCAAGTGTTCCTATTTGAGAAAGATTGTCTCCAGCCTTACTGATTCTGTATAATTTTTGATAAATTTAATCTAAAATTCAAATAATTTTTGTTTGTATAAAGTCCCGTTCATGAAATTTAGTTGATGATTCAACTGGGTACACAAAATGCTTTTTAACTTACTTTTCATGGGTAAACTTCACATTTTAAGCACTTAGAAATTTAAGTGTAGTAGTGAAAAAAATAAATATATTAAAAGGGTTGTCTGGTTTAAATTGTCTGCCGTCACTGTGTGTGACTGCAGACTTATGAATCCCCACAGCGAATGCAGTGTACACTTCAAGGATGCGGCGGTTTTTTAGCCGGGAACTGGAGTGATATATGCAATATGCATACTCCCAGGCAGAGCCTGTCTAGTGAGTGCAGCCTCTCTCAATACAAGTGTATGATGTGAGGCGATGCCCGCTAGACTGCTTCTGCCTGTATTTTCTGGAGTATAAGACGACTGGGCGTATAAGACGACCCCCAACTTTTCCATATAAAATATGGAATTTGGGATATACCTGCCGTAGAAGACGGGGATCATCTTATACACCCAGTCATCTTTTATGGCGTGTGCGGTGCGTATGGTTCCCAGAGTCTGGAGGAGAGGAGACTCTCCTTCAGGCCCTGGGATCCATATTCATGTAAAAAATAAAGAATAAAAATAAAAAATATGGATATACTCGCCCTCTGACGGCCCCTGGCTCTCAGCGTTGCAAGCGGCAGCCTCCGTTCCTAAGAATGCATTGAGCGTAGGACCTGCGATGACGTCGCAGTCGCGTGACCGCAACGTCATCGCAGGTCCTACGCTCAATGCATTCTTAGGAACGGAGGCTGCCACTTGCAACGCTGAGAGCCAGGGGCCGTCAGAGGGTGAGTATATCCATTTTTTTTTTTTTTATTCTTTATTTTTAACATGAATGTGGATCCCAGGGCCTGAAGGAGAGTCTCCTCTCTTTCAGACCCTGGGAACCATCCAGGATCGCTCCCTGCACACGCCTTACCAGGCGTATAAGACGACCCCGACTTTTGAGACGATTTTCAGGGGTTAAAAAGTCGTTTTATATGCCGGAAAATACGGTATGTATAATGCATCCATCACCACTATTCCCGACTCCCACCAGTGAGTCCTCGCAGCTCACAGTGTGAGTGCTGGGGAATTCATAAGTCTGCAATCACGCAGAGTGCCTGCAGACTATTCATTTTAGACTGGACAACCCTTATAAAGATCACATAGTAAAGAAAAGTGCTGTGTTCTTGGCCATTTTTTCTTATTTGTAGAAATATATGAACCTAAAAATGGCAAGAAATGTGTAAGTGCATCTAGTAGTGTAATATAGTTGAGACCTCTGCATATTTTGTGAACCTTTAAGGCTATGTGCACACTTTGCGGATTTATTGCGGATCCGCAGCGTTTTTTCTGCGCAGAATTGCACTAAATCGACAAAGGATTGCTCAAGCAAGGTTAATCAATGGGAATCCACAATTGGTGTGTACATGCTGCCGAAAATTCTGTCCTGATGTGCAGCGTTTTATTTTTGGCAGCATGTCAAGCCTTTTTTTGCGGCTCTGCAGCGTTTCTTCACCCATTGAGTTCCATTGAGTCTGTCAAATCCACAGCAAAAATGCAGATGTAAAAAGGTTTGCAGATTTGCTGCCTAAAATGCTGCAATTTGTCAAAGGGAAATTACGTCAGGAGGTGGAGGAATGTGTGGATGGAGAATGTGTAAGTGGAGAATATGTGCATGTCTGTCTGCGGGTATCTGTGTGTATGTCTGAGTGGGTATGTTTCTGTCTGTGTGTGTACCCTGGCGTAGTTTGCTGGGACTACTACTCGCATCCGGCTACGTGTTTTGTGACAGTATGAGCCGATGATGGGAGCATAGTTTCATCATCCGGCGCCTGTGTTGTAAGAAAAAATCAAAACATTTACATATTCACATACACAATGCATACCAAACACCTAATCCCCGAAGCCCGCGTCTCCTGCAAGCAATCAAAAATAATAAACCAACATGTACTCACCTTTCCGCCGTAGTATATTTAAAGGGAACCTGTCACCCCCAAAATCGAAGGTGAGATAAGCCCACCGGCATCAGGGGCTTATCTACAGCATTCTGCAATGCTGTAGATAAGCCCCCGATGTATCCTGAAAGATGAGAAAAAGAGGTTAGATTATACTCACCTGGGGCGGTCCGGTCCGATGGGCGTCGCAGTCTGGTCCGGGGCCTCCCATCTTCTTACGAAGACGTCCTCTTCTTGTCTTCACGCTGCAGCTCTGGTGCAGGCGTACTTTGTCTGCCCTGTTGAGGGCAGAGCATAGTACTGCAGTGCGCAGGCGCCGGGAAAGGTCAGAGAGGCCCAGCGCACTGTGTTGTGAATTCTGTGGCAGAGCTCCCTCCTGTGGTCACAAGTGGTACTTCGGCTGATTCTCTCTATGAGCTTCCGTTGGTGGAGGAGAGTGGTACTGCGGCTTCTGAGTTTCCTTCCTCAGGTGATGTGGTGAAGTCGTTAGGTGCTGCTCTATTTAACTCCACCTAGTGCTTTGATCCTGGCCTCCAGTCAATGTTCTAGTATTGGATTTGTTTCCTCCTGGATCGTTCCTGTGGCCTGCTGCTCTGCATAGCTAAGTTCCGCTTTTGTTATTTTGTTTGCTGTTTTTTTCTGTCCAGCTTGCTTATTTGTTTTTTCTTGCTTGCTGGAAGCTCTGGGACGCAAAGGGTGTACCTCCGTGCCGTTAGTCGGTACGGAGGGTCTTTTTGCCCCCTTTGCGTGGTTGTTTGTAGGGTTTTGTGTTGACCGCAAAGTTGCCTTTCCTATCCTCGCTCTGTTCAGAAAGTCGGGCCTCACTTTGCTAAATCTATTTCATCTCTACGTTTGTCTTTTCATCTTAACTCACAGTCATTATATGTGGGGGCTGCCTTTTCCTTTGGGGTATTTTTCTGAGGCAAGGTAGGCTTATTTTCTATCTTCAGGCTAGCTAGTTTCTCAGGCTGTGCCGAGTTGCATAGGGAGCGTTAGGCGCAATCCATGGCTGCCTCTAGTGTGGTTGGAGAGGATTAGGGATTGCGGTCAGCAGAGTTCCCACGTCTCAGAGCTCGTTTTATGTTTTTGGGTTATTGTCAGGTCACTGTATGTGCTCTGACTTCTATGTCCATTGTGGTACTGAATTACCTAATCATAACAGCACTGCAATACTTTGCTTTGCCCTCAACAGGGCAGGCAAAGTACACCTGCGCTGGAGCTGCAGCATGAAGGCAAGAAGAGTACGTCATCCTATGAAGAGGGGAGGCCCCGGACCGGACCGCGACAGCCATCGGATTGGACCGCTCCCCCCCAGGTGAGTATAATCTAACCTCTATTTCTCATCTTTCAGGGTACATTGGGGGCTTATCTACAGCATTACAGAATGCTGTAGATAAGCCCCTGATGCCGGTGGGCTTAGCTCACCTTCAATTTTGGGAGTGACAGGTTCCCTTTAATACGGAGTGTCCCACGTCGATCTCACCCGTCCGTCGGTGATAGACTGACAGGAGGTGACCGCTCCTGCAGTGTATCACTGAGCTGCAGTGAGAGTTCATCGGAGTCCAGAATCTTAACATCTTCCCTCAGCCATTGGCTTTTCCTCAGGTGGTTACTAAAATTATGCGGGAACTCATGCAATTTTTTTTCTTAATTTTTTTGAAAAATAAAGATATATTGCATTTCACAGATTTCTGACAGTTGCTTTTTTGTTGCGTCATACGTAGGTTAATTATGTTAATGCTCCTACATAGTCTGATGTGTAACCTATACTAGACATAGAGTACAAAGTCCAAATATGTAAAAATATATATCAATTTTTATTACAAAGTTACAAGAAATAACTCACACATAATAAGAAAAGGCTATTAACAAAGTGGCACACAGTGTCAACAAATTCCCACTGCACAAATCCATAAATCAAGTATCAGATATGGGGTAAGAACAATATGCATAATCAATGATGGTATAATATATAGCTGTGCAAATAATGCATATTGGTCCACTGCCAAAAAGATCAAAGTCATTTATACAGCAAACTGGGAGATATTCACATAGTCATAGAATCACATATTATAAATAAGAAAAGGACAGCAAACCCTGAAATATACATATCAAGAAGTCAAAATCATAGGCAGGGATAATTAACCCAATAAGGGCATCTCACCCGTTGTAACCCGTATATGGAAGTGCAGAGGAACCAGCCCCGATGCGAGTTTTGCGTGGGCTTCCTCGGGGGGCCGTGACTCCTTGTGTGCTATGCCAATAATTTATAGGAACAGTTAATTCTTACATTATCCTCAGGTGCATCTGGCTGGAGCGCGTGGGGAGTCGGCGCATGCGCACTGGGAATCACCGCCAAAGTCGGCGCGGGTTCCCGCATTCACAGTGACGTTGCAGGCAGGGGAAATCCCCCGGTGACGTCAAATCCCACGACAGTCACAACAGAGCGCCGTTCACAGCAACAAACAGGCATATGATCACACTGCGCATGCGCCTGAACCAAACTCCACGCCAGGAGAAAGAGGAAGACTATCACCCCTATAACAGCGGTAACAACACAAGGTGAACAAATCTGGAGCCCACATCCCAATACTAGAACCATATAACTAATAATTACATTAAAGTGACAGTGCAGTGTTAATAGCAGCAATAAAGTGTATGTAATTAAGATGCCAAAATTAAAGCATCAATTTTCAGTGTGACAAAATGTGAAATAAATGAATTCAAAACAATGACTCCATAGCATAACCATAAATAAATACCGGACATACAACTAAATAGATGTACACGTAAAGAAAAAAACAACTTATGCTTATAAAGGCCATATATATTAAATATATACTATAATAAGAATCGACGTGATCCGTGTTACAGTTGTATGAAGTTGGGGCTCCATATTTTCATCTGCCGATAAATAGTTGCTCCATGCTCCAAAAGAATAAATAAATATTGAAAGCTAAAAAAGAACAATAAAACAAAAAGACACACAATTAAAATAAGATCCAAATGATGTGACGCTCACAATCGACACAAGGATATATTACAAGAAACAGGAGTAACTCAGTTGCTCATTTAAGCCTGCTGGTGTCATAGTGCCAAGTAGAGTGATCCAACGGCATTCTAATTGCGCCAATTTTCTCTTCAGGTCTTCCCCCTCAAATTCCACTCCTAATCCTGTCTATCCCTCTTACTTTAAAATCTGCAGGATTACAATGGTGGTATTGCTTGAAGTAGCGTGGAATGGTTTTTATTGTTGAGATGTTAGATGTTTCCCGAGCTGCCAAGATGTCTCTGACATGCTCACGAACACGTATACGTAATTCACGCAACGTTAGACCTATATACTCTAAATCACAAGTACATGTCGCGTAGTACACAACATGATCAGTATTACACGAGATGTACTGTGTAATTTTATATTCTCTGTTGCAGTCAGATGAAAAAAAGTTAGTAGATCTCGTCATATTATTACACGCCAAGCAATCGCCGCATGGGAAGAAACCCCATCTTTGTTTACCTGCACCGAAAAAGTCTTTGGGTTTGCTGACATAGTGACTATGGACAAAAATGTCCCTAAGATTCTTACTCCTTCTAGGTGTCATAAGAGGAGTTTGAGATAAAAATTTAGGCAAGATAAGTCCTGTCATTAGAACCGACCAATGTCGGTTCAGGATTTTACGCATTAACTCCCACTGATGATTGTAGGTGGAGACAAAGCGTACTGCCGAATCTAATTTCTTATTACTTTTTGTACTAGCCAAAAGATCAGTACGTCTACTACTCCTTGCTCGCTGATATCCCTTCTTAATCGATCTTTTGCTGTACCCCTATCAGCAAATGTTTTACCTAGGTCAATGGCCTGTTGTTCGAACCCTAGATCAGGCAAACAAATTCTGCTAGCACAGAGGAACTGCCCAGTTGGTATTGCTCTAATGACCGAGCCAGTGCGGGCTGAAGAGGCATGTAATAAAGAGTTAGTGGTAGAGTTGAGCGACCTTGACCTTTTTAGAGTCGAGCCGGGTTTTGCGAAACCCGACTATGTCCAAAGTCGGGTCGAGTGAAATCGGCCGATTATGACGTAAAGTCGGGATCGACCGAAACACGAAACCCAATGCAAGTCAATGGGGCAGCATAGTCGGCAGTGAGTGGGGGCCAGGAAAACACCTAGAGTGCCCATTTTAATGTCAAAACCATCCATTCTTCTTAATGAAGCTTGTCAAGCGTAATTTACCTTATAATAATTGGAAGGCATTTGAAATTGGGGGTCATTTGGCTAAAGTTGTGGGGGGTAGGGCTGGTTCAAGTAATTAGTGGGCCCAGGAAATCTGGACCACGTCACGGCAGTGGAGCAGGGAGAGGTAAGTATTTCAACTTTGCAAGTGCTGTGAACCTGAGCAAGCAGGGGGGGCCCACTCGTTGGCATTGGCACTGGCACAGGGCCCCTCAAAGTACAGCGGTGTGTTTGCACGGCGGGGGCGCCTCCCACCGGCAGCAACACTTTTGCGTACTATGAGAGGCCCTGTGCCAGTGACGTCGCCAACTAGTATTCCTCCCCCCACCTGATGAAGGAACCTGCACTTTCATCTGCACCTTCCTCTTTGTCCCCGTGTAAGGTGGTATGGTATGCGGGAAGAGCAACCTGACTTTCAGCAGGGTCACAATGTTGTTGTGTAGCGTGCACGGGGAATGTTGCGTTATGGGTCAATGTACCAGCAGACTCATCTATCACTGGCTGGGCAATGGGCACGATGAAGTGGAAACACAGATATAGGCCCAAAGAAGAAAGTGGGCTAAATGCAGTTCAAAATTGGTAACACAGGAATAACCAGGGGGCATTGCAGTGGAGGACAACTGGAATGAGAGGCTGACACAGAGAGTAGGGCCAAATCAGTAAGTAGTCGAAATGCAGTTCAAAATTGGCAACCGTAGTAAACAGGCGGCACAGCTTTGTTCAGTGGAGGAGAACAGCAAGGAGTGGCAGACACCGATAGTAGGCCCCAACCCAACTAGTAGGCCAAATGCAGTCTAACATTAACAACTACTTAACGAGAGGCTGAAAATGGAATTTCAGGACAGGAAACCAGGAGAACAGCAAGGAGTGGCAGACACCGATAGTAGGCCCCAAACCAACTAGTACGCCAAATGCAGTTGTTCCATTTAACCACAATTTAATGAGAGCCTGAAGATAGAAGCTCAGGAAAGGCAACCTGGGGAACACCTTGGAGTGTAACACACCATCTCTCTCCACCCCATACCCATTTTGTAGGCCTAATGCTGTGTACTTTTCTACAACTACTACACGAGAGTCGGAAGACCGAAGCAATGGCAAGGAAACCTGGGGAACACCTTGGAGTGTAACACACCATCTCTCTCCACCCCATACCCAATTTGTAGGCCTAATGCAGCCTACTTTCTGACACCTACTAAACGAGAGCATGAAGATCGAAGCTCAGGAAAGGCAACCTGGGGAACACCTTGGAGTGTAACACACCATCTCTCTCCACCCCATACCCATTTTTTAGGCCTAATGCAGTGTACTTTTCTACAACTACTAAACGAGAGTCGGAAGACCGAAGCAATGGCAAGGAAACCTGGGGAACACCTTGGAGTGTAACACACCATCTCTCTCCACCCCATTCCCCATTTTTTAGGCCTAATGCAGCCTACTTTCCGACACCTACTAAACGAGAGCATGAAGATCGAAGCTCAGGAAAGGCAACCTGGGGAACACCTTGGAGTGTAACACACCATCTCTCTCCACCCCATACCCATTTTGTAGGCCTAATGCTGTGTACTTTTCTACAACTACTAAACGAGAGTCGGAAGACCGAAGCAATGGCAAGGAAACCTGGGGAACACCTTGGAGTGTAACACACCATCTCTCTCCACCCCATACCCAATTTATAGGCCTAATGCAGCCTACTTTCCGACTCCTACTAAACGAGAGCATGAAGATCGAAGCTCAGGAAAGGCAACCTGGGGAACACCTTGGAGTGTAACACACCATCTCTCTCCACCCCATACCCAATTTGTAGGCCTAATGCAGCCTACTTTCCGACACCTACTAAACGAGAGCATGAAGATCGAAGCTCAGGAAAGGCAACCTGGGGAACACCTTGGAGTGTAACACACCATCTCTCTCCACCCCATACCCATTTTTTAGGCCTAATGCAGTGTACTTTTCTACAACTACTAAACGAGAGTCGGAAGACCGAAGCAATGGCAAGGAAACCTGGGGAACACCTTGGAGTGTAACACACCATCTCTCTCCACCCCATTCCCCATTTTTTAGGCCTAATGCAGCCTACTTTCCGACACCTACTAAACGAGAGCATGAAGATCGAAGCTCAGGAAAGGCAACCTGGGGAACACCTTGGAGTGTAACACACCATCTCTCTCCACCCCATACCCATTTTGTAGGCCTAATGCTGTGTACTTTTCTACAACTACTAAACGAGAGTCGGAAGACCGAAGCAATGGCAAGGAAACCTGGGGAACACCTTGGAGTGTAACACACCATCTCTCTCCACCCCATACCCAATTTGTAGGCCTAATGCAGCCTACTTTCCGACACCTACTAAACGAGAGCATGAAGATCGAAGCTCAGGAAAGGCAACCTGGGGAACACCTTGGAGTGTAACACACCATCTCTCTCCACCCCATACCCATTTTTTAGGCCTAATGCAGTGTACTTTTCTACAACTACTAAACGAGAGTCGGAAGACCGAAGCAATGGCAAGGAAACCTGGGGAACACCTTGGAGTGTAACACACCATCTCTCTCCACCCCATTCCCCATTTTTTAGGCCTAATGCAGCCTACTTTTCTACAACTACTAAACGAGAGCATGAAGATCGAAGCTCAGGAAAGGCAACCTGGTGAAAACCTTGGAGTGTAACACAGCCTGTCTCTACACCCCATACCAAATTTGTAGGCCTAATGCAGCGTAGTTTCCACCAACTACTAAACGAGAGCCGGAAGATCGAAGCTCATGAAAGGCAACCCGGGGAACACCTTGGAGTGTAACACAACCTCTCTCTACACCATGAAAGGGCTGATTCTTAGGAAGGAAGGCTGTTGTAAATAAGCATTGCGCGTCCGAGGGTGATTATATTCTTATTCGGTATCTACTCACCCTCGGACGCGCCATGCTTCTTGATTTGTAATTAATGTTTATTTGCAATGTGCTTTTGACTTACTCAATTATTTTTTTAATTATTGATTTTATTAAATTAATAGTTTAACATCTTATTGGAAATAATTTAAAGGAGACGCGACAGGACAACACTCGGTGGATGCCATATCTGTGTTAACAACTCCAAAAAACTTTCAGTTAACTTCTTGCAGGAGAAAGAAATTGTAGCTGTTGGACCTTTGTAGTACAGTTCCAGATATTTGTTGTGTGTTTGTTTTGATTGTTAAAATGTCTGCATTTGAGATCTCAACACGATCTTATTTTTTATAATCAAATTAATTTTTTAAATATTTTATTAGGTTGGTTCAAGGGGTACACGGGCCGCAGTAGACAGGTCAGTGGAGGCCTAGTGGAAGGAGGGACCGCAGATGCGCCACTGTTTCACCCATACACAATTAGTAGGCCTAATGCAGCGTAGTTTCCAACAGCTACTAAACGAGAGCCGGAAGATCGAAGCTCAGGAAAGGCAACCTGGGGAACACCTTGGAGTGTAACACAACCTCTCTCTACACCACGGAAGGGCTGATTCTTAGGAAGGAAGGCTGTTGTAAATAAGCATTGCGCGTCCGAGGGTGATTATATTCTTATTCAGTATCTACTCACCCTCTGACGCGCCATGCTTCTTGATTTGTAATTAATGTTTATTTGCAATGTGCTTTTGACTTACTCAATTATTTTTTTAATTATTGATTTTATTAAATTAATAGTTTAACATCTTATTGGAAATAATTTAAAGGAGACGCGACAGGACAACACTCGGTGGATGCCATATCTGTGTTAACAACTCCAAAAAACTTTCAGTTAACTTCTTGCAGGAGAAAGAAATTGTAGCTGTTGGACCTTTGTAGTACAGTTCCAGATATTTGTTGTGTGTTTGTTTTGATTGTTAAAATGTCTGCATTTGAGATCTCAACACGATCTTATTTTTTATAATCAAATTAATTTTTTAAATATTTTATTAGGTTGGTTCAAGGGGTACACGGGCCGCAGTAGACAGGTCAGTGGAGGCCTAGTGGAAGGAGGGACCGCAGATGCGCCACTGTTTCACCCATACACAATTAGTAGGCCTAATGCAGCGTAGTTTCCAACAGCTACTAAACGAGAGCCGGAAGATCGAAGCTCAGGAAAGGCAACCTGGGGAACACCTTGGAGTGTAACACAACCTCTCTCTACACCACGGAAGGGCTGATTCTTAGGAAGGAAGGCTGTTGTAAATAAGCATTGCGCGTCCGAGGGTGATTATATTCTTATTCGGTATCTACTCACCCTCGGACGCGCCATGCTTCTTGATTTGTAATTAATGTTTATTTGCAATGTGCTTTTGACTTACTCAATTTTTTTTTTAATTATTGATTTTATTAAATTAATAGTTTAACATCTTATTGGAAATAATTTAAAGGAGACGCGACAGGACAACACTCGGTGGATGCCATATCTGTGTTAACAACTCCAAAAAACTTTCAGTTAACTTCTTGCAGGAGAAAGAAATTGTAGCTGTTGGACCTTTGTAGTACAGTTCCAGATATTTGTTGTGTGTTTGTTTTGATTGTTAAAATGTCTGCATTTGAGATCTCATAGTAACATAGTAACATAGTTAGTAAGGCCGAAAAAAGACATTTGTCCATCCAGTTCAGCCTATATTCCATCATAATAAATCCCCAGATCTACGTCCTTCTACAGAACCTAATAATTGTATGATACAATATTGTTCTGCTCCAGGAAGACATCCAGGCCTCTCTTGAACCCCTCGACTGAGTTCGCCATCACCACCTCCTCAGGCAAGCAATTCCAGATTCTCACTGCCCTAACAGTAAAGAATCCTCTTCTATGTTGGTGGAAAAACCTTCTCTCCTCCAGACGCAAAGAATGCCCCCTTGTGCCCGTCACCTTCCTTGGTATAAACAGATCCTCAGCGAGATATTTGTATTGTCCCCTTATATACTTATACATGGTTATTAGATCGCCCCTCAGTCGTCTTTTTTCTAGACTAAATAATCCTAATTTCGCTAATCTATCTGGGTATTGTAGTTCTCCCATCCCCTTTATTAATTTTGTTGCCCTCCTTTGTACTCTCTCTAGTTCCATTATATCCTTCCTGAGCACCGGTGCCCAAAACTGGACACAGTACTCCATGTGCGGTCTAACTAGGGATTTGTACAGAGGCAGTATAATGCTCTCATCATGTGTATCCAGACCTCTTTTAATGCACCCCATGATCCTGTTTGCCTTGGCAGCTGCTGCCTGGCACTGGCTGCTCCAGGTAAGTTTATCATTAACTAGGATCCCCAAGTCCTTCTCCCTGTCAGATTTACCCAGTGGTTTCCCGTTCAGTGTGTAATGGTGATATTGATTCCCTCTTCCCATGTGTATAACCTTACATTTATCATTGTTAAACCTCATCTGCCACCTTTCAGCCCAAGTTTCCAACTTATCTAGATCCATCTGTAGCGGAATACTATCTTCTCTTGTATTAACTGCTTTACATAGTTTTGTATCATCTGCAAATATCGATATTTTACTGTGTAAACCTTCTACCAGATCATTAATGAATATGTTGAAGAGAACAGGTCCCAATACTGACCCCTGCGGTACCCCACTGGTCACAGCGACCCAGTTAGAGACTATACCATTTATAACCACCCTCTGCTTTCTATCACTAAGCCAGTTACTAACCCATTTACACACATTTTCCCCCAGACCAAGCATTCTCATTTTGTGTACCAACCTCTTGTGCGGCACGGTATCAAACGCTTTGGAAAAATCGAGATATACCACGTCCAATGACTCACCGTGGTCCAGTCTATAGCTTACCTCTTCATAAAAACTGATTAGATTGGTTTGACAGGAGCGATTTCTCATAAACCCATGCTGATATGGAGTTAAACAGTTATTCTCATTGAGATAATCCAGAATAACATCCCTCAGAAACCCTTCAAATATTTTACCAACAATAGAGGTTAGACTTACTGGCCTATAATTTCCAGGTTCACTTTTAGAGCCCTTTTTGAATATTGGCACCACATTTGCTATGCGCCAGTCCTGCGGAACAGACCCTGTCGCTATAGAGTCACTAAAAATAAGAAATAATGGTTTATCTATTACATTACTTAGTTCTCTTAGTACTCGTGGGTGTATGCCATCCGGACCCGGAGATTTATCTATTTTAATCTTATTTAGCCGGTTTCGCACCTCTTCTTGGGTTAGATTGGTGACCCTTAATATAGGGTTTTCATTGTTTCTTGGGATTTCACCTAGCATTTCATTTTCCACCCTGAATACCGTGGAGAAGAAGGTGTTTAATATGTTAGCTTTTTCCTCGTCATCTACAACCATTCTTTCCTCACTATTTTTTAAGGGGCCTACATTTTCAGTTTTTATTCTTTTACTATTGATATAGTTGAAGAACCGTTTGGGATTAGTTTTACTCTCCTTAGCAATGTGCTTCTCTGTTTCCTTTTTGGCAGCTTTAATTAGTTTTTTAGATAAAGTATTTTTCTCCCTATAGTTTTTTAGAGCTTCAATGGTGCCATCCTGCTTTAGTAGTGCAAATGCTTTCTTTTTACTGTTAATTGCCTGTCTTACTTCTTTGTTTAGCCACATTGGGTTTTTCCTATTTCTAGTCCTTTTATTCCCACAAGGTATAAACCGCTTACACTGCCTATTTAGGATGTTCTTAAACATTTCCCATTTATTATCTGTATTCTCATTTCTGAGGATATTGTCCCAGTCTACCAGATTAAGGGCATCTCTAAGCTGTTCAAACTTTGCCTTCCTAAAGTTCAATGTTTTTGTGACTCCCTGACAAGTCCCCCTAGTGAAAGACAGGTGAAACTGCACAATATTGTGGTCGCTATTTCCTAAATGCCCAACCACCTGCAGATTTGTTATTCTGTCAGGTCTATTAGATAGTATTAGGTCTAAAAGTGCTGCTCCTCTGGTTGGATTCTGCACCAATTGTGAAAGTTCTTCCATCTTGTTTGTCAGGCTTCTGGCGTTTGCGAGCATGCAGTTTAGAGGATTTTGTTTTGTTCCAATCTCCTCACTGTGGATTGTTTTAGAAATGTTCTTACCTCCCTTCTGAGTATGTTTTCCTGGGTCGTCTTTGTTCGAGTCTAATGTTTTTCTTCCCGTCCCCTCTTCTTCTAGTTTAACGCCCTCCTGATGAGTGTAGCGAGTCTTCTGGCGAATGTGTGTTTCCCAGGTTTGTTGAGGTGTAGTCCGTCTCTGGCGAGGAGTCCATCATACCAGTAATTCACACCGTGGTCCAGGAATCCAAATCCTTGTTGTCTGCACCATCGTCTTAGCCAGTTGTTTGCATCAAGGATCCTGTTCCATCTCCTGGTGCCATGCCCGTCTACTGGAAGGATAGAAGAAAAAACTACCTGTGCATCCAGTTCCTTTACTTTCTTCCCCAACTCTTCAAAGTCCTTGCAGATTGTCGGTAGGTCCTTCCTTGCCGTGTCATTGGTGCCAACATGTATCAGAAGAAATGGGTGGACGTCCTTGGAGCTGAAGAGCTTTGGTATCCTATCGGTCACATCCTTGATCATCGCACCTGGAAGGCAGCATACTTCTCTTGCAGTTATGTCCGGTCTGCAGATGGCTGCTTCGGTGCCTCTCAGTAGTGAGTCTCCCACCACCACCACTCTTCGTTGCTTCTTGGCTGTACTTTTTGCTGTCACTTGTTGCTGTGTGCCCTTTTCTTTTTTGCTTGCTGGTATTGCTTCATTCTTAGGTGTGCCATCTTCATCCTCTACAAAGATTTGATATCGGTTCTTCAGTTGTGTGGTTGGTGATTTCTCCATGGTCTTCTTGCTTCTTTTGGTCACATGCTTCCACTCATCTGCTTTTGGAGGTTCTCTGACACTTTTTGCACCTTCTGTGACCAGTAGAGATGCTTCTGTTCTGTCTAGAAAGTCTTCATTCTCTTTGATGAGTTTCAAAGTTGCTATTCTTTCTTCCAGACCCCGCACCTTTTCTTCTAAAAGGGCCACTAGTCTACACTTCTGACAGGTGAAATTGGATTCTTCTTCTGGTCGATCTGTGAACATGTAGCACATGCTGCAGCTCACCATGTAGGTTGTCACATCTGCCATGTTGCTCCTAGATCCTGCTGACTTGCTGTGTGTTTTCCTTCTTGTGTAATCTACTCAGCCAAGCTCTCTTGCAATAATGTCCTACAGGCAAAAATTCTGGTTTGGTGATGCTTTCGAAGCAGCTGGTCCCGGCTGTACCCAACGATCTTCTAGCTTAGGGAGACTTCGCTTCTCCCAGAAGGCACCTGGAATATGCAAATTAGCCTCCTGAAGCTTGAATCCCTGGTTTGGTGATGCTTTCGAAGCAGCTGGTCCCGGCTGTACCCAACGATCTTCTAGCTTAGGGAGACTTCGCTTCTCCCAGAAGGCACCTGGAATATGCAAATTAGCCTCCTGAAGCTTGAATCCCTGGTTAGGGATCAACACGATCTTATTTTTTATAATCAAGTCTCAACACGATCTTATTTTTTATAATCAAATTAATTTTTTTTATATTTAATGATGTTGGTTCAAGGGGTACACGGGCAGCAATAGACAGGTCAGTGGAGGCCTAGTGGAAGGAGTGACGGCAGACAGGCATCAAAGGCCTAACATTGGGCTGGCTGTAGGCAAGTTAAAATTGGTTCCAGGGGAACACGGCCATCAGTGGCCTGGTCAGTGTAGTTGTAGTTGAAAGAACGGGACGCAGACAGGCTTCGAAGGCCTAACATAATAACATAGGGCTGGCTGTAGGCAAGTTAAAATTGGTTCCAGGGGAACACGGCCATCAGTGGCCTGGTCAGTGTAGTTGTAGTTGAAAGAACGGGACGCAGACAGGCTTCGAAGGCCTAACATAATAACATAGGGCTGGCTGTAGGCAAGTTAAAATTGGTTCCAGGGGAACACGGCCATCAGTGGCCTGGTCAGTGTAGTTGTAGTTGAAAGAACGGGACGCAGACAGGCTTCGAAGGCCTAACATAACAAACTTGGGCTGGCTGTAGGCACTTTTAAATTTGTTCCAGGGGTACATGGGCAGCAGTGTATGGTCAGTGGAAGTCTAGTGGAAGGAGTGACCGCAGACAGGCTTCCAAGGCCTAACATAACAAACTTGGGCTGGCTGTAGGCACTTTTAAATTGGTTCCAGGGGTACACGGGCAGCAGTGGTCTGGTCTGTGGAAGTCTAGTGGAAGGAGTGACCGCAGACAGGCTTCGAAGGCCTAACATAACAAACTTGGGCTGGCTGTAGGCACTTTTAAATTGGTTCCAGGGGTACACGGGCAGCAGTGGTCTGGTCAGTGGAAGTCTAGTGGAAGGAGTGACCACAGACAGGCTTCCAAGGCCTAACATAACAAACTTGGGCTGGCTGTAGGCACTTTTAAATTGGTTCCAGGGGTACACGGGCAGCAGTGGTCTGGTCAGTGGAAGTCTAGTGGAAGGAGTGACCGCAGACAGGCTTCCAAGGCCTAACATAACAAACTTGGGCTGGCTGTAGGCACTTTTAAATTGGTTCCAGGGGTACACGGGCAGCAGTGGTCTGGTCAGTGGAAGTCTAGTGGAAGGAGTGACCGCAGACAGGCTTCCAAGGCCTAACATAACAAACTTGGGCTGGCTGTAGGCACTTTTAAATTGGTTCCAGGGGTACACGGGCAGCAGTGGTCTGGTCTGTGGAAGTCTAGTGGAAGGAGTGACCGCAGACAGGCTTCGAAGGCCTAACATAACAAACTTGGGCTGGCTGTAGGCACTTTTAAATTGGTTCCAGGGGTACACGGGCAGCAGTGGTCTGGTCAGTGGAAGTCTAGTGGAAGGAGTGACCGCAGACAGGCTTCGAAGGCCTAACATAACAAACTTGGGCTGGCTGTAGGCACTTTTAAATTGGTTGCAGGGGTACACGGGCAGCAGTGGTCTGGTCAGTGGAAGTCTAGTGGAAGGAGTGACCGCAGACAGGCTTCGAAGGCCTAACATAACAAAATTGGGCTGGCTGTAGGCACTTTTAAATTGGTTCCAGGGGTACATGGGCAGCAGTGTATGGTCAGTGGAAGTCTAGTGGAAGGAGTGACGGCAGACAGTCTTCGAAGGCCTAACATAACAAAATTGGGCTGACTGTAGGCACTTTTAAATTGGTTCCAGGGTAACACGGCCAGCAGTGGCCTGGTCAGTGTAGTAGTTGTAGAAAGAAGGGACCGCAGACAGGCTTCGAAGGCCTAACATAACAAAAATGTCAAAACAATGGTATTGTCAGTGCCAGGCATTGAAGGATGTCAGCGCCTAGACTACACATTGGTGAAGCTGTGAGAGATAATTTTGCTAGTGGTAGAGCACTGTTTGAGCTGGGGGGGGGAACTGTCTTGTGGCCGGCGGTACAGGCACAGGGCCCCTCATATTACAACGGTGTGTCTGACGTTGGGTGCGCACCACCACCGCCAGAGACACTTTATTGTACTATGAGGGACCCAGTGGCAGTGCCGTCGACCAAAAGCGGCCACACCCACCTCTTCAGACAAACAGCACTCTCAAGGGTCCAAGCGCAAAGTGGCGATAGCACGGCCCCGTGTGGGGAGTTTGGCCATTTCGTGAGGTGGAAACATGTCGTATGCTGGACAATCAGGTGAAGAAAATTACGAGATTGGAAAAGTCATTCAGAATAGTCCACAGGCAAGACCTTTTCATAGGAAAGCTAGGTGTCAGCCGGGCAGGGTGGGGCAAAAGATTTTGAAATCCAGTTGTGGTTCATTTTAATGAAGGTTAGATCATCTACATTTTGGGTAGCCAGACGAGTCCTTTTTTCTGTTAGTATTGAACCTGCAGCACTGAATACTCTTTCTGATAGGACACTAGCTGCCGGGCAAGCAAGCTCCTGCAATGCATATTCTGCCAATTCTGGCCAGGTGTCTAATTTGGATGCCCAGTAATCAAATGGGAATGACGGTTGAGGGAGAACGTCGATAAGGGATGAAAAATAGTTTGTAACCATACTGGACAAATGTTGTCTCCTGTCACTTTGAATTGATGCTGCAGTACCTGTCCTGTCTGCGGTCATAGAAAAATCACTCCACAACCTGGTCAGAAAACCCCTCTGGCCAACGCCACTTCTGATTTCTGCCCCTCTAACACCTCTGGTCTGCTGGCCCCTGGAGCTCGTGTGAGAACGATCACGGGCGCTGTGTGCAGGGAATGCCAGAAGCAAACGGTCAACAAGAGTTGATTGTTTTGTTGCTAATATTAGTTCCAAGTTCTCATGTGGCATAATATTTTGCAATTTGCCTTTATAGCGAGGATCAAGGAGGCAGGCCAACCAGTAATCGTCATCGTTCATCATTTTTGTAATGCGTGTGTCCCTTTTGAGGATACGCAAGGCATAATCCGCCATGTGGGCCAAAGTTCCCGTTGTCAAATCTGCGGTTGTGCTTGGTTGAGGGGCAGTTGCAGGCAAATCTACGTCACTTGTGTCCCTCAAAAAACCAGAACCCGGCCTTGCCACGCCACCAATTTCCCGTGCCCCCGGGAAAGCTTCCTCATTAAAAATATACTCATCCCCATCATCCTCCTCATCCTCCACCTCCTCTTCGCCCGGTACCTCGTCATGTACACTGCCCTGACCAGACAATCGCTGACTGTCATCAAGGCTTTCCTCTTCCTCTGGTGCAGACGCCTGATCCTTTATGTGCGTCAAACTTTGCATCAGCAGACGCATTAGGGGGATGCTCATGCTTATTATGGCGTTGTCTGCACTAACCAGCCGTGTGCATTCCTCAAAACACTGAAGGACTTGACACATGTCTTGAATCTTCGACCACTGCACACCTGACAACTCCATGTCTGCCATCCTACTGCCTGCCCGTGTATGTGTATCCTCCCACAAAAACATAACAGCCCGCCTCTGTTCGCACAGTCTCTGAAGCATGTGCAGTGTTGAGTTCCACCTTGTTGCAACGTCTATGATTAGGCGATGCTGGGGAAGGTTCAAAGAACGCTGATAGGTCTGCATACGGCTGGAGTGTACAGGCGAACGGCGGATATGTGCGCAAAGTCCACGCACTTTGAGGAGCAGGTCGGATAACCCCGGATAACTTTTCAGGAAGCACTGCACCACCAGGTTTAAGGTGTGAGCCAGGCAAGGAATGTGTTTCAGTTGGGAAAGGGAGATGGCAGCCATGAAATTCCTTCCGTTATCACTCACTACCTTGCCTGCCTCAAGATCTACAGTGCCCAGCCACGACTGCGTTTCTTGCTGCAAGAACTCGGACAGAACTTCCGCGGTGTGTCTATTGTCGCCCAAACACTTCATAGCCAATACAGCCTGCTGACGTTTGCCAGTAGCTGCCCCATAATGGGAGACCTGGTGTGCAACAGTGGCAGGTGCGGATGGAGTGTTTGTGCGACTGCGGTCTGTGGACGAGCTCTTGCTTCTGCAGGAGGACGAGGAGGAGGAGGAGGAGGAGGGGGTGCGAACGGCTACAGACAACTGTTTACTAGACCGTGGGCTAGGCAGAACTGTCCCAAACTTGCTGTCCCCTGTGGACCCTGAATCCACCACATTTACCCAGTGTGCCGTGATGGACACGTAACGTCCCTGGCCATGCCTACTGGTCCATGCATCTGTTGTCAGGTGCACCTTTGTGCTCACAGATTGCCTGAGTGCATGGACGATGCGCTCTTTAACATGCTGGTGGAGGGCTGGGATGGCTTTTCTGGAAAAAAAGTGTCGACTGGGTAGCTCGTAGCGTGGTACAGCGTAGTCCATCAGGTCTTTGAAAGCTTCGCTTTCAACTAACCGGTAGGGCATCATCTCTAACGAGATTAGTCTAGCTATGTGGGCGTTCAAACCCTGTGTACGCGGATGCGAGGCTAAGTATTTCCTTTTTCTAACCATAGTCTCATGTAGGGTGAGCTGGACTGGAGAGCTGGAGATCGTGGAACTAGCGGGGGTGCCGGTGGACATGGCAGACTGAGAGACGGTGGGAGATGGTATTGTTGCCGCCGGTGCCCTAGATGCAGTGTTTCCTACTACGAAACTGGTGATTCCCTGACCCTGACTGCTTTGGCCTGGCAAAGATACCTGCACAGATACAGCAGGTGGTGCGCTAAATGGTGGTCCTACACTGCCGGAAGGGATGTTGCGTTGATGACTAGCTTCATTGGCCGAGGGTGCAACAACCTTAAGGGACGTTTGGTAGTTAGTCCAAGCTTTCAAATGCATGGTGGTTAAATGTCTATGCATGCAACTAGTATTGAGACTTTTCAGATTCTGACCTCTGCTTAAGGAAGTAGAACATTTTTGACAGATGACTTTGCGCTGATCAATTGGATGTTGTTTAAAAAAATGCCAGACTGCACTCTTTCTAGCATCGGATACCTTTTCAGGCATTGCAGACTGAGCTTTAACCGGATGGCCACGCTGTCCTCCACCAGGTTTTGGCTTTGCCACGCGTTTTGGGCAAGATACGGGCCCGGCAGATGGAACCTGTGGCGATGTTGATGCCTGCTGCGGCCCCTCCTCCTCCTCTGCTTCAGAACTGCTGCCGCCTGCACCCTGTTCCCCCAATGGCTGCCAATCGGGGTCAAGAACTGGGTCATCTAATAACTCTTCTTGTACCTCCTGCGCAACTTCGTCTGTGTCACCGTGTCGTTCGGTGGTATAGCGTTCGTGATGGGGCAACATAGTCTCATCAGGGTCTGATTCTTGATCAGCACCCTGCGAGGGCAATGTTGTGGTCTGAGTCAAAGGACCAGCATAGTAGTCTGGCTGTGGCTGTGCGTCAGTGCACTCCATGTCAGATTCAACTTGTAATGGGCATGGACTGTTAACTGCTTCACTTTCTAAGCCAGGGACGGTATGTGTAAAGAGCTCCATGGAGTAACCCGTTGTGTCGCCTGCTGCATTCTTCTCTGTTGTTGTTTTTGCTGAAGAGGACAAGGAAGTGACTTGTCCCTGACCGTGAACATCCACTAACGACGCGCTGCTTTTACTTTTACCAGTTTCACGAGAGGAGGCAAAAGAGCTAGAGGCTGAGTCAGCAAGATAAGCCAAAACTTGCTCTTGCTGCTCCGGCTTTAAAAGCGGTTTTCCTAATCCCAGAAAAGGGAGCGTTCGAGGCCTTGTGTAGCCGGACGACGAACCTGGCTCCACAGCTCCAGACTTGGGTGCAATATTTTTTTCCCCACGACCACCTGATGCTCCACCACTACCACTACCCTCATTACCAGCTGACAATGAACGCCCCCGGCCACGACCTCTTCCACTAGACTTCCTCATTGTTTTAAAAACGTAACCAAACTAACGTTATTTGTTGCAGTCACACAACTTACACGGTGAGCTATAACTTCAGTATGATTTAGCTACCCCTTTACAGGTTGGTGAGACCACAGCGAAAATCAGGCCCAATGTTACACACTCTGTTTTTGGTGGCTGCAAATTAGAGAGATGCCCCACACGCAGGACTGTCACTGAAGCACAAATGTTAATATTAATGTCACACTATTATTTTTTTTTTATTTTTATTTTTTTCAGGAACACTTTAGAAACCCCAAAAAAAAAAAAAAATAGATTTTTGCAGGGAGAATTTAGAAAACAAATGTAACAAACTATATGCTTTCTATGGGCCACTGAGTGAGAGATGACGCACACAGGAATCAGGAGTGGCACACAAGCCCAGAGGCCAATATTTTTCTACCAATGATTGATGTAGTTATTTTCTCTGGTAGATTTTGGAACCCAAATCAAGGAAAAAAAATATAGGCTTTCTATGGACCACAATTGGAGAGAGAGAGAGAGAGAGAGATGGCACACCCAGGAGTCAAGACTGGCACACAAGCAGAAAGGCCAATATTAATCTCTCACTGTTTTTTTTGTTTTTTTTTTTTTTCAGGGAGACTTTAGAAAAAAAAATAATAAAAAAAATATGATTTTATCAGGAAGAATTTAGAAACCAAATAAAATAAAATGATTTTTTCAGGGAGAATTTATAAAACAAATAAAAACAAAAATAGGCGTTCTATGGCCCACTGACTGAGAGATGACGCACACAGGAGTCAGGAGTGGCACACAAGCCCAGAGGCCAATATTTTTCTACCAATGATTGATGTAGTTATTTTCTCTGGTAGATTTTGGAACCCAAATCAAGGAAAAAAAATATAGGCTTTCTATGGACCACAATTGGAGAGAGAGAGAGAGAGAGAGAGAGATGGCACACCCAGGAGTCAAGACTGGCACACAAGCAGAAAGGCCAATATTAATCTCTCACTGTTTTTTTTGTTTGTTTTTTTTTTTTTTCAGGGAGACTTTAGAAAAAAAAATAATAAAAAAAATATGATTTTATCAGGAAGAATTTAGAAACCAAATAAAATAAAATGATTTTTTCAGGGAGAATTTATAAAACAAATAAAACCAAAAATAGGCGTTCTATGGCCCACTGACTGAGAGATGACGCACACAGGAGTCAAGACTGGCACACAAGCAGAAAGGCCAATATTAATCTCCCACTGTTTTGTTTTTTTTTTGTTTTTTTCAGGGAGACTTTAGAAAAAAAAATAATAAAAAAAATATGATTTTATCAGGAAGAATTTAGAAACCAAATAAAATAAAATGATTTTTTCAGGGAGAATTTAGAAAACAAATAAAACCAAAAATAGGCGTTCTATGGCCCACTGACTGAGAGAGAGAGAGAGAGAGATGGCACGCTTAGTACTGGCACACAAGCCCAAAGGGCAATATTAATCTCCCTTTTTTTTTTCAGGGAGAATTTCTAAAACCCAAAAAAAAAAAAAATAGGCTTTCTATGGCCCACTATTTGTGAGAGAGATGGGACGCTCAGGACTGGCACAGATGGCACGCTCAGGACTGGCACAGAAGCCCAGAGGCCAATATTAATCTCCCTTTTTTTCTGGGAGAATTTATAAAACCAAAAAAATATTTAAATAGGCTTTCTATGGCCCACTATTTGTGAGAGAGATGGCACGCTCAGGACTGGCACAGATGGCACGCTCACAACTGGCACACAAGCCCAGAGGCCAATATTAATCTCCCTTTTTTTCAGGGAGAATTTATAAAACCAAAAAAAAAATTAAATAGGCTTTCTATGGCCCACTATTTGTGAGAGAGATGGCACGCTCAGGACTGGCACAGATGGCACGCTCACAACTGGCACACAAGCCCAGAGGCCAATATTAATCTCCCTTTTTTCAGGGAAAATTTATAAAACCAAAAAAAAAATTAAATAGGCTTTCTATGGCCCACTATTTGTGAGAGAGATGGCACGCTCAGGACTGGCACAGATGGCACGCTCACAACTGGCACACAAGCCCAGAGGCCAATATTAATCTCCCTTTTTTCAGGGAAAATTTATAAAACCAAAAAAAAAATTAAATAGGCTTTCTATGGCCCACTATTTGTGAGAGAGATGGCACGCTCAGGACTGGCACAGATGGCACGCTCACAACTGGCACACAACCCCAGAGGCCAATATTAATCTCCCTTTTTTTCAGGGAGAATTTATAAAACCAAAAAAAAAAAATTAAATAGGCTTTCTATGGCCCACTATTTGTGAGAGAGATGGCACGCTCAGGGCTGGCACAGATGGCACGCTCACAACTGGCACACAAGCCCAGAGGCCAATATTAATCTCCCTTTTTTCAGGGAAAATTTATAAAACCAAAAAAAAAATTAAATAGGCTTTCTATGGCCCACTATTTGTGAGAGAGATGGCACGCTCAGGACTGGCACAGATGGCACGCTCACAACTGGCACACAAGCCCAGAGGCCAATATTAATCTCCCTTTTTTTCAGGGAGAATTTATAAAACCAAAAAAAAAATTAAATAGGCTTTCTATGGCCCACTATTTGTGAGAGAGATGGCACGCTCAGGGCTGGCACAGATGGCACGCTCAGGACTGGCACACAAGCCCAGAGGCCAATATTAATCTCCCTTTTTTTCAGGGAGAATTTATAAAACCCCCAAAAAAATAAAATAGGCTTTCTATGGCCCACTATTTGTGAGAGAGATGGCACACTCAGGACTGGCACACAAGCCCAAAGGCCAATATTAATCTCCCACTGTATTTTTATCAGGGAGAATTTATACACCCCACAAAAAAAAATACAGAAAAATGAAAAGGCTTTCTATGGCCCACTATGTGAGAGAGATGGCACACACAGGGATGGCACTCTAGCAGAAATGCCAAATTGCCAATCTTAATCTCCCACCAAAAAAAAAAAAAAAAAACAGGGAATGTCCTACAATTACTATCTCCCTGCCTGCAGTAATCTCAGCCAGGTATGGCAGGCAGCTACTATCTCCCTGCCTGCAGTAATCTCAGCCAGGTATGGCAGGCAGCAATAAGGAGTGGACTGATGCACAAATGAAATAAAAAGTGTGGACAAACAAAAAAGATAGCTGTGCAGAAAGGAAGGAACAAGAGGATTTGTGCTTTGAAAAAAGCAGTTGGTTTGCACAGCGGCGTACACACAGCAATGCAGCTATCAGGGAGCCTTCTAGGGCAGCCCAATGAGCTACAGCGCTGAGGGGAAAAAAAAAAAAAATAACTTCCACTGTCCCTGCACACCGAGGGTGGTGTTGGACAGTGCAAATCGCTGCAGCACAAGCGGTTTTGTGGTTAATGGACCCTGCCTAACGCTATCCCTGCTTCTGACAAAGCGGCAGCAACCTCTCCCTAAGCTCAGATCAGCAGCAGTAAGATGGCGGTCGGCGGGAACGCCTCTTTATAGCCCCTGTGACGTCGCAGACAGCAAGCCAATCACTGCAATGCCCTTCTCTAAGATGGTGGGGACCAGGACCTATGTCATCACGCTGCCCACACTCTGCGTTTACCTTCATTGGCTGAGAAATGGCGCTTTTCGCGTCATTGAAACGCGACTTTGGCGCGAAAGTCGCGTACCGCATGGCCGACCCCGCACAGGGGTCGGATCGGGTTTCATGAAACCCCGACTTAGCCAAAAGTCGGCGACTTTTGAAAATGTTCGACCCGTTTCGCTCAACCCTAGTTAGTGGATTGTTGTGAATTCTGTGGCCAAGCTCCCTCCTGTGGTCGTGAGTGGTACTTCGGCTGGTTCTGTCTATGAGCTTCCTTTGGTGGTTGAGAGTGGTACTGCGGCTTCTGAGTTTCCTTCCTCAGGTGATGTGGTTAAGTCGTTAGGTGCTGCTCTATTTAACTCCACCTAGTGCTTTGATCCTGACCTCCAGTCAATGTTCTAGTATTGGTCTTGCTTTCTCCTGGATCGTTCCTGTGGCCTGTCTATCCTGCATAAGCTAAGTTTTGCTTGTGTTATTTTTGTTTGCTATTTTTAATGTCCAGCTTGCTATATTGGTTTTTCTTGCTTGCTGGAAGCTCTGGGATGCAGAGGGAGCACCTCCGTACCGTTAGTCGGTGCGGAGGGTCTTTTTGCCCCCTCTGCGTGGTTGTTTGTAGGGTTTTGTGTTGACCGCAAAGCAGTCTTTCCTATCTTCGGTCTGTTCAGTAAGTTGGGCCTCACTTTGCTAAATCTATTTCATCTCTGCGTTTGTATTTTCATCTCTACTCACAGTCATTATATGTGGGGGGCTGCCTTTTCCTTTGGGGTATTTCTCTGAGGCAAGGTAGGCTTATTTTTCTTTCTTAGGGCTAGCTAGTTTCTCAGGCTGTGCTCGAGGCGCATAGGACTGGTCAGGAGCACTCCACGGCTACCTTTAGTGTGGTTGGATAGGATTAGGGATTGCGGTCAGCAGAGTTCCCACGTCTCAGAGCTCGTCCTATGTTTTTTGGTAATTGTCAGGTCACTTTGTGTGCTCTGAACTTCAAGGTCCATTGTGGTTCTGAATCACCTGTTCACAACAGTGGATGTCTCCTTACAATATAAATTAGTTCCTAACCATCCAGCTTCTCGGACATTCAAAGAGATGTCCAGGAATGGAATCTCCTTTTGGTTGAACATATATGTGAGTCTGATGTTGGAGTCATTGCGGTTCAGTGAAGACATAAACATATGTAGATCTTGAACAGATTCTTGCCAAATAAATAAAATATCGTCAATGTAGCGGTAGCAGCCAATAATTTGGGGAGCGGAATGTGCGCCCTCCTGGAAAATGTCCCTCTCCCAGTATCCCATGAAGAGATTAGCGTAAGAGGGCGCACATGCCGCCCCCATGGCGGTACCGCGACGCTGTAGAAAAAAAGGATCTTTAAAAGTAAAAAAAATTGTGATTCAACACGAACCGCAACAACTCCAACACCAGATCACAGACCTCAGTTTGAATATTGTTTGACCGTAAGTAAAATTTAGTGGCCTCAAGGCCAACATTATGGTCAATAAATTTATATAACGACTCCACGTCGGCTGTCACTAAATACATGTCAGGTTCAAGATATAGGCCATCTAGACGCCTCAGGACATCCGTAGTGTCCCTGACAAAGGATTGCAGCGTCTCCACCTGCGTTTTGAGAAAGTAGTCAATGAATTTGCAGATGGGATCGCATAGCCCTCCAATGCCAGAGACAATCGGACGCCCTGGTGGATAAACAGCGTCTTTGTGGACCTTCGGAAGGAGATATAGTGTGGGGACCACTGGGGATTCAACCATCAAACCCTTAAAAGTTTTCTTTTTAATCACCCCATCATTCAGGGTTCTCCCCAAAATGCCTCTAAGTTCCTCAGAAAAAGTAGCTGTAGGGTTATAAGATAGAGGTGTATAAGTATCGCGATTCCGCAATTGTTTAAAGGCTTCCCTTTCATAACTCTCCACTGTCCAAATGACCACGTCCCCCCCCCCTTGCCTGCTGGCTTTATGATCACATCATCCATTGATTTAATTTCATCTAAGGCTTTCATCTGTATACAGGTTATCCTTCTTAACCCTATTACTAATGGTTCGGAAATCCTCTGAAACCAATTTAGTAAATATCTCCACTTGTGGGCACAGTGACAAGGAGGAAAACGTGGTACAACGTGAGGAGACAGCCGGAAGAGGAATACCTGTGGAAGTAGTTTCTGATTCATTGGCCAATTCTTCAAGAATCCTGATCGCCTCTTGCTCAACCGGGTTCCATATGGGATCCACAGTGTTGGATTTGTGATGTAATTTTTTAAGAACCAACTTGCGGGAAAACAAATGTAGATCTTTTAAGGCTGTAAAATTATCAAAATTATTAGTGGGTGAAAAGGAAAGGCCTAGGCTTAAAACTTCATGTTGTGCTGGAGAAATTATACGTGATCATATCCCTCCTATCTGTCATAATTTTAGTATTTTCAAAATTTGTGGATCTATCATCAATGGAAGATACAGAGGAGAAAGACCGATCTCACTCTAGAGGATGAAGTCACAGTTCTACGTCTCTGTCTCCATCGATATATCCTATTATTTTGTAGGTCTGAATAGTCTCTGATGTTTTTTACTTTTCGTAGATATAGTTTCAGTCTCCCATTTCTTGGTCTCAAGGTCAAGGTTTCTATTAAATTCCTGAGTCGATTCTGGGGTCAGTGTTTTGTTGATCTCCTCTTGAATGAGGCAGAGTTCAGCATCTAATTCTTTTAGCATGGCCTCATTAGACTGAATCAAAAGATTCATAAATTCTTTTGAACATTGACTGGCCAATGCCTCTCACTGATTTTTAAAATCCTTATCCTCAACATTGAGAGGGGAAGACCTGAACCCACAATCCCCTTGGTATCAATCCACATGACACATACAGTGGGGCAAAAAAGTATTTAGTCAGTCAGCAATAGTGCAAGTTCCACCACTTAAAAAGATGAGAGGGGTCTGTAATTTACATCATAGGTAGACCTCAACTATGGGAGACAAACTGAGAAAAAAAAATCCAGAAAATCACATTGTCTGTTTTTTTAACATTTTATTTGCATATTATGGTGGAAAATAAGTATTTGGTCAGAAACAAAATTTCATCTCAATACTTTGTAATATATCCTTTGTTGGCAATGACAGAGGTCAAACGTTTTCTGTAAGTCTTCACAAGGTTGCCACACACTGTTGTTGGTATGTTGGCCCATTCCTCCATGCAGATCTCCTCTAGAGCAGTGATGTTTTTGGCTTTTCGCTTGGCAACACGGACTTTCAACTCCCTCCAAGGGTTTTCTATAGGGTTGAGATCTGGAGACTGGCTAGGCCACTCCAGGACCTTGAAATGCTTCTTACGAAGCCACTCCTTCGTTGCCCTGGCGGTGTGCTTTGGATCATTGTCATGTTGAAAGACCCAGCCACATTTCATCTTCAATGCCCTTGCTGATAGAAGGAGGTTTGCACTCAAAATCTCACGATACATGGCCCCATTCATTCTTTCATGTACCAGGATCAGTCGTCCTGGCCCCTTTGCAGAGAAACAGCCCCAAAGCATGATGTTTCCACCACCATGCTTTACAGTAGGTATGGTGTTTGATGGATGCAACTCAGTATTCTTTTTCCTCCAAACACGACAAGTTGTGTTTCTACCAAACAGTTCCAGTTTGGTTTCATCAGACCATAGGACATTCTCCCAAAACTCCTCTGGATCATCCAAATGCTCTCTAGCAAACTTCAGATGGGCCCGGACATGTACTGGCTTAAGCAGTGGGACACGTCTGGCACTGCAGGATCTGAGTCCATGGTGGCGTAGTGTGTTACTTATGGTAGGCCTTGTTACATTGGTCCCAGCTCTCTGCAGTTCATTCACTAGGTCCCCCCACGTGGTTCTGGGATTTTTGCTCACCGTTCTTGTGATCATTCTGACCCCACGGGGTGGGATTTTGCGTGGAGCCCCAGATCGAGGGAGATTATCAGTGGTCTTGTATGTCTTCCATTTTCTAATTATTGCTCCCACTGTTGATTTCTTCACTCCAAGCTGGTTGGCTATTGCAGATTCAGTCTTCCCAGCCTGGTGCAGGGCTACAATTTTGTTTCTGGTGTCCTTTGACAGCTTTTTGGTCTTCACCATAGTGGAGTTTGGAGTCAGACTGTTTGAGGGTGTGCACAGGTGTCTTTTTATACTGATAACAAGTTTAAACAGGTGCCATTACTACAGGTAATGAGTGGAGGAAAGAGGAGACTCTTAAAGAAGAAGTTACAGGTCTGTGAGAGCCAGAAATCTTGATTGTTTGTTTCTGACCAAATACTTATTTTCCACCATAATATGCAAATAAATTGCTAAAAAAACAGACAATGTGATTTTCTGGATTTTTTTTTCTCAGTTTGTCTCCCATAGTTGAGGTCTACCTATGATGTAAATTACAGACGCCCCTCATCTTTTTAAGTGGTGGAACTTGCACTATTGCTGACTGACTAAATACTTTTTTGCCCCACTGTACTTCTCCAGAAAAGCTTTGCTCCACCACAGACGAATACGTCTGTGCATAAGTTCATTGTATCTCCTCGTGAGCTCCACACCATCCTTGGATCTAGAGTCCAAATTGACACCGGGACAACCGCCAAACACCTTTTCAAATTGTGAGAACCACGCCTTTTCGCGTGCTTTGAAGTACATTTGTTCGGCGATTCTAGCTGTGAAAACACAGAATAGGGATATATTCAATATCAACCAAACTGAAAACAAAGAATTAAAGACACACTGTAGTGTCAGTGTCTTCCCATGCGGCGATTGCTTGGCGTGTAATATGACGATATCTACAAACTTTTTTTCATCTGACCGCAACACAGAGAATATAAAATTTAACAGTACATCTCGTGTTGTACTGATCATGTTGTGTACTACGCAACATGTACTTGTGATTTAGTGTAGTTTATATAGGTCTAACGTTGCGTGAATTACGTATACGTGTTCGTGAGCATGTCAGAGACATCTTGGCAGCTCGAGACACATCTGAGATCTCAACATTAAAAACCATTCCATGCCACTTCAAGCAATACCACGATTGTAATCCTGCAGATTTTAAAGTAAGAGGGATAGACAGGATTAGGGGTGAAATTCGAGGGGGAGACCTGAAGAGAAAATTGGTGCAATTAAAATGCCGTTGGATCACTCTACTTGGCACTATGACACCAGCAGGCTTAAATGAGCAACTGAGTTTCTCCTGTTTCTTGTAATATATATCCTTGTGTCGCTTTTGTGAGCTTCACATCATTTGGATCTTATTTTAATTGTGTGTCTTTTTGTTTTATTGTTCTTTTTAACCTTTCAATATTTATTTATTCTTTTGGAGCATGGACCAACTATTTATCGGCAGATAAAAATATGGAGCCCCAGCTTCATACAACTGTATATTTCTTCACTGGATCAACATTGAACACGGATCACGTCGATTCTTATAGTATATATTTAATATGTATGGCCTTTATAAGCATATGTTGTTTTTTTCTTTACGTGTACGTCTATTTAGTTGTATGTCCGGTATTTATTTATGGTTATGCTATGGATTCATTGTTTTTAATTCATTTATTTCACATTTTGTCACACTGAAAATTGATGCTTTAATTTTGGCATCTTAATTACATACACTTTATTGCTGCTATTAACACTGCACTGTCACTTTAATGTCATTATTATTTATATAGTTCTAGTATTGGGATGTGGGCTCCAGATTTGTTCACCTTGCGTTGTTTCCTCTGTTATAGGGGCGATAGTCTTCCTCTTTCTCGTGGCGTGGAGTTTGGGTCGGGCGCATGCGCGGTGTGATCATATGCCTGTTTGGTGCTGTGAACGGCGCTCTGTGGTGGCTCTCGTGGGATTTGACGTCACCAGGGGATTTCCCCTGCCCGCAGCGTCACTGTGAATGCCGAAAGCAGCGTCGACTTTGGCGGTGATTCCCAGCACGCATGCGCCGACTCCCCACGCGCTCCAGCCAGATGCACCTGAGGATAATGTAAGAATTAACTGCTCCTATAAATTATCGGCATAGCACACAAGGAGTCACGGCCCCCCGAGGAAGCCCACACGAAACACGCGTCTTGGCTGGTTCCTCTGCACTTTCATATAATGGTTACAATGGGTGAGATGCCCTTATTGGGTTAATTATCCCTGCCTATGATTTTGACTTCATGATATGTATATCTCTGGGTTTGCTGTCCTTTTCTTATTTATAATATGTGATTCTATGACTATGTGAATATCTCCCAGTTTGCTGTATAAATGACTTTGATCTTTTTGGCAGTGGACCAATATGCATTATTTGCACAGCTATATATTATACCATCATTGATTATGTATATTGTTCTTACCCCATACCTGATACTTGATTTATGGATTTGTGCAGTGGGAATTTGTTGACACTGTGCGCCACTTTTTTCATCACCTTTTCTTATTATGTGTGAGTTATTACTTGTAACTTTGTAATAAAAATTGATCTATATTTTTACATATTTTGACTTTGTGCTCTATGTCTAGTATAGGTTGTAGGTTCTGGTAGAGTGTCCGTTCTTTTGTCCAATACAATGACACAGTGTGTCTTCTTTAATTCTTTGTTTTCGGTTTGATTGATATTGAATATAGTCTGATGTGTGTCCTTATTTAATATTAATGAGGGTATCTAGCTGAAGTGGTTGAACAAGGAAATGACATCACAATTCTTTTGTTTTATTTATAAAATATCTTTATTGAGCTGTATAAATTTACAAAAATGCATGAAAATCCGCATCAAAACCGCATAAAAATTTTCAATTGCGTTTTCTGCCAAGAGAGGCAGAAACTGGGCAGAATTTTACACAAGCAATTCCACAACATGCACACATAGCCTAAATATCATTGTTATGTCAGATGAAGTTTTTATATGTCCTTGTGTTCCCAACAGGTTCTCCAGTACAGTTTGCCAATAATCATCTGAGTCTGGCAACACAAAGCAGCGAATCAACTGTTTTAGCTAAAAGCAACTTTCCAGAAGTAAATCCAAATTGTTTGATTAAGGAAGAATTGCATACACAAGACCTTTTGAACAAGTACAGAAAGAAAGATTTTCACACTGCAAGTAAGAGTCATTATTATATTAACCCCTTTCTGACATCCGACGTACTATCCCGTCGAGGTGACCCGGGCCCTTATGTCTATCGAGGGGATAGTACATCATATTTGCGATTAGCTGCGCTCACAGGGGGAGCGCGGACAGGTGTCAGCTGATTATAGCAGCTGACATCTGTGCCGGGAGCGGTCACGGACCGCTCCCGGCACATTATCCCTGAAACACTGCGATCAAACAAGATCGCAGTGTTCCGGCAGCATAGGCAAGCAACGCGCAGGGAGGGGGCTCCCTGCATGCTTCCCTGAGACCCTCAGAACAACACAATGTGATAGCGTTGTTCAGAGGGTCTCCTACGTCCTCTTCCCAAGATGGCCGCGGGGTCTTGCAGGGAGGTGGCTTGCCGGCGCCTGCTGAGAGCAGGCGTCGGCAGGCCTGCACTGCCTGTCAGATCGCTGATCTAACAGTGCTGTTCACAGTGTCAGATCAGCGATCTGACAATATATAGCGATGTCCCACCCTGGGACAAAGTATAAACGTTAAAAAAAACTGTAAAAATATATTTTTTTAAATTCCTAAATAAAGAAAAAAATATATTCCAATAAATAAATGTCTTTATGTGAATAAAAAAACAAACAATAAAAGTATGCATATGTAGTATCGCCACGACCGTAACGACCCGACCTATAAAACTGTCCCACTAGTTAACCCCTTAAGTGAACACCGTAAAAAAAGAGGCAAAAAACAATGCTTTATCATACCGCTGAGCAAAAAGTGGAATAACATGCGATCAAAAAGACGAATATAAATAAACATTGTACCGCTGAAAACGTCATCTTGTCACGCAAAAAACGAGCCTCCATACAGCGCCATCAGCGAAAAAATATAGCTCTCAGAATAAAGCGATGCAAAAACAATTATTTTTTATATAAAGTAGTTTTTATTGTATAAAAGTGTCAAAACTTTAAAAAAATGATATATGTGAAGTATCGCTGTAATCGTACTGACCCGAGGAATAACTGCTTTATCAATTTTACCAAACGCGGAATGGTATAAACCCTCCCCCCTTAAAAGAAATTTGGGAATTGCTGGTTTTTGTTTATTCTGCCTAACAAAAATCGGAATAAAAAGTGATCAAAAAAGTCATGTGCCCGAAAATGGTACCAATAAAAATGTCAACTCGTCCCGCAAAAAACAAGACCTCACATGACTCTGTGGACCAAAATAAGGAAAAATTATAGCTCTCAAAATGTCGTGACGCAAAAACTATTTTTTGCAATAAAAAGCGTCTTTTAGCGTGTGACAGCTGCCAAACAAAAATCCGCTATAGAAACCCGCAATAAATAGTAAAATAGTAATAAATAGTAAATCAAACTCCCCTTTATCACCTCCTTAGTTAGGAAAAAATAATAAAATTTAAAAATGTAATTTTTTCCATTTTCCCATTAGGGTTAGGGCATAAGTTAGGGTTGGGGCTTAAATTAGGGTTGGTGCTAAAGTTAGGGTTAGGGTTGAGGCTAAAGTTAGGCTTGGGGTTAGGGTTTGCATTACGTTTACGGTTGGGTTAGGGGTGTGGTTAGGTTTATGGTTAGGGTTGTTACTAGGATTAGTGGTGTGTTCAGGTTAAGGGTGTGGTTAGGGTTGAGATTAGGGTTAGGGGTGTGTTGGGTTAGGGTTGGAGTTGGAGGGTTTCCACTGTTTATGCACATCAGGGGCCCTCCAAACGCAACATGACGTCCGATCTCAATTCCAGCCAATTCTGTGTTGAAAAAGTAAAACGGTGCTCCTTCCCTTCAGAGTTCTGCCGTGCACCCAAACAGTGGTTTACCCCCACATATTGGCTATCAGCGTACTTAGGACAAATTGGACAACAAGTTTTGCAGTCCAATTTCTCCTGTTACCCTGGGGAAACACTTGGGGGTTCAAAGTTCTCACAACACATCTAGATAAGTTCCTCGGGGGTCTAGTTTCCAAAATGGAGTCACTTGTGGGGTGTTTCGCCTGTTTAGGCACATCAGTGGCTCTGCAAACGCAACATGACGCCCGCAGACAATTCCGTCAAAGTCTGCATTCCAAAACGCCACTTCTTCCCTTCCGAGCCCCGACGTGTGCCCAAACAGTAGTTTTCTCCCACATATGGGTATCAGCGTACTTAGGACAAATTGGACAATAACCTTTGGGGTCCAATTTCTTCTGTTATATTTTGGGAAAATACAAAGCTGGGGCTAAAAAAATCATTTTTGTGGAAAAAAAAGATCTTTATTTTCACGGCTCGGCGTTAAAAACTTTAGTGAAACACTTGGTGGTTCAAAGATCTCACAACACATCTAGATAAGTTCCTTAGGTGGTCTACTTTCCAAAATGTGATCACTTGTGGGGGGGTTCCACTGTTTAGGCACATCAGGGGCTCTCCAAATGTGACAGGGCATCCTATCTCAATTCCATCCAATTTGGGCTGCACCTCAATGGGGAGGGTGCAGCTGTGTTGGGGGAGAAAATGGCTCGAAGGTTGGAGGAGTGTTTAAACTAGGGATTGGGGGGGAGGGTATTAATTTTATAGGAGGGGAAGATAGTGCAGATAAAGACCTGGGCACAAATAAGGAAGATGGGGGTGGCGGTGGCATGGGGGGTGGGGTTAGAACAGTTAATAATTTAAGAAAGAATAGAGGTAAAGAGAGGAACATCAAGTGCATGTATACTAATGCCAGAAGCCTTGCCAACAAAATGGACGACTTAGAACTAATGATGAGCATAATTATGACATGGTGGGGATATCTGAAACATGGCTGGATGAGAGCCATGACTGGGTTGTTAACTTGCAGGGTTATAGTCTGTTCAGAAATGACCGAATGGATAGGCAGGGGGGAGGGGTGTGTCTATATGTAAAATTGTCCTTAAAACCCATCCGGCGTGATAATATAGGTGAATCTAATGAAAATGTAGAGTCCCTGTGGGTGGAGATAAGGGGAGGGGGAAAAATAATAAATTACTGATAGGGGTTTGTTATAAATCTCCAAAAATAATGGAAGCAATGGAGAATATCCTCGTAAAGCAAATAGATGAAGCTGCTACTCAAGGGGAAGTCATTATTTTGGGGGACTTCAACTACCCTGAAATAGATTGGGTAACAGAAACCTGCAGTTCCAGCAAAGGTAATCGGTTTTTGACAACTATGAGAGACAATTAACTTTCACAACTGGTTCAGGATCCAACAAGAAGGGGGGCACTGCTAGACCTAATATTAACCAACAGGTCAGACCGCATGTCAAATATAAGGGTTGGGGTTCACTTGGGGAATAGTGATCACAAAATAGTAAATTTTCATGTATCCTTTAATAAGATGTGTAATAGAGGGGTTACAAGGACACTAAACTTCAGGAGGGCAAATTTCCAACGGATGAGAGAGGATCTTGGTGCAATTAACTGGGACGATATCCTGAGACATAAAAATACACAAAGAAAATGGGAGACATTTATTAGCATCCTGGATAGGACCTGTGCACAGTATATTCCATTTGGGAATAAACATACTAGAAATAGGAGGAAACCAATATGGCTAAATAGAGCGGTAAGGGGAGCAATAAGTGACAAAAAGAAAGCATTTAGAGAATTAAAGGAAGTAGGTAGTGATGAGGCATTAAATAAATACAGAAAATTAAATAAATTCTGTAAAAAGCAAATCAAGGCAGCAAAGATTGAGACAGAGAGACTCATTGCCAGAGAGAGTAAAAATAATCCCAAAATATTCTTTAACTACGTAAATAGTAAGAAACTAAAAAATGATAGTGTTGGCCCCCTTAAAAATAGTCGTCTGGGTGAAATAGTGGATGAGAATGAGAAAAAAGCCAATATGCTAAATGACTTTTTTTCATCAGTATTTACACAAGAAAATCCCTTGGAACACAAAATGACTAGTGATAAAAATTCCCCATTAAATGTCACCTGCTTAACCCAGCAGGAAGTATGTCGGAGTCTAAAAATCACTAAAATTGACAAATCTCCGGGCCCGGATGGGATACACCCCCGAGTACTGCAGGAATTAAGTACAGTCATTGATTGACCATTATTTTTAATCTTTAAAGGCTCCATAATAACAGGGTCTGTACCACAGGACTTTCGTATAGCAAATGTGGTGCCATTATTCAAAAAGGGGACAAAAACCTAACTCGGTAATTATAGGCCAGTAAGCTTAACCTCTACTGTGGGTAAAATCCTGGAGGGCATTCTAAGGGATGCAATACTGGAGTATCTGAAGAGGAATAACCTCATGACCCAGTATCAGCACAGGTTTACTAGGGACAGTTCATGTTAGACTAATCTGATCAGCTTCTATGAAGAGGTAAGTTCTGGACTGGACCAAGGGAACCCAGTGGATGTAGTGTATATAGACTTTTCAAAAGCTTTTGATACGGTGCCACACAAAAGGTTGATACATAAAATGAGAATAATGGGGATAGGGGAAAATATGTGTAAGTGGGTTAAGAGCTGGCTCAGGGATAGGAAACAAAGGGTGATTATTAATGGAGCACACTCGGACTGGGTCGCGGTTAGCAGTGGGGTACCACAGGGGTCAGTATTGGGCCCTCTTCTTTTAAACATTTATTAATGACCTTGTAGGGGGAATTCAGAGCAGAATTTCAATATTTGCAGATGACACTAAACTCTGCAGGGTAATCAATACAGAGGAGGACAATTTTATATTACAGGATGATTTATGTAAACTAGAAGCTTGGGCTGATAAATGGCAAATGAGCTTTAATGAGGATAAATGTAAGGTCATGCACTTGGGTAGAAGTAATAAGATATATAACTATGCGCTTAGTTCTAAATCTCTGGGCAAAACCGTCAATGAAAAAGACCTGGGTGTATGGTTGGATGACAAACTCATGTTCAGTGGCCAGTGTCAGGCAGCTGCTACAAAGGCAAATAAAATAATGGGATGCATTAAAAGAGGCATAGATGCACATGAGGAGAACATAATTTTACCTCTATACAAGTCACTAGTTCGACCACACTTAGAATACTGTGCACAGTTCTGGTCTCCGGTGTATAAGAAAGACATAGCTGAACTAGAGCGAGTGCAGAGAAGAGCGACCAAGGTTGTTAGAGGACTAGGAGGTCTGCAATGCCAAGATAGTTTATTACACTTGGGGCTATTTAGTTTGGAAAAACGAAGACTAAGGGGTGATCTTATTTTAATGTATAAATATGAGGGGACAGTACAAAGACCTTTCTGATGATCTTTTTAATCATAGACCTGAGACAGGGACAAGAGGGCATCCTCTACGTCTGGAGGAAAGAAGGTTTAGGCATAATAATAGATGCGGATTCTTTACTGTAAGAGCAGTGAGACTATGTAACTCTCTGCCGTATGATGTTGTAATGAGTGATTCATTACTTAAATGTAAGAGGGGACTGGATGCTTTTCTTGAAAAGTATAATGTTGCAGGGTATATATACTAGATTCCTTGATAGGGCGTTGATCCAGGGAACTAGTCTGATTGCCGTATGTGGAGTCGGGAAGGAATTTTTTTTCCCCAAAGTGGAGCTTACTATTTGCCACATGGGTTTTTTTCGCCTTCCTCTGGATCAACATGTTAGGGCATGTTAGGTTAGGCTATGGGTTGAAATAGATGGACTTAAAGTCTTCCTTCAACCTTAATAACTATGTTACAATGTTACTAATTTTGCATTGAATAATCAAATAGCTCCTTCCCTTCCGAGCTCTGCCATGCACCCAAACAGTGGTTTACCCCCACATTTTGGGTATAGACGTACTCATGATAAATTGCACGACAATTTTTGGGGTCCATTTACTCCTGTTACCCTTGGTAAAATAAAACAAATTGAATCTCAAGTAATATTTTGTGAAAAAACTTAAATGTTGTTTTTTTTTTAAACATTCCAAGAATTCCTGTGAAGCACCTGAACGGTGAAGCACCTGAAGTTTATTAAACTTCTTAAATGTGGTTTTGAGCACCTTGAAGGGTGAAAAACAGATGGAGCATTAGAGAGTCCGAATGGCATCACAAGGTATTCAAAATGGCCTTCAGGCGTATTAAACGCAGTTTTCCATTCATCACCCTGCTTAATACGAACAAGATTATATGCCCCTCGAAGGTCAATCTTCGTAAACCAACTAGCTCCCTTAATCCTAGCAAACAAATCGGAAAGCAAAGGTAGAGGGTATTGAAACTTGACCGTGATTTTACTCAAGAGGCGATAATCTATACAGTGTCTCAAGGAACCATCTTTTTTAGCAACAAAAAAGAACCCCGCTCCCAACGGTGAAGAAGATGGTCGAATATGCCCTTTCTCCAAAGACTCCTTAATATAGCTCCGCATGGCGGTATGTTCAGGCACAGATAGGTTGAAAAGTCGACCCTTAGGAAACTTACAGCCTGGAATCAAGTCAATAGCACAATCACAGTCCCTGTGCGGTGGAAGGAAACTGGATTTGGGCTCATCGAATACATCCTGAAAATTAGACAAAAACTCTGGAATCTCAGAAGGTGAAGAGGAGATTGACATCAAAGGAACATCATTATGAACCCCCTGACAACCCGAACTAGTCACAGACATGGATTTCCAGTCCAACACAGGATTATGTACCTGCAACCACGGAAAACCCAGCATGACAACATCATGCAAGTTATGCAACACCAGAAATCGACAATCTTCCTGATGGGCTGGCGCCATGCGCATGGTTACCTGTGTCCAAAACTGGGGCTTATTTTTAGCCAAGGGTGTAGCATCAATACCCCTTAAAGGAATAGGGTCCTGCGAAGGCTGCAAGGGAAAACCACAACGCTTGGCAAACTCAAAATCCATTAAATTCAAGGCGACGCCTGAATCCACAAACGCCATGAAAGAAAATGATGACAATGAGCAGATCAAGGACACGGATAACAAAAATTTAGGTTGTACAGTACTGATGGTAATTGAACTGGCGATCCTCTTTGTCCGCTTAGGGCAGACAGAAATGACATGAGAAGCATCGCCACAATAATAACACAACCTATTTTGACGTCTGAAACTTTCGTTCTGTTCTAAACAGACTCCTATCACATTGCATAGGAATTTGCTCTGAGGATAATGCCACAGCGCGCACAGTTCTGCGCTCCCGCAGGCGTCTGTCAATCTGAATGGCCAGAGACATAGATTCACTCAGACCGGAAGGCGTGGGAAACCCCACCATAACATCTTTAACGGATTCAGAAAGCCCCCTTCTGAAAATTGCCGCTAAAGCATCATTATTCCATTTAGTCAACACAGACCATTTTCTGAATTTCTGACAATACAATTCTGCCGCCTCTTGCCCCTGAGACAGGGCCAACAAGGTCTTCTCAGCTTGATCCACAGAATTAGTCTCATCACACAATAATCCTAAAGCCTGAAAAAAGGAATCAATATCAAGCAAAGCCGGATTTCCAGATTCCAGGGAAAACGCCCACTCCTGCGGGTCGCCACGCAGCAGTGAAATAACGATTTTTACCTGCTGACTGGAATCACCAGAGGATCGAGGTCTCGGGGCAAAAAAAAGTTTACAGTTGTTTTTGAAACTCAAAAATTTAGACCTGTCACCAGAAAATAAATCAGGAGTAGGACTCTTTGGTTCTTAAGCAGGAGTCTGAATGATATAATCAGAAATACCTTGCACCTTAGCAGCAATCTGGTCTACACGAAAAGCCAAATCCTGAACATTCATGCTTGCACCAGGCTCCTCAGTCACCCAGATATTAAGAGGGAGGAGAACACAAAACCGACTGGAGAAAAAAAAATGGCTCAAGAGCTTCCTTCCCTTCTTCTGAGATGCATTTACCGTATATACTCGAGTATAAGCCGAGATTTTCAGCCCATTTTTTTGGGCTGAAAGTCCCCCTCTCGGCTTATACTCGAGTCATATACCCGGGGGTCGGCAGGTGAGGGAGAGCGGGGGCTGTGTAATCATACCTGCTGCGGCGCGATCCCTGGACGTCCCTGGTTTCCCCGGCGCTGCAGATTCTTCCTGTACTGAGTGGTCACATGGCACCGCTCATTACAGAAATGAATAGGCGGCTCCGCCTCCATAGGGGAGGAGCCGCATATTCATTGCTGTAAATGATCGGTAACTGTGACCGCTCAATTACAGGAAGAAGCTGCAGCGCCGGGGAAGCCAGGGACTGCAGGGACCGCGCCAGGAGCAGGTAAGGGGAGCGCAGCGCTGCGCGATATTTACCTGCTCCTTGCTCCGGTGCGGCTCCGTCTGCAGCGTCCTCTAGCAATGACGCTCAGGTTAGAGGGCGCTGTGACGTAGTCAGTGCGCGCCCTCTGCTGAGCGTCAGTGCTGGAGACGGAGCCGCACGAGGAGCAGGTAATTATTGAAAGCGCTGCCATCCTGAGCAAGAGAGGTGAGTATGTGATTTTTTTTTTTTTTATTGCAGCACCAGCAGCATTATATATGCAGCATCTATGGGGCCATAATCAACGATGCAGAGCAATCTATATGGCACCGCACAGAGTGATAAGGAGCATCTATGGGGCCATAATCAAAGGTGCAGAGCATATATATATGGGGCACAGCTTTATAAGGAGAATTTATGGGGCCATAATCAACGGTGCAGAGCAATAAATACATGGGGCACAGCTTTATAAGGAGCATCTATCAGGCCATAATCAATGGGTCAGAGCAATATATACGGCACAGCTTTATAAGGAGAATCTATGGGGCCATAATGAACAGTGCAGAGCAATATATATATGGCACAGCTTTATAAGGAGCATCTATGGGGCCATAATCAAAGGTGCAGAGCATATATATATATATATATGGGGCACAGCTTTATAAGGAGCACCTATGGGGCCATAATTAACGGTGCAGAGCATTCTATATGGCACAGCTTTATAAGGAGCATCTATGGGGCCATAATGAATGGTGCAGAGCATATATGGCACAGCTTTATAAGGAGCATCTATGGGGCCATAATCAACGGTGCAGAGCAATATATATGTGGCACAGCTTTCTATGGAGCATCTATGGGGCCATAATCAAAGGTGCAGAGCATATATATATATATATGGGGCACAGCTTTATAAGGAGCACCTATGGGGCCATAATCAACGGTGCAGAGCAATATATATGGGGCACAGCTTTATAAGGAGCACCTATGGGGCCATAATCAACGGTGCAGAGCATTCTATATGGCACAGCTTTATAAGGAGCATCTATGAGGCCATAATGAACAGTGCAGAGCATTCTATATGGCACAGCTTTATAAGGAGCATCTATGGGGCCATAATGAACGGTGCAGAGCATATATGGCACAGCTTTATAAGGAGCATCTATGGGGCCATAATCAACGGTGCAGAGCAATATATATGTGCCACAGCTTCCTATGGAGCATCTATGGGGCCATAATGAACGGTATAGAGCATTGTATATAGCACAGCTTTATGTGGAGCATCTATGGGGCCATAATGAACGGTGCAGAGCATTGTATATAGCACAGTTGTATATGGAGCATCTATGGGGCAATAATGAATGGTATGGAGCATCTATTTTTATTTTTGAAATTTACCAGTAGCTGCTGCATTTCCTACTCTAGGCTTATAATCAAGTCAATAAGTTTTCCCAGTTTTTGTGGCAAAATTAGGGGGGTCGGCTTATACTGGGGTCGGCTTATACTCGGGTCGGCTTATACTCGAGTATATACGGTAACTCATTGTTGGCCAGTTGTACTGTTATGATCCGGTGACTTAGAAGCTGCATGAGAACTTTCACTGGAGATGGTGGCCACTGTACTGACCGCAATCCTGAACTTAACACCGCAACTAGAAGTAGCCGTGGAGTGTACCTAACACACCTAGACACCTCGTCACAGCCGGAGGACTAATTACCCCTAAAGATGGAAAGAGGAATTCTATCTTGCCTCAGAGAAAATCCCCAAAGGATAGACAGCCCCCCACAAATATTGGCGGTGAGTCGGAGAGGAAAAAACATACACAGTCAGAAAACAGAATTTAGCACAGGAGGCCACTCTAGATAGATAGGACAGAAAAGGACAGAGTTCTGTGCGGTCAGTAAAAAACCCTTCCAAAACATCCACAGCAGAAATTACAAAAACTTCCTACATCTAACTAATAGATGTAGGAGCGTAAATCTGCAACTCCATTGAATCCTACAATCAGAGCAGGAATAAAACTGAAACAAGCACACAGCAGTGTGCAACAAATAGAAAAAAACAAACACTTATCTTTGCTGAATTTGGCAGCAGACAGGAGAAGCCAGAAAGTGATCCATCACTTCACAAGTAGCATTGACAACTGGCAAGGGCTAAAGGATCCTGCACACCTAAATATCCCAGTCCGAATTGTAATTATCAAATACACCTAGCCAGGACTGTGACTCAGAGACAACTGCATTCCCACCTTCAACCACGGGAGGGAACCCAAGAGCAGAGCAGTGACTTCAAATGTGATGTGGTCCCTAAAAAAAATGGTGTAGTAAAAATGAGAAATCGCTGGTCAAATTTTAACCCTTATAGCTCCCTAACAAATAAAAAAAAAATTTGGTGCCAACATTGTGCTTTATAATAAAAATCCCTAGTTATTATAATTGCCAGACCTGAAATAACAAGCACTTTTCACCTATTGTGTCCCCCCATTCCCTTGTAGATTGTAAGCTTGCGAGCAGGGACCTCACTCCTAATTCACTGTTTAAATTGTCTTAACTTGTATTGAATTCACACGCCATGGAATAAATGGTGCTATAACAATAAATAATAATAATAATTTGTCTGTACATGTCCCCGCTTAATTGTAAAGTGCTGTGGAATATGTTGGTGCTATATAAATAAAAATTATTATTATTATTGTGCTGATGTAATCTAGACATGTGGGAAATGTAACTTAAGTATTTTGGAAAAAAACGAAGTTTTCACCAAATTTCTGTTTTTTTTATCACAAATAAACGCAAGTAATATAAAAGAAATTTTACCACTATCATAAAGTACAATGTGTCGCGAGAAAACAATGTCAGAATCACTGGGATCCGTTGAAGCTTTCCAGAGCTATAACCTCATAAAGGGACAGTGGTCAGAATTGTAAAAAGTGGCCCGGTCATTAATGTGCAAACCACCCTTGGGAGTAAAGGGGTTAAGCTAAATGAAAGAACAAGAGCTTTTAACCCCTTCCCATTAAAGCTAGTTTTCACCTTCCTAACCAAGCCAAATTTTTCAGTTCTTGATATGTGACTTTAAGGGATAATAACTCTGGAACAATTCTACACATCCTTCGATTTTGAGAGTTTTCTTTGTGACGCATTGTACGTAACCCCTTTACAACATATGACTTACAGTGGGGCAAAAAAGTATTTAGTCAGTCAGCAATAGTGCAAGTTCCACCACTTAAAAAGATGAGAGGCGTCTGTAATTTACATCATAGGTAGACCTCAACTATGGGAGACAAACGGAGAAAAAAAATCCAGAAAATCACATTGTCTCTTTTTTTATCATTTTATTTGCATATTATGGTGGAAAATAAGTATTTGGTCAGAAACAAACAATCAAGATTTCTGGCTCTCACAGACCTGTTGTGAATTCTGTGGCAGAGCTCCCTCCTGTGGTCACAAGTGGTACTTCGGCTGATTCTCTCTGTGAGCTTCCGTTGGTGGAGGAAAGTGGTACTGCGGCTTCTGAGTTTCCTTCCTCAGGTGATGTGGTGAAGTCGTTAGGTGCTACTCTATTTGACTCCACCTAGTGATTTGATCCTGGCCTCCAGTCAATGTTCTAGTATTGGACCTGTTTCCTCCTGGATCGTTCCTGTGGCCTGCTGCTCTGCATAGCTAAGTTCCTCTTTGCTATTTGTTTGCTGTTTTTTTTTCTGTCCAGCTTGTCAATTTGTTTTTTTCTGCTTGCTGGAAGCTCTGGGACGCAGAGGGTGTACCTCCGTGCCGTTAGTTCGGTACGGAGGGTCTTTTTGCCCCCTTTGCGTGGTTTTTGTAGGGTTTTGTGTTGACCGCAAAGTTACCTTTCCTATCCTCGCTCTGTTCAGAAAGTTGGGCCTCACTTTGCTAAATCTATTTCATCTCTACGTTTGTCTTTTCATCTTAACTCACAGTCATTATATGTGGGGGCTGCCTTTTCCTTTGGGGTATTTCTCTGAGGCAAGGTAGGCTTATTTTCTATCTTCAGGCTAGCTGGTTTCTCAGGCCGTGCCGAGTTGCATAAGGAGCGTTAGGCGCAATCCACGGCTGCCTTTAGTGTGGTTGGAGAGGATTAGGGATTGCGGTCAACAGAGTTCCCACGTCTCAGAGCTCGTTCTTGTTTTTTGGGTTATTGCCAGGTCACTGTATGTGCGCTGACCTCTATGTCCATTGTGGTACTGAATTACCTTTCATAACACAGACCTGTAACTTCTTCTTTAAGAGTCTCCTCTTTCCTCCACTCATTACCTGTAGTAATGGCACCTGTTTAAACTTGTTATCAGTATAAAAAGACACCTGTGCACACCCTCAAACAGTCTGACTCCAAACTCCACTATGGTGAAGACCAAAGAGCTGTCAAAGGACACCAGAAACAAAATTGTAGCCCTGCACCAGGCTGGGAAGACTGAATCTGCAATAGCCAACCAGCTTGGAGTGAAGAAATCAACAGTGGGAGCAATAATTAGAAAATGGAAGACATACAAGACCACTGATAATCTCCCTCGATCTGGGGCTCCACGCAAAATCCCACCCCGTGGGGTCAGAATGATCACAAGAATGGTGAGCAAAAATCCCAGAACCACGCGGGGGGACCTAGTGAATGAACTGCAGAGAGCTGGGACCAATGTAACAAGGCCTACCATAAGTAACACACTACGCCACCATGGACTCAGATCCTGCAGTGCCAGACGTGTCCCACTGCTTAAGCCAGTACATAATTAGACACAACCACAGATGTACCAACCACTATTAATCAATGATTAAAAAATCAACAATATAGGAATAATATATGCCATGTACCAGTGATTTAGTGCTCTGTGGAGAAGGATGTGGAAGAACCACTGTATATGAGATCGAACAAACACAGCCAATATATAGACGTACCCAGAAAAAGTCACCAAGCCAAGGATACATATAGAGAATGTCTTTATTATATATGATTGGCAAGTAAAATGATATAACAATTTGAAACCAAACTGGAACTGTTTGGTAGAAACACAACTTGTCGTGTTTGGAGGAAAAAGAATACTGAGTTGCATCCATCAAACACCATACCTACTGTAAAGCATGGTGGTGGAAACATCATGCTTTGGGGCTGTTTCTCTGCAAAGGGGCCAGGACGACTGATCCGGGTACATGAAAGAATGAATGGGGCCATGTATCGTGAGATTTTGAGTGCAAACCTCCTTCCATCAGCAAGGGCATTGAAGATGAAACGTGGCTGGGTCTTTCAACATGACAATGATCCAAAGCACACCACCAGGGCAACGAAGGAGTGGCTTCGTAAGAAGCATTTCAAGGTCCTGGAGTGGCCTAGCCAGTCTCCAGATCTCAACCCTATAGAAAACCTTTGGAGGGAGTTGAAAGTCCGTGTTGCCAAGCGAAAAGCCAAAAACATCACTGCTCTAGAGGAGATCTGCATGGAGGAATGGGACAACATACCAACAACAGTGTGTGGCAACCTTGTGAAGACTTACAGAAAACGTTTGACCTCTGTCATTGCCAACAAAGGATATATTACAAAGTATTGAGATGAAATTTTGTTTCTGACCAAATACTTATTTTCCACCATAATATGCAAATAAAATGATAAAAAAACAGACAATGTGATCTTCTGTATTTTCTTTTCTCAGTTTGTCTCCCATAGTTGAGGTCTACCTATGATGTAAATTACAGACGCCTCTCATCTTTTTAAGTGGTGGAACTTGCACTATTGCTGACTGACTAAATACTTTTTTGCCCCACTGTACATTTATATCGTGTTGTGTCCGTGCCTTTGATGCGGGCTCACTGACACGACATGACATGCCTGCACATTTTCCCCCACACATGACAGCTGATTTAATCAACTACCATGTGTCTTGAGCAGCTGGAGGTGGAGCAGTGCTTTGCTCACTGACAGTGGGATTTAACACTCGCCGACAAGGGCGCGCATCATTCCAAGCTGCCATCGGCGCGCCCATGTTATGATCATGTGGCGGGGGTGATTTGCTGAAGCACTGTATGTAGAGCAGGAGCAATCGAAAAATTGCAGCTTCAAATCCCCTAAGGGACTAACATATGCAATAAAAATTTAAAGAAAATAACAAATATTTACTAGTATGAAAAAAAGACATAAGTTCAAATCACCACCCTTTTGCTTCATTGAAAATGAAACAAAAAAAATACACATATTTGGTATCGCTGTGTTCAGAAATTTCCAATCTAACAATATAATAATAATCTTTATTTTTATATAGCGCTAACATATTCCGCAGCGCTTTACAGTTTGCACACATTATCATCACTGTCCCCGATTGGGCTCACAATCTAGAATTCCTATCAGTATGTCTTTGGCATGTGGGAGGAAACCGGAGTGCCCGGAGGAAACCCACGCAAACACGGAGAGAACATACAAACTCTTTGCAGATGTTGTCCTGGGTGGGATTAGAACCCAGGACCCCAGCGCTGCAAGGCTGTAGTGCTAACCACTGCGCCACCGTGCTGCCCTAAATATAAAATAAATTAATCCGATCGATGAACTGTATAATGAGAAAAAAATCAAAATGCCATAATTTACGTTTTTGGCTCCACTATTGCAATAAAGTACAATAAAGAGGTGATCAAAACATTGCATCTACCTCAAAATGATATCAGCAAAAAAGTCCTAAGTTACTTACCGGTAACAGAATTTTTTGGAACCCATGACAGCACCACGAGAGAAAGGTTGCGCCCTTTAAAGACAGAAAAGCTACTTGCTGAAAGGGTGGCATCTCTCCCACCTATCAGTTGGATTGCAAAGCATGAGAACAGCTCCAATGGTTAATGCAAAAAATACAAGATTTCCCCGCACCACAAATCACAGCTAAAAATATGAACTTAAAACACACTAGTGAAAAAAGTTTACATCCACGGGAGGGATTTTAATAGTGCTGTCAAGGGTTCTGAAAAATATAATTACAGGTAAGTAATTTAACACTTTATGGATCAACGATGACAGCACCACGAGAGAATTAGAGAGAAAATTTAGAGTTCGGAGAAGGATCACAGCCTTTTCCCAAAGGTGAGGTCGGTAGAGGAACCCATATCCAGTCTATCATACTTATAGAAAGTGGATGGAGAAGACCAGGTTGCCGCCTTACAGATTCAGATTGCTCGATTCAGACATCAGATCTCTCCGCTCTCGGAAGGTTGCACGTCTTTTGTGGAGTGAGCCTTCAAACCTTCTGGAATCGCTTTTTCCCTATCAGAATAGGCTAAAGAAATGGCAGAAGCTCTAGAATATGACCCACTGGCGTCCCATCCTTTATTTTTGACCCCGAGTACGTTAGAAATATTCTCCATGTTCTAGTATAAATCCTTGTTGGAGACACCTTCCTACTCTAAAGTAGGGTAGAGACAATATTGAGAGGGAAACCCCTTTAACAGCACCCTCTCAAATTCCATTCCATTAAATGAAGGTTGGCTACTTGTGGATGGTGAATTGGCCCCTGAGAGAGGAGATTTGGAACCTTTGGGAGTACCCATGGGTCGGTGATGGGCATTGCCCTCAACAATGAGAACCATGGTCTTCTGTACCAAAAGGGAGTGATAAAGACAACCCTTGTTTTGCCTTCTCTGATCTTCCTTACCACCAGCGGAATCAGGGCTATTGGAGGAACAGTGTATGCCAGGTTGTATTTCCATGCATTAAGAAGGCATCTACCCCCTGAGGAGCTTCTCTGGGGTTCAGAGTACAAAAAGTTTCTACCTTCCTATTCAACCTAGTGGCAAAGAGTTCTATGTCTGGACAGCCCCACATCTGCACTATTTGGTTGAAGATTAACTGATCTAGCTCCCACTCTCGTTGCCTTAGTTGATTACGGCTTTTCTTCCTATGTGAAAATCCATCAAAGATGGGAGATGACCTTCCGCTAGTTGGAATAAATGATCTGACACCTCCATTAAGGGTCTGGACCAGGTTCCCCCTGGGGGTTTATGTCACACATTTGTCTGAGAGGATTTTGACATGATAACCCTATAGGAACACTTGGAGTCTTCTTACTGCCAACCCAACTGCATCTTGTGCCCTGTCCAAATTCCCTTGATTACTATGTCTTCTAAATCAGCCCCCAAGCCCTTAGACCTCGCATCGGTGGTGATCACCTGTGTGACTTTATTCACCCAGTGAACCCTCGTGGACAGTGTAAACTCATACAGCCACCAAAGGAGGGACTGCATTGACATTGGGGATGGCATCAACCTTCCCTCCATGGGTCCTTTAAGGGAATTATCATTTCTCAACACCTCCCACTGCAATGCTCTAAAATGGAGCTGGGCCCACAGGACTGCTGGAATACATGAAGTTGGAGAACCTAGAAGGTACATAGTGCTTCTAAGAAACATGGTGGGGATTTTCAGGGCACTCAACACCTGGCCTTGGATATTTTCTATTTTATCGCCTGAGAGATGACACTCTGGCGACTGAGTCCAGCAGAAGCCCCAAACATTCCTGTATTTTTAGGTGCTCTATTTTTTACTTTTTAAGGTTCCACAGCCAAACTAAATGTTCTAAGGTGGACATCACCCCCTCCAGCTGTATAGTGCAATCCTGAGCCAAATTCCAATCATCAGAAAATCATCCAAATACGGGGCAATCATTACATTCTTCTCTCAAAGATGGGCTATCACTTCTACAATCACTGTGGTGAGGGCACGAGGAGCCACAACAAAGGCCAAATGGGAGGGCTCTAAAGTGCAAGTGTCTGACTACCCCCTGTCATGGATCTCTCCATGCTGTCACTAATTTGTCACGTAAACGCTCTCAGCATGTGACTTGGGGTTGCACCTGAAAGGGGTTAATCTCCCCTCTCTCAGTCCAGCATTCAACCTCTGTCTTATGCTGTAATGGGAGTATAAATCACACGCCGACCCAGGCCACACACCCGCTCATACGCTCTGCCACCACTCACCGAACACACAGGCGATGAGTCCTGGAAATATTACTAATACTGTCTACCACTCATATGGCTCACACACCTTAGGCTATGGATTCTGTAGAACAGGCAAGGTCCAACTGTTAAAGTTTATGCTTTAATACAAAAAGTACAGTGCTTACAGTAAAGAAAAAGATATAAAAATTTTGTAATAAAAAGACATACAGATATGCAAAACAGTATAAAATAAACATGAGAAAACTTACAGAAATAGCTAACTTGTAGTTTGCTTCTGCTCCCTGAGGGGGGGTGAATATGGACTGGAACACATCAGCTTCCCAGGCTGCCCTCACATGTGAACAATTTGGAATGTATACAAGCCTAATTTATAGAGTCACACTGGAGGTCAGATTTCTAGACCTGCCCCTCAAGTTGATATTCAAATTGCTTGTTTTTGATTGGACCACGGCCGCACCTCCAATGAATATATTATTTTCTCTGGGATTCTTTGTGTAAAGCGTCCCACAGATAGTGTCAGGCTGTAATTGGCACCTCTCTTCCAAAGAGCAGAGGGTGTGAAGCGCTTCCTCTCCTTCCTGGTCCTAGCTAGGCCCCTGTTGTGAATTCTGCTCTTGCGCTCCCTCCAGTGGTTGTGAGTGGTAGTGCGGCGGTAGTTGGATCGCAACATTTATCAGGTGTATCTATTTTTTGCAATCCCAACATAGGTAAGTATTAACAAATTGTTTTAAATATATGCTTTTAAATAACCTTTTTAAATAAGTATATCAACAGTTATCATTTATAACAGGGTACACTTGTTTGTTAGTATTTACTCCAAATAAAAATTGCTGCAGCTATGAAAAACCTCTACCAAAGTGAATCAAGCGCAAGGGAGCTGCAGAAACAACCTGGAAAGCAAATGCTATATCCACATATACTTGGTACCGATATGCTTTAGTAAGGTGCCTTAAATATACTTATTTAAAAAGGTTATTTAAAAGCATATATTTAAAACAATTTGTTAATACTTACCTATGTTGGGATACATATTTTCAGGATTATGTTTTTTTGTATTTAGCACCCATTGGACATATCACCAACTATAATATTAAGCATGATTAGATAATACCTTTTGGCAAAAAATTAAGGACTTATTGATATTTTTCGGAAATGGTGGTATTAATTTAGTTCTTTAATTCAGTGATATTGGTACTGCATTTGGTGTTAAATTACCGTACATATATTTTTTTGAGTTACCTTTTTCTGTAAAACAGTCCGGTTTCTGGCGATATTCTTTACTGTGACACTTTTGTTGCTTTTTGTAAGATTTTAATCTTTTTGCTTGAATAAAAATATACATTTTAAAAGGATCTCTTCTGTGTTTGACCCTTATTGGATCGAAATGTGTTTAAATTGTCTCAGGATAATACATATTAACACCTGGGTGAGACTTGCCGCCTTCAGGACAGATGTCACACAATAAACCTATACATAGTTCACTGCACACATATATATTTATACATATTTCACTACACCCCCCTAATGCCTACTGTAGCTCTGAGGTACTGCTGGTGTTCCATATGTATTGGCACATGGCAGAAAGCATCCTTCAGATCGAAGACTACCATGAAGCAATCTGGGAAGAGTAACTTTATTGCAGATCTTACAGATTCCATTTTGAATGGAAGTATTCTCAGGAATTTGTTAAGGCCCTTCAAATTTATTATTGTCCTTAAAGAGCCGTCTGTATTTTTAATAAGAAAGAGAGGGAAGTAAAACCCTTTCCCTCTCTGACTCGGGAACTTCTAATAGGACAGCCTTCTCTACCAGCTCTGAGACTTCGGCCTCTAGTGCACATTGCTCTGCTGAAGAAGCCTGAGAGGGCATTACCACAAACATTCCCTGCGGGATTAATCTTTTTACCCAGATTTTATCAGACTGAGAATCCAACTGCACCCCGATATGTTTTCATAGGCAGGGAAGAAGGACGTAACACACACACACACCTGGGCTGTCAATCATTGGCCTGGATTTTTGGAGTCCTGGGAAGAGGTTTCGGACATGAAGCCTATACCTTTCCTTCTCCAGTCCTCACATTTGTCTTGCTCTCTGGAGGGCTTTTTTCAGTAGGATCACTTGTAGGCTGGGTTGTGCAAGTTAGGAAATCCCTTTTTAGCATCTCCAGCCCTTTCCAAAAGTTCATCCAAAGCCGACCCAAATAGAAACTCCCCCTCACATGGAATGGCACACAGCTTTGTTGTAGCCTGGATATTCCCTGGGGAGCATGTTAACCATAAGGCCCTATGGATCACGTTCGAAAGGGCTGCTGATCTTGCCGCTAAACTAACTGAATCATCTGAAGCGTCCAATAGAAAAGCTACAGCCCCTCGTATAAGACCAAGATATTGTCTCTTGACATTTTATCTTTCAACTGGGTTTCCAGATCATCCAAGCAGATCATTAAGAATCTGGCTGTACTTGTAGCAGCCACTCCCGGTTTTATGGCTTCAGCCAACGTCTCCCATGTACATCTAAGGGAGGGGTCTGCTTTTTTATTGAGGGTGTCCTTTAAATTTCCCATATCATAAAAGAGGAGTGAGGTTTGTCTGTAAGCCTTTACTAAGATCGCATCCAGTTTTGAAGCTTTGTTCCAGGTTGACGAGGAAGGCTCATCAAAAGTATATCTCCTCTTAAATGATGGGTGAAGTGAGCCTCTCTTTCTGGGTTTTCTCCATTCCCTCTGAATTAGGGTGCAAATTTTCTCATTCAAGGAAATGACCTACGCCGTTTTTGGTCCAAGCCTTCAAGCATAATGTCCTCAATCGATTTCTTGGGTTTGGACTCTACTATCCCCATTGTGGCCCAAACTTCTTTTTATGAGCTTGTCCATCTCTTCTTTGGATCTTCAGGTACACTTGTTAGACGTCCGCCCATCAAGGACAGGAAACCAACTGATGCATGGGATAGGTGCCGCCCTTTTAGCATGTAGGCTTCCTGTTTTTGAAGGGCGGATCTCCTCTCTCGTGGTGCTGTGATGGGTGATCGATAAAATTAAGCCCTGACATTGGTCCATATGCTGAAAAATGAAAACTATACTGGTCTCAGAAAATAACGACAAAAGCCAAAATTATTTCATACAAATTTCCCCCAAAAAATGTGACCCCTTAAATAAATAAAAACTAACATGCTTGGTATCTGCGTACTCGTACTGACTTGGAAAATTGTATTGCCAGGTCAGTTTTACCATATAGTGAACATGGTAAATAAAAAATAAACAAGTCATTTGTGGAATTGCATTTTTTTGCAATTTCACGTCAGTTAGATTTTTTTTTCCCTTTTTCCAGTGCACTATATGGTAAAATGAAGGTGTCAAGCTAACGTGCAACTCAGCCTCAAAAAACAAGCCCTGATACGGCTATATTGACAGAAAAATAAAATTGTGGCTCTGGGAGGGGAGGAAATAACAAAAACTAAAATGGCCTGGGTTTTAAGGGGTTAATGTTAGGGGTAAATTTAATTCCATGTATCCGTAAATAAATGCAAATCATATCTAAAATTTGAGAACGTTTTTTAGATTTTTTTTTTTAAATATTAGAACTTAACATTTTTATGCTCTTTTAAAAAGGCCTGCTCTCACTAAAGTCTCTAATGACCTACTAACAGCTAAGTCCAATGGTCACTACTCCATGCTAATTCTCTTGGATCTCTCCGCAGCATTTGACACTGTGGATAATCAGCTCCTCCTCACTATGCTCCGCTCCACCGGTCTCAAGGACACCGTTCTCTCCTGGTTCTCCTCCTATCTCACTGACCGCTCCTTCACTGTATCTTTTGCTGGTTCCTCCTCCTCTCACCTTCCCCTTACTGTTGGGGTTCCTCAAGGATCAGTCCTAGGCCCCCTCCTCTTCTCTTTGTATACTGCCCCTATTGGAGAAACAATCAGTAGATTTGGTTTCCAGTACCATCTCTATGCTGACGACACCCAATTATACACCTCTTCTCCTGTTATCACGCCGACCTTTTTAGAAAATACCAGTGATTGTCTTACCGCTGTCTCTAACATCATGTCCTCCCTCTATCTGAAACTGAACTTGTCAAAAACTGAGCTCCTCGTGTTCGCTCCCTCTACTAACCTACCTTTGCCTGACATTGCCATCTCCGTGTGCGGTTCCACCATTACTCCAAAGCAACATGCCCGCTGCCTTGGGTTCATCCTTGATTCCAAGCTTTCATTCACCCCCCACATCCGATCACTGGCTCGCTCTTCTTATCCGCATCCCAAAAACATTTCTAGAATTCGCCTTTTTACTTTTGACTCTGCAAAAACTCTTACTGTTTCACTTATTCATTCTCGTCTGGACTATTGTAACTCTCTACTAATCGGCCTCCCTCTTGCCAAACTCTCCCCGCTCCAATCTGTGCTGAATGCTGCAGCCAGGATCAAATTCCTCACTAACCGTTACACCGATGCCTCTACCTTGTGCCAGTCATTACACTGGCTACCCATCCACTCCAGAATCCAGTACAAAACTACTACCCTCATCCACAAAGCACTCCATGGCTCAGCACCACCCTACATCTCCTCTCTGCTCTCAGTCTACCACCCTACCCGTGCCCTCCGCTCCGCTAATGACCTCAGGTTAGCATCCTCAATAATCAGAAGCTCCCACTCCCGTCTCCAAGACTTTACAAGTGCTGCGCCGATTCTTTGGAATGCACTACCTAGGTTAATACGATTAATCCCCAATCCCCACAGTTTTAAACGTGCCCTAAAAACTCATTTGTTCAGATTGGCCTACCGCCTCAACACATTAACCTAACGATCCCTGTGTGACCTATCATAAAAAAAAACATAATCAGGTTCCTCGTATCATGTTCTCATACACTTTATGCAGTTAATAGCCCTCTGTGTCTGTACTGTTAAATACTTAGGCAGTTAACTGGTTCATGCAGCTTTACATGAACACCCGAGCCTTACACTATGGCTGGTCCGAATAACTAAAGCAATTGTTACCATCCACCTCTCATGTCTCCCCTTTTCCTCATAGTTTGTAAGCTTGCGAGCAGGGCCCTCACTCCTCTTGGTATCTATTTTGAACTGTGATTTCTGTTATGCTGTAATGTCTATTGTCTGTACAAGTCCCCTCTATAATTTGTAAAGCGCTGCGGAATATGTTGGCGCTATATAAATAAAATTATTATTATTATTATTATAAGGACCTTATTACCAAATTCATGTTGAAATGGACACATCATGTGAATTCAAAGCAAAATAAAGTCTTTTTTTTATTGTAATGTAGCTATAATTTGTCACCTAATTAGTTAACTTTTAAATTCAAGTGTGTGTGTTCTATATGATAATTTTCACTGGTGGTGTGTACTTCTTCCTTCTCCTCTATGATGCTGACAACTCATAAGTAGGCAAAAAAACAGCAGAAAAAGAACATGCCCCCACAATAGCTTCAGTCTTTCAGTGTGAGATGTGATGACACAGCCTGAACTCCTGGTGTAACCTTTTGCATGATTAGAAAGTGCAGCTTGCTTTGGCTGTGTCATATTATAAACTCTTCTTTTATCTCTTCTCTTATAGCATGGTCAACCCTGCTGTACTGCCCCGCCCCTCGCACTGCCTGTCCAGACTTGAATTTTAAATGTCAGTTATGCTCACAGCATCTTGTAATAGCTCTGCAGTGAAACCACGACAAACTACACCTGTATGAGATGAACTGACAGCCTGATGTGCTCTCACTGCAGAGCTATTACAAGATGCTGTGAGCGTAACGGGCATTATTGTGACTACTCTCTTGACAGGCAGCGTGGGGTAAAATACAGTTCAGCAGAGCTGACAGTGCTATGTGAGTGGGGGATAACTGGTATAAAAGTTTCTAATGTGACACAGCTAAACAGCTGCACTTTCTTGTTATCCAGTAGATTACACCAGGAGGTATGGTTGAATCGTTGCATCTCACACACTGTCACACACTGCGAATCCTAAGCTATTGCGGAGGCATGTTCTTTTTGTGCTGTTGTTGCTTGCTTATGATTGGTTGGCCTCATACAGTGGGAAGAAGTAAATGTCCCCAGTGAAAACTCTAAGGCTCTGTGTACACAGTGTGGATTTTGCTGCGGATCCGCAGCAGTTTCCCATGAGTTTACAGTACAATGTAAACCTATGGGAAACAGAAAATGCTGTGCCCATGCTGCGGAAAAAAACGCGCGGAAACGCGGTGGTTTACATTCCACAGCATGTCAATTATTTTTGCAGAATCCGCAGCGGTTTTACACCTGCTCCATAATAGAAAACCGCAGTGGAATCCGCACAACAACTGCCATAAATCCACAGGAAAAACGCAGTGTTTGTCAAATCCGCTGCGGGAAAATCCGCAGTGGACCATTCTACGTGTGCACATACCCTAAAAGTCTTTTAATTCCACCAAGTGAGTGTTAAATCATTAGGTGACAAGATACTTAGATTCTTAATATCTCCAAGACAGAGGGGTGATATCTAAAAGACGAAAAAATAGAAATTCAACTCTGCAGCCATTATTACATTGTATCCAGTTCAACGATAAAGCTGTAGGAAAAATCAGCGCAAAATAGTCTTATCCGATAGACTGTTTAAATAATTTCTCAGATTTTACTAACCTGAGTTATCCTTTGTAACAGCAAAAAATGTACAAGTAGGGAAATCGCCTACAGCAGGTCCACGGGGTCAGCAAGTGACCGTATCAAAACTGGATTAACAGCATTGCGGGTTATAGTTAAATTAGTGGCGAAATTTACAATTGGTGGAGAAAGGTTTAACTTGATGTACGTAGCCTTAGTTTCAACCTACGTAACTATGTAGCACGATGTTTGTGGATATTATCCGTGCTACTGAATAAGACATAGATTCAAGTATGAAGAAATGAAAGATGATGGTTTAGACGACGCGTTTCGAAGTATATAGTTATTAATTCATCAGTAAATTACCACATGTATTAACCCCTTCCCGACCTTTGACGCCACGTAGGCGTCATGAAAGTCGGTGCCAATCCGACCTGTGACGCCTATGTGGCGTCATGGAGGGATCGCGTCCCTGCAGATCGGGTGAAAGGGTTAACTCCAATTTCACCCGATCTGCAGGGACAGGGGGAGTGCTACTTCACCCCCCTGTCCCCTAGACAACCCCCCCCCCCCCCCCCCGTGGCTACGATCGCTCTGATTGGCTGTTGAAAGTGAAACAGCCAATCAGAGTGATTTGTAATATTTCAGAAATGAAAACTGTGAAATATTACAATCCAGCCATGGCCGATGCTGCAATATCATCGGCCATGGCTGGAAACCCTGATCTGCCCCCACCGCCACCGATCTCCTCCCCAGCCCTCCGTTCTGTGGTCCGCTCCCCTCCGTCCTCCTATCCGCTCCCCCATCCTCCTGTCCGCTCCTCCCGTGCTCCAATTCACCCCCTCCCTGTGCTCCGATCCCTCCCCCTGTGCTCCCATTTCCACCATCCCTCATACTTACCGAGCCTCCCGGTGTCCGTCCGTCATCTCCATGGGCGCCGCCATCTTCCAAAATGGCGGGCGCATGCGCAGTGCCCCTGCCAAATCTGCCGGCCGGCACATTCGTTCCATGTACATTTTGATCACTGTGATAAAACCTATCACAGTGATCAAAATAAAAAAAATAGTAAATGAACCCCTTCCTTTATCACCCCCGTAGGTAGGGACAATAATAAAATAAAGAATTTTTTTTCCACTAGTGTTAGAACTAGGGTTAGGGTTAGGGATGTGGACACGTATTCTGGTCCTCTGCGGATTTTTCTGCAGCGGATTTGATAAATCCGCAGTGCAAAACCGCTGCGGATTTATCGCGGATTTACCGTGGTTTTTCTGCGGATTTCACAACTGCGGTTTTCTATTGGAGCAGTTGTAAAACCGCTGCGGAATCCGCAGAAAGGAGTGACATGCTGCGGAATGTAAACCACTGCGTTTCCACGCAGTTTTTTCCGCAGCATGTGCACAGCGTTTTTTGTTTCCCATAGGTTTCAACTGTAAACTCATGGGAAACTGCTGTGGACCCGCAGCTGCGGAAACTCTGCGGATCCACAGCGTTTTCCGCAGCATGTGCACATACCCTTAGAATTAGGCTATGTGCACATGGTGCGGATTTGGCTGCGGATCCGCAATGGATTCGTAGCAGTTTTCCATCAGGTTTACAGTACTATGTAAACCTATGGAAAACCAAATCCACTGTGCCCATGGTGCGGAAAATACCGCACGGAAACGCTGCGTTGTATTTTCCGTAGCATGCCAATTCTTTGTGCGGATTCCACAGTGTTTTACACCTGTTCCTCAATAGGAATCCGCAGGTGAAATCCGAGCAAAAAACACTGGAAATTCGCGGTAAATCCACAGGTAACACGCAGTGTCTTTTACCTGCAGATTTTTCAAAAATGGTGCGGAAAAATCTCTTACGAATCCGCAACGTGGGCACATAGCCTTAGGGTTAGGGTTGGAATTAGACTTAGGGTTGGAATTAGGGCTAGGGTTGGAAATAGGGTTAAGATTAGGCTTGCGGTTAGGGTTATAGTTAGGACTGTATTGGGGTTAGGGTTGGCATTAGGGTTAGGGTTGGGATTAGGGTTAAGGGTGTGTTGGGGTTAGGGTTGTGGTTAGGGGTGTTGTTACCGCTCCTGTCGTCCCTGCGCACCGCCGTCGCTCCTCCTCCAGGCTTCAGCGTGCCGGTCCCTCTCTCAGCGCAGCGTCTCGTCCTCCTCCCGCTGCGCGTCCCCGCCGCTCCTCTTCCTGGTCACGGCGCGCTCGTGTCCGGATAGTTCCTTCACTTCCGGTTCCTCGCTCTGCCAAGGGCGTCCGGTGCTGGCGCAGGCGCCCTGGAATCATCAAGGGACGCATGCGTTCCTCTGCTTCTCCTCCTTCCCCGTGACAGCCAATCTGAATAGGACTTCCTGTATTTAAGGTCGGTCTTCCTGCTTAGCTGAGCCTGATTGTCATTTGGCTTTTGCTAAGTGCTTCCGGCCCGTTCGCTCTGCCAGTGCTCGCTGTCTCTCGCGTTCCTCTTAGTCTGTGCCCGTTATCGTCTCCCTGCCTGCCTTCTCCTGTGTCGTTTGTCTTTCTGTTATTTAGTTCCTCACTGTGTCCTTCTCTCCTGCAGGTATTTCCTGTCCTGGCTCCTCGTTCTGACCTCCATCTCCCTGGTCCAGTGCTTCGGTCCAGTCTTCCCAGTTTGTCCTTTGGCTCTCCTCTCACCTTCCTCCCTTGCTCTTTAGTTCTTGTTTTTCTCCGCTCTTGAGCCGCCCCTCTTGGTACGGCCACTGTGGGTTTGACTCCTCTGGGTCTGCGCCTGACGGTCCCTGTATAGGGGTCGGTTCCATTAGGTTAGCTCGCCCAGAGGTTCGTCTCTCCCACGGTCCAGAGGGTCCACTCATCACGCTTCTTAGCGCGTCATAGTACAATCAGGCCATGGACCCCGCTGGTACCCCATTTTCGGCCCAGAAGGAGTTGGCTATTTTGCGCGAGAATCAGCAGCGCATTATGTCCTTTATGAAGACTATGGAGTCTCGCTTGTCTTCATTACAGGCCGCTGATCCGGTTAACGCCGCTCAATTAGCTAACCTTCAGCAGGAGCTTACTCAACAGCGAGATACTCAGGCTCGCATGCTGAGTTATATGGCCTCCATCGATGATCGCCTATTTAGTTTGCAGTCCTCAGCTTCCGTTCAGGTCCCTTCTCTCGATTCTAGTCCATCTTCCATTCCTCACCCTCCTTCTCGCCTTGGAAAGCCTCCCAGGTTTAGTGGGGATCCCAAACTCTGTAGAGGCTTCTTAAATCAGTGCCGTCTCCACTTTGAGCTTCTTCCCCAACAGTACCCCACTGATCGGGCTAAGGTGGCTTTTCTTGTGTCTCATCTCGAGGGGGAGGCTTTGGCTTGGATTAATCCCTTGTGGGAGCGTGACGATCCTTTAATCTCCCACTTAGAGGACTTTCTTGGGACTTTTCGTAAGATCTTTGATGAACCTGGACGTCTGGCCTCTACAACAGAGTCCCTCTTTAACCTTCATCAGGGGTCTCTGTCGGTAGGCCAATACGCCATTCGGTTCCGTACTTTAGCCTCTGAACTAGGGTGGAACAACGAGGCTCTGGTTGGCGCTTTCTGGCGAGGTCTGTCGAGTCGAATCAAGGATGAGCTTGCAGGTCGTGATACCCCCTCTACCTTGGAGGATCTTATTTCCTTAGCCACACGCATCGACCTTCGCTTTCAAGAGCGATCTCGTGAAGCCACTAGGGAGAAGAAATCTAATATTTCTATGCATCCTTTTCATCAGTCCAGTAGTCCTCGACTTCCTGCCTCTCCTACTCCTCCACCACCTGAACCCATGCAAGTGGATCGCGTTAAGATGGCGGAGCAGCGTCGTAAGGAGAGACGTACCCAAGGTCTCTGCTTCTACAGCGGTAGTGCTTCCCATTTGCTGCGTGCTTGCCCTGAAAGGCCGGAAAACTCCTCAGCCTAGGACAGGTAAGAGAGGCCTCCCTAGGTGTTCCTGTTTCCTCTCTACCTTTAACCCTTTCTGTTTTATTAGTCCTCAATCACAAACGTTTTTCCGAGGTCGCGTATGTGGATTCGGGCGCGGCAGGTAATTTTGTCAGTCTTGAAGCGGTTCGGAGGCTTCGCATTCCAGTTCTCACTCTGGCTACTCCTCGTCTTATTGCATCAGTGGACGGCAGACCATTGCAAGAGGCCATCACCTTGGTTACAGAAGAGGTTGAGTTACAAGTCGGAGCTCTTCATCATGAGAAGATTGCGTTCTATGTCCTACCTCACCTTTCCCATGCTCTATTACTCGGGTTGCCGTGGCTCCGTACACATGAGCCTACTCTAGATTGGCGTTCAGGTGACGTTCTTCGCTGGGAATCTACTTGCCAGGAACAGTAATTTCCGTTTGTCCAGTCGTTCCTTCTCTGCCAGCCACTGTTCCCGCAGGATTACCTCCTCCTTATTCGTCTTTTACTGACGTCTTCAACAAACAAGAGGCAGAGAACCTTCCTCCTCATCGTCCTTACGACTGCCCGATTGAGCTTCTCCCTGGCAGTACACCACCTAGAGGTAGAATTTACCCACTTTCTCCTGCTGAGACACAGGCGATGTCCGACTACATCCAAGAAAATCTTGCTAAGGGATTCATTCGGAAATCTTCTTCTCCTGCTGGAGCAGGGTTTTTCTTTGTAAAGAAGAAAGACGGTACCCTTCGCCCTTGTATTGATTACCGTGGGTTGAATAACATTACAGTCAAGAACAAATATCCTCTTCCTCTCATCCCAGAGCTTTTTGATCGACTTAGAGGAGCTCGTATTTTCACCACACTTGACCTGCGTGGTGCCTACAACTTGGTTCGTATCCGCCCAGGTGACGAGTGGAAGACCGCTTTCAATACCCGGGATGGTCATTATGAATACTTGGTCATGCCTTTCGGCCTCTGCAATGCCCCTGCAGTATTCCAGGAATTCGTTAACGATATCTTTCGAGACCTCCTCTACTCCTGCGTAGTGGTATACCTGGATGATATCCTAGTATTCTCGACTGATCTACCGTCCCATCGAAGAAGTGTCCGCATGGTTCTACAACGTCTAAGAGAGAATCACCTCTACGCCAAATATGAAAAATGTCTTTTTGAGCAGACCTCTTTGCCTTTTCTCGGATACATTGTCTCTGATTCTGGTCTCAAGATGGATCCCGAGAAGGTGAATGCTATCGTCAATTGGCCACGACCTTGCGGGGTGAAGGCCATCCAACGATTTCTTGGATTCGCCAATTATTATAGGCAATTTATATCTCATTTCTCCTCCATGATCCAGCCTCTGTCCTCTCTCACCCGAAAAGGTTCCGACTCGAAGAGGTGGACTCCAGAGGCGGAGAGAGCCTTCGAATCTCTTAAGCAGTCTTTTTCCTCCGCTCCAGTCTTGCATCATCCAGAGATTAACAAACCTTTCATTTTGGAGGTGGACGCATCCTCTACGGGGGCTGGAGCTGTGCTCTCTCAACGATCTGCTGTTGGTCGAATGGTTCCCTGTGGCTTCTTCTCCAAAGCGTTTTCTACATCCGAACGTAATTACACTATCGGAGATCGAGAATTGCTAGCCATTAAATTGGCTTTAGAGGAATGGAGGTATCTGCTAGAGGGTTCTGTACATCCATTTGTTATATACTCCGATCATAAGAACCTAGCCTATCTTCAAACAGCACAAAGACTTAATCCTCGGCAAGCCAGATGGTCTCTGTTTTTTGCCCGTTTTGAGTTTGAGTTACGTTTCCGACCGGGTAAGAAGAATGTCAAAGCAGACGCGCTGTCTAGGTCTTTTCAGCCTTTGGATTCAGAGGAGGAATCAGCATACATCTTGGATCCTTCCAAAGTTATTGCCGTGGCTCCCGTAAGGATGATTTGTCCCCCACCAGGTAAAACCCTTGTACCGGAGTGTAACAGAGAGAGGGTGTTACGTTGGGGCCATTCTTCTAAGTTGGCTGGTCACGCGGGATTCAATAAGACTTTTCTTCTCATCTCTCGCTTTTATTGGTGGCCTAAGCTACGTCTGGACGTCAAAGACTTTGTTGCATCTTGTCCTTCCTGCGCGAAGAACAAAGTTCCTAGACAGTTTCCTTTTGGAACTCTGCTTCCTCTTCCAGTTCCCTCTGCGCCGTGGCAGCATATTGCCATGGATTTCATTACCGACCTACCAAGTTCTTATGGATGTACAGTCGTCCTTGTGGTGGTTGACCGGTTCTCCAAAATGGCTCATTTCATACCTCTACCCGGCTTACCTTCAGCATTTGAGTTGGCAACAGTTTTTATCTCTAACATCTTCAAACTCCATGGCTTCCCTCAGCACATCGTATCCGACAGAGGAGTCCAGTTTACATCCCGTTTTTGGAGAGCTTTATGCAAACTCTTGAAGGTCTCTTTGGATTTTTCTTCCGCGTATCATCCGCAAACTAATGGGCAAGCTGAGAGGACTAATCAAATTTTGGCTGCTTATCTATGACACTTCATCAATGCCCATCAGGATGACTGGGTCTCTCTGCTTCCATGGGCGGAGTTCGCTTATAATAATCACTCCAGTGAGGCATCTACAAAATCTCCATTCTTCATTGTCTTTGGACAACACCCAGGTATTCCTCTTCCGGTCTCTCCCGCCTCTGGCGTGCCAGCAGCTGACTCGCTGTCTTTGAGTTTTTCCACAATTTGGGCTGAAGTCAGAGAAGCACTCAATAAAGCAGCTTTGAAAATGAAGAGCCACGCTGACAAAAGGCGTTTGGATTCTCCTCCTTTTAAACCTGGTGACAAAGTCTGGCTTTCATCGAGATTCATCAGACTCAAAATACCGTCCTACAAGCTTGGTCCTCGCTACATTGGTCCCTTTGAGATTCTGAGTCGGGTCAACGAAGTTGCGTACAAGATGAAGTTGCCTGCCGCACTCCGTATTCCCAATACCTTCCATGTGTCTCTACTTAAACCCGCTGTTTTCAACCGCTTTCATCCTTCCTCTTGTACCTCTTCTCCACCCGTCAGTGTTGATAACAACGTCTTTGAGGTTAAGGATATTATTGCTCAAAAAAAGATTCGTGGTAGAGATTTTTTCCTGATTGATTGGAAGGGTTTTGGTCCAGAGGAGAGGTCCTGGGAACCTATCGAGAATATCAATGCTCCTCGTATTTTAAACAAATTCCTTTCTAGTCAGGGTAAGGGGAGTAGTAAGGGAGGGGGTACTGTTACCGCTCCTGTCGTCCCTGCGCGCCGCCGTCGCTCCTCCTCCAGGCTTCAGCGTGCCGGTCCCTCTCTCAGCGCAGCGTCTCGTCCTCCTCCCGCTGCGCGTCCCCGCCGCTCCTCTTCCTGTTCACGGCGCGCTCGTGTCCGGATAGTTCCTTCACTTCCGGTGCCTCGCTCTGCCAAGGGCGTCCGATGCTGGCGCAGGCGCCCTGGAATCATCAAGGGACGCATGCGTTCCTCTGCTTCTCCTCCTTCCCCGTGACAGCCAATCTGAATAGGACTTCCTGTATTTAAGGTCGGTCTTCCTGCTTAGCTGAGCCTGATTGTCATTTGGCTTTTGCTAAGTGCTTCCGGCCCGTTCGCTCTGCCAGTGCTCGCTGTCTCTCGCGTTCCTCTTAGTCTGTGCCCGTTATCGTCTCCCTGCCTGCCTTCTCCTGTGTCGTTTGTCTTTCCGTTATTTAGTTCCTCACTGTGTCCTTCTCTTCTGCAGGTATTTCCTGTCCTGGCTCCTCGTTCTGACCTCCATCTCCCTGGTCCAGTGCTTCGGTCCAGTCTTCCCAGTTTGTCCTTTGGCTCTCCTCTCACCTTCCTCCCTTGCTCTTTAGTTCTTGTTTTTCTCCGCTCTTGAGCCGCCCCTCTTTGTACGGCCACTGTGGGTTTGACTCCTCTGGGTCTGCGCCTGACGGTCCCTGTATAGGGGTCGGTTCCATTAGGTTAGCTCGCCCGGAGGTTCGTCTCTCCCACGGTCCAGAGGGTCCACTCATCACGCTTCTTAGCGCGTCATAGGTGTGTTGGGGTTAGGGTTGTGATTAGGGTTATGACTAGAGTTGGGATTAGGGTTAGGGGTGTGTTGGGGTTAGTGTTGGAGTTAGAATTGAGGGGTTTCCACTGTTTAGGCACTTCAGGGGTCTCCAAACGCAACATGGCGCCACCATTGATTCCAGCCAATCTTGCGTTCAAAAAGTCAAATGGTGCTACCTCCCTTCCGAGCCCCGACGTTCGCCCAAACAGTGGTTTACCCCCACATATGGGATACCAGCATACTCGGAACAAACTGGGCAACAACTATTGGGGTCCAATTTCTCCTGTTACCCTTGTGAAAATAAAAAATTGCTTGCTAAAACATCATTTTTGAGGAAAGAAAAATGATTTTTTATTTTCACGGCTCTGCGTTGTAAACTTCTGTGAAGCACTTGGGGGTTCAAAGTGCTCACCACATATCTAGATAAGTTCCTTGGGGGGTCTAGTTTCCAAAATGGGGTCACTTGTGGGGGGTTTCTACTGTTCAGGCACATCAGGGGCTCTGCAAATGCATCGTGACGACCGCAGACCATTCCATCAAAGTCTGCATTCCAAAACATCACTACTTCCCTTTCGAGCCCCGACGTGTGCCCAAACAGTGGTCCCCCCCCCCCCCACATATGGGGTATCAGCGTACTCAGGACAAAATGGACAACAACTTTTGGGGTCCAATTTCTCCTGTTACTCTTGTGAAAATAAAAAATTGCGGGCTGAAAAATAATTTTTGAGGAAGGAAAAATGATTTTATTTTCACGACTGTACGTTATAAACTTCTGTGAAGCACTTGGGGGTTCAAAGTGCTCACCACATATCTAGATAAGGTCCTTGGGGGGTCTAGTTTCCAAAATGGGGTCACTTGTGGGGGGTTTCTACTGTTCAGGCACATCAGGGGCTCTGCAAACGTAACATGATGCCCGCAGACCATTCCATCAAAGTCTGCATTCCAAAACGTCACTACTTCCCTTCCGAGCCCCGACGTGTGCCCAAACAGTGGTTCCCCCCCACATACGGGGTATCAGCGTACTCAGGACAAATTGGACAACAACTTTTGGGGTCCAATTTCTCCTGTTACTCTTGTGAAAATAAAAAATTGCGGGATAAAAATAATTTTTGAGGAAAGAAAAATGATTTTTTATTTTCACGGCTCTGCATTATAAACTTCTGTGAGGCATTTGGGGGTTTAAAGTGGTCACCACACATCTAGATTAGTTCCATCGGAGGTCTAGTTTCCAAAATGGGGTCAACATGTGGGGAGGATCAATGTTTAGGCACACAGGGTGTTAGGACTGGCGGAACGCACCAAGTACAAGATGAAATGGAACTAGGTGCGTTCGCAGTCCGAGGTCCACCGTGCAAGTAAAAACCGTGCTGCTAGTAAGACGGACTATATGGCGGTACTACAAGTATACACGCACGGGTTAACTGCACCCTGCGTGAAGGAAGCGATCCTGTTGCGTCACAGGACCGCGGTACCGCACATAGAGCGCGAGCAATAAGTCAGCGAACTCAACCCCAACTAGGATTGAAGTCCGATTAGACACTTGCTGGCACAACACCGCAACTGGGCGTGTAAGGAAACTTAATAATAATATAAAGGCACAAGAGTGCGTGCGGTGCCGCACAGACGGACGCCACTAACCACCCAGGCTTGGGTCAGGAAAGCGCAGAGCAAGCGCACGGCGCCGTACAGGCGGACACAGCAACTGGTAGCTGTAATGTGTGTTACGTGCTGTTGGATAAGTCGGGCGCTAGATAGCAAACATACACCTTCCGCGAACAGACATTCAATAGGGAGGGTATTTAAAGAGCGACTTTCACTCACAACACACACACATATTTACAAGACAATACTAGCGCATGGCCATGCGGTCATGCGCAGTTTATATAGCTGCAGCACAGGAAACAGCTACAGAAGTTTTGCCCTTTCAGGACTTGCCAAAAGGACCAATGGGATGTGCTGCAGTACCTGAGCATGTGACCCTCGATCTCCAACAGGAGATCTTGCCCTGGGCATGCTCAGTGTGTGCAAATAAGGACTTAGATCCAGATACGTCCACTCGCCACTGCCCAGCACTGGCTTCAATGGCAGAAGCAGGAAAAGCAGCAGTAACTCTTCGCACAGAGTCAGACTGAGCAAGACGCTGGGATCGACGTCCCTGCTGAGCAGACTCCACTGCGGCTGGAGGAGAATGGGAGACCGCAGCGGAGACGGATCGAGATTCCCCCTGTGCAGCAGAGGAAACTCGACTCCTAACATTACCCCCCCTCTTAGGGCCCCCCCCTCCTTGGGCCTCGCTACGTTCGAAGGCAGCAATGAGCTGCGGGGCCCGAATGTGCTCAACAGGCTCCCAGGACCTGTCCTCGGGGCCATAACCCTTCCAGTCTACCAAATAAAATTTTTTGCCACGTACCACCTTGCACCCCAAAATAGCGTTCACCTCATAATCGTCCGTAGACGAACCCGATGTCCCAGCAGATGACTCGGAGAACCTGGACATATACACGAGTTTCAAGAGGGACACATGAAAGGTGTCGGTGATACCCAGGCGTGGCGGAAGGGCCAAACGATAGACCACAGGATTAACCTGCTCGAGGATCTTGAATGGGCCCAAGTAGCGAGGAGCAAATTTAGTGGACTCAACTCGCAGCCTGATGTTACGGGCGGAGAGCCACACCAAGTCGCCAGGAGCAAAGGTCGGAGCGGGGCGCCGATGAGGACCTCATTCTCTCCTTAGAGGCCCGAATGGCATCCTGAGTGCGGTCCCAAATATCCCGTGCCTCCACAGCCCAGTCTGCCACCCTGGAGCCTGCGGAAGACACGGGCATAGGAACAGGTACCCGTGGATGCTGACCATAGTTGAGGAGGAATGGGGTTTGTCCAGTGGAGTCGGCTACGGCGTTGTTCAGTGCAAACTCTGCCCATGATAGCAAGGATGCCCAGTCATCCTGCCTGGCTGAAACAAAATGTCACAGGTATGTGACCAAGGTCTGGTTGGCCCTCTCTACCATTCGTCTCGGGATGATATGCGGAAGAGAGATTTAACTCAATGCTGAGAAGACGACAAAGCTCTCTCCAGAACCGAGACGCAAACTGGGGACCCCGGTCACTGACAATTTTGTCTGGCATGCCGTGTAGGCGGAAGATGTGTCTTATGAACAACGCTGCCAAGGCCCATGCAGAAGGTAACCAAATGCACCATTTTCGAGAAATGATCGGTAATAACCCAAATGACGGTACAGCCGCGAGACTTGCGCAAACCCACTACAAAGTCCATCCCGACCATCTCCCAGGGCCTGTCTGCCACCGGCAAGGGATAGAGTAACCCAGATGGCCGTTGTCGAGGAGACTTATTTTTGGCGCATGAGACACACGCCAGAACGTAATCTCTGACATCTCGGACCATATGCGGCCACCAGTACGTCCTCGCCAGTAGCTCAGATGTCCTCTTTGTCCCAAAGTGTCCACCCACCCTGGACGAATGAGCCCAAGAGAGAACCTCCGGTCGCAAATTAATGGGCACAAAAGTCTTGCCCGGAGGCACAGACTCTAGCGAAACCGGCGCTACGGTTCTCAGGCTCTCGGAAGGGACAATAAGCCCAGGCTCCTCTTCCTCCTCCTCAGTTGACATAAGGGAGCGAGAGAGAGCGTCAGCACGGATATTCTTCTCCCCGGCGAGAAAATGAAGGGAAAAGTGGAACCGGGAGAAGAACAGGGACCATCTGGCCTGGCGAGAATTTAGCCGCTGGGCTGTCTGCAAATAGACCAAATTTTTGTGGTCCGTGTAAACTTGGAAGGGAAACCGCGCACCTTCCAGAAGGTGTCTCCACTCCGAAAAGGCCAACTTCATTGCTAGCAACTCCCTGTCCCCGATGGAGTAGTTTCTCTCCGCTGGCGTGAAGGTCTTAGAGAAGAAGAAGCATGGATGCTTCCGACCTTGAGCATCCTTTTGATAGAGGACTGCTCCAGCACCAACGGACGAGGCATCCACCTCCATTAGGAATGGCTTATCCACATCGGGACGATGTAAGATGGGAGCGCTAGCAAAGTGGGACTTAATAGAAGTGAAGGCCTTGGAGACCTCTTCCGACCACAATTTGGGATTCGCTCCCTTCTTGGTGAGGGCTACCAAGGGAGCTACCAGAGTTGAGAAGTGGGGAATGAACTGGCAGTAATAGTTTATGAACCCCATAAAGCGCTGCACCGCTTTAAGAGAATGGGGCTCTTGCCAGTCCATCACAGCCTGTAGTTTGGCAGGATCCATAGCCAATCCCTGGGCGGAGATGATATAGCCCAGGAAAGGTAAAGACTCCTGCTCAAACATGCACTTCTCCAACTTTGCATAAAGAGAGTTTGCCCGTAGGAGGTCGAAGACTCTGCCAACATCTCTCCGGTGGGAGTCAATATCTGGAGAAAAGATGAGAATATCATCCAGATAGACTACAACTGAGGTGGAAAGCATATCCCGGAAGATGTCGTTGACAAAGTCTTGGAAAACGGCTGGGGCATTACAGAGCCCGAAGGGCATTACCAGATACTCATAGTGCCCATCTCTGGTGTTAAACGCCGTTTTCCAGTCGTCCCCCTCACGGATGCGAATCAGGTTGTAAGCACCCCGCAGATCTAGTTTAGTAAACACCCTTGCTCCCCGAAGCCTATCGAAAAGCTCAGATATCAAGGGCAAAGGATACTTGTTCTTAACGGTGATAGCGTTAAGACCCCTGTAGTCTATGCATGGACGTAGTTCCCCATTCTTCTTCTGCACGAAAAAGAACCCTGCCCCAGCAGGTGACACCGACTTCCTGATGAACCCTCTTGCCAGATTCTCTTGAATGTACTGAGACATTGCCTCCGTCTCTGGGAGAGATAATGGATAGACTCGACCCCGGGGAGGCTCAGCACAAGGCAAGAGATCAATAGGACAGTCATAGGGGCGATGGGGCGGAAGGGTCTCCGCCGCCTTTTTGGAGAACACGTCTGCATAAGACCAATATTGCTTGGGGAGAGAGGATAGATCTGCGGGTACCTCTGTAGTAGCAACCTGAACGCACTCTCGGTGACACCTACCCCCACAAGATTCACCCCATCCCAGAATTCTGCCTGAGGACCACTCGATGTGAGGAGAGTGGTACCGTAGCCAAGGTATCCCCAACAGGACCTCATCAATTCCCTCAGGAATGATGAGCAGAGATATAATCTCCTGATGGGATGGCGACATGGACAGAGTAAAAGGGATGGTCTGATGTGTTATCTGTGAGGGCAGTGTCGAACCATTCACCACTCGTACCGTTACTGGTTGAGGTAGCATAACCAGGGGTATTGCATGACGTTGGGCGAAGGCAGAAGACATAAAATTGCCCTCCACCCCAGAATCCACGCAGAGCTCTACCGAGTGGGAGGATGAGCCTAATGTTATTGTCCCCTTAAAGGACAATTTGGAGGCAAACGTCGCCGTGTCTAGTGTACCTCCACCTACTACCACTAGACGCTGACGATTCCTCGTCCGCTGGGAACATCTGGTGGCAAGATGTCCTGACTGCTGGCACACATGACAAACCTGGAGTGCACGAGCGGTCCGGGACTTAGATCCCGCTCGTGACACTACCATAGGCTCATGGGACTCAGGGGCCTGGACTGGAGATTCCAAAGGTTTGGCGAAGGTGGGAGCCAGCCGAAACCTCTGCCTACACTAGGCTCGCTCTAACCTCCGCTCGTGAAAACAGAGGTCAATACGAGTGGATACTGTTATTAATTCCTCCAGTGTGGCGGGAATCTCCCTAGTGGCCAGAGCGTCCTTAACGTGGTCAGCCAGCCCTTCCAAAATATAGGAATAAGGGCTTTATCCGACCACTCCAGCTCAGATGCTAGGGTGCGGAAGTGTACGGCAAAATGGCTGACCAAGGACGAGCCCTGAGTCAATGCCAACAGTTGGAGCGCCGTATCATGGGTGACACGAGGTCCTAAAAAGACCTGTTTCAGAGTGCTCAGGAATAACGGAGCACTCTGCACCACATGATCGCCACGCTCCCACAGCGGCGTAGCCCACTGCAACGCCCTGTCCGACAGGAGAGACACGATAAACCCCACCTTTGCCCGCTCTGTAGGGAAACGAGAGGCCAGAAGCTCGAGATGTATAGAGCACTGACTGACGAAACCCCTACAAGACTTGCTGTCACCAGAAAATTTCTCTGGTAGCGGGAGGCGAGATAGCGTCGGTACAGGAGCGGCAGTGGACAAGGTAGCTGCAGCCACGCTAGCAGCCTGAACAGCGACAGCAGTGACATCCACAGCTGAGGTTGAACGCTCTAGAGCCGTCAACCTTCCCTCCAGCTGCTGGGTGTACCGCTGTAAACGCTGATCGTCCGCCATTTACTAGCCAGACCTTGGCGCTAGTATTATGTTAGGACTGGCGGAACGCACCAAGTACAAGATGAAATGGAACTAGGTGCGTTCGCAGTCCGAGGTCCACCGTGCAGGTAAAAACCCTGCTGCTAGTAAGACGGACTATATGGCGGTACTACAAGTATACACGCACGGGTTAACTGCACCCTGCGTGAAGGAAGCGATTCTGTTGCATCACAGGACCGCGGTACCGCACATAGCACGCGAGCAATAAGTCAGCGAACTCAACCCCAACTAGGATTGAAGTCCGATTAGACACTTGCTGGCACAACACCGCAACTGGGTGTGTAAGGAAACTAAATAATAATATAAAGGCACAAGAGTGCGTGCGGTGCCGCACAGATGGACGCCACTAACCACCCAGGCTTGGGTCAGGAAAGCGCAGAGCAAGCGCACGGCGCCGTACAAGCGGACACAGCAACTGGTAGCTGTAATGTGTGTTACGTGCTGTTGGATAACTCGGGCGCTAGATAGCAAACATACACCTTCCGCGAACAGACATTCAATAGGGAGGGTATTTAAAGAGCGACTTTCACTCACAACACACACACATATTTACAAGACAATACTAGCGCATGGCCGTGCGGTCATGCGCAGTTTATATAGCTGCAGCACAGGAAACAGCTACAGAAGTTTTGCCCTTCCAGGACCTGCCAAAAGGACCAATGGGATGTGCTGCAGTACCTGAGCATGTGACCCTCGATCTCCAACAGGAGATCTTGCCCTGGGCATGCTCAGTGTGTGCAAATAAGGACTTAGATCCAGAAACGTCCACTCGCCGCTGCCCAGCACTGGCTTCAATGGCAGAAGCAGGAAAAGCAGCAGTAACTCTTCGCACAGAGTCAGACTGAGCGAGACGCTGGGATCGACGTCCCTACTGAGCAGACTCCACTGCGGCTGGAGGAGAATGGGAGACCGCAGCGGAGACGGATCGAGATTCCCCCTGTGCAGCAGAGGAAACTCGACTCCTAACACAGGGGCTCTCCAAACGCGACATGGTGTCCGCTAACGATTGGAGCTAATTTTTCATTCAAAAAGTCAAATGGTGCTCCTTCCCTTCCGAGCCCTACGGTGTGCCCAAACAGTAGTTTACCCCCACATGTGAGGTATCACTGTACTCAGGAAAAATTGCCCAATAAATTTTAGGATCCATTTTATCCTGTTGCCCATGTGGAAATGAACAAATTGAGGCTAAAAGAATTTTTTTGTGAAAAAAAAGTACTTTTTCATTTTACGGATCAATTTGTGAAGCACCTGGGGGTTCAAAGTGCTCACTATGCATCTAGATAAGTTCCTTGGGGGGTCTAGTTTCCAAAATGGGGTCTCGTGTGGGGGAGCTCAAATATTTAGGCACACAGGGGCTCTCCAAACGCGACATGGTGTCCGCTAAAGATTGGAGCCAATTTTTCATTGAAAAAGTAAAATGGCACTCCTTCCCTTCCGAGCCCTGTTGTGCACCCAAACAGTGGTTCCCCCCCCCACATATGGGGTACCGACGTACTCAGGATAAATTGTACAATAACTTTAGGAGTCCAGTTTCTCTTTTTACCCTTGGGAAAATAAAAAAATTGTTGCTAAAATATCATTTTTGTGACTAAAACGTTAAATGTTCATTTTTTTCCTTCGATGTTGCTTCTGCTGCTGTGAAGCACCTGAAGGGTTAATAAACTTCTTGAATGTGGTTTTGAGCACCTTAAGGTGTTTTAGAATGGTGTCACTTTTGGGTATTTTCAGCCACATAGACCCCTCAAACTGACTTCAAATGTGAGGTGGTCCCTAAAAAAAATGGTAAATTTTGCTGTAAAAATGAGAAATCGCTGGTCAAGTTTTAACCCTTATAACTTCCTAGCAAAAAAAAATTTTGTTTCTAAAATTGTGCTGATGTAAAGTAGACATGTGGGTAATGTTATTTATTAACTATTTTGTGTCACATAACTCTCTCGTTTAATAGAATAAAAATTCAAAATTTGAAAATTGCGAAATTTTCTAAATTTCAGCCAAATTTCCATTTTTTTTTACAAATAAACGCAAAAATTATCGACCTAAATTTACCACTAACGTGAAGCCCAATATGTCACGAAAAAACAGTCTCAGAATCGCTAGGATCCGTTGAAGCGTTCCTGAGTTATTACATCATAAAGGGACACTGGTCAGAATTGCAAAAAACGGCCAGGTCATTAAGGTCAAAATAGGTGGGTCACGAAGGGGTTAATGACGTGGTCTATCCTGATGAAGAACTAACTATACATTTTGAAAGCATTCAGTAAACCACCATCTTTAATTTCGTCATACTTGGATCTACGTCTTATTCAGCAGCGCAGATAATATCCATAAACATCCTGTTAATTTGATTGTGCCACTTCAACATGAAAAGTTTTGTGAAAATAAATATTTTACATTAGCATCAGTTTTGAAAGGTCCGAAACCTTTCCCTCATTTTGAATTATCAAAAAGGGACAAAACCCAACAAGTGACCGTATTTTGGAAAATACATCTCATGAGGTATTCATTGAGCTTTTAAAACGCACAGGTGATTTATGGAATTTCGTAAGATTAGCCCATGAAAATAAATAAAAAAATATATATATTTTTCTCTAAAATGTGGCTTTAGTACCAATTTTTTTATTTTCACAATGGATAATAGAAGAAAATGGAATTTGTTACCCAATTTCACCTAAACACCAGTACCTCAGATTTGACCAGAAACTACTGTTCAGGGACCCTCCAAAGCTGCTAAGAGAAGGAACATCAATTTGGAGTGCAGATTTTTATGAAATGGTTTTTGGGTCCCATCTCACATTAGCAGAGCCTCTGAGGTACACTACAAGCGGAACCTTGAATTAATCTGACATGAACGGTTCCTAGTAAACCCGTGCTGATGCTGGGTCATGAGGTTATTCCTCTTCAGATACTCCAGTATAGCATCCCTTAGAATGCCCTCCAGGATTTTACCCACAGTAGAGGTTAAGCTTACTGGCCTATAATTTCCGAGTTCAGTTTTTGTCCCCTTTTTGAATATTGGCACCACATTTGCTATACGCCAGTCCTGTGGTTCAGACCCTGTTATTATGGAGTCTTTAAAGATTAAAAATAATGGTCTATTAGCATAGATGTTTCACAGAATTTTATCATTGCGCAGTGAAAAATGAAAATTAGATTTTTAACACTAAATTGTTGTTCTAGCCCCAGTTTTTTGTTATCAATAAGTGGTAACAGGTGAAAATGGCTCCATAATTTTTTGCACTTGATCTCGGTAAAAACCCATATCGAACATTACTGTTTGGCCACATGGAACAGCTCTGGAGGGAGGAAGCACTATTTGACTTTTAGAGGACAGATTTTCTTGGAATAGTTTGCAGGTGCCATTTTTAGAAAGCCTAAGTGCCGGAACTGCAGAAGCCCCTTTTAAGTGACTTCTTTTTTGGAAATTAAGCCCCCTCTGATAGTTCATCTATGAGTGTAGTGACTTTTGACTCCACAGATGTGTTCCAGAAGTAAGCACGTGGTTTTTATTTCAGAATGAAAATTGCAAATATCTCAGCTTAGTGTTCATACATTATGCCCAGCTTGTGTTTCTGGAGACAAGCATAATGTAACATTATGCCCAAATTGTGTTTCTGAAGACAAGCATAATGTAAATTACCGTAAGTAGGCTTTCTCCACAGTAATGTAAAACACGTGGACATTCAAGGGAATTGGTCACCTACTTTTTAATATATAAGCTGCAGCCACCGCCATCAGGGGCTTATCTACAGCATTCCGTAATGCTGTAGATAAGCCCACGATGTAACCTGAAAGATAAGAAAAACAAATTAGATTATGCTCACCCAGAGGTGGTCCCGGTCCAGTCTGAGGGGCGTCGCGGTCCGGGTCCGGTGCCTCCCATCTTCATGCGATGACATCCTCTTCCTTGCTTCTTGTCGCGGTTGCTGCGCAGATGTACTTTATCTGCCTTCTTGAGGGCAGAGCAAAGTACTGCAGTGCGCAGGCGACGGGAAAGGTCAGAGAGGCCCAGCGCCTGCACACTCCAGTACTTTGCTCTGCCCTCCAGAGGGCAGATAAAGTACGCCTGCACAGTAGCCGCGACAGCAAGCAAGGAAGAGGACGTCATCACATGAAGATGGGAGGCCCTGGACCGTGACGCCCATCGGACCGGCCCGCATCGGGACCGCCCTGTGGAAATAAATTATACATACCTGTCCCCGCCGATTGCCACATAAATTAAAATTAAAAAAATACCATATACTCACCCAGACACCTACGGTAATTCCCCGAAGCCCTCGTACACCTTAAAATAAAAGTAAAATGACAAAGCACAAAAGATACCTACCCTCCGTAGAAGGAAGGAATTTTAAACAAGTGTCCCACGATGATCTAAAGTTTAGAACAGCCACATAACATGTGGCTGCTCGAAAACGCTGCCGCCGATACAGTGAACGAGGCCATAACGCGACCCCGTTCATTGTATAACGAGTTCACCCCAGTGCAGCCCGGAGATGAACTCATGAGCGTGAGAAATTTTCCCACACTAATCAGTTCGTCAGCCGGGGAGCCTGCGCAGAGATGGTTTAATTCATTCTGCAGTGGTTTACAGCGGGGCCGGTAGCATTAGCACCGGTCCCCGTTCTAAACAAGTTAACCCTTTGTGATGGCTTTAATGCGTGGGACCTGACTGTACTGCGGAAAGGTATGGATAGTGTTGGGTTTTTTTGTTTTGTTTTTTTTACAGAACAAGGTTTTTGGGGGGCGGGGATTAGCAGAATAATAAATTTTGTCAAAAACTTGGTGTGATTATTTCATTAAAAGATTTTTTAAGTTGTCTTTTTTTAACCCTTTACTATTCTAGGGTTAATAATGGATGGGTGTCTTATTGACACCTCTCCATTATTAACCTGGCTTAATGTCACCTTTCAATAGCAAGTTGACATTAACCCATTATTACCCCATATGCCACCGCTACACGGGAGTGGGATGAGAGAGTGCCAGAAAAGGTGCATCTATAAGACCTTATAGATATGCCTTTTCTGGGGTAACTGGGGGCAGATTTTTTTTAGCCAAGGGGGCCAAAAACAATGGTCCCTCTCTAGGTTATTAATATCTGCCTTCAATCACTGGCTTTCCTTCTCTGGTGGAGATAATTGTGCGGGAGCCCACCCAATTTTTTCCCGCAATTATAGCCTTTAATTTAACCCCTAGAGTTCCAAATTTTTCCTAACACAAGCTACTAAATTCATTAAACACTTACATAAAAAAATAGTTTTGATATGACATGGTTTACTGTATGTAAACCATGTGTCATATGTCGGGTTCTGTAATGATTTTTGTGCTAGGATTAGAGCTAGACTAGGGTTGGGATTAGGGTTAGGGGTGTGTTGGGGTTAGGTTTGGAGTTAGAATTGGGAAAATTGGATTAGAATTGGAGTTAGACTAGGAAATGACCTCATAGGAGCCTTTTTTTTGTCCCAACTTTATTTGTCCTCAAAAACGCTTAGACAAAAACGCATCAAAATCCGCATGCGTTTTCCCTGGCAAGGATGTGCGGTTTTGATGAGGAAAAATCTGCTTCTATTCTGCAACATGGGCACATAGCCTTAAGGTGGCATATTTCCATTGACAGATGACTGTCCTTAGTTGAAGTTTTAATTCATGCGATTTTGGGATACATAATATGTGGGATTGTATTCTAGGTTCACATTCTGTGCTCTATAATGAGCTGTTACATTGGGATTTCCTTCTAAATCTCCGAAAATGCTTGTTTCGGAGAAAACCTCCTGTGCATCCATTCACTATAATGTGGCAGCAGAGATACTCTAGTTTCAATTCTGTTGGTTTCTGTCTCCTTAGAGGTGGTCAAACATGCAAAAGCTGTGCAAAATGTACTTGAATAAATGTATGTTAATTATAATCTTATATAGAGTATCTTAACCCCTTCCCGACCCATGACGCCACGTAGGCGTCATAAAAGTCGGTGCCAATCCGACCCATGACGCCTATGTGGCGTCATGGAAAGATCGCGTCCCTGCAGATCCGGTGAAAGGGTTAACTCCCATTTCACCCGATCTGCAGGGACAGGGGGAGTGGTAGTTCAGCCCAGGGGGGGTGACTTCACCCCACCATGGTTACGATCACTCTGATTGGCTGTTGAAAGTGAAACTGACAATCAGAGCGATTTGTAATATTTCACCTATTAAAACTGGTGAAATATTACAATCCCGCCATGGCTGATGCTGCAATATCATCGGCCATGGCTGGAAACACCGATCCCCCCCTAGTCGTCCGATCGGTCCTGTACACTGCTCCGGTCCCCTCCGTCCTCCCGTCCACTCCCCCCGTGGTCTTGCCCGCTCCCCGTGCTCCAATCCCACCCCCCGTGCTCCGATCCACCCCCACATGCTCCGATCCACCCCCACGTGCTCCGATCCACCCCCTCCGTGCTCCGATCCAACCCCCGTGCTCCGATCCACCCCCCACGCTTCGATCCACCCCCCATGATCCGATCCACCCCCCCCCCGTGCTCCCCCCCACCCCATCATACTTACCGATCCTACCGGGGTCCGTCCGTCTTCTCCATGGGCGCCGCCATCTTCCAAAATGGCGGGCGCATGCGCAGTGCGCCCGCCGAATCTGCCGGTCGGCAGATTCGTTCCAATGTGCATTTTGATCACTGTGATAAAACCTATCACAGTGATCAAAATAAAAAAAATAGTAAATGACCCCCCCTTTGTCACCCCCATAGGTAGGGACAATAATAAAATAAAGAATTTTTTTTTCCACTAAGGTTGGGGTTAGAACCAGGGTTAGGGTTTCGGTATGTGCACACGTATTCTGATCCTCTGCGGATTTTTCCACAGCGGATTTGATAAATCCGCAGTGCTAAACCGCTGCAGATTTGCCGCGGTTTTTCTGCGCATTTCACTGCGGTTTTACAACTGCGATTTTCTATTGGAGCAGTTGTAAAACCGCTGCGGAATCCGCAGAAAGAAGTGATATGCTGCGGAATGTAAACTGCTGCGTTTCCGTACAGTTTTTCTGCAGCATCTGTACAGCGATTTTTGTTTCCCATAGGTTTACATTGAAATGTAAACTCATGGGAAACTGCTGCGGATCCACAGCATTTTCCGCAGCGTGTGCACATACCTTTAAAATTAGGCTATGTGCACACGGTGCGGATTTGGCTGCGGATCCGCAGCGGATTGGCCGCTGCGGATTTGCAGCAGTGTTCCATCAGGTTTACAGTACCATGTAAACCTATGGAAAACCAAATCCGCTGTGCCCATGGTGCAGAAAATACCATGCGGAAACGCTGCGTTGTATTTTCCGCAGCATGTCAATTCTTTGTGCGGATTCCGCAGCGTTTTACACCTGTTCCTCAATAGGAATCCGCAGGTGAAATCCGCACAAAAAACACTGGAAATCCGCGGTAAATCCGCAGGTAAAACGCAGTGCCTTTTACCCGCGGATTTTTCAAAAATGGTGCTGAAAAATCTCACACGAATCCGCAATGTGGGCACATAGCCTTAGGGTTAGGGTTGGAATTTGGGTTGTGATTAGGGTTATGGCTACAGTTGGGATTAGGGTTAGGGGTGTGTTGGGGTTAGTGTTAGAGGTAGAATTTAGGGGTTTCCACTGTTTAGGCACATCAGGGGTCTCCAAACTCAACATGGCGCACCATTGATTCCAGCCAACCTTGTATTCAAAAAGTCAAATGGTACTCCCTCACTTCCGAGCCCCAACGTGTGCCCAAACAGTGGTTTACCCCCACATATGGGGTACCAGCATACTCAGGACAAACTGCGCAACAATCACTGGAGTCCAATTTCTCCTGTTACCTTTTTGAAAATAAAAAATTGCTTGCTAAAACATTTTTGAGGAAAGAAAAATGATTTTTTTATTTTCACGGCTCTGCGTTGTAAATGTCTGTGAAGCACTTGGGGGTTCAAAGTGCTCACCACATATCTAGATAAGTTCCTTGGGGGGTCTAGTTTCCAAAATGGGGTAACTTGTCGGGGGTTTATACTGTTCAGGCACATCAGGGGCTCTGCAAACGCAACGTAACGCCCGCAGACCATTCCATCAAAGTCTGCATTTCAAAAGTCACTACTTCCCTTCTGAGCCCCGACGTGTGCCCAAACAGTGGTTTACCCACACACATGGGGTATCAGCGTACTCCGGAGAAACTGGACAACAACTTTTGGGGTCCAATTTTTCCTGTAACCCTTGGGAAAATAAAAAATTCTGGGCTAAAAAATAATTTTTGAGGAAAGAAAACGTATTTATTATTTTCACGGCTCTGCGTTATAAACTTCTGTGAAGCACTTGGGGGTTCAAAGTGCTCACCACATATCTAGGTAAGTTCCTTTCGGGGTCTAGTTTCCAAAATTGGGTCACTTATGGGGGGTTTCTACTGTTTAGCCACATCAGGGTCTCTGCAAACGCAACGTGACGCCCGCAGAGCATTCCATCAAAGTCTGCATTGCAAAACGTCACTACTTCACTTTCGAGCCCCGGCATGTGCCCAGACAGTGGTTTACCCCCACATATGGGGTATCAGCGTACTCAGGAGAAACTGGACAACAACTTTTGGGGTCCAATTTCTCCTGTTACCCTTGGAAAATAAAAAATTCCGGGCTAAAAAATCATTTTTGAGGAAAGAAAACGTATTTATTATTTTCACGGCTCTGCGTTATAAACTTCTGTGAAGCACTTGGGGGTTCAAAGTGCTCACCACATATCTAGGTAAGTTCCTTTCGGGGTCTAGTTTCCAAAATGGGATCACTTATGGGGGGTTTCTACTGTTTAGCCACATCAGGGTCTCTGCAAACGCAACGTGACGCCCGCAGAGCATTCCATCAATGTCTGCATTGCAAAACGTCACTACTTCACTTTCGAGCCCCGGCATGTGCCCAGACAGTGGTTTACGCCCACATATGGGGTATCAGCATACTCAGGAGAAACTGGACAACAACTTTTGGGGTCAAATTTCTCCTGTTACCCTTGGAAAATAAAAAATTCCGGGCTAAAAAATCATTTTTGAGAAAATAAATTTTTTTTTTCTATTTTCATGGCTCTGCGTTATATACTTCTGTGAAGCAGTTGGGGGTTCAAAGTGCTCACCACACATCTAGATTAGTTCCTTTGGTCTAGTTTCCAAAATGGGGTCATTTGTGGGGGATCTCCAATGTATAGGCACACAGGGGCTCTCCAAGTGTGACATGGTGTCCGCTAATGATTGGAGCTAATTTTCCATTTAAAAAGCCAAATTGCGTGTCTTCCCTTCCGAGCCCTGCCGTGCGCCCAAACAGTGGTTTACCCCCACATATTGGGTATCAGCGTACTCAGGACAAACTGGACAACAACACTTGAGGTCCAATTTCTCCTATTACCCTTGGCAAAATAGGAAATTCCAGGCTAAAAAATCATTTTTGAGAAAAGAAAAATTATTTTTTATTTTCATGGCTCTGCGTTATAAACTTCTGTGAAGCACCTGGGGGTTTAAAGTGCTCAATATGCATCTAGATAAGTTCCTTGGGGGGTCTAGTTTCCAAAATGGGGTCACTTGTGGGGGAGCTCCAATGTTTAGGCACACATGGGCTCTCCAAACGCGACATGGTGTCCGCTAACAATTGGAGCTAATTTTCCATTCAAAAAGTCAAATGGCGCGCCTTCCCTTTCGAGCCCTGCCTTGTGCCCAAACAGTGGTTTATCCCCACATATGAGGTATCGGCGTACTCGGGAGAAATTGCCCAACAAATTTTAGGATCCATTTTATCCTATTGCCCATGTGAAAATGAAAAAGTTGAGGCGAAAAGAAATTTTTTGTGAAAAAAAAGTACTTTTTCATTTTTACGGATCAATTTGTGAAGCACCTGGGGGTTTAAAGTGCTCACTATGCATCTAGATAAGTTCCTTGGGGCGTCTAGTTTCCAAAATGGGGTCACTTGTGGGGGAGCTCCAATTTTTAGGCACACGGGGGCTCTCCAAACGTGACATGGTGTCCGCTAAAGAGTGGAGCCAATTTTTCATTCAAAAAGTCAAATGGCTCTCCTTCCCTTCCAAGCCCTGCCGTGCGCCCAAACAGTGGTTTACCCCCACATATGAGGTATCAGCGTACTCAGGACAAATTGGACAACAACTTTCGTTGTTCAGTTTCTCCTTTTACCATTGGGAAAATAAAAAATTGTTGCTAAAAAATCATTTTTGTGACTAAAAAGTTAAATGTTCATTTTTTCCTTCCATGTTGCTTCTGCTGCTGTGAAGCACCTGAAGGGTTAATAAACTTCTTGAATGTGGTTTTGAGCACCTTGAGGGGTGCAGTTTTTAGAATGGTGTAACTTTTGGGTATTTTCAGCCATACAGACCCCTCAAACTGACTTCAAATGTGAGGTGGTCCCTAAAAAAATGGTTTTGTAAATTTAGTTGTAAAAGTGAGAAATCGCTGGTCAAATTTTAACCCTTATAACTTCCTAGCAAAAAAAAAATTTGTTTCCAAAATTGTGCTGATGTAAAGTATACATGTGGGAAATGTTATTTATTAACTATTTTGTGTCACATAACTCTTTGGTTTAACAGAATAAAAATTCAAAATGTGAAAATTGTGAAATTTTCAAAATTATCACCAAATTTCCATTTTTATCAAAAATAAACGCAGAATTTATTGACCTAAATTTACCACTAACATGAAGCCCAATATGTCACGAAAAAACATTCTCAGAACCGCTAGGATCCGTTGAAGCGTTCCTGAGTTATTACCTGATAATGGGACACTGGTCAGAATTGCAAAAAACGGCCAGGTCATTAAGGTCAAAATAGGCTGGGTCATGAAGGGGTTAAAACCAGCAGTCCCTTCCAAAACATCAGTAAGTATTGAAACCAGATGCAATCCATATTGCTTTTCCATGCCCTTGATTGAATATCCTTCCTACATGAATGTTATATTAAAAAAGACACCACTCACTGTGAACTGCCCTGAGAATGTGATCAGAACGGCACGTTTGGAAGTCTTTTAACTACAAGTAGCTGTAGTAAATGCAATTTGTGAGGGAAAAACACAAGATGAACAAATGTAACTTCATACATTCTAAAGTTCAACTAAACTATAGCAAATATTGTAATTAGAATGTTCTCCAAATTTTGAGTTGTCCACACTAATCTAACACTTTGTTACTTCTGTTTAGCCATTCCGTTTGTCTCATTTTGAGAAACGGTCTAATGTCCAATATGGGTCTTTACATAACTGCGACATTGATTATTATTTTTTCCAATTGAGTTTAATTGTGTTCATCTTTCAGTATAAAAATTGTATGATGCAATTTTTCAGTTTTAAAAACGGGCACATAACATATCCATAATGCACTCCATAAAAATCAAATAGAATCACTGTCTTTCTTTGTATGATGCAACAGAACTGTAATCAACAGTTTTTGTTCCTACAAATGAAAGGATTAAATGGAAGTGTGACGGCAGCTTAATGCTGAATAGTTTTGTTTTGTTTGTTTTTTTGAGGGGGGGGGGGATATGCTATGCATTCTTTTTAAAAAAAAATGTTGTTTATCACACAGTGAATGAGATTCCTGGAGTCCAATTGACTGTATCCCCTAAAGTTGAACCAGCACAACAGTCAGCCGAAGATTGGCCAGACTGGAGCGAGTCAGATGATTTCACAAGTGACCGTTTTGTCAATATACAGCAAAAGACAGAAACAATGCGTGAAAATCCAGATGTTGCATACTGGGATGACTTCAGTCTGTCCAACAATTGCCTTAAAACTGAAGCTGTGATCATCTCAAGTGAAAAAAATGGGATTTTAGATGTCAAAAGACTTTCCAGTTTAAACTCTGTTTCTAGTGTGGATCACATTGCAGCCAGCAGTAATTCCTATACTGACAAGCTATCACCAACAGTATTGCCACTGCCACTGACAAAACCTATACAGGACAAAGTCTCAAAAAAGAAATTAGACTCCTGGAATAGTTTGGGGGATGAATTCACAATAAAGGTTAAGAGCAAAAGCAGAGATCCAGAGTTGGATTGGTTCGCTGACATGGCACCAGAAATAAAAATTTCAACTACTTTTATATCCTTTGGATCCCAGGAAGAGATGGTAAATGGCATAGAGCTTAATATGGATCCAACTGGCAAACAGTCAACTACATTTTCAGAAAAATTTGCTGCTGCTGAGATTGAAGAGGTAAAATAAAGTACATGATATAGAGCTAAATAATTGTGTGAACTTTCAAGGTCTAATGTCAGAGATATCGGTCATTCTAGTGACTAAATATATAACTTCTACACATCCTATCCCAACTCACAATTTGTGTGGGCTGTAGGAACATAGTTCTTGGTTCATTGAAAATGCATAATTCTTGTCAACCAAATAGGCGAGAAAACAGCCGCACTCTCTCGGGTTATAGCTTGCAAAGTGGTGTATTTATTCACATGTGTTTGACATTCAAATATATGTACACATACAGCAGGATAAGAAAAAAAAGTGACGTTTTGACCCAATTCCAGGTCTTTCTCAAACTGAGTAGCTGATACTGTTTGAAAATTTGAAATTAGGTCCCAAAGAGGGCTCCTCTCGGTGTGGCGCTGGGGTATCCTGCTTCCTTGTCAACCAGTCAGCAGCTTGAAAACGATCATGAGATGTAGTTTGTAACTTCAAGTTATGAGTGGTTCTGGTGTCTACATCGCATTTTCCAGGATAGTTGCTGACTGGCACAGAGAGATCATATCTGACTATAGAGTTAAGATATCTTTTCACATCCATCCATCCCTGTCTTTTTATAGATGGATAAAAATTGCAAAATATAAAGTAAGAAAAAAATGACAGCCTTCCAGTAAGTAGAGAAAATTGCAAATAAAATCTTATTATATGAAACAAATTACTAACTTTTACAAACAAAAAATGGTATCAATACTAATAACAAGTCCTACACAAAAGAAGTCCTCAAACAAATGTGTTGCCCAAACATTAAGAAAATGTATAACCACAGAATGGCCAGGTCTTAGAAAGGTTAAAAATCTGAATATTTTAGGTCTTTGAGATAGGGTGATGTTTGTTTTTGTTTTTTTATTCCACCATTCCAAAACCATAAGCTTTTTATTTTTAAGTCAACATAGTTGTCTGATACCTTGTCTTATGTTGAGCCAGTATTTAATGTTTTCCTTTCCTATGCAATTTTAACACATTTAATAAGATGAGACAACCCCTCTAAATCACAGCAAAGTATCTGTAAGATTAAGCAACTTTGCAATTAATTTCTCATTATAAAATCCTCACAAGAATCAGGCAAGTAAGAACCTGGAAGGGGCATGGCGGTATAGCTCTCCTGGAGATATATTTCACGGTGGTGTCAGGACTTTGGGCGTTAACCTAGTCTATCCCTGTCCCCGTGATTACTCCTGAAAGTGCAGATGATGGGTTCTTTTTCCTTGCTATGTTCTTATATCTACCCGATCTGTCACCTCCCACACCAAGGGTAGTGGGACGCTGAAGTGTATAACCCAGGGTAGTGGGAAGCTGTAGTATTTAGGAACACACTAACCAGACAAGCAAGGGAAGATGTAAATCAACTTAATCAGGTAGGGGGTCACCCTAGCTGATAACCCAAAACTGTATTGGACTAAATGTCTATGGCGTACCTACCCAAGGATAGTCACAACATATCTCTTTGCCTTCCAGCATTTGTCTGTGGTGATTCCCCTCCTTCATTGGAGGCTTTTTTGACCTGTCTTTTTTTAGCTGTTTTTAAATTTTGTTAAATTAATAAAATACATTTTGTTTTATTCCAGTTTTGTTTGGATTTGCTTCCTATCAGCTGGGGTGACCACCTATCTGATTAAGTTGATTTATGAATTTTGAAGTGTCCAATACTTACTGTTTTTTTTTTTATTTGTGAGATTGAAATAAGGGAAGATGGCCAGGGATAAATGAAAATATCAACCATACAAAATTCACACACCAAACAGAGTGGGACATAGGGGAGTTACCAAATAAGGGGAGATACCAAATAGGAGAGGATGAGGATGTGCACACAGACAAAACTCCAAACAACCTCCAGACTTTAACTCCAACCACAAACTACACCTCCAACTTCAGAACCAGGCAGGACGTGTCCAACAGAACAAAAGGATAGAAGAAGGATGAATTCTCATCGCCACGCAATAAAATAAAAAAGAATAGATCTACCTCTGGCCAAACATTTTTGTATCCCTGATCATAGAACCATGGACATGAAGTTACTAGTATTAAAAGGTAACTTCAAATCTTGGAGATACAGAAGAATCTGGGAGTATAAACTTATGACAACCATTGACACACTCCGAGAAGGAATGAATGTGTCACATGGATTTGTCTTTCTACATCAACTAAGGATTTTATATTTTTTATTATTACGCAGAAAAAATTCTCGCAAAAACATTTTAAAAGCCATTGGAAAAAGGACAGAAAGACAATATGAACAAGAATCCCCCAGGGCGATGTCCAGCTGACATGTGCCCGGAAAAGCCACAGGTGGAATCGCGATCCACCTGCGGCTATTAACCCATTAAATGCCGCTGTCAATCTCTGACAGCAGCATTTAATGTGCTTCTGGCAATCGTGCCAGAAATCTGCCCATCGATTACCCCGTCACATGATCGTGGGTCACCGATGGTTTGGCATGACCACCAGAGGTCTCCTGCAGACCTCTATCGTTGTCACTGCCAGATTGCTATGAATGCCACGCCGTACTCAGCGCTCATAGCAATTCAGCAATTCTGCTACATACAGGCGATCTGATCATCGCTTGTATGTTACATAGCCGATCGGACAAATTTAGCTTCTAGTCTCCCATGGAGACTATTGAAGCATGCAAAAAGTAAAATAAAATAAAAAAGTTTTAAAAAGTATGTAAAAAAATATAAAAGTTCAAATCACCCCCCTTTTTGCCCCATTCAAGATATAACACTAAAAAAATAACATACACATTATCTGGCATTGCCACTTTCAGAATCACCCGATCTATCAATATTAAAAAAAAGAATTAACCCGATCGCTAAACGGCGTAACAAGAAGAAATTTCAAAACGCCAGAATTAAATTTTTTGGTCGCCACAACATTGGATTAAAGTGCAATAACAAGTGATCAAAAGATCATATCATGGTATCATTAAAAATGTCAGCTTGGCATGCAAAAAATAACCCTTCGCCCAACTCGGGATTATGAAAAGTGAAGACGCTACGGGTATCAGAAAAAAGCACCATTTTCTGTTACCCGTTCATCTTCATTTTTCATAATCTCATATGGCCATATTATATGCTCTCATATGGCCATATTAACCAAAAAATAAAAAAGTTATGGTTCTGGGAAGAAGGGGAGCAAAAAATGAAAATGCAAAACCAAAAATACCTCTGGTCATTAAGGGGTTAAATAAAGATTGTGATGGAAGAAAAAAATTGCAAACGTTTTTTAAAAATACATCTAGCCCAAAAAAACTGATTAAAACAATATAATTTTCTGATAGGTTGTGTTTAAATGTTTAAAATACCACCTAAAATTTGAGCGCTTCCCCCTCTTGTCACTCAGAAAATTGAGCAGATGAGAAACTTCACTATTTTATGAATAGAATGTTGAATTTATTCCAATGTCATTTATCTTTTTTTTTTTTCGAAGATTACCATAACTGATATACATTTTTATTAGTTTTTTTTTCTTTTGCAGACTGAAGTTGAAGGCTGGGATGAAGAAAATGAGTTTGGTTGGGAGGAAGATGCTAACAGCTGGTGATAGCTTACAGATGAACACCCTTTATGAAGAGAAACTGCAAGCTGTTTTACTGGTGCCAGTCAATGTCTGTTGATCATGCGTTGAACTATTACGCTAGAGCCTATTTGTTGGCCAATGGCATTAGTTCTAGAGAACTGTTTGGTGTTTATTTCTCTTGGTTTAAAAGTGGATAATTATCTGAACTTATGCTACAAATTTTCTATAATGGATGTTTTAAACAATGCAATACATAATTTTACTGAAGATCATTTTTTTCTCATATCTTATGCTGCTTGTTGTGCAAACTAATGCCTACTTAATTTTGTTTTTCATAAACCATGTGCAGTTTTGCATACATTTTAATAGCCATAGTTTCCTATTCCATTAATATGAAACTATGAAAATCAGAATGATCAATAACTATTATGAAGGACTGTACCTACCACAGAATGGTAAGATAAGTTGTATTTATTATGGTGGATTTCTGAACAAGAAGTGTAGAAGTAGTTATGGCGTCAGGCTACCCACCCGCCCCGATAGGCCGAAGTTTAAATAACATTTTTGATACTGAACTTTATGAACTGAATCTGTCATACAAAATATTGCCATCATATATAAGTAAATGGAAAGGAAGGGAAAAAATTAACATTTTCCTCTCTTATTCCTAAATTCACTGTATCATGCAGAAAGATGGACCAGGGAGTTCAAAGCTCTTTATGTTGTTCGTGACTTAGCACAGCTCATGGTCCACTCCTCTTTCTGAGTAATGCATCTTGTTTTTGTGAGAACAGCTATGAGCAGTTTTGTTTTTCCATTTATAACCCATAGTTCTATTGCTCCGACAAGTTTTGCTCTTTGAGCACAAAATATTATAATAGTGCACACTATATGCAAGAGTATGAATTTTTACAGCAGTTATTTTTTTTTTGTTACCAATAACTTGAGTTGCTCATTTATCATTACATTGAAACATTAATTTACGCATAGATTTAACATTTTTCCTAATTACCTTATATACTCGAGTATAATCTGAAATTTTTAGCCCATTTTTTAGGCTGAAAGTGCCCCTCTCGGGACATTGTCCCAAGGGGTCGGCGGGGGAGCGGCAGGAGTGGCGGCTGTCACATCATACTGGTCTCCTCCCGACACGGTCTCTGCAAGTCCCTGCTTCTCAGATGGTCTCTGGCACCCGCAGCTCTTCCTATGTTCAGCGGTCACGTGGCCCCATAGGCGTGGAGCGCATATTCATTACTTTAATGAGCGGTACCATGTGACCGCTGAACTAAGGAACAAGCTGCCGGCGCATGCCGGAGACCATCAGAGAAACAGGGAAGTGCAGACCGCGCCAGGTAAGGGGGTGAGTATAACGGGGGAGGGTGAGCCATGTGATATTCACCTGTCCCCGTTCCACCACCGGGCTCTGTCTTCCGCGTCTTTTGGCTGTGACGTTCAGGTCCAAGGGTGTAATGACGTGTTAGGCCCCTTTCACACATCAGTTTTTTGCTATCAGACGCAATCCGTCAAATTTTGAAAAAAACGGATCCGGCAACTGATGCCACTGGATCCTTTTTTTTCTCATAGACTTGTATTAGCGACGTTTCATCCATCGTTCGCCAAATCCGTCGAAAATTGTTTGTCCGGCGGCCGGAGACAACGTCCATCATTTGCTAGAATGGAAGCCTATGGGTGCCTGTTCCGTCAAATGATGGAATCCAGCGACGGATTTTGTTTTTTAAACTGAGCATACTTCGATTTTTCCAGGATCCAATTAGCCAGATCCACTAGTCGGATCCAGCAAAAAAACGGATCTGTCGCATCAGTTTTTCACAATCTGCGACGTCGATCCGTTCAGCCAACGGATTGTGACTGACGGCAAAAACCTGATGTGTGAAAGGGGCCTAAGAGGGCGCCCGCTGCCTGAACACGTAGAAAACAGAATGTAAAGGGCACCATCAAATACAATAAGCTATAGGGATCTACCTGAAGCATATCAAAAACAGTAATGCGAGAAACAAGAGAAAAAGAACATGCTATAAGCCGGGACCACCAAAATACACAAACAAATATAAAGTTTATTGAAAGCCACAAAACACTCAAAATTATAAAAACATTTAAAAACTGAAATACAGTACATCCCCATAATAGGGTCAAAACCACTGGACAGAGACCCAAGTGACATCAATACATAGCATAAACAATATACCTTCAATAATCACATTTCATTGCTGACCCAAGCATATAAGAAGATAAGCAAATATTGCACTTCCCAACCATAAAAAAGACACAGAAACTCATGAAAAAAATAAATAGATGCTAAATGTAGATGATCAACTGCAGACCATGTAAGGTGTTACATGCACTAAAAAGAAGGCAAATATGGCTGAAGCCAGTTCATATGTCCATGTGTCATATTTAGAAGGTAGAAATTGGAGGCTTTACAGTGCCATAAGGATTGCATACAGCCTTAAATGGGGCTGAAAAATATGCTTTTACCCCCAAAGATGAAGAATTCATACTTAAAGGTACAAAAAATATAAAGTGTCACATGCGCTGAGTTATTAAGTTTTGCCAGTTTTTTGTGGCAAAATTAGGGGTCTCGGCTTTTACTCGGGTCAGCTTATACTCCAGTATATACGGTACATTTCTTCAAACTTCTGCTAAAGAAAAAAAATAATGCTTTGGTGTTATAGTAAATTAAGAACTATGTAAAATTTTAAGTACTTAAAGAGTTTGTCCCAAGATATCAATGGTGTTTAATTGCTTTAGAAATTAAATTTGAGTCATTTTTGCATTGCTTTTTAAAAAATAAAACCGTAACGATCTCTCCCCTCCAAGAGAATGTCATACACAGCTTTTTTGTTCTTTTATTCTTGGTTATAGCTTGTATTTGTTCTAACTTTAACTGGTCCAGTTTGCACTAGTGTTGAGCGAGTATAGTCGTTACTCTGGTTTGCCTGAGCACTATCGGGTGGACTCCGAGTATTTTATACTGCTCTGAGATTTAGTTTTCGTCGCCTGCAGCTGCATGATTTGCGACTGCTAGACAGGCTGAATACATGTGGGGATTCCCTAGCAATCAGGCAACCCCCACATGTACTCAGGCTGGCTAGCAGCCGTAAATCATGCAGCTGTGTCAACAAAAACTAAATCTCTGAGCACTCACAAATACTCGGAGACCACCCGAGCAACGAGTATACTCGCTCATCACTAGTCTGCACACTTTTTAACTTTTGTATTCCTTCTCCCCTGCAGACAACTTCTCACTGTTTAGCCCTAGCATGCCCAGAAATACTTACCTGTTTGTATTTTTGATGCTCTTTCCCATGAGCAGTGAAACAACACTTTGGCATTTAGTCTGGTCTCACTGGTGTGGCTTTAAGCTCCCACAGTATGTTCTGTTCAACTTACTAGCGCTGAAGGAAAATATTGTGAGCTCCAGCAGTGAACACAATCAGAAAACTCACTCATTCTCTCTTTGTACAAGAGAACAGAACATCAGCACTGCATACTAGCAGTGAGTAGCAAAATGGCTAATAAATCTATCAGGGCACAGGGTTCACAAGCATCGGACACAAACAAAGGATTCCCATAGGATAGGGCCAAGAAAAATCAGCCCTTTCATAGACTCTAAACCAACCATAGACCATGCTATGGGAAATTTGGGGTCTATGAAAGTGGAGGGTGAAATCGGGCAGATGGAGCTACCCCAAATGAGGCAGAGGTAGGGGCTTAATCTTTGGTTCAGGATCAGGTCCGGGAATGCAATGATGCCATGGCTGTGGGAGGACGGCTAAGGTTGTGTTTACAAGGTTGGTAGAGAATTTCTCAGGATCAGTGGGTGCTAAAAACTATACTATCATGATAGAATTCATCCAGTTCCCGCCAGAAAGGTTTGTCGGGAGAACAGTGGTTCCAAGAGACGCCGGCTATTTGGCGCTGCCACGCTTCTACAGGTCTTGATAACCCGTCAAGACTCCTAGAAGCGCGGCAGCGCAAAACGGCCGTCGTCTCTTGAAACCACTGTTCTCCTGATATGGTCCTGCTATTGACTTAATGTCATAATAAAGACTGGAAAATATGCGGATGGTGAGTGCTCCTCTTCTTGACCTTTGACACATATGCTCGAACTCATCTTTTATCTGAATGAGCACCCGTATTATAACGCAACATTAGCTGTGATGTGTTGTGTGCAGGTGATTCAGTGAGCTGATTGTGCGGACTTATTTTTCTTTTTTTCTTTTTTGCTGAATATTCAAGTCTTTTTTTAGTCTAAAAAGCCCTCCAGAGAGCCTCGTATGATAATAAACTTAAATCCTCTGAATCACTGGATAAGATACAAGAGGTTCAAGATGGAGTCAATCAAATCAACCATTACCCTGATAGACAGAGAAGCAGAGATGTGTATGTTGGATCTAAAAAACACGTATTATCACTTTCCCATTCATCCTTGCCGTCTGGAGTTTCTGAGGTTCGCAATAAAATCCCGAGATCAGAATCATCATTTTCAGTTTCGATGTCTTACCTTCGGCCTAGCCTTTTCCGACCCTCCTCCCCCTCCCCCCCTTGGGTCTTTAAGAAGCTGGTAGATTAGATGGTTTGTCATAGTCCCCCTCGGATGATTCCTTTATAATAGCCAGCTCCAAAGAGGAACTGCTAGAACATCTGCAGACCTCAATCTCTATACTTCAGAGGCTAGGCTGGATAATAAATTGAGGAAAAATTTCCTGGGGGTTCTCTTAGACTCTTGTTTAATATCCTCATTCCTACCAGCAGAGAAATAGCCATCAGTAAGAGACAGAATTCGTCTGTTCTCAAAGAACCATCGTTCCATCAGAGGGACGATAAGAATCCTGGGGTTAATGACACCCTGCATCCTCTGTATGCGATGGAGTTCTTTCGATTGAAATTGACTCAAAGAGGCTATTTTATTATCATGGGACAGACAGCAACTACGTCTAGACAATGTAATGCCCCTCTCCCCATCAGTGAAAAGATTGCTGGTCTGGTGGCCAATTCCATGGAACCTTCGGGATGCCCTCCTGTTGCTTGCTGGTTAGGGCTGATGTAACATAGTTACATAGTTATTAAGGTTGAAGGAAGACTTTAAGTCCATCTAGTTCAACCCATAGCCTAACCTAACATGCCCTAACATGTTGATCCAGAGGAAGGCAAAAAAAAACATGTGGCAAAGAGTAAGCTCCACATTGGAGAAAAAAATTCCTTCCCGACTCCACATACGGCAATCAGACTAGTTCCCTGGATCAACGCCCTATCAAGGAATCTAGTGTATATACCCTGTAACATTATACTTTTCCAGAAAAGTATCCAGTCCCCTCTTAAATTTAAGTAATGAATCACTCATTACAACATCATACGGCAGAGAGTTCCATAGTCTCACTGCTCTTACAGTAAAGAATCCGCATCTGTTATTATGCTTAAACATTTTTTCCTCCAAACGCAGAGGATGCCCCCTTGTCCATGTTTCAGGTCTATGATTAAAAAGATCATCAGAAAGGTCTTTGTACTGTCCCCTCATATATTTATACATTAAAATAGGATCAACCCTTAGTCTTCGTTTTTCCAAACTAAATAGCCCCAAGTGTAATAACCTATCTTGGTATTGCAGACCCCCCAGTCCTCTAATAACCTTGGTCGCTCTTCTCTGCACCCGTTCCAGTTCAGCTATGTCTTTCTTATACACCGGAGACCAGAACTGTGCACAGTATTCTAAGTGTGGTCGAACTAGTGACTTGTATAGAGGTAAAATTATATTCTCCTCATGAGCATCTATGCCTCTTTTAATGCATCCCATTATTTTATTTGCCTTTGTAGCAGCTGCCTAACACTGCCCACTGAATATGAGTTTGTCATCCACCCATACACCCAGGTCTTTTTCATTGACGGTTTTGCCCAGAGTTTTAGAATTAAGCACATAATTATACATCTTATTACTTCTACCCAAGTGCATGACCTTACATTTATCCCCATTAAAGCTCATTTGCCATTTATCAGCCCAAGCTTCTAGTTTACATAAATCATCCTGTAATATAAAATTGTCCTCCTCCGTATTGATTACCCTGCAGAGTTTAGTGTCATCTGCAAATATTGAAATTCTACTCTGAATGCCCCCTACAAGGTCATTAATAAATATGTTAAAAAGAAGAGGGCCCAATACTGACCCCTGTGGTACCCCACTGCTAACTGCTACCCAGTCCGAGTGTGCTCCATTAATAACCACCCTTTGTTTCCTATCCCTGAGCCAGCTCTCAACCCACTTGCACATATTTTCCCCTATCCCCATTTTATGTATCAACCTTTTGTGTGGCACCGTATCAAAAGCTTTTGAAAAGTCCATATACACTGCATCCACTGGGTTCCCTTGGTCCAATCCGGAACTTACCTCTTCATAGAAACTGATCAAATTTGTCTGACATGAACGGTCCCTAGTAAACCCGTGCTGATACTGGGTCATGAGGTTATTCCTCTTCAGATACTCCAGTATAGCATCCCTTAGAATGCCCTCCAGGATTTTACCCACAGTAGAGGTTAAGCTTACTGGCCTATCATTTTCAAGTTCAGTTTTTGTCCCCTTTTTGAATATTGGCACCACATTTGCTATACGCCAGTCCTGTGGTACAGACACTGTTATTATGGAGTCTTTAAAGATTAAAAATAATGGTCTGTCAATGACTGTACTTAATTCCTGCAGTACTCGAGGGTGTATCCCATCCGGGCCCGGAGATTTGTCAATTTTAGTGATTTTTAGACGCCACCGCACTTCCTGCTGGGTTAAGCAGGTGACATTTAATTGGGAATTTTTATCACTAGTCATTTTGTCTGCCATGGGATTTTCTTGTGTAAATACTGATGAAAAAAAATCATTTAGCATATTGGCTTTTTCCTCATCCTCATCCACCATGTCACCCAGACTATTTTTAAGGGGGCCAACACTATCATTTTTTAGTTTCTAACTATTTATGTAGTTAAAGAATATTTTAGGATTATTTTTACTCTCTCTGGCAATGAGTCTCTCTGTCTCAATCTTTGCTGCCTTGATTTGCTTTTTACAGAATTTATTTAATTTTTTGTATTTATTTAATGCCTCCTCACTACCTACTTCCTTTAATTCTCTAAATGCTTACTTTTTGTCACTTATTGTGCCCCTTACAGCTCTATTTAGCCATATTGGTTTCCTCCTATTTCTAGTATGTTTATTCCCATACATACAGTATATGCATACACTGTGCACAGGTCCTATCCAGGATGCTAATAAATGTCTCCCATTTTCTTTGTGTATTTTTGTGTCTCAGGATATCGTCCCAGTTAATTGCACCAAGATCCTCTCTCATCCGTTGGAAATTTGCCCTCCTGAAGTTTAGTGTCCTTGTAACCCCTCTATTGCACATCTTTATAAAGGATACATGAAAACTTATTATTTTGTGATCGCTATTTCCCAAGTGACCCCCAACCCTTATATTTGCTATGCGGTCTGGCCTGTTGGTTAATATTAGGTCTAGCAGTGCCCCCCTTCTTGTTGGGTCCTGAGCCAGTTGTGAAAGGTAATTGTCTCTCATAGTTGTCAAAAACCGATTACCTTTGCTGGAACTGCAGGTTTCTGTTCCCCAATCTATTTCAGGGTAGTTGAAGTCCCCCATAATAATGACTTCTCCTTGAGTCGCAGCTTCATCTATTTGCTTTACGAGGATATTCTCCATTGCTTCCATTATTTTTGGAGATTTATAACAAACCCCTATCAGTAATTTATTATTTTTCCCCCTCCCCTTATCTCCACCCACAGGGATTCTACATTTTCATTAAATTCACCTATATTATCACGCAGGATTGGTTTTAAGGACAATTTTACATACAGACACACCCCTCCCCCTCGCTTATCTGTACGGTCTTTTCTGAACAGGCTATAGCCCTGCAAGTTAACAGCCCAGTCATGGCCCTCATCCAGCCACGTTTCAGATATCCCCACCATGTCATAATTATGCTCCAACAACATTAGTTCTAATTCGTCCATTTTGTTGGCGAGGCTTCTGGCATTAGTATACATGCACTTGATGTTCCTCTCTGTGCCTCTATTTCTTAAATTATTAACTGTTCTAACCCCACCCCCATTCTAACCCCACCCCCATGCCACCGCCACCCCATCTTCCTTATTTGTGCCCAGGTCTCTATCTGCACTATCTTCCCCTCCTATAAAATGAATACCCTCCCCCCAATTCCTAGTTTAAACACTCCTCCAACCTTCTAGCCATTTTCTCCCCCAACACAGCTGCACCCTCCCCATTGAGGTGCAGCCCGTCCCTAGCGTAGAGCCTGCAGCCAACTGAGAAGTCGGCCCAGTTCTGAAGGAACCCAAACCACTCCTTCCTACACCAATTCTTGAGCCACTTATTAACCTCCCTAATCTCCCGTTGCCTCTCTAGCGTGGCACGTGGTACAGGCAGTATTTCGAAAAATACCATGTTGGAGGTCCTTGCTTTCAGCTTGCAGCCTAATTCCCTGAAATCATCTTTAAGGACCTTCCACCTACCTCTAACTTTGTCATTAGTGCTAATGTGCACCATGACCGCTGGGTCCTCACCAGCCCCTCCCAGTAATCTGTCCACCCGATCAGCGATGTGTCGGACTCGAGCGCCAGGTAGGCAGCACACCGTTCGACGATCCCTGTCTTTGTGACAGATTGCCCTATCTGTTCCCCTAATAATGCCCTATCTGTTCCCCTAATAATTGAGTCCCCCACTACCAGCACCTTTCTGGCCTGCCCTGCTCTCCTATTTCCCTCCTTACTGGAGCAGTCACTCCTCCAGCTTTCAGAGGACATGCCTGGCTGCAGCACCCCCCTCATCTGCCAACTTAGCAAACTTATTGGGATGTTGCAGATCAGGACTAGCCTCCCTGGCACTCTTCCCTCTACCCCGCTTCCTAACTGTCACCCAGCTTGCTACTTCATCGTCCTGCAGCTCCATCCCACCATCCCCCCCCCCTCATCTATCCCATTGAGCGTGTGCTCCGTGAGCAGAAGACTCCTCTCCATATTGTCTATGGATCTCAGTGTTGCCAGCTGCACATTTAGATTCAGAATCTGGTTTTCCAAATGCACAACGTGCTCACATCTCGCACAGCAGTATGCACCCTCGATCGGCTGCTCAAGGACTGCATACATGTGGCAAGATGTGCACTGGATGGCATTAACAAGAGTGGAGCACATTTTCTAATGGAAAAGTTAAATAAAAAAAAGAATACAAAGTATTAATAAAAAACAGACAGCAGACAATCTGGCGCCATATTGAAGGGCACCACAGCACGCTGAGGACCAGTAGAAGTGCGGCGCTACCTATCGGCGTCCATTGCTTAAGAGGGGGAGCATAACAGAGGAGGGTGAAGGAGATAATAATATAACAAAGACCGCGGGAGTGCTCGGCCGGAACCCCTACTGGGAGGACCCTGGGGAGTGCGTGGACCGCGCTCCACCGAGGAGAAAGGGGAACAAGGTAGGACTGGTGCTGGTGGGACAGGAGACCCCCCCGGGGCGCCTGCCATAGTGCCCCCAGGGCCGATTGTTTTCCCGCCAGTGGGAGGGTGGACACCATCTTGGTGACGGATCCCCTTATAGATAAGCACCCTTGCTTATTGTCCTGCCCATCATCCTTACTGCAGAAGTGGGACAGTCACCCTACCATTGCCCTTTACTGGGTTGTCACAGTGCCTTATCTACATTAAGACTGGAAAACAGAACTCCAGCATAATACTTTATAAGCTTACATTCTACAAACCCAGACCTCTGGCGACACCTAGTGCAGGGATCGTGGAGAGGTTCCTCTTTCCTGGCTCAGGACATTGTATATGCCCCACTAACCATAATCAAATGCACCTCGGAGGGGGCTTGCTGATGGGGGGCGGTGCCTAATGTGATCGCTGCACCCCCATGTTCCCCTGAACACTATAATGGACAACTAATAGCAGCAGACATATATGGGTAAAACTAAGAAGACTTCTGGGCAACCCACAAGCTTACACAAGGAATCTCCTATAGAGGACATGGAACGGTTCTTAAACCAGCCACCTCAAACAAGGAATACCAGATCAACGATGTCGCAAACCCCACATAAAAATTGTTCCTCCTTAAAAGAACCACAGACCTCACATATCTCTCCTAAAAAATCAACAGACAACAGTGGGGGAGACAGAGACTTGCCCGAGGACATGAATATAACTGAACTGAGTAAATATATTAAAGCTCTCCCAACCAAATCAGATCTGGAAAGTTTTGCGTGCAGGCTTGAGAAATCGTATAAAAAGAAGATACATAATTTGCAGACAGAATTTACATCGCGTATTGAGGACGTGGAAAAGACACAAGAGGATATCTCACAAGAACTTCAGGCGCACAGAGAAATCTTAATGGATCACACCATGAAACTGGAGGAAATGTCATCTGGTCTTGAAGACCTGGAAAATCGCAATAGGCGTAACAATATCCGCATACGTGGCCTCCCAGAATCTGTCAGTCCTCATTCTCGGCGACCATGAGGACAACACCATTGAATTCGACAGGATTCATAGATCCCTTGGTCCTAAACCCACGTCTGAGGCTCGCCCTAGAGACGTCATCTGCAGGGTACATTACTTCAGAATAAAGGAGGCCATCATGATGGCCTCTAGGAAAAAGGGATCCCTCCAGTTTGAAGGTCATCCAATCCTACTCCTGTCAGATCTATCCAGGCGCACTCTATTCTTGCGCAAAGCTCTGAAGCCCTTGCTGGTGGTTCTCAAGGAAAGAGATATCCCCTACAGGTGCGGGTTCCCATTTCAACTAACAGCATTCAAAGGGGGCAAAAGCGCATACTTTCGCCGGATTGGGGACCTGGCTATCTTCCTGGGCACGTTTGAACTTCCATTAATAGATCTTCCGGATTGGCCTTTGGCTCCGACACTTCCAGATGCTCCTCCAAGGTGGCTCAAGGTTCCCCGTTCCAAGAATCGTCATACCAACGAAGGCTCCTCAGATCCTCCATGAAGTTCTTCTCTCTTCTTTTGTTCCATTTTCTTCTTAGTTTCAATTAGTTTCTATTCATTGCTGCAATATACTCAGATACTCTGCTGCAGTTGAGTGGTCTCATGAACACTTATTGTTAATCGGCCGAATCTCCTAGTGGGGCGGTCTGTCTCACCATGGGCTCGCCTTGATCCTATTCTTTTAGCTCCCGAGCGTGTGGTGTCTTGCCTGTCATCGGTGAATTTGTCCTTCTTCCCCCCCCATTCTTTTTTTTTTTTTTCTTATGTGTTCTCTGATGGCATGCGGGACATCTCGCTGGTGCAAGGACTATTATCCTGTTTAACTAGACGTTACATGTTTGCAAGTTCTCGTTTATGGGACCTACCAAGTTCGGGGGGGGTGGGGGGATCAGTGTTTCCCTCGGCTTCCCTTATCCACCTAAGGTGCACGGGTGAAGGGAGGGGAGGAGACTTCTCCTTCTCCATTCTTTTGCCCTAACTACACAGATGCATAGTCTGACCTGGTGCGTCAATCCTAACGCACCTTCTTTTATGTTTTCCATGTTCTATTATTTCTTCTCTACCCCGCTTTTTTCCCTTCCCTCCTATTGTCTCTTCCCTACTACCCTTGGCTGTTTAGTGTTCTGGCGGATGGGGTGCATGATGTCGTGGGATGGCGTAAAGGTATTTGATAATGGATGAAATTACATTTTGCTCCTTTAACGTTAAGGGGCTAAATATACCAGAAAAAAGATGGCGGGTCCTATTTGATAGTAACAAACAAAAGGTCTCTGTGCTACTGCTCCAAGAGACACATTTCAAAACTGGTGTGGTGCCACACTGTATCACGAAAAATTATCCTAAATGGTATCACTGCCTAAATCCATTTTCAAAGTCAAAAGGTGTCTCAATAGCCTTCCACAAATCATTTATGCCTGAGATCTTAGACTCACAAATTGAGAAAAACGGCAGATATATCTTCCTACTCATCACATGGGCAGCACATAAACTTGTAATTGCTAACGTATATTTCCCAAACCAAGGGCAACAGAAGTTTGGAGCCGATTGCAAATGACGTCTCGAGGAGTTTGCTGGTTCCTCTCCTGTGATACTTGGGGGTGACTTTAATATTCCTATGAACCCTGCGGTGGGTGTCTCTTCGGGTAAGTCTTCATATCCTACATCTTCAATTAATAAAATAAGATCCCAGCTGCGCGGCATGAGACTGGTGGATGCCTGGAGGGTTCTTAATCCAACAACTAAGGACTATAGCTTCTTCTCAAAAATACACAACACTTACAGTAGAATAGACTATTTTTTTGTTTCGCATAAGTTGCTTGATATGCAGGTAAAGGCGGACGTGGGGTCGATACTGTGGTCAGATCACGCTCCTATTTACCTAACAATCTCACTTCATTCTGCCTCGAGACCAGGTTCCTCCTGGCGCCTGAATGAAAACCTGTTACAGGATGCCATATGTAAATCCAAGATTGATCAAACAATTACGAGGAAGACACCACGTCCCCCACTGTAAAATGGGAGGCTTTGAAAAGTGTAATAAGAGGCATCCTCATCTCTCATGGTGCTCGGTTGAAAAAAGCGGAAATACTTAGCTTAACAGAACAAATCCACCAATTAGAAAACAAACATAAACGAGACCTTGAGGCCAGCACATTTGCTAGGCTCTCCTCGGCCAGACAAAAACTGCTAACTATAATAGACCAAAAATCCAAATGCCTCAGAGAAAGACTCAAGAGCCGCTTCTACCAGCTCGGCAATAAAAGTGGTAGACTTTTGGCCAGAGCTCTTAATCAACGCAATCCCAATACCTACATTCCTTTTATTAAAAACAAAGAGGGGAAGAAAGTGTTTAATACCAGAGATATTCTCTCCAACTTCAGCGAATACGACAAATCTCTATATAACATAGCGGGACACTATAAAGAAGCTCCACTACATTCTCTCCGTAATAAAATCAAATCATATTTACAGGAACATAAACTACCCACTCTGCCTGAAGGTGATCTACTTGATCTTGAAAAAAAATTCTCAGTGGAGGAGGTATCTGAAACCATTAGCGCCTTGAAACAGGGCAAGAGCCCTGGCCCTGATGGGTTCTCAGCAGACTTCTACAAGTTGTTCAGCACACTGCTTAGTCCAATATTTCTGAAGGCTTGTAATTTTGTCTCTCTTGGGGGCTCGTTCCCTACACAGGCACTCATCGCTCACATAACAGTTCTCCCTAAGCCTGGCAAGGACCCTTCTACGTGCGATAATTACCGCCCGATCTCTTTAATAAATCTAGACATTAAAATATATGCAAAAATGTTAGCCAATAGATTATGCCCCCTTTTACCAAAACTAATAAACCAGGTCCAGGTGGGCTTCGTTCCAGGGCGAGAGGCGAGAGACAACACAATCCGAACTATCTCTCTAATTGACAGAGCGGGCAGAGAGGGGGACCCCCTGTGTATCATGTCAATTGATGCTGAAAAGGCCTTTGACCGGGTCCATTGGGAATTTATTTCTCAGACCCTAGAGGAAATTGGCCTAAAAGAAAATATGCTGCGTAGGATCTCCGCCTTGTATTCTTCTCCTAGTGCTCAGGTCAAGATAAACGGCACACTATCGGATATGTTCCCGATCAGAAATGGTACAAGGCAGGGGTGCCCGCTCTCTCCCCTCTTATATATCCTAACAATGGAGCATTTAGCTGTGGCCTTGAGAAACAACCCATCAATTAATGGTATAAAACTACGTTCTGAAGAACATAAGCTAGCACTTTTTGCAGATGACATTCTCCTATATATCACGTCCCCCTCTACGAGGCTACCAAACATTATTTCGGAACTACATAAATTTGGTCTCCTAAGTAACTTCAAAATGAATTCCCATAAATCCGAAATCCTAAACATTTCACTCCAACTCCCCTTGGCGGATCAATTAAGGAAGACCTTCCCATTTAAATGACGCTTTGATTCCCTCACTTATTTAGGTATCAAAATTACAAGCAAAACGTCTAAGCTGTTTGAAACCAACCTTGCGCCAATTTTACAGAAAACAAACTCAGACTTGGAGAGATGGCACAGGCTCCAATTGTCTTGGCTGGGTAGGATCAATGCAGTTAAGATGGACCTCCTGCCTCGCCTATTATATATTTTCCAAACAATTCCCCTATACCTACCAGCTTCCTTCTTTTCCCGCCTCAAACAAATAATTACTCGTTTTGTTTGATCTCATAATCGGGCACGTATTTCATATACATCATTAAGTAGATCTAAACTGACAGGTGGATTGGGTCTCCCGGATCTCGCGATTTATAGTTATGCATCAATGGGAACTTGTATCCTGGACCTTTATCACAGTAAAAACAGCAAAAAGTGGGTAAACCTAGAAAACGATCTTAATGGATGCGACTCCCAAGTTGTTCTTTGGACAGGAGGCAAGGGGCTAGGACCAGGCACCTACATACCCTTCCTCACACAAAACATATTGCTTCTTATTAAAAACCGAAACAAAGACCTTCAGATCACAACTCTCCTGGGCCCCTTAATTCCAATCTATGACAATTCTGCTTTTCCGGCGGGGCTGAATAGAGAGACATTTCTAAATAAGAGAAAAGATTCCAAACCCATCATCCACGACTACTTAAAAGAAACTGGGATGAAGTCCCTTCGGGAATTATTCCCAGAGGAGGAATCTCACTCAGTTGATTGGTTCTTCTATGAACAACTAAAAAGCTACATCCACTCAATCTCTAAACAAACCAATATCAGCAGGCCGCTAACTCCCTTTGAGATGCTTTGCACATCAACAAGCCCTCTGGATCATACTGTCTCGCTGCTATATAAAACCTTCCAAGAGGGGAGGGCTCCACTGCAGGGTTGGCCATTGTTTTTCTCGAAATGGGAGGGCGATCTGGGAAGGCACTTGTCATCTGAAGATAGGGGAAAAATTCTTCTCTTCTCGTCTAGATCGTCATTATGCGCGGTATCACAGGAGAGGAGCTATAAGATTCTAGCAAGATGGTATAGATGCCCCTCCATGGTGCATGCGGTGTTCCCCACGACCCCTGACACCTGCTGGAGATGTTCAAAGGAAATAGGCTCTTACATGCATATCTGGTGGGACTGCCCCCCCATAAAGGATTTGTGGTTGGCTGTTTTTGAACTTCATAATAAGCTGTCTATCACACAGATCCAACCTTCACCAAGTATAGCATTGTTGTCTCTATGCGACTTGTCAATATCTAGGTTCAAGAGGGGAATCCTCAGACACTTTCTTACCGCAGTCAGAAATCTAATCCCTCGGTTTTGGAAACAAGAAAAATTTCCTTCCCGTACAGAATTTGTGGCAGAAATTAATAACATTTATAAAATGGAGCAGCTGATAAACCAGTCACCAGGTAACGCAGAAAAAACCTACAACGTCCTGGATCGCTTTTAGGGAAACTCCTGAACTAGATCTCAACCCGACACATTATGTAGCTTATTTTCGTGTACTTCTGGGCCGTTTCTCGGCGTGTGTTCTGTCTGCCGGGGCGCGGAGGCAGCCACACTCCTTCCCTGAATTCCCCACACCCTCATCCATTCCTCTCTTCTTTCTACCCCTTTTTCTTTCCCCTCTCTTACTTTCCATGTTTATCCTCCTCATATCCAGTTTGATTATACATATTGTATTTAAATGACTACAAAGGAATCTAACAATGGTTACCAACTATCCCGGCTGTTCTTTATTGTTAACACCTCATAATCTCGGGATAACCAATAGCATTATTAATCAGAAAGTTAAATTATAAGACTTAAATGTTGTAACAATGCTCCTCTTGTTTGACTTGCAACTACTGCCTATCATTGCACAGATTTACCAGTTTGTACTGTTTACCTTTATTCTTTATTGCTGTGACCAATAAAATGATTTATACAAAAAACAGACAGCAATTCAGTAATTCCTCCCTTGGAAACTCCCTGACTCCAAAGTCACTGAATCACAAGTCACACTTACCGCCGTTCACACTTACACTCAGCTCACACTCAGCTCGCTCACACTCGCTATGCTGAAGATGTATAGATTTTTTTTTCTCTAGTTCCCTTAACAGCAATCCACCTTGCTGTCCAAATGCACTTAAAAAAAAAGGAAGTCGGTTAGATTGGGGCCGTCATCTGGAAGGAAGGTTTCGCCAGGGAACATGGAAGTTCGATCCAGATCTTCGAACTACAAGGAGCTGTGTGACATATGGGAAATTTTACGACGAAGCCAGCCTTTAGTCAAAAACAGACATATAAAGATTCTGTCGGACAGTGTGACAACAGTATCCTTTCTATGAAATCAGGGGGCCTAAGACATCCCTTATTGCACGGATTAGCAAAGAGGATTTTTTGTTGTGCAGAAGAGATAGTTCTGTCCATTCCATTTAGAGGGGACCCAAAACCAGGTGGCAGATTATCTAAACAGCTAAAGGATCTCGCCCACAGAGTGGGAGCTAAATGGGGAAGTGACCCATATATTGTCAACAGTGTGGACTTCCACGTATAGACCTCTTTGTGACCAGGGGAAATGTGAAAGGAGGGTTTTATTCATTAAATCCTCTAGACAATGCCGAACGGGTTGACGCTCTTTCTCAGGATTGTAGCCAAAATCTGTCCTACGCCTTTTCTCAACTACCCTTAATTCCAAGGGTTCTGAGAAAGGTTCAGGAGGACCAGACAAAAGTAATCCTGATTGTGCCCTTCTGGCCAAAAAGGAGCTGGTTTCAACTGTTGAGCAAGATGGATTTGAAGGAACCTAACATATTTCCCCTGAGGGAAGACCTCCTGCTAAAGGGCCCAGTTCTTCATCAGGATTTAAATTTCATCTTTCAGCGTAGATCCAGAAAGGTAGGTGCTAAGATCCCGGGGACTTTTCAACAAAGTAATATCCACTATACAAGCAAGCAGGAAGCCACTAGCATCAGCCATGTATAATAAAATCTGGAAACAATTCTGTTTAGAATGTGAGGAATCCTTGGTAAATATTTCTCGCCCAAATATCCCTAGAATTCTAGACTTTTTGCAGGAAGGGTTCAACATAGTATTGTGGCCAAGTACTCTGAGGGCTCAAATTGCAGGCTTAACCCCTTCATGACCCAGCCTATTTTGACCTTAAAGACCTTGCCGTTTTTTGCAATTCTGACCAGTGTCCCTTCATGAGGTAATAACTCAGGAACGCTTCAATGGATCCTAGCGGTTCTGAGATTGTTTTTTCGTGACATATTGGGCTTCATGTTAGTGGTAAATTTAGGTCAATAAATTCTGTGTTTATTTGTGATAAAAACGGAAATTTGGCGAAAATTTTGAAAATTTCGCAATTTTCACATTTTGAATTTTTATTCTGTTAAACCAGAGAGTTATGTGACACAAAATAGTTAATAAATAACATTTCCCACACGTCTACTTTACATCAGCACAATTTTGGAAACAAAATTTTTTTTTGCTAGGAAGTTATAAGGGTTAAAATTTGACCAGCGATTTCTCATTTTTACAACGAAATTTACAAAACCATTTTTTTTAGGGACCACCTCACATTTGAAGTCAGTTTGAGGGGTCTATATGGCTGAAAATACCCAAAAGTGACACCATTCTAAAAACTGCACCCCTCAAGGTGCACAAAACCACATTCAAGAAGTTTATTAACCCTTCAGGTGCTTCACAGCAGCAGAGCAACATGGAAGGAAAAAATGAACATTTAACTTTTTAGTCACAAAAATGATTTTTCAGCAACAATTTTTTTATTTTCCCAATGGTAAAAGGAGAAACTGAACCACGTAAGTTGTTGTCCAATTTGTCCTGAGTATGCTGATACCTCATATGTGGGGGTAAACCACTGTTTGGGCGCACGGCAGGGCTTGGAAGGGAAGGAGCGCCATTTGACTTTTTGAATGAAAAATTGGCTGCACTCTTTAGCGGACACCATGTCACATTTGGAGAGCCCCCGTGTGCCTAAAAATTGGAGCTCCCCCACAAGTGACACCATTTTGGAAACTAGACGCCCCAAGGAACTTATCTAGATGCATAGTGAGCCCTTTAAACCCCCAGGTGCTTCACAAATTGATCCGTAAAAATGAAAAAGTACTTTTTTTTTCACAAAAAAATTCTTTTAGCCTCAATTTTTTCATTTTCACATGGACAACAGGATAAAATGGATCCTAAAATTTGTTTGGCAATTTCTCCTGAGTACACCGATACTTCACATGTGGGGGTAAACCACTGTTTGGGCACATGGTAAGGCTCGGAAGGGAAGGAGCGCCATTTGACTTTTTGAATGAAAAATTATCTCCATCGTTAGCGGACACCATGTCGCGTTTGGAGAGACCCTGTGTGCTTAAACATTGGAGCTCCCCCACAAGTGACCCCATTTTGGAAACTGGACCCCCCAAGGAACTTATCTAGATGCCTAGTGAGCACTTTAAACCCTCAGGTGCTTCACAAATTGATCCGTAAAAATGAAAAAGTACTTTTTTTTCACAAAAAATTTATTTTCGCCTCAATTTTTTCATTTTCACATGGGCAATAGGATAAAATGGATCCTAAAATTTGTTGAGCAATTTCTCCCGAGTACGCCGATACCTCATATGTGGGGGTAAACCACTGTTTGGGCACACAGCAGGGCTCGGAAGGGAAGGCGCGCCTTTTAACTTTTTGAATGGAAAATTAGCTCCAATTGTTAGCGGACACCATGTCGCATTTGGAGAGCCCCTGTGTGCCTATGCAATGGAGCTCCCCCACAAGTGACCCCATTTTGGAAACTAGACCCCCCAAGGAACTTATCTAGATGCATACTGAGCACTTTAAACCCCCAGGTGCTTCACAGACGTTTATAATGCAGAGCCATGAAAATTAAAAATAATTTTTCTTTTCTCAAAAATGATTTTTTAGCCTGGAATTTCCTATTTTGCCAATGGTAATAGGAGAAATTGGACCACAAATGTTGTTGTCCAGTTTGTCCTGAGTATGCAGATACCCCATATGTGGGGGTAAACCACTGTTTGGGCGCACGGCAGGGCTCAGAAGGGAAGGCACGCCATTTGGCTTTTTAAATGGAAAATTATCTCCAATCATTAGCGGACACCATGTCGCGTTTGGAGAGCCCCTGTGTGCCTAAACATTGGAGATCCCCCACAAATTACCCCATTTTGGAAACTAGACCCCCAAAGGAACTAATCTAGATGTGTAGTGAGCACTTTGAACCCTCAAGTGCTTCACAGAAGTTTATAACGCAGAGCCATGAAAATAAAAAATAAAAATTATTTTCTCAAAAATGAATTTTAGCCCGCAATTTTTTATTTTCCCAAGGGTAACAGGAGAAATTTGACCCCAAAAGTTGTTGTCCAGTTTCTCCGGAGTACGCTGATGCACCATGTGTGGGGGTAAACCACTGTTTGGGCACACGTGGGGGCTCAGAAGGGAAGTAGTGACTTTTGAAATGCAGACTTTGATGGAATGGTCTGCGGGCGTCACGTTGCGTTTGCAGAGCCCCTGGTGTGCCTAAACAGTAGAAACCCCCCACAAGTGACCCCATTTTGGAAACTAGACCCCCCAAGGAACTTATCTAGATATGTGGTGAGCACTTTGAACCCCCAAGTGCTTCACAGACGTTTACAACGCAGAGCCGTGAAAATAAAAAATCATTTTTCTTTCCTCAAAAATGATGTTTTAGCAAGCAATTTTTTATTTTCTCAAGGGTAACAGGAGAAATTGGACCCCAGTAATTGTTGCGCAGTTTGTCCTGAGTATGCTGGTACCCCATATGTGGGGGTAAACCACTGTTTGGGCACACGTCGGGGTTCGGAAGTGAGGGAGCACCATTTGAATTTTTGAATACAAGATTGGCTGGAATCAATGGTGGCGCCATGTTGCGTTTGGAGACCCCCTGAAGTGCCTAAATAGTGGAAACCCCTCAATTCTACCTCCAACACACCCCTAACCCTTATCCCAACTGTAGCCGTAACCCTAATCACAACCCTAACCCCAACACACCCCTAACCACAACCCTAACCCCAACACACCCCTAACCCTAACCACAACCCTAATTCCAACCCAACCCTAAGGCTATGTGCCAACGTTGCGGATTCGTATGAGATTTTTCAGCATCATTTTTGAAAAATCCGCGGGTAAAAGGCACTGCGTTTTACCTGTGGATTTACCGTGGATTTCCAGTGTTTTTTGTGCGGATTTCACCTGTGGATTCCTATTGAGGAACAGGTGTAAAACGCTGCGGAATCCGCACAAAGAATTGGCATGCTGCGGAAAATACAACGCAGCGTTCCCGCGCGGTATTTTCTGCACCATGGGCACAGCGGATTTGGTTTTCCATATGCTTACATGGTACTGTAAACCTGATGGAACACTGCTGCGGATCCGCAGCGGCCAATCCGCACCGTGTGCACATAGCCTAATTCTAAAGGTATGTGCACACGCTGCGGAAAACGCTGCGGATCCGCAGCAGTTTCCCATGAGTTTACAGTTCAATGTGAACCTATGGGAACCAAAAATCGCTGTACACATGCTGCGGAAAAACTGCACGGAAACGCAGCGGTTTACATTCCGCAGCATGTCACTTCTTTCTGCGGATTCCGCAGCGGTTTTACAACTGCTCCAATAGAAAATCGCAGTTGTAAAACCGCAGTGAAATGCGCAGAAAAACCGTGGTAAATCCACGATAAATCGGCAGCGGTTTAGCACTGTGGATTTTTCAAATCCGCTGCGGAAAAATCCGCATAGGACCAGAATACGTGTGCACATACCGAAATCCTAACCCTAGCCCTAACCCTACCCCTAACCCTACCCCTAACCCTACCCCTAACCCTAGCCCTAACCCTACCCCTAACCCTAACCCTACCCCTAACCCTAACCCTACCCCTAACCCTACCCCTAACCCTAACCCTAGTTCTTACCCCAACCTTAGTGGAAAAAAAAAATTCTTTATTTTTTTTATTGTCCCTATCTATGGGGGTGACAAAGGGGGGGGTCATTTACTATTTTTTTTATTTTGATCACTGAGATAGGTTATATCTCAGTGATCAAAATTCACTCTGGAACGAATCTGCCGGCCGGCAGATTCGGCGGGCGCACTGCACATGCGCCCGCAATTTTGGAAGATGGCGGCGCCCAGGAAAGAAGACGGACGGACCTCGGGCGGCCAGGTAAGTATAAGGGGGGAGATCAGGGCACGGGGGGGGCGTCGGAGCACGGGGGGGTGGATCGGAGCATGGGGGGGTGGATCGGAACACGGGAGGGAGGATTGGAGCACGGGGGAGGATTGGAGCACAGGGTGAGGGATCGCTGTGCGGGGGGGTGGATCGGAGCACGGGGGGGGTCGCTGTGTGCGGGGGGGGGATCGGAGTGCGGGGGGGGTTTGATTGGAGCGCGGGGGGTGTGATTGGTGCACGGGGGAAGCGGACAGGAGGACGGGGGAGCGGAGCACAGGACGGAGGGGAGCGGACCACAGATCGGGGGGCTGGGGGGGCGATCGGAGGGGTGGGGTGGGTGCACATAAGTGTTTCCAGCCATGGCCGATGATATTGCAGCATCGGCCATGGCTGGATTGTAATATTTCACCAGTTTTTTAGGTGAAATATTACAAATCGCTCTGATTGGCAGTTTCACTTTCAACAGCCAATCAGAGCGATCGTAGCCACGAGGGGGTGAAGCCACCCCCCCTGGGCTAAACTACCACTCCCCCTGTCCCTGCAGATCGGGTGAAATGGGAGTTAACCCTTTCACCCGGCCTGCAGGGACGCGATCTTTCCATGACGCATATGCTGCGTCATGGGTCGGAATGGCACCGACTTTCATGACGCAGCGTATGCGTCAAAGGTCGGGAAGGGGTTAAAGGGAAGGTGCCCCAATTTTCATTTTGTATTAAAAATGATTGTTTATATACCCGTGTCTCCAATCCTATCCTGTTTGATACTGACTGCTGAGATGTATCTAATCCTCTCCTGCGTGATACTCTGCTGAGCTGTGTGTCTAATCCTCTCCTATGATATTTTGTGCTGAGCAGTGTATCTAATCCTATCCTGGGACACTGACTACTGACCCATGTATCTAATCCTCTCCTGTGTGATACTGACTGCTGAGCTGTGTATCTAATCCTCTCTTTTGTGATACTGTCTGTTGAGCCGTGTCTAATCCTATCCTATGTGATAGTCTGTTGAGCCGTGTATTTAATCCTATCCTGTGTGATACTGTCTGTTGAGCCGTGTATCTAATCCTATTTGACACTATGCTGAGCCGTGTATCTAATCCTATCCTGTGTGTTACTGCTTGAGCCGTGTATCTAAGACTCTCCTATGCACTCCTCTCCCCCCTGCATGTCTTTCCCCATTGCACGCACAGCTAAGTGCGAACAGGAGCTGTGGGGGTCATGCTGTATTATGGCATTATGTGTGATCTATATGACGGTATTATATGTGATCTGTATGGTGGTATTATGTTTGACCAGTATTGTGAGAAGTATATGGCGGTATTGTGTGATTTATATGGCGGTATTATGTGAGAACTATTTGACGGTATTATGTGTCATCTATATGGCGGTATTATGTCAGGACACTGGCAGCATTATGTGTGATCTATATGGTGGTATTATGTGAGAACTATATGACAGTATTGTGTGATCTATTTGATAGTATTGTGTGATCTATTTGGCGGTATTATGTGTGATCTATATGACGGTATTATGTGACAACACTATGGTGGTATTGTGTGTGATCTATATGGCGGTATTGTGTGTGATCTATATGGCGGTATCATGTGAGAACACTATGGCTGTATTATCTTCAGAAAGGGGACCCAATCTAGGGTGGTTCTGGTTGAGCAGCTGCACACGGGTCTGGTGTAATAGAGGGGGCAGCATGACCTCCAGTTAAGTGCAGTCAGGGGAGGGCTGATGAGTCAGCTGAAGAGAGGGGTCTCATTTTTATTGTTACTATATGGCTACATTTCCTCCCAGACTGCTTCCCAGCATCACCCTGGACTGCGCCTGTCGCCTCGCTTTCACATATCGCCAGTACAGGATCTGAGGAGGGGAATGGGGTCTGCATGCAATGTCTGGATCACAACAGGCCATCAATCAGCAGAAATGTTTCCTGGATTTTTGTGGAGCAGACAAGCAGACGGTCCATCTATGTGTATAAAAGACAGCGCTCTATGTACAATTCCTGGCTGCTCCACGCACCGAATAGGGTGCCCCCCCATAGACCAGCACACTGCTCTCCTGAAATACTCTGTGCTGCTGTCACTTTGCTCCCTTTACCATATATATCTCCGAATCCTTGCTGCCTGCCATCCTCGCAGGGGTGAACCTAGCCTCTCTGCTGCCTGAGGCCAACGGCAAAATGGCGCCCCCTAGTAGTAGTAAAATCAGTACACATAAATCTGGTTTACTCTTTACTAGCCTAACATGGAAAATACATACACTTTTAAATAGGAATATATTTGAAACATCGATCTTTACACTTCTTCAGGGTCTAAATGCCGCCTGAGGTGAAGTGATCAACTTGCTTCATTTTAAGTGTGCCCTTGATCGGGAAACAGTGCTTACTGTAGTGCTTCTTCCCCGGCAGGCGTCCATGTGGTACAGATGCGGCACACAGTTGCCACACGTATTACACACACGGACACTAATATCTCCAGTACCGTTTTTTCCGGTACCGGAAATATCAGGATGTGTGAAACCAGCCTAAAGCCACATTCACATGTTCAGTATTTGGTCAGTATTTTACCTCAGTATTTGTAAGCCAAATCGGGAGTGGGTGAGAGATCCAGAAGTGGTGACGTGTTTCTTTATACTTTTCCTCTGATTGTTACTCTCCTGGTTTTGGCTTACAAATACTGAGGTAACATACTGAACATGTGGACGTGGCCTGATGACGTGTTTCTGTTACTTATGACTTCCCGCAGACAGCTGGAGCGGATCGCGACGCCCATCTAACCCGTAATGGACCGGGATCGCCCCTGCATGAGTATAATATAACCATTATTTCTCATCTTTCAGGTTACATCGGGGACTTATCTACAGCACTACAGAATGCTGTAGATACGCCCCTGATGACTGTGGGCTTAGCTCATCTTAGATTTTGGGGGTGACAGACGCCCTTTAAAAAGGTACTACTGGCCTCTCAGATCCTCAATATTAATCTGACCTGATAGCAAAATGACTATAGTTGCCATAGGATATGTCCTCCACTTGCCCAAGTTAAGTCACAATAACATGTATGGGTATAACATCCTTTTCTTAGGCTAGTTTCACATTTGCGTTTAAATCCGCAGCGTTTAAAACGCATCCGCAAGTGGTGGAAAAAAAACGCATATAAACGCGTACAAACGCAGCGTTTTTTTTAGACGCATGCGTTGTCACATGCGGTTGAAAAAACACCGCGTTTGTACGTGTTTACATGCGTTTTTTCCTGCGTTTGCATTTTTGGTGCGTATGATGAGAAATTTCACAAGAGAAAAATAACCAGACACCGCCAATGGGACTACAGAGGGCGTGTATTATGACGAAACGCGGAACGGTATAATGGCCCCCCAAAAGAAATTCATGAATAGCTGGTTTTTGTTCATTCTGCTTCACAAAAATCGGAATAAAAAGCGATCAAAAATGTCACATGCTCGAAAATTTTACCAATAAAAATGTCAACTCGTCCTGCAAAAAACAAGACCTCACATGACTCTGTGGACCAAAATATGGAAAAATTGTAGCTCTCAAAATGTGGTAACGCAAAAATATTTTTTGAAATAAAAAGCGTCTTTTAGTGTGTGACAGCTGCCAATCATAAAAATCCACTAGAAAACCCACTATAAATAGAAATCAAACATCAACTCCTTAGTTAGGGAAAAATTAAAAAATTAAAAAAATGTATTTATTTCCATTTTCCCGCTAGGGTTAGAGCTAGGGTTAGGGCTAGGGTTAGGGTTTGGATCCCTTTATCACCTTGATGGTGGGGGGTGGCTTATCAGTGTCTAGACTTGTTTTTCTCAATTGAAACGCATGCGTTCAAAAACGCAACCAAACACATGTGCTTAAAAACGCATACGTTTACATTGACAGCAATGCGTTTTTTTTACGCAAACCGTGAGCAATCGAACGCATGCGTTTCTTGGCGGCAAATAGAAGCCTCTAGAAATTACTACATGTTGCATTTCCGCGCCAAGACGCAAGCAACGAAACAACGCATGCGTCGTCAAAAGCGGCAAAACGCGAACAAAAAAAAACGTTTTTAATGTTAAATATAGGAAAACACATGCGTTTATATGCGGTACAAACGCTGCGGCAAAAAACGCAAATGTGAAACCAGCCTTAAGGTACCGTCACACATAACGATATCGTTGCTTTTTGTGACATAGCAACGATATCGTTAACTAAATCGTTATGCGTGACAGCGACCAACGATCAGGCCCCTGCTGGGAGATCGTTGGTCGCTGGGGAAAGTCCAGGACTTTAGTTCGTAGCTGGATCACCCGCTGACATCGCTGAATCGGCGTGTGTGACGCCGATTCAGCGATGTCTTCACTGGTAACCAGGGTAAACATCGGGTTACTAAGCGTAGGGCCGCGCTTAGTAACCTGATGTTTACCCTGGTTACCATTGTAAATGTAAAAAAAAAACACTACATACTTACATTCCTGTTACGTTCCCCCGGCGTCAGCTTCCCTGCGTCCCCCAGTGTCAGGGCCGGCCGGCCGTAAAGCAGAGCACAGCGGTGACGTCACCGCTCTGCTTTCCGGCCAGCGCTTACACAGTGCAGGGAAGCTGAAGGCGAGGGACGCGACAGGAATGTAAGTATGTAGTGTTTTTTTTTTTAACTTTTACAATGGTAACCAGGGTAAACATCGGGTTACTAAGCGCGGCCCTGGGCTTAGTAACCCGATGTTTACCCTGGTTACCCGGGGACTTCGGGATCGTTGGTCGCTGGAGAGCTGTCTGTGTGACAGCTCTCCAGCGACTAAACAGCGACGCTGCAGCGATCGACATCGTTGTCTAGATCGCTGCAGCGTCGCTAAATGTGACGGTACCTTTATAAGCACCACTTATTTGTACCATATAAATGAGATCATGTATATACTATTCATCCTATGGGCAAATATAGTCATTTTAATATCAGGTTAGATTAATATTGAGGATCTGAGAGGCCAGTAGTACCTTTTTAACACCCCCGCCCCCTTTTTCTGTTCGTTGGTTATAGGGAAAGGAAGAACAGAGAGAGAGAAAGAAAGAAAGGTGAGAGAAAGAAAGAAAGAAAGGAGAGAGAAAGAGAACAGAGAGCGAAAGAAGGAGGGGAAAGAAAACAGAAAGAGGGGAAAGAAAGAAAAGGGAAGAAAAAGAAAGAAGGGAAAGAAAGAACAGATTGAGAGAAAGAAAGAACAGAGAGAGAAAGAAGGAGGGGAAAGAAAACAGAAAGAAAAAGGGGAAAGAAAGAAAGAAAAGGGAAGAAAAAGAAAGAAGGGAAAGAAAGAACAGATTGAGAGAAAGAAAGAAGGGAATGAAAGAAAGAAGGGAATGCTCCTTCTCCTCCTCCTGCGTCTGGAGGAGAGAAGGTTTTTCCACCAACATAGAAGAGGATTCTTTACTGTTAGGGCAGTGAGAATCTGGAATTGCTTGCCTGAGGAGGTGGTGATGGCGAACTCAGTCGAGGGGTTCAAGAGAGGCCTGGATGTCTTCCTGGAGCAGAACAATATTGTATCATACAATTATTAGGTTCTGTAGAAGGACGTAGATCTGGGGATTTATTATAGTAACATAGTAACATAGTTAGTAAGGCCGAAAAAAGACATTTGTCCATCCAGTTCAGCCTATATTCCATCATAATAAATACCCAGATCTACGTCCTTCTACAGAACCTAATAATTGTATGATACAATATTGTTCTGCTCCAGGAAGACATCCAGGCCTCTCTTGAACCCCTCGACTGAGTTCGCCATCACCACCTCCTCAGGCAAGCAATTCCAGATTCTCACTGCCCTAACAGTAAAGAATCCTCTTCTATGTTGGTGGAAAAACCTTCTCTCCTCCAGACGCAAAGAATGCCCCCTTGTGCCCGTCACCTTCCTTGGTATAAACAGATCCTCAGCGAGATATTTGTATTGTCCCCTTATATACTTATACATGGTTATTAGATCGCCCCTCAGTCGTCTTTTTTCTAGACTAAATAATCCTAATTTCGCTAATCTATCTGGGTATTGTAGTTCTCCCATCCCCTTTATTAATTTTGTTGCCCTCCTTTGTACTCTCTCTAGTTCCATTATATCCTTCCTGAGCACCGGTGCCCAAAACTGGACACAGTACTCCATGTGCGGTCTAACTAGGGATTTGTACAGAGGCAGTATAATGCTCTCATCATGTGTATCCAGACCTCTTTTAATGCACCCCATGATCCTGTTTGCCTTGGCAGCTGCTGCCTGGCACTGGCTGCTCCAGGTAAGTTTATCATTAACTAGGATCCCCAAGTCCTTCTCCCTGTCAGATTTACCCAGTGGTTTCCCGTTCAGTGTGTAATGGTGATATTGATTCCCTCTTCCCATGTGTATAACCTTACATTTATCATTGTTAAACCTCATCTGCCACCTTTCAGCCCAAGTTTCCAACTTATCCAGATCCATCTGTAGCAGAATACTATCTTCTCTTGTATTAACTGCTTTACATAGTTTTGTATCATCTGCAAATATCGATATTTTACTGTGTAAACCTTCTACCAGATCATTAATGAATATGTTGAAGAGAACAGGTCCCAATACTGACCCCTGCGGTACCCCACTGGTCACAGCGACCCAGTTAGAGACTAGAGACTATACCATTTATAACCACCCTCTGCTTTCTATCACTAAGCCAGTTACTAACCCATTTACACACATTTTCCCCCAGACCAAGCATTCTCATTTTGTGTACCAACCTCTTGTGCGGCACGGTATCAAACGCTTTGGAAAAATCGAGATATACCACGTCCATTATGATGGAATATAGGCTGAACTGGATGGACAAATGTCTTTTTTCGGCCTTACTAACTATGTTACTATGTTACTATGAAAGAAAGAACAGAGAGAAAGAAAGAGGGGACAGAAAGAAAGAACAGAGAGAGAAAGAAAGAGGGGAAAAAACAGAGAGAGATAAAGAAAGAGGGGAAAGAAAGAAAGAACAGAGAGAAAGAAAGAACAGGGAAAAAAGAAAGGAGAGGGAAAAAAGATTAGAGAGGGAAATAAAGAACACAGAGAAAGAAAGAACAGGGAGAGAAAGAAAGGACAGAGAAAGAAAAAAAAGATTAGAAGGGCAAAGAGAACAGAGAGAGAAATAAAAAAGATTAGAGAGGGAAATAAAGAGCAGAGAGAGAAAGAAAGAGAGAGAGAAAGAAAGATTCTATAAAGATACTATAGCGACCCGGCTCCCATTGTAATGCCCACCTAAGCATCCTGCTGCAGGACATATCGTGATCCGCTCACATGGCCGGCATCCCCGATTCCAAGGTGATCCCGCTGTCCGTGCTGTCGGAGGAGGACACGGTGATGGATCTGAAGCATTCTCTGAAGTGCCTCCATGGTTCCATCACAATATCCTCCCAAAATTACATCATTTCCGGTCAGCTTCCAGCACGTCGCTTCCGATGGAGCATCACGTGCGAGTTTTAAAGTGCTTCTCGGGGCTCCGCCGTGTACTCCTGTGTCCACAGGAAAAGTAAGCTCCCAGCCGGGACAGCCTCTCAAAATCGGGACTGTCCTGCTGTATTCGGGACGGTTGGGAGGTATAAAATTTGCTCCCCACTAGAGTTGAGCCACTTTACTTTCTTAGGATCGAGTCGGGTTTTGCGAAACCCGACTTTCTCAAAAGTCGGGTCGGGTGAAATCGGCCGATTATTGCGAAAAGTCGGAGGCCGACCGAAACACGAAACCCAATCGGGAATCAAAGTCGGCAGTGAGTGGAGGATAGGAAAACACCTACAGTGTCCATTTTAATGCCAAAAACATCAATTCTTATTTATTAAGCTTGTCAATCTTAATTTAGTTTATAATAATAGTTAGGCATTGAAAACAGAGGGTCATTTGGCTAAAGTTGTGGGGGGGTAGGGCTGGCTCAAGATTTGCGTGGGCCCAGGAAACGCGGAATACATCACGGCGGTGGAGCAGGGAGAGGTAAGTATTTCAACTTTGCAAGTGCTGTGATCCTGAGCAAGCAGGGGGGCCCACTAGTTGGCCCTGGCACAGGGCCCCTCATAGTATGGCGGTGTGTTTGACGGCAGGCAGCGCCTCCCACTGCCAGAGACACTTTTGAGTACTATGAGGGGCCCTGTGCCAGTGCCAATGAGTGCCCCCCCACCTGATGAAGGAACCTGCACTTTCATCTGCACCTTCCTCTTTGTCCCCGTGTAAAGTGGTATAGTATGCGGGAAGGGGAACCTGACTTTCAGCAGGGTCAGATTCTGGCGGTGTAGAGTGCAAGGGGAATGTAGTGGTCTGGGTCAATGTACCAGCAGACTCATCTAGCAGTGGCTTGGCAATGGGCAGGATGAGGAGGAAACACAGATATAGGCCCAAAATGAAAAAGTAGGCTAAAAGCAGTTCAAAATTGGTAACCGGACTAAACAGGCGACATTGCTTTGTTCAGTGGAGGACAATTGTAACAAGTGGCTCAGACAGACTTAGTAGGCCTAAAATAAAAAAGTATGCTAAATGCAGTTCAAAATTGGTAAGAGGAGTACACAGGCGGCATAGCTTTGTTCAGCGGAGGAGGACAACTGTAATGAGAGGCTGACACAGTTACTAGGCCCAAGTAAGTAAGTAGGCTAAATGCAGTTCAAAATTGGTAAGAGGAGTACACAGACGGCATTGCTTTGTGCAGTGGAGGATAACTGTAATAAGTGACTCAGACAGACTTAGCAGGCCTAAAATAAAAAAAAGGCTAAATACAGTTCAAAATTGGTAACAGGAGTACGCAGGCGGCATTGCTTTGTTTATTGGAGGACAACTGTAACTAAATGGGTATTTCCTGAAGGAACTACAGATAGTGCTTTGGAATGGTGCCTGGGCTGCCCCTGCAAGACTTTCACACTTGGGTGCCCCTCAGGTGCTGGTTTGGTGGGCGGGGCCCCTCGGGGGCTGATTTGGTGGGCGGGGCACCTCGGGGGTAGATTTGGTGGGCGAGGCCCCTCGGGGGCCGATTTGGTGGGCGGGACCACTCGGGGGCCGATTTGGCGGGCGGGGCCACTCAGGGGCCCGATTTGGTCGGCGGAGCCACGCGGGGGCCGATTTGGTGGGCGAGGCCACTCGGGGATGATTTGGTGGGCGGGGCCACTCGGGGGCCGATTTGGTCGGTGGGGCCACTCGGGGTCTGATTTGGTGGGCGGGACCACTTGGGGGCCGATTTGGTGGGCGGGGCCACTCGGGGGCCCGATTTGGTGGGCGGGACCACTCGGGGGCCCGATTTGGTGGGCGGGACCACTCGGGGCCGATTTGGTGGGCAAGGCCACTCGGGGCTGATTTGGTGGGCGGGGCCACTCGGGGGCCGATTTGGTGGGTGGGGCCACTCGGGGTCTGATTTGGTGGGCGGGACCACTTGGGGGCCGATTTGGTGGGCGGGGCCACTCTGGGGTCGATTTGGTGGGCTGGGCACCTCAGGTGCCGATTTGGTGGGCGGGGTCATTCTGGGTCCGATTTGGTGGGCGGGGCACCTCAGGGACCAATTTGATGGGTGGGGTCACTCTGGGTCTGATTTGGTGGGCGGGGCCACTCGGGGTCCGATTTGGTGGGCGGGGCCACTCGGGGTCCGATTTGGTGGGCGGGGCACCTCAGGTGCCAATTTGGTGGGCGGGTCACTTTAAGAGCTGATATTATCTGGCAAAACCTGTGTCCTAGTGAGGTCATGTAGAGTTCGTAGGCGTTGGCATAGTAACTGGGTCTGACTGCGCATATCAATGAGCTAATCAGCCAGGTGGCAGTTGGCAGTTATTTTGAAATTGCCTCAGAAATCAGGCCATTATTACCCTATGGGAAAATTTCCCTATTGAAATACATTGAGAAAAGGCATTCCAATGAGGGGGAAAAAAATTCAAACGCAAATTGCGCCAAAACTACAAATCCGATTGACACGAAAAATACTTGGGGACGCTGGCTTCGAAATGACGCCTCACTGGAGTCTGTGAGTTCAGCGTTCCGGGCCGCATTAATTGCGGACTGAATAATAAGAAGAAGTTAACCCCTTCATAACCCAGCCTATTTTGACCTTAAAGACCTTGCCGTTTTTTGCAATTCTGACCAGTGTCCCTTTATGAGGTAATAACTCAGGAACGCTTCAACGGATCCTAGCGGTTCTGAGATTGTTTTTTCGTGACATATTGGGCTTCATGTTAGGGGTAAATTTAGGTCAATAAATTATGCGTTTATTTGTGATAAAAACGGAAATTTGGCGAAAATTTTTAAAATTTCGCAATTTTCACATTTTGAATTTTTATTCTGTTAAACCAGAGAGTTATGTGACACAAAATAGTTAATAAATAACATTTCCCACATGTTTACTTTACATCAGCACAATTTTGAAAACAAAATTTTTTTTTGCTAGGAAGTTATAAGGGTTAAAATTTGACCAGCGATTTCTCATTTTTACAACGAAATTTACAAAACCATTTTTTTAGGGACCACCTCACATTTGAAGTCAGTTTGAGGGGTCTATATGGCTGAAAATACCCAAAAGTGACACCATTCTAAAAACTGCACCCCTCAAGGTACTCAAAACCACATTCCAGAAGTTTATTAACCCTTCAGGTGCTTCACAGCAGCAGAAGCAACATGGAAGGAAAAAATGAACATTTAACTTTTTAGTCACAAAAATTATCTTTTAGCAACAATTTTTTTATTTTCCCAATGGTAAAAGGAGAAACTGAACCACGTAAGTTGTTGTCCAATTTGTCCTGAGTACGCTGATACCTCATATGTGGAGGCAAACCACTGTTTGGGCGCACGGCAGGGCTTGGAAGGGAAGGAGCGCCATTTGACTTTTTGAATGAAAAATTGGCTCCACTCTTTAGCGGACACCATGTCACGTTTGGAGAGCCCCCGTGTGCCTAAAAATTGAAGCTCCCCCACAAGTGACCCCATTTTGGAAACTAGACGCCCCAGGGAACTTATCTAGATGCATAGTGAGCACTTTGAACCCCCAGGTGCTTCACAAATTGATCCGTAAAAATGAAAAAGTACTTTTTTTTCACAAAAAAATTCTTTTAGCCTCAATTTTTTCATTTTCACATGGGCAACAGGATAAAATGGATCATAAAATTTGTTGGGCAATTTCTCCTGAGTACACTGATACCTCATATGTGGGGGTAAACCACTGTTTGGCCACATGGTAAGGCTCGGAAGGGAAGGAGCGCCATTTGACTTTTTGAATGAAAAATTATCTCCATCGTTAGCGGACACCATGTCGCGTTTGGAAAGCTCCTGTGTGCCTAAACATTGGCGCTCCCCCACAAGTGACCCCATTTTGGAAACTAGCCCCCCCAAGGAACTTATTTAGATGCCTAGTGAGCACTTTAAACCCTCAGGTGCTTCACAAATTGATCTGTAAAAATGAAAAAGTACTTTTTTTTCACAAAAAAATTCTTTTCGCCTCAATTTTTTCATTATCGCATGGGCAATAGGATAAAATGGATCATAAAATTTGTTGGGCAATTTCTCCCGAGTACGCCGATACCTCATATGTGGGGGTAAACCACTGTTTGGGCACTCGGCAGGGCTCGGAAGGGAAGGCGCGCCATTTGACTTTTTGAATGGAAAATTAGCTCCAATTGTTAGCGGACACCATGTCGCGTTTGGAGAGCCCCTGTGTGCCTAAACATTGGAGCTCCCCCACAAGTGACCCCATTTTGGAAACTAGACCCCCCAAGGAACTTATCTAGATGCATATTGAGCACTTTAAACCCCCAGGTGCTTCACAGAAGTTTATAACGCAGAGCCATGAAAATAAAAAATAATTTTTCTTTCCTCAAAAATGATTTTTTAGCCTGGAATTTCCTATTTTGCCAAGGGTAATAGGAGAAATTGGACCGCAAGTGTTGTTGTCCAGTTTGTCCTGAGTACGCTGATATCCCATATTTGGGGGTAAACCACTGTTTGGGTGCACGGCAGGGCTCGGAAGGGAAGGCACGCCATTTGGCTTTTTAAATGGAAAATTAGCTCCAATCATTAGCGGACACCATGTCACGTTTGGAGAGCCCCTGTGTGTCTAAACATTGGAGATCCCCCAGAAATGACCCCATTTTGGAAACTAGTCCACCAAAGGAACTAATCTAGATGTGTGGTGAGGACTTTGAACCCCCAAGTGCTTCACAGAAGTTTATAACGCAGAGCCATGAAAATAAAAAAAAAAATTATTTTCTCAAAAATGATCTTTTAGCCTGCAATTTTTTATTTTCCCAAGGGTATCAGGAAAAATTTGACCCCAAAAGTTGTTGTCCAGTTTCTCCTGAGTACGCTGATACCCCATATGTGGGGGTAAACTACTGTTTGGGCACATGCCGGGGCTCGGAATTGAAGTAGTGACGTTTTGAAATGCAGACTTTGATGGAATGCTCTGCGGGCGTCACATTGCGTTTGCAGAGCCCCTGATGTGGCTTAACAGTAGAAACTTCCCACAAGTGACCTTATTTTGGAAACTAGACCCCGAAAGGAACTAATCTAGATGTGTGGTGAGCACTTTGAACCCCCAAGTGCTTCACAGAAGTTTATAATGCAGAGCCGTGAAAATAATAAATACATTTTCTTTCCTCAAAAATAATTATTTAGCCCAGAATTTTTTAATTTTCCCAAGGGTAACAGGAGAAATTTGACCCCAATATTTGTTGTCCAGTTTCTCCTGAGTACGGTGATACCCCATATGTCGGGGTAAACTACTGTTTGGGCACATGCCGGGGCTCGGAATTGAAGTAGTGACGTTTTGAAATGCAGAATTTGATGGAATGCTCTGCGGGCGTCACGTTGCGTTTGCAGAGCCCCTGATGTGGCTAAACAGTAGAAACCCCCCACAAGTGACCCCATTTTGGAAACTAGACCCCGAAAGGAACTTATCTAGATGTGTGGTGAGCACTTTGAACCCCCAAGTGCTTCATAGAAGTATATAATCCAGAGCCGTGAAAATAATAAATACGTTTTCTTTCCTCAAAAATAATTATTTAGCCCAGAATTTTTTATTTTCCCAAGGGTTACAGGAGAAATTGGACCCCAAAAGTTGTTGTTCAGTTTCTCCTGAGTACGCTGATACCCCATGTGTGGGGGTAAACCACTGTTTGGACACACGTCGGGGCTCAGAAGGGAAGTAATGACTTTTGAAATGCAGACTTTGATGGAATGGTCTGCGGGCGTCAAGTTGCGTTTGCAGAGCCCCTGGTGTGCCTAAACAGTAGAAACCCCCCACAAGTGACCCCATTTTAGAAACTAGACCCCCCAAGGAACTTATCTAGATATGTGGTGAGCACTTTGAACCCCCAAGTGCTTTACAGACGTTTACAACGTAGAGCCGTGAAAATAATAAATCATTTTTCTTTCCTCAAAAATGATGTTTTATCAAGCATTTTTTTATTTTCACAAGGGTAACAGGAGAAATTGGACCCCAGTAATTGTTGCGCAGTTTATCCTGAGTACGCTGATACCCCATATGTGGGGGTAAACCACTGTTTGGGCACACGTCAGGGCTCGGAATTGAGGGAGCACCATTTGACTTTTTGAATACGAGATTGGCTGGAATCAATAGTGGCGCCATGTTGCGTTTGGAGACCCCTGATGTGCCTAAACAGTGGTAACCCCTCAATTCTACCTCCAACACCAACACACCCCTAACCCTAATCCCAACTGTAGCCATAACCCTAATCACAACCCTAACCACAACACACCCCTAACCACAACCCTAATTCCAACCCTAACCCTAAGGCTATGTGCCCACGTTGCGGATTCGTGTGAGATTTTTCAGCATCATTTTTGAAAAATCCGCGGGTAAAAGGCACTGCGTTTTACCTGCGGATTTTCAGCGGATTTCCAGTGATTTTTGTGCGGATTTCACCTGCGGATTCCTATTGAGGAACAGGTGTAAAACGCTGCGGAATCCGCACAAAGAATTGACATGCTGCGGAAAATACAACGCAGCGTTTCCGCGCGGCATTTTCCGCACCATGGGCACAGCGGATTTGGTTTTCCATGGCACTGTACACCTGATGGAACACTGCTGCGAATCTGCAGCGGCCAATCCACTGCGGATCCGCAGCCAAATCCGCACCGTGTGCACATAGCCTAATTCTAAAGGTATGTGCACGCGCTGCGGAAACCGCTGCGGATCCGCAGCAGTTTCCCATGAGTTTACAGTTCAATGTAAACATATGGGAAACAAAAATCGCTGTACACATGCTGCGGAAAAACTGCACGGAAACGCAGCGGTTTACATTCCGCAGCATGTCACTTCTTTGTGCGGATTCCGCAGCGGTTTTACAACTGCTCAAATAGAAAATCGCAGTTGTAAAACCGCAGTGAAATGCGCAGAAAAAACGCGGTAAATCCGCAGCGGTTTATCAGAGGACCAGAATACGTGTGCACATACCGAAGCCCTAACCCTACCCCTAGCCCTAACCCTACCCCTAACCCTACCCCTAGCCCTAACCCTACCCCTAACCCTAACCCTATTCTAACATTAGTGGAAAAAAAAAATTCTTTATTTTTTTATTGTCCCTACCTATGGGGGTGACAAAGGCGGGGGGGGTCATTTATTATTTTTTTTATTTTGATCACTGAGATAGATTATATCTCAGTGATCAAAATGCACTTTGGAACGAATCTGCCGGCCGGCAGATTCGGCGGGCGCACTGCGCATGCGCCCGCCATTTTGGAAGATGGCGGCGCCCGGGGAGAAGACGGACGGACCCCGGCAGGATTGGTAAGTATGATGGGGTGGGGGGGAGCACGGGGGGAGGGATCGGAGCATGGGGGGGTGAATCTGAGCACGGGAGGGGTGGAACGGAGCACGGGGGGGTAGAACGGAGCACGGGGGGGTGGAACGGAGCACGGAGGGGGGTGGATCGGAGTGCAGGGGGGTGATTGGAGCACGGGGGGGGTGATTGAAGCACGGGGGAGCGGCCAAGAGCACGGGGGGAGCGCAGCACAGGACGGAGGGGAGCCGGAGCAGTGTACCGGGCAGATCGGAGGGCTGGGGTGGCGATCGGTGGGGTGGGGGCACATTAGTATTTCCAGCCATGGCCGATGATATTGCAGCATCGGCCATGGCTGGATTGTAATATTTCACCAGTTATAATAGGTGAAATATTACAAATCACTCTGATTGGCAGTTTCACTTTCAACAGCCAATCAGAGCGATCGTAGCCACCCCCCCTGGGCTAAACTACCACTCCCCCTGTCCCTGCAGATCGGGTGAAATGGGAGTTAACCCTTTCACCCGATCTGCAGGGACGCGATCTTTCCATGACGCCACAAAGGCGTCATGGGTCGGATTGGCACCGACTTTCATGACGCCTATGTGGCGTCATGGGTCGGGAAGGGGTTAACTACGATTGGATAACAAGATAGTGCTTTGTGCCAAAGCACTATAATAAGTGGCTCAGACAGACTTAGTAGGCCTAAAATAAAAAAGTAGGCTAAATGCAAATTGGTAAGGGGAGTACACAGGCGGCATTGCTTTGTTCAGTGGAGGACAACTGTAATAAGTGGCTGACACAGTTAGTAGGCCAAAACAATAGTGGGCTAAATGTCAGCCAAAAAAAGTTCACAAATAAACTGGTGGCATAGCTAGGTACAGGGGTGGGCTCCTCTGCTGAGTAGCAGACAGTGGTAGTTGGCGCAAAGTATTAACTGGTCTAAATGGAGGCCAGGGCCCCTGTATATTTTTACTATCATCTATCATTTCAACAAATTTGTATTGGCAGTGCCATTGAAGGATTTAACAGCACAGACTACACAGTGGTGGAGCAGGGAGAGGTAAGTTTTGCAAGTAGGGTAGAGCACTGTTCGAGCTGGGGGGAACACTCTCTTGTGGGCGGCGGTACTGGCACAGGGCCCCTCATATTACGACGGTGTGTCTGACGTTGGTTGTGCACCACCACCATCAGAGACACATCATTGTACTATGAGGGACCCTGTGCCAGTGCCGTCGCCCAAGAGTGGGCACAACCCCCTGTCCAGGCAAACGGCACTCGCATGGGTGCTTGCGCCAAGTGGTGACCACGGCCCTGTGGGGGGAGTCAGCCCATTTAGGGAGGTATAAAAATGGCCTATGGTGGACATTCAGCAGCTGCAAATGGAGGAATTGGAGCAGTCAGTAAGAGGAGGCCAAAAGCAAGACATTTTTCAGGCAAGCTACATGTCAGCAGGGGAAGGTGGGGCAAAATAATTAGAAATCCATGATTGGTTCATTTTAATGAAGGTTAGATCATCAACATTTCGGGTAGCCAGATGTGTCCTTTTTTCCGTCAGTGTTGAACCAGCAGCACTGAAGACTCTTTCTGATAGCACACTAGCAGCTGGGCAAGCGAGCTCCAGTAATGCATATTCTGTCAATTCAGGCCAGGTGTCTATTTTAGGTGCCCAGTAATCAAAGGGGAATGACCTGTGAGGGAGAACATCGATAAGGGAGGAAAAATAGTTCGTAACCATACTGGACAAATGCTGTCTCCTGTTACTTTGAATCGATGCAGCAGTACCTGTCGTGTCTGCGGTCATTGCGAAATCACTCCACAACCTCGTCATAAAACCCCTGTGTCCAACGCCACTTCGGATTTGTGCACCTCTAACACCTCTGCCATGTTGCCCCCTACAGCTCGTGTGAGAACCATCACCGCCGCTGTGTGCTGGGAATGCCTGAACCAAACGGTCTACAAAAGTTGCTTGTTTGGTAGCCAATATTTGCTCAAGGTTCTCATGTGGCATGATATTTTGTAATTTTCCTTTGTATCGTGGATCCAGGAGGCAGGCCAACCAGTAATCTTCATCGGTCATCATTTTGATAATGCGGGGGTCCCTTTTTAGGATACGCAAGGCATACTCTGCCATGTGGGCCAATGTTCCAGGTGTCAATTCACTGCTTGTGCTGGGTTGAGGAGCACTTTCTTGCAAATCAACATCACTTGTGGCACGTAAAAACCCTGTACCTGACCTTGCAATGCCACCAGTTTCTATTGCCCCCTGTGAAGCATCCTCCTCCCATAAATATTCATCCCCATCATCCTCCTCTTCGTCTGCCACCTCGTCCAGGAGAGTTCCATGAGCAGACAATGGCTGACTGTCATCAAGGCTTCCCTCCTCCTCGGCTGCAGACGCCTGCTCCTTGATGTGCGTCAAACTTTGCAACAGCAGACGCATTAGTGGGATGCGTCTGCACTTACCAGCCATGTGTATTCCTCAAAACACTGAAGGACTTGACAGAGGTCTTGTAGCTTCGACCACTGCACACCAGACAACTCCATGTCTGCCATCCAACTGCCTGCCCGTGTATGTGCATCCTCCCGCAAATAAATGACAGCACGCCTCTGTTCGCACGGCCTCTGAAGCATGTGCAGTGTGGAGTTCCTCTTGTTGCAACGTCGATTATTAGGCGGTGCTGGGGAAGATTCAGCGATCACTGATGGTTCAGCATACGGCTGGAGTGTACAGGCGACCGGCGGATGTGCGAGCAAAGTCTTCGCACCTTCAGGAGCAGGGCTGGTAACTCTGGATAATTTTTCAGGAAGCACTGCACCACCAGGTTCAAGGTGTGAGCCAGGCAAGGTATGTGTTTCAGTTCTGAAAGGGCTATGGCAGTCATGAAATTCCTTCCGTTATCACTGACTACATTGCCTGCCTCAAGATGTACACTGCCCAGCCATGACTGAGTTTCTTGCTGCAAGTACTCGGCCAGTACTTTCGTGGTGTGTCTGTTGTCGCCCAAACACTTCATTTGTAACACAGCCTGCTAACGCTTACCACTAGCTGTTCCATAATGGGACACCTCGTGTTCAACACTGGCAGCTGCGGATGGAGTGGTCGTGCGACTGCGCTCTGTGGACGAGCTTTCAATTCTGGAGGAGGAGGAGGGGTGGCGAATGCCTACAGCCAACTGTTTCCTAGACCGTGGGCTAGGCAGAACTGTCACTCTATGGCTGTCCCCTGTGCACCCTGCATCCACCACATTAACCCAGTGCGCCGTGATGGACACGTAACGTCCCTGGCCATGCCTACTGGTCCATGCATCTGTTGTGAGGTGCACCTTTCTACTGACTGGTTGCCTCAGTGCATGGACAATGCGGTCTTTGACATGCTGGTGGAGGGCTGGGATGGCTTTTCTCGCAAAGAAGTGTCGACTGGGTAGGTCATAGCGTGGTACTGCGTAGGCCATCAGGGCTTTGAAAGCTTCACTTTCAACCAACCGGTAGGGCATCATCTCTAACGAGATTATTCTAGCAATGGGGGCATTCAAACCCTGTGTATGCGGATGACAGGATGAGTACTTTCTTTTCCTAACGAGAGTCTCTTGTAGGGTGAGCTGGACTGGAGAGCTGCATATGGTGGAACTAGCGGGGGTGGTGGTGGACATGGCAGATTGAGAGAGGGTTGGTGATGGTATTCTTGATGTTGGCCTACCTACAGTGTTTCCTACCAAGAACCTTGTGATTCTCTGACTGCTTTAGCCCTGCGACGATACCTCCACATTTACTGCTGGTGGTGTCCTAACCGGTGGGCTTACAGTGAGGGAAGCAATGTAGCGTTGCTGACTACCTTCATTCTGAGCAGATGCACCAACGGTACTGGACGTTTGGTAGTTAGTCCAGGCTTGCAAGTGCATGCTGGTTAAATGTCTACGCATGCACGTTGTATTTAAATTTAGGAGATTATTCCCTCTGCTAAAGGTCTTTGAGCACTTCTTACAGATAACTTTGCACTGATCATTCGGATCTTGGCTAAAAAATTCCCACACTGCACTCTTCCTACTATGGATTACCTTTTCAGGCATTGCATGCTGTGCTACTTTCACCGGATGGCCACGCTGTCCTAAAACTGTTTTTGGTTTTGAGAAACATTTTTGGCTAGCAACGGGCCTGCCAGATGAAAGCTGTTGCGATGTAGATTGCTGCTGCGGATCATCCTCCTCCGCTTCCGAGCTACTGGCAGCGGCACCCTTTTCCCCCAATGGCTGCCAATCTGGGTCAACAACTGGGTCATCTATCACCTCTTCAATGTCATGTGCACCTTCCTCTGTGTCACCGTGTAAGGTGCAATAGCGTTCGTAACGGGGCACCATAGTCTCATCAGGGTCAGATTCTGGCTCAGTACACTGTGAGGGCAATGTAGTGATCTGAGTTAATGGAACATCATAATAACCTAGCTGTGGCTGTGCATCTGTGTACTCCTTGTCTGATTCATCTTGTAATGGGCTTTTAACAATTTCCCTCTCTAACCCAGGCACGGTATGTGTAAAGAGCTCCATGGAGTAAACTGTAGTGTCGCCTGCCGCATCCTTCACTTTTGGTTTGGGTGAAGGACACAAGGAAGCGACTTGTTCCTGACCGGGAGCATCCACTGACGATGCGCTGCTTTTAGATTTCGAACCTTCTAAATAGGAGGCGAAAGAGCTAGAGGGTGAGTCAGCAAGGAAAGCCAAAACTTTTTCCTGCTGCTCCGGCTTTAAAAGCTGTTTTCCTACTCCCAGATAAGGGAGCCTTCAAGGCCTTTTGTAGCCAGACGATGATGCTGGCTCAACACCTCGAGCCTTTGGTGCTATTTTGGTGCTATTTTGCTTTTCCCACTACCACAAGATGCTCCACCACCACCATCAGTACCAGCTGGCAACGACCGCCCACGGCCTCTTCCACCAGACTTCCTCATTTTTGGAAAAATCTAACCAAACTAACAACTGTTATATGGTACTGTGAAACAAGGTAGAAGGTGTATATAAACTTGTTGAGAATTTAAACCTCCTTTTTTGGGGTGGAGACTGCACCAAAACTCAGGCCCAGTGTATTACACTACACAATGTAAGTGGCAGAACGTGGCTGGAAGATATTTGACAAACTAACAGAACTGACGTAGATCCACTTAGTGCCAATTTAAATCTCCCTTTTTTGGGGGGGAGACTGCAACAACACTCAGGCGTAGTGTATTACACTACAGAATGTAAGTGGCAGAACGTGGCTGGAAATAAAAAAAAATACAAGGGCTGTAGTACAATTTCAATCTCCCTACAATGATCTCAGGACAATTATGGCAGCAATAAAAAGGACTGTGGACAAATAAACAAGAGAACTGTGCAGAAAGGAGCAACAGGATTTTTTGCTTTTAAAAAAGCAGTTGGTTTGCACAGCGGCGTACAAACAGCAATGCAGCTATCAGGGAGCCTTATAAGGCAGCCTAATAAGCTACAGCGCTGATGCACAAAAATATAAACTTCACTGTCCCTGCAAAGAAAAGGTGGTGTTGGACAGTGGAAATCGCTACAGCACAAGCAGTTTCGGGGTTAATCTTCCTGCCCTAACTATATCCCTTCTGCTGATGCAGCTGCAGCAACCTCTCCCTGTGCTAAGATCGGCAGAAGTAAGATGGCGGTCGGCGTGCACGCCCCTTTATAGCCCCTGTGACGCCACAGAAAGCAAGCCAATCACTGTAATGCCCTTCTCTAAGATGGTGGGGACCGAGACCTAAGTCATCACGCTGCCCACACTCTGTGTCCTCCTTCATTGGATAAGAAATGGAGCTGAAAACGTCATACGAAATGTGACTTTGGCGCGCTGATCGCCGACCTCATGGCTGATCCCACACTAGGATCAGATCAGGTTTCACGAAACCCGACTTTGCCGAAAGTTGGCGTTTTTTCAATTTGTCCGATCCGTTTTGCTTAACCCTACTCCCCACCATACACCGACCTCGTACATGCACGGCTCCACACAACTCATTCACACAAGGTTCCGCTTTGCATGCCTCTTACACACACGGCTCCGCTCTGTACACCTCACACACACACATGGCTCCACTCCGTAAGCCTTGTGCACATGCGGCTCTGCTCTGTACACCTTGTACACACGCGGCCACGCTACGTACACCTCTTACACACCTTGCTCCACTCAGTAAACCTTGTACACATGCGGCTCTGATCCATACACCTCGTACTCATGCTGCTCCGCTCCGTACACCCTGTACACACACGGCTCCACTCCGTACAACAAGTACACACGTGGCTCCGCTCCATACACCTCGTACACACACGGCTCCACTGCAAACACCAAGTACACATGGCTCCACTTCGTACACCAAGTACACACAAGGCTCCGCTCCATACACCTTGTATACACGCGTCTCTGCTCAGCTCAGATCGTACACACATGGCTCTGCTCCGTACACCTCGTACACACACGGCTCTGCACCGTATACACCCGGCTCTGCTCCGCACACCTCATACACACATGGCTCTGCTCCATACACCTCGTACACACACGGCTCTGCTAAATCCACCCTGCAAAACCCTCCTGACCCCACACAACTTCCCCTCATCCAGCACCATGACAACCAGCACAGCAGAGTCCTGTATACACTAGGACCCTGATCATGTGACCGCTGACTCCTCCCCCTCCTATGACCTCATCACAGGTCCTGTGTGCACAGAGCAGCCATCTATGAGCAACCCGAGGAGATGCATGGAGAAGAGCGACTTCAGCGTCAGGACATGTGATGATGTCACGTGAGTTTGGGAGGGCTGGATGAGGAGATCCAGGATGGAGCCCTGAATAGACTCAATAGCATAGCGCAGTAACTGAACCTGCGTCTCCGACGCAAATCCAGTTACTATACCCACAGAATCTGCCGCCCCCTCTCTTCAGGGACGGCAGTGCCGCCTGAGCCAAAGAGCTCAACTCGCCTCATGGTATCGGCGCCCCTGCATCCTCGGTGACTGTACTTGTCAGTATAACTTTGCAATCACCAACAAAATGGCTTCTCACTGGGTTCCTGAATCCTCTCTTATCCCTTAGCAAACACCCAGAAGGGGAGGAGAGGAGTGACACACTCAGCAGACTCCTCCCATAATTACTGCAGTGCAGTAATGTGAGCTAGTTGTACACTAGGTTTTTGTCAAATTTCAGTAGCTGCTCCCCCTAGTGTTTTAAAGTGGAAATGCCAAACTTTTTCAAATTATTTTTCATATTTTACTAAATTATAAACAAATGATAATATTTTTTTAAGAAAATGTGAACATTAATTCTTTAAATTTTTTCAATTGCTGAAAAAAAAATTTTTTGATGGCGCCTTCCCTTTAAGTGTTTTCTTTGACTCCCCTCTAACATCACATCCCATAGCTAGATTTTCGAGGGCTGTTCAGAGACTGAAATCCTTGTTGGGGAAATCTGTTCCACCATGATGTAAGGTTCACATTGGAAGGGTATGATCGTTTAATTGTCTGCTGCCAAATTATATACACTGCTCAAAAAAATAAAGGGAACACTTAAACAACAGAATCTTACTCCAAGTAAATCAAACTTCTGTGAAATCAATCTGTTCACTTAGGAAGTAACACTGTTTGACAATCAATTTCACATGCTGATGTGCAAATGGAATAGACAACAGATGGAAATTATTGGCGATTATCAAGACACCCTCAATAAAGGAGTGGTTCTGCAGGTGGGGACCACAGACCACATTTCAGTACCAATGCTTTCTGGCTGATGTTTTGGTCGCTTTTGAATGTTGGTTGTGCTTTCACACTCGTGGTAGAATGAGACGGCCACACAAATGGCTCAGGTAGTGCAGCTGATCCAGAATTGCACATCAATGCAAACTGTAGCAAGAAGGTTTGCTGTGTCTGTCAGCGTAGTGTCCAGAGGCTGGAGGCGATACCATGAGACAGGCCAGCACACCAGCAGACGTGGAGGGGGCCATAGGAGGGCAACAACCAAGCAGCAGGACCTTTACCTCCGGCTTTGTGCAAGGAGGAACACTGCCAGAGCCCTGCAAAATGACCTCCAGCAGGCTACAAATGTGCATGTGTCTGCACAAACGGTTAGAATGCAACTCCATGAGGATGTTCTGAGGGCCCAACGTCCACAGATGGAGGGATGTGTTCACAGCCCAATACCGTGCAGGACGCTTGGAATTTTCCACAGAACACCAGGATTGGCAACTTCGCCGCTGGCGCCTTGTGCTATTCACAGATGGAAGCAGGTTCACACTGATCACATGTGACAGAGTCTAGAGATGCCGTTGGGAGCGATCTGCTGCCTGCAACATCCATCAGCATGACCGGTTTAGCAGTGGGTCAGTAATGGTGTGGGGTGGCATTTCTTTGGAGGGCCACACAGTCATCCATGCCCTTGCCAGAGGTAGCCTGACTGCCATTAGAAAAAGTATATTTACTAAACTGACTGGATTAGTATAAAAAGGCTCACTAGAAAAACTAATACCATAAAACTTCAAAGTTTATTTCTGATTACAATTAAAAACCAAACAAAACACAAATTTCATAAAGATAACACCAGGTCACTCAAAAAATTGGCCCACTAATGACAAATCAGACAGTAAGGTAAGCTAAGATGTGGGGATACCTAGTTCACCCTAATCACCCCTTTTGTGACCCTACCTGTCTGCGGAGGTTGGCACCCTCTTGAACACAATGTTGCGCCCCTGCTCCTCAGAGGCTTACCCTCCTAACCCTAGAAATCCCTTAATAAATCAAGAGTTTCAAAAGTATACCCCTGCAAAAATTCACCTCCATCAACTGGACCTAATCTTTATTTTTATATATCGCTAATATATTCCGCAGCACTTTACAGGTTGCACACATTATCATCACTGTCCCCGTTGGGGCTCACAATCTAAATTCACTATAAGTATGTCTTTGGAATGTGGAAGGAAACCGGAGTACCCAGTGGAAACCCACGCAAACACGGAGAGAACATACAAACTCTTTGCAGGTGTTGTCCTTGGTGGAGTTTGAACCCAGGACTCCAGCGCTGCAAGGCTGCTGTGCTAACCACTGCGCCACCGTATTATACCATCTAACATTAAAGGATTCCTAGACAATATCCGCCACCACAAAATACTGTCTAATAAAAATATTCTTATAATTTGGCACTTCAGAAAAAATGGGGCAATACTATTTAGATGACTATAGTTCACCCCTATAAATCCCTAAAGTGATCCCTACCTGCCAGTGGATGTTGGCACCCTCTTGGACGCAATGTGGCGCCCTCGCTCCTCGGTGGCTGACCCTGGTAGCCCTACAGATCCCCTATTACCGAAGTTCTAGATGGATTCCAAGAATCAATATAATACCAGGGAATGCATGATACCATTAGTTCACAATTTTACTGCCAATCTTCAGCCACCATCAACCTCTGTCGCCTCATGTGAAATATAATCCAATATTCTTAGGGCTTTCCAAATTTTGACCAGAATACCTTATATTAAAGAATCATAGTGCAACATGCTCAAAGAAAAAGTGATTATCTCAAAAAGGTCTCCAGTTATGAGCCCCAAAAAACAAAGTATAATCAGTTGAATTTTTTTCCTTTTTTCAATCATGCCTATATAATTGCAACCCTATTAAAGCACATTCTAGATATAAAAATATTGCAACATGCTCTCAGTATGCCATATCAAAGCACATCCAAGAAAAATAGGTATTGCAACATGCCCTTTAGCAGAGAAACCATCTTATATCCAAAAAGTAGGTCAGGAAAAAATAAGATAGTGGAGCCAGTCATTACTGGCAAACTTATATGAACTCCAGGCAAGATCTGAGTTGATGAAGAAATACATCAAGAATAGACTTTGCCCAAAAAAAATAACCATGAATGCCCTCAGAGTGCTCCTGAATGGAGAAAGAAAAATGTTGTGAAGAAGAAACGGAGAGTTGTAGTCATGGGGGATTTCCTGTAGAGAGGAACAGAGGCCGCAATCTGCAGACTGGATATAACCTCAAGAGAAACGTGCTTTTTTTCCAGGAGCAAAAATTAAAGATGTGTCTGACAGGAGATCAGCACTCTTCAGACCTACAGACGACCACCCATTCCTGCTAATACATGTGGGGACAAATGACACCACAGGAAATGACCTGGAAACCATCTGCAGTGACTTTGAAAACTTAGGTAAGAAAGTGAAAGAACTGGCAGCGCGGGTGGTCTTCTCTTCCATACTTCCAGTGGATGGCCATGGAACAAGGAGGTGGAATAAGATTCTGCAGGTGAACAACTGGCTACGTCGATGGTGCCGTCAGCAAGGACTTGGATTTCTGGATCACGGAGTGCATTACCTATACGATGGACTACTTGGTAGATGTCAAATCTTTTGGATCTCCTAAAGTAAACCTGCAGAACTACGACAACGAACCTCCCAAGGGTGAGCTGGCCTGGTGGACCACCCCCAATACAGGGAGTGTTAGGGGCAGGCCCGAGGGAGACTATTGCCGCAGAAGCTGATACCCAGGGACAGGAAGTAGGAGCGGAAAAGATGCAGAACTGGCTATGATGGAGACACAGGACAGACTGGCAATGAATGAGACTAAGAATAGGCATAGTTACATAGTTATTAAGGTTGAAGGAAGACTTTAAGTCCATCTAGTTCAACCCATAGCCTAACCTAACATGCCCTAACATGTTGATCCAGAGGAAGGCAAAAAAAACCATGTGGCAAAGAGTAAGCTCCACATTGGGAAAAAAAAATTCCTTCCCGACTCCACATACGGCAATCAGACTAATTCTCTGGATCAACACCCTATCAGGGAATCTAGTATATATCCTGTAACATTATACTTTTCCAGAAAGGTATCCAGTCCCCTCTTAAATTTAAGTAACGAATCACTCATTACAACATCATACGGCAGAGAGTTCCATAGTCTCACTGCTATTACAGTAAAGAACCCACGTCTGTTATTATGCCTAAACCGTCTTTCCTCCAGACGTTGAGGATGCCCCCTTGTCCCTGTCTCAGGTCTATGATTAAAAAGATCATCAGAAAGGTCTTTGTACTGTCCCCTCATATATTTATACATTAAAATAAGATCACCCCTTAGTCTTCGTTTTTCCAAACTAAATAGCCCCAAGTGTAATAACCTATCTTGGTATTGCATTCCCCCCAGTCATCTAATAACCTTGGTCGCTCTTCTCTGCACCCGCTCCAGTTCAGCTATGTCTTTCTTATACACCAGAGACCAGAACTGTGCACAGTATTCTAATGGTACCGTCACACATAACGATATTGTTAACGATATCGTTGCTTTTTGTGACGTAGCAACGATATTGTTAATGAAATCGTTATGTGTGACAGCGACCAACGATCAGGCCCCTGCTGGGAGATCGTTGGTCGTTGGGGAAAGATCAGAACTTTATTTTGTCGCTGATCTCCCGCTGGCATCGCTGAATCGGCGTGTGTGACGCCGATCCAGCGATGTCTTCACTGGTAACCAGGGTAAACATCGGGTTACTAAGCGCAGGGCCGCGCTTAGTAACCCGATGTTTACCCTGGTTACCGTTGTAAATGTAAAAAAACAAACACTACATACTTACATTCCCGGTGTCTGGTCACGTCCCTTGCCTTCAGCTTCCCACACTGACTGAGCGCCAGCCGGCCGTAAAGCACACTGTGCAGCGGTGACGTCACCGCTGTGCTTTCCGGCCGGCGCTTAGTAACCCGATGTTTACCCTGGTTACCCGGGGACTTCGGGATCGTTGGTCGCTGGAGAACTGTCTGTGTGACAGCTCTACAGCGACGCTGCAGCGATCAACATCATTGTCGGTATCGCTGCAGCGTCGCTTAGTGTGATGGTACCTTAAGTGTGGTCGAACAAGTGACTTGTATAGAGGTAAAATTATGTTCTCATGAGCATCTATGCCTCTTTTAATGCAACCCATTATTTTATTTGCCTTAGTAGCAGCTGCCTGACACTGGCCACTGAATATTAGTTTGTCATCCACCCATACACCCAGGTCTTTTTCATTTACAGTTTTGCCCAGAGTTTTAGAATTAAGCACATAGTTATACATCTTATTACTTCTACCCAAGTGCATGACCTTACATTTCTCCCCATTAAAGCTCATTTGCCATTTATCAGCCCAAGCTTCTAGTTTACATAAATCATCCTGTAATATAAAATTGTCCTCCCCTGTATTTATTACCCTGCAGAGTTTAGTGTCATCTGCAAATATTGAAATTCTACTCTGAATGCCCCCTACAAGGTCATTAATAAATATGTTAAAAAGAAGAGGGCCCAATACTGACCCCTGTGGTACTCCACTGCTAACCGCGACCCAGTCCGAGTGTGTTCCAATAATAACCACCCTTTGTTTCCCATCCCTGAGCCAGCTCTCAACCCACTTACACATATTTTCCCCTATACCCATTATTCTCATTTTATGTATCAACCTTTTGTGTGGCACCATATCAAAAGCTTTTGAAAAGTCCATATACACTGCATCTACTGGGTTCCCTTGGTCCAGTCCGGAACTTACCTCTTCATAGAAACTGATCAAATTAGTCTGACATGAACGGTCCCTAGTATACCCGTGCTGATACTGGGTCATGAGGTTATTCATCTTCAGATACTCCAGTATAGCATCCCTTAGAATGCCCTCCAGGATTTTACCCACAGTAGAGGTTAAGCTTACTGGCCTATAACTACCGAGTTCAGTTTTTGTCCCCTTTTTGCTATACGCCAGTCCTGTGGCACAGACACTGTTATTATGGACTCTTTAAAGATTAAAAATAATGGTCTATCAATGACTGTACTTAATTCCTGCAGTACTCGGGGGTGTATCCCATCCGAGCCCGGAGATTTGTCAATTTTAGTGATTTTTAGACGTCGCCGTACTTCCTGCTCGGTTAAGCAGGTGACACTTAATGTGGAATTTTTGTTAACACTGATCATATTGTCTGCCATGAAATTTTCTTTTGTAAAAACTGATTAAAAAAAATTCATTTGGCATATTGGCTTTTTCCTCATCCTCATCCACCATTTCACCCAGACTATTTTTAAGGGGGCCAACACTATCATTTTTTAGTTTTTTACTATTTACGTAGAATATTTTGAGATTATTTTTACTCTCTCTGGCAATGAGTCTCTCTGTCTCAATCTTTGCTGCCTTGATTTGCTTTTTACAGACTTTATTTAATTTTCTGTATTTATTTAATGCCTCATCACTACCTACTTCCTTTAATTCTCTAAATGCTTTCTTTTTGTCACTTATTGCGCACCTTACAGCTCTTTTTAGCCATATTGGCTTCCTCCTATTTCTAGTATGTTTATTCCCATACGGTATATACAGTCATGGCCAAAAGTTTTGAGAATGACACCAAAATTATATTTTCACATGATCTGCTGCCCTCTGGTTTTTATTAGTGTTTGTCTGATATTTATATCACATACAGAAATATAATTGCAATCATATTATGAGTACCAATAGGTTATATTGACAGTTAGAATGAGTTAATGCAGCAAGTCAATATTTGCAGTGTTGCTGGGTTTATTTTATATTGATATATGGTGTGGGATCCTACCCGGGCACCTTCACAGGGTAGTGCTTACGGTTCTTTTTCCCAATATTTGCAGTGTTGACCCTTCTTCTTCAAGACCTCTGCAATTCTCCCTGGCATGCTCTCAATCAACTTCTGGACCAAATCCTGACTGATAGCAGTCCATTCTTGTATAATCAATGCTTGCATTTTGCCAGAATTTGTTGGTTTTTGTTTGTCCACCCGTCTCTTGATGATTGACCACAAGTTCTCAATGGGATTAAGATCTAGGGAGTTTCCAGGCCATGGACCCAAAATCTCTATGTTTTGTTCCATGAGCCATTTAGTTATCACCTTTGCTTTATGGTAAGGTGCTCCATCATGCTGGAAAAGGCATTGTTGGGCGCCAAATTGCTCTTGGATGGTTGGGAGAAGTTGCTCTTGGAGGACATTCTGGTACCATTATTTATTCATGGCTGTGTTTTTAGGCAAGACTCTGAGTGAGCTGATTCTTTTGGCTGAGAAGCAACCCCACACATGAATGGTTTCAGGATGCTTTACAGTTGGCATGAGACAAGACTGGTGGTAGCGCTCACCTCTTCTTCTCCAAATAAGCTGTTTTCCAGATGTCCCAAACAATCGAAAAAAGGATTCATCGGAGAAAATGACTTTGCCCCAGTCCTCAGCAGTCCACTCCCTGTACCTTTTGCAGAATATCAGTCGGTCCCTGATGTTTTTTCTGGAGAGAAGTGGCTTCTTTGCTGCCCTCCTTGAAACCAGGCCTTGCTCAAAGAGTCTCCGCCTCACAGTGCGTGCAGAAGCACTCATGCCAGCCTGCTGCCATTCCTGAGCAAGCTCGGCACTGCTGGTAGTCCGATCCCGCAGCCGAAACAGTTTGAAGATACGGTCCTGGCGCTTGCTGGTCTTTCTTGGGCGCCCTGGAGCCTTTTTGACAACAATGGAAGCTCTCTCCTTGAAGTTCTTGATGATGTGATAGATTGTTGACTGAGGTGCAATCTTTGTAGCTGCGATACTCTTCCCTGTTAGGCCATTTTTGTGCAGTGCAATGATGGCTGCACGTGTTTCTTTAGAGATAACCATGGTTAACTGAAGAGCAACAATGATACCAAGCACCAGCCTCCTTTTAAAGTGTCCAGTGATGTCATTCTTACTTAATAATGACTGATTGATCGCCAGCCCGTCCTCATCAACACCCACACCTGTGTTAATGGATCAATCACTAAAACGATGTTAGCTGCTCCTTTTAAGGCAGGACTGCAATGATGTTGAAATGTGTTTGGGGGGTTAAAGTTCATTTTCTGGGCAAATATTGACTTTGCAAGTACAGTAATTGCTGTTAAGCTGATCACTCTGACATTCAGGAGTATATGCAAATTGCCATTAGAAAAAATGAAGCAGTAGACTTTGGAAAAATTAATATTTGTCTCATTCTCAAAATTTTTGTCTATGACTGTACTGTGCACAGGTCCTATCCAGGATGCTAATAAATGTCTCCCATTTTCTTTGTGTATTTTTATGTCTCAGGATATCGTCCCAGTTAATTGCACCAAGATCATCTCTCATCCGTTGGAAATTTGCCCTCCTGAAGTTTAGTGTCAGTGTAACCCCTCTACCACACATCTTATTAAAGGATACATGATACAGGCAGTATTTTTTTGTGATCACTATTCCCCAAGTGACCCCCAACCCTTATATTTGATATGCGGTCTGGCCTGTTGGTTAATATTAGGTCTAGCAGTGCCCCCCTTCTTGTTGGGTCCTGAACCAGTTGTAAAAGTTAATTATCTCTCATAGTTGTCAAAAAACGATTACCTTTGCTGGAACTGCAGGTTTCTGTTCCCCAATCTATTTCAGGGTAGTTGAAGTCCCCCATAATAATGACTTCTCCTTGAGTCGCAGCTTCATCTATTTGCTTTACGAGGATATTCTCCATTGCTTCCATTTTTTTTGGAGATTTAAGGACGATTTTACATACAGACAAACCCCTCCCCCTCGCTTATCTGTACGGTCTTTCTGAAAAGGCTATAGCCCTGCTAATTAACAGCCCAGTCATGGTTCTCATCCAGCCACGTTTCAGATATCCCCACCATGTCATAATTATGCTCCAACAACATTAATTCTAATTCGTCCATTGTGTTGGCGAGGCTTCTAGCATTAGTATACATGCACTTGATGTTCCTCTCTGTATCTCTATTCTTTCTTAAATTATTAACTGTTCTAACCCCACCCCCCATGCCACCGCCACCCCCATCTTCCTTATTTGTGCCCAGGTCTCTATCTGCACTATCTTCCCCTCCTATAAAATGAATACCCTCCCCCCAATTCCTAGTTTAAACACTCCTCCAACCTTCTAGCCATTTTCTCCCCCAGCACAGCTGCACCCTCCCCATTGAGGTGCAGCCCGTCCCTAGCGTAGAGCCTGTAGCCAACTGAGAAGTCGGCCCAGTTCTGAAGGAACCCAAACCCCTCCTTCCTACACCAATTCTTGAGCCACTTATTAACCTCCCTAATCTCCTGTTGCCTCTCTGGCGTGGCACGTGGTACAGGCAGTATTTCGAAAAATACCACGTTGGAGGTCCTTGCTTTCAGCTTGCAGCCTAATTCCCTGAAATCATCTTTAAGGACCTTCCACCTACCTCTAACTTTGTCATTTGTGCCAATGTGCACTGTGACCGCTGAGTCCTCACCAGCCCCTCCCAGTAATCTGTCCACCCGATCAGCGATGTGTCGGACTCGAGCGCCAGGTAGGCAGCACACCGTTTGACGATCCCTGTGTTTGTGACAGATTGCCGTATCTGTTCCCCTAATAATTGAGTCGCCCACTACCAGCACCTGTCTGGCCTGCCCTGCTCTCCTATTTCCCTCCTTAATGGAGCAGTCACTCCTCCGGCTTTCAGAGGACATGCCTGGCTGCAGCAGTGCTACCCCTGTACTGGCACCCCCTCATCTGCCAACTTAGCAAACTTATTGGGGTGTGCCAGATTAGGACTAGCCTCCCTGTTACTCTTCCTTCTACCCCGCTTCCTAACTGTCACCCAGCTTGCTACTTCACTGTCCTGCGGCTCCATCCTACCCCCCCCCCCTCATCTATCCCATTGAGCGTCTGCTCAGTGAGCAGAAGACTCCTCTCCATATTGTCTATGGATCTCAGTGTTGCCAGCTGCACATTTAGATCCAGAATCTGAGCTTCCAAATGCTCAACGTGCTCACATCTCGCACAGCAGTATGCACCCTCGACTGGCTGATCAAGGACTGCACTGGATGGCATTAACCATAGTGGAGCACATTTCCTAATGGGGATTGCACCAGACAAAAGCGTTAAATAAAAATAAATACAAAGTATTAATAAAATACAGACAGCAATTCCTCCCTTGGAAACTCCCTGACTCCAAAGTCACTGAATCACAAGTCACACTTACTGCCGTTCACACTTACACTCAGCTCACACTCAGCTCGTTCACACTCGCTAAGCTGGAGATTTAAAGATTTTTTTTCTTTTTCCCCTCAGCTGTAATCCACCTTGCTGCTCAATGCACTTCCAAAAAGGACTTGAGTCCCAACCAGCTGCCTCTTATAAACCCTTAATTATGAGCCCCCACCCTAAGTTAACCCCTTGTGAATATAGCTACTCCCAATTCAGCAACACCAATTCACACAGGTATTTGCTAAAGGCTTTCCAAATACCTCTTCACTGAATCACAAGTCACACTTACCGCCGTTCACACTCAGGTCACACTCAGCTCGCTCACACTCGCCAAGCTGAAGATTTAAAGATTTTTTTTTCTTTTTCCCCTCAGCTGCAATCCACCTTGCTGCTCAATGCACTTCCAAAAAAAAAGCAGGATATGGCGGATGCCCAGTTCAGACTGGATATGGCGGACACCCAAGATGAACTGAATATGGCAGAAACACAGGACAGGCAGGGTATGGCAGAAACACAGGACAGGCAGGGTATGGTGGAAACAGGACCGGCAGGATATGGTGGAAACACAGGAAAGGCAGGGTATGACGGACGCACAGGACAGACTGTATATGGCGGAAACACAGGACAGCCAGGGTATGATGGACGCCAGGACAGAGCAAGGTATGGCGAACGCACAGGACAAAGCAAGGTATGGCGGATGCACAGGACAGAGCAAGGTACAGAGGGACCTGGGTCAAATGGGGACAAATGACAATCAGGCATGGACCAGAGGAAGGAGTTACCTTAAATAGACTGAGTGCTGCAGAACTTCCAGGTCAAGATCCTCCAGAATCATAGAGTGGAGGAACGGAGCGTCTGCAGACCAGAGAGAGGAAGTGCGCATGTGAGAGGCGCGCACTCGAGAGCTGGGGACCGGCGGCAAGTCAGGAGAAGAGACCGGAAGGCTCGCGTACACCGCTGGAGCGCGCCGGGACGGGCAAGTATGTAGACGCACAGAGGGAGCGGCAGTAGCGGTGGCAGGTGGCGCCGTGACAGTGCTCCTCCCCTTACACCCCCTCCTTCTAAGACCGGAAAGAAATTTGGCCAAAATCTGAGGAGCATGTATGTTTTCACGGGGTTCCCAAGACCTCTCCTCAGGACCAAAACCCTTCCAATCAACCAAAAAGAAAGTCTTACCTTGTCTTTTTCATGGCAAGAATATTTTTAACTTCAAAGACATCTTGAGCGGAAACTGGCAGAGGTGATTGACCAGGAGAAGCATGGAATTGATTGAAAATGACAGGTTTCAAAAGGGAGACATGAAAAGAATTGGGAATGCAAAGTGAAGGAGGTAGTTTAAGTTTGAAGACAACATCGTTGATACGAGCCAAAACCTCAAATGGACCAATGTACCGTGGACCTAATTTATACGAAGGAATCTTAAGACAGATGAACCTGGATGACAACCACACTTTATCTCCAGGCTGGTATAATGGAGGATCGAGGCGTCTTTTGTCAGCATGTCTCTTAATCCTGTTCTGTGCCTGTTCTAATGTGACTTTGGTCTCCTGCCAAACCCTGGAGAACTCCTCGAACAGAAGATCGGCCGCCAGCACACCTGAGGCAGGAAGTATCGGCAGAGGGACACTAGGATGTTGCCCATAACCGATGAAGAAGGGTGATTTGGTAGAAGAGTCATTAATGTGGTTATTGTATGCAAACTCGGCCCAATGAAGCAAATCAGACCAATCGTTGTGATGGACATTAGAAAAATAACAGAGATAGGTCATTAGAATCTGGTTTGTGCGCTTCACTTGTCCTTTAGTTTGAGGATGGTAGGCTGAGGAATAATCCAAAGTTACATTCATCAGTTTGCAAAGAGCACACCAGAACCAAGAGGTAAATTGAACTCCTCTATCAATAACTATGTGAAGAGGAAAGCCGTGAATCCAAAAAATATGAGCAATGAAGATTCTTGCCAATTCAGGAGCGGAAGGTAATCCAGGCAAAGAGACAAAATGAGCCATCTTGGAGAATCAATCCACTACTACAAAAATGACCATATGACCAGAAGACCGAGGCAGATCAGTAATAAAATCCATGGCAATGTGTTGCCAGGGGACCGAGAGAACACAAGAAAAACAAAATCCAGCTCACCATACCGACATTCCCAGGAGCTCGGAGCACGGAACCGCTGTGTCAGGGCGTGGACCAACAGGAAATAGAAGGAGATCCAGCTCAACGAAATAGTGAAAAATCCATAGTTTATTTCACTTAAATATAGTGAAAGGACAAAACATCAGCATACAAAAAAATTAAAACCAAGGTCAACGCGTTTCCGGTGACTAAGCACCCTTAATCGTTGACCTTGGTTTTAATTTTTTTGTATGCTGATGTTTTGTCCTTTCACTATATTTTAAGTGAAATAAACTATGGATTTTTCACTATTTCGTTGAGCTGGATCTCCTTCTATTTCCTGACCGAGAGAACAGGCAGCGGATGCAGAAGACCAGAGGGCAGATGTCTAGGAACCTTGTTCTTTGCACAGGAAGGACAGGATACCACAAAACTTTGGACATCTTGTAGAAGGGACGGCCACCAATAATAGCGCAAGATAAGAGAGAGTGTTTTCTTAAATCCCACATGGCCTGCCAGTTTAGAGGCGTGACCCCAACGTAACACTCGACTCCTCTTGTTCTCCTGCACAAAAGTTTTACCCGGAGGTAAGGAAGTCATGCTGATAGGAGCTACAGGAATGATCTTGCTCGGATCCACGATGTGTGAAGGTTCCTCCACAACATCGGTTACGAGAAAGGATCTGGACAAGGCATCAGCTTTGCAGTTCTTATTACCTAGACGAAAATGTAGCTCAAAGTCAAAACGGGCAAAGAATAAAGACCACCTGGCTTGGCCAGGATTAAGTCTTTGCGCAGAGTGGATATATTCCAGATTTTTGTGGTCAGTGTAGATTTAGATAGGATGAACGGCTCCCTCCAATAGATAACGCCATTCCTCCAGTGCCAATTTTATGGCCAATAGTTCCTTGTCACCAATGGCATAATTTATCTCTGAGACGGTGAAGATCTTGGAAAAGAAACCACAAGTAGCCAGATGTCCGGAAGAAGACCTTTGGGAAAGTACCGCACCAGCACCAATGGCAGAATCATCTACTTCAAGAATGAAGAGCTTATTGACCTCAGGCCGACAGAGTACAGGAGCGGAGGCAAAGGCTTGTTTCAGAGAGCGAAAAGCATCTTCAGCCTCCGAAGACCAGATGTGAGGGTTGGACCCCTTGCGAGTCAAAGCAGAAATTGAGGAGATCAGAGTGGAGAAATGTGGGATGAACTGCCGGTAGTAATTTGCAAACCCAAGGAAGCGTTGAATAGCTTTTATTCCCTGGGGACGTGGCCAGTTAAGCACAGCAGACACTTTTACCGGGTCCATTTGCAAGCCAGAGTCAGAAATGATGTAGCCAAGAAATGGCAGCGAAGACTGCTCAAAAACGCACTTCTCGAGTTTGGCATAAAGACGGTTCTCTCTAAGGCTACTTTCACACATCAGGTTTTTCGCCGCACGCCGGTTCCGCTGTCGCGCCGCATCACGGGATCCTGCTTATTTTGTGAAAGCCGGATGAGACGGATCTGGTTTTCATCCAGATCAGGTGTCCGGATCCAGCAGAAAACCGGATCCGTCTAATCCGGTTGTCATCCGTTTCGTCCGATTTTGCATCTGGTTTTTGATGGATCCGGTTTTTAAAAACGCCACCCTGAAAAGCAGAAAATGTGATTGGCCCATTGAAAACTATATATACAGTGTTCCTACAGCCCATCGGTGACAGGTTTGAGAGGAGCAAGACACAGAGCAAGATGAACGTCATTATTGTGAAGATTCTGCAGACCAACGTGGATTTCATCGTGGAGGTGAATCGATTGAAAACAATTGTTCTTGAGAAGGAGCGAGAGAGACAGCGCATCATGCGTCTGCGCCGACGCCGTTTGTGGATCCACCCCATCACGGCACAGAGAATGACGCTGGGAGTCTTTTCAACTTTATACATGGAGCTACGAGGAGACCCTGAGAAGTTTCACAGCTATGTGCGGATGAAAGTGGAGAACTTTGATGTATTGGTGGAGCGGACTGAGCATCTCATCCGAAGGAGTGATACATATTGCAGATTCTCCATTACACCAGCTGAGCATCTGATGGTCACTCTTCGGTAAGCATTCTTTTTTGATGTACTCTTGTAGAGCGCTTTCATTGTTTGATATTTTGAATTTGCAGTAATTTATGCCTTGCTTTTGTTCACAGATTCCTAGCTACTTGAGAATCCCTGTCTTTACTACATTTCCAGTTCAGACTGGGAATTTAAACCATATCTGGAATAGTGAGGCACACTTGCCGTGCTGTGTGGGACTCTCTGCACGATGAATTCATTCCACATCCCACAATGCAGATATGGTTGGAAGTAGCTGACAGATTCCAGGAAGTGTGTCAGTTTCCCATTGCTTGGGCGCGGTGAATGGGAAACATATCCGTATCGTGAAACCAGCTGGTTCTGGATCCGAGTATTTCAAATATAAAAAGTACTTTTCCATCGTGCTGATGGATCGCCGATGCGGATTACAAATTTGTTGTGGTGGATATTGGGGCGTATGGCCGCTCTAATGATTCTCAAGTTTTCAAACTGTCTTCTATGTGGCGGCATTTGTATGGACAAACCTTTCAACTCCCCCCTTCCCACCAGACCACTGCCTCAAACCTCTGAGCCACCAATGCCTTTTGTTTGTGTTGGGGATGAAGCCTTTCAGCTTTCAGAACATTTTTTGAAACCCTACTCCAGCAGTGGTTTAACCCAAACTAAAAGAATTTTCAACTATCGACTCACACGTGCAGCGAGAATGGTGGAGTATGCATTTGGGATCTTAACCGCCAAATGGAGAGTTCTACTGACATCCACTAACTTGAAGACAGACACTGTGGATGAGGTAGTGAAAGCGTGTGTTGTCCTTCACAATTATGTTATATCCAAGGAACAGCTTTCCATTGAGGACCACTCTGAACAAATCACCTTGGCTGATTATAGCAACATAACGTATAGAAGTTCTGCCACTGTTTCCAGAATTCTGGATCACTTTGCAGAATATTTTATTTCACCCGAAGGAAGAATACAGTGGCAGGATGAGAGAGGTTAAACTATTTGTCTTGAACCTAGTAACAACTTTTTTACCTTTTACCCATGTTGTGTGCCTGTTTGGGTAGTACCCAAAGTATTTAACCTTTAACCCAAGTTGTGTACCTGTTTGATTTTACATTTTACCAAAGCTGTGTACCTGTTTGGTTATGTATTTTACCTATAAACCCAAGTTGTGTACCTGTTTGGTTTTACCTTTTACCCAAGTTGTGTACCTTTTTGGTTTTACCTTTTACCCAAATTGTGCCTTTGTTTGGGTTGTACCCAAAGTATTTACCTCTGACAAATAAACCTTGTTTGACCAAAGTTTTAATCTATACCTTATAAAGAATAAATACAAGATAGCTGTAAACAACAAAGTTTTATTAAAACTTTTTTTTAAATATCAAAACCAAACTTATTTGGAAACACAAAAAATAAATAAATTTTGCAGGATACAAAACAAACTAGAGAACTAGAGATTGGAATAAGTCGGGGTGGAGACTGCTGGAGGGGCTGTCGGATAGGGACACTTCCACAGTGGGAGTGTGGAGAGAGGAATGTGTTGGTGGTGGGGAAGGATCAATAGGTAGTGGTGAAGGAGTGGAGAAGGCAATTGAGCGGGTGGACAGGAAAGTGGGATTGGGGTTAGGAATTTGGTTGGATGGAGGGGTGTAGCTGATGTTTTGGGAGGATTGGAAGGCAGAAGCAGTGATGGGTGGAGAAGAGGGTTGGGAAGGAGGTGAAAGAGGCTGTTGGTAGTGGGCAGGGAGAGGAGGCTCGGATGAAGTAGATGGGAAGTGGTATGGGTCAGGATCATCATATAGGTGGGAAGGGGCATGGACGGGACGCTGGTAGTGTAGTTGGTGGTAAGGGGCACGGGGATGCTGTGAGTGTTGTGGTTGGTGGGACAGGGTACGGGCACGATGTGGTTGATGGTGGGGTTGGTGGGATGGGGCACGGGCAGGTTGGTGGTACGGGTCAGGAGGATGGTAGTGGCTGTAGTGATGGACAGTGGAGGAAGGGGGGGCAGTTACAGCATTGGTGGCAAGAGCATCGGCTTTTGAGGCAATGAGTGCTAGAGTTGACCGGCAGGATTGCATTACTTGCATCTGCTGAGAAGTAGATAGCGTCTCCATTTGCTCAAGTACCGACTGGAAAAAAGTGTTGTTCGGTGACTGTCTTGCCTCTGAACGCATCGTTACCAGAAGTGTATGCATCTTGAGCATACTTTTATTTATGAAATTAAAACCTGCAGCCATTTGCTCGGACAAAACTTTCAAACAGTTCTGGAAGGATGCGTTCAGGTGTAAGAATTCGGGAGCATAACTCCGTACCTGACCTCTCTGCCGCTGGCGCCCCGATGCTACAGGTGTACTAGAGGTGGCAGAAGCAGAGGGGTGGGGTACAGGCAACGTTATATCCTCACCAGCAGATACAGTGGGGCAAAAAAGTATTTAGTCAGTCAGCAATAGTGCAAGTTCCACCACTTAAAAAGATGAGAGGCGTCTGTAATTTACATCTTAGGTAGACCTCAACTATGGGAGACAAACTGAGAAGAAAAAATCCAGAAAATCACATTGTCTGTTTTTTTATCATTTTATTTTCATATTATGGTGGAAAATAAGTATTTGGTCAGAAACAAAATTTCATCTCAATACTTTGTAATATATCCTTTGTTGGCAATGACAGAGGTCAAACGTTTTCTGTAAGTCTTCACAAGGTTGCCACACACTGTTGTTGGTATGTTGGCCCATTCCTCCCTGCAGATCTCCTCTAGAGCAGTGATGTTTTTGGCTTTTCGCTTGGCAACACGGACTTTCAACTCCCTCCAAAGGTTTTCTATAGGGTTGAGATCTGGAGACTGGCTAGGCCACTCCAGGACCTTGAAATGCTTCTTACGAAGCCACTCCTTCGTTGCCCTGGCGGTGTGCTTTGGATCATTGTCATGTTGAAAGAACCAGCCACGTTTCATCTTCAATGTCCTTGCTGATGGAAGGAGGTTTGCATTCAAAATCTCACGATACATGGCCCCATTCATTCTTTCATGTACCCGGATCAGTCGTCCTGGCCCCTTTGAAGAGAAACAGCCCCAAAGCATGATGTTTCCACCACCATGCTTTACAGTAGGTATGGTGTTTGATGGATGCAACTCAGTATTCTTTTTCCTCCAAACACGACAAGTTGTGTTTCTACCAAACAGTTCCAGTTTGGTTTCATCAGACCATAGGACATTCTCCCCAAACTCCTCTGGATCATCCAAATGCTCTCTAGCAAACTTCAGACGGGCCCGGACATGTACTGGCTTAAGCAGTAGGACACGTCTGGCACTGCAGGATCTGAGTCCATGGTGGCGTAGTGTGTTACTTATGGTAGGCCTTGTTACATTGGTCCCAGCTCTCTGCAGTTCATTCACTAGGTCCCCCCGCGTGGTTCTGGGATTTTTGCTCACCGTTCTTGTGATCATTCTGACCCCACGGGGTGGGATTTTGCGTGGAGCCCCAGATCGAGGGAGATTATCAGTGGTCTTGTATGTCTTCCATTTTCTAATTATTGCTCCCACTGTTGATTTCTTCACACCAAGCTGGTTGGCTATTGCAGATTCAGTCTTCCCAGCCTGGTGCAGGGCTACAATTTTGTTTCTGGTGTCCTTTGACAGCTCTTTGGTCTTCACCATAGTGGAGTTTGGAGTCAGACTGTTTGAGGGTGTGCACAGGTGTCTTTTTATACTGATAACAAGTTTAAACAGGTGCCATTACTACAGGTAATGAGTGGAGGAAAGAGGAGACTCTTAAAAAAGAAGTTACAGGTCTGTGAGAGCCAGAAATCTTGATTGTTTGTTTCTGACCAAATACTTATTTTCCACCATAATATGCAAAAAAAATGATAAAAAAACAGACAATGTGATTTTCTGGATTTTTTTTTCTCAGTTTGTCTCCCATAGTTGAGGTCTACCTATGATGTCAATTACAGACGCCTCTCATCTTTTTAAGTGGCGGAACTTGCACTATTGCTGACTGACTAAATACTTTTTTGCCCCACTGTACATGCAATGGAACCGGCCAGGATGCTCCAGCGCTCGCAGATGGGACAGAGGGATCCGATGTGTGGGAAGGCTGGGAAGGTGTAGAGTGGGAAGGTGCGGAGTGGGAAGGTGCAGAGGGGCCCTCACTGTCAAAGTGTCCCTGGGTGGCGGCCTCCTGAGGGATCGCCCTAGAAGTATTCAACTGTGCTGCAGGCTCCCAAGTGCTGCCGACGGTGCTGTGGAGCAAAGAAAAAAAAACAAACAATTAATATACTATAATTGCATGGCCATGGCTGAAAGAGTAAAAGAGGGATAGACATGTTAAACATTTGTTATCATCATATGTGGTGGGTAATATTTACCCTCGTGTCACCATCCTTGACCTGTGGAACGACAGGGCTTCGGCATACTTGTATGTGCTCCTGCGTCCTCCAGATCCATTCGGGGCCCGCATCTCTTTATTGAATTCCTTCTTGAAGCAATCACTAATCGACCGCCACCGTTTTACAATCCTCTCACCTGTTAAAAAGGAGAAACACAACTTGGTTAGAAAAAAAACTTAGAATGCATCAAGAACACTGAACAGAGTATACTTACGTTCTTGTATCTGGGCCCGAACATCAAGGTCCTCCCACTTCGCAATAATCTCTTGGCATACTTACTCCCAGAGTCGCCGGGTCACGATGATATCAGCATGACGGCGGTCACTCATGTTCCACAGCGGCTCCCTGTTTCGGATCAGCTCGATGAGGAGGTCAATATTGAGTCCAACCTCCTCAACGTCCGAATCAGGAGCACGCTGTGAAGCCTGTTTAAAGAAAGGAAAAAACTAATTAAAACTAAATTGTAACCAACATAAAGAATAAACCTTAAAAAAAAAAAAAAAAAGATATATATGCTTACACGATGACGGGCGCCATGACTCGCACGCCGACGACCCTGGGAGCCACTGGGAAGACCTCTGGATTGAGCACCAGAATCCGAACTCTAGAAGAGAAAAAAGCATAACTACGTGCTTGTATGTAGCCTTTTTATGTGTAGTGTGCCATGTGATATCTACAATGATCTTTGGTTATGTGTTGTGTTTATGTCTGCATTTATCAGTTTGTATGTGTTGTGTTCTATCTGTAACTATCTTGTGTTGCTATGTGTTGTGTGTAGTGTGCGGTTGTGGTTCCACGATACATGAAAGAAACATACCAATTGTGATCCCGCTCCATGTCTTTCTCCATCCCTTCCCTCTTCTTCGGGGAGCACCTCTTGGGCTGTGGCAGCACCTTCATCAGCTTCCTACAAAGAGGAAACATGGCAAAATACATTAATATATACACATACATACACACACACACCTCCCAACTTTTGAAGATGGAAAAGAGGGACAAAGTTTGTGGCGCGCAACGGCAAATTTTAGGCCAAGCCTCTGACCACACCCACTCATAATTAGGCCGGCGTCACACTTGGCGTAAGACAATACGGAACGTATTATACGTCCGTACTACGCGTTCAATACGCCACAATGTCTCCGTAATCGACTTCCGTAGTTACTGCGTTTCTTAGGTGTGGTCGCGTATTTTGCGCATGTGCTTGTGCGTGTGTAATCCGTATGTAATCCGTATTGCGTTTTTTTCACGCACCCTCACAAAATGGACATTTAACGGTTTTCTGGCCTGCACATCATTTAAATCATCATTAAACACACTATTTAAGCCCTCGACAACAGGTGGACCCCTCCCATCTGCCCTATATGTTCTCTAGCATATTTTGGGTGTGTTGCTTGGAACTTACAAACATGTCTGACCATGTGTATTTAAGCACAACTCAGCGGGTGTTGCTTCACTGGGTGTTGTCTCGTCGCTTTGGACAGCCATATCCGGTCAATGTTGATCCGCGAAGGAGGAGACGAAGATTGTGGGTCCATCCTCTATTGACCCAACGCCAGAGTAAAGGACATTTCCAGAGACTATATTCAGCTTTGAGGGCACATCCTGACAAGTTTTACCTGTATAGTCGCATGTCCATCAGGACTTTTGACATGTTGTTGGAGATCTTACGTCCTGCCCTCACCTATCAGGACACCTGGATGAGAAAAGCCATCTCTGCTGAGGAGCGTCTGCTCCTTACCTTACGGTATGTATTCCACATTCGCCCATACAGTTTTTTGTTTGTTTGTTCTAAACTGTGTGGTGTCCTACTATGTTTCATTAACTTAACTTGGACATGAAGCCACAAGCACATATAAAAGAATGTTGTTAATATGGTATTATTTTAAGATAGTAAAATTAACCTTTTTCGATTGTAAATAATGTCCTAGGAAATGAAATATACACTTTTGCTTATTCCTGTTTTCGTAGTCATCATGTTAATGGTTTTTTTACATTTTTCTTGTCTTGCAGCTTCCTGTCAACAGGCTTGTCCTATGCGGGTCTACACTTGGAGTTTCTGATTGGGCGGTCGACAATTTCAGCCATTGTTAGGACAACCTGTTCCAAATATGGCAGAAACTTCAGGAAGTTGTGATGCCTGAGCCCAAACAGGAGGATTGGCTCAAAATCGCCACTGGTTTCAAAAATACTTGTGACTTCCCTAACTGCATTGGAGCTGTGGATGGGAAACATATCAGGGTGCGTAAGCCGCCGAACTCTGGTTCCCAATTCTACAATTACAAACAGTTTTTCTCTGTAGTTCTGTTAGCAGTTGCTGACAGTAACTACAGGTTTATAATTGTAGACATTGGTGCCTATGGGCGAACTGGAGACTCTAGGGTCTTCAATTCGTCCATAATGGGTCGGCGGCTACGTGACAACCAGTTGAACCTCCCACCACCACAACAACTCCCAGGCTCCAATGCGGAAGCACTGCCTTTTGTTTTTGTTGGGGATGAGGCCTTCCAACTGACGAGGCACGTCATGAGGCCTTACCCCAGGCGCAACCTTGACCACCGGCGGAGGGTGTTTAATTTGAGACTTGCAAGGGCACGGAGACTGGTTGAGTGCGCCTTTGGGATTCTTGTTGCCAAATGGCGTGTTCTTCAGTCTGCCATCCAGCTGAGTGAGGCTACAATCAATGGAGTGATCAAAGCCTGTGTAATTCTACATAATTTCACAAGAATACATGATTGTTCCTCTCCACATTTTGAAGATCACCTCATGAACAATGTTAGTAGGCCTACCCCATATGTCCCTCCTTTGCACCGTCCACTTTCTGGTCTTAAAGTTCGTGATGTCTTTACAAATTATTTTTTGACTCCTCAAGGTGCTACTCCCTGGCAAGACTATGCATTTTTGCATGTTTAATTATTTTGATCTATGAAGTATGTGTTAACCAATTTCTAATCTCTGTCTGTTGTATTTAATTATTTAACATATGGTTGTCAGCATATCATGTGTGTGTGATGGAAGAATGATTCGAGCGCATCCAGACTTTTTGATTGGTATTAAGGCTACGTTCACATTGGCGTTCCGCCAATGTGCGTCGCTGTTGCGCCGGCGACGCAGCGGCGACGCAGCGGCGACGCGCCCCTATGTTTAACATAGGGGACGCGTGCGTTGTTTTGGTGGCGTTTTTGCCACGTGCGTCGTTTCCGACGCTAGCGTCGGACGCAAGAAAACGCTACATTGTAGCATTTTCTGTCCGTCCGATTTTCGTCAAAAACGACGCACGCGTCGCAAAACGCGCGCGTTTTTGCGCGCGTTTGCGCGCGTTTTTTCGTGCGTTGCGTCGCCGACGCAGGGCGGCGCAACGCTAGTGTGAACCTAGCCTTAGATAACTTTTTACTGCATACCATTTGTTATGGGGTTTTTTTTGGGCCCATAACCAGATTTTGGCCACAAATTTGCATTTTTTTAGTGGCAACAACATTCTGAACAAAATCCACAATTAAGACTGCTATGTATGCACAATCTAAACCAATATTGTGGTTAAAAAAATATAAACCTCCAAAAAATAACAAGGAAAAAATAACAAACCAAAACAAACATAAAACAAAATTACAAGTCCTGGTAGGTTGGTGCAGGAGATGTAGCTTGCTCAGGGTCAGCATCAGGTGGCCTTTGTAGGCCCAATTGTCCAGAACCCTGTGCAGATGTTGTAGTGGCCTGAGGGACATTAGCCCAGCTATGATGCTGGTAAGTTTGAAGAGTGGGCCGAGGATTTGGGACATACCCCTGCTGTTGCTGACCATATGTCCGGGAATCATACCCCAACCCAAAATGACCATATTGTCCATACCCAGGTTGGGACCAGCCTCCAGCACTAGGTGAGGACAAGTGGCCATATTGGGATGGTTGATGATATCCAGCCATATGTTGCTGAGGTTGCCATTGTGGGTTCGTTGTTGTTTGGGGTTGAGGTGTTGGCTGACGTTGAGGGGGTGCTTCAGATCCTTGTTGAGCAGCCAGGCCTTGTAATCTTTGAGGCCGCAGAATATTTTCAGGTGACATACTGTATAATGACCGCACATGATGCTCCATACTGTATAATGACTGCACATGATGCTCCATACTGTATAATGGCTGCACATGATGCTCCATAGTGTATAATGACCGCACATGATGCTCCATACTGTATAATGACCGCACATCATGCTCCATACTGTATAATAACTGCACATGATGCTCCATACTGTATATTGGCTGCACATGTTGCTCCATAGTGTATAATGACCGCACATGATGCTCCATACTGTATAATGACCGCACATCATGCTCCATACTGTATAATGACTGCACATGATGCTCCATACTGTATATTGGCTGCACATGATGCTCCATACTGTATAATGACTGCACAAGATGCTCCATACTGTATAATGACCGCACGTGATGCTCCATACTGTATAATGACTACACTTGATGCTCCATACTGTATAATGACCGCACGTGATGTTCCATACTGTATAATGACTGCACATGATGCTCCATACTGTATATTGGCCGCATATGATACTTCGTACCGCATAATTGCCACACATAGCTACTCCTACACCCGCGGCTGCGCTCTGTACACTTTGTACACATGGCTCCGCTCCATATACACGGCTTCACTCCGTACACCTCGTACACACGCGGCTCCGCTCCGTACACCTCTTACACACACAGCTCCGCTCCATACACCTTATACACATTCAGCTCCACTCCATACACCTCGCACACATTCAGCTCCGCTCCGTACACCTCGTACACCCAAGGCTCAGCTCCGTACACCTCATACACATTTAGCTCCGCTCCATACACCTTATACACACACGGCTCCGCTCCATACACCTCACACACACGGCTCCGCTCCATACACCTCGTACACACGCGGCTCCGCTCCGTACACCTCGTACACATTTAGCTCCGCTCCGTACACCTCGTATACATGCGGCTCCGCTCCATACACCTCGTACACACGCGGCTCCGCTCCATACACCTTGTACACACGCGGCTCTGCTCCATACACCTTGTACACACGCGGCTCCACTCCATACACCTTGTACACACGCGGCTCCGCTCCATACACCTCATACACACGTGGCTCCGCTCCATACACCTCGTACACACACGGCTCCGCTCCATACACCTTGCACACATTCAGCTCCGCTCCATACACCTCGCACACATTCAGCTCCGCTCCATACACCTCGCACACACACGGCTCTGCTCCATACACCTTGTACACACACGACTCCGCTCCATACACCTTGTACACACATGGCTCTGTTCCATACACCTCGTACACACATGGCTCTGCTACATCCACACTGTACACCCCACACAAGGCATTACTTACCTCATCCAGCAGCAACATGTGGCAAGTTGGCAACCAGCACAGCTGAGTCCTGCAATCCACGGAGGTCCCGATCATGTGACCCCTGACTCCTCCCCTCCTGTGACCTCATCACAGGTCCTGTGCGCACAAAGCAGGCAGCCAATATGTGGTGTAAGGCTCTGTGGTGCAGGGATGACCGGCTGATACGTACTGCACTGCATAGGTACGGAAGGGTAAGGGGCATGGCTTTACACAAGGGGGCGTGTCGGCTGGTTCTCCTGCTGTCTGCGGGATGCAGAGCGTCCCGTGCTGGACAGCCGGGAAGAGGCTCAAAACAGGGACAGTCCCGCACAATGAGGGACGGTTGGGAGATATGCACACATACATACATACACACACACAAGATAGCGAGGGAGAGAGAGCAAGAGAGCAAAACATATTTATCACTGTGCGCTGCCAACGGGAGGGAGGGCTCCCAGAAGAAGACATGGCTGCTCTGGTATGGCTGGGATCTGTGGCAGTAGAGCTGGCTGAGCTCTGTGGCAGGTTGTAGCTGGCTGGCCTCTGTGGCAGGAGAGCTGGCTGGGCTCTGTGGCAGGTTATAGCTGGCTGGCCTCTGTGGCAGGAGAGCTGGCTGGGCTCTGTGGCAGGTTATAGCTGGTTGGCCTCTGTGGCAGCCTAGCTGGCTGGCCTCTGTGGCAGGTTATAGCTGGCTGGCCTCTGTGGTAGGTTATAGCTGGCTGGCCTCTGTGGCAGGTTATAGCTGGCTGGCCTCTGTGGCAGGTTATAGCTGGCTGGCATCTGTGGCAGGTTATAGCTGGCTGGCCTCTGTGGCAGGTTATAGCTGGCTGGGCTCTTTGGCAGGTTATAGCTGGCTGACCTCTGTGGCAGGTTATAGCTGGCTGGCCTCTGTGGCAGGTTATAGCTGGCTGGCCTCTGTGGCAGGTTATAGCTGGCTGGCCTCTGTAGCAGGAGAGCTGGCTGGGCTCTGTGGCAGGTTATAGCTGGCTGGCCTCTGTGGCAGGTTATAGCTGGCTGGCCTCTGTGGCAGGCTCTGCTCCAGGCTTGGCTGGCTGGGCTCTGTGGCAGGCTATAGCTGGCTCCGCTCTCTGGCTCCTTTGTCCTTCTGTCTTGGCAGGGTGAGGTCTCTCTGGCTGGCAGAATGGCTGGAAATGAGTGAAGGCCTCAATGGCATTGCTTTATATATAGTCCTGGGGCAGGCACACAGTTTCTGAGCATGCTCAGTGTAAAAAGCCGGATCAGGCTGCTGGATCTGCCCTTTTTACGGATCCGGCGCAATCCGGCGTCCATAGACATGCATTGCAGCGAAAAGCCGGAAAGGCCGGATCTGGCCCTTCAGGCTTTTTTGCCGCAGACAAAAAAACGTTACAGTAGACGTTTTTTCAGACGCCGGAATCGAGCCGCCGCCGGCATCAAGCCGGAAGGAACGCTGGGCCATCCGGCGCAATCCGGCGACAATACAATGCAATGGGGGAAAAGCCGGATCCGGTGTTTACATTTTCCGATTCCTGTTTTTCTCCCGAGAGCCGGATTTAGCCTGAAACAAAAAACCTGATGTGCGAAAGAAGCCTAAGACGAGACAGCACATGGCGGACATCCCTTCTGTGGGAAGCAAGATCCCAGGAGAACACCAGAATGTCGTCTAAGTATACCACCACACAGGAGTAGAGTAGATACCGGAAATCATCATTCACAAACTCCTGGAACACTGCAGGAGCATTACACAAACCAAAGGGCATGACTAAATACTCATAATGGCCGTCTCGGGTCTTAAAGGCAGTCTTCCACTCGTCTCCTGAATGAATACGGATTAGGTTGTACGCTCCACGAAGATCCAATTTTGTGAAGATACGAGCTCCCTAAGGCGGTCAAACAACTCCGGAATAATCGGTAACGGATGCTTGTTCTTAATCATGAGATTGTTAAGACGGAGGGAGCCATACTTCTTCTTGACGAAGAAAAAACCTGCACCTGCTGGAGAGGAGGACTTGCGAATAAAGCCTCTAGCTAAATTCTCCCGGACATATTCAGACATAGCTTGCGTCTTGGTGGGAGACAACGGGTAAATTCAGACTCTGGGCGGAATAGAACCTCGATTGGGCAGTCATATGGACGATGCGGTGGTAAGATCTCTGCTTCTTTTTTATTGAAGACATCCCGGAATGACCAATAGCTGTAAGGTAGATTGGAGAGCTCCGGATTTGGACTTTTGGCAGAACGGCAGAGATTCTCGGCAGAACTGACTGCAGACAGTTGCTCTAGCAAAATAGTCCCCAAAGCAGAATATCACCAGACCGCCAGTCAAGATAAGGTTCGTGAGTCCTCAACCAAGGAAGTCAAAGCAGAATTGTGTGGGACAACACAAAACATAAAAGACTATCTTCTCCCGATGCAAGATTGCTTTTTGAAGTTCCAGTTCTTCGGTCACCAAAGTAATGGACTCCCGCAAGGGCTGACTGTCGACCGACGCAATCTGCCGAGGAGTCTCCAGGGATCTGACCGGAATCCGTAGTCTCCTAACCGCCTCGAGTTATCTCTTCCTCCAATACCCCAAATAAGCATACTAGTGGATTCAGAGGGATTGGAATATGTACAAGAAAGGTCAATAACGGTTACCTCGCTCCAAAAGGATAGGATAACTGGACATCCCCATACCATATGTATAAAATCTGCTTCCATTATATGCGTCTTAGACATTCTGAAGAGTTAGACCACCCCATTTTAAATTGTCGTAATGGGGTTAAATATGATTGATGTATGATATAAATGAGAGACAAAAAAGTGGCACTCACCCTTCTGTGCAGTATAAGTGTTGTCCTTTATTTGCGATTAGCAGGTTACAGACATATTTCTGTGAACAACTGAATGACTGCTGCTTCACGCACTTGCGCTTCTACGGGTCCATGTGTGTCTCTGTGGTGATGTCACTTCCTATATATAAGGTGTGACCATTACAGGTGATAAATATACAATCAATATATCACATTAAAAACAATGTTTCTAATAATAAAAGGCGGACTGCACATTAATACAACTTATAATAAAATTGCCATATCCAATTTATCATTTAAGCCCAAAGGGCCCTGGGCATTAGCACGCATAATCCATTTGGCCTCACGCTGTAATAGTAGTTTGTTGTGATCTCCACCCTGCGGTAGAAATTTAATTATTTCCAAGCCTGCAAAACGTAGCTGGCTAGGATCTCTGCAATGTTTTGCCTGCATTTGTTTAATAAACCGTACGCGTCCTTTGCCTGTTAATACTGAATTATAATGTTCACGAAATCTGGTGAACATAGGCCTAATTGTCTTTCCAATATAGAAATGATCGCACGGGCAGAATATTGCGTAAACTACAAAATTACTTTTACAGGTGATAAAATCTCCGACATAATGCTCTATTGTACCAATTTTTATAGGGTTATTAGTTTTATGCAAATGACAAAAGCTGCAGTTCCCGCATATATGATTGCCCTGTGGTAGGTTATTTTTTTATCCAATTATTATTATGTGGTAAAAGGTGATTTTGGACCAAAAGGTCACCTAAATTTTTTGTCCTTTTATAAGTGAACTGCGGTGCTAGTGTAGTTAATTTGCTTAAGTCATCATCTCTTTGCAAAACATGTCAGTTTTTGCGTATAGAGGCCTGGATTTCTTGATCTATGGGACTATGTTTAAACGCAAATGAAAATCTTTGGTTGGTATTTGAATTTTTTCCAACATTACTAAGAGCACCCCTTTTGCCCTCTTTTCCTTTTTTAAGGAGGTTTATTTGAGTGAGATTTGCCGCACGCAATTCTGTTTGATCTAATAAGTTTGGAGGATAACCCCGATTAATAAATCGCGTTTTTAGTGATGTGATTTATTTTTTGTAACTATCCTCACGGCTGTTAATTTTTCTTAATCTCACCATTTGGCTATAGGGGATACTCTGTTTTGTGTGCATAAGATGTGCACTCTGAAAGTGTAGCACGTTGTTTGTGGCTGTCGGTTTTCTATGAACTGTAGTAATAATTTTTCCTCTTTAACTTCAAGGCTCACATCCAAGAAGTCCAATTTATTTTTACCAAAAGCTGATGTAAAACGCATGTTCTTGTCATTGTTTTCATTAAGGAATGTTACGAAATTGTTAAACTCCTGTTCAGACCCTTCCCAAATTACACAAATATCATCCACAAAGCGTAAATACATACGTATATGCTTCAGATATGGATTTAGGGACCCATAAACATACTTCTCCTCAAATGCTGCCCATTGCGGTACTGATTTTTTGAAGATACCACTTTTCCATAAATTTGAACGCATCGTCGGAGAGCACAAAATCCAAGCCCTCCATTATAAATGAGATGAAATCTGGATCTTTATCCGTATGTGATAGAATTCGATGTATGGCTTCTAGGCCTTTGTTCTGTGGAATTCTGGTGTATAGATTCACTATATCGATGGAAGTTAGTGAAAAATGTTGTTGCCAATGAAAGTCTTTTAGGACTAATAAAACATCTCCTGAGTCTTTAATAAAAGATGGAATTTTTGACAATAGAGGCTTCAATAACCAATCTAGGAATTGGGATAACGGCTCTGTCACTGAATCTTTCCCTGATATAATCGGGCATCCCAGCAGTTGTTTAGGATTCTTGTGGATCTTAGGTATACTGTACCAGTGGGGGAAGTTTGGATATTCTGGTAACAGTTTCCTCTCTCTACATATTTTCTTTTTTGCCCCCAAATTTTTATTTTCACAAGGATAACAGGAGAAATTAGACCACAGAAGTTATTGTGCAATTTCTCCTGAGTACGTCAATACCCCATATGTGGGGGTAAACCACTGTTGGGGCGCAGCGCAGAGCTTGGAAGAGAAGGAGTGCCATTTTACTTTTTCAATGTAGAATTGGCTGGAATTGAGATCGGACACCATGTTGCGTTTGGAGAGCCCCTGATGTGCCTAAACAGTGGAAAGCCCCCACAAGTGACACCATTTTGGAAACTAAACACAACCCTAATCTCAACCCTAACCTCAAACCTAACCCTAATCCCAATACACCCCTAATCCCAACCCTAACCTTAACCCTAATCCCAAACCTAACCCTAATCCCAAGCATAACCCTAATGCCAACCCTAACCCTAATACCAACCCTAATCCAAACCCTAACCCTAATCCCAACTCTAACCCTAACATTAGCTGCAACCCTAGCCCTAACCTTAGCCCCAACTCTATCCCTAACCCCAAAATTTAGCCCCACCCCTAACCCTATCCCTAACTTTAGCTCCAACCCTAACCCTAGCCCTATCTTTAGCCCCAACCCTAACCCTAAGGCTACTTTCACACTTGCGTCGTTTGGCATCCGTCGCAATCCGTCGTTTTGGACAAAAAACGGATCCTGCAAATGTGCCCGCAGGATGTGTTTTTTGCCCATAGACTTGTATTGCCGATGGATCACGACGGATGGCCACACGTCGCGTCCATCATTCACTGGATCAGTTGTGTTTTGACCGACCGTCGGCACAAAAAAACATTCAATGTAACGTTTTTTTGTACGTCATGTCCGCCATTTCCGACTGCGCAAGCGTGGCTGTAACTCCGCCCCTCCTCCCCAGGACATAGACTGGGTTGAAAAACTGCATCCGCTGCCCACGTGCACAATTTTCACAATGTGCGTTGGTATGTCGGGCCGACGCATTGCGATGGCCCCGTACCGACGCAAGTGTGAAAGAAGCCTAACCCTAAATTTAGCCCCAACCCTAACCCTATATTTTGCCCCAACCCTAACCCTAAATTTAGCCCCAACCCTAACCCTAAATTTAGCCCCAACCCTAACCCTAAATTTAGCCCCAACCCTAACCCTAATTTTAGCCCCAATTGCTTTCTCCTGCCGGCCAGCATATGGCGACAGATGGCGGGCACACTGCGCATGCGCTTGCCATTTTGTTTCCCGATGAAGAAGCCGGCGGGCAGGAGAGGACGCAGGAGGACCCAGGGACAAGGGTATGTATAATAGGGTCCCCGAATCCCCCTATTTCTCTGTCCTCTGATGTGCGATCACATCAGAGGACAGAGAATTACACATCGCTTTTTTTTCTTTTTTTTTTGCGACCGCTGGTAAACAGTTAATTACCGGCGATCGCAAAACATCATGGTCTTTGGGGTCTCGGCTACCCCCGGCAGACCCCAAAGATCCCTCCGGTGCAGGCCAGTGGGCGCACTGCGCATGCGCCGGCAATTTTTTTGCCGGAAAAAGATGGCGGCGCCCATCGAGAGCCACGAGGAGCACCGGGGAAGACAGGTGAGTATCGGGGGGCTATCTGGGACCCCATTTCTCTGTCCTCTGATGTGCGATCACATCGGAGGACAGAGAAATTAAAAGGGAAATTGCGTTTTGTTTTGTTTTTCGATCGCCGGTAAACTGTTAATTACCGGCTATCGCAAATCGGGGTCGGTAAAAAAAACCCCGAATCATGTTCTCTGGGGTCTCGGCTACCCCCGGCAACCGAGACCCCAGAGAAAATCCGACTCTGGGGTGGAGCTATTCACTTTTTCCACAGCGCCGTTAATTAACGGCGCTGTGGTTTAATTACCCTGCCGCGGTTAAAAGGCGTATCGGCGGTCGTTAAGGGGTTAAACTTAGCTGTTGGATTATTACCTAAGATTAAATAAGTATTGGAATCATTTAATTGGGATAGGGCTTCATCTATGTAATATTTTTTGTCCAGAATAACCAAATTTCCACCTTTATCGGCTCTCCTTATAATAATATCATCCCATTTTTGTATTTCCGCTAATGCTCTTTGTTCGCGGGATGATAAATTCTCAATTGTTTTTTTATATAGAAGCACCTCTATGTCCTTTAATATAAGATCATGAAACAAATCCACCACATTGCCGGACGTTACTCCCCCTTTAAATGGCTCAAAATATATATGGGGAGATATAGTTTCCTCACAGCTCTCATCTAGATTCGCTAATAAAAGCGCATCTTCTATATCCTTTCCATTGGCTGGTGGATATGCCATGAAACCTAATCTTCCGATAGTAGCGGGGCTGTCTGTGGTAGTAATAGATTTATTTCCCTCTTTACTTTTAGAAAAATGTTTATGTAAATGCAATTTTCTTATGCTCTTAAACAAATCAATTTTAAATTCACATATATCGAAAGGTTCTGGCAGACAAAAATTTAATCCCTGTGATAGGACACCAATTTGTTCCTCCGTGAGTGTTTTTTTTTAGATAAATTGAGCATTTGTAGAGTATCTTTATTTAAGTCCACTTTTATCTTCTATTTTCTCCCGGATACTTGTTTGTGTTTTTTCTTGACGCTTTTTTCAGCCCCCTCTCCTGATCTTTCTCCCAAAGGGGCCGATGTATTTATAGCAGACGAAAATGTCGCTCTTTCTTCTATTTGATCTTCAACGATGCTGGAATCCGAGTCCGTTATCCATCCATCCCCAGGCGATTTTTGTTTTCTAAAAGATTTATTAGGATGTTTCTTATTAAAAAAATGTTTGTTATTTTTATTTTTATTCCAAGAGAATATTTGTCCTTTTTCATAATCTCATTTATCTCTGAGGAATTTCTCCTTTTTCTTTTCTTTGGTTTCCATTTGTATAACAATTAATTTTTTCTCCAATGTTTTTAAGAAGTTTTTATCTTGATTATCTGTACTCCTGAGGAAAGTTCTCTCTTTGATTTATCCAATTGTTCATTACGCGTAGCGTAATGTTTTTCATTTTGCGTTATAACCAGTTGTAGCAGGTTTTGCGAACACTGCAAATGTATCTGCTCCCACGCTTTTTGAAATCCTGGGTCTTCCTTAAACTGCGAGATTTCTTTGAAGACCCTTAATCCTCTTGGTACACGATTGCAATCAGTGTATGATTTTAATGATTTTATTGTCCAGAATAAGCGGATTTCTCTTTCCGCAAGAGCATAGATCTAAAGGCCCCTTCACATTAAGCGACGCTGCAGCGATACCGACAACGATCCGGATCGCTGCAGCGTCGCTGTTTGGTCGCTGGAGAGCTGTCACACAGACAGCTCTCCAGCGACCAACGATGCCGGTAACCAGGGTAAACATCGGGTAACTAAGCGCAGGGCCGCGCTTAGTAACCCGATGTTTACCCTGGTTACCATCCTAAAAGTAAAAAAAACAAACAGTACATACTTACCTAACGCTGTCTGTCCCCGGCGCTCTGCTTCTCTGCACTCCTCCTGTACTGTCTGTGTGAGCACAGCGGCCGGAAAGCAGAGCGGTGACGTCACCGCTCTGCTTTCCGGCTGACCGACGCTCACAGCCAGTACAGGAGGAGTGCAGAGCACAGCGCCGGGGACAGACAGCGTTAGGTAAGTATGTACTGTTTGTTTTTTTTACTTTTAGGATGGTAACCAGGGTAAACATCGGGTTACTAAGCGCGGCCCTGCGCTTAGTTACCCGATGTTTACCCTGGTTACCAGTGAAGACATCGCTGGATCGGTGTCACACACTCCGATCCAGCGATGTCCACGGGAGATCCAGCGACGAAATAAAGTTCTGGACTTTCTTCAGCGACCAACGATCTCCCAGCAGGGGCCTGATCGTTGGTCGCTGTCACACATAACGATTTTATTAACGATATCGTTGCTACGTCACAAAAAGCAACAATATCGTTAACGATATCGTTATGTGTGAAGGTACCTTTAGACTCCAATGTTTTTGTGCTAATCAATTCCAGTTCATCTTTATAATTGCAGTCAGCAAAGAAATCCACCGCACCCTCTCTGCCTGCTAGTAAGCCATCTTTTTCCTCTTTGTCCAGATCAGGATCAGCTATATCATCATTGCTCATATCCATATTTTTTAGAGCAATAATAATTCAACAGCTTTAAATTCGTGCTCTGTTCCCCGTGAATAGACAATATAACAAAGCGCTTACAGAGAAAGATGGGTATAAACGGCACCGAATGCTGTACTTTGCATAGAGATATATAGGTATAATAGATCCTTAGAAGATCAGGACGTCCCGAGGCTAGCTACTGACATTGGGTGGTGCACAACTTGTAAACTTGAAAGTCCATGAAGTAAATGAGAGAAGAAAAAGTGGCACTCACCAGGGCCGGCTCCAGGTTTTTGAGGGCCCCGGGCGAACGAGTCTCAGTGGGCCCCCCCAACCCCCCCTTTAACACATTTATACCACGATTCATGATGCACGTAGCCCACGCAGCCCACGCAGTATATAACGCACAGCCCACGCAGGATATAACGCACAGCCCGTGAGTCTGTGACACAGTATATAACACACAGCCCACGCAGTATATAACACACAGCCCACGCAGTATATAACGCACAGCCCACGCAGTATATAACACACACAGCCCACGCAGTATGTAACGCACAGCCCACGCAGTATATAACGCACAGCGCACGCAGTATATAACACACACAGCCCACGCAGTATATAACGCACAGCCCACGCAGTATATAACACACACAGCCCACGCAGTATATAGCGCACAGCCCACGCAGTATATAACGCACAGCCCACGCAGTATATAACGCACAGCCCACGCAGTATATAACGCACAGCCCACACAGTATATAACGCACAGCCCACGCAGTATATAACGCACAGCCCACGCAGCATATAGCGCACAGCCCATGAGTCTACACTGTCAGCGAACCATGATGTATATGGGCACAGATGTGACTTTCAGACTTTCAGTTCACGATTTAAAATTGTTACAAAAAAAAACAAACATGAAAGCTGCAGACTGTACGAGTATCACAGGTGGCTGAATACATTAGATTCACATTTACTTAGTCATAACTACCACCACTGACTCAGTAGTTATAGGCGGCGCTTACTTCCACAGTCCCCCGGCCGGTCCCCCCCCCTTTCCCCCCGCAAAGTGCAGCGTTGGGAGTTGGGACGGACCCTCACCGAAGATGATTCACTGACACTGACAGACTCACACAGAGAGACATTACTCACTGCTTCGCCGGCCCCCTCGTTGTGGACACAGCAGGAGAGGGTGTGCACCGTCCACCCTGCAGGCTGCAGCTGCTGCTCGTCCTCTTCTCCTCCTGCTTGGCGCTGCCAGTCCGGATCTGTCCTCTCCTGTGCTGGATCATCTGGATGGTGGACGCAGCCTGGACAGATAGATTCTGAACCAGTGCCTGGAATGGGAAGGCTTCAGGCGGCGCGGTCCAACTCCGAACTGCAGCTCTCTCTCTCTCTGTCCTCTCTGCCCGCCGACCGGATGTAAGGAGAGATGACCCAGCGTCGCGACCCGGAAGTGTCTTCTCTCTTCTGTATCCATGGTGAGGGCCGGGGGGCGGTGAGTATTGCTGCTATTGCAGCTGCGCAGCGTCAGGCGCCAGCGAAATGGCCTCAGAGACAAAGCAGCTGACTGTGCCCCCTGCAGCCAAGGCGCCGCCGGGGGACGGATGTAGTGAGTGACGCGCGCTGGCGGCTGACGTCACGTGTACTACCAAATGGGCCCCCCCGTCTTGCCAGGGCCCCGGCATTTGCCCGGGTGCGCCGGGTGCTGACGCCGGCCCTGGCACTCACCCTTCTGTGCAGTATAAGGCTATGTGCACACGTTGCGGATTCCATTGCAGATTTTTTCGCAGCGGATTTACAAAATCCGCAGTGAAAAACCGCTGCAGTTTTTAATGCGGATTCTGCTGCGGTTTTCCATCTGCAGTTTTCTATTGGAGCAGATGGAAAACCGCTGCGGAATCCGTACAAAGAATTGACATGCTGCGGAAAATAAACCGCTGCGTTTCTGCGCGTTTTTTTCCGCAGCATGTGCACAGCAGTTTTTGTTTTCCATAGGTTAACATGGTACTGTACACCACATGGAAAACTGCTGCAGATCCACAGCGTCAAAAACGCTGCGGATCCACAGTAAATACCGCAAAATAGCCAAAAGGTACCGTCACACTCAGCGACGCTGCAGCGATATAGACAATGATCCGACCTAAACTAGATCGCTGGAGCGTCGCTGTTTAGGTCGCTGTAGAGACGTCAAACACAGCAACTCCAGAACGATGCAGGAGCGATCCAGTGACGTAACGGCGACTCACTTCTCATTCTCGCTGGCTGTTAGCTCCATGTCAAACAGCCGGAGTGTACCGATCCAATACACATCTAGGGGCATTGCAGCGTAGCCAGATAGGCGTGTTTCTCCACAGGGAGGCACCCAGGATGTGACTTCCCGGTGTCCCGGAATATAAACCGCGACTCTACAGCGATTCAGTCTTTCCATATTTTTTGAGAGCTGCGTCTTCACCTTCTGCCTTTCCAGCGTCCTGTCCGGAACGACCCTCTGCCAGCTACGATCCTCTTCTCCCGGGAGCGTTCTGTCCGGAACGCCATATTCAGTATACTGCAGGCGTCTTCATCGGTTCTTTTCTTGCTCATCAACGGTATGAAATATCTTTGAGTTGTTGTTTGTTTCTTCTGTGTATAGTTATGGCTATGCAGCAATGCTTATCTATGTACTAGGTAAAATGATGTATAAAACATCTCTGGCAGCCATCTTGTGCATCTGGCAAGCGGACGCACAAGATGGAGGCACTTTAGGATGCGGTTAACAAAATCTTTTGCGCTGGCTGCCATTTTGTGCGCACACTATATGGAAAGGTAAACCAACTCTTTTGTGTCTGCCTTGGCTTGGCTGGCCCTGGCCTGCTCCGCTAGTTAATTAAATCAGCACACAACATAACGGTAATATAAAACATTTATTTTTAACAACTATAAAATAGAATGAGCAAAAAATTCAAAACCTCCGACGGCGGTGGGCCAACAGATGTCGCAGCGTACGTCCCTGCTGCTTTATCTGCTGCGACAGCTCTGTCGCGGCCTCCAGCAGGCGCGCTGCAGTCTTCTCCAGGCGCTTCTGCCTGGACAGCAGCTCTTTCACGGTGGGCGTTTCTGTGGATAGAAGAGGTCGGAGAACGGACGGTGATTACGCTGCAAATATGGCATGTGTGAACATACCCTGAGATTTACTACACACTTAATTTGGTCCTGTCACAGAGTGACATCCCACCGATAACCCCTCCCACTGTCTGTATACTTACGGAGAAGGGACGCCGGTTGCTCATCCCCGGAAGAGCTGCTGATCTCCCAACCCCTTGCTTAAGCCGCACTGACTAAGGAAGCAAATACATATCTGGTTAACAATTGAACACGCTGTGGGGAACCGCTCGCAGTTTTGGTCACTTACCAATTGATCCACTGCTCGCCTCTGGGGAGAACACTGCTGACCCGGGGGGAAGAAGGCGAGTGGCGGAAGGGAGGTGTTGATGATGGTGGAGGGGTGCTACCGCGCCTGGTCCTAACTGCATCTGTAATGTATACAATATTTCAGCTCCCCTCTAATGTCCCGTATGCAGTAATAAAATCGCAATGAATGATGGTTAACATACGTGACGGCCCGGGCTGCGGGCTGCCGCTGGTGGCGGATGAAGGGCCAGTGCTGGCAGGTGACGACCCCTGTTGCCGGCGCCATCTCTCTACACAAAAATTAAAGAATCGCAATGTTTAGACACCAAAAGTACAGGGCTCCAGACTAAAAAACAATACCTAGGCGCCATTGGCGGCAAAAGTTAGTAGCCAAATGAAATTTTGAGTCGCCAAATGTACATACATATATTGAAAATAGAGATCACTCTTCCCAGTGATGCTATACTCTGCATTGCCTGGGGGCTCTGGTGTTCAATGCTCTGCATGGCCCGGGACACGTATTGTTGCATCACTAGGAAGCGCCTCCCGGCAGTGCGCGTCTCCTGATTCTCCCCTCCCGGCAGGTGCGCGCAGGGTTGCCAACCTCCTCCTAAATGATTTCTGGACAATCTAGCTAAAAATTGCGGACATCCCAAAATTTTATATGTTTGTGGAGATTCTGGAACCCCTGACCTGACCATTTTTCACAGACACCGCATTTTCCTCTCGGACAATACGGACATGAGGAAAAAGTGGCATGTTTTTCCGGGAATTCCAGGACAAGTTGGCAACCGCGAGCACGAGTCTCCCGATTCCCCCCTCCCGGCAGCTTGCGTCTCCCGATTCCCCCATACTGGTACTTGCCATGCCTTGTCTCCACCCGCAACTCTGTCAGATGCTGTGGGGTCTTTGTACCGCAAATCAGCCCACTTTTTGCGTAGCTGCAGCGCACTGCGGCGGATGCCGAATTGCCTCTCCATGAGGCGACCAATGCGGCGCAGCACCTCCTGCTTGTGGAGGTTCCTGTGGGCTGGTGCAGTCTCCAGGCGCTCGTAATCCCAGGCATACATTTTGGAAACAAAAAACTTCAGCTCTGCCTGCCCCAGAGGAGCAGAACGCTGTCTCGCCGCCATTTCACCTGGAACGGCACGCTGAACGGCACCGCCTAACCATGCCCAGAGGAGGTCCTTGACTCAGGCGTTATGCCGCGCGATCCGCATCGCTTTAGCGTCTCCGTTTATGCACAGCGTCGCGGTTGTGGCGCCGTTATACACAGCGTCGTGGTTGTGGCGCCGGTTCCTGAAATCACTCTTTGGAGTTCCCGGTTTCACGCCGCAGCACTCATCGTCCTGGTTTCAGCGGCTTGTACAGTGATTTTAGTGTACGTTCACACATTGCATCTCAGCTACATACTGTACGTCTGTATCTGTGCAGCGTATATGCTGCATAAATTGACATGCTGCTTATGAAAAATACGCACCTGCGTAAAGATACACAGCGTATTTTCGTATGCAGTGTGTGAACTACTGTTTTTAGCAAACAAAGGGTGTCTATTGGGAACGGCAGTTGCGTCAATGCTGCTTATTAGCCCTGCGTATTTAACGGACGTATAATATGCGGCAAATACGCGATGTGTGAACGCCACCTTACAGTATTGGATGTCTTTGTGTCAGTTTAGCAAATCATAAGTACTAATTCTTTTTTTTGCTTTTTCAAGTTGCCATGTCTATTACAGATGTACCTGTGATTGTAGCGGCTGCGTTGTTGGTTGAAGCTCACCGCCAGCAGGAGGCACATGCGCTGAACACTCGTACTAAGCGACAGTGACCAGACAGTGGCTGCAGAAGAGGAATCAATTGTCCCATATGGGCCTAATAAGGGAACTGCAGGAGAACAACCCGCATGATTTCAGAAACTACCTGCAAATGTCGGAGGATTCCTTTAATGTGCTATTTGCTGCTGTGGAACCTTTTATCAGGCGGCAAAATACCAGGATGCGAGCTGCTGTCCCTGTGGATGAGAGACTGGCTGTCACGCTGCGGTTCCTGGCGACTGGCAGGTCTATGCAAGACTTGCATTACTGCGCAGCTATTTCCCGATCCTTGCTCAGCATCATCATCCCTGTTATGAAAGGTAATTCAGTACCACAATGGACATAGAGGTCAGCGCACATACAGTGACCTGGCAATAACCCAAAAAACAAGAACGAGCTCTGAGACGTGGGAACTGTTGACCGCAATCCCTAATCCTCTCCAACCACACTAAAGGCAGCTGTGGATTGCGCCTAACGCTCCCTATGCAACTCGGCACGGCCTGAGAAACTAGCTAGCCTGAAGATAGAAAATAAGCCTACCTTGCCTCAGAGAAATATCCCCAAAGGAAAAGGCAGCCCCCACATATAATGACTGTGAGTTAAGATGAAAAGACAAACGTAGAGATGAAATAGATTTAGCAAAGCGAGGCCCAACTTTCTGAACAGAGCGAGGATAGGAAAGGTAACTTTGCGGTCAACACAAAACCCTACAAAAACCACGCAAAGGGGGCAAAAAGACCCTCCGTACCGAACTAACGGCACGGAGGTACACCCTCTGCGTCCCAGAGCTTCCAGCAAGCAGGAAAAAACAAATAGACAAGCTGGACAGAAAAAAACAGCAACAAATAGCAAAGAATAACTTAGCTATGCAGAGCAGCAGGCCACAGGAACGATCCAGGAGGAGACAGGTCCAATACTAGAACATTGACTGGAGGCCAGGATCAAAGCACTAGGTGGAGTTAAATAGAGCAGCACCTAACGACTTCACCATATCACCTGAGGAAGGAAACTCAGAAGCCGCAATACCACTTTCCTCCACCAACGGAAGCTCACAGAGAGAATCAGCCGAAGTACCACTTGTGACCACAAGAGGGAGCTCTGCCACAGAATTCACAACACATCCCAGAGACATATAATGCAATCGTCTCAGCTTTACACCGCACTTACATGCCTTTCCCGGAGACCCAGGATGATTGGAAACCGATTTCCCATGGATTTCAGCAGCAATGGCAGTTCCCTAATTGCGGTGGGGCCTTGAATGGGAAACATGTCCGCATCACCCAACCACCACACTGCGGCTCATTTTTCTACAATTACAAGGGTTATTTCAGCGTTATTCTGATGGCCCTCGTTAATGCAAACTATGAATTTATAAGTGTGGATGTAGGGATCAACGGGAGAGTATCTGATGGCGGAGTTTTGGAGCACATCGATTTTGGGGACCGCTTGAAAGGACACAAACTGGCCTTGCCGCCCAACAGCGACACTACTGAAAACATTAACTTTGTGTTTGTCGGAGATGAGGCGTTCCCACTGCATCCCAACCTTCTGAAGCCCTTCTCCCAGAAAACTCTGACACCGGAGCGACGCATTTTTAATTACAGACTTTCCAGAGCTCGACGCGTTGTGGAGAATGCTTTTGGTATTATGGCAAACCAATTTCGGGTTTTCCACACTGCACTCAACATGAAACTCTCGTCTATTGACTCTGTGGTGCTTGCCTGTTGCGTCCTGCACAACTTTCTACGCCGCCGTGATGCCAGTGCATACAGCCCTTCACAATATGTTGACTCTGTTGACCCTGCAAACGGACATGTAACCCAGGGCGAATGGTGTCTCGACGAGCACAGGGTTTCAGGCTTGGAAAGTCTTGGATCCGGAAGGAACTCTGATGATGCGACGATTTGCAGGGAGAAGTACTGTGACTTTTTCAATGGGCCAGGGGCTGTCCCATGGCAGCATCTCCAGCAGTAGCGCAACTGTTGCCATTTCCTTGAACCATGTATTATGGAATATATTTTTTTGGGTTGATGTGCTCTCGTGTACCATTTTGTTGATCACCCATGCAATTCCTTTTTCTGTCTCAATGTCTACATAAATATATCTATCTATGCACATACTCTAGTTCTGTAGCAAACATATGAATCCTGGGAGTCCGCAGCATCCTCTGCCCTAGCGCTTTCCTGATTTTTTTATATATATATATATATATATATATATACATATATATATATATATATTATATTCACTTATACATTATGTGACTATGTAAACAATAAATCTAAAGAAAAGAGACCATGTGAAGCTTATAAAGTTTATTGACATATTACACCAGTAACAAGTGAAAATTGTGGCCCACAAAACTACCAGTAAATGAAGGCCAAAAAAAACGGCAGTGTGAACGCATGAAGTACTTAGGAAACAGAAGTCTCTATCGTTTTCAGTCCAAGAACACTACAGATGTTGATAGTAGGTGTCCATCTCACTGTACTGGTGTGTGGCCGTAGAAGGTCCTTGCAAAAAGTCACCAAAAGAAGGGGGTGGAGGTGGTGTCCGGAACTGCAAATGATGTGGGGCCGGTCTGCGGACAGGAGTGCTGTGCATGGGCTCTTGCTGGTGTCCCCAATAAAACTGGCCACTGGGCTGACAGTCGCTGCTGGTCAACGTTGTTGTCTCAGTCAGTTTGCCTGTGGCTGCCGCGTTCAAAACCTCGAACATGACTCTCTCCGTGTGCGTTCGCTGGGTAATGTTAGTAGAGAAAAGGAATAAACAGAAAAGAGTTTTGAATTGTGTATTACAAAAATAAATCCTGTGAGGGGCCACCACCATATAATGGTGGCCCAGAGCCATGTGCTTAATCTGATGGCAGCCATTTTGTGGATGGGCCGTGTGCTTTTTCCTATTGTTAGCAGCCATTTTGTGGATGGGCCATGTGCTTTTTCCTATTGTTAGCAGCCATTTTGTGGATGACAAATGTGTTAATGCTGGCAGCCGCTATTTTGTGGATGGCAAATGTAATTCTGATAGCAGCCATTTTGTAGATGGCAAATGTGCTATTTCTAATGGTAGCCTTTTTGTGGATTGCAAATGTGCGATTTCTCGTGGTAGCCATTTTGTGGATGGTAAATTTGTTAATGCTGGTAGCAGCCATTTTGTGGATGGCAAATGTAATTCTGACGGTGGCCATTTTGTGGATGGAAAAGCGTTAATTCTAATGGTGGCTATTTTGTGGATGGCAAATGTAATTTTGGCGGTGGCCATTTTGTTGGTGAACATCTTAAGGCTACACACCACATCACCAAATCATTGTTACCCAGTAATGACCACTAACGGCCAATACTACAGCGCAAAAGCGTATTTGTTTACAAACTTGCAAGCTCAAACAGATCTCTACAATACACTTTCCATAAAGCGAAAGCTCAAAATGGCTGCCAGCCAGCACAAAAGCGTATTTGTTTACCTTTCCATAAAGTGAAAGCTCAAAATGGCTGCCAGCCAGCGCAAAAGCGTATTTGTTTACAAACTTGCAAGCTCAAACAGATCTCTGCAGAGATGTAGCATACATCATTCTACAATACACATAAATTAGCATTGCTGCATGGCAGATGAAACAGCACAAAGATATTACTAACCGTTGATAAGCTGAAAGTGATAGAGGATGAAGACGTCAGGAGTATGCAGAGTTCTGGAGTTCCAAACAGGACGCTCACGTGGGGCTCGTAGGTGGCGGAGGACGCACAAGTGATTGCAAAGGAGTAGAGTCGCGGTTTATATTTCGGAACGCAGCTACAGATGATCCCGCTGTGGCCTATCAGCGTTCACAGGGAGACGGCGTCACAGCCACTCATTTCCGCCCAGCTAACAACCATTTTTCCTGCTGCAAGTTCCCTCCCAGGCTGTTGTGGCTGAGGGCGTCTCCTTTAGTAATGTAACACGCCTACCTGGCTAGAAGGAGACGCTGCGACGCCCCCTATGCTCGTTGCGGGCGTCGTTGCTTTTGATGTCAAACATGACGATACACGCTGACCTGGCAACAAAATAAAGTTCTGGACTTCTAGCTCCAACCAGCGATAGCACAGCGGGATCCAGATCGCTGCTGCGTGTCAAACACAACGAGGTCACTATCCAGGACGCTGTAACGTCACAGATTGTTGTCGTTCTCTTTGCAAAGTCGCTGAGTGTGACGGTACCTTAATTGTTGTCCTTTATTTGTGATTAGCAGGTTACAGACATATTTCTGCGGCGGCTGGTGAGGATAGGGATGCAAGGAGTGAACAACTGAACGATGGCCGTTTCGCGCACTTGTGCTTCTACGGGTCCATGTGTGTCTCTGTGATGATGTCACTTCCTATATATAAGGTGTCACCATTACAGGTCATAAATATACAATCAATATATCACATTAAAAACAATGTTTCTAATACTAAAAAGTAGTAGTAGTTTGTTGTGATCTCCACCCTGCGGTAGAAATTTAACTATTTCCAAGCCTGCAAAACGTAGCTGGCTAGGATCATTGCAATGTTTTTCCTGCGTATGTTTAATAAACCGTACGCGTCCTTTGCCTGTTAATACCGAATTATTATGTTCACGAAATCTGGTGAACATAGGCCTAATTGTCTTTCCAATATAGAAATTATCGAAATGATCAAAGAAATCTCCCAGTTTAAGGAAGACCCAGGATTTTAAAAAGCATGGGAGAAGATACATTTGCAGTGTTCGCAAAAACTGCTACAACTGGTTATAACGGAAAATGAAAAAGATTATGCTACGTTGTATGAACAATTGGATAAATCAAAGAGAGAACTTTCCTAAAGGATTACAGATAATCAAAATAAAAACTTATTTAAAAAATTGGAGAAAAAATTAATTGTTATACAAATGGAAACCAAAGAAAAGAAAAAGGAGAAATCCCTCAGAGATAAACGAGATTATGAAAAAGGACAAATATTCTCTTGGAATAAAAATAAAAATAAAAACATTTTTTATAAGAAACATCCTTGATTCTTTATCATTATCATTTATCATTTCTAAAAATCTTTTAGAAAACAAGAACCGCCTGGAGATGGATGGATACCGGCTTGGATTCCAGCATCGTTGAAAATCAAATAGAAGAAAGAGCGATATCTTCATCTGCTATAAATACATTGGCCCCTTTGGGAGAGAGATCAGGAGAGGGGGCTGAAAAAGCGTCAAGAAAAAACGCAAACAAGTATCCTGGAGAAAATAGAAGATAAAATGGACTTAAATAAAGATACTCTACAAATTCTCAATTTATCTAAAAAAACACTCACGGAGGATCAAATTGGTGTCCTATCACGGGGATTAAATTTTTGTCTGCCAGAACCTTTCGATATATGTGAATTTAAAATTGATTTGTTTAAGAGCATAAGATAATTGCATTTACATAAACATTTTTCTAAAAGTAAAGAGGGAAATAAATCTATTACTACCACAGACAGCCCCGCTACTATCGGAAGATTAGGTTTCATGGCATATCCACCAGCCAATGCAAAGGATATAGAAGATGCGCTTTTATTAGCGAATCTAGATGAGAGCTGTGAGGAAACTATATCTCCCCATATATCTCTTGATACAATAGAATATTTTGAGCCATTTAAAAGGGGAGTAATGTCCACCTTTTTACCCCCCATATCTCCCGGCAATGTGGTGGATTTGTTTCATGATCCTATATTAAAGGACATAGAGGCGCTTCTATATAAAAAAACAATTGGGAATTTATCATCTCGCGAACAAAGAGCATTAGCGGAAATAAAAAAATGAGATGATATTATTATAAGGAGAGCCGATAAAGGTGGAAATTTGGTTATTCTGGATAAAAAATATTACATAGATGAAGCCCTATCTCAATTAAATGATTCCAATACTTACCATATTTCCGGCATATAAGACAACTTTTTAACCCCTAAAAATTGTCCCAAAAGTCGGGGGTCATCTTATATGCCAGGTACGGGTGCACGGAGCGATCCTGGATGGTTCCCAGGGTCTGAAGGAGAGGAGACTCTCCTTCAGGCCCTGGGATCCATATTCATGTAAAAAATAAAGAATAAAAATAAAAAATATGGATATACTCACCCCTCCGACGAACCCCGGCTCTCCGCGCTGCAAGCGTCTGCCTCCTGCAGCGCGGAGAGCCGGGGTTCATCGGAGGGGTGAGTATATCCATATTTTTTATTTTTATTCTTTATTTTTTACATGAATATGGATCCCAGGGCCTGAAGGAGAGTCTCCTCTCCTCCAGACCCTGGAAACCACATACCGTATAAGATGACTGGGCGGATAAGATGACCCCCGTCTTATACGGCGGGTATATCCCAAATTCCGTATTTTATATGGAAAAGTTGGGGGTCGTCTTATACGCCCAGTCGTCTTATACACCAGAATATACGGTATTTAATCTTAGGTAATAATCCAAAAGCTAAGTTTAAAGATAAATTGAGAACATTATTACGAAAATATGTAGAGAAAGGAACCATCACAAAAAGTAGAGCAGAGAAACTTACCAGAATATCCAAACTTCCCCAACTAGTACAGTATACCTAAGATCTACAAGAATCCAAAACAACTGCCGGGACGCCCGATTATAGATTATATCGGGGAAAGATTCACTGACAGAGCCATTATCCCAATTCCTAGATTGGTTATTGAAGCCTCTATTGTCAAAAATAACATCTTTTATTAAAGACTCAGGAGATGTTTTATTAGTCCTAAAAGACTTTCATTGGCAACCAAATTTTTCACTTACTTCCATCGATATAGTGAATCTATACACCAGAATTCCACAGAACAAAGGCCTAGAAGCCATACATCGAATTCTATCACATACGGATAAAGATCCAGATTTCATCTCATTTATAATGGAGGGCGTGGATTTTGTGCTCTCCGACAATGCGTTCAAATTTATGGAAAAGTGGTATCTTTAAAAAATCGGTACCGCAATGGGTACGCCGGTGGCATGCGTTTATGCAAACCTGTTCCTTGCAGCATTTGAGGAGAAGTATGTCACCGGGTCCCTAAATCCATATCTGAAGCATATACGTAAGCATTTACGCTTTATGAACGATATTTTTTGTAATTTGGGATGGGTCTGAACAGGAGTTTAACAATTTCGTAACATTCCTTAATGAAAACAATGACGAGAACATGCGTTTTACATCAGCTTTTGGTAAAAATAAATTGGACTTCTTGGATGTGAGCCTTGAAGTTAAAGAGGAAAAAATTATTTCTACGGTTCATAGAAAACCGAGAGCCACAAACAACGTGCTACACTTTCAGAGTGCACATCTTATGCACACAAAACAGAGTATCCCCTATAGCCAAATGGTGAGATTAAAAAAGATTAACAGCCGTGAGGATAATTATAAAAAGCAAATCACAGAACTAAAAATGCGATTTATTAATCGGGGTTATCCTCCAAACTTATTAGATCAAGCAGAATTGTGTGCGGCAAATCTCACTCAAATAAACTGTTAGGGCTAGCGGAACGCATCAAATAATAAGATAGATTAAGGTGCGTTCGCAGCCCGGGGTCCACCGTGCAGAGATGGAACCTGCTGCCAAGTAATGACGGACTATATGGCGGTACAATGTGAATACACACATGGGTTAACTTCACCCTGTGTGAAGGAAGCGAACCATGTTAAGTCACAAGACCGCGGTACCGCACACAAGAGCACAAGCAAGGAGTCACCAAGCTCAGTCCCAAGAGTTGGGATCCGAGTCCGACTAGACTACTTGCGCCCGACACCGCTAATGGGGTGTCAGCGTAACCAAAGTAATAATAAAAGATGCACGAGAGTGCATGCGGTGCCGCACTGGCGGATGCCACTAACCACCCAGGCTTGAGTCAGGAAAGCGCTGTGAAAGCGCACGGCGCCGCACTGGCGGTCACAGCAATTAGACGCTGTAAGGTGTGTAACGTGCTGGTAGCTGAGTCGGGCGCTAGATAGCAATCACCCACCTTCTGCGAACAGACATCCAATAGGGATTGGATTTTAATGAACGACTTTCACTCACAACCCACGCACGTTTACAAATGTACACTAGCGCATGGCCGTGCGGTCATGCGCAGCTTATATAGCTGCAGCATGTTCAGGACCTTCCAATAAAGGGCCAATGGGAAGTTGCTACCGAAGTTTTGCACTTTCAGGACCTTCCTGGAGGACCAATGGGAACCGCTGCAGCATCTGAGCATATGACCCTCGATCTCCAATGGGAGATCTCACCCTGGGCATGCTCACAAGGGAAAAAGCAGGACTTAGATCCCAAAAGCGTCTGCTCGCCGCTGCCCAGCACTGGCTTCAATGGCAGAAGCAGGCAAAGCAGCAGTAACCCTAAGCACAGAGTGAGACTGAGCAAGACGCTGGGACCGACATCTCCACTGAGCAGACTCCACTGCGGCTGGAGAAGAATGGGAGACCGCAGCAGAGATGGTTCGAGATTCCCCCTGTGCAGAGGTGGGAACTCGACACCTAACATTACCCCCCCTAGGGCCCCCCCCTTGGACCTCGCCACGCTCAAAGGCAGCAATGAGCTGTGGAGCTTAAATGTGTTCAGCAGGCTCCCAGGACCTGTCCTCTGGGCCATAACCCTTCCAATCCACCAAATAGAATTTTTTGCCACGTACCACCTTGCACCCCAAAATAGCGTTCACCTCGTAATCGTCCGTAGACGAACCCGATGTCCCGGCAGATGACTCAGAAAACCAGGACATGTATACGGGTTTCAAGAGGGACACATGAAAGGTGTCGGTGATACCCAAGCGTGGAGATAGGGGCAGACGGTAGACCACAGAGTTAACCTGTTCGAGGACCTTGAAGGGACCCAAGTAGCGAGGTGCAAACTTAGTGGACTCAACACGCAGCCTGATGTTACGGGCGGAGAGCCACACTAAGTCACCAGGAGCAAAGGTCGGAGCGGGGCACCGATGAGCATCGGCGGAGGACCTCATTCTCTCCTTGGAGGCCCGAATGGCATCCTGAGTGTGGTCCCAAATGTCCCGTGCCTCCACAGCCCAGTCTGCCACCCTGGAGTCGGCGGAAGACACAGGCATGGGCACAGGGACACGCGGATGCTGGCCGTAATTTAGGAGGAATGGAGTCTGACCGGTGGAGTCGGCTACGGCGTTGTTAAGCGCAAACTCTGCCCATGGTAGCAAGGATGCCCAGTCATCCTGCCTGGCCGAAACAAAATGTCGTAAATATGTGACCAAGGTCTGGTTGGTTCTCTCTGCCAACCCATTCGTCTCGGGATGATATGCCGAATAGAGATTCAACTCAATACTGAGTAGACGACAAAGCTCTCTCCAGAATCGAGATGCAAACTGGGGACCCCGGTCACTAACAATTTTGTCTGGCATACCTTGTAGGCCAAAGATATGTTTGATGAACAACACAGCCAGAGCCCGTGCAGAAGGTAGCCGTGGAAGAGGCACCGAGTGCACCATTTTGGAAAAATGGTCGGTGATCACCCAGATAATGGTGCAGTTACGAGACTTGGGTAAGCCCACTACAAAGTCCATCCCGACCATCTCCCAGGGCCTGTCCGCCACTGGCAGAGGGTAAAGCAAACCAGCTGGCCGTTGCCGAGGGGACTTGTTCTTGGCGCAAGAAACACATGCCCGAACATATTCTGCGACATCACGAGCCATATGCGGCCACCAGTATGTCCTCGCCAGTAACTCAGATGTCCTTTTGGAACCAAAATGTCCACCCACCCTGGACGAGTGTGCCCAAGAGAGAACCTCCGGTCGCAAACTGGATGGTACAAAAGTCTTGCCCGGAGGCACAGACTCTAGCGAAACCAGGGCTACAGTTCTCAAGCTCTCGGTGGGGACAATAAGCCGAGGCTCCTCTTCCTCCTCCACAGATGACACATCGGAGCGAGAGAGAGCGTCGTCCCGTATGTTCTTCTCCTCAGAAAGAAAATGGAGGGTCAAATGAAACCGGGAGAAGAACAAGGACCATCTGGCCTGGCGAGAATTTAACCGCTGGGCTGTCTGCAGGTACACCAAATTTTTATGGTCTGTGAAGACTTGGAAGGGAAAAAGAGCACCCTCCAAGAGATGTCTCCACTCCGAGAAAGCCAACTTCATGGCTAGCAACTCCCTGTACCTGATGGAATAATTCCTCTCTGGTGGTGAAAAGGTCTTAGAAAAGAAGAAGCAAGGATGCTTCCGACTTTGACCATCCTTCTGGAACAGGACTGCTCCAGCACCAACAGATGAGGCATCCACCTCCATGATAAATGGCTTATCTACATCGGGGCGATGTAGGATGGGAGCGCTAGCAAAATGTGACTTTATGGAGTTAAAGGCCTTGGAGACCTCCTCAGACCACAATTTGGGATTTGCCCCCTTCTTGGTGAGGGCAACCAAGGGAGCTACCAAAGTTGAGAAGTGCGGAATGAACTGGCGATAATAATTAATGAACCCCATAAAGAGCTGCACCGCTTTAAGAGAATGGGGTTCCTGCCAGTCCATCACAGCCTGTAGTTTGGCAGGATCCATAGCCAATCCCTGGGCGGAGATGATATAGCCCAGGAAAGATAAGGACTCCTGCTCGAACACACACTTCTCCAATTTGGCATAGAGGGAGTTTGCCCGTAGGAGGTCGAAGACTTTGCAAGCATCTCTCCGGTGGGAGTCAATATCTGGAGAGTAGATGAGAATATCATCCAGATACACTACGACCGAGGTGGAGAGCATATCCCGGAAGATGTCGTTCACAAAGTCTTGGAAAACGGCTGGGGCATTACAGAGCCCGAAGGGCATCACCAGATATTCATATTGCCCATCCCTGGTGTTAAAAGCCGTCTTCCATTCGTCCCACTCACGGATGCGAATCAGGTTGTAAGCACCCCTCAGATCTAATTTAGTAAATACCCTTGCTCCCCAAAGCCTATCGAAGAGCTCAGATATCAAGGGCAAAGGATACTTGTTCTTAACGGTGATGGAGTTAAGACCCCTGTAGTCTATGCATGGACGCAATTCCCCATTCTTCTTCTGCACGAAGAAGAACCCTGCCCCAGCAGGTGACACTGACTTCCTAATGAATCCTCTTGGCAGATTTTCCTGGATGTATTGTGACATTGCCTCCGTCTCCGGGAGAGATAACGGATAGACTCAACCCCGAAGAGGCTCAGCACCAGGCAAGAGATCAATAGGACAGTCATAGGGGCGATGGGGCGGAAGGGTCTCCGCCGCCTTTTTGGAGAACCCGTCTGCATGAGACTAATATTGCTTGGGGAGAGAGGAAACATCTGCGGGTACCTCTGTAGTAGCAACCTGAACGCACTCCCTCTGACACCTACCCCCACAAGATTCACCCCATCCCAGAATTCTGCCTGAGGACCACTCGATATGAGGAGAGTGGTACCGTAGCCAAGGTATTCCCAATAGGACCTCATCTATTCCCTCAGGAATGACGAGCAAAGATATAATCTCCTGATGGGATGGCGACATGGACAGAGTAAAAGGGATGGTCTGGTGTGTTATCTGTGAGGGCAGTGTCGACCCATTCACCACTCGTACCGTTACTGGTTAAGCTAGCATAACCAGGGGTATTGCATGACGTTGGGCGAAGGCAGAAGACATAAAATTGCCCTCTGCCCCAGAATCCACGCAGAGCTCTACCGAGTGAGTGAATGAGCCTATTGTTATTGTCCCCTTAAAGGACAATTTGGAGGCAAACGTCGCCGTGTCTAGTGTACCTCCACCAACTACCACTAGACGCTGATGTTTCCTCGACCGCTGGGGACATCTGGTGGCAAGATGTCCTGACTGCTGGTAAACATTACAGACCTTGGGTGCACAAGCGGTCCGGGACTTAGATCCCGCTCGTGACACTTCTATGGCCCCATGTCACTCAGGAACCAGGACCGGAGATTCCAGAGGTTTGGCGAAGGTAGGAGCCAGCCGAAACCTCTGCCTACACTGGGCTGGTTCTAACCTCCGCTCGTTAAAACGGAGGTCAATACGAGTAGAGACAGTTATTAACTCCTCCAGTGTGGCAGGAATCTCCCTAGTGGCCAGAGCGTCCTTCACGTGATCAGCCAGTCCCCTCCAAAATATGGGGATAAGGGCTTTATCTGACCACTCCAGCTCAGAAGCTAAAGTGCGGAAATGGACGGCAAAATGGATGACCAAGGACTCACCCTGAGTTAATGCCAGCAGTTGGAGCGCAGTATCATGGGTGACTTGAGGTCCTAAAAAGACCTGTTTCAGAGTGCTCAGGAACAGCGGAGCACTCTGCACCACATGATCGCCACGCTCCCACAGCGGCGTAGCCCATTCCAACGCCCTGTCTGACAAGAGAGACACAATAAATCCCACCTTTGCCCGCTCTGTGGGAAAACGTGCAGCCAGGAGCTCGAGGTGAATAGAGCACTGACTCACAAATCCCCTACAAGATTTGCTATGTCCAGAAAATTTTTCTGGTAGCGGGAGGCGAGTTAATGTCAGAACAGGGGTGGCAGTAGACAAGGTAGCTGCAGCCACGCTAGCAGCCTGTACAGCAACTGCGGTAACATCCACAGCTGAGGTTGAGCTCTCGAGAGCTGCCAACCTACCCTCCAGCTGCTGGATATACCGCAAAGATTGCTGTATGTCCGTCATTACTAGCCAGACCCTGGCGCTAGTGTAATGTTAGGGCTAGCGGAACGCACCAAATAATAAGATAGATTAAGGTGCGTTCGCAGCCCGGGGTCCACCATGCAGAGATGGAACCTGCTGCCAAGTAATGACGGACTATATGGCGGTACAATGTGAATACACACACAGGTTAACTTCACCCTGTGTGAAGGAAGCGAACCCTGTTAAGTCACAAGGCCGCGGTACCGCACACAAGAGCGCAAGCAAGGAGTCACCAAGCTCAGTCCCAAGACTTGGGATCCGAGTCCAACTAGACTACTTGCGCTCGACACCGCTAATGGGGTGTCAGCATAACCAAAGTAGTAATAAAAGATGCACAAGAGTGCATGCGGTGCCGCACTGGAGGACGCCACTAACCACCCAGGCTTGGGTCAGGAAAGCGCTGTGAGCGCCTCACTGGCGGTCACAGCAATTAGACGCTGTAAGGTGTGTAACGTGCTGGTAGCTGAGTCGGGCGCTAGATAGCAATCACCCATCTTTCGCGAACAGACATCCTATAGGGAGGGGATTTTAATGAACGACTTTCACTCACAACACACACACGTTTACAAATGTACACTAGCGCATGGCCGTGCGGTCATGCACAGCTTATATAGCTGCAGCACGTTCAGGACCTTCCAATAAAGGGCCAATGGGAAGCTGCTACCGAAGTTTTGCACTTTCAGGACCTTCCTGGAGGACCAATGGAGTAGTGTATAATCGGGTGGTTTCGTCAAACTCAATTTGACAGGTGGGCCCGCCCCTATCAGAGTGTATCAAAATGTGTAACCCCTCCCCTCCCTGTCTGACAGCTGTTAGCCAGCTGTCCCTCCTTTGCTGATTTCCCCCTTTTGATATAGTTTGATATTGTTATCACAGTATTTTGATACAGTGATTATTATACCAGTATTTCTTTTTATATTTTATTCACAGTGTACACATATAGTGAATAGGGCTGGTGTTTCTGTATGCAATCCTACATCCTGTTATGTGAAAAGCATTCTCATTTTACATCTCATAAACTACAGCCAGAGTTTTCACATGTTATTCAACATCATTAACACACCCAGCTGTTTATTTTATATCCTATTGCTAAAATGTTTCTCTACTAACCATTAACTAAATGATGGTCATCTCATTTACGCAGAGTATCCGGCTACTCTAAACAGATGTGTTGATTGATGGGCCATCGACATGCTCAGGAACTGCACAGAGAGCAGTTTAAAATATTTATTATCACATTCCACACAGAAAGGTCAATACACAAATACACAAGTGTGACCGAAGCAACAAAAAACAGATGTATTATGTAAACACAGCATTGCTTAAAATATTTATTGGCACATTCCTCACCTACAGGAAAAACCCATTATAAGGCTGCTGTCACACTAGCAGTATTTGGTCAGTATTTTACATCAGTATTTGTAAGCCAAAATCAGGAGTGGAACAAATAAAGGAAAAGTATAATAAAAACATATGCACCACTTCTGCATTTATCACCCGCTCCTGGTTTTGGCTTACAAATACTGATGTAAAATACTGACCAAATACTGCTAGTGTGACGGCAGCCTAAGACAGTTTTAACTAATTGCTAGCATATGTTAGCTATCGATGTGAACTGACAGACAAGTACATTGACAAGTACATTTTTGTTGAATCTGATAACGACGGTCTGAACAAAGGGTTAAGCCTGAAAATTTTGATGCCATAAAATCTGATACAATTCTATCATTATTCTGCAAGTCAGAAGTGAAGCACTGTAAAAGCTTCTTGAATGATAACCCTAACGCTAAATGATGTAATACATATATGCAATAATGGCCGCATCCACGACTATATAAATCCTGGATTTGCGCGTTCTGATAACAATACGAGTCACAATTCTTGTTCAGGAATGTCACAAAATCGCGTGGAAAGATAATATTGTCCGCACAAAGCCCGTAACTATCAAAAAATATGCCCGTCTTATCATCACAGAGTACGATTAATACCCAGTGGCGTCTGGCTTGATTCACCGGGTCTGTATTCATGATATATGCCGCGGGTCTCTGAGTCACTCTTTCTTCCGGAAGCAAATCACATGGAAACCGGCGAATATGCGCTCTGTATAATTATCGGCCCTAAATACCGCTGTAAGCTGCAGACTGTCCATCGTTACTTAATTAAAATCTTACAAGATCTCTCGCCTATTATTAATTTCCAGAATGGTGTGGTTGACTGCAAAAACAATAATATTTATCGTGTGGGGTCTCGCTAGCGCAAAGCGGACTTCAGCACACAGGTTACCTGTTTTAATGAGCGAGAAATGGCCTCCAGGCTCTTGATCAGGCGATAAATCAAAAGCAAATAGCGTGAATCCAGCCATAAATTCTTCACGATCTATCGCCATGGCACAATCAGCCTTTTGCTTGCCAGATATATGGGCAAGCGCCATATACTCTCTGATGGCTAAAGCATCATTAAAATTAGGATTATAAGGTCTCGCGGGTATCTGCTGGCCATCCAGATATAATGCCGCGTGGTTGACGTTGTAGTGGTGAAAGTCCAGTGGGTTTTTTGTGTAAGAACCGCTGAACGCCTCATTATCTACAAACCCCAATATAACAGTTTTTGGTATCTGGCTTAGGAAGAGGTTCTCGTGGTTCATGATCCGTGTCCCTGCGGCGATGCTGTACACTTTCAGGCATGTTCGGTCAATAGCGTACTTGGCTGTTGCGGATAGGAGGGCCTGGCTGTGACCGATTCGGACTGCTGGAGATGCCTGCACTCTTTTCACATAGAGAGCCGCCTGCGAGATTTGCACCTTCAGCGGCTCGGCTTCTGCGGGCATGAGGCAGAAAGTATCCTTATTTCTTGATAACTTAACCTTAAGGTCAAGGCCATTCAATATTAACTTTGGTTGGTTAAATATATCCCCAAAAATGGGCCCCAAGAGGTCGACCGGCTTTGAGCGAGAAGCTGCACTGGCTCTTTTGATAAACCCTGCATTTGCACCATCCAAGCGCTGGTCATTATGATGGCCCGCAGTGTCTTTATAGAACAAACCGGCTGTAAATTGTGATGACAGCGTCTGCGAGCTGTAATTTAAAAGGGTCTCTATGTATGCTCTATAACTGTAGAGATTGTCCGATTGTGAGATAAGCCGGTCTCCCAGAGTAATATCGACCTGGTTAAAAAGAGTGGCTAGAGGGTAGTTTATGAGCGCCACACGCCCTCCATCGGCAATAGCCATATTATCTTGCTTCACGATGTGACAGCTTATGTACAGCAGCGTGTTGTTCAGATCATAATAATAATCGCCGCTCCCAGATATGTAAAATTCCAATGGTCCATTGTCTGACAGAGCCGCAACCGGCTGTACTTCTACAAATAGAGATTTCTCTATACTTGTTTGTGTCGGGGGTACGTCAAAAATATCCAGTTCAGATTTTGCGCACTCTACAGAAGCGTCATGCAAGAAAGCCATGATAACTGATTAGAAGATGTCGTCCACAGAGCGTCTTACTCGTTTCTGATAGGTGCGTCTCTTGGATGTAGTTTTATTCATGAGCATCGGCGGTAAAGGCGGGAAAGCGCGCCTCTTTCTTTTTTGTGCTTTTTTAGCGACATAAATTATCCCAGATCCGTCTTGCTGAGGTGGTGTATTTATCCTTTTCATAAGGGCCATTGAGGCTGTCGTGACGGCGTCCGCCGCGATGTTCCGTACCGCTGTCTTAACGTGCCTTTTTACTAATTCTAGGCCTTTCTGAAAAGCGGCACGGCGCGGCGAAATAAGCCTTTAAATATCCCGGCCAGGCCAGAGCCATACATGTACTCGCTCCCGCGGAACCCCTCTAGCCCGTGCCCCGACTGGGCAGTATAGTAGCAGGCATAAACAGTGGGATCTCCATACACCCTTTGAGACACCATTTTATCGTGTCAATACTGTCGAGGTCTAAAATGTAATCGCACTATACACTTTCCGTATCTGAATTTAACCGGCGTACCCTGGTCCGACATGACTGTAACGTTTATGGAGTCAAAGTGTTGTTTGCACAGAGGTATGTAATTGGGCCGCGAGTAGCGCACCGTGACAATATCATTATCATCACCACTAACTTCTACGGTTCGTAACAGTTGAACGTAACTGTCCCCTACAAGCTGATGCTGAATTATATCAGTGTATACAAAAAGCGAATAAAAACCAGCCTTTGAATCGGGGTAAAAGCGGCGATTCCACGGCATTAAAGCAACGGGGGAGTCATCGACGGTCTGTAGGCTGAAAATAAATTTTAGCTTAGTACCCAGAGCAAACTGTATAGGGGCTGGGTCGGGCAGGATCACCTCTCCGCGTAGCTCATCATACCGTATTCTGTAGGCAGGCGTGGATAAATTCAGCGCTTCTATTCTGGCATTGACCGCGCCAACCAGCTTATGAATGGTAGAGTAAAATCCTGATTTTATGTGATAATGTTCTAACGGTTCGTCGTGTCTAGCCGCGTAGAAGTTCCCTTCAAAAGCCTCAAACGTGTTCCACGTATGGGGGTACTGTATTTCCGTTAACGCCACCTCATAGTCTGCTGAAAGATGAACGGCCCTCGCTAACTTGGTATTGTAGTTCGATATGGTGTTTTCGGGGTAGATTTTTATTGAGGAATTGCTGGGTAATGTGACAAAAAACTAACCAGCTTCCATTGGTTATATATCTGTCAACTCCGAAGCCGGGATCCAACTATTGAATTTTTCGGGGTACCCCAGCCATTTGACAAAGCAGTGATTCACACCCCTGACACGTTTTTTCTCAAAATCTTTTCTACTCTGTAGACACGATTCTCATCCATAGGTATTTTTTGCAGCTCTTCCTTATAAAATGACCCCTCTACAGCCTTGCCAGCTAAATCACTGATTTTATAAAGAGGTTTATGAAATTTATTGGAGACGTCGGTAATTAAAAAAATCTCTTCGCTGTATGATTTTTTATAGGCCTTACAAAAGAGCCCTTTATAGCGGGAAATTCTGATATGATCCTCAACCTTTAAAGTCGGTTTAATAGGCTTATTAGTAATAGTAGAACTGTAAATATTTCGCCAGATTTGCAGCGCGTTTTTCTCTGTCACAGCCGCGGGACTACAGCGTATGGTAGAATGATAAGCATGATTGTAGCTATGCAACAAATCCGGTAAAATATCCATATACCTAAAGGTATTATGCTGTGGAAGATAACGCCACATACGGGTTTTTAATGTGCGATTAAAGCGCTCTACCATAGCGGCCTTTACATCATTGTTGGTAAAAAAGTGGTGAATATTATGCATATTACATAGTTGCTTGAGTGGTGAATTTATAAATTCTTTGCCGCGATCCGTCTGCAATTTCTTCGGTATGCGCTTATCATTTTGAAATATTAATTCGAACGATCTGGCGACACTCGCACCGGTCTTGTTTGATAAGGCCATGCACCATGCGTATCTCGATAGAGTATCAATCACCGTCAGGATGTATTTGACATTATCATTTTCCCTTGAATAGTCAATTAAACTTACGAGATCCGCCTGCCACTGCGCATCAATGTCCGAGACGTAAATTTTATTTGTCAAACAGCGTTTTCTAGCAGGCTTGTGTAGCGTGTAGGCGTCTTGTTTATTCAGCCATGCAATCACAGCAGATTTCTTTATTCCGCGCTCTCGTGTCTCTCTAAATAATTTGTCAATTCTGCAGAACGACCCGGGTGCTTTAGGGCTAAAATATTGTCCCTCTAATATGTGGTCATACGAATTAGACGCCATGATTGATTAAAATGATTGTGTGTCGATAAGCAATAACCGCCTGCTTCTTTCAGAAATTCAATTGTATAAAATTTCCGGTTTTAATCCAACTATATCATGCTTGAGTTAATACAAGCAATAATTGTCTGTATGGGTGTGTTCTGGGTGTTGTGGCGGGGTGTAACCGGGTATGTTTCTGGGTGTTAACAGTTGGCTTGTTTTCTGGCAGTCAGAATAAATACAGCTGCTTGTAGCAATGCACAATACCACAAATCCAGCAGAATTGCAGACAGAAACCTCAGACCTATTCTAAATGTAAGTATATGCAGAGTGGCGCATTATTCTATTCTGTCTTATTATTCGCAAATGCTTAATTATATTTAACTATGCATCTCTAAAACCATATTTAAAGTTGTTATCTGTTTTAATAATTAATTTAACCGTATATTTATTATGACATAATTTGTGTAATACAATAGTTAATAGCTGTTAATACATCATAACTAGCGTATTCAGCGCTTGAGGTATTTAACCGTGTATAAAGACTTATTACATATGTTTTGCATAACATAGACACATTTATACAGTAGGTACAATTTTAGTTGCACTGTATGATATAGTTTAACTGTATAACCGTATTTATGGTGTAAAATTAATATAGAAAGACTTATCCGTATTACCTATGTTTTGGTTAGTATAAACATATTTATGCAGCAGGCTCAAATGTATTTGTTACGGTATATAAAATGTGTTTGTCTGCGGTATAAAATTAATATAGATAGCACAAAAAAATGTACACAGATAATTTATTTTAGATGGAATCCCAAAATTTTTCGGCTTTTTCCGACCTAGTTGAGGATTCGCTATTAGGTATGTTTCAAGCTTTATATAAATACAACTGTTAGTGTGCCATTCTAAGTAATGGCTGTTTTGTATATTATTTTTATATTGCTTTATTCTTTCTTGTTTAAGATGAATTTATCAGGAACATCCCCGATGATGTAGATGAATTTGTCAGGAACATCCCCGATGATGTTTTAAGCGCCAACAGCGTACCTGCTCTGGAGTGTGATACACAGGGGCGGACTGGGCCAGGTGGGAGAGGGGCATTTGCCCCCTGGGCCGATCACTAAGCAGCTGATTAAGGCCGCCAGGGGGCCACCTTGTTTTATTTGTGCAGGCGGCATCACAGTGGAGCAGACGCAGACACAGCTCCCTGTGTGCGGCCGTCTGCTCTGCTGAAGTGGGGGAGCGCGGCTGTATCTTCATCCGGCCGGAGAGGAGCTTGTGGGCGGCTGAGACAGGAGGTCTGCTGATGGTGAGTGCTGTAGAGCTGTGTGGTGAGGAGGGGGACGCTGATAAGTCTAGGGCCGCTCCTGTGTAGAGTCAGCGGCTGCTCTGCTGATCACTGAGATTTATTGCAGGAGAGTGAACTTTCAGGGTCCCCTGTTAGTGACAGGTTATCAGCTCCAGGGTCACCAGCTCTGCAGGAAAGTTCAATCTCCTGCAATAAATCTCCATCCCTGTACCTCAGAGTGACCAGAGACACAATACTGAATCCTGCCCTGGACTGATCCAGCCGGAGCCTGGTACAAAAAATAATACAGAGATCAGAGGTTATACCGTGTACACACTATCCTACATCTGTATTATACATACAGAAATGCGTATACTGTATAAGGCAAAGTTCACATTAGAGTTTGAGTCCCCAGTGTGGTGCTGCGGACTTCTCTCCTTAAGCTCCGCCTACTTCCACATGCGTCCTGCGTACCTATCTTTAACATTGTGTACGCAGGGACATACATTGTATGTGGATGCATCCGCATGCATCATTTTGACGTCCCCTTAGAACGCAAGAAAATGCAACATGTTGCGTTCGGCAGGCACGTCAAAGCGTCGCACAAGGACGCACCGCATACAACACATGTCCCTGCATACACAATGTTAAAGATAGGTACACAGGACGCATGTGGAAGTAGGCGGAGCTTAAGGAGAGAAGTCCGCGGCACCACGCTGTGGACTCAAACGCTAATGTGAACTTTGCCTTATACAGTATATCAAATGCCAGTTATATGTTATGTTGTATGTGTTAGGGCCTGTTCACACGCTGCAGATTGTCGCAGATTTTTTTGCACAGATTTGTCACCAAACCTAAAGGGATTCCTAATGCCAGCAAGTGACTGAGAATGCTGATGTCTCGTGCAAACATTACTTATAATTTTTCCTTGCAGATTTGGTAGAGATGTAAATCTTCAGCATGTCACTTTTATCAGTGCTTTTGCTGCAGATTTCACTCAGACTAAAGGTACCGTCACACTGAACGATATCGCTAGCGATCCGTGACGTTGCAGCGTCCTGGATAGCGATATCGTTCAGTTTGACAGGCAGCAGCGATCAGGATCCTGCTGTGATGTCGTTTGTCGCTGCAGAAAGTCCAGAACTTTATTTCGTCGCTGGACTCCCTGCAGACATCGCTGAATCGGTGTGTGTGACTCCGATTCAGCGATGTCTTCACTGTTAACCAGGGTAAACATCGGGTTACTAAGCGCAGGGCCGCGCTTAGTAACCCGATGTTTACCCTGGTTACCAGCGTAAAAGTTAAAAAAAACAAACACTACATACTTGCCTTCCGCTGTCTGTCCTCCGGCGCTCTGCTTCTCTGCACTGGCTGTGAGCGCCGGCCAGCCGGAAAGCAGAGGGGTGACGTCACCGCTGTGCTTTCCGGCCGCTGTGTTCACAGCCAGTGCAGAGAAGCACAGCGCCGGGGACAGACAGCGGAAGGTAAGTATGTAGTGTTTGTTTTTTTTAACTTTTACGCTGGTAACCAGGGTAAACATCGGGTTACTAAGCGCGGCCCTGCGCTTAGTAACCCGATGTTTACCCTGGTTACCGGCATAGTTGGTCGCTGGAGAGCTGTCTGTGTGACAGCTCTCCAGCGACCAAACAGCGACGCTGCAGCGATCAACATCGTTGTCGGTATCGCTGCAGCGTCGCTCAGTGTGAAGGTACCTTAAGGCCGGTTTCACACGTCAGTGGCTCCGGTACGTGAGGTGACCGTTTCCTCACGTACCGGAGCCACTGACACACGTAGACACAGTGAAATCAATGCATCTGTGGAGATGTCATTGATTTTTTGCGGACCGTGTCTCCGTGTGCCAAACACGGAGACATGTCAGTGTTCGTGGGAGCGCACGGATTACACGGACCAATTAAAGTCAATGGGTCCGTGGATCTTTATTTGAAACATGATTATTCATATCTTCTCTACAGCAAACGTTGCTGCAGGGAAGATATGAATCGCGTCTTCAGCACCAGATGCAGGGGACAGCTAAACTTTAGCGCTGTCTCCTGCATGGTGCGTGTGGTACCCAGTGGGCACACGGGCGGCACACGTGTACCGCACGTGTGCCACACTGATGTGCCACAGAAATGCACCGGCACACGGACACGGATAATTCCGGTACCGGAATTATTTGGACGTGTGAGACTGCCCTCAGGCCAGGATCACACTACAGCGAGATATGGCCGAGTCTCACAGGTTAAATACAAGCTCTGGCACCGGCACTCTAGAGCGGAGCGTGTGGCTCCATGTATTGCTATGCGGCTGCACGCTCCGCTCTGTAGTCCCGATGCCAGAGCTTGGTTTTAACCTGCGAGACTCGGCCGTATCTCGTTGTGTGTGATCCCGGCCTAATAAGTGGGGAAAAATCTGCAATAAAATTGCATGTAAAAACACCTCAAAAACTACTATATGCAGCCTTTTTCTTGCAAAGAAAGACAGAAATGGGGCAGAAATTTCTGCACCAAATACTGTGGACACACCCTTGGGGTACGTGCACAAAGTAAAATTTCAGTCTTTCTTGGCAGGAAACACACAGCTATAAAACCGGTATTTTTTATCTTTGCGTTTTTAACTGATTGTGAAGTCAATGGTGAAAAACACAGGGAAAAATGCACAGAGAATTGACATGCTGCAGATTATTCTCTGCACCGAATCTGAAAGGGTAAGTTCACACTATGCGGTTTTTCTGCAGCAAAACCTGATCTCTTGGCAGGAAAGAAGCTGCAGAAAAAAGTTTGTTTTTCTCGCAGGTTTTTGCTGCGTTTTTTTATGAGGTTTTTGCTGCGGTTTTGGCATGCCAGATTTGTCTCTTGTGCATGCTGATAAAGTTTAGTGTTGAAAAAAAAAAGTCCTATTCTATAGAATCAGGGTTTTGGCACAAAAACGCAGCAAAACCTGATACCTGAGTTTTTGGTGTGTTTTGTCAGCATTTTTTCACCACCCATTCATTTCAGTGGGTAAACAAATGGTGAAAGTGACATGCTCCATTGTGCAAAAAAACATGCAAAGCACAAAATCCTGATGACAAAAAACTAATGTGTGCATGAGATTTCTGAAATCTTATAGACTTTGCTGGTTCTGTAAAATGCAGCTGAAAATTTGCATAAGAAAAGCATCAACAATAACATACATTGCAAAAACGCCCTGTGTGAACTAAGTCAAGAATACTCAACATCTGCAGGACACTTCAGGTTTCTCGTTCACTTTGCTGGCATCAGGTTTTGCTTCAGGTTTTGTTAACAAATCTGCGCAGAAAAAAAATGGCAAATATGCGCAAGTGTGAACATGGCCTTATACTTTGCATACAGACATGAGATGTTATACAGTATACACACTGTCATGTATACGTATCTAAACACATACACATGTGTATACCGTATAACATCTGATGTTTGTATTTCAGTAATATATTATCCTGTATGTGTAAGGGCATGTTTCCACGTGGCATAATACATCAGGATTTGCTGCGGATTGGACACTGTGTGTATCCGCAGCGTCCAGATATTACAGCATAGTGGAGGAGATTTTATGAAATTCCATCTCCACTATGCGTGCAGGGACGCATCTGGCGGCCCTGCATTTACGCACATGCGGCGCGTCTTTCTAGACCGCAGCATGTCTATTTATCTTGCGGAGACGCTCCGTCTCCGCAAGATAAATAACCCACTCTATGTACAGGATGCGGTGATTCCGCATGCGCATGTGCTCAATGAACACAGGCGGAATCACCACGCGTACAAAGGGGGGCAGCACTTTGGGCGGAGTGGGGTATCCGCTGCGTCGAAAGCGCTACGTTTCCTGACCAAACATACCCTTATACTATGTGTACAGACATCAGATGTTATATAGTAGATAATATTGTATGTGATGGTCAAACACCTGATGTCTGTACTCGTAGTATAAGATAGAGTATACCAGTCACATACTATCCTGTATATGACATCTGATGTTTGTAGACATATCACCCACCAGTCACATATCCTGTATACTGTATGTAATATACTACGTGTACAGACATCTGATGGTATATACTGGATATGTGACTGGTGTAATATCTGATGTCTGTAGTCATTGTGTAATATACACCACTCACATAGTATCCTGTATACATAGTGGGTACGGAAAGTATTCAGACCCCTTTAAATTTTTCACTTTTTGTTTTATTGCAGCAATTTGGTAAATTCAAACATCTTAATTTTTTTCTCATTAATGTACACTCTGCACCCCATCTTGGCTGAAAAAAACAGGAATGTAGAAATTTTTGGTAATTTAATAAAACAGAAAAACTGAAATATCCCATGGTCATAAGTATTCAGACCCTTTGCTCAGACACTCGTTTAAGTCCCATGCTGTCCATTTCCTTGTGATCCTCCTTGAGATTGTTCTACTCCTTCATTGGAGTCCAGCTGTGTTTAATTAAACTGATAGGACTTGATTTGGAAAGGCACACACCTGTCTATATAAGACCTCACAGCTCACAGAGCATGTCAGACCAAATGAGGATCATGAGGTCAAAGGAACTGGCCAAGGAGCTCAGAGACAGAATTGTGGCAACGCACAGATCAGGCCAAGGTTACAACAGAATTTCTGCAGTTCTCAAGGTTCCTTATAGAACAGTGGCTTATAAATGGAAGAAGTTTGGGTCCTCCGGAAGTCTTCCTAGACCTGGCCGTCCAGCCAAACTGAGCAATCGTGGGAGAAGAGCCTTGGTGAGAGACGTAAAGAAGAACCCCAAGATCACTGTGGCTGAGCTCCAGAGATGCAGTAGGGAGATGGGAGAAAGTTCCACAAAATCAGCTATCACTGCAGCCCTCCATCAGTCAGGCCTTTATGGCAGAGTGGCCCGACGGAAGCCTCTCCTCAGTGCAAGACAAATGAAAGCCGCATAGAGTTTGCTAAAAAGCACACGAAGGACACCCAGACTATGAGAAATAAGATTCTCTGTTCTGATGATATGAAGATAGAACTTTTTGGTGATAATTCTAAGCGGTATGTGTGGAGAAAACCAGGCACTGCTCATCACCTGCCCAATACAATCTCAACAGCGAAATGTGGTGGCAGCTTCATGCTATGGGGGTGTTTTTCAGCTGCAGGGACAGGATGACTGGTTGTCACTGAAAGAAACATGAATGCGCCCCAAGTACAGAGATATCCTGGATGAAAACCTCTTTCAGATTGCTCTGGACCTCAGAGTTGGCGGAAGGTTCACCTTCCAAAAAGACAATGACCCTAAGCACACAGCTAAAATAACAAAGGAGTGGCTTCAGAACAACTCTGTGACCATTCCTGACCGGCCCAGCCAGAGCCCTGACTTAAACCCAATGGTCATCTCTGGATAGACCTGAAAATGGCGTCCACCAACGTTCACCATCCAACCTGACGGAACTGGAGATGATCTGCAAGGAAGAATGGCCGAGGATCCCCAAATCCAGGGGTGAAAAACTTGTTGCATCATTCCCAAGAAGACTCATGGCTGTACTAGCGCAAAAGGTGCTTCACCTTAATAATGAGCAAAGGCTCTGAATACTTATGACCATGTGATATTTCAGTTTTTCTGTTTTATTAAATTAGCAAAAATTTCTACATTCCTGTTTTTTTCAGTCAAGATGTGGTGCAGAGTGTACATTAATGTGAAAAAAATAAACTTTTTTGAATTTACCAAATGGCTGTAATGAAACAAAGAGTGAAAAATTTAAACGGGTCTGAATACTTTCCGTACCCACTGTATACAGAGCTGGTTGGGAACTCAGAGGACATTATTTGTTATAAATAGGGAAATTAATAGTTTTTATAGGGGCACCTGAATCTTGGTTTTATTGCTCTATCTATGTAGTAGACTTAGGCTACTTTCACACTAGCTTTGGACTCGGCCCGTTGCAGTGCGTCGGGCCGACGTACCGACACTAGCAGTGAATGCACTGCACAACGGGGGCAGCGGTTGCATTTTTCCAGCGCATCCGCTGCCCCATTGTGAGGTGCGGGGAGGTGGGGGCGGAGTTCCGGCCGCGCATGTGTGGTCGGAAATGGCGGACCGTCGGCAGCAAAAAGCGTTACATGTAACGTTTTTTGCTCCCGGCGGTCCGCCACAACACGGCGCAACCGTCGCACGACGGTTGCGACGTGTGTCAATGCGTCGCAATGCGTCGCTAATGTTAGTCTATGGGGCAAAAACGCATCCTGCAGACAACTTTTTCCCATAAAGGACGCATTGCGACCTATTGAAAAAACCGCTAGTGTGAAAGTAGCCTTAGTAAGCGAAAGCTTGGCTCTGCTCCCTTATCTCTGTAGTAAGCTCCATTCTTTTCCCGTAGCTTTGTAGTAAGCTTGATTCTGCTCACATATCTTTTTTGTAAGCTCATTTCAGTTCAGGTATGTACCATATGTAGTAATCTTGGTTCCATTCTCGTATCTATGCAGTCAGCTTGCTTCTGTTGCAGTATCTATGTAGGTACAGTAGTAAGCTTGCTTGTGTTCCCATATCTATTCAGCAAGCTCAGTTCTGTTCCCATATCTATATACCGTCCCATTTTTTAAAGCATGTTATTTTGCTGCTTTAATGCAGGGACCAGAGATAAGCAGGGCACGGGTGGTCCACCGCATCTGGTGGGCCACTGCCTTGTGATTGCCCCCCAGGCTGAAAAGTGCCAGCCAGCCCCTGGTGATACACCTGGAGCTGCGTATAGTAACACTAATGAAACTGACGCAGCTGTATGGGATTTGACGCAAGACATCATAGGTGCGTTGTGTGTGTGTGTATATATATCTTTTAAGTATTTAGACGTGTAAATATATATTAATTCTTTACAGCTATCGACCTGAATATCTTTTAAGTATTTAGATGTGTAAATATATATTAATTCTTTACAGATGTCAACCTGTTTCCAGAACCAATTACCTCGGAACACAATCAGATGTCCGCTGAAGACCTGTTGTACCAGACCCCAACACCAAGAAACAGCCCTGTTTCTAGAGCCCCTAAAAAACCGCGAGGGCCTGTGAGCAAGAAAGGAACCGGTAGTAATCGTATGAAAACGTGTTTTTGCACAGCCGCTCTGAGAAAATCCCCAATCGCCTCTACTAAGTCCTATATCTTTATTTATAGCTTGTAAAGTGAAGCCTAGGAGAATTGTATACACAAAAGAGAATATACCGCTGCTAATGGAGAACCTCACAGAAGCTCCAGAAGCCGCCACGGCAATCATTCACTCCACATCGCTAGCCCGTAAGTGTATATATTGATATACATGCACAGTCTCTGTACAATCAATGATACACGTGCTTCACCAATGAGATCCCGGTCCCACACATAACTGACACATGTATAATCATTCTAGCAGCTAAGCGCAGCGCCAGGCGGTGGTCTCGCACATATCTGACACATGTATAATCTTTCCTGCAGCTAAACGCAAAGTCATGAGAAAAACGCCACCAGCACCACTACAGCCGCTACAGATCTCCGAGAATTGCACAGCACCAGTGTGGCCGGCAATACAGTCGGCTAATGGACCTGTTAGAACACCACCGGTATCACCGATCTGTGTGGTGCAGGGTGCAGGAAACCCTGTGCCGGCGGGCCAGCGTGAAATACGCCATTCAAGTGCCGGACAATCATCGACCAGCAGTGTGAATGACCCGGCGCTACTATATCCAGAAGTGGTAGAGGCACCCCGAAAACATAAGCGAAAAACAAAGCATATTAAAGAGCCAGCAAGCACATCCAGCGCCGTGGGTGCCACAGTTCCACTGACTGGTGAAGCGCTTGATCGCGTGATTGATCAGCTAGCTGATGGTAAGCAATCATCCGTAGAACCTCTCATTATATGTATGGCCCACACTATGCAGCCGCCAGCGGCATGTCTAACTGTACCTGCTAATTCCTCTGGGGCCGGCCCCTCAGAAGCCTCTAATTTGGGTGGCATATCTCATGTCTGTGTATCTAACTCTGTTAATGTTAAGAAACTGTTCAAGAGGTTGCTACCAGCGGATGTTAAGGTATGTAAAAAGCCATGGATTCAGGCGGCATCTACAAATCTGCTGCATGAATCCATCGGCTGGGGCCCCGCTGAAATGCCTGTGTTTCAGGAACAGTTCAGCCGCTACTTACGCTACAAACTCTGGGTCCCCAAAATAATGTTTTTTTGTGATACTTTTGAAAAATTATTATCAACACAAATCCCAACACATGCTAGTAAGGTCGAACTATACGCACTCCGGAACCTGCAACTGGATGGCGAGCTAACAACTACAGCGACCCCATTATGACTGAATATGGTCGGCTACGGCATGCATAAACTGCCTAAACCCACACTACACAGACATAATAGGGCTAGAGTTATAAAGAGGACTATAAAATTGTTGGTCAGCGCTAGACGGGTGCTATGCGCTAGGAGGCGTCGTGGTGGCATGTGTCCTGCAATGCCTCTACAGACACCCCAGCTGTCGTCACAAGAGTCAGAACAGCATTCACACAGCCGAGACAACTCTGCAGATGCCGCGCATGCATCTACACAAAATTCACAAGCCTCAGACGCTGGCGCTGTCGCTGATGGTAATGTGCGGAGCCCCGATCATACAGTATTTTTGCAACACATCCATCATCATCAAAGGGCCCTCCGCAATTTCAACGGCCATATACATACAGATCATTTTAGATTTGTAAATTTGGAGCGTGTACGATCATTTGTAGAGGGCTTGAATATTGTTCATGACGGCATTCAGTCATTACTGGATAGAATCATCAGGGACATTGAACCTGGCGACTTTGTACAGTTAAGGCTTGAATGTGGCGATACTTTAGACCCCATTTTCACTACAAAACAAACCCGTGAAGATTTTAATTCTGAATCTTTTTTAAATGCCATTGCCAGCACACTTCAAAGTAACGCTGAATGTATATCATCCAATTCGCTAAAGCTAGTCGTGACGAGCATCATTAAAAACCGACGCGGTGGTGTAAAACAAAAAAGGCGCTTGAAATCTATAGCGAGCAGCCAGATCCTTAAACAAAAGAGGCAATGGTTGTATGATTTTACACGATTTTACAATTACATGACAAATCTGTGTTTGGCGGCTAGTGTGTGCGCCCTGATGGAGGACACGGATGTCGCTGATGCTGTTTTACTGAACCGCTCTAAAAACATACACACAGCACTGGGCATCCCTGATGGGCAATTAGTGAGTTTTAGCGACATTCCGGCATTTGAAAAACATTTGAGGGTCACCATTAAAGTACTGTACTACAGTCAGGGTGATTGGCGTTACTTTCAGAGCGGTAATACACCTAATGGTAAAACCGTATTCATATTGTTCCATGATAATCACTACTACGGTATCAAAAATATGAAGGGTTTTATTGGGGCTGATTACTTTTGTGAGCTCTGCAATTCAGTGTTTCACCACAAAAACAATCACTCCTGCCAGTATTTTTGTAAAGCCTGTCAGAGAGAGAATTGTGTAGAAAGCAGTGCCGACCAACAGCCCAGGTGTCCTGTTTGCAGGGTTTATTGCCGATCGAGCGAGTGCTTAGATTATCACACACAATTAGGTGTAAGCGACCTAGCCTTCTGCAGGCTTAAAACATTTTGTGATAAATGCAATCATTTTGTTTTCAGAAATAGCGAAACAGAGCATAAATGTAATGGTATGCGCTGTCCTGTATGTCGCAGACATATAAATAAATTTTATGCCCATCTTTGTTACATGCGGAAGTATGTAGCACAGGATGAGTCAGATTGTTATAACTTTTATGATTTTGAATGTATGCAAGAGACAGACACGCACATCTCGAATTACATTTATGCTACAACGCTGTATGGCCACCCCTCCTGGGAGTTTGAGGGTGATACCTGTACACATGACTTTGTACAGTTCTTTACAAGCGGTAGATTTTCAGATCATACATTTATTGCCCACAATGGTGGAAGATACGACGCATACTTTATTGTTAAGGAACTGATTTCTGAAAAACTACAAGTACAGTTGATAACCCAAGGTGGCCGTCTCTTGTGTGTGACGCTACCCGATTTGTCTATAAGGTTCATAGACTCTCTAAATTTTATCCCCATGAAACTCAGTAAATTAATAATAATAATAATTTTATTTATATAGCGCCAACATATTCCGCAGCGCTTTACAAATTATAGAGGGGACTTGTACAGACAATAAACATTACAGCATAACAGAAATACAGTTCAAAACAGATACCAGGAGGAGTGAGGGCCCTGCTCGCAAGCTTACAAACTATGGGGAAAAGGGGAGACACGAGAGGTGGATGGTAACAATTGCTTTAGTTATTCGGGCCAGCTATAGTGTAAGGCTCAGGTGTTCATGTAAAGCTGCATGAACCAGTTACCTGCCTAAGTATGTAGCAGTACAGACACAGAGGGCTAATACTGCATAAAGTGTATGAGAACATGATGCGAGGAACCTTTTTTTTTTTTTTTTATTATAAATAATAAATTACCACAGGCCATGGGCTTTTCAGGCGGCAAAGGACATTTTCCACACTTTTTTAATACCAGAGAAAACCAAAATTATGTAGGCCCCATACCTGATGTAAAATATTATGGGGTGGAGTACATGTCACCTGGTGAGAAGGTAGAGTTCCTGGAGTGGTATGAGACACAGGTAAATACAACTTTTGACTTCAAGGCCGAGCTAAAATCTTATTGCAAACAAGATGTTGAAATTTTGAGACACGCCTGCGAGATCTATAGAGAGCGTATTATGCAGATGACACAGAAAAATGTTAAAAAATACTGTATGCGTCAAAAGCAAAGGATTGTAGTGAGCAGATTTGTTGATCCTTTTCAGCTCATCACCCTGGCCTCGGTGTGTATGAGAATGTACCGGTTTAAATTTCTTCCAAAAAAGACAATCGCCATTTTACCTGGTGATAATTATCACAAGGCAAAAAAGCGCTACTCGACACCCGCTATACAATGGCTCATGTATACACCTACAAAATAAAGTACCAGACAGACCTCAAAATATAAACCAATATCAAAATTTTATTAGACATACAATTTAAAAGAGACCACCATTGATGGTGATATACACCAGTGATGAAAGACACCACAGACCTGAGGTTTATGTAAAATATATAAATCTTCCGCCACAAATAAAGTATATACATCAATCATATCATAGTCAACTGTGCCCACAGGCATACACTGATAATGACCGGCAATCATGTATCCCAAAGTGGCGAAATATACATCCCGCAAAGTTGTAGCTATCTTACCTCAGGTCTAATGGTGCCACGTCCCCTTGGTAAATGGCTCATGTATGTAGCCCACTCCGAGAACATCAACATACAGCACGCTTTGAGAGGTGGCGAAAAACAAGGCGGGAAATATTTTCTAGATGGTTATGCCTATGTTAGCGGCCAACACATAGCCTTTGAATTTCAGGTGTGTTTTTACCACGGATGTCCCGTGTGCTATAATGAAAATGACACGAATAAGGTCACAAACACGTCCTACGGACAATTATATTATACCTTTTTAGCTAAAAAGCGTTACTTACATTGCTGCGGGTACACAGTAAGAGTGATGTGGGAGCATGCGTGGAATGAAATGGTTGAAAATGATTCTAACCTTCAAGCATTTCTCCACCAGATGGATTTCCCCGTTTCTTTAGACCCCCGTGATGCGCTTTATGGCGGCCGAACTAACGCCATTAAGCTCTATCACCATCTGGAAGAAGGGGAGACTTTACATTACTACGATTTCACCAGTCCGTACCCCTTTGTAAACAAAACTAAAACATACCCTGTAGGCCTCCCAGACATCATCTATGACAATTTTGGATTCATTAAAAAATACTTTGGCATTGCTAAAGTCAAGGTCTACCCGCCGAGAGATTTATTTTTTCCAGTTCTGCCGGTAAAACTCAACAAAAAATTAATGTTCCCCTTTGCTACACATGCGCTGCAAATTCCCAGGGTGATATTTGTGCTCATAGTGATGAAGAACGTGCACTGACAGGCACCTGGTGCACTATAGAGCTCGAGATGGCGATAGAAAAAGGGTATCGGATCGCGCACATCTATGAAATATGGCATTTTCCTAAAACCACTGATGATCTGTTTGCTCCCTACATTAAATTACATCTTAGAGATAAGCAGGAAGCCTCTGGTTATCCTAGCTGGTGCACGGATGACGACAAGAAAAGGCAGTACATTGACTCTTTTCTTGAAAAAGAAGGTGTCCAATTACGCCCTGAAATTATAGCTGTCAATCCTGCTAAGCGGCAGATCTCCAAGCTTTTCTTAAATTCTTTATGGGGAAAGTTTGCTCAGAGATCTAATCTATCATGTACCAGCATTGTTAGGGATCCAGATGAGCTTTTTAAGTACTGTATTTTCTGGCATATAAGACAACTTTTTAACCCTTGAAAATCTTCTCAAAAGTCGGGTATTGTCTTATACGCCAGGTGTCGTCTTATAGGGCAGGTGCGGAGTAATCTGCGGTCGCCGCATATTGTGGGGGGAGCGACCACGATGACAAGGAGAGGAGGCACCTCACCGGGAAGGTGTAAGTGAAGCAGAGGCAGAGAAGGAGATAATAGGATTCAAGGGCGAGCCAGATTAGTGAAAGAGGAGTGTTTTTCTAGGCACAGCATCGCTCTCTCTCTCTTTTTTGCATAACTCTGGCATCCCAGATGCTGACAGTTTGCTTCACTTACACCTTCCTGGTGAGGCCCGCCCTCACGTCGTCATCGGGACCACTCCCCTATACTCCCCTATACTTCGACCGCAGATTGCTCCGCACCCACCCTATAAGACGACACCCGGCATATAAGGCTACGTTCACATTAGCGTTTTGCTTGGTTGAGTCGGGCGCAGCCGCGGCGACGCATGCGTCATGCGCCCCTATATTTAACATGGGGGGCGCATGGACGCAACATCGCACAACGCAAATGTGAACGTAGCCTTAGACAACCCCCGACTTTTGAGAAGATTTTATACTTTAACTGGAAAAGTTGGGGGTCGTCTTATACGCCCAGTCGTCTTATACACCGGAAAATACGGTATTTGTTCCTGCCTTACTATGACATTTCGATGTTACATTTCCTTGATGATGACACTGCAACCATTAACTGGAAATATGCAAAAGGCCACCACACACTCAACAAAAACACAAACATTTTAATAGCGTGTTTTACAACAGCGTATGGCCGATTAGAGCTCTATTCGCTGCTGGACGGGCTGCAGGAGAGGTGCCTTTATCACAACACAGATTCTGTTATTTTTGTACAGAGAGATGGTGAGTGGCAGCCGCCTTTAGGTGACTACCTGGGGGAGCTGACCAGTGAAATACCCGATGGTCACACATCACAGAATTTGTATCCGCGGGCCCCAAAACTTACGGATACAAACTCAACACCGGTAAAACTGTCTTAAAAGTTAAGGGAATAACACTAAATGTCGGTAACTCTCAATATATTAATTTCAACAGTCTAAAAGATCTAGTTCTGGACTACTCTCGCAATTCGGCCACAGAAACTCAGAAACGTATTGTCATACAGCAGCCATCCATTGTGAGAAATAAAAAGTACTGGGATATTGAGACAAGGCCATTACGCAAAACACAAAAGTGCGTTTATACAAAGCGGCGACTATTAGACGATTTCACAACATTACCTTTTCGGTATTAGCCGCGTATTGTGATGGATACACGTCTGCAGCACCCATTCTCATGCATTCTAGCAGGCCCGTCTAATTCTGGAAAGAGCTATTTTGTAAAACAGCTGCTATATAATATTGAAGCTAATTTTTCTCAGAAGCCTGATAATATTGTTTGGTTTTATTCGTGTTGGCAAAAACTATATGATGAAATCTCTCTCTCTTTTCCCCACGCCAGATTTGTGGAGGGTCTGCCGAATACATTCGTAGATGACGAATTATTCCCACTGGAGAAGGTGAATTTGGCTATTGTTGATGATCTCATGGAGAGTGCTAGTGAAAATTGTGAGATAGAAAAAGCCTTTACCAAGTATGTGCACCACAGAAATCTCAGCATTTTCAACCTGGTACAAAACATATTTTGTCAGGGTTAGAAAAGCCGCATGATAAATTTAAACACAAAGTACATGGTGCTTTTTAATAACCCCCGAGATAAATTACAAATTTTAACTCTAGCTCGGCAGATGTATCCCGTAAAAACACGTTTTTTCCTAGAAGCTTTTGAGGATGCCACGCGGGAGCCTTATGGGTATTTGCTTGTAGATTTGAGAGCTAATACCCCTGAGGATCTGCGCTTAAGGGCCGGATTGTTTCCACCAGCGTTGCCTGCTGTCTATGTTCAAAAGAAAAACACTTCTAAAAAGTGAATTTTACATGGAATCAGACATTCTACGCTGTGTGCGTTGTGATGTAAAGATGTCTGAGAGACTCCGGCGTAACTGGGCTCTCTTAAAAACTCTGGTGAAAGCAACCCCCGCTGACAGAAAGTCTATTTTGCGCAATGCAAGCAATGATTTAATTACAGCCATAGGCGAGATTCCTTTAAACATCTTAAAAGGCAGGATTCCGCTGAAAGAGCGTCAATAGGGCATATTAAAGAAGTGGCGTAAAGCTATAAGAACCCTGAGCGACAGATCTCAGCCCATAAAGAAAAAGAAGCGCCTACTAAAGCAGGCCGGCGGGTTTATCGGCCCTCTTTTAGCTTTTGCAATTCCAATAATAACAAGCCTGCTCGCAGGAAGATAATGGAGCATACAGAGAAAATGTATCTAGTGCCAAAACAGGAGCTAGACAAACTAAGACCAGGTACTACAGATAACATACGCGACAGTGTTATTCGCCGCCTTGATGGTGAAATTAGCGACATTTTACAACGTCGTGACATTCCCGATGATGTGAAAATTAAAATGTATAGCTCTGTGCTACAACGCTACTTGGTACATACGCGGCACTGCTCAAAAGAAGTAACGGCTTTAAATATCGTTAGCACTCCTGATCCTGGATAGCAACAATTGCCAAATACCGACTCTGATAAAAATCAAGAGATCGCTGAAATTGTCAGCCATATAAACCAAAGATATAAAAAGAATGCTGAATTTTTACTAAACAGGTTGCAGCAGAATAAAAATGTTACAGCCTGGAATAATAAAGCTGAATTTATTTTCAAAGGATCCGTAATACCAGGGTCTAACTTACTGGATTTGGTACGTAGTACAACGCAGAGTCATGCTCTGTCCCGCAGAAATTTACCTCCGGGTTGGGATTCATTTATGCAGGCTATGGCCGAGCTAAATATACCGTCTACAGTTGTGGGTAACCCCGCTACTAGGCAGCTTTTAGATGAGCTAAAAATTTCCAGCAGTGAGACATGCTCTGTATCTACACCGCAGAAGCCAGCTCCGTCGCCCCGTACAATTCAATCTTTACATTCCCCATCATTAGGCACCACACGCGGAACTCTGCTACCTAAAAAAAGGTCTCTACCGATGCTACAAACCATGTGGCTCACGATGTAAAGAATGTACTGGATAAATGCTGTACTCGGCTTGAAACACTATATTATTTATTTTATAAGAAGTGTAATGATCTATTTACTTTTTATATTCTGTAAGAATTTTTATAGTATTGAAATGTCTTTGAGATGTATTTATTTTGCAACAATAAAATCTTTTTAAACTTTTACAATATCGTGTCTTTGCTTTCTATAAACACTCATTCAATTCACTTAGCTAGCTAGTATGTATTCTTTATCTTTGTGTAGGTGTGGTATTTGGCAATAAATATTTTAAACTGCTCTCTGTGCAGTTCCTAAGCATGTCGATGGCCCATCAATCAACACAGCAAATCAACACATCTGTTTGTGTTTACGTAAGAAATAGTTCTTGTAAAATGAGAATGGCTTTCACATATTAGCCTGCAGAATTGCAGACAGAAACCTCAGACCTATTCAATTTTGATAGTGACATTTAACATTTTGATAGAGACATACATAATATACCAGGATAAAAGGGAAAATCAGTCAAACAAATATGATAATCTAATATAAAAAACAAATACTGGGATAATTGGATTGAATGCCTAACCATTTGGTGTATTCATGCAAAACTACATCTGGCTGTAGTTATGTAAGGAGTAGCCGGATACTCTGCGTAAATGAGATGACCATCATTTAGTTAATGGTTAGTAGAGACACATTTTAGCAATAGGATATAAAATAAACAGCTGGGTGTGTTAATGATGTTGAATAACATGTGAAAACTCTGGCTGTAGTTAAGAGATGTAAAATGAGAATGCTTTTCCCATAACAGGATGTAGTATTGCATACAGAAACACCAACCCTATTCACTATATGTGTACACTGTGAATAAAATATAAAAAGAAATACTGGTATAATAATCACTGTATCAAAATACTGTGATAACAATATCAAACTATATCAAAAGGGGGAAATCAGCCAAGAAGGGACAGCTGGCTAACAGCTGTCAGACAGGGAGGGGAGGGGATATACATTTTGATACACTCTGATAGGGGCAGGCCCACCTGTCAAATTGAGTTTGACGAAACCACCCGATTATACACTACTCAATGGGAACCGCTGCAGCATCTGAGCATGTGACCCTCGATCTCCAATGGGAGATCTAACCCTGGGCATGCTCAGAAACGAAAAAGCAGGACTTTGATCCCAAAAGCATCTGCTCACCGCTGCCCAGCACTGACTTCAATGGCAGAAGCAGGCAAAGCAGCAGTAACCCTATGCACAGAGTGAGACTGAGCAAGACGCTGGGACCGATGTCTCTGCTGAGCAGACTCCACTGTGGCTGGAGAAGAATGGGAGACTGCAGCAGAGATGGTTCGAGATTCCCACTGTGCAGAGGCGGGAACTCGACACCTAACATAAACATCCTGAAAAGAGGGCAAAAGGGGTGCTCTTAGTAATGTTGGAAAAAATTCAAATACCAACCAAAGATTTTCACTTGCGTTTAAACATAGTCCCATAGATCAAGAAATCCAGGCCTCTATACGCAAAAACTGGCACGTTTTGCAAAGAGATGATGACTTAAGCATATTAACTACACTAGCGCCGCAGTTCGCTTATAAAAGGACAAAAAATGTAGGTGACCTTTTGGTCCAAAATCGCCTTTTACCGCATAATAATTGGATAAAAAAAAACTACCACAGGGCAATCATAAATGCGGGAACTGCAGCTTTTGTCATTTGCATAAAACTAATAACCCTATAAAAATTGGTACAATAGAGCATTATGTCGGAGATTTTATCACCTGTAAAAGTAATTTTGTAGTTTACGCAATATTCTGCCCATGCGATCATTTCTTTATTGGAAAGACAGTTAGGGTACCGTCACACAGTGCAATTTTGATCGCTACGACGGCACGATTTGTGACGTTACATCGTCGCTTAATTATCGCTCCACTGCGGTCACACTTCACGATGTACGGCGCTGGAGCGATAATTTCATGACGTATTTGCGATGTAGAAGTCGTATGGGACAGTCGTACGGTCGTGTCACACAAGACGATTCAGAGCAAATTTTGCATAATCTGTGCGTGACGTTGTTCACTAGGGGGCGTGTCGGCTGCTAGCTATGTGCTGATAGGCCACAGGTTCTGTGCACACAATTGGTTGGAAAATTTGTCACCTGAGCGCTATTGTTTCCAAGCCACCTCACCGGTTTCAAAATTTCCTTTCTTCACTTTGTACTTGGACACTTGTTGGACTAGGACATCGGATTCAGTATTTCACAGAATATTCCACGCTTTGCACCGCAGCTTCGAGGTATGTTACACCGCTTGGGCATAGTGGATGGAACGATGTACTGTCGTCATGAGCGCTTCGTTCCGTCGCTGAAGCGATGCGGATGGTACGCTGTTGTGACTGGTTGTGACTGGTGGGCTAGAGCGTGGTAGATGGAACGCTGTTTGGTCGGCATGACCGCTTCGTTCCGCCGCTGAAGCGATGCGGATGGTACGCTGTTGTGACTGGTTGTGACTGGTTGTGTCTGGTGAGCTACAGCGTGGCAGATGGTACAATGTATGGTCACCATGAGCGCTTTGTGTGGCTGCTGTATGGAAGCGGGCGGTACACTGTTCTGGGTTATGGTGGCCTATGGCGTGGCAGATGAAACAAGCGATGCGGATGTTACGCTGTTGTGACTGGTTGTGACTGGTTGTGACTGGTGGGCTAGAGCGTGGTAGATGGAACGCTGTTTGGTCAGCATGACCGCTTCGTTCCGCCGCTGAAGCGATGCGGATGGTACGCTGTTGTGACTGGTTGTGACTGGTTGTGACTGGTGGGCTAGAGCGTGGTAGATGGAACGCTGTTTGGTCGGCATGACCGCTTCTTTCCGCCGCTGAAGCGATGCGGATGGTACGCTGTTGTGACTGGTTGTGACTGGTTGTGTCTGGTGAGCTACAGCGTGGCAGATGGTACAATGTATGGTCACCATGAGCGATTTGTGTGGCTGCTGTAGTGAAGCAGGCAGTACACTGTTTTGGGTTATGGTGGCCTATGGCGTGGCAGATGGAACAATGGATGGTAGGCATGAGCTCTTTGTGTGGCTGTTGTTGTTAAGCGTTTGGCACACTGGCAAAAGTATTGTTTAAAGGACTCTTTGTCAACCGTGTAATTTTTTTTTTTTTTATAATTATTTTTCAGATGTCAAATCGTGTGGAATTCATCAGGGAATTCATCGAAATATACCAGTCTTTTCCCTGCCTCTGGAAAATCAAATCTCCAGAGTATTGTAACAGGGAAAAGAGGCAGGAGGGTTATTTAAAGCTCATTGAGCTTTACAATCGTCATGCACCAGAAGAGCCAGCAAACGAAGCGGTTATTAAAAAGAAAATTCAGGCGCTCCGCACGGTGTGGAGGAAGGAGCTTAACAAGGTTCTTCACACTACAAAGTCCGGGGCTTCCACCGAAGATGTTTATAGTAACATAGTAACATAGTTAGTAAGGCCGAAAAAAGACATTTGTCCATCCAGTTCAGCCTATATTCCATCATAATAAATCCCCAGATCTACGTCCTTCTACAGAACCTAATAATTGTATGATACAATATTGTTCTGCTCCAGGAAGACATCCAGGCCTCTCTTGAACCCCTCGACTGAGTTCGCCATCACCACCTCCTCAGGCAAGCAATTCCAGATTCTCACTGCCCTAACAGTAAAGAATCCTCTTCTATGTTGGTGGAAAAACCTTCTCTCCTCCAGACGCAAAGAATGCCCCCTTGTGCCCTTCCATGTCTCTAGGACTAAGGGGCACCAGATCGCTTGATCTACACGTGGTGAGAGGGGATTTATGTGCCAAAGCTTTGGTATTTTGAACATCTGAATTTTCTGAGGGACCAAGAGGTGCCACGGACTTCCACGTGTTTTCGCTTGTTGGCACCTGTGGAACAAATTGTTTCGGAGAACCACGCCGAGCAGGAGTCACAAGGGCAACAAGTAAGTAGCTCTTTGGACGAAAGTTCACCAATGTGTCCTATAATTACATAATTTTTCTCTGCATTTTATGTTTTATACTTCTGATTATCACATCAGTTTGAAGTTATTACAAAAACATGTCCACATAAGTAACCCTGTCGCAGTAAAGTATTATATGGGGAACATAATATGTATGAAATGGCGATATTTCTAAACCATACCATCTAAGCAATATAGAAAATAGTATCGCTTCAAGCTGCCGATGTACTCTTGTTGAGACTATTTAGACTATAAAATATTCATCAGGTTCCCCTAGCAGTCAGAACAGTGTAGTTAAAAGTATTAAATAAATGGGAAGGTTAAAGAATATTACTAAGCTTAAAATATATTACAACCTTTTTTTACCTACTACGAATATATAGTTTGGATGCGGTTATGGTGGTCAAACTTTTTTTGCCAGGTTCGTAACTTGTTTTTTTTTTTTTTTCCCCAGGATGACAGTGCGCAGGACAGTACACTGGACTGTTCACAGGACTGCACGACAACAGATTTAGTGGAGGCGGCACCTGCCAGGACTCAATCGAGGCAAGGTCCAAGGAAACGGAAAGCCACCTCAGACGTTTCACATGAACTGTTGAGCCTTGCAAAAAAGGTGTTAACAAACAATGTTAGCCCTGCGTTGCAGGGGTTTGGACACTATGTTGTTGACAAACTGGCCAAAATGGACGACAGCCAAAGAACACTAGCGGAGCGTCTAATATTGGAAGCAGTAAACAAGGGTACAGATGGCGATTTGGACAAGCACACTCGTTTGGTCTATTCCCGGCCAATGCAGCGGACAGAGCCCTCATATTACAATGGTTGGTCACAGTGTCAGACACCAATGCGACACAATGTTCCCGTTTCCCACTTCGGCCAGCCACCCCCTAACCACTCCTACACGCCAATACCTTCACATATGGCTTCGCCCGTCAGGCACCAAAGTTATCAGCCGGAAGAATCGTCGTATCACAATTTGTGATTTCCTAACTTCTTTTACATTACTTTTTATTTTATTGTCTTGTTAAAATAATGTTTCAAATAAAAGCTATTATTAGAAATTCTATCACGACTGTTTGATTGGTGTGTCTCGATCACAGCACTGTATGAGGGCACAAATTAACGTAACAAATTCATGTACAGTTAACTAATACAAAAAAAATGGAATCATAGTTTAACTAAATATTTTTAATGTAACAACCAAAAATGTATTATTGGCCCGCCTCCAACTGCTGGCACATGTCCCGAAGCTTCTGCAGCTCCTCCATTGCCACATTGTGCTGCTCCTGAATCCGCGCCATAGTGTGGATAAGCCTTTCTATGCCGGCTTCAAGATCCTCCTTGTTCACACTGACGACAGCTGTGGGTCAAAAAACATAACATTAATAACACTGTAGTCTCCCGATGTGTCTTTGCTTCTGTGAAGGAAAAAAGAAAAAAAAACAGTCAGCATATAAGGCAATACTGACTTGGGGGGGGGTGGTGGTGTTTGGGTTGGGGGTGAAAGAGTGGGCCTGCCACAAAATCAAAATAACTTTATTGTGGGAACCTACTAGGATGTTGAGGCACGGAGGGCACTTCGGGATCAGAGTCCATGTTGAATGCCTCGTGCTGTCGGCGGCGGCGCTGTCTCTTTGCCTCTGTGAAGGGAAAAAAAAAAAAAAGGTCTGTTAGCATATATGGCAACACTGGCTGCCGGGGGAGGGGGGGGGAAGAGGGGACCTGCAACTGAATCCAAATCACATAATTGTGGGAACCTACTAGGATCTGGAGGAGTTGACCTGGAGGGCACAGATCCAGAAGAGGCTGTGCGGGATGCCTCGTGGCGGCGGTGGTGCTGTGTCTTTGCCTCTGTGAAGGAAAAAAAAAAAAAATTAAAAAAAAAGGTCTGTTAGCATATATGGCAACACTGGCTGCCGGGGGAGGGGGGGGGGGGAAGAGGGGACCTGCCACTGAATCCAAATCACATAATTGTGGGAACCTACTAGGATCTGGAGGAGTTGACCCGGAGGGCACAGATCCAGAAGAGGCTGTGCGGGATGCCTCGTGGCGGCGGCGGTGCTGTCTCTTTGCCTCTGTGAAGGAAAAAAAAAGGTAGGTCTGCAGTTAGCTGTGCCACATAGTACTTTTCACCGTTCATACTGTCCCATAGCTGTGGCACATAGTGGCTCTGCAACGTTCAAACTGTCCCATAGCTGTGCCGCATAGTGGCTCTGCAACGTTCATACTGCCCCATAGCTGTGGCACATAGTGGCTCTGCAACGTTCAAACTGTCCCATAGCTGTGCCACATAGTGGCTCTGCAACGTTCAAGCTGTGGCACATAGTGGCTCTGCAACGTTCAAACTGTCCCATACCTGTGCCACATAGTGGCTCTGCAACGTTCAAACTGCCCCATAGCTGTGCCACATACTTTTGGGTACCTGCGTACTGACCTCTGCGAATCTCCTTGCGAAGCTCCTGCAGGCGCTCTGGGCTTTTGGACTTGAGATCGCCCCATTTTTTCACAATCTGGGGCTTGCTGCGAGTTATCCCAAACCGCTTCCTGAGGCCCTCAGACACCACACGGACAACTTCATCCTTGTGCTGGTTGCGGTGCAGCACCAGCCCAGTTGTCTCGTACTGCATCCGATCCATTGTTCCAATAAGGAACTTGAGCTCTGGGATGCCCATAGGAGGATCACGGCGACTGGCAGCCATTATCAAGATGTCAGGGAACCAAAACAAGCTAGCGCAGGCACGCCGGAACGCTGTAACGTCATCACGCCGTCATAGACCACGAGCGTACATTACGTGACGCTCCGGCGTTAAATAACCATCCTTCGAACGGCATTTACTATGTGCGTTCATTCCGTACCGCTCAGCCGTCACAAATGTGACGCTGTCCATAAACGGCAACGCTATTGCGATGCCGATCTGGCGGCAGGACGGCGGAGTACAGCTCCTCCTCTGGGCATTGCTGTTCAGGGTCATTCCATCTAAAATGGCGGCGAGAATGCGTTCTGCTCCTCTGGGGCAGCCAGAGCTCCTTTTTTTTATTAGACAGATGGATGCCCTGGATTATGAGGGTCTGGAGAGCCGCCCTGCCCACCCACACATCCACAAGCGGGAAGTGCTTGGCCACATAGCCAGAATGATGGAGAGGAGGTTTGGCGTCTGCCGCAGTCAGCTTCAGCTGCGTAAAAAATGGGCTGACCTCCGCTATAAAACGCCACAAATGTTTGCTGAGTTGCGTGCGGAGGCAAGGCGAGGCAAGTACTAGTATGGGGGGATTGGGAGATGCACGCTGTCAGGAGGGGGGGGGTTTGGGAGGGAGGCTTGCGCTCATGGTTGCCAACGTGACCTCAAATGCATTAAAACACATGCCCCGTTTTTGTAAAATTTAGTTATTTTCCAAGCAGAATATGCGTTGTCCGTGAGAAAACTTGTCGGGTTCCCTAATCTCAACCACCATCTTGAAATTATTATGATGTCCATTATTTTTAGTTTCTCAATTTCCCAAAAATATTAACGGAGGAGGTTGGCCTACTGATGAAATAATACGTTTTCCAAAGACAGGAAGACCATTGAACACCAGAGCCCACATACATGTCTGAGTATCGCACCCCTGTAAAGTGTGATCTCTATTTTATGTTTGAGTATATTGTAAGCTTTGATCTGCAGCACTCAACATTTGTGTGTAAACATTGTGATTCTTTACTTTAGGTGTAGAGAGACAGCGGCGGCAAGTGAGACCCACCATTGCCACCAGTACCCCATCTTCAGACACCAGTGGGAGTCCACAGTCCGGGACATCACGTAAGTTCACAATCATTGATTGCATTTTTTTTAACATCACACGGGACATAACAGGGTAGCTGAAATATTTGAAGACATTACAGACGCAATAATGACGTAAGTTAACAATCATAGATTACAGTTTTTCAACTGCATACGGGACATAAGAGGGAAGCGGAAATATTTGAATACATTACAGACGCAGTAATGACCCAGCGGCCTACCACGCCACCACCAGACAGCAGACGGCCTCGCACCCCTACACCACCCTCAACACCTCCCTTCCGACACTCATCTTCCTCCCCCGGGTCGGCGGCATTCTCCCCAGAACATAACATACGTAAGTGACCAAAACAGCGAGCGCTTCCCAACGGCGTGTTCCATAGTTAACCAGATCTGTTATTATTTCCTTTAAGATGCTGCAGCAGTGGCCAGATCGCTGGGGTGGGAAATTAGCAGCTCTGGTTCTGGCAATGAGGAACCGGCGTCCCTTCTCCGTAAGTATCAAGATAATACGAGTGGTTTTCTGCTGGATGTCACAATAGACAACTAAAACTGTAAAATTTAATAAAATTTACATCGCCCTGTGGTGCCAGACCAAATAGAAATTTACAACACACAAAATTTGGTCCTGCCCCAGAGGTCGAGATGTATTTTCAGCGGAATCAACGTTGGTTCTCCAACCTCTTCTATCCACAGAACCGCCCACCGTAAGAGAGCTCCTGGCGAGACAATTGCGCCTGGAGCGGACAGCAGCGCTCCTGCAGCAGACAGCAGCGCTCCTCCAGACTCAAGTAGAGCAGCAGGGCGTGACGCTGCGACACCTCTTGGGCCGTGGAAGGAGATAATTTTTTTTTGGGGGGGTTTATGTTATATTTTGTTGTTTAATAATTTAAAACCAAGAAATTGTTACAAAAAAAACCAAAAATCTTCGCATTCTTTCTTTAATGTTTACCATGGTTAACAGCACCATTTTATAGGCATCACATTTAAAGTTATTTAGAGAGGTTTATATGACAGCAAAGCAAAAAGAAATATTTTTTTATACGGCGCGATCCTGCCAGGGTACAGCTCCAGAACCATTAAAGTACTGACAGTATTTTTCGCGACAGTCCCTTGCATCGTCTGCCTGTCTGCCAGATCCAAGTGCTTGAAGAGCTGTAAAATTATCAGGTTGTGTACGCCATTCCCCGGGCACAATATCTCCGGTTCTTGCGTCCACTGCATCAATAAACGAAGGAGGAGAATAGGAGCTCGTATCATGACGTCTCAGGAAATTATGGAGCACACAGCATGCCAAAACCACAAAGTCTATAGACGGCAGCTTCAAGTTGATAGCTGTGTGGAACACTCTAAACCGATTTGCCATAATCCCAAAGGCATTTTCAACCACACGACGGGCCCTCGACAACCGGTAATTAAAGATTCTGCGCTCCGGTGTGAGTGTTCTCTGTGCAAATGGCTTCAGCAAATGTGGATGAAGAGGGAAAGCTTCATCAGCGATGAAGACAAAATTTAGGTTTGCTTTTGTGTCTTCATTTAGTGGCAACAGCAGTTCATTGTTCCTCAAGCTTTCCCTAAATGAAGTGTGTTCAAAAACACCACCGTCGGAGACTCGACCATTCATGCCAACATCCACATCGACAAACTCATAGTTCGCATTGACAAGGGCCATGAGGATCACACTGAAATATCCTTTGTAGTTGAAAAAAAAGGATCCAGAGTTGGCTGGTTGCGTGATGCGCACATGCTTTCCATCTAATGCACCACCGCAGTTTGGAAACTGCCACAGCTCATCAAAATCGGAAGCAATCCTCTTCCAGTCATCCGCCGTCTTGGGAAACTGCAAGATGAGAAGGAAACATGTACAAATTAGGTCAAATATATTATGCACATACACTCTCATGTGGACATCCTACAGTGATTGAGGCGCAGTATGGATTAGTATAACAAAGTCAACAACCCTGAGTATGCAGGCAGCCATTTTTTCAGATGGCTTCGGTGACTCAGAGGGGGTGCTAAACAATATATCTAAATTATATAATCAATAAAATTACGTTGGGAGCAGCAAATAAAAGAAGGGTGGCGCAGGGTTGGAGCAGCACATATCAGAATGGAGACGCAAAATGGTAGCAGCACATGTCAGACTGGAGGCGCAGGATCACAGCAGCACATGTCTGAATGGGGGCGCAGGATGGGAGCAGCACATGATAGGATGTAGAACATATACCAATAGAAATGCTCACCATCAGGGCGTAGAACGGGTTCAATAGCTAGTATAATATATCGACATAACACAGCAGCCAAAAAAAATATAGTAGTACCTCCATATAATGCCTTAAGCCAGGGCCGGCGTCAGCACCCGGCACAGCGGGCAAATGCCGGGGCCTTGGGAAGAAAGGGGGGCCCACTAGCAGCTGGGAGAGCAGAGCAGGAGATAACATGCTCTCTCCGCCCACAATGTCACTGCTGGCTGCGTTCTCTTAACCCCTATGTGCCAGCTCTGACACAAGCATCTTCTCACTCAGTCAGTGCAGCCAGGCAGGCACACATAGGGGTTAAGAGAAGGCAGCCAGTGTGACTGTTTGTGGGCGGAGAGAGCAGTTCTCTGCTCTGGCCCCTGGCTGGCTGCAGACAGTGCTGCTGAGCTGAACTTATCAGGAAGATTCCGGAGGAGCTAGTCCTACCAGAGTGCAAAGGTATCCAGCAATAATTGCAGTTGGTCCTGTGGCTCAGTCTGCTGCTGTCTGTCTCTGCTGCCTAAAAATGTGGGTGATGTCTGGAGGAGCAGCTGGTGGGGTGCAGCCTGCAGCCACCCAGCTCTCCCAGAACCCCAGAATACATGCATGCTGCACCAAACCTGCACCAGTGGGGTAGGAAGAAGCTTAACCCCTTCCCATCTGTATGAAGGTTATTGCTAAACCTTAAATATAACAATCTGACCCGCATAAATGGGGTTAACCAGATGCCAGGAGGAAGGGGAGCTGCTGCCATGTGGGCTGTAGGTTGGGGCCCCGTGGCCCCATGCTGGTGACTGGAGGGACTCTGCCCAGTGCTGGCATGTGGCTGATTTCTGCTCCGGAGTCTCAGCTTCTCTCCTCCAGGTCACACTGTGCAGTCACAGCAACATTGGTTGTGTCTGTCCAGGTCCCAGCAGCTGCCACTGCTCCCACCAAGGACATGGCATCACTTAACCCTTCCCCTGCAGCCACCGGCAACAAATCCACATTATTCCTTGATTAAATCAGGTTCCAACCCAATAGAGGAGCAGACATTTCCTGCTGCCATTAGGGTCCGGCAGGGGGTGACATTGGCTGCCCTGCTACTCTGTAGTGGGGGGTGACAAGTGTAACATGGGGTAACGATGAAGGAGAAATGCACAGGATAATAGTGAGAGCGACAGAGGGCAGTGTATGGTATGGAGCAGTCACGGGTGGGCTGCAGGATCCCCCCATACTGTACATGATTGCTCGGGACAGGGAGGCGTTTAATGAGCTTCTAATGACGGGGCACTAATTGGGTCATTAGGGTTTGTGGAAAGGATTCAGCATCAGGTCCCTCATTAATGCCCGAGCGATGTTACTTTGTAGCACAGATCTGTTAGGGCCGCAAAACCAAACAACGTTGTTTATGTAGAAAAGTCTTTGTTTCATAGAAAAACTCAAAACAGAAAAGATTTTCTGATACAACAACGCCCTGCTCACGACACTGCACAGCACCTCTCCTGTATATATACACTGCACAGCACCTTTCCCCCTGTATATATACACTGCACAGCACCTTTCCTCCTGTATGTATACATTGCACAGCACCTCTCCTGTATATATACACTGCACAGCACCTTTCCTCCTGTATATATACACGGCACAGTACCACTCCTCCTGTCCTGTATATATACACTGCAGAATTTACAATAGCTGTCACTCATGTAAGAAGTGAAATCTGGCATTGTACTATACATTTCTCTGCCATATCTGTGCATCATAAATCGGGTATGTGTTAAAGGGGGGGGGCCCACTGAGACTCTTTCGCCCGGGGCCCTCAAAAACCTGGAGCCGGCCCTGCCTTAAGCTCTGCACAATGGCCTCGCATGTCTCCGGAATCACAACGCTCAGGAAAGGTCTGGAAACAGCGGCGGAAAACTGCAAATCCTGAAGAGACCTTCCTGTTGCCAGGAACCGCAGTGTCACCGCCAACCTTTCCTCCACGGGCACGGCTGCACGCATCGGCGTATCACGCCTTTGTATGAGTGGCGTAACAGCAGACAGTATTATTTTGAAGGATTCCTCGGACATCCGAAGGTAGTTTCGGAAATCATGAGGGTTATTGTCACGTAACTCTCTTATGAGACCCATGTGTGACAATGTGGATCTTTTCTGCAGCCAGCTCCGGGTCCACATGCGACGTTTTCGTTTAGGACGTCTCTCCTCTTGGAGACGTGCTGCCTCAAACACCAGAGCAGCAGCAACAACAGAACTCTCATCGGAAGTGAGCATAGTTCCTAAAAAGAAAACAAACGTACAATAAATACACGTGCTTACAAAACAATGTTCTGACCATTGATCTAATAACTATATATGTTACTACTGGTATTAAATGGGGCAGTCAACCATCTCGATCTGTAAAAGGATAAATTAATTGGGCCACGCTACAGCTGTGTACCTGAGGTTCTCAGGCCTACCCTACTCAAAGGAACAATCGACCACACTCCAGCGTTTATCCCCGTTGAAGCGCAACATATGCTACGCTGTAGCGTTATACATACCTTTTGCGGTAAAAGTCTAGTAGTTAAAAGTTCAGGGAATCCAGCGAATTTAGGAGTTCTGTTTACAGCACGTGCTACAGAGAGAAATGAATAGCGCGCTCGAGAGCTCCGGTTTTATCCGCTGGGAACAATAGTCCTTTGTCGAATGAGCGCACAGTATTGTACCGCCCAATCAGCACACGGGAGGTGGAGAATTCAGCGCTCCTACGTAGCCAGCTCCTCCGCCCTTTACATCGTATACAATATCGTGCACACCTTTGTTACACCATGCGATCATGCCGCCACAGCGGGACACTAGACGACGAAAGAAAGTTTCAAACGATGTGCTACGACGTACGATTCACAGCGGGGTCCCTGATCGCAGGAGCGTGTCACACACTGCGATATCGTACCTATATCGCTCGAACGTCACAAATCGTGCCGTCGTAGCGATCAAAATTGCACTGTGTGACGGTACCCTTAGGCCTATGTTCACCAGATTTCATGAACATCATAATTCGGTATTAACTGGCAAAGGACGCGTACGTTTTATTAAACATATGCAGGAAACACATTGCAGTGATCCTAGCCAGCTACGTTTTGCAGGCTTGGAAATAGTTACATTTCCACCACAGGGTGGAGATCACAACAAACTACTATTACAGCATGAGGCCAAATGGATTATGCGTGATAATGCCCAGGGCCCTTTGGGCTTAAATGATAAATTGGATATGGCAATTTTCTTATAAGTTGAATTAATGTGCAGTCCGCTTTTTAGTATTAGAAACATTGTTTTTAATGTGATATATTGATTGTATATTTATCACCTGTAATGGTCACACCTTATATATAGGAAGTGACATCACCACAGAGACACACATGGACCCGTAGAAGCGCAAGTGCGTGAAACGGCCGTCGTTCAGTCGTTCACTCCCCGCACCACTCTCCTCACCAGCCGCTGCAGAAATATGTCTTTAACCTGCTAATCGCAAATAAAGGACAATACTTATACTGCACAGAAGGGTGAGTGCCACTTTTTCATCTCTCATTTACTTCATGGACTTTCAAGTGTACAAGTTGTGCACCACCCAATGCCAGTAGCTAGCCTCGGGATGTCCTGATCTTCTAAGGATCTATTATACCTATATATCTCTATGAAAAGTATAGCATTCGGTGCCATTTATACCCATCTTTCTCTTTAAGCGCTTTGATGTATAATATACATTTGGATCATTTTATTATTGGCCGAGGGAGACACCCGGGTTGGGGACTCAAGAATTATCTCCCAGTCCTCATCTTGGAGATCAGGAAGCAGGAGTTTCCATTTTTCTCTAACCGCCAATAACGCAGAATCAGCACCCACAGATAACATATGTATATAATGTGGAGATAAGTCCTCGGGGTCCCTGTGATTTAAGGATCCCTATTAATGGGAAAGATGATATTGTTTGCATTATATTTACATTGCGTATATGTGATTAAATTGGTGATCTGAGTTGCAGATAGCGAAAGAACTGGGGCCTTGGAATATTATACTTAAAGGGGTTGTCAACTACTTTCAATTAACCCCCCAATATACCCCCCCGGGGCCCCTAATGAATTGTGCAATTACCTTCCATTGCTGTTTTTGCCTGTGAGCGGCGCTATTCTGGCTGCTGAGTTCGGGTCACGCGACCCCCAGGCTGCAGCCGCCGCTCATTTCCGCCGACGCCACGTCAATTTCCAGACTCTAGAAATTGACGTGACGTCAGCAGCAGGCATGACCAGCCCCCACAGTCAGCAGTCACTCAGCAAGAGTGACTGGGCTGTGGGCGGTGCTGGGGGCTGCCTGCAGGGCTGTGCTGGGGGCGGGCGGGGCTGTGTGTGCTCACTGCTGCTGAGATCTGCGGGCGGGGCTGTGTGTGCTCACTGCTGCTGGGATGTGCGGGTGGGGCTGTGCTGCGGTCGCTGGGGGTCTGCCCGCCGGCATGTGCGTGCCGGCGCTCTGTGTGTGTGTGTGCCGGCGCTGTGTGTGTGTCGGCGCTGTGTGTGTGTGTGCCGGCGCTGTGTGTGTGCCGGCGCTGTGTGTGGCACTCCATCCGGTTGTAGTATTCCAAATAACGATCTTTATTGAGCCATGTAACAGCAACGTTTCGACCCGACGGTCTTTTCAAGCTTGAAAAAGACCTTCGGGTCGAAACGTTGCTGTTACATGGCTCAATAAAGATCGTTATTTGGAATACTACACCCGGATGGAGCGCTGGTCCTTTGTTTCTTTATGGACTATGTGGATATTCCAGTAAGGTTCCCTGGATGTGGACCTGGCGCCCCAATGAGTGAGTGCTGTCAGTCTCTCTTTTTTCTTTTTTCTTTATGCTGCATGCACCATGTGACGGCATGCGACATGCACCATGCGACGACATGTGATATGGAAATTTGGGTTGGATAAATCTATCCTGTGTGTGCTGCGGCCGTTCCCAATAAGACTGAGTATTTTGAGCGCTCAAGGAATGAGACTGCACAACATTGTGTCCATAGCATTCCATCAATACTGATCCTTTATTTCCTGATACATAGTTTTATAATTGCATATAGAAAGGAGTGGTCAGTTAATTAACATATTGTCTAGCTCCTCTGCTATTGGTTATCTGAATATATATGGAATATTGTGATTAATGCACATATGACTGCTGATTAAGCAACTAAAATGAAGTTCTCTGCATCTGGGACAAAGTTGATACATCTCATCAGCACTTAATACATCTGGAGTTCTTCTGCTTTTCGGGTGGAAAACACCGAACAGTCTGTCTGGTTTATATCAGTTTATGTCAGCCATTTTAAGCAATTGATTATAATGTATATAGATATATTTGCGTTTATATGAGTATATATGATTATAGAGGAGTATACATGCAAGTGAGATCTACATGATATAAATATTTCTATCACAAGCCCCCCTTAGATATCACTTGCCCTAAACCTAGCCTCCTGTCCCAAAGCGCTGCAACTCTTTTTTGCTGGCGGCGAACTGACGCAAGCCTAGTGCCTACGCCCTACACCGTACAGACTTTTCGCAAATGGGCGATCAGGAGATCTGTCCCTAACGGGGGTTCGTTGCAATCAGTCTCTTAGTCAATAGCATGTGAGGTGTATTCTTTATCAGGTAGGTCATCTATTCAGTCAGGCAGGGCATCCACAACATCGTTCTGGCTTGGGTGTCAACTTCTGGTAGGGGAGCGTTCATGCGATGCGTGGATCCAAGTGGGTCTTCCCTCCAGCTTCACAGAGGTTGGTGTCATCAGCGGCATTTGGACAGGACCATCAGATCTGGGATCGAGTGGTGTTCTCCTTACAAACTTTTTCACCAATATCCAGTCTCCTGGCTTCAACGAGTGCGTACTGGACACTGAATCTGGATCTGGCAATGAAGAAAAAACTTGAGAATGGATATTAGCAAGTTTCTTGGTGAGTTCAATTACATAAGCAGACAAAGTATCATATTACATAGTCAGCTGCTGAGGGAAAGAATACCCCTAACCTGGGACTAGACCCAAACAAAATTTCATATGGTGACAGCTTTTCTAGGCCTCTGGGAGTGTGCCTTACACTAAGTAGTGTGATTGGGAGTGTTGTGAATTCCGCTCTTGGGCTCCCTCCGGTGGTTGTAAGTGGCACTTTTGTGAGTTCTGCTCTTGGGCTCCCTCCGGTGGTTTTAAGTGGAATGGCTGCTCCTTGGATTTAGCAGTCAGCAGCTGCTTCCACTGATTGTCTTTTCTGCTCGGCTATTTAGCCTGGCTCTTTCCTTCAGCTTGTGCCACTTGTCAATGGTTCCTGGTTGGATTCACATCTCTGCTTGGATTTCCCTGATATCCTGACCAGTTCAGCAAAGATAAGTCCTTGCTTTGCTCTTTTCTGTCCACATGTTGTGGACTTAATTGTTCTGTACTTTCTATGTTTTTGTCCAGCTTGTCAGTATGGATTTATTCAGTTAAGCTGGAAGCTCTGGGAAGCAGATTTACCCTCCACACCTTTAGTCAGGTGGGGAGATTTTTGTAAACTCTGTGTGGATTTTTCTAGTTTTTAATACTGACCGCACAGTATTCCGTCCTGTCCTATCTATCTAGCTAGACTGGCCCTTCTCCCTTGAATCAGGGGATCCGGCATTGCTGAATGTAGACGCATTTTTTCAAGCACTCGGATTATTGTATGACGAACCTAATTCTGTGGATCATGCAGAAAAACCCTGTTGGCCCTGTGTCAAGGTCAGGAAGCGGCAGAATTATACTGCCAGAAATTTAGAAAATGGTCTGTGCTCACTAATTGGAATGAGGATGCTCTGGCTGCAATTTTCAGAAAAGGTCTTTCTGAAGCCCTTAAAGATGTTATGGTGAGCTTCCCTACGCCTGCTGGTTTGAGCGAATCTATGTCTCTAGCCATTCAGATTGATCGGCGTCTGCGCGAGCGCAAAGCTGTGCACCATATGGCAGTGTCCTCTGAGCAGAGTCCTGAGCCTATGCAATGTGATAGGATTTTGACTAGAACAGAACGGCAGGAATTCAGACGTCAGAATAGGCTGTGTTTTTACTGTGGTGATTCTGCTCATGTTATTTCTGATTGCCCTAAGCGTACTAAGAGGGTCGCTAGGTCTGTTACCATCAGTACTGTACAGCCTAAATTTCTCTTATCTGTGACCCTGATTTGCTCATTATCGTCATTTTCTGTCATGGCATTTGTGGATTCAGGCGCTGCCCTGAACTTAATGGACTTAGAATTCGCCAGGCGCTGTGGTTTTTCCTTGCAGCCTTTGCAGAGCCCTATTCCTTTGAGGGGCATTGAACCTACACCATTGGCCAAGGATAAACCTCAGTACTAGACGCAGATGACCATGTACATGGCTCCAGCACATCAGGAAGATTGCCGTTTTCTGGTGTTGCATAACCTGCATGATGTTGTTGTACTGGGTTTTCCATGGTTACAGGAACATGTTCCGGTGCTGGATTGGAAAACTATGTCTGTGACTAGTTGGGGTTGTCAAGGGGTACATAGTGACATTCCTTTGATGTCAATTTCCTCTTCCCCCTCTTCTGAGGTCCCTGAGTTTTTGTCGGATTTCCAGGATGTATTTGATGAGCCCAAGTCCAGTTCCCTTCCACCGCACAGGGACTGTGATTGTGCTATTGACTTGATTCCTGGCTGCAAGTTCCCTAAGGGCCGACTTTTCAATCTGTCTGTGCCAGAGCATGCCGCCATGCGGAGTTATGTTAAGGAGTCTTTGGAGAAGGGGCATATTCGGCCGTCTTCGTCACCATTGGGAGCGGGTTTCTTTTTTGTTGCTAAGAAGGATGGCTCCTTGAGACCCTGTATAGATTATCGTCTTCTTAATAAGATCACGGTCAAATTCCAATACCCCTTGCCTTTGCTTTCTGATTTGTTTGCTCGGATTAAGGGGGCTAGTTGGTTTACTAAGATTGACCTTCGAGGGGCATATAATCTTGTTCGTATTAAACAGGGTGACGAATGGAAAACTGCATTTAATACGCCCGAAGGCCACTTTGAATACCTTGTGATGCCATTTGGGCTTTCTAATGCTCCATCTGTGTTCCAATTCTTCATGCATGATATTTTCCGCAATTATCTTGATAAATTCATGGTTGTATATTTGGATGATATTTTGATTTTTTCTGATGATTGGGAGTCTCATGTGAAGCAGGTCAGGATTGTATTCCAGATCCTTTGTGATAATGCTTTATTTGTGAAGGGGTCTAAGTGCCAATTCGGAGTTCAGAAGGTCTCTTTTATGGGTTTTATTTTTTCTCCCTCGTCTATGGAAATGGATCCTGTTAAGGTCCAAGCCATTCATGACTGGATTCAACCCACATCTGTGAAAAGCCTTCAGAAATTTTTGGGCTTTGCTAATTTCTATCGCCGTTTCATTGCCAACTTTTCCAGTGTGGTTAAGCCCCTTACTGATTTGACGAAGAAAGGCGCTGATGTGACAAATTGGTCCTCTGCGGCTGTTGAGGCCTTTCAGGAGCTTAAACGCCGATTTACTTCTGCCACTGTGTTGCGTCAGCTGGATGTTTCTCTTCCTTTTCAGGTTGAGGTTGATGCTTCTGAGATTGGGGCAGGGGCCGTTTTGTCTCAGAGGAATTCTGATGGTTCTTTGATGAAACCGTGTGCTTATTTTTCCAGAAAGTTTTCGCCTGCGGAGCGCAATTATGACGTCGGCAATCGTGAGTTGTTGGCTATGAAGTGGGCATTTGAGGAGTGGCGACATTGGCTTGAGGGAGCCAGGCACCGCGTTGTGGTCTTGACTGATCATAAGAATCTGATTTACCTCAAGTCGGCCAAGCGGCTGAACCCTAGACAGGCTCGATGGTCCCTGTTTTTCTCCCGTTTTGATTTTGTGGTCTCGTATCTTCCGGGATCTAAGAATGTTAAGGCTGATGCCCTCTCTAGGAGTTTTTTGCCTGATTCTCCTGGAGTCCTTGAGCCGGTTGGCATTCTTAAGGAAGGGGTGATTCTTTCTGCCATCTCCCCTGATTTGCGGCGGGTGCTTCAGGAATTTCAGGCTGATAAACCTGACCGCTGTCCAGTGGGGAAGCTGTTTGTTCCTGATAGATGGACAAGTAAGGTAATTTCTGAGGTTCATTGTTCAGTGTTGGCTGGTCATCCTGGGATTTTTGGTACCAGAGATTTGGTTGCTAGGTACTTTTGGTGGCCTTCCTTGTCACGGGATGTGCGTGCTTTTGTGCAGTCCTGTGGGACTTGCGCCCGGGCCAAGCCTTGCTGTTCCCGCGCTAGTGGGTTGCTTTTGCCTTTGCCGGTCCCTGAGAGGCCCTGGGCGCATATTTCCATGGATTTTATTTCGGATCTCCCTGTTTCCCAGAAAATGTCTGTTATCTGGGTGGTTTGTGACCGGTTCTCTAAAATGGTTCTTCTGGTACCTTTGCCTAAGTTGCCTTCCTCCTCAGATTTGGTTCCATTGTTTTTTCAGCATGTGGTTCGTTTGCATGGCATTCCGGAGAATATTGTGTCTGACAGAGGTTCTCAGTTTGTTTCTAGGTTTTGGCGGGCCTTTTGTGCTAGGATGGGCATTGATTTGTCTTTTTCTTCGGCGTTTCATCCTCAGACAAATGGCCAAACTGAGCGAACTAATCAGACCTTGGAAACCTATTTGAGATGCTTTGTGTCTGCTGATCATACTGATTGGGTGGCTTTCTTGCCATTGTCCGAGTTTGCCCTTAATAATCGGGCTAGTTCGGCTACTTCACCTTTCTTTTGTAATTTTGGTTTTCATCCTCGTTTTTCTTCGGGGCAGGTTGAGCCTTCTGATTGTCCTGGTGTGGATTCTGTGGTGGACAGGCTGCAGCAGATTTGGACTCATGTGGTAGACAATTTGACGTTGTCTCAGGAAAAGGCTCAACGTTTTGCTAACCGCCGTCGGTGTGTTGGTCCCCGGCTTCGTGTGGGGGATTTGGTTTGGTTGTCTTCTCGTCATGTTCCTATGAAGGTTTCTTCCCCTAAGTTTAAGCCTCGGTTTATTGGTCCTTATAAGATTTCTGAAATTATCAATCCGGTGTCTTTTCGTTTGGCTCTTCCAGCCTCTTTTGCCATTCATAATGTTTTCCATAGATCTTTGTTACGGAGATATGTGGTGCCCGTTGTTCCCTCGGTTGATCCTCCTGCCCCGGTGTTGGTTGAGGGAGAGTTGGAATATGAGGTTGAGAAAATTTTGGATTCTCGTTTTTCGAGGCGGAGGCTTCAGTATCTTGTCAAGTGGAAGGGTTATGGCCAGGAGGATAATTCTTGGGTTGTTGCCTCCGATGTCCATGCCGCCGATTTGGTTTGTGCTTTTCACTTGGCTCGTCCTGATCGGCCTGGGGGCTCTGGTGAGGGTTCGGTGACCCCTCCTCAAGGGGGGGGTACTGTTGTGAATTCCGCTCTTGGGCTCCCTCCGGTTGTTGTAAGTGACACTTTTGTGAGTTCTGCTCTTGGGCTCCCTCCGGTGGTTTTAAGTGGAATGGCTGCTGCTTGGATTTAGCAGTCAGCAGCTGCTTCCACTGATTGTCTTTTCTGCTCGGCTATTTAGCCTGGCTCTTTCCTTCAGCTTGTGCCACTTGTCAATGGTTCCTGGTTGGATTCACATCTCTGCTTGGATTTCCCTGATGTTCTGACCAGTTCAGCAAAGATAAGTCCTTGCTTTGCTCTTTTCTGTCCACATGTTGTGGACTTAATTGTTCTGTACTTTCTATGTTTTTGTCCAGCTTGTCAGTATGGATTTATTCAGTTAAGCTGGAAGCTCTGGGAAGCAGATTTACCCTCCACATCTTTAGTCAGGTGTGGAGATTTTTGTAAACTCTGTGTGGATTTTTCTAGTTTTTAATACTGACCGCACAGTATTCCGTCCTGTCCTATCTATATAGCTAGACTGGCCTCCTTTGCTACATCCTGGTTTCATTCTACGTATGTCTTTTCCCTCTTCACTCACAGTCATTATTTGTGGGGGGCTATCTGTCCTTTGGGGATTTTCTCTGAGGCAAGATAGCTTTCCTGTTTCTATCTTTAGGGGTAGTTAGTTCTCAGACTGTGACGAGGTGTCTAGGGAGTGACAGGAATATCCCACGGCTACTTCTAGTGTTGTGTTGAGCTTAGGAACTGCGGTCAGTACAGGTACCACCTCCTTCAGAGCTCGTCCCATGTTGCTCCTAAACCACCAGTTCATAACAGGGAGTGTCTCATGCCATGGTTTCTTTATTTCTTGAGCAACTTTCAACATCATGTTCTTAAGTGTCCCATTCAGTCTATCCACTTTCTCGCTACTCTGGGGATTGTAAGAAGTGTGTAGGCCTAAATCTGACCCTACTGCTGACCAGATCTCCCATGTGAGATTTGCTGTGAATGCGTGTCCCTGGTCACTCTCTATCACTTCTGGGACTCCATATCTGCGTATCTCATCTCTGAGGGTAGTCTCTTTGCAGTAGTCTTTGCTGACTGGTTCCTCACTGGGAAACACTTCTGGCCATCCTGAGAACACGTCCACGACCACAAGGGCATATTCAAAACCTCCACTTGGCGGCATCTGGATGTGGTCTATCTGGATCCTCTGGAAGGGGTACAGCAGGCTGGCAAGATGATGTGTGGGAACTTTCTTCATTCTTCCAGGGTTGCATTTGCCACAGGTCAGACAGCTGCTAGTGAACTTGGCTGTTAGGGTGGAGATCCCTGGAGCGAACCAGTAAGCACCAATCAGATCATTCATCTGTGTCTTTGATCTGTGTGTGGGCCCATGTGCCCACTGGACCACCATAGGATACATGCTTCGGGATAAACAGGGTTTGTAGTCCATTGAGTATACCCTTCCTTCTTCATGTGTTGCTCCCTTCCGCATCCAGCATTCCTTCTTGTCCTTTTTTGGGGCTTGCTCTTGCAGATTTTTGAGCAGATCCCAGGACGTTATCTGGTCAGGCTTCTTGTCTTCAGTCGTCATGTAGTAGCCGTTCGGCTCTGCGACCTCTCCCACTTCTCCATTTTGCCTTCCTTTGGCTGCTTCTTTGGCTGCTATATCCGCCATGTTGTTACCCTGTGCTTCTACTGTGTTCAATTTTCCATGTGCTTTGACTTTTAGTACTGCCACCATTTTTTGGAAGTTGGAGTGCATCCAGCAGGTCCTTGATGGCTCCATGATGCTTCACGGTTGTTCCGCTTGCTGTGATGAAGTCTCTTGCAGTCCAGACGGGTCCAGAGTCGTGTGCTATGCCATGCGAGTACCTTGAATCGGTGTATATGTTCGCAGTTTTGCCTTCTGCAATCTGGCAGGCCTTCGTCGGTGCTATCAGTTCTGCTTCCTGAGCTGACAGACTAGGCGGCAGACTTCTGGACCACAGGATCTCTTGATTGCTGGTCACTGCACATCCCGTGTGGAATCTTCCTTCATCATCTGCAAATCTGGAGCCATCCATGTAGAGGATCAACTCTGGTTTGGTCAGTGGCTCTTCTGCCACCTTAGGTAGTCCTGCTATCTCCTGTTGCATGATGCTGAAGCAATCATGGTCATCCGTCCAGAGCAAATCCAGATCCCTGCGGAAGGTATCATGCAGATTTTGATCAGAATTTTGATCTGAGGGTCCATAACTGTATCCCCCCTTGGGAGTGGGAGTAGAGTGGACGGGTTGAGGACTGTGCATCTGGAGATGGTGACATTGTCGGGCAGGAGTAGAGAGTACTGGAGGCAAAGATGCCTGGCGGTGGAGAGATGTTTTGGCTGGGTTTGGTTGAGGATTGCTGAGATGCTGTCAGGAGGGGGCTTCCCTTGCAACTGGATCCAAGCAAGCTGAAAATGAGCCCAAAGGTCTCGGCTTTCCCCCCTGAAGCTGTGTCAGGACTCCAGTAGCAAGGTCTTCTTTTTCCATCAGGTAGAGACGGAATGGCTTCTTGTTGTCAGGTAAGCCTAGTGCTGACGCTGAGACTACAGAGTCTTTTAACTTCTTGAACGAGCTGAAGGCTGCATCTCTCAGGAGGAACGGGGTAATGTTGACACAATCATACAGAGGCTGCATTAGGACTGAAGCATCAGGGATACAGGCTCTGCAATACGAAACTAGACCAAGGAAGGCCTGTAGCGCCTTTGGAGTTGTTGGAGGAACCGTCTTCTCCACTGTGGTCCTCCGGTTATGTGTCAGATGGTGAGCAATACAGTGTCTCTGGAACGTAACTTGCTTCAGACACCACTGGACTTGGTTCTTTGAGACCTTGCAGTGCTGCTCCGCCAGGTAGAGTAGGAGAGACAAGGAATGGGCTTTACCCGTGCACAAAGGAGTAGATTGTCCACGTATTGTAGCAGGGTTACTTCTGCATGTTATGTGACCCAGTTGGTAAGGACTGGGGACTTTGCTTTGCTGAACTGTGAAGGGCTGTTCTGGGCCCGCTGTGGCATAACTGTCCATGTGTGCTGTCCCCCCTGGTGCGTTAGGGCAAACAGGTACTGGTCTTCTGGATGAATTGAACATTGGAGAAAGCATTAACCAGGTTGGTCACTGTAAACACTTTTGCTGTGGAAGGCACATTTGAGAGCAGAGTGTGCAGATTCGGCACAATTGGAGTTTCAAACACCGTGGCGTCATTCACGTCTCTCAGGTCATGTACCATTTTGAACTTGGCTGGCTCTCCTTTTACAGTCTTTTTTTTTCTTGACCGGGAAAAGCGGGGTATTGCAAGGCGATGTGCAAGGAACAATGATACCTATTTCCAGGTAGACCTTCAGTTGGTCAGAGGCAGCTTAACTCTAAGCCTGGCCTGGGCCTTATGAGGGTACGGGGTATCTGGCTTGAGTGACACCCGTACTGGGGCAACTTGAGGTTTTCCCACGTCCTGAGGTCCCTTAGACCATAAACTTTCTGGTACTATGTCCAGTACCACCTTGGGTAGGCCTCCGCCGGTTGTTTGAGGTTCTTGTAGGGCCGCCAGCATGACCATGATTCCTCTTGGGTCAGGGATGAAGAAAGTGTCGTGGTCCCATCTTCCTGGAACACTGTAGTTGCCTTCAGCTTCTGCAGTAGGTCCGCTCCCTGCAGGTTGAGTGGCAGGTTCTTGACACCACAAACTGGGACAGGATAGAGTGTCCTGGCTGAGTGCACACGCTCAGAGGCTTTGTAAGCTGAGAATGTCTGACTTGACCATCAATGCCCATGCGAGACACAGAGGATTCTGATAGGCAGGTGGGATCAGCGAGTTCCGCAGGTCTCATCACACTTGTGGCTGCACCGGTGTGCAGAAGAAAAGATCTGACAATGCCATCCACTTTCAGGGCAATTTGAGGTATTGGTCCTGCAGACGGGGTTTTACATGTCAGGAGCGTAGTGTCTTGCAGACCTGGCTTGCTTACCCCTGTCCCATGGATGGGGTACTTCACTGCCTTTTGTACTTCTTCCTTGACCTGTTTCTCTGGACCAACTCTTGGGATAGAGGCTAGGCCCGAGAACAAATCAATAGCAGTGGACTGACCCAGCAAAACGGGTTATGTGCACCTGGGAGACTGTTTATTGCCAATTGTCGCCAAAACTGCTGCCATTATAGCGCCACAAAGAGCGCAAAGAAGGAAACGGGGTCCGGCCTGCTGATTGAAGCTGCGGTGGTAAGATGGGGCCTGCAGGTGCGTCCGTGGCGAGGCCCGGGGGTGCCATGAGACCGGTGGCTGCATCCAACCCAAGGTCTTGGGGCATTACAGGGGCTGCGGCCGCATCTTCCATTACTTCTTCCCCCTGCTTTGACATAGCTTCTCCCCTTTGCTAACCTTATTGAGGTTGGTGTCAACATTTGCGTGTGTATCTGGTGATGAATGGTGAAGCCCAAGTCCTGGAATACTTGCATTACTCTGCCATGAAAACTTCTTTACAGACTCTGTCTTGTCTTGACTCATGTCATGTAAGCTGAGGGCTTGTCCTGCCAATCTACCTTTGGCTCACACTCTGAGCTGTTCAATTAGCTGTGGCCCTGACTCCCAAGCGTGTACATCTAATTCTGCCAGAAGTCTGAATTGTTCCTTCATGATTGGCCAGAGTGCATCACCTGTTTTTCAGTTCCATTTATGGCCCAGAGATCATTCCAGGTGGCTATATATGTTCGCTGGTTCTGCTACATTCTTCAGTAAAATGGCATGGGATGCATCCCGGGGTCTGGAAGATTGTCACCTGACTTGAAGTGCACAAAGTGTAATGGTGGTGCCTCTATCTGCCCCTGCATTCTTGGTGCCTGTGGGTTTCTTTAACTAGTACTGGACAGCATGTATGATGTTCCCTCCTCATCTTCATCAGAGGAATAGTTGTGATAGCGTGTGCTGGGGTCATACACTGGCTGATTTTGGACTTAGAAGCTGCCTTTTTGTGCGAGGATGTCTCCCCCCTTAGCTGAAGCTGTGGTGGACTAGGCTTATAGCTCTATGTTGATGTGAATGTAGGCAGCTCTGACCGGTGCTGAAGTTGCACATTATCAACAGATGATGATGATGATGATGATGTCAGTCCTCCCCCCTCTGCACCCAAGGCTGAGCTGTCTGCTGCCTGATGTGTCTTATCTTGGGGGGTGCCTTCTACTGGGGGATCTCCACCTTCCTCCCCTGATACCATGACTGTCAGAGGCTGGGCTGTATTGGAAACATAGAATGTGCCTTGTGCTGTCAGCAACGGATACAGAGACACCTCACTGCTTGAATCTGGCATCTGCCTAACAGGCGGCAAAGCAGGAGAAAGAGAGTGTGAAACAGGAAGAGATACGTGGTGCAGAGGAAAAGAAGGAGGTAGAGATGTAAGGTGTGCAGAAGGCGGGACGTGCGGAGGTGAAGAGTGAGGGAGGGGAGCTGATAGAGCAAAAGATGGGTGGTTTAGAGAAGGGAGAGAGAGAGAAGGAGGCAAAGGGTGTGGCGAAAGAGAAGGAGGAGGTGTGGGGTGTGATGTAGAAGGAGGGAGGAGAACAGAGGGAGGAGAAGATGGGAGGTGTGGAGGAGAGGAGAAGATGGGAGGTGTGGAGGAGAGAGAGGAGAGGAGAAGATGGGAGGTGTGGAGGAGAGAGAGGAGGAGGAGAAGAAAGGCGTGGAGATGGGAGAGCAGGAGGAGATAGGTGTGGTGGGGGAGTGAAGAAGGAGGAGAGAAGGAGGGTGAGTGAAGGAGGAAAGAGGTGTGGAGAAGGAGGAGTAGATGTGTAGAGGAGATAGAGAAGGAGAGAGTGAGAGAGGAGGAGGAGAGAAAGAGTGACAGAGAAAAAGGAGGATAGAGAGAAGAAAGATGGAGAAGAAAGACAAAAAAACAAAACAAAAAAAAAAGGAAAAATTCCTTCTTCTTTGATGGCAGATGCAGCCTGAGACTGCATGGTCAGAGCAACAGCACCATCTCCATGTACAAAGGTTGGGCGGGGCGCACCATATACTGTGCAAAAACTCCCTATACCATGGAATCTATTGAGAGCATGGGGAGGCGCTGATGGCTTATTACCTTTCCCCATTTTATATACATAAAAATCACTTCCTGGTTTGCTCACATATCTCTCTGTACCATCCAAACGATGTAAGCTCTGCTGCTACTGTATACCATGTATCAGCATTGAGCAATGTAACATCAGCTAACTTCCCTTATTTTCCTTTCTACGTCATGCCATTCTGCAGCTTGAATTCTGCCGTTCTGATGAATTTCACATACTTTATACCTTCTAAAATTCTTCATGTACTTAACACCTTCGTGTTCTACCACCATCTGGTTGGCCGTTTTCTCATCAGGAAGTAAAAGGCTTTCCTGTTGCTTGGCCACCTTATTCCCCATTGCAAATAGAAAAACATGGGTATATAAAAACACAAAAAATAATAAAATAAAAAAAAGAAAGGAACACTTCCAAAAATTGGTGCAAGATGTTGAAATCAAAACATAAAAAAAAAAACATCAAACACTCGGTACACGATCCAAAACTCAGGATCTTTACAGAAAAGGAAAAAAAAAACCCTTTCAAACAAAAAAGTGAAGAGGCAGAAAAGAAAAGAAACTTTGAAAAACTTTAAAAAAAAGTCTAAAAACTTCAAAATGCAACAAAAACAGAAGGACAGAAGGAAAAAAAACCCTTCAAAAGAGTAATAAAAAAAGAATAAAACGACTTCTCTTCTCCCTTTTTTTTCTCCTGAACTGTCTGCGCTCAAACACAGTAAGACACACTTCCCCTTTTTATAAGCAGCTGCTTTTTTAACAAAAATCACGTATGTCACATCAAAAATGATAGATATCATTTAGTTTCACCTCTTCAAATAAATGTTATACCATAGCCAGATACACGCTAAAATAGGAAACTTAGCAACAAGAAAAAAAAACATATGGCTGTGTGATTTACAATGGATATATCTCTGCTTGCAGCGTGGAGAAGGAGAAAAAAAAAAAAAAGAGGAAGAGAAAGAGAAAAAAAACTTCTCTATATAATTATATGCTCTTAAAGCAGCCTACGTGACACAAACAGAAACAGATACAGACGTCCCGGAGACTCGATATGCCCTTTTAATTATTCTGTGACATGTGCAGGTTGCGCGGAACAGACTACTGCCAGTCGCACTGAGCACACCTGTGCCCGGGCCGCCTGAGTGAGAAATACAAGCGGGATATCTACCACCCCGGTCCGTCATCCTAACTGGATAGCCGGCACTACGGGAATCTGCAGTAGCCCTCTAAGTTATCACTACCCGTGCCTGGAGCCTGGGACCACCTGCCCCGGGACTATCTGTCCCTCCTATGCACGGGAATCCTGCAATAACTTATCGAGCGATTTGACCTCCTGCGGTCTGTTACCCAGCAACCACAAACAGTCACTGTTCCTTGCTTCTCCCGGATTTACACAAACACAGAACACATACACGGCACACAGCAGACACCTTGATCCCAGGGTTTTGGGTACAGGCTTTGGACTTTTTACACTACCTGGGAATGCGGTGGTGACCACACCTGACCGACAAGAGGTATAGACCCGGACTGGGCACAGGGGACTTTCAGGTAAGATGATAACATTTTCTTACCTTACTTATGGAGCTGCGTAGTCTCCGTCCCGTGAACCAAAGCTGTGGCCAACACCTCCGTCTCTCCGGTCAGCAGGGTCCCGTGTGTTTCATCCACGCCGCGCAGTTGGGGGCCATTTGATATGGAATTTGGGTTGGATAAATCTATCCTGTGTGTGCTACCCCATGCAGTGACACGGTTAGTGTCTGCTCTTCTCACTTGACCACCAACGCTGGTCCTGGCTACCTGTCTCCACGGACTCCCGAGGATGGATTGACATTGGGTCCCCTACTCCGGTGGCTTAGTTCATTATACACTGGCTTTGACTGGCTCCACAACCCAGCAGTTACACAAATCTTCCCACAATACTGGGTGTACTCCTCTAAGATATTCGAGCGTTGCTCTGGTTGGTCTCCTATAGCGCACAGCATATGGTACGTAGACTTGTCTGCCCTATACCACGGCAACTACAGCACCTGTACCTCTAAGCCATACGAATTTCCTTACATCATTGGTTGTACTTTCCCAAGGTATCCTACTTGTACTCAGGCTGGTCCCTTAAAGCACAGAGCCGTTGAAATTTACCAGTCTGCCCTTCATCACGGCAACCACAACATTATTAATACTAAGGTTGTTAACCCCCTTTTTTCCTCTTGGCTGAACACCCCAGCAGCAACATCTGCGCTTACAAGGGAAGAATCCACTACCTTAGGCGATTTAGTGATCAAGGCCACGGGCTGGCCGAAACGTATTGTACTTATCGCCTCACCTGAACATTTACTTAATAAAAGCATCCACATGAATTGAATCTCTTCATCGTACGAGTGCAGTGATTTTACGTTCTATGATTGAGAGGACCACGGGTTCCGTTCATTTGCACCGTCACCTTCAGAACTGTCGAGTGCTAGCCTTCTGTAATTCTCTATCCTGTGTGTGCTGCGGCCGTTCCCAATAAGACTGAGTATTTTGAGCGCTCAAGGAATGAGAATATATATGGAATATTGTGATTAATGCACATATGACTGCTGATTAAGCAACTAAAATGAAGTTCTCTGCATCTGGGACAAAGTTGAGACATCTCATCAGCACCTAATACATCTGGAGTTCTTCTTCTTTTCGGGTGGAAAACACCGAACAGTCTGTCTGGTTTATATCAGTTTATGTCAGCCATTTTAAGCAATTGATTATAATGTATATAGATATATTTGCGTTTATATGAGTATATATGATTATAGAGGAGTATACATGCAAGTGAGATCTACATGATATAAATATTTCTATCACACATGCGACATTCACCATGCGAAATGCACCATGCGACGACATGCGACATGCTACATGCACCTTGCGCCGACATGCGACATGCACCATGCGATGACATGCACCATGCGACGACATGCACCATGCGGTGACATGCGACTTGCACCATGCGGCGGCATGCGACATGCACCATGCTACATGCACCATGTGACGACATGTGACATGCACCATGCGGCGGCATGCGACATGCACCATGCGACAACATGCTACATGCACCATGTGACGACATGCACCATGCGACGACATGCACCATGCGACGACATGCTACGACATGCACCATGCGACGACATGCACCATGCGACGACATGCACCATGTGACATGCACCATGCGACGACATGCACCATGCGACGACATGCACCATTCGACGACATGCACCATGCAACGACATGCGACATACAGTACATACAAACATACTACAGACATACAATACATACATACTACAGACATACAGTACATATAACATAGAGTACATACTCACCATCACTTGTCACTTTGTTCCCCGAAGCCATTGTCACCTGTAAAAAATATTAAAATAATAAACAAACAATATACTCCCTGTCCGCAGAAATCCAATTAAAACGAGTGTCCCACGACGATCTCCCGTGGAGAGCAGGAGCATCAGCTGATGCGACCACTCTCCAGGGGCTCCAGGAACACAATGATGGAAGGTATCCTTCCATCATGTATTCCTCACAAGGTATTCCTACGCCCCTGTGAGAAAATAGTCCCTAGTCTCACTATTGGCATTGCTGGGTGAGACATTTTCCCATGCAGCAATTGCCATAAAGTGAGACCAGTGAACTAGAGTAACCTCAGTGATGCACTGCAGGAGCCATTGTCTCCTGTCAGTGTGTCACTGAGGGTCCTATAGAGCAGTGACATCACTCGATGTCACTGTTCTATAGGGGAGATCGTCATGGGACACTCGTTATTAATTGGACTACGGCGGACAGGTAGTATACGGTTTATTATTTTACTTTTTTTTGCAGGCGCTGAAGTATGGTAAGTATGGTTAAGTGAAGAATATTAAAATACTTTTTTCCTAATGTGTGCGTGTTTTATTATCCCTTTCTTACTATTGGATTAATAATGGATAGGCGTCTTATTGACGCCTCTCCGTTATTAACCCGGCTTAATGTCACCTTACAATAGCAAGGTGACATTAACCCCTTATTACCCCATATCCCACTGCTACTTGGGAGTGGGAAGAGAGGGGCTAAGTGCCAGAATTGGCGCATCTTACAGATGCGCCATTTCTGGGGCGGCTGCGGACTGGTATTTGTAGCCGGGGGAGGGGCCAATATCCATGGCCCCTCTCAGGCTATGAATATCAGCCTGCAGCTGTCTGCATAGCCTTTCTGGCTATAAAATATAGGGGGACCCCACGTCATTTTTTTTGGGGGGGTCCCCCTATTTTAATAGCCAGTAAAGGCTACGCAGACAGCTGCGGGCTGGTATTCATAGCAGGCTACAGATATTGGCCCCGGCTGTCGGCTTTCCCCCTCTGGCGCAGAAAATTGCCCGGGAGCCCACGCCATTTTTTTCCACTTTTACGCTCATTAAGGCCTCTTTCACTCTTGCGTCGGTACGGGTCCATCGCTATGCGTCGGGCCGACGTACCGACGCACGTTGTGAAATTTGTGCACAACGTGGGCAGCGGATGCAGTTTTTCAACGCATCTGCTGCCCATTCTGAAGTGCGGGGAGGAGGGGGCGGAGTTTCTGCCGTGCATGCGCGGTAGAAAATGGCGGGCGAGACGGCCAAAAATTTTTTCAATTGAACGTTTTTTCGTGCCGACGGTCCGCCAAAACAGGACGGATCCGTAGCACGACGGAGGCGATGTCTGGTCATCCATCACGATCCGTCGCTAATACAAGTCTATGGGTAAAACGCATCCTGCGAGCACATTTGCAGGATCCGTTTATTTGCACCGGATCGTTTCTTTCCGCCAGATCTGTTTTTTTCAACCGAATCCGTTTTTTCCGCCGGATCCATTTTTTCCACCGGATGTTTTTTTTTCTGCCAGATCTATTTTTTCTCATAGAGTTGTATTAGCGCCGGATTGCGCCTAGTGGCCACACGTTTAATCCGTTTTTGCAGGATCCGTCAAAAAAGCTGTTTCCGCCGGACGGAAAACACATACAGAGGAACGGTTTTTCGGTATGTCGAAAAAATGCACAGTGACTGATCTAGCAAAAAACGGATGAAACGTGTGGCCATCAGACGCACTCCGGCACTAATACAACTCTATGAGAAAAAAACGGATCAGGCGGAAAAAAACGATCAGGTGGAAAAAAAAACGGATGCGGCGGAAAAAAAATGATCCGGCAGAAAAAAAAAGATTCGGTGAAAAAAAATGGATCCTGCAAATGTGCTCGCAGGATGCGTTTTGTACCTATAGACTTGTATTAGCAACGGATCCGTCGTGTTTTGGCGGACGCGACGCACAAAAAAAGTTCAATGTAACTTTTTTTGTGCGACGTGTCTGCCATTTCCAACCGCGCATGCGTGGCTGGAACTCCGCACCCTCCTCCACGCTCATCACAATGGGCAGTGGATGCATTGTAAAACTGCATCCGCTGCCCACGTTGTGCTAAATTTAGCAAAACATCCGTCGGTACGTCTGGCCGAAGGTTTGCGACGGAACCGTACCGACGCAAGTGTGAAAGTAGCCTTACATCTGAATTTGCTGAGTATAATGCAGCCACCTCAGAGTATAATGTAACCCCCCAAATAATATAATGCAGCCCCCCCATAGAGTATGATGCAATCACTCTCATAGAATCTAAATATAATACAGCCCCCCATAGAATATAATGTAGCCCCGAATAGAATAGAATGCAGCCCACCTCGCCATAGAATATAATGCAGCCCCATCAAAGAGTATGATGCAATCATCCCTCATAAAATCTAATACAGCCCCCCATAGAATATAATGCAGCCCACCTCCCCATAATATATAATGTAGCTCCCATTGAATATAATGTAGCCCCCATAGAATATAATGCAGCCCCCCATAGTATATAAGACAGCCTCCCCCATAGAATATAATATACCCCCCATAGTATATAAGACAACCTCCCCCATAGAATAGAATATACCCCCGCAATAGTATATAACACAGCCACATAGTATATAACACGGCCTCCCCCATAGAATATAATATACCTCCCATAGTATATATCAAAGCCCGCATATAATATAGCACAACTTGCATAGTATATAGCACAGCCTGCATAATATAGCACAGCCCGCGTAGTAGTATACAGCACAGCCCGTGTAGTAGTATACAGCACAGCCCGGGTCGTAGTATATACAGCACAGCCCGCGTAGTAGTATATACAGCACAGCCCGCATAGTAGTATACACAGCACAGCCCACACAGTGATATATACACAGCACAGCCCACACAGTGGTATATACACAGCACAGCCCACACAGTGGTATATACACAGCACAGCCCACACAGTGGTATATATACAGCACAGCCCACACAGTGGTATATACAGCACAGCCCACACAGTGGTATATACAAAGCACAGCCCACACAGTGGTATATACAGCACAACCCACATCTCATCCCCCCGATAATGGCTCCACAGTCCAGTAAAAAAAACAAAAACACTCTCCTCACCTTTCCTCTTGCCCGCGCTGCTCCTGTCTCCTGTCTCGGCGGCTGCAGTCTGCCTGGGTCACAGCAGGTGTGCGATGATATGACATCATTGCGCACCCGCAGTGTCAAAGGCAGAGGGGAATGATGGGAGAGGGAGCGTCAGCGGACGCTCTCTCCTCCATCATTGCATTGAACTATACCGGCGTCATAGACGCTGGTATAGTTGAATGCGGCGGCACTGGCGGGAGTAGGGGGGAAAGAGTGCAGCGGCCCACTACTGGCACCGGCCCTTCTGGCATTTGCCAGAAGTGCCGATGGCAAGTCTGGCCCTGGTCACCGCCCACACACTTCCCTCCTCCTGAACTGCAGCGTTTCTCGGACCCACATCCGCAACAAAACTGCAGATATTTGTTACATCTCAATGAAAGTCTAAGGCCGGAGTCACACTACAGCGAGATACGGCCGAGTCTCGCAGGTGAAATACAAGCTCTGGCACCGGCACTCCGGAGCGGAGTGTGCAGCTCCATGTATTGCTATGCGGCCGCACGCTTCGCTCCAGAGTGCCGGTGCCAGAGCTTGGTTTTAACCTGCGAGACACGGCCGTATCTCGCTATGTGTGATCCCGGCGTAAGGGTGCAGAAACGCTGCAGTTCGGCACAAAAGAAGTGACATGCTGTGGAGAAAAAAAAAAGCTGCGTTTTCGGCGCGGCCTTTTCCGCAGCATGTGCACAACAAGTCTGCGGCTCCCATAGACTTACATTGGTTGTGCACTACACTGTGGATTTAATGCAATTCAGTACTGCAAAAAACGCTGCGGATCTGCAATCAAATCCGCAACGTGTGCACACAGTCTTAGCATTTAGTGAACCTAGCAAAAAGGCAAGCAAAAAACAAGTCTGGGATTGCACTTTTTTGCAATTTCATCGCACTTTGAATTTTTTTTCACATTTTCTGTTACACAACATGCTAAAACCAATGGTGTCGTTCAAAAGTAGAACTTGTCCCGCAAAAGATAAGCCCTCACATGGCCATATTGACGGAAACATTATGGCTCTGGAAAGAAGGGGAGCGATAAACGAAAAAAGCTCCAGGGGCGAAGGGGTTTAGAAACATGGATATGGAGATATCTATGGAAATAGATATATAGATATATCTGTATGTATCTATCTATCTATACCATATCTATCTAATTCTATCTATCTGTCTGTGTCTGTCTATCTATCTATCTATCTATCTATCCCACATCTATCTATCTATCTATCTAGCTATCTATCCCATATCTATCTATCTATCTATCTATCTATCTATCTATCTATCTATCTATCCCATATCTATCTAATTCTATCTGTCTGTGTCTATCTATCTATCCCACATCTATCTATCTATCTATCTATCTATCTATCTATCTATCTATCTATCTATCTATCTATCTATCTATCTATCTATCTATTATCTATCTATCTATCCCATATCTATCTATCTATCTATCCCATATCTATCTATCTATCTATCTATCTATCTATCTATCTATCTATCTATCTATCTATCTATTTATCTATCTATTATCTATCTATCTATCTATCTATTTATCTATCTAATATCTATCTATCCCATATCAAATTCAAATTCAAATTCAAATGAGCTTTATTGGCAGGACTAAGTACATGTTAGCATTGCCAAAACATATGGTAAAAATACGGGGGTGGGGGAGGGGGGGCATATAGAGGTCCAGGGAATATCAAATTCCTTTTAGAGGATAGGGGATGTTTCCAGGGTGGGGTATAGGAGTCCATGAGATATCGGGCTCTTTAGTCGGGGGATAGGGATATGTCCAGTGTTGGGGTACGGGAGTCCATGACATATCAGGCTCCTCTTAGTCTGTGGCAGGCACTGACATATTCCGCTGCTACGGCCACTGCACTTTCCTCTTCCCCCAGTATTATCGGCAGTTTCTCTTCCTCCTCCTTGGAGGTGAAATCTGGGAGGAGATCAGACAGCCTCTTGAAGTGAGTGTCCCTCACTGCGGAGTATTTGGGGCACCTCAGCAGGAAGTGGGCCTCATCCTCCATGGCCTCCTGGGGGCACTGCTGGCAGAGTCTGTTCTCTCGAGGCTTGTAGTTCTGTCGGTGCCGCCCGGATTCGATGAGTAGGCTGTGGGCGCTCAGTCTGTACCGGCTCAGGATCTGTCGATCTTTGGGGTTTTCTAGTTTCCCTAGATATGGGGCCAGTTTGTACTCCCTCTGTAGATTCCGGTATATTGTCAGTTTCTGGGATTTGTTTATGTCGTTCCTCCAGATGCTGAGATATTCCTCTTTGACTTTGTGTACCATTTTCTGGATTTCACCTTTTGTCAGGCCATGGAGGTTGATGGCTTGGTCAGACTGGCTTTGGGTACTTTTACTTGGGAGGCTTCCTGAGGCTTCCTGGTGTAGGAAGGCTTTGTGATGGTAGGAGCTGGGACTGCTACTTTGTAGATGAGCCTTGAATGACAGCGCCTTCTTCTTTATTGCGATGTGTAGTGGGAATCTGCCCAGCTCTGCTCGGCAGGCGCTATTTGATGTGCTCCGATGGACTTGGAGAAGATGCTTGCAGAACTCTAGGTGGAATATTTCTGTCGGCCCAGCGTCCCACTTTGACCAGTTTGGGTATGAGACTGGGCCCCAGACCTCACTACCGTATAGAAGAATTGGGGCAATGATGGAGTCAAAAATTTTTAGCCATACGGTTACTGGTGCCTTGAGGTGGTACAGACGCCTTCTGATGGCATAGAAGGCTTTGGATGCCTTGTCTTTTAGTGACTCTATGGCTTGCTTGAAGCTCCCTGACTGGCTGAGTTCTAGGCCCAGGTAGGTGTACCTGTTGGTTTCAGTAAGTGGACGGTTGTCTATCATAAAGGTAGGATTGCCAGTGGGTTTCTGCTTTCTTTTCTGGAACACCATGATATTAGTTTTTTTCTCGTTGATTGGCAGTGCCCATGTGCTGCTGAAGGTCTCTAGGATTTTCAGATGATCTTGGAGGCCTTTCTCAGTTGGTGATATCTATCTATTTATCTATCTATTATCTATCTATTATCTATCTATCTATCTATCTATCTATCTATCTATCTATCTATCTATCTATCTATCCCATATCATTCTTCTTATCTATCTAATATCAAATTCAAATTCAAATTCAAATGAGCTTTATTGGCAGGACTAAGTACATGTTAGCATTGCCAAAGAATATGGTAAAAATACGGGGGTGGGGGAGGGGGGGCATATAGAGGTCCAGGGAATATCAAATTCCTTTTAGAGGATAGGGGATGTTTCCAGGGTGGGGTATAGGAGTCCATGACTTATCGGGCTCTTTAGTCGGGGGATAGGGATATGTCCAGTGTTGGGGTACGGGAGTCCATGACATATCAGGCTCCTCTTAGTCTGTGGCAGGCACTGACATATTCCGCTGCTACGGCCACTGCACTTTCCTCTTCCCCCAGTATTATCGGCAGTTTCTCTTCCTCCTCCTTGGAGGTGAAATCTGGGAGGAGATCAGACAGCCTCTTGAAGTGAGTGTCCCTCACTGCGGAGTATTTGGGGCACCTCAGCAGGAAGTGGGCCTCATCCTCCACGGCCTCCTGGGGGCACTGCTGGCAGAGTCTGTTCTCTCGAGGCTTGTAGTTCTGTCGGTGCCGCCCGGATTCGATGAGTAGGCTGTGGGCGCTCAGTCTGTACCGGCTCAGGATCTGTCGATCTTTGGGGTTTTCTAGTTTCTCTAGATATGGGGCCAGTTTGTACTCCCTATGTAGATTCCGGTATATTGTCAGTTTCTGGGATTTGTTTATGTCGTTCCTCCAGATGCTGAGATATTCCTCTTTGACTTTGTGTACCATTTTCTGGATTTCACCTTTTGTCAGGCCATGGAGGTTGATGGCTTGGTCAGACTGGCTTTGGGTACTTTTCCTTGGGAGGCTTCCTGAGGCTTCTTGGTGTAGGAAGGCTTTGTGATGGTAGGAGCTGGGACTGCTACTTTGTAGATGAGCCTTGAATGACAGCGCCTTCTTCTTTATTGCGATGTGTAGTGGGAATCTGCCCAGCTCTGCTCGGCAGGCGCTATTTGATGTGCTCCGATGGACTTGGAGAAGATGCTTGCAGAACTCTAGGTGGAATATTTCTGTCGGCCCAGCGTCCCACTTTGACCAGTTTGGGTATGAGACTGGGCCCCAGACCTCACTACCGTATAGAAGAATTGGGGCAATGATGGAGTCAAAATTTTTTAGCCATACGGTTACTGGTGCCTTGAGGTGGTACAGACGCCTTCTGATGGCATAGAAGGCTTTGGATGCCTTGTCTTTTAGTGACTCTATGGCTTGCTTGAAGCTCCCTGGCTGGCTGAGTTCTAGGCCCAGGTAGGTGTACCTGTTGGTTTCAGTAAGTGGACGGTTGTCTATCATAAAGGTAGGATTGCCAGTGGGTTTCTGCTTTCTTTTCTGGAACACCATGATATTAGTTTTTTTCTCGTTGATTGGCAGTGCCCATGTGCTGCTGAAGGTCTCTAGGATTTTCAGATGATCTTGGAGGCCTTTCTCAGTTGGTGATAACAGCACGAGGTCATCTGCATACAGCAGAAATTTCACCTGGGTGTCATGGAGGGTGAGTCCTGGTGCTGAGGAGGACTCTAGGGCCACTGCCAGCTCGTTGATGTAGATGTTAAAGAGCGTTGGACTGAGGCTGCAGCCCTGTCTCACTCCTCGACTTTGTTGGAAATAGGCTGTTGACCTTCACACTGCAACTGTTCTCTGTGTAGGAGCTTCGGATGACATCATATGTTTTGCCTCCTATTCCGCTCCCCAGCAATTTTAGGAATAGTCCTGGGTGCCACACTGAGTCGAAGGCCTTCTTGAAGTCCACAAAACAAGCGTATATCTTCCCGTTCTTTGTATTGTGGACGTGGCTCTTGATGAGGCTGTGCAGAGTGTAGATGTGGTCAGTGGTGCGGTGGTTTGGCATGAACCCTGCTTGGCTCTTGCTGAGGACGTTGTGCTCGGTGAGGAAGGTGAGGATCCTCTTGTTCAGGATGCAGTTGAAGAGTTTACCCAGGTTGCTGCTGACACATATCCCTCGGTAGTTTGCTGGGTCGTACTTGTCCCCATTTTTGTGTATAGGGGTTATGAGGCCTTGGTTCCAGTTTTTGGGGAAGCAGCCGGCCTGCAGTACAATATTAAATAGTTTTGTTATCGCAGCCTGGATGTCTGGAGGGCTGTATTTCAGCATTTCTGGGAGGATCCCATCTGGACCACTGGCTTTTTTACCTTTTATCTGTGTGATCCTTTCTGTTATTTCTGTCAGTGTGATTGGTGTATCCAGAGGATTTTGGAAATCTTTGAACTTTTCCTCCATATCTTTCAGTTTTTTCACAAGCTCTTTTTGTGCCAGGTTCAGGTCTTCACTTGGGATGTCATTGTAGAGGTCCTTGAAGTACTGGAGCCAGATGTTGCCGCTCTGGATGTGGAGGCTGTTGCTTTTCTGGTTGGATCCAAGGTGATTCCACAGTTCCCAAAATTTGTTGTCTTCAAGGGCATCTTGGAGTTGGAGGAGTTTGGTAGAGATGTCGTTTTGCTTTTTCTTTCTGAGGATGGCTTTGTAATTTCGTTGTACGGTGTGGTAGGCTTCTCTCAGAGTGGGGTTATTGGGGTCTCTGTGTTTTTTATTTGAGGCCATTCTTAGGGCCTTCCGTATGGTCTTGCATTCTTTGTCAAACCAGTTGTTGGGATTTTGTTTACTCGGTCTCTTGTTGATGATTCTTTTCAGGTCAGACATTTCTGCCATGGCATATAGAATGTCGTTAAGGTCTCTTACCGCTAGGTGTACTCCTTCTGGGTTGAGTTCATACACGTTATTATGGAAACATTGGAGCTTCTCCTTGATCTCTGGTCTGTTGATGGCATCTTTGTATTTTGGGGCCGACATCTTGGACCATTTGAAGGATGGTGGCAGGCTAAAGAGGCCGGTCTTTTGCGGGGTTTGTGAGGGTGATTTCTTTGTGGATTTGATGTATAGGAGCAGTTGGTTATGGTCTGACAGATGTGTTTGTGGGGTGACTATAAGGGCGCCAATATTTGTAGGGTCCATATCTGTGATGGCATAGTCTATCACACTGCTGCCCACATGGGAGTTTAGGGTATGTCTTCCCAGTGAGTCTCCCTTGGTGCGGCCATTGAGGATACGAAGTCCAAGGCTTCGGCATAGGTTCAACAGCGTTCTGCCACTTTTATTAACTGTGCAATCATAGCTGTTCCTGTCGGTGTGCACTGGGTTGTCACAGTCGGTATCTGCTCCAAGTATATAGATGTTTCCATCAGTGGTCAGGTAGTCTCTTTCTCTTCCCGTTCTTGCGTTGAGGTCTCCGTAGATGAGAACGTTCCCAAGAGTCTGGAAATGGGCAGCTTCAGTCTTTAGGGTCTCAAAGCTGTCTGGGTTGAAGTATGGAGACTCTGGAGGAGCTACGTACACTGCACAGAGGTAGATGTCGGCCACGGATGTGAGGATGGAGCGGCTTATTCTTATCCAGATATGGCTGTCTCCTCTCTTCACTGCTCTGATATGTTCATGGAGCTCTTCTTTGTACCATACTAATATTCCTCCTGAGCGCCGGCCCTGTTTGATGTTTTTGTTTTTCAGGGCGGAGACAGAGAATTCCCTGTATCCGATGGGGACATAGGATTCATTATTGGCCTTAGTCCATGTTTCAAGGAGGATCTGTATATCAATGTCTTTCAGTCTTTGGTTAAAGTCTGGGTCATTTGTCTTGTATCCAAAGGCTGAGGTGTTCAGGCCCTGGATGTTCCAGCTACTAATGATTAGAGTTGACATTGTGTAGCTGTATACCTTGTAATGGGCTGTCCTGCATAGGACATCTTGGGTTGCTGACTGGTGAACTTGTTGTAGGCAATTGGTCCAGTCGCGTGAGTTTCTTGCATATGGAGCTGATCATGGTCTTTATTTCTGCCAGCTCACTGCTCTGTTTCACTCTGTGTGGGGAGGGTGGTGTCTTCCATGGTTTGTGTCTCTCATAGACAGGTTTTCCATACAGGTTGCAGTTTTCAGTTCGTTGAGCATATTCCATATTAGGTCTGTTAGTTGGTGCTCTTCCTATAGGTTTTCGGTTTGTATGGGTTCTTGGTCCAGGGACTCTGTTGAGTACAATGTCTTTAAGTTCTTTGGCAAGAAGGCTGACTCCTTGGTTGTTAAGATGTTTGTCATCATACAGGTGGTGGAGGTTTATGATGGGATGTTGTGCCAGGGTGATGTCTAGCATCGTATTGATCTTGGCTATTAGTTCTCTGTTGACGTCTTGGGTGATGTATTGGAAGGAATCTTTTCTTGGCAGCAGAGATGACAGGATGATCTTGCTGCTGGGGAACTTCTGTTGTGTGGTCTCTGCCAGCTGACACAATTGTCCTGCTACCTGCTGGTGTTGGTCCTGGAGATTGTTGGTGCCAGTATGTATGATGATGTGGTTTGGGTTGGTGAAATATGGATTGTCAATTACGGCCTTTGCTTGTTCTATAGTTGAGCAGCGGATTTTGGAGACCTTTTTTCCTGGGAAGAGTCACCTTGTATTGAGGTATTTTCCGTTGGAGTCTATAATCAGGACTATATCCGGACATGTTGGTTGGCTGCTCCTATGGGAGATTCTGTTTACGTTCTTCTTGTTGCTCTGTCCTGTTGTTGTGGTCTGCTTTTGTTCTAGACTTGGGGTTTGTTTGGTGCTTGGGTCTGGCCCATCCTGTGGTTCTTGGTTATTTTCTCTTTTGCCCTCAATATATAGGCAGTTATTTAAGTTAGTGGTGGTTTGGCTGTTAGCTCTCATTGTGTCTTCACCTGTCTCCTTCCCTGGGTCCCCCTCCTGTGTTAGGGGTGGTGTCTGGCTCTTTAGGTTTTCTATTTCTCCTTTTAATTTAGCATTTTCTTGCCGTAGTTCATATAGTTCATGTTTGATTTCCTGCACCGCTGAGTCCAGTACACACCTCAGTTTGGTTATCTCTGCATCTGTTGGGTCATTTGTCTGTCTTTGGATCTGTTCCTTAAGCAGTGTAAAGTCCCTCTCCAGCTGGGACAGGCATTCTCTGAGGGTGTCCAATGAGGGGAGTGCATTATTAGGGCTTTGGGCTGCAGGGGGGTCCCTGGTGGTCTTTTTTGTACGTGTGGGCCCATCACTCTTTCTACGTGCTGGCTTTACTATTTTATATTTTTGAGCCTTGAGTTTGATATGAGGGAAGATTTCCTCAAATGCCTCGAGGTTGTCCTCATTGCCCTGTATGACTATTATGCCAGAGTGGTATAGATTGATGGTGAGTGAGATATCCTTGTTTTGTGGGTCTTTTACTCTGATTTGTCGGCCCCTGTTGATGCCATTTTTTAGAATGTTTTTATAGTATTTGCACAAGGCTGTGTGCCATGCCTCAGGCTGCTCACTATAGAAGAGATAATTTGTTTTTCTATTCTCTTTCTTAGTAAAGTCTGCAAAGAGAGTTTCTGGTTCCTCTTTGATGATGGAATGTTTTATGGCCTTTTTTTCTCTCAAGCTCCTGTGATCTCTGGGATATGTTATCTCCTTGACGCCTGAGACCCTGCCATCTGCTGGAGCTGAGTAACTGACCTCTATAGGGGGCTTAGCTATAGTGCTGGGATTTTCATTATCCAAAATATTATTTCTTTCCATGTTGCTTATTTTATATTGTGCTTGTTTTCTGGGGAGATTCTATAGGTTTTGATTCTATAGAGTTCAATGCTAAAGGGTTTGAGATGCAGAGAGATGGCCTTACCTCTTGGTGTTTAGCTCTGGGGTCTTCCAGCTTTCATATGCTCTGCTGCTTGAATCCTGTGCAGGGGGTAGATCTTCCTTATCATCGAAATTCCTCTTTTATCCTGGTTTATATTTTTCTTTCTTGGGTGTATTTTAGTCCTGCTCGCTTTTGCCTTCCATGGAGCACGTATTTTCCAAGTTTCGTCTTACAGGTTGCCCATTACAAGGTATAAATTGCTTAAATTTCAGGAGCTCATGTCAAATGCAGCTTACTCCTGGGAATGGTGGGCGGATCTCTATCTATCTATCTATCTATCTATCTATCTATCTATCTATCTATCTATCTATCTATCTATCTATCTAATATCTATCTATCTATCTATTATCTATCTATCTATCTAATATCTATTTATCAATCTATCCCATATCTATCTATCTATCCCATATCTATTCAAATTCAAATTCAAATGAGCTTTATTGGCAGGACTAAGTGCATGTTAGCATTGCCAAAGCATATGGTAAAAATACGGGGGTGGGGGAGGGGGGCATATAGAGGTCCAGGGAATATCAAATTCCTTTTAGAGGATAGGGGATGTTTCCAGGGTGGGGTATAGGAGTCCATGACATATCGGGCTCTTTAGTCGGGGGATAGGGATATGTCCAGTGTTGGGGTACGGGAGTCCATGACATATCAGGCTCCTCTTAGTCTGTGGCAGGCACTGACATATTCCGCTGCTACGGCCACTGCACTTTCCTCTTCCCCCAGTATTATCGGCAGTTTCTCTTCCTCCTCCTTGGAGGTGAAATCTGGGAGGAGATCAGACAGCCTCTTGAAGTGAGTGTCCCTCACTGCGGAGTATTTGGGGCACCTCAGCAGGAAGTGGGCCTCATCCTCCACGGCCTCCTGGGGGCACTGCTGGCAGAGTCTGTTCTCTCGAGGCTTGTAGTTCTGTCGGTGCCGCCCGGATTCGATGAGTAGGCTGTGGGCGCTCAGTCTGTATCGGCTCAGGATCTGTCGATCTTTGGGGTTTTCTAGTTTCTCTAGATATGGGGCCAGTTTGTACTCCCTCTGTAGATTCCGGTATATTGTCAGTTTCTGGGATTTGTTTATGTCGTTCCTCCAAATGCTGAGATATTCCTCTTTGACTTTGTGTACCATTTTCTGGATTTCATCTTTTGTCAGGCCATGGAGGTTGATGGCTTGGTCAGACTGGCTTTGGGTACTTTTACTTGGGAGGCTTCCTGAGGCTTCCTGGTGTAGGAAGGCTTTGTGATGGTAGGAGCTGGGACTGCTACTTTGTAGATGAGCCTTGAATGACAGCGCCTTCTTCTTTATTGCGATGTGTAGTGGGAATCTGCCCAGCTCTGCTCGGCAGGCGCTATTTGATGTGCTCCGATGGACTTGGAGAAGATGCTTGCAGAACTCTAGGTGGAATATTTCTGTCGGCCCAGCGTCCCACTTTGACCAGTTTGGGTATGAGACTGGGCCCCAGACCTCACTACCGTATAGAAGAATTGGGGCAATGATGGAGTCAAAAATTTTTAGCCATACGGTTACTGGTGCCTTGAGGTGGTACAGACGCCTTCTGATGGCATAGAAGGCTTTGGATGCCTTGTCTTTTAGTGACTCTATGGCTTGCTTGAAGCTCCCTGACTGGCTGAGTTCTAGGCCCAGGTAGGTGTACCTGTTGGTTTCAGTAAGTGGACGGTTGTCTATCATAAAGGTAGGATTGCCAGTGGGTTTCTGCTTTCTTTTCTGGAACACCATGATATTAGTTTTTTTCTCGTTGATTGGCAGTGCCCATGTGCTGCTGAAGGTCTCTAGGATTTTCAGATGATCTTGGAGGCCTTTCTCAGTTGGTGATAACAGCACGAGGTCATCTGCATACAGCAGAAATTTCACCTGGGTGTCATGGAGGGTGAGTCCTGGTGCTGAGGAGGACTCTAGGGCCACTGCCAGCTCATTGATGTAGATGTTAAAGAGCGTTGGACTGAGGCTGCAGCCCTGTCTCACTCCTCGACTTTGTTGGAAATAGGCTGTCCTCCTTCCGTTGACCTTCACACTGCAACTGTTCTCTGTGTAGGAGCTTCGGATGACATCATATGTTTTGCCTCCTATTCCGCTCCCCAGCAATTTTAGGAATAGTCCTGGGTGCCACACTGAGTCGAAGGCCTTCTTGAAGTCCACAAAACAAGCGTATATCTTCCCGTTCTTTGTATTGTGGACGTGGCTCTTGATGAGGCTGTGCAGAGTGTAGATGTGGTCAGTGGTGCGGTGGTTTGGCATGAACCCTGCTTGGCTCTTGCTGAGGACGTTGCTTTGTTTTTAAATACATCAGATAGGGATTGCATACATTAGTTAGGACTGCTCTGATAAGGGTATACCGTGAAGATTGGTAGAGCAGCTTAGTATACATTTTTTGCAAAAAACGTATCAACCAAATACCCTGTTTTTTACATCTTTTACTAGCACTTGCGGATTACTGCAACATTTTTTCAAACTGAGTGTTTTTGGTTTTACTATTCTCTTTTGTGTCTTCAGGTTTCTTGGTGGTGTGTGAACATGATCATACAGACTTGTTCACTGTGCAAGTAGCCCATGTGTTCCTGTTTCCATAATTGTTCTCTTGTGTCTACAAGACTGGGGAGTTCCACCACTCCTCTTGGGCTATCTGCACAAAAGCTGTTCTACCCTGTATGCACACATGGATTTTTTCCTCTCTGAACCCTGTTCACACAGGTTATATACAGATGATCAGGTTTTTAAATACATCAGATAGGGATTGCATACATTAGTTAGGACTGCTCTGATAAGGGTATACCGTGAAGATTGGTAGAGCAGCTTAGTATACATTTTTTGCAAAAAACGTATCAACCAAATACCCTGTTTTTTACATCTTTTACTAGCACTTGCGGATTACTGCAACATTTTTTCAAACTGAGTGTTTTTGGTTTTACTATTCTCTTTTGTGTCTTCAGGTTTCTTGGTGGTGTGTGAACATGATCATACAGACTTGTTCACTGTGCAAGTAGCCCATGTGTTCCTGTTTCCATAATTGTTCTCTTGTGTCTACAAGACTGGGGAGTTCCACCACTCCTCTTGGGCTATCTGCACAAAAGCTGTTCTACCCTGTATGCACACATGGATTTTTTCCTCTCTGAACCCTGTTCACACAGGTTATATACAGATGATCAGGTTTTTAAATACATCAGATAGGGATTGCATACATTAGTTAGGACTGCTCTGATAAGGGTATACCGTGAAGATTGGTAGAGCAGCTTAGTATACATTTTTTGCAAAAAACGTATCAACCAAATACCCTGTTTTTTACATCTTTTACTAGCACTTGCGGATTACTGCAACATTTTTTCAAACTGAGTGTTTTTGGTTTTACTATTCTCTTTTGTGTCTTCAGGTTTCTTGGTGGTGTGTGAACATGATCATACAGACTTGTTCACTGTGCAAGTAGCCCATGTGTTCCTGTTTCCATAATTGTTCTCTTGTGTCTACAAGACTGGGGAGTTCCACCACTCCTCTTGGGCTATCTGCACAAAAGCTGTTCTACCCTGTATGCACACATGGATTTTTTCCTCTCTGAACCCTGTTCACACAGGTTATATACAGATGATCAGGTTTTTAAATACATCAGATAGGGATTGCATACATTAGTTAGGACTGCTCTGATAAGGGTATACCGTGAAGATTGGTAGAGCAGCTTAGTATACATTTTTTGCAAAAAACGTATCAACCAAATACCCTGTTTTTTACATCTTTTACTAGCACTTGCGGATTACTGCAACATTTTTTCAAACTGAGTGTTTTTGGTTTTACTATTCTCTTTTGTGTCTTCAGGTTTCTTGGTGGTGTGTGAACATGATCATACAGACTTGTTCACTGTGCAAGTAGCCCATGTGTTCCTGTTTCCATAATTGTTCTCTTGTGTCTACAAGACTGGGGAGTTCCACCACTCCTCTTGGGCTATCTGCACAAAAGCTGTTCTACCCTGTATGCACACATGGATTTTTTCCTCTCTGAACCCTGTTCACACAGGTTATATACAGATGATCAGGTTTTTAAATACATCAGATAGGGATTGCATACATTAGTTAGGACTGCTCTGATAAGGGTATACCGTGAAGATTGGTAGAGCAGCTTAGTATACATTTTTTGCAAAAAACGTATCAACCAAATACCCTGTTTTTTACATCTTTTACTAGCACTTGCGGATTACTGCAACATTTTTTCAAACTGAGTGTTTTTGGTTTTACTATTCTCTTTTGTGTCTTCAGGTTTCTTGGTGGTGTGTGAACATGATCATACAGACTTGTTCACTGTGCAAGTAGCCCATGTGTTCCTGTTTCCATAATTGTTCTCTTGTGTCTACAAGACTGGGGAGTTCCACCACTCCTCTTGGGCTATCTGCACAAAAGCTGTTCTACCCTGTATGCACACATGGATTTTTTCCTCTCTGAACCCTGTTCACACAGGTTATATACAGATGATCAGGTTTTTAAATACATCAGATAGGGATTGCATACATTAGTTAGGACTGCTCTGATAAGGGTATACCGTGAAGATTGGTAGAGCAGCTTAGTATACATTTTTTGCAAAAAACGTATCAACCAAATACCCTGTTTTTTACATCTTTTACTAGCACTTGCGGATTACTGCAACATTTTTTCAAACTGAGTGTTTTTGGTTTTACTATTCTCTTTTGTGTTTTCAGCTCATTGATGTAGATCCTAAAGAGCGTTGGACTGAGGCTGCAGCCCTGTCTCACTCCTCGACTTTGTTGGAAATAGGCTGTCCTCCTTCCGTTGACCTTCACACTGCAACTGTTCTCTGTGTAGGAGCTTCGGATGACATCATATGTTTTGCCTCCTATTCCGCTCCCCAGCAATTTTAGGAATAGTCCTGGGTGCCACACTGAGTCGAAGGCCTTCTTGAAGTCCACAAAACAAGCGTATATCTTCCCGTTCTTTGTATTGTGGACGTGGCTCTTGATGAGGCTGTGCAGAGTGTAGATGTGGTCAGTGGTGCGGTGGTTTGGCATGAACCCTGCTTGGCTCTTGCTGAGGAGGTTGTGCTCGGTGAGGAAGGTGAGGATCCTCTTGTTCAGGATGCAGTTGAAGAGTTTACCCAGGTTGCTACTGACACATATCCCTCGGTAGTTTGCTGGGTCGTACTTGTCCCCATTTTTGTGTATAGGGGTTATGAGGCCTTGGTTCCAGTTTTTTGGGAAGCAGCCGGCCTGCAGTACAATATTAAATAGTTTTGTTATCGCAGCCTGGATGTCTAGAGGGCTGTATTTCAGCATTTCTGGGAGGATCCCATCTGGACCACTGGCTTTTTTACCTTTTATCTGTGTGATCCTTTCTGTTATTTCTGTCAGTGTGATTGGTGTATCCAGAGGATTTTGGAAATCTTTGAACTTTTCCTCCATATCTTTCAGTTTTTTCACAAGCTCTTTTTGTGCCAGGTTCAGGTCTTCACTTGGGATGTCATTGTAGAGGTCCTTGAAGTACTGGAGCCAGATGTTGCCGCTCTGGATGTGGAGGCTGTTGCTTTTCTGGTTGGATCCAAGGTGATTCCACAGTTCCCAAAATTTGTTGTCTTCAAGGACATCTTGGAGTTGGAGGAGTTTGGTAGAGATGTCGTTTTGCTTTTTCTTTCTGAGGATGGCTTTGTAATTTCGTTGTACGGTGTGGCAGGCTTCTCTCAGAGTGGGGTTATTGGGGTCTCTGTGTTTTTTATTTGAGGCCATTCTTAGGGCCTTCCGTATGGTCTTGCATTCTTTGTCAAACCAGTTGTTGGGATTTTGTTTACTCGGTCTCTTGTTGATGCTTCTTTTCAGGTCAGACATTTCTGCCATGGCATATAGAATGTCGTTAAGGTCTCTTACCGCTAGGTGTACTCCTTCTGGGTTGAGTTCATACACGTTATTATGGAAACATTGGAGCTTCTCCTTGATCTCTGGTCTGTTGATGGCATCTTTGTATTTTGGGGCCGACATCTTGGACCATTTGAAGGATGGTGGCAGGCTAAAGAGGCCGGTCTTTTGCGGGGTTTGTGAGGGTGATTTCTTTGTGGATTTGATGTATAGGAGTAGTTGGTTATGGTCTGACAGATGTGTTTGTGGGGTGACTATAAGGGCGCCAATATTTGTAGGGTCCATATCTGTGATGGCATAGTCTATCACACTGCTGCCCACATGGGAGTTTAGGGTATGTCTCCCTTGGTGCGGCCATTGAGGATACGAAGTCCAAAGCTTCGGCATAGGTTCAACAGCGTTCTGCCACTTTTATTAACTGTGCAATCATAGCTGTTCCTGTCGGTGTGCACTGGGTTGTCACAGTCGGTATCTGCTCCAAGTATATAGATGTTTCCATCAGTGGTCAGGTAGTCTCTTTCTCTTCCCGTTCTTGCGTTGAGGTCTCCGTAGATGAGAACGTTCCCAAGAGTCTGGAAATGGGCAGCTTCAGTCTTTAGGGTCTCAAAGCTGTCTGGGTTGAAGTATGGAGACTCTGGAGGAGCTACGTACACTGCACAGTCGGCCACGGATGTGAGGATGGAGCGGCTTATTCTTATCCAGATATGGCTGTCTCCTCTCTTCACTGCTCTGATATGTTCATGGAGCTCTTCTTTGTACCATACTAATATTCCTCCTGAGCTCCGGCCCTGTTTGATGTTTTTGTTTTTCAGGGCGGAGACAGAGAATTCCCTGTATCCGATGGGGACATAGGATTCATTATTGGCCTTAGTCCATGTTTCAAGGAGGATCTGTATATCAATGTCTTTCAGTCTTTGGTTAAAGTCTGGGTCATTTGTCTTGTATCCAAAGGCTGAGGTGTTCAGGCCCTGGATGTTCCAGCTACTAATGATTAGAGTTGACATTGTGTAGCTGTATACCTTGTAATAGGCTGTCCTGCATAGGACATCTTGGGTTGCTGACTGGTGACCTTGTTGTAGGCAATTGGTCCAGTCGCGTCAGTTTCTTGCATATGGAGCTGATCATGGTCTTTATTTCTGCCAGCTCACTGCCCTGTTTCACTCTGTGTGGAGAGGGTGGTGTCTTCCATGGTTTGTGTCTCTCATAGACTGGTTTTCCATACAGGTTGCAGTTTTCAGTTCGTTGAGCATATTCCATTTTAGGTCTGTTAGTTGGTGCTCTTCCTATAGGTTTTCGGTTTGTATGGGTTCTTGGTCCAGGGACTCTGTTGAGTACAATGTCTTTAAGTTCTTTGGCAAGAAGGCTGACTCCTTGGTTGTTAAGATGTTTGTCATCATACAGGTGGTGGAGGTTTATGATGGGATGTTGTGCCAAGGTGATGTCTAGCATCGTATTGATCTTGGCTATTAGTTCTCTGTTGACGTCTTGGGTGATGTATTGGAAGGAATCTTTTCTTGGCAGCAGAGATGACAGGATGATCTTGCTGCTGGGGAACTTCTGTTGTGTGGTCTCTGCCAGCTGACACAATTGTCCTGCTACCTGCTGGTGTTGGTCCTGGAGATTGTTGGTGCCAGTATGTATGACGATGTGGTTTGGGTTGGTGAAATATGGATTGTCTATCTATCTATCCCATATCTATCTATCTATCTATCTATCTATCTATCTATCTATCTATCTATCTATCTATCTATCTATCTATCCCATATCTATCTATCCCACATATATCTATCTATCTATCTATCCCATATCTATCTATCTATCTATCCATCTATCCATCTATCCCATATCTATCTTTTTATCTATCCCATATCTATCTATCTATTTATCTATTTATTATCTATCTATCTAGTATCTATCTATCTATTTATCTATCTAATATCTATCTATCTATCCCATATCTATCTATCTATCTATCTATCTATCCCATATCTATCTATCTATCTATCCCATATCAATCTATCCCACATATATCTATCTATCTATCTATCCCATATCAATCTATCCCACATATATCTATCTATCTATCCCATATCTATCTATCTATCCATCTATCTATCTATCTATCCATCTATCCCATATCTATCTATCTATTTATCTATCCCATATCTATCTATCTATTTATCTATCTATCTATTATCTATCTATCTAGTATCTATCTATCTATCTATTTATCTATCTAATATCTATCTATCTATCCCATATCTATCTATCTATCTATCTAATATCTATCTATCTATCCCATATCTATCTATCTATCTATCTAATATCTATCTATCTATCCCATATCTATCTATCTATCTATCTATCTATCTAATATCTATCTATCTATCTAATATCTATCTATCTAATATCTATCTATCCATCTATCCATCTATCCCATATCTATCTATCTATCCCATATCAATCAATCTATCTATCTATCTATCTATCTATTATCTATCTATCTATCTATGTATCTATCTATCTAATATCTATCTATCTATCTAATATCTATCTATCTATCTATCTATCTATCTATCTATCTAATATCTATCTATCTATCTATCTTATATCTTTCTATCTAATATCTATCTATCTATCTAATATCTATCTATCTATCTAATATCTATCTATCTATCTATCTATCTAATATCTATCTATCTAATATCTATCTATCTAATATCTATCTATCTAATATCTATCTATCTATCTAATATCTATCTAATATCTATCTATCCTATATCTATCTATCTATCTATCTATCTAATATCTATCTATCTATCTATCTATCTATCTATCTAATATCTATCTATCTAATATCTATCTAATATCTATCTATCTAATATCTATCTAATATCTATCTATCCTATATCTATCTATCTATCTATCTATCTATCTAATATCTATCTAATATCTATCTAATATCTATCTATCTAATATCTATCTATCTAATATCTATCTATCTAATATCTATCTATCTAATATCTATCTAATATCTATCTATCTAATATCTATCTATCTAATATCTATCTATCTAATATCTATCTATCTATCTAATATCTATCTATCTATCTAATATCTATCTATCTAATATCTATCTATCTAATATCTATCTATCTATCTAATATCTATCTATCTATCTATCTATCTATCTATCTATCTATCTATCTATTATCTATCTATCTATCTATTATCTACAGTGCCTACAAGTAGTATTCAACCCCCTGCAGATTTAGCAGGTTTAATAAGGTGCAAATAAGTTAGAGCCTTCAAACTTCAAACAAGAGCAGGATTTATTAACAGATGCATAAATCTTACAAACCAAAAAGTTTTGTTGCTCAGTTAAATTTTTATAAATTTTAAACATAAAAGTGTGGGTCAATTATTATTCAACCCCTAGGTTTAATATTTTGTGGAATAACCTTTGTTTGCAATTACAGCTAATAATCGTCTTTTATAAGACCTGATCAGGCCGGCACAGGTCTCTGGAGTTATCTTGGCCCACTCCTCCATGCAGATCTTCTCCAAGTTATCTAGGTTCTTTGGGTGTCTCATGTGGACTTTAATCTTGAGCTCCTTCCACAAGTTTTCAATTGGGTTAAGGTCAGGAGACTGACTAGGCCACTGCAACACCTTGATTTTTTGCCTCTTGAACCAGGCCTTGGTTTTCTTGGCTGTGTGCTTTGGGTCGTTGTCTTGTTGGAAGATGAAATGACGACCCATCTTAAGATCCTTGATGGAGGAGCGGAGGTTCTTGGCCAAAATCTCCAGGTAGGCCGTGCTATCCATCTTCCCATGAATGCGGACCAGATGGCCAGGCCCCTTGGCTGAGAAACAGCCCCACAGCATGATGCTGCCACCACCATGCTTGACTGTAGGGATGGTATTCTTGGGGTCGTATGCAGTGCCATCCAGTCTCCAAACGTCACGTGTGTGGTTGGCACCAAAGATCTCGATCTTGGTCTCATCAGACCAGAGAACCTTGAACCAGTCAGTCTCAGAGTCCTCCAAGTGATCATGAGCAAACTGTAGACGAGCCTTGACATGACGCTTTGAAAGTAAAAGTACCTTACGGGCTCGTCTGGAACGGAGACCATTGTGGTGGAGTACGTTACTTATGGTATTGACTGAAACCAATGTCCCCACTGCCATGAGATCTTCCCGGAGCTCCTTTCTTGTTGTCCTTGGGTTAGCCTTGACTCTTCGGACAAGCCTGGCCTCGGCACGGGAGGAAACTTTCAAAGGCTGTCCAGGCCGTGGAAGGCTAACAGTAGTTCCATAAGCCTTCCACTTCCAGATGATGCTCCCAACAGTGGAGACAGGTAGGCCCAACTCCTTGGAAAGGGTTTTGTACCCCTTGCCAGCCTTGTGACCCTCCACGATCTTGTCTCTGATGGCCTTGGAATGCTCCTTTGTCTTTCCCATGTTGACCATGTATGAGTGCTGTTCACAAGTTTGGGGAGGGTCTTAAATAGTCAGAAAAGGCTGGAAAAAGAGATAATTAATCCAAACATGTGAAGCTCATTGTTCTTTGTGCCTGAACTACTTCTTAATACTTTAGGGTAACCAAACAGAATTCTGGTGGGTTGAGGGGTTGAATAATAAATGACCCTCTGAAAAGACTTTTCACAATTTAAAAAAAAAAATAAACAAAGAAATAACATTCTTTTTTGCTGCAGTGCATTTCACACTTCCAGGCTGATCTACAGTCCAAATGTCACAATGCCAAGTTAATTCCAAATGTGTAAACCTGCTAAATCTGCAAGGGGTTGAATACTACTTGTAGGCACTGTATATATCTAATATCTATCTATCTATCTATCTATCTATCTAATATCTATCTATCTAATATCTATCTAATATCTATCTATCTAATATCTATCTATCTAATATCTATCTATCTATCTATCTATCTAATATCGATCTATCTATCTATCTATCTATCTATCTATCTATCTATCTATCTATCTATCTATCTATCTATCTATCTATCTATCTATCTATCTATCTATCCCATATCTATCTAATATCTATCTATCTGTCTGTCTGTCCCATATCTATCTATCTATCTATCAAATTCAAATTCAATCTATCTATCTCTGTGTGTAATGACGTGTGGGTTGGACAAATGTAAAAGAGGAGTTGGACAGAAATGACATCACAAATCTTTTTGAAGAGAGGAGGGAGAGGAGGGAGGGGTTTGGGTGTGTTTTTGGAGTGGGTGTGCTAGGTTCGGGCTTAGTGGCAGTGCAAAGCATCATGGAACTTGTAGTATTAGAGCACAATAACTCAGGAGAAAGGAAGTTGTCGATTAACCCCATGAGAGCTGAATCCAGCACTGAAGATGTGCTGCTACAGCATGATAACAGGTAATATTGCTAAAATAAACACAGTAGATGTTTTCAGTGGCACATAATAGCAAGATTTATGAAAAAAGACAAAAAACTTTATAGTAGTGGACAACTTCTTTAATTTGCATTTGTTCAAAAGACATTAGAATGCCCTGCTCATACAGATCACTGAAAAGACACTATGTGAAATCCAGAACTGAATGGATGGGTGATTCAATAGCCCTGGGAAATACATATTGTTCCACAATGGCATTTCGGCTATAATACCATCAAAGTGGATTACCTTTTTTACCGGTTTCCAAACCAACCTGGCTAACCGGAGTAATGGTAGTAATCTAGGGGTACTGGGTCAATCGATTTCCAAGAAACCTAACGGGCAATCAAGCTTTGCGGCTTGTTCTAGATGACTCTCTGGCTGTGTTCACACGTTGCGGTTTTTTCACGGTTTTTCCCGATAAAAACGCTATAAACCGCATAAAAAACGCATACAATAAGCATCCCATCATTTAGAATGATTTCTGCATGTTTTGTGCACATGATGCGTTTTTTTCTGCGAAAAAAACGCATCGCGGTAAAAACCGCAGCATGTTCATTAATTTTCCATTTTTTTGGCGGATTTACCACTCCAAAATGCATTGGGAAGTGTCCGGAAAAAACCGCGGCAAAAACGCATCAAAACCGCGGCAAAAACGCGGCAAAATCGCGGCAAAAACGCATGCGGTTTTCTTGCAGAAAATGTCCGAAATTCTCAGGAATTTTCTGCGAGAAATCCTGAACGTGTGCACATAGCCTCTGAGTTTGGTAAATAACCCCAGGCATCCATTTGCCCAAAGCCCTGATCTGTCCGTCCACATCTAGGGAGGTTAGCCACAGTGCCATGGGCTTTAAACTTCTTGATGACACTGCGCACGGTAGACACAGGAACATTCAGGTCTTTGGAGATGGATTGTAGCCTTGAGATTGCTCATGCTTTCTCACAATTTGGTTTCTCAAGTCCTCAGACAGTTCTTTGGTCTTCTTTCTTTTCTCCATGCTCAATGTGGTACACACAAGGACACAGGACAGAGGTTGAGTCAACTTTAATCCATGTTAACTGGCTGCAAGTGTGATTTACTTATTGTCAACACCTGTTAGGTGCCACAGGTAAGTTACAGGTGCTGTTAATTACACAAATTAGAGAAGCATCACATGATTTTTCGAACAGTGCCAATACTTTTGTCCACCCTCTTTTTATGTTTGGTGTGGAATTATATCCAATTTGTCTTTAGGACAATTCTTTTTGTGTTTTTTCATTTAAGACAAATTAAATGAAGATAATAATACCAAAGAATTTGTGTTTGCAATCATTTTCAGGAAGAAAATGAGTATTATCTGACAGAATTGCAGGGGTGTCAATACTTTTGGCCATGACTGTAGCTTGGCGCTGGATGGGCAATACTCACCCAGCGCTCAGGGCCTGGATTGAGCTGGTAAACTCAATTATTCCTTATGATCGAACGTTATACCAAAATAGGGGCTGCTTAGGATTAGGCTACCTGATTTTCTTAGACCTATGTAGGGTAGAAAATTTGAGTTTAGGCCTAGCTTTCCCCCATATAAAGGATGAAGTTAAAGAACAGGAACTGCACTATGTTGAAGGGAGTAATTGAGCTTCGGAAGTAGTATCATCTTAATCAGATTTATGGGTCCAGAGACAGATCATGGTAATTTACTCCACACAGCGAATTTGTGTTTAACTAAGTCCAGATAGGGGAGAATATTAAATTGTAGATCAAGCCTACAGTATTTTTGTACAATTATTCCTAAGTATTTAAAGTTAGACACAACCGGTAATGAGGATAGCCCCTCAAGGTGATCTGTCGGAGCATGGGAGAGAGGCATTAAAGCGGATTTATCCCAATTAATATACAACCCCAAGTGTTTACTAAATCCATCTATAGTGATTACATGTGGCAGTGTCTCCTCTACGTCATCCATGAATATTACCATATCATCCGCATATAAGCCAATAACATCCATTTGTTCTGCTATCTTAATACCTTTAATGGTTGGAGTGGACCTCATACATATAACTAGTGCTTCAATCGCGAGAGCAAAGAGGGCCGGAGAAAGAGGGCACCCTTGACGTGTTCCCCATTCCAGAATGTCTTGGATATGGAATTGTTAATAATTATCTGGGCTTTGGGTTTCATATAAATTGCGCAAATCCACTTTTGAAATTTAGGACCAAATCGATACCTCTGTAAACATGCGGATAGGAAAGGCCATTCAAGAGAATCAATGCTTTGGCTGCATCCAGCGAGGCCATGGCCCACCTGTTCTCCAGTACAAATGAACTATATTGGGCGACAGACTGGACTCTCCTGATATTAATAGATGTACTTTTACCCGGCATACAGTATATCCAGTCTGGTCTGGGTGTATTATTTCCAATATTACCTTATTTAATCTAGTGGCCAAAATTTGAGTAAAAATTTTATAATCTACGTTTGCTAATGAAATAGGGCGATATGATCCACATTCTAGGGGGTCCTCCCCTTTGTCTAAAATTATAATATTTGCCTCATAATAGGAGTCTGGTAGAGAGCCTCCCCTCCAAATCCCCTGGAATACTTTCAAAAGAATCGGCGCTAGAGTGTTTCGATATTTCCTATACCTTTCTATGGGGAATCCATCTGGGCCGGGTGCCTTTCCAGAGGCCATATCCGCTATGGCCACATTAATCTCTTCAAGAGTGAAATCCGCATTTAGATAAGCTAGCTGTGTGGGACTCAATGTAGGAAGCTCTATGTCTGATAGGTAGTTTAGGTAATTCAAAGTATCAAAATCCCCCTTGAAGCATTACAACTCTTTATAATAATCATGAAAGTATTGAAGAATATCATCTGTCGAAATCACTATTGTGCCGACTGGTTTCCGGATTTTAAGTATAGTGTTAGATGTATTATGTTGTCGTACCATAAATGCTAAAAGCTTTCTAGATTGGATCTGCAGTTCAAAATATGTCTGCCGAGTGAAAAACAGTTTACGCTTAGATTTGGTGTCTGCATACTGAGTATATAGTCTATAAGAATGTAACCACTCAGCCCTGTTGTCACTGGTTTGACTAGCTATGTATGCCGCTTCCGAATCTCTCAGACATCTCTCCAGATCATCATCTTCCTGTGAAGTCACACGTTTAATATAAGAAATTGTAGAGGATAAATATCCTCTCAGATATGCCTTGAGAGCATCCCAAAGCACATTAATATTTTGCGGCTCTGGATGAGACGCGACAAAACAGTCTAGTTGATCTATAGTCCTGTCGTTGGAGCCTATCAGCTTTAGTCAAAATTGATTTAGTTTCCAAACCATGTTATGTCTTGCCTGACCAAACCTAAGTTTAAGTATTACCGAGCTATGATCTGAAATGTCCCTGTTCCCATGCTCCACCTCCCCCACCCATACTGCCAATTTACTGGATCCAAATATGTAATCCAAACGGGATACGGTGCCTCTAACGGATGAATGACAGGTAAATTCTCTTACATCAGGATGGCACATTCTCCACAAATCTAGCCAACTACTACCTTCCATAAATAATGACAATCGAGACAGAGAGGGAGTCCCGAAGCTTTGCCATCCAATCTGAGCCTATCAAGGCAATTGTCCATAACCATATTAAAATCTCCCATCACATAATATGTGCATCTGGATAATTTAAAGCGAAACTGCGTTTTTTATAATTGTCATATTAGCTGGGGGGGATTATATATACACATTATAATGTAGTCTTTCAAGTTGACCAATGCATGTACAAAGATAAAACGCCCCTCAGGGTCTCTCCGAACCTCCTTAACCTCCCATCTAACATATTTATGTATCAATAGAGAAACCCCTCTAGAGTAGCTAGTATGGAATGTATGCACACACTATTGCACCCAGGGCTTCTGCATATAACGAGCCAAGTCTCTGGTCAGGTGTGTTTCAACCAGGGCTACAATATGAGGCTGGTAACGCCGTATTTGAGAAAATACTTTAACTCTCTTTCAGGGTGACCTAAGACCTCTCACTTTCCAGGTCATGCATGTAAGATGAGATGCCATGCCCCTTCATCCAAATATTATATACATTGTCACGCCAATCACATTTCTTTTACATAATGGAAAAAACTGTTGCAGCAATTTCTATATAAACCGCAACTAACAAAACTAGAACAAAATAGAGCAAAATATTAATCAAAAGGGAGCAAAATTTCATGCTACTATCACAGTCCAAAAAGAGGGTACCATCTCTGAACACAGAGTCCGGTATGGTTGTTTTCTTGAATGTTGGAGAAAACAGCTCCTATCATTGAAAAGAGAAGAAAGGAAAAAAAAGGGGGAAAACCAAATGAGAGAGTTCCATTTCCTATATATCCATATATAGAGACGGCAAACGGTTTTGGATTTTTCCCCATTCGCTCCCACATGGGACCGCATCCATTCTTCGGCTTCCACTGGGGTCGCAAAAAAAGGGAGAGAGCCCTTGTAAACAACTTGGAGTCGAGCAAGATAGATCATTGAGTAGAGAATGTTTTTTTACCCTGAATTGCTTCTTTATCTCCATGAATTGGGCCCGTTGCTTTTGCAGTTCCTTTGTGAAATCCGGGAATATTGAAATAGTAGCATTATTAAATTTGATGGGGCTCTTTTGCCTTGCCATGCGTAGCACAACATCTCTGTCTCTGCAATTTAAAAGGTGCACCAAAAAGAGTCTCGGTGGGGTGCCCGCAGGACGAGGCTTTGTAGGAACCCTATGGGCTCTTTCCACAGAGAATGTGGAGGAGAATTCATCCCCAAGAGTATCTTTGAGCCAACTCTCCAAGAATTGTTCAGGTTGTTGACCTTCTGAACGTTCTGATAGCCCAATAATACGTATATTATTCCGGCGTAGTCTGTTCTCTAGGTCATCTGCCTTCTGCTTCCAAGCATTTATGGAGCCAGCCACTTTTGTCAGTTTAGTCTCCATAGGTACAGAATTATCTTCCAGGCGAGATACCCGTGATTCAACTTCTGTGATTCGATCACTAATAGATTGCATATCTTGTCGGAGTCGCCCCACCTCAGAGTGTACCTCCTCTATTTTCACATTTAGGGATGTCCTAGTTAGAGATATAGCTTGCATCAACTCTTCAGATGCCTGTTTCAAAGTTAGGTCCTCCTGATCCCCATCCTCCTCGCTAACAGAGGCATGATCTTCCTCTGTATTGATTACCCTGCAGAGTTTAGTGTCATCTGCAAATATTGAAATTCTGCTCTGAATGCCCCCTACAAGGTCATTAATAAAAATGTTAAAAAGAAGAGGGCCCAATACTGACCCCTGTGGTACCCCACTGCTAACCGTGACCCAGTCCGAGTGTGCTCCATTAATAACCACCCTTTGTTTCCTATCCCTGAGCCAGATCTTAACCCACTTAAACATATTTTCCCCTATCCCCATTTTTCTCATTTTATGTATCAACCTTTTGTGTGGCACCGTATCAAAAGCTTTTGAAAAGTCCATATACACTACATCCACTGGGTTCCCTTGGTCCAGTCCGGAACTTACCTCTTCATAGAAGCTGATCAGATTAGTCTGACATGAACGGTCCCTAGTAAACCCGTGCTGAAACTGGGTCATGAGGTTATTCCTCTTCAGATACTCCAGTATAGCATCCCTTAGAATGCCCTCCAGGATTTTACCCACAGTAGAGGTTAAGCTTACTGGCTAGTGTTGAGCGATACCTTCCGATATTTGAAAGTATCGGTATCGGATGGTATCGGCCGATACCGGCAAAATATCGGATCTCGCCGATACCGATACCCGATACCAATACAAGTCAATGGGACACAAATATCAGAATGTATCCTGGATGGTTCCCAGGGTCTGAAGGAGAGGAAACTCTCCTTCAGACCCTGGGATCCATATTCATGTAAAAAATAAAGAATAAAAATAAAAAATATGGATATACTCACCCCTCCGAAGGACCCTGGCTGTCACCGCTGCAAGCGTCCGCCTCCGTCCTTAAGAATGCTGTGAGTGAAGGACCTTCGATGACGTCGCGATCAGGTGACCGGTCACCTGACCGCTCACATGACAGCAACTTCATCGAAGGTCCTTCACTCACCACATTCTAAGGAACGGAGGGAGACGCTAGCAGCGCTGTGAGCCAGGGGCCGTCCGAGGGTGAATATATCCATGTTTTTTATTTTTATTCTTTATTTTTTACATGAATATGGATCCCAGGTCCTGAAGGAGAGTTTCCTCTCCTCCAGACCCTGGGCACTATAAGCACCGCACACGCCGAAGATGACTGGGAACTTCCGATTCCGATTTCCGATATCACAAAAATATCGGAACTCGGTATCGGAATTCTGATACAGCAAATATCGGCCGATACCCGATACTTGCAGTATCGGAATGCTCAACACTATTACTGGCCTATAATTACCGAGTTCAGTTTTTGTCCCCTTTTTGAATATTGGCACCACATTTGCTATACACCAGTCCTGTGGTACAGACCATGTTATTATGGAGGACTGGGGTATAGCAAATGTGGTGCCAATATTCAAAAAGGGGACAAAAACTGAACTCGGTAATTATAGGCCAGTAAGCTTAACCTCTACTGTGGGTAAAATCCTGGAGGACAATTTTATATTACAGGATGATTTATGTAAACTAGAAGCTTGGGCTGATAAATGGCAAATGAGCTTTAATGGGGATAAATGTAAGGTCATGCACTTGGGTAGAAGTAATAAGATGTATAACTATGCGCTTAATTCTAAAACTCTGGGCAAAACCGTCAATGAAAAAGACCTTGGTGTATGGGTGGATGACAAACTCATGTTCCGTGGCCAGTGTCAGGCAGCTGCTGCAAAGGCAAATAAAATAATGGGATGCATTAAAAGAGGCATAGATGCACATGAGGAGAACATAATTTTAGTTCAACCACACTTAGAATACTGTGCACAGTTCTAGTCTCCGATGTATAAGAAAGACATAGCTGAACTAGAGCGGGTGCAGAGAAGAGCGACCGAGGTTATTAGAGGACTGGGGGGTCTGCAATACCTAGATAGGTTATTACACTTGGGGCTATTTAAATTGGAAAAACGAAGACTAAGGGGTAGTGTTGAGCATTCCGATACCGCAAGTATCGGGTATCGGCCGATACTTGCGGTATCGGAATTCCGATACTGAATTCCGATACTTCCCGCGTATCGGATACCGGAATCGGGAGTTCCCAGAATTCAAACTGCACGCAGCAGCAAATGAGGAATGAATGGAAGTGTGGGCACATCCTGTTTAGCATGGTGGGCATGTAAGTACTGGCAAGGCTGTGATTGGCTGCTGAAATGATGTCACTCTGCACTATAAAAAATGCTGCCGCCATTTTGCGCTCACTCTGCTGTGATTTCAGTTAGGGACAGGACGCTGTGTTCTAACTGAGGGCCAGTTGAGATAGCTAATTGCTTTATTTTGCTTTCCCAAGGCTAATTTAGCAAAACGCTGTGTGTTGTTCACTGTTCACCTTGCTCTTGCCTTGCAGCGCTGTTTTAACAGCGTTCTGCAAGGTCTCTGTGTGTGTGTGTGTGCAGCTCACTCTGTAGTCTGTGTGCAGCCATATACCCGGTTGTATTCAGCTCAGGGGGGGGTTCACACTGCCTCATACAGTTCTATCCATTGTCCTTTTTTGCTCATAGTGCAGCCTGCTGCACATTTTTTCTAAAATTTCCTATTAGTGTTTTTCCACCCGTCTCCAGCTAAATTGTGGAAAAACACTACATAGGATAACCTAGAGGGGGGTTTTTGGGCCTTGCAGCGCCGTTTACGGCTGTCTGCATGGTCTCCGTGTGAGCGCAGCTCGCCCTGTAGTCTGTGTTCAGCCACAGCCGGTTGGATTCAGCTCAGGGTGCGTTACTGCCTCATACCGTTAAATAACTTGTCCTTTTTTTCAAATAGTGCAGCCTGTTGAAAATTTTTTTTAAAATTTCCAATTAGTGTCTTTCCACCCGTCTCCAGCTAAATAGTGGAAAAACACTACATAGGATAACCTAGAGGAGGGTTTTTGGGCCTTGCAGCGCCGTTTACGGCTCTCTGCACGGTCCCCGTGTGAGTTAAACTCGCTCTGTAGCCCGATCTGCAGAAAAAAAAAAAGTAAAGTTCACCAAACACCACTTAACACTTGTGTAGGCCACATTTTATAAATAATAAAGTCTAGTCCACACTTTACAACATTAGTGTTTCTTACACCTGTTAGGAGGAGCATTTCAGGAATAAGCACACTAAGGCCTTAGTACTTTTCTGCTTATCTTTATCTGTCAACCAAGATGAAGAGGGCAGGGAGTAAGGCACGTGGGCATGGGCGCGGAGCAGGGAGAGGAGCAGGGAGAGGACGTGGTGATTCTGTGCCTGCTGCGGGCACCGGTGACTCATCATCACTCAGTTTCAGCAGGGAACAGTCCTTCATGCGCAGCTTTGTCGGAGAGCACCGTGCACCGCTGCTGCGTGAAGATCAAATTGAATTCGTTGTCGGATGGATGGCAGCTAACGCATCGGCATCGACTTCAATTAGTGCCACATCCTCTCAGACACAGACCACTGGAGAGCAGCCATCTGTCTCTTCACCACCTGCCAAATTGGCCAGGCAGTCAGAGAGCCCAGGACAGGAGCCGTCTCTACTTCTGTTCTCTGAATCTCTTGGCTTGGAAACAGGGGGCCAGCCAAGCAGCATTGGAGAAATGGAAGAAGAGGCAGTGTGCAGTGATGCCCAACAGCTTTGTCTCTCTGACTCTGAAGAGGCGGGTGGGCCAGTGCCTGCGGTGACCACAGCGCAGTACGCATCTGATGATGAAACTCAGGTGCCGCTTTCTGGTGCATACTGTGCTGCCGAGACTACCCAGGAGGAGCAGTTGGTGGCAGAGGGTAGTGGAGATGATGAGGTCGTTGACCCATCGTGGCGTGAGGAACAGGAAGGTGGTGGGAGCAGCTCTGAGGAAGAGATTCCCCTTACGGGCCAGAGAGGGAGAGGGAAGGGGAAGACTGCGGAGCCTGTAGCCTCCACTTTGGCACCCTCTTTCAAAAGCCAAAAAGGGCGCTCCCAAGACTTGCAGTGCCTGGTCCTTTTTTGACACAGTTGCAGATGACATTTGGTTTGTCAAATGCAAGCTGTGTCATCAGAAAGTCAAAAGAGGTAAAAGTGTCAGCAAGCTCAATACCACAAATATGTGGAAACATGTGCGGACCAGGCACGCGGTGGAGTTACAAAAACACACTGAAGACGTAGGCCAACCAACAGCGGCAGCTACCACCTCTTCAGCTCGTGTTGCCTCTTCCTCCAGCTCACGCACAGCTGGTTTGGCTTCCTCCCAGGATCGCCATGGAAGAACCTCTGGCACTGTTGTCCATAGACCTAGTGTAATTCCACCCACAGCACCACATTCCCAGTCATCCTCACACTCCCAGTCTACTCTACAGCCATCGGTAGTACAGGCATGGGAGAAAAGGCGGGCATTCTCAGCCAACCACCCCCGAGCACAGGCTCTGAATGCAGGCATTGCCAAACTTCTGTCCCTGGAAATGCTCTCATTCAGGCTGGTGGAGACTGACAGCTTCCGTGACTTGATGGCATTGGCAGTCCCACAGTACAAGGTGCCCAGCCGCTTTTACTTCAGCAGGCAAGCTGTCCCTGCCCTGCACAAGCATGTGGAGGGACACATAAAACACGCGCTACTGAACGCCATCAGTAGCAAGGTCCACCTCACCACCGATGCGTGGACCAGTCAACATGGACAGGGGCGATACATTTCCCTCACTGCCCATTGGGTTAATGTTGTTGAGCCAGGTACAGATCGTGCGAGTGGCGCAGGACGTGTCCTGCCCACTCCAAGGATTGCAGGAATCCAGTCTGTACGCATTGACTCCTCCTCATACACAAGTTCCTCAGAATCATCGCTGCAGGAGCCGTCACAGTCCACCTCCACATGGACCCGTGAACGTTTACCTATGACCGACATGAGCACAGCCGTGGCCAAACGTCAACAGGCCGTCTTGAAACTAGTTTCTTTGGGGAATCGAAGCGACACAGCGCAAGAGCTCTGGAATGCCATCAAGCAGGAGAGCGATGTGTGGTTAGTGCCAGCAAATCTCCAGCCAGGCATGGTAGTGTGTGACAATGGCCGAAATCTGGTGGCAGCTTTGGCCATTGGCAACCTCACTCACATCCCATGTCTTGCACATGTGCTCAATTTGGTTGTGCAGAGTTTTCTGACTATCCGGATCTTGATGCACTGCTGCACAAGGTCCGCCTAGAGTGTGCTCACTTGCGGCGTTCCAGCTTGGCAAGATCCCGCATTGCTGCTCTGCAGCACTGATTCCGCCTTCCGGAACACCGCATCATATGTGACCTACCTACCAGGTGGAATTCCACGTTACATATGTTGGAGCGGTTGTGTGAGCAGCAGCAAGCAGTAATGGAGTACCAGCTGCATCAGGCGCTAAAAAGTCGCAATCAGCGCCGACCAGACTTCACAACCACAGAGTGGGCCACTATGAAGGACGTCTGCCAGGTTTTGCGTCCTTTCGATTATTCCACGCGGATGGCAAGAGCAGATGATGCACTAGTCAGCATGACTGTCCCCCTTATCTGCCTGCTTCAACAAACTTTGCAAGCGTTAAGGGATGATGTTGTGGAAGAGGTGGAGGATGAGGAGTCACCTTTTCCATCAGCTTCTGGAGAGTCAGCGCCACGTGGTTCCTCACAAAGGGGTACGCAGGGGCCACTTTGTGAGGAGGATGAGGAGGAGTCAATGGAGGAGGAAGAGCTCCGTCCAGAGGAGGGAGTGACACAATTGTCCAGTGGTCAGTGTGTACAGCGAGGGTGGGGTGATGACGAGCGGGCAGAGATCATGTCTCAAGCAGGGGACAGCGTTTCTGGGCCAGTTGGCAGTCTGCAGCACATGGTGGATTTCATGCTGCAGTGCCTGAGAAACGACCGCCGCATCGACCACATTCTCAACATGCCTGATTATTGGGTGTTCACCCTCCTCGATCCTCGCTACCGGGACAACATCCAAAACCTCATCCCAGCGTTGACCCGGGAGCGTAAAATGCGGGAGTACCACAACACACTGGTGAATTCCATCATCTTCTCCAGTCCAACTGAGAGGAGTGCTGCTAGTGCTTTACAAAGCAGCTCAGTGCATCGAGGCAGTGGGGGAGGCTCTGCACAAAGAGGGAGCAGAAGCAGTGCCTCTGCCCAAGGCAAGCCCAGTATGGCACAACTGTGGCAAACTTTTGTGTGCCCGCCCCAAATGTCTACACCATCACCGGCGGCTCCAGTCAGCAGGAGGCAACGGTTCCGTCAGATGGTGACAGACTACATGGCTTGCCCTCTTACTGTACTCCCAGACGGCTCTTCCCCGTTCAAGTTTTGGGTCTCTAAGCTGGATACATGGCCAGAGCTAAGCCAGTATGCATTGGAGGTGCTGGCTTGCCCTGCGGCTAGTGTCTTATCGGAACGTGTCTTTAGTGCCGCAGGTGGTGTACTAACAGACCGTCGCATGTGACTATCCTCCGATAACGTTGACCACGACATAAAAAAATCAAACCTACGCATATTTGTATCGCCGCATTCAGAATCGCCCGATATATAAATAAAAAAAAATGAACCTGATCGCTAAATGGCATAGCGAGAAAAAAATTAGAAACGCCAGAATTACCTTTTTTGGTCGCTGCGACATTGCATTAAAATGCAATAACTGGCGATTAAAAGAATGTATCTGCACCAAAATTGTATCATTAAAAACATCAACTCGGCGCTCAATAAATAAGCCCTCACCCGACCCGAGATCACGAAAAATGGAGATGCTACCGGTATTGGAAAATGGCACAATTTTTTTTTTTACCACTTAGATAAAAAAGAACCTAGACATGTTTGGTGTCTGTGAACTCATAATGACCTGGAGAATCACAAAGGCAGGTCAGTTTTAGCATTTAGTGAACCTAGCAAAAAGACAAACAAAAAAAACGGTGTGGTAAACTTTTTTTGCAATTTTTCCGCACTTGGAAATTTCTTCCCATTTTCTAGTACACGACATGATAAAATCAATGATGTCATTCAAAAGTACAACTTGTCCCACAAAAAATAAGCCCTCACATGGCCATATTGATGGAAAAATTTAAAAAGTTATGGCGCTGGGAAGGAGGGAAGCGAAAAACAAAAATGCAAACCGAAAACATGAAGGGGTTAATCTGTGTTTTAATTTTTAAGTTAATGAGATGCTTCATGACAGACAATGAGAAGTTCCTGATTTTGGGCTCCCCCTGCAGTTTGTGGCAGAGGGTTGTCGGCACGGTAAAAAATTGTGTTAGTTCCTGCTTTACAGAAGGACGATAATACCATAGAAATGATAAGAATAATAGGCCTCAGTTACCACAACTGTCTACAAGAAAAACTGTTGCTCATAGCACCTAATCACAGCTCAGCTTTCATCTTTTAAACAGATCTGGTGAAATGAAAGATGCTTAGTGATTGGTTGCAGAGTGGGCGGGGCTTTGTGGAGTGGGTGTGGCCAACACACACATACATACACTCAGCTTTATATATTAGATAACTCTGGAACGCTTCAACGTTTCCTGCTGATTCTGAGATTGTTTTTTGTGACATATTGTGCTTCATGTTATTGGTAAAATGTATTTTATATATCTCTCATTTATTTGTAACAAAAAAAAGGAAATTTGGCAAAAATTTAGCAATTTTCAAACTTTGAATTTTTATGCCCTTAAATCAGAGAGATATGTTGCACAAAATAGTTCATAATAACATTTAACACATGTCTACTTTACATCAGCACAATTTTTTTATGAGGGTTAATAGTTGACCAGCGATTTCTCATTTTTGCAACAAAATTTACAAAACCATTTTTTTAGGGACCACCTGACATTTGAAGTCACTTTGAGGGGTCTATGTGATAGAAAATACCCAAAAGTGACACAACTCTAAAAACTGCACCCCTTAATCTGATCGAAACCACATTCAAGAAGTTTATTAACCCTTCAGGTGCTTCACAGGAATTATGGAATGTGAAAGGAAGAAACAAACGTTTTACTTATTTCACTAAAATTTAACTGTAGACTACATTTTTTTTTATTTTCACGAGTGTAACAGGAAAAAATGAACCACCAAAATTAGTAATGCAATTTCTCCTGAACAGCATATATGGGGGAAAAACACTGTTTAGGTGCACGGCAGAGCTCGGAATAGGAGTGTTGTTTGACTTTTTCAACGCAAAATTGGTTGGAATGGTGTTTGTCTTGTTTGGAGAGCCCCTGATGTGCCTAAACAGTGGAAACCCCCCCACAAGTGACCCTATTTTGAAAACTAGACCCCTTAAGGAACTGATCTAGATGTGTGGGGAGCATTTTGAACTACCAAGTCTTTTACAAATGTTTGTAAAGTAGAGCTGTGAAAATAAAAAAAAATCAAATTTTTTTCCATACATTTTTCTTTTAGCCCCCAATTTTTTATTTTCAACAAGGGAAACAGGAGAAATTGGACCCAAAAATTTGTTCAGTTTGTCCTGAGTACGCTGATATCCCATATGTGGGAGAAAACTACTGTTTGGGAGCACATCAGGGCTTGGAAGGGAAGTAGTGACATTTTGGAATGCAGACTTTTATGGAAGGGACTGCGGGCGTCATGTCGCATTTGCAGAGCCCTTGATGTGTTTAAACAGTAGAAACCCTCCACAAGTGACACCATTTTGGAAACTAGACCCCTTCAGTAACAAGCTGACAATGAATTAAGTCTTGCAAGAGCCATCAAAAGCAATAAAAAAGGATTTTGGGGATATGTAAAAAGTAAAAGAAAAGTCAAAGATGCTATAGGATTTTTACAGGATGAAAATGATGAAATGGTAAGAAAGGATGTTGAGAAGGCCGAACTTTTAAATTCCTATTTTACATCTGTTTTCTCTCAGAAAGGAATTGTAACATCAACTGATCTTCACTGTTCTATTAAAGGAATAGAAGAATCCAGGATATCTATAAACAGAAAGATAGTGAGGAAACACTTAGCTAACATAATTGAATTCAAGTCTCCAGGTCCAGATGAATTACACCCCAGAGTACTGAAGGAGATAGCAGAAGAAATTTTTGAACCACTCTCCATAATCTTTGAAAATTTTTGGAGAACAGAAGTCCCTGAAGACTGGAGAAGAGCAAATGTTGTTCCTATCTTCAAAAAGGGGAAGAAGGTGGACCCAGGGAAGTATAGGCCGGTGAGTCTGACTTCTATACCAGGAAATATCTTTGAACAAATTATTAAACAACATGTATGTAAGTACCTGGATAAGAATGAAGTGATTAACCAGAGTCAGCATGTGTTTGTAACTAATAAGTCTTGTCAGACTAACTTAATTTAATTCTATGACAGAATCACTGACTGGTTGGATCAGGGAAATGCTGTAGATAAAGTATATCTTGACTTCAGCAAAGCATTTGACAAAGTATCTCACACCATCCTTATTGAAAAAATGACTAAGTATGGAATGGACAAGACAACTGTTAGGTGGATTCATAACTGGCTTAGTGATCGGACCCAAAGAGTGGTTGTAAATGGCTGCACATCTAGTTAGAAGAACGTCTCAAGTGGGGTACCACAGGGTTCTGTCCTGGGCCCTGTATTGTTCAACATCTTTATCAATGATTTAGATGAAGGAATTGAGGGTACACTGATTAAATTTGCTGATGACACAAAGCTAGGAGGGATAGCTAATACTAGAGAAAAGAGAGAGAAGATTCAAAAATATATAAATAAACTGGAGCAGTGGGCAGCATCTAACAATGGTTTTTGACAAGGAAAAATGCAAAGTGAAAGTGAAAAAAGCATATACAGAATGGGAGGAATAGGGCTAAGCAACAGCACATGTGAAAAAGACTTGGGTATATTAATAGATCATAAACTGAGCATGAGTCAACAGTGTGTGGTAGTCTGAAGCACTCTTTCATACACAGGTCAGGTTTATTGGGGCAGGTGTCACATTGATAAATGGTGTCCATGTGTATTCCCCTTCTGTCACACACTCAGTGCCTCTTTTGTGACTTACCTTTTTTTTCCCGCTTTGAAGGGCCTCCCCTCGGAACTGGCCTGATACGATATGTGCACCTTCAGTTCCGGAAGTACTGGGGCCCGCTTCTTCCTGACTACGTAAATCATGGCCTTAATCACTACATCCTGGAACTGAAGGTACGACGTAGCGGTCTGGGCTGCACATCATGACAGCAGGAAAGCCTTGAGCATTGCTAACTGTACAATGTGCATGGCCAGCTTCTTGTACCACACCTTGTCTGTTCTCACAGCACTGTATGGCTGGAGAACTTGATTGTTTTTGTTGTATCTCAGTACACAGATGACCCAACCCTAATAGATGGACCCCCTATTATTGGACTTGTGCTTAAGGAAGTTAGATCCTAGCCCATGGCATCTATATAGATGTAGTGAGCTGGCCGGCTGTGACTGTTCTGTTATCATTGACATAGAATCTGTGACAGACACTGCCCCCGTGTGGCCAGAAGTTATACCTATGCCAAATGTGATTACAGAGGGACAAACTGTATTGGCAAAACTTCCCCCTGTGATGTCATGTGAACAGGAAGGGGAGGAGAAGAGAAAGCCCGGGAAACTGGTGTGTGCAGAGAGAGGTCTGTGTCTGCTGGCGTCCTCCTGTAGATGCGATATAGAAGATTGCCTGGATGACCGCTATCTCTTGGAAGCAGACATCCAGATTGTTCCCAGCTCCCACACTGCGGAGCACCCAACGGTGACATCTTCACAGATCCTGGAGCCCATGAACTGTAAGCGGGTCCTCTGTTGAGAGGCCGAACATTCCACCCTTACCTGTTGAACCCCAAGGACTACAGTCTGGACCTGAGAGACGGAGTTTTGTTCAATCCCTGTTGTTTTTCTCTTCGGCTGGAGCGTCTCCCTGCAGTGACAGACAGGCCTGCGACGTGGGAAGATAACCTCTTGGAACAAAGGAACTGGTAACGTGTGGATAGGGAAAGTGAGGGACAGTTTGTTATTACACGTTATCTCTGTGAATAGGCATATTTTGTACTGTATATTATTGTGTTCCGCTGTGTTAAAGAAAATGTATAACAGTAAAGATACGGTTGTTAAAATAGAATCTGAGTGTGGAAGTTTTGCTGGGCCAGATCATGGATATACATGGGCGACCTTGCCCTCGGTCACTTCATCTGGCGTAGTCGGCAGGATCTGTGCCCAGCAGGATTCCCACCCAGTGTACAGTCAGAAACCGCCGCCTGTGTCCATTGTAAACCAGGTCAGGAAGTTTGGCGGGCGAAACTACCCCGTACCAGAATGGGCAAAACAAGTGCGGATACTGGGAGAAATGTATAATATTGACCCTAAGACCTTGGCAGAAATGTTTGTACTGACGCTAGAGGGGGAGGCATGGACGACAGTCAGACTGGAGACGGTCAGGGGGCAGCGTACGTTGGAGGACTTGGTGCGGGTGCTGGAAAAGACCTATGGACCTACTACGTACCAGGGAACACTGCGATACCTGTTCTTTAGACGGACACAGCTTGAATGGGAAGACATCCCCCAATATGCAAATGCCCTTCAGGTACTCCTTGAACAAGTCTGTGCAAAAGGGGAACAACTGACTACTATAGCTCCTCGTGACCTGGTACTGAGAGACCAATTCGTTATAGGGCTGAGAGACCAGTATCTTAACCGTACGCTACAGGACTTGATTCGGATGACGCCGACTCTCACCTTCGCTGAAGTCAAGCAGGAGGCCATAGAACGTTCTAGGGGACCCGTCATGGATGTGGGGACTCAAAGCGCTGCGTGCAGATCCATATTAGACGTTAAACAGCCCAACAGTGACACCGAGGAGCTGAAACAGATGGTAGCAGATTTACAGCAACAGGTGTCACAGTTAACACTAGAACGACAGAGAGACCAGCGGATGCAACCTAGCCGTCCCGCAGGACCGTGTTGGTCATGTGGTGATCCTCGTCATTGGGCGAATCGTTGTCCTCAACGAACAAACCATCAGTTACCACGACGAACAGAATATCAGCTACATCCACGAGCAGAGCATTCTCACCACAATGGCCGCCGTTAAACTAGACACCCCTGCAGCTGAGGTTCGAGCAGCAGGGGGGGACAGAGAATGGGGTGTAGAAAAACAGAGCCAGCAACGGAGTACTCTTGCCTCGAATAGTCCTACACTTGAAGTTATTCTGGAGGGAGTTGCAGTACAAGGATTGATGGACACTGGGTCGCAAGTGACCACGATCTCTGAACAGTTTTATGAAAAGTACCTCAAACCAAGGACTGCTTGTGATCCAGATACCGCCATTAAGATAATTGCGGCTAATAACCTACCCATTCCAGTAACCGGAGTCGCCTGGATGGATACGAAGGCCTGCGGACAAGACCTAGGGAAACGAGGAATCGTCATTGTCAAGGAAGGCTTCGGCTCCGAGACCCCAGTAATAATCGGAATGAATATCTTGAAAGACCTGGATCTTATGCTGTTGACAAGAAAAGGGCCCAAGTACTGGCAGAAAGTTACGAAACATAAACCGACTCGTCTGGCGTTCCAGCGCGTAATCCGGACCGTTGGACTCCAACAGATGGCAAAGGAACAACTACCCCTAGCAGCCATTAAAGTGCCCCGCTGTACCCGGATTACTTTGCCCGCTGAAAAAGAGACAGTCATTTCCCTGCCTCTTAACACCAACCGACAGCTTGAAGGAGTTGAAGTGTTAATCGAGCCGAGGGCTCCAAGTGGGGGTAAGCTAAACCCACTGGTCGCCCGCACCCTAGCCGTCGTGAGGAACGGAAGAGTCCCTGTCCGGCTGAACAACACCGCAGACGTAGGTGTAGCCCTCGAAGCTGGCACGCAACTTGCCAGAGTATATGCTCTACCCACAGAAGTGAACCCCATGGGGCCCTTACAATTCACCCCGTCTACAGAAGATGGCTGGACGGTAACTGTCTCAGCCATAAATGCTCAAGCAGATGATGAAGATATTGGGCGAAAATTACTGGAAAAAGTGCAACTGGACCCGTCCCAGTACACCAAACAGGAAGTGTCTCAAGTGGAGGGACTACTGCGAGAACACCAAGACTCCTTTGCAAAGCATGACACCGACTTCGGGTACACCACCAGTATCCAACACGAGATTCCCACGGGCGATACTGCCCCTATTCGCGAGAGGTACCGACAAATACCACCTCAACAATACCAGGAGGTGAAAAGCCTCTTAGAATCTATGCTACACGCTGGAGTGGTGCGGGAGAGCCAGAGCCCATGGGCTGCACCCGTGGTGATAGTCAAAAAGAAAGATGGGTCCCTGAGATTTTGCGTAGACTACCGTCGGCTGAACGCGTGCACGATCCGGGACTCCTATCCACTCCCCCGGATCGAAGAGTCACTGACCGCCCTGAAGAAGGCCAAATATTTTTCGTCTCTAGACTTGGCCAGTGGATATTGGCAGGTCCCCATGAGTGAGAAGGACAGAGAAAAGACCGCCTTCATCCTTCCCATGGGCCTGTACGAGTTTGACCGGATGCCATTCGGCTTGAGTAACGCACCAGGGACCTTTCAGAGACTGATGGAACGCTGTCTGGGAGATTTCAACTTCGAATTCACGCTGATATACCTTGATGACATCGTGGTATACTCCGCCACCTTTGAGGATCATCTTCACAAGCTTGGCAAAGTGCTCCAGCGCTTGAAGAGACACGGCTTGAAGTTGAAGCCCAGCAAGTGCCGTCTATTCCAGCAGGAGATCGATTACCTGGGACACCGGATCTCAGCCGAAGGTGTCCAACCCTCTCCAGAGAAGATAGCAGCTGTCCGAGAGTGGCCACAACCAACTACCATCAAAGAAGTCCAGGCTTTCCTGGGACTAGCGGGCTATTACCGCCGATTTGTCAAGGACTTTGCCCGGCTTGCGGAACCACTGCATGAGACTCTCCGAGGGACCGCGAACAGTCCCAGAGGACGACGCATCAGCTGGGGGCCCGACCAAGAAAAATCCTTCCGGGCGCTTCAAGCTGCTTTGACATCGCCCCCTATTCTGGCATTTGCAGATTACACCCTGCCGTTCCAGTTATACACAGACGCCAGCCTTCAAGGTCTCGGGGCGGTCCTCTCCCAAGTCCAAGATAACAAGGAACGCGTAATAGCCTATGCCAGTAGATCCCTCCGTGACACCGAAAAGAACCCTGTCAACTACAGCTCTTTCCGCCTGGAACTCCTGGCCCTGACCTGGGCTATGACAGAGAAATTTGCTGGCTACCTGACAGGGGCGGAGGTGCTGGTCGTGACAGACAACAATCCTCTTGCCCACCTAGAAAATGCCAAACTAGGGGCAATGGAACAGCGCTGGATGGCAAGGCTCTCTAGATTCCAATACAAAATTAAATACAGAGCGGGGACGGAGAATCAGAATGCTGACAGCCTTTCCAGAGTGACATCATCCTCGCCAGTGGGGGACCGGGATGAAGAGTTGGAGGAAGATGAACTGCCCGACTTTGCCCGGCTAGCTAAACAAATAGAAGATAGCCGCCAGTATGCTGTAGGCGGGATCGAAGCCATAGTGGGGTCACCCCTGTCCCAACAAGAATGGGCCAAGCTTCAAGATCGAGACCCTGAACACGTCTTACTGAAACAGTACGTGAAGACACAAGAGAAACCACCCTCCGAAGTAAGAGCCCGACTCTCAACCAGGACCTCTGCCCTACTTGCCCAATGGGATCGGCTGATCGTGAAGGATGGAGTCTTGTATCGCAGGGCCCTTTTATCCCATATGCTGGAAGAATGTTTGCAGATTGTCGTCCCGGTGCAGCTGGCCCATGAGATGGTGGCTGAAGCCCACAGAAGGAACGGCCACTTCGGCATAGACAAGACCCTCCGGTGGACCCAGCAATTCATTTTTTGCCCAGGACTCCGTAAGCTGGTTGAAAACGTCTGCCTAGGATGTCGTACATGTGAACTCCACAAGTCTACTGAGCAGCGTGCACCCGTCCAGACTATTAGCACATCCAGGCCCCTCGAATTGTTGATGGTGGACTATCTGTTGATTGGAACGGCGAATAGTGGCTACCAGTACTGTCTGGTGATGGTAGACCACTTCACGAAATTCGCCGTCGCTGTTGCTACCAAAGATCAGACTGCCGAATCAGCTGCACAGGCCATCTGTCAGCACTTCGTTCGGGTCTACGGGTGTCCGGAGCGGCTACACTCTGATCAGGGGGCGTGTTTCGAAGGGCGAGTCATTGAAGAACTCCAGCAGATGTATGGAATCAAGAAGTCCAGGACCACCCCATATCATCCGCAAGGGAATGGCGCGTGTGAACGTTTCAACCGGACCCTCTTACAACTGATCCGAACCTTAGCAGAAGACAAAAAGCCCGACTGGCCTCGATTCCTCCCAGAACTGCTGTGGGCATAGGCCAATGAACAATCAAGTTCATTCTGTCACCGGATACACGCCTTACACCCTCCTTTTTGGCCGCCCAGGCAAAGGCATCCATGAGCTACACCTGTCTAACTCTGATGAAGACACCTGTGGTACCTATCCTTCCTGGCTACAAGCACACCGTCAAAGGATGGAAACTGTCTACCGGCTGGTGGAACAGCAAATCCAGGAGCAGGTCCACGCTGATCCACTTCCAGTACAAGAAGACCTACTGAGTGTGGGTCAACTGGTCCTAGTTCGTATAAAGAAACCGCAAGGAAAACTCCGGCCCAAGTGGGAGACCGAAGTCTATTGAATAATTGGACACCCGTACCCTGGTGGCCCCGTCTACCAAGTACAAGGCGAAGACAGCGGCAGCCTCCGCACCCTGCACCGCAACATGTTGCGCCCCTGTCGTTCTCAGCCTGACTCCCCTCCTGTGATACCTAGAGAGATGGATATCACTAATACTGTGGGAGACACCGATACCGGGGATGTAGAGGTGGAAGACATCCCTACCCCTGCTCGCCTGACTGAAGCGTCTGAACCCCTTACCTCCTCGACTGACTTACCGACTGGGGCAGAGAGTGGGGTGACTGATCGGGAAGAGAGGTTAGCACCCGTTAGGCGGACAACGAGGACCACCGCAGGAGTGCCCCCGGGACAGTCCTACAGAGACCAATATGTGTGGCCCTTTTCGCAGCCGGGTCCTACAACCTCCACAGCCATCGCCGCCCTGGAGACAGTCGTTGACAGGGACTGCCAACCTTTAAGCGGGGGGGCGTGTAGTGAGCTGGCCGGCTGTGACTGTTCTGTTATCATTGACATAGAATCTGTGACAGACACTGCCCCCGTGTGGCCAGAAGTTATACCTATGCCAAATGTGATTACAGAGGGACAAACTGTATTGGCAAAACTTCCCCCTGTGATGTCATGTGAACAGGAAGGGGAGGAAAAGAGAAAGCCCGGGAAACTGGTGTGTGCAGAGAGAGGTCTGTGTCTGCTGGCGTCCTCCTGTAGATGCGATATAGAAGATTGCCTGGATGACCGCTATCTCTTGGAAGCGGACATCCAGATTGTTCCCAGCTCCCACACTGCGGAGCACCCAACGGTGACATCTTCACAGATCCTGGAGCCCATGAACTGTAAGCGGGTCCTCTGTTGAGAGGCCGAACATTCCACCCTTACCTGTTGAACCCCAAGGACTACAGTCTGGACCTGAGAGACGGAGTTTTGTTCAATCCCTGTTGTTTTTCTCTTCGGCTGGAGCGTCTCCCTGCAGTGACAGACAGGCCTGCGACGTGGGAAGATAACCTCTTGGAACAAAGGAACTGGTAACGTGTGGATAGGGAAAGTGAGGGACAGTTTGTTATTACACGTTATCTCTGTGAATAGGCATATTTTGTACTGTATATTATTGTGTTCCGCTGTGTTAAAGAAAATGTATAACAGTAAAGATACGGTTGTTAAAATAGAATCTGAGTGTGGAAGTTTTGCTGGGCCAGATCATGGATATACATGGGCGACCTTGCCCTCGGTCACTTCATAGACATGAATCAAAATACCCTTTTAGTTCCCCTTTCACTTTCTGTGGTAGCTGGTTGTCCCGTGGTACTTGACCCCTGCTAGGTAAATCAAATATATGGAAGGGCATACTGTAAGTGCTTATAACATAGTGCCTTGTCCTTACCAGAGAGTGTAAAGTCTAGGCCTAATTTTCATATCATCGCATAGCCAATACACATCAGGTAATTGGTAAATCTGACATAACCTATATGAATAATCTCACAGAATAGATAATAGAGGGCATACATATGCTCTCCTCTAATAGATTGTAGAGATTTAGAAAAATCAGAAGAGCTAGATAATTAGTTTTTATTGTAAAATACTTTATTTGTACAACATCAAAAAATATATAAACATGCAAATAAAGTGTGAGACCTGTAAAAGACATACAAAGACAGAAACAGCAGGGCTGTGTGGGGAATCTTGCCCTTAAGGACCCACTGGTTCAGGGTTTATACACAAGGGTCATGGTTAAAATGTATGTGCATGTTAGTATAAGGTACAAAAAAGTCTACAACCTTAGTTTGCTTTAGAAACCCTCTCATATTGTAGCCTTAAAAGTTCCAGCATGTATGAGGGTTAGTAGCCTGTTAAAGAAGAGGAAGTTTTTCCTGATCTATTAGTAGCTGTAAAGAGACAAATAGTACACGAGGCCAAGTCTCTTGTTTAGGGGCAGATCGCTACAACAGTGCCGTGCTGAGCTGCACCTCAACGTGCATTTAGCCCTCTAGGCTTCATCAGGAGGTGAGGTTTATTTAAAAATCTGACACCCTTACAGTATATAGTATATGACGTTAATACAAATGAATAACCGGTGTGGGGGATCCTTTCCGGTGACGCTGTAGGGCTCGGCCACACCAGCGGGAGGGGCATCCCCCTGTGAGAACTGATGTCATAGGGTAACCTAATTAGTATAATAGAGGGAGGTTCGCTGGTATAAACAAAGTCTCGTGAGTGCATGTTGTCATGTACAAAGGGAAGGTACCAATCGGCGCTGGCCACGTGTCCAACGTCTGTGGCCGGCGCCCCATGAGTCTGAAAGGAGGATGGGTTATCATCCTGTCGATCACCACAGCAGCCAGACACCGCACCGGACACCGATGCGGGGCAGCGCACAGACAGAAGTGCATCTAAGTGTATAGGTAAGTGGTAGAAGGGCCAACAGAAATCTTATTGTTATGATGGCAGCATAAGATTAAGTTCCAATCCAACCTCCATACTAAGAGTGTGTACTACACAAAAATATAGACGGCACACTACATGCTCAATGATTAACCAAAAGCATTCACAGCACTAACATCATCTTTAGGCAACAATATACACTTATAAATTGAGCCAATGTATACAATACTCAATAATAGGGGCAGATACAGGACAGAGATAAAAATAACAGTAACCGCATAACTTATAGATCACAGTCTAAAGAGTATATTTTGGTAAATCTGGCCTGTCAACAGAGAATCATTATAAAGGCTTCCTGACTGATCCTGGATGACATGATTGCAATAGTCAGATGGCAAATTATCTACATATAATCCAACAGCATCACATTCAAAACAGATATGATTTCCTGGATTAGGGGTGATACCATGGCCAGTTGGTTCCTTATTTTGGCAAGGTGGGTATAGATGTGATATAGCTTTGCATCTTTGTGAATCACCTGGGTGGTTGTTCGGGCAGTAGAGTAGGCTGTGCAAGAGGAATGATTTTCACTAGTGACAGTATACCTTATCCATTCCAGCCAAATGTTGGAGTTAGAGAACCCTGTTTCTATGTCCAGTTTATCTTCATAGGTTAGTTCTGATAGAAAGAAATCTGGCCCATACAATTGGTCCATCTTTGTTTTCAGTGTGTGTAGGTGATCTGCTATTAATATTTCTTGGTCAAAATTTTCACATTTTGTCACCATCCTCCTCTCTTCCACGTTTTGCACTTGAACCTAATACATATCCTTGGTAATTCTCAGACGGGTTTTTAATGTTGATCTACAGGGCTGTGCACCCATCCTTGGGATAATAAGTTGCAGGGTTGGGGAGTATTGAATCCAAAAGGCCTATCTTGCAGTGAAAGGGGGCTTTTGTCAGGGTCATGCGGATTAATAGACTTTTTCCCCCATTTATCCTTGAAATCCTGTGCTTGGACGGGTTTGTATCCACATGAATTTATAAGAAAACCTGGCACACACTGTGTGAATGCTGTGAAAAGTTATCGTGTAGTACATACAGTAGTAGACATTTTGGTCTTTATGACCTTCATCAATGTACTAAACAGAGAAATCATAAAAATAAAGTATATACAAAATGATAATGAAGGGTCTTCTGAGTAAAATACATACAGCCATGAAGCATCTAAACAAGATAGACAACACTATTTCATAATATTTAGGTATACACTTAAGTCTCACAACTTAATAATTTAGAAATATGGTGAATTGTAGTTGCAAAGAAACATCAACATACCTAAAGTAATGTAGTGTTGGATGTAAGGGTCAGTTTAGTGGGGCAATGGGACCTGTAAAGGATATAGGATCAGTGTAATGTTCAGAGAGGTATTAGTGCGCTGTAAAAATGGCGTAGATAAGATCAAAAGATGTACATACCACATTATTGAAGAGTCTTAACTAGAGGTTGCCAAATGTGGCAGTGAATCTGTAGAGTGAGAGATAATAATATAGTCTAATTTCATATGCCCAGTATTGCATTTAAGGGTGGGCGCATAATGGAAAATACTAGAGTGACATTTGGTATAAAATGTCACTTTCACCAGAGTGCTATCCAACATGTGACCAATCCTCACAGTTTGACCCTTCTCCTGTCTCAGCAGTTGTGACACAGAGGAATTGTGTACCTAACCATACGTCAAACTGCTCCATGGGGAATGATACAGGAAAGTCCTCAGTGGTTGATACCTTTTCATGGCTAACTGAAAAGATGGTAACAAATTGCAAGCTTTCGAGACTACACAGGTCTCTTCATCAGGCAAAGACTAAAACAAATTCTGAAAAATCACATATTTATGCACAACATAGTATAGAAAAAAAAGGGAAAAAACATGGATAAGACAGACCATGGATAAGACAGGTGACATGAAGCAGAATTACCATGAGTGATAAACAGTTATGTCCATAAATATTGGGCCAGTTCTTAGATAAGGATTGTTTTATTGGGGTCTGGTTCTGTTGTGATGACCCCTCATAGTCTGAGGGGCAAGTTCCTTAGTTGATGTAAAAAGACATAAATCCGTGCGACACATTAATTCCTGCAGTGAGAGTGTCAAAGGTCGTCATCAGTTTATATTCCCATACTCTTCTGTCTCTCTGGGATTTGAAGCTACCTTTTAACTCAAGTAATTTCATGTCCGTAATGTTATGATTTGGGAGACAAAAATGTATTGCCACAGGTAGAGTCATTCTTTTTTCTCTTATTGTGTGGCGGTGAGAATTCATTCTTGTTCTAAGCTTTTGCCCTGTCTCCCCCACATACAGACCCCCAGTTGGACATTTAGTACAAATATTTAGGTACACCACATTATAAGTGACGCAGCTGAAAGTACCTGGTATCTTGTAGTCCTGATGTGAATTGGGGATCTTTATCTTGTCCGTGGTCATTATAAATGGACAGGTTTTACATTTTTTATGGTTGCAAGGAAAGGTACCTGCAGCTGTTGGAGAGGACAGGGAGCTTCTGACAATGATGCTTCTTAGATTTGGGGGCTGCCTAAAACACAGTAGTGGGGGGTCTGGAAAAATGGATTGTAAGCGGGCATCTTTTTGCAGTAAAGGTTGTAATTTCTGTGCAGCTCCCCTTAGCACCTCCAGATTTGGATTGTAGGTAACTACTAGAGGTACCCAGTTATTTTCTTCTTTAGCTTTGTAATGTAGCAGATGATTCCTTGATATTCTGGTGGCTCTTGTGATCTGGTTTTCAATTATTCTTGGATGGTAACCCTGATTCAAAAAGGTCTTTCTGAGGCGACCAAGGTGTTCATCCCTATCCATTGGGTTGGAACATATATGATTGTATCTGATGGCTTGACTGTAGACAACAGAGTTTTTTATGTGTTTTGGATGGAAACTGTCCCATTTAAGGTATGTTGGATGGTCGATTGGCTTCTGATACAGGGATATATCTATTATATTGTTCTGCAGCCTAATGATGGTGTGCAAAAAGTTAATTTCAGTGCAGGAGTAGCTGAGTGTCAAATTGATGGTAGGATGAAATTGATTAAACTGTTCATGGAACGTCTTTAACTGTGGCTCAGACTCCATCCAGATGATTAAAATGTCATCAATGTAGCGGTAGTAGGACAGAGGCCTGATGGGACATGAGGACAAAAAGTCGCTTTCAAGCTTGGCCATGAAAAGATTTGCATACTGTGGGGCCATTTTACTTCCCATTGCTGTGCCAGTCTCCTGTAGATAGATCTCCTTGTCAAATTCAAAGTAATTGTTGGTGAGGATGAATTTTATACGTTTCACCACAGAATTTGCATCAGTCCCTGTGTTTTCCAGGAAGAATTTGCAGGCATTTATTCCATCCTGGTGTGGGATATTGGAGTACAAAGAGGACCTATTGCTTATTTATTCAATAGGTCAGTTGTGTCCTAAATAAAGCTGGGTGTATCCTTTACCAGGGGTTTAAGAATACCCTCTACCCATCCAGATATCTGCTCAGTAAGGGTGCCCACACATTCCATGGGGAATGGAAATTCTACTATGATGCAATAGTCAAATTGATATGTTACTCTTGGGGTAGAGTCATTTTACCAGAAGGTCACTATTCTCTTCTGTTAGGTTACTGCCCCTGGTAACTCGCTATAATAATAATAATAATAATTTTATTTATGTAGCACAAACATATTCCGCAGCGCTTTACAAATTATAGAGGGGATTTGTACAGACAATAGACATTACAGCATAACAAAAATCACAGTTTAAAACCAATACCAAGAGGAGTGAGGGCCCTGCTCGCAAGCTTACAAACTATAAGGAAAAAGGGGAGACACGAGAGGTGGATGGTAACAATTGCTTTCGTTGTTCGGACCACCCATAGTGTAAGGATCGAGTGTTAATACAAGAGAAGATAGTATTCTGCTACAGATGGATCTGGATAAGTTGGAAACTTGGGCTGAAAGGTGGCAGATGAGGTTTAACAATGATAAATGTAAGGTTATACACATGGGAAGAAGGAATCAATATCACCATTACACACTGAACGGGAAACCACTGGGTAAATCTGACAGGGAGAAGGACTTGGGGATCCTAGTTAATGATAAACTTACCTGGAGCAGCCAGTGCCAGGCAGCAGCTGCCAAGGCAAACAGGATCATGGGGTGCATTAAAAGAGGTCTGGATACACATGATGAGAGCATTATACTGCCTCTGTACAAATCCCTAGTTAGACCGCACATGGAGTACTGTGTCCAGTTTTGGGCACCGGTGCTCAGGAAGGATATAATGGAACTAGAGAGAGTACAAAGGAGGGCAACAAAATTAATAAAGGGGATGGGAGATCTACAATACCCAGATAGATTAGCGAAATTAGGATTATTTAGTCTAGAAAAAAGACGACTGAGGGGCGATCTAATAACCATGTATAAGTATATAAGGGGACAATACAAATATCTCGCTGAGGATCTGTTTATACCAAGGAAGGTGACGGGCACAAGGGGGCATTCTTTGCGTCTGGAGGAGAGAAGGTTTTTCCACCAACATAGAAGAGGATTCTTTACTGTTAGGGCAGTGAGAATCTGGAATTGCTTGCCTGAGGAGGTGGTGATGGCGAACTCAGTTGAGGGGTTCAAGAGAGGCCTGGATGTCTTCCTGGAGCAGAACAATATTGTATCATACAATTATTAGGTTCTGTAGAAGGACGTACAGTTAGGGCCAGAAATATTTGGACAGTGACACAATTTTCGCGAGTTGGGCTCTGCATGCCACCACATTGGATTTGAAATGAAACCTCTACAACAGAATTCAAGTGCAGATTGTAACGTTTAATTTGAAGGGTTGAACAAAAATATCTGATAGAAAATGTAGGAATTGTACACATTTCTTTACAAACACTCCACATTTTAGGAGGTCAAAAGTAATTGGACAAATAAACATAACCCAAACAAAATATTTTTATTTTCAATATTTTGTTGCAAATCCTTTGGAGGCAATCACTGCCTTAAGTCTGGAACCCAAGGACATCACCAAACGCTGGGTTTCCTCCTTCTTAATGCTTTGCCAGGCCTTTACAGCCGCAGCCTTCAGGTCTTGCTTGTTTGTGGGTCTTTCCGTCTTAAGTCTGGATTTGAGCAAGTGAAATGCATGCTCAATTGGGTTTAGATCTGGAGATTGACTTGGCCATTGCAGAATGTTCCACTTTTTGGCACTCATGAACTCCTGGGTAGCTTTGGATGTATGCTTGGGGTCATTGTCCATCTGTACAATGAAGCGCCGTCCAATCAACTTTGCAGCATTTGGCTGAATCTGGGCTGAAAGTATATCCCGGAACACTTCAGAATTCATTCGGCTACTCTTGTCTGCTCTTATGTCATCAATAAACACAAGTGACCCAGTGCCATTGAAAGCCATGCATGCCCATGCCATCACGTTGCCTCCACCATGTTTTACAGAGGATGTGGTGTGCCTTGGATCATGTGCCGTTCCCTTTCTTCTCCAAACTTTTTTCTTCCCATCATTCTGGTACAGGTTGATCTTTGTCTCATCTGTCCATAGAATACTTTTCCAGAACTGAGCTGGCTTCTTGAGGTGTTTTTCTGCAAATTTAACTCTGGCCTGTCTATTTTTGGTATTGATGAATGGTTTGCATCTAGATGTGAACCCTTTGTATTTACTGTCATGGAGTCTTCTCTTTACTGTTGACTTAGAGACAGATACACCTACTTCACTGAGAGTGTTCTGGACTTCAGTTGATGTTGTGAACGGGTTCTTCTTCACCAAATTAAGTATGCGGCGATCATCCACCACTGTTGTCATCCGTGGACGCCCAGGCCTTTTTGAGTTCCCAAGCTCACCAGTCAATTCCTTTTTTCTCAGAATGTACCCAACTGTTGATTTTGCTACTCTAAGCATGTCTGCTATCTCTCTGATGGATTTTTTCTTTTTATTCAGCCTCAGGATGTTCTGCTTCACCTCAATTGAGAGTTCCTTTGACCGCATGTTGTCTGCTCACAGCAACAGCTTCCAAATGCAAAACCACACACCTGGAATCCACCCCTGACCTTTTAACTACTTCATTGATTACAGGTTAACGAGGGAGACGCCTTCAGAGTTAATTGCAGCCCTTAGAGTCCATTGTCCAATTACTTTTGGTCCCTTGAAAAAGAGGACGCTATGCATTACAGAGCTATGATTCCTAAACCCTTTCTCCGATTTGGATGTGGAAACTATCATATTGCAGCTTGGAGTGTGCGCTTTCAGCCCATATTATATATATAATTGTATTTCTGAACATGTTTTTGTAAACAGCTAAAATAACAAAACTTGTGTCACTGTCCAAATATTTCTGGCCCTAACTGCAGATCTGGGGATTTATTATGATGGAATATAGGCTGAACTGGATGGACAAATGTCTTTTTTCGGCCTTACTAACTATGTTACTATGTGTTCACGTAAAGATGCATGAACCAGTTAACAGCCTTAGTATGTAGCAGTACAGACACAGAGAGCTATTAAGTGCATAAATTGTATGAGAACATGATGCGAGGAATCTGATTTTGGTTTAACTTATATGAATGGGCCACGCAGGGATAAGTAGGTTAATGCGTTGAGGCGGTAGGCCAGTCTGAACAAATGCGTTTTTAGGGCACGCTTAAAACTGGGGGGATTGGGGATTAATCGTATTATCCTGGGTAGTGCATTCCAAAGAATTGGCGAAGCACGTGAAAAGTCTTGGAGACGGGAGTGGGAAGTTCTGATTATTGAGGATGCAAACCTCAGGTTATTAGCACACCGGAGTGCATGGGTAGGGTGGTAGGCTGAGACCAGGGAGGACATGTAGGGTGGTGCTGAGCCATGGAGCGCTTTGCGAATGAGGGTAATAGTTTTGTACTGGATTCTCGAGTGGATGGGTAACCAGTGTAATGACTGGCACAGGGTAGAGGCATCGGTGTAACGGTTGGTGAGGAATATAATCCGGGCAGCAGCATTCAGTTCAGATTGGAGTGGGGAGAGTTTGGTAAGAGGGAGGCCATTTAGGAGAGAGTTACAATAGTTCAGACGAGAATGAATGAGTGAAACAGTAAGAGTTTTTGCAGAGTCTAAAGTCAGAAAAGGGCGAATTATGTTTTTGAGATGCAGATAAGAAGAGCGAGCGAATGATCGGATGTCGGGGGTGAAGGAAAGCTTGGAATCAAGTATGACCCCAAGGCAGTGGGCATGTTGCTTGGGAGTAATGGTGGAACCACACACGGAGATGGCAATGTCAGTGTTACACCCGGTCTATTTACTGTACCTCTAAGGGGTCTCCATCGGGACTCTTGCTCTGTACTGGCTTCACGCTGTCTGGACGCAGCCCCCACCGCTCCTTCCTCTCCTGCTTCCTGGCGTGCAGCCAGCAGGTTCCCTGGCAGGGTTCTTAGATCGCACGTGCGCTCGCTCCTGGTCTCTTAAAGAGACAGTGTGCATTTTCCAAATGTTGCCTCTAACCAATGGCGTGTGTTTGTCTTTTATTTCTAGCCCTTCCACCATAGGGAGGGCGCCGGAGCAACAAGTATCTACTGTTGCTAACTTCCGGTTCCTGTTATCTTGCGCTTCTGTTTCTGAAGTATCTGCAAGGAACTCTGCTTATTCTGTCTGTCTCCACGGATCTTCTGCTACCAGTTACCCGGCTATTCTGGACTGCATCCGCAGTGTCTATGCTGGACCCATCTAGTCCTGCCAGTCCGCCAGCCTCACTTCCGGACCACGCCAGGACCCCCGGCGCCGGCTTCTACACCCGGTATCCTCCAGTCAACTCTGCAATACCCGCTAACCTTGCTGGTCCGTCTGTTCCGCTGGGACAGCCGCCACGAGTATGGGGTCTAACTGAAGGTAGCACCCGTGTCCTCCAGGCATTCCATTCTGTCCCTGTTCGAGGGGACTTACTACGGGTGTTTGGGGCTCACGCATTAACGCCCCCTTCGGAGCCCCCCGGACTGTGGTCTAGTGGTTCCACATCAAACCTTAATAAATACGAATAGTAACATAGTAAGGCCGAAAAAAGACATTTGTCCATCCAGTTCAGCCTATATTCCATCATAATAAATCCCCAGATCTACGTGAACTTCTACATCTGTGCCTCGGTTTCCATTCGTTACAGTCAGGCAAAGGTAAGTTAGTAAAGGGAGGAATCACGAGGAGTTCAGTTGCTACTAGAAATGAGCGAATATGTTTGGAAAACAGTCGCCCAATCCAAATTTACCATATTCATGCCAAATTTAGGTTTGATGATCGTTTCCGAACATATTCGCTGATCTCTACAATCATTAACTGAAATGGTGTTCGGCTATGTTCAGTGAATATTGCAAATATCTCGATCGTAATCCAAACCGAATATTGAAATATTCGTTCATCTCTACTTGCTACCCCTTGGGCTAGATAAAGGATTTACAGGTGCTTCTCAGAAAATTAGAATATTGTCAAAAAGTTAATTTATTTCAGTTCTTCATACAAAAAGCGAAACTCCTATATTATATAGAGTCATTACAAACATAGTGATCTCTTTCAAGTGTTTATTTCTGTTACAGCTCACATACTGTTTACCTCCTCTTCTAGTAAGGCCTGTAATGTGACCTGGTCAGGCTTAGACTGATTGGTGCCCATGTTACAATCTGAATACTTAGTACAGCTCTTCTGCTTTTGCTAAGGCTGTCTCTCCAGGCTACTGTAATTTCTGTTACACCTGAGTGGTATTTGTTAGATTTGACCGACTTTTACTTTTTTAGGATCGAGCTGTGTTTCGGGTGTCGGGTGAAATCGGCCAATTATTGCGAAAAGTCGGGGGCCGACTGAAACACGAAACCCAATGCAAGTCAATGGGGAATCAGTCGGCAGTGAGTGGAGGACAGGAAAACACCTACAGTGCCCATTTTAATGCCAAAAACATCAATTCTTATTTCTTAAGCTTGTCAATCTTAATTTACTTTATAATAATAGTTAGGCATTGAAAACAGGGGCTCATTTGGCTAGCGTTGTGGGGGGTTAGAGCTGGCTCAAAATTTTCGTGGGCCCAGGAAATACGTCACGGAGGTGGAGCAGGGAGGGGTAAGTATTTCAACTTTGCAAGTGCTGCGATCCTGAGAAAGCAGGGGGGCCCACTAGTTGGCACTGGCACAGGGCGCCTCATAGTGCGGCAGTGTGTTTGATGGCGGGCGGCCCCTCCCACTGCCAGAGACACTTTTGCGTACTATGAGGGGCCCTGTGCCAGTGCCAACGAGTATGTCCCCCCACCTGATGAAGGAGCCTGCACTTTCATCTGCACCTTCCTCTTTGTCCCCGTGTAAGGTGGTATAGTATGCGGGAAGGGGAACCTGACTTTCAGCAGGGTCAGATTCTGGCTGTGTAGAGTGCATGGGGAATGTAGTGGTCTGGGTCAATCTACCAGCAGACTCATCTACCAGTGTCTGGCCAATGGGCAGGATGAGGAGGAAACACAGATATAGGCCCAAATAATAAAGTAGGCTAAATGCAGTTCAAAAGTGGTAACAGGACTAAACAGGCGGCATTGCTTTGTTCAGTGGAGGACAACTGTAATGAGTGGCAGACACAGTTAGTAGGCCCAAGTAATAAAGTGGGCCAAATGCAGTTCAAAATTGGTAACAGGAGTAAACAGGCGGCTCAGCTTTGTTAAGTGGAGGAGAAAAGCAAGGAGCGGCAGACACCGTTAGTAGGCCCAACCAAACAAGTAGGCCAAATGCAGTTTAATATCTGAAACGGTGAAAATTGAGGCTCAGCTTTGTTCAGTGGAGGAGAAAAGCAAGGAGCGGCAGACACCGTTAGTAGGCCCAACCAAACAAGTAGGCCAAACGCAGTTTAATATCTGAAACGTTGAAAATTGAGGCTTAGCTTTGTTCAGTGGAGGAGAAAAGCAAGGAGCGGAAGACACTGTTAGTAGGCCCAACCAAACAAGTAGGCCAAATGCAGTTTAATATCTGAAGCGCTGAAAATTGAGGCTCAGCTTTGTTCAGTGGAGGAGAAAAGCAAGGAGCCGCAGACACCGTTAGAAGGCCCAACCAAACAAGTAGGCCAAATGCAGTTTAATATCTGAAACGTTGAAAATTGAGGCTTAGCTTTGTTCAGTGGAGGAGAAAAGCAAGGAGCGGCAGACACCGTTAGAAGGCCCAACCAAACAAGTAGGCCAAATGCAGTTTAATATCTGAAGCGTTGAAAATTGAGGCTCAGCTTTGTTTAGTGGAGGAGAAAAGCAAGGAGCGGCAGACACTGTTAGAAGGCCCAACCAAACAAGTAGGCCAAATGCAGTTTAATATCAGAAGCATTGAAAAATGAGGCTCAGCTTTGTTCAGTTGGCCCAAGTAACTAAGTAGGCTAAATGCAGTTCAAAATTGGTAACAGGAGTACACAGGCGACGTAGCTTTTTTCAGTGGAGGACAACTGTTATGAGAGGCTCACACAGTTACTAGGCCCAAGTAACTAAGTAGGCTAAATGCAGTTCAAAATTGGTAAGAGGAGTACACAGGCGGCATAGCTTTTTTCAGCGGAGGACAACTGTTATGAGAGGCTCACACAGACTTAGTAGGCCTAAAATAAAAAAGTAGGCTAAATGCTGTTCAAAATTGGTAAGAGGAGTACACAGGCGGCATTGCTTTATTCAGCAGAGGAAGACAACTGTTATGAGAGGCTCACACAGACTTAGTAGGCCTAAAATAAAAAAGTAGGCTAAATGCAGTTCAAACTTGGTAAGAGGAGTACACAGGCAGCATAGCTTTTTTCAGCGGAGGACAACTGTTATGAGAGGCTCCCACAGACTTAGTAGGCCTAAAATAAAAGACTAGGCAAAATGCAGTTCAAAATTGGTAAGAGGAGTACACAGGCGGCATTGCTTTGTTCAGCAGAGGAAGACAACTGTTATGAGAGGATCACACAGGCCTAAAATAAAAAAGTAGGCTAAATGCAGTTCAAAAATTGGTAAGAGGAGTACACAGGCAGCATAGCTTTTTTCAGCGGAGGACAACTGTTATGAGAGGGTATAAAGGCACAGATGATTGGCCTCGGGGAGACCAAAACATCCAACACCGCGGAGACACCATCACGTGTTTCTCAACGCAGTGATTCCAGAACACTGCCCCCATCCCTTATGTCTCCGCGGTGTTGGATGTTTTGGTCTCCCCGAGGCCAATCATCTGTGCCTTTATACCCTTTTTACTAGGCACTGCTCCTAATAGCCAGATTCCTACTCCACACTGATGAGGGGCAAAAACCCCGAAACAGCTGTCTGGAGTGAGGTTTTCTGGAGCAATCCAGACCCTTTTGCAGAGAATTCTGTTTTTTTCTGTGGTCATTTGTACCGACAGCTTTGAAGATGAGTTATGTGAAGAACACCATCCGAGTGACGTTGGAGCCATCTATCCGGGCAAGGAACAGCGTGGTCTTTATTGTACGTGACCTTATTGAGGAAAAGGCTGGAGGAAAGCGGGAGAACATCTATAGCATCAATGAGTTCCCTAATCAAGGTAACTACGATGTTACTTTTATGTCGGAGCATTATTGCTTGAATGTCTATGAGTGGTTTCGGAATCATGCTGGAGATCCCTGTTTGAAGGGAGTCAAATGTGAACCACTGTTTGGTCTTCAGGAAAGGCAGGTGACTATCACTGTCTATAACCCCTTTACTGAACCTGCATTGTTGGAGAGCTTCCTCTCACAGTATTGTGACTTTGTTTCAAAGGGAGAGAAGCAAGTGAACTGTTTAGGAATCTTCAATTGTCGATACAAATATCGTGTAAAGTTCAGAAGAGATCCTGGCAGTGTGGGTGGGTTCAGACACCCTCCGGCGAACTTCTCTGTGGCAGGGCATAGGGGTTTCCTCACGTACCCTGGGCAGCCTCTGTTTTGCAGGAGATGTTTCTCTTTTGGACATGTCCAGGCAGACTGCCAGAAGGGGCAGTGTTGCCGAAACTGCAAGAAGGAGGGGCATATGGCTGGTGATTGCCCGATGGCTAAGACCTGTGACGTATGTGGTAGTAGTGACCACATGTATAAGGATTGTCCGTGGAGGGCGCCTAGACGCTCAGAGAGTGAATGGAGAGAGGAGGAGGAGAGAAGGAGGAGGTTGGCGACTATCAGGAAGGAAACTGAAAGAATGGAGAGAGAGGAAAGGAGGGAGAGGGAGAGGGAAAGACGCTCTGTGACTCCAGATGACATTGTGCTAGCACCCCGTGGTACTATGAGTGATGCACAGAAGGAAGATAAGGAGTTTTGGTTGGCGGCAAAAAAAGTAGAGAAGGGGTTTAATAAGGAAGATCAGGAAGAAGATGAGGAAGAAGATGATGACTCTACTGTGCCTGAAATGTTTTCTCTTGAGGAAGCAATGGATGCAACGGAGGAAGACGTGCATATTTCTGAAGCTGAGAGCCCTGTGCACCCCTCAGATCCTCAGAATATTAGAGGGCTTTCTTCAGATCAGGACAGGGGTGCGAATAAGTGTCAGAGGGAGGAGGATGGGGAAAGTGATGAGGCATGCAGTAGTATGCCTAAGAGGAAAATTGGGCCAGCTAAAAAAAAATGGAGTGAGCACGAAGGGGTTAGTGGTTCAGAGACTTGCTGTTCAGTCCAAATGGCAGAGGAGGACAATGGTGATACTGGGTAAAATGAAAGCTCAGTGGATCTGTTTGTTTTTTTCTCTCCTTTCTGTGAGTCTTGACCTTTGTCAAGGGCTTTTTGTGTAATGTGTGTAGTTTTGTGGTAATTTTTGCATTGTTTTTTTTGTTTTTATAGTATGGGTTTTTCTATAGTTTCTCAAAATGTGAGAGTTTTTAAGAAAGCGAGGAGGAGAGCAGCAATTTTGGATTTTTTAGCTATGCAGAGTGCATCTATTTTTTGTTTGCAAGAATGTGGGATTGTGGATGGTGTGAAAGGGGATGAGTGGTCTTATGGTGCGTCTGTGTGGTCTGGTAGTGCAAATAATAGAAATGATGGTGTGGGTATTTTAGTTAAGGGGCAGGAGGTTGTTTTGAATAATTATTTGGTGGTGGAGGTGGGGAGGTGTATCTTAGCAAATTTTGAATATAAAAATGCTAAGTTTTGTGTTATCAATATTTATGCGCCAGTAGAAAAAAATGAGCGTAAGTTATTATTTGAAAAAGTGAAGCTTTTTGTTCCAGGAAGAGTGCCTGTGGTGATTGTGGGTGATATGAATTGTGATGTGGGGGGAGTGAATGTGGATGTGTCTGGAAAAGTTTTGCTGGAGTTAGTTACTGACTTTGATTTGAGTGATATGCAGCGTGTGTGTAAGGTTAACCCTTTGTTAGATACCTTTTTTTCTGATAGTGGAAGAGCACAGTCCAGGTTGGATTATTGTTTTATTTCTAAAAATATTATTCCTGTTGGATATAAGCAGGATAGGGTCGTTTTTTCGTACCATGTTTGTGTGTTGTGCGAGTTAGATATTAATGTTAGTGGTGTGTTTGGAAAGGGTTTGTGGAAATTGAATGTGAAATTGTTGGAAAATGAAGCTGTGAGGAAGGAGTATGTGAGAAAGTATGAACAGTGGTGTAAAAGTAAGGAAAGTTTTGGGAATGTTTGTGAGTGGTGGGATTGGGTTAAGAGGCAGACAAAAAAGTTTTTTAAAAGTGTGGGGTATGAATTTGCGGCAATTAAGAGGGAAAAGTTTGTTAAGTTGAATGCCCGTTTATGTTTATTGTATAAATTGAGGGAAGGAGAAATGGAGGTGGAGGAGGGGATAAAAAAGGTTAAAAAAGAAATTAAAGAGTTTTTGGAAGAGAAAGGGAAGAGTATTATTTTTAGGGCAAAAATTGATAGAATGGAGCAAGATGAAAGGTGTTCGAGGTTTTTCTTTAAAAAGGTTTTTGGGAAAAAGCAGAGTATGGGTGTTTTGAATGCAGAGGATGGAAGAGAGGTAAGTGGGGAGGATATGTGTGAACATGTGGCTAAGTTTTATGAGGAGCTGTATGCAGTGAAGTGGAGGGATGAGGCTTTGGAGGAGGATGTACTAAGTGTATTAGAAAATAAATTGAGTGAGATGGAGAGAGAGAGAGTGATGGGTGAGGTGACAGGTAATGAGGTATGGAAGGTAATTGTGATGAGGGAACAGCCGCCATCTTGGAACAGGCATGCTATCAGATTGGCGTGACTCCATTTTGTCTCCTGGACACAGGAGTGCTCCTGGCCCCCACCTTTGCTAATGAATAGAGTTCCTATTAGTATGCTAACGGGCTGAGCTCAGTGTAAACTGTAGACGGTAGTTCAAAGCCCCATGAGGAAACCACGCCACCAGGGGGCTTGGAAATGCTTGGGGGCTTAATTAAAACACGCATGCCAAGTGGCCACTGGATACACATCTATTATGGCAGCCCAGCCAAACCGTCTCCAACATGGAATTGTGAATTATGGACGCATCGTCCGAGGTACAGGCTCATAAAAAATATTCTCCTTACCCTAAAGAAATTGTGCATCCAACAGTGTGACTCCCGTGATGGTGGAAGGTCTGAAACCCGAGATATAGGGATCAGCCTCCCACAGGGACCGAATGGGTCCAGGTTTGATCCCAGTACGACCGGCAGAACAAACCACAGGCGCTGGTACTGCCCGTGTGCTGATCCGATCATCCTGAGAGAAGTTATCCCATTTATTAGATATTGGAATAAATCTTGCAGGGAGACAGAGGGGGTGGAGATTGCTAAGCCCACCCAGCTGCAGGCAGGGGGGCTCAGCCAGGGATAAGAAGAAGCTGAGGTCACTGGGAGGGTCTCACTCCACAGAAGAAGATGATGATGATGACATCTTAAGGAACAGGGTATGCCAGCCAGAGGGGAGCAAGCACGTGCTTTCTGGGGGCTGCCCGGCAACTAAGTTTTTGGACCTGCGGAATGCTATGCCCCCCGGCTTCCACAAGCGACCTTCGACCTGGTAAATTGACCTCCAGCTTTATACCTTTAAGCCTTGTATTATTGTTGTTATATTGTACTCTGACTGTAACTCTTGATATATTGTGATTGTATATTTCTTGTAATTATCTAGTGCGCCCTTAAGGCAATTAAATCATAAATTAATTTTGGGCTGATCCTTTTACTCTGATTGCGAATCTTAGAATACCCAGGGTGGGTAACAGGGCAGTCTCCCCGACGGCCATTTGCTCTAGGTGCAGTCCCTTTACTGACCTGAGAGACAAAGGGGGCGCCGGAGAGCTGGACCTGTGTAGTGACGTCACGGATTGGTGACGTGGGAGGAAGGGGTAATCCTTCACAGTGGTGGCAGCGTACGTGGGATCAGAGTAATAGCGTGCGTGGGACCCCTACTCCCAGACACTAAAGACTACCAGTGGTAACTTTCACTGCTGGGGTCTTAAGGTCAGCCCAGCACTAGACGGTCAGAGTGTAGATATAATAAGTTGTGTGCAAGGTCAGGGGTACAGCTGTGTCAGTAACCAGAGGTTCCAAAGATGGCGGAGGGCACCAGGAGTGCAGTGAGGGCGCAGGCCAGTGCTATGGCCTATGAGGAGGTGGTGGTGGACGGTACTGTTCCAGGCGAGGGGGAGCTCAGCCCAGACTCCCCAAGGAGCCAGCCACCCGTGCTTAGTCCGGCAAGGGACTACCCACCACCTACCCGCCCCAGCCTGTCCACATCAGCGGCCCTTGTTGCAGCGGCAGTAGCACGTCTCGAGGCGGGTAATGAAGACGCCTATATGAGACTCATGGCAGCTGCAGAGAAAGCAGCGGAGGCCGAGCGTGCAGAACGCCGTGAAGCAGAGGAGCGGGAGAGGGCAGAACGCCGTGAAGCGACAGAGCGAGAGAGGGCAGAACGCCGTGAGGCAGCGGAGCGGGCAGAGAGAGCTGCTGAGCGGGCAGCGGAGCAAGCAGCGGCAGAGAGAGCAGCGGAGCGCCAGCACCGACTGGAGATGGCTCAACGCGGGCTCCCGCTGGACGCCCCAGCACCGCCAGAGTCCAGGGTTTCCAAAGTCCGGGCCGAGGACTTCCCTCTGCTTGAGAAGGATGGAGACCTGGATTCCTTCTTGCTGGCCTTTGAAAGGACCTGCCTTCAACACCATCTGGCCCCGGATCAGTGGGCAAGATACCTGACCCCCCGTTTGAGGGGTAAGTCCCTGGAAGTTTTGGGGGACTTACCTGCCGGGGCGGAGCAGGACTACAGCAGCATCAAGCGGGCGCTGATCCAGCACTACAACCTCACCCCAGAGTCCTACCGCAAGAAGTTCCGGAGCCTGCAGCGGGGCCCAAAGGACACCTGGACCGACCACATGCGGGCGTTGCTGAGAGCTGCAGAGCACTGGACCTCGGGTCTAGCGCTCACCACCCGCCAGGAGGTCCAGGAACTGTTCGTCATGGAGCAGTTCTTGTGGAACTGCCCAGAGGACCTCCAGCAGTTCCTCCGTGACCGGAAACCGAAGGGGGCTTCTGCTACAGCCGCCCTGGCAGATGAGTATGCCAATAACAGGGCGCCTGAGCCGAAGAAGCCTGCCAGCAGCACCTGGAGAGGGGGTAAGCCCAATCCTGCCCCTGTTTCCCCAGCCCCCAGAGTGCAAGGGGTGTACCCCCCTGCTGCCCTCTCCAGGCCAGGCGCAGAACCCAGACGTTGTCATCACTGCAACCAGCTGGGGCACTTCAAGACAGCATGTCCCCAGCGTCTTAAGGCCCCATCCATGTCCCCGAAACCGTCCACTGTTTTATGTGTGGGAGGGGGTGGTGGGAGGTCCCTGGACAATTACCAACCCGTCACTATCGGCCGCTCAGCGGTCATGGGACTGCGGGACACAGGCGCTGAACGAACCCTAGTACGTCCTGAGGTGGTGTCCCCTCAAGACTTGGTACCGGGGAAAACCCTTTCCGTCTCCGGAATTGGAGGCGTGGAACCGGCGCTGCCTGTCGCAAAGGTGTTTTTGGACTGGGGCGCCGGGAGGGGAATGCGGGAGGTGGGAGTAACGTCAAATATTCCTGCTAATGTATTACTTGGGACCGATTTGGGGCGGCTAGTGTCTCAGTATGTGGCCACTGAACCCCCAAGTTCGGCTCCCCAAGAATGTCATGACTCTACTGTGAATGTTGATGTGTTGAAGGTGCCTCCAACAGTGGGGGAGGGAGTGAAACCTGAGGGTACTCCATACACTGACACCACACACACGGGGCTCACGGGGAGGACAGGTGAGGAGACTGTAGGGGAGAGCTCAGAGGTGGAGGGAGGGGCTGCTATGGGCAGTGTAGGGCCCCTAAGTGAATCCAGCCTGCTGAGTCTAGGACCCCTGCAGGAAGAGGAACAGGCCATGGGGGAAGGAGGCGTCCCGGGAGAGGAGCCACCAGGTAAGACCCCAGGGCAGGAGTTCCCCACCCCCGGGATGTCAGGAGGGCAGGAAAGTCTGCCTGACCCGGCGACTTGGTCAGGGGCCGGGGGGAAGCAGGTGCTACCCATGGGCACAGCGGTCGTGGCCGCTGTCACCCGGAGTGGGAGCGCCGGAGCCCAAGGAGCCTTGCAGAGGTCCGACGGCTTCCCCCTCTCTGACCAAGTGGCTGCCGAGTCAGACAGCGGCCAGGAGACAGATCCCGGGGAGCTGACAGCGGATGTGGCGGTGTCGTCCATTCTCGCCACATCGAGTCAGGGATTTCAGGCAGCGTTGGAAGCCGACGCTAGCCTGAAAGCTCTCAAGGAGCAGGCGGCACAGCCTCCTGGGGAGTCAGACCGCGAGCGGGTGGTCTGGGACCAGGGACGGCTGTACCGGGTATCGGTCCAGCAGGGTTCACCGGAGGCGTGGCCCAGGGACCGACAGTTAGTGGTACCCTATCCGTTCAGGGCGGAATTGTTGCGGATAGCCCACGAGATTCCCATGGCCGGACACCTAGGGATCGCTAAGACCAGGGCCAGGCTAGCGCAGCATTTCTACTGGCCTGGAATGAGGACCGAGGTAATTGCCTACTGCCGTTCGTGTGACACCTGCCAGAGGGTGGGGAAGGCGGGGCGGCGCCCCAAAGCCCCACTGGTAACTCTGCCCATCATTGAAGAGCCTTTCTCGAGGGTGGCTGTGGATCTCATTGGACCTCTGTCCACTCCCAGTCGCTCCGGGAAATGCTTCATATTAACGGTAGTGGACTATGCCACTCGGTACCCGGAGGCGGTCGCTTTGTCATCCATTCGGGCTGACAAAGTGGCCACTGCCTTACTGGAGATCTTCTCCAGAGTGGGGTTTCCCCAGGAAATGCTCACCGACCGAGGGACCCAGTTCATGTCCCAGCTGATGGAGTCTCTCTGTAAGCAGATCCAGGTGCAACATCTGGTAGCCAGCCCGTATCACCCACAGACCAATGGCCTGTGTGAGCGGTTCAACGGCACCTTAAAGCAGATGCTTAAGATGTTGGTCGACTCCCACGGGAGAGATTGGGAGCGGTATCTCCCACACCTTCTATTTGCCTACCGGGAGGTTCCACAGGCCTCAACGGGGTTCTCCCCCTTTGAGCTCCTGTATGGGCGACGTGTACGGGGGGCCCCTTGCTCTAGTGAAGGAAGCGTGGGAAGGAGATTTGGCCACCCCTGGAGTGTCGGCCATTGAGTATGTTGTGCGCTTCCGGGACAGAATGACGGCCTTGACGCAGCTGGTGCATGACAATATGGCCCAGGCCCAAGCTGACCAGAAGCGGTGGTACGACCAGAATGCTTGTGAGAGGACCTACCAGGTGGGTCAAAAGGTGTGGGTACTGGTCCCCGTCCCACAAAACAAGCTTCAGGCAGCCTGGGAGGGTCCATACCTCGTGCACCAGCAGCTCAATGCCGTCACCTATCTGGTCACCCTGGACCACGCCCATGGAAGGAGGAAGGCCTTCCACGTGAACATGATGAAAGCACATCATGAGCGGGAGGCTTGTGCCCACCCAGTGTGCAACCTCCCGGAGGAAGGGGAGGTAGAAACCCTCCTGGATCTGCTTACCCAAGTCAAGGCGGGTGGATCCATCGAGGATGTGGAGGTTGGCCACCAGCTTTCGGAGGACCAACGTTCCCAGCTGGGGGTCACCCTACACCCCTTTCAGGAGCTGTTTAGCAGCCTGCCCGGAAGGACTGAGGCAGCCGTCCACGATGTGGACACCGGCAATCACCCCCTGATCCGGCGTTCAGCATATCGGGTCTCTCTCGAGGTGCAGCAGCACATGCGCCAAGAGATAGACGAGATGCTGAAGCTGGGGGTGATCCAAGCATCCAACAGCGCGTGGGCTTCGCCGGTAGTCCTCGTCCCTAAAAAGGACCGGACTACGCGGTTCTGCGTGGACTACCGGGGGCTCAACGCTGTGACGGTCACCGATGCGTACCCAATGCCGCGCATCGATGACCTGCTCGATCAGCTGGCCGGGGCCAAGTACCTGACCATCATGGATCTGAGCAGGGGATATTGGCAGATTCCCCTGACCCCTAAGGCACGGGAACGCTCTGCCTTTATCACCCCATTTGGACTGTACGAGTCCACGGTGATGCCCTCCGGCATGAAGAATGCCCCTGCCACTTTTCAGCGGATGGTCAACACGCTGCTCAAGGGACTGGAAGGGTATGCGACTGCGTACCTGGATGACATTGCCATCTTCAGTCCCACCTGGGAAGATTACCTACAGCACCTGGCGCAGGTGTTGGGGAGGATCCAGAGGGCAGGGTTGACCATTAAGCCGGAAAAGTGCCAGCTGGGTATGAGTGAGGTCCAGTACCTGGGACACCGGGTAGGTGGGGGAGCTCTGAAGCCAGAGCCCGGGAAGGTGGATGCCATCACCTCCTGGCCCTCCCCCAGGACCAAGAAGCAGGTGATGTCCTTCTTGGGGACGGCCGGGTACTATAGAAGGTTTGTTCCACACTATAGCACCCTGGCCAAGCCCCTGACGGACCTCACCAAGAAGAATCTGCCCGTCGCAGTCGACTGGACAGTCGCCTGCGAGACAGCTTTCCAGGCGCTCAAAACCGCCTTGTCTAGATCTCCTGTACTACAGGCAGCCGACTTCACGCGGCCGTTCGTAGTACAGACCGACGCCAGTGACTTTGGCCTCGGTGCTGTGCTCAGCCAGGTCGACACTACGGGACATGAACACCCCGTTTTGTACCTGAGCCGGAAGCTCCTGCCGAGGGAAGTGGCCTATTCCACGATGGAGAAGGAATGTCTGGCAATTGTATGGGCCCTGCAACGTCTGCAGCCATACTTGTACGGACGCCACTTCACCGTGGAAACAGACCACAACCCCCTCAGCTGGTTACACTCGGTCTCTGGGACGAATGGGAGGTTGCTACGCTGGAGCCTGGCTCTCCAGCAGTATCACTTCAGCATCCGCCACAGAAGTGGCAGAGACCATGGTAATGCTGATGGGTTGTCCCGGCAAGGAGAAGGTGTGGAAGGGCGCATGGGGGAACACAGGAATGTGATGCCCCCTAGCGCCCTCTAAAGCAGGGAGGTGTGATGAGGGAACAGCCGCCATCTTGGAACAGGCATGCTATCAGATTGGCGTGACTCCATTTTGTCTCCTGGACACAGGAGTGCTCCTGGCCCCCACCTTTGCTAATGAATAGAGTTCCTATTAGTATGCTAACGGGCTGAGCTCAGTGTAAACTGTAGACGGTAGTTCAAAGCCCCATGAGGAAACCACGCCACCAGGGGGCTTGGAAATGCTTGGGGGCTTAATTAAAACACGCATGCCAAGTGGCCACTGGATACACATCTATTATGGCAGCCCAGCCAAACCGTCTCCAACATGGAATTGTGAATTATGGACGCATCGTCCGAGGTACAGGCTCATAAAAAATATTCTCCTTACCCTAAAGAAATTGTGCATCCAACAGTGTGACTCCCGTGACGGTGGAAGGTCTGAAACCCGAGATATAGGGATCAGCCTCCCACAGGGACCGAATGGGTCCAGGTTTGATCCCAGTACGACCGGCAGAACAAACCACAGGCGCTGGTACTGCCCGTGTGCTGATCCGATCATCCTGAGATGATGATCACAGATTACCCCTTCCTCCCACGTCACCAATCCGTGACGTCACTACACAGGTCCAGCTCTCCGGCGCCCCCTTTGTCTCTCAGGTCAGTAAAGGGACTGCACCTAGAGCAAATGGCCGCCGGGGAGACTGCCCTGTTACCCACCCTGGGTATTCTAAGATTCGCAATCAGAGAAAAGGATCAGCCCAAAATTAATTTATGATTTAATTGCCTTAAGGGCGCACTAGATAATTACAAGAAATATACAATCACAATACATCAAGAGTTACAGTCAGAGTACAATATAACAACAATAATACAAGGCTTAAAGGTATAAAGCTGGAGGTCAATTTACCAGGTCGAAGGTCGCTTGTGGAAGCCGGGGGGCATAGCATTCCGCAGGTCCAAAAACTTAGTTGCCGGGCAGCCCCCAGAAAGCATGTGCTTGCTCCCCTCTGGCTGGCATACCCTGTTCCTTAAGATGTCATCATCATCATCTTCTTCTGTGGAGTGAGACCCTCCCAGTGACCTCAGCTTCTTCTTATACCTGGCTGAGCCCCCCTGCCTGCAGCTGGGTGGGCTTAGCAATCTCCACCCCCTCTGTCTCCCTGCAAGATTTATTCCAATATCTAATAAATGGGATAACTTCTCTCAGGATGATCGGATCAGCACACGGGCAGTACCAGCGCCTGTGGTTTGTTCTGCCGGTCGTACTGGGATCAAACCTGGACCCATTCGGTCCCTGTGGGAGGCTGATCCCTATATCTCGGGTTTCAGACCTTCCACCGTCACGGGAGTCACACTGTTGGATGCACAATTTCTTTAGGGTAAGGAGAATATTTTTTATGAGCCTGTACCTCGGACGATGCGTCCATAATTCACAATTCCATGTTGGAGACGGTTTGGCTGGGCTGCCATAATAGATGTGTATCCAGTGGCCACTTGGCATGCGTGTTTTAATTAAGCCCCCAAGCATTTCCAAGCCCCCTGGTGGCGTGGTTTCCTCATGGGGCTTTGAACTACCGTCTACAGTTTACACAGTAATGAATAGCATGGCGTTAAATAAGACTCCAGGAGAGGATGGACTTCCTATAGAGTTTTATAGGGTGATGTGGCATGTGATTGGTAAGGATTTTGTGGATATGTGTAAGTATATGTGGTCTAGTATGGAGGTGGCTGAGAGTATGCGTGCAGGGATGGTTGTGTTAATACCTAAAAAAGGAGATTTGAAGAGTTTAAAAAATTGGAGACCGATAACGTTGTTGAATTGCGATTATAAGATCTATGCGAAAGTAATGGCGAATAGGATGCGTGATGTGATAGAGAGTGTGATTGGGGATGAACAGTGTTGTGCAGTGCCTGGGAGACGTATACATGAGTGTGTGTGTATGTTGAGAGATTGTTTGTGGGACTGTATGAGTCGGAAGAAGAGTGTATTTGTTTTGAGTTTGGACTTTGAAAAGGCGTATGATCGGTTATCACATAGTTTTTTGTTCCGGGTATTATTGAGAATGGGGTTTCCGCCTGATTTTGTTTGGAGGGTGAGGAGCTTATATAAAGACATTTATAGTTGTGTTTTGATGAATGGTTCTGTGGGTAGAAGAGTGAATGTTTTTTCAGGTGTGCGACAAGGTTGTCCTTTGTCTCCTGTGGTTTTTATTTGTGCGATTGAACCGTTGCTTTGTATGTTGAGGAAAGATAAAGTGATTAGAGGAGTACAAGTGCCAGGAGGTGGAGGGAGGGAATGGAAGGTTAGTGCTTATATGGATGACGTGTGTGTGTTGTGTGATTCAGAGTATTCTGTGAGGCGGGTGAAGTTATTAGCGTCTATTTTTTGTGGTGCGTCAGCATTTAAGGTGAATTGGGAGAAGAGTGAGTGTAAGGTTTTTGGGGGAGGGGTTTTAAGTAAGGATGTAGGAGTGAATGAGGTGACTGGGTCTATTAAAGTTTTGGGGGTGAAATTTTCAGAGAGTTTGGATGGGAAAGAAAGTTGGGATGATGCGAAGGGAAAGGTTGAGCGGAAGTTATGTTTTTGGAAGATGAGAAGTCTTTCGTTTTTTGGAAAAATCTTAGTTATTAAAAGTGTGATTTTGCCTATTTTCTTATATATTGCAGTGGTCTTTCCGCCGGGGTATATGTGTATGAGGGGGTTAAATAGGATTCTGTTTGTGTTTTTGTGGAATTCCAGAATGGAGAGGGCTAGGAGGGAGGTTTTGGTGAAGCGTTTAGAAAAAGGTGGGTTGGGTTTTCCAAACCTTGAGGTGTTTTTTGGTGTAAATATTGTGGTTTTTGTGTTGAGGGTGATTAGGATGGATGGCAAGTTTTCTTGTCTGTGTAGGTTTTTGTTTGGGGCGTATTTATTTCGTTTGAAGTGGCGAGAGAGGGATCTGAGGTATCCGGTTGCTTTTGACGTGCCTAGATGGTATGTGTGGGTTTATAAATTTTTGGTGAAGTATGAGTTATGTGATGTGGATGTTAGGTTGTTGAGTAATAAGAAGGCTGTATATAGGATGATTGAATGTAGAGAGACAGAGTGTGGAATAAACATGGTAAGAGGGAATGATATAGAAAAAGTATGGAAGAAAGTGCGGTTAGACGGTATGACGAATAGGCAGAGTGAGATTGTGTGGCAGTCTTTGCATGGAGTGTTACCAGTTAGGGAATTTCAGAAGAATCGTGGGTTGGGGAGAAATGATATGTGTCCGAGAGGTGGGTGTGGTGGAAGGGAAAGTGTAATACATGTGTTTTGGAATTGTCATTATGCTAGGGAGGTGATTGGAAGAATGGGACCGTTGTGTAAAGAATTGTGTGGTGTGAGCTTGTTATCATTCGAGTTGTTCATGTTTGGCTTGGGAATGTGTGATGGAGTGAAGGAGAGAGTGTTGTGGTTAATAGTTGCATGTATAAAGGAAGTATTATGGGATGTGAGGAATGTGTATGTTTTTAAGAGAAAGGAAATTGTAGTAAAGAATAGTCTAAAAGTGATTTTGGGGAAGATGTATGTGTGTTTTCTATGGGATAAAAGAAGAAGGGGGGAGGTGGATGCCGAAGGGATTTGGAAGGTGAAGAAGTGGAGATACCTTGTAAATATGTCTTGACTTGTTTTTTCTGATGTTGTAGTAAACTGAAATTTTCCGATGATGATCGGAACAGCTTTTGTGTTTTGGATTTGACGCAGCTGTTTGGGATTTTTCTTTGGTCTTGGATTTCTGGACCGTGGATTTTCCCATCTGAGGGAAGAAAAAAAAAAAAAAAAGAAACAGCTGTCTGTGGATGGATACCATGCTTGGCATAGGTGGCTTTCCTTCATAGGATGCTGCCCTTCCCGTGGTTGTTCCTTCCCGGGGAAAGGCCTGGCTATTCACTGCTTGCATCGAGAAACACGTGATGGTGTCTCCGCAGCTTCTTTACATGCATCTGCATATTTCCCATAAGGGATGGGGGCAGTGTTCTGGAATCACTGCGTTGAGAAACACGTGATGGTGTCTCCGCGGTGTTGGATGTTTTGGTCTCCCCGAGGCCAATCATCTGTGACTTTATACCCTTTTTACTAGGCACTGCTCCTAATAGCCAGATTCGTAGTCCACACTGATGAGGGGCAAAAACCCCGAAACAGCTGTCTGTGGATGGATACCATGCTTGGCATAGGTGGCTTTCCTTCATAGGATGCTGCCCTTCCCGTGGTTGTTCCTTCCCGGGGAAAGGCCTGGCTATTCACTGCTTGCGTCGAGAAACACGTGATGGTGTCTCCGCAGCTTCTTTACATGCAACTGTTATGAGAGGCTCACACAGACTTAGTAGGCCTAAAATAAAAAGCAGGCTTAATGCTGTTCAAAATTGGTAAGAGGAGTACACAGGCGGCATTGCTTTGTTCAGCAGAGGAGGACAACTGTTATGAGAGGCTCATACAGATACTAGGCTCAAGTAACTAAGTAGGCTAAATGCAGTTCAAAATTGGTAAGAGGAGTACACAGGCGGCATAGCTTTTTTCAGCGGAGGACAACTGTTATGAGAGGCTCACACAGTTACTAGGCCGAAGAAACTAAGTAGGCTAAATGCAGTTCAAAATTGGTAAGAGGAGTACACAGGCGGCATAGCTTTTTTCAGCGGAGGACAACTGTTATGAGAGGCTCACACAGTTACTAGGCCGAAGAAACTAAGTAGGCTAAATGCAGTTCAAAATTGGTAAGAGGAGTACACAGGCGGCATAGCTTTTTTCAGCGGAGGACAACTGTTATGAGAGGCTCACACAGTTACTAGGCCCAAGTAACTAAGTAGGCTAAATGCAGTTCAAAATTGGTAAGAGGAGTACACAGGCGGCATAGCTTTTTTCAGCGGAGGACAACTGTTATGAGAGGCTCACACAGTTACTAGGCCGAAGAAACTAAGTAGGCTAAATGCAGTTCAAAATTGGTAAGAGGAGTACACAGGCGGCATTGCTTTTTTCAGCGGAGGACAACTGTTATGAGAGGCTCACACAGACTTAGTAGGCCTAAAATAAAAAAGTCGGCTAAATGCAGTTCAAAATTGGTAAGAAGAGTACACAGGCGGCATTGCTTTGTTCAGCGGAGGAGGACAACTGTTATGAGAGGCTCACACAGACTTAGTAGACCTAAAATAAAAAAGTCGGCTAAATGCAGTTCAAAATTGGTAAGAGGAGTACACAGGCGGCATTGCTTTGTTCAGCGGAGGACAACTGTTATGAGAGGCTCACACAGACTTAGTAGGCCTAAAATAATAAAGTAGGCTAAATGCAGTTCAAAATTTGTAAGAGGAGTACACAGGTGGCATAGCTTTTTTCAGCAGAGGACAACTGTTATGAGAGGCTCACACAGTTACTAGGCCCAAGTAACTAAGTAGGCTAAATGCAGTTCAACATTGGTAACAGGAGTACACAGGTGGCATCGATTTTTTCAGCGGAGGACAACTGTTATGAGAGGCTCACACAGTTACTAGGCCCAAGTAACTAAGTAGGCTAAATGCAGTTCAAAATTGGTAACAGGGGTACACAGGTGGCATAGATTTTTTCAGCGGAGGACAACTGTTATGAGAGGCTCACACAGTTACTAGGCCCAAGTAACTAATTAGGCTAAATGCAGTTCAAAATTGATAAGAGGAGTACACAGGCGGCATTGCTTTGTTCCGTGGAGGAGGACAACTGTTATGAGAGGCTCACACAGACTTAATAGGCCTAAAATAAAAAAGTAGGCTAAATGCAGTTCAAAATTGGTAACAGTACTAACCAGGCGGCATAGCTAGGTACTGGGGTAGTAGGCGCAAAGTATTATCTGTGTCCTTCGACAACCCCCTGACGAAGGACACAGTCCGAAACGCGCGTCGGGGTGCGCTGTACCTGGAGGATCGGACCCTTTGTAGGAAGAGGTAATTATCTTGGCTGTATTATAAACTCTGCACTCAGCACTTTTGTGTCCCTTGGCACATCCTACACCATTTTTATATGCTAGTGTGTATATCCATATGCACCTCTAATTTTATTGCTCAGGTGTTCTCCTTACATACTTATTATATAGGTCTGGGTCACCTTCTTTTGCACTTTCTCTGCACTTTATCTGCTATTTGTGCACACATTTATACGTATAGTATTTTTCTAACTCCATTTTTTATATATTACATGTTTTTTATACACTTTTACATTTTGTTTATGTAGCCTTCACTACAATTGCTGAGTGCCCCTAATTCCGGCTATTGAATTACATCTATTCATACAAAATTATATTTATATTACCATTATCAATTTTTTCATTATCTTATTTTTTCATTTTTTTCTGTTTATATGTACCCAGTCCTCTTCATGTCCGTTGAAGTATTGCTATTTTGCTGATATATTTTTTATATATTTTCCTCCAATTACAGGCACACTTCTGGTGATTGCCAATTGTTGCACAGTATATATATATCTATATATTATTTTTAATAAAGGCATTTTATTATATTGCACCTTTCCTTGTCCTTATTTTATTCATAATTTGGTTACTAGATATATACCAATATACTCTATTTAATATGTAGACATTGATTTCCATACTTTGGGTTCTTTGTTTTATTACAATACCGAATGGTCTGCCATTCATGTACTAAGTAGTGGTCTCTCCTTCTTCTCTTTTGTTGTATCTGGCACTTGCACAGTTCTACTATTATTATTAATTTCTGTAGCCCATTTTTGGTTTTAATATTATTATTTCTTTTTTTGACCGCTACTTCTGTCCTTCTTTCTGATAGCACACTAGCAGCTGGGCAAGCGAGCTCCTGTAATGCATATTCTGCCAATTCAGGCCAGATGTCTATTTTAGATGCCCAGTAATCAAAGGGGAATGACCTGTGAGGGAGAACATTGATAAGGGAGGAAAAATAGTTTGTAACCTTACTGGACAAATGCTGTCTCCTGTCACTTTGAATCGATGCAGCAGTACCTGTCGTGTTTGCTGTCATTGCAAAATCACTCCACAACCTGGTCATAAACCTCCTCTGTCCAACGCCACTTCAGATTTGTGCACCTCTAACACCTCTGCCATGTTGCCCCCTACAGCTCGTGTGAGAACCATCACCGCCGCTGTGTGCTGGGAATGCCTGAACCAAACGGTCTACAAGAGTTGCTTGTTTGGTAGCCAATATTTGCTCAAGGTTCTCATGTGGAATGATATTTTGTAATTTCCTTTTATATCGTGGATCCAGGAGGAAGGCCAACTAGTAATCGTCATCGGTCATCATTTTTATAATGCGGGGGTCCCATTTTAGGATACGCAAGGCATAATCAGCCATGTGGGCCAATGTTCCAGTTGTCAATTCAACGCTTGTGCTGGGTTGAGGAGCACTTTCTTGCAAATCAACATCACTTGTCTCCCGCAAAAACCCTGTACCTGACCTTGCAACGCCACCAGTTTCTATTGCCCCCTGAGAAGCTTCCTCCTCCCATAAATATTCATCCCCGTCATCCTCCTCCTCCTCTTCATCCGCCACCTCGTCGAGGAGAGTTCCCTGAGCAGACAATGGCTGACTGTTATCAATTCTTCCCTCCTCCTCGGCCGCAGATGCCTGCTCCTTAATGTGCATCAAACTTTGCATCAGCAGACGCATTAGTGGGATGCTCATGCTTATGATGGCGTCGTCTGCACTTACCAGCCGTGTGCATGCCTCAAAACACTGAAGGACTTGACAGAGGTCTTGGAGCTTCGACCACTGCACACCAGACAACTCCATGTCTGCCATCCAACTGCCTGCTCGTGTATGTGTATCCTCCCACAAATACATTACAGCACGCCTCTGTTCGCACAGCCTCTGAAGCATGTGCAGTGTGGAGTTCCACCTTGTTGCAACGTCGATTATTAGGCGGTGCTGGGGAAGCTTCAGCGATTGCTGATGTTTCAGTATACGGGTGGAGTGTATGGGCGACCAGCGGATGTGCGAGCAAAGTCTTCGCACCTTCAGGAGCAGGGCTGGTAACCCCGGATAATTTTTCAGGAAGCACTGCACCACCAGGTTCAAGGTGTGAGCCAGGCAAGGTATGTGTTTCAGTTCTGAAATGGCTATGGCAGCCATAAAATTCCTTCCGTTATCACTGACTACCTTGCCTGCCTCAAGATGTACACTGCCCAGCCATGACTGAGTTTCTTGCCGCAAGTACATGGCCAGTACTTCCGCGGTGTGTCTGTTGTCGCCCAAACACTTAATTTCCAACACAGCCTGCTGATGATTACCACTAGCTGTTCCATAATGTGACACCTCGTGTGCAACACTGGCAGCTGCGGATGGAGTGGTCGGGCGACTGCGCTCTGTGGACGAGCTTTCACTTCTGGAGGAGGAGGAGGGGTGTCGAACGCCTACTGCCAACTGTTTCCTAGACCGTGGGATAGGCAGAACTGTCCCACTATGGCTGTCCCCTGTGGACCCTGCATCCACCACATTAACCCAGTGCGCCGTAATGGACACATAACCTCCCTGGCCATGCCTACTGGTCCATGCATCTGTTGTGAGGTGCACCTTTCTACTGACTGATTACCTGAGTGCATGGACAATGCGGTCTTTGACATGCTGGTGGAGGGCTGGGATGGCTTTTCTTGCAAAGAAGTGTCGACTGGGTAGGTCATAACGTGGTACTGCGTAGGCCATCAGGGCTTTGAAAGCTTCGCTTTCAACCAACCGGTAGGGCATCATCTCCAATGAGATTAGTCTAGCAATGTGGGCGTTCAAACCCTGTGTACGCAGATGAGAGGATGAGTACTTCCTTTTCCTAATGAGAGTCTCTTGTAGGGTGAGCTGGACTGGAGAGCTGCATATGGTGGAACTAGCAGGGGTGGTGGTGGACATGGCAGATTGAGAGAGGGTTGGTGATGGTATTCTTGATGTTGGCCTACCTACAGTGTTTCCTATCAAGAACCTTGTGATTCCCTGACTGCTTTGGCCTTGCGACGATACTTCCACATTTGCTGTTGGTGGTGTCCTAACTGGTGGGCTTACAGTGAGGGAAGCAATGTAGCGTTGCTGACTACCTTTATTCTGAGCGGGTGCACCAACGGTATGGAACGTTTGGTAGTTAGTCCAGGCTTGCAAGTGCATGCAGGTTAAATGTCTACGCATGCACGTTGTATTTACATTTTGGACATTCTTCCCTCTGCTAAAGGTCTTTGAGCATTTCTTACAGATAACTTTACGTGGATCATTCGGATCTTGGTTAAAAAATTCCCACACTGCACTCTTCCTACTATTGAATACCTTTTCAGGCATTGCACGCTGTTCTCCTTTCACCGGATGGCCACGCTGTCCTAAAAGTGGTTTTTGTTTTGTCAAACGTTTTTGGCCAGATACGGGCCTGCCAGATGAAAGCTGTTGTGATCTAGATGCCTGCTGCGGATCATCCTCCTCCGCTTCAGAGCTACTGCCAGCGGCACCCTGTTCCCCCAATGGCTGCCAATCTGGGTCAACAACTGGGTCATCTATCACCTCCTCTGCAATGTCATGTGCACCTTCCTCTGTGTCACCGTGTAAGGTGCTATAGCGTTCAGGACAGGGCACCATAGTCTCATCAGGGTCAGATTCTGGCTCAGTACACTGCGAGGGCAATGTAGTGATCTGAGTCAATGGAACAGTATAATAATCTAGCTGTGGCTGTGCATCAGTGCACTCCATGTTCGATTCATCTTGTAATGGGCTGTTAACTATTTCCCTTTCTAACCCTGGCACGGTATGTGTAAAGAGCTCCATGGAGTAAACTGTAGTGTCGCTTGCCGCATCCTTCACTTTTGGTTTGGGTGAAGGACACAAGGAAGCGACTTGGTCCTGACCGGGAGCATCCACTGACGACTCGCTGCTTTTATATTTTGAACTTTCGGAAGAGGAGGCGAAAGAGCTAGAGGCAGCAAGGAAAGCCAAAACTTTTTCCTGCTGCTCCGGCTTTAAAAGCTGTTTTCCTACTCCCAGATAAGGGAGCCTTCGAGGCCTTGTGTAGCCAGACAATAATGCTGGCTCGACACCTCCAGCCTTAGGTGCTATTTTGCTTTTCCCACTACCACCAGATGCTCCACCACCACCATCAGTACCAGCTGGCAACGACCGCCCACGGCCTCTTCCACCAGACTTCCTCATTTTCTGGGAAAATCTAACCCAAATAACAACCGTTATATGGTACTGTAAAACAAGGTAGAAGGTGTATATAAACTTGTTGGCAATTTAAATCTCACTTTTTTTGGGGGGAGACTGCAACAAAAAACAGACCCTGTGTATTACACTACACAATGTAGGTGGCACAATGTGGCTGGCAGATATACGACAAACAGAACTGACGTATGGAAACTTGTTGACAATTTAAATCTCACTTTTTTTGGGGGGAGACTGCGGAAAAAAACAGGCCCTGTGTATTACACTACACAATGTAAGTGGCAGAACGTGGCTGGCAGATATACAACAAACAGAACTGACGTATAGAAACTTGTTGGCAATTAAAATCTCACTTTTTTTGGGGGGAGACTGCAGCAAAAAACAGGCCCTGTGTATTACACTACACAATGTAAGTGGCACAACGTGGCTGGCAGATATACGCCAAACTGAACTGACGTATAGAAACTTGTTGGCAATTTAAATCTCACTTTTTTTTGGGGGGGAGACTGCAGCTAAAAACAGGCCCTGTGTATTACACTACACAATGTAAGTGGCACAACGTGGCTGGCAGATATACGACAAACAGAACTGACGTATGGAAACTTGTTGGCAATTTAAATCTCACTTTTTTTGGGGGGAGACTGCGGAAAAAAACATTCCCTGTGTATTACACTACACAATGTAAGTGGCAAAACGTGACTGGCAGATATACGACAAACAGAACTGATGTATAGAATCTTGTTGACAATTTAAATCTCACTTTTTTAGGGGGGAGACTGCAGCTAAAAACAGGCCCTGTGTATTACACTACACAATGTAAGTAGCAGAACGTGGCTGGCAGATATACGACAAACAGAACTGACGTATAGAAACTTGTTGGCAATTTAAATCTCACTTTTTTGGGGGGGAGACTGTAGCAAAAAACAGGTCCTGTGTATTACACTACACAATGTAAGTGGCACAACGTGGCTGGCAGATATATCAAAAAATACAAGGTCTGTAGTACAATTTCAATCTCCCTACAATGATCAAAGGACAAGTATGGCACCAATAAAAAGGACTGCTGCACACAAAAGTGTGGACAAATGAACAAGATAACTGTGCAGAAAGGAGCAACAGGATTTTTGCTTGTAAAAAAAGCAGTTGGTTTGCACAGCGGCGTACAAACAGCAATGCAGCTATCAGGGAGCCTTATAAGGCAGCCTAATAAGCTACAGTGCTGATGCACAAAAAAAAACTCCACTGTCCCTGCAAAGAAAAGGTGGTATTGGACAGTGGAAATCGCTACAGCACAAGCAGTTTCGGGGTTAATCTTCCCTCCCTAACTATATCCCTTCTTCTGCTGAAGCTGCAGCAACCTCTCCCTATGCTAAGATCAGCAGAAGTAAGATGGTGGTTGGCGTTCATGCCCCTTTATAGCCCCTGTGACGCCGCAGAAAGCAAGCCAATCACTGTAATGCCCTTCTCTAAGATGGTGGGGACCGCGACCTATGTCATCACGCTGCCCACACTCTGCGTCCACCTTCATTGGATGAGAAATGGCGCTGAAAGCGTCATACCAAAAGGCGACTTTGGCGCGAAGATCGGGTCGGGTTTCACGAAACCCAACTTTGCCAAAAGTCGGCGATTTTTGAAATTGTCCAATCTGTTTCGCTCAACCCTAGTGTTTGTTATATAACCTATCTTTTGCAATAATGTATCTTCTGGATTGCAATTTATTTCTGAAAATATCTGAAATTTGGCGAAACTGTTAAAAATGTCACAATTTTCAATCATGCCCTTAAACCAGAACTATGTCACACAAAATAGTTCATAAATAACAATGCCCACATGTCTACTTTACCTCAGCACAATTTTTGAAACATAATTTTTTTGTTACGAAGATAGAAGGGTTAAAAGTTGATCAGCAATCCCAAAATGAAGAAAAATAGCAGCAACACTCCAAATGTTGGTGAAAAAATCCTTAGTCCTTTATTTTACAAAGAATTGCATGGACAAGGTTGTGCGGGCAAGGACAGGTGCAGATTATGCAGAAAAGAGAAAGAGGACGACAGCCGTTTCGCATTATTCACGCTTCTACAGGTCCAGATACAATGAATAGTATGTCATTTCCTTTAAGTAATCACATTTGACGATATTAGCATATCATTAAACATCACATAGGATAATTTGTATAACATGAATGATTAAGGTGCAATAACGATTTAAAAACAACTCCTGTTAGAGTTGTTAACACAAAGTGACTTTCATGTCGGACGCTATTCACACTAGGGTGTCCGACAGACAGCGGTAATTCCATTTACGCCCACTATACGCTCAGTAATATGAAAAAACTCCGGCACACTATTTGACACTCAGAAAGTCTCTTATCATTAATTATTTTTATTTCAAGAATAACGGTGAATTTCCATTAAAGATAGTCTCATATTTCAAAAATATAATGGGATTTCCAAAAATACATCTATCATATTTATATGGACATAACTTTTGAGTCTCAACGTTTCGGCCGTGAAGCCTTTCTCAAGAGAAACAATGTCCTTTTGCAATAGGTAGAGAGCCGGATAGGGAAACCCACTTAATGTAGAACAACCGCCGTATAGGTGCTGCTGCGACCACGAGGAAACCGCTAACGGGAGGCTGCCTCCCGTTAGCGGTTTCCTCGTGGTCGCAGCAGCACCTATACGGCGGTTGTTCTACATTAAGTGGGTTTCCCTATCCGGCTCTCTACCTATTGCAAAAGGACATTGTTTCTCTTGAGAAAGGCTTCACGGCCGAAACGTTGAGACTCAAAAGTTATGTCCATATAAATATGAGAGATGTATTTTTGGAAATCCCATTATATTTTTGAAATATGAGACTATCTTAAATGGAAATTCACCGTTATTCTTGAAATAAAAATAATTAATGATAAGAGACTTTCTGAGTGTCAAATAGTGTGCCGGAGTTTTTTCATATTATTGTTATTATTGTTATTTTTTCCTGAGCACCTCTTACCCAGTGAGCACCTTCTTCATCGTTATATTTACACTATACGCTCAGTGGTGCCGGCTAGACTTTATCCAGGTTTCTCTGGGTTAATTTAGTTGGTAATGGGGTTCGAGGTTGGGTTACGCCCATGGCCTTTAAATAGTCTTGCTGGACTTTGGGCGTCGCCGATTATAGCTTGTGCCTCATGCCTAGTGATTCCGGTCTGGAGTAGAAATATTGTATCTGGTGGTGTATTATCCGTTGTTATATTTCTCCTTCCTATATTTGTATTTGTGTTGCCCTGTGCACATTATCGTATTTTCCTGTGTGCTTGCGGCGTGGTGCGTTTTTTTTTTCCTGTCTGTGCTTTCTGTGGGGGATTGGTGTGTGGTCTCTTCACTGGGTGGCGGGTGGTGGTTTCAGCATTGGGCTGAAACAGGAGTTAGGGCCAGGCCTGGCGGCCCAGACAAGCACACCATCAGTGTAAATTCTGGGAGAGGGACAGACAGGGTTTCCCCTAGTCTGAGGGATAATGCAGGGGCCCAGGTAACCAGCCTTAGTCTCTCTTGGCAGCCCCGTGACATTATAATCGGCCCAAAATATTTTTGTATTCCATGGATCCCATAACTTCCATGACCCGTCAGTTGGAGGCACTGTCCTCACAGGTCACTGAGTTGAAGGGGGTGGTTCAACAACAGGGTCTAGTAGTGTCTAATGTGAAAGCCGAATCTGCAGGAAGAGTTGCACAGCCAAAGGTCCCTTTACCTGAAAAGTTTGCTGGGGAACGCAGTAAATTTGTTATTTTTCGTGAAGCTTGCAAATTATACTTTCGTATGCGCCCGATCTCCTCTGGTAATGAGGCTCAGCGTGTGGGCTTGGTGTTGTCATTACTGAATGGGGACCCCCAAGCGTGGGTATTTCCTTTGCCATCTGATTCAGTTGCATTTAACTCAGTAGAGAGTTTTTTTCTGCTCTTGGACTCATTTATGATGACCCTAACAGAATGGCTTTAGCAGAATCTAAAATATGCGCTCTCCGCCAGGGGGAGCGAATGGCGGAGGATTACTGTTCTGAATTTCACCGCTGGGCGGTGGATACACAATGAAATGACCCCGCGCTGCGGAGTCAGTTTGTTCATGGGGTTTCAGGAAGGGTTAAATAAGCCCTTCTGATGTATGAGACACCTACTTCTCTAGAGTCTGCTATGAGTCTAGTTGTCCGCATTGATCGCCGTTTGTGTCAGGGGGCGCTAGAGATGCCGCCTATGGGGGAGGCCGTAGGTGCACGTGAGGTTGCTGCAGGTGAGCCCATGGAGCCTATGCAGATCGCAGGGGTGTCACATGATAAGCATCGAGCCCCTCTTCTCAGGAAGCAGGGAGCCTGTTTTTGCTGTGGTAAAAATGGTCATTATGTTAATGCTTGTCCTCTGTTATTGAAGAAAAGTGCAATGGTGGAAAACTTCTAAGCTCAGAGGGTGTGGAGGAGGCCAATCTGAGCTTATGCATATCCTCCATGGTGGTCTCTCAATGCATGCTACCTGCCAAAGTTATGATCGCTGGCAGAGAGCTGTCTATCACTGTTTTTGTGGATAGTGGTTTCGCCACTAATCTCATTGATGAGGTGTTTGCGCGTACAGCTGGTTTTAGGATCGAAAAACTGCCTCATCCTATTCGGGTGGTCACCATCAATGCCACTCCTCTCCCACAGGGGGAGATTACTGAGTTTGTGACTGAGGTAAATCTTCACAATGGGGTCCTACATTCTGAGCAGGTTACATGTAGGGTGCTCAGTAATCTACCTGCACAAATGGTTCTGGGTTTTCCATGGTTGTCTATGCACAGGACATAATTCAGTGGAGCGGATTCTGCCAGGAGAATTGCCTGGCCACATGTGTGTCCGCTGTGACTCCTAGCATTCCTGAGTCACTGCTTGATTTCGTGGATGTGTTCTCTGAGAAGGGTTGCTCAGAATTGCCACCACATCGACCCTATGACTGTACATTTAGGTTAAAGCCAGGGGCCAAATTGCCGAAAGCTAGGATGTTTAACATTTCTGGTCCTGAGAGGCAAGCGTTAAATGACTGCATTGCTGAGAGTCTGAGCAAAGGGCATATCAGGCCTTCATCTTCACCTGTGGCAGCGGGGTTCTTTTTCATTAAAAAGAAAGATGGCGGATTACGCCCGTGTCTGGATTTCAGGGGGTTAAACCAGATTAGGGTTCGGGATCCATACCCGATGCCATTGATACCTGATTTGTTCAACCAGGTGGCTGGTGCTAAGTGGTTCTCAAAGCTTGACCTCAGGGGGGCGTACAACCTCATAAGAGTTCGTTAACGGGATGAGTGGAAGACGGCTTTTAATACCCCTGAGGGTCATTTTGAGAATCTAGTGCTGCCATTTGGGTTGACAAACTCGCCTGCTGTATTTTCAACATTTCATAAATTATGTATTCTCTCATGTCCTGGGGAAATTCGTTGTTGTGTACCTAGATGACATTCTCATTTATTCATGCGACCGTGATACTCATTTAGAGCATGTTAGGCAGGTGTTACAGCTACTCAGAGAGAATAAGCTTTATGCAAAACTTAAGAAATGTGTATTTACGGTTCAGGAGTTGCCTTTCTTGGGTTATATTGTGTCCGCTTCAGGTTTTAAACTGGACGCCGCTAAGGTGCAAGCGGTGCTGTTTTGGAAACGGCCTGATAACCTGAAAGCGCTTCAGCGATTCCTTGGGTTTTCTAACTATTATAGAAAGTTTATCAAAGATTTTTCTACCATTGCTAAACCGCTCACTGACATGACAAAAAAAGGTACCAATCTCTCCGTCTGGTCTGAGGCTGCTGTGCGCGCATTCGAGTTTCTGAAGAACAGTTTTGTTTCGGCCCCCATTCTGGTGCAACCGGACGTATTAAAACCGTTTATCGTGGAAGTCGATGCGTCTGAGGTTGGAGTGGGGGCGGTGTTATCACAAGGCTCATCATTGGGCGAGTTGCGTCCATGCGCCTACTTCTCCAAGAAGCTTTCGTCCGCCAAACGTAATTACGATATCGGCAAAAGGGAGTTGTTGGCTATCAAGTTAGCTTTTGAGGAATGGCATCACTTCTTGGAGGTTACAGTTTTCACTGACCATAAAAATCTACTTTATTTGGAGTCAGCCAAGCGTCTGTCCCCCAGGCAGGCTTGCTGGGCATTGTTTTTCACACGTTACAACTTTGTTGTTACTTACCGTCCTGGGTCTAAAAACACTAAGGCAGACGCCTTATCCAGGTGTTTTCCTGAGGGAGAACCTCAAGAAGATCCGGTACCTATCTTCCAAAAGGGTGTAGTGGTCTCGGCTCTCACGACCGAGGTTGAGGCTCAGATTGCCAAGGCTCAGGAGGAGGTTCCCATTAATAAATCATTTGTACCGCTCCATCTTCGCCTAAAGGTGTTGGGTGAGCATCATGATGCTGTTCTGGCCGGCCATCCGGGGGTGAGGGGTACCTTGGAGTTGGTGTCGCGTCGGTTTTGGTGGCCTAAAATCCGACAGGACGTGGTCTCGTATGTGTCAGCATGTACCACGTGTGCTAGGGCTAAGATGCCTCGCTCCCGTCCTGCTAGCTCATTACATCCTCTAGGGGTACCCAGTAGGCCATGGACGGATATCTCCATGGATTTTATTACCGACCTATCTTCCTCAGCTGGGAACACGGTCATTTTGGTGGTTGTTGATCGGTTCTCAAAGATGTCGCACTTTGTGTCCTTGCCTACGTTGCCTAATGCTAAGACTCTGGCTCAGGTATTTGTGCAGGAGGTGGTCAGACTTCACGGGGTCCCGTCTGACATCATGTCTGATAGGGGTACTCAGTTTGTGGCAACATTTTGGAAGGCATTTTGCTTACGGTTGGGGATCAAGTTGTCGCATTCTTCAGTGCTTCATCCTCAGTCAAATGGTCAGACCGAGCGTATGAACCAAAATTTGGAGCAGTATTTACGCTGCTTTGTTTCTTACAACCAGGATGAGTGGTCGACTTTCCTTCCTTTGGCTGAGTTTGCCATAAATAATCACCGCCAGGAATCGTCTGGAGTGTCCCCGTTCTTTTGTGTTTACGGGCACCATCCTCAATTTTGTACTCTACGTCAGGGGGGCTCTGCTGGCGTTCCGGAGGAGGACCAGCTAGGAGCACAACTGTCATCCGTCTGGAGGAGAGTGAAACAGCGCTTGCCATGCATGAGTGCAAGGTACAAACGTGTGGCTGACAGCAGACGTGTGCCAGGTCCGGACCTGAGTGTGGGTGACTGGGTGTGGTTGTCCACAAAAAAAATAAAACTCAAAATACCATCTTTGAGATTGGGTCCAAGGTTTATTGGTCCATTTAGGGTTGCCGCCATCATCAACCCGGTAGCCTACCGATTGGAGCTTCCTACGGTATATAAAATACACAACGTGTTTCACAGATCTTTATTAAAAAAGGTGGTGGGTTCCGTGGACACGGTGCCGATGCCACATCCAGTCTTGGTGGATGTCAATTTGGAATTTGAAGTCTCCGAGGTGGTTGATTCTCGAGTAGTGCGTCGCACATTACAGTATCTGGTACACTGGCGTGGTTATGGGACGGAGGAGAGGTCCTGGGTACCAGCCTCGAACATACATGCGGACCGGCTGGTCAGTATGTTTCACCGCCATCATCTGGACAAGCCGGGTCCTATTAGTCGTGAGGGCCCTGGGGTCCCTCGTAGAAGGCGGGGTACTGTCATGTCGGACGCTATTTACACTAGGGCGTCCGACAGACAGTGATAATTCCATTTACGTCCACTTTACGCTCAGTGGCGCCGGCTAGACTTTATCCAGGTTTCTCGGGGTTAATTTAGTTGGTAATCGGGTTGGAGGTTGGGTTACGCCCATGGCCTTTAAATAGTCTTGCTGGACTTTGGGCGTCGCCGATTATAGCTTGTGCCTCATGCCTAGTGATTCCTGTCTGGAGTGGTGGTTATGGAGTAGAAAGATTGTATCTGGTGGTGTATTATCCATTGTTATATTTCTCCTTCCTATATTTGTATTTGTGTTGCCCTGTGCACATTATCGTATTTTCCTGTGTGCTTGCAGCGTGGTGCGTTTTTAGTTTTTCCTGTCTGTGCTTTCTGTGGGGGATTGGTGTGTGGTCTCTTCACTGGGTGGCGGGTGGTGGTTTCAGTATATGGCTGAAACAGGAGTTAGGGCCAGGTCTGGCGGCCCAGACAAGCACACCATCAGTGTAAATTCTGGGAGAGGGACAGACAGGGTTTCCCCTAGTCTGAGGGATAATGCATGGGCCCGGGTAACCAGCCTTAGTCTCTCTTGGCAGCCCCGTGACAGTGACACAATATTAAAACATTATACAAAAAATTTAAAAAAAAATTTTTTTTTAAAAAATTACTTTTTTTGCTGACAGAAGAAATTATTGACCACTGATAGGAACCATTTATAAAAAACAAGAATAATCCAACCTTTCATTTAGTCCCAGCAGACCTTGTGCATTCGCTCTAATAATCCATTGGGCCTCACGTCTTGACAGAATTTTGTTATGATCCCCCCCACATGGTGGTAATTTAACTACCTCCAAGCCTGCAAACTACAAGCAGCGATGATTGGAGGCATGTTTATCCTGAATGTGTTTAATAAATCTGAGAGAGCCCTTACCAGTTGTGACGGAGTTAAAATGTTCTCGGAATCTAACATAGAGCAATCTTATGGTCTTACCTATATAGAAAAAAGAGCACAGACAGAAAATAATATACATAACATATTTCGTTTTGCATGTAATAAAATCGCGTACTCTGTGGTGTATGGGGCTAACATGTAGCGAGTTCCCCATTAGATGGGACTGACAAAAACTACATGCCCCACATTTGAAATTTCCTTTGGGGATATTGGCAGACAACCAATTGGTATTAGAAGAAGAAACACGATGTTTTACCAACAAGTCCGTTAAATTATTTGACCTTCTATATGAAAATCTGGGAAGCAGTTCACCGCATTTTTTTAACGTGTAGTCTGAAGCTAGGACATGCCAATGCTTGCGGATCAACGCATGAATTGCCTGATCAAGAGGTGTATGTCTAAAACAGAAGTTAAAGAATTTTTAGCAGATCATGTATTGAGAAGGTGCGTTTTTTTCTTTAAAAGATCAGATTACGTTTTCATCTTAACGCGTTGTTCAGACTCATTAAGAAGACTTAGGGGATAACCCCTTGCTTCAAAACATGTCTTTAAATCATCTATTTGCTGTTGGAAACATGTATTGTCACTATAAATTTTCCTTATGCCAGCATCTGACTATAGGGCAAACCTTTTTTAGTAAAATAAGGATGGGCGGAATTATAATGTAGTAAAGAATTAGAGGCAGTGGATTTTCTATAGACTTTTGTTATAATCATGCCATTTTTAATTTCAATATCTACATCTAAAAAATTAAATTTATCGCCTCCATAACATGAGGTAAACCGCATATTTTCATCATTAACCCCATTTAGGTGGACCACAAATTCTGCAAATTCAGATTGAGTCCTGTCCCAAATAATAAAAATGTCATCCACATAACGCATATAGGATTTTACATGTTTCAAAAAAGAGTTATCAATACTTGTAATAATTTTTTCCTCAAACGCAGCCAAAAATAAATTAGCAAAAATGCAAGCCACGGGCGTACCCATAGCGGTACCGACAACTTGCAGATACCATTGATCAAGAAATTTGAACGCGTTATGGGTCAAAACAAAATCAAGACCTTCAGCTATGAAGGAAATAAAAGAAGGGTTAATGATGAAAATATTTGTATTGTGCAGAATTTTAACCCTGATGTTCTGTTCGGGTCATAGTGACCCAAACAGACTTTTTGCGGCCCTGTAGATATTTTTCTGTAAGTCTCTAAAACTTGAGACTCCTTGACTTTTCCTCATTTGGGGGGACCTACCTATGAGTATTTTTTATTTTTTTTCATTTACTTTTTGCTACACGCAAAAAGTTACACTTGTTGTGTTCGGGTCATAGTGACCCGACATCGTTTTTTACAGCTGTGAGGCCATATTTTCAGTGAAATAAAGGAGTTATAACCTCAGTTGGGTCTATTTATTGCATCTACTATTGTATATCAATTGATTTATTTCCTAAATTATTTCAATGGGGTCGTACACGCGCTCTACCGGGGGTATGCATTGAGATCTGCGCACCATAAAAATGGCTTTATATTGATTATTTTTGGTGCGCAGTCTATTCTAAAATGTAGAGTGCATCCGGAGAGATCACTAGGTGTGCACTACACGTGTATATTATGCGTAGAACGGACTGCTCAGAACGCGCTGTCTAAGACGTTTTTTTTTGGAAAGTAAGTCTGTCTTCCTGGCTTATCTGCTTGTTTTCAGAATGGTTCTTATCTTCTCTGCTCTTATCAGTACACATATGCTAGCCCAGACATGTTACCTTTCAGTTTCTTTGGAGAGCAGCTGTGTACATACCTCTGTTCCAGGATATCTCTGTTCCAGGCAGTATCTTTGTTTTCTACAGGTATGTTGCTTGTTATGCTGTTACTAATCAATTCTATTGATAGATTGTATATTGTAAAGGAATACTTTTATTTTATTTTATTACATGTAATTAGTGTTATTACTGTGTGATACACTGCTCTACACTTAGCATGATAGATTGCTGGATATTGAGCACTGGTATGCTTTGATGTAGTATAGAAGCTCTTATTGTTTTTGAAGCTGTTTTTTTTCTCAGACTTTATTATTATTGTTTACTTACAAAGGTTTTTTTTATTACAAAATATGTGTAGTTTTCTATTTTCGTTTTGCTCCTTGATCTGTTTTTTCAGAATAAAAACAAAAAAAAAGATTTCTAGTTCATTTTTCTTGTTTTTTTACTACCAAACATGTTCACAAACAGTCTAGTAAGCAAAAAGTATAAAAAAATGGAGTTAGAGTGTCTAAAATCAAGGTTTAATAAGCCGGGTCATAGTGACCCGGAACACTACAAGTGTATAGTAAATGCGAACAAAACAGCAGGGTTAAAGAAGAAACCGTGCCTTCTCAATACATGTTCTGCTCCCTCTGATCAGAAGAAACAATTCTTTAACTTTTGTTTTAGACATACACCTCTTGATCAGGCAATTTATGCGTCGATCCGCAAGCATTGGCATGTCCTAGCTTCAGACCACACGTTAAAAAAATTCGGTGAACTGCTTCCCAGATTTTCATATAGAAGGTCAAATAATTTAATGGACTTGTTAGTAAAACATCGTGTTTCTTCTTCTAATACCAATTGGTTGTCTGCCAATATCCCCAAAGGAAATTTCAAATGTGGGGCATGTAGTTTTTGTCAGTCCCATCTAACGGGGAATTCGCTACGATTTTATTACATGCAAAATGAAATATGTTGTGTATATTATTTTCTGTCCGTGCTCTTTTTTCTATATTAGGTAAGACCATAAGATCACTCTATTTTAGATTTTGAGAACATTTTAACTCCATCACAACTGGTTAGGGCTCTCCCAGATTTATTAAACACATTCAGGATAAACATGCCTCCAATCATCGCTGCTTGCAGTTTGCAGGCTTGGAGGTAGTTAAATTACCACCATGTGGGGGGGATCATAACAAAATTCTGTTAAGACGTGAGGCCCAATGGATTATTAGAGCGAATGCACAAGGTCCGCTGGGACTAAATGAAAGGTTGGATTATTCTTGTTTTTTATAAATGGTTCCTATCAGTGCTCAATAAGTTCTTCTGTCAGCGAAAAAAGGAATTTTTTGAAAAAATTTTTTTGAAATGTTGATCAGCAATTTCAAATTTTCCATAAAATTTACAAAATCACTTTTTTAGGGACCACATGACGTTTGAAGTGACTTTAAGGGCCCCATATGACAGAAAATGCCCAAACGTGACACCATTCTAAAAACTGCACCCATCAAGGTGTTCAAAACCACATTCGAGAAGTTTATTAACCCTTCAGGTTGAAGGAAAAAATGAAAATGTAACTTTTTTTCTCTAAAATGTTACTTTAGCGTCAAATGTTTAATTTTCACAAAGAAGACAGAAGAAAATGCACCATAAAATTCGCTGTTGATTTCTGCCGAGGATGCAATACCACATTCTCTTGCATAAGGAGAATAATGGAGTGTTTACTATATAATTGTCTAATTCTGTCTGTTTGTCTGTAACTGAAATCCCGCATTGCTGATTGGTTGCGCCAGCCGCCCACGGCCAATTAGCGTCAGGAGCAGTCCAGCCGCGAATTGGAGCGGGATTTGAACCGCACTTCACTGATTGGTTGCGCCCGGCCGGCAGTGACCAATCTGTGATATTGGTGCGGGATTTAAACACCGCTTTGGTGATTTGTCGCGCCCGGCCAGCCATGACCAATCAGCGACAGGCGCAGTCCAGCCATGAATTGGCGCGGGATTTGAACCACGCTTCGCTGATTGGTCGCGCCGGGCCAGGCGCGACCAATCAGTGATATTGGCGCGGAATTTAACCCCCACTTACAGCGTGACGTAGTTCACTTACATTTACTGAACAAGTTGTCAGTCACAGTGTGATGTAGTTCAGTCAGTTTACTGGACAAGTTCTGTCAGTCACAGTGCCACTTAGTTCACTCACATTTACTGAACAAGTTCTGTCAGTCACAATGCCACATAGTTCAGTCACGTTTACTGAACAAGTTCTGTCAGTCACAGTGCCACATAGTTCACTCACATTTACTGAACAAGTTCTGTCAGTCATAGTGTCACACAGTTCAGTCACGTTTACTGAACAAGTTCTGTCAGTCAAAGTACCACGTAGTTCAGTCACGTTTACTGAACAAGTTCTGTCAGTCACAGTGCCACTTATTTCACTCACATTTACTGAACAAGTTCTGTCAGTCACAATGCCATGTAGTTGAGTCACATTTACTGAACAAGTTCTGTCAGTCACAGTGCCACACAGTTCAGTCACGTTTACTGAACAAGTTCTGTCAGTCACAGTGCCATGTAGTTCAGTCACGTTTAGTGGACAAGTTCTGTCAGTCACAGTGCCACGTAGTTCAGTCACGTTTACTGAACAAGTTCTGTCAGTCACAGTGCCATGTAGTTCAGTCACGTTTACTGGACAAGTTCTGTCAGTCACAGTGCCACGTAGTTCAGTCACATTTACTGAACAAGTTCTGTCAGTCACAGTGCCACGCAGTTCAGTCATGTTACTGAACAAGTTCTGTCAGTCAAAGTACCACGTAGTTCAGTCACGTTTACTGAACAAGTTTTGTCAGTCACGTGCCATGTAGTTCACTCATGTTTACTAAACAAGTTCTGTCAGTCACAGTGCCATGCAGTTCAGTCACGTTTACTGAACAAGTTCTGTCAGTCGCAGTGCCACGTAGTTCAGTCACGTTTACTGAGCAAGTTCTGTCAGTCACAGTGCCATGCAGTTCAGTCACGTTCACTGAACACGTTCTGTCAGTCACAGCGCGCTGAACAGATCCATCTCTACTGTACTCTATCACGATTTACGCTTCCTGACTTCCAATGGGTCGTAAGTGAAACATTTTTTTTTAAGGAAGATATAAGGGTTAAAAGTTGACCAGTGATTTCTCATTTTGCAAACAAAATTTACGAAACCATTTTGTTTAGGGACCACATTACATTTGAAGTGACTTTAAGGTTCCTATATGACAGAAACTACCCAAAAGTAACACTGTGGAGACACAACATTGTATCTTAACCAAGCCCAAAGAGAAAAAAAAGTAATACTGGATCATTGAGATAAAAACATCCTTGTTTCAATTTGAAAATCATTTAAGAAATCACATCAGGGTAATCAGTAACTGGTTGACGAATGTCAGGGCGTTATCATTGTAGAGGTGATAATCCTTATCCAGCAGTTGGTGCAGCAATTCCCACACAATTTTCCCACTCACCCCCTGAATGGTGGGGCATTCAGGGGGGGTTAATCTGGGTGTCCTTTCCATTGTAGACCCTAAATCTGTGGGTGTACCCTGAGGTACTCTCGTATAGCGTGTACAGCTTGTACAGTTTTATTCCATACCTGGCCCTCTTACTGGGCAGGTATTGTTGGAATTTTATCTTCTCTTTGAAATGAACCAGAGATTCATCTATAGCAATGTCGCTTTGGGGGTTGTACGCTTCAGCAAATTTTCTGCTGAAGTGTTCAACAACTGGACGACTTTTATATAGACGATCTAAGTTTGGATTGTCTCAGGGAGGACACTGCGCATTATCACTATTTTTTGGATCGCTTCAAATTGTGTCCTTGTTAAGGCCATACCTGTGTACTGTACAATAGATCAGTACTCCAGTATTGCCAAAGCTCTGGTTTTCGGATTATGCCCATATGTAGCACAATTCCCCAAAATTAATCTCTGCTGCATTTACAGGGGTCCATCTAGCGTAGGATAATATGGGATCTTGGGTAAAAAATTGATGAGCATGCAGAATTGACCAGCCAATTACAGCGATCGCCGATGTAGGGGGGGAAGGCGGTACAGACCCCCGGAACGATGTGCAGGGATAGTCTGCTGTCAGGGGACAGCAGCCATCTTAACCCGGTCACCGCGTAATACAGAGCAGTGCCTGGAAATAGCAGCACCGTACATAGCATGCAAGTAGATTAAATAATCAAGTATTGCTACTTGATTTAATCTCCATTCTTACCCTTTGTGTCAATACTGAATGAAGAACAGTTGATAAGTATAAAAACAGGTTACATGCCTCTATAGAGAGAGACAGAGACTGTTATGGACCTGGTGGTAAGGAGCACCCGAAAAGACCTGATGGTTAAACTAACAAAGGACAAGCTCTGGGAAGTGGGAGCTCTGCTGACCGCAACCCCTAATCCTATCACACACACTAGAAATAGCCGTGGAGCGTTCCTGACTCTCCCTAGACGCCTCTTCACAGCCTAAGAGCTAACTAGCCCTAGAGATAGAAAATAAAGCCTACCTCGCCTCAGAGAAATTCCCCAAAGGTAAAGGAAGCCCCCCACATATATTGACTGTGAGTTAAGATGAAAGTCACAAACACAGAAATGAAACAGGTTTCAGCAAAGGGAGGCCAGACGTACTAAACAGACTGAGGATAGGAAAGGTATCTTTGCGGTCAGCACAAAAACCTACAAAAAGACCACGCAGAGTGTGCAAAAAGACCTCCACACCGACTCACGGTGCGGAGGTGCCACTCTGCATCCCAGAGCTTCCAGCTAGCAAGGCAAAATCATGATAGCAAGCCGGACAAGAAAACAATGAACAAATATAAACTAGCAGGGACTTAGCTTCTGCTGGAGTAGACAGGTCACCAGAAAGATCCAAGACCGAACTGAACCAGTACAAGAACATTGCCAGCTGGCATAGAGTAATGATCTGAGTGGAGTTAAATAGAGCAGCCAGCCAAAGAATAATCTAAATCACCTGTGGAAGGAACCTCAGAAGCAGCAGCTCCACTCACAGCCACCAGAGGGAGTCCATGGACAGAACTCGCCGAAGTACCATTCATGACCACAGGAGGGAGTTCGATAACAGAATTCACAACAGTACCCCCCCCTTGAGGAGGGGGTACTCGTCGATTAGGACGAGCCAAATGAAAGGCACGAACTAGATCGACAGCATGAACATCAGAGGCAAAAACCCAGGAATTATCTTCCTGACCACAACCCTTCCACTTGACCAGGTACTGGAGTTTCCGTCTCGAAATACGAGAATCCAAAATCTTCTCCACCACATACTCCAACTCCCCCTCGACCAACACCGGGGCAGGAGGATCAACGGAGGGAACCATAGGCGCCACGTATCTCCGCAACAATGACCTATGGAACACATTATGGATGGCAAAAGAAGCTGGAAGGGCCAAACGAAATGACACAGGATTGAGAACGTCAGAAATCTTATACGGACCAATGAAACGAGGCTTAAACTTAGGAGAGGAAACCTTCATAGGAACATAACGAGACGACAACCAAACCAAATCCCCAACACGAAGTCGGGGACCAACACAGCGCCGGCGGTTAGCGAAACGTTGAGCCTTCTCCTGGGACAATGTCAAATTGTCCACCACATGAGTCCAAATCTGCTGCAACCTGTCCACCACAGTATCCACAACAGGACAGTCCGAAGGCTCAACCTGCCATGAAGAGAAACGAGGATGAAAACCAGAATTACAGAAAAACGGCGAAACCAAAGTAGCCGAGCTGGCCCGATTATTAAGGGCGAACTCGGCCAAAGGCAAGAAGGACACCCAATCATCCTGATCAGCAGAAACAAAGCATCTCAGATATGTTTCCAAAGTCTGATTAGTTTTTTCGGTTTGGCCATTTGTCTGAGGATGGAAAGCCGAAGAAAAAGACAAATCAATGCCCATCTTGGCACAAAAGGACCGCCAAAACCTCGAAACAAACTGGGAACCTCTGTCCGAGACGATGTTCTCCGGAATGCCATGCAAACGAACCACATGCTGGAAAAACAATGGCACCCAATCAGAGGAAGAAGGCAATTTAGACAAGGGTACCAAATGGACCATCTTAGAGAAGCGATCACAAACCACCCAAATGACCGACATCCTCTGAGAGACAGGGAGATCTGAAATAAAATCCATGGAAATATGCGTCCAGGGCCTCTTTGGGACTGGCAAGGACAAAAGCAACCCACTGGCACGAGAACAGCAGGGTTTAGCCCGAGCACAAGTCCCACAGGACTGCACAAAAGAACGCACATCCCGTGACAAAGAAGGCCACCAAAAGGATCTAGCCACCAAATCTCTGGTACCAAAGATTCCAGGATGACCAGCCAACACCGAACAATGAACCTCAGAGATAACTCTACTAGTCCATCTATCAGGGACAAACAGTTTCTCCGCTGGACAACGGTCAGGTCTATCAGCCTGAAACTTCTGCAGCACCCACCGCAAATCAGGGGAGATGGCAGACAAAATTACCCCCTCTTTGAGAATACCCGCCGGCTCAGGAACACCCGGAGAGTCAGGCACAAAACTCCTCGACAGGGCATCAGCCTTCACATTCTTAGAGCCCGGAAGGTACAAAACCACAAAATCAAAACGGGAGAAAAACAGCGACCATCGAGCCTGTCTAGGATTCAACCGTTTGGCAGACTCGAGATAAGTCAAATTCTTGTGATCCGTCAAAACCACCACGCGATGCTTGGCTCCTTCAAGCCAATGTCGCCAATCCTCGAATGCCCACTTCATGGCCAACAACTCTCGATTGCCAACATCATAATTGCGCTCAGCAGGCGAGAACTTTCTAGAAAAGAAGGCACATGGTTTCATCACCGAGCCATCAGAACTTCTTTGCAACAAAACAGCCCCTGCTCCAATCTCAGAAGCATCAACCTCGACCTGAAACGGGAGCGAAACATCTGGCTGACACAACACCAGGGCAGAAGAAAAACGATGCTTCAACTCCTGAAAAGCCTCTACAGCCGCAGAGGACCAATTGACCACATCAGCACCTTTCTTGGTCAAATCAGTCAACGGTTTAGCAACACTAGAAAAATTAGCGATGAAGCGACGGTAAAAATTAGCAAAGCCCAGAAACTTCTGCAGGCTCTTCACAGATGTCGGCTGAGTCTAATCATAAATGGCCTGAACTTTAACAGGGTCCATCTCAATAGTAGAAGGGGAAAAAATGAAACCCAAAAATGAAACCTTCTGAACTCCAAAGAGACACTTTGACCCCTTCACAAACAAGGAATTCGCACGAAGGACCTGGAACACCATTCTGACCTGCTTTACATGAGACTCCCAATCATCCGAAAAGACCAAAATGTCATCCAAATATACAATTATGAATCTATTCAGGTACTCTCGGAAGATGTCATGCATAAAGGACTGGAATACAGATGGAGCATTAGAAAGCCCGAATGGCATAACCAGGTACTCAAAATGGCGCTCAGGCGTATTAAATGCTGTTTTCCATTCATCGCCCTGTTTAATACGCACAAGATTATACGCCCCTCGAAGATCTATCTTGGTGAACCAACTAGCCCCCTTAATCCGAGCAAACAAATCAGACAGCAGCGGCAAAGGGTACTGAAATTTGACTGTGATCTTATTAAGAAGGCGGTAATCAATACAAGGTCTCAAAGAACCATCCTTCTTGGCCACAAAAAAGAACCCTGCTCCCAACTGTGATGACGACGGGCGAATATGACCTTTCTCCAAGGATTCCTTTATATAACTCCGCATAGCGGCGTGCTCTGGCACAGATAAATTGAACAGTCGGCCCTTAGGAAACTTACTACCAGGAATCAAATTAATAGCACAATCGCAATCCCTATGGAGAGGTAGGGCACTGGATTTGGGCTCATCAAATACATCCCGGTAATCCGACAAAAATTCAGGGACTTCAGAAGGAGTGGAAGGCGAAATTGACAACAATGGAACATCACCATGTTGACAACCCCAGCTGGACACAGACATAGATTTCCAATCCAAAACTGGATTATGGACCTGTAGCCATGGCAACCCCAAAACGACCACATCATGCAGATTATGCAACACCAAAAAGCGAATATTCTCCTGATGTGCAGGAGCCATGCACATGGTCAATTGAGTCCAATACTACATAGTAACATAGTAACATAGTTAGTAAGGCCGAAAAAAGACATTTGTCCATCCAGTTCAGCCTATATTCCATTATAATAAATACCCAGATCTACGTCCTTCTACAGAACCTAATAATTGTATGATACAATATTGTTCTGCTCCAGGAAGACATCCAGGCCTCTCTTGAACCCCTCGACTGAGTTCGCCATCACCACCTCCTCAGGCAAGCAATTCCAGATTCTCACTGCCCTAACAGTAAAGAATCCTCTTCTATGTTGGTGGAAAAACCTTCTCTCCTCCAGACGCAAAGAATGCCCCCTTGTGCCCGTCACCTTCCTTGGTATAAACAGATCCTCAGCGAGATATTTGTATTGTCCCCTTATATACTTATACATGGTTATTAGATCGCCCCTCAGTCGTCTTTTTTCTAGACTAAATAATCCTAATTTCGCTAATCTATCTGGGTATTGTAGTTCTCCCATCCCCTTTATTAATTTTGTTGCCCTCCTTTGTACTCTCTCTAGTTCCATTATATCCTTCCTGAGCACCGGTGCCCAAAACTGGACACAGTACTCCATGTGCGGTCTAACTAGGGATTTGTACAGAGGCAGTATAATGCTCTCATCATGTGTATCCAGACCTCTTTTAATGCACCCCATGATCCTGTTTGCCTTGGCAGCTGCTGCCTGGCACTGGCTGCTCCAGGTAAGTTTATCATTAACTAGGATCCCCAAGTCCTTCTCCCTGTCAGATTTACCCAGTGGTTTCCCGTTCAGTGTGTAATGGTGATATTGATTCCCTCTTCCCATGTGTATAACCTTACATTTATCATTCTTAAACCTCATCTGCCACCTTTCAGCCCAAGTTTCCAACTTATCCAGATCCATCTGTAGCAGAATACTATCTTCTCTTGTATTAACTGCTTTACATAGTTTTGTATCATCTGCAAATATCGATATTTTACTGTGTAAACCTTCTACCAGATCATTAATGAATATGTTGAAGAGAACAGGTCCCAATACTGACCCCTGCGGTACCCCACTGGTCACAGCGACCCAGTTAGAGACTATACCATTTATAACCACCCTCTGCTTTCTATCACTAAGCCAGTTACTAACCCATTTACACACATTTTCCCCCAGACCAAGCATTCTCATTTTGTGTACCAACCTCTTGTGCGGCACGGTATCAAACGCTTTGGAAAAATCGAGATATACCACGTCCAATGACTCACCGTGGTCCAGCCTATAGCTTACCTCTTCATAAAAACTGATTAGATTGGTTTGACAGGAGCGATTTCTCATAAACCCATGCTGATATGGAGTTAAACAGTTATTCTCATTGAGATAATCCAGAATAACATCCCTCAGAAACCCTTCAAATATTTTACCAACAATAGAGGTTAGACTTACTGGCCTATAATTTCCAGGTTCACTTTTAGAGCCCTTTTTGAATATTGGCACCACATTTGCTATGCGCCAGTCCTGCGGAACAGACCCTGTCGCTATAGAGTCCCTAAAAATAAGAAATAATGGTTTATCTATTACATTACTTAGTTCTCTTAGTACTCGTGGGTGTATGCCATCCGGACCCGGAGATTTATCTATTTTAATCTTATTTAGCCGGTTTCGCACCTCTTCTTGGGTTAGATTGGTGACCCTTAATATAGGGTTTTCATTGTTTCTTGGGATTTCACCTAGCATTTCATTTTCCACCGTGAATACCGTGGAGAAGAAGGTGTTTAATATGTTAGCTTTTTCCTCGTCATCTACAACCATTCTTTCCTCACTATTTTTTAAGGGGCCTACATTTTCAGTTTTTATTCTTTTACTATTGATATAGTTGAAGAACAGTTTGGGATTAGTTTTACTCTCCTTAGCAATGTGCTTCTCTGTTTCCTTTTTGGCAGCTTTAATTAGTTTTTTAGATAAAGTATTTTTCTCCCTATAGTTTTTTAGAGCTTCAATGGTGGCATCCTGCTTTAGTAGTGCAAATGCTTTCTTTTTACTGTTAATTGCCTGTCTTACTTCTTTGTTTAGCCACATTGGGTTTTTCCTATTTCTAGTCCTTTTATTCCCACAAGGTATAAACCGCTTACACTGCCTATTTAGGATGTTCTTAAACATTTCCCATTTATTATCTGTATTCTCATTTCTGAGGATATTGTCCCAGTCTACCAGATTAAGGGCATCTCTAAGCTGTTCAAACTTTGCCTTCCTAAAGTTCAATGTTTTTGTGACTCCCTGACAAGCCCCCTAGTCAAAGACAGGTGAAACTGCACAATATTGTGGTCGCTATTTCCTAAATGCCCAACCACCTGCAGATTTGTTATTCTGTCAGGTCTATTAGATAGTATTAGGTCTAAAAGTGCTGCTCCTCTGGTTGGATTCTGCACCAATTGTGAAAGATAATTTTTCTTGGTTATTAGCAGAAACCTGTTGCCTTTATGGGTTTCACAGGTTTCTGTTTCCCAGTTAATATCCGGGTAGTTAAAGTCCCCCATAACCAGGACCTCATTATGGGTTGCAGCTTCATCTATCTGCTTTAGAAGTAGACTTTCCATGCTTTCTGTTATATTTGGGGGTTTGTAACAGACCCCAATGAGAATTTTGTTACCATTTTTCCCTCCATGAATTTCAACCCATATGGACTCGACATCCTCATTCCCTTCGCTAATATCCTCCCTTAAAGTGGACTTTAGACAAGACTTTACATAGAGACAAACCCCTCCTCCTCTCCGATTTTTACGATCCTTTCTAAACAGACTGTAACCCTGTAAGTTAACTTCCCAGTCATAGCTTTCATCTAACCATGTCTCGGTTATTCCCACTATGTCAAAGTTACCTGTAGATATTTCTGCTTCTAGTTCTTCCATCTTGTTTGTCAGGCTTCTGGCGTTTGCGAGCATGCAGTTCAGAGGATTTTGTTTTGTTCCAATCTCCTCACTGTGGATTGTTTTAGAAATGTTCTTACCTCCCTTCTGAGTATGTTTTCCTGGGTCGTCTTTGTTCGAGTCTAATGTTTTTCTTCCCGTCCCCTCTTCTTCTAGTTTAACGCCCTCCTGATGAGTGTAGCGAGTCTTCTGGCGAATGTGTGTTTCCCAGGTTTGTTGAGGTGTAGTCCGTCTCTGGCGAGGAGTCCATCATACCAGTAATTCACACCGTGGTCCAGGAATCCAAATCCTTGTTGTCTGCACCATCGTCTTAGCCAGTTGTTTGCATCAAGGATCCTGTTCCATCTCCTGGTGCCATGCCCGTCTACTGGAAGGATAGAAGAAAAAACTACCTGTGCATCCAGTTCCTTTACTTTCTTCCCCAACTCTTCAAAGTCCTTGCAGATTGTCGGTAGGTCCTTCCTTGCCGTGTCATTGGTGCCAACATGTATCAGAAGAAATGGGTGGACGTCCTTGGAGCTGAAGAGCTTTGGTATCCTATCGGTCACATCCTTGATCATCGCACCTGGAAGGCAGCATACTTCTCTTGCAGTTATGTCCGGTCTGCAGATGGCTGCTTCTGTGCCTCTCAGTAGTGAGTCTCCCACCACCACCACTCTTCGTTGCTTCTTGGCTGTACTTTTTGCTGTCACTTGTTGCTGTGTGCCCTTTTCTTTTTTGCTTGCTGGTATTGCTTCATTCTTAGGTGTGCCATCTTCATCCTCTACAAAGATTTGATATCGGTTCTTCAGTTGTGTGGTTGGTGATTTCTCCATGGTCTTCTTGCTTCTTTTGGTCACATGCTTCCACTCATCTGCTTTTGGAGGTTCTCTGACACTTTTTGCACCTTCTGTGACCAGTAGAGATGCTTCTGTTCTGTCTAGAAAGTCTTCATTCTCTTTGATGAGTTTCAAAGTTGCTATTCTTTCTTCCAGACCCCGCACCTTTTCTTCTAAAAGGGCCACTAGTCTACACTTCTGACAGGTGAAATTGGATTCTTCTTCTGGTCGATCTGTGAACATGTAGCACATGCTGCAGCTCACCATGTAGGTTGTCACATCTGCCATGTTGCTCCTAGATCCTGCTGACTTGCTGTGTGTTTTCCTTCTTGTGTAATCTACTCAGCCAAGCTCTCTTGCAATAATGTCCTACAGGCAAAAATTCTGGTTTGGTGATGCTTTCGAAGCAGCTGGTCCCGGCTGTACCCAACGATCTTCTAGCTTAGGGAGACTTCGCTTCTCCCAGAAGGCACCTGGAATATGCAAATTAGCCTCCTGAAGCTTGAATCCCTGGTTTGGTGATGCTTTCGAAGCAGCTGGTCCCGGCTGTACCCAACGATCTTCTAACTTAGGGAGACTTCGCTTCTCCCAGAAGGCACCTGGAATATGCAAATTAGCCTCCTGAAGCTTGAATCCCTGGTTTGGTGATGCTTTCGAAGCAGCTGGTCCCGGCTGTACCCAACGATCTTCTAACTTAGGGAGACTTCGCTTCTCCCAGAAGGCACCTGGAATATGCAAATTAGCCTCCTGAAGCTTGAATCCCTGGTTTGGTGATGCTTTCGAAGCAGCTGGTCCCGGCTGTACCCAACGATCTTCTAGCTTAGGGAGACTTCGCTTCTCCCAGAAGGCACCTGGAATATGCAAATTAGCCTCCTGAAGCTTGAATCCCTGGTTTGGTGATGCTTTCGAAGCAGCTGGTCCCGGCTGTACCCAACGATCTTCTAGCTTAGGGAGACTTCGCTTCTCCCAGAAGGCACCTGGAATATGCAAATTAGCCTCCTGAAGCTTGAATCCCTGGTTTGGTGATGCTTTCGAAGCAGCTGGTCCCGGCTGTACCCAACGATCTTCTAGCTTAGGGAGACTTCGCTTCTCCCAGAAGGCACCTGGAATATGCAAATTAGCCTCCTGAAGCTTGAATCCCTGGTTTGGTGATGCTTTCGAAGCAGCTGGTCCCGGCTGTACCCAACGATCTTCTAGCTTAGGGAGACTTCGCTTCTCCCAGAAGGCACCTGGAATATGCAAATTAGCCTCCTGAAGCTTGAATCCCTGGTTTGGTGATGCTTTCGAAGCAGCTGGTCCCGGCTGTACCCAACGATCTTCTAGCTTAGGGAGACTTCGCTTCTCCCAGAAGGCACCTGGAATATGCAAATTAGCCTCCTGAAGCTTGAATCCCTGGTTTGGTGATGCTTTCGAAGCAGCTGGTCCCGGCTGTACCCAACGATCTTCTAGCTTAGGGAGACTTCGCTTCTCCCAGAAGGCACCTGGAATAGGCAAATTAGCCTCCTGAAGCTTGAATCCCTGGTTTGGTGATGCTTTCGAAGCAGCTGGTCCCGGCTGTACCCAACGATCTTCTAGCTTAGGGAGACTTCGCTTCTCCCAGAAGGCACCTGGAATATGCAAATTAGCCTCCTGAAGCTTGAATCCCTGGTTTGGTGATGCTTTCGAAGCAGCTGGTCCCGGCTGTACCCAACGATCTTCTAGCTTAGGGAGACTTCGCTTCTCCCAGAAGGCACCTGGAATATGCAAATTAGCCTCCTGAAGCTTGAATCCCTGGTTTCAATACTGAGGCTTATTCTTAGCCAAAGGCGTAGCATCAATTCCTCTCAATGGAATAGGATACTGCAAAGGCTCCAAGAAAAAACCACTCCAATTATCTGCAATTAAGATTTATTTCAAATGCAATCCAAAATTTCATGACGTTTCGGTCAATAACTCAGACCTTCCTCAGACTAGGATTCAAAAAACAAACAAAACAAACAATCAAAATCAACAATAAGTACAAACACTGCCTAAAATTTGAGTCATAACATAACGTCCTGGCATTTATATAACACGTAACATCAGAAGGCTGTGTATATATTGATCATCCACAGAACTCCGTATCAGTTGTCTAGAGTACAAGCGCAAAGTAAATATCATCAAAATATGTCACAAAATTAGTAACATAAGAATGAACGGCAGAACATTCAGAGATAAACAACTAGAAAAAACAAGATATAAATTCTGGTACATAGTAACAGACATCATTGCCATATAGGCTGTCATAAAGAAACATAGTGAAAGCAATGTAGGCTAAGTCGTTGTAAGTCATAACAAGATCCCTTATACATCACATGGGTTAATGGAGAAAAATAAAAATAATGTCCAAAAATTCTGAAAAAGTAATGAAAAAAAGGGGTGAAAAAAGGGGGAAGAACAGGGTTAAAAAAAGGGGGGGAAGGGGGAAAAAAAAGGAAGGGAACAATGGCGGTAAAAATGTACGCAAAAGTAATAAAAAGTGGAGTCAAGGAAAAAACTATTGAACTGAGGCTGTGTAAATCCCCAAAAAAGCTATACTAGAGGAGACACCAAGTCAGAAAAGAGCAGACGGTATGCATAGAGAATACTGTTGTGATGCTTACCAGATTGCCGTAGAGAGAATAGAACCAACTGTAGACAGCGCGTGGTGAAGGATAATCTCCTGTGAATAATGGCGCTAACACTTGCTGGCTAATGGCGCTTTAAATAGTGTCATTACATGTGGGGGAGTGTCAGGCATAATCAGCACATTGTGCGCCTCTAGTGGCGGAAGTGACGCGTACAGGCGCGTTTCCAGAAGGTGAAGGTAGTGCGCATGTCACACTCAGTGTGTGACGTGGAGTGGAGCGCACCTGGAACGCAAACAGTCGTCCCTGTATATGGACGTAAAAGACTTGTGCTGATGCTGTGAATGGGCGGTACTCTAGGTAGAGCGCATAGTGGTGGCTCACAGACGTTGCAGGGAGACAGTGCGCATGTCAAATCCGTGAAGAACAAGTAAAGGCTGCTAACACAAAAAGGAGATACGGTGATTAATAATGTTAAATCAACAAGGAATAAAATGATAATGAAAGAATAAGTGAAATAAAATGAAATAAAAAAAGGGAGGAGTAAGGAAATAAGAAGAAGAATAAATGGAGAGAAAGAAAGAAAGAGATAATAAGATGGAATAAAGCAAAGAATGATAATGAAACTAAGGAGAAGAAAAGTAAAGGAGAGTCTTAATAAGATAATAAAAATAAGAAAAAAAGGGATTATAAAAATAAAAATAAATATAATGAAATAAAATAAGCAGAAATAGAATTAATAAAAAATGAAAAAAGATGAAAAATTTAAAAAATAAAAAATAACAAATAAAAAATAAAAAATAAACAAAAATAATAATGAAAAAAATCAAATATAAAAAATAATAACAAATAAAAAATAATAAATAAAAAATATATAATAAAAAATAAATAAATAAAAAAATAAAAAAATAAAAATAAAAAATAAAAATAAAAAATAAAAAACTAAAAATAAAAATAAAAATAAATAAAAATAAGATAAATCAAGAAAAAAAGGGGGGGAAAAATTGCAAAAAACGAGAGAAAACTCCATACCCTTTAGGTGAGATGATCAATTGTGGGGTTGTGAAAACTGTAAGAGAAGGAATACTGTTAGGAAAAAATAGACATCATGTTCAATCTTTAGATATTCGTAATATCATATTCCCTGTTTAGTCCTTTGGGTTCCATACTTTGGAGATAGTGTATCCAAAAGGCTTCCCTTAATTTGAGTCGCCCGACCCGGTTACCCCCACGTCTATTGGGGAGAACCTGCTCCAGTACTAGGAACCTTAGTTGTGCTATTGTGTGACCCGCACTGTGAAAATGATGTGGAATCGGGAGATGGTCCCTACCACATCGTATATCAGATTTATGGTGAGAAATACGATCTTTCACCGCCTGTGTGGTTTCGCCTACGTATATTTTGCCGCAAGGGCACTTAATTGCATAAACAACATATTGAGAATCACAGGTAAAAAAAACCTTGTATCGGAATATCCGTTCCAGTAAGTGGATGTGAGATTTTATTACCTTTAAGAACATTGGCACATTGAGCACACTGTAGGCAAGGAAACGTGCCCTTTTTTGTGTTTGTAAAAATACCTGTCTTGGTACCTTATAGGTGGACCCAATGTCGGCTCTCACCAATTTATTCCTGAGGTTACTAGGTTTCCTAAAACACGGTAAAAAGGGGGTTCTGAATTCGGGTATATCTGGATAACTAGTCTGCAGTAATGGCCAATGTTTACGGATTTTCCGGTGTAATTTGTAGGCAAAGGGGTGAAAGGTATGTACAAAAGGTATTCTGCATGTTGTATTTGCATTTTTTATAGAACCAGGTCTACGACGACAATCCTGTAGTAATTTCGTAGGGTAGCCTCTTTGCATGAATTTGGACTCCATCTCATCCAGTCGCATAGTACACATATTTCTATCACTGACTATTTTCCTCACTCTCTGAAACTGTGAGATGGGGATTGATCTCTTGGTTGCCATGGGATGGCAACTTTGGTACAGCAATAGACTATTCCGATCAGTCGTTTTGGTGTACAAATCAGAGTTTAAAGTCCCATCTACACCCTTTATGATAGTGGTATCTAAAAAATTAATCTGACCATAGTCTTGAGTAATGGTGAATGTCAATTCCGGCCATACATTATTAATTTGATTAAAAAATTCATTTAATGTTGCTGGTGGTCCCTCCCACATACAAAACACATCGTCAATGTATCTACGCCATAAACGGCAGTGTGACTGGTACAATATGTTTGTATATATGAATTTGCTTTCAAAATAGGACATGAATGTGTTGGCGTAGGGAGGGGCCACGTTGGACCCCATGGATGTACTTTGTACCTGTAAATAAAACGTATCCTCAAATAGAAAAAAGTTTTCTGTTAACACCAGTTTCAATAGTTTCATTAAGAAGTCAATCACCATTGGATCCATATCAGTTTTTTCAAGTAGGAGCCTTGTTGCTAGTATTCCCTTCTCATGTTCTATGGAGGTATATAAATTATTTACGTCCAGTGTAACTAATATGGTATCACTGGTAACCCTATAGATAGTTCTTATGACATTAAGGAAGGCCCCTGTATCAAGAATGAAAGATGGAGTATTTTTAACCAAGGGTGTAAAAATCTTCTCTAGTAGTATAGCTAATGGTGATAAAATAGAATTCGTGGAGGCCACTATCGGTCTGCCTGGGGGTCTGTCTAATCTCTTATGTATTTTAGGTAATGTATAAAATACAGGTATCATGGTGTCCGATTTTATTAAGAACTCTTTTGTCTTTTTATCAATAATGCCAGAATGGAAGGCTTCATCAAGGACTACTTTGATCTTAGATTCTATGGCCGAACTAGGATTATGGGATAACGGTAAATAGACTGTTCTATTCTGAAGTTGTGTAAGGATCTCTTCCCGATACATAAAACGATCCATTATAACCGTGGCACCCCCTTTGTCAGCAGGTTTTATGACTATGTCTTTATCTGACATGAGGGATTGGAGTGCCACACGTTCACTCTGATTCAGATTTTTCTGAATAACTAATTCCCCTTTTGAGATTTGTTTGGAAAATTTACCAACTTCTTTCTCTATTAAGGTGATGAAAGTCTCGACCGGAGGGCTATTTTTAGGTGGATTAAACCGACTGGGAAGCCTAAGGCCTAGACTGGATAGGTTAATTGGTGTAACTCTTGTTGTGTCGTTCTCTGCTACATTTGTAGGAATTTGATTATGAAAAAAGGCTTTTAATCTCAAGTTTCTATAAAACCTCTGTAGATCAAGATCTAGTTGGAAAGTATTGAATTTGTACGTTGGGCAAAACGATAGGCCCTTTTGTAATAAACGTAACTGAGTATGATTAAGAGTCTTAGAGGAAATATTAACAACTAGATTAGTGATACTACCTGTGATCTCGTGTTCATCGTGTGACGACTGGTTTCGGCGGCATTGACCACCCCTCCTCGTCCTTTTCTTTGATTGTTCCTCCTGCCTGTACCTAAAAAAGGAACTCTGTAGTTGTCCGCTCTTTCGTTGTCCGAACTGGATGCTGAAGAACCCTCTGTAAATCGTGGACCTCTGTAGTTGTACCTGTAGGAGGTTGTGGAACTTCGCCATCGGTAAACCCTGTTTTGTAGGTAGTCTTGTGTATCCCGGATGAACTTCTGGCGTTTCCTCTTCTCCGTCTCTAAACGATACGTTTCTAGATTGTCCTTCATACGAGATTTAATAGAATCAAATTCTTCTTTTGTAGATGTGTCCTTTAATTGAGTTTCAATGCTCTGTAACTTTTCTTGACTAGTTTTTACCTCCTTGTGTAGATAATCCAAGGTCAAGGTCATCAAATCCAGGGAGCACTTATTGAGAATCTGTTCAAAACGTTGACAAAAATCTGTGTTCTCCTGAAAAAGAGTTGGACGTAGGGATACCCTCAGTCCTCTCGGGATTCGTTGGGTCTTAATGTATTCCGCAATGGTTGCACTATGTAGTTCTAGACTCGTCAGATGTCGTGATTCCCTCTCAAAATCCCGTGACTTGAACTCATTGCTTGAGATCTGTAAAAAGTCACTAGACGTAGAAACTTGTGAGACTATGTTGGCCACTTCGGTTTCGTTATATGAAAAGCCTGTGGCGGACATATCATGCTCCTTTAGAAAAAATAATAAGGCTTACAGGTGCTCGTGTAAAGGTAAGGTAATATAAAAATATATAGTACACGTCACTCTGTAACAGGGTGGTGCTCGGAGAGGGATACCACTCCCTTATCACGTATCAATCAAAAAAATCCAGCACTCCAATTATCTGCAATTAAGATTTATTTCAAATGCAATCCAAAATTTCATGACGTTTCGGTCAATAACTCAGACCTTCCTCAGACTAGGATTCAAAAAACAAACAAAACAAACAATCAAAATCAACAATAAGTACAAACACTGCCTAAAATTTGAGTCATAACATAACGTCCTGGCATTTATATAACACGTAACATCAGAAGGCTGTGTATATATTGATCATCCACAGAACTCCGTATCAGTTGTCTAGAGTACAAGCGCAAAGTAAATATCATCAAAATATGTCACAAAATTAGTAACATAAGAATGAACGGCAGAACATTCAGAGATAAACAACTAGAAAAAACAAGATATAAATTCTGGTACATAGTAACAGACATCATTGCCATATAGGCTGTCATAAAGAAACATAGTGAAAGCAATGTAGGCTAAGTCGTTGTAAGTCATAACAAGATCCCTTATACATCACATGGGTTAATGGAGAAAAATAAAAATAATGTCCAAAAACGTCTGTGAGCCACCACTATGCGCTCTACCTAGAGTACCGCCCATTCACAGCATCAGCACAAGTCTTTTACGTCCATATACAGGGACGACTGTTTGCGTTCCAGGTGCGCTCCACTCCACGTCACACACTGAGTGTGACATGCGCACTACCTTCACCTTCTGGAAACGCGCCTGTACGCGTCACTTCCGCCACTAGAGGCGCACAATGTGCTGATTATGCCTGACACTCCCCCACATGTAATGACACTATTTAAAGCGCCATTAGCCAGCAAGTGTTAGCGCCATTATCCACAGGAGATTATCCTTCACCACGCGCTGTCTACAGTTGGTTCTATTCTCTCTACGGCAATCTGGTAAGCATCACAACAGTATTCTCTATGCATACCGTCTGCTCTTTTCTGACTTGGTGTCTCCTCTAGTATAGCTTTTTTTGGGATTTACACAGCCTCAGTTCAATAGTTTTTTCCTTGACTCCACTTTTTATTACTTTTGCGTACATTTTTACCGCCATTGTTCCCTTCCTTTTTTTTCCCCCTTTCCCCCCCCCTTTTTTTAACCCTGTTCTTCCCCTTTTTTTCACCCCTTTTTTCATTACTTTTTCAGAATTTTTGGACATTATTTTTACTTTTCTCCATTAACCCATGTGATGTATAAGGGATCTTGTTATGACTTACAACGACTTAGCCTACATTGCTTTCACTATGTTTCTTTATGACAGCCTATATGGCAATGATGTCTGTTACTATGTACCAGAATTTATATCTTGTTTTTTCTAGTTGTTTATCTCTGAATGTTCTGCCGTTCATTCTTATGTTACTAATTTTGTGACATATTTTGATGATATTTACTTTGCGCTTGTACTCTAGACAACTGATACGGAGTTCTGTGGATGATCAATATATACACAGCCTTCTGATGTTACGTGTTATATAAATGCCAGGACGTTATGTTATGTTATGACTCAAATTTTAGGCAGTGTTTGTACTTATTGTTGATTTTGATTGTTTGTTTTGTTTGTTTTTTGAATCCTAGTCTGAGGAAGGTCTGAGTTATTGACCGAAACGTCATGAAATTTTGGATTGCATTTGAAATAAATCTTAATTGCAGATAATTGGAGTGCTGGATTTTTTTGATTGATACGTGATAAGGGAGTGGTATCCCTCTCCGAGCACCACCCTGTTACAGAGTGACGTGTACTATATATTTTTATTTTTCCAAGAAAAAACCACAGCGCCTGGCAAACTCCAAGTCCATCAAATTCAGAGCAGCGCCTGAATCCACAAATGCCATAACAGAATAGGACGACAAAGAGCAAATCAGAGTAACGGACAGAAGAAATTTAGACTGTACCGTACCAATGGTGGCAGACCTAGCGAACCGCTTAGTGCGCTTAGGACAATCGGAGATAGCATGAGTGGAATCACCACAGTAAAAACACAGCCCATTCCGACGTCTGTGTTCTTGCCGTTCAGCTCTGGTCAAAGTCCTATCACATTGCATAGGCTCAGGCCTATGCTCAGAGAATACCGCCAAATGGTGCACAGCTTTGCGCTCCCGCAAGCGCCGATCGATCTGAATGGCCAAGGACATAGACTCATTCAGACCAGCAGGCGTGGGAAATCCCACCATGACATCCTTAAGGGTCTCAGAAAGACCCTTTCTGAAAACTGCCGCCAGGGCACACTCATTCCACTGAGTAAGCACAGACCACTTTCTAAACTTCTGACAATATACCTCCGCCTCATCCTGACCCTGACGCAAAGCCAGCAAGATTTTCTCTGCCTGATCCACTGAATTTAGTTCATCATAAAGCAATCCAAGCGCCAGAAAAAACGCATCTACATCACGCAATGCAGGATCTCCTGGCGCAAGGGAAAATGCCCAGTCTTGAGGGTCACCACGCAACAAAGAAATAATGATTTTTACTTGTTGAACGGGGTCACCAGAGGAGCGGGGTTTCAAAGCAAGAAACAGTTTACAATTATTTTTGAAATTCAGGAACCTAGATCTATCCCCAGAAAACAAATCAGGAATAGGAATTCTAGGCTCTAACATAGGATTCTGAACCACAAAATCTTGAATGTTTTGTACCCTTGCAGTGAGATGATCCACACAAGAGGACAGACCTTGAATGTCCATATCTACCCCTGTGTCCTGAACCACCCAGAGGTTAAGGGGAAAAGAAAGACAAAACACGCTGCAGAGAAAAAAAAATGGACTCAGAACTTCTCTTATCCCTTTATTGAGATGCATTAATACTTTGGGCCAGCTGTACTGTTATGGACCTGGTGGTAAGGAGCACCCGAAAAGACCTGATGGTTAAACTAACAAAGGACAAGCTCTGGGAAGTGGGAGCTCTGCTGACCGCAACCCCTAATCCTATCACACACACTAGAAATAGCCGTGGAGCGTTCCTGACTCTCCCTAGACGCCTCTTCACAGCCTAAGAGCTAACTAGCCCTAGAGATAGAAAATAAAGCCTACCTTGCCTCAGAGAAATTCCCCAAAGGTAAAGGAAGCCCCCCACATATATTGACTGTGAGTTAAGATGAAAGTCACAAACACAGAAATGAAACAGGTTTCAGCAAAGGGAGGCCAGACTTACAAAACAGACTGAGGATAGGAAAGGTATCTTTGCGGTCAGCACAAAAAACTACAAAAAGACCACGCAGAGTGTGCAAAAAGACCTCCACACCGACTCACGGTGCGGAGGTGCCACTCTGCATCCCAGAGCTTCCAGCTAGCAAGGCAAAATCATGATAGCAAGCTGGACAAGAAAACAATGAACAAATATAAACTAGCAGGGACTTAGCTTCTGCTGGAGTAGACAGGTCACCAGAAAGATCCAAGACCGAACTGAACCAGTACAAGAACATTGCCAGCTGGCATAGAGTAACGATCTGAGTGGAGTTAAATAGAGCAGCCAGCCAAAGAAAAATCACCTGTGGAAGGAACCTCAGAAGCAGCATCTCTACTCACAGCCACCAGAGGGAGTCCATGGACAGAACTCGCCGAAGTACCATTCATGACCACAGGAGGGAGTTCGATAACAGAATTCACAACAAGAGACAGCCAGAGATTCTGCCAAGACATCCAAACATCAAGGGGACCCTACATGACTACTGCTAATACATCATGGCTCTATCACGAGGAACACGGATCTATCATTCCACAGGAAACAACCTAGGGGACCTTGGCCCCGGTTGGAAGAATACAGGTCTGCTCCATTGAACATCACTGTACCATGGTTACGTTTGGCGAAAGCCAGGATTGGGACCTGCTGGTCACCTGGCTCCGTGGAGATGTTCGGAGAAGCCAAGTTTTGACCCTTGGGTCAACTGGCCCTGTACATTAGTTGACTGTCATTAGTTGACTAAGCTTGTAGTTACTTCCTCTCTGTGTGTGTCACAGGAGAGGTAGTTGACCCTGGGAGCTTTGATGTACCACTTGTCATCCCAGCGAGTCAGCAAAAGGGTGAGACTCTGTAATGTGCACCATCTTGAGGTATTTTGCTGGGACTTTTCTACATGTTATCTGCCTGTTTTGTGGTTCAATAAAGCATTGCCACACTGTTTTACCCTCACCCTCTGTTGTCTGAGTAACATTATGCCCAAGTTAAAGGGAGAGCGGCGTTCGGACGGGCAATCCCTGGTCCATGCGATTATGGCTAGTGGACTGTGGATCCTGACGACCCCCCGTATCCCCACAGACACCATTTTAAAACTACATTAAAGAAGTTTATTAACCCTTCAAGATGCTACACAGCAATTTTTAGAATGTGGAAGGAAAAAATGAAATGTAACTTTTTTCACAAATTTTTTTTATCACAGGGGTAACAGGGAAAATTGGACCCTAAAATTTGTTGTGCAATTTCTCCTGAGCATGCTGATACCCTATATGGGGGGGGGGAACCTCTATTTGGGCACATGGCAGGGCTCAGAAAGGAAGAAGCGCCATTTGACTTTTTTAATGCAAAATTTGCAGGAATAATTAGCGGATGCCATATCGCGTTTGGAGAGACTCTGATGTGCCTAAAAAGTGGATACCTCCCACAAGTGATATTATTTTGGAAACTAGATCCCTCAGCCTCAACAACCTCTTTCTTAAAATTGGAGCATTTTGATGCAATAACTACCCCTTCCTGTAATATAGGAACCGGTTCACAATTATCTCCCTCCCCCAGGAAAACAGCGAGATAAGACATCTGCCTTAATATTCTTGTTCCCTTGCCTAAATGTAACAAAAAAGTTAAACCTGGTGAAGAACAATGCTCATCTTGCCTGTCGAGGTGTTTAGACGTTTCGCAGACTCTAGATATATGAGATTCTTATGATCCATGATTGCCATAACCACCCCCTTCAAAAAAATGACACCACTCTTCAAAGGCCCACTTGATAGCCAAGAGGGCCCTGTCACCAATGTCATAATTTCTCTCCACAGATTACATTTTTTTTTAGAAAAGTATGTGTTAGGGGTCGAGCTCCCGCCTCTACACAGGGGGAGTCTCAGGCCATCTCCGCTGCAGTCTCCCATTCTTCTCCTGCCGCAGTGGAGCCTGCTCAGCGGAGATGTCGGTCCCAGCGTCTCGCTCAGTCTGACTCTGTACAAAGAGTTACTGCTGCTTTTCCTGCTTCTGCCATTGGAGTCAGTGCTGGGCAGCGGCGAGCAGATGCTTCTGGGACTAAGTCCTGCTTTTCTCGTTCTGAGCATGCCCAGAGTAAGATTTCTCAGTGGATATCGAGGATCACATGATCAGTTTCTGCACCTAAGGCCATTGGTCCTTTCAGGAAGGTCCTGTAGGTGCTCACGCTCTGTGGCACCCTCTCATTGGTCCTTCTAGGAAGGTCCTGTACGTGCTCCAACTATTTAAGGTGTAATACCGAGAAAACTGGCGCACAGCCATAAAGGTCATATGTGAATAGGGGGTGCAAGCAGCAGCATAGTAGCATATACAAAAAAGAGAAAAAAGACGCTGCTACAAAATGCACACCACCCAATGTATAAACATACAAAACAAACACTTTATCGGCATAAACAATAAGGGGAAGTGCCCCTGACGAAGCCTCATTTGGGAGGCGATACGCATGGGGCTATGGTCCACCCGGCCCCCTGGATACTTCAGCTTGCCAATTTATAGGTTGGTCTGTGGCTTTATTGTGGGTATCATGCCCTTATGATTCAGGCTTATGTCCCATCTTATATGGGTGGTTCTCGGTCATTTGGCCTATTTCTCCTTTTTCTGGGTTCTGTGGGTCATCATATATATGTTTGCCCTTAGATTCCCCATGAGCTGTTAGGTAGGATGTTATTATTATATACGTCTTCATATTTTCCACGGACATATTGACAGGCTGCATTTATTGTTTGTGTATATATATATATATATATATATATATATATATATGTTATGTATCCAGGTGGTCCGGAGTGGCGTAGTGATTTTAATTGTTTTTATTGTTTATGCCAATAAAGTGTTTGTTTTGTATGTTTATACATTGGGTGGTGTGCATTTTGTAGCAGCAACTATTTAAGGCTCGCATGGCCACACGGCCATGCGCTAGTATTGTTCTATGTTATGTGCTTTGCGCCTGTGTGGTCACGTAAGAGTGTGTTCAGGGACCTGGCTGAAATAAGTCCCTAGAATGCTGGCACCTCCGGCGAGGAGATTGTGTTTGTATGTGTGACCACTGACTGCTCTCAGTTTGGGCAGTTAGCCTGTGCCTCTGTGAAGTCTAACAGGGCACAGTGCTTTGCTTTCACGGCTACTCGGTGAATTAACTGAGTTAGTCCATACCGCCATATAGTGCCGCCGTTTGCTAGCAGCAGGTTCTCCTGCACGGTGGATCCCGGGCTACGAACGTACTCATAGAGTTTCAGAAACGAGGTCTCCCAAATGCGCATATACTAATTATCTTAGACGCGGATTCTAAGTTTCGCACGGAGGAAGAAATTGACAACATAATGTGGGCTGAAATTCCATACAAAGAAAAGTATCCAGAACTGTATAATATTGTAGTCTCTAATATGGTTCATGGCCCACGCGGTGTAGCAAATCCAAAAAGTCCATGCATGGAAAACGGAAAGTGTACAAAAGGGTTTCCAAAGGAGTTCAAACAGCACACTGTTAAAGACTTGGATGGCTACCCATCCGACAATACATTGATAACATTGTTCGCAACAAAAAAAAATATAAACAACTCATGGATAGTGTTGAGCGATACCTTCCAATATTCAAAAGTATCGGTATCGGATTGGATCGGCTGATATTCAAAAAATATCGGATATCGCCGATACCGATACCCAATACCAATGCAAGTCAATGGGACCAAAATATAGGAATTAAAATAAACTCTTTCTTTCCTTGTAGGTTAATTCTACATGAAGGAAAACAAGTAAGAATGATGTAGGATGCATTGGGGGAGGTGGAGAAGACATTAAAGGCATAGAGGATTAGCCCAATCAAATGGAATAGCAGGAATTAATTTTTTTTAAGACATTCGGAGTTACAAAGCTATTGACTATGTTACGATTTTTTATATTTAGTCAGATATTTGTTTGACTACTTCCATGCTGTTCACCTTCTTTTTAACTTCTTCCACACTTTCTTCTTCATCATCCTCAGCAGCATCATCTTTTCCATCAACTTCTCCTTCACCTTCTTCTTCACCTTCTTCGTATTTTTTATTTTTTTTTACATTCTTTATATTCTTTTTATTCAACTATTATTCTTCTTCATAATCAACTTCTTCATATTCTTCTTCTTCATCATATTCTGATTTGTGACAGCCAGGCCTTCCTGTAGTTGTTATCTATAAAAGTTTGAAGATTACACCTTCTGTTCTGCCTGTCACAAAAGATTTACAACAGGATTTGTCCGCGTTCAGTTTGGCCTGCAGCAGCAGGTTTTTTTCAGGGGCACCACGAGGAGGAACGGACTCACCCCTATACACTGCTTAGTCTTCTTCTGCTTATAATTTAGATAATATCTTATGCTCTGATTTTTAGTCTTATGCTTAATGTTCTTCTGCTTTTTGTTCTGCAGCTCCTTGTTCTTCTGTTTCTCGGTCTTCAGGGTCGTCATCTTTAGGGTCTTGAACTTGGAAATGTAGCAGAAGGTACAAGAGCAAAAGACACTGCCGAGAACCAGCTGACAGTACTGGAACCCGGATGGCTAGCCGAAGGTACAAGAGCCAATGGAACTACTGAGGACCAGCTGACATTACTGGAGCCGGGTTATTAAGCAGGAGGTACCCGTGCCAGAAAGCACTACCAAGAACCACCTGACGTTGGTGGAACTCGGACACCCAGAAGGAGGCACCTAAGCCAAAGGCTCTGCCTGGAACCAGCTGACGGTACTGGAACCAGGATGGCTAGCCGAAGGTACAAGAGCCAATGGAACTACCGAGGACCAGCTGACATTACTGGAACCCGGTTACTAAGCAGGAGGTACTCGTGCCAGAAAGCACTACCAAGGACCACCTGACATTTGCTGGAACTCGGACACCCAGAAGGAGGCACCTAAGCCAAAGGCTCTGCCCGGAACCAGCTGACGGTACAGGAACCAGGATGGGCAGGAGGGACTACCCGTGACAAAGACACTTCTGAGCAGCAACTGGCGGTGTTGGAGCCCAGGGAATCCAGGAGAAGCAGAGTATAGGCTGAGGCCTAATGGGAGCAAGTTGAAAGGGAACCTTTAACCCCCAAAGGTGTTTGCAACTAAAAGAGCCTTCTTGTGCGGCACTAATACTGCACAAGTAAAAGGTGCCTCTTTTCATTATGCTCCTTGTACACGCTGAAGTTAACACTTATAAAATGTGTCCCCTCATTCCCTGAAACCGTCACAGGGGCGGGACTTTCCTTCTTAATGAGACGCAGCACAGCTGCCATTCACACCCCCTTGGTGCCATGCGCCGCCTCCTCAGCATTGTTTGAATCTGTCCCGGAGCCTGTGCTGTTATGTTCTCCCTTGGCCATGCGCAGTTAGTGCTGCCCGTCTTCAGACATCATTTGATGTCAGGCTGGCTGCGCCTGTCCGACTGCCCTGCCAGAGATCCCGCCCCGCCGTATCTTCTGATTTATTCATACTGCAGGCCTGGGATTCATGGGCATCCGCAGTGCATATCTTCGCCTCTCACTCACCTCCTTCCGCCTTCTTCTGACTGTGCCGCGTCACGGCCGTGGCATGCAATTTGGGGTGTGAATGACAGCTGTGCTGCGTCTTATTCAGAAAGAAAGTCCAGCCTTCGGGACTGTTTCAGGGTATGAGGGGACACATTTTATAAGTGTTAACTTCAGCGTGTGCAAGGAGCATAATGAAAAGAGGCACCTTTTCCTTTTGCAGCATTAGTGCTGCACAAGGTGGCTCTTTTAGTTACAAATGCCTTGGGGGGGACAGGTTCCCTTTAATATCTGTTATTGTGTCAGCGTGGTGGTTGCAGGACACATTGCCGGCTACACAGCAGGGGAACAGCTGACGTTACTGAACCCCACTGACACAGTGGCGAGTGTTTTTCTCTGTGCAGCCAGGACTTCCGTGCACCAACTGGCGGTATTGGAGCCCAGGGAATCCAGGAGGAGCAGAGTGTAGGCCGAGGCCTGCACTGGAGGCAGTTTAATGTCTGTTGTTGTGTCAGCGTGGCAGTCGCAGAACACGTTGCCGATTACACAGCAGGGGAGCAGCTGGCATTACTGAACCCCACTGACACATGAGCGAGTATTTTTCTCTGTGCAGCCAGCACTTCCAAGCACCACCTAGCGGTATTGGAGCCCAGGAAATCCAGGAGGAGGAGAGTGTAGGCCGAGGCCTGCACTGGAGGCAGTTTAATATCTGTTGTTGTGTCTGCATGGCAGTCACAGGACACATTGCCGGCTACACAGCAAGGGAACAGCTGGCGTTACTGAACCTCACTGACACATGAGCGAGTGTTTTTCTCTGTGCAGCCAGCACTTCCGAGCACCAACTGGCGGTATTGGAGCCCAGGGAATCTAGGAGGAGCAGAGTGCACGGTGGACCCCGGACTACGAACGTACTCATAGAGTTTCAGAAACGAGGTCTCCCAAATGCGCATATACTAATTATCTTAGACGCGGATTCTAAGTTTCGCACGGAGGAAGAAATTGACAACATAGTGTGGGCTGAAATTCCATACAAAGAAAAGTATCCGGAACTGTATAATATTGTAGTCTCTAATATGGTTCATGGCCCACGCGGTGTAGCAAATCCAAAAAGTCCATGCATGGAAAATGGAAAGTGTACAAAAGGGTTTCCAAAGGAGTTCAAACAGCACACTGTTAAAGACTTGGATGGCTACCCATCCTACCGGCGACAATACATTGATAACATTGTTCGCAACAAAAAAAAATATAAACAACTCATGGATAGTGTTGAGCGATACCTTCCAATATTCAAAAGTATCGGTATCGGATTGGATCGGCTGATATTCAAAAAATATCGGATATCGCCGATACCGATACCCAATACAAGTCAATGGGACCAAAATATAGGAATTAAAATAAACTCTTTCTTTCCTTGTAGGTTAATTCTACATGAAGGAAAACAAGTAAGAATAATGTAGGATGTATTGGGGGAGGTGGAGAAGACATTAAAGGCATAGAGGATTAGCCCAATCAAATGGAATAGCAGGAATTAATTTTTTTTAAGACGTTCGGAGTTACAAAGCTATTGACTATGTTACGATTTTTTATATTTAGTCAGATATTTGTTTGACTACTTCCATGCTGTTCACCTTCTTTTTAACTTCTTCCACACTTTCTTCTTCATCATCCTCAGCAGCATCATCTTTTCCATCAACTTCTCCTTCACCTTCTTCTTCACCTTCTTCGTATTTTTTATTTTTTTTTACATTCTTTATATTCTTTTTATTCAACTATTATTCTTCTTCATAATCAACTTCTTCATATTCTTCTTCTTCATCATATTCTGATTTGTGACAGCCAGGCCTTCCTGTAGTTGTTATCTATAAAAGTTTGAAGATTACACCTTCTGTTCTGCCTGTCACAAAAGATTTACAACAGGATTTGTCCGCGTTCAGTTTGGCCTGCAGCAGCAGGTTTTTTTCAGGGGCACCACGAGGAGGAACGGACTCACCCCTATACACTGCTTAGTCTTCTTCTGCTTATAATTTAGATAATATCTTTTGCTCTGATTTTTAGTCTTATGCTTAATGTTCTTCTGCTTTTTGTTCTGCAGCTTCTTGTTCTTCTGTTTCTCGGTCTTCAGGGTCGTCATCTTTAGGGTCTTGAACTTGGAAATGTAGCAGAAGGTACAAGAGCAAAAGACACTGCCGAGAACCAGCAGACGATACTGGAACCCAGATGGCTAGCCGAAAGTACAAAAGCCAATGGAACAACCGAGGACCAGCTGACAGTACTGGAACCCGGTTACTAAGCAGGATGTACCCGTGCCAGAAAGCACTACCAAGGACCACCTGGCGTTGGTGGAACTCGGACACCCAGAAGGAGGCACCTAAGCCAAAGGCTCTGCCCGGAGCCAGCTGACAGTACTGGAACCAGGATAGGGAGAAGAAGTTACAAGAGCAAAAGACACTGCCGAGAACCAGCTGACAGTACTGGAACCCGGATGGCTAGCCGAAGGTACAAGAGCCAATGGAACTACCGAGGACCTGCTAACATTACTGGAACTGGGTTACTAAGCAGGAGGTACCCGTGCCAGAAAGCACTACCAAGGACCACCTGACGTTGGTGGAACTCGGACACCCAGAAAGAGGCACCTAAGCCAAAAGGCTCTGCCCGAAGCCAGCTGACGGTACTGGAACCAGGATGGGGAGCAGAAAGTACAAGAGCAAAAGACACTGCCGAGAACCAGCTGACGGTACTGGAACCCGGATGGCTAGCCGAAGGTACATGAGCCAATGGAACTACTGAGGACCAGCTGACATTACTGGAACCGGGTTATTAAGCAGGAGGTACCTGTGCCAGAAAGCACTACCAAGAACCACCTGACGTTGGTGGAACTCGGACACCCAGAAGGAGGCACCTAAGCCAAAGGCTCTGCCTGGAACCAGCTGACGGTACTGGAACCAGGATGGCTAGCCGAAGGTACAAGAGCCAATGGAACTACCGAGGACCAGCTGACATTACTGGAACCCGGTTACTAAGCAGGAGGTACTCGTGCCAGAAAGCACTACCAAGGACCACCTGACATTTGCTGGAACTCGGACACCCAGAAGGAGGCACCTAAGCCAAAGGCTCTGCCCGGAACCAGCTGACGGTACAGGAACCAGGATGGGCAGGAGGGACTACCCGTGACAAAGACACTTCTGAGCAGCAACTGGCGGTGTTGGAGCCCAGGGAATCCAGGAGAAGCAGAGTATAGGCTGAGGCCTAATTGGAGCAAGTTGAAAGGGAACCTTTAACCCCCAAAGGTGTTTGCAACTAAAAGAGCCTCCTTGTGCGGCACTAATACTGCACAAGTAAAAGGTGCCTCTTTTCATTATGCTTCTTGTACACACTGAAGTTAACACTTATAAAATGTGTCCCCTCATTCCCTGAAACCGTCACAGGGGCGGGACTTTCCTTCTTAATGAGACGCAGCACAGCTGCCATTCACACCCCCTTGGTGCCATGCGCCGCCTCCTCAGCATTGTTTGAATCTGTCCCGGAGCCTGCGCTGTTATGTTCTCCCTTGGCCATGCGCAGTTAGCGCTGCCCGTCTTCAGACATCATTTGATGTCAGGCTGGCTGCGCCTGTCCGACTGCCCTGCCAGAGATCCCGCCCCGCCGTACCTTCTGATTTATTCATACTGCAGGCCTGGGATTCATGGGCATCCACAGTGCATATCTTCGCCTCTCACTCAGCTCCTTCCGCCTTCTTCTGACTGTGCCGCGTCACGGCCGTGGCATGCAATTTGGGGTGTGAATGACAGCTGGGCTGCGTCTTATTCAGAAAGAAAGTCCAGCCTTCGGGACTGTTTCAGGGTATGAGGGGACACATTTTATAAGTGTTAACTTCAGCGTGTGCAAGGAGCATAATGAAAAGAGGCACCTTTTCCTTTTGCAGCATTAGTGCTGCACAAGGTGGCTCTTTTAGTTACAAATGCCTTGGGGGGGACAGGTTCCCTTTAATATCTGTTATTGTGTCAGCGTGGTGGTCGCAGGACACATTGCCGGCTACACAGCAGGGGAACAGCTGACGTTACTGAACCCCACTGACACAGTGGCGAGTGTTTTTCTCTGTGCAGCCAGGACTTCCGTGCACCAACTGGCGGTATTGGAGCCCAGGGAATCCAGGAGGAGCAGAGTGTAGGCCGAGGCCTGCACTGGAGGCAGTTTAATGTCTGTTGTTGTGTCAGCGTGGCAGTCGCAGAACACGTTGCCGATTACACAGCAGGGGAGCAGCTGGCGTTACTGAACCCCACTGACACAAGAGCGAGTATTTTTCTCTGTGCAGCCAGCACTTCCAAGCACCACCTAGCGGAATTGGAGCCCAGGAAATCCAGGAGGAGGAGAGTGTAGGCCGAGGCCTGCACTGGAGGCAGTTTAATATCTGTTGTTGTGTCTGCATGGCAGTCACAGGACACATTGCCGGCTACACAGCAGGGGAACAGCTGGCGTTACTGAACCTCACTGACACATGAGCGAGTGTTTTTCTCTGTGCAGCCAGCACTTCCGAGCACCAACTGGCGGTATTGGAGCCCAGGGAATCTAGGAGGAGCAGAGTGCACGGTGGACCCCGGACTACGAACGTACTCATAGAGTTTCAGAAACGAGGTCTCCCAAATGCGCATATACTAATTATCTTAGACGCGGATTCTAAGTTTCGCACGGAGGAAGAAATTGACAACATAGTGTGGGCTGAAATTCCATACAAAGAAAAGTATCCGGAACTGTATAATATTGTAGTCTCTAATATGGTTCATGGCCCACGCGGTGTAGCAAATCCAAAAAGTCCATGCATGGAAAACGGAAAGTGTACAAAAGGGTTTCCAAAGGAGTTCAAACAGCACACTGTTAAAGACTTGGATGGCTACCCATCCTACCGGCGACAATACATTGATAACATTGTTCGCAACAAAAAAAATATAAACAACTCATGGATAGTGTTGAGCGATACCTTCCAATATTCAAAAGTATCGGTATCGGATTGGATCGGCTGATATTCAAAAAATATCGGATATCACCGATACCCAATACCAATGCAAGTCAATGGGACCAAAATATAGGAATTAAAATAAACTCTTTCTTTCCTTGTAGGTTAATTCTACATGAAGGAAAACAATTAAGAATAATGTAGGATGTATTGGGGGAGGTGGAGAAGACATTAAAGGCATAGAGGATTAGCCCAATCAAATGGAATAGCAGGAATTAATTTTTTTTTAAGACGTTCGGAGTTACAAAGCTATTGACTATGTTACGATTTTTTATATTTAGTCAGATATTTGTTTGACTACTACATCATCTTTTCCATCAACTTCTCCTTCACCTTCTTCTTCACCTTCTTCGTATTTTTTATTTTTTTTACATTCTTTATATTCTTTTTATTCAACTATTATTCTTCTTCATAATCAACTTCTTCATATTCTTCTTCTTCATCATATTCTTATTTGTGACAGCCAGGCCTTCCTGTAGTTGTTATCTATAAAAGTTTGAAGATTACACCTTCTGTTCTGCCTGTCACAAAAGATTTACAACAGGATTTGTCCGCGTTCAGTTTGGCCTGCAGCAGCAGGTTTTTTTCAGGGGCACCACGAGGAGGAACGGACTCACCCCTATACACTGCTTAGTCTTCTTCTGCTTATAATTTAGATAATATCTTTTGCTCTGATTTTTAGTCTTATGCTTAATGTTCTTCTGCTTTTTGTTCTGCAGCTTCTTGTTCTTCTGTTTCTCGGTCTTCAGGGTCGTCATCTTTAGGGTCTTGAACTTGGAAATGTAGCAGAAGGTACAAGAGCAAAAGACACTGCCGAGAACCAGCAGACGATACTGGAACCCAGATGGCTAGCCGAAGGTACAAAAGCCAATGGAACAACCGAGGACCAGCTGACAGTACTGGAACCCGGTTACTAAGCAGGATGTACCTGTGCCAGAAAGCACTACCAAGGACCACCTGGCGTTGGTGGAACTCGGACACCCAGAAGGAGGCACCTAAGCCAAAGGCTCTGCCCGGAGCCAGCTGACAGTACTGGAACCAGGATAAGGAGAAGAAGTTACAAGAGCAAAAGACACTGCCGAGAACCAGCTGACAGTACTGGAACCCGGATGGCTAGCCGAAGGTACAAGAGCCAATGGAACTACCGAGGACCTGCTGACATTACTGGAACTGGGTTACTAAGCAGGAGGTACCCGTGCCAGAAAGCACTACCAAGGACCACCTGACGTTGGTGGAACTCGGACACCCAGAAAGAGGCACCTAAGCCAAAAGGCTCTGCCCGGAGCCAGCTGACAGTACTGGAACCAGGATAGGGAGAAGAAGTTACAAGAGCAAAAGACACTGCCGAGAACCAGCTGACAGTACTGGAACCCGGATGGCTAGCCGAAGGTACAAGAGCCAATGGAACTACTGAGGACCAGCTGACATTACTGGAACCGGGTTATTAAGCAGGAGGTACCCGTGCCAGAAAGCACTACCAAGAACCACTTGACGTTGGTGGAACTCGGACACCCAGAAGGAGGCACCTAAGCCAAAGGCTCTGCCTGGAACCAGCTGACGGTACTGGAACCAGGATGGCTAGCCGAAGGTACAAGAGCCAATGGAACTACCGAGGACCAGCTGACATTACTGGAACCCGGTTACTAAGCAGGAGGTACTCGTGCCAGAAAGCACTACCAAGGACCACCTGACATTTGCTGGAACTCGGACACCCAGAAGGAGGCACCTAAGCCAAAGGCTCTGCCCGGAACCAGCTGACGGTACAGGAACCAGGATGGGCAGGAGGGACTACCCGTGACAAAGACTCTTCTGAGCAGCAACTGGCGGTGTTGGAGCCCAGGGAATCCAGGAGAAGCAGAGTATAGGCTGAGGCCTAATGGGAGCAAGTTGAAAGGGAACCTTTAACCCCCAAAGGTGTTTGCAACTAAAAGAGCCTCCTTGTGCGGCACTAATACTGCACAAGTAAAAGGTGCCTCTTTTCATTATGCTTCTTGTACACACTGAAGTTAACACTTATAAAATGTGTCCCCTCATTCCCTGAAACCGTCACAGGGGCGGGACTTTCCTTCTTAATGAGACGCAGCACAGCTGCCATTCACACCCCCTTGGTGCCATGCGCCGCCTCCTCAGCATTGTTTGAATCTGTCCCGGAGCCTGCGCTGTTATGTTCTCCCTTGGCCATGCGCAGTTAGCGCTGCCCGTCTTCAGACATAATTTGATGTCAGGCTGGCTGCGCCTGTCCGACTGCCCTGCCAGAGATCCCGCCCCGCCGTATCTTCTGATTTATTCATACTGCAGGCCTGGGATTCATGGGCATCCACAGTGCATATCTTCGCCTCTCACTCACCTCCTTCCGCCTTCTTCTGACTGTGCCGCATCACGGCCGTGGCATGCAATTTGGGGTGTGAATGACAGCTGTGCTGCATCTTATTAAGAAAGAAAGTCCAGCCTTCGGGACTGTTTCAGGGTATGAGGGGACACATTTTATAAGTGTTAACTTCAGCGTGTGCAAGGAGCATAATGAAAAGAGGCACCTTTTCCTTTTGCAGCATTAGTGCTGCACAAGGTGGCTCTTTTAGTTACAAATGCCTTGGGGGGGACAGGCTCCCTTTAATATTTGTTATTGTGTCAGCGTGGTGGTCGCAGGACACATTGCCGGCTACACAGCAGGGGAACAGCTGACGTTACTGAACCCCACTGACACAGTGGCGAGTGTTTTTCTCTGTGCAGCCAGGACTTCCGTGCACCAACTGGCGGTATTGGAGCCCAGGGAATCCAGGAGGAGCAGAGTGTAGGCCGAGGCCTGCACTGGAGGCAGTTTAATGTCTGTTGTTGTGTCAGCGTGGCAGTCGTTACTGAACCCCAATAACAGAGGAGCAACTGTTGACTGTGCAGACAGCACTTCTGGGCAACAACTGGCGGTGTTGAAGCCCAGGGAAACCAAGAGGAGCAGACTTTAGTTTTTGCCGCACACAGCAGGGGAACAGCTGGTGTTACTGAACCCCAATAACACGGCAGCAAGTGTTGACTGTGCAGACAGCACTTCCAGGCAACAGCTGGCGGTGTTGAAGCCCAGGGAAAGCAGGAGGAGCAGAGTTTAGTTTTTGCCGCACACACAGCAGGGGAGCAGCTGGCATTACTGAACCTCAATAACACGGCAGCAAGTGTTGACTGTGCAGACAGCACTTCCGGGCAACAACTGGCGGCGTTGAAGCCCAGGGAAAGCAGGAGGAGCAGACGTTAGTTTTTGCCGCACACACAGCAGGGGAACAGCTGGCGTTACTGAACCCCAATAACAGAGGAGCAACTGTTGACTGTGCAGACAGCACTTCCGGGCAACAACTTGCAGTGTTGAAGCCCAGGGAAAGCAGAAGGAGCAGAGTTTAGTTTTTGCCGCACACACAGCAGGGGAGCAGCTGGCGTTACTGAACCCCAATAACAGAGGAGCAACTGTTGACTGTGCAGACAGCATTTCCGGGCAACAACTGGCGGTGTTGCAACCCAGGGAAAGCAGGAGGAGCAGACTTTAGTTTATGCCGCACACACAGCTGGGGAGCAGCTGGCGTTACTGAACCCCAATAACACGGCAGCAAGTTTTGACTGTGCAGACAGCACTTCCCGGCAACAACTGGTGGTGTTGAAGCCCAGGGAAAGCAGGAGGAACAGACGTTAGTTTTTGCTGTACACACAGCAGGGGAGAAGTTGGCGTTACTGAACCCCAATAACAGAGAAGCAACTGTTGACTGTGCAGACAGCACTTCCGGGCAACAACTGGCAGTGTTGAAGCCCAGGGAAAGCAGGAGGAGCAGAGTTTAGTTTTTGCCGCACACACAGCAGGGGAGCAGCTGGCGTTACTGAACCCCAATAACACGGCAGCAAGTGTTGACTGTGCAGACAGCACTTCCGAGCAAGAACTGGCGGTGTTGAAGCCCAGCGAAAGCACGAGGAGCAGACTTTAGTTTTTGCCGCACACACAGCAGGGGAAAAGCTGGCGTTACTGAACCCCAATAACAGAGGAGCAACTGTTGACTGTGCAGACAGCATTTCCGGGCAACAACTGGCGGTGTTGAAACCCAGGGAAAGCAGGAGGAGCAGACTTTAGTTTATGCCGCACACACAGCTGGGGAGCAGCTGGCGTTACTGAACCCCAATAACACGGCAGCAAGTGTTGACTGTGCAGACAGCACTTCCGGGCAACAACTGGTGGTGTTGAAGCCCAGGGAAAGCAGGAGGAACAGACGTTAGTTTTTGCTGTACACACAGCAGGGGAGAAGTTGGCGTTACTGAACCCCTAACACAGGAGCAAGTGTTTTTCTCTGTGTAGACAGCACTTCTGGGCAACAACTGGCGGTGTTGGAGCCCAGGGAATGCAGGAGAAGCAGAGTGTAGGCCAAGGCCTAATTGGAGCAAGTTGAAAGGGAACCTTTAACCCCCCAAGGTGTTTGTAACTGAAAGAGCCACCTTGTGCTGCAGTAATGCTGCAAAAGGAAAAGGTGGCTTTTTAACTATGCTCCTTGCAAATGCAGAACTAAACCCTTCTAAAATGTGTCCCCTGATACCGTGAAACCGTCCCGGAGGTGGGACTTTCCTTTGTAATGACACGCAACACAGCCGTCATTCCTACACCCTTGGTGCAGGGTGCCGCTTCCTCAGCGTTGTTTGAATCTGTCCCATAGCCTGCGCTGTTATGTTCAACCTTGGCTATGCGCAGTTAGCGCTGCCCGTCTTCTGACAACATTTGGTGTCAGGCGGACTGCGCCTGTGCGGCCGGGCTGCCCGAGATCCCGCCTTGCAGTGTCTTCTGATTTAATCACACTGCAGGCCTGGGATTCAAGGGCATGCGCAGTGCATATCTTTGCCTCTCACTCACCTCCTTCCAGCCTCTTCAGACTGTGCAGCGTCACGGCCGTTGCATGCTATTAGGGATCAGCTGACGGTGCCCAGTCTGAAGAAGGCAGAGGGAGATGAGTGAGAGCATTACTGCTGCACAAAGTGGCTTTCAGTAACAAACGGCTGGGGGGGACAAGTTGCCTTAAATTTCAGATGTAGTGTCAGCGTGGAGGTAGCAGGACACATTGCCGGATACAGAGCTGGGGATCAGCTGATGTTACTGAAACCCAATAACACTGGGTCATGTGTTTTGACTGTGCAGACGGCACTTCTGAGCAGCAGCTGGCAGTGTTGGAGCACAGGGATTACAGTTCAGGCAGTAGAAACATGAACGCAAAAGGAGACCTGGATACTGTAGCCAACCAATTTTTTAATCTGGAAGAGCAGTTGCAAATTCCTGTGAGATCCAGGCCTTGTTCATTTTCAGAAAAGTAAGCCGGTCAACGTTATCGGAGGATAGTCGCATGCGACGGTCTGTTAGTACACCACCTGCAGCACTAAAGACGCGTTCCGATAATACACTAGCAGCAGGGCAAGCCAGCACCTCCAATGTATACTGGCTAAGCTCTGGCCATGTATCCATCTTAGAGACCCAAAATTTGAAGGGGGAAGAGCCATGTGGGAGTACACTGAGAGGGCAAGACATGTAGTCTGTCACCATCTGACGGAAACGTTGCCTCTTGCTGACTGGAGCCATATGTGATGGTGTAGACATTTGTGGCGGGCACACAAAAGTTTGCCACAGTTGGGCAATAATGGTCTTGCCTTGTGCTGAGGCACTGATTCTGCTCCCTGTTTGGGCTGACCTTCCTCCACTGCCTCGACGCACTGAGCTGCTTTGTAAAGCACTAGCAGCACTGCTCTCAGTTGGACAGGAGAAGATGATGGAATGCACCAGTGTGTCTTGGTACTCCCGCATTTTACATTCCCGGTTCAACGGTGTTATGAGGCTTTGTAAGTTGTCCCGTTAGCGCGGATCTAGGAGGGTGTACACCCTATTATCAGCCGTGTTGAGAATGTGGGCGATGCGGCAGTCGTTTCTCAAGCACTGCAGCATGAAATCAGCCATGTGCTGCAGACTGCCAACTGGCCAAGAAACGCTGTCCCCTGCTTGAGGCGTGATCTCTGCCTGCTCTGCATCACCCCACGCTCGCTCTACACACTGACTACTTGAGAATTGTGTAACTCCCTCCTCTGGACCAATGTCTTTCTCCTCCATTGACTCCTCCTCATCCTCATCACAAAGTGTCCCCTGCCTAGGCCTTTGTGAGGAACCACGTTGCGCTGACTGTCCAGTAGCAGAAGGAATTGGTGACTCCTCATCCTCCACCTCTTCCACAACATCATCCCTTAGTGCTTGCAGTGTTATTTCAAGCAGGCAAATAAAGGGGACAGTCATGCTGACTGGTGCATCATCTGCACTCGCCATCCGCATGGGATCATCGAAGTCATGCAAAACCTGGCAGACATCCTTCATAGTGGCCCACTCAGAGGTTGTGAAGTCTGAACGGCGCGCAGTGCGACTTCTTTTGCGCCTGATGCAGCTGGTACTCCATTACTGCTTGCTGCTGCTCACACAACCGCTCCAACATATGTAACGTGGAATTCCATCTGGTGGGTAGGTCACATATGATGCGATGTTCCGGAAGGCGGAATCGGCGCTGCAGAGCTGCAATGCGTGATCTTGCCATGGTGGAACACCGCAAGTGAGCACACTCTAGGAGGACCTTGTGCAGCAGTGCATCAAGATCCGGATAGTCCCTCAAAAAACTCTGCACGACCAAGTTGAGCACATGTGCCAGACATGGGATGTGAGTGAGGTTGCCTAGGCCCAGAGCTGCCATGAGATTTCGGCCATTGTCACACACTACCATGCCTGGCTGGAGATTCGCTGGCACAAACCACACTTTGCTCTCCTGCTTGATGGCACTCCAGAGTTCCTGCACTGTGTGGCTTCGATTCCCCAAATAAATTCATTTTAATACGGCCTGTTGACGTTTGGCCACAGCTGTGCTCATATCGGTCGTAACAGGTAAATGTTTACTGGTCCATGTGGAAGTGGACTGTGATGGCTCCTGCAGCGATGATTCAGAGGAACTTGAGTATGAGGAGGAGTCAATGTGTACAGACTGGATTCCTGCAATCCTTGGAGTTGGCAGAACACGTCCTGCGCCACTCGCACGATCTGTACCCGGCTCCACAACATTAGCCCAATGGGCAGTGAGGGAAAGGTATCGCCCCTGTCCATGGTGACTGTGATATAGAAGGGTTAATAGTTTGCCTTTAAGTGCCTTTAAGTGCCTTTTGCCTTTAATTGTTAAAATTTCTAGAATCTGTTGTTGTAATAGTCTGCTAGTCTCCTTTCCACTTCTTATCATGTATGTTCTCAATAGTCAGCCATAACAGGCTCTGGGTGCATGGTAAATAAAGTAGGACCCTGGGCGATGGTGGGGGCTACATGAGTTACATTGAAATGCATTTGTTGTAAATGGTATAAAGCTTTGCCTTGCTTTTTGATATATCAGATAAAAGTGAATTTCCCACAGAACAACGTGTGCGATTCTTTTGTATCCAAGCACTTGTAAAATGACGGGCGTAATGCCATAATTTGGCCCTCACTGGTGATTTGTCAGAACAAAAACAGCTATGACAGTTTTGGTGCCCGACCGGGGCCGTGTGACCAGTCTATTCGGAATCCGTATGTGGGAGCTTCCTGGGAGATTGGACATGCAAAACACCAGCTGCAGCAAGGTGAGAAATGTTATTCTTACAATCTGTTTTGCACTTGCAATCTCTCATCTGGATCTCTCCATAACTCTGGGTAAAAGGCTCAAAACACGGTTCAAAGATCCACATCACCAGTGAGTTTTGTGTTTGTTTTCTGTTTACGTCCGTATGAGAGTTGAATAATAGAGTAATAAGATGATAATTGTTATCTGTATTATTTGTCAGTATCCTAATTGGTCGTGTATTTGTTTAGTGTGTGTAATACAGAGCTGGGATAGACTCTGTGCAGTGTTGTTATTTTGGTCATTTTGGATTGGCAGTACATTATATGAAGCTGTATTTTGTATTAGGGCCGTGGTTTTTGTTGTTTGGCCTTAAAGTGCTTTCAGAGTGTCAGTAGACACTGCTGCAGTTTTTGTTATATAGAGCTGTGTTAGTTCCAAAGTGCAAAATAGGCAGGCTGTGTGAACCTTGTATGTCTATGAGAACTCTGAATGAGATGACAGGTGAGTAAATGAAAATAAAGGATAAATAGATAAATCCCTGCTTGACAAGGGGCTCCATTAGGTGTGGTCCTCTGTATGTGACAGAAGACATTATTCAACTCAGTTTGAGCTGAATTAGGTGGAGTGATTGGATAAGGGATTTTCTTCTTGTAAAAATCAACTGAAAAGTGACAGGAAAGGAAAACAACAATCCCTGAATGAGCACATATGAATGCATGATCACATAAGTATCATTACTTATCTAACTGTTGTTGATTGTCCAGGATGAATGAGTTGTGGATATTTTTAATGTACATTTAATTTACATCTGAGATTCAGTGAAACCCGTGTTATATATGGTTTGACATTGGATAGGTTTCTATATGTGTTTTGGCCGGACGCGGTCAGAATCAGCTTATTCAAGTTGTGCAGTGATCTGCATGTATAGAGAAACTGTTTTTTATTCCGAGAGGATGAATGTTTTGTAGAGATTAAGTCTGAAAACTGCTGCATTCTGTTTCTGTGTGTAAGACAACAAGCTCTTATCTGTGTTTATACCTGATGGGAGGGGGGAGTCGGACCCCTGCGCCAATTGTTTGTGATTTCTCCTCTCTGTGCTGTGGGCCAGAGAAAGGGGGGCATGCAGCTGTGCTGAAGAATATGGAGCTGTGCATATTCTGTCCTTGGTTCAGGACGCGCTGAGAGATTTGTGTTTAAAGCAATAGTACTGTATGTATTGAAGTAGAAAGAAATATCATAAGTTGAAGTTGGAACTTGAAAGTAAAAGAACTGTGCCTATTTTAGAGGAAACTTGTAAGTGATTGAAAGATTGGTAAAAAGGTTCACCTGCTTCAAGTTGAGTAATTGATATTGATATATAGCAAATTGAGGATCAACAGAGGAGGTAGCCAACTGCACGGCTGATGTAGTAGATGAGAGTCTTCATGCTACAGTCAGCTTACGGCACATAGTTTCATAGTTACATTGTTACATTAAGGTTGAAGGAAGACTATAAGTCCATCTAGTTCAACCCATAGCCTAACCTAACATGCCCTAACATGTTGATCCAGAGGAAGGCAAAAAAAACCATGTGGCAAAGAGTAAGCTCCACATTGGGGAAAAAAATTCCTTCCCGACTCCACATACGGCAATCAGACTAGTTCCCTGGATCAACGCCCTATCAAGGAATCTAGTGTATATACCCTGTAACATTATACTTTTCCAGAAAGGTATCCAGTCGCCTCTTAAATTTAAGTAATGAATCACTCATTACAACATCATACAGCAGAGAGTTCCATAGTCTCACTGCTCTTACAGTAAAGAATCCGCGTCTGTTATTATGCTTAAACCTTTTTTCCTCCAAACGCAGAGGATGCCCCCTTGTCCCTGTTTCAGGTCTATGATTAAAAAGATCATCAGAAAGGTCTTTGTACTGTCCCCTCATATATTTATACATTAAAATAAGATCACCCCTTAGTCTTCGTTTTTCCAAACTAAATAGCCCCAAGTGTAAAAACCTATCTTGGTGTTGCAGACCCCCCAGTCCTCTAATAACCTTGGTGGCTCTTCTCTGCACCCGCTCTAGTTCAGCTATGTCTTTCTTATACACCGGAGACCAGAACTGTGCACAGTATTCTAAGTGTGGTCGAACTAGTGACTTGTATAGAGGTAAAATTATGTTCTCCTCATGAGCATCTATGCCTCTTTTAATGCATCCCATTATTTTATTTGCCTTTGTAGCAGCTGCCTGACACTGGCCACTGAATATGAGTTTGTCATCCACTCATACACCCAGGTCTTTTTCATTGACGGTTTTGCCCAGAGTTTTAGAATTAAGCACATAATTATACATCTCATTACTTCTACCCAAGTGCATGACCTTACATTTATCCCCATTAAAGCTCATTTGCCATTTATCAGCCCAAGCTTCTAGTTTACGTAAATCATCCTGTAATATAAAATTGTCCTCCTCTGTATTAATTACCCTGCAGAGTTTAGTGTCATCTGCAAATATTGAAATTCTACTCTGAATGCCCCCTACAAGGTCATTAATAAATATGTTAAAAAGAAGAGGGCCCAATACTGACCCCTGTGGTACCCCACTGCTAACCGCTACCCAGTCTGAGTGTGCTCCATTAATAACCACCCTTTGTTTCCTATCCCTGAGCCAGCTCTCAACCCACTTACACATATTTTCCCCTATCCCCATTATTCTCATTTTATGTATCAACCTTTTGTGTGGCACCGTATCAAAAGCTTTTGAAAAGTCCATATACACTACATCCACTGGGTTCCCTTGGTTCAATCCAGAACTTACCTCTTCATAGAAACTGATCAAATTAGTCTGACATGAACGGTCCCTAGTAAACCCGTGCTGATACTGGGTCATGAGGTTATTCCTCTTCAGATACTCCAGTATAGCATCCCTTAGAATTCCCTCCAGGATTTTACCCACAGTAGAGGTTAAGCTTACTGGTCGATAATTTCCGAGTTCAGTTTTTGTCCCCTTTTTGAATATTGGCACCACATTTGCTATACGCCAGTCCTGTGGTACAGACCCTGTTATTATGGAGTCTCTAAAGATTAAAAATAATGGTCTATCAATGACTGTACTTAATTCCTGCAGTACTCGAGGGTGTATCCCATCTGGACCCAGAGATTTGTCAATTTTAGTGATTTTTAGACGCCGCCGCACTTCCTGCTGGGTTAAGCCGGTGACATTTAATTGGGAATTTTTATCACTAGTCATTTTGTCTGCCATGGGATTTTCTTGTGTAAATACTGATGAAAAAAAGTCATTTAGCATATTGGCTTTTTCCTCATCCTCATCCACTATTTCACCCAGACTATTTTTAAGGGGGCCAACACTATCATTTTTTAGTTTCTTACTATTTATGTAGTTAAAGAATATTTTAGGATTATTTTTACTCTCTCTGGCAATGAGTCTCTCTGTCTCAATCTTTGTTGCCTTGATTTGCTTTTTACAGAATTTATTTAATTTTTGTATTTATTTAATGCCTCCTCACTACCTACTTCCTTTAATTCTCTAAATGCTTTATTTTTGTTACTTATTGCACTCCTTACAGCTCTATTTAACCATATTGGTTTCCTCCTAATTCTAGTATGTTTATTCCCATACGGTATATACTGTGCACAGGTCCTATCCAGGATGCTAATTAATGTCTCCCATTTTCTTTGTGTATTTTTGTGTCTCAGGATATCGTCCCAGTTAATTGCACCAAGATCATCTCTCATCCGTTGGAAATTTTCCCTCCTGAAATTTAGTGTCCTTGTAAGCCCTCTACTACAAATCTTATTAAAGGATACATGAAAACTTATTATTTTGTGATCACTATTTCCCAAGTGACCCCCAACCCTTACATTTGCTATGCGGTCTGGCCTGTTGGTTAATATTAGGTCTAGCAGTGCCCCCCTTCTTGTTGGGTCCTGAACCAGTTGTGAAAGGTAATTGTCTCTCATAGTTGTCAAAAACCGATTACCTTTGCTGGAACTGCAGGTTTCTGTTCCCCAATCTATTTCAGGGTAGTTGAAGTCCCCCATAATAATGACTTCTCCTTGAGTCGCAGCTTCATCTATTTGCTTTACGAGGATATTCTCCATTGCTTCCATTATTTTTGGAGATTTATAACAAACCCCTATCAGTAATTTATTATTTTTTCCCCCTCCCCTTATCTCCACCCACAGGGATTCTACATTTTCATTAAATTCACCTATATTATCACGCAGGATGGGTTTTAAGGACGATTTTACATACAGACACACCCCTCCCCCTCGCTTATCTGTACAGTCATTTCTGAACAGGCTATGGCCCTGCAAGTTAACAGCCCAGTCATGGCTCTCATCCAGCCACGTTTCAGATATCCCCACCATGTCATAATTATGCTCCAACAACATTAGTTCTAATTCGTCCATTTTGTTGGCGAGGCTTCTGGCATTCATATACATGCACTTGATGTTCCTGTCTGTACTTCTATTTCTTAAATTATTAACTGTTCTAACCCCACCCCCCATGCCACCGCCACCCCCATCTTCCTTATTTGTGCCCAGGTCTCTATCTGCACTATCTTCCCCTCCTATAAATTGAATACCCTCCCCCCAATTCCTAGTTTAAACACTCCTCCAACCTTCTAGCCATTTTCTCCCCCAACACAGCTGCACCTTCCCCATTGAGGTGCAGCCCGTCCCTAGTGTAGAGCCTGTAGCCAACTGAGAAGTCGGCCCAGTTCTGCAGGAACCCAAACCCCTCCTTCCTACACCAATTCTTGAGCCACTTATTAACCTCCCTAATCTCCTGTTGCCTCTCTGGCGTGGCACGTGGTACAGGCAGTATTTCGGAAAATACCACGTTGGAGGTCCTTGCTTTCAGCTTGCGGCCTAATTCCCTGAAATCATCTTTAAGGACCTTCCACCTACCTCTAACGTTGTCATTTGTGCCAATGTGTCCCATGACCGCTGGGTCCTCACCAGCCCCTCCCAGTAATGAGGTGTAACCTTGCCGTTCCATGGAGCTGAGCTAGCCAGCTGATCTACTGGGTGGTAGGTGGTGTTACCTGCCCGCTAGATCCTTTAGGTCTACCGGGTGGTGGGTGGTGTAACCTGCCCGCTAAACCTTGACACGCGCTCTGACTTGTCACGTGTGGCCGCCTGGTTAAGAAGGCAAGGCACACTAAAAAGGGCATTTTTACAGGTGAGTTGTTTGAGCGAATAAGCTGAAGCCATGAGCAACTTGTTCTGTGTGCAGTCAGGACCCCCAATGGGATCCAGAACCACTGTACAGATTGAAAAAAGAAGCAGTGAACGATGTGAGACCAATATTGAAAAAGGCAAAAATGCCAGAGTGTGGATGTTTGGATGTACAAAAAGGCACAGACAAGGGAAGAAAATAGCAAGTGAATAAATGGCATCTGAGAGAGTGCAGCAGGACGGAAATAAGGTGCATTATAAATGTTTTGATGCTCAAAAGTCCGACTATGACCGACACATTACTGCTACCGTTATACCTTTGTATAACCAGAGACCCAGACAAGACAGATGGACTTGTAAACATTGTGGTCAGACAAACCCAGACTGGAGAAATACTTGTATGATCTGTTCTGCAACTTGACCTAAGTGAATTGCACTGAATCCTGTCCAGACAAGATCACATGTAGTGACATAAGAAGCTGACACAGGATTGTGGTTAGTGGGTAGTGGGGACATTGACTTTTTGGGAGTAAGCTGACAGTAATCCTTTTGGGAAGGAGCTGTAGACCAGCATGTCATGACACCCCCAACCGAACATCTAGTCACCCCCACCACCAGAGAACCAACCACAACACGTAGGGTAAGACAGATACAGGAGTATTATCCCTTGAAGCCCTCTGACTAGCTAGCTGCGCTAAAATAATTGGCTGACCCTGAGAACCAACCTTTCCCATTTTACAGACAAAGACAATATGATGGACGAATAAGTGCACCTGAGAGTTGGTGAGCACAAAAGAAGGTGACGTACTAGGACGCAAATTAAGACTTTTACAGATGTGACAAAAGGAGAGAGAGTAGACATGTACTTTGGACGGTTACAGCTGAAATGGGCAGACATGGCGTACAGTCCAGTAAACCCACTTGATGTTAAAATATTGGTAAATACATTCATTGACGGTATGACAAAAGGCTTACGAGACGCAGTACAGACAGCCAGACCTGAATGGAGAAATGTAGATCCAAAGACCTCCTGAAGGTTGCTTAATTAGTTGAACAAACTAGGACAATAAGACGATGTGTCATGTATGCTGGAATACAAGGAAAACAGTAGAGACATAGTAAGGGACCTAAGGACTTAGAAACAATGAAGTGCTGGAATTGTGGAGAAAATGGACACTCAGACCAATCTTCCACCTCCTTCACCTTTAGACTAGGAAACTGACAACCCAGTGACAAATGTGTGCCCTGTTCTTGTCCCCTCCGGACCTGTCCTGCCTTGATGACCACCATACCAATGCTGGGAGGGAAATAGACAGAATTCTTGACCGACAATGGGGCAGCCGGGACTAGTACACAAAGACTTGATACTGCCAGACATGATTACTGACGAGACTGTGGAATGCGTGAGGGTAGAGGGACAAGCCACTGAAGCCCCTATGACTAAACAGAAAAAGACTAGAGTCACGAGACAGCCAAAAGGTGCTTACAAACTTAGTGCTAGTGACAATACCCCTATGAATTTGCTGGGAGCAGAGTTGAGTGCTGCCTAGGCCACTATACAGTACTCTCCTGAGGGTATTACAGTCACAAGTCCCCTTTCATATAAACACTTGGGGCAGAGGGACGCCAGGGTCTTCCACGTGCACATTATACCACAGGTAAATCATGCCCTATTACAGTTACACTTAATTCCATTCATTTGCCAGTTTAGTAGTTTCCTTACACAAGATGGTATAGTTACCGTGTATTTCTAGGTTGTCTTCATATGATATATAGTTTTTTTAGCCATTCATTATATTGGCTCAAACCATAGTCACTGTTTATTTGTCTTTTCCACTTCTTATACCTTATCGCAAGCAACTGATATCGATATTTGATATTTTTCAAATCCCTCCTTTTTGTATTTGGAACTGTTAGTTATGGATTTATGGAGTGTTTCGTCTCTCTTTTTGTACACCTTGGCTATATGTTTTTAATGATATTTTTCAATAAAAATTGTGATTTTATTAGTTATATTTGGCCTTCTGATCATCTTTTGTATCGTTGTCTATGTAGTAATTGGTGATAGGCTCTACAAATCCCTTTGTAGATTACATGGTATATACATCTATATATTAAGTATATTTATGATGCTTTAAGATTTTTCTGACTACCATGTTGATGTGTCATATTTATCTGTATATATCTCTTGCTGTGTTTTGCACATGTGTATGACATGGATTTTCAAGCCAAAGAGAAACATTGGCTGTCACATATAGACCAGGTGTTCGGGGGTGACGGATCCAATTACCATGATGATAGTGATATGAAGTGGGAGGAACAAACCACTATGCTGCATAAGATGGTGGTTAAACGGACTAAATTATGGTGGAACTGTACATTTCTTGATAAATATTTGGCCAGAAAAATGATTCCTAGAGGTCTCCGTGTAAGGGTGATCCCTACGTTTCCAGTTGAGGATGTGGAGTTTGTGGCCCGGTGGGAGGAGGCCTGCAAGGATGTTCACAGGTTTTCACGCAGTTATTGAGGGAACATAATAGCAAAACAATATCACAATTGGATATGCATATTAAGAAAATTGAGGATGAATTAAAATCCGTGGGCAAGATGGAGAAACTGAGTATGTTTAACAATCAGTTGGATAAATCATTGGAGACTGTGGTGAAGAAGGTTCAGGCTACCCAACTGAATAAGTTGAATAGGGATCGGAGAGATTATGATAATCAGACTGTATATATGTGGAGGAAACCACGGGTACAGAGTCATCGACTAGGACGTACCCCCTCACAGACATCAGTGTCATCTGTTAGTGATACATCTGAGGTATCTGGGTCATCTATGGCTACTAGATCGGGATCGATCAGACACAATCAGAGAGAACATGTATTCCATCCTTATAGACGGCATGATCGTTCCCAGGTAGCAACCAGATATAAAAATAAGGTAATTAATTTGAGCAAACATATTTTTTCGGATGTAGATTTGGGTATATTGGAGAAAGGTTTATCCTTCTCTCCAGCAGCGAGCTTTGATGCCTTTTCGGCTATCAAAGATTTACATCTATTTGCCCGGTTGTTAATTTTTAAAAAGCATTTTTTTGATGACAACCTCTCCCAAATTTTTCCTACAGAAGAAGAGCAAGTAGCTCTATGTACATTGGAGGAATTGGCTATCGAGCATAACACTCCGGAAGGAGGTAAAGTACCATCGTCAATACGCGTTAAATCTAAGAAATTCCCTCCTATATCATCTTGCTCCAACGTAGACCTGTTTGTACAGATTGTCTCTAAGGAGTTTATGGAAATCCCACGATATACAGGTCCTTCTCAAAAAATTAGCATATAGTGTTAAATTTCATTATTTACCATAATGTAATGATTACAATTAAACTTTCATATGGATTCATTATCCACCAACTGAAATTTGTCAGGTCTTTTATTGTTTTAATACTGATGATTTTGTCATACAACTCCTGATAACCCAAAAAACCTGTCTCAATAAATTAGCATATTTCACCCATCCAATCAAATAAAAGTGTTTTTTAATAACAAACAAAAAAACCAACAAATAATAATGTTCAGTTATGCACTCAATACTTGGTCGGGAATCCTTTGGCAGAAATGACTGCTTCAATGCGGCGTGGCATGGAGGCAATCAGCCTGTGACACTGCTGAGATGTTATGGAGGCCCAGGATGCTTCAATAGCGGCCTTAAGCTCATCCAGAGTGTTGGGTCTTGCGTCTCTCAACTTTCTCTTCACAATATCCCACAGATTCTCTATGGGGTTCAGGTCAGGAGAGTTGGCAGGCCAATTGAGCACAGTAATACCATGGTCAGTAAACCATTTACCAGTGATTTTGGCACTGTGAGCAGGTGCCAGGTCGTGCTGAAAAATGAAATCTTCATCTCCATAAAGCATTTCAGCCGATGGAAGCATGAAGTGCTCCAAAATCTCCTGATAGCTAGCTGCATTGACCCTGCCCTTGATGAAACACAGTGGACCAACACCAGCAGCTGACATGGTACCCCACACCATCACTGACTGTGGGTACTTGACACTGGACTTCAGGCATTTTGGCATTTCCTTCTCCCCAGTCTTCCTCCAGACTCTGGCACCTTGATTTCCGAATGACATGCAATTTTTGCTTTCATCAGAAAAAAGTACTTGGGACCACTTAGCAACAGTCCAGTGCTGCTTCTCTGTAGCTCAAAAGTGGCTTTACCTGGGGAATGCGGCACCTGTAGCCCATTTCCTGCACATGCCTGTGCACGGTGGCTCTGGATGTTTCCACACCAGACTCAGTCCACTGCTTCCTCAGGTTCCCCAAGGTCTGGAATCGGTCCTTCTCCACAATCTTCCTCAGGGTCCGGTCTCCTCTTCTCGTTGTACAGCGTTTTCTGCCACATTGTTTCCTTCCAACAGACTTACCATTGAGGTGCCTTGATACAGCACTCTGGGAACAGCCTATTTGTTGAGAAATTTCTTTCTGGGTCTTACCCTCTTGCTTGAGGGTGTCAATGATGGCCTTCTTGACATCTGTCAGGTCGCTAGTCTTACCCATGATGGGGGTTTTGAGTAATGAACCAGGCAGAGAGTTTATAAAAGCCTCAGGTATCTTTTGCATGTGTTTAGAGTTAATTAGTTGATTCAGAAGATTAGGGTAATAGGTCGTTTAGAGAACCTTTTCTTGATATGCTAATTTATTGAGACAGGTTTTTTGGGTTATCAGGAGTTGTATGCCAAAATCATCAGTATTAAAACAATAAAAGACCTGACAAATTTCAGTTGGTGGATAATGAATCTATAATATATGAAAGTTTAATTATAATCATTACATTATGGTAAATAATGAAATTTAACACTATATGCTATTTTTTGAGAAGGACCTGTATATATAATGACAATCTTACTGGGGAAGAAAGGGGGCGTCTGCGCGTCCTACAGAATTTGATGGATGTGGTGTATAAACCAGCTGACAAAGGAGGCAATGTGGTGGTTTGGCCGAAGGCACTCTATGAGATGGAGGCCTTCCACCAATTAAATAATAACACAAGTTATAAAAAACTAACATTCAACCCATTGTCCTCCTTTGTCACACAGTTACACCTGATTATTAATCAGGCGAGGGAAGCGGGCACTATAACTCAAGAGTTGGCTACTGCCCTGATTGTATCAGAACCAACCATTTCTACTTTCTACCTACTCCTGAAAATTCATAAGGACGCGCAGACTCCCCCTGGACGCCCTTTCATATCAGGGAGAGGTAATTGCCTTGAAAATGTAAATCGTTGGATCGACTCCAAGTTACAACCGTTGGTGGAGGGGTTGCCATCATTTCTAAAAGATACCGGTGAATTACTACGACGGGTAGATGGGTTGCAATTGGATGATGACATGGTGTTTGTGACGGGGGACGTAGAATCCCTATACACCAGCATTAGGCATGAGGATGGGATCCATGCCACTGAAGTTTTTCTCAGTATGTCTAACTTGCCGGTAGACATTCAGAGGTTGGTTGTGGAATTGTTGAGATTTACATTAACACACAATTTTTTTGTCTTCAAGGGGTCCTTCTTCCTGCAGCTCCAGGGAACAGCGATGGGGGCTTCTTTTGCCCCGGCTTATGCCAACCTGTTCCTGGGGCTGTGGGAGAGGGACCTCCCCCTGCCTGATTGGGCGTCACCGATGTGCCGCGTCCTTTCTTGAACGCGGTACATCAACGACATTCTACTGATCTGGCAGGGACCATTGGAAGACCTAGAGGTGTTCATTTCATCGCTCAATGATAATCGGTTGAATATATTTATCACATATAAATATGATTCAAAAACTGTTGAATTTTTGGATGTCTTGCTGCATAAGGATGAGAAAGGAGAGGTACAGACAAATATCTTTCGTAAACCTACTTCCACGAACATGTTGTTGTACGCCACTTCCTTCCACCCGGGTCACATGATCCAATCAGTCCCTACCGGACAATTACTTCGGTTGCGTAGGTTGTGTTCGAGTGATGTGGAATTTATCAAACAAGCCGATGATCTCAAGCTAAGGTTAAAGGAACGCGGTTTTAGTAACCGCATGATCAAGAAGGCTTTCAACAGGGCAAGGTATGCTGTTGTGAATTCTGTTGTCAAGCTCCCTCCTGTGGTCATGAATGGTACTTCGGCTGGTTCTGTCCATGGGCTTCCTCTGTTGGTTGTGAGTGGGGCTGCGGCTTCTGAGTTTCCTTCCACAGGTGACGAGGTTAATTCGTTAGCTGGCTGCTCTACTTAACTCCACTTAGATCATTGCACCATGCCACCTGTCAATGTTCCAGTATTGGTCTAGTTCACTCCTGGATCGTTCTTGTGACCTGTCTTCCCAGCAGAAGCTAAGTTCCTGCTTGTTTTTCTTTAGTTTGCTATTTTTCTGTCCAGCTTGCTATTTTGATTTTTGTCTTGCTTGCTGGAAGCTCTGGGACGCAGAGGGAGCGCCTCCGCACCGTGAGTCGGTGCGGAGGGTCTTTTGCGCCCTCTGCGTGGTCTTTTTGTAGTTTTTTGTGCTGACCGCAAAGTTACATTTCCTATCCTCAGTCTGTTCAGTAAGTCGGGCCTCACTTTGCTAAATCTATTTCATCTCTGTGTTTGTATTTTCATCTTTACTCACAGTCATTATATGTGGGGGGCTGCCTTTTCCTTTGGGGAATTTCTCTGAGGCAAGGTAGGCTTATTTTTCTATCTTCAGGGCTAGCTAGTTCCTTAGACTGTGTCGAGTTGCATAGGGAGCGTTAGGAGCAATCCACGGCTATTTCTAGTGTGTGTGGATTAGGGATTGCGGTCAGCAGAGTTCCCACGTCTCAGAGCTCGTCCTATATTATTTGTAACTATCAGGTCATTCCGTGTGCTCTTAACCACCAGGTCCATATTTGTCCTTACCACCAGGTCATAACAGTACAGGTGGCCCAAAGTATTAATGCATCTCAATAGAGGGATAAGAGAAGTTCTGAGACCATTTTTTTTCTTTGCAGTGTGTTTTGTCTCTCTTTTCCCCTTTACCTCTGGGTGGTTCAGGATACAAGTGTAGATATGGACATTCAAGGTCTGTCCTCTTGTATGAATAATCTCACTGCAAGGGTACAAAACATTCAAGATTTTGTGGTTCAGAATCCGATGTTAGAGCCTAGGATTCCAATTCCTGATTTGTTTTTTGGGGATAGATCTAAGTTTCTGAATTTCAAAAATAATTGTAAATTGTTTCTTGCTTTGAAATCTCGCTCCTCAGGTGACCCTGTTCAACAAGTGAAAATCATTATTTCTTTGTTACGTGGCGACCCTCAAGACTGGGCATTTTGCCTTGAGCCAGGAGATCCAGCATTGCGTGATGTTGATGTGTTTTTTCTGGCGCTCGGATTGCTTTATGATGAACCAAATTCAGTGGATCAGGCAGAGAAAATCTTGCTGGCTCTGTGTCAGGGTCAGGATGACGTAGAGATATATTGTCAGAAGTTTAGGAAGTGGTCTGTACTCACTCAGTGGAATGAATGTGCGCTGGCAGCAATTTTCAGAAAGGGTCTCTCTGAAGCCCTTAAGGATGTCATGGTGGGATTTCCCATGCCTGCTGGTCTGAATGAGTCTATGTCTTTGGCCATTAAGATCGATCGACGCTTGCGTGAGCGTAAAGCTGTGCACCATTTGGCGGTACTATCTGAGCATAGACCTGAGCCTATGCAATGTGATAGGACTTTGACCAGAGCTGAACGGCAAGAACACAGACGTCGGAATGGGCTGTGTTTTTACTGTGGTGATTCCACTCATGCTATCTCTGATTGTCCTAAGCGCACTAAGCGTTTCGCTAGGTCTGCCACCATTGGTACGGTACAGTCGAAATTTCTTTTGTCCGTTACTCTGATTTGCTCTTTGTCATCCTATTCTGTTATGGCATTTGTGGATTCAGGCGCTGCCCTGAATTTGATGGACTTGGAGTTTGCTAGGCGCTGTGGTTTTTTCTTGGAGCTCTTGCAGTATCCTATTCCATTGAGAGGAATTGATGCTACGCCTTTGGCCAAGAATAAGCCTCAGTACTGGACCCAATTGACCATGTGCATGGCTCCTGCACATCAGGAGGATATTCGCTTTTTGGTGTTGCATAATCTGCCTGATGTGGTCGTTTTGGGGTTGCCATGGCTACAGGTCCATAATCCAGTATTGGATTGGAAATCAATGTCTGTGTCCAGCTGGGGTTGTCAGGGGGTTCATGGTGATGTTCCATTTTTGTCTATTTTGTCATCCACCCCTTCTGAAGTCCCGGAGTTTTTGTCGGATTACCGGGATGTATTTGATGAGCCCAAATCCAGTGCCCTACCTCCTCATAGGGATTGCGATTGTGCTATCAATTTGATTCCTGGTAGTAAGTTTCCTAAGGGCCGACTGTTCAATTTATCTGTGCCAGAGCACGCCGCTATGTGGAGTTATGTAAAGGAATCCTTGGAGAAGGGTCATATTCGCCCGTCGTCGTCACCATTGGGAGCAGGGTTCTTTTTTGTGGCCAAGAAGGATGGTTCTTTGAGACCTTGTATTGATTACCGACTTCTTAATAAGATCACAGTCAAATTTCAGTATCCTCTACCGCTGCTGTCTGATTTGTTTGCTCGGATTAAGGGGGCTTGTTGGTTCACCAAGATAGATCTTCGTGGTGCGTATAATCTTGTGCGTATTAAACAGGGCAATGAATGGAAAACAGCATTTAATACACCCGAGGGCCATTTTGAGTACCTGGTTATGCCATTCGGGCTTTCCAATGCTCCATCAGTATTTCAGTCCTTTATGCATGACATCTTCCGAGAGTACCTGGATAAATTCCTGATTGTATATTTGGATGATATTTTGGTCTTTTCGGATGATTGGGAGTCTCACGTAAAGCAGGTCAGAATGGTGTTCCAGGTCCTTCGTGCAAATTCTTTGTTTGTGAAGGGGTCAAAGTGTCTCTTTGGAGTTCAGAAGGTTTCATTTTTGGGTTTCATTTTTTCCCCTTCTACTATCGAGATGGACCCTGTTAAAGTCCAGGCCATTTATGATTGGACTCAGCCGACATCTGTGAAGAGTCTGCAAAAGTTCCTGGGCTTTGCTAATTTTTATCGTCGCTTCATCAGTAATTTTTCTAGTGTTGCTAAACCGTTGACTGATTTGACCAAGAAGGGTGCTGATGTGGTCAATTGGTCTTCTGCGGCTGTGGAAGCTTTTCAGGAGTTAAAGCGTCGTTTTTCTTCTGCCCCTGTGTTGTGCCAGCCAGATGTTTCGCTCCCGTTTCAGGTCGAGGTTGATGCTTCTGAGATTGGAGCAGGGGCTGTTTTGTCGCAAAGAAGTTCTGATGGCTCGGTGATGAAACCATGTGCCTTCTTTTCTAGAAAGTTCTCGCCTGCTGAGCGCAATTATGATGTTGGCAATCGAGAGTTGTTGGCCATGAAGTGGGCATTCGAGGAGTGGCGTCATTGGCTTGAAGGAGCCAAGCATCGCGTGGTGGTCTTGACGGATCACAAGAATTTGACTTATCTCGAGTCTGCCAAACGGTTGAATTCTAGACAGGCTCGTTGGTCGCTATTTTTCTCCCGCTTTGATTTTGTGGTTTTGTACCTTCCAGGCTCTAAGAATGTGAAGGCTGATGCCCTGTCAAGGAGTTTTGTGCCTGACTCTCCGGGTGTTCCTGAGCCGGCGGGTATTCTCAAAGAGGGGGTAATTTTGTCTGCCATCTCCCCTGATTTGCGGCGGGTGCTGCAAAAATTTCAGGCTGATAGACCTGACCGTTGCCCAGCGGAGAAACTGTTTGTCCCTGATAAATGGACTAGTAGAGTTATCTCTGAGGTTCATTGTTCGGTGTTGGCTGGTCATCCTGGAATTTTTGGTACCAGAGATTTGGTGGCTAGATCCTTTTGGTGGCCGTCTTTGTCGCGGGATGTGCGTTCTTTTGTGCAGTCCTGTGGGACTTGTGCTCGGGCTAAGCCCTGCTGTTCTCGTGCCAGTGGTTTGCTTTTGCCCTTGCCGGTCCCGAAGAGGCCCTGGACGCATATCTCTATGGATTTTATTTCGGATCTCCCTGTCTCTCAAAAGATGTCGGTCATTTGGGTGGTTTGTGATCGCTTTTCTAAGATGGTCCATTTGGTACCCTTGTCTAAATTGCCTTCCTCCTCTGATTTGGTGCCATTGTTTTTCCAGCATGTGGTTTGTTTACATGGCATTCCGGAGAACATCGTTTCGGACAGAGGTTCCCAGTTTGTTTTGAGGTTTTGGCGAGCCTTTTGTGCTAGGATGGGCATTGATTTGTCTTTTTCCTCGGCTTTCCATCCTCAGACAAATGGCCAAACCGAACGAACTAATCAGACTTTGGAAACATATCTGAGATGCTTTGTTTCTGCTGATCAGGATGATTGGGTGTCCTTTTTGCCTTTGGCTGAGTTCGCCCTTAATAATTGGGCCAGCTCGGCTACTTTGGTTTCGCCGTTTTTCTGCAATTCGGGTTTCCATTCTCGTTTCTCTTCAGGGCAGGTTGAGTCTTCCGACTGTCCTGGTGTAGATACTGTGGTGGATAGGTTGCAGCAGATTTGGACTCATGTGGTGGACAATTTAACATTGTCCCAGGAGAAGGCTCAACGTTTCGCTAACCGCCGGCGCTGTGTGGGTCCCCGACTTCGTGTTGGGGATTTGGTTTGGTTGTCGTCTCGTTATGTTCCTATGAAGGTTTCCTCTCCTAAGTTTAAGCCTCGTTTCATTGGTCCGTATAAGATTTCTGAGGTTCTCAATCCTGTGTCATTTCGTTTGACCCTTCCAGCTTCTTTTGCCATCCATAATGTATTCCACAGGTCGTTGTTGCGGAGATACGTGGCGCCTGTGGTTCCATCCATTGATCCTCCTGCCCCGATGTTGGTTGAGGGGGAGTTGGAGTATGTGGTGGAGAAGATTTTGGATTCTCGTATTTCGAGACGGAAACTCCAGTACCTGGTCAAGTGGAAGGGTTATGGTCAGGAAGATAATTCCTGGGACTTTGCCTCCGATGTTCATGCTGCCGATCTGGATCGTGCCTTTCATTTGGCTCGTCCTGGTCGGCCTGGGGGCTCTGGTGAGGGTTCGGTGACCCCTCCTCAAGGGGGGGTACTGTTGTGAATTCTGTTGTCAAGCTCCCTCCTGTGGTCATGAATGGTACTTCGGCTGGTTCTGTCCATGGGCTTCCTCTGTTGGTTGTGAGTGGTGCTGCGGCTTCTGAGTTTCCTTCCACAGGTGACGAGGTTAATTCGTTAGCTGGCTGCTCTATTTAACTCCACTTAGATCATTGCGCCATGCCACCTGTCAATGTTCCAGTATTGGTCTAGTTCACTCCTGGATCGTTCTTGTGACCTGTCTTCCCAGCAGAAGCTAAGTTCCTGCTTGTTTTTCTTTAGTTTGCTATTTTTCTGTCCAAGTTGCTATTTTGATTTTTGTCTTGCTTGCTGGAAGCTCTGGGACGCAGAGGGAGCGCCTCCGCACCGTGAGTCGGTGCGGAGGGTCTTTTGCGCCCTCTGCGTGGTCTTTTTGTAGTTTTTTGTGCTGACCGCAAAGTTACCTTTTCTATCCTTAGTCTGTTCAGTAAGTCGGGCCTCACTTTGCTAAATCTATTTCATCTCTGTGTTTGTATTTTCATCTTTACTCACAGTCATTATATGTGGGGGGCTGCCTTTTCCTTTGGGGAATTTCTCTGAGGCAAGGTAGGCTATTTTTTCTATCTAGGCTAGCTAGTTCCTTAGGCTGTGTCGAGTTGCATAGGGAGCGTTAGGAGCAATCCACGGCTATTTCTAGTGTGTGATAGGATTAGGGATTGCGGTCAGCAGAGTTCCCACGTCTCAGAGCTCGTCCTATATTATTTGTAACTATCAGGTCATTCCGTGTGCTCTTAACCACCAGGTCCATATTTGTCCTTACCACCTGGTCATAACAGTATGCATCTAGGAACACTTTACTATATGGCCCTAAACAGACTTCAAAAAATGGTCAGGACTTGGTGAGATTTGTTACAGACTACCATTCCCAATTTGCACATATGAGAAGGATTCTTAATAAATCGTGGCACATTTTGAGGGCTGACCCGGTGATCTCCAGATTCGTGCCCGAGAAAGCTGCTATTGCAGCAAGGAGATCAAGGAATCTGAGGGATCACCTGGTCCGTAGCCATTATATTGGTATACCTAGTAATACGTTTCTTGATCAGGCGACCATACGCAATGGATGCTTTCCATGCGGCCGGTGCGTAGCGTGTACTAATATTGACCGGATTGATATATTTGATAATCAAGATGGGTCACGTACATTTTCAGTCAAAAAACGGATTACATGCAATAGTAGATACGTGATCTATTATGCAGTATGTCCATGCCGGAAAATCTATATTGGCATGACTACCCGACCATTGAAAATACGCGTCAGGGAACACGTTCTGGGCATTGCTGCTGCAACAACAGTGGAGGATGTTACGGTATTAAAAACCATCCCTCGTCGTTTTAGGCGGTACCATGAGTGTAATGGGGATCTCATGAGATTTCGGGGTATAGATATGCTCGATATGGACATCCGGGGAGGCAATATGACCAAGAGATTGGCCCAGTTAGAGTCCAGGTGGATATGGACGTTGGGCACTGTCCAACCATCTGGACTCAACGAGAACATCAGCTATGCCCCATTTTTGTAATTATGTCCCACTGCCATGTTCCTTCATATTCCATTTATCACCGTCCCCATATAGTAATTTTTAATTTGTTTTTAATTTTTGAATTGTGCCTAATTGTTGTTTTTTTATTGTCTTTTTAGTAGTATTATTGTATATGTATACACATTTCACCATGGAGGTGTGAGGAACGGCTAATGATTTCGGATGAACTGTGCGAGAAATGGATTCGTGTACTGCATTTGTTTCCCGGCCATAACAATTGGACTATTCCGGATAAACTGCGGGACTGACCCATTTGGGCACACCTGGGCGTGCAGCACTTATGTTATACAATATTGTAATATTGCCGTATATAAACTGGTGTTTGGTATAAGTAGTTGTAAATATATGCCGTATGCACTTTCTAGTTCATTTTGTCACGGTTTGGTGTGCCTGGATATGTATAGGGTTAATAGTCGCGCTGCTTCCTCTGACGCGTGCTGTGTATACTCACCACCACGCCTCCCAGCCCTCGGCGACTAATGACGTGGTGTTGGTCCGGTTTGGCCCCGCCCCGTTGTGACGCCGACGCTGATGGGCGTCGCTGGAGACTAGGCAGCGGCACGCTTCATTCTTGGGGCAGCACGTGCGACTTCCGGGTGCGCGGCTGATTGTGTACAAGCCGGGACGTATAAATATGAGTGACTGTGCGTGTGTATGCTAGGCCCCTTGAAAAAGGAGTCCGAAACGTGCGTCGGGGCGCACGCGCGGCTACGGGTGTTAGAGTCACATCCCCCACTATTCTACTAAGGTAATTATGTACATGGCTGCCTACATTATGTGGCCTCTTGGCCGGGTATGATATACATTGTGTGTGGCGGATATGCCTATGCCTGGCAGATGTTATAGAGTTTACCATATAGGAAGCAAATACTTTGGGACATATGTCCTGGCTAATTATAGGTTTATGTGTAGTGCCCTATCATGTAGTAATAGTAGTAATAGCCGTTTCCCAAGGCATAGTAGATAGATTTGTGTACTACTCTATTACCCGTGGCTGTGCGTGTTTATGGGTGATTGTGATTTATGGAGTGTTTCGTCTCTCTTTTTGTACACCTTGGCTATATGTTTTTAATGATATTTTTCAATAAAAATTGTGATTTTATTAGCTATATTTGGCCTTCTGATCATCTTTTGTATCGTTGTCTATGTAGTAATTGGTGATAGGCTCTACAAATCCCTTTGTAGATTACATGGTATATACATCTATATATTAAGTATATTTATGATGCTTTAAGATTTTTCTGACTACCATGTTGATGTGTCATATTTATCTGTATGGATTTATATAGGGCTGCTACTTTCTTAGAATTGTGCTTTGATGTGGCCTATGGCATTGTGCTCCCCGTTTTATGACTCAGTATCTTTCGTAATTATATATATATTTTCATATATATAATTTTCTTTTGGTAACATCAAATACGGGTATAAATATTTGGACATTAATGTGTGATTTATATAAACACTTGTGTAATATTGCAGAAATGGTGTATATGGGTAGAGTATATGGATAGAGTAGTGAAAGTAACACCTGACACCAGAATGTCTGAGGACAGGGAAAAGAGTCAGGTACCAGACACCGTTTGGGCAAGGGGAAAATCTGATATGGGTCGGCTGCCTATTCCCCCTGTCATGGTTAAATTGAAAGAAGGAACCACTCCTCCTTGCTTAAAGCAATACCCCTTGAGCCTAGCTAAATCAATGGCCCTGAGCAGGGATATTGAAGAGTATGTTAAGGCAGGGGTTCTAGTGCAGAGATCTTCCCCCTGCAACACCCCTTTGTATGCCATTAAGAAGAAAAAAAGACCCAAGGGTTCCCCTAGTACTTACAGAATGGTTCATGACTTAAGGGCTATTAATGAGGTTACAGAGAGTATGACCTTAATTGTCCCTAACCCACACACCTTATTGTCACAAATCCCAGCGACGTCAAAATGTTTCACAGTTACTGATTTGGCAAAACAAATCCCAGCAACGTCAAAATGTTTCACAGTTACTGATTTGGCAAATGCATTCTTCTTTGTACCACTGCACTCTGACTGACTGTCAGTATCTTTTTCTTTCCTTCACTCACGAAGGTAAACAATACTGTTGGACGGTCCTCCCAAAAGGGGGAAAGAACTCCCCAACCATCTATTCAACAGCAATGGCAGGGATTCTTGAGCAGTGGCAACCACGTCATCCACAGATTGTACTATTACAGTACGTGGATGACCTCTTGCTCTGCTGCCCAGACCAGACGTCCTGCAAGGAAGCTACAGTTTCCTTGCTGTGTTTTTTTTTGGGCAGAAAGGGTTGCAAGGCCTCACGTGACAAATTACAGTATTGCAAACAAAAGGTGACATTTTTAGGACATTGTATTGCTGAAGGTACAAGACACCTGACTGAAGACAGAAAACAGGCAATACAAAATCTCCCTTTACCCAGGTCACACCAGCATCTACGCACTTTTCTAGGTTTGGTGGCCTACTGTCGGCCTTGGATAAGGTCTGCTTCACAAATGATTCAACCACTCTATGACTGTTTGCCATCAGACCCCTACAATCTCACTCAAGAAGCAATTGATTCCTTCCACTCTCTCAAGCTGCTCATTGTGTCAGCCCCGGCCTTAGGCATTCCAAACTATGATCAGCCATTTTTCTTATTTTACACAGAGCAGGGTGGACATGCTACCGCAGTACTGACACAACAACATGGAAAGAAATAGAGACCGATAGCTTATTACTCAGCATAATTAGACCCAGTGATTAGAGGGTCTTCTACATGTGTCCGTGCTGTAAGAGCTGCTGTATTACTGAAAGGCATGCGAGATCACACTGACTTTTTCTTTTTGACAATTTGTTCCCCACATGACATTAATGCCAATACTCATACAAGTTCAACCAAAACACCTGTACATGGATAGACAGATCAGACTTGAATGTGCTCTAATACTAATTCCTGAATACGTCACCCTCAAAAGAGTGTTGTGAACGTTCTGAATCCAGCCACTCATCTGCCTGTGGATTCAGAAAAGGGGGAATTGGTGACAGCATTGGCGGGTGGGAAAGAGAACATGACATGACGTTGACATGACGCATGAACATGACTGCATAGGAACTGATGAGTCAGGAAACAGTGGGTTTTATATATGTTCGTGGGAAAAAAAAACTGTTCTCAATGCATATTTTGAGGTTTTTATTTTTGTAGATGGCTTCAGATACCACCAGGATGGGCGGTTCTACACTGGACATGCAGACACACCAAGGAAGACTACCTTCACATAAGGGCCAGTATTAAAAAATAACTTTTATTAATAAACAATACTATTAAAAATAACATTGGTGAGGAAAGGCACCTACAACACAGGACAAAAGGTGGGTAGTCCAGGAAGGCTCCACAACATATAAGGAAAAGTCCAGACAAATGTTCATGTGCAAGTACTCATGTACCCATAAATAGCAGCATATATAGTAATAGATATTAGGCATTAAGTACAACATAGATGGTATAGTTACCAAAAATAAGAGCGCTCCTGGGGACCCATCACACCCGACGCTCGTTTCGCTTGAAATGCTTCGTCTGGGGGTGGTTAGGTGCCAGCTGATGTTCATATTTAAATGACAATGGACCAATAGGGAGAGTGCCGCACTCAAATTCACTAAATACACACACTTGTGGATGCATGCGCAGGTGCGAAGATTAAGCGCTGACACACTGGAGTGTCAACTAACACAAAGGACCGAAGCCGCAGTAAAAGGATAATCGCTACCAAAATACCTTGAATAAACCGCAACACAGCGGCCGCGACGGGACCCAGCAGGACCGGAAGTGACGATATGGTCCAGCGCAACATCCAGTGCGTCCTCAGTAATCATAGCAACCGCTGATGAAAGGAAGTCACGGCGCTATGATTAACGCCCACACACTGCCATCACATCCACCACATGACTACATAATTACAAACACACACAGCAAGACCGGAAATGACAGCACAGCCAGACATAACATACCGGTGCGTCCACCAGTAGCCATGGAAACCGCTGAAGAAGGAAAGCAGCAGCTCTGCACACATAAGAAATGCTCCAATAAAACCATGCAACATACGCATAAAAGCAACCCACGCAAAAAATGCAACAACAGTGGTCATAACAGCCACAGAAAAAAATGTCCAAAGAAGCACAGGGCCAGATACATACAGTGGGGCAAAAAAGTATTTAGTCAGTCAGCAATAGTGCAAGTTCCACCACTTAAAAAGATGAGAGGCGTCTGTAATTTACATCATAGGTAGACCTCAACTATGGGAGACAAACTGAGAAAAAAAAATCCAGAAAATCACATTGTCTGTTTTTTTATCATTTTTTTTGCATATTATGGTGGAAAATAAGTATTTGGTCAGAAACAAACAATCAAGATGTCTGGCTCTCACAAACCTGTAACTTCTTCTTTAAGAGTCTCCTCTTTCCTCCACTCATTACCTGTAGTAATGGCACCTGTTTAAACTTGTTATCAGTATAAAAAGACACCTGTGCACACCCTCAAACAGTCTGACTCCAAACTCCACTATGGTGAAGACCAAAGAGCTGTCAAAGGACACCAGAAACAAAATTGTAGCCCTGCACCAGGCTGGGAAGACTGAATCTGCAATAGCCAACCAGCTTGGAGTGAAGAAATCAACAGTGGGAGCAATAATTAGAAAATGGAAGACATACAAGACCACTGATAATCTCCCTCGATCTGGGGCTCCACGCAAAATCCCGCCCCGTGGGGTCAGAATGATCACAAGAACGGTGAGCAAAAATCCCAGAACCACGCGGGGGGACCTAGTGAATGAACTGCAGAGAGCTGGGACCAATGTAACAAGGCCTACCATAAGTAACACACTACGCCACCATGGACTCAGATCCTGCAGTGCCAGACGTGTCCCACTGCTTAAGCCAGTACATGTCCGGGCCCGTCTGAAGTTTGCTAGAGAGCATTTGGATGATCCAGAGGAGTTTTGGGAGAATGTCCTATGGTCTGATGAAACCAAACTGGAACTGTTTGGTAGAAACACAACTTATCGTGTTTGGAGGAAAAAGAATACTGAGTTGCATCCATCAAACACCATACCTACTGTAAAGCATGGTGGTGGAAACATCATGCTTTGGGGCTGTTTCTCTGCAAAGGGGCCAGGACGACTGATCCGGGTACATGAAAGAATGAATGGGGCCATGTATCGTGAGATTTTGAGTGCAAACCTCCTTCCATCAGCAAGGGCATTGAAGTTGAAACGTGGCTGGGTCTTTAAACATGACAATGATCCAAAGCACACCGCCAGGGCAACGAAGGAGTGGCTTCGTAAGAAGCATTTCAAGGTCCTGGAGTGGCCTAGCCAGTCTCCAGATCTCAACCCTATAGAAAACCTTTGGAGGGAGTTGAAAGTCCATGTTGCCAAGTGAAAAGCCAAAAACATCACTGCTCTAGAGGAGATCTGCATGGAGGAATGGGCCAACATACCAACAACAGTGTGTGGCAACCTTGTGAAGACTTACAGAAAACGTTTGACCTCTGTCATTGCCAACAAAGGATATATTACAAAGTATTGAGATGAAATTTTGTTTCTGACCAAATACTTATTTTCCACCATAATATGCAAATAAAATGTTAAAAAAACAGACAATGTGATTTTCTGGATTTTTTTTTCTCAGTTTGTCTCCCATAGTTGAGGTCTACCTATGATGTAAATTACAGACGCCTCTCATCTTTTTAAGTGGTGGAACTTGCACTATTGCTGACTGACTAAATACTTTTTTGCCCCACTGTATATAAAGTGCATAATTAGAACGAGGAGAAGTCAGACGTATGTGGCTTAAAAAAGGACGCCAGAAAAAGTGCGAAGTGAATAGGTGCACAGTGAAAACGTATATCCTACAAGAGGGAATAAATATTATATATTAAGGAAGATAAAAATACATATGTGGATATAAAAGACAAAATACATATATATAAATAGCAGCACAATATACATTTTACATCAAACTAGTGAAAGTATATATGAAAAAAATACAACAAGTGATAATACAACAAGCACATGAATAAATGCACATGAAGCACAGAATGTATACAGGCGCCTATCCAAAGCCGGATCAAAAAGATAAAGCAGCATCCATACAGGCATCTCCAAATGAAAAACCCTAAAGGACCAAGGAAAAAACAACAATAATTATAAACCATAATAAAGACAATAAAAACAGCTAAAACCTAAAATTAAAATCAAATCCGAAGAACAGCACTGAACGTAGGAAAAATAACACCGCGACATCAGGTATCGATGGAACAGGAGATAGTGAGCAAGATAAAGTTAAGTACACCTGCATCCATCCATCCAAATAGGCATGGAGGAAAAGGGATATTAACTAGGAAGAAATGAGGAGAAACTGTTGTGTTCATTAAGGCCCAATGGTGAAATGGTGTCTAACTTAAAAATCCACCAGGCTTCTTTCTGGGCTAACATCTTCTTCCAATTGCCTCCTCTAGGTCCAATAAATACACGATCGATGCCCTTAACATATAATCCTTTCGGATCACAGCCGTGAACAGCTTTAAAATGCCGTGGAATTGGTTTAAGTTTAAGGGGATCAGATTCAGTTGACGCCGCCACAATATCTAACACATGCTCACGTACCCATCTGCGGAACTCCCGTGTGGTCATGCCAACATAGATAAGACCACACGGGCAGGTGGCATGGTAGATAACAGCCTTGGTTGTACACGTGATAGTATGTGTAATCCGATACAGTCTGTCACCCTTTGAATTACAGAATTCAGAAGTTGTTACAATGTTGCTACAAGCAACACACTTCCCACAGCTGGAGCATCCCCATTCAGGGCCTTTGGCACCAAAAATGTACTTAGGGCCCGATCCCTTGTGATAACTATGCACCAGCTGGTCCCTAAGATTAGGTGAACGTCTGTAGGTAATAGATGGATTAAGCCCCACACATTTGGCGATAGTTCTATCGGTAAGTAGCACCAACCAGTGTCTAGAAATAACCTCACGGACTTCATCACTCCTAGAATTGTAGTCCAGAATGCAATGTACCTCATTTTGTTCTTTATCCACTTTTCTCTTCTGTAACAAGGTACTCCTTTGTTTATGATATGCCCGTTGGTAGGAACGACAGATAGTCTTTTTTCCATAACCACGATCCAAGAATCGTGTGCACAAATCCTTAGCCTGATTTTCAAAGAGCTGATCGTTGGAACAAATTCTCCTCGCACGTAAAAATTGGCCAGTAGGAATATTTGTAATCAATTGACGTGAATGCTGTGAGGAGGAATGTAAAAGGGAGTTAGTAGATGTTGGCTTACGGAATAAATCAGTATGGATAATCCCGTCATTTCCAATCATGATGGAAACATCTAAAAATTCAATTCTCCGGGTTTCATACTTATATGTCAGCTTGATGTTTTTGACATTAGAGTTTAAAACCCCAATGAATTGTTCCAACTCGTTTTCAGTCCCCTGCCACACCATAAGAATGTCGTCGATGTATCTCCACCATGACACCACTCCCTGACTCAGAGGGTGTGGGTCGGTTAGAAATACATCACGTTCCCATAATCCCAAAAACAAATTAGCATAGGGGGGCGCACAAGGTGCCCCCATTGCAGTACCCTGTAACTGAAGAAAAAAGGAATCCCGAAATAAGAAAAAATTGATGAGTAAGAACAAAATCCAAAGCTTTAACCAAAAAATTACATAAATCCAAACCCAAGTCACTGTTGCGTAGAAAGAAGGAAACTGCTTCCAGGCCATCCTGGTGCCGAATCGAGGTGTACAATGACTCGACATCACAGGTGACCAAAGCCATGTTCTCCTCTAGCTGTAATCCATCCAATTTTTTCAAGACATCAGTCGTGTCTTTAAGAAAGGATGGTAGTGTTTCCACCAGTGATTTTAAATGAAAATCAATAAACTTGGAAATGGGGTCACATAGTCCATTGACCCCAGAGACTATGGGCCTACCTGGAGGTGTGACCGGGTCTTTATGAATCTTCGGTAGAAGATAGATGCTTGCCACTGTTGGATCCTCATTCCAAAGACCATCTCGCTGTGTGGAGGTCAAAATACCATTAGATACCGCTTGTTCAAGAAGGTCAAATAACTCATGCCTGTATTTGGATAGGGGATTGAACGTAAGTTTCTTATAGCATGAAGAATTTTTCAACTGCCTCATCATTTCCCTCTCGTAGACCTTCACAGACCACACAACAATATTCCCACCTTTATCCGAAGGCTTAATAATTACCTCCTTCAAGTCCTTTAATTCTTTCAAGGCTCGTCTTTCCTCCAAACTAAGATTATCCCTACTGATAGTTTCAGGGATCATTTCGATATCCTTCATAACCAGCTGAACAAAAAAGTCAATAGCCGGTACCGAACTTGTTTGTGGAAACCTTTTGGATTTGGGAAGGAGGTATTTAAGATATTGTTTGGAGGCATCGGCTTCTGAAGCTAACTCCTCTAGAACCTGGAGTACTTCCGCTTCTGTTTTTAGGGGAGACAATTCAACAGATGGTTGTTGGTGGTACAACCTTTTAAAGAATAGCCTACATGCAAAAAGTTGAAGATCTTTAAGTATAGAAAAATGATCAGGAGCAGAGGATGGAGAAAAAGTAAGACCATTGTTTAACACTGCTACCTGTGCATCAGTGAGCACAATATCAGAAAGGTTAATTACCTTCATCAAATTCCTTTGTGATATTTCGTCCTCGTCATCAGGGTTGGTCTGGAGTCTCCTCCTGGTATTGTACCTGCGGGAACGATCCTCCTTCCTCCTTTGACTGAACCGCATATGGTTCTGTTCACCCACATTAGAGGATGATACTGATGTGCCGGTACTAGAAGTACTGGCCACTTCTGATGTAGATCCCCTATCCTGAGTATTTGCATGACTCCATTTATAGACCTTATTCTTGTTCTTATCCAGGAGATCTCTTTGAAACTTTTTATTCTTACTGGAAGAAATCACTCTCTCACACTCATCACAGGATGCGTCTACATCTTTCCTAAATGAGTCAAATTCTTCCTGGGAACATTCCTTCTGGACATGCAGTAGTATCCTCACATGAGGTAATCCGAGCTGAACCACTCCCTCCTCACATGTCGGTGCAGGAGGCAGAGTTGAAGGCACTCACTGAGGCGTGTAGAGCTGCTGCAGGTAAAGTCGCTAACAGTTACACAGATTCGAATTATGGATAGGGAATATCCCATGATTATTGCCCTATCTGGAGAAGCAGAACGTTTCTTACATCAGCCGGTAAGCCCATTAAAAATGCAGAGCTGGTGAAACAATTAGTAGTGGAGGCATTGATGTTACCAGTCCAGGTTGGCATCGTCAAGGTAAAAGCACACACAAACAGTGACTCTGTGGAGGTAGAGGGCAACAGAAGGGCGGACAAGGCTGCTAAAGTAGCAGCAAGGCGGCCTAGGGAGCAATGGACGGTGGCGGGGAGTCACCGTATTCCAGCCACACTGAGCCTAGATGTCCTGAAATCCCTCCAGCTGCCCAAACAGAGAAGGAACACAACACTGTGGAAGAATGTGAGCTGAGCTGAACTCAGAAGGAGTATGGAAGAATAAGGATAAATTGTATATACCAAGGTCCCTGTTCCTAATCATGGCGCAAGCAACACATGGCCCCACTCACACCTCAAAATGTCACATGTGTCCATGGTAGATGCCTTCTGGATCGCTCCTGGTTTCAATTACGCAAAGCTCGTACAATCATGCCTCATCTGTGCACAGCACAACCCAGGTAAAACAGTAAAAATCCCTAAGAAAGCGACACCCAGGCCTCTCTATCCGTTTCAGAGACTGCAGACTGGTTACATACAGCTACCCAAGGTAGGAGTGTGTGAAAAATATCCTAGTATGTGTAGATCTCTTCTCTGGTTGGCTGGAAGCCTATCTGGTAAAATCTGCAAATGCTAAAACGACTGCAGACAAACTGATGAAAGAACTGATCTGCAGGTATGGTGTCCCAGAAACCATAGAAAGCGATAGGGGTACACACATCACGGGAGAAATAATTAGGGAAGTCATACAGGCCCTGGAAGTACAGCAAGCATATCATGCATCATATAGACCACAAAGTAGTGGGAAAGTGGAGAGACCAAACGGGACACAAACTGAAAAATCAAAGGCCATGGCAGACACAGGAAAGAGCGGGGTAGAGTGTTATGACCTGGTGGTCAGGACAATAATGGACCTGGTGGTTAAGAGCACACGGAATGACCTGATAGTTACTGATAATAAAGGACGAGCTCTGGGACGTGGGAACTCTGCTGACCGCAATCCCTAATCCTATCACACACACTAGAAATAGCCGTGGATTGCTCCTAATGCTCCCTATGCAACTCGGCACAGCCTAAGGAACTAGCTAGCCCTGAAGATAGAAAAATAAAGCCTACCTTGCCTCAGAGAAATTCCCCAAAGGAAAAGGCAGCCCCCCACATATAATGACTGTGAGTAAAGATGAAAATACAAACACAGAGATGAAATAGATTTAGCAAAGTGAGGCCCGACTTACTGAACAGACTGAGGATAGGAAAGGTTGCTTTGCTGTCAGCACAAAAACCTACAAAAAGACCACGCAGAGGGTGCAAAAAGACCCTCCGCACCGACTCACGGTGCGGAGGCGCTCCCTCTGCGTCCCAGAGCTTCCAGCAAGCAAGACAACAATAAAAATAGCAAGCTGGACCGAAAAATAGCAAACCAAAGAAAAACAAGCAGGAACTTATCTTCTGCTGGGAAGACAGGTCACAAGAACGATCCAAGAGTGAACTAGACCAATACTGGAACATTGACAGGTGGCATGGAGCAATGATCTAAGTGGAGTTAAATAGAGCAGCCAGCTAACGAATCAACCTCGTCACCTGTGGAAGGAAACTCAGAAACACCCACCAGAGAAAGTCCATGGACAGAACCAACCGAAGTACCATTCATGACCACAGGAGGGAGCCCGACAACAGAATTCACAACAGTACCCCCCCCCTTGAGGAGGGGTCACCGAACCCTCACCAGAGCCCCCAGGCCGACCAGGATGAGCCAAATGAAAGGCACGAACCAGATCGGCAGCATGAAAATCAGAGGCAAAAACCCAGGAATTATCTTCCTGACCATAACCCTTCCACTTGACCAGGTACTGGAGTTTTCGTCTCGAAATACGAGAATCCAAAATCTTCTACACCACATACTCCAACTCCCCCTCAACCAACACCGGGGCAGGAGGATCAACGGATGGAACCACAGGCGCCACGTATCTCCGCAATAACAACCTATGGAACACATTATGGATGGCAAAAGAAGCAGGAAGGGCCAAAAGAAATGACACAGGATTGATAACCTCAGAAATCTTATACGGACCAATGACACAAGGCTTAAACTTAGGAGAGGAAACCTTCATAGGAACATAACGAGACGACAACCAAACCAAATCCCCAACACGAAGTTGGGGACCCACACAGTGCTGGCGGTTAGCGAAACGTTGAGCCTTCTCCTGGGACAATGTCAAATTGTCCACCACATGAGTCCAAATCTGCTGCAACCTATCCACCACAGTATCTACACCAGGACAGTCCGAAGACTCAACCTGCCCTGAAGAGAAACGAGGATGGAAACCCGAATTGCAGAAAAACGGCGAAACCAAAGTAGCCGAGCTGGCCCGATTATTAAGGGCGAACTCAGCCAACGGCAAAAAGGACACCCAATCATCCTGATCAGCAGAAACAAAGCATCTCAGATATGTTTCCAAAGTTTGATTAGTTCGTTTGGTTTGGCCATTTGTCTGAGGATGGAAAGCCGAGGAAAAAGACAAATCAATGCCCATCCTAGCACAAAAGGATCGCCAAAACCTCGAAACAAACTGGGAACCTCTGTCAGAAACGATGTTCTCCGGGATACCATGTAAACGAACCACATGCTGGAAAAATAATGGCACCAAATCAGAGGAGGAAGGCAATTTAGACAAAGGTACCAAATGGACCATCTTAGAAAAGCGATCACAAACCACCCAAATGACCGACATCTTTTGAGAGACGGGGAGATCCGAAATAAAATCCATAGAAATATGCGTCCAGGGTCTCTTCGGGACCGGCAAGGGCAAAAGCAACCCACTGGCACGAGAACAGCAGGGCTTAGCCCAAGCACAAGTCCCACAGGACTGCACAAAAGAACGCACATCCCGTGACAACGACGGCCACCAAAAGGATCTAGCCACCAAATCTCTGGTACCAAAGATTCCAGGATGCCCAGCCAACACTGAACAATGAATCTCAGAGATAACTCTACTAGTCCATCTATCAGGGACAAACAGTTTCTCCGCTGGGCAACGGTCAGGTCTATCAGCCTGAAATTTTTGCAGCACCCGCCGCAAATCAGGGGAGATGGCAGACAAAATTACCCCCTCTTTGAGAATACCCGCCGGCTCAGGAACACCCGGAGAGTCAGGCACAAAACTCCTTGACAGGGCATCAGCCTTCACATTCTTAGAGCCCGGAAGGTACGAAACCACAAAATCAAAACGGGAAAAAAATAACGACCATCGAGCCTGTCTCGGATTCAACCGTTTGGCAGACTCAAGATAAGTCAAATTCTTGTGATCTGTCAAGACCACCACGCGATGCTTGGCTCCTTCAAGCCAATGACGCCACTCCTCGAATGCCCACTTCATGGCTAACAACTCTCGATTACCAACATCATAATTACGCTCAGCAGGCGAAAACTTTCTAGAAAAGAAAGCACATGGCTTCATCACCGAGCCATCAGAACTTCTTTGCGACAAAACAGCCCCTGCTCCAATCTCAGAAGCATCAACTTCAACCTGAAACGGGAGCGAAACATCTGGCTGGCACAACACAGGGGCAGAAGAAAAACGACGCTTCAACTCCTGAAAAGCCTCTACAGCTGCAGAAGACCAATTGACCACATCAGCACCCTTCTTGGTCAAATCAGTCAACGGTTTAGCAACACTAGAAAAATTAGCGATGAAGCGCCAATAAAAATTAGCAAAGCCCAGGAACTTTTGCAGGCTCTTCACAGATGTCGGCTGAGTCCAATCGTAAATGGCCTGGACTTTAACAGGGTCCATCTCGATAGTAGAAGGGGAAAAAATGAACCCCAAAAATGAAACCTTCTGAACTCCAAAGAGACACTTTGACCCCTTCACAAACAAGGAATTCGCACGAAGGACCTGGAACACCATTCTGACCTGCTTCACATGAGACTCCCAATCATCCGAAAAGACCAAAATATCATCCAAATACACAATCAGGAATTTATCCAGGTACTCTCGGAAGATGTCATGCATAAAGGACTGAAATACTGATGGAGCATTGGAAAGCCCGAATGGCATATCCAGGTACTCAAAATGGCCCTCGGGCGTATTAAATGCTGTTTTCCATTCATCGCCTTGTTTAATACGCACAAGATTATACGCTCCTCGAAGATCTATCTTGGTGAACCAACTAGCCCCTTTAATACGAGCAAACAAATCAGACAGCAACGGCAAAGGATACTGAAATTTGACTGTAATTTTATTAAGAAGGCGGTAATCAATACAAGGTCTCAAAGAACCATCCTTCTTGGCCACAAAAAAGAACCCTGCTCCTAACGGTGATGACGACGGGCGAATATTGCCTTTCTCCAAGGATTCCTTTATATAACTCCGCATAGCGGCGTGTTCTGGCACAGATAAATTGAACAATCGGCCCTTAGGAAACTTACTACCAGGAATCAAATTAATTGTACAATCGCAATCCCTATGAGGAGGTAGGGCACTGGCTTTGGGTTCATGAAATACATCCCGATAATCCGACAAAAACTCTGGAACTTCAGAAGGAGTGGAAGACGAAATAGACAAAAATGGAACATCACCATGTACCCCCTGGCAACCCCAGCTGGACACAGACATAGATTTCCAGTCCAATACTGGATTATGAACCTGTACCCATGGCAACCCCAAAACGACCACATCATGCAGATTATGCAACACCAGAAAGCGGATATCCTCCTGATGTGCAGGAGCCATTGACATGGTCAATTGGGTCCAGTACTGAGGCTTATTCTTGGCCAAAGGCGTAGCATCAATTCCTCTCAATGGAATAGGATACTGCAAGGGCTCCAAGAAAAAAACACAGCGCCTAGCATACTCCAAGTCCATCAAATTCAGGGCAGCGCCTGAATCCACAAATGCCATAACAGAATAGGATGACAAAGAGCAAACCAGAGTAACGGACAATAGAAATTTAGACTGTACCGTACCAATGGTGGCAGACCTAGCGAACCGCTTTGTGTGCTTAGGACAATCGGAGATAGCATGAGTGGAATCACCACAGTAAAAACATAGCCCATTCCGACGTCTGTGTTCTTGCCGTTCAGCTCTGGTCAAAGTCCTATCACATTGCATAGGCTCAGGCCCATGCTCAGATAGTACCGCCAAATGGTGCACAGCTTTACGCTCACGCAAGCGTCGATCGATCTGAATGGCCAAAGACATAGACTCATTCAGACCAGCAGGCATGGGAAATCCCACCATGACATCCTTAAGGGCTTCAGAGAGACCCTTTTCTGAAGATTGCTGCCAGGGCACATTCATTCCACTGAGTGAGCACTGACCACTTTCTAAACTTCTGACAATATATCTCCGCTTCATCCTGACCCTGACACAGAGCCATGAAGATTTTCTCTGCCTGATCCACTGAATTAGGTTCGTCATAAAGCAATCCAAGCGCCAGGAAAAACGCATCAACATCACGCAATGCTGGATCTCCTGGTGCAAGGGAAAATGCCCAGTCTTGAGGGTCACCACGTAACAAAGAAATAATGATCTTTACTTGTTGAACAGGGTCACCTGAGGAGCGAGGTTTCAAGGCAAGAAACAATTTACAATTATTTTTGAAATTCAAGAACTTAGATCTATCACCAAAAAACAAATCAGGAATTGGAATCCTAGGCTCTGACATCGGATTCTGAACCACAAAATCTTGAATGTTTTGTACCCTTGTAGTGAGATTATCCATCCAAGAGGGCAGACCTTGAATGTCCATGTTTACACCTGTGTCCTGAACCACCCAGAGGTAAAGGGGAAAAGAGAGACAAAACACACTGCAAAGAAAAAAAAAATGGTCTCAGAACTTCTCTTATCCCTCTATTGAGATGCATTAGTACTTTGGGCCACCTGTACTGGTGTGACCTGGTGGTCAGGACAATAATGGACCTGGTGGTTAAGAGCACACGGCTACTAGTTACTGATAATAAAGGACGAGCTCTGGGACGTGGGAACTCTGCTGACCGCAATCCCTAATCCTATCACACACACTAGAAATAGCCGTGGATTGCTCCTAATGCTCCCTATGCAACTCGGCACAGCCTAAGGAACTAGCTAGCCCTGAAGATAGAAAAATAAAGCCTACCTTGCCTCAGAGAAATTCCCCAAAGGAAAAGGCAGCCCCCCACATATAATGACTGTGAGTAAAGATGAAAATACAAACACAGAGATGAAATAGATTTAGCAAAGTGAGGCCCGACTTACTGAACAGACTGAGGATAGGAAAGGTTGCTTTGCGGTCAGCACAAAAAACCTACAAAAAGACCACGCAGAGGGCGCAAAAAGACCCTCCGCACCGACTCACGGTGCAGAGGCGCTCCCTCTGCGTCCCAGAGCTTCCAGCAAGCAAGACAACAATAAAAATAGCAAGCTGGACAGAAAAATAGCAAACCAAAGAAAAACAAGCAGGAACTTATCTTCTGCTGGGAAGACAGGTCACAAGAACGATCCAGGAGTGAACTAGACCAATACTGGAACATTGACAGGTGGCATGGAGCAAAGATCTAAGTGGAGTTAAATAGAGCAGCCAGCTAACGAATCAACCTCGTCACCTGTGGAAGGAAACTCAGAAACACCCACCAGAGGAAGTCCATGGACAGAACCAACTGAAGTACCATTCATGACCACAGGAGGGAGCCCGACAACAGAATTCACAACAGTAGAGTGCTTGTCTCTTGCACTCTTGTAAGTCAGACACACTCCAAATAGAAAGACAGGCTTGTGTCTTTTTGAAGTCCTGTTTAGTAGTTTGCCAGAGACTGGTCTGTACTTCCCACAGGTGCTACAAATGCAACACGGTGCTATGACAGCCCATGTCTAGGCCTTGCAGAAAATACTTAATGTGGTGCATAAACATGTGTTTTCATCCATTCCAGATCCTAATGCCAGTGCAGACGTACATCAGCTGAATCCAGGTGATTGGGTGGTCATACACAGGCACGTGAGAAGGAGCCTAGATCCACAGTTTGACGGCCCGTTTTAAAGTCCAGCTGACCACATTCACCTCAGTGAAACTTGAGGGAAAGCCCACCTGGATCCATGCCAGTCACTGCAAAAAGATCTTTCCACCAGCAGAATGACGGTTCTCCTAATCACCTTGCTGGCAGTGGTAGGATTTTTGCACCTTACAGAGACACTGGATAAACAAACTTATTCAACATCTTGCTTTTCTTATAAAAGATGCGGAAGGACAAAAACTGCTGGACTGTTGGATCTGTATACACAGCCCAGTATCTGCAAGTACTATGCTGTACTTAGCCTTACCCAGGAGCCAAGGAAGGTATTGACACCACACTGCACAGACAGTGAGACTTGGACTCAGATTTTCTTGGTTCCTTAAGGCTCTTAAAGGGACACTGTCACCTGAATTTGGAGGGAACAATCTTCAGCCATGGAGGCGGGGTTTTTGGGTGTTTCATTCACCCTTTCCTTACCCGCTGGCTGCATGCTGGCTGCAATATTGGATTGAAGTTCATTCTCTGTCCTCCGTAGTACATGCCTGCACAAGGCAATCTTGCCTTGCGCAGGCGTGTACTATGGAGGACAGAGAATTTACTTCAATCCAATATTGCAGCCAGCGGGTAAGGAAAGGGTGAATGAAACACCCAAAAACCCCGCCTCCATGGCTGAAGATTGTTCCCTCCAAATTCAGGTGACAGTGTCCCTTTAATGAGACTAATACAATATAGAGACTCCTTTTTAAATCCAGCCAATTGGCTTAGCTGGCTTAGCGGGATGGATCACTGGGGAACACAATTTTTTAAGAGTTAGGTCAGACAACTGTTCTTAATTAATTTTTGGATGCTGAATCCTGAAATGATCTCAGTTTTTCTCTATCATGTCAAGTTTTTGAAATATAGGATTTTTGTCTTCTCAAAACTATGTAAACTACTGTACCTAAAAAGTGTTGTATTTTTTTTTAATAGTACAAATATGAACAAAAAATGAAATATATAAGAAATAGGCATGACAAAGTTGTGACTACTCTTACAAGTTGCCACGTAGCTCTATATGAGTCGAATTGTAATCAGATAACAAGTCTTATTACAGATATCAGTGCAATTGTGCTTCTCTGTGTAGGAAAAACTTGACGTGCTAGAAAAACACTGACTACATTTTTGGAATCAGCATGCCAATTTTAGTATAAATCAGCTCAAAAACCTAACTCAACAGAAAATGTTTTTCAAATTGTTCCCGTGTTATTTTTGGTATTTTACAGACTTGTATGCAAATTTTGTTGCTTTGCTTATTGTTTTATGTAGCCATAAAAGCGCTAATATATGTATTACCTTAGCTATGGAATAATGTATGTGTAGGAAAAAATCTAAGGCTGAACCTTCTGTAGTGTATCATAGGCTCTGTGTAGCCACTGCTGACAGGGGAGGTGAGTGTCCACACTGAGGGTGGATGGGCGAAGCAGGTAGGAAGTCCCCTTGTGGGTACTAGTCCCATGAGACAGTAGCTCCTTTGTGGACATCAGCTGACCGCGTAGCAAAGGTTATACCATTTACAAAAGGGGGAAATTGATATAGAAGGGTTAATAGTTTGCCTTTAAGTGCCTTTAAGTGCCTTTTGCCTTTAATTGTTAACATTTCTAGAATCTGTTGTTGTAATAGTCTGCTAGTATCCTTTCCACTTCTTATCATGTATGTTCTCAATAGTCAGCCATAACAGGCTCTGGGTGTGTGGTAAATAAAGTATGACCCTGGGCGATGGTGGGGGCTACATGAGTTACATTGAAATGCATTTGTTGTAAATGGTATAAAACTTTGCCTTGCTTTTTGATATACCAGATAAAAGTGAATTTCACACAGAACAACGTATGCAATACTTTTGTCTCCAAGCGCTTGTAAAATGACGGGCGTAATTCCACAATTTGGCCCTCACTGGTGATCTGTCAGCTGACATTGGGTCAGAATGAAAACAGCTACGACACCCCTGTCCATGGTGACTGGTCCACACATCGGTGGTGAGGTGGACCTTGCTACTAACGGCGTTCAGTAGCGCGTGTTTTATGTGTCCCTCCACATGCTTTTGCAGGGCAGGGACAGCTTGCCTGCTGAAATAAAAGCAGCTGGGCACATTGTATTGTGGGACTGCCAATGCCATCAAGTTACGGAAGGTGTCAGTCTCCACCAGCCTGAATGACAGCATTTCAAGGGACAGTAGTTTTGCAATGCCAGCATTCAGAGCCTGTGCTCGGGGGTGGTTTGCCGAGAATGGCCGCCTTTTCTCCCATGCCTGTGCTACCGATGGCTGTAGACTGGGCTGGGAGTGTGAGGATGACTGGGAACATGGTGCTGTAGGTGGAATTACACTGGGTCTCTGGACAACAGTGCCAGAGGTTCTTCCATGGCTATCCTGTGAGGAAGCCGACCCAGCTGTGTGTGAGCTGGAGGAAGAGGCAACAACATGAGCTGAAGAGGTGGTAGATAGGGTTGAGCGAAACGGATCGTTCATTTTCAAAAGTCGCCGACTTTTGGCAAAGTCAGGTTTCATGAAACCCGACCCTATCTCTGTGTGGGGTCGGCCATGCGGTACGCGACTTTCGCGCCAAAGTTGCGTTTCAATGACGCTAAAAGCGCCATTTCTCAGCCAATGAAGGTGGACGCAGAGTGTGAGCAGCGTGATGACATAGGTCCTGGTCCCCACCATCTTAGAAAAGGGCATTGCAGTGATTGGCTTTCTTTCTGCGGCATCACAGGGGCTATAAAGGGGCGTTCCCGCCGACCGCCATCTTACTGCTGCTGATCTGAGCATAGGGAGAGGTTGCTGCCGCTTCGTCAGAAGCAGGGATAGCGTTAGGCAGGGTCCATTAACCCCCAAACCGCTTGTGCTGTAGCGATTTCCACTGTCCAACACCACCTTTTGTTTGCAGGGACAGTGGAAGCTACATTTTTTTTCCTCAGCGCTGTAGCTCATTGGGCTGCCCTAGAAGGCTCCGTGATAGCTGCATTGCTGTGTGTACGCCGCTGTGCAAACCAACTGCTTTTTTCAAAGCACAAATCCTGTTGTTCCTTCCTTTCTGAACAGCTATCTTGTTTGTTTGTCCACACTTTTGATGTAATTTGTGCAGCAGTCCACTCCTTGTTATTGCTGCCTGCCATACCTGGCTGAGATTACTGCAGGGAGATAGTAATTGTAGGACAGTCCCTGTTTTTTTTTTTTTTTTAATTCTCCCTGAAAAAAAAAAATAGTGGGAGATTAATCTTGGCATTTGTGCTTGAGTGCCAGTCGTGTGTGCCATCTCTCTCCAATTGTGGGGCACAGAAAGCCTAGTGTCTATAATCCCTTTTTTTTTTTTTTTAAATTCTCCCTAAAAAAAAATTAGTGGGAGATTAAGATTGGCATTTCTGCTAGAGTGCCAGTCCTGTGTGTGCCATCTCTCTCCAATTTTGGGGCACAGAAAGCCTAGTGTGTAATACTGGCCCTGATTTCTTGGCAATTCTCCCTAGCCCAAAAAAGTAGTGGGAGATTAAGATTGGCATTTCTGCTGGAGTGCCAGTCCTTTGTGTGCCATCTCTCTCCAATTTTGGGGCACAGAAAGCCATAGTGTGTAATACTGGCCCTGATTTCTTGGCAATTCTCCCTAACCCAAAAAAGTAGTGGGAGATTAAGATTGGCATTTCTGCTAAAGTGCCAGTCCTGTGTGTGCCATCTCTCTCCAATTTTGGGGCACAGAAAGCCTAGTGTGTAATACTGGCCCTGATTTCTTGGCAATTCTCCCTAACCCAAAAAAGTAGTGGGAGATTAAGATTGGCATTTCTGCTAGAGTAACAGTCCTGTGTGTGCCATCTCTCTCAAATTGTGGGCCTCAGAAAGCCTAGTTTTTTTATTTTTTTTATTTTGGTTTTTAAATTCTCCCTTAAAAAAAATAAATAGTGGGAGATTAATATTGGCCTTTGTGCTTCTGTGCCAGTCCTGTGTGTGCCATCTCTCTCAAATAGTGGGCCACAGAAAGCCTAGTGTCTGTTTTTGGTTTTTAAATTCTCCCTTAAAAAAAAAAAAATAGTGGGAGATTAATATTGGCCTTTGTGCTTCTGTGCCAGTCCTGTGTGTGCCATCTCTCTCAAATAGTGTGCTACAGAAAGCCTAGTGTCTGTTTTTGGTTATTTTGGTTTTTAAATTCTCCCTTTAAAAAAAATAAACAGTGGGAGATTAATATTGGCCTTTGTGCTTCTGTGCCAGTCCTGTGTGTGCCATCTCTCTCAAATAGTGGGCCACAGAAAACCTAGTGTCTGTTTTTGGTTATTTTGGTTTTTAAATTCTCCCTTAAAAAAAATAAATAGTGGGAGATTAATATTGGCCTTTGTGCTTCAGTGCCAGTCGTGTGTGCCATCTCTCTCAAATTGTGGGCCACAGAAAGCCTATTATTTTTTTTTTTTGGTTTTTAAATTCTCCCTTCAAAAAAAAATAAATAGTGGGAGATTAATATTGGCCTTTGTGCTTCTGTGCCAGTCGTGTGTGCCATCTCTCTCAAATTGCGGGCCACAGAAAGCCTAGTGTCTGTTTTTTTTATTTTGGTTTTTAAATTGTCCCTGAAAAAAAAATAAACAGTGGGAGATTAATATTGGCCTTTGTGCTTCTGTGCCAGTCGTGTGTGCCATCTCTCTCAAATAGTGGGCCACAGAAAGCCTAGTGTCTGTTTTTGGTTTTTAAATTCTATAATACTAAGAAATGGGGGCACCACAGGATATCCAACAAGGGATCCAACCAAGACCTGAGAATATGAATATACAAGGAAGAAAAAAGAAAAAGCACAGGCCATACAAAATGGGGATCACCAAACAACAAAATTAGTACAAAAACACAGCTTTATTAAAGATACAACATGGGAAAGAAACCATTAAAAACATTTAAAAACACATAGAAACTAATGCCTAAAATAGGGCATATGCCTGTACACATATAGAGGGGAAAAAAAAGGAAATATAAGGTTTGAATAAGCAGATACTCCTAGAAATACTATATGGACAGCATATTTCCCTGATTATAAGGCGTCAAAAATAAACGCATGTACAACAGATAGGGCACATATAGATATACCTTGTTGGAAAAACATGTAGTGCAATATAGGAGCTCTAGAGGAGCTAAACATAAAGCTCAAAAGCCTAAGGTAGTGCTCACGCAATGAAGTAATTCAGGTATATGCAGGTAAATAAAGCATAAGATTCTATCACATTCCTATTCTTCCAATAGTACAAAATGGAACAAGCACCGTAGTGGCGACACGCGTTGGGTACTTGCTCTCTGTATGCCTGTCAGCACATTTGGGTCATTATACCCGTTGATTCTTTGGGGAAATTATTTTTGTGCAGGTTTTTCCAGCTTTGCATATAGGTAGTGTGTTCACTCAGGGTGCCTCACTTTGGTTACATGTTGGTACACCCTTATTTTGGGGCATGTAGGGGCATTTTGCTTGTTCCATTTTGTACTATTCTAAGAATAGGAATGTGATACATAGTAACATAACATAGAAACATAGTTAGTAAGGCCGAAAAAAGACATTTGTCCATCCAGTTCAGCCTATATTCCATCATAATAAATCCCCAGATCTACGTCCTTCTACAGAACCTAATTGTATGATACAATATTGTTCTGCTCCAGGAAGACATCCAGGCCTCTCTTGAACCCCTTGACTGAGTTCGCCATCACCACCTCCTCAGGCAAGCAATTCCAGATTCTCACTGCCCTAACAGTAAAGAATCCTCTTCTATGTTGGTGGAAAAACCTTCTCTCCTCCAGACGCAAAGAATGCCCCCTTGTGCCCGTCACCTTCCTTGGTATAAACAGATCCTCAGCGAGATATTTGTATTGTCCCCTTATATACTTATACATGTTTATTAGATCGCCCCTCAGTCGTCTTTTTTCTAGACTAAATAATCCTAATTTCGCTAATCTATCTGGGTATTGTAGTTCTCCCATCCCCTTTATTAATTTTGTTGCCCTCCTTTGTACTCTCTCTAGTTCCATTATATCCTTCCTGAGCACCGGTGCCCAAAACTGGACACAGTACTCCATGTGCGGTCTAACTAGGGATATGTACAGAGGCAGTATAATGCTCTCATCATGTGTATCCAGACCTCTTTTAATGCACCCCATGATCCTGTTTGCCTTGGCAGCTGCTGCCTGGCACTGGCTGCTCCAGGTAAGTTTATCATTAACTAGGATCCCCAAGTCCTTCTCCCTGTCAGATTTACCCAGTGGTTTCCCATTTAGTGTGTAATGGTGATATTGATTCCTTCTTCCCATGTGTATAACCTTACATTTATCATTGTTAAACCTCATCTGCCACCTTTCAGCCCAAGTTTCCAACTTATCCAGATCCATCTGTAGCAGAATACTATCTTCTCTTGTATTAACTGCTTTACATAGTTTTGTATCATCTGCAAATATCGATATTTTACTGTGTAAACCTTCTACCAGATCATTAATGAATATGTTGAAGAGAACAGGTCCCAATACTGACCCCTGCGGTACCCCACTGGTCACAGCGACCCAGTTAGAGACTTTACCATTTATAACCACCCTCTGCTTTCTATCACTAAGCCAGTTACTAACCCATTTACACACATTTTCCCCCAGGCCAAGCATTCTCATTTTGTGTACCAACCTCTTGTGCGGCACGGTATCAAACGCTTTGGAAAAATCTAGATATACCACGTCCAATGACTCACCGTGGTCCAGCCTATAGCTTACCTGTTCATAAAAACTGATTAGATTGGTTTGACAGGAGCGATTTCTCATAAACCCATGCTGATATGGAGTTAAACAGTTATTCTCATTGAGATAATCCAGAATAACATCCCTCAGAAACCCTTCAAATATTTTACCAACAATTGAGGTTAGACTTACTGGCCTATAATTTCCAGGTTCACGTTTAGAGCCCTTTTTGAATATTGGCACCACATTTGCTATGCGCCAATCCTGCGGAACAAACCCTGTCGCTATAGAGTCCCTAAAAATAAGAAATAATGGTTTATCTATTACATTACTTAGTTCTCTTAGTACTCGTGGGTGTATGCCATCCGGACCCGGAGATTTATCTATTTTGATCTTATTTAGCCGGTTTCGCACCTCTTCTTGGGTTAGATTGGTGACCCTTAATATAGGGTTTTCATTGTTTCTTGGGATTTCACCTAGCATTTCATTTTCCACCGTGAATACCGTGGAGAAGAAGGTGTTTAATATGTTAGCTTTTTCCTCGTCATCTACAACCATTCTTTCCTCACTATTTTTTAGGGGGCCTACATTTTCAGTTTTTATTCTTTTACTATTGATATAGTTGAAGAACAGTTTGGGATTAGTTTTACTCTCCTTAGCAATGTGCTTCTCTGTTTCCTTTTTGGCAGCTTTAATTAGTTTTTTAGATAAAGTATTTTTCTCCCTATAGTTTTTTAGAGCTTCAATGGTGCCATCCTGCTTTAGTAGTGCAAATGCTTTCTTTTTACTGTTAATTGCCTGTCTTACTTCTTTGTTTAGCCACATTGGGTTTTTCCTATTTCTAGTCCTTTTATTCCCACATGGTATAAACCGCTTACACTGCCTATTTAGGATGTTCTTAAACATTTCCCATTTATTATCTGTATTCTTATTTCTGAGGATATTGTCCCAGTCTACCAGATTAAGGGCATCTCTAAGCTGGTCAAACTTTGCCTTCCTAAAGTTCAGTGTTTTTGTGACTCCCTGACAAGTCCCTCTAGTGAAAGACAGGTGAAACTGTACAATATTGTGGTCGCTATTTCCTAGATGCCCGACCACCTGCAGATTTGTTATTCTGTCAGGTCTATTAGATAGTATTAGGTCTAAAAGTGCTGCTCCTCTGGTTGGATTCTGCACCAATTGTGAAAGATAATTTTTCTTGGTTATTAGCAGAAACCTGTTGCCTTTATGGGTTTCACAGGTTTCTGTTTCCCAGTTAATATCCGGGTAGTTAAAGTCCCCCATAACCAGGACCTCATTATGGGTTGCAGCTTCATCTATCTGCTTTAGAAGTAGACTTTCCATGGTTTCTGTTATATTTGGGGGTTTGTAACAGACCCCAATGAGAATTTTGTTACCATTTTTCCCTCCATGAGTTTCGACCCATATGGACTCGACATCCTCATTTCCTTCGCTAATATCCTCCCTTAAAGTGGACTTTAGACAAGACTTTACATAGAGACAAACCCCTCCTCCTCTCCGATTTTTACGATCCTTTCTAAACAGACTGTAACCCTGTAAGTTAACTGCCCAGTCATAGCTTTCATCTAACCATGTCTCGGTTATTCCCACTATGTCAAAGTTACCTGTAGATATTTCTGCTTCTAGTTCTTCCATCTTGTTTGTCAGGCTTCTGGCGTTTGCGAGCATGCAGTTTAGAGGATTTTGTTTTGTTCCAATCTCCTCGCTGTGGATTGTTTTAGAAATGTTCTTACCTCCCTTCTGAGTATGTTTTCCTGGATCTTCTTTGTTCAAGTCTAATGTTTTTCTTCCCGTCCCCTCTTCTTCTAGTTTAACGCCCTCCTGATGAGTGTAGCGAGTCTTCTAGCGAATGTGTGTTTCCCAGGTTTGTTGAGGTGTAGTCCGTCTCTGGCGAGGAGTCCATCGTACAAGTAATTCACACCGTGGTCCAGGAATCCGAATCCTTGTTGTCTGCACCATCGTCTTAGCCAGTTGTTTGCATCAAGGATCCTGTTCCATCTCCTGGTGCCATGCCCGTCTACTGGAAGGATAGAAGAAAAAACTACCTGTGCATCCAGTTCCTTTACTTTCTTCCCCAACTCTTCAAAGTCTTTGCAGATTGTCGGTAGGTCCTTCCTTGCCGTGTCATTGGTGCCAACATGTATCAGAAGAAATGGGTGGATGTCCTTGGAGCTGAAGAGCTTTGGTATCCTATCGGTCACATCCTTGATCATCGCACCTGGAAGGCAGCATACTTCTCTTGCAGTTATGTCCGGTCTGCAGATGGCTGCTTCTGTGCCTCTCAGTAGTGAGTCTCCCACCACCACCACTCTTCGTTGCTTCTTGGCTGTACTTTTTGCTGTCACTTGTTGCTGTGTGCCCTTTTCTTTTTTGCTTGCTGGTATTGCTTCATCCTTAGGTGTGCCATCTTCATCCTCTACAAAGATTTGATATCGGTTCTTCAGTTGTGTGGTTGGTGATTTCTCCATGGTCTTCTTGCTTCTTTTGGTCACATGCTTCCACTCATCTGCTTTTGGAGGTTCTCTGACACTTTTTTCACCTTCTGTGACCAGTAGAGATGCTTCTGTTCTGTCTAGAAAGTCTTCATTCTCTTTGATGAGTTTCAAAGTTGCTATTCTTTCTTCCAGACCCCGCACCTTTTCTTCTAAAAGGGCCACTAGTCTACACTTCTGACAGGTGAAATTGGATTCTTCTTCTGGTCGATCTGTGAACATGTAGCACATGCTGCAGCTCACCATGTAGGTTGTCACATCTGCCATGTTGCTCCTAGATCCTGCTGACTTGCTGTGTGTTTTCCTTCTTGTGTAATCTACTCAGCCAAGCTCTCTTGCAATAATGTCCTACAGGCAAAAATTCACGCTCCGTAAGGCGCGCGGTTTGGTGATGCTTTCCAAGCAGCTGGTCCCGGCTGTACCCAACGATCTTCTAGCTTAGGGAGACTCTTCGCTTTTCCCAGAAGGCACCTGGAATATGCAAATTAGCCTCCACAAGCTTGAATCTTATGCTTTATTTACCTGCATATACCTGAATTACTTCATTGCGTGAGCACTACCTTAGGCTTTTGAGCTTTATGTTTAGCTCCTTTAGAGCTCCTATATTGCACTACATGTTTTTCCAACACAGTATATCTATATGTGCCCTATCTGTTGTACATGCGTTTATTTTTGACGCTTTATAATCTGGGAAATATGCTGTCAATGTAGTATTTCTAGGAGTATCTGCTTATTCAAGCCTTATATTTCCCCCTCTATCTGTGTACAGGCATATGCCCTATTTTAGGCATTAGTTTCTATGTGTTTTTAAATGTTTTTAATGATTTCTTTCCCATGTTGTATCTTTAATAAAGCTGTGTTTTTGTACTATTTTTGTTGTTTGGTGATCCCCATTTTGTATGGCCTGTGCCTTTTCTTTTTTCTTCCTGGTTTTTAAATTCTCCTTTAAAGAAAAATAAATAGTGGGAGATTAATATTGGCCTTTGTGCTTCTGTGCCAGTCGTGTGTGCCATCTCTCTCAAATTGTGGGCCGCAGAAAGCCAATTATTTATTTTTTTTTATTTTGGTTTTTAAATTCTCACTTAAAAAAAATAAATAGTGGGAGATTAATATTGACCTTTGTGCTTCTGTGCCAGTCGTGTGTGCCATCTCTCTCAATTAGTGGGCCACAGAAAGCCTAGTGTCTGTTCTGGGTTTTTAAATTCTCCCTTAAAAAAAAATAAATAGTGGGAGATTAATATTGACCTTTGTGCTTCTGTGCCAGTCGTGTGTGCCATCTCTCTCAAATTTTGGGCCACAGAAAGCCTTTTTTTTTTTTTGGTTTTTAAATTCTCCCTTAAAAAAAAATAAATAGTGGGAGATTAATATTGACCTTTGTGCTTCTGTGCCAGTCGTGTGTGCCATCTCTCTCAAATAGTGGGCCACAGAAAGCCTAGTGTCTGTTTTTGGTTATTTTGGTTTTTAAATTCTCCCTTAAAAAAAAAAATAGTGGGAGATTAATATTGGCCTTTGTGCTTCAGTGCCAGTCGTGTGTGCCATCTCTCTCAAATTGTGGGCCACAGAAAGCCTATTATTTTTTTTTTATTTTGGTTTTTAAATTCTCCCTTCAAAAAAAATCAATAGTGGGAGATTAATGTTGGCCTTTGTGCTTCTGTGCCAGTCGTGTGTGCCATCTCTCTCAAATTGTGGGCCACAGAAAGCCTATTATTTTTTTTTTTATTTTGGTTTTTAAATTCTCCCTTCAAAAAAAATAAATAGTGGGAGATTAATGTTGGCCTTTGTGCTTCTGTGCCAGTCGTGTGTGCCTTCTCTCTCAAATTGCGGGCCACAGAAAGCCTAGTGTCTGTTTTTTTTATTTTGGTTTTTAAATTCTCCCTGAAAAAAAAATAAACAGTGGGAGATTAATATTGGCTTTTGTGCTTCTGTGCCAGTCTTGTGTGCCATCTCTCTCAAATAGTGGGCAACAGAAAGCCTAGTGTCTGTTTTTGGTTTTTAATTTCTCCCTGAAAAAAAAATAAACAGTGGGAGATTAATATTGGCCTTTGTGCTTCTGTGCCAGTCATATGTGCCATCTCTCTCAAATAGTGAGCCACAGAAAGCCTAGTGTCTGTTTTTGGTTATTTTGGTTTTTAAATTCTCCCTTTAAAAAAAATAAATAGTGGGAGATTAATATTGGCCTTTGTGCTTCTGTGCCAGTCGTGTGTGCCATCTCTCACAAATTGTGGGCCACAGAAAGCCTAGTTTTTTTTTTTATTTTGGTTTTTAAATTCTCCCTTAAAAAAAATAAACAGTGGGAGATTAATATTGGCATTTGTGCTTGAGTGACAGTCCTGCGTGTGTGGCATCTCTCTCATTTGGTGCCACAGAAAACCGAGTGTGTAACATTGTGCCTGATTTTCCTTGCAGTCTCACCCACCTATAAAGGGATATCTAAATCCTACAGAAGTTTGAGTTCACCTTGTAAGTTGTTTTACAGTAACAAATACCGTTACTTTGGTTACGTTTTTAAAACAATGAGGAAGTCTGGTGGAAGAGGTCGTGGCCGTGGGCGTTCATTGCCAGCTGGTAATGATGGTAGTGGTGGTGGAGCATCAGGTGGTCGTGGGAAAAACAATATAGCACCTAATTCTCGAGCTGTGGAGTCAGGTTCGTCGTCTGTCTACACAAGGCCTTGAACGCTCCCTTTTCTGGGAGTAGGAAAACCGCTTTTAAAGCCGGAGCAGCAAGAGCAAGTTTTGGCTTACCTTGCTGACTCAGCCTCTAGCTCTTTTGCCTCCTCTTCTGAAACTGGTAAATGTAAAAGCAGCGCGTCGTTAGTGGATGTTCACGGTCAGGGACAAGTCGCTTCCTTGTCCTCTTCAGCAAAAACAACAACAGAGAAGGATGCGTCAGGCGACACAACGGGTTACTCCATGGAGCTCTTTACACATACCGTCCCTGGCTTAGAAAGTGAAACAGTTAACAGGCCATGCCCATTGCAAGTTGAATCGGACATGGAGTGCACTGATGCACAGCCACAGCCAGATTACTATGCTGTTCCTTTGACTCAGACCACAACATTGCCCTCGCAGTGTACTGATCCAGAATCAGACCCTGATGAGACTATGGTGCCCCGTCACGAACGCTATACCACCGACTTACACGGTGACACAGACGAAGTTGCACACGAGATAGAAGAGGAGGTTATAGATGACCAAGTTGTTGACCCCGATTGGCAGCCATTGGGAGAACAGGGTTCAGGCGGCAGTAGTTCTGAAGCGGAGGAGGAGGGGCTGCAGCAGGCATCAACATCGCAACAGGTTCCATCTGCCAGGCCTGTATCTGGCCCAAAATGCGTGGCAAAGCCAAAACCTGTTGGAGGACAGCGTGGCCATCCGGTTAAAGCTCAGTCTGCAATGCCTGAAAAGGTATCCGATGCTAGAAAGAGTGCAGTCTGGCATTTTTTTAATCAACATCCAATTGATCAGCGCAAAGTCATCTGTCAAAAATGTTCAACTACCTTAAGCAGAGGTCAGAATCTGAAAAGTCTAAATACAAGTTGCATGTATAGACATTTAACCACCATGCATTTGCAAGCCTGGACTAACTACCAAACGTTCCTTAAGGTTGTAGCACCCTCAGCCAATGAAGCTAGTCAGCAACGCTACATCCCTTCCGTCACTGTAAGGCCACCATTTTCCGCACCACCTGCAGTATCTGTGCAGGTTTCGTTGCCAGGCCAAAGCAGTCAGGGTCAGGTAATCACCAGTTTCGTACTAGGAAACACTGCATCTAGGGCACCGGCAAGAATACCGTCTCCAACCATCTCTCAGTCTGCCATGTCCACCGGCACCCCCGCTAGTTCCACGATCTCCAGCTCTCCAGTCCAGCTCACCCTACATGAGACTCTCGTTAGAAAAAGGAAGTACTTAGCCTCGCATCCGTGTACACAGGGTTTGAACGCCCACATAGCTAGACTAATCTCGTTAGAGATGATGCCCTACCGGTTAGTTGAAAGCGAAGCTTTCAAAGCCCTGATGGACTACGCTGTACCACGCTACAAGCTACCCAGTCGACACTTCTTTTCGAGAAAAGCCATCCCAGCCCTCCACCAGCATGTTAAAGAGCGCATCGTCCCTGCACTCAGGCAATCTGTGAGTACAAAGGTGCACCTGACAACAGATGCATGGACCAGTAGGCATGGCCAGGGACGTTACGTGTCCATCACGGCACACTGGGTGAATGTGGTGGATGCAGGGTCCACAGGGGACAGCAATTTTGGGACAGTTCTGCCTAGCCCACGGTCTAGGAAACAGTTGGCAGTAGCCGTTCGCACCCCCTCCTCCTCCTCCTCGTCCTCCTGCAGAAGCGAGAGCTCGTCTACAGACCGCAGTCGCACAACCACTCCATCCGCAGCTGCCACTGTTGCACACGAGGTGTCCCATTATGGGGCAGCTACTGGCAAGCGTCAGCAGGCTGTATTGGCTATGAAGTGTTTGGGCGACAACAGACACACCGCGGAAGTTCTGTCCGAGTTCTTGCAGAAAGAAAAGCAGTCGTGGCTGGGCACTGTAGATCTTGAGGCAGGCAAGGTAGTGAGTGATAACGGAAGGAATTTCATAGCTGCCATCTCCCTTTCCCAACTGAAACACATTCCTTGCCTGGCTCACACCTTAAACCTGGTGGTGCAGTGCTTCCTGAAAAGTTATCCGGGGTTATCCGACCTGCTCCTCAAAGTGCGCAGACTTTGCTCGCATATCCGCCGTTCGCCCGTACACTCCAGCCGTATGCAGACCTATCAGCGGTCTTTGAACCTTCCCCAGCATCGCCTAATCATAGACGTTGCAACAAGGTGGAACTCAACACTGCACATGCTTCAGAGACTGTGCGAACAGAGGCATGCTGTTGTGTATTTGTGGGAGGATACACATACACGGGCAGGCAGTAGGATGGCAGACATGGAGTTGTCAGGTGTGCAGTGGTCGGAGGTACAAGACATGTGTCAAGTCCTTCAGTGTTTTGAGGAATGCACACGGCTGGTTAGTGCAGACAATGCCATAATAAGCATGAGCATCCCCCTAATGCGTCTGCTGATGCAAAGTTTGACGCACATAAAGGAGCAGGCGTCTGCAGCAGAGGAAGAGGAAAGCCTTGATGACAGTCAGCCATTGTCTGGTCAGGGCAGTGTACAGGACGAGGTAGCGGGCGAACAGGAGGAGGAGGAGGACGAGGAGGATGATGGGGATGATTATTTTTTTAATGAGGAAGCTTCTCCGGGGCCAATAGCAACTGGTGGCGTTGCAAGGCCGGGGTCAGGTTTTTTTAGGGAGACAAGTGACATAGATTTGCCTGAAACTGCCCCTCAACCCAGCACAACCGCAGATTTGACAACTGGAACTTTGGCCCACATGGCAGGTTATGCCTTAAGTGTTATGAAAGGCAATTCAGTATCACAATGGACATGGAGGTCAGAGCACACACAGTGATCTGACAATAACCCAAAATAACAGAACGAGCTCTGAGACGTGGGAACTCTGCAGACCGCAATCCCTGATCCTCTCCAAACACAACTAGAGGCAGCCGTGGATAGCGCCTAACGCTCCCTATGCAACTCGACACAGCCTGAGAAACTAACTAGCCTGAAGATAGAAAAATAAGCCTACCTTGCCTCAGAGAAATACCCCAAAGGAAAAGGCAGCCCCCCACATATAATGACTGTGAGTAAGATGAAAAGACAAACGTAGGGATGAAATAGATTCAGCAAAGTGAGGCCCGATATTCTAGACAGAACGAGGATAGGAAAGATAACTTTGCGGTCTACACAAAACCCTAAAGAAAACCACGCAAAGGGGGCAAAAAGACCCTCCGTACCGAACTAATGGCACGGAGGTACACCCTTTGCGTCCCAGAGCTTCCAGCAAAACAAATAGACAAGCTGGACAGAAAAAATAGCAACAAATAGCAAAGAAGCACTTAGCTATGCAGAGCAGCAGGCCACAGGAATGATCCAGAGAAACACAAGTCCAACACTGGAACATTGACAGGAAGCATGAATCAAAGCATTAGGTGGGGTTAAGTAGAGAAGCACCTAACGACCTCACCAGATCACCTGAGGGAGGAAACTCAGAAGCAGCAGTACCAGTTTCCTCCACAAACGGAAGCTCCCAGAGAGAATCAGCCGAAGTACCACTTGTGACCACAGGAGGGAGCTCTGCCACAGAATTCACAACAGTACCCCCCCCTTGAGGAGGGGTCACCGAACCCTCACCAGAGCCCCCAGGCTGACCAGGATGAGCCACATGAAAGGCACGAACAAGATCGGGAGCATGGACATCAGAGGCAAAAACCCAGGAATTATCCTCCTGAGCATAACCCTTCCATTTAACCAGATACTGGAGTTTCCGTCTTGAAACACGAGAATCCAAAATCTTCTCCACAATATACTCCAATTCCCCCTCCACCAAAACCGGGGCAGGAGGGTCAACAGATGGAACCATAGGTGCCACGTATCTCCGCAACAATGACCTATGGAAGACGTTATGTATGAAAAAAGAATCTGGGAGGGTCAGACGAAAAGACACAGGATTAATAACCTCAGAAATCCTATAAGGACCAATGAAACGAGGTTTAAACTTCGGAGAGGAAACCTTCATAGGAATATGACGAGAAGATAACCAAACCAGATCCCCAACACGAAGTCGGGGACCCACACGGCGTCTGCGATTAGCGAAACGTTGAGCCTTCTCCTGGGACAAGGTCAAATTGTCCACTACATGAGTCCAAATCTGCTGCAACCTGTCCACTACAGTATCCACACCAGGACAGTCCGAAGACTCAACCTGTCCTGAAGAGAAACGAGGATGGAACCCAGAATTGCAGAAAAATGGCGAAACCAAGGTAGCCGAGCTGGCCCGATTATTAAGGGCGAACTCAGCCAAAGGCAAAAAGGACACCCAGTCATCCTGATCGGCAGAAACAAAGCATCTCAGATAGGTTTCCAAGGTCTGATTGGTTCGTTCGGTCTGGCCATTAGTCTGAGGATAAAAAGCCGAGGAAAAAGACAAGTCAATGCCCATCCTACCACAAAAGGCTCGCCAAAACCTCGAAACAAACTGAGAACCTCTGTCAGAAACGATATTCTCTGGAATGCCATGCAAACGAACCACATGCTGGAAGAACAATGGCACCAAATCAGAGGAGGAAGGCAACTTGGACAAGGGTACCAGATGGACCATCTTAGAAAAGCGATCACAGACCACCCAAATGACTGACATCTTTTGAGAGACGGGAAGATCTGAAATAAAATCCATAGAGATATGTGTCCAAGGTCTCTTCGGGACCGGCAAGGGCAAAAGCAACCCACTGGCACGAGAACAGCAGGGCTTAGCCCGAGCACAAATCCCACAGGACTGCACAAAAGTACGCACATCCCGCGACAGAGATGGCCACCAAAAGGATCTAGCCACTAACTCTCTGGTACCAAAGATTCCAGGATGACCAGCCAACACCGAACAATGAACCTCAGAGATCACTTTATTTGTCCACCTATCCGGGACAAACAGTTTCTCCGCTGGACAACGATCAGGTTTATTAGCCTGAAATTTTTGCAGCACCCGCCGCAAATCAGGGGAGATGGCAGACACAATTACTCCTTCCTTGAGGATACCTGCCGGCTCAGACAAACCCGGAGAGTCGGGCACAAAACTCCTAGACAGAGCATCCGCCTTCACATTTTTAGAGCCCGTAAGGTACGAAATCACAAAGTCAAAACGGGCAAAAAAACAGCGACCAACGAGCCTGTCTAGGATTCAACCGCTTGGCAGACTCGAGATAAGTCAAGTTCTTATGATCAGTCAATACCACCACGCGATGCTTAGCTCCTTCAAGCCAATGACGCCACTCCTCGAATGCCCACTTCATGGCCAGCAACTCTCGGTTGCCCACATCATAATTTCGCTCAGCAGGCGAAAACTTCCTGGAAAAGAAAGCGCATGGTTTCATCACTGAGCAATCAGAACCTCTCTGCGACAAAACAGCCCCTGCTCCAATCTCAGAAGCATCAACCTCGACCTGGAACGGAAGAGAAACATCTGGTTGACACAACACAGGGGCAGAAGAAAAACGACGTTTCAACTCCTGAAAAGCTTCCACAGCAGCAGAAGACCAATTGACCACATCAGCACCCTTCTTGGTCAAATCGGTCAATGGTTTAGCAATACTAGAAAAATTGCAGATGAAGCGACGATAAAAATTGGCAAAGCCCAGGAACTTTTGCAGACTTTTCAGAGATGTCGGCTGAGTCCAATCATGGATGGCTTGGACCTTAACAGGATCCATCTCGATAGTAGAAGGGGAAAAGATGAACCCCAAAAATGAAACCTTCTGCACACCAAAGAGACACTTTGATCCCTTCACAAACAAAGAATTAGCACGCAGGACCTGAAACACCGTTCTGACCTGCTTCACATGAGACTCCCAATCATCCGAGAAGATCAAAATGTCATCCAAGTACACAATCAGGAATTTATCCAGGTACTCTCGGAAGATGTCATGCATAAAGGACTGAAACACTGATGGAGCATTGGCAAGTCCGAACGGCATCACTAGATACTCAAAATGACCCTCGGGCGTATTAAATGCAGTTTTCCATTCATCGCCTTGCTTAATTCGCACCAGATTATACGCACCACGAAGATCTATCTTTGTGAACCAACTAGCCCCCTTAATCCGAGCAAACAGATCAGATAACAATGGCAAGGGGTACTGAAATTTAACCGTGATCTTATTAAGAAGGCGGCAATCTATACAAGGTCTCAGCGAACCATCCTTCTTGGCTACAAAAAAGAACCCTGCTCCTAATGGCGACGATGACGGGCGAATATGCCCCTTCTCCAGGGATTCCTTCACATAACTGCGCATAGCGGTGTGCTCAGGTACAGATAAATTAAACAATCGACCTTTTGGGAATTTACTACCAGGAATCAAATTGATAGCACAATCACAATCCCTATGCGGAGGTAGGGTATCGGACTTGGGCTCATCAAATACATCCCGGTAATCAGACAAGAACTCTGGGACCTCAGAAGGGGTGGATGACGAAATTGACAGAAATGGAACATCACCATGTACCCCCTGACAACCCCAGCTGGACACCGACATGGATTTCCAATCTAATACTGGATTATGGACTTGTAGCCATGGCAACCCCAACACGACCACATCATGCAGATTATGCAACACCAGAAAGCGAATATCCTCCTGATGTGCAGGAGCCATGCACATGGTCAGCTGGGTCCAGTACTGAGGCTTATTCTTGGCCAAAGGTGTAGCATCAATTCCTCTCAATGGAATAGGACACTGCAAGGGCTCCAAGAAAAACCCACAACGCTTAGCATACTCTAAGTCCATCAAATTCAGGGCAGCGCCTGAATCCACAAATGCCATGACAGAATACGATGACAAAGAACAGATCAAGGTAATGGACAGAAGAAATTTTGACTGTACCGTACCAATGGTGGCAGACCTAGCGAACCGCTTAGAGCGCTTAGGACAATCAGAGATAGCATGAGTGGAATCGCCACAGTAGAAACACAGACCATTCAGACGTCTGTGTTCATGCCGTTCAACTCTGGACAAAGTCCTATCGCACTGCATAGGCTTAGGTTTAATCTCAGGTAATACCTCCAAATGGTGCACAGCTTTACGCTCACGCAAGCGTCGACCGATCTGAATGGCCAAAGACATAGATTCATTCAGACCATCAGGCATAGGAAATCCCACCATGACATCCTTAAGGGCTTCAGAGAGACCCTTTCTGAAAATCGCTGCGAGCGCAGCTTCATTCCATTGAGTGAGTACAGACCACTTTCTAAATTTCTGACAGTATACCTCTATCTCATCCTGACCCTGACACAAAGCCAGCAAATTTTTCTCTGCCTGATCCACTGAATTAGGCTCATCGTACAGCAATCCGAGCGCCAGGAAAAACGCATCAATATTACTTAATGCAGGATCTCCTGGCGCAAGGGAAAATGCCCAGTCTTGAGAGTCGCCACGCAAAAAAGAAATAATAATTCTCACTTGTTGAGCTGGGTCACCAGAGGAGTGAGGTTTCAAGGCCAAAAACAGTTTGCAATTATTTTTGAAATTCACAAACTTGACTCTATCACCATAAAACAAATCAGGAATAGGAATTCCTGGTTCAAAAATAGGCTTCTGAACCACCAAATCTTGAATCTTTTGTACATTTATAACGAGATTATCCATTGAAGAGCACAGACCCTGAATATCCATGTGCACACCTGTGTCCTGAACCACCCAAATGTCTAGGGGAAAAAAAAAAGGCAAAACACAGTGCAAAGGAAAAAAAAATGGTCTCAGAACTTCTTTTTTCCCTCTATTGAGAATCATTAGTACTTTAGGCTTCCTGTACTGTTATGAAAGGCAATTCAGTATCACAATGGACATGGAGGTCAGAGCACACACAGTGATCTGACAATAACCAAAAATAACAGAACGAGCTCTGAGACGTGGGAACTCTGCAGACCGCAATCCCTGATCCTCTCCAAACACAACTAGAGGCAGCCGTGGATAGCACCTAACGCTCCCTATGCAACTCGACACAGCCTGAGAAACTAACTAGCCTGAAGATAGAAAAATAAGCCTTCCTTGCCTCAGAGAAATACCCCAAAGGAAAAGGCAGCCCCCCACATATAATGACTGTGAGTAAGATGAAAAGACAAACGTAGGGATGAAATAGATTCAGCAAAGTGAGGCCCGATATTCTAGACAGAATGAGGATAGGAAAGATAACTTTGCGGTCTACACAAAACCCTAAAGAAAACCACGCAAAGGGGGCAAAAAGACCCTCCGTACCGAACTAACGGCACGGAGGTACACCCTTTGCGTCCCAGAGCTTCCAGCAAAACAAATAGACAAGCTGGACAGAAAAAATAGCAACAAATAGCAAAGAAGCACTTAGCTATGCAGAGCAGCAGGCCACAGGAATGATCCAGAGAAACACAAGTCCAACACTGGAACATTGACAGGAAGCATGAATCAAAGCATTAGGTGGGGTTAAGTAGAGAAGCACCTAACGACCTCACCAGATCACCTGAGGGAGGAAACTCAGAAGCAGCAGTACCAGTTTCCTCCACAAACGGAAGCTCCCAGAGAGAATCAGCCGAAGTACCACTTGTGACCACAGGAGGGAGCTCTGCCACAGAATTCACAACACTTACGTATCCTCAAAAGGGACACACGCATTTGTAAAATGATGGCCGATGACGATTACTGGTTGGCCTGCCTCCTTGATCCTCGCTATAAAGGCAAATTGCAAAATATTATGCCACATGAGAACCTGGAACAAATATTAGCAACCAAACAATCAACTCTTGTTGACTGTTTGATTCAGGCATTCCCAGCACACAGCACCGGTGATCGTTATCACACGAGCTGCAGGGGGCAGCAGGCCAGAGGTGTTAGAGGTGCACAAATCAGAAGTGGCATTGGACAGAGGGGTTTTCTGACGAGGTTGTGGAGTGATTTTGCTATGACCGCAGACAGGACAGGTACTGCAGCATCAATTCAAAGTGACAGGAGACAACATTTGTCCAGTATGGTTACTAACTATTTTTCATCCCTTATCGACGTTCTCCCTCAACTGTCATTCCCATTTGATTACTGGGCATCCAAATTAGACACCTGGCCAGAATTGGCAGAATATGCATTGCAGGAGCTTGCTTGCCCAGCAGCTAGTGTGCTATCAGAAAGAGTATTCAGTGCTGCCGGTTCAATATTAACCGAAAAAAGGACTTGTCTGGCTACCCAAAATGTTGATGATCTAACCTTCATTAAAATGAACCACCACTGGATTTCGAATTCTTTTGCCCCACCTTTCCCGGCTGACACCTAGCTTTCCTATGAAAAGGTCTTGCTTGTGGACTGCTCTGACTGACTTTTCCAATCTCGTAATTTGCAGCAGCTGTTTGTCGAGCATACGACATGTTTACACCTCCCTAAATGGCTAAACCTCCCCCCACGGGGCCGTGGTCTCGCCACTTGGCGCAAGCACCCGTGAGAGTGCCATTTGTCTGAAGAGGTGGGTGTGCACGCTTTTGGTCGACAGCACTGCCACTGGGTCCCTCATAGTACAATAAAGTGTCTCTGGCGGTGGTGGTGCGCACCCAACGTCAGACACACCGTTGTAACATGAGGGGCCCTGGGCCTGTACCGCCGGCCACAAGAGAGTTCCCCCCCAGCTCAAACAGTGCTCTACCACTTGCAAAATTATCTCTCACAGCTCCACCAATGTTTAGTCTATGCGCTGACATCCTTCAATGCCTGGCACTGACAATACCAATGTGTTGACATGTATGATGCTACTTAAAATAGTCAGGGGCAGTGTCCTATATTTACACCAGTAAATACTTAGCGCCAAATTACTAGGTCTGAAACTCAGCAGAGGAGCCCACCCCTCTACCTAAGTATGCACCCTTTTGTGTTTTGGTTTTGTTGTATTGCGAGACATTAACATCTATTTATTTTTTGTGAGTACTAACTGTCAGACACTCATTACAATCGGCCTCCGCTGACAACACCAATGCTGCCTGTGTACCCCTGCAAGATAATTCCAAGTGTCTACAGCCTACTTTTGTTATTTTAGGCCTACTAAGCCTGTCTGCGGTCCATTATAGAAATTGTCCTTCACTGACCCACACCACTGCTGCCCGTGTACCCCTGGAACCTATTTTAAAGTGCCTACAGCCCACTTTTGTTATGTTAGGCCTACTAAGCCTGTCTGCGGTCCCTCCTTCCACTAGTCCTCCACTGACCAGACCACTGCTGCCCGTGTACCCCTGGAACCTATTTTTAAGTGCCTACAGCCCACTTTTGCTATGTTTGGCCTACTAAGCCTGTCTGCGGTCCCTCCTTCTACTAGTCCTCCACTGACCAGACCACTGCTGCCCGTGTACCCCTTGAACCTATTTTAAAGTGCCTACAGCCTACTGTTATGTTAGGCCTACTAAGCCTGTCTGCGGTCCCTCCTTCCAATAGTCCTCCACTGACCAGACCACTGCTGCCCGTGTACCCCTGGAACCTATTTTTAAGTGCCTACAGCCCACTTTTGTTATGTTAGGCCTACTAAGCCTGTCTGCGGTCTCTCCTTCCACTAGTCCTCCACTGACCAGACCACTGCTGCCCGTGTACCCCTTGAACCTATTTTAAAGTGCCTACAGCCTACTTTTGTTATGTTAGGCCTACTAAGCCTGTCTGTGTTCCCTCCTTCCAATAGTCCTCCACTGACCAGACCACTGCTGCCCGTGTACCCCTGGAACCTATTTTAAAGTGCCTACAGCCCACTTTTTTATGTTAGGCCTACTAAGCCTGTCTGCGGTCCCTCCTTCCAATATTCCTCCACTGACCAGACCACTGCTGCCCGTGTACCCCTGGAACCTATTTTTAAGTGCCTACAGCCCACTTTTGTTATGTTAGGCCTACTAAGCCTGTCTGTGGTCCCTCCTTCCACTAGTCCTCCACTGACCAGACCACTGCTGCCCGTGTACCCCTTGAACCTATTTTAAAGTGCCTACAGCCTACTTTTGTTATGTTAGGCCTACTAAGCCTGTCTGCGGTCCCTCCTTCCAATAGTCCTCCACTGACCAGACCACTGCTGCCCGTGTACCCCTGGAACCTATTTTAAAGTGCCTACAGCCCACTTTTGTTATGTTAGGCCTACTAAGCCTAGCACGCAGGACCTGAAACACCGTTCTGACCTGCTTCACATGAGACTCCCAATCATCCGAGAAGATCAAAATGTCATCCAAGTACACAATCAGGAATTTATCCAGGTACTCTCGGAAGATGTCATGCATAAAGGACTGAAACACTGATGGAGCATTGGCAAGTCCGAACGGCATCACTAGATACTCAAAATGACCCTCGGGCGTATTAAATGCAGTTTTCCATTCATCGCCTTGCTTAATTCGCACCAGATTATACGCACCACGAAGATCTATCTTTGTGAACCAACTAGCCCCCTTAATCCGAGCAAACAGATCAGATAACAATGGCAAGGGGTACTGAAATTTAACCGTGATCTTATTAAGAAGGCGGCAATCTATACAAGGTCTCAGCGAACCATCCTTCTTGGCTACAAAAAAGAACCCTGCTCCTAATGGCGACGATGACGGGCGAATATGCCCCTTCTCCAGGGATTCCTTCACATAACTGCGCATAGCGGTGTGCTCAGGTACAGATAAATTAAACAATCGACCTTTTGGGAATTTACTACCAGGAATCAAATTGATAGCACAATCACAATCCCTATGCGGAGGTAGGGTATCGGACTTGGGCTCATCAAATACATCCCGGTAATCAGACAAGAACTCTGGGACCTCAGAAGGGGTGGATGACGAAATTGACAGAAATGGAACATCACCATGTACCCCCTGACAACCCCAGCTGGACACCGACATGGATTTCCAATCTAATACTGGATTATGGACTTGTAGCCATGGCAACCCCAACACGACCACATCATGCAGATTATGCAACACCAGAAAGCGAATATCCTCCTGATGTGCAGGAGCCATGCACATGGTCAGCTGGGTCCAGTACTGAGGCTTATTCTTGGCCAAAGGTGTAGCATCAATTCCTCTCAATGGAATAGGACACTGCAAGGGCTCCAAGAAAAACCCACAACGCTTAGCATACTCTAAGTCCATCAAATTCAGGGCAGCGCCTGAATCCACAAATGCCATGACAGAATACGATGACAAAGAACAGATCAAGGTAATGGACAGAAGAAATTTTGACTGTACCGTACCAATGGTGGCAGACCTAGCGAACCGCTTAGAGCGCTTAGGACAATCAGAGATAGCATGAGTGGAATCGCCACAGTAGAAACACAGACCATTCAGACGTCTGTGTTCATGCCGTTCAACTCTGGACAAAGTCCTATCGCACTGCATAGGCTTAGGTTTAATCTCAGGTAATACCTCCAAATGGTGCACAGCTTTACGCTCACGCAAGCGTCGACCGATCTGAATGGCCAAAGACATAGATTCATTCAGACCATCAGGCATAGGAAATCCCACCATGACATCCTTAAGGGCTTCAGAGAGACCCTTTCTGAAAATCGCTGCGAGCGCAGCTTCATTCCATTGAGTGAGTACAGACCACTTTCTAAATTTCTGACAGTATACCTCTATCTCATCCTGACCCTGACACAAAGCCAGCAAATTTTTCTCTGCCTGATCCACTGAATTAGGCTCATCGTACAGCAATCCGAGCGCCAGGAAAAACGCATCAATATTACTTAATGCAGGATCTCCTGGCGCAAGGGAAAATGCCCAGTCTTGAGAGTCGCCACGCAAAAAAGAAATAATAATTCTCACTTGTTGAGCTGGGTCACCAGAGGAGTGAGGTTTCAAGGCCAAAAACAGTTTGCAATTATTTTTGAAATTCACAAACTTGACTCTATCACCATAAAACAAATCAGGAATAGGAATTCCTGGTTCAAAAATAGGCTTCTGAACCACCAAATCTTGAATCTTTTGTACATTTATAACGAGATTATCCATTGAAGAGCACAGACCCTGAATATCCATGTGCACACCTGTGTCCTGAACCACCCAAATGTCTAGGGGAAAAAAAAAAGGCAAAACACAGTGCAAAGGAAAAAAAAATGGTCTCAGAACTTCTTTTTTCCCTCTATTGAGAATCATTAGTACTTTAGGCTTCCTGTACTGTTATGAAAGGCAATTCAGTATCACAATGGACATGGAGGTCAGAGCACACACAGTGATCTGACAATAACCAAAAATAACAGAACGAGCTCTGAGACGTGGGAACTCTGCAGACCGCAATCCCTGATCCTCTCCAAACACAACTAGAGGCAGCCGTGGATAGCACCTAACGCTCCCTATGCAACTCGACACAGCCTGAGAAACTAACTAGCCTGAAGATAGAAAAATAAGCCTTCCTTGCCTCAGAGAAATACCCCAAAGGAAAAGGCAGCCCCCCACATATAATGACTGTGAGTAAGATGAAAAGACAAACGTAGGGATGAAATAGATTCAGCAAAGTGAGGCCCGATATTCTAGACAGAATGAGGATAGGAAAGATAACTTTGCGGTCTACACAAAACCCTAAAGAAAACCACGCAAAGGGGGCAAAAAGACCCTCCGTACCGAACTAACGGCACGGAGGTACACCCTTTGCGTCCCAGAGCTTCCAGCAAAACAAATAGACAAGCTGGACAGAAAAAATAGCAACAAATAGCAAAGAAGCACTTAGCTATGCAGAGCAGCAGGCCACAGGAATGATCCAGAGAAACACAAGTCCAACACTGGAACATTGACAGGAAGCATGAATCAAAGCATTAGGTGGGGTTAAGTAGAGAAGCACCTAACGACCTCACCAGATCACCTGAGGGAGGAAACTCAGAAGCAGCAGTACCAGTTTCCTCCACAAACGGAAGCTCCCAGAGAGAATCAGCCGAAGTACCACTTGTGACCACAGGAGGGAGCTCTGCCACAGAATTCACAACACTTACATATCCTCAAAAGGGACACACGCATTTGTAAAATGATGGCCGATGACGATTACTGGTTGGCCTGCCTCCTTGATCCTCGCTATAAAGGCAAATTGCAAAATATTATGCCACATGAGAACCTGGAACAAATATTAGCAACCAAACAATCAACTCTTGTTGACTGTTTGATTCAGGCATTCCCAGCACACAGCACCGGTGATCGTTATCACACGAGCTGCAGGGGGCAGCAGGCCAGAGGTGTTAGAGGTGCACAAATCAGAAGTGGCATTGGACAGAGGGGTTTTCTGACGAGGTTGTGGAGTGATTTTGCTATGACCGCAGACAGGACAGGTACTGCAGCATCAATTCAAAGTGACAGGAGACAACATTTGTCCAGTATGGTTACTAACTATTTTTCATCCCTTATCGACGTTCTCCCTCAACTGTCATTCCCATTTGATTACTGGGCATCCAAATTAGACACCTGGCCAGAATTGGCAGAATATGCATTGCAGGAGCTTGCTTGCCCAGCAGCTAGTGTGCTATCAGAAAGAGTATTCAGTGCTGCCGGTTCAATATTAACCGAAAAAAGGACTTGTCTGGCTACCCAAAATGTTGATGATCTAACCTTCATTAAAATGAACCACCACTGGATTTCGAATTCTTTTGCCCCACCTTTCCCGGCTGACACCTAGCTTTCCTATGAAAAGGTCTTGCTTGTGGACTGCTCTGACTGACTTTTCCAATCTCGTAATTTGCAGCAGCTGTTTGTCGAGCATACGACATGTTTACACCTCCCTAAATGGCTAAACCTCCCCCCACGGGGCCGTGGTCTCGCCACTTGGCGCAAGCACCCGTGAGAGTGCCATTTGTCTGAAGAGGTGGGTGTGCACGCTTTTGGTCGACAGCACTGCCACTGGGTCCCTCATAGTACAATAAAGTGTCTCTGGCGGTGGTGGTGCGCACCCAACGTCAGACACACCGTTGTAACATGAGGGGCCCTGGGCCTGTACCGCCGGCCACAAGAGAGTTCCCCCCCAGCTCAAACAGTGCTCTACCACTTGCAAAATTATCTCTCACAGCTCCACCAATGTTTAGTCTATGCGCTGACATCCTTCAATGCCTGGCACTGACAATACCAATGTGTTGACATGTATGATGCTACTTAAAATAGTCAGGGGCAGTGTCCTATATTTACACCAGTAAATACTTAGCGCCAAATTACTAGGTCTGAAACTCAGCAGAGGAGCCCACCCCTCTACCTAAGTATGCACCCTTTTGTGTTTTGGTTTTGTTGTATTGCGAGACATTAACATCTATTTATTTTTTGTGAGTACTAACTGTCAGACACTCATTACAATCGGCCTCCGCTGACAACACCAATGCTGCCTGTGTACCCCTGCAAGATAATTCCAAGTGTCTACAGCCTACTTTTGTTATTTTAGGCCTACTAAGCCTGTCTGCGGTCCATTATAGAAATTGTCCTTCACTGACCCACACCACTGCTGCCCGTGTACCCCTGGAACCTATTTTAAAGTGCCTACAGCCCACTTTTGTTATGTTAGGCCTACTAAGCCTGTCTGCGGTCCCTCCTTCCACTAGTCCTCCACTGACCAGACCACTGCTGCCCGTGTACCCCTGGAACCTATTTTTAAGTGCCTACAGCCCACTTTTGCTATGTTTGGCCTACTAAGCCTGTCTGCGGTCCCTCCTTCTACTAGTCCTCCACTGACCAGACCACTGCTGCCCGTGTACCCCTTGAACCTATTTTAAAGTGCCTACAGCCTACTGTTATGTTAGGCCTACTAAGCCTGTCTGCGGTCCCTCCTTCCAATAGTCCTCCACTGACCAGACCACTGCTGCCCGTGTACCCCTGGAACCTATTTTTAAGTGCCTACAGCCCACTTTTGTTATGTTAGGCCTACTAAGCCTGTCTGCGGTCTCTCCTTCCACTAGTCCTCCACTGACCAGACCACTGCTGCCCGTGTACCCCTTGAACCTATTTTAAAGTGCCTACAGCCTACTTTTGTTATGTTAGGCCTACTAAGCCTGTCTGTGTTCCCTCCTTCCAATAGTCCTCCACTGACCAGACCACTGCTGCCCGTGTACCCCTGGAACCTATTTTAAAGTGCCTACAGCCCACTTTTTTATGTTAGGCCTACTAAGCCTGTCTGCGGTCCCTCCTTCCAATATTCCTCCACTGACCAGACCACTGCTGCCCGTGTACCCCTGGAACCTATTTTTAAGTGCCTACAGCCCACTTTTGTTATGTTAGGCCTACTAAGCCTGTCTGTGGTCCCTCCTTCCACTAGTCCTCCACTGACCAGACCACTGCTGCCCGTGTACCCCTTGAACCTATTTTAAAGTGCCTACAGCCTACTTTTGTTATGTTAGGCCTACTAAGCCTGTCTGCGGTCCCTCCTTCCAATAGTCCTCCACTGACCAGACCACTGCTGCCCGTGTACCCCTGGAACCTATTTTAAAGTGCCTACAGCCCACTTTTTTTATGTTAGGCCTACTAAGCCTGTCTGCGGTCCCTCCTTCCAATAGTCCTCCACTGACCAGACCACTGCTGCCCGTGTACCCCTGGAACCTATTTTTAAGTGCCTACAGCCCACTTTTGTTATGTTAGGCCTACTAAGCCTGTCTGCGGTCCCTCCTTCCACTAGTCCTCCACTGACCAGACCACTGCTGCCCGTGTACTCCTTGAACCTATTTTAAAGTGCCTACAGCCTACTTTTGTTATGTTAGGCCTACTAAGCCTGTCTGCAGTCCCTCCTTCCAATAGTCCTCCACTGACCAGACCACTGCTGCCCGTGTACCCCTGGAACCTATTTTAAAGTGCCTACAGCCCACTTTTTTATGTTAGGCCTACTAAGCCTGTCTGCGGTCCCTCCTTCCAATAGTCCTCCACTGACCAGACCACTGCTGCCCGTGTACCCCTGGAACCTATTTTTAAGTGCCTATAGCCCACTTTTGTTATGTTAGGCCTACTAAGCCTGTCTGCGGTCCCTCCTTCCACTAGTCCTCCACTGAACAGACCATTGCTGCCCGTATACCCCTTGAACCTATTTTAAAGTGCCTACAGCCTACTTTTGTTATGTTAGGCCTACTAAGCCTGTCTGCAGTCCCTCCTTCCAATAGTCCTCCACTGACCAGACCACTGCTGCCCGTGTACCCCTGGAACCTATTTTAAAGTGCCTACAGCCCACTTTTTTATGTTAGGCCTACTAAGCCTGTCTGCGGTCCCTCCTTCCAATAGTCCTCCACTGACCAGACCACTGCTGCCCGTGTACCCCTGGAACCTATTTTAAAGTGCGTACAGCCCACTTTTTTTTATATTAGGCCTACTAAGCCTGTCTGCGGTCCCTCCTTCCACTACTCCTCCACTGACCACACCACTGCTGCCCGTGTACCCCTGGAACCTATTTTAAAGTGCCTACAGCCCACTTTTGTTATGCTAGGCCTACTAAGCCTGTCTGCGGTCCCTCCTTCCAATAGTCCTCCACTGACCAGACCAATGCTGTCCGTGTACCCCTGGAACCTAATTTAAATTGCATAGAGCAACCTTTTTTTAATTGTAGGCGTACTAAGTCTGTCTGCAGTCCACAATTGAAATTGTCCTCCACTGACCAGACCAATGCTGCCTGTGTACCCCTGTAACCTTTTTTTAAACTGCATTGAGCCAAATTTTGTGTTTAAGGCCTACTACCTGCGTCTGTCTGCGCAACTCAATACAGCTGTCCTCCTCTGAAAAAAACTGAGCGTCAATAGTCTGGTTTCCAGCCTATAGGAATTTGAGAACTGCATTGGGGCTACTACTTCGGAAGGGCCTACTAACGGTGTCTCCCGCTCCAAGGTGTTCTCCAGGTTGCCTCTCCATTGCTTCGATCTTCTAGCTCTCGTTCAGTAGTTGTTGAAACAACACTGCATTAGGCCTACAAGTTGGGTCTGGGTTGTAGAGACGGTGTCTGTCGCTCCAAGGTGTTCTCCAGGTTGCCTCTCCATTGCTTCAATCTTCATGCTCGTCTTAAGTAGTTGTTGAAACAACACTGCATTAGGCCTACAAGTTGGGTCTGGGTTGTAGAGACGGTGTCTGCCACTCCAAGGTGTTCTCCAGGTTGCCTCTCCATTGCTTCGATCTTCTAGCTCTCGTTCAGTAGTTGTTGAAACAACACTGCATTAGGCCTACAAGTTGGGTCTGGGTTGTAGAGACGGTGTCTGCCGCTCCAAGGTGTTCTCCAGGTTGCCTCTCCATTGCTTCGATCTTCTAGCTCTCGTTCAGTAGTTGTTGAAACAACACTGCATTAGGCCTAAGTTGGGTCTGGGTTGTAGAGACGGTGTCTGCCGCTCCAAGGTGTTCTCCAGGTTGCATCACCATTGCTTCGATCTTCTAGCTCTCGTTCAGTAGTTGTTGACACAACACTGCATTAGGCCTACAAGTTGGGTCTGGGTTGTAGAGACGGTGTCTGCCGCTCCAAGGTGTTCACCAGGTTGCCTCTCCATTGCTTCGATCTTCTAGCTCTCGTTCAGTAGTTGTTGAAACAACACTGCATTAGGCCTACAAGTTGGGTCTGGGTTGTAGAGACGGTGTCTGTCGTTTCAAGGTGTTCTCCAGGTTGCCTCTCCATTGCTTCAATCTTCATGCTCGTCTTAAGTAGTTGTTGAAACAACACTGCATTAGGCCTACAAGTTGGGTCTGGGTTGTAGAGACGGTGTCTGTCACTCCAAGGTGTTCTCCAGGTTGCCTCTCCATTGCTTCAATCTTCATGCTCGTCTTAAGTAGTTGTTGAAACAACACTGCATTAGGCCTACAAGTTGGGTCTGGGTTGTAGAGACGGTGTCTGTCGCTCCAAGGTGTTCTCCAGGTTGCCTCTCCATTGCTTCGATCTTCTAGCTCTCGTTCAGTAGTTGTTGAAACAACACTGCATTAGGCCTACAAGTTGGGTCTGGGTTGTAGAGACGGTGTGTGTCGTTTCAAGGTGTTCTCCAGGTTGCCTCTCCATTGCTTCAATCTTCATGCTCGTCTTAAGTAGTTGTTGAAACAACACTGCATTAGGCCTACAAGTTGGGTCTGGGTTGTAGAGACGGTGTCTGTCGCTCCAAGGTGTTCTCCAGGTTGCCTCTCCATTGCTTCAATCTTCATGCTCGTCTTAAGTAGTTGTTGAAACAACACTGCATTAGGCCTACAAGTTGGGTCTGGGTTGTAGAGACAGTGTCTCCCGCTCCAAGGTGTTCTCCAGGTTGCCTCTCCATTGCTTCGATCTTCTAGCTCTCGTTCAGTAGTTGTTGAAACAACACTGCATTAGGCCTACAAGTTGGGTCTGGGTTGTAGAGACGGTGTCTGTCGCTCCAAGGTGTTCTCCAGGTTGCCTCTCCATTGCTTCAATCTTCATGCTCGTCTTAAGTAGTTGTTGAAACAACACTGCATTAGGCCTACAAGTTGGGTCTGGGTTGTAGAGACTGTGTCTGCTGCTCCAAGATGTTCTCCAGGTTGCCTCTCCATTGCTTCGATCTTCTAGCTCTCGTTCAGTAGTTGTTGAAACAACACTACATTAGGCCTGCAAGTTGGGTCTGGGTCGTAGAGACGGTGTCTGCCGCTCCAAGGTGTTCTCCAGGTTGCCACATAATCGAAGCTGCATACAGCCTATTTTGTTATTTTACGCCTACTAAGTCTTTCTGCGGTCCCTCCTTCCAATTGTCCTCCACTGAGCACACCAATGCAGACCGTGTACCCATGTAACCTTTTTTAAACCTGCGTCGAGCCAACTTTGTGATGTAAGGCCTACTTGTAGTGTCTGGCTGCGCCACTCAATACAGCTGTCCTCTTTACAAAAAATGACCTACAATTATCTGGTTTTCAGCCTATCGGAATTTTAAAACTGCAGTGGGCCTACTAGTTGGGTTGGGGCCTTCTATCGATGTCTGCCGCTCCTTGCTGTTCTCCTCCAGTGAACAAAGCTGTGCCGCCTGTTTACTACTGTTGCCAATTTTGAACTGCATTTAGACTACTTACTGATTTGGGCCTACTCTCTGTGTCAGCCTCTCATTCCAGTTGTCCTCCACTGAACAAAGCAATGCCCCCTGGTTAGTCCTGTTACCAATTTTGAACTGCATTTAGCCCACTTTATTCTTTGGGCCCATATCTGTTTCCCCCTCATCCTGCCCATTGCCCAGCCAGTGATAGATGAGTCTGCTGGTACATTGACCCATAACGCAACATTCCCCATGCACGCTACACTGCAAGATTGTGACCCTGCTGAAAGTCAGGTTCCCCTTCCCGCATACCATACCACCTTACACGGGGACAAAGAGGAAGGTGCAGATGAAGGTGCAGGTTCCTTCATCAGGTGGGGGGAGGAATACTCGTTGGCGATGTCACTGGCACAGGGCCCCTCATAGTACGCAAAAGTGTCGCTGCCGGTGGGAGGCGCCCCCGCCGTGCAAACACACCGCCGCACTTTGAGGGGCCCTGTGCTAGAGCCAATGCCAACGAGTGGGCCCCCCCCCCTGCTTGCTCAGGATCACAGCACTTGCAAAGTTGAAATACTTACCTCTCCCTGCTCCACTGCCGTGATGTGGTCCAGATTTCCCGGGCCCACTAAATACTTGAACCAGCCCTACCCCCCACAACTTTAGCCAAATGACCCCCAATTTCCAATGCATTACTATTATTATAAGGTAAATTAAGATTGACAAGCTTCAGTAACAAGAATGTATGTTTTTGCCATTAAAATGGGCACTGTACACAGGGCTGCCACTAGAAATTTCGGGGCCCCATACTGGCAAAATTTTCGGGGCCCCCTTGAGACTCCGCCCAGGCTCCACCCCAGCCCCACCTCCAGGCTCCACCCCTCGAACTGTCCACAGTCCCACCGCTCTCTCTTGGAAAAACTCCACTTCTCACCAATCACACATTAACAGTTCCCATCACCAGATCACACATATAGCAGGCAGCTTTTGTTTTGGCCAAAAGATTTTTTAAGCCGCCACCATAACACGGTAGACACTTTTGGCCGGGCCCTACTCTGCTGTAACCTATTAAATATTTGTTAAAATATGCAATACAATTTAGGTATATTTTTATTTATTTTTCAATTTTTAAAATGCCCAATAATATCACATAGAAGGAACAAATACCACAACACCATGACCAGATGACATATTACCACCACAGTGATCGAATAATATCACATACAAAGAACAAATACCACAACACCATGACCAGACCACATATTACCACCACAGTGATCGAATAATATCACATACAAGGAACAAATACCACAACACCATGTCCAGACCACATATTACCACCACATAGTGACTGAATACTACAATTCTGATCAGTAATTTTTAAAAAAGCACCATACTATCACCATAAGTGCCATTATACACAGGAGATCTGTACTTAGTATGCAGTGTCTGTGTACAGATAATATAGTGATCACTAGTGAAATTATACACAGGAGCTCTGTATACAGTGTATAGTGTCAGTGTATAGGTAACACACTGACTCACCAGTGACGTCTCTAGGTGAAGTCCTTCATCTTTCATCCAGCACAGACCGCCATCATTTCATCCAGCCAGGACTTCTCTCTGCAGGAAATAACACAGTTATCTCGAGCTCCGCTTGCAGAACACATTACTTAATTTTTCACAACTTCTACATTACACCACATGAAGAAGGCGACATAGTATCACTCTATACAGTAACAGGACCGCCCCCCATTTAAAACAGTATACTCAAAAAATAAAATAAATACATCACTGCAGTAATAATATCCCTAAATTAGCCCCTATGGTATTAATAATATCACCCAGCCTGGCCCCGTGTGTCTCATTCCTGGCGTCAGCCAGATATTCTCCCATCCTGCCCTCATGAGTATCCATTCTGCCCCATATGATCTCCTTATCCTGCCCCATATGATCGCCCCATGTGATCTCTCCATCCTGCCCCATCTGTCTCCATCATATCCATCCTGCCCCATGATCCTGCACGATCTGTCTCCAATTCTGCCCCCAGTGTCTCCAATCATGCCCCATGTCTCCATTCTGCCCCCTATGTCTCCAACCATTATTTATTTATTTTTTTCTCTCTCTCTCTCTCTCCTTCTCTCTCTCTCTCTCTCTCTCTTCTCTCTCTCTCTCTCTCTCTCTCTCTCTCCGTCCCTGAACTGAAAAGCTGGTGTTACACAGTGCAAATCGCTACATCGCACAAGCGACAACATGGCGATAGGCACGCCCCTAAGACCCGGATCGGGTCAGGTTTCATGAAACCCGACTTTGCCAAAAGTCGGCGACTTTTGAAAATGAACGATCCGTTTCGCTCAACCCTAATCCTGACACTTGTCTCCAATCATGCCCCCTGTGTCTCCATTCTGCCCCATCTGTCTCCAATCCTGCCCCATCTGTCTCCAGTCATGCCCCCATGTCTTTCATCCTGCCCCGTGTCTCCAATCATGCCCCGTATCTCCATTCTGCCCCGTGTCTCGCATTCTGCCCCTGTGTCCAGCATTCTGCACCTGTCACTGTGTCCAGCATTCTGCCCCTGTCACTGTGTCCAGCATTTCTGCCCCACTGTGTCCAGCATTCTGCCCCAATGTCCAGCATTCTGCCCCTGTCACTGTGTCCAGCATTTCTGCCCCTGTCTCCAGCATTCTGCCCCACTGTGTGTCCAGCATTCTGCCCCACTGTGTGTCCAGCATTCTGCCCCACTGTGTGTCCAGCATTCTGCCCCACTGTGTCCAGCATTTCTGCCCCTGTGTCCAGCATTTCTGCCCCTGTGTCCAGCATTTCTGCCCCTGTGTGTCCAGCATTCTGCCCCACTGTGTCCAGCATTCTGCCCCACTGTGTGTCCAGCATTTCTGCCCCTGTGTGTGTCCACCATTCTGTCCCACTGTGTCCAGCATTTCTGCCCCTGTGTCCAGCATTTTTGCCCCACTGTGTCCAGCATTTCTGCCCCACTGTGTCCAGCATTTCTGCCCCTGTGTGTCCAGCATTCTGCCCCACTGTGTCCAGCATTTCTGCCCCACTGTGTGTCCAGCATTTCTGCCCCTGTGTGTGTCCACCATTCTGTCCCACTGTGTCCAGCATTTCTGCCCCTGTGTCCAGCATTTCTGCCCCACTGTGTCCAGCATTTCTGCCCCACTGTGTCCAGCATCCTGCCCCCATTGTGTCCAGCATCCTGCCCCACTGTTTCCAGCATTTCTGCCCCACTGTGTCCAGCATTTCTGCCCCACTGTGTCCAGCATTTCTGCCCCACTGTGTCCAGCATTTCTGCCCCACTGTGTCCAGCATTTCTGCCCCTGTGTGTCCACATTTCTGCCCCACTGTGTCCAGCATTCTGCCCCACTGTGTCCACCATTCTGCCCCACTGTGTCCGGCATTTCTGCCCCTGTGTCACTGTGTCCAGCATTCTGCCCCACTGTGTCCACCATTCTGCCCCACTGTGTCCACCATTCTGTCCCACTGTGTCCAGCATTTCTGCCCCACTGTGTCCAGCATTTCTGCCCCACTGTGTCCAGCATTCTGCCCCACTGTGTCCACCATTCTGCCCCACTGTGTCCGGCATTTCTGCCCCTGTGTGTCCAGCATTCTGCCCCACTGTGTCCACCATTCTGCCCCTGTGTGTCCACCATTCTGCCCCTGTGTGTCCCCCATTCTGCCCCACTGTGTCCAGCATTTCTGCCCCACTGTGTCCAGCATTTCTGCCCCTGTGTGTCCAGCATTCTGCCCCACTGTGTCCACCATTCTGCCCCTGTGTGTCCACCATTCTGCCCCTGTGTTTCCACCATTCTGCCCCACTGTGTCCAGCATTTCTGCCCCTGTGTGTCCACCATTCTGCCCCTGTGTGTCCAGCATTTCTGCCCCTGTGTGTCCATCATCCTGCCCCCCGGGCCCCCTGGATCGCAGCAGCTCTCAAAGAAAAAAAAAAACACAACTTCTTACCTGGCCAAGCTCCAGCGCCGGGTGAAGCTCCCTCTCCAGGCTCCACACAGACGCACCCGCCGCCGGGCCCGGCGGCTGACAATGACGTCAGACGCCGGTGGCGGCGAGTGCGCACTGCGGCCCTATTCAGCCGCCAGCCTCAGACTGGCTGGCGGCTGTTAACTATTGACGTGCGGGCGCGGGCCCGCACGTCAATAGTGTGCCGCTGCCGCAGCGCCTGCAGGGGGGGCCCGGTGACCAGATGAGACCGGGCCCGATGCGGGCCCCATATGCTCACCAGGCCCCATACGCCAGTCACGGCTGTCATGCCCTGATGGCGGCCCTGACTGTACATGTTTTCCTGGCCTCCACTCACTGCCGACTATGCTCCCCCATTGACTTGCATAGGGTTTCGTGTTTCGGTCTGTGACGGGGTGTACGGCAGAGCAAGAAGGGACAACAGGCCAGGGGATGATTCCACAGATTTATTATCAAGAACGCTGGAACAATACATGCAGGTAGATCTACAGAGTCCACAATTAGTCCAACGGAACAGGTTCGGGGGCACCTCCCGATAATCCTTGTGCCAGGTAACAAAGCAATAGTCCACAATTAGTCCAATGGAACAGGTTCGGGGGCACCTCCCGATAATCCTTGTGCCAGGTAACAAAGCAATAGTCCACAATTAGTCCAATGGATCCCAAAACAATCTCACGAACGACGAGATATGTCCTCAGCTCAAGTCTCGCCCCGTTAGCTTCCGCAGTCCCAGATGGGCGTGGTGTCTTGCCTCAGCTAAGAATCCCCACTCCTTCTCCTTCAAGGATCAACTCACATCTGATCTCAAAATAAGAATGGATTGTCTGAGCTCCTGGGATCCGCCCATGAAGGGGGGTAGGGGTCACACCTTCTATTCAATGGTTGGGTCCACCAGAAGATTCTAGACTGGTGGGCTCCAAGTAGTCTATGTAGTATGTACATTTGACTAGCCACCTGCTGTGAGGAAGAATGGCTATTCCTCCACTAGTGATGTTGACAAAGCTTAATTACATTAGAGCTTAGGGCTGCAAGTATTGGGGGAAGGAGACATATTGTTACAGGTGAACTCCCAGCACAAGAAAATACATAAATTACAGCTAATAGAAACCAGAGAACAGTTACATACATCAAATGGCATATTATTCAAATAAAGGACAGGGCAAAAGTACATATCATGAGACGGTCGATCCCCGACTTTTCGCGATCATCGGACGATTCCACTCAACTCAACTTTTGAGATAGTTGGGTTTCGCAAAACCCGACTCGACCCTAAAAAAGTCAAGGTCGCTCAACCCTAGTGGTAGGTGCCACTGTAGGTTGGCCTAAGTCTTCAGTGTGTTTTTGTAACTCCACCGCGTGCTTGGTCCGCACATGTTTCCACATATTTGTGGTATTGAGGTTGCTGACACTTTTCCCTCTTTTGACTTTCTGATGACACACCTTGCATTTGACTAAGCAAATGTCATCTGCAACTGTGTCAAAAAAGGACCAGGCACTGCAAGTCTTGGGAGCGCCCGGTTTGACTTTTGGAAGAGCCATGCTCCGAATGGGTGCCGAAATGGAGGCTACAGGCACCGCAGTCTTCGCCCTCCCTCTCCCTCTTTGGGCCATTCGGGGAATCTCTTCCTCAGAGCTGCTCCCACCACTTTCCTGTACCTCTCGCCATGATGGGTCAAGGACCTCATCATCTACACTACCCTCTTCCACCAACTGCTTCTCCTGGGTAGTCTCGGCAGCACAGTACGCACCAGAAAGTGGCACCTGAGTCTCATCATCAGATGCGTACTGAGGTGTGCTGACCGGAGGCACTGGCCCACCTGCCTCTTCAGAATCAGAGAGACAAAGCTGTTGGGCATCACTGCATACTGCCTCTTCTTCCATTTCTCCAATGCTGCTTGGCTGGCCCCCTCTTTCCAAGCCAAGAGATTCAGAGAACAGAAGTAGAGATGGCTCCTGTCCTGGCCTCTCTGACTGCCTGGGCAATTTGGCAGGTGGTGAAGAGACAGATGGGTACTCTCCAGTGCTCTGTGCCTGAGAGGATGTGGCACTAATTGAAGTTGATGTGTTAGCTGCCATCCATCCGACAATGGATTCAATTTGTTCTTCCCGCAGCAGCGGGGTACGGCGATCTCCTACAAAGCTGCGCATGAAGGACTGTTCCCTGCTGAAACTGGGTGATGATGAGTCACCGGTGCCCGCAGCAGGCACAGAATCCCCACGTCCTCTCCCTGCTCCACGCCCATGCCCACGTGCCTTACTCCCTGCCTTCTTCATCTTGGTAGACTGATAAAGATAGGCAGAAAAGTACTAAGGGCTTAGTGTACTTATTCCTGAACAGCTCCTAACAGGTATAAGAAACACTAATTTTCTAAAGTGTGGACTAGATTTTTATATGAGCTTATGTGGCCTACACAACTGTAAAGTGGTGTGTTTGCTGAACTTTATTATTTATTTATTTTTTTGCAGAACAGACTACAGAGTGAGCTGCACTCACACACAGACCATGCAAACAGCCGTGAACGCCGCTGCAAGGCCAAAACAAGCTTCTCTATGTAATCCTATATAGTGATTTTCCACAATCTAGCAGGAAACAGATGGAAAGCCACTAATGCGATAAATTTGAAAAAATGTGCAGCAGGCTGCACTAATTGAGAAACGGACAATTGAACGGCATGAGGCAGTGACGCACCATGAGCTGACTACAACTGGCTGTGGCGGTAGAACAGACTACAGAGCGAGCTGCACTCACACAGAGACCGTGCAGAGAGCCGTAAGCGGCGCTGCAAGGCCAAAAAAAGCTCCTCTATGTAATCCTATATAGTGTTTTTCCACAATCTAGCAGGATACGAATGGAAAACCACTAATAGGATAAATTTGACAAAAATGTGCAGCAGGCTGCACTAATTGCAAAAGAGGACAATGGATTGAACAGTATGAGGCAGTGATGCACCCTGAGCTGAGTACAACCAGCGGTGGCTGCGGACAGACTACAGAGTGAGCTGCACTCACACACGCAGAGACCTTGCAGACAGCTGTGAACAGTGCTGCAAGGCAAAAGCAAGGTTCTCACGCAGCGGTTGCTAAATTAGCCTGGGTAAAGCACAATGAAGCAAATCGCTATCTCTAAACTGGCCCTCAGTCAGAACACAGTTTCCTGTTCCTAACTGAATTCACAGCAGAGTGATCCCAAAATGGCGGCAGTGACTTTTATAGTGCATCATGACATCATTTCAGCAGCCAATCACAGCCATGCCAGTAGTTACATGCCTACCATGCAGAACAGGATGTGCCCACACTTCTAATCATTCCTCATTGGTTGAATTCGGGCTCTTGGAATTATGGGAACTTCCGATTCCAGTATCCAATATACTGAAAGTATCGGAACTCGGTATTGTAATTCCGATACCACAAATATCGGCCGATACCCGATACTTGCGGTCCGGAATGCTCAACACTACTCATGGATAGTTCCATACAACCTGTACTTATCAAAACTACAACTGTCACATCAACGTATAAATCTGTGCTTCAATAAAAAGTGTAAAATGTATGTTTTACTGGTTCCTCCTCCTCTCACCTTCCCCTTACTGTTGGGGTTCCTCAAGGATCAGTCCTAGGCCCCCTCCTCTTCTCTTTGTATACTGCCCCTATTGGACAAACAATCAGTAGATTTGGTTTCCAGTACCATCTCTATGCTGACGACACCCAATTATACACTTCTTCTCCTGTTATCACGCCGACCTTTTTAGAAAACACCAGGGATTGTCTTACCGCTGTCTCTAACATCATGTCCTCCCTCTATCTGGAACTGAACCTGTCAAAAACTGAACTCCTCGTGTTTTCTCCCTCTACTAACCTACCTTTGCCTGACATTGCCATCTCCGTGTGCGGTTCCACCATTACTCCAAAGCAACATGCCCGCTGCCTTGGGGTCATCCTTGATTCCGAGCTTTCATTCACCCCCCACATCCGATCACTGGCTCGCTCTTCTTATCTGTACCTCAAAAACATTTCTAGAATTCACCCTTTTCTTACTTTCGATTCTGCAAAAACTCTTACTGTTTCACTTATTCATTCTCATCTGGACTATTGTAACTCTCTACTAATCGGCCTCCCTCTTACCAAACTCTCCCCGCTCCAATCTGTCCTGAATGCTGCAGCCAGGATCATATTCCTCACTAACCGTTACACTGATGCCTCTACCTTGTGCCAGTCATTACACTGGCTACCCATCCACTCCAGAATCCAGTACAAAACTACTGCCCTCATCCACAAAGCACTCCATGGCTCAGTACCACCCTACATCTCCTCTCTGGTCTCAGTCTACCACCCTACCCGTGCCTTCCGCTCCGCTCCGCTGATGACCTCAGGTTAGCATCCTCAATAATCAGAACCTCCCATTCCCGTCTTCAAGACTTTACACGTGCTGCACCGATTCTTTGGAATGCACTACCTAGGTTAATATGATTAATCCCCAATCCACACAGTTTTAAGCGTGCCCTAAAAACTCATTTGTTCAGATTGGCCTACCGCCTCAACACATTAACCTAATGATCCAGGTGTGGCCTATCATAAAAAATAAAAAAAGTTCCTCGTATCATGTTCTCATACACTTTATGCAGTTAATAGCCCTCTGTGTCTATACTGCTACATACTTAGGCAGTTAACTGGTTCATGCAGCTTTATATGAACACCCGATCTTTACACTATGGCTGGTCCGAATAACTAAAGCAATTGTTATCCACCTCTTGTGTCTCCCCTTTTCCTCATAGTTTGTAAGCTTGCGAGCAGGGCCCTCATTCCTCTTGGTATCTATTTTGAACTGTGATTTCTGTTATGCTGTAATGTATATTGTCTGTACAAGTCCCCTCTATAATTTGTAAAGCGCTGCGGAATATGTTGGCGCTATATAAATAAAATTATTATTATTATTATTATTATTAAAATATATTTTCAAGTACATCTACAAGGTGCATGACAAATCTAACGTCGAAATACAACAGAAAACAGTCAATGATGATGAATCATCAACTTTTTTGACTCAAGATATGTGAGTGCTCCAGAAGCTGCTTGGAGGATATTTGCATTTCCAATGCATTTACAGTCCCATGCCATTATACGTTTATCTATTCATTTACCAAATCAACAGCAGCTTTATCTCTTTGAAGATGCTCAAGTCAAAGATGTCTCAAAAACTTCAACAATAATGGAATGATTTTTGCTGAACTACTGTGACGAAAACGCAAGGCATTATTTGTATCGAGAGATTCCAGACAATTCCTTTTCTAATAAAACTTGGAATCCAAGACAACGAGGACTTAGTAGAATAATTGGATGCATGTATACTGTTAGTGTCAAGGATCAAGAAAGATATTGCCTTCGGCTGTTACTATTGCATGTCAAAGGAGCTACAAGTTATGACGATTTGAAAACAGTTAACGGAGTATTGCACGATACATTTAAAGCTGCAGCTTTGGCTTTAGGACTCCTATTAGATGATACTGTGTGGAGACTTACTTTAGAAAATGCAGTTACCCTACATATGCCTAGGCAACTTCCCGAATTGTTTGCCTACATCTGTGTATTTGGACCGCCTACAAATCCGGCTCTACTTTGGACAAATTTCAAAGAATATATAATCGAGGATTACTGCTTACGTCTTCACAACAGAAGTGGAAATTGTCAAAATTGCGAATCTTATGCCATGCAAGATGTCCAAAATGTTTTACTACTGCATGGAAAAAACATTTTCAGACTTTAATTTGCCACAGCCTGCAATTCAAGTTCCACAAATTCCAGAGTATGACTTATTATTAGTATTATTTATTTATATAGCACGATTAATTCCATGGTGCTGTTCATGTGAAAAAGGGTTACATACAGGGTTATAGATATCGTTAACCATAAACAAATTTACAGTGACAGACTGGTACAGAGGGGAGAGGACCCTGTCCTTGCGGACTTACAGTACAGACCAAAAGTTTGGACACACCTCATTTAAAGATTTTTCTGTATTTTCATGACTATGAAAATTGTACATTCACACTGAAGGCATTAAAACTATGAATTAACACATCTGAAATTATATACTTAACAAAAAAGTGTGAAACAACTGAAATTATGTCTTATTTTCTTCAAAGGTTCTTCAAAGTAGCCACCTTTTGCTTTGATGACTGCTTTGCCCACTCTTAGCATTCTCTTGATGAGCTTCAAGAGGTAGTCACCGGGAATGGTCTTCCAACAATCTTGAAGGAGTTCCCAGAGATGCTTAGCACTTGTTGGCCCTTTTGCCTTCACTCTGCGGTCCAGCTTACCCCAAACCATCTCGATTGGGTTCAGATCTGGTGACTGTGGAAGCCAGGTCATCTGGCGTAGCACCCCATCACTCTCCTTCTTGGTCAAATAGCCCTTACACAGCCTGGAGGGGTCATTGTCCTGATGAAAAATAGATGGTCCAACTAAACGCAAACAGGATAAAATAGCATGCCGCTGCAAAATGCTGTGGTAGCCATGCTGGTTCAGTATGCCTTCAATTTTGAATAAATCCCCAAAGGTGTCACCAGCAAAGCACCCCCACACCATCACACCTCCTCCATGCTTCACGGGGTGGGAACCAGGCATGCAGAGTCTATTTGTTCACCTTTTCTGTGTCGCACAAAGACACGGTGGTTGGAAACAAAGATCTCACATTTGGACTCATCAGACCAAAGCACAGATTTCCACTGGTCTAATGTCCATTCCTTGTGTTCTTTAGCCCAAACAAGTCTCTTCAAGTTGTTGCCTGTCCTTAGCAGTGGTTTCCTAGCAGCTATTTTACCATGAAGGCCTGCTGCACAAAGTCTCCTCTTAACAGTTGTTGAAGAGATGTGTCTGCTGCTAGAACTCTGTGTGGCATTGACCTGGTCTCTAATCTGAGCTGCTGTTAACCTGCAATTTCTGAGGCTGGTGACTCAGATAAACTTATCCTCAGAAGCAGAGGTGACTCTTGGTCTTCCTTTCCTGGAGCAGTCCTCATGTGAGCCAGTTTCTTTGTAGCGCTTGATGGTTTTTGCCCCTGTACCTGGGGACACTTTCAAAGTTTTCCTAATTTTTCAGACTGCCTCACTTTGAAACCTGCTGAGCTATTTAAGTCCTCTGCAGCCTGTGGGCCATTGTCAGCTATAGTTCATGCTGCACTGTTTGAGCTCCTAACCTGATCCCTGTAATAGTGTTACTGTTTGCCTCTGACTGCCTGCACCCGTTTATTACTTGTTCTGACCTCTGGCCTGTACCCCGACTCCGTCTTACGTCTCACATTTTGGTTACCACGTTCCCGGTAGGTTCTGACGTCTTGCTTGTCCCCGACTATTCTCTGCTCACCCCTTCTGTACCGCACTGCTATCTCTGTGTATGACCTTGGCTTGTCTCACGTCTCTTTCATTACCTGTGACACCTGTGTTGTTGTTCAGTGTTGCTGCGCTGTGTGTACAACCTCTTTCTCTTAACCAGCACCCCCTGGTGGAGGTTGCTCTATACTGCACTGCAGCAGCACATTACACCTGTCTTCTGCACAACACAACTGATGGTCCAACCCCATTTATAAGCCAAGAAATCTGTTATGACCTGGTGGTGAGGATAATAATGGACCTGGTGGTTAAGAGCACACGGAATGACCTGATAGTTACTAATAATACAGGACAAGCTCTGAGACGTGGGAACTCTGCTGACCGCAATCCCTAATCCTATCACACACACTAGAAATAGCCGTGGAGCGCTCCTGACGCTCCCTAGGCGCCTCGTCACAGCCTAAGGAACTAGCTAGCCCTAAAGATAGAAAAATAAAGCCTACCTTGCCTCAGAGAAATTCCCCAAAGGAACAGGCAGCCCCCCACATATAATGACTGTGAGTAAAGATGAAAATACAAACACAGAGATGAAATAGATTTAGCAAAGTGAGGCCCGACTTACTGAACAGACAGAGGATAGGAAAGGTAACTTTGCGGTCAGCACAAAAAACTACAAAAAGACCACGCAGAGGGCGCAAAAGACCCTCCGCACCGACTCACGGTGCGGAGGCGCTCCCTCTGCGTCCCAGAGCTTCCAGCAAGCAAGACAAAAATCAAAATAGCAAGCTGGACAGAAAAATAGCAAACTAAAGAAAAACAAGCAGGAACTTAGCTTCTGCTGGGAAGACAGGTCACAAGAACGATCCAGGAGAGAACTAGACCAATACTGGAACATTGACAGGTGGCATGGAGCAATGATCTAAGTGGAGTTAAATAGAGCAGCCAGCTAACGAATTAACCTCGTCACCTGTGGAAGGAAACTCAGAAGCCGCCGCCCCACTCACAACCAACAGAGGAAGCCCATGGACAGAACCAGCCGAAGTACCATTCATGACCACAGGAGGGAGCTTGACAACAGAATTCACAACAGTACCCCCCCTTGAGGAGGGGTCACCGAACCCTCACCAGAGCCCCCAGGCCGACCAGGACGAGCCAAGTGAAAGGCACGAACCAGATCGGCAGCATGAACATCGGAGGCAAAGACCCAGGAATTATCTTCCTGACCATAACCCTTCCACTTGACCAGGTACTGGAGTTTCCGTCTCGAAATACGAGAATCCAAAATCTTCTCCACCACATACTCCAACTCCCCCTCAACCAACACCGGGGCAGGAGGATCAACGGATGAAACCACAGGCGCCACGTATCTCCGCAACAACGACCTATGGAATACATTATGGATGGCAAAAGAAGCTGGAAGGGTCAAACGAAACGACACAGGATTGAGAACCTCAGAAATCTTATACGGACCAATGAAACGAGGCTTAAACTTTAGGAGAGGAAACCTTCATAGGAACATAACGAGAAGACAACCAAACCAAATCCCCAACACGAAGTCGGGGACCCACACAGCGCCGGCGGTTAGCGAAACGTTGAGCCTTCTCCTGGGACAATGTTAAATTGTCCACCACATGAGTCCAAATCTGCTGCAACCTATCCACCACAGTATCCACACCAGGACAGTCCGAAGACTCAACCTGCCCTGAAGAGAAACGAGGATGGAAACCCGAATTGCAGAAAAACGGCGAAACCAAAGTAGCCGAGCTGGCCCGATTATTAAGGGCAAACTCAGCCAAAGGCAAAAAGGACACCCAATCATCCTGATCAGCAGAAACAAAGCATCTCAGATATGTTTCCAAAGTCTGATTAGTTCGTTCGGTTTGGCCATTTGTCTGAGGGTGGAAAGCCGAGGAAAAAGACAAATCAATGCCCATCCTAGCACAAAAGGCTCGCCAAAACCTCGAAACAAACTGGGAACCTCTGTCCGAAACGATGTTCTCCGGAATGCCATGTAAACGAACCACATGCTGGAAAAACAATGGCACCAAATCAGAGGAGGAAGGCAATTTAGACAAGGGTACCAAATGGACCATCTTAGAAAAGCGATCACAAACCACCCAAATGACCGACATCTTTTGAGAGACAGGGAGATCCGAAATAAAATCCATAGAGATATGCGTCCAGGGCCTCTTCGGGACCGGCAAGGGCAAAAGCAACCCACTGGCACGAGAACAGCAGGGCTTAGCCCGAGCACAAGTCCCACAGGACTGCACAAAAGAACGCACATCCCGCGACAAAGACGGCCACCAAAAGGATCTAGCCACCAAATCTCTGGTACCAAAGATTCCAGGATGATCAGCCAAAACCGAACAATGAACCTCAGAGATAACTCTACTAGTCCATTTATCAGGGACAAACAGTTTCTCCGCTGGGCAACGGTCAGGTCCATCAGCCTGAAATATTTGCAGCACCCGCCGCAAATCAGGGGAGATGGCAGACAAAATTACCCCCTCTTTGAGAATACCCGCCGGCTCAGGAACACCCGGAGAGTCGGGCACAAAACTCCTTGACAGGGCATCAGTCTTCACATTCTCAGAGCCTGGAAGGTATGAAACCACAAAATCAAAGCGGGAGAAAAATAGCGACCAATGAGCCTGTCTAGGATTCAACCGTTTGGCAGACTCGAGATAAGTCAAATTCTTGTGATCCGTCAAGACCACCACCCGATGCTTGGCTCCTTCAAGCCAATGACGCCACTCCTCGAATGCCCACTTCATGGCCAACAACTCTCGATTGCCAACATCATAATTGCGCTCAGCAGGCAAAAACTTTCTAGAAAAGAAGGCACATGGCTTCATCACCGAGCCATCAGAACTTCTTTGCGACAAAACAGCCCCTGCTCCAATCTCAGAAGCATCAACTTCGACCTGAAACGGGAGCGAAACATCTGGCTGGCACAACACAGGGGCAGAAGAAAAACGACGCTTTAACTCCTGAAAAGCTTCCACAGCCGCAGAAGACCAATTGACCACATCAGCACCCTTCTTGGTCAAATCAGTCAATGGTTTAGCAACACTAGAAAAATTACTGATGAAGCGATGATAAAAATTAGCAAAGCCCAGGAACTTTTGCAGACTCTTCACAGATGTCGGCTGAGTCCAATCATAAATGGCCTGGACTTTAACAGGGTCCATCTCGATAGTAGAAGGGGAAAAAATGAAACCCAAAAATGAAACCTTCTGAACTCCAAAGAGACACTTTGACCCCTTCACAAACAAAGAATTCACACGAAGGACCTGGAACACCATTCTGACCTGCTTCACGTGAGACTCCCAATCATCCGAAAAGACCAAAATATCATCCAAATATACAATCAGGAATTTATCCAGGTACTCTCGGAAGATGTCATGCATAAAGGACTGAAACACAGATGGAGCATTAGAAAGCCCGAATGGCATAACCAGGTACTCAAAATGGCCCTCGGGCGTATTAAATGCTGTTTTCCATTCATCGCCCTGTTTAATTCGCACAAGATTATACGCACCACGAAGATCTATCTTGGTGAACCAACAAGCCCCCTTAATCCGAGCAAACAAATCAGACAACAGCGGCAAAGGATACTGAAATTTGACTGTGATCTTATTAAGAAGGCGGTAATCAATACAAGGTCTCAAAGAACCATCCTTCTTGGCCACAAAAAAGAACCCTGCTCCCAAAGGTGACGACGACGGGCGAATATGACCCTTCTCCAAGGATTCCTTTACATAACTCCGCATAGCGGCGTGCTCTGGCACAGATAAATTGAACAGTCGGCCCTTAGGAAACTTACTACCAGGAATCAAATCGATAGCACAATCGCAATCCCTATGAGGAGGTAGGGCACTGGATTTGGGCTCATCAAATACATCCCGGTAATCCGACAAAAACTCCGGGACTTCAGAAGGGGTGGATGACGAAATAGACAAAAATGGAACATCACCATGTACCCCCTGACAACCCCAGCTGGACACAGGCATTGATTTCCAATCCAATACTGGATTATGGACCTGTAGCCATGGCAACCCCAAAACGACCACATCATGCAGATTATGCAACACCAAAAAGCGAATATCCTCCTGATGTGCAGGAGCCATGCACATGGTCAATTGGGTCCAGTACTGAGGCTTATTCTTGGCCAAAGGCGTAGCATCAATTCCTCTCAATGGAATAGGATACTGCAATGGCTCCAAGAAAAAACCACAGCGCCTGGCAAACTCCAAGTCCATCAAATTCAGGGCAGCGTCTGAATCCACAAATGCCATAACAGAATAGGATGACAAAGAGCAAATCAGAGTAAGGGACAAAAGAAATTTCGACTGTACCGTACCAATGGTGGCAGACCTAGCGAACCGCTTAGTGCGCTTAGGACAATCGGAGATAGCATGAGTGGAATCACCACAGTAAAAACACAGCCCATTCCGACGTCTGTATTCTTGCCGTTCAGCTCTGGTCAAAGTCCTATCACATTGCATAGGCTCAGGTCTATGCTCAGATAATACCGCCAAATGGTGCACAGCTTTACGCTCACGCAAGCGTCGATCGATCTGAATGGCCAAAGACATAGACTCATTCAGACCAGCAGGCATGGGAAATCCCACCATGACATCCTTAAGGGCTTCAGAGAGACCCTTTCTGAAAATTGCCGCCAGGGCACATTCATTCCACTGAGTGAGTACAGACCACTTCCTAAACTTCTGACAATATATCTCTACCTCATCCTGACCCTGACACAGAGCCAGCAAGATTTTCTCTGCCTGATCCACTGAATTTGGTTCATCATAAAGCAATCCGAGCGCCAGAAAAAACGCATCAACATCATGCAATGCCGGATCTCCTGGCGCAAGGGAAAATGCCCAGTCTTGAGGGTCGCCACGTAACAAAGAAATAATGATTGTCACTTGTTGAACAGGGTCACCTGAGGAGCGAGGTTTCAAAGCAAGAAACAATTTACAATTATTTTTGAAATTCAGAAACTTAGATCTATCCCCAAAAAACAAATCAGGAATTGGAATCCTAGGCTCCAACATCGGATTCTGAACCACAAAATCTTGAATGTTTTGTACCCTTGTAGTGAGATTATTCATACAAGAGGACAGACCTTGAATGTCCGTATCTACACCTGTATCCTGAACCACCCAGAGGTAAAGGGGAAAAGAGAGACAAAACACACTGAATAAACAGATAAATACAATACACAATAAAACGTAACATTATTATTGTGTATTGTATTTATCTGTTTATTTAGTGCTTTAGTCGGTGATTATTCTCTTTTTTTGGGGCACTTGCATTTGTAAGTTTTTCTGTGAGACAAAACACACTGCAAAGAAAAAAAATGGTCTCAGAACTTCTCTTATCCCTCTATTGAGATGCATTAATACTTTGGGCCACATGTACTGTTATGACCTGGTGGTGAGGATCATAATGGACTTGGTGGTTAAGAGCACATGGAATGACCTGATAGTTACTAATAATATTGCTATTTCCAGTTTTGTGATTGCCGTTGCTCCCTTGTGGATTGCTTGTGGATTGCTTCAATTTTTCTGTTTCTATGGCAAATAGTGCTGACAAATAAATTGACATTGCTGCATTCAGGACCGATATTTTATTTTATCATTCATTTATCATTTTTTCGTTATGGCTACAAATCTGACAAGAGATAGATCACATAAAGCTGCTCAGGTGTTCTCTAATGATATGGAGGAATGTATTGTGGCACCTGACTTGCATGATGGTTTAAAAAGTCTGGAAAAACTTTTACTGCAAGAGACTAAGATTTGGTGGGATCAAACAACGTTGAATAACTATATTTCCAAAGATATGGTCCCTAGGGGACTGCGCATTAAAAAATTACCCACCACCGTTTATTCCATGGAATTTATGGATGAATGGAATACTCTTTTAAGCAATTGCTCTTTGAATCTCATGAAACTAATTGTCAAGCATGAAGAGGTTAAACTGAGGGAAGTTCAGAAAGAAATGGAGGCTGTTAATTTGTCCCTGGTTCCATTTAAAACTATGGCACAGTTTGATTCTCTTGTTAATAAAATGCAGGACAATGTGAATGCTGTGGAAGAGGACATTATGGAGAGAAAAAAACGCAAGTTTGCCCGAGATCTCAATGACTATGCTACTAAAAAAGTCTATGAGTGGGGCCAATGGGAGCATGGCAATAGGACCTCTAGGTCCATTTTGAAAAGCAGCTCAGGTAACCGCAGACAACTAGCCAAACCGCATGTTAATTTCAACCCATCTGATCCTGAGTCATCGGACAATAATCCCAGCATGTCAGATGTGTCATCGAGAGAATCTGTATTTGGAGCTAGAAAAAAGTTTTTTTGTCACTCAAAAAACGCAAAAGGCGCGGTGGCAGGAAGCACCACAGAAGCATATGGAATTGTGACTCGTCGGAAGAAACGTCTGTTCAAATAAATTCTACGGCTAATAACAATGTTTTGAATTTATCCTCAAGGACTCTAACACAAGACCAACTTGAGGTTCTGTCTTTGCGTCTGAATTTTGTGCCCAATCAGAACTTTGACTTATTTTCTACAATCTTAGATATCAACAAGTTTGTCCGAAACCTTACTGTGAAAAAACATTTTTTTAATAATATGGACAATACAGATGGTATTAATCCTGATGAACATATCGGCCGTGACACAGGTTTGATTAATGAGTTTTTGGGTATGAATTTTTCAGAGCAAGTCGCTTTGGTTTCTTTACAGTCTCTTGATATGGAGAATCGGGTTGATAATGTTATTATAGATCATTCCCCTGGTTTTGTAACGAAAAATCCATATTTTTATCCAGTCCATGCTAGATCTGACTGCATGGACAGATTTCAGGAGATTGTGGAGAGAGAACTAAAAAAGTTGAGTGACAATCTCACTTCTGTTAATTGTAATTACCAGTCTGGCAATTTCTCCTATAGACAACGCAAAGCGCTACATGAACTCAAAGAAATGGATGATATTGTGATAAAGATGTCAGATAAGGGTGGATTGGTGGTTGTATTAAATTCTACAGATTATTGCTCTAAAATCATGGAATTGCTTTCTGACACACTAGTGTATGATAAACTGAGTTGTGACCCTTCGGTTAAATTTAAAGAAAAGGTGGACAAAATTATTGAGGAAGGGCACAGCATTGGTGTATTATCTGTCAAACAAAAAGAGTATATGATTGTGGACAATCCTGTGTGCCCAATCCTTCATGGTCTCCCCAAAGTCCATAAGAGCGATGTGATTCCACCCATGAGGCCAATAGTGTCAGGCATTGGCTCAGCAAATGAGCACCTGTGTGAATGGGTAGACTCAGTATTGCAGCCTCTGGTACGTAGAATTCCTGGTTATTTGAGAGATTCCAAAGAGGTATTAAAAGTCTTCTCTGACAAATTATGGTTGCCTAACTATTCATGGCTATGCTGCGATGTCATCTCATTATACACATGTATCCCACACAAATTGGCTATGCATGCTATTCAATTTCATTTGGATCATTTCAGTAATTATTCGTTTGATTTAAAAAATTTCATTTTACAGGCAATTCTTTTTCTGATGACACATAATTTTTTTTCGTTTAATGGGAATTTTTTTTGCAAAAATCAGGCGTGGCTATGGGCGCTAAATTCTCACCATCTCTAGCTAACCTTGTAATGGCCTTTTGGGAGTACAAATTTATTTTTTCAGCATCCAATCCTTTTCTGTCGTGTTTGATATGGTATGGCAGATATATTGATGACCTACTAATGATTTGGTGGTCTGATATATCTGCCATACCTAAATTTATTGAATATTTGAATTCCAATCAATACAACATTCGTTTCACATATAGGCAAGATCTGGCTCATATTCAATTTTTGGATTTAAAATTAAAAGGTATAAATAATTGTTTCATTTCTACTAGCACATACCATAAGTCGTTAAGTGGAAACACTATACTACATGCCAGCAGCGGCCACCCCAGACACACCATCCGGTCTGTGCCGGTTGGTGAATTTGTTAGAATTAAACGTAATTGTAGCGATCAGGGTGATTTAAATGCGGAGATAGATTTGGTTTCTAGCAAATTGAAACGTCGCAACTATCCAGATTGGACGCTCAAAAGAGCTAAAAAGATTCTTGATAATAAAAATCGTGAAGATCTTATTGCACGGAAAGAGAAGAAAATATTAACATCGACATCTCCCACATACAGAAAGCCCTATGTGTGCTTCCAATTCAGTCAACAATTTTACCAAATTAAAGGGATCATAAATAAATTCCTTCCCATATTATATGAGGATGCAAATTTAGCAGAAATTTTGAAAACTGGTGTCAATGTTGTTGCAAGAAAAGCACCGTCCATAGGTAACAGAGTCTCACCGAGTTGTTTCTGCACAGATAAGTAAAGAAATAAAACATGGCTAGAGTGCAATGGTTTTTTCAAGTGCGGTACTAATAACTGTAGAACATGCGCACATGCTGTTATCACCAAAAAATTTTCTAATTATAATAACACACAGTGTTTTAATATCAAGCAGTATATTAACTGCAATACTAAATGTGTTGTTTACAAAATTGATTGTATTGCATGTCAGTTGTCCTATGTTGGCTGTACGTCACGAAAGTTGAAAATTCGTATCAATGAACATCTTTATGATATAGGTCAGTGATTTTCAACCTTTTTTGAGCCGCGGCACACTTTTTATACTTAAAAAATCCCGAGGCACACCACCAACCAAAATGGCACAAAATGGTGCGTCCAGGTGTGAGATGAAAGTCTGCAGTCATTCTATGTGACTGCAGGCTTCTGAATTCTCACAGCGCAAGCACTGCACACTTTCAGGATTCTCCCTTGCCGGTGGCCAGAGTGGACGGTCATGACAGCACAAGTATGTGATTTGGATACTTCTGGCCACATTCTAACTAGACGTGTCCGGCCTCAGTCAATTCATTTTCATTGAATGAGGCCACACATGTCTAGTCAGCACGTGACCGCATGTATGTAAATCACCAACATCAGAGAATTATGATAGCAGTGCGCACTGTGAGAATTCAGAAGTCTGCAGTCACATAGTATGACTGCAGACTCATCACAACCTTGGACATCCCCTTTAATGTTCCTAACAAATAAAAATGAGAATTAGTATCACAAAAAAAACACATTTACATCCAGGTACCTGATAGATGACGTTGTTTGTGGAGTCGTCTCTTTCTTTTCATCTTCACCTTGTCCAGATGCCATGATGACTCTTCTCATCCACCGGCAGAGCTCGTTTCTGCAGACTTCCATCTTCTCCTGTCTTCTGCAGCACATCCCGACACAACACCCTTAAAGATAGCAGTGTTATTATAATGCTCCGGAATAACAATATCTGCCCTAGGCTGAGCCCCTGAGTAAATAATTGCCCCTCACTTTATTCCCAGCACATAATATGACCCTCACTGTCCCTCTTATGGTACATGCCATCCACACTACCCTCTCTCTCTCTTTTCCATACTTCACACTGCCTTCTCATACGGTGTCCCTCATAGAGAGCCCAGTCTCTCTACTGTGCCCCTTCATTACACTCCTCCTACTTGGCATACTGTCTCCTCCTGGCTGTTACCCTCACACTACTCAGTATCTATTATGTGTCCACTCACACTTTCATCCCCTCATACTGTCTGCACACATTTCTAATAGCCTCTTCCTGTACATCCCCCCCCTGCTAACATACCCCTTTGCTCTCTCCATATTTCCTCCTCACACATTCCCCCGACTCCCCATACTGTCCTCACACATCCCATCACCGTTGCTCCCAGTACTGTCAGCACACATTTTTCCCCTCGCTACTGTGTCCACCCCCATCTCCCCACTCACCCCCACAGAATATATCCACTGCCCTTCCGATAGAATAAATCCATCCCCTTCCACAGAATAAATGCACCCTGCCCCACACATGCTAAATAAATTCCAGCCCCCCCCACGTACACACTGAATAAATCCCCCCCACACACTGAATAAATCCCCCCCACTCACTGAATAAATCCCCCCACGCACTGAATAAATCCCCCCACGCACTGAATAAATCCCCCCCACACACTGAATAAATCCCCCCCACACACTGAATAAATCCCCCCCACACACTGAATAAATCCCCCCCACACACTGAATAAATCCCCCCCACACACTGAATAAATCCCCCCCACATACTTAATAAATTCCCCCACACACTTAATAAATCCCCCCACACACTTAATAAATCCCCCCACACACTTAATAAATCCCCCCACATACTCCCCATAAACCCACCCCATGTCTTCAGCTCCACAGCACAGGAGCACTTACCACCAAGTCTCTTCTGTCTCCTGCGCGCCGGATAGTGACGTCAGCAGCGTGATCACATGACTTGATCACGCTGCTGGCATCGCTCTGACCCAGCGGTCAGAGCCTCAATTGTACTCGCAGCTGGTAGATGTCTGCGAGTACAATTGATCTCCGGGAGCCGGCGCGCTGCAGCTTCTCTGTGCCGGCTGTCAGCTTGACAGTTGGCACAGAGAACAGCTGACTCCCGTTCCCCGCGGCACACCCGACCATGTGTCGCGGCACATTAGTAACAATATCTGCCCTAGGCTGAGCCCCTGAGTAAATAATTGCCCCTCACTTTATTCCCAGCACATAATATGACCCTCACTGTCCCTCTTATGGTACATGCCATCCACACTACCCTCTCTCTCTCTTTTCCATACTTCACACTGCCTTCTCATACGGTGTCCCTCATAGAGAGCCCAGTCTCTCTACTGTGCCCCTTCATTACACTCCTCCTACTTGGCATACTGTCTCCTCCTGGCTGTTACCCTCACACTACTCAGTATCTATTATGTGTCCACTCACACTTTCATCCCCCCATACTGTCTGCACACATTTCTAATAGCCTCTTCCTGTACATCCCCCCCTGCTAACATACCCCTTTGCTCTCTCCATATTTCCTCCTCACACATTCCCCCGACTCCCCATACTGTCCTCACACATCCCATCACCGTTGCTCCCAGTACTGTCAGCACACATTTTTCCCCTCGCTACTGTGTCCACCCCCATCTCCCCACTCACCCCCACAGAATATATCCACTGCCCTTCCGATAGAATAAATCCATCCCCTTCCACAGAATAAATGCACCCTGCCCCACACATGCTAAATAAATTCCAGCCCCCCCCACGTACACACTGAATAAATCCCCCCCACACACTGAATAAATCCCCCCCACTCACTGAATAAATCCCCCCACGCACTGAATAAATCCCCCCACGCACTGAATAAATCCCCCCCACACACTGAATAAATCCCCCCCACACACTGAATAAATCCCCCCCACACACTGAATAAATCCCCCCCACACACTGAATAAATCCCCCCCACATACTTAATAAATTCCCCCACACACTTAATAAATCCCCCCACACACTTAATAAATCCCCCCACACACTTAATAAATCCCCCCACATACTCCCCATAAACCCACCCCATGTCTTCAGCTCCACAGCACAGGAGCACTTACCACCAAGTCTCTTCTGTCTCCTGCGCGCCGGATAGTGACGTCAGCAGCGTGATCACATGACTTGATCACGCTGCTGGCATCGCTCTGACCCAGCGGTCAGAGCCTCAATTGTACTCGCAGCTGGTAGATGTCTGCGAGTACAATTGATCTCCGGGAGCCGGCGCGCTGCAGCTTCTCTGTGCCGGCTGTCAGCTTTTCAGTTGGCACAGAGAACAGCTGACTCCCGTTCCCCGCGGCACACCCGACCATGTGTCGCGGCACACTAGTGTGCCGCGGCACACTGGTTGAAAAACACTGATATAGGTTATACAGGTGAATCTACACGTACCTTATCAGCGGCTTCCAGACACTTTGTAATTGCTCATGCTCGCAGCACCAAATTCTTTCGGGCATACGGGATTGAACGTGTTAATAAACCTCTACGGGGTGGAGACACTATTCGTTGCCTCCATACCCGTGAGGCCTTTTGGATTTACCATCTCAGCACTCGATCTCCCACAGGTTTGAATAGACGTAACGAATTAATGTTTCATTATTAGTATTTGTTTATATATGTTGTTGCTATGTGGTTTATCACAGATTTGTTTTATCACAGTGTGTTTTCATTGTTTTTTTTTTTCATTATGTGTATTCATGAAGGACCGCCCATACGATCATGTGACCGTTCATTTGAATGCCATTGGTGTATAGGGTCTATATATTGGTTGATGACCATTTCATATGTAGCTTTGATAAAGATCCGTGTAGGATCGAAACGCGTCGCTCGTGTCCTGATATGCACATGTAGAGCATATGTCCACCGTTGTTTTTATATTGGCTTAATAAAGTTGAAATTTGGATTTTACTATTTGGAGCTGGAACGATTTTTTCTTTTTTTACTAATAATACAGGACAAGCTCTGAGACGTGGGAACTCTGCTGACCGCAATCCCTAATCCTATCACACACACTAGAAATAGCCGTGGAGCGCTCCTGACGCTCCCTAGGCACCTCGTCACAGCCTAAGGAACTAGCTAGCCCTAAAGATAGAAAAATAAAGCCTACCTTGCCTCAGAGAAATTCCCCAAAGGAACAGGCAGCCCCCCACATATAATGACTGTGAGTAAAGATGAAAATACAAACACAGAGATTAAATAGATTTAGCAAAGTGAGGCCCGACTTACTGAACAGACAGAGGATAGGAAAGGTAACTTTGCGGTTAGCACAAAAAACTACAAAAACCGACTCACGGTGCGGAGGCGCTCCCTCTGCTTCCCAGAGCTTCCAGCAAGCAAGACAAAAATCAAAATAGCAAGCTGGACAGAAAAATAGCAAACTAAAGAAAAACAAGCAGGAACTTAGCTTCTGCTGGGAAGACAGGTCACAAGAACGATCCAGGAGAGAACTAGACCAATACTGGAACATTGACAGGTGGCATGGAGCAATGATCTAAGGCTGGTTTCACATTTGCGTTTTTTTGGGTGCGTTTTTGCGGTAAAAAACGCAAAAAAACGCATGGTGAAAAAACGCATGTAAACGCGTGCAAACGCTGCGTTTTTTTGACGCATGCGTTTTTGCATGTGGTGAAAAAAATGCTGCGTTTTGACGCATTTACATGCGTTTTTTCATGCGTTTGCGTTTTTTAAACGCATGCTGAGAAATGTGTGACAGCTGCCAATCATCAAAATAAAGTAAAAAACCCACTATAAACAGAAATAGTTAGGGTTAGGGTTAGGGATCATAACCCTAACCCTAAAGGGATCCTAACCCTAAACCTACCCCTAACCCTACCTCTAACCCTAAGGGATTAGGGTTAGGGGTAGGGTTAGGGTTAGAGTTAGGATCCCTTAGGGTTATGGTTAGGGGTAGGGTTAGGGGTAGTGTTAGGGTTAGGATCCCTTAATCACCTTTATGTTGGGGGGTGGCATATCAGTGTGTTTTCTGGTTTTTTAATATAAAAACGCATGCGTTTTTAACGCAAAAAAACGCATGCACAAAAAAACGCATGCATCCCCATTGACTCCAATGTATTTTTTGACCCAAAAAAAACGCATGAAAACGCATGCTTTTTTTGGTCCAAAAAACGCCTCTCAAAAATACTACAAGTTGCATTTCTGAAAATGAACGCATGCAGTAAAAAAACGCATGCATTGCAAAACACGACCAAACGCATACAAACAAAAACGCATGCGTTTTCAATGTTAAATATAGGGAAAAAAAACGCTGCAGACAAAAACGCAAGTGTGAAACCACCCTAAGTGGAGTTAAATAGAGCAGCCAGCTAACGAATTAACCTCGTCACCTGTGGAAGGAAACTCACAGAGGGCGGAGTCGGATGGGGCAGAGTGCAGAGTCGGATGGGGCAGAGTGCGGAGTCGGATGGGGCAGAGTGCGGATTCGGATGGGGCAGAGTGCGGAGTCAGATGGGGCAGGAGCATGGGCAGGATGTGGATTTGGGTGGAAAATATTTTGGCGGGGAGGCCCCATTTGAAAGTTCGCACCGGGGCCCATAACTTTGTAGTTACGCCACTGGATACAAGGTTAGTGAAATAGGTCTGCTTAGCAGAAGTGAGGGCTAGTTTGAAGGCAAGTGCAGCTGTTTTGAAAATGGTGAAGCTGTCTGGCAGGCGTGTTTTTTTCCAACACCGCTCCGCGACCCTGGATGCTTGTCGAAGTTTTTTGATGAGGTTGTTATGCCAGGGTTGCCTATTGATCTGTCACACTTTGCTATGCATGAGAGGGGCGACTGAGTCTATGGCTGATGTGAGGGTGGAGTTATAGAAAGCAGTGGCGCTATCCGTGTCGTGGAGTGAAGATATGACACTATTGTGAGCGCTATAGAAAGCCAAGCAGATGCAAGACCAAAATGTTTCTTTTTTGATGGTCCAGGAGGGAGTGGTAAAACATACCTCTATGAAGTTATAATGCATCACGTTAGAGGGTTGGGAAAAGTCGTTTTGCCATCGGCTACAACAGGAATTGCAGAAAACCTTTTATGGGGAGTTCGCACTATCCATTCACTCTTTGGGATACCAGTTCTAGTCAATGAAATCTCTGTTTCCAGAATAAAACAAGACACATTTGCAGGTTGACAGTTAAACAACGCAAATCTTTTGATACTTGACGAGTGCACCATGGCACCCAAATATGCTTTGAGCTTAATTAACAAATTAACAGACTTCTGTGTAAAGTAATGACTACAAATGTTGCTGAAAAAAATAAAAATCCATTTGGAGGTAATGTTTTTGTCATTGGCGGAGATTTTAGGCAATGCCTTCCAGTCATACCAAATGGAACAAGAACAGATGTTATCGAGTCCAGCTTAAAAATGGCTGACTTTTGGAAACAGTTTAATAAACTCCAACTAACTAACAACATGCGATCTTCTGACCCAGAGTAGAGCAACTGGCTTCTTAAGCTTGGTAACTGTGAGCTTAGCAATGAATACAACCTTGGAGAAGACATTATTGAGATACCAGAAGACATGTTGTGCACTGACTGCATCCTAAGTGATGTTTTTGCACAATGCGCTGAAAGTGATGTGAATGACCAAAGCAGTGTTGAGAGGGCCTCTTCCCATGCAATTCTCTGTCCCAAGAATGATGACGTGGCTCTGCAAAATTTCCGTGTGATTGATAGAATGCCTGGAGAGTATAAGTTGTACAAAAGTGATGATTCAGTGGATGTAGACAATGAAGATGAACGAGAGCATTATCCAGTTGAATTTTTAAATAGTCTTACGCCAACAGGAATGCCATCCCACAGACTACAACTCAAAGTTGGAACAATCGTAATGTTGCTGCGGAATCTAAATACAAAAAATGGTCTATGTAATGGAACTCGCCTTATTGTTACTGGACTCCATTCCCACGTAATTCAAGCAAGAGTGATCACTGAATCAGCAAAAGGAGACGAAGTGTTCATTCCACGCATTGATTTATGTTCTTCGGACACCGGTCTTCCATTTAGGCTTTGGTGTCGACAGTTTCCAATAAAACCTGCTTTTGCCATGACAATAAACAAGTCACAAGGTCAAACTCTACACCGTGTTGGCATATATCTACCAGAGCCCATTTTTGGTCAAGGATAACTCTGCGTTGCATTTTCAATAGTTAAAATGAGATTCAACCTCAAGGTGCAAGTTCTTCATACCCCTTTACAAGGAAAGTTGCTTATAGATAGCCAACAGGTATTCACAAGAAATGTGGTGTACAAAAATATTTTGGGTTGATATGGTTAACAAATATATTATAGTGTCGATGTACTTCTTTCATCTGATGATTTATTTAAATACAGTTAGATATTCATGTAATGGTTTATATATTTTGATGATCTGTTTAATAATTTCGTTCAGTGGTATTAAGTTCTATGAGCAATAAAATTCAATGATAAAATATATTTTTTACCCGGAAAATCCTGTGTATTCATTGCATTATTTTTAAATCTTCATAAATAAACTACATACATATTCTAGAATACCCGATGGGTTAGAATCGGACCACCATCTAGTGTTTTATAAAAATACAAAATTTATTAAATAGATTCCATAAAGGACAATATTACATGTAAAACGTGCAATTAAGGACACACAATAGTGATACCCTAGAGTACAAATCTACTATATAATTGTCTAAGGGTCACTTCCGTCTTTCTGTCCTTCTGTCTGTCACGGATATTCATTGGTCACGGCCTCTGTCTGTCATGGAAATCCAAGTCGCTGATTGGTCGCGGCAAAACAGCCACGACCAATCAGTGACTGGCACAGTCCGGAAGAAAATGGCCGCTCCTTCCTCCCCGCAGTCAGTGCCCGCTCCGTACTCCCCTCCGGTCAGCGCTCACACAGGGTTAATGGCAGCGTTGACCGCGGTGTAACGCACTCGGTTAACGCTGCTATTAACCCTGTGTGACAAACTTTTTACTATTCATGCGGCCTATGCAGCATGAATAGTAAAAAGATCTAATGTTAAAAATAATAATAAAAAAAAATAAATCGGTATTTACTCACCATCCGTCAGCCCCTCGGATCCACAACAGGCCTTTCCCGCTCGCGATGCTCCGGTAACCGGTCCATGCTGCGATCTCGCGAGATGATGACGTAGCGGTCTCGCCAGACCGCTACGTCATCATCTCGCAAGACCGCAATGCACTCTTCAGACCGGAGCGCGTGAGGACCATCGGTAACCGGCCGCTTCGATCGGGAGGCTCCGGAAGGTGAGTATGTAACTATTTTTTATTTTAATTCTTTTTTTTAACAGGGATATGGTGCATACTACGTGACTGGCCAATATACTATGTGACTGGGCAGTATACTACGTGTCTGTGTTGTATACTACGTGACTGGGCAATATACTACGTGACTGGGCAATATACTATGTGGCTGGGGAATATACTATGTGGCTGAGCAATATACTATGTGGCTGGGCAATATACTACGTGACTGGGCAGTATACTACGCGTCTGTGCTGTATACTATGTGGCTCTGTGCTGTACTGCGTGACTGGGCAATATACTATGTGACTGGGCAATATACTATGTGGCTTGGCAATATACTGTGTGGCTGGGCAATATACTACGTGACTGGGCAATATACTATGTGGCTGGGCAATATACTATGTGGCTTGGCAATATACTACGTGGCTGGGCAATATACTACGTGGCTGGGCAATATACTACGTGGCTGGGCAATATAGTAACATAGTAACATAGTTAGTAAGGCCGAAAAAAGACATTTGTCCATCCAGTTCAGCCTATATTCCATCATAATAAATCCCCAGATCTACGTCCTTCTACAGAACCTAATAATTGTATGATACAATATTGTTCTGCTCCAGGAAGACATCCAGGCCTCTCTTGAACCCCTCGACTGAGTTCGCCATCACCACCTCCTCAGGCAAGCAATTCCAGATTCTCACTGCCCTAACAGTAAAGAATCCTCTTCTATGTTGGTGGAAAAACCTTCTCTCCTCCAGACGCAAAGAATGCCCCCTTGTGCCCGTCACCTTCCTTGGTATAAACAGATCCTCAGCGAGATATTTGTATTGTCCCCTTATATACTTATACATGGTTATTAGATCGCCCCTCAGTCGTCTTTTTTCTAGACTAAATAATCCTAATTTCGCTAATCTATCTGGGTATTGTAGTTCTCCCATCCCCTTTATTAATTTTGTTGCCCTCCTTTGTACTCTCTCTAGTTCCATTATATCCTTCATGAGCACCGGTGCCCAAAACTGGACACAGTACTCCATGTGCGGTCTAACTAGGGATTTGTACAGAGGCAGTATAATGCTCTCATCATGTGTATCCAGACCTCTTTTAATGCACCCCATGATCCTGTTTGCCTTGGCAGCTGCTGCCTGGCACTGGCTGCTCCAGGTAAGTTTATCATTAACTAGGATCCCCAAGTCCTTCTCCCTGTCAGATTTACCCAGTGGTTTCCCATTCAGTGTGTAATGGTGACATTGATTCCTTCTTCCCATGTGTATAACCTTACATTTATCATTGTTAAACCTCATCTGCCACCTTTCAGCCCAAGTTTCCAACTTATCCAGATCCATCTGTAGCAGAATACTATCTTCTCTTGTATTAACTGCTTTACATAGTTTTGTATCATCTGCAAATATCGATATTTTACTGTGTAAACCTTCTACCAGATCATTAATGAATATGTTGAAGAGAACAGGTCCCAATACTGACCCCTGCGGTACCCCACTGGTCACAGCGACCCAGTTAGAGACTATACCATTTATAACCACCCTCTGCTTTCTATCACTAAGCCAGTTACTAACCCATTTACACACAATTTCCCCCAGACCAAGCATTTTCATTTTGTGTACCAACCTCTTGTGCGGCACAGTATCAAACGCTTTGGAAAAATCGAGATATACCACGTCCAATGACTCACCGTGGTCCAGCCTATAGCTTACCTCTTCATAAAAACTGATTAGATTGGTTTGACAGGAGCGATTTCTCATAAACCCATGCTGATATGGAGTTAAACAGTTATTCTCATTGAGATAATCCAGAATAACATCCCTCAGAAACCCTTCAAATATTTTACCAACAATAGAGGTTAGACTTACTGGCCTATAATTTCCAGGTTCACTTTTAGAGCCCTTTTTGAATATTGGCACCACATTTGCTATGCGCCAGTCCTGCGGAACAGATCCTGTCGCTATAGAGTCCCTAAAAATAAGAAATAATGGTTTATCTATTACATTACTTAGTTCCCTTAGTACTCGTGGGTGTATGCCATCCGGACCCGGAGATTTATCTATTTTAATCTTATTTAGCCGATTTCGCACCTCTTCTTGGGTTAGATTGTTGACCCTTAATATAGGGTTTTCATTGTTTCTTGGGATTTCACCTAGCATTTCATTTTCCACCGTGAATACCGTGGAGAAGAAGGTGTTTAATATGTTAGCTTTTTCCTCGTCATCTACAACCATTCTTTCCTCACTATTTTTTAAGGGGCCTACATATTCAGTTTTTATTCTTTTACTATTGATATAGTTGAAGAACAGTTTGGGATTAGTTTTACTCTCCTTAGCAATGTGCTTCTCTGTTTCCTTTTTGGCAGCTTTAATTAGTTTTTTAGATAAAGTATTTTTCTCCCTATAGTTTTTTAGAGCTTCAATGGTGGCATCCTGCTTTAGTAGTGCAAATGCTTTCTTTTTACTGTTAATTGCCTGTCTTACTTCTTTGTTTAGCCACATTGGGTTTTTCCTATTTCTAGTCCTTTTATTCCCACAAGGTATAAACCGCTTACACTGCCTATTTAGGATGTTCTTAAACATTTCCCATTTATTATCTGTATTCTTATTTCTGAGGATATTGTCCCAGTCTACCAGATTAAGGGCATCTCTAAGCTGGTCAAACTTTGCCTTCCTAAAGTTCAGTGTTTTTGTGACTCCCTGACAAGTGCCCCTAGTGAAAGACAGGTGAAACTGTACAATATTGTGGTCGCTATTTCCTAGATGCCCAACCACCTGCAGATTTGTTATTCTGTCAGGTCTATAAGATAGTATTAGGTCTAAAAGTGCTGATAATTTTTCTTGGTTATTAGCAGAAACCTGTTGCCTTTATGGGTTTCACTTTCCCAGTTAATATCCGGGTAGTTAAAGTCCCCCATAACCAGGACCTCATTATAGGTTGCAGCTTCATCTATCTGCTTTAGAAGTAGACTTTCCATGGTTTCTGTTATATTTGGGGGTTTGTAACAGACCCCAATGAGAATTTTGTTACCATTTTTCCCTCCATGAATTTCGACCCATATGGACTCGACACCCTCATTTCCTTCGCTAATATCCTCCCTTAAAGTGGACTTTAGACAAGACTTTACATAGAGACAAACCCCTCCTCCTCTCCGATTTTTACGATCCTTTCTAAACAGACTGTAACCCTGTAAGTTAACTGCCCAGTCATAGCTTTTATCTAACCATGTCTCGGTTATTCCCACTATGTCAAAGTTACCTGTAGATATTTCTGATTCTAGTTCTTCCATCTTGTTTGTCAGGCTTCTGGCGTTTGCGAGCATGCAGTTTAGAGGATTTTGTTTTGTTCCAATCTCCTCGCTGTGGATTGCTTTAGAAATGTTCTTACCTCCCATCTGAGTATGTTTTCCTGGGTCTTCTTTGTTCAAGTCTAATGTTTTTCTTCCCGTCCCCTCTTCTTCTAGTTTAACGCCCTCCTGATGAGTGTAGCGAGTCTTCTGGCGAATGTGTGTTTCCCAGGTTTGTTGAGGTGTAGTCCATCTCTGGCGAGGAGTCCATCGTACCAGTAATTCACACCGTGGTCCAGGAATCCGAATCCTTGTTGTCTGCACCATCGTCTTAGCCAGTTGTTTGCATCAAGGATCCTGTTCCATCTCCTGGTGCCATGCCCGTCTACTGGAAGGATAGAAGAAAAAACTACCTGTGCATCCAGTTCCTTTACTTTCTTCCCCAACTCTTCAAAGTCTTTGCAGATTGTCGGTAGGTATTTCCTTGCCGTGTCATTGGTGCCAACATGTATCAGAAGAAATGGGTGGACGTCCTTGGAGCTGAAGAGCTTTGGTATCCTATCGGTCACATCCTTGATCATCGCACCTGGAAGGCAGCATACTTCTCTTGCAGTTATGTCCGGTCTGCAGATGGCTGCTTCTGTGCCTCTCAGTAGTGAGTCTCCAACCACCACCACTCTTCGTTGCTTCTTGGCTGTACTTTTTGCTGTCACTTGTTGCTGTGTGCCCTTTTCTTTTTTGCTTGCTGGTATTGCTTCATCCTTAGGTGTGACATCTTCATCCTCTACAAAGATTTGATATCGGTTCTTCAGTTGTGTGGTTGGTGATTTCTCCATGGTCTTCTTGCTTCTTTTGGTCACATGCTTCCACTCATCTGCTTTTGGAGGTTCTCTGACACTTTTTTCACCTTCTGTGACCAGTAGAGATGCTTCTGTTCTGTCTAGAAAGTCTTCATTCTCTTTGATGAGTTTCAAAGTTGCTATTCTTTCTTCCAGACCCCGCACCTTTTCTTCTAAAAGGGCCACTAGTCTACACTTCTGACAGGTGAAATTTAATTCTTCTTCTGGTCGATCTGTGAACATGTAGCACATGCTGCAGCTCACCATGTAGGTTGTCACATCTGCCATGTTGCTCCTAGATCCTGCTGACTTGCTGTGTGTTTTCCTTCTTGTGTAATCTACTCAGCCAAGCTCTCTTGCAATAATATACTATGTGGCTGCGCAATATACTACGTGGCTTGGCAATATACTACGTGGCTGGGCAATATACTACGTGGCTGGGCAATATACTACGTGGACATGCATATTCTAGAATACCCGATGCGTTAGAATCGGGCCACCATGTAGTAGTTTTATAATAGCTGTTCGATTCAAATACATGATTAGTTAAACTGGTTAGATGTATCATATATATCTCATACCCATATGAGGCTCTGCGTCTTTAGAATCTATGACTTGTATGTCCATCATAAGTTACATAAATCCCAAATAGTTGTGGACTACAACACTAGGCATGGGTCAGAGCATGATGGCCACTTTAAAGAGATACAGTGCATGCCAAAAATCATGTTGTAACAATTGTCAAACACTAAAAGACGCTTTATTGCAAAAACCTTTCTTGCATCACCATATTTTGACATTTATAATTTTTCCATTTTTACAGAGTCATGTGACGGCTTGTTTTTTGCATGACAAGTAGTGTTGAGCGATACCTTCCGATATCAAGAAGTATCGGTATCGGATTGGATCAGCCGATATCCAAAAAATATCGGATATCGCCGATACCAATGCAAGTCAATGGGACACAAATATCGGAATGTAAATAAGCCCTTTCTGTCCTCCTACATCCTGTTCCGGAGGGGGGAAGAGTGTGGGCAGTGCATGGGCGGACACTGTGCGTGTCTGTGTGCGGGCGGGGTCTGTGCCGGCATCTCGGGGCTCTGTGCGGCCTGCCTGGGCTCTGTGTAGGCTCGCCGGGGCTCTGTGCGGGCTTGCCGGGGCTCTGTGCAGGCTTGCCAGGGCTCTGTGCGGCTTGCAGGGGCTCTGTGCGGGCTTGCTGGGGCTTTGTACGGCTTGTGGGGGCTCTGTGCGGCTTGCAGGGCTCTGTGCGGGCTTGCCGGGGCTCTGTGCAGCTTGCGGGGGCTCTGTGCAGCTTGCGGGGGCTCTCTGCGGCTTGCAGGGGCTCTGTGCGGGCTTGCTGGGGCTCTGTGCGGCTTGCCAGAGCTTTGTGCGGCTTGCGGGGGCTCTGTGCGGGCTTGCCGGGGCTTTGTGCGGGCTTGCCGGGGCTCTCTGCGGGCTGCCAGGGGTCTGTGTAGGCATTGTCCGATGGGACCACAAGTCCCATCGGACGATGCCTGCAACAGTGACAGTGATTGACACATTAGCCAATGATGGGAGAGTAGTAGTTCCATCATCCGGCTAATGTGTTGAATGTAAAAAAAAAAAAAAAATACTACATACATACTATATGCATACTACATACAATACATTCATACATTACATACAATACATACATACAGAACATTAAACATAGAGTTCATACTCACCATTACTTGTCACTTTGATCCCCGAAGGCAGTGTCATCTGTAAAAAAGATTAAAATAACAAACAACTAATATACTCCCTGTCCGCAGAAATCCACGAGTGTCCCATGACGATCTCCCATGGAGAATGGCAGCATCAGCTGTTGCAACCGCTCTCTAGGGGCTCCAGGAACACAATGACGGTAGGAAGGTATCAATCCGCACTGTATTCCTCTGGCGCTGTAAAAAAAATAGTCCCTAGTCTCACTTTTGGCATTGCTGTATGAGAAATTTTCCCACGCAGCAATTGCCATAAAGTGAGACTTTGTCCTAAGGTAACCTCAGTGATGCACTGCAGAAGCCATTGTCTCCTGTCAGTGTGTCACTGAGGGTCCTATAGAGCAGTGACATCACCCGATGTCACTGTTCTATAGGGGAGATCGTCATGGGACACTCATTATTAATTGGACTACGGCAGACAGCTAGTATACGGTTTATTATTTTACGTTTTTTTGCAGGCGCTGAAGTATGGTAAGTATGGTTAAATGAAGAATATTAAAATACTTTTTCCTAATGTGTGTGTGTTTTATTAACCCTTTATTACTATTGGATTAATAATAGATAGGCGTCTTATTGATACCTCTCCGTTATTAACCCGGCTTAATGTCGCCTTACAATAGCAAGGTGACATTAACCCCTTATTACCCCATATCCCACAGCTACACAGGAGTGGGAAGAGAGGGGCTAAGTGCCGGAATTTCTGGGGCGGCTGCAGACTGGTATTTGTAGCCGGGGGGGGGGAGGGGCAATATCCATGCCCCTCTCTAGGCTATGAATATCAGCCCGCAGCTGTCTGCGTAGCCTTTCTGGCTATAAAATATAGGGGGACCTCACGTCATTTTTTGGGCAGGGTCCCCCTATTTTAATAGCCAGTAAAGGCTACGCAGACAGCTGCAGGCTGATATTCATAGCAGGCTTACCCCCCATGTACCGATTGTAATCCAAGATACAATCTGGCTTTGGGACTTGTGCTGTGGTCCAACGAACTGTGACAAGGGTGCTGTTGTCACAGTGTATGGAGGTCAGGATAAGGACATCCCTCTTTTGTCCTTATACTTAACCGCCAGCATGTTGAGCTGCATTGGGCTCTGCTTTCCCCTTTTCTCAGCATTTGCTCAATTAGCGGCTTAGGGAGGCCTCGCTGATTTTTTTCGCACGGTGCCAAATGCAGCTGTACCTCTGGCAGAAAGGGCCTTGAAGAGAGGGACGCTGGTGTAAAAGTTATCAATGTATAGGTGATAACCCTTATCCAGCAGTGGGTGCAGCAATTCCCACACAATTTTCCCACTCACCCCCAGGATGGGGGGGCATTCAGGGGGGTTAATTTGTGTGTCCTTCCCCTCGTAGACCCTAAATCTGTGGGTGTACCCTGAGGTGCTCTCGCACAGTGTACAGCTTTATTCCGTACCTGGACCTCTTACTGGGCAGGTATTGTCAGAATTTTAACCTCCCTTTGAAGTGAACGAGAGATTCATCAATAGCGATGTCCCTCTAGGGTATGTACGCCTCAGCAAATTTTCTGCTGAAGTGTTCAACCACTCGCCGAATTTTATATAGACGATCAAAGTTAGGATCGTCTCGGGGAAGACACCGAGCATTATTATAATGCAAAAATGTATGGATCCCTTCAAAACGTTTCCTTGTCATGGCCATGCGGAATACCGGTGTACTGTAGAGAATATCAGTACTCCAGTATTGACGAATCTGTTTTTTTTTATTATGCCCATATGCAGCAAAATTCCCCCAAATGTCATCATCTCTGCTGCATTTACGGGGGTCCATCTGGCGTATGATGACATGGGATTTTGGGTGAAAAATTGTTGGGCATACAGGTTCGTCTGGGCCACCATAAGATTTATTATTTCATCACTGAAAAAGAATTTGAAGAAGTCAATTTCAGTGAGGCCAGTGGTGTCAAACTGGATTCCTGAGCTGCTGCTGAAATCCGGAATGACGGGCTGAAAATTTTCAGGGGGTGCAATCCACACAGGATCGATTGTTGCAGGAGTTGCCTGGGTCCTAGGGCGCCTTGCTTGGGGTCCCTCCTCACAGTGATGAGGAGGATGATGAGGAATAGAGGAATGTAGGATCTTCCTCACTGGCTGAATCCTTGTCGGACGCAAGGATGGCGTAAGCCTCCTTTCGTGAATAGCGCCTTGTTGACGAATGGGCCATTTTATTTTTTTCCTAAACTCTGGGGATGTGTGTGTAAGTGGTGCTTTTACAAGTGTAATGTGTGGGGCTTGTGTAATAGGGTACTCTTTATTATAACAAAAAGGAGAGAAAAAAGTAGAGAGAAAATGTAGAAAAGAAAAAAATGAAAAGAAAAATCAGAAGTTAAAAAAAAACGTTTGTAAAAAAAATTTAGATGTTCACTACACTAATGCCCTCCCTATAAATTTACCCGCCGCAAATAATTCTTTTTACAAAAGAAAAACGGACGTCAGCAACAATGTGACATACGCTCCCCTAATGCACTCGCTAAAAAGTTAATTGACGTAATTAATTCCTTTTTTTTTTACAAAAGAAAAACGGACGTCAGCAGCGATGTGACATACCCTCCCCTAATGCAGAGGTCCCCAACTCCAGTCCTCAAGGCCCACCAACAGGTCATGTTTCCAGGATTTCCTTTGCATTGCACAGGTGATGCAGTTATTACCTGGGCAAGACTAAGGAAATCCTGAAAACATGACCTGTTGGTGGGCCTTGAGGACTGGAGTTGGGGACCTCTGCCCTAATGCACTCGCTAAAAAGTTAATCAACACAACTAATTCTTTTTTTTTTACAAAAGAAAAACGGACGTCAGCAACAATGTGACGTACGCTCTCCTAATGCAGTAGAAATTACCCGGGGATAGCAACAAACACTGATGCCGGCAAAACCTAAACACACTACCTATAAAACTACTCTGTATGATTTTTTTTCCCTTCAACAAGATCGGAAGTCACCTAGCACTGACGCCGACTAGACTTAATACACTACCTATAAAACTACTCTATACGATTTTGTTTTCTATAAAAGATCGGTCCTCACTAACGCTGTGACGCCGGCTACGCTACCTTGCTACATCTAAAACTACACTGTACTAACTATAATTATTTTTTTCAAAAAAAAAATAAAAAATCGGACGTCACTTAGACTGTGATGTCCCTACGCTAACTAGCTAAAAAGAGAAAAAATCCTTGTGGCGCAGTCTCTGATCAGCAGCGATACTGATCAGAGCGCTGCGGACACAGGAAGAGCACAAATGCTCTGCGCAGGACTCAGCGCACACAAAAAAGTGCGCTAAAAATTCAATTGGAGGTGGGGGAGGGGGTACTGAAACAGGGAGGGGGCGTCACCAAACACTGACGCTGGCTACGCTACGTCTAAAACTACACTGTACTAACAACTATTATTATTTTCTAAAAAAAAATAAAAAATAGGACGTCGCTTAGACTGCGAAGTCCGCTATGCTAACTATCTAAAAAAAGAAAAAATCCCGTGGCGCAGTCTCTGATCAGCACCGATACTGGTCAGAGCGCTGCGGACACGGGAAGAGAATGAATGCTCTGCGCGGGACGCCGCACACAGGAAACAGGAAAAAAGCGCAAAAAGTGCGCTAAAAAATCAATTGGAGGCTGGGGGAGGGGAGGTGGAGGGGGGTACTGAGAAGGGATAGGGATGGGAAAGGGGTGGGAGAGGTGCTGCTGCTCTGCTGTGATCACAGGCCTCACACAGCAGGCAGATGGCAGCAGAGAGCACACAGCACAGAGCACAAGCTGGAGCAGAAGGAGGCAGGAGATCGCGTGGTTGATCACACTGGCCACCAATGGATTCTTTCTCTCAAGGTACACAGAGGGGCTTAGACCACCACTCTGCACGCCAAATCTAAGGTAAAGATGGCGTGCAGGGCGGTGATCGATATTTTAAATTAACCCGTTTGGCACTGATTGGCTAGAAGCTATTGTTCAGCCAATCAGCACACTAGGGGTTAATCAGGTGAGGTGGTTGTGACGGCTGTGATTGGTGCCACGTCACTCAGCACAGATCACAGCCGGTCACATGGTTTTTTTTTTAATAACTGTTTTATTGCTGTGATTGGCTGGTCAGAGTTAACCAGCCAATCACAGCGATCGCCAATGTGGGGGGCGGTGCAGCCCCCCGGGGATACGTGTGGAGATGGTCTGCTGTCATGCACAGCAGCCATCGGAACCCGGTCACCGTGCGATGCCGCCAAAAAATGGCGGCGCCGTACTAGTACTGCGCTGGTCAGAAATGCACCTCCCGCAGCGCAGTACTAGTAAGTCGGAGGTCGGGAAGGGGTTAAAGAATGTTTTTGAAGCAATCTGAATGAATCGCTTTTGTTTTTTTATATACTGTAAACAGTTAGTGATATTTTTTTTATAGATTTATTGATTCCGTATCTGTCAATGTTTTTTTGGTGGTTCCTTTTCCCCTAGTTCCTCAGGACCTTTAGGCTACTTTCACACTAGCGTCGGCCCGTCGCAGTGTGTCGGGCCGACGTACCGACACATCCTGTCTCCGCTGCACAACGGTGGCAGCAGATGCATTATTACAACGCATCCGCTGCCCCATTGTGAGTTGCGGGGAGGAGGGGGCGGAGTTCCAGCTGCGCATGCACGGTCGGAAATGGCGGACACGACGCACCAAAAAACGTTACAAGCAACGTTTTTTGGTGCTGACGGTCCGACGCAACATGACACAACCGTCGCACGACAGTTGAGACGTGTAGCAATGCATCGCAATGCGTCGCTAATACAAGCTTATGGAGAAAAAACGCATCCTGCAGACAAACTTTGCAGGATGCATTTTATCTGCAAAACGATGCACTGTGACGGAGGCCAAACAACGCTATTGTGAAAGTAGCCTTAACCCCTCTGTGACCTTAGACGTACTATCCCGTCGAGGTGCCCTGGGCCTATCTGACCCTGGACGGGATAGTACGTCATAGCGATCGGCAGCGCTCACGGGGGGAGCGCCGCCGATCGCGGCCGGGTGTCAGCTGCTTATCGCAGCTGAAATCCGGCACTATGGGCCAGGAGCGGTCACGGACCGCCCCCGGCACATTAACCCCTGGCACACCACGATCAAAGATGATCGCGATGTGCCGGCGGTACAGGGAAGCATCGCGCAGGGAGGGGGCTCCCTGCGGGATTCCCTTTGCCCCCCGCAGCAACGCGATGTGATCGCGTTGCTGCGAGGGTCTTACCTCCCTCCCTGCTTGCTCCAGGCCCGGATCCAAGATGGCCGCGGATCCGGGTCCTGCAGGGAGGGAGGTGGCTTCACAGAGCCTGCTCAGAGCAGGCACTGTGAAGCCTGCAGTGCTGCATGTCAGATCAGTGATCTGACAGAGTGCTGTGCAAACTGTCAGATCACTGATCTGTGATGTCCCCCCTGGGACAAAGTAAAAAAGTTAAAAAAATTTTTTCCAAATGTGTAAAAAAAAATAAAAAAAAAATATTCCTAAATAATGAAAAAATATATATATTATTCCCATAAATACATTTCTTCATCTAAATAAAAAAAAAACCAATAAAAGTGCACATATTTAGTATCGCCGCGTCCGTAACGACCCGACCTATAAAACTGGCCCACTAGTTAACCCCTTCAGTAAACACCGTAAGAAAAAAAAAACGAGGCAAAAAACAACGCTTTATTATCATACCGCCGGACAAAAAGTGGAATAACACGCGATCAAAAAGACAGATATAAATAACCATGGTACCGCTGAAAACGTCATCTTGTCCCGCAAAAACGAACCGCCATACAGCATCATCAGCAAAAAAATAAAAAAGTTATAGTCTTGAGAATAAAGCGATGCAAAAATAATTATTTTTTCTGTAAAATTGTTTTTATCGTATAAAAGCGTCAAAACATAAAAAAATGATATAAATGAGGTGTCGCTGTAATCGTACTGAACTGAAGAATAAAACTGCTTTATCAATTTTACCAAACGTGGAACGGTATAAACGCCTCCCCCAAAAGAAATTCATGAATAGCTGGTTTTTGGTCATTCTTCCTCACAAAAATCGGAATAAAAAGTGATACAAAAATGTCACGTGCCCAAAAATGTTACCAATAAAAACGTCAACTCGTCCCGCAAAAAACAAGACCTCACATGACTCTGTGGACCAAAATATGGAAAAATTATAGCTCTCAAAATGTGGTAACGCAAAAAATATTTTTTGCAATAAAAAGCGTCTTTCAGTGTGTGACGGCTGCCAATCATAAAAACCCGCTAAAAAACTTGCTATAAAAGTAAATCAAACCCCCCTTCATCACCCCCTTAGTTAGGGAAAAATAAAAAAAATGTATTTATTTCCATTTTCCCATTAGGGCTAGGGTTAGGATTAGGGTTAGGGCTAGGGTTAGGGCTAGGGTTAGGGTTAGGGCTAGATTTAGGGCTAGGGCCAGGATTAGGGCTAGGGTTAGGGCTAGGGCTAGATTTAGGGCTAGGACTAGGATTAGGGCTAGGGTTAGGGCTAGATTTAGGGCTAAGGCTAGGATTAGGGCTAGGGTTAGGGCTAGGGTTGGGGCTACAGTTAGGGCTGGGGCTAAAGTTAGGGTTAGGATTTAGATTACATTTACAGTTGGGAATAGGGTTGGGATTAGGGTTAGGGGTGTGTCAGGGTTAGAGGTGTGGTTAGGGTTACCGTTGGAATTAGGGTTAGAGGTGTGTTTGGATTAGGGTTTCAGTTATAATTGGGGGGTTTCCACTGTTTAGGCACATCAGGGGCTCTCCAAACACGACATGGCGTCCGATCTCAATTCCAGCCAATTCTGCGTTTACCCCAACATATGGGGTATCAGCGTAGTGAAACACTTGGGGGTTCAAAGTTCTCACAACACATCTAGATAAGTTCATTGAGGGGTCTAGTTTCCAATATGGGGTCACTTGTGGGGGGTTTCTACTGTTTAGGTACATTAGGGGCTCTGCAAACGCAATGTGACGCCTGCAGACCAATCCATCTAAGTCTGCAATCCAAATGATGCTCCTTCCCTTCCGAGCCCTCCCATGCGCCCAAACGGTGGTTCCCCCCCCCACATATGGGGTATCAGCGTACTCAGGATAAATTGGACAACAACATTTAGGGTCCAATTTCTCCTGCTACCCTTGGAAAAATACAAAACTGGGGGCTAAAATATAATTTTTGTGGAAAAAAATATTTTTTATTTGCACGGCTCTGCGTTATAAACTGTAGTGAAATACTTGGGGGTTCAAAGCTCTCACAACACATCTAGATGAGTTCCTTAGGGGGTCTACTTTCCAAAATGGTGTCACTTGTGGGGGGTTTCTACTGTTTAGGTACATTAGGGGCTCTGCAAACGCAATGTGACGCCTGCAGACCATTCCATCTAAGTCTGCATTCCAAATGGCGCTCCTTCCCTTCCGAGCCCTCCCATGCACCCAAACGGTGGTTCCCCCCCCACATATGGGGTATCAGCGTACTCAGGACAAATTGGACAACAACTTTTGGGGTCCAATTTCTCCTGTTACCCTAGGGAAAATACAAAACTGGGGGCTAAAAAATAATTTTTGTGGGAAAAAAATTTTGTTTTATTTTTATGGCTCTGCGTTATAAACTTCTGTGAAGCCCTTGGTGGGTCAAAGTGCTCACCACACATCCAGATAAGTTCATTAGGGGGTCTACTTTCCAAAATGGTGTCACTTGTGGGGGGTTTCAATGTTTAGGCACATCAGTGGCTCTCCAAATGCAACATGGCGTCCCATCTCAATTCCTGTCAATTTTGGCATGAAAAGTCAAACGGTGCTTCTTCCCTTCCAAGCTCTACCATGTGCCCAAACAGTGGTTTACCCCCACATATGGGGTATCAGCGTACTCAGGACAAATTGTACAACAACTTTTGTGGTCCAATTTCATCTCTTACCCTTGGAAAAATAAAAAATTGGGGGCAAAAATATAATTTTTGTGAAAAAATATGATTTTTTATTTTTACGGTTCTGCATTATAAACTTCTGTGAAGCACTTAGTGGGTCAAAGTGCTCACCACACCTGTAGATAAGTTCCTTAGGGGGTCTACTTTCCAAAATGGTGTCACTTGTGGGGGGTTTCAATGTTTAGGCACATCAGTGGCTCTCCAAACGCAACATGGCGTCCCATCTCAATTCCTGTCAATTTTGCATTGAAAAGTCAAACGGCGCTCCTTCCCTTCCGAGCTCTCCCATGCGCCCAAACAGTGGTTTACCGCCACATATGGGGTATCAGCGTACTCAGGACAAATTGGACAACAACTTATGGGGTCCAATTTCTTCTCTTACCCTTCGGAAAATAAAAAATTGGGGGCGAAAAGATAATTTTTGTGAAAAAATATGATTTTTTATTTTTACGGTTCTGCATTATAAACTTCTGTGAAGCACTTGGTGGGTCAAAGTGCTCACCACACCTCTAGATAAGTTCCTTTGGGGGTCTACTTTCCAAAATGGTGTCACTTGTGGGGGGTTTCAATGTTTAGGCACATCAGTGGCTCTCCAAACGCAACATGGCGCGTCCCATCTCAATTCCTGTCAATTTTGCATTGAAAAGTCAAATTGCCCTCCTTCGCTTCCAAGCTCTGTCATGCGCCCAAACAGTGGTTTACCCCCACATATGGGGTATCGGCGTACTCAGGACAAATTGGACAACAACTTTTGGGGTCCATTTTCTCCTGTTACTCTTGGTAAAATAAAACAAATTGGAGCTGAAGTAAATTTTTTGTGAAAAAAAGTTAAATGTTCATTTTTATTTAAACATTCCAAAAATTCCTATGAAACACCTGAAGGGTTAATAAACTTCTTGAATGTGGTTTTGAGCACCTTGAGGGGTGCAGTTTTTAGAATGGTGTCACACTTGGGTATTTTCTATCATATAGACCCCTCAAAATGACTTCAAATGAGATGTGGTCCCTAAAAAAAAAATGGTGTTGTAAAAATGAGAAATTGCTGGTCAACTTTTAACCCTTATAACTCCCTAACAAAAAAAAATTTTGGTTCAAAAATTATGCTGATGTAAAGTAGACATGTGGGAAATGTTACTTATTAAGTATTTTGTGTGACATATCTCTGTGATTAAATTGCATAAAAATTCAAAGTTTCAAAATTTTCGCCAAATTTCCGTTTTTTTCACAAATAAACGCAGGTACTATCAAAGAAATTTTACCACTATCATGAAGTACAATATGTCACGAGAAAACAGTGTCAGAATCACCAGGATCCGTTGAAGCGTTCCAGAGTTATAACCTCATAAAAGGACAGTGGTCAGAATTGTAAAATGTGGCCTGGTCATTGACGTGCAAACCACCCTTGGGAGTAAAGGGGTTAAAGACAACTTTCTTTTAAAAATTTTTTTTAAAAGCATATTACTTACTTTGGCCCCCAGTCACTTTTTTATTTTTCTGCTGGTGGAGGTGTATGGTGGGTGGCTTATTTTACCTGTCTTTTATTTAATTTATATGATGTTCACTAAAGGAATTAACTAGTGGAACAGTTTTATAGGTCGGGTCATTGCGGACACGGCGATACCAAATATCTTTACTTTTATTGTTTATATTTTTTCATACAAATATTTATAGATACAATATCTTTTGATTTTTTTAAATATATTTTTACAATTATTTAAAAAAAATTACTTTTTTAACCCCTTTACCCCCAAGGGTGGTTTGCACGTTAATGACCAGGCCAATTTTTACAATTCTGACCACTGTCCCTTTATGAGGTTATAACTCCGAAACGCTTCAACGGATCCTGGTGATTCTGACATTGTTTTCTCGTGACATATTGTACTTCATGATAGTGGTAAAATTTCTTTGATAGTACCTGCGTTTATTTGTGAAAAAAACGGAAATTTGGCGAAAATTTCGCAATTTTCAAACTTTGAATTTTTATGCAATTAAATCACAGAGATATGTCACACAAAATACTTAATAAGTAACATTTCCCACATGTCTCCTTTACATCAGCATAATTTTGGAACCAATTTTTTTTTTTGTTAGGGAGTTATAAGGGTTAAAAGTTGACCAGCAATTTCTCATTTTTACAACACCATTTTTTTTTAGGGACCACGTCTCATTTGAAGTCATTTTGAGGGGTCTATATGATAGAAAATGCCCAAGTGTGACACCATTCTAAAAACTGCACCCCTCAAGGTGCTCAAAACCACATTCAAGAAGTTTATTAACCCTTCAGGTGTTTAATAGGAATTTTTGGAATGTTTAAATAAAAATGAACATTTAACTTTTTTACACAAAAAATTTACTTCAGCTCCAATTTGTTTTATTTTACCAAGGGTAACAGGAGAAATTGGACCCAAAAAGTTGTTGTCCAATTTGTCCTGAGTACGCTGATACCCCATATGTGGCAGTAAACCACTGTTTGGGCGCATGGGAGAGCTCGGAAGGGAAGGAGCGCTATTTGACTTTTCAATGCAAAATTGACAGGAATTGAGATGGGACGCCATGTTGCGTTTGGAGAGCCACTGATGTGCCTAAACATTGAAACCCCCCACAAGTGACACCATTTTGGAAAGTAGACCCCCTAAGGAACTTATCTGGATGTGTGGTGAGCACTTTGACCCACCAAGTGCTTCACAGAAGTTTATAATGCAGAACCGTAAAAATAAAAAATCATATTTTTTCACAAAAATTATATTTTTGCCCCCAATTTTTTATTTTTCCAAGGGTAAGAGAAGAAATTGGACCTCAAAAGTTGTTGTCCAATTTGTCCTGAGTACGCTGATACCCCATATGTGGCAGTAAACCACTGTTTGGGCGCATGGGAGAGCTCGGAAGGGAAGGAGCGCAGTTTGACTTTTCAATGCAAAATTGACAGAAATTGAGATGGGACGCCATGTTGCGTTTGGAGAGCCACTGATGTGCCTAAACATTGAAACCCCCCACAAGTGACACCATTTTGGAAAGTAGACCCCCTAAGGAACTTATCTAGAGGTGTGGTGAGCACTTTGACCCACCAAGTGCTTCTCAGAAGTTTATAATGCAGAACCGTAAAAATAAAAAATCATATTTTTTCACAAAAATTATATTTTTGCACCCAATTTTTTATTTTTCCAAGGGTAAGAGAAGAAATTGGACCTCAAAAGTTGTTGTCCAATTTGTCCCGAGTACGCTGATACCCCATATGTGGCAGTAAACCACTGTTTGGGCGCATGGGAGAGCTCGGAAGGGAAGGAGCGCAGTTTGACTTTTCAATGCAAAATTGACAGAAATTGAGATGGGACGCTATGTTGCGTTTGGAGAGCCACTGATGTGCCTAAACATTGAAACCCCCCACAAGTGACACCATTTTGGAAAGTAGACCCCCTAAGGAACTTATCTAGAGGTGTGGTGAGCACTTTGACCCACCAAGTGCTTCACAGAAGTTTATAATGCAGAACCGTAAAAATAAAAAATCATATTTTTTCACAAAAATTATATTTTTGCCCCCAATTTTTTATTTTTCCAAGGGTAAGAGAAGAAATTGGACCTCAAAAGTTGTTGTCCAATTTGTCCCGAGTACGCTGATACCCCATATGTGGCAGTAAACCACTGTTTGGGCGCATGGGAGAGCTCGGAAGGGAAGGAGCGCCGTTTGACTTTTCAATGCAAAATTGACAGGAATTGAGATGGGACGCCATGTTGCGTTTGGAGAGCCACTGATGTGCCTAAACATTGAAACCCCCCACAAGTGACACCATTTTGGAAAGTAGACCCCCTAAGGAACTTATCTGGATGTGTGGCGAGCACTTTGACCCACCAAGGGCTTCACAGAAGTTTATAATGCAGAGCCATAAAAATAAAACAAAATTTTTTTCCCACAAAAATTATTTTTTAGCCCCCAGTTTTGTATTTTCCCTAGGGTAACAGGAGAAATTGGACCCCAAAAGTTGTTGTCCAATTTGTCCTGAGTACGCTGATACCCCATATGTGGGGGGGAACCACCGTTTGGGCGCATGGGAGGGTTCGGAAGGGAAGGAGCGCCATTTGGAATGCAGACTTAGATGGAATGGTCTGCAGGCGTCACATTGCGTTTGCAGAGCCCCTAATGTACCTAAACAGTAGAAACCCCCCACAAGTGACACCATTTTGGAAAGTAGACCCCCTAAGGAACTCATCTTGATGTGTTGTGAGAGCTTTGAACCCCCAAGTATTTCACTACAGTTTATAACGCAAAGCCATGCAAATAAAAAATATTTTTTTTTCCACAAAAATTATATTTTAGCCCCCAGTTTTGTATTTTTCCAAGGTTAGCAGGAGAAATTGGACCCTAAATGTTGTTGTCCAATTTGTCCTGAGTACGCTGATACCCGATATGTGGGGGGGAACCACCGTTTGGGCGCATGGGAGGGCTCGGAAGGGAAGGAGCATCATTTGGAATGCAGACTTAGATGGATTGGTCTGCAGGCGTCACATTGCGTTTGCAGAGCCCCTAATGTACCTAAACAGTAGAAACCCCCCACAAGTGACCCCATATTGGAAACTAGACCCCTCAATGAACTTATCTAGATGTGTTGTGAGAACTTTGAACCCCCAAATGTTTCACTACAGTTTATAACGCAGAGCCGTGAAAATAAAAAATCTTTTTGTTTTCCCACAAAAATTATTTTTTAGCCCCCAGTTTTGTATTTTCCCAAGGGTAACAGGAGAAATTGGTCCACAAAAGTTGTTGTCCAATTTGTCCTGAGTACGCTGATACCCCATATGTTGGGGTAAACCCCTGTTTGGGCACACAGGAGAGCTCGGAAGGGAAGGAGCACTGTTTTACTTTTTCAACGCAGAATTGGCTGGAATTGAGATCGGACGCCATGTCGTGTTTGGAGAGCCCCTGATGTGCCGAAACAGTGGAAACCCCCCAATTATAACTGAAACCCTAATCTAAACACACCCCTAACCCTAATTCCAACGGTAACCCTAACCACACCTCTAACCCTGACACACCCCTAACCCTAATCCCAACCCTATTCCCAACTGTAAATGTAATCTAAACCCTAACCCTAACTTTAGCCCCAACCCTAACTGTAGCCCCAACCCTAACCCTAACCCTAGCCCTAACCCTAGCCCTAACCCTAGCCCTAACCCTAGCCCTAACCCTAACCCTAGCCCTAACCCTAGCCCTAACCCTAGCCCTAACCCTAGCCCTAACCCTAGCCCTAACCCTAGCCCTAACCCTAACCCTAGCCCTAACCCTAGCCCTAACCCTAGCCCTAACCCTAACCCTAGCCCTAACCCTAGCCCTAACCCTAACCCTAGCCCTAATGGGAAAATGGAAATAAATACATTTTTTTAATTTTTCTCTAACTAAGGGGGTGATGAAGGGGGGTTTGATTTACTTTTATAGCGAGATTTTTAGCGGATTTTTATGATTGGCAGCCGTCACACACTGAAAGACCCTTTTTATTGCAAAAAATATTTTTTGCAATACCACATTTTGAGAGCTATAATTTTTCCATATTTTGGTCCACAGAGTCATGTGAGGTCTTGTTTTTTGCGGGACGAGTTGACGTTTTTATTGAAAACATTTTTGGGCACGTGACATTTTTTTATCGCTTTTTATTCCGATTTTTGTGAGGAAGAATGACCAAAAGCCAGCTATTCATGAATTTCTATTGGGGGAGGCGTTTATACCGTTCCGTGTTTGGTAAAATTGATAAATCAGTTTTATTCTTCGGGTCAGTACGATTACAGCGATACCTCATTTATATCATTTTTTTATGGTTTGGTGCTTTTATACGATAAAAACTATTTTACAGAAAAAATAATTATTTTTGCATCGCTTTATTCTCAGGACTATAACTTTTTTATTTTTTTGCTGATGATGCTGTATGGTGGCTCTTTTTTTGCGGGACAATATGACGCTTTCAGCGGTACCATGGTTATTTATATCTGTCCTTTTGATCGCGTGTTATTCCACTTTTTGTTCGGCGGTATGATAATAAAGCGTTGTTTTTTGCCTCGTTTTTTTTTTTTTTTTCTTACGGTGTTTACTGAAGGGGTTAACTAGTGGGACAGTTTTATAGGTCGGGTCGTTACGGACGCGGCGATACTAAATATGTGTACTTTTATTGGTTTTTTTTTTTATTTAGATGAAGAAATGTATTTATGGGAATAATATATATATATTTTTTTTCATTATTTTGGAATATTTTTTTTTATTTTTTTTACACATTTGGAAATTTTTTTTTTAACTTTTTTACTTTGTCCCAGGGGGGGACATCACAGATCAGTGATCTGACAGTTTGCACAGCACTCTGTCAGATCACTGATCTGACATGCAGCGCTGCAGCCTTCACAGTGCCTGCTCTAAGCAGGCTCTGTGAAGCCACCTCCCTCCCTGCAGGACCCGGATCCGCGGCCATCTTGGATCCGGGGCTCGAGTAGGGAGGGAGGTGAGGAGACCCTCGCAGCAACGCGATCACATCGCGTTGCTGCGGGGGGCTCAGGGAAGCCCGCAGGGAGCCCCCTCCCTGCGCGGTGCTTCCCTGCACCGCCGACACATAGCGATCATCTTTGATCGCGGTGTGCCAGGGGTTAATGTGCCGGGGGCGGTCCGTGACCGCTCCTGGCACATAGTGCCGGATGTCAGCTGCGATAAGCAGCTGACACCCGGCCGCGCTCCCCCCGTGAGCGCGGCCGATCGGCTATGACGTACTATCCCGTCCAGGGTCAGATAAGCCCAGGGCACCTCGACGGGATAGTACGTCTAAGGTCACAGAGGGGTTAAAAAAACTTTTTTACTTTGTTCCACCATGGGACTATCATTTTTTTGCAAGCTGATCGCTTGTATAGCATGGGGACGCAGCAAGCTCTGCAAACTGTCAGCTTGGCACTGACAGAGAATGTTGCTGATCACACACTGCGCATGATCAGCAACTTTCCTAGCTCTAGAGAAAACACAGAAGTTTGACAACAAATGGCTTCACCCAACCAATAACCATGAATGGAGAAAAAGTTTTGGCGCTATCATTCGTATTGTCTGAAAAAATGCCAAGAAAGCAAAAATTCTGCTGGGGTATGTAAACTTTTGAGTACTGTATTATGTGAAGTAATTTCAAAGAGAGTGATCTATTTGATCACAAAAAACACCTGCAAAGGCTTCCCAAGTGTTTTTTGTTAATTATTCTAATCTACTGAGCTAATGACTCTTGGGTTTTCATTGGCTGTAAGCCATAATCACCAGCATTAACAGAAACAAATGCTTGAAATAGATCACTCTCTTTGAAATTACTTCACATAATACAGTACTCAAAAGTTTTTAAACACCTGCAAAGGCTTCCCAAGTGTTTAAAAAGGTCCCTTACTCTGTTTCAATAGGCTTCACAATCATGGGGAAGACTACTGGCTTGACAGGTGTCCAGAAGGCAGTCATTGACCCATACCCTCAAGGAGGGTAAGCCACAAAAGGTCATTGCTAAATAAGTTGGCTGTTCACAGAGTGCTGTATCCAAGCATATTAATGGAAAGTTGAGAGGAAGGAAAAAGTGTGGTAGAAAAAGGTGCACAATCAACAGGGATAACCACAGCCTTGAATCGATTGTTAAGAAAAGGCCATTCAAAAATTTGGGGGAGATTCACAAGGAGTGGACTGCTGCTGGACTCATTGCTTCAAGAGCCACCATACACATACATACCAGCACATGGGCTACAAGTGTCACATTCTTTGTTTCAAGCCACTTATGACCAATAGACAACTCCAGAAGTGTCTTACTTGGGCCAGTAGAAAAAGAACTAGACTGTTGTTCAGTGGTTCAAGGTGTTTTCATATGAAAGTAAATTCTGCATTTCATTTGGAAATCAAGGTCCCATAGTCTGGAGGAAAAGTGGAGAGGCACACAATCTAGTGTGAAGTTTCCGCAGTGATGGTTTGGGGGGCTATGTCATCTGATGGTGTAGGTTCACTGTGTTTTGTCAAGACCAAAGTCAGCGCAGCCTTCTACCAGGAAATTTTAGAGCACTTCATGCTTCTCTTTGCTGACAAGCTTTTTGGAGATGGAATTCTCCAGCAGGACTTGGCACCTGTCCACACTGCCAAACGTACCAATATCTGGTTTAAAAACAACAGTATCACTGTGCTTGACTGGCCAGCAAACTTGCCTGACCTTAACTCCCTAGAGAATCTATAGGGTATTGTCAAGAGGAAGATGAGAGACACCTGACCCAACAATGCAGACGAGCTGAAGGCTACTATCAAAGCAACCTGAGGCTTCCATAAGGCTATGTGCACACGTTGTGGATTTTTGTGCGGATCCGCAGCGTTTTTGTACTCGCAGAATTGCATCAAATCCACAGTGTAGTGCACTACCAATGTTAGTCTATGTGTAATGAAGAATTGTTTTGCAGCATTTTATTTTCCACAACATATCAATTATTTTAGCGGATCTGCAGTGTTTCTGCACCCAATGACCTCCATTGAGTCAGGCACATCCGCAGCAAAACCGCAGATGTAAAAAGATCTGCAGATTTTCTGCGGATATGCCTGCAAGAAAAGCTGCAGATCGGGAGGGGGAAGAGTGTGTGGACAGAGTGAGGGTGGAGACTGCGTGTGGGTGGAGACTGTGTGCGCGGAGATGTTTGTGTCTGTGTGCGGGTGTCTGTATATCTGTGTTGTGTGTCTGCAGGGCTCCACTTGGCTGTGTGTGTAAGGGGCTGTGTGTGTCTGTGTGCGAGGGTCTGCAGGGCTGTGTGTGTTTGTGAGGCTGTGTGTGTGTGGGGCTGTGTGTGTGGGTGCGTAGGGCTGTGTGTAGGCAGGCATTGTCCGATGGGATTACTAGTCCCATCTGGCTATGCCTGCTACAGTCACAGGTATCCTGATGATGTGACAGTAGTAGTCCCATCATCCAGCTACTGTGTAAAAAAACAGAAAAAACTATACAAATATAGACATACAGCACATACATACAGTACATACAACATACAGTATATACTCACCACACAGCTAATCCCCGAAGCACTTGATCACCTGTAAAAAAAATAAAAATAAGAAACCAATAGTATACTCCCTGATCCAATGTAATCCATTTAATAACGAGTGTCCCACGATGATCTCCCGTGGAAAGTTGTCACATCAGTAGATGCGACCACTCTCCAGGGGCTCCCGGTGATACAATGACGGAAGGTATATTTCCGCACTGTATCACTCCGCCATCAGAGGTCGCTGTCACCTGCAACGCTGCATGGGAAAATTCTCACGCAGCGTTGCCGTAAAGCGAGAGGCTGAACTCTGTGATAACACTGCAGGAGCCATTATCTCCTGTCAGTGTGTCACTGGAGGCCCTGTAGAGCTGTCACATCTCCTGATGTGACAGCTCTATAGGGAAGATTGACGTGGGACAGTCATTATATGGACTGCATCAGACCAGGGAGTATTTGAGTTGGTTTATTATTTTTTCTTTTTTGCAGGAGATCGAGGGTGTCGCAGGAATGAGCATAACAATAAAGATAGCAAAACTGTGTTGTGTTTTATTTAATTAAAACACTTTATTCTGGCTGTGTGTTTATTTAACCCTTTTACATCTATAGGATTAGTAATGGGTAGGTGTCTTATTCACACCGTCCATTACTAAGCCGTCTTGATGTCACCTTACAATACAAAGGTGACATTAACCCCCTATTACCCCATATGCCACAGCTACAGGGTAGTGGGAAGAGAGAGGCTAAGTGTCGGAATTGACACATCTTACAGATGCGCCATTTCTGGGGTGGCTGTGTGCTGGTGTTTGTAGCCGGGAGTGACCAATAGCCATGGTCCCTTCCTAGGCTATGAAAATCAGCCTGCAGCTGTCTGCATAGACTTTTCTGGCTCTTAATTATAGGGGGACTACACATTGCTTTTTTGGCGGGACATCCCTTTTTTGGTAGCCAGTAAAGTCTAAATATACAGCTGCGGGCTGATATTACTAGTCTGGGAAGATCCATGGGTATTAACCCCTTCCTAAGCTATAAACATCAGCCCCCAGTCGCTGGCTTTCCCCCTCTGGTGCAGAAATATGCATGTGAGTCCACGCCATTTTTTGTTTTAGACAGATTTTTTTCTGAATTACAGGTACGATAGTGTTCTATTCTATATTCCTTTTGAGTAGCTGGATGAGTGAATGTTGGACTTTTCATCATTAGGTGACAGTTCACACAGGCCAGACATGGTAAACAACCTTTCCTTTGTATTCCAGTTAAATATATTTGTGATGTTTTTTAAAAGGACCTATATCCAATTGAATCAGATACTCCCTTAGGCCGGTTTCACACGTCAGTGGCTCCAGTACATGTGGTGACAGTTTCCTCACATACCGGAGACACTGACTCACGTAGACACATTAAAGTAAATGTGTCTCTGCACATGTCAGCGTGTTTTCACGGACCGTGTGTCCGTTTGCAAAACACGGAGACATGTCAGTGTTCGTGGGAGTGCACGGATCACATGGAACCATTAAAGGCAATGGGTCCGTGTAAAAACATACCGCACACGGATGCTGTCTGTGTGCCATCCGTGTGCTGTCTGTGCGCATTTTTCCTGTCATAGGGTTCAAATTGTAAAAATTGTTGTAATACACGGACACGTGCACAGCACACGTACAGCACACAAACAGCACACGGACCCTAAAACGTACTCACGGACATCACATGGATCCCACACGGATGGCCTACGTGAGCACACGGACACATGGACACGGATAACTCCGGTACCGGAATTATCTGGACGTGTGAGACTGGCCTTAGATTTTTACTTCGTCTGTAGGAAAATAAAAGGTGGATGTTTAAATTATTCTTTTTCTGGTAAATATTTAGTTAACATGCCCCAATGTTTTTTTATTACCCCTGCTACATTTTTACCTTCTTCCGAATAGGTTGTTACTAGTGGTATCCTGAACATCTCTTTTTTCTTATTTTTTTAAGATAATGTAAAATCGCAATCTAGGTTTTTTACTCTACATTTATGCGTGGTCAATACTTTCCTAGGGTACCCCTGTCCTTAAATTTATTTACCATTGTTTCCAAAGCCACATGCACATTTTTTTCTTCTTATTATTCACCTTATTCTCAATAGTTGGCTCAGTGAGATCGAGTTTATCATTTTTTGAGGATGATGGCTATTGTACAACAGCAAATCATTCTTATCTGTCTTCTTAACAAAAGGGATGTATTCAATTTGTCATTCTTCTGTGTTATAAAAACATCTAAAAATTGTATATTCGTTACAGAGGAAACCAACATAAATTTAATGGTCTGATCTATTGTATTCATATACTCATGAAAGACAGACAACTCCTCCTGGGTTCCTGTCCATAGGAGAAAGATGTTGTCTATGTATCTCCACCACCCCAATACTTGTCGGTAGAGGTGGGACACATAGAAGAGATCCTCCTCCACGGTAATTATTACTATATTTGCATACACGGACGCCATGTTGGCACCCGTGGCGGTACCGCGTTGTTGCAAATAAAAATCATTTCCAAATAAATAAAAAATGTCTCTTTTTTTCAATTAGAAAATAGTGATGTCACTTTAGTTTGCTGGCTAATAAAGATTGTCTTAAATTCGATAGTTGATTGGCTATAAACAAACACTGAGGATTAGATAGGGGTATAGAGTGGTATTATACACTGTGTATTGCCCATATGGCCCCTGGAGAGGGGGCGAGGATACCCAGAGGTATGTCTTTTTCCCCCCCCCCATTGGGACCATTGGTCTTCGGAAGTAACTCCTGGGTCTGTCCGTGGTACCAAGGTAATGGATAAGAAATTACATCAGAATTCTTTTTTCTTTTAAATAACAGATCTTTGTTTAGCCTAAAAAAACGCATAAAGTCCACATGAACAAAACGCATGAAAATCCGCATCAAAAACGCACCAGAAACGCATCAAATCCGTGCAGATTTTTACCTGCGTTCTCTGCCGGGAGATGCAGAATCTGCACAGAAAATTCCACAGGCAAATCTGAAACATGTGCACATACTCTAACACCTCAGCAATACCATAGGCTGATCACCTCCATACCATGCTGCATTGATGCAGTAATTGATGCAAAAGGAGCCCCGACCAAGTATTGAGTGCTTTTACTGAACATACATTTCAGTAGGCCATGATTTTAAAATCATTTTTCAAGCTGGTATTCTAAAGTATTCTAATTTACTGAGATTATGACTTTTGGGTTTTCGTTGGCTGTAAGCCATAATCATCAACATTAAAAGAAATAAACACTTGAAATAGATCACTCTGTTTGTAATGACTCTATATAATATATGAGTTTCGCTTTCTGTATTTTGAAGAACTGAAATAAATTACCGTATATACTCGAGTATAAGCCGACCCGAGTATAAGCCGACCCCCCTAATTTTGCCACAAAAAACTGGGAAAACTTATTGACTCGAGTATAAGCCTAGGGTAGAAAATGCAGCATTTACCGGTGAATTTCAAAAATAAAAATAGATGCTCCATACCGTTCATTATTGCCCCATAGATGCTCCATATACAACTGTGCTATATAGAATGCTCTGCACCGTTCATTATGGCCCCATAGATGCTCCTTATAATGCTGTGCCATATATGCTCTGCACCTTTGATTATGGCCCCATCGGTGCTCCTTATAATGCTGTGCCCCATATATGCTCTGCACCTTTATGGCCCCATAGGTACTCCTTATAATGCTGTGCCCCATTTATGCTCTGCACCTTTATGGCCCCATAGGTGCTCCTTATAATGCTGTGCCCCATATATGCTCTGCACCTTTATGGCCCCATAGGTGCTCCTTATAATGCTGTGCCCCATATATGCTCTGCACCTTTATGGCCCCATAGGTGCTCCTTATAATGCTGTGCCCCTTATATGCTCTGCACCTTTATGGCCCCATAGGTGCTCCTTATAATGCTGTGCCCCATATATGCTCTGCACCTTTATGGCCCCATAGGTGCTCCTTATAATGCTTGTGCCCCTTATATGCTCTGCACCTTTATGGCCCCATAGGTGCTCCTTATAATGCTGTGCCCCATATATGCTCTGCACCTTTATGGCCCCATAGGTGCTCCTTATAATGCTGTGCCCCATATATGCTCTGCACCTTTATGGCCCCATAGGTGCTCCTTATAATGCTGTGCCCCTTATATGCTCTGCACCTTTATGGCCCCATAGGTGCTCCTTAGAATGCTGCTGGTGCTGCCATAAAAAAAAAAAAAATCACATACTCACCTCTCTTCTCAGGACGCCGGCGCTTTCAATAATTACCTGCTCCTCTGCGGCTCCGTCTCCAGCACTGATGCTCAGCAGAGGGCGCGCACTGACTACGTCACAGCGCCCTCTAACCTGAGCGTCATTGCTAGAGGACGCTGCAGACGGAGCCGGAGCGAGGAGCAGGTAATTATAGCGCTGCGCTCCCCTTACCTGCTGCGGCGCGGTCCCTGCAGTCCCTGGCTTCTCCGGCGCTGCAGCTTCTTCCTGTAATTGAGCGGTCACATGGCACCGATCATTTACAGCAATGAATATGCGGCTCCTCCCCTATGGGGGTGGAGCTGCCTATTCATTTCTGTAATGAGCGGTGCCATGTGACCGCTCAGTGCAGGAAGAATCTGCAGCGCCGGAGAAGCCAGGGACTGCAGGGACCGCGCTGGGAGCAGGTAAGTATGATTACACAGCCCCCGCTCCCCCTCCCCTGCTGACACCCGGGTATATGACTCGAGTATAAGCCGAGAGGGGGACTTTCAGCCCAAAAAAATGGGCTGAAAATCTCGGCTTATACTCGAGTATATACGGTAACTTTTTGATTATATTCTAATTTTGTGAGAAGCACCTGTATTTGAAATTATCTTGTAGCTCATAGGATATGGAAAGCTTCAGGACCTTTTTTTTTTTTTTCCATGTACCGTATTTTTTCCATCATACATGACAGCACCACGGGAGAGAGGGGATCCGCCCATCAAGGACAGGAAACCTTCAACATAAAAGGGGCGGCTCCTCTCTTCACATCAGTTGGTTTCCTGTAATTGACGGGGAACCCTCAAGATGGAAGACGTCTGATGAAGATTGAAGAGGATGCCGGGGCCTGGGTTGGGTGGATTTGGGCAGGCACTGTCTGCTGCACCCGTCACCAGGTACCCGTAGTCGCCTCGGGGGTCAATGTATACCATGCCCCCCTGAGCGAAGCATGGCCACAGCCCGCGAGGCGAACGCCCGGGTGAAAATTCTCCACAGGGGCCGCTGGTGCGCTCCCCCTCTGTCGAGTTGGGAAAATCCTGCCTGTCCACGGGGGTCACTTTATCGTGTCCCCCTGTTGACTACTGGTGGCCATGCAGCCTGTGAGGCACATCGGTGCCCGGGCTAAGTAAGTCTCCTCGGAGGTTGGGGCCCTCCCTGTTGAGCTTCTAAAGCAGGTCCCCCCTCCCTCTCTCGCCCTCCCTCCCCCTCCTTCCTGGTCGGTACCTGGGCATGGAAGCGATGTCTGGCGATGAGAGACGCTGAGGGTAAAGTGCTGGCTGACATCTGTAGCGTGGACACCGTCGGCACTGAAGTCTCCCTCCAGCCGGCGCCGGGTACCCGGAAGTGAAGGTACGCACGCGCGCTCGGAACTTTGGTAAGGAGCTAAGGGGCAGGGGGACCGAAAAAGGCGGTGTACACCAGAAGTGATGCGCACCTGGAGCACAATTCAGCAGCGCGCACCGGAAGTAAGTCCGGGTGCGCGCACAGGCCGTTGGCAGGATCAACCAGGTGGTGTAGTTGATTAAGGAGCGCGCACCGGAAGTAAGGTCCGGGTGCGCACTCAGAGCCTGACGGCAGGATCAACCAGGTATATATTGTGGATCTGATAGCGCGCACCGGATGTGGTTGCCGGATGCGCGCTCTGGCATGTTCTTTACAGCGCAGGCGTTGCGCTAGCGATGGCAGGATCAACCAGGTGATTGATTACATATAGGGCACCGGAAGTGGTGCAGGCACGATCAGCCAGGTAATCATTCATGACAGGTGCGTTCATACACCTGATCACTGAAGCGACCAGTAAGGCAGGATCAACCAGGTGATCCATAAAAAAAAAAAGTGAATCTATTTAAACAAGCCAGCTGCACTGCCCTGTGTCACTAAACCAGGCCAGGTTGAAGGTGACTACTCTTGTTGCGTGCTGGTGTGTATAATGGAGAGTTTTTCGCCAGAGCATTTGATGCCACAGCAAGAGGTGCAGGAGAGGCGGTCTCGCTCAAGCGAAAAGAGCCAGACCCGCCATGGCAGCAGCAGAAGCCGCTCGGACAGTGTACGGACGGATCGGCATACCAAGGAGGGGTCCCTAGTCTCACTGGGAGACACGGAGAAAACCAGTCAACCTCTGGATCCGGTACCCGTACTTTGAAAGCGTCCGAGTGGTGAGTGAACTACGAGAAAGTCCAGCACGCTAATGTCTGTTCTTTTCTCTTATCTCCTCTCTCCCCTCTTTTCTTGCATACATTGGCAGGTGGAGTATAGGAGGTCCCCAAAAAATATAAGGGGAAGACTAAGAATAAAGAATGTCCCCTATGTAAAAAGCCTTTAATAACATCTTGGGGTAAAAGACTGTGTCAGGAATGTATTAACCAGACTGTGGCGGAGGAAACACCCTCCTTTACGGACAGCCTAAGATCTCTGATTCAGTCCGGAGTCTCTAAGTCCGTAAGAGCATTACAGACAGCTGACACAGTTGCCAGATCTAGGGACAGATCCAGCCCCTCTATAGCATCCCTAAGGGATTCCTCGGGGTCAGAACAGGATTCAGATATGGCCCGCTGTTCTGATAGTAGCTCAGAGGAGGAAGACACTTTTCCAGCAGAGGCTACAGATAAACTTATTAAAGCTGTTCGCTCTACCATGGGGCTGGTAGATGAGAAGGCCAAAAAGACAGCCCAAGAACTTATGTTCAGTGGCCTACAAAAGAAAAAACGGAGGTCATTCCCTGTTAATGATCAAATACAAGAACTGATTAAAAGGGAATGGCAAAAGCCAGAAAAAAGGTCCCAAATAACTACCTCCCTAAAAAGAACGTATCCCTTTGAAGAGGAAGCATCCTCATCTTGGGAAAGAGCCCCAAGAATTGATGTGGCGGTCTCAAAAGTGGCCAGGAAGTCCTCCCTGCCGTTTGAGGACCTAGGTTCTCTAAAAGAACCTCTGGACAGGAAAGTGGACAGTTCCCTGAAGACAGCTTGGGAAGCCTCAGCAGGAGCACTAAGGCCAGCTATTGCGGCCACTTGTGTCGCCAGATCCCTTAAAATCTGGATAGACAACCTGGAGGAACAGGTAGAGCAAAAAGTTCCCAGGGAAGCTATTCTAGAGTCATTACCAACCATGAGGGCAGCGGCTATGTTTCTGGCTGAAGCATCAGCAGACTCTGCTAGGCTGGCAGCAAAATCAGCAGCGTTAGCTAACACAGGACGCCGTGCCGTATGGCTTAAATGCTGGCCAGGGGACACTCAGGCAAAAATGAAGCTTTGTTCTTTGCCTTGTGAGGGAAACTTCCTGTTCGGACCGGCATTAGACGAGGTATTGGAGAAGGCCGGTGATAAAAAGAAGAACTTTCCAAGACAGCCATTTCAGCCCTTTCGTCGCTCCTTTCGGAGAGGCCAAAGATTCCGAAGACAGCAGTACAGGGACCGAGACAGAAGCAACCTGGACAAGCGACCCAGGGGAGGAAAGGGCTTCTATTTTGGCAAGTCCCCCAGAGACACCAAAAAACCCTCCCAGTGACGGTCCTTCTCAGGTGGGAGGGAGGCTCTCTCACTTCCTTCCAGCCTGGGAGAGGATCTCCTCCAGCATATGGATCCGGCAGATCGTAGGATCAGGCCTAAAGCTAAAATTCCACCACTGGCCTCCAAGAAGATATATGCAGACCCCGATACAGTCCTGCCAAGAAAAGCAAGACAGTCTGGAGGGGGAAGTAACATCACTCCTAGACAAGCACGTCTTGGAGGAAGTTCCTATAGAGGAAAGGAGGGAAGGATTTTTGTTATGTTTGCTAATGACAGGTGTTATGAAGGCAATCCAGAAACACAGTGTGCTTAGCGATCAGAGCGCACACAGTGATCTGACAAATACCCAAAAATACAAGAACGAGCTCTGAGACGTGGAAACTCTGTAGACTGCACACCTGATCCTATCCTAAACACAACTAAAAGCGGCTGTGGATTGCGCCTAACAACTACCTAGGCAACTCGGCACAGCCTAAGAAACTAGCTAGCCTGAAGATAGAAAAATAGGCCTGACTTGCCCCAGAGAAATTCCCCAAAGGAAAAGGCAGCCCCCCACATATAATGACTGTGAGTAAGATGAAAAGACAAAACGTAGGGATGAAATAGATTCAGCAAAGTGGGGCCCGATATTCTAGGACAGAGCGAGGACAGTAAAGCAAACTTTGCAGTCTACAAAAAACCCTAAAGCAAAACCACGCAAAGGGGGCAAAAAAAACCCACCGTGCCGAACTAACGGCACGGCGGTACACCCTTTGCGTCTCAGAGCTTCCAGCAAAACAAAAGACAAGCTGGACAGAAAAAAAGCAACAAAAAAAGCAAAAAGCACTTAGCTATACAGAGCAGCAGGTCACAGGAACAATCAGGAGAAGCTCAGATCCAACACTGAAACATTGACAAGGAGCAAGGATAGCAGCATCAGGCGGAGTTAAGTAATGAAGCAGTTAACGAGCTCACCAGAACACCTGAGGGAGGAAGCTCAGAAGCTGCAGTACCACTTGTGACCACAGGAGTGAATTCAGCCACAGAATTCACAACAGTACCCCCCCCTTGAGGAGGGGTCACCGAACCCTCACCAGAGCCCCCAGGCCGACCAGGATGAGCCGCATGAAAGGCACGAACAAGATCGGAAGCATGAACATCAGAGGCAAAAACCCAGGAATTATCTTCCTGAGCATAACCCTTCCATTTAACCAGATACTGGAGTTTCCGTCTAGAAACACGAGAATCCAAAATCTTCTCCACAATATACTCCAATTCCCCCTCCACCAAAACCGGGGCAGGAGGCTCAACAGATGGAACCATAGGTGCCACGTATCTCCGCAACAATGACCTATGGAATACATTATGTATGGAAAAGGAGTCTGGGAGGGTCAAACGAAAAGACACAGGATTGAGAACCTCAGAAATCCTATACGGACCAATAAAATGAGGTTTAAATTTAGGAGAGGAAACCTTCATAGGAATATGACGAGAAGATAACCAAACCAGATCCCCAACACGAAGTCGGGGACCCACACGGCGTCTGCGATTAGCGAAAAGTTGAGCTTTCTCCTGGGACAAGATCAAATTGTCCACTACCTGAGTCCAGATCTGCTGCAACCTATCCACCACAGAATCCACACCAGGACAGTCCGAAGACTCAACCTGTCCTGAAGAGAAACGAGGATGGAACCCAGAATTGCAAAAAAATGGAGAAACCAAGGTAGCCGAGCTGGCCCGATTATTAAGGGCGAACTCAGCCAACGGCAAAAAGGACACCCAATCATCCTGGTCTGCAGAAACAAAACATCTCAGATATGTTTCCAAGGTCTGATTGGTTCGTTCGGTCTGGCCATTAGTCTGAGGATGGAAAGCCGAGGAAAAGGATAGGTCAATGCCCATCCTACCACAAAAAGCTCGCCAAAACCTTGAAACAAACTGGGAACCTCTGTCAGAAACAATATTCTCAGGAATGCCATGCAACCGAACCACATGCTGAAAGAACAAAGGTACCAAATCAGAGGAGGAAGGCAATTTAGCCAAGGGCACCAGATGGACCATTTTAGAAAAGCGATCACAGACCACCCAAATGACTGACATCTTTTGAGAAACGGGAAGGTCAGAAATGAAATCCATCGAAATATGTGTCCAAGGCCTCTTTGGGACCGGCAAGGGCAAAAGCAACCCACTGGCACGAGAACAGCAGGGCTTAGCCCTAGCACAAATCCCACAGGACTGCACAAAAGTACGTACATCCCGTGACAGAGATGGCCACCAGAAGGATCTAGCCACTAACTCTCTGGTACCAAAGATTCCAGGATGACCAGCCAACACCGAACAATGAAGTTCAGAGATAAGTTTATTAGTCCACCTATCAGGGACGAACAGTTTCTCTGCTGGACAACGATCAGGTTTATTCGCCTGAAATTTTTGCAGCACCCGCCGCAAATCAGGGGAGATGGCAGACACAATGACTCCTTCCTTGAGGATACCCGCTGGCTCAGATAAACCCGGAGAGTCGGGCACAAAAGTCCTAGACAGAGCATCCGCCTTCACATTTTTAGAGCCCGGAAGGTACGAAATCACAAAGTCGAAGCGGGCAAAAAATAACGACCAACGGGCCTGTCTAGGATTCAAGCGCTTGGCAGACTCGAGATAAGTCAAGTTCTTATGATCAGTCAATACCACCACGCGATGCTTAGCTCCTTCAAGCCAATGACGCCACTCCTCGAATGCCCACTTCATGGCCAGCAACTCTCGATTGCCCACATCATAATTACGCTCAGCGGGCGAAAACTTCCTGGAAAAGAAAGCACATGGTTTCATCACTGAGCAATCAGAACCTCTCTGTGACAAAACCGCCCCTGCTCCAATCTCAGAAGCATCAACCTCGACCTGGAACGGAAGAGAAACATCTGGCTGACACAACACAGGGGCAGAACAAAAACGACGCTTCAACTCCTGAAAAGCTTCCACAGCAGCAGAAGACCAATTGACCACATCAGCACCCTTCTTGGTCAAATCGGTCAATGGTTTGGCAATGCTAGAAAAATTACAGATGAAGCGACGATAAAAATTAGCAAAGCCCAGGAACTTTTGCAGACTTTTCAGAGATGTCGGCTGAATCCAATCCTGGATGGCTTGGACCTTAACTGGATCCATCTCGATAGTAGAAGGGGTAAAGATGAACCCCAAAAATGAAACTTTCTGCACACCGAAGAGACACTTTGATCCCTTCACAAACAAAGAGTTAGCACGCAGGACCTGAAAAACCATTCTGACCTGCTTCACATGAGACTCCCAATCATCTGAGAAGATTAAAATGTCATCCAAGTAAACAATCAGGAATTTATCCAGATACTCACGGAAGATGTCATGCATAAAAGACTGAAACACAGATGGAGCATTGGCAAGTCCGAACGGCATCACTAGATACTCAAAATGACCCTCGGGCGTATTGAATGCAGTTTTCCATTCATCTCCTTGCCTGATTCTCACCAGATTATACGCACCACGAAGATCTATCTTAGTGAACCAACTAGCCCCCTTAATCCGAGCAAACAAGTCAGATAACAATGGCAAGGGATACTGAAATTTAACAGTGATCTTATTAAGAAGGCGGTAATCAATACACGGTCTCAGCGAACCATCCTTCTTGGCTACAAAGAAGAACCCTGCTCCCAGTGGTGATGACGATGGGCGAATATGTCCCTTCTCCAGGGATTCCTTCACATAACTGCGCATAGCGGCGTGTTCGGGCACGGATAAATTAAATAATCGACCTTTAGGGAATTTACTACCAGGAATCAAATTGATAGCACAATCACAATCCCTATGCGGAGATAGAGCATCGGACTTGGGCTCTTCAAATACATCCTGATAATCAGACAAGAACTCTGGGACCTCAGAAGGGGTGGATGACGAAATCGACAAAAATGGAACATCACCATGTACCCCCTGACAACCCCAGCTGGATACCGACATGGAATTCCAATACAATACTGGATTATGGGTTTGTAGCCATGGCAACCCCAACACGACCACATCATGCAGATTATGCAACACCAGAAAGCGAATAACTTCCTGATGTGCAGGAGCCATGCACATGGTCAGCTGGGCCCAGTATTGAGGTTTATTCTTGGCCAAAGGTGTAGCATCAATTCCTCTCAATGGAATAGGACACCGCAAAGGCTCCAAGAAAAACCCACAACGTTTAGCATAATCCAAATCCATCAGATTCAGGGCAGCGCCCGAATCCACAAACGCCATGACAGAAAACGACGACAAAGAGCATATCAAGGTAATGGACAGAAGTAATTTGGACTGTACAGTACCAATGACGGCAGACCTAGCGGACCGCTTAGTGTGCTTAGGACAATCAGAAATAGCATGAGTGGAATCACCACAGTAGAAACACAGACCATTCAGACGTCTGTATTCCTGCCTTTCAACTCTAGTCATAGTCCTATCGCACTGCATAGGCTCAGGTTTAACCTCAGGCAGTACCGCCAAATGGTGCACAGATTTACGCTCGCGCAAGCGTCATTCAAACCAAGCAGGTTTGAATGAGTCAAGCGACTCATTCAAACCAGCAGGCATAGGAAATCCCACCATGACATCCTTAAGAGCCTCAGAGAGACCCTTTCTGAACAAAGCTGCCAGCGCAGATTCATTCCACTGAGTGAGTACTGACCATTTCCTAAATTTCTGACAATATACTTCTATATCATCCTGACCCTGGCACAAAGCCAGCAAATTTTTCTCAGCCTGATCCACTAAATTAGGCTCATCGTACAGCAATCCGAGCGCCAGGAAAAACGCATCGACACTACTCAATGCAGGGTCTCCTGGCGCAAGAGAAAATGCCCAGTCTTGAGGGTCGCCGCGCAAAAAAGAAATAATAATCAAAACCTGTTGAATAGGATTACCAGAAGAATGAGGTTTCAAGGCCAGAAATAGCTTACAATTATTTTTGAAACTTAGAAACTTAGTTCTATCTCCAAAAAACAAATCAGGAATAGGAATTCTTGGTTCTAACATAGATTTCTGATCAATAGTATCTTGAATTTTTTGTACATTTATAACGAGATTATCCATTGAAGAGCACAGACCCTGAATATCCATGTCCACACCTGTGTCCAGAATCACCCAAATGTCTAGGGGAAAAAAAAAAAGTGAACACAGAGCAGAAAAAAAAAAAAAATGATGTCAGAACTTTTTCTTTCCCTCTATTGAGAATCATTAGTTGGGCTCCTTGTACTGTTATGTTTGCTAATGACAGGTGTTATGAAGGCAATCCAGAAACACAGTGTGCTTAGCGATCAGAGCGCACACAGTGATCTGACAAATACCCAAAAATACAAGAACGAGCTCTGAGACGTGGAAACTCTGTAGACTGCACACCTGATCCTATCCTAAACACAACTAAAAGCGGCTGTGGATTGCGCCTAACAACTACCTAGGCAACTCGGCACAGCCTAAGAAACTAGCTAGCCTGAAGATAGAAAAATAGGCCTGACTTGCCCCAGAGAAATTCCCCAAAGGAAAAGGCAGCCCCCCACATATAATGACTGTGAGTAAGATGAAAAGACAAAACGTAGGGATGAAATAGATTCAGCAAAGTGGGGCCCGATATTCTAGGACAGAGCGAGGACAGTAAAGCGAACTTTGCAGTCTACAAAAAACCCTAAAGCAAAACCACGCAAAGGGGGCAAAAAAAACCCCACCGTGCCGAACTAACGGCACGGCGGTACACCCTTTGCGTCTCAGAGCTTCCAGCAAAACAAAAGACAAGCTGGACAGAAAAAAAGCAACAAAAAAAAGCAAAAAGCACTTAGCTATACAGAGCAGCAGGTCACAGGAACAATCAGGAGAAGCTCAGATCCAACACAAACATTGACAAGGAGCAAGGATAGCAGCATCAGGCGGAGTTAAGTAATGAAGCAGTTAACGAGCTCACCAGAACACCTGAGGGAGGAAGCTCAGAAGCTGCAGTACCACTTGTGACCACAGGAGTGAATTCAGCCACAGAATTCACAACAGATTTTATTCCCCTCTTTTTCTCATAAAAAAACCGGACAACTCTTGGAGGACAATTATAAATCTAAAAGGCCTCAACAAATTTCTTGTAATACCATCATTCAAGATGGAAACCATAAAATCGGCGGTGAAACTTCTCTATCCCCAGTGTTACATGTCCGTCCTCGACCTCAAGGACGCTTATTATCACGTCCCAATCAGACAACAAGATCGCCAGTTCCTCAGAGTGGCAGTTCAGATGGGGTCCCAGCTGCGTCACTTCCAGTACAGGGCTCTGCCCTTTGGGATAGCAATCGCCCCACGCGTATTTACGAAGCTGATTGCAGAGGTCACAGCACATATCAGGGAAAAAGACACTCTAATAATTCCCTACTTGGACGACTTCCTGATAGTGGGAAAGAACTTTTTTCACTGTCAGGAGCAGGTCAGGATAGTGATGGACACTCTTCAGACACTGGGATGGCAACTAAATCTCAAGAAGTCCAAGCTAGAGCCGGCAATGATCCAGAATTTCCTGGGGATAAGGGTAGACTCCGTGGCACAGGAGTGTCGCCTCCCAGAAGAAAAAGAAGGAAAAATCAAACAGATGATTATGGCCACATAAAAAAAACGGAAATGACTTTAAGAAGGGCCATGTCGGTGTTGGGGTCCCTAACCTCCTGCATACCGGCAGCAAAATGGGCCCAGTTCCATGCAAGAGAACTGCAATGGTGTGTGCTGCAGAACGATCGAGAACTTCAGGGGCAGTTAGAGCAGAAGCTCACTCTCCCACTCTCTGTGCTCCAATCTCTCAGATGGTGGTTACAGATAGAGTCATCCCCCAGAGGAGTTCCCTTGACATTCAAAGCCTCCATGATAATCACAACGGACGCCATTCCATGGGGATGGGGAGCTCACTCAGACACACTATGGGTCCAAGACCCCTGGGCTCAAGAGGAGAAAGATCTATCCTCAAACGAGTGGGAGCTCCTAGCAATAGAAAGGGCGCTAGAGAGATTACTTCCACACTTGGCAGGGCATCATGTGAGAGTCCTATCGGACAACCGAACAGCGGTCGCATACGTGAACCACCAGGGAGGCACCCGCTCTCGGGCACTGATGCACATAACCACAAGACTCATGACTCTAGCCGAAAGGCACTTCCTGTCATTATCGGCCCTGCATATCCGAGGTGTAGACAACATAAAGGCAGGCTTTTTAAGCAGGAACCACTTGAGGCAAGGGGAATGGTCCCTAAAAAAGTCAGTTTTTCAACGGATAGTGCACATGTGGGGAAAACCCAGGGTGGACCTCTTTGCCTCAAAAGTCAACAAGAAAGTCCAAAAGTTCTGCTCCCTGAACCCTGCAGACAGGCCGTTGGCAGTAGACGCCTTCAGCGTAGAATGGACGTCAGGTCTCCTGTATGCCTTCCCACCGATATGTCTAATTCCAGCAGTTCTGAGGAAGATCAGGGAAGATAAGGCCAGAGTGATTGTGATAGCTCCCTTCTGGCCGAAAAGATCGTGGTTTTACTGGCTGAGAGTGATGTCAGTGACGGACCCGTGGGTTCTCCCGGAAGAACAGGACCTTCTAACTCAGGGTCCCTTCAACCACCCGCAGAACTCCGGGCTTCATTTGACAGCCTGGCATTTGAGCGCTCGTTACTAGAGAAAGAAGGGTTCTCAGCTGGGTTAATATCCACCTTGCTCAGCAGCAGAAAACCAGTAACGACCAAGATCTATGGGAAGATATGGAAGAAATTCCTGTCCAGCTCAGGGCCAATACGGGAAGGGGAGGTCCCGATAGTGGCAATACTGGAGATCCTGCAGAAGGGCTTAGATCTGGGGTTAGCTGTTAGTACCCTCAAAGTACACATTTCAGCCTTAGCAGCCCTATTCAACTGTGACCTGGCAAGTAATAGGTGGGTGGTGAGGTTTATCCGAGCCTGTAGTAGAGCTGATTCTGTTCCATCTCCTACTCCTCCACCATGGGATCTGAATTTAGTGTTAACAGCCCTGACGGAAAGCCCCTTTGAGCCGTTAAATACAACTACTGATAAAATACTAACATTAAAAACAGCTTTGTTAGTGGCCGTTAAGGACCGTGGAGGAGTTTTTTCAAGCCTTAGGTCAAGTGTATGATGATCCTGACCGCGTCTCCCTCGCTAAGTCCACAATACGCCATCTTACACAGGGAGACCGGCCAGTAGAGGAGTACTGCTCTGAGTTTCGGAGATGGGCTACTGACACATTGTGGAATGACCCTGCACTCCGCAATTTTATCAGGGCCTATCTGATAAAATAAAAGATGCCTTTGCCCTACAGGAGACACCAACCACACTGGAGGCAGCTATGTCTCTTCCGATCCGTGTGGACCGCCGCCTGCGCCAGAGACTTAATGAATTGCCGCTATTCAAGGGTAATTCAGATTTGGACTCACCAGAATCTGAGTCTCTAGGAGTACCTATGCAGTTGGGTGGCGCATCTCGTTCTAAGGGGGCTGCAGTAGTACGGCGTAAGGGAGGTGCATTTTTTTTGTGGTAGAAGGGGTCATTATGTGAATGTGTGTCCTTCTAAAAAAACAACTGCCGGAAAACTACTGAGCCCGGGTTGCGGGGAGGTTGGCAACTCGGGTGTACTAGTTTCCTCTTTAGGTAAACCACAATTTTTCCTACAAGCCGAGATTCATCTTGGTGAAAGTAGGCTCAATATCTATGCCTTTCTTGACTCTGGGGCAGGGTTTAATTTAATTGATGCTGGGTTTGTTCAGGCACATGGGCTTAAGAATCAAGAGTTGTCTAGACCCATACCTATAATTGCTATTGACTCTGCACCTTTGAGCCAGGGGACTTTCACTCAGATCGTCCGTGGGGTGAGCCTACAAATAGGTGCATTGCACTCTGAGTCAATAGATTGTTATGTGTTGGGGGGGGTTTGCTGTCGCTTGTAGTTCTCGGTTTACCATGGCTCACGTTACACAACCCAGTGTTAGACTGGCAGACTCGGGAGTTTTGTCAGGAACATTGCCTGGGCACTCGGCTGGCCGGGTTGAGTTCTTAGGTTTTGCCAGAGTTCATCTCAGATTTTGGGGATGTATTCTCTGAGGAGGGGAGTCAAGAGCTGCCTCCACACCGTCCTTATGATTGCGCCATACGTCTCATTCCTGGTGCTAAACTGCCTAAGAGTAGGCTATACAACATCTCTGCCCCAGAGAGACAGGCCATGAAGGACTATACAGGGCCGGACTGGCCATTTGGCAATTCTGGCAAATGCCAGAAGGGCCTGTCTGGTCATGGGCTGCCTTGTCTGCTATGTTGTTAACAGAATCAGTGTTCTCAAGTTAATCATACTGTTAAAAGTTGCGACGAAGCACAAAGTCGCTGACTCCGTCACTCACCCCAGCAGGCCACGGGCATCATTAGATATATTGGTCTTGTAGTAAATCTAGCTTTCCTCCATCCAGGTTAGTATTAGTAATATATCCCATCTGGTGCTTGGGGACAGTGACAGCATGGGCCACTGCGATTTCAAATGCCAGGGCTGAATTTCAGTCCCAGTCCGTACCTGGGACTATATCACAGAGAGTCTGGCCAAGGGTCATATCAGACCCTCATCATCACTCATTGCTGCTGGGTTCTTCTTTGTCAAGAAGAAGGACGGGGGTTTGCGCCCATGCTTAGACTTCCGTGAATTGAATCAAATTACGGTCCGGGATTCTTTCCCGCTCCTTCTTATTCCGGACCTCTTTAATCAAATTGTGGGGGCTAAGTGGTTCTCCAAATTAGACCTCGGGGGGCATATAATCTCATTCGGATGAAGGAGGGGGATGAATGGAAAATGGCGTTTAATACTCCAGAGGGACATTACGAGAACCTGGTTATGCCTTTTGGGTTGTGTGGTGCTCCTGCGGTGTTCCAACGCTTTGTCAATGATATACTTAGTCATCTGATAGGTAGGTTTGTGGTGGTATATCTCGATGACATCTTAATTTATTCCCCTGACCTCGAGTCCCATGAGGTTCATGTAAGGCAGGTCCTTCAGGTACTCAGGCACAATAAACTAGTTACCAAACTTGAGAAATGCATGTTCGCGGTCAGAGATTCCGTTCTTGGGTTATTTCTTATCCTCCACAGGATTTTGTATGGATCTAGCTAAGGTCAAGGCGGTCCTGGAGTGGGAGCGTCCTGAGGACCTTAAGGCCTTACAGAGGTTTTTAGGTTTTGCAAACTACTATCGCAAATTTATTAAAGATTTTTCAGTAGTAGCCAAACCTTTAACAGATATGACTAAGAGAGGCACAGACTTCTTGCCTGGTTCAGTGTGGCCTGCCAGGCTTTTGAAACTTTGAAGAAGTGTTTTTCCACTGCACCCATACTAATACAGCCTGGCATCACGCAGCCATTTGTGGTAGAGGTGGATGCCTCTTAGGTGGGGGTGGGAGCTGTATTGTCACAGGGGATTTCTCCAAGTAAGTGGCGTCCATGTGCATTTTTCTCAAAAAAATTATCTCCTACTGAGAGGAATTATGATATTGGTAACAGGGAGCTGTTGGCAATTAAATGGGCATTTGAAGAATGGCGGCATTTTTTTGGAGGGAGCACTTCACCCAGTCATGGTGATCACAGATCACAAGAATCTGTTGTATTTAGAATCTGCGAAGCGTCTCACACCTAGGCAAGCTAGGTGGTCTCTGTTATTCGCCAGGTTCAATTTCTACATTACGCATAGGCCGGGAAGCAAGAATGTCAAGGCCGATGCGTTATCCTGTTGTTTTCCAGGGGGTGGGGATAACTGTGGGCCAGGTCTTATACTGCAGAAGGGTGTAATTGTTGCCGCAATTAATTCAGATCTTGAGAGAGAGGTGGTAGGGGCGCAGGGGGACGCCCCAGCTGCCTGTCCTTTAGGTAAACTGTACGTTCCTGCTAATCTTCGTCTAAGGGTCATCAATAAACATCATGATTCGGTTCTGGCCGGACACCCTGGAAGTAAAGTTACCTCGGACGTTCTGACTCGGCGTTTTTGGTGGTCTAGGGTAAATCATGATGTACAGGAATATGTCGCTGCCTGCAGTGCGTGTGCGCTTTCCAAGACGCCTCGTACTCGTCCGTCTGGGTCTCTCCAACCTCTGGAGATTCCCAATAGACCTTGGACCCATTTGTCAATAGACTTCATTACTGACTTACCGGTTTCTGAGGGTAATACAGTTATTTTAGTCGTAGTTGACAGATTTAGCAAGATGTCACATTTTATTGCTCTTCCCGCGTTACCTAATGCCAAGACTCTGGCACACATCTTTATCAAGGAGGTTGTGAGATTGCATGGTGTTCCTTCAGATATTTTATCAGACTGTGGGGTGCAGTTTATTTCTAAGTTTTGGAGTGCTTTTTGCAGCCGGTTGGGGATTCATTTGTCATTTTCTTCAGCTTTTCATCCTCACTCTAATGGTTAAACAGAACGTGTAAATCAAAATGTTGAAACTTATCTCAGGTGTTTCATTTCAGAAAATCAGGAGGACTGGGTTAAATACTTACCGTTGGCAGAGTTTGCTATAAACAACCATACTCATGAGTCCACTGGTAAGTCCCCATTTTTCGGGGCATATGGTTTTCATCGTCAATTCAGTTCTTTTAATAAGAAGGATTCCTCAGGGGTGCCTGAAGAGGAGAGGTTTTCTTCGTCCATCACGTCTGTTTGGCAAGGGGTACTTGATAAATTAAAGAGGATGAGTTCCAGATATAAGAATGCGGCTGATCGGAGACGTATGAAAGGTCCGGACCTATGTGTGGGTGATTGGGTGTGGTTGTCCTCAAAGAATATTAAACAGAGTTCCCTCGTGGATATTGGGCCCTAGGTTTATTGGCCCTTATAGGATTGTGGCCGTCGTCAATCCTTTTGCATTTCGGCAGGCTTTACCTCAGTCGTTTAGGATCCATAATGTTTTTCATCGCTCCTTACTCAAGAGGTTTGTGGCATCACTTAATCCATCACCTTTACCTCACTCTCCGGTCCTTGTTGATGGAAATCTCGAGTTCCAGATAGCCAGGGTCATGGATTCTCGATCTGTTCGCCGGTCTCTACAATATCTAGAACATTGGAAAGGGTACGGTCCGGAGGAGAAGATGTGGGATGTTGTGAATTCTGTGGTCGAGCTCCCTCCTGTGGTCACAAGTGGTACTTCGGCTGATTCTGTCTATGGGCTTCCGTTGGTGGATGTGAGTGGTACTGCGGCTTCTGAGTTTCCTTCCTCAGGTGATGAGGTTAAGTCGTTAGGTGCTGCTCTATTTAACTCCACCTAGTGCTTTGATCCTGGCCTTCAGTCAATGTTCTAGTATTGGTCTTGCTTCCTCCTGGATCGTTCCTGTGGCCTGTCTGCTCAACATAAGCTAAGTTCTGCTTGTGTTACTTTTGTTTGCTATATTTTCTGTCCAGCTTGCTATATTGGTTTTTCTTGCTTGCTGGAAGCTCTGAGACACAGAGGGAGCACCTCCGTACCGTTAGTCGGTGCGGAGGGTCTTTTTGCCCCTCTGCGTGGTTGTTTGTAGGTTTTTGTGTTGACCGCAAAGCTATCTTTCCTATCCTCGGTCTATTCAGTAAGTCGGGCCTCACTTTGCTAAATCTATTTCATCTCTGTGTTTGTATTTTCATCTTAACTCACAGTCATTATATGTGGGGGGCTGCCTTTTCCTTTGGGGAATTTCTCTGAGGCAAGGTAGGCTTATTTTTCTATCTTCAGGGCTAGCTAGTTTCTCAGGCTGTGCCGAGTTGCATAGGGAGCGTTAGGCGCAATCCACGGCTACATCTAGTGTGGTGTGATAGGTTTAGGGATTGCGGTCAGCAGAGTTCCCACGTCTCAGAGCTCGTCCTATGTTTTTTGGTTATTGTCAGATCACTTTGTGTGCTCTGAACTTCAAGGTCTATTGTGGTTCTGAATTACCTATTCATAACAGTACTGGAGGTCCAAAGTACTATGCTTCTCAATAGAGGGAAAAAAGAAGTTCTGAGACCATTTTTTTTTTCTTTGCACTGTGTTTTGCCTTTTTTTTCCCCTAGACATTTGGGTGGTTCAGGACACAGGTGTAGTGATGGACATTAAAGGTCTGTCTTCATGTGTGGATCATCTCACTGCAAGAGTACAAAATATTCAAGACTTTGTGGCTCAGAATTCTATGTTAGAACCAAGAATTCCTATTCCTGATTTGTTTTCTGGAGATAGAGCTAAATTTCTGAGTTTCAAAAATAATTGCAGACTGTTTCTGGCGTTGAAACCTCGCTCCTCTGGTGACCCAGTTCAACAAGTTAAGATCATTATTTCTTTATTACGTGGCGACCCTCAAGACTGGGCATTTTCCCTTGCGCCAGGAGATCCTGCATTATGTAATATTGATGCGTTTTTTCTGGCGCTCGGATTACTGTACGATGAACCTAATTCAGTGGATCAGGCAGAGAAAAATTTGCTGGCTCTGTGTCAGGGTCAGGATGAGATAGAGATTTATTGTCAGAAGTTTAGAAAGTGGTCCGTGCTCACTCAGTGGAATGAATGTGCGTAGGGCGGCTATTTTCAGAAAGGGTCTCTCTGAAGCCCTTAAGGATGTCATGGTGGGATTTCATATGCCTGCTGGTCTGAATGAGTCTATGTCTTTGGCCATTCAGATCGGTCGACGCTTGCGTGAGCGTAAATCTGTGCACCATTTGGCGGTATTATCTGAGCATAAACCTGAGCCTATGCAGTGCGATAGGACTTTGACCAGAGCTGAAAGGCAAGAACACAGACGTCAGAATGGGCTGTGTTTCTACTGTGGTGATTCCACTCATGCTATCTCCGATTGTCCTAAGCGCACTAAGCGGTTCGCTAGGTCTGCCACCATTGGTACGGTACAGTCGAAATTTCTTTTGTCCGTTACTTTGATTTGCTCTTTGTCTTCCTATTCTGTCATGGCATTTGTGGATTCAGGCGCTGCCCTGAATTTGATGGACTTGGAGTTTGCTAGGCGCTGTGGGTTTGTCTTGGAGCCCTTGCAGTGTCTTATTCCATTGAGAGGAATTGATGCTACGCCTTTGGCCAAGAATAAGCCTCAGTATTGGACCCAGCTGACCATGTGTATGGCTCCTGCGCACCAGGAGGATATTCGCTTTCTGGTGTTGCAAAATCTGCATGATGTGGTCGTGTTGGGGTTGCCATGGTTACAAGTCCATAACCCAGTATTAGATTGGAAATCAATGTCTATGTCCAGCTGGGGTTGTCAGGGGGTACATGGTGATGTTCCATTTCTGTCTATCTCATCATCCACCCCTTCTGAGGTCCCAGAGTTCTTGTCTGATTACTGGGATGTATTCGATGAGCCCAAGTCCAATGCCCTACCTCCGCATAGGGATTGTGATTGTGCTATCGAGTTGATTCCTGGTAGTAAGTTTCCTAAGGGTCGACTGTTTAATTTATCTGTACCTGAGCACGCCGCTATGCGGAGTTACGTAAAAGAATCTTTGGAGAAGGGTCATATTCGCCCGTCGTCATCGCCATTGGGAGCAGGGTTCTTTTTTGTGGCCAAGAAGGATGGTTCGCTGAGACCTTGTATTGATTACCGCCTTCTAAGTAAAATCACGGTCAAATTTCAGTACCCCTTGCCGCTGCTATCTGATTTGTTTGCTCGGATTAAGGGGGCTAGTTGGTTCACCAAGATAGATCTTCGTGGTGCATATAATCTTGTGCGTATTAAACGGGGCGATGAATGGAAAACTGCATTTAATACGCCCGAGGGCCATTTTGAGTACCTAGTTATGCCATTCGGACTTGCCAATGCTCCATCAGTATTTCAGTCCTTTATGCATGACATCTTCCGAGAGTACCTGGATAAATTCCTGATTGTATACTTGGATGATATTTTGGTCTTCTCGGATGATTGGGAGTCTCATGTGAAGCAGGTCAGAATGGTGTTCCAGGTCCTGCGTGCTAATTCTTTGTTTGTGAAGGGATCAAAGTGTCTCTTTGGTGTTCAGAAGGTTTCATTTTTGGAGTTCATTTTTTCCCCTTCTACTATCGAGATGGACCCTGTTAAGGTCCAGGCCATTTATGATTGGACTCAGCCGATATCTCTGAAGAGTCTGCAAAAGTTCCTTGGCTTTGCTAATTTTTATCGTCGCTTCATCTGTAATTTTTCTAGTATTGCTAAACCATTGACCGATTTGACCAAGAAGGGTGCTGATGTGGTCAATTGGTCTTCTGCTGCTGTGGAAGCTTTTCAAGAGTTAAAGCGTCGTTTTTCTTCTGCCCCTGTGTTGTGTCAACCAGATGTTTCGCTTCCGTTCCAGGTCGAGGTTGATGCTTCTGAAATTGGAGCGGGGGCTGTTTTGTCGCAAAGAGGTTCTGATTGCTCGGTGATGAAGCCATGCGCCTTCTTTTCCAGGAAGTTTTCGCCTGCTGAGCGAAATTATGATGTTGGCAATCGAGAGTTGCTGGCCATGAAGTGGGCATTTGAGGAGTGGCGTCATTGGCTTGAAGGAGCTAAGCATCGCGTGGTGGTCTTGACTGATCACAAGAACTTGACTTATCTTGAGTCTGCCAAACGGTTGAATCCTAGACAGGCTCGTTGGTCGCTGTTTTTCTCCCGTTTTGACTTTGTGGTTTCGTACCTTCCGGGCTCTAAAAATGTGAAGGCGGATGCCCTGTCTAGGAGTTTTGTGCCCGACTCTCCGGGTTTGCCTGAGCCGGCGGGTATTCTCAAAGAGGGAGTAATTGTGTCTGCCATCTCCCCTGATTTGCGGCGGGTGCTGCAAAAATTTCAGGCTAATAAACCTGATCGTTGCCCAGCGGAGAAACTGTTTGTCCCTGATAGGTGGACGAATAAAGTTATCTCTGAGGTTCATTGTTCGTTGTTGGCTGGTCATCCTGGAATCTTTGGTACCAAAAATTTAGTGGCTAGATCCTTTTGGTGGCCGTCTCTGTCGCGGGATGTGCGTTCTTTTGTGCAGTCCTGTGGGATTTGTGCTCGGGCTAAGCCCTGCTGTTCTCGTGCCAGTGGGTTGCTTTTGCCCTTGCCGGTCCCGAAGAGGCCTTGGACACATATCTCTATGGATTTTATTTCGGATCTCCCAGTCTCTCAAAAAATGTCGGTCATTTGGGTAGTTTGTGATCGCTTCTCTAAGATGATCCATTTGGTACCCTTGTCTAAATTGCCTTCCTCCTCTGATTTGGTGCCATTGTTCTTCCAGCATGTGGTTCGTTTACATGGCATTCCAGAGAACATCGTTTCTGACAGAGGTTCCCAGTTTGTTTCGAGGTTTTGGCGAGCCTTTTGTACTAGGATGGGCATTGATTTGTCTTTTTCCTCGGCTTTCCATCCTCAGACAAATGGCCAGACTGAACGAACCAATCAGACTTTGGAAACATATCTGAGATATTTTATTTCTGCTGATCAGGATGATTGGGTGTCCTTTTTGCCGTTGGCTGAGTTCGCCCTTAATAATCGGGCCAGCTCGGCTACCTTGGTTTCGCCGTTTTTCTGCAATTCTGGGTTCCATCCTCGTTTCTCTTCAGGGCAGGTTGAGTCTTCGGACTGTCCTGGTGTGGATACTGTGGTGGACAGGTTACAGCGGATTTGGACTCATGTAGTGGTCAATTTGACCTTGTCCCAGAAGAAGGCTCAACGTTTCGCTAATCGTAGATGCTGTGTGGGTCCCCGACTTCGTGTTGGGGATTTGGTTTGGTTGTCATCTCGTTATATTCCTATGAAGGTTTCCTCTCCTAAGTTTAAGCCTCGTTTCATTGGTCCGTATAGGATTTCTGAGGTTCTTAATCCTGTGTCTATTCGTTTGACCCTTCCAGATTCTTTTTCCATCCATAACGTATTCCATAGGTCATTGTTGCGGAGATACGTGGCACCTATGGTTCCATCTGTTGATCCTCCTGCCCCGGTTTTGGTGGAGGGGGAGTTGGAGTATATAGTGGAGAAGATTTTGGATTCTCGTGTTTCGAGACGGAAACTCCAGTATCTGGTTAAGTGGAAGGGTTATGGTCAGGAAGATAATTCCTGGGTCATTGCCTCTGATGTCCATGCTGCCGATCTTGTTCGTGCCATTCATTTGGCTCACCCTGGTCGGCCTGGGGGCTCTGGTGAGGGTTCGGTGACCCCTCCTCAAGGGGGGGTACTGTTGTGAATTCTGTGGTCGAGCTCCCTCCTGTGGTCACAAGTGGTACTTCGGCTGATTCTGTCTATGGGCTTCCGTTGGTGGATGTGAGTGGTACTGCGGCTTCTGAGTTTCCTTCCTCAGGTGATGAGGTTAAGTCGTTAGGTGCTGCTCTATTTAACTCCACCTAGTGCTTTGATCCTGGCCTCCAGTCAATGTTCTAGTATTGGTCTTGCTTCCTCCTGGATCGTTCCTGTGGCCTGTCTGCTCAGCATAAGCTAAGTTCTGCTTGTGTTACTTTTGTTTGCTATATTTTCTGTCCAGCTTGCTATATTGGTTTTTCTTGCTTGCTGGAAGCTCTGAGACACAGAGGGAGCACCTCCGTACCGTTAGTCGGTGCGGAGGGTCTTTTTGCCCCTCTGCGTGGTTGTTTGTAGGTTTTTGTGTTGACCGCAAAGCTATCTTTCCTATCCTCGGTCTATTCAGTAAGTTGGGCCTCACTTTGCTAAATCTATTTCATCTCTGTGTTTGTATTTTCATCTTAACTCACAGTCATTATATGTGGGGGGCTGCCTTTTCCTTTGGGGAATTTCTCTGAGGCAAGGTAGGCTTATTTTTCTATCTTCAGGGCTAGCTAGTTTCTCAGGCTGTGCCGAGTTGCATAGGGAGCGTTAGGCGCAATCCACGGCTACCTCTAGTGTGGTGTGATAGGTTTAGGGATTGCGGTCAGCAGAGTTCCCACGTCTCAGAGCTCGTCCTATGTTTTTGGTTATTGTCAGATCACTTTGTGTGCTCTGAACTTCAAGGTCGTGGTTCTGAATTACCTATTCATAACAGTGGGTACCTGCAGCCGATGTCCATGCGGTTAGGTTAGTCCGGGCATTTCATACAGCTCATCCTGAGAAACCTGGTCTTGGGATTCCGGAGGTCCCTCGTAGAAGGGGGGGTACTGTCACGGGGCTACCGCGACAGAGAGGTTCCAGAGAACCGCAGCGCTCTGGGCCTCGTTCACACACGATGAACAGAAGCTCTTCTCCTGAATTCTGACCTGGCTGTCTTGTGCCAGTAGGGCAGGAGATAAACCTAGTTGCTGAGAGCTTGGTCTCTCAGCTGAATTGAATTTTGTAATCTCCTCTCCTATATAGACTCAGCTTTGTCTACAACTGTTGTCAGTGATCAGTTCTGCTGCCTGGCTTGGAGGTTGAAGGAGCGTGGTATTAGGAGCTTGGAGGTTTATTTACAGAGATTGGTGTCTGCTGTTACGGTTGCATGTTAAACCTGTTTTCCTTCCTAGTTTTTTCCTTCTCTTCCCTTCTATGTGTTACCTCTGTGGTTGTGTGAGCATTTGGCGAGTTTGAGACTTTACCACCTTGTCTGTATACCCTGTTTAATTGTCGTATTTATACACTGGTGCAGTCCACCTCCTTTGGGGGGAGAGGGGGCCATTGATAGGGCCTGCACAAGAGACAGGGATACGCTGGCGGCTCAGGCCTCCTAACCATCATAGGTCCCTAAGCTAGAAGATCGTTGGGTACAGTCGGGACCAGCTGCTTGGAAAGCATCACCAAACCAGGGATTCAAGCTTGAGGAGGCTAATTTGCATATTCCAGGTGCCTTCTGGGAAAAGCGAAGAGTCTCCCTAAGCTAGAAGATCGTTGGGTACAGCCGGGACCAGCTGCTTGGAAAGCATCACCAAACCGTGCGCCTTACGGCGCGCGAATATTTGCCTGTAGGACATTATTGCAAGCGAGCTTGGCTGAGTAGATTACACAAGAAGGAAAACACACAGCAAGTCAGCAGGATCTAGGAGTAACATGGCAGATGTGACAACCTACATGGTGAGCTGCAGCATGTGCTACATGTTCACAGATCGACCAGAAGAAGAATCAAATTTCACCTGTCAGAAGTGTAGACTAGTGGCCCTTTTAGAAGAAAAGGTGCGGGGTCTGGAAGAAAGAATAGCAACTTTGAAACTCATTAAAGAGAATGAAGACTTTCTAGACAGAACAGAAGCATCTCAACTGGTCACAGAAGGTGAAAAAAGTGTCAGAGAACCTCCAAAAGCAGATGAGTGGAAGCATGTGACCAAAAGAAGCAAGAAGACCATGGAGAAATCACCAACCACACAACTGAAGAACCGATATCAAATTTTTGTAGAGGATGAAGATGGCACACCTAAGGATGAAGCAATACCAGCAAGCAAAAAAGAAAAGGGGACACAGCAACAAGTGACAGCAAAAAGTACAGCCAAGAAGCAACGAAGAGTGGTGGTGGTGGGAGACTCACTACTGAGAGGCACAGAAGCAGCCATCTGCAGACCGGACATAACTGCAAGAGAAGTATGCTGCCTTCCAGGTGCGATGATCAAGGATGTGACCGATAGGATACCAAAGCTCTTTAGCTCCAAGGACGTCCACCCATTTCTTCTGATACATGTTGGCACCAATGACACGGCAAGGAAGGACCTACCGACAATCTGCAAAGACTTTGAAGAGTTGGGGAAGAAAGTAAAGGAACTGGATGCACAGGTAGTTTTTTCTTCCATCCTTCCAGTAGACGGGCATGGCACCAGGAGATGGAACAGGATCCTTGATGCAAACAACTGGCTAAGACGATGGTGCAGACAACAAGGATTCGGATTCCTGGACCACGGTGTGAATTACTTGTATGATGGACTCCTTGCCAGAGATGGACTACACATCAACAAACCTGGGAAACACACATTCGCCAGAAGACTCGCTACACTCATCAGGAGGGCGTTAAACTAGAAGAAGAGGGGACGGGAAGAAAAACATTAGACTTGAACAAAGAAGACCCAGGAAAACATACTCAGAAGGGAGGTAAGAACATTTCTAAAACAATCCACAGCGAGGAGATTGGAACAAAACAAAATCCTCTAAACTGCATGTTCGCAAACGCCAGAAGCCTGACAAACAAGATGGAAGAACTAGAAGCAGAAATATCTACAGGTAACTTTGACATAGTGGGAATAACCGAGACATGGTTAGATGAAAGCTATGACTGGGCAGTTAACTTACAGGGTTACAGTCTGTTTAGAAAGGATCGTAAAAATCGGAGAGGAGGAGGGGTTTGTCTCTATGTAAAGTCTTGTCTAAAGTCCACTTTAAGGGAGGATATTAGCGAAGGAAATGAGGATGTCGAGTCCATATGGGTCGAAATTCATGGAGGGAAAAATGGTAACAAAATTCTCATTGGGGTCTGTTACAAACCCCCAAATATAACAGAAACCATGGAAAGTCTACTTCTAAAGCAGATAGATGAAGCTGCAACCCATAATGAGGTCCTGGTTATGGGGGACTTTAACTACCCGGATATTAACTGGGAAACAGAAACCTGTGATACCCATAAAGGCAACAGGTTTCTGCTAATAACCAAGAAAAATTATCTTTCACAATTGGTGCAGAATCCAACCAGAGGAGCAGCACTTTTAGACCTAATACTATCTAATAGACCTGACAGAATAACAAATCTGCAGGTGGTCGGGCATCTAGGAAATAGCGACCACAATATTGTACAGTTTCACCTGTCTTTCACTAGGGGGACTTGTCAGGGAGTCACAAAAACACTGAACTTTAGGAAGGCAAAGTTTGACCAGCTTAGAGATGCCCTTAATCTGGTAGACTGAGACAATATCCTCAGAAATAAGAATACAGATAATAAATGGGAAATGTTTAAGAACATCCTAAATAGGCACTGTAAGCGGTTTATACCTTGTGGGAATAAAAGGACTAGAAATAGGAAAAACCCAATGTGGCTAAACAAAGAAGTAAGACAGGCAATTAACAGTAAAAAGAAAGCATTTGCACTACTAAAGCAGGATGGCACCATTGAAGCTCTAAAAAACTATAGGGAGAAAAATACTTTATCTAAAAAACTAATTAAAGCTGCCAAAAAGGAAACAGAGAAGCACATTGCTAAGGAGAGTAAAACTAATTCCAAACTGTTCTTCAACTATATCAATAGTAAAAGAATAAAAACTGAAAATGTAGGCCCCTTAAAAAATAATGAGGAAAGAATGGTTGTAGATGACGAGGAAAAAGCTAACATATTAAACACCTTCTTCTCCACGGTATTCACGGTGGAAAATGAAATGCTAGGTGAAATCCCAAGAAACAATGAAAACCCTATATTAAGGGTCACCAATCTAACCCAAGAAGAGGTGCGAAACCGGCTAAATAAGATTAAAATAGATAAATCTCCGGGTCCGGATGGCATACACCCACGAGTACTAAGAGAACTAAGTAATGTAATAGATAAACCATTATTTCTCATTTTTAGGGACTCTATAGCGACGGGGTCTGTTACGCAGGACTGGCGCATAGCAAATGTGGTGCCAATATTCAAAAAGGGCACTAAAAGTGAACCTGGAAATTATAGGCCAGTAAGTCTAACCTCTATTGTTGGTAAAATATTTGAAGGGTTTCTGAGGGATGTTATTCTGGATTATCTCAATGAGAATAACTGTTTAACTCCATATCAACATGGGTTTATGAGAAATCGCTCCTGTCAAACCAATCTAATCAGTTTTTATGAAGAGGTAAGCTATAGGCTGGACCACGGTGAGTCATTGGACGTGGTATATCTTGATTTTTCCAAAGCGTTTGATACCGTGCCGCACAAGAGGTTGGTACACAAAATGAGAATGCTTGGTCTGGGGGAAAATGTGTGTAAATGGGTTAGTAACTGGCTTAGTGATAGAAAGCAGAGGGTGGTTATAAATGGTATAGTCTCTAACTGGGTCGCTGTGACCAGTGGGGTACCGCAGGGGTCAGTATTGGGACCTGTTCTCTTCAACATATTCATTAATGATCTGGTAGAAGGTTTACACAGTAAAATATCGATATTTGCAGATGATACAAAACTATGTAAAGCAGTTAATACAAGAGAAGATAGTATTCTGCTACAGATGGATCTGGATAAGTTGGAAACTTGGGCTGAAAGGTGGCAGATGAGGTTTAACAATGATAAATGTAAGGTTATACACATGGGAAGAAGGAATCAATATCACCATTACACACTGAACGGGAAACCACTGGGTAAATCTGACAGGGAGAAGGACTTGGGGATCCTAGTTAATGATAAACTTACCTGGAGCAGCCAGTGCCAGGCAGCAGCTGCCAAGGCAAACAGGATCATGGGGTGCATTAAGAGAGGTCTGGATACACATGATGAGAGCATTATACTGCCTCTGTACAAATCCCTAGTTAGACCGCACATGGAGTACTGTGTCCAGTTTTGGGCACCGGTGCTCAGGAAGGATATAATGGAACTAGAGAGAGTACAAAGGAGGGCAACAAAATTAATAAAGGGGATGGGAGAACTACAATACCCAGATAGATTAGCGAAATTAGGATTATTTAGTCTAGAAAAAAGACGACTGAGGGGCGATCTAATAACCATGTATAAGTATATAAGGGGACAATACAAATATCTCGCTGAGGATCTGTTTATACCAAGGAAGGTGACGGGCACAAGGGGGCATTCTTTGCGTCTGAAGGAGAGAAGGTTTTTCCACCAACATAGAAGAGGATTCTTTACTGTTAGGGCAGTGAGAATCTGGAATTGCTTGCCTGAGGAGGTGGTGATGGCGAACTCAGTCGAGGGGTTCAAGAGAGGCCTGGATGTCTTCCTGGAGCAGAACAATATTGTATCATACAATTAGGTTCTGTAGAAGGACGTAGATCTGGGGATTTATTATGATGGAATATAGGCTGAACTGGATGGACAAATGTCTTTTTTCGGCCTTACTAACTATGTTACTATGTTACCCCTGAGATAAGGGAAAGTCAGGGCCCCCATTATAGTGGCAGGGACAGGTGCGGGGCCCAGTAAGCCATCCTGCCCCTTTATCGCCTTTAACGGCGTGACAGAAGCAAAAAGCAAAACATTGATCATTTCACACAAAACTCCAAACATGAGCCAGACAAAAGTATTGGCACCCTCAGCCTAATACTTGGTTGCACAACCTGTAGCCAAAATAACTGCGACCAACCGCTTCCGGTAACCATCAATGAATTTCTTACAATGCTCTGCTGGAATTTTAGACCATTCTTCTTTGGCAAACTGCTCCAGGTCCCTGATATTTGAAGGGTGCCTTCTCCAAACTGCCATTTTTAGATCTCTCCACAGGTGTTCTATGGGATTCAGGTCTGGACTCATTGCTGGCCACCTTAGAAGTCTCCAGTGCTTTCTCTCAAACCATTTTCTAGTGCTTTTTGAAGTGTGTTTTGGGTCATTGTCCTGCTGGAAGACCCATGACCCCTGAGGGAGACCCAGCTTTCTCACACTGGGCCCTACATTATGCTGCAAAATTTGTTGGTAGTCTTCAGACTTCATAATGTCATGCACATGGTCAAGCAGTCCTGTGCCAGAGGCAGCAAAGCAACCCCAAAACATCAGGGAACCTCCGCCATGTTTGACTGTAGGGACCGTGTTCTTTTCTTTGAATGCCTCTTTTTTTCTCCTGTAAACTCTTTGTTGATGCCTTTGCCCCAAAAGCTCTACTTTTGTCTCATGTGACCAGAGAACATTCTTCCAAAACGTTTTAGGCTTTTTAAGGTAAGTTTTGGCAAACTCCAGCCTGACTTTTTTATGTCTATGGGAAAAAAGAAGTGGGGTCTTCCTGGGTCTCCTACCATACAGTCCCTTTTCATTCAGACGCCGACAGATAATACAGGTTGACACTGTTGCACCCTCAGACTGCAGGGCAGCTTGAACTTGTTTGAATGCTAGTCGAGGTTCTTTATCCAACATTATTATTATTATTATAGCACCATTTATTCCATGGCGCTTTACATGTGAGGAGGGGTATACATAGTAAAAACAAGTACAATAATCTTAAACAATACAAGTCATAACTGGTACAGGAGGAGTGAGGACCCTGCCCGCGAAGGCTCACAATCTACAAGGGATGGGTGAGAATACAGTAGGTGAGGATAGAGCTGGTCATGCAGCGGTTTGGTCGATCGATGGTTACTGCAGGTTGTAGGTTTGTCTGAAGAGGTGGGTCTTCAGGTTCTTTTTGAAGTTTTCGATGGTAGGCGAGAGTCTGATGTGTTGTGGTAGAGGGTTCCAGAGTAGGGGTGATACGCGAGAGAAATCTTGTATACGATTGTGGGAAGAGGAGATAAGAGGGTAGTAGAGGAGATCTTGTGAGGATCGGAGGTTGCGTGTAGGTAAGTACCGTGGGACGAGGTCACAGATGTATGGAGGAGACAGGTTGTGGATGGCTTTGTATGTCATGGTTAGGGTTTTGTACTGGAGTCTCTGGGCAATGGGGAGCCAGTGAAGGGATTGACAGAGGGGAGAGGCCGGGGAATAGCGGGGGGGGGGGGGGCAGGTGGATTAGTCGGGCAGCAGAGTTTAGAATAGATTGGAGGGCTGCGAGAGTGTTAGAGGGGAGGCCACAGAGCAGGAGGTTGCAGTAGTCAAGGCGAGATGATGAGGGCATGGACTAGGGTTTTTGCAGATTCTTGGTTGAGGAATGAACGGATACGTGAAGTATTTTTGAGTTGAAGTCGGCAGGAAGTGGAAAGGGCTTGGATATGTGGTTTGAAGGAGAGATCAGCGTCAAGGATTACCCCAAGGCAGCGAGCTTGTGGGACTGAGGAGAGTGGGCAGCCATTTAGTGTAATGGATAGGTTCGTTGGGGGGTCGCGTGAGATGGGGGAAAGATGATGAATTCTGTTTTGTCCATGTTAAGTTTCAGAAATCTAGCAGAGAAGGATTAAATAGTGGACAGACATTGAGGGATTCTGGTTAGTAGGGAGGTGATATCTGGTCCAGAGATGTAGATCTGTGTGTCATCAGCATAGAGGTGATACTGAAAGCCATGAGATTCTATGAGCTGTCCCAGGCCAAAGGTGTAAATGGAGAAGAGCAGGGGCCCAAGGACTGAACCTTGTGGGACTCCGACAGATAGGGGTCGAGGTGAGGTTTCAATCTTGCGTTGAAATCTCTTGCCAATTTTTCTTTTCCATCCACATCTAGGGAGGATAGCCACAGTGCCATGGGCTTTAAACTTCTTGATGACACTGCGCACTGTAGACACAGGAACATTCAGGTCTTTGGAGATGGACTTGTAGCCTTGAGATTGCTCATGCTTCCTCACAATTTGGTTCCTCAAGTCCTCAGACAGTTCTTTTGTCTTCTTTCTTTTCTCCATGCTCAATGTGGTACACACAAGGACACAGGACAGAGGTTGAGTCAACTTTAATCCATGTCAACTGGCTGCAAGTGTGATTGTTATTGCCAACACCTGTTAGATGCCACAGGTAAGTTACAGGTGCTGTTAATTACACAAATTAGAGAAGCATCACGATTTTTCGAACAGTGACAATACTTTTGTCCACCCCCTTTTTTATGTTTGGTGTGGAATTATATCCAATTTGTCTTTAGGACAATTCTTTTTGTGTTTTTTCATTTAAGACAAATTAAATGAAGATAATAATACCCAATAATTTGTGTTTGCAATCATTTTCAGGAATAAAATGAGTATTATCTGACAGAATTGCAGGGGTGTCAATACTTTTGACCATGACTGTATAATCCGAAAAATACAGTAAATGCCTGCATTTTTGTCTAGAAATCGTTATTGTAATAGGGTTTCGTTACGAAATGTGCCCCATTCTCTCACATCCTGGTTCCACTTATTACTCTGGAAAGTACTTTCCGATCTTTTATGTATTTGGAGCCAAAGCTGATCCCTCCCATCGTTTTCTATAATTTTGTTTACACAAAAGGAAAAAAAACAAAACAGTCAGTATAGAAATCCAAAATATATTTTTAATTTAACAATGGCCTTTTTACAAATTCAAAACACTGAAACATCCAAAGGAACAAAATAATTATTGTATTTTTCAGACTATAAGACACACTTTTTTGCTCCCAAATTAGGGGGGTAAATGGGTGATGTGATATAGTCCAATTGTAGCTTACTGGGGGGTTGCGGTGGTCGTGGAGTGAGATCACAGGAGGCAGGGTCCCTTCCTCAGGAAGCCGCTTTCCAGAGGCCCACGGCTTTGGGAAAATGGCCACTGGGAAAGCAATGCAATTTGCCCTACCTCACTGCTGACACTGGGTACGCAGCATCCATCGCTGGGGCACCCACTTCTCCCACCCAGGGCTTGCAGCATTGCTCCACTTCTACCGCCGCTGGCTTCCTGAGGAAGGGAGCATGCATCCTGTTACCCCGCTCCACTGCTGCTGCCCCCATGTAAGATACCTTTAATTTGGACTATAAGATGGACTCCCATCTTATAAAAAAATCTTTTTTCCCCTATTTTCCTTCCCCAAATTTGGGGTGTGCCTTATATTCCAGTGCGTCTTATAGTCTAAAAAACATGGTACCCAGTCATTCCTAACAACAATATTATGCTGCCAGATTAGTGTATCTAGTACACTAAACACATCTTAAGTAGAAATAAGAACAAAGATGAAGCAACAAGCAGATGAATTTAACAAGCAATTAACAATAAACATGAAATGATCAAATCTGGGCAAAAGTCACTGTGTAAGGAAAGTTAGTAGGGGGGCTGTAAGATCAGCAGTTGTGAATTTTAGGTCTGGTTGCATCTACTGTACATATAAAAGTACTGTAACTTTTTATTGTAATTGTGATGATAATGAGAATGTTCAAAATTGATCTGTACTGAACAAAAAATGAGATTGAGTGAGCAAAGTGAAAACAGTAAGATTTCTGAATATGACTGGAGGATTGATACAAGACAACTAGTTAGATTGACAGGTTTTGTTACGTAAAACTCATCTGAAACTAATGGTGTTCAGAGCTAAAATGCTAGTAGACACATTTGTAAAACGTCTGGAAAAAATATAGTTTTACACCACCAGGTGGAGAAAATGACAAAAGTATGACGCCCCTCCTGCAATGCCATCACTGTTTGAGAATGGAATAACCCTTTGCGGAGCAGTAAATTAATAAAATGTCCTGTATAACTTTATCTCTTTTCTGCAGTTGTTTGGATTTTTGTTAATAGCCTTTGAATATTGGAAAGTTTTTCTGGGAGCCACTGTGGTGTACTTTTTTCCTGCAATAGTGACTGTATAAAATTCAAGGATTTCTCTGCTGCTTTGATGTGGGCTTGAAATTCTTCATCAGTGAATGTGTCTTGCCGAGGACGTTTCGCAGAAGGCTGTGAAGTATAAAAATATGTCATTATAAATAAATAAAAATAGTAAGGTACATTCATGAACATATTAAAAAAACTAAATAAACAGAGAAGCCACAGTAACATTTCTTTTACTTGCATTCCTGCTCTTGTTTGAGCACAATAAATGTAAAAAACTTATATAGTAAAAAATTAAATACTTTGATTCACTACTCTTGCAACAATTTTTAAAGGAACCTTTCTCATTGTACATGCAGGCCTATCAGTGTACAGCACAGTATAGAGATGGAGCAGCTGAGCAGGATGATATATACCGTATATACTCGAGTATAAGCCGAGATTTTCAGCCCATTTTTTTCGGCTTATACTCGAGTCACACCCGGAGGTCGGCACGGGAGGGGGAGCGGGGGCTGTGTAATTATACTTACCTGCTCCCGGCGCAGTCCCTGCTTCTTCAAGCGCTGCATCTTCTTCCTGTACTGAGCGGTCACATGGCACCACTCATATACAGTAATGAATATGCGGCTCCACCCCCCATAGAGGTGGAGCCGCATATTAATTACTGTATATGAGCGGTGACGCTGCCCGCTCAATACAGGAAGATGCAGCGCCAGGAAGAAGCAGGGACGCAGCGCCAGGACCAGGTAAGTATATGGGGAGGGGGAGCGCTGCGCTGCGCGATAGTCACCTGCTCCTCGGTCCGGGTGTCGCTCTGTCTTCAGCAGTGACGTTCAGGTGAGAGGGCGCGGTGACATAGTCAGTGCGCGCCCTCTGCTGAACGTCAGTGCCGAAGACGGAGCCGCACGAGGAGCAGGTGACAGTGCCGGGGTCCTGAGCGAAGAGAGGTGAGTATGTGATTTTTTTTTTTAATGGCAGCCACAGCATATGGGGCAAGTGACTGTGCAGAGCATCTTATGGGGCCATAACACTTGTGCAGCACTATATGGGGCAAGTGGCTGTGCAGAGCATCTTATGGGGCCATAATTGTGCAGCATTATATGGGGCAAGTAGCTGTGCAGAGCATCTTATGGGGCCATACTTGTGCAGCATTATGTGGGGCAAGTAGCTGTGCAGAGCACCTTATGGGGCCATACTTGTGCAGCATTATATGGGGCAAGTAGCTGTGCAGAGCATCTTATGGGGCCATAATTGTGCAGCATTATATGGGGCAAGTAGATGTGCAGAGCATCTTATGGGGCCATACTTGTGCAGCATTATATGGGGCAAGTAGCTGTGCAGAGCATCTTATGGGGCCATACTTGTGCAGCATTATATGGGGCAAGTAGCTGTGCAGAGCATCTTATGGGGCCATAATTGTGCAGCATTATATGGGGCAAGTAGCTGTGCAGAGCATCTTATGGGGCCATACTTGTGCAGCATTATAAGGGGCAAGTTGCTGTGCGGAGCATCTGTATGGGGCCATAACGCTTGTGCAGCACTATATGGGGCAAGTAGCTGTATGGAGCACTATAATGGGGCCATAACACTTGTGCAGCATTATATGGGGCAAGTAGCTGTACGGAGCATCTGTATGGGGCCATAACACTTGTGCAGCACTATATGGGGCAAGTGACTGTACGGAGCATCTTATGGGGCCATAACACTTGTGCAGCACTATATAGGGCAAATATCTCTATGAAGCATCTTATGAGGCCCTTATTACCCTTTATTCAGCATTATATGGGACATATTTTTATATGGAGCATCTAATGGGGCCCATCAAACTTTATGGAGCATTATATGAGGCTCCTGATTCAATATGGATATTCAAAAACACTTAACCTACTGATGTCTCAATTAATTTTACTTTTATTAGTATCTATTTTTACTTTTGAAATTTACCGGTAGCTGCACCCTAGGCTTATACTCGAGTCATTAAGTTTTCCCAGTTTTTTGTGGCAAAATTAGGGGGGTCGGCTTATACTCGGGTCGGCTTATACTCGAGTATATGCGGTAGGTTTATTGGAAAAGATTCAGTATAACGTATATACTAGAGTATAAGCCGAGATTTTCAGACCATTTTTTTAAGGCTAAAAGGGCCCCTCTCGGCTTATACTCGAGTCATTGTTCCAGAGGGTCGGCAGGAGAGCGGCAAGAGTGGCGGCTGTCACATCATACTCATCTGCTCCTGGCGTGGTCTCTCTGCAAGTCCCTGCTTCTCCAACGGTCTCCAGCGCCCGCAGCTCTTCCTGTGTTCAGTGGTCACTTGGTACTGCTGAACACAGGAACAAGCTATTGCCGCGTGCCGGAGACCATCGGAAAAGCAGTGACATACAGAGAGACTGCACCAGGAGCAGGTGAGTATGACTGGGGAGGGTGAGACCTACGATAATCACCTGTCCCCGTTCCACCTCTGGGCTCTGTCTTCCGTGTCCTCTGGCTGTGACATTCAGGTCAGAGGGTGTGATGACGTGGTTAGTGCACGCCCTCTGCCTGTACAGTCACTGCAGAGACGCGGAAGACACAGCGGCGTGCGGCAGTGGAATGGGGACAGGTGAATATCGCAAGTGCCGGGGGCCTGAGCCAGCGGCAACACCGGCACCTGACTCCCAGCGACGAGAGGTGAGTATGTCATCTTTTTTATTGCCGCAGCAGCATAATATTCTATGGAGCAACTTATGGGGCCATCAACATTTGTGCAGCATTATATGGGACATAATATTCTATGGAGCATCTTATGGGGCAGTCAACCTTTGTGCAGCATTATATGGGGCCTAATATTCTATGGAGCATCTTATGGGGCCATCAACCTTTATGGAGCAGCATATGGGGCATATAATTCTATTGAGCATCTTATGGTGCCATCAACCTTTGTGCAGCATTATATGGAGCATTGTTGTGAATTCTGCTCTTGTGGTTGTAGGTGGGAATGCAATTGTCTCTGAGTCGCAGTCCTGGCCAGGTGTATCTGCTGATTACTATTCTGACTGGGATATTTAAGTGTGCAGGATTCATTAGCCCTTGCCAGTTGTCAATGTTCCTTGTGAAGTGTTGGATCACTTTCTGGCTTCTCCTGCTGGCTGCCAAATTCAGCAAAGATAAGTGTTTGGTTTTTGTGTCTGAGGCACACTGCTGTGTGCTAGTTTTTCGTTTATTTTCCTGCTCTGATTGTATGATTCGCTGGAGTTGCAGATTTACGCTCCTACATCTATTAGTTAGATGTAGGAAGTTTTTGTATATTCTGCTGTGGATGTTTTTGTAGGGTTTTTATACTGACCGCACAGAACTCTGTCCCATCCTGTCCTATTTAGCTAGAGTGGCCTCCTGTGCTAAATCCTGTTTTTCTGCCTGTGTATGTTTTTTCCTCTCCGACTCACCGCCAATATTTGTGGGGGGCTGTCTATCCTTTGGGGTTTTCTCTTAGGCAAGATAGTATTCCTATTTCCATCTTTAGGGGTATTTAGTCCTCCAGCTGTGACGAGGTGTCTAGGTGTGTTAGGTACACTCCACGGCTACTTCTAGTTGCGGTGTTAAGTTCAGGATTGCGGTCAGTATAGTGGCCACCTTCTCCAGTGAAAGTTCTCATGCTGCTCCAAGGTCACCGGATCATAACAGAGCATAATATTCTATGGAGCATCTTATGGGGCAATCAACCTCTGTGCAGCATTATATGTGGCATAATATTCTATGGAGCATCTTATGGGGCCATCACTAACCTTTTATGCAGCATTATATGGGGCATATTTTAATATGGAGCATCTTATGGGGCCAATCATGAACTTTATGGAGCATTATATGGGGCTCCTGATTCAATATGGATATTCAAAAACACAACCTACTGATGTCTCAATTAATTTTACCTTTATTGGTATCTATTTTTATTTTTGAAATTTACTAGAAGCTGCTGCAGTTCCCACTCTATGCTTATACTTGAGTCAATAAGTTTTCCCATTTTTTTGTGGCAAAATTAGGGGTCTCAGCTTATACTTGGGTTGGCTTATACTCGAGTATATACAGGTAACTTGTATTTTATTCTTTGAAATCTCTGGTGTTTGTATGCACGAGTCCAATGGGCGGTCATACTAGTGACTGACAGCCATCTCTCTTCATACAGAAAATACTGTCAAATCACATAAAAGGATCACTGACTGGACTTTTATACATATAGACTCCACAGATTCCAATGAAAAAAAATCTTGAATGAAACATTTCTAACAAAAAATGTACATCAATCTACTCAGTTAAATTTCCTTTTTTCCCCAAGAAGAAAACTTTCTATTTGGTTCTATCTATCCCTTCAGTTTCTGACCTGGCTAATTTCTCTACTCTTTCCTCTAGCGCACTTCTCCAGCTAGCATCTATTCAGTGAGCGCAACCGAGAAAGCCCTCTTTGTACTTTCGGATCTCAGTCTAGTGATTAAAGGAATTCCTCTAGTACCTGGTAGACAAAGTGGCTAGCACTATCTGTTCAAGCTTGCTTTTGTGAGCGAATGGCCTCTTACTTAATTATTACTCAATCTTTGAAGATGCAAAATCTAAGTATGTATTAAGTATCCTAAGTTGAGAATTCTACATGTTAGCATTTGAAAAATGGAGAAAGTGATTATTTTTTCGTTAAAACTGCACAAAACTCACCTCAGTGGAAACTGGTTCATCTTTGCGTTTCATTTCAGTCTTACTAAAAAATGACTCCAAAACTTGTTTTTCATTTTTAAGTCGCTGTAATCTTATATTATCTTCTTCAGTAAGAAGAATGTTCTACAAAAAGGCAGATGGGATTATCATTAGCTAGTGAGGTATTTGTATGCACACCTTAGATCAAAACCTGTAGTTCTTTTCTTTGTTTTATTAACACTATAGAGCTTTAATCGCTTAACACACTACAATACACAGTAACATACTACACCAAACTGTACAGGGAGTGCAGAAATAAGTAGATAATAGCTGAATTATAATAATGTTTTCCACTGTGCATGATTTCCTTGAATATACCTAATCTTCAATTGCTACCCAAAAGAGAGAGGTTTGGTGACCATTGTGGTCATTGAACTAGCTCTCGTCTATCTATCCTATTATATCCTACAAACTTTTGTCCCTTACTTCATCTTTTGTACTTACTCAGTGGTCCTCCGTAGCCACCCACACACACGGACATACATTAGACATGGTCTTCACCCGTCTCTGCTCCCTATCTAACTTCACCACCTCCCCTCTCCCTCTATCCGACCACATCTGCTCACTTTCTCATCCCTGTCCTCCTCACCTGTCCCCATCTCCAGCAACATGCGTGCCCCCGCAGAGACCTCACACACCTAGACACCCACACACTCTCTGACTCTATCCTGGCATCCATATCCTCACTCTACGACACAGTCAGTGCCACTGCTTTCTACAATGCCACTCTCGCATCAGCTATTGACACGGTTGTCCCTCTTGTTCATGGCAGAGTGCCAAGTATCAATAGACAACCCTGGCACAATAATACCACTAAAAAGCTCCAGCAAGTGTCCAGGGTTGCAGAGTGGCATTGGAAAAAACATCATTGCATTCAAACAGGCAACTGTTATGACCTGGTGGTTAGGAGCACCCGGAATGACCTGATAGTTAAACCTCATACAGGACGAGCTCTGGGATGTGGGAGCTCTGCTGACCGCAAGCCCTAATCCTATCACACACACTAGAAATAGCCGTGGAGCGCTCCTGACCAGACCTATGCGCCTCATTACAGCCTAAGAACTATCTAGCCCTAGAGATCGAAAATAAAGCCTACCTTGCCTCAGAGAAATTCCCCAAAGGTAAAGGAAGCCCCCCACATATATTGACTGTGAGTAAAGATGAAAGTCACAAACGCAGAAATGAAACAGGTTTCAGCAAAGGGAGGCCAGACTTACTAAATAGACAGAGGATAGGAAAGGTAACTTTGCGATCAGCACAAAAACCTACAAAAGACAATGCAGAGTGTGCAAAAAAGACCTCCGCACCGACTCACGGTGCGGAGGGGCCACTCTGCATCTCAGAGCTTCCAGCTAGCAAGACAAAATCATGAAAACCAGCTGGACAAGAAAACAATGAACAAATAATGACTATCAGGAACTTAGCTTCTGCAGGAGAAGGCAGGTCACCAGAGAGATCCAGGAGCGAACTGAACCAATGCAAAAACATTGACAGCTGGCATGGAGTAACGATATGAGAGGAGTTAAATAGAGCAGTCAACCAAAGGATAAACCACGTCACCTGTGTAAGGAACCTCAGAAGCAGCAGCTTCACTCACAGCCACCAGAGGGAGCCCATAGACAGAATTCGCCGAAGTACCATTCACGACCACAGGAGGGAGTTCGACAACAGAATTCACAACAGTACCCCCCCCTTGAGGAGGGGTCACCGAACCCTCACCAGAGCCCCCAGGCCGATCAGGATGAGCCAAATGAAAGGCACAAACAAGATCGGCAGCATGAACATCAGAGGCAAAAACCCAGGAATTGTCTTCCTGACCATAACCCTTCCACTTGACCAGGTACTGGAGTTTACGTCTCGAAACACAAGAATACAAAATCTTCTCCACCACATACTCCAACTTCCCCTCGAGCAACACCGGGGCAGGAGGATCAACGGAGGGAACCGTAGGCGCCACGTATCTCCGCAACAACGACCTATAGAACACATTATGGATGGCAAGATCCAAACGAAATGACACAGGATTAAGAACTTCAGAAATCTTATATGGTCCAATGAAACGAGGCTTAAACTTAGGAGAGGAAACCTTCATAGGAACGTGACGAGATGACAACCAAACCAAATCCCCAACACGAAGTCGGGGACCAACACAACGCCGGCGGTTAGCGAAATGTTGAGCCTTCTCCTGGGATAATGTCAAATTGTCCACCACATGAGTCCAAATCTGCTGCAACCTGTCCACCACCGCATCCACACCAGGACAGTCCGAAGGCTCAACCTGCCCTGAAGAGAAACGAGGATGGAAACCAGAATTACAGAAAAAAGGAGAAACTAAAGTAGCCGAGCTGGGCGAATTCAGCCAAAGGCAAGAAAGACACCCAATCATCCTGATCAGCAGAAACAAAGCATCTCAGATATGTCTCCAAAGTCTGATTAGTTCGTTCGGTTTGGCCATTAGTCTGAGGATGGAAAGCCGAAGAAAAAGACAAATCAATGCCCATCTTAGCGCAAAAGGACCGCTAAAACCTCAAAACAAACTGGGAACCTCTGTCCGAGACGATGTTCTCTGGAATGCTATGCAAACGAACCACATGCTGGAAAAACAATGGCACCAAATCAGAGGAGGAAGGCAATTTAGATAAGGGTACCAAAATGGACCATATTAGAGAAGCGATCACAAACCACCCAAATGACCGACATCTTTTGAGAAACAGGGAGATCAGAAATAAAATCCATGGAAATATGCGTCCAGGGCCTCTTCGGGATTGGCAAGGGCAAAAGCAACCCACTGGCACGAGAACAGCAGGGCTTAGCCCGAGCACAAATCCCACAGGACTGCACAAAAGAACGCACATCCCGTGACAAAGAAGGCCACCAAAAGGATCTAGCCACCAAATCTCTGGTACGAAAGATTCCAGGATGACCAGCCAATACTGAATAACTCTACTAGTCCATCTAGTAGAAACAAACAGTTTCTCCGCTGGGCAACGGTCAGGTCTATTAGCCTGAAATTTTTGCAGCACCCGCCGCAAATCAGGGGAGATGGCAGACAAAATTACCCCCTCTTTGAGAATACCCGCCGGCTCAGACAAACCCGGAGAATCGGGCACAAAACTCTTAGACAGGGCATCCTCCTTTACATTTTTAGAGCCCGGAAGGTACGAAACCACAAAGTCAAAACGGGAAAAAAACAGCGACCAACGAGCCTGTCTAGGATTCAACCGTTTGGCAGACTCGAGATAAGTCAAGTTTTTGTGATCAGTCAAGACCACCACGCGATGCTTAGCTCCTTCAAGCCAATGACGCCACTCCTCGAATGCCCACTTCATGGCCAGCAACTCTCGATTGCCAACATCATAATTTCGCTCAGCAGGCGAAAATTTCCTGGAAAAGAAGGCGCATGGTTTCATCACCGAGCAATCAGAACCTCTCTGCGACAAAACAGCCCCTGCTCCAATTTCGGAAGCATCAACCTCGACCTGGAACGGAAGCGAAACATCTGGTTGGCACAACACAGGGGCAGAAGAAAAACGACGCTTCAACTCCTGAAAAGCTTCCACAGCAGCAGAAGACCAATTGACCACATCAGCACCCTTCTTGGTTACATCAGTCAACGGTTTAGCAATGCTTGAAAAATTAGCGATGAAGCGACGATAAAAATTAGCAAAGCCCAGGAACTTCTGCAGACTCTTCAGAGATGTTGGCTGAGTCCAATCATAAATGGCCTGAACTTTAACAGGGTCCATCTCGATAGTAGAAGGAGAAAAAATGAACCCCAAAAATGAAATCTTCTGAACACCAAAGAGACACTTTGACCCCTTCACAAACAAAGAATTAGCACGCAGGACCTGGAACACCATTCTGACCTGCTTCACATGAGACACTCAATCATCCGAGAAGACCAAAATATCATCCAAGTATACAATCAGGAATTTATCCAGGTACTCTCGGAAGATGCCATGCATAAAGTACTGAAACACTGATGGAGCATTAGAAAGTCCGAATGGCATAACCAGGTACTCAAAATGGCCTTCGGGCGTATTAAATGCTGTTTTCCATTCATCGCCCCGTTTGATACGTACAACATTATACGCACCACGAAGATCTATCTTGGTGAACCAACTAGCCCCCTTAATCCGAGCAAACAAATCAGACAGCAGCGGCAAGGGGTACTGAAATTTGACCGTAATTTTATTTAGAAGGCGGTAATCAATACAAGGTCTCAGCGAACCATCCTTCTTGGCCACAAAAAAGAAACCCGCTCCCAATGGCGACGATGACGGGCGAATATGACCCTTCTCCAAAGACTCCTTCACGTAACTCCGCATAGCGGCGTGCTCAGGTACAGATAAATTAAACAGTCGACCCTTAGGAAACTTACTACCAGGAATCAAATCGATAGCACAATCACAATCCCTATGCGGAGGTAGGGCATTGGACTTGGGCTCATCGAATACATCCCGGTAATCAGACAAGAACTCTGGGACCTCAGAAGGGGTGGATGATGAGATAGACAGAAATGGAACATCACCATGTACCCCCTGACAACCCCAGCTGGACACAGACATTGATTTCAAATCTAATACTGGGTTATGGACTTGTAGCCATGGCAACCCCAACACAAGCACATCATGCAGATTATGCAACACCAGAAAGCGAATATCCTCCTGGTGCGCAGGAGCCATGCACATGGTCAGCTGGGTCCAATACTGAGGCTTATTCTTGGCCAAAGGCGTAGCATCAATTCCTCTCAATGGAATAGGACACTGCAAGGGCTCCAAGACAAACCCACAGCGCCTAGCAAACTCCAAGTCCATCAAATTCAGGGCAGCGCCTGAATCCACAAATGCCATGACAGAATAGGAAGACAAAGAGCAGATCAAAGTAACGGACAAAAGAAATTTCGACTGTACCGTACCAATGGTGGCAGACCTAGCGAACCGCTTAGTGCGCTTAGGACAATCGGAGATAGCATGAGTGGAATCACCACAGTAGAAACACAGCCCATTCTGACGTCTGTGTTCTTGCCTTTCAGCTCTGGTCAAAGTCCTATCGCACTGCATAGGCTCAGGTTTATGCTCAGATAATACCGCCAAATGGTGCACAGATTTACGCTCGCGCAAGCGTCGACCGATCTGAATGGCCAAAGACATAGACTCATTCAGACCAGCAGGCATATGAAATCCCACCATGACATCCTTAAGGGCTTCAGAGAGACCCTTTCTGAAAATAGCTGCCAGCGCAACTTCATTCCACTGAGTGAGCACGGACCACTTTCTAAACTTCTGACAATAAATCTCTATCTCATCCTGACCCTGACACAGAGCCAGCAAATTTTTCTCTGCCTGATCCACTGAATTAGGTTCGTCGTACAGCAATCCGAGCGCCAGAAAAAACGCATCAATATTACATAATGCAGGATCTCCTGGCGCAAGGGAAAATGCCCAGTCTTGAGGGTCGCCACGTAATAAAGAAATAATGATTTTAACTTGTAGAACTGGGTCACCAGAGGAGCGGGGTTTCAAAGCCAGAAACAGTTTACAATTATTTTTAAAATTCAAAAATGTAGCTCTATCTCCAGAAAATAACTCAGGAATAGGAATTTTAGGTTCTAACATAGGATTCTGAACCACTAAATCTTGAATGTTCTGTACTCTTATAGTGAGATTATCCATCAAAGAGGACAGACCCTGAATGTCCATGTCCACACCTGTGTTCTGAACCACCCTGATGTAAAGGGGAAAAGAAAGACAGAACACAGTGCAAAGAAAAAAAAATGGTCTCAGAACTTCTCTTTTCCCTCTATTGAGAAGCATTAGTACTTTGGGCCTCCAGTACTGTTATGAACAGGTAATTCAGAACCACAATGGACCTTGAAGTTCAGAGCACACAAAGTGACCTGACAAATACCAAAAACATAGGACAAGCTCTGAGATGTGGAAACTCTGCTGACCGCAATCCCTAATCCTAACACACCACACTAGAGGTAGCCGTGGATTGCGCCTAACGCTCCCTATGCAACTCGGCACAGCCTGAGAAACTAACTAGCCCTGAAGATAGAAAAATAAGCCTACCTTGCCTCAGAGAAATTCCCCAAAGGAAAAGGCAGCCCCCCACATATAATGACTGTGAGTAAAGATGAAATACAAACACAGAGATGAAATAGATTTAGCAAAGTGAGGCCCGACTTACTGAATAGACCGAGGATAGGAAAGATAGCTTTGCGGTCAACACAAAAACCTACAAACAACCACGCAGAGGGGCAAAAAGACCCTCCGCACCGACTAACGGTACGGAGGTGCTCCCTCTGCGTCTCAGAGCTTCCAGCAAGCAAAAAAAAAAACCAATATAGCAAGCTGGACAGAAAATATAGCAAACAAAAATAACACAAGCAGAACTTAGCTTATGCAGGATAGAGAGGCCACAGGAACGATCCAGGAGGAAGCAAGACCAATACTAGAACATTGACTGGAGGCCAGGATCAAAGCACCAGGTGGAGTTAAATAGAGCAGCACCTAACGACTTAACCTCATCACCTGAGGAAGGAAACTCAGAAGCCGCAGTACCACTCTCATCCACCAAAGGAAGCTTATAAACAGAACCAGCCGCAGTACCACTCACGACCACAGGAGGGAGCTTGGCCACAGAATTCACAACACCAATCATCCTGATCAGCAGACACAAAGCATCTCAAATAGGTTTACAAGGTTTGATTAGTTCGCTCAGTTTGGCCATTTGAGGATGGGACGCCAAAGAAAAAGACAAATCAATACCAATCCTAGCACAAAAGGCCCGCCAAAACCTGGAAACAAATTGGGAACCTCTGTCAGACACAATATTCTCCGGAATGCCATGCAAACGAACCACATGTTGAAAAAACAATAGAACCAAAACAGAGGAGGAAGGCAATTTAGGCAAAGGTACCAAATGGACCATTTTAGAAAACCGGTCACAAACCACCCAGATAACAGACATCCTCTGGGACACAGGAATATCCGAAATAAAATCCATGGGAATATGCGTCCAAGGCCTCTCCGGAATGGGCAAAGGCAAAAGCAACCCACTAGCGCGGGAACAGCAAAGCTTAGCCCGGGCACAAGTTCCACAGGACTGCACAAAAGATCGCACATCCCGCGACAAGGAAGGCCACCAAAAGGACCTAGCAACCAAATCTCTGGTACCAAAAATCCCAGGATGACCGGCCAACACAGAACAATGGACCTCAGAAATTACCTTACTTGTCCATCTATCAGGAACAAACAGCTTCCCTACAGGACAGCGGTCAGGTTTATCAGCCTGAAATTCCTGAAGCGCCCGCCGCAAATCAGGGGAGATGGCAGACAGAATCACCCCTTCCTTAAGAATACCAACCGGCTCAAGGACTCCAGGGGAATGAGGCAAAAAAACTCAGAGAGGGCATCCGCTTTAACATTCTTAGATCCTGGAAGATATGAGACCACAAAATCAAAACGGGAGAAAAACAGGGACCACCGAGCCTGTCTAGGGTTCAGCCGCCTGGCCGACTCAAGGTAAATCAGATTCTTATGATCGGTCAAGACCACAATGCGGTGCTTGGCTCCCTCAAGCCAATGTCGCGACTCCTCAAATGCCCACTTCATAGCCAACAACTCCCGATTGCCGACATCATAATTGCGTTCCGCAGGCGAAAACTTTCGGGAAAGAAGGCACATGGCTTCATCAAGGAACCATCAGAATTCCTCTGTGACAAAACGGCCCCTGCCCCAATCTCAAAAGCGTCAACCTCAACCTGAAAAGGAAGAGAAACATCCGGCTGACGCAAGACAGGGGCAGAAGTAAATCAGCGTTTAAGCTCCTGAAAGGCCTCAACAGCCTCAGAGGACCAATTAGTCACATCAGCGCCTTTCTTCGTCAAATCGGTCAGGGGTTTAACCACACTAGAGAAGTTGGCAATGAAACAGCGATAAAAATGAGCAAAGCCCAAAAATTTCTGAAGGCTCTTCACAGATGTGGGTTGAATCCAGTCATGAATGGCTTGGACCTTAACAGGATCCATTTCTATAGACGAAGGAGAAAAAATAAACCCCAAAAAAGAGACCTTCTGAACTCCAAATAGGCACTTAGACCCCTTCACAAATAGAGCATTATCACGAAGGATCTGGAATACCATCCTGACCTGTTTCACATGAGACTCCCAATCATCGGAAAAAATCAAAATATCATCCAAATACACAATCAAGAATTTGTCAAGATAATTGCGGAAAATATCATGCATAAAGGACTGAAATACAGAAGGGACATTAGAAAGCCCGAAAGGCATCACTAGGTATTCAAAATGGCCTTCAAGCGTATTAAATGCAGTTTTCCATTCGTCACCCTGTTTAATACGAACAAGATTATATGCCCCTCGAAGGTCAATTTTGGTAAACCAACTAGCCCCCTAAATCCTAGCAAGCAAATCAGAGAGCAAAGGTAAAGGGTATTGGAATTTGACCGTGATTTTATTAAGAAGGCGATAATCAATACAGGGTCTTAAGGAACCATCCTTCTTGGCAACAAAGAAGAATCCCGCTCCCAATGGTGACGAAGATGGCCGAATATGCCCCTTCTCTAAAGACTCCTTAACATAGCTCCGCATGGCGGCATGCTCTGGCACAGACAGATTGAAAAGTCGGCCCTTAGGGAACTTACAGCCAGAAATCAAGTCAATAGCACAATCACAGTCCCTATGTGGAGGAAGGGAACTGGACTTGGGCTCATCGAATACATCCTGGAAGTCTGACAAAAATTCAGGAACATCAGAAGAGGGGGAAGAGGAAATTGACATTAAAGGAACGTCACTTTGTACCCCTTGACAACCCCAACTAGTCACAGACATTGATTTCCAATCCAGCACTGGATTGTGTACTTGTAACCATGGAAAACCCAGTACAACAACATCATGTAAATTATGCAACACCAGAAAACGGCAATCTTCCTGATGTGCAGGAGCCATGCACATAGTCAGCTGAGTCCAATAGTGAGGTTTATTCTTGGCCAATGGTGTAGCATCAATACCCCTCAAGGGTATGGGACTCTGCAAAGGCTGCAAAGAAAAACCACAGTGCCTAGTGAATTCTAAGTCCATTAAGTTCAGAGCAGCGCCTGAATCCACAAATGCCATGACAGAAAAAGATGACAATGAGCAAATCAGGGTCACAGACAGGAGAAACTTAGGCTGCACAGTACTAATGGTAACAGATCTAGCGACCCTCTTAATACGCTTAGGGCAATCAGAAATAGCATGAGCAGAATCACCACAGTAAAAACACAGCCCATTCTGACGTCTGTATCCCCTCTGTTCCGCTCTAGTCAAAATCCTATCACATTACATGGGCTCAGGGCTCTGCTCAGAGGACACTGCCATATGGTGCACCACTTTGCGTTCGCGCAGGCGCCGATCAATCTGAATGGCCAGAGACATAGAATCTCTCAAACCAACAGGCGTGGGAAACCCCACCATAACATCTTTAAGGGCTTCAGAAAGACCCTTTCTAAAAATTGCTGCCAGAGCATCCTCATTCCATTTAGTGAGCACAGACCATTTTCTAAATTTCTGGCAGTATAATTCTGCCGCTTCCTGACCCTGACACAGGGCCAACAGTGTTTTCTCAGCATGCTCTACAGAGTTAGGTTCATCATACAATAATCCGAGCGATTGAAAAAATGCATCCACATTAAGCAATGCCGGATTCCCTGACTCAAGAGAGAATGCCCAGTCCTGAGGGTCACCACGCAGCAGAGAAATAACTATCTTTACTTGCTGAATAGGATCACCAGAGGAACGTGGTTTCAGAGCAAAAAACAATTTGCAGTTATTTTTAAAGTTCAAAAACTTAGATCTATCCCCGTAACACAAATCCGGAGTAGGAATTCTAGGCTCTAAGGCCGGAGTCTGAACAACATAATCTTGAATACTCTGTACTCTTGCAGCAAGCTGACCCACACGAGAAAATAACCCCTGCACATCCATGCCTGCATCCAAATCCTGAATCACCCAGAAATAAAGAGGAAGAAAAAAGACAAAACAAACCAAAGAAAAAAAATGGCTCAGAACTCTGTTATGGCTGGCAATCAGGCAACACAGCGTGCAGTAATCAGCGCACATACAGAGATCTGGCAATAACCAAAAACAATAGGACGAGCTCTGAGACGTGGAATCTCTGTAGACTGCAGTACCTGATCTATCCTCACACAACTATAAGCAGCAGTGGATTGCGCCTATCACTACCTATGCAACTCGGCACTGCCTGAGGAGCTGACTAGCCTGAAGATAGAAATACAAGCCTGACTTACCTCAGAGAAATACCCCAAAGGAATAGGCAGCCCCCCACATATAATGACTGTTAGCAAGATGAAAAGACAAACGTAGGAATGAAATAGATTCAGCAAAGTGAGGCCCGATATTCTAGACAGAGCGAGGATAGCAAAGAGAACTATGCAGTCTACAAAAAACCCTAAAACGAAAACCACGCAAAGGGGCAAAAAGACCCACCGTGCCGAACTAACAGCACGGCGGTGCACCCCTTTGCTTCTCAGAGCTTCCAGCAAAAGTTAATAGCAAGCTGGACAGAAAAAACAGAAAACAAACTAGAAGCACTTATCTAGCAGAGCAGCAGGCCCAAGGAAAGATGCAGTAGCTCAGATCCAACACTGGAACATTGACAAGGAGCAAGGAAGACAGACTCAGGTGGAGCTAAATAGCAAGGCAGCCAACGAGCTCACCAAAACACCTGAGGGAGGAAGCCCAGAGACTGCAATACCACTTGTGACCACAGAAGTGAACTCAGCCACAGAATTCACAACAGAACTCCTTTTCTTTTCCTTCTTTTGAGATGCATTCAGCTCATTTTTGGCCAGTTGTACTGTTATGATCTGGTGATTAAGGAGCGACATGTGACTAGCTCTGAGCAGGTGGTAGCTATAGTGACCGCAGTCCCTAAGCTCAACACAACACTAGAAGTAGCCGTGGGATGCTCCTAACTCTGCCTAGGCACCTCGTCACAGCCTAAGAGCTAACTACCCCTAAAGACAGAAGCAGGAAAACTATCTTGCCTCAGAGAAAATCCCCAAAGGATAGATAGCCCCCCACATGTAATGACTGTGAGAGGAGAAGGAAATGACATACGTAGTATGAAACAAGATTTAGCACAGGAAGCCACTTCTAGCTAGATAGAAAAAGTACAGAAAAGAGCACTGTGCGGTCAGTAAAAAAAAAAAATAGAAAAAGTCCACCGCAGAGAAATGCAAAAAGTCTACACACCTAACTAAAGGTGTGGAGGGCACACTCTGCTGCCCAGAGCTTCCAGCTAGCTGAATAGATCCATATTGATAAGCTGGACAAAAGAGCAAAAACTACAAAATGCTGATCAACAAAGTCCACAACAAGTGAACTGCAAAAAGACAAGCAAGGACTTAGCTTTGCAGAGCTGGTCAGAGTGTCAGGAAATCCTAAGAGCAATGACTCCAGGCAGGAACAATTGACAACTGGAATTGAATGAGAGAAAAGGCCAGACTAATATAGCCGAGCCAAGAAGACGATCAGCGAAAACAGCTGCAGAAGCTAAAGCCAAGAAGCAGCCATACCACTCAAAACCACAGGAGGGAGCCCAAGAGCAGAACTCACAAAAATGCTACTTACAACCACCGGAGGGAGCCCAAGAGCGGAATTCACAACACATAGCCATTTCCATCGACCTGCTAGGAGACTCAATAGGGGAGTTAGACTCACTGGTACAATCCCTTGTGGGAATTGTAACATCTGTCCTTTTACTGCTGGTAACGAGATAATTACAGTGCCCGCTTTGCCTTTACAGATCTCTACCAAAGCTTACTTCAACTGCAAATCTTGTAATCTGGTATATGCCTTGGTATGTTCATGTCCCAAAGTGTATGTTGGACAAACAACACAAGAACTGAGAAGACGAATTCAGCAGCACTTTTCTAACATCACAACAGCCAAAAAAGATAAGGTAAAGGGGAAGACTCTCACATTCATAGCCTCACATTTTTTGGCTGAACACAATTCACAGTGGAGTGGCACGAAGATTCTGGGACTCGAGGGGGTCCAAACCAACATCAGAGGTGGTGACATTACCTTGGAACTATTGAGACGAGAATCCAAATGGATTTTTGATTTGAACTGTGTGACTCCTTTTGGCCTCAATGAGGATTTACTGTTTACTGGGTTTTATAAACAGATTTGATTTTCACCCTGCCCATATATACAGCACTTTTTCCCCCTTTTGTATTTATCTTGGGTACAGGTAATGAAACCACTATTGAATTCTATGTGTGGTACATTGTGTGGTAATTTAATTTCCTTCTCGCCTATATAGACAGCATGCCTCATAGCGTACATACTTGCATCTTATATAGGGGTCTGCTGTATGGGTTCCAAGTACTATATAAATGCTCAGTTTGCTCGTCTTACTGTTTTCAGTATGTCAATATGGTCCATGGTCTACCACAACATACCTCTATCCCATGTCTCTTGAATAAGCAACAGTGTAAATACCTGGAACAAAGAAGAACTGCACTTGGATGGCACAAGAGTAACGCATTATACAGCCTATGGACTTCACAACTACTGACAACTAGGTGTCACGTGAGCTATGGGTATAAAGGTGCTCTGCATATAAAGCAATAAGATGTATATAGTCCAAGAAAGCAGAAAAATATGCGGCACTCACCCAGAAGAAGCTATATTCACGTGCTCTTTATTGGAACAAAAATTGTGTGGGTACATCCATTTAGGACATCAGGTGAGACGGAGGGTGCGGTGATGGAGGCTGGACGACGGCCGTTTCGCAACTGAATGTGCTTCAACGGGTCCACATACCAGGTTACCGACGTCATATCCTTTTATAGGTTTTCTGACATATATAGTAACATAAATTCACATGACTAAATGACAAATTAGACATGTCAGTGTTCTTATAGGGTATATCAGAAATCATCTAACAAAAATGCTAATTGAATATATTGTCATAACATCTTGTTGCAATCTGTAAAATGGTTACTAAGGTTATCTTGTTGCACGTTCACTGTTATATTTATATTTCACAATGGCACTGTGAATTTATGTTACTATATATGTCAGAAAACCTATAAAAGGATATGACGTCGGTAACCTGGTATGTGGACCCGTTGAAGCACATTCAGTTGCGAAACGGCCGTCGTCCAGCCTCCATCACCGCACCCTCCGTCTCACCTGATGTCCTAAATGGATGTACCCACACAATTTTTGTTCCAATAAAGAGCACGTGAATATAGCTTCTTCTGGGTGAGTGCCGCATATTTTTCTGCTTTCTTGGACAGTGTAAATACCAGCAGATAATATCTTTGATGGTTCTAAAATTCTTTTCTTCATACCCTTGGGTTGCCCCTTTTCCCAATGCACATCCATGCGCTGATATATTGGCTATGCTGCTCTATTCAAAGCATTGATTTGAGTTTGGATCTATGTATCTTGTGCCTTTCATTCCTTGCCTTTTGACTGGCTAAATATGTTCACTATAGATGGACATTCAGCATGGGTTCAATGTTTGCACCTTGGTGTGTTGGTTGGCGTACTATTTGGTCACGGTTATAATTTATTAATATTAAATTAATAATAAAAATATGAATTGTCTCAGGTAACTACCTGGATTTATGCACTGCAGTGGTCTTGTACAAATTATTCAGGCCTTGTGGCATTATTGCAATAGAGTAAGGCTAACCGTGTGGCCTGTTTCGCACTTACACCTTGGTGCCTTAATTAATGGCGATATCCCTGTGACCAAACACTGGACTTTGTGCCAGTGTCTAAGCATTTGGATGCATGTACACAGGCGCGCTTGCATTTTTCGTTTTTTTTAATATTTTTTTTAAATTTATTTTGTTTAAAGATCGCTTGTATATATATGCGCCTGAGCTTACAGCGGCATCCTTTGGTTGAGACACTGGATAAAGTACCTTGTCCGTGCGTATACGGGTGCGCCTGTACCCATATGTCACCTGTTTAAAGATCGCCTTGTATTGTACACCATACATGAACGTCGGCGCTGTGGCACACTTGTTTATTTGTAGCTTGGTTACCCAACTGGGATAGTGCGCAAGCGCCGCAAGCCAGGCGTGTATGTTGTCTTGGCAACGCTGAGTTTGTGATGCACTTCCACGCTAGGACGCCGGCGCATGCACTCTGAGTCGAGCGCCAGGCACAGGGGAGTGCACTGAGTCTCCTGTTTACTCCATGCGGCGGATCAGAAGCAACACAACTGCATGTGGTATTGTAAATTAATTATTGTGTATTTAAACTAAGGGCACGCAATGCGGTCATCACCCCTGACGAAGCCACCAGATCGTGGCGACACGTGTTGGGCATCCGCGCTACCTGCACTAGACTCTGCTAGGTTTTACATTTCTTGACGGTATTGCATGTGGTTGGTCATATGGAAGGGTTCATTTTTTGAGGCATGTATGTTGCCTCGATATCCCCTTCTTTAGTCCTCAGATCTATTGGGGTGTGTGGTTGGTTATGTACTATGCGCCAATTTTCAGTTTAATAAGCAGCTCTGCCCTCCTATGACTAGCGGTACCCTGGTCTACCATTTTTAGTCTACCATACTACTGGAGGGTTTGTTATTGCACGGTGCGCAACTACTAGCATACTTTCCTACCAACGGGATTATTGTATTTCTAAGGTCCTATACTTTATTACATTTATAGGTATATGAGTTGTTTATACGTGCTACGATGTAACAATCACATTATGGCAATGCTGTCTATATAGGCACCCTATTGTTGGTTATCCTCCCATTGTACCTATGAGTCATGTGCAGGTTCTAGCCTTATTAGGGGCATGTGTATAGGGCACAAATATGTTTCCTTTTTAAATGTTTTTAAATGTTAGTGTCTTGCTATTCTTTGTATATTTACATAAATAAAGCTGTGCTCTAACCTTTGCCATATGCAAATGTGTGGTGATCCCCGTTGTTAAGACCTATCCTGCTTCTTTGTGCTTTAGCATTGGTTACTTTATAGGTCTTGGTGTGTATCCCACTGACTGTGGTGCCCCCTCATTTTGTATATACTATACAAGGCTCCCAGAGAAGATATTTGAACCTTCAAGGTGTATACTAGTGATGGGCGAGTGTACTCGTTGCTCGGGTTTTCCCGAGTACGCTCGGGTGACCTTTCGAGTATTTGTTAGTGTTCGGAGATTTAGTTTTCATCATGGCAGCTGAAATGTGACGGCTGAGTATCCATACCCCTTGATGCAAGGTATGGCGACTGAGGAAGTCTGCTCTGGAGTTGTCTACTCCCCTGACGTGCAGAGCTGAAAGGGACAAAAGATGTTTTTCGGACATTCTTAGCATTCTGTCTGCGGTAGGCATCAGAGTTCCTGATCGTGTTCCTCCTTGATGATTTAAATATGCTACCGCGGTGATGTTGACAGATAAAGCTCTTTGACCCGCAGAAAATAATAATAAGAAAGGCGGACAAGGGGGGGAATCTAGTAATACTCAACAAAGATTATTACATTAATGAAGCATTGTCGCAATTAAATGATAGGGATACATATATCCCGTTGGACAACAATCCCACATCTAAATTTAAAGATAAATTAAGATCTTTATTGAATATATATGTGGTAAAAGGCGTATTAACAAAAAATAGAGCAGAAAAGCTTCTTCCAGAACACCCCAAAATTCCACACTGGTATAGCATTCCCAAAATTCATAAGAACGCAACACATTCCCCTGGACGCCCCATAATTTCGGGGATCGATTCCTTAACGGAACCCCTGTCCCAATTCCTCGACTGGCTACTTAAACCACTGCTGCAGAAGATCCCTTAATTTGTCAAAGATACAGGAAGCTTCTTATCTGCATTACAATCGATTGACTGGCAACCTAGTTTTTCTTTAGCCTCCATTGATATCGTGAATTTATACACAAGAATCCCACAGGCTAAAGGTATAGAAGCAATACGAAAAATCTTGCTAAATACTGAGAAAAATCCTGATTTTATTTCATTTGTGGTGGAGAGTTTAGAATTTGTGTTGTCACATAATGTCTTCAAATTCATAGATAAATGGTTCCTACAATGTGTTGGTACTGCAATGGGTACGCCCGTTGCATGTGTTTTTGCCAACTTATTTTTAGCAGTCTTCGAAGAAAAATATATTACGGCTGCAATAAATCCGTATTTGAAGCATATGCGACTTTACTTGCGTTTCGCAGACGACATTTTTATCGTCTGGGATGGCACAAAAAGTGATTTTGATAATTTCGTCTCCCATTTAAATGAAGTTAATGAGGACAACATGCGGTTCACATCCTGCTTTGACAACAAAACTCTCGAATTTCTAGATGTTCAAATATCAATACTAGAAGATAAATTAGTCACAAAAGTATATAAAAAGCCAACGGCCACTAATAATTTACTTCATTTTAACAGTGCCCATCCGTTGCATACAAAACGAAGTATACCATATAGCCAGATGGTGCGCCTTAGAAAAATTAATAATAATGAAGAAATTTTTAGGGAGCAAATAAAAGATCTTAAAACATGTTTTTTGAACAGAAATTATCCTTCCCAATTATTAGCGAATGCTGAGTCAAGAGCTCTTAAACTCTCGCAGAAAGACATATTAAAAAACCGTAAAAAAGACAAACAGTACAAATTAAAACAACAAGAACCACATAGGTTTACGTTCACCTTCACACATAGCCCTATGGACAACGAAGTATATGCCGCAATAAGAAAGAATTGGCATGTTTTACAAAATGACAGGGATTTATCTAAAATTGTCCCTAAACAGCCTCATTTTGCCTACAAACGCACGAGAAACTTGGGTAACCTACTTGTTCACAATCGAATGTCGCCAGAAAATAATAATTGGCTAGAGAAATCATTGCCGAGTGGCAATCATAGATGCGGTAGTTGTAACTTCTGTCACCTTCGAGTACTTGGCAGCTCTATACGAATAGGTCCGATAACACACACAGTGCATGATTTCATCTTATGCAAAAGCAAATATGTGGTCTATGTCATCTTTTGTCCATGTTTATTTTATTATATAGGCAAAACCATTCGCCCAATGACAGTAAGATTTAGAGAGCATTACAGATCAATATCCACAGGCAAGGGATCTTTAAGTTTTATTAAGCACATACAGGAAAAACATAATGCAGATCCTAATGTGTTACGTTTCGCCGGCTTGGAGGTGGTTAAAAATCCACCCCAAGGTGGCGACCGAAATAAAATTCTCCTACAACATGAAGCAAGGTGGATTATAAAGACAAACGCTCAAGGTCCAATAGGACTAAATGACAAACTTGACATGTCAATATTTTTATGATTGCAATAATGATTCATTCCAAATATTGCATCTTGTGATTGTAATAATTGTATATTCCAATGTTATTGTTTATGCATTTCCGCAGCACAAAGTGATTTTAATTGTCATGTGTAATTATATGTTGTTTTTACACTTACTCACTTTCTTCACTCACCTGTCGACTCCTATAAAAAGGAAATGACACACTTGAATGTGCACCTGGAAGCGCATTTTGCGTGAAACGGCCGTAGTCCTTCTCCTTTCCCCCCCCGCACCTAATCCTCTTTCCTGCCGCCTCTCCGCATAATGTCTCACATCGCTTTAAGCGAATAAAGGACACTATCTTCAGCAAGAATCTGGTGAGTGCTGCATCTTTTGTTATAATAATAATAATTTTTATTTATATAGCGCCAACATATTCCGCAGCGCTTTACAAATTATAGAGGGGACTTGTACAGACAATAGACATTACAGCATAACAGAAATACAGTTCAAAACAGATACCAAGAGGAATAAGGGCCCTGCTCGCAAGCTTACAAACTATGAGGAAAAGGGGAGACACGAGAGGTGGATGGTAACAATTGCTTTAGTTATTCGGACCGGCCATAGTGTAAGGCTCGGGTGTTCATGTAAAGCTCCATGAACCAGTTAAATGCCTAAGTATGTAGCAGTACAGACACAGAGGGCTATTAACTGCATAAAGTGAATGAGAACATGATGCGAGGAACCTGATTGTTTTTTTTATGATAGGCCACACAGGGATAGTTAGGTTAATGCATTGAGGCGGTAGGCCAATCTGAACAAGTGAGTTTTTAGGGTACGCTTAAAACTGTGGGGATTGGGGATTAATCGTATTAACCTAGGTAGTGCATTCCAAAGAATCGGCGCAGCACGTTATTTAACAAGATAAAGCTCTTGTATGAGTTCCTCGAAGCTGAGGAAGAAATTTACGTATGGCGTGGTAAATAGCTTTCAGCTCCCTCAAATTTGATGAGTCCTCTGCTTCAATTATGATACACTGTCCCTGAACTATGTCTTCCCCTAAATGCACTCCCCACCCGAAGGGACTAGCGTCTGTAGACATTATCTTTGAGGGTCTTATTATCCATGAAACTCTAACCCGAGAGGTGGTTTGGATCTAGCCACCATGCCAGGGATCTATCTACGTCCGCTGATCGGGATATTACTCCCTCCAATTGTCCCTGCAGCCTTTCCTTCTCCTGTAGGATGGCCCGCTGTAACTTTCTAGTATGGAACTGGGCCCACTGTACTGCAGGAATACATGAAGTAAAGGAGCCAAGCAGAGACATACCCTCCCTCAGGGACATTCTAGGGTTGTCAACTGCTGAACGTACTCTATTAACTATTGTTAATCTCTTCGCTTTTGGAAGAATGCATTTCTGACATAGAGTCCAGATGAAAGCCTAGGAACATCTGGTAGGTTATCGGGAGCAACCTGGATTTGTTCCAGTTGATCAACCAACCCAAAGCCTGCAAAGAAGAAATTACATCAACCTTGCGCTGCTCACTTTGGAGGGCGGAGTTTCCTACCACCAGAAGAAGGTATTGAACTATTAGAGTATCTTTTAACCGCAAGTGCAACATCATCTCCAGCATTAATTTGGTGAAGACCCGGGGCGCCATGGACAACCCGAAGGGCATTGCCGCAAACTGAAGGTGATGGACTTGACCTTCTAACACGACTGCCACCAGGAGGTATTGTTAATGCAAAACATGTATTGGGAGATGATAATATGCATACTTGAGATCAAGGACTGCCATGAAGCACCTGGGAAATAACATTTTTATGGCTGATCGAATGGACTCCATCTTGAAGGTCCGACATCTTAGAAAGGTATTGAGTCTCCTCAAATTAATTATGGTCCTATAAGAGCCATATGGCTTAGAGACCAGAAATAAGTGGGAATAAAACCCCTTCCCCCTTTGGTTTGCCGGAACTTCTACTAAAACATGTTTGGATAACAGAGCCTTAATTTCCGACTCCAAAGCCTCTTGCTGAGCCTGAGACTTTAGTGAAGTCAATAGGAAGGTGTCCGGAGGAATGAGGGCAAGCTCTAATCTTAAGCCAGATGTCACAAAGTTAGTGGCGCAGCAGTTGGACGTTATTGCCTTCCATTTCTGGCAGGCGAGTAATAACCTGCCACCCACCGGCAGATTGGAGCTACCGGGACTTCTCTCCACTCTTAAAGGAATATCTGCCAAACAGGGTACCCCTTTGCTTGGCTTCTTTGCTGCCTCAGCGGTCCTGGTTCCTATAGTCCCTCTTTCTGCTGAATGACGGCTTCCTGAACGCTCTCCTATAGGATGGAATATATGCATTAGGGAACCCCTTCTTTCTTTTGCCCGCTTTGGTAACATTTTCATCCAAAACTGTACCAATCAGTTACTCATCCTGGCATGGTATAGCACACAGTTTCGATTTGGTCTGGGCGTCACCTCTCCAGCCTTTTAACCATAAGGCCCAACGGGCTGCATTGGTTAGTCCTGCTGATTTGGCCACTAGGTGCAGGGAATCAGCAGAGGCGTCTACCAAGAAGGCTGCTGCGCCTCTGATTAGAGGGATGAAGGAACTTAATTTGCCTCTGGATAGACCGCTTTTCATATTCTCCTCTAACTCATCTAACCAGACCAGCATAGATCTCACAGTACAAGTGGCCGATATTGCTGACTTGAAGGCTCACGTCATGACTCCCAGGACCTTTTAGGTAGAGTATCCGCTTTACGATCCAGGGGGTCGTATTCCTGAGTCCTCCACTGGTAAAGAAGAACGACACGAGGTGGAGGCTACGGCTGCATCTACTTTGGGAGCTTTTGCCCAATAAGCTAGATCTTCATCATCAGAGAAATATCGCCGCTTAGATGTTGAGGGAAGGAATCGTACTGACCCGAAGAATAAAGCTGCCTTATTAATTTTACTATAAATGGAACGTCATTAAAAAAACAAACAAAAAACAATTCCTGAATTCCTGGTGTTTGATCATTCTGTCTCCCAAAAATCAGAAAAGAAAGCAATCAAAAAATATTATGTGCCCAAAAACGGTACCAATAAGAAAGTCAACTCGACCAGCAAAAAACAAGCCGTCACATGACTGTTGGCCGAAATCTGGAAAAATTATAGCTCTCAAAATATAGTGATGCACAACTTTATTTTTGCAATAAAATGCGTCTTTTAGAGTGTGACAGCTGCCAAACACAAAAACCAATATACATACCACATGATCAATGTCGTAAAAAATAAATAAAACCAATTCTTCACATGTTGTTGATTTTTTTCATTCTGCCTCCCAAAGATCGCAGTAAGGATCGGCACACATTTATCCCGCAAACTGCGCTGAGCGCTTACACCGGGGTTTCCGTGTAAATCTCTGAAATAGGTGATTCAGACGGAACACCCGGTAGAAGATTCCCCATAATGAGGCAGATGGAGGCACTGTGGGCAACATAAAACCTGTGATCCGGCAGTGTCCTTCATTTTAGTCATACATAAAAGCGCAGTCAGCCAGTTTTGTGCACCTCTGAAAAGAAGGACACCGCTAAACAGAGGCCAGACGGAGTCCAGAGTAACTCTGCTGCCTCATTACAGTGAATGGATCAGGGGTTTCACCTGTCACGTCACTCAGAAATTTAGATAGAAACCCAAAAGGAAGTACTCAGGGTATAGCGCCATATAATTGTGATCCCAAACGTTATGTAAAATGTTCCCAATAAAAGCTTCCACTCATTCCAGAAAAAAAGCAAGTCCTCACTCAGGTCAGTCATCTATTAACGGAAATATAGGGGGCTTCCATGTTACTGCTAGTACAAAACCTCTGGAAAAGCATTATGGCTACTCACCCCCCTAAAAGAAATTCTGTGCTCAGAAATTCAAATGCCCCACTCCCTTCTGAGCCCCACAGTGTATCTAAACCACATATATCATCCACATGTTTGGCATTTCTGTAGTGGTGAGAGCCCGCCTAATTTATAGGTGCATGTATCCAGAAGCACGGGCTGGGCATAACGTACTGTTGACTGCAACATACTGGTCACTACAACGGCAGTTTACATTTTTCACTCAGCAACTACTGCCTGTTTCTGGAAAACACTTATGGAGTTAAAATCATAACTATATTTGTAGATAAATTCCTAAAGGGGTATAATTTCCAAACTGGGGACACTAGAGGGGAATTCTGCTTTTCTGGCATTTAGGGGCCCTTTATATAGAATCTGGAAACTATTCTATAATAATTTGTTCTCCAAGAGTCAAATAGCGCTCCGTCGCTCCAGAGTCTTGTTGTGTGGCTAAGCAGTACTGTACAGCCACATATGGGGTATTGCCAAGTTCAGGAGAAATTGGGAAACACATTTTGGCACCATTTTTACCCATTTCCCAGTGTGAAAATGTAAAATCTGGGGCTAAAACTATTTTTTTGTGGTAAAAATGTAATAATTTTTTCTTCACTGCCCAATGGTATCAAATTCTGTGACACACTTGTGGTGTCAATATGATCACTGCACTCCTAGATAAACTACATGAGAGGTGTAGTTTGTAAAATGTGGTCACTTACGGGGGTTTCTGCTGTTCTGGCACCTCAGGGGCTCTGCCAATGTGACATGGCCCCTCAAACTAATGCAGCAAAACCTGCACTGTAATATGGCACTCCTTCCCTTTCATACCCTGCCGTGCTCCCAGACAGTAGTTTTCCAACACATACTGGGTATTGGCATACTCAGGAGAAATTGCACAACAAACTTTGGGGTCCATTTTTTCTTGCTAGCCTTGTGAAAATAAAAAAGTAGGGGCTAAAATAGCATTTTTGTGGTAAAAGATGTTTTTTATCATTTTGACGGCTCAATATTATAAACTTATGTGAAGCCCTTGGAGGTTCAAGGTGCTCACCAGACATCTAGATAAATTCATTGAGGGGTCTAGTTTCCAAAATGGGGTCACTTGTTGGGGGTTTCCACTGTTCAGGCACATCAGGGGCCCTCCAAACGCAACATGGCGTCCCCTATCGATTTCAGCCAGTTTTGCATTCCAAAACATTATAAACTTCTATGAAGCACCTGTGGGTTCAAAGGTGCTCACCACACATCTATATAAGTTCCCTAAGGGGTCTAGCTTCCAAAATTGTGTCACTTGTTGGGGGGTTCCACTGTTTAGGCACATCAGGGGCTCTCCAAACACGACATGGCTACAGCTAATTATTCCAGCATATTTTACATTCAAAAAGTCAACTGGTGCTCCTTCCTTCCGAGCCCTGCCGTGTGCCCAAACAGTACATTTTCCCCAAATATGGGGTATAGGCATGCTCAAGAGTAATTGTAAAACAAAATGTATAGTCCAATTTCTCCTGTTACCCTTGCAAAAGTAAAAAAAAAAATAGGTCTAAAGGAAAATTTTTGTGAAAGAAAAGTTAATGCTTATTTTTTCCTTCCATATTCCATTCATTCCAGTGAAGCAACTGAAGAGTTAATAAACTTTTTTAATGTGGTTTTGCGCGCAACTTGAGGGGTACAGTTTTTAGACCCCTCAAATTGACTTCAAATGTGAGGTGGTCCCTAAAAAAATGGTTTTCTAAAATTTGTTTAAAAAATGAAAAATCGCTGGTCAACTTTTAACCCTTATAACTTCCTAACAAAAAAAAGTTTTGGATCCAAAATTGTGCTGATGTAAAGTAGACTTGTGGGAAATGTTATTTTGTGCGATATGACCCTCTGATTTAGGGACATAAAAATTAAAAGTTTGAATATTGCGAAATTTTCAAGATTTTCGCCACATTTGTTTTTTTTTCACAAATAAACGTAAGTCATATCAAAGAAATTTTACCACTATTAAAGTACAATATGTCACTAGAAACAATCTCAGAATCACCGGGATCCGTTGAAGCATTCCAGTGATTACCTCAAAGTGAAAGTGGTCAGAATTGTAAAAATTGGCCTGGTCACGAAAGCAAAAACAGGCCCGGGCACGAAAGGGTTAATATATCAATTATGATGATCTTGAGGATGCAGTCTGCTGAGAAAAGGGCTATAAAATTATCTATTTGTGTGAAATGATGGCCACCCATGCACTGTCCATTCTTTCTTGAGACAGATGAGGGATCCTTGCAGCCAAAAAATTAATACAGTGGGGCAAAAAAGTATTTAGTCAGTCAGCAATAGTGCAAGTTCCACCACTTAAAAAGATGAGAGGCGTCTGTAATTTACATCATAGGTAGACCTCGACTATGGGAGACAAACTGAGAAAAAAAAATCCAGAAAATCACATTGTCTGTTTTTTTAACATTTTATTTGCATATTATGGTGGAAAATAAGTATTTGGTCAGAAACAAAATTTCATCTCAATACTTTGTAATATATCCTTTGTTGGCAATGACAGAGGTCAAACGTTTTCTGTAAGTCTTCACAAGGTTGCCACACACTGTTGTTGGTATGTTTGGAGTCAGACTGTTTGAGGGTGTGCACAGGTGTCTTTTTATACTGATAACAAGTTTAAACAGGTGCCATTACTACAGGTAATGAGTGGAGGAAAGAGGAGACTCTTAAAGAAGAAGTTACAGGTCTGTGAGAGCCAGAATTCTTGATTGTTTGTTTCTGACCAAATACTTATTTTCCACCATAATATGCAAATAAAATGTTAAAAAAACAGACAATGTGATTTTCTGGTTTTTTTTTCTCAGTTTGTCTCCCATAGTTGAGGTCTACCAATGATGTAAATTACAGACGCCTCATCTTTTTAAGTGGTGGAACTTGCACTATTGCTGACTGACTAAATACTTCTTTGCCTCACTGTATACTATCCTGTCAACCAGTGGTAACTTACCATGTTGGGAATAACTGTTTTAAAGGGTTTGTCCACTACTAGGACAACCCCTTCTTAAAATAAATGTTTGGCCCCGATAAATTAATAAGGCCTAAACTCACCTCCCATGGTGGCGCTGTTCCTGCGGTGTTGGCACTCGCTCCCCCCAGGGCTGTGATGCGGTGTTGTGACACGTGATGCCTGGCGCCCAATCAGTGCTAGCATCACTGTCTCTACCTTTGGACAAACTGAATATGAAGAGGAAGCCAGGGCTGCAGCTCATCCCGGACCTCTTCTTCATGTTCAGTTTGTCCGAAGGAGTAGACAGACGCCAGAAATGATTGGGCACCGAGCATCATGTGTCATTCCAACGCATCACAGCCTCGGGACTGCGAGTGCCGACACCGCTGGATTGGAGCCGGCACGGCAGGCGAGTGTAAGCTTTATTAATTTATCAGGGCCAAGCATTTAGCATAAGAAGGGGAAGTCCTAGTACTGGACAACTCCTTCAAGTATACTTAAGAATTACTTTTTTTTGCCATAAACAGTGTGTGAAAAGATAAACTAAGAAAAATAGTTTTTTTTTTCACTCATGTGTTATTCCTATATCTGGCTTCAAAAGTTTTAGAATCTTCACAGAAATAGTCACAGAAACCTGATGGGGTACGTTCACATTTGCGTTGTTGTGTGTTGCGTTGGTGACGCAACGCATGCACAATGCATGCAAAACCGCATGGTTTTGTGACGCATGCGTCCATTTTTGGCTTGCTTTTGGACGCAAAAAAATGCAACTTGCTGCGTCCTCTGTGCCCCGACGCTTGCGCCAAAAATGACGCATGCGTCACAAAACGCAAGACAACGCATGTCCATGCGCCCCCATGTTAAATATAGGGGCGCATGACGCATGCGACGCCGCGGCTGCGCCCGACGCAATGCTAATGTGAACGTAGCCTTACAACTATGAGTTGAAAGCTGTAGATTACATTTTACAGAGAGTCTGTGAGGTAACAGTGTAGAATTGGTAGGAGAAAGAAGACTCTCTGTTCAGGCCTCTCCTGGGGAACTATTATGCCTATATAAAGTAATAATTCCTTACACAAGTGAGGGGTTTGAATTACCGTATATACTCGCGTATAAGCCAAGATTTTCAGCCCATTTTTTTAGGCTGAAAGTGCCCCTCTCGGCTTATACTCGAGTTGTTGTCCCAGGGGGTCGGCGGGGGAGGGGTGCGGTGGCTGTCACATACTCACCTGCTCCTGGCGCGTTCCTTGCATGTTCGATGGTCTCCGGGCGCTGGCAGCTCTTACTGTGTTCAGTGGTCACATGGTACCGCTCATTAAAGTAATGAATATGGACTCCACTCCCATAGGTGTGGAGCCGCATATTCATTACTTCAATGAGTGGTACGATGTGACCGTGAACATAGGAAGAAGCTCCCGGCTTCCAGAGACCATCTGTCACTGATAAGCAGGGACAGCACCGGGAGCAGGTGAGTATAACGGGGAGGGGGAAGCATTGCGCGATATTCACCTCTTCCCGTTCCACCGCCGGGCACCGCTCCGTCTTCCGCGTCCTCTGCCTGTGACTGTTCAGGTCAGAAGGTGCGATGGCGCGTTCAGTGTACGCCCTCTGCCTGAACAGTCAGAGCCGGAAGACAGAGTGGTGCGCAGCGGTGGAACGAGGAGGACAGGAGAATATTGCAAGTGCCGGGGGCCTGAGCGACGAGAGGTGAGTATGTGATTTTTTATTTTAATCGCAGCAACAGCATATGGGGCATAATGTACGGAGCATCTTATGGGCATAATGTATGGAGCATCTTGTGGGGCGTAATGTATAGAGCATCTTATGGGGCATAATCTATGGAGCATCTTATGGGGCATAATCTATGGAGCATCTTATGGGGCATAATCTATGGAGCATCTTATGGGGCATAATGTATGGAGCATCTTAAGGGGCATAACGTATGGAGCATCTTATGGGGCATAATGTATGGAGCACCTTATGGGGCCATCAACCTTTATGCAGCATTGTATGGGGCATAATCTATGGAGCATCTTATGGGGCCATAATCAACCTTTATACAGCATTGTATGGAGCAAATGTTTCTATAGAGCATCTTTTGGGGCCATTATTAACCTTTGCGCAGCATTATATGGGGCATATTTTAATATGGAGCATCTTATGGGGCCCATCATAAACTGTATGGAGCCTAATATGGGGTTTCTGATTCAATATGGATATTCAAAAACACAACCTACTGATGTCTCAATTAATTTTACTTTTATTGGTATCTATTTTTACTTTTTAAATTTACCAGTAGCTGCTGCATTTCCCACCCTAGGCTTATACTCGAGTCATTAAGTTTTCCCAGTTTTTTGTGGCAAAATTAGGGGTCTCTGCTTATACTCGAGTCGGCTTATACTCGAGTATATACGGTACTATCCCAATCATGTCAGTGCAATGCTATCATTCGCCCTAATTGCACTGTCCCCATTGTGTACCAATCTTGGCTGTTCGGTTGCTTGATGCCTCGTTCAGCACATTCTCAGGCTGTGCAGGATGTCAGTGCGGTGACAACAGCAATGTCTGGTCTTTTTTATCATCATTACTACCTTAGTAAGCTATGCTATCCGTTGACTACTGAGCATATTATGGAACTTACCAATTTTTTTCTCCTCACCACGACAGCACCCACTTGAGAGAGGGGATCCACCCCTTAAGAACAGGAAACCCTATGGAGAGAATAAAAGGGGCGGTCCCCTCGCTCCCACAGTTGGTTTCCTGTTCCTGAGGGAACCCATGGAAGAGAATACCTATCCTGGATGCCGCCTGTGCGGTTTACCTGTGAGGACGGCAAGGGCTCCAGTGCTGGAAGCAGCATCGGGGGTCCTGGTATCAGTTTCCCCCCTCCGCTGGCAGGCTCCGTGAGGCCAGGGCAGGAGGTCGCATGGATCACGGGCAGGAGGTCGCATCAGCGAGCCTGTGGCAGGTAATTATGCCGGCGCCGTTGCTGGCGGTATGCGCGGGTGTGTAGCTGCCATTTTCGCTCCCCTGGAGGCAATGTAGAAGCGTCCAGAGTGGGAGCAGAGGAGAGATGACGCCGGGCAGTGCGCACGAGATCCAAGATGGCCGTGACCCGGAAGTGGTGAGGACTTCCGGGTTCAACAGGAAGAAGATGGCGGCGTTCAAGCATGGCGACGCCACCTCAGGACTCAGCGGTGCCTTCAGAGGACACAGCTAATTTCTCTCGCAGCAGCATAAGCAGCGGACGAAAATCCTCCACAAAGAGCGCTAAGGAGAAGAGGTCTGACCGATCTTCATCTCAGCCTGTGCCTGCATCTCCTCCTCTACGGCCGGTACCTTGATCATCTGCTTCACTGGGGTGAGTGTGTACTATTAAGCTGATTATGGCCCCTCTTATTTATATACCCTAGGCAAAAAAATCGGAAAAATCAAAGCACAAACAATGTGCCTTATGTACGCAGCCCCTCCCGGATAATTACGCAAAGAAAATGTGTTATGTCTGTATTGAGAAAATGGTACGGGAGGAAGCCTCTAAGATCCGAAGACATCAGACAGATGATTAGGGATGAGTTACGGGCTTTCCATAGTGCAGAAAGTATTCCTGATTCTAGGAGCAGGAAGTATAGTTCGCCAAGATCAGATCATTCTTCTGATAAAGCAGATACGGATGCCTCTCTGGAATATATTTCCTCAGAAGGGGAGCAGGATACGTGTTTTCTTACGGAGAGCATAGATAATCTGGTGAAAGCTGTATGTAACACCATGGGTATTAAAAGCAGTAAAGATCCTAAAACACCGCAGGATATAATGTTTGCAGGATTGTCAGAAAAGAAGAGGCCTACCTTTCCTGTAATAACTCCAATCAAAGATTTAATTAAAAAAGAATGGGAGAGCCAAGGGCAGAAAGGATTACCATCTTCGTCAAAAAGACGTTATCCCTTTAAGGATGAGGACATGTCCATCTGGACCAAAGCCCCGAAGGTAGACGCAGCGGTTGCATCCTCGTCCAAAAAATCCTTACTCCCTGTAGAAGATTTGGGTTCCTTACAAGACCCACTGGATCGTAAGGCCGATACCTTGTTTAAACGAGCATGGGAATCATGTTCTGGGGCATTTAGACCGGCTATATCGGCTACATGCACTGCAAGGTCCATGTTAGTCTGGCTTAATGACCTGGAAGAGGGTTTAAAAGGAGGACTATCCAGAGAAAAATTGATCTCTTCCTTACCCCTAATCAGAGGCGCTACGGCATTTTTAGCGGACTCATCTGCTAACTTGATTAGATTGGCTGCCAAATCAGCGGGCCTAATGAACGTGGCTCGTCGAGCCCTGTGGCTAAAAGGCTGGAAGGGGGACGCCCAGACAAAAACAAAATTATGTGGCCGTCATTGCCAGGGTGAGTACCTTTTTGGTACAAAGTTAGATGAGATCCTCACCAAAGCGGGCGAAAGAAAAAAGGGGTTCCCTAATAACTATTTTCCGTCCTATAGGAGAGCCTTCCGGAAGCCTATCTTTAATAAGAGAAGGGATTTCAAAAACCAAGACCGCTGGGCAAATAAGGATAACAAACAAAGAGGCTCCTTTTTCGGGAAACGTCTATTTAAAATGGAAGATAAACCGCGTTAATACGGATCTACCAGTGGGTGGTCCTTTTTTTGCCCCACATTGGCGTGCAGTAACCTCCAACTCTTGGGCAACTAGCCTCATAGCCTCAGGCTTAAAATTAAGATTTGCCCGAGTCCCTCCGGACTCACTCCTGTTGACTTCTGTGAAGTCTCAATCTCAACAACAGTTTTTGGAACAGGAAATAATTATTCTCCTTTCCAAAAAAGTATTAGTTGAAGTCCCGTATCATCAGAGGGGGGAAAGGTTTTTACTCCCCTTTATTTTTGATCCCAAAACCGGACGGATCATATAGAACTATAATAAATCTAAAAAAGCTGAACATCTTTCTGGAAAACCAAACCATCAAGATGGAATCAATCAGGTCCGCGATTAAACTTCTATTCCTGGGGTGCTTTATGGCAGTCCTCGACTTGCAAGATGCATACTATCATCTGCCAATTTATATTGAACACCAGCAGTATCTGCATGTGGCGATAATGATTAATGGGCAAATACATCATTTTCAATACACGGCCATGCCCTTCGGACTGTCAATAGCTCCCAGAGATTTTACTAAATTAATGTCGGAGGTAATGTCATTTTTAAGATTAAAAGATACTCTCATAATTCCATATCTAGATGACCTTCTGGTAGTTGGAAACTCCCCCTCAAAGTGTAAACAGCATCTGTCTAACACAATCTCATCCCTGCAGGAAATAGGATGGTTGATTAACTGGGAAAAATCCAGATTATCTCCAACAACCCGTCAAGCGTTCTTGGGTCTTACAAAAAAGAAAAAAAAGAGCATGAATCGCACATCCCAAAATCATACGTTGATCTAAAGCCGCCAGGCAAAAATTAATATAACTGAATATGAGGTTTTCAGTTTAACATTCTGATCAGACTGTATGAAGCCCACTGCCCCTTCACGGCAAACCTCGTAGTGGGTCCTATCGCCCTAACGGAGCGGAGCCGTGCGGCGCCCACCGCCACAGCGACCATGCACCAGCAGGGCGGACGGCCTGTTGCCCCACAGCACCCATGCTGCAAGACTGAGTCCCCAAGACTCCAGACCGCGCCGCCCCACCAGCACAAAGCCACAGCAACAATGGCCGCCACACAGCACCAACACCAAAATGAAAGGAACACTTAAACTCACCTTCCTCCAGCTCTTCAGTGAGAGCCAAAATGGGCCAGACCCCTTACTTTGCAGTCTCCTGCTAATTAAAATCACCTGAGCCAAATGGGAGGAGTGCTGGTCCAAGAAGAAGACTAGAACATGCTTTACAAAAAAGAAAAAAAAGAGCATGAACCGCACATCCCAAAATCATACGTGGATCTAAAGCCGCTAGGCAAAAATTAATATAACTGAATATGAGGTTTTCAGTTTAACATTCTGATCAGACTGTATGAAGCCCACTGCCCCTTCACGGCAAACCTCGTAGTGGGTCCTATCGCCCTAACGGAGCGGAGCCGTGCGGCGCCCACCGCCACAGCGACCATGCACCAGCATGGTCTAGCCCATTTTGGCTCTCACTGAAGAGCTGGAGGAAGGTGAGTTTAAGTGCTCCTTTCATTTTGGTGTTGGTGCTGTGTGGCGGCCATTGTTGCTGTGGCTTTGTGCTGGTGGGGTGGCGCGGTCTGGAGTCTTGGGGACTCAGTCTTGCAGCATGGGTGCTGTGGGGCAACAGGCCGTCCGCCCTGCTGGTGCATGGCCGCTGTGGCGGTGGGCGCCGCATGGCTCCGCTCCGTTAGGGCGATAGGACCCACTACGAGGTTTGCCGTGACGGGGCAGTGGGCTTCATACAGTCTGATCAGAATGTTAAACTGAAAACCTCATATTCAGTTATATTAATTTTTGCCTAGCGGCTTTAGATCAACGTATGATTTTGGGATGTGCGGTTCATGCTCTTTTTTTTCTTTTTTGCAAAGCATGTTCTAGTCTTCTTCTTGGACCAGCACTCCTCCCATTTGGCTCAGGTGATTTTAATTAGCAGGAGACTGCAAAGTTAGGGGTCTAGCCCATTTTGGCTCTCACTGAAGAGCTGGAGGAAGGTGAGTTTAAGTGCTCCTTTCATTTTGGTGTTGGTGCTGTGTGGCGGCCATTGTTGCTGTGGCTTTGTGCTGGTGGGGCGGCGCGGTCTGGAGTCGTGGGGACTCAGTCTTGCAGCATGGGTGCTGTGGGGCAACAGGCCGTCCGCCCTGCTGGTGCATGGCCGCTGTGGCGGTGGGCGCCGCACGGCTCCGCTCCGTTAGGGCGATAGGACCCACTACGAGGTTTGCCGTGACGGGGCAGTGGGCTTCATACAGTCTGATCAGAATGTTAAACTGAAAACCTCATATTCAGTTATATTAATTTTTGCCTAGCGGCTTTAGATCAACGTATGATTTTGGGATGTGCGGTTCATGCTCTTTTTTTTCTTTTTTGCAAAGCATGTTCTTGGGTCTTATCCTAGACTCTGAATGTCAGAGATGTTTCCTTCCGGAATCCAAACAGTCCATAATAATAAAAAAGGTACAGTCGGTAATTAATAACCCTGTAATGCTATGTCCATTTTAGGTTCCTTTACGTCGTGCATTCTTGCGTTTCCATGGGCTCAATTCCACACTAGGCGGTTTCAATATTTAATTTTACAGGAGGAAGGTAAATTTCAAAGCCATTTAGGTAGTCGTTTAAACCTCCCATCAAATGTAATAGAGTCCCTCTATTGGTGGTTGGAGCCGAATCATCTGGTCGGGGGAGTCCCTTGGGTAATTAAACCTTCGAAGATAATTTTTACTGACCCCAGTCCTACTGGTTGGGGGGCACATCTAGAGCAGGGGTCCCCAACTCCAGTCCTCAAGGCCCACCAACAGGTCATGTTTTCAGGATTTCCTTTGCATTGCACAGGTGATGCAATTATTACCTGGGCAAGACTAAGGAAATCCTGAAAACATGACATGTTGGTGGGCCTTGAGGACTGGAGTTGGGGACCCCTGATCTAGAGGACCGGATAGTTCAAGGCCAATGGGCGGTTAGTGAGTCAGATGATTTGTCTAACGAAAGGGAACTAAAAGCAGTTTATTATGCCATATGTAAATTCCTTCTGCAGTTACACGGAACTCACACGAGAATACTATCAGACAACATGACTTCTGTGGCATATATAAACCATCAAGGAGGAACGAGATCAGGAGCTCTCATGTCTATATCAGACGACATTCTTTCTATAGCCGAAAGACATCTCCTTTCATTGTCCGCACTACACGTCAGAGGAGTGGACAATTCAAAGGCAGATTTCCTCAGCCGTCACACTCTCCATCAGGGGGAGTGGGTACTCAGTCGGCGTATCTTCATGATGATAGCCAAGAGGTGGGGCACTCCCGACATAGACCTTTTTGCAACAAAAGACAACAGACAGGTCAAAAAGTTTGCTTCATTGTTCCTCTCCGACAACCCCGATATCCTGGATGCTCTCCAAGTTCCATGGACATTCCGGCAAGCTTACGCCTTTCCTCCATTAATACTCCTTCCAACTGTAATCAGGAAGATAAGGGAAGACAAAGTGAACATAATCCTGATAGCACCATTTTGGCCCAAAAGACCATGGTTTTCCTGCCTCAGAGCCATGTCTGTCTCAGATCCGTGGATTCTTCCAGAGACTCAGGACCTTCTCTCTCAAGGTCCTTTCAACCACCCTCATGTGAAGGGCCTACGGTTGACAGCCTGGTGTTTGAAAGGCAAATATTAAAACTGAGAGGTTTTTCAGAGAGGTTGATTGATACCCTTTTACTTAGTAGGAAGAGGTCTACAACAACCATATATGTAAAAGTATGGAAAAAATGTCCAACTTTCCACCCTACAGCTCTTTCAGGAGAAGTTCCTATTTCTGCTATTTTGGAATTTCTCCAGAAGGGGAGTGACTTAGGCTTGTCAGTCAGTACGCTAAAAGTACAGGTTTCGGCTCTAGGAGCCCTATATAGTCATAAGATTGCGAGAGACAGATGGGTAGTACGGTTCATTTCAGCATGCCAAAGGGCAGAACCGATCCAAATTCCCCACATACCACCATGGGATCTTAATTTAGTCCTAGAAGCCCTAACAGGGGAACCATTCGAGCCGATGCACTCGGCTCACATAAAATTTGTATCTCTTAAAACAGCTTTTCTTGTCGCTTTAGTATCAGCCAGAAGAGTAAGCGATATTCAAGCATTATCGGTAGACCCTCCTTTTCTGTCAATATTCCAGGATAGGATTGTTTTAAAGACAGACCCTTCCTACTTACCTAAAGTAGGGAATAAATTCCACAGATCCCAAGAAATCCTCCTTCCTTCCTTCTATAGTAACCCTACAAATCAGGAAGAGGAAAGATACCATACTTTGGACGTAAAAAGGGCTGTAATAGAATACCTAGATAGGACTAGTCTCTGGAGGAAGAGCAGGGCTCTTTTTATTTCCATCCAGGGCCACAAGAAAGGTTCTGGTGTAACGAAGAACATGTTATCTCGGTGGATTCGGGATGCGATTTGCTTGGCCTATCTAGCAAAAGGAGAGAACCCTCCTGAGACGGTAAAGGCCCACTCTACCCGGGCGATGTCTTCTTCCTGGGCTGAGAGAGCGGAGGTTCCAATAGAACTGATATGTAAGGCCGCAACCTGGTCTTCTCCTACTACTTTCTATACTCACTATAGACAGGGCCGTATTTAGAGTTTCTGCTGCCCTAGGCACTTTTAGTGCTGCCTCCCCCATTGGTGAGTATGACACTATCCGCAGCGACTTTTGGCAAGAATCGCTGATGTGAAAGTCGCCTTTTGCAGCAGATCAGGCAGATTTTCTGCATCTGCCACGTAACGGATCACTTACGGCAACATTGCGTTTGGTTTCATTCATTCCCTATGGGATTTGCGGTACTTGCTGTGATCTGGGAAATGCGGTACCATACCTCCCAACTTTTCAAGAAGGGAAAAAGGTGTAAAGGTTGCGGCGCACTTAGTGCGCCGCGGCAAATTTTAGGCCACACCTCTGACCACACCCATTTCACAACTAATCACACCCATGTCCAAGTCCCAACCACACCCATTCAGCACTGCTGATCACACTGTTTCATATACAATAATTAAAACCAAAAAAATATGGCCACGCAGTGCTCCATACTGTATAATGGCTACGCAGTGCTCCACATCTATATATATAATTGCCTAAGGGTTTTTCCGTCTGTCTGTCTGTCTTTCTGTCTGTCCTCGAAATCCCACGTCTCTGATTGGTCGAGGCCGCCAGGCCTCGACCAATCAGCGACGGGCACAGCGACGATGATGTCATAAAGGACGTAGACATCCCGCGTCTCTGATTGGTCGAAGTCGCCAGGCCTCGACCAATCAGCGACGGGCACAGTATCGACGTAGAAATCCCGCACCTCTGATTGGTCGAGGCCACCAGGCCTCGACCAATCAGCGACGGGCACAGCGACGATGTCATAAAGGACGTAGACATCCCGCGTCTCTGATTCAGCGACGGGCACAGTATCGACATAGATGTCATAATGGTTGCCATGGCGACGATGATGTCATAAAGGTTGCCTCGACCAATCAGCGACGGGCACAGTCTGCCACGAATTCTGGAATCATCATTGTCCATATACTACGGGGACATGCATATTCTAGAATACCCGATGCGTTAGAATCGGGCCACAATCTAGTACTGTATAATGGCCCTACATGATGCTCCATACTGTATAATGGTCACACATGATACTCCATACTGTATAATGGCCACACATGATGCTCAATACTGTATAATGACCTCACATGATGCTCAATACTGTATAATGGCCGCACATGATGCTCCATACTTTATAATGGCCCCACATGATGCTCAATACTGTATAATGACCGCACATGATGCTCCATACTGTATAATGACCTCACATGATGCTCAATACTGTATAATGACCTCACATGGTGCTCAATACTGTATAATGACCTCACATGATGCTCAATATTGTATAATGACCGCACATGATGCTCCATATTGTATAATGACCTCACATGTTGCTCCATACTGTATAATGGCTCCACATGATGCTCCATATTGTATCATGACCTCACATGATGCTCTATACTGTATAATGGCCCCACATGATGCTCCATACTGTATAATGACCGCACGTGATGCTCCATACTGTATAATGACCTCACATGATGCTAAATATTGTATAATGACCGCACATGATGCTCCATACTGTATAATGGCCATACATGATGCTCCATACTGTATAATGGCCACACATGATGCTCCATATTGTATAATGACCGCACATGATGCTCCATACTGTATAATGGCCATACATGATGCTCCATACTGTATAATGGCCCCACATGATGCTCCATATTGTATAATGACCGCACATGATGCTCCATACTGTATAATGGCCGCACATGATGCTCCATACTGTATAATGGCCATACATGATGCTTCATACTGTATAATGGCCCCACATGATGCTCCATATTGTATAATGACCGCACATGATGCTCCATACTGTATAATGGCCATACATGATGCTCCATATTGTATAATGGCCATGGCTCATATCCCCCCCCTCCTCCTGTATGCATGGCTCATATCCCCCCCTCCTCCTGTATGCATGGTTCATAATTCCCCCCCCCTGTATGCATGGCTGATGGCTCATGATTCCCCCCCCCTGTATGCATGGCTGATGGCTCATAATTCCCCCCCCCTGTATGCATGGCTGATGGCTCATAATCCCCCCCTGTATGCATGGCTGATGGCTCATAATCCCCCCCCTGTATGCATGGCTGATGGCTCATAATTCCCCCCCCCTCCCTCCCTATGCATGGCTCATCTCTCCACCCCCTCCCCCGCTCCTTCTCCCGGGCCATCTTGCATGGCGCGGGTGGCTTACATAGTTACATATAGTTACATAGTTATAAAGGTTGAAGGAAGACTTTAAGTCCATCTAGTTCAACCCATAGCCTAACCTAACTTGCCCTAACATGTTGATCCAGAGGAAGGCAAAAAAAACCCATGTGGCAAAGAGTAAGCTCCACCTTGGGGAAAAAAATTCCTTCCCGACTCCACATACGGCAATCAGACTAGTTCCCTGGATCAACACCCTATCAAGGAATCTAGTGTATATACCCTGTAACATTATACTTTTCCAGAAATGTATCCAGTCCCCTCTTAAATTTAAGTAATGAATCATTCATTACAACATCATACGGCAGAGAGTTCCATAGTCTCACTGCTCTTACAGTAAAGAATCCGCGTCTGTTATTATGCTTAAACCTTTTTTCCTCCAAATGTAGAGGATGCCCCCTTGTCCCTGTTTCAGGCCTATGATTAAAAAGATCATCAGAAAGGTCTTTGTACTGTCCCCTCATATATTTATACATTAACATAAGATCACCCCTTAGTCTTCGTTTTTCCAAACTAAATAGCCCCAAGTGTAATAACTTGTCTTGGTATTGCAGACCCCCCAGTCCTCTAATAACCTTGGTCGCTCTTCTCTGCACCCGCTCCAGTTCAGCTATGTCTTTCTTATACACCGGAGACCAGAACTGTGCACAGTATTCTAAGTGTGGTCGAACTAATGACTTGTATAGAGGTAAAATTATGTTCTCCTCATGAGCATCTATGCCTCTTTTAATGCATCCCATTATTTTATTTGCCTTTGTAGCAGCTGCCTGACACTGGCCACTGAATATGAGTTTGTCATCCACCCATACACCCAAGTCTTTTTCATTGACGGTTTTGCCCAGAGTTTTAGAATTAAGCACATAATTATACATCTTATTACTTCTACCCAAGTGCATGACCTTACATTTATCCCCATTAAAGCTCATTTGCCATTTATCAGCCCAAGCTTCTAGTTTACATAAATCATCCTGTAATATAAAATTGTCCTCCTCTGTATTGATTACCCTGCAGAGTTTAGTGTCATCTGCAAATATTGAAATTCTACTCTGAATGCCCCCTACAAGGTCCATCCTCCCCCCGCCCCTCGTCCCTCATACTCACCTGTCAGCTGCCTGTCCCACACGCCGCGCCGACATCCCTCCGGCTCCGGCTCTGTCCCGCCGCAGCGCCTTCTTCCTGAGTGAGTGATCATGTGGTACCGCTAATTAAGGTCATGAATATGTGCATATTCATGACCTTAATTAGCGGTACCACATGACCGCTCACTCAGGACGCGCTACAGACGCTGAGACCATGCATCGCTGGAGCAGGTGAGTATCGTCTTCAAGGAGGGTGGGTGGGGGGGGACTCGGAGACTTGGAGGTGGGGGGACTCGGAGACTTGGAGGTGGGGGGACCCGGAGGTGGGGGGGGGGACTCAGAGGTGGGGGGAGACTCGGAGGTGGGGGTGGACTCGGAGGCTGGGGGCCGGGGCCGTTTGTCGCGTTTTTGACCCGGGACTTATAAAAAAAAACAAAAAAAAAACACCTTACTCAGGTGCCGCCCCCTGCAATGTCGCCGCCCTAGGCACGTGCCCTCGCGTGCCTAGTGGCAAATACGGCCCTGACTATAGATTGGACTTGTCTTCCTCATCTGACTTGTCCTTCGGTAGGTCAGTTCTTAACACGGTGATCCCTCCCAAATGACTATCTCTGTAAGTCTCTCAAGTGGGTGCTGACGTGGCGAGGAGAAAACACCGGATTACGTACCGGTAATGCTCTTTTATAGAGCCACGACAGCACCCCTTCACTTCCCTCCCTAATAATTATTCTTTCATAGATGCACTGATAAGGGTGAATGGTTCTTATAGTTAGCTATACTTATGTTAACTTAAGATAACGATAATATTGGATTGCCTACTAATACTGGGGGGCGGTTCCTCTCATTCTCTGTAACACAACTGTGGGAGCGAGGGGGACCGCCCCTTTTATTCTCTCCATATGGTTTCCTGTTCCTAAGGGGCGGATCCTGTTATGACCTGGTTAGGAGCACCCGGACTGACCTGATAGTTAAACCTCATACAGGACAAGCTCTGGGATGTGGGAGCTCTGATGACTGCAAGCCCTAATCCTATCACACACACTAGAAATAGCCGTGGAGCGCTCCTGACCAGACCTAGGCGCCTCGTCACAGCCTAAGAACTATCTAGCCCTAGAGATAGAAAATAAAGCCTACCTTGCCTCAGAGAAATTCCCCAAAGGTAAAGGAAGCCCCCCACATATATTGACTGTGAGTAAAAATGAAAGTCACAAACGCAGAAATGAAACAGGTTTCAGCAAAGGGAGGCCAGACTTACTAAATAGACAGAGGACAGGAAAGGTAACTTTGCGATCAGCACAAAAAACCTACAAAAGACCACGCAGAGTGTGCAAAAAGGACCTCTGCACCGACTCACGGTGCGGAGGGGCCACTCTGCATCCCAGAGCTTCCAGCTAGCAAGACAACATCATGATAACCAGCTGGACAAGAAAACAGTGAACAAATAATGACTATCAGGAACTTAGCTTCTGCAGGAGAAGGCAGGTCACCAGAGAGATCCAGGAGCGAACTGAACCAATGCAAAAACATTGACAGCTGGCATGGAGTAACGATCTGAGAGGAGTTAAATAGAGCAGCAAGCCAAAGGATAAACCACGTCACCTGTGTAAGGAACCTCAGAAGCAGCAGCTTCACTCATAGCCACCAGAGGGAGCCCATAGACAGAACTCGCCAAAGTACCATTCACGACCACAGGAGGGAGTTCGACAACAGAATTCACAACAGTACCCCATCCTTGAGGAGGGGTCACCGAACCCTCACCAGAGCCCCCAGGCCGATCAGGATGAGCCAAATGAAAGGCACGAACAAGATCGGCAGCATGAACATCAGAGGCAAAAACCCAGGAATTATCTTCCTGACCATAACCCTTCCACTTGACCAGGTACTGGAGTTTCCGTCTCGAAACACGAGAATCCAAAATCTTCTCCACCACACACTCCAACTCCTCCTCGACCAACACCGGGGCAGGAGGATCAACGGAGGGAACCATAGGCGCCACGTATCTCCGCAACAACGACCTATGGAACACATTATGGATGGCAAAAAAGCTGGAAGGTCCAAACGAAATGACACAGGATTAAGAACTTCAGAAATCTTATATGGCCCAATGAAACGAGGCTTAAACTTAGGAGAGGAAACCTTCATAGGAACGTGACGAGATGACAACCAAACCAAATCCCCAACACGAAGTCGGGGACCAACACAACGCCGGCGGTTAGCGAAACGTTGAGCCTTCTCCTGGGACAATGTCAAATTGTCCACCACATGAGTCCAAATCTGCTGCAACCTGTCCACCACCGCATCCACACCAGGACAGTCCGAAGGCTCAACCTGCCCTGAAGAAAAACGAGGATGGAAACCAGAATTACAGAAAAAAGGAGAAACTAAAGAAGCCGAGCTGGCCCGATTATTAAGGGCGAACTCAGCCAAAGGCAAGAAGGACACCCAATCATCCTGATCAGCAGAAACAAAGCATCTCAGATATGTCTCCAAAGTCTGATTAGTTCGTTCGGTTTGGCCATTAGTCTGAGGATGGAAAGCCGAAGAAAAAGACAAATCAATGCCCATCTTAGCGCAAAAGGACCGCCAAAACCTCGAAACAAACTGGGAACCTCTGTCCGAGACGATGTTCTCTGGAATGCCATGCAAACGAACCACATGCTGGAAAAACAAAGGCACCAAATCAGAGGAGGAAGGCAATTTAGATAAGGGTACCAAATGGACCATCTTAGAGAAGCGATCACAAACCACCCAAATGACCGACATCTTTTGAGAAACAGGGAGATCAGAAATAAAATCCATGGAAATATGCGTCCAGGGCCTCTTCGGGATCGGCAAGGGCAAAAGCAACCCACTGGCACGAGAACAGCAGGGCTTAGCCCGAGCACAAGTCTCACAGGACTGCACAAAAGAACGCACATCCCGTGACAAAGAAGGCCACCAAAAGGATCTAGCCACCAAATCTCTGGTACCAAAGATTCCAGGATGACCAGCCAACACTGAACAATGAATCTCAGAGATAACTCTACTAGTCCATCTATCAGGGACAAACAGTTTCTCCGTAGGACAACGGTCAGGTCTATCAGCCTGAAACTTTTGCAGCACACGCCGCAAATCAGGGGAAATGGCAGACAAAATTACCCTTTCTTTAAGAATACCCGCCGGCTCTGGAACACCCGGAGAGTCAGGCACAAAACTCCTCGACAGGGCGTCAGCCTTCACATTCTTAGATCCCGGAAGGTATGAAACCACAAAATCAAAACGGGAGAAAAAGAGCGACCATAGAGCCTGTCTAGGATTCAACCGTCTGGCAGACTCGAGATAAGTCAAATTCTTGTGATCCGTCAAGACCACCACGCGATGTTTAGCTCCTTCAAGCCAATGTCGCCACTCCTCAAATGCCCATTTCATGGCCAACAACTCCCGATTGCCCACATCATAATTGCGCCCAGCAGGCGAGAATTTTCTAGAAAAGAAGGCACAGGGTTTCATCACCGAGCCATCAGAACTTCTTTGCGACAAAACAGCCCCTGCTCCAATTTCAGAAGCATCAACCTCAACCTGAAAGGGGAGTGAAACATCTGGCTGGCACAACACAGGGGCAGAAGCAAAACGACGCTTCAACTCCTGAAAAGCCTCTACAGCCGCAGAGGACCAATTGACCACATCAGCACCTTTCTTGGTCAAATCAGTCAACGGATTAGCAATACTGGAAAAATTAGCGATGAAGCGACGATAAAAATTAGCAAAGCCCAGGAATTTCTGCAAGCTCTTCACAGATGTCGGCTGAGTCCAATCGTAAATGGCCTGAACTTTAACAGGGTCCATCTCGATAGTAGAAGGGGAAAAAATGAAACCCCAAAATTAAACCTTCTGAACTCCAAAGAGACACTTTGACCCCTTCACAAACAAGGAATTCGCACGAAGGACCTGGAACACCATTCTGACCTGCTTCACATGAGACTCCCAATCATCCGAAAAGACCAAAATGTCATCCAAATATACAATCATGAATCTATCCAGGTACTCTCGGAAGATGTCATGCATAAAGGACTGAAACACAGATGGAGCATTAGAAAGCCCGAATGGCATAACCAGGTACTCAAAATGGCCCTCGGGCGTATTAAATGCCGTTTTCCATTCATCACCCTGTTTAATTCGCACAAGATTATACGCACCACGAAGATCTATCTTGGTGAACCAACTAGCCCCCTTAATCCGAGCAAATAAATCAGACAGCAGCGGCAAAGGATACTGAAATTTGACTGTGATCTTATTAAGAAGGCGGTAATCAATACAAGGTCTCAAAGAACCATCCTTCTTGGCCACAAAAAAGAACCCTGCTCCCAATGGTGACGACGACGGACGAATATGACCCTTCTCCAAGGATTCCTTTATATAACTCCGCATAGCGGCGTGCTCTGGCACAGATAAATTAAACAGACGGCCCTTAGGAAACTGACTACCAGGAATCAAATTAATAGCACAGTCGCAATCCCTATGAGGAGGTAGGGCACCAGATTTGGGCTCTTCAAATACATCCCGGTAATCTGATGAAAACTGAGGGACTTCAGAAGGAGTGGAAGGCGAAATTGACAACAATGGAACATCACCATGTGCCCCCTGACAACCCCAGCTGGACACAGACATAGATTTCCAATCCAACACTGGATTATGGACCTGTAGCCATGGCAACCCCAAAACGACCACATCATGCAGATTATGCAACACCAAAAAGCGAATATCCTCCTGATGTGCAGGAGCCATGCACATGGTCAATTGAGTCCAGTACTGAGGCTTATTCTTGGCCAAAGGCGTAGCATCAATTCCTCTCAATGGAATAGGATACTGCAAGGGCTCCAAGAAAAAACCACAGCGCCTGGCAAACTCCAAATCCATCAAATTCAGGGCAGCGCCCGAATCCACAAATGCCGTTACAGAATAGGACGACAGAGAGCAAATCAGAGTAACGGACAAAAGAAATTTAAACTGTACCGTACCAATGATGGCAGACCTAGCGAACCGCTTAGTGCGCTTAGGACAATCGGAGATAGCATGAGTGGATTCACCACAGTAAAAACACAGCCCATTCTGACGTCTGTGTTCTTGCCGTTCCGCTCTGGTCAAAGTCCTATCACACTGCATAGGCTCAGGCCTATGCTCAGAGAATACCGCCAGATGGTGCACAGCTTTGCGCTCACGCATGCGCCGATCGATCTGAATGGCCAAAGACATAGACTCATTCAGACCAGCAGGTGTGGGAAATCCCACCATGACATCCTTAAGGGCTTCAGAAAGACCCTTTCTGAAAATTGCCGCCAGGGCACATTCATTCCACTGAGTAAGCACAGACCACTTTCTAAACTTCTGACAGTACACCTCCGCTTCATCCTGACCCTGACACAAAGCCATCAAGATTTTCTCTGCCTGATCCACTGAATTTGGTTTATCATAAAGCAATCCAAGCGCCAGAAAAAACGCATCAACATCACGCAATGCAGGATCTCCTGGCGCAAGGAAAAATGCCCAGTCTTGAGGGTCACCCCGCAACAAAGAAAGCATTAAGCTACTTACTGGTAGCGGCATTTTTCGGAGGCCCATGACAGCACTACGAGAGAGGGGATCCGCCCTTCAGGAACAGGAAACCTACAGATACAAAAGGGCGGTACCTCTCCCCATGCATCAGTTGTATATTAGAGCCTGAGAGGACTACCGCGGTTAGTAGCACACAAACATACATTATATACAGTTTATGTCCAAAAATAATCAATCATAATGAACTATATACCACACGTGAGATCTATCTATCTCATTATATACATTATGGGAAGTGCAACCCCCACGTGAATAGGGAGGGAACTAAGGGTGCTGTCATGGGCCTCCGAAAAATGCCGCTACCAGTAAGTAGCTTAATGCTTTATTCGGACTCCCATGACAGCACTACGAGAGAATTACAGAGATGTAAACTACCTTAGGGAGGGACTATAGCCTGTAGCACCCTTAACCCGAAGGTGAGATCAGAAGAGAACCCCAAGTCCAACCTATAGTGCTTGAAAAAGGTGGAAGGGGATGACCACGTAGCTGCCTTACATATCTGGTCGATGGAAACTCCAGATCTCTCAGCCCAGGATGCAGCCATGGCTCGAGTGGAATGTGCCCTCAGATTCTGCGGAGCTGGACCTCCACCTGCAGTATAAGCCAGAGAGATAGCCTCCCTAATCCACTTCGCTAGCGTGTACTTCGACACTCTAAGACCTTTCCTGGGACCTTGGAAAGATAGAAACAACGCCTCCTCTCTCTTCCAAGCATCAGTGACTGATATATATTCTAAGAGACATCTCCTAACATCTAACGTATGGAGTAACTCCTCTTTGGAATTAGAAGGATTAGGGAGAAATGATGGTAGAACTATCTCCTGAGATCTATGAAATTCTGAGGCCACTTTTGGTAAGTAAGCTGGATCTGGTCTGAGGACTACTCTGTCCTGTAGAAACTCTGTATAGGGGGACAGCCTAGAAAGAGCCTGTATGTCTCCTACCCTACGAGCAGATGTAATTGCCACCAAAAATGCTGTTTTGAGGGATAGTAATTTAAGTGAGGCTGAATGTAAAGGCTCAAACGGTTCTTTAGTCAAGGCTGAGAGGACTAGGTTAAGATCCCAAGGCATTGACCTATTCCTGTGTATAGGTCTGGATCTACTAGCTGCTTTGAAGAACCTTGATACCCAATAATTACCAGCAATGTTGCAAGAAAATAAGGCCCCTAGGGCTGAGACTTGTACTTTTAGCGTACTCGTGGATAGATTTAGCTCTAGCCCTCTCTGCAGGAATTCTAGAATCTGGTTAATTGGTAAACCCTCTTCGATATTAAAATTTGAAGAGGCCAGAAACTTCCTCCAAGTTCTAGAGTAGATCTTATGTTGTTATGAGTTTTCTACTCTTCATAAGGGTATCAATGAGATTTGGAGAAAATCCTCTGTTTTTTTAACAGTGACCTTTCAAAGACCAAGCCGTCAAATGTAGACCCTTCACTTGTGGATGGTTGATCGGACCTTGATGAAGTAGGTCCGGGATGTCTGGCAGTACCCAGGGGTCTTCCACCGACATGGTCCTGAGCCAGGAGAACCAAGCCCTTCGGGGCCAGAACGGAGCGATCAGTATGATTCTCGCTTGATCCTCCCTTATCTTTCTGACCACCAGAGGCAACAGGTTTAGCGGGGGAAACGCATAAGCCAACCGGAAATCCCATCTGATCAGGAAGGCATCCACTACCAGCGGATATTCCCTGGGATTCAAGGAACAGAATTTTTTCGTTTTTCTGTTGTCCTTGTTGGCAAATAGGTCCACCTCTGGATGACCCCACCTGCGGACAATCTGGTTGAAGATTTTTGTGTTCAGAGACCACTCTCCTTGTCTTAAGGTGTTTCGACTTAGAAAGTCCGCCTTTATATTTTCCTTCCCTTTTATATGTACTGCGGATAAAGATAGAAAATGGTTTTCCGCTATCTGGAGCAGGCGGTCCGCTATTTCCATCAGGGACTCGGAGCGTGTTCCACCTTGGTGATTCACGTAGGCCACTGCCACCTGATTGTCGGAGAGGATTTTGACATGGTGACCCTGTAGATACACGAGGAGTTCCTTAATTGATAATTCAATCGCCAACAACTCCTTTTGATTAGAAGAGGCTGATGTTTGGGGGTCCCATAGACCCTGGATCTGTAGGATCCTGCCCCTCCAGGAACAGGAAACCAACTGATGCATGGGGAGAGGTACCGCCCTTTTGTATCTGTAGGTTTCCTGTTCCTGAAGGGCGGATCCCCTCTCTCGTAGTGCTGTCATGGGAGTCCGAATAAATAATGATTTTTACCTGTTGAACGGGGTCACCAGAGGAGCAGGGTTTCAAAGCTAGAAACAGTTTACAATTATTTTTGAAATTCAAGAACCTAGATCTATCCCCAGAAAATAAGTCAGGAATAGGATTTCTAGGCTCTAACATAGGATTCTGAACCACAAAATCTTGAATGTTTTGTACCCTTGCAGTGAGATGATCCACACAAGAGGACAGACCTTGAATGTCCATATCTACACCTGTGTCCTGAACCACCCAAAGGTCTAGGGGAAAAGAAAGACAACACAGTGCAAAGAAAAAAAAATGGTCTCAGAAGTTCTCATATCCCTCTATTGAGATGCATTAATACTTTGGGCCAACTGTACTGTTATGACCTGGTGGTTAGGAGCACCCAGACTGACCTGATAGTTAAACCTCATACAGGACAAGCTCTGGGATGTGGGAGCTCTGCTGACCGCAAGCCCTAATCCTATCACACACACTAGAAATAGCCGTGGAGCGCTCCTGACCAGACCTAGGCGCCTCGTCACAGCCTAAGAACTATCTAGCCCTAGAGATAGAAAATAAAGCCTACCTTGCCTCAGAGAAATTCCCCAAAGGTAAAGGAAGCCCCCCACATATATTGACTGTGAGTAAAGATGAAAGTCACAAACGCAGAAATGAAACAGGTTTCAGCAAAGGGAGGCCAGACTTACTAAATAGACAGAGGATAGGAAAGGTAACTTTGCGATCAGCACAAAAAACCTACAAAAGACCATGCAGAGTGTGCAAAAAGGACCTCCGCACCGACTCACGGTGCGGAGGGGCCACTCTGCATCCCAGAGCTTCCAGCTAGCAAGACAACATCATGATAACCAGCTGGACAAGAAAACAGTGAACAAATAATGACTATCAGGAACTTAGCTTCTGCAGGAGAAGGCAGGTCACCAGAGAGATCCAGGAGCGAACTGAACCAATGCAAAAACATTGACAGCTGGCATGGAGTAACGATCTGAGAGGAGTTAAATAGAGCAGCAAGCCAAAAGATAAACCACATCACCTGTGTAAGGAACCTCAGAAGCAGCAGCTTCACTCATAGCCACCAGAGGGAGCCCATAGACAGAACTCGCCGAAGTACCATTCACGACCACAGGAGGGAGTTCGACAACAGAATTCACAACAGGATCCCCTCTCTCAAGTGGGTGCTGTCGTGGCTCTATAAAAGAGCAGTACCGGTACGTAATCCTGTGTTTTTTTTACTTATAATAAAAACAAGCACAAATAAGAATCTTCATCACACCAAAAATGACACTAAAAAACTAAAATTTTCAGAAAAGTAAAATTAACAATATTTTCTTAAATTAAGCCATTCCTTATTTTTTTTCTATAACTTAATAACAGTTTAAAAACCAGGAAAGAATTTCACAAATAGATGTAGGAAAAATATATATCTTTGTACCATGACAAAGAGACCTGAGTAGTTTGTTACCATTTTTTCAGTTAGCCATTAAAAGGTATCAAGCACTGAAAACTCTCAAATCTTAATATTTTACAAATAGATGCATGGTGTTGTCTGGAAAGAGTGATCAGCATGGTGTGCAGTCAGCGATGATTACATGTAAATTATCATCAAAAAGTATGCAGAAAAAAAATTACCTTGTTTAAAAAACACACAACATAGTTCTTGGTCTCTTCGGATGTGAGACTTTGTGGTACAATTTGTTCATAACTTGTTTCCTAGAAAATAAGAAAATAAACAGTTCCTGTTAACAAATAAATGTTGAAGAGATTTTCCATCTGTCTAATAAATACTATACATACATTATAAATGATGAGCCATGAGAATATATATATAAAAAAAATCACATTTTCCCTACAAAAATAATAATAATAATAATCTTTATTTATATAGCGCCAACATATTCCGCAGCGCTTTACAGTTTAACAGTATCAAACACAACAGTCATAAGTAACAAGGTTAACAATACAATAATTAAAGCGAAATAAAACGATCCTGCTCATGAGAGCTTACAATCTACAATGAGGTGAGGGAGATACAAAGCACAGGCTGGTAATTACAATGATGTATTTACAATGATGGTCCAGCCATCTTCAGAGGGTGGGGGATAGATGGGGATAGTGAATGGGCTACACATACACAAACATAAAATTAGTTTGATTAGTGACCGTGGTAGGCCGCTCTGAACAAATGTGTTTTGACGGAGCGCATAAAACTATGCAAATTGTGGATGGTCCTAATTATCTTGGGGTAGAGCATTCCAGAGGATTGGTGCAGCACGGGAGAAGTCTTGGAGTCGGGAGTGGGAGGTACAGATTAGTACAGAGGTTAGTCGAAAATTGTTTGCAGAGCGCAGCGGTCGGTTAGGCCGATAGACAGAAATGAGGGAGGAGATGTAAGGGGGTGCCGCATTGTGAAGAGCTTTGTGGGTGAGAACAAGTACTTTGAATTGTATCCTGTAATGAATGGGCAGCCAGTGTAATGACTGGCGAAGAGCGGACGCATCCGAGTAACGATTAGCCAGATGGACAACCCTGGCTGCTGCATTAAGGATAGACTGGAGAGGGGAGAGTCGCGTGAGGGGGAGGCCAATTAATAGAGCATTACAGTAGTCCAGACGGGAGTGGATCAGGGTGACAGTGAGGGTTTTTGTTGTTTCCATGGTGAGAAAAGGGCGGATTCTAGAGATGTTCTTTAGGTGTAAGCGGCACGAGCGGGCAAGAGATTGTATATGGGAGGTGAAGGAGAGATCAGAGTCAAACATAACACCCAGACAGCGCGCCTGCTGCTGGGGTGTTATTATGGTGCCACCCACGGAGAGGGAAATGTCAGATTTAGGGAGGTTAGTAGATGGCGGGAGCCGAAGAAGTTCAGTTTTGGAGAGGTTGAGTTTCAGATAGAGAGCGGACATGATGTTGGAGACTGCAGACAGACAGTCAGTGTTTTTTAGCCCCAGATTTTGCATTTTCACAAGGGTAACAGGAGAAATTGCACCATATAAGTTGTTGTGCAATTTCTTCTGAGTATGCGGTTACCAAATATGTGGGCGAAAACTATTGTTTGGGCTCACAGCAGGGCTTAGAAGGAAGGAGTGCCATTTGACATTTTGAATGCAAAATTTGCTGGAATAATTAGCGGACGCCATGCCACACTTGGAGAGCCCCTGATGTATCTAAACAGTGGAAACCCCCACAAGTGACACCATTTTAGAAGCTAGACCTCTCACGGAATGTATTTAGATGTGTGGTGAGCACCTTGAACACCGAGCTTCACACAAGTTTATAACGTACAGCAGTGAAAAAAAACATTGGACACCAAAATTTGTTGTGCATTTACTTCTAAGTACACAGATACCCCATATGTGGTTGAAAACTACCTTTGAGGCACAGTGCAAAGCTCAGAAGGAAAGAAGTGCCATATTAGTATTCACATTTTGCTGGACTGGCTTGAGGCTGCCGTGTCACACTGGCAGAGACCCTGAGGTACCAAAACAGCAAAAAACCCCATAAGAGACCCCATTTTACAAACTACACCTCTCAATTCATCTAGTGATCATATTAACACCACAGGTGGGTCACAGAATTTTATACCATTGGGAAATGAAGAAAAAAAATTATATTTTTACCACTAAATTTTTTATTTAGCCCAAGACTTTACATTTTCACAATGGGAAATAGGTAAAAATGGCACCAAAATTTGTCTCACAATTTCTGCTGAGTGTAGTAATAACATAGTAACATAGTTAGCAAGGCAGAAAAAAGACATTTAATTGTACAATAAACCAGAGGGCGCTGCACCAAACCTAAAATTAATTGCTGCAAATTTTAAGACGAAACCACTCATAGTTAGTAAGGCCGAAAAAAGACATTTGTCCATCCAGTTCAGCCTATATTCCATCATAATAAAACCCCAGATCTATGTCCTTCTACATAACCTAATAATTGTATGATACAATATTGTTCTGCTCCAGGAATTCGTCAAAACGTAAATAGTGTAAAGAAATTCTTTATATATTTGCGCTAAAAATTTGGTTAAAATTATAAATATATGAACTATCGTCTTAAACCCACACCAGTAGTCTCATATATATTGCTGAAATGTTACCTCTATCCTTTGACTGTACTCAAATAGTGCATCCTGCATCCGGAGAGGACCTTTAGTCTGTAGTAGGCGATGTTCGTCCAGCTACTTATTAAAGCTCTCTGTCACAATGATGCCATATAGCAAGAGGTGGTATACGATTAGCGGTTATTCAGAGGACTCCGTCCTGGCCAGAGACTGGCGTCTCTCCTAGAAAATGCAGATTTGCCGTGCACTGGCAGTAATGGCTCGGTCAAAAAATGGAGTCGGCAAGGTGCAGTGTGACTGCAGGACCTTGCGTGACGTCACTGTCACGTGATATAACACGTGACCGGTTACAGGGTGCACACAGAACCAATTGTCCTACGCGTTTCGGAATCACTGATTCCTTCCTCAGGGATGGTTCAGTGTGCATAGTGTGTGCCTTTTATAACGTGCTGGAGCTGTTGTTGCTCGATTATTGGTTAAAAGCAAACAGTTCTATTTCGCTGTTCATCTCAAATATACATCTAGTTTCTTCACGAGACATTTGATGGATAAAATAACCTCCACGCCAATCTTTTTTAACTATTTTAAGTCCAGTAACTGTAATGTCTTTCAATGAGCCACCATGATATTTTGCAAAATGCTGGGATAAAGGATGTCCCATAAACTTATTGCTGATGTTACGCAAATGTTCTCTAATCCTCACATGCATTGGGCATATGGTCCGGCCTATATATAGTTTCCCGCAAGGACAGGTTAAGCCATATATTATACCTTTAGTGGAGCAAGTGATATAGTCCTTAATCTTGATTTCTGATGATTGGTTAGAGATTGAGATTTGTTTTTTAGTACCCAGTCTCTTACATGGTAAACATTTTTTACAAAGGAAAAAAACGTTGGGAATTGGTAATAAGAGGGGGGTTTTCATCTTCAAAGGTTTACAAATCGTAGGGGCTATTATATTTCCAAGGTTATTCGCCTTTTTGTAAACAAATCTCGGACGCATTGGTAGTAATTCTCCAATTACTTTATCCTCCTTCAGAATATTCCAATGTTTGTTAACAATCTTATTTAAAAGTTTACTATAAGAGTTATATTGCGTTATAATCGGAATTCCATCATCTTCCCATTTTTGACTGCTTTTATCTTTTTTACCATTTTTATCTATTTGCGCCAATAATTTTTCTCGTAAGTATCCTCCAACTTGTCTTTTGGTTTCTAACAGACATTGCTTGTCATAACCCTTACATTGAAATCTCTCCACTAAACGGTCGGCTTCTATATTATAATCCTCTGGCCTAAAACAATTCCTATGAGCTCTTATAAATTGGCTCTTCGGAAGATTCAAGAGCCAACTCGGAAGATGACAACTGTCCAGAGCAATATAATTATTAGAGTCAGTGGGCTTTTGATACATCTGAGTATGACTTCTACTATTTTCTACAAAAATCTTTAAATCTAAAAAGTTTTTCTTTATTACTAAATGTTGCCGTGAACTTTAAAAAATAATTTTTATTTATTCCATAAACAAAATCATTCAGGGAGGTGGGACCACCTGACCGTATAAATATTATGTCATCAATAAACCTCTGCCACAGGACCAGGTTCGCCCGCAGTGACCACCCATGGAAAATGGTCTCATCTTCCCACTTTCCGACGTATAGGTTTGCATAACTGGGGGCGAACCTGGTACCCATGGCAGTCCCCAACTCCTGGGAGTAGTAGTGCGCCCCAAATTTAAAATAATTATGTATTAAAATAAAATCTATACAGTCTATGATAAAAGAGGTTTGATCTTCTGGTGTCGGGCTGTTCTTGGACATGAAGTATTTTACTGCCTCACATTCTTTTTTGTGTTTAATTACGGTGTACAGGGAAGTAATGTCAAGAGTCCCTATGATATAATGTTCTTCCCATTGTGCGTTCTGTAAAATATTTAAAATATGTGAGCTATCCTTTAGGTAGGACGGAAGTTTAGGGCATAATTTCTGTAGATAACAATCCACGAATCTAGAGAGATTAGATGTGAGACCACCTATAGCAGAAATTATTGGTCTCCCGTCTGGGTGTATGGGGTATTTATGCACTTTTGGTGGATAATAAAAATATGGGACTCTAGGATGAGTAATATTAACGAAATCAAGTTCATTTTTGTTTAAGAACTCCTGAAATCCTATTTTGATTAAGTGTTGCATCTCTTCAAAGTAATGGGCTGATGGATCCATCGCGAGTTTCCTATAAGTGCGAGTGTCACTTAATAGGCATAGTGATTCTTTATTATAATCTACAGTATTCAAAATGACTATCCCGCCGCCTTTGTCAGCCGGCCTGATAGTAATATCCTTGTTGCTTTGAAGTTGTTGAATCGCCTTACGTTCTTGGTTAGATAAATTATATTTAAATTTAGAACACTTTTTGTTTGAGATGTTCCTAATATCGCAAGTGACATTATTCTAAAATGCTTCAAAGGCCTCAGAATACTTTTGAATAGGATTAAAATTTGATTTCTTTTTTAAACCAGTATGATTATATGGATCAAATATCTCTGTAGAGCCATTGTCACTATCTTTAATTAATTTCTTCTTTATATATCGTATATACTCGAGTATAAGCCGACCCGAGTATAAGCCAACCCCCCTAATTTTGCCACAAAAAACTGGGAAAACTTATTGACTCGAGTATAAGCCTAGGGTGGAAAATGCAGCAGCTACCGGTGAATTTCAAAAATAAAAATAGATGCTCCATACCATTCATTATTGCCCCATAGATGCTCCATATAAAGCTGTGCAATATATAATGCTCCATACCATTGATTATTGCCCCATAGATTATCCATATATAGCTGTGCCATATAGAATGCTCTGCACCGTTCATTATGTCCCCATAGATGCTCCATATAAAGCTGTGCCCCATATACAATGCTCTGCACCGTTCATTATGGCCCTATAGATGCTCCTTATAAAGCTGTGCCATATATGCTCTGCACCGTTCATTATGGCCCCATAGATGCTCCTTATAAAGCTGTGCCATATATGCTCTGCACCGTTCCTTATGGCCCCATAGATGCTCCTTATAAAGCTGTGCCATATATGCTCTGCACCGTTCATTATGGCCCCATAGATGCTCCTTATAAAGCTTTGCCATATATAATGCTCTGCATCGTTCATTATGGCCCCATAGATGCTCCACATAAATCTGTGCCATATATGCTCCGCATCGTTCAGTTTGGCCCCATAGATGCTCCTTATAAAGCTGTGCCATATATGCTCTGCACCGTTCAGTTTGGCCCCATAGATGCTTATAAAGCTGTGCCCTATATGCTCTGCACCGTTCAGTTTGGCCCCATAGATGCTCATTATAAATCTGTGCCCTATATGCTCTGCACCATTCAGTTTGGCCCCATAGATGCTCATAAAGCTGTGCCCTATATGCTCTGCACCGTTCAGTTTGGCCCCATAGATGCTCCACATAAATCTGTGCCATATATAACGCTGCTGCTGCAATAAAAAAAAAAAACACATACTCACCTATCTTGCTTGCAGCTCCCCAGCGTCCGGTCCCGGCGTCTCTCTGCACTGACTGATCAGGCAGAGGGCGCCGCGCACACTATATGCGTCATCCCGCCCTCTGACCTGCACAGTCAGAGCGGAGAGACGCCGGGAAGATGGAGCGGCGCCCGGCGTGTGGATCGTGGACAGGTAAATATGACATACTTACCTAGTCCCGGCGATCCTGACGCTCCCCCTGCCCGTCACACTGTCTTCGGGTGCCGCAGCTTCTTCCTCTATCAGAGGTCACCGTTACCGCTGATTAGAGAAATGAATATGCGGCTCCACCCCTATGGGAGTGGAGTCCATATTGATAAGTTTAATTAGCGGTCCCACGTGACCGCTGTACAGGGGAAGAGCTGTGGCACCCGAAGACAGCGTGACAGGCAGGGGGAGCGTCAGGACCGCCGGGACTAGGTAAGTATGCCTCAGCCCTCTGTCCCCCTCACCCGCCGACCCTGCCACAGACCATGACTCGAGTATAATCTGAAATTTGGGCTGAAAATCTCGGCTTATACTCGAGTATATACGGTAATATTTCTTGATCGCCAATTTCCTCATAAATAATTTGATCCCTAAATAGGCCTGAAATTTATCAAACTTGGTGCTTGGTGCATATTTGAGACCTTTGTTTAATAGACAAATTTCATTTTTGTGCATTATATGATTACTCAAATTGAAGATCTTCTGTTCTAATGGGGCTGAGGTGCTTTCCTGGTGTTGATATAATTGCCCCTTTTTTTTGGTAGATTTCCCGCCCCTACTGCCCCTTTTTCGTGTTTTCTTTGACCTCCCTGAAAAAAAGGAGGAAGGTGGCTTTGTTTAGTTTTTAATTTGGTTTTTAGTTGTTGTTTCTTTTGTTCTACTAGGCGAGATGGATCACCAATTGACCGTATCGGTTGTGGATGAGAATCACCACGAGAGGTCCCAGGTGGGCTTTCAATGTTCTCAAGTGTTAGAAACCTATTCTGTGTTTCAATCATAGGTAGAGGGGTGGAGATAACTGGTGCAATACTTTGATTATTTAAATTATCATTGGTGTTTGTTTCTATAGCACCATTGGTAATATTTCCTTCATTTAATAGTGAAGTTTTCCATATCAGAAGTAAGATGAATAGAAAATCTTTCACTTGAGGATAATAATTGACTATCATCTCCATGGGTTTCATCTAATGTAACCATTTGAAGGTTCTGCTTTGGCGTGTAATAATAGTCTACATTATGTGACTTTTCTTTCCTTTTTTTGCCATTGTCAGAGTCGCCGTTTTGGTTTATCTGATTTGGATGCCAACTCCTCCCTTCACCAGACCAGTCTCTGCCAAATTTCCTGTTTCCTCTCCATTATTTCATTTTCTTTAATCTTAATCCTTCTACGTATGTGATCAGAGAGTTTGATGATCTGTGGATGCACTATTTGAGTACAGTCAAAGGATAGAGGTAACATTTCATCAATACAGTTATATGAAAAAGTTTGGGCACCCCTATTAATCTTAAGCTTAATGTTTTATAAAAATAGTTTTTTTTTGCAACAGCTATTTCAGTTTCATATATCTAATAACTGTTGGACACAGTAATGTTTCTGCCTTGAAATGAGGTTTATTGTACCAACAGAAAATGTGCAATCTGCATTCAAACAAAATTTGACAGGTGCATAAGTATGGGCACCCTTATCATTTTCTTGTTTTAAATACTCCTACCTACTTTTTACTGACTTACTAAAGCACTTTTTTTGGTTTTCTAACCTCATTGAGCTTTGAACTTCATAGCCAGGTGTATGCAATCATGAGAAAAGCTACTTAAAGTGGTCACTTGCAAGTTGTTCTCCTGTTTGAATTTCCTCTGAAGAGTGGCATCATGGGCTCCTCAAAACAACTGTCTAATGATCTGAAAACAAAGATTATTCAACATAGTTGTTCAGAGGAAGAAAAAAAGCTGTCTCAGAGATTTAACCTGTCAATTTCCACTGTGAGGAGCATTGTAAGGAAATGGAAGAACACAGGTACAGTTCTTGTTAAGGCCAGAAGTGGCAGGCCAAGAAAAACATCAGAAAGGCAAAGAAGAATGATGAGATCAGTCAAGGACAATCCTCAGACCACCTCCAGAGAGCTGCAGCATCAACTTGCTGCAGATGGTGTCACTGTGCATCGGTCAACTATACAACGCACTTTGCACAAGGAGAAGCTGTATGGGAGAGTGATGTGAAAGAAGCCATTTCTGCAAGCACGCCACAAACAGAGTCGGCTGAGGTATGCAAAAGAAGCCAATTTCTTTTTGGAAGAAGGTCCTGTGGACTGATGAAACAAAGATTGAGTTGTTTGGTCATACAAAAAGGCGTTATGCATGGCGGCCAAAAAACACAGCATTCCAAGAAAAACACTTGCTACCCACAGTAAAATTTGGTGGAGGTTCCATCATGCTTTGGGGCTGTGTGGCCAATGCCGGCACCGGGAATCTTGTTAAAGTTGAGGGACGCATGGATTCCTCTCAGTATCAGCAGATTCTTGACAATAATGGTCATGAGTCAGTGACAAAGTTGAAGTTGCGCAGGGGATGGATCTTTCAGCAAGACAATGATCCAAAACACCGCTCTAAATCTACTCAGGCATTCATGCAGAGGAACAATTACACTGTTCTGGAATGGCCATCCCAGTCCCCAGACCTGAATATCATTGAACATCTGTAGGATCATTTGAAGAGGGCTGTCCATTCTCGGCGACCATCAAACTTAACTGAACTGGAATTGTTTTGTAAAGAGGAATGGTCAAAAATACCTTCATCCAGGATCCAGGAACTCAAAAAAAGCTACAGGAAGCGACTAGAGGCTGTTATTTTTGCAAAAGGAGGATCTACTAAATATTAATGTCACTTTTCTGGTGGGGTGCCCATACTTATGCACCTGTCAAATTTTGTTTGAATGCAGATTGCATATTTTCTGTTAGTACAATAAACCTCATTTCAAGGCAGAAACATTACTGTGTCCAACACTTTTTTAGATATATGAAACTGAAATAGCTGTTGCAAAAAAAAAAACAATTTTTATAAAACATTAAGCTTAATATTAATAGGGGTGCCCAAACTTTTTCATATAACTGTATATATGAGACTACTGGTGTGGGTTTAAGACGGTAGTTCATATATTTATAATTTTAACCGAATTTGTAGCGCAAATACATAAAGAATTTCCTTACACAAAAAAAAGACATTTGTCCATCCAGTTCATCCTTCCAAAGAACCTAATAACTGTAAGATACGATATTGTTACGCTTCAGGAAGACATCCAGGTCTCTCTTGAACCCCTTGACTGAGTTCGCCATTACTACCTCCTCAGGCAAGGAATTCCAAATTCTCACTGCCCTAACAGTAAAGAATCCTGTTCTATGTTGGTGGAAAAACCTTCTCTCCTCCAGACGCAGAGAATGCCCCCTTGTGACCGTCATCTTCTTGGAGAGATATTTGTATTGTCCCCTTATACACTTATACATGGTTATTAGATCGCTCCCCAGTCGTCTTTTTCCTAGACTGAATAATCCTAATTTTGCTAATCTCTCTGGGTATTGTAGTTCCCCCATCCCCTTTATTAATTTTGTTGCCCTCCTTTGTACTCGCTCTAGTTTCATTATATCCTTCATTAGCACCGGTGCCCAAAACTGTACACAGTACTCCAAGTACGGTCTAACCAGGGATTTGTGCAGAGGCAGCTGCTGCCTGGCACTGGCTGCTCCAGGTAAGTTTATCATTAACTAGGATCCCCAAGTCCTTCTCAATGTCAGATTTACCCAGTGTTTTCACATTCAGTGTGTAATCGTGATATCGATTCCTTCTTCCCATGTGTATAACATTACATTTATCATTGTTAAACCACATCTGCCACCTTTCGGACAAAGTTTCCAACTTACACAGATCCATTTGTAGCTGAATACTATCTTATTTTGTACTGACTGCTTTACATAGTTTTGTATCATCTGCAAATATCAATGTTTTACTGTGTAAATCTTCTACTAGATCGTTAATAAATATGTTGAAGACAATAGGTCCCAACACCGATCCCTGTGGTACACCACTGGTCACAGCGACTCAGTTAGAGAATATAACATTTATAACCACCCTCTGTTTTCTAGCACTAAACCAGTTACTGTATATACTCAAGTATAAGCCAAGATTTTCAGCCCATTTTTTGGGCTGAAAGTGCCCGTCTCAGCTTATACTCGAGTCGTTGTCCCAGGGGTCGGCGGGGGAGAGGCAGCTGTGAAATCATACTTACCTGCTCCCGGCGTGGCTCTGCATCTCTGATGGTCTCCAGGCGCTGGCAGCTCTTCCTGTGTTCGGCGGTCACGTGGTACCTCTCATTAAAGTAATGAATATGGACGCATATTCATTACTTTAATGAGCGGTACAATGTGACTGCTGAACACCGGAACAAGTTACTGACAAGCAGGGACAGCGCTGGGAGCAGGTGAGTATAACAGGGTGAGCATTGCACGATATTCACCTCTCCTTGCTCCACCGCCGGACCCCGCTCCATCTTTCGCGTCCTCTGGCTGTGACTGTTCAGGTCAGAGGGCGCGATGACGTGTTTAGTGTGCGCACCGCCCTCTGCCTGAACAGTCACTGCAGAGAGCCAGAAGACAGAGCGGCGCCCGGCGGTGGAACGGGGAGAGGTGAATATCGCAAGTGCCAGGGACCTGAGCGACGAGAGGTGAGTATGTGATTTTTTTTTTTAATCGCAGCAAAAGCATATGGGGCATAATCTTTGGAGCAACTTATGGGGCCATCAACCTTTATGGGGCATAATTTATGGAGCATAATCAATGGAGCATCTTATGGGGCATAATCTATGGCGCATTTTATGGGGCATAATCTATGGAGCATCTTATGGGGCATAATCTATAAAGCATTTTATGGGGCATAATCTATGGAGCATCTTATGGGGCCATCAACCTTTGTGCAGCATTATATCGTGAACATGTTTCTATGGAGCATCTTATGGGGCCATTATTAGCCTACAGTTAGGGCCAGAAATATTTGGACAGTGACACAAGTTTTGTTATTTTAGCTGTTTACAAAAACATGTTCAGAAATACAATTATATATATAATATGTGCTGAAAGTGCACACTCCCAGCTGCAATATGATAGTTTCCACATCCAAATCGGAGAAAGGGTTTAGGAATCATAGCTCTGTAATGCATAGCGTCCTCTTTTTCAAGGGACCAAAAGTAATTGGACAATGGACTCTAAGGGCTGCAATTAACTCTGAAGGCGTCTCCCTCGTTAACCTGTGATCAATGAAGTAGTTAAAAGGTCAGGGGTGGATTCCAGGTGTGTGGTTTTGCATTTGGAAGCTGTTGCTGTGAGCAGACAACATGCGGTCAAAGGAACTCTCAATTGAGGTGAAGCAGAACATCCTGAGGCTGAAAAAAAAGAAAAAATCCATCAGAGAGATAGACATGCTTGGAGTAGCAAAATCAACAGTTGGGTACATTCTGAGAAAAAAGGAATTGACTGGTGAGCTTGGGAACTCAAAAAGGCCTGGGCGTCCACGGATGACAACAGTGGTGGATGATCGCCGCATACTTAATTTGGTGAAGAAGAACCCGTTCACAACATCAACTGAAGTCCAGAACACTCTCAGTGAAGTAGGTGTATCTGTCTCTAAGTCAACAGTAAAGAGAAGACTCCATGACAGTAAATACAAAGGGTTCACATCTAGATGCAAACCATTCATCAATACCAAAAATAGACAGGCCAGAGTTAAATTTGCAGAAAAACACCTCAAGAAGCCAGCTCAGTTCTGGAAAAGTATTCTATGGACAGATGAGACAAAGATCAACCTGTACCAGAATGATGGGAAGAAAAAAGTTTGGAGAAGAAAGGGAACGGCACATGATCCAAGGCACACCACATCCTCTGTAAAACATGGTGGAGGCAACGTGATGGCATGGGCATGCATGGCTTTCAATGGCACTGGGTCACTTGTGTTTATTGATGACATAAGAGCAGACAAGAGTAGCCGGATGAATTCTGAAGTGTACCGGGATATACTTTCAGCCCAGATTCAGCCAAATGCTGCAAAGTTGATTGGACGGCGCTTCATAGTACAGACAGACAATGACCCCAAGCATACAGCCAAAGCTACCCAGGAGTTCATGAGTGCCAAAAAGTGGAACATTCTGCAATGGCCAAGTCAATCTCCAGATCTAAACCCAATTGAGCATGCATTTCACTTGCTCAAATCCAGACTTAAGACGGAAAGACCCACAAACAAGCAAGACCTGAAGGCTGCGGCTGTAAAGGCCTGGCAAAGCATTAAGAAGGAGGAAACCCAGCGTTTGGTGATGTCCATGGGTTCCAGACTTAAGGCAGTGATTGCCTCCAAAGGATTTGCAACAAAATATTGAAAATAAAAATATTTTGTTTGGGTTATGTTTATTTGTCCAATTACTTTTGACCTCCTAAAATGTGGAGTGTTTGTAAAGAAATGTGTACAATTCCTACATTTTCTATCAGATATTTTTGTTCAACCCTTCAAATTAAACGTTACAATCTGCACTTGAATTCTGTTGTAGAGGTTTCATTTCAAATCCAATGTGGTGGCATGCAGAGCCCAACTTGCGAAAATTGTGTCACTGTCCAAATATTTCTGGCCCTAACTGTATATGCACAATTGTATGGGGCACATGATTCTATGGAGCATCTTATGGGGCCATCAACCTTTGTGTAGCATTCTATGGGGCAAATGTTTCTATAGAGCATCTTATGGGGCCATTATTAACCTTTGTGCTGCATTGTATGGGGCATATTTTAATATGAAGCATTTTATGGAGCCCATCAAACTGTATGGAGCATTATATGGGGCGTATTTTGTATGGAGCATCTTATGGGGCCCATCATGAACTATATGGAGCATTTTATGGGGCTCCTGATTCAATATGGATATTCAAAAACACTTAACCTACTGATGTCTCAATTAATTTTACTTTTATTGGTATCTATTTTTACTTTTTTTTTAAATTCTTTATTTAAGTTTTCAAATAATATAAACAAATATCAAACAAAAATGCTCACAAATGAATCCCAAATATATGTTAAGACAAGAGATTATGGTGCACTAAAAAATACATGAAATCCAAACAAATGTAGTTGGAAGAAGATAAGTGAGCATAATAAACATAAACAAACTGGTTCAGGCCTAAAGAGAATAGCCTAAAGTTTTGTTATTAAACGTAAAAAAATAAAAAAAGGCCGTAAGGTGTGACGGTAGGAATTAAGCAGAAGCAATTAAATCGTTTCTGGAGGTGAGGAAGGATAGAAGGCTCGATTATATGGCAAGTCAGGCGAGATAGGAGAAACAGCATTTAGGGGGCACGGCCACGGTGACGCATTCCAGATCCCGCTAGGAGAAGGAAAAACGGAAGCTGCGCATAGCAAAACATGTCTATAGCAGTAGAGATAGATTTCAGAGGGGGAGGGGGCCAGGTCCATCAGAGTGGGATGAAAATTTAATCCAGGGAAGCCAAGAGTTTTGAAATTTCTCATGGGAACGAGTTTCCCAACTAGATAGTTCTTCTAGGCGAAAGAGGTCATGGACTTTAGAAGTCCATTCTTTCAGCGTTGGGGGAGCTAATTGTCTCCAGTGAGTAGAAATCAGATGTTTAGCACCTGCAACTAGAATGGGAAGCAGCCCATGTTTCCCTGGTTTAAAAGTGGTGGAAGGGAGGGAGAGCAAGACGTCCTGGGGGCTCAGATCCTGCCCATACTTTGTAGAGATTTATTTATGTCGATCCAGAATTGTGTTAGGCCCGGACACAGCCAAAAGATGTGGAGTAAAGTCCCTATAGTAACATAGTTAGTAAGGCCGAAAAAAGACATTTGTCCATCCAGTTCAGCCTATATTCCATCATAATAAATACCCAGATCTACGTCCTTCTACAGAACCTAATAATTGTACGATACAATATTGTTCTGCTCCAGGAAGACATCCAGGCCTCTCTTGAACCCCGCGACTGAGTTCGCCATCACCACCTCCTCAGGCAAGCAATTCCACATTCTCACTGCCCTAACAGTAAAGAATCCTCTTCTATGTTGGTGGAAAAACCTTCTCTCCTCCAGACGCAAAGAATGCCCCCTTGTGCCCGTCACCTTCCTTGGTATAAACAGATCCTCAGCGAGATATTTGTATTGTCCCCTTATATACTTATACATGGTTATTAGATCGCCCCTCAGTCGTCTTTTTTCTAGACTAAATAATCCTAATTTCGCTAATCTATCTGGGAATTGTAGTTCTCCCATCCCCTTTATTAATTTTGTTGCCCTCCTTTGTACTCTCTCTAGTTCCATTATATCCTTCCTGAGCACCGGTGCCCAAAACTGGACACAGTACTCCATGTGCGGTCTAACTAGGGATTTGTACAGAGGCAGTATAATGCTCTCATCATGTGTATCCAGACCTCTTTTAATGCACCCCATGATCCTGTTTGCCTTGGCAGCTGCTGCCTGGCACTGGCTGCTCCAGGTAAGTTTATCATTAACTAGGATCCCCAAGTCCTTCTCCCTGTCAGATTTACCCAGTGGTTTCCCGTTCAGTGTGTAATGGTGATATTGATTCCCTCTTCCCATGTGTATAACCTTACATTTATCATTGTTAAACCTCATCTGCCACCTTTCAGCCCAAGTTTCCAACTTATCCAGATCCATCTGTAGCAGAATACTATCTTCTCTTGTATTAACTGCTTTACATAGTTTTGTATCATCTGCAAATATCGATATTTTACTGTGTAAACCTTCTACCAGATCATTAATGAATATGTTGAAGAGAACAGGTCCCAATACTGACCCCTGCGGTACCCCACTGGTCACAGCGACCCAGTTAGAAACTATACCATTTATAACCACCCTCTGCTTTCTATCACTAAGCCAGTTACTAACCCATTTACACACATTTTCCCCCAGACCAAGCATTCTCATTTTGTGTACCAACCTCTTGTGCGGCACGGTATCAAACGCTTTGGAAAAATCGAGATATACCACGTCCAATGACTCACCGTGGTCCAGTCTATAGCTTACCTCTTCATAAAAACTGATTAGATTGGTTTGACAGGAGCGATTTCTCATAAACCCATGCTGATATGGAGTTAAACAGTTATTCTCATTGAGATAATCCAGAATAACATCCCTCAGAAACCCTTCAAATATTTTACCAACAATAGAGGTTAGACTTACTGGCCTATAATTTCCAGGTTCACTTTTAGAGCCCTTTTTGAATATTGGCACCACATTTGCTATGCGCCAGTCCTGCGGTCCTATAGACTGGGAGCATCTCCAACACAGCGGGGAATCCGTTAGCCCTAAGTGAAATAGTCGCTCTGGGGTTTTGTACCACCTGGAAAGGATTTTAAATGCATTCTCTTGTAATAAGATACATCTGGAGAACCCATGAGAGTTAGCAAGTACTTGTTGAGTTTCCCGGGGGGATAGTGTGATCCTCAACTCTGTCTCCCAGGAAGAGAGGTATAGAGGTTTAAATTGGTTTGAGGTTTTGAAGAGATTTGCGTATAACTTAGAGACCAATCTGGTAATTGGCGATTTCAATCTAACCAGAAATTCAAGCCATAACCAGTCAGGGGGTTGTCTCTCAATTAATTTGAGTTTCGACATGATGTGGCGAATATGGATTTTCTGAAGGAAATTGGAGGGTTGTTTTGTCGCGTTAGATGGCCAATTGTCAGTGCAGGGAACTTGTTTGGACAATAATTGTGAGATCTTGACTTCAGGGATGGAGTCCCAGAGGCCGAAGGCGTCTTGATAGTTGGGGTCTATTAGCCAGCGAGTAACTTTGAGCGGGATCTTGTCAAGAAACAGGCAAAAAGGTGGGAGATTTGGGACAAGGGTGCGTCTGATAGATAAGGTGTTGAGAATTATGTCATCAAATTTCTGTTGTGGGGGGATAGTGGAAGTCCAGAGATAAAGGTCGGCGCCCTTCCCCAGCAGGGATAATTCAAGTTGCGTGCTTAAGTTATCTGGGTTGGGTTTTATTAAGTTTATCCATCTAGCGAGGTGGATTGCTTTGTAATATGTGCGAAAGTCAGGCAGGCCTAGACCACCCTCGCCCCTGGGTAAAGAGAGAATTTTTATGGGAAGTCTAGCTTTTTTATATTTCCACACAAACTGGGAGACCAATTGGTTAATCGAGAGGAAGAAAGAGTTAGGAAGAGTAATAGGAACCATATTCAAGATGTAGAAGATTTTTGGAAAGATATAGGATTTTATGACGTTTATCCTACCCAGCCAAGATAGATATGGCAGGTCGTACTTTTTTAAATCTAGGTGTAGGTTAGCTAGAAGGGGGGTGTAGTTATATTTATAAAGGGAGGAAGGGTCGGCCGATAAGTAGATACCGAGGTATTTTAATTTATCTGGAGGCCAGTTGAAGGGGGTGTCCTTTTTTAATATAGAGATATCTGATATATTTGCTGAGACACTTAAAGCTTCTGACTTATTCATATTTATTTTAAAGTTGGAAATCTCACCAAATTCTGCGAATAGTGACATAAGTCTGGGAAAAGATGATCTTGGGTTAGTGGTTAAAAGTAAAAGATCATCAGCAAAGGCAGCCACCTTAACCTCTGTCCCACCCACCTTTAGGCCTTTAATATCAGTGTCTTGTCTTATCCTTTCCATTAGGGTCTCCATTACCACGATAAAGAGGGCAGGGGAAAGAGGACAGCCCTGTCTGGTGCCATTCCGTATTTTAAAGGGCTTACCCCGACTCTAGCGGATGGGTCCACATAAAGGGACAAGGTAGCATCTATGAAAGGGGGTGGGAAGGCAAATTTTTGTAATGTACAGACCATGTATCTCCAACTGATTCTGTCGAACGCTTTTTCGGCGTCCGTTGACAGGACGACTAGCGGCATTCTGGTAGTCTTTGCGTAGGAAATAGCGTGCAGGACCTTTACCGAGTCGTCTTTGCCCTCCCGGCCTCTCACAAAACCCACTTGATCAGGGCAAATAATCCCACCTAATACTTTATTAACTCTTGAGGCCAGTATCTTAGCCCTTAGCCCACAGTTTGAGATCAGTGTTGAGTAACGAAATGGGGCGGTAATTACTGCAAAGGCTGTCATCCCTCCCCTCTTTGGGTATGATGGCAATGTAGGCTTCCAGCGCCTGACGGGGTGGGGTCAACCCTCCAAAGAAGGAATTGAAGAGATTTACTAGATGGGGAAGGAGGATGTCAGAATTTTTTATAGTATCTTACTGGGAACCCGTCAGGACCAGGAGATTTACCATTGGGGGTATCCTTTAAGGTATCTTCCACCTCTTTTAGTGTGACTTCGGCAAGGAGCGTGTTGCAGTCCTCAGGGGAAATTGTTGGAAGGGGGAGAGGGGCCAAGAATTTTTGAATTTTGGATAAGGCCGTTGAACAGTCTTTCATATTATCAGAGGTGGGTAAATTATAAAGGGATTTGTAATATTGGCGGAAGGTCTCAGCAATTTCCCTAGAGTCCACATCTCTCTTGTTTGTCTTGGTAAAAACATATTTAATAAATTTCTTTTCTTTTTGTTTTTTAAGCAACTGTGTTGTAAGTTTGCTGCTTCTGTTCCCATGCATGTAGAAGCGATGTCTACAGTACATGAACAGTTTTGTTGATTTCACGTTTAACAAATCTTTGAGTTTGTTGCGGAGGGAAGTAAGTTCTTGAAGGGAATCGCTCGATCTAGTGGATTTATGGGTACGCTCTGATATATTAATTTGATGGAGCAGAGACTGAATTTCTTTATCTCTCTGTTTTTTGATATATGAGCCTAAAGAGATAAGTTCCCCTCTGAGGACGGCCTTATGTGTTTCCCAGATAATGGGGGAGATTTGCCCAGAGTTAATATTTTCATCGAAAAATCGGGAAATGGTAGGTTTTAGATTGTTCACATGTTTTGGGTTGTCAAGCAATGATTCATTTAATCGCCAGGTCATGGTGGCTCTAGGTAGGGTGGAGATTATTATTTCCAGGAAGATAGGTGCATGATCTGAAATTGTGATTTCCCCGATTTGGGATGATTTGATTAAGTGTAGAGTGCGGGACTGAACAAGTAAATAGTCTATACGGTGATATGAGTTATGTGGAGGTGAAAAGAAGGTATAGTCTTTTGTGGTGGGAAAGAAAATACGCCAGGGGTCAACTAACTGTAAAGAACTTAATTTGTTTAAGAATTTTTGTCTCAATTTCTGGGAAATGGGGGAGGAACCACTGGAAGCATCTAGATTTGGTTGTAGCGTTAAATTTAAGTCACCTCCCACAATCAACAACCCTTCCTGGAAGAGGTGGAGAGTATCTAGAGTTTTAATAAGCCATTGAGTTTGATTGGAGTTGGGTGCATATAAGTTAGCTAGGGTAATTTTCGTGTTAGCCATTAGGCCTTTTACAAAAATATATTTGCCCTCTGAATCTGCCAAACTGTCCCCGAATGTAAAGGGAAGACCCTTTCTAAGCACTATGCTTACTCCTTTGGAAGCAGAGGAGGAGCAACTGTTATACCAAGTGGGGAAAGAGGAGAATGACATATTCGGAGCTCTACCCGTTTTAAAGTGTGTTTCTTGTAGAAATACTATTTGTGCATATTGTTTCTTTAGTAATGAGAGAGTTTGATTGCGTTTCGCAGGGGAGTTGAGACCCTTCACGTTAAAGGATGCCACCGTGACCGAGCCCACGTCAGACCTATCATCGGCCATCAGTCCTGTCCCCAAAGTCCTCCGTCACATCGCAAAGCCTGAAAAAGTAAAATAACAAGGTAAACAACTTTGTACAGTATAGTGCTCGCTCATCGCAGGGGAGGGGGGGGGGGGTGTAAGAACCCAAACATGAGCGAGAGTTGTTCAAGTGGTGATCTTTAAAAAAAGAAAATATCTAGAAATTCAAACAAACAATAGGAAGTTATTTCCGGAAATCTGTGGAGCAAGTAAAGGCAACACATGAAAAGAAGAACAAAACAAAACCAAGACAGACAGCAGGAGGAGACCTCTCAACTCCAGATAAGTCTGTCTCCGTTGCAAGCAAAAATAACCTGGAGAGAAATGATATCAACGTCAAAAAAGAAACCCCTTTTCAAGGCAGTCTATCAAATATAAGCAGACGCAATGATTCTAAGAGTTCAGGTAGGGTGGTTCTTTGTGACGATCTTCTTCGCTCGTGGGGAAGCGTGCTTCTTCTTTACAATCCACTCCTGTGGTTTCGACATCTGGGGAAGGCTCCAACCCGTGTCAACTGGCAGCCAGGAAGGAATGTCCATTGGAGCAATATCGAGAGCTTTCCAGGCGTCATCCAGATCCGCAGGGGAGCGTATTGTGATCTGACGATTTCCTAGTGTTATAGCGAGACCAAACGGGAAAAGCCACTTATATAACAAGCCTTTTGCTCTCAGTTCTGTCAGGAGGGGTTTGAGAATACGTCTCTTTGCAAGAGTGGATGGGGCCAGGTCCTGGAATATTTGAAGCTGGGAGCCATCATATGAGAGACTGTCTTTCTCCTTCGCATTGGCTAGGATGGCTGCAGTGTCTACATAACTCAGGAGACCGCATATAACATCTCTTGGAGGGTCATTCTGTTTAGGTCTGGGCTTGAGAGCACGGTGAACTCTTTCGATGACAACTGTATCAGCGCTCTCCTTGCCCAGAAGGTTAGAAAAAATTTCTCTGGAGACCTTATCCAGGGATTCGCGAGCGAAAGATTCGGGAATACCTCTCAATCTGATATTTTTTCTTCTACTGTGGTTCTCCTGGTCTTCCGCTGCTAAAAGGGCTGTGTTCAGCTGGTGTTGTTGCTGAAGGAGTTGGTCTTGAAAGCAAATTATTGCTTCTGTCGCTTCCACGTTAGCCGCTTCCAAGGTTTCCACTCTCTGGCCCATTTGTTGTATGTCTGCTTGCAATCCGGCTATTTCCTCCAAGAGTGGTTGCATACTTTGAGCCATCAGCTTTTTCATAAAGGCTCTGGAGATTGGTACAGAGTCCTCCACAGTAGATTCGCAGTCTGAGCCGTCTCCGCTAGAGTCCGTGTCACCCAAGGTGTCTGCGGAGATAGGCCTTTTAGGTATTTTTTTTTAAGGAGTCTGAGTTGCTTCAGGTCTCTTTTTAAGGTATTTATCAAGGTCGCCATGTGTGTTGCATTTCTGGCTTTCCGCTAGAGCCTTAGTCGAACTTTTTTCACGCTCTTTATTTGATGTGCCCATGTTTAAGCTTCTGATAGCGTGATGTGCAATGATCACCACTTGAACATTTAGAGAAGGATCAGTTATCCATTTATCTTTGTGGGGCGATACCTTTGAGCTTGTAAAGAGGCGTCACCCCAGTACTGAGTGAGTACAGAAGTCCATAAAAACTAAATATAATTGCAAAAAAAAATAGGAAAATAAAAGGAATAAAAATGAACTGAAAAGAAGTGAGAACTGGAATAGAACTTCTGCTGTAATTCCACTAGGTGGCAGTGAAATACTGTAGAGTGACTTCTTTTGCATTAGGCCAGTTCCACAGAGGAGTCCTTCAGCCTCAGAGTTGTAATTGTATAAGGCAGATTATTGCAGTAGAAAATATGGCACTCCAGTAATAAGATGGAGGTGAGGGTATAGTGGAGACACAAAGCGTCTAATTATGCTGGTTTTGGGTCCTGTGGGATCTGTTGTAGATATGGCTGCAGGAGCCTTGGTACAGCAGTCACAGAAGATCAGATTGTCTTTTCCGCCTTCTCTTTTAACCCCCTCCTTCCTTATCTGGTCCTTCTCCTCCCCTCCTTCCCCCAGACGGCGTCTAGTGGCTCAGTTTAACCCTTCACCAAGGGGTTGTTTGGTATGTTGTGTAGGTCAACAAGGGGGGGTGGGGGCGGGGATGCGCGGCTGCAGGGGATCAGACCAGCGTGTCTCAAGTCCCAGGAGTGAGCACTGGAGCGCGGCTGCTTCCCTTCGCCTCAGGTGACAGGAAGGCTATTCTGCCCGGTGATCAGTTTTTCTATGGGGCCCGCAGCAGTGGCTCAGGCGGCCGGATCCCAGCTGGGGATGGAGCGCGGCAGCTCCGATTCACCCCACAAGCAGGTGAGTGAGCGTTTGGTGAGGAGGGGTAACGTGTGGCCTCGGTGGTGAATGCGGCAGGGTCGCAGTGGGCTCGACGGTCAGAGGGGTTGGCGGGAGCGCCGCCGGCGAGGCCGCAGGATGCGCACCTCCCTCAGGTCTTCTTACCTCCTCCCGGCGCCACAGCCCTCCAGGCACCGCAGAACGCTCTAGGCGGTCAATCAGGAATCCGGGTGTAGATGGTGGTGGGGGATTCCCACTGCAGGGTAGTCCGATGCGGTCTCCACACTGGGCTCAGCACTCAGCCCACAACTGGCGGGAAGGGGGATCCTCCAGCAGGCTTCAGGCCCACGTGTAGGCCTCGGGATTAAAGTGTGGTTAGATGCCAATTTATGGGTCAGATGAGGTGAAAAAAAGACCTCTGGGCCAGCAGGGAGATGAATAACGTCCTCCAGTCTGGTGGATGGGTTAATAAGGCTGCAGATTAAGTTAGATTATTGCAGCCAGCAGAGGAGCTCAATGGAGACACGTCCTGCTCCTTCAGCTGCTGGCCACGCCCCCATCTATTTTTACTTTTTAAATTTACCAGTAGCTGCTGCATTTCCCACCCTAGGCTTATACTCGGGTCATTAAGATTTCCCAGTTTTTTGTGGCAAAATTAGGGGTCTCGGCTTATACTCGGGTTGGCTTAAACTCAAGTATATACGGTACTTAACCATTTACACACATTTTCCCCAGACCCAGCGTTCTCATTTTGTGTACCAACCTCTTGTGTGGCACGGTATCAAAAGCTTGGGAAAAATCAAGATATACCACGTCCAATGACTCACCTTGGTCAAGTCTATAGCTAACCTCTTTATAAAAACTGATTATACTGGTTTGACAGGAGTGATTCCTCATAAACCCATGCTGATATGGACTTAAACAGTTATTCTCATTGAGATAATCCAGAATAGCAAGCCTCAGAATCCCTTCAAATATTTTACCAACAATAGAGGTTAGACTTACTGGCCTATAATTTCCAGGTTCACTTTTAGAATCCTTTTTGAATATTGGTACCACATTTGCTATGCGCCAGTCCTATGGAGCAGACCCCGTCGCTATAGAGTCCCTAAATAATAATAATAAAGAAATAATGGCTTGTCAATTACTTTACTTAGTTCTCTTAGTACTTGTGGGTGTATGCCATCAGGACCCGAAGATTTATCTATGTTAATCTTATTTAGCTGGTTTCGCACGTCTTCTTGGGTTAGATTGGTGACCCTTAATATAGGGTTTTCTTTGTCTTTCGGCATTTCATATAGCATTTCATATTCCACCGTGAATAACGTTGAGAAGTAGGTGTTTAACATATTACATAGTTATTAGTTATTAAGGTTGAAGGAAGACTATAAGTCCATCTAGTTCAACCCATAGCCTAACCTAACATGCCCTAACATGTTGATCCAGAGGAAGGCAAAAAAAACCCATGTGGCAAAGAGTAAGCTCCACCTTGGGGAAAAAAATTCCTTCCCGACTCCACATACGGCAATCAGACTAGTTCCCTGGATCAACGCCCTATCAAGGAATCTAGTGTATATACCCTGTAACAGTATACTTTTCCAGAAAGGTATCCAGTCCCCTCTTAAATTTAAGTAATGAATCACTCATTACAACATCATACGGCAAAGAGTTCTATTTGAAACTCAACCTCTCCAAAACTAAACTTCTTCGGCTCCCACATCTACTAACCTCCCTAAACCTGACGTTTCCCTCTCCGTGGGTGGCACCATAATAACACCCCGGCAGCAGGCGCACTGTCTCGGTGTTACATTTGACTCCGATCTCTCCTTCACATCCCATATACAATCTCTTGCCCGCTCGTGCCGCTTACACCTAAAGAACATCTCTAGAATCCGCCCTTTTCTCACTGTGGAAACAACAAAAACCCTCACTGTCGCCCTGATCCACTCCCGCCTGGACTACTGCAACGCTCTATTAATTGGCCTCCCCCTTACTCGACTTTCCCCTCTCCAGTCTATCCTTAATGCAGCAGCCAGGGTTGTCTATCTAGCTAATTGTTAGTCGGACGCGTCCGCTCTTCGCCAGTCGTTACACTGGCTGCCCATTCATTATAGAATCCAATTCAAAGCACTTATTATCACCCACAAAGCTCTTCACAGTGCAGCACCCCTTTACATCTCCTCCCTCATTTCTGTCTATCGGCCTAACCGACCTCTGCGCTCTGCAAATGACTTTCGACTAACCTCTGCACTAATCCGTACCTCCCACTCCCGACTCCAAGACTTCTCCCGTGCTGCGCCAATTCTCTGGAATGCTCTACCCCAAGATATTAGGACCATTCACAATTTGCATAGTTTTAGGCGCTCCCTCAAAACACATTTGTTCAGAGCGGCCTATCACGTTTCCTAATTAAAGTCATTTTGTGTTTGTGTGTAGCTCATTCACTACTTCCATCTACCCCCCACTCCTTGAAGATGACTGGACCATCATTGTAAATACATCATTGTAAATACTCACATGTACTTTGTATCTCCCCCACCTCATTGTAGATTGGAAGCTCTCACGAGCAGGGTCGTCTTATGTTGCTTTAATTATTGTATTGTTAACATTGTTACTTATGACTGTTGTATTTGAAACTGTTAAACTGTAAAGCGCTGCAGAATATGTTGGCGCTATATAAAGATTATTATTATGTCATAGTTACCTGTAGATATTTCTGCTTCTAGTTCTTCCATCTTGTTTGTCAGGCTTCTGGCGTTTGCGAGCATTTAGTTTAGAGGATTTTGTTTTGTTCCAATCTCCTCCCTGTGGATTGGTTTAGAAATTTTCTTACCTCCCTTCCGAGTATGTTGTCTTGTTTCTTCTTTGCTGCACCTTATATCCATCAGTATATTTTCTGGCTTCATGTTCGAGTCCAATGTTTTTCTTCCCGTCCCCTCTTCTTCTAGTTTAACAGCCTTCTGATAAGTGTAGCGAGTCTTCTGGCAAATGTGTGTTTCCCAGGTTTGTTGAGGTGTAGTCCATCTCTGGCGAGGAGTTTGTCATACAGGTAATTCACACCGTGGTCCAGGAATCCGAATCCTTGTTGACTGCACCATCGTCTTAGCCTGTTCCATCTCCTGGAGCCATGCCCATCTAGTGGAAGGATAGAAAAAAAAAACTACCTGTGCATCCAGTTCCTTTACTTTCTTCCCCAACTCTTCAAAGTCCTTGCAGATTGTTGGTAGGTCCTTCCTTGCCGTGTCATTGGTGCCAACATGTATCAGAAGAAATGGGTGGACGTCCTTGGAACTGATGAGCTTTGGTATCCTATCGGTCACATCCTTGATCTTTGCACCTGGGAGGCAGCATACTTCTCTTGCGGTTATGTCCGGTCTGCAGATGGCTGCTTCTGTGCCTCACAGTAGCGAGTCTCCCAACACTACCACTCTTCTTCGCTTCTTGGCTGCACTTTTTGTTGTCACTTCTGGGTGTTGTTATGTACCCTTTACTTCTTTGCTTGCTGGTAGTGCCTCATCCTTAGTTACATAGTTATTAAGGTTGAAGGAAGACTTTAAGTCCATCTAGTTCAACCCATAGCCTAACCTAACATGTCCTAACATGTTGATCCAGAGGAAGGCAAAAAAAACCCCATGTGGCAAAAAGTAAGCTCCACATTGGGGAAAAAAATTCCTTCCCGACTCCACATACGGCAATCAGACTAGTTCCCTGGATCAACGCACTATCACGGAATCTAGTGTATATATCCTGTAACATTATACTTTTCCAGAAAGGTATCCAGTCCCCTCTTAAATTTAAGTAACAAATCACTCATTAAAACATCATACGGCAGAGAGTTCCATAGTCTCACTGCTCTTACAGTAAAGAATCCGCGTCTGTTATTATGCTTAAACCTTCTTTCCTCCAGACGTAGAGGATGCCCCCTTGTCCCTGTCTCAGGTCTATGATCAAAAAGATCATCAGAAAGGTCTTTGTACTGTTCCCTCATATATTTATACATTAAAATAAGATCACCCCTTAGTCTTCGTTTTTCCAAACTAAATAGCTCCAAGTGTAATAACCTATCTTGATATTGCAGACCCCCCAGTCCTCTAATAACCTTGGTCGCTCTTCTCTGCACCCGCTCCAGTTCAGCTATGTCTTTCTTATACACCGGAGACCAGAACTGTGCACAGTATTCTATGTGTGCATTCAAGAAAAGAGGAGGGGGGAGAGGGAAGGTTAGGAGCTTGACACGCCGAGACGTGCATCTGTAAACCGTTGCAAATGAATATAGCTGGTGGGTGCCGTACCTGCTGGTGATTTCAGCTGAAGTGGAAGAAAGAAAAAGGGAATATCCAGCACGTCCATCCAGTGTAAGTAAAATATCCAAAATTTATTGAAGCATTTTAAAAAAACAATATTAAAAAAGAGAGAGAGACTCACTCTGCCTGACGCGTTTCTGGCGCACCACGGCGCCCTTAGTCATAGGAACTAATACCATATAGATGAACAGGTTTATATATAGCAAGGAACCAATCACAGACATAGCAATCAATTACATTGAAAAAAGCTGCAGCTAAACACACATAAGAAGACTTTTTTCTCCTATTTCAAATACATTGAAATTGCATAAATATATACTTTAAAATGCCGCAAGATCTATCTGTTAGTTCAATATATGTAAAAAAGGTCATTCCTGTAATTCATACCGTGTGGATGTTTAGTGTCTAAAGTCAGAATCCAAAAGGCTTCCCGCAGTGCTAATTGTTTCTTCCAATCTCCACCTCTAGGTGACTGACTAACCCTTTCTATGCCAAAAAATGAAAAATCTGATAGGTCTCCTTTATGTACAGAAATAAAATGTTTCGTAGCCCCAGAATAGCCTGAATTATTGTTATTTATATTTGCTATGTGTTCTGAAATTCTTTTTTTGATTTTCCTTGTGGTGTAACCTATATAGCAAATGTTGCAAGCCTTACATTTTATGCAGTATATGACGTGGTCAGAATCACAATTAATAAATGATTTTATATTATAAGTAACATTGTGATTCGAGAAAAAAGTAGATCTTTTGTTGTCTGCAAATTGGCAGACATTACATCTGTTGCCAGAACATTTAAAAAAACCTTTTATTGATAGCCATGATGTGGGAGTTTTTTTCTGGCGCACCATACTGGGAGACAAAATATTCCCCAGTGTGCAACCTCTCCTGGCCACTACTCTGCATCCATTCTGAAGAATTGTGCATAAAGATTTGTCCTGATTGACTACAGGGAGATATTTAAGAATGATCTGTTTAATTGTATTGTACTGACTGCTATAAGCGGTAGAAAAAGTAATCTGCGTTTCAGGAGCGGCACTTGCATTTTCATTGTCAGAATACAATAAATCAGCACGTGGAATTTTGGAAACATGTCTGAATGCATGTCTTATATTGGATTGTTTATATCCCCTATCAAATAATCTATTAGAAATAAGATGACTTTCCTTGTGGAAACTTTCCTCACTAGAGCAAATTCTTCTCGCTCTCGTGAGCTCACCCCTAGGAATGGCATGAATGGTATGTCGAGGGTGTGCGCTTGAAGACATCAGGATTGTGTTTCCAGAATTGTCTTTTCTATAAAGAGAAGTATTAACTCTATGTGTTCTATTGCTGCCTGTAAGGAGCACATCCAAGAATGAAACCTCGTGCGATGGAATGCCGCTGGTGAAACGCAGGTTACACTTGTTGTTATTCAAATAGAGCATGAAATCAGAAAACTTAGTCACGCCCCCTTGCCAAATTAGCAGAATATCATCCACAAATCTCCCATACCAATTAAGGTATGGGAGAAATGGATTATCATCTGTGAATATGTAGGTTTCTTCCCATGTGAATATGTAGGTTTTAATGCATCCCATTATTTTATTTGCCTTAGTAGCAGCTGCCTGACACTGGCCACTGAATAAGAGTTTGTCATAAACCCATACACCCAGGTGTTTTTCATTGATGGCTTTGCCCAGAGTTTTAGAATTAAGCACATAGTTATACATCTTATTACTTCTACCCAAGTGCATGACCTTACATTTATCCCCATTAAAAGCTCATTTGCCATTTATCAGCCCAAGCTTCTAGTTTACATAAATCATCCTGTAATATAAAATTGTCCTCCCCTGTATTGATTACCCTGCAGAGTTTAGTGTCATATGCAAAGAATGAAATTCTACTCTGAATGCCCCCTACAAGGTCATTAATAAATATGTTAAAAAGAAGAGGGCCCATTAGTGAGCCCTGTGGTACCCCACTGCTAACCGCGGCCCAGTCCGAGTGTGTTCCATTAATAACCACCCTTTGTTTCCTATCCCTGAGCCAGCTCTCAACCTACTTACACATTTTCCCCTATCCTTATTATTCTCATTTTATGTATCAACCTTTTGTGTGGCACCGTATCAAAAGCTTTTGAAAAGTCCATATACACTACATCTACTGGGTTCCCTTGGTCCAGTCCAGGAACTTACCTCTTCATAGAAGCTGATCAAATTAGTCTGACATGAACGGTCCCTATTAGACCCGTGCTGATACTGGGACATGAGGTTATTCCTCTTCAGATACTCCAGCATAGAATCCCTTAGAAGTTAAGCTTACTGGCCTATAATTACCGAGTTCAGTTTTTGTCCCCTTTTTGAATATTGGCACCACATTTGCTATACGCCAGTCCTGTGGTACAGCCCCTGTTATTATGGACTCTTTAAAGATTAAAAATGATGGTCTATCAATGACTGTACTTAATTCCTGTAGTACTCGGGGGTGTATCCCATCCGAGCCTGGAGATTTGTCAATTTTAGTGATTTTTAGACGCCGCCGTACTTCCTGCTTGGATAAGCAGGTGACATTTATGTTATCACTGATCATATTGTCTGCCATGAGATTTTCTTTTGTAAATACTGATGAAAAAGTCATTTAGCATATTGGATTTTTCCTCATCCTCATCCACCCAGACTATTTTTAAGGGGGCCAACACTATCATTTTTTAGTTTCTTACTATTTACTTAGTTAAAGAATATTTTGGGATTATTTTTACTCTCTCTGGCAATGAGTCTCTCTGTCTCAATCTTTGCTGCCTTGATTTGTTTTTTACAGACTTTATTTAATTTTCTGTATTTATTTAATGCCTCATCACTACCTTCTTCCTTTAGTTCTCTAAATGCTTTCTTTTTGTTACTTATTGCGCACCTTACAGCTCTATTTAGCCATATTGGTTTCCTCTTATTTCTAGTATGTTTATTCCCATACGGTATATACTGTGCACAGGTCCTATCCAGGATGCTAATAAACGTCTCCCATTTTCTTTGTGTGTTTTTATGTCTCAGGATATCGTCCCAGATAATTGCACCAAGATCATCTCTCATCCGTTGGAAATTTGCCCTCCTGAAGTTTAGTGTCCGTGTAACCCCTCTACTACACATCTTATTTAAAGGATACATGAAAACTTATTATTTTGTGATCACTATTCCCCAAGTGACCCCCAACCCTTATATTTGATATGCGGTCTGGCCTGTTGGTTAATATTAGGCCTAGCAGTGCCCCCCTTCTTGTTGGGTCCTGAACCAGTTGTAAAAGGTAATTGTCTCTCATAGTTGTCAAAAACCGATTACCTTTGCTGGAAGTGCAGGTTTCTGTTCCCCAATCTATTTCAGGGTAGTTGAAGTCCCCCATAATCATGACTTCTCCTTGAGTCGCAGCTTCATTTATTTGCTTTACGAGGATATTCTCCATTGCTTCCATTATTTTTGGAGATTTATAACAAACCCCTATCAGTAATTTATTATTTTTTCCCCCTCCCCTTATCTCCACCCACAGGGATTCTACATTTTCATTAAATTCACCTATATTATCACGCTGGATGGGTTTTAAGGACGATTTTACATACAAACACACCCCTCCCCCTCGCTTATCTGTACGGTCATTTCTGAAAAGGCTATAGCCCTGCAAGTTAACAGCCCAGTCATGGCTCTCATCCAGCCATGTTTCAGATATCCCCACCATGTCATAATTATGCTCTAACAACATTAATTCTAATTCGTCCATTTTGTTGGCGAGGCTTCTAGCATTAGTATACATGCACTTGATGCTCCTCTCTATACCTCTATTCTTTCTTAAATTATTAACTGTTCTAACCCCACCCCCCATGCCACCACCACCCCCAACTTCCTTATTTGTGCCCAGGTCTCTATCTGCACTATCTTCCCCTCCTATAAAATGAATACCCTCCCCCCTAATTCCTAGTTTAAACACTCCTCCAACCTTCTAGCCATTTTCTCCCCCAGCACAGCTGCACCTTCCCCATTGAGATGCAGCCCGTCCCTAGCATAGAGCCTGTAGCCAACTGAGAAGTCGGCCCAGTTCTGCAGGAACCCAGACCCCTCCTTCCTACACCAATTCTTGAGCCACTTATTAACCTCCCTAATCTCCCGTTGCCTCTCTGGCATGGCACATGGTACAGGCAGTATTTTGGAAAATACCACGTTGGAGGTCCTTGCTTTCAGCTTGCAGCCTAATTCCCTGAAATCATCTTTATGACTTTGTCATTTGTGCCAATGTGCACCATGACCGCTGGGTCCTCACCAGCCCCTCCCAGTAATCTGTCCACCCAATCAGCGATGTGTCGGACTCGAGCGCCAGGTAGGCAGCACATTGTTCGACGATCCCTGTCTTTGTGACAGATTGCCCTATCTGTTCCCCTAATAATTTAGTCGCCCACTACCAGCACCTGTCTAGCCTGCCTTGCTCTCCTATTTCCCTCCTTACTGGAGCAGTCACTCCTCCGGCTTTCAGAGGACATGCCTGGCTGCAGCAGTGCTACCCCTGTACTGGCACCCCCCTCATCTGCCAACTTAGCAAACTTATTGGGGTGTTCCAGATCAGGACTAGCCTCCCTGGCACTCTTCCCTCTACCCCGCTTCCTAACTGTCACCTAGCTTACTACTTCACTGTCCTGCGGCTCCATCTTACCATCCCTGTTATGAACTGGTGGTTAAGGAGCAACATGGGACAAGCTCTGAAGGAGGTGGTACCTGTACTGACTGCAGTTCCTAAGCTCAACACCACACTAGAAGTAGCCGTGGGATGTTCCTGTCACTCCCTAGACACCTCGTCACAGCCTGAGAACTAACTACCCCTAAAGATAGAAACAGGAAAGCTATCTTGCCTCAGAGAAAATCCCCAAAGAATAGATAGCCCCCCACAAATAATGACTGTGAGTGGAGAGGGAAAAGACATACGTAGAATGAAACCAGGATGTAGCAAAGGAGGCCAGTCTAGCTAGATAGATAGGACAGGACGGAATACTGTGCAGTCAGTATTAAAAAACTAGAAAAATCCACCACAGAGTTTACAAAAATCTCCACACCTGACTAAAGGTGTGGAAGGTAAATCTGCTTCCAAGAGCTTCCAGCTTAACTGAAATAATCCATACTGACAAGCTGGACAAAAACATAGAATATACCGAACAATTAAGTCCACAACATGTGGACAGAAAAGAGCAAAGCAAGGACTTATCTTTGCTGAACTGGTCGGGATATCAGGGTAATCCAAGCAGAGATGTGAATCCCACCAGGAACCATTGACAATTGGCACAAGCTGAAGGGAAGAGCCAGGCTAAATAGCCAAGCAGAATAGACAATTAGTGGAAGCAGCTGCTGACTGCTAAATCCAAGGAGCAGCCATTCCACTTAAAACCACCGGAGGGAGCCCAAGAGCAGAACTCACAAAAGTGCCACTTACAACCACGGGAGGGAGCCCAAGAGCGGAATTCACAACAGTACCCCCCCCTTGAGGAGGGGTCACCGAACCCTCACCAGAGCACCCAGGCCGATCAGGACGAGCCAAGTGAAAAGCACGAACCAAATCGGCAGCATGGACATCGGAGGCAACAACCCAAGAATTATCCTCCTGGCCATAACCCTTCCACTTGACAAGATACTGAAGCCTCCGCCTCGAAAAACGAGAATCCAACATTTTCTCAACCTCATATTCCAACTCTCCCTCAACCAACACAGGGGCAGGAGGATCAACCGAGGGAACAACAGGCACCACATATCTCCGTAACAAAGATCTATGGAAAACATTATGAATGGCAAAAGAGGCTGGAAGAGCCAAACGAAAAGACACCGGATTGAAAATTTCAGAAATCTTATAAGGACCAATAAACCGAGACTTAAACTTAGGGGAAGAAACCTTCATAGGAACATGACGAGAAGACAACCAAACCAAATCCCCCACACGAAGCCTGGGACCAACACACCGACAGCGGTTAGCAAAACGTTGAGCCTTTTCCTGAGACAACGTCAAATTGTCCACCACATGAGTCCAAATCTGCTGCAGCCTGTCCACCACAGAATCAACACCAGGACAATCAGAAGGCTAGACATGCCCCGAAGAAAAACGAGGATGAAAACCAAAGTTACAAAAGAAAGGTGAGACTAAAGTAGCCGAACTAGCCCGATCATTAAGGGCAAACTCGGCCAACGGCAAGAAAGCCACCCAATCATTCTGATCAGCAGACACAAAGCATCTCAAATAGGTTTCCAAGGTCTGATTAGATCGCTCAGTTTGGCCATTAGTCTGAGGATGAAACGCAGAAGAAAAAGACAAATCAATGCCCATCCTAGCACAAAAGGCCCGCCAAAACCTAGAAACAAACTGAACCTCTGTCAGACACAATATTCTCCGGAATGCCATGCAAACGAACCACATGCTGAAAAAACAACGGAACCAAATCTGAGGAGGAAGGCAACTTGGGCAAAGGTACCAGAGGGACCATTTTAGAGAACCGGTCACAAAACACCCAGATAACAGACATCTTCTGGGAAACAGGAAGATCCGAAATAAAATCCATGGAAATATGCGTCCAGGGCCTCTGAGGGACCGGCAAAGGCAAAAGCAACCCACTAGCGTGGGAACAGCAAGGCTTGGCCTGGACGCAAGTCCCACAGGACTGCACAAAAGCACGCACATCCCGCGACAAGGACGGCCACCAAAAGGACCTAGCAACTAAATCTCTGGTACCAAAAATCCCAGGATGACCGGCCAACACTGAACAATGAACCTCAGAAATTACCTTACTTGTCCATCTATCAGGAGCAAACAGCTTCCCCACTGGACAGCAGTCAGGTTTATCAGCCTGAAATTCCTGAAGCACCCGCAGCAAATCAGGGGAGATGGCAGAAAGAATCACCCCTTCCTTAAGAATGCCAACCGGCTCAAGGACTCCAGGAGAGTCAGGCAAAAAACTCCTAGAGAGGGCATCAGCCTTAACATTCTTAGATCCCGGAAGATACGAGACCACAAAATCAAAACGGGAGAAAAACAGGGACCATCGAGCCTGTCTAGGGTTCAGCCGCTTGGCCGACTCGAGGTAAATCAGATTCTTATGATCAGTCAAGACCACAACGCGGTGCTTGGCTCCCTCAAGCCAATGTCGCCACTCCTCAGATGCCCACTTCATAGCCAACAACTCACGATTGCCGACGTCATAATTGCGCTCCGCAGGCGAAAACTTTCTGGAAAAAAAAGCACACGGTTTCATCAAAGAACCATCAGAATTCCTCTGAGACAAAACGGCCCCTGCCCCAATCTCAGAAGCGTCAACCTCAACCTGAAAAGGAAGAGAAACATCCGGCTGACGCAACACAGGGGCAGAAGTAAATCGGCGTTTAAGCTCCTGAAAGGCCTCAACAGCCGCAGAGGACCAATTCGTCACATCAGCGCCTTTCTTCGTCAAATCAGTAAGGGGCTTAACCACACTGGAAAAGTTGGCAATGAAACGGCGATAGAAATTAGCAAAGCCCAAAAATTTCTGAAGGCTCTTCACAGATGTGGGTTGAATCCAGTCATGAATGGCTTGGACCTTAACAGGATCCATTTCCATAGACGAGGAGGAAAAAATAAAACCCAAAAAAGAGACCTTCTGAACTCCGAATAGGCACTTAGACCCCTTCACAAATAAAGCATTATCACGAAGGATCTGGAATACCATCCTGACCTGCTTCACATGAGATTCCCAATCATCTGAGAAAATCAAAATATCATCCAAATATACAACCATGAATTTATCAAGATAATTGCGGAAAATATCATGCATGAAGGATTGGAACACAGATGGAGCATTAGAGAGCCCGAATGGCATCACAAGGTATTCAAAATGGCCTTCGGGCGTATTAAATGCAGTTTTCCATTCGTCACCCTGTTTAATACGAACAAGATTATATGCCCCTCGAAGGTCAGTCTTAGTAAACCAACTAGCCCCCTTAATCCGAGCAAACAAATCAGAAAGCAAAGGCAAGGGGTATTGGAATTTGACTGTGATCTTATTAAGAAGACGATAATTTATACAGGGTCTCAAGGAGCCATCCTTCTTAGCAACAAAAAAGAAACCCGCTCCCAATGGTGACGAAGACGGCCGAATATGCCCCTTCTCCAAAGATTCCTTAACATAACTCTGCATGGCGGCGTGTTCTGGCACAGACAGATTGAAAAGTCGGCCCTTAGGGAACTTGCAGCCAGGAATCAAGTCAATAGCACAATCACAGTCCCTGTGCGGTGGAAGGGAACTGGACTTGGGCTCATCAAATACATCCTGGAAATCCGACAAAAACTCAGGGACCTCAGAAGAGGGGGAAGAGGAAATTGACATCAAAGGAACGTCACTATGCAGCCCTTGACAACCCCAACTAGTCACATACATAGTTTTCCAATCCAGCACCAGATTATGTTCCTGTAACCATGGAAAACCCAGTACAACAACATCATGCAGGTTATGCAATACCAGAAAACGGCAATCTTCCTGATGTGCTGGAGCCATGTACATGGTCATCTGCATCCAGTACTGAGGTTTATCCTTAGCCAATGGTGTAGCATCAATGCCCCTCAAAGGAATAGGGCTCTGTAAAGGCTGCAAGGAAAAGCCACAGCGCCTGGCGAATTCTAAGTCCATTAAGTTCAGTGCAGCGCCTGAATCCACAAATGCCATGACAGAAAAGGACGATAATGAGCAAATCAGGGTCACAGATAAGAGAAATTTAGGCTGTACAGTACTGATGGTAACAGACCTAGCGACCCTCTTAATACGCTTAGGGCAAACAGAAATAACATGAGCAGAATCACCACAGTAAAAACACAGCCTATTCTGACGTCTGAATTCCTGCCGTTCTGTTCTAGTCAAAATCCTATCACATTGCATAGGCTCAGGACTCTGCTCAGAGGACACTGCCATATGGTGCACAGCTTTGCGCTCGCGCAAACGCCGATCAATCTGAATGGCTAGAGACATAGATTCGCTCAAACCAGTAGGCGTAGGGAAGCCCACCATCACATCTTTAAGGGCTTCAGAAAGACCCTTTCTGAAAATAGCAGCCAGAGCATCCTCATTCCATTTAGTAAGCACATACCATTTCCTAAATTTCTGGCAGTATAATTCTGCCGCTTCCTGACCTTGGCACAAGGCCAACAGGGTTTTTTCTGCATGATCCACAGAATTAGGTTCGTCATACAATAATCCGAGCGCTTGAAAAAATGCGTCTACATTCAATAATGCCGGATCCCCTGGTTCAAGAGAAAAAGCCCAGTCTTGAGGGTCACCACGCAGCAAGGATATGATGATTTTTACTTGCTGAATGGGATCACCAGAAGAACGGGGTTTCAAAGCAAAAAACAATTTGCAGTTATTTTTAAAGTTCAAAAACTTGGATCTGTCTCCAAAAAACAAATCAGGAATAGGAATTTTAGGCTCCAAAGCCGGAGTCTGGACAACATAATCTTGAATACTCTGTATTCTTGCAGCAAGTTGATCCACACGAGAAAACAAACCCTGAACATCCATGCCAGAGCACAAATCCTGCACCACCCAAAGGTCAAGAGGTAAAAAAAAAAAGACAAAAGAGAGCACAGATAAAAAAATGGCTCAGAATGATTTCCTTCTTTTGGGATACATTTAATTCATTTTTGGCCACTTGTACTGTTATGATGCGGTGGTTTAGAAGCAACATGGAACGAGCTCTGAAGGAAGTGGTATCTGTACTGACCGCAGTCCCTAAGCTCAACACAACACTAGAAGTAGCCGTGGGATGCTCCTAACTCTCCCTAGGCACCTCGTCACAGCCCAAGAGCTAACTACCCCTAAAGATAGAAGCAGGAAAACTATCTTGCCTCAGAGAAAATCCCCAAAGGATAGATTAGCCCCCCACAAATAATGACTGTGAGTGGAGAGGGAAAAGACATACACTGAATGAAACCAGAATGAGCACAGGAGGCCAGTCTAGCTAGATAGATAGGACAGGATGGAATACTGTGCGGTCAGTATAAAACACTACAAAAATCCACGCAGAGTTTACAAAAATCTCCACACCTGACTAAAGGTGTGGAGGGTAAATCTGCTTCCCAGAGCTTCCAGCAAGACAGAATTAATTCATACTGATAAGCTGGACAAACATAGAAAACACAGAACGGATAAGTCCACAATCTGTGGACAGAAAAGAGCAAGCAAGAACTTAGCTTTGCTGAACTGGTCAGGATAACAGGAAAATCCAAAGAGATGTGAATCCAACAAGAAACCATTTACAAGTGGCACTGGCTGAAGGAAAGAGCCAGGCATAAATAGCCGAGCAGAAAAGACAATCAGTGGCAGCAGCTGCCGAAAGCTAAATCCAAGGAGCAGCCATACCACTTGAAACCACAAGAGGAAGCCCAAGAGCAGAACTCACAAAAGTGCCACTTACAACCACCGGAGGGAGCCCAAGAGCGGAATTCACAACAGCTTCCCCAGTCTAGTGTTTCACTGTTTGGGCTCAGTCCTTTCGTCTGCCCTTATTCACACTGAGGTCAACATTGACACATGGTAAGGTTTTAATATTAGTTTAGGACTGTCCCGATCAGAGTTACCGTGACGAGGTGGGATGGCTTTTGTGCTATTTTTTTTAATCAAAAAACAGTATTACTAAAAACTCTTTGTTATTTAAATGCACTTTTGCTTTTTTACTTAGTTACATCAGGGTTTTCATTTACTTTTTTCTCTTGTAGATTTTAATGTTGGCAATATATGTCAACATATTGTTATTTCGGTATATATAATTTTTCTTCTACTGTATGAGGGTATAATTGTTGTTATGATCTAAGCTTTTTTGAGGTTTCCTCTGGTATGTGTTCCAGCGGTATGACTCCGCTTGTGCACATGACTGTGACGCGGGCCGCGATATGTCATTTCCGGTTTTGGTTACGGCAGTCTCCGGCTTGCGTTCCACTGTGGGGCGCAGACGCATCTCGCACTACTTTTGTGTCCCACATTTTGTGACGTGACTCGTGGTATGTCATCTTTGGTTGCAATAGCCTCCGGCTTGAATGTGGAACGCAGGTTCATCTCGCGTTACTTCTGTGTCTCACATGCTGTGATACTATTTGCGGCACGTCACTTCCTGTTTTGGTCCCTGTTATTTTAGGCGAATATTTAATTGTGGAACATAGTTCCTTTATTATTTATATCATTTTGTATGCTATGGATTGATATAAATGATCTTAACACGGGCTAAATAAGATTAAAATGGATAAATCTCCGGGTCCGGATGGCATACACCCACGAGTACTAAGAGAACTACCGTATATACTCGAGTATAAGCCGACCCGAGTATAAGCCGACCCCCCTAATTTTGCCACAAAAAACTGGGAAAACTTATTGACTCGAGTATAAGCCTAGGGTGGAAATGCAGCATTTACCGGTGAATTTCAAAAATAAAAATAGATTATTATTTCCCCATAGCTGTGCCATATAGTGCTCTACACCGTTCATTATTTCCCCATAGCTGTGCCCCATATAGTGCTCTGCACCGTTCATTGTGCCCCATAGCTGTGCCATATACGGTGCTCTGCACCGTTCATTGTGCCCCATTGCTGTGCCATATACAGTGCTCTGCACCGTTCATTGTGCCCCATTGCTGTGCCATATACGGTGCTCTGCACCGTTCATTGTGCCCCATTGCTGTGCCATATACGGTGCTCTGCACCGTTCATTGTGCCCCATTGCTGTGCCATATACGGTGCTCTGCACCGTTCATTGTGCCCCATTGCTGTGCCATATACGGTGCTCTGCACCGTTCATTGTGCCCCATTGCTGTGCCATATACGGTGCTCTGCACCGTTCATTGTGCCCCTTTGCTGTGCCATATACAGTGCTCTGCACCGTTCATTGTGCCCCATATCTGTGCCCATATACGGTGCTCTGCTCCGTTCATTGTGCCCCATTGCTGTGCCATATACGGTGCTCTGCACCGTTCATTGTGCCCCATTGCTGTGCCATATACGGTGCTCTGCACCGTTCATTGTGCCCCATTGCTGTGCCATATACGGTGCTCTGCACCGTTCATTGTGCCCCATTGCTGTGCCATATACGGTGCTCTGCACCGTTCATTGTGCCCCATTGCTGTGCCATATACGGTGCTCTGCACCGTTCATTGTGCCCCTTTGCTGTGCCATATACAGTGCTCTGCACCGTTCATTGTGCCCCATATCTGTGCCCATATACGGTGCTCTGCTCCGTTCATTGTGCCCCATTGCTGTGCCATATACGGTGCTCTGCACCGTTCATTGTGCCCCATTGCTGTGCCATATACAGTGCTCTGCACCGTTCATTGTGCCCCATTGCTGTGCCATATACGGTGCTCTGCACCGTTCAATGTGCCCCATTGCTGTGCCATATACAGTGCTCTGCACCGTTCATTGTGCCCAATATCTGTGCCCATATACGGTGCTCTGCTCCGTTCATTGTGCCCCATTGCTGTGCCATATACGGTGCTCTGCACCGTTCATTGTGCCCCATTGCTGTGCCATATACAGTGCTCTGCACCGTTCATTGTGCCCCATTGCTGTGCCATATACGGTGCTCTGCACCGTTCATTGTGCCCCATTGCTGTGCCATATACGGTGCTCTGCACCGTTCATTGTGCCCCATTGCTGTGCCATATACGGTGCTCTGCACCGTTCATTGTGCCCCATTGCTGTGCCATATACGGTGCTTTGCACCGTTCATTGTGCCCCATTGCTGTGCCATATACGGTGCTCTGCACCGTTCATTGTGCCCCATAGAAATCTCTGCCGCCGCTGCTGCAATAAAAAAAAAAACCACATACTCACCTCCCTTGATTGCAGCTCCCGGCGTCTCGTTCCGGCGCCTCCATCTTCCCGGCGTCTCTGCTCTGACTGATCAGGCAGAGGGCGCCGCGCACACTGTATGCGTCATCGCGCCCTCTGCCTGAACAGTCAGAGCGCAGACGCCGGGAAGATGGAGGCGCCGGCCGGGAAGATGGAGCGGCGCCCGGCGGCTGGAACGAGGACAGGTGAATATGCTATACTTACCTAGTCCTGGCGATCCTCGCGCTGTCCCTCTGCCTGGTCTTCGGTGCCGCAGCTCTTCCTGTCAGCGGTCACCGGCACCGCTGATTAGAGGAATGAATAGGCGGCTCCGCCCCTATGGGAGGTGGAGCCGCTTATTCATATCTCTAATGAGCGGTCCCACGTGACCGCTGAAGAGGGGAAGAAGCTGCAGCACAGAAGCCCGTGGGACGGCAGGGACAGCGCGAGGATCGCTGGGACTAGGTAAGTATACCTCAGCGCCCTCACCCCCTCACCCGCCGACCCTGCCACCCACATTGACTCGAGTATAAGCCGAGAGGGGCACTTTCAGCCCAAAAATTTGGGCTGAAAATCTCGGCTTATACTCGAGTATATACGGTAAGTAATTTAATAGATAAACCATTATTTCTTATTTTTAGGGACTCTATAGCGACGGGGTCTGTTCCGCAGGACTGGCGCATAGCAAATGTGGTGCCAATATTCAAAAAGGGCTCTAAAAGTGAACCTGGAAATAATAGGCCAGTAAGTCTAACCTCTATTGTTGGTAAAATATTTGAAGGGTTTCTGAGGGATGTTATTCTGGATTATCTCAATGAGAATAACTGTTTAACTCCATATCAGCATGGGTTTATGAGAAATCGCTCCTGTGAAACCAATCTAATCAGTTTTTATGAAGAGGTAAGCTATAGGCTGGACCAAGGTGAGTCATTGGACGTGGTATATCTCGATTTTTCCAAAGCGTTTGATACCGTGCCGCACAAGAGGTTGGTACACAAAATGAGAATGCTTGGTCTGGGGGAAAATGTGTGTAAATGGGTTAGTAACTGGCTTAGTGATAGAAAGCAGAGGGTGGTTATAAATGGTATAGTCTCTAACTGGGTCGCTGTGACCAGTGGGGTACCGCAGGGGTCGGCATTGGGACCTGTTCTCTTCAACATATTTATTAATGATCTGGTAGGTTTACACAGTAAAATATCGATATTTGCAGATGATTCAAAACTATGTAAAGCAGTTAATACAAGAGAAAGATAGTATTCTGCTACAGATGGATCTGGATAAGTTGGAAACTTGGGCTGAAAGGTGGCAGATGAGGTTTAACAATGATAAATGTAAGGTTATACACATGGGAAGAAGGAATCAATATCACCATTACACACTGAACGGGAAACCACTGGGTAAATCTGACAGGGAGAAGGACTTGGGGATCCTAATTAATGATAAACTTACCTGGAGCAGCCAGTGCCAGGCAGCAGCTGCCAAGGCAAACAGGATCATGGGGTGCATTAAAAGAGGTCTGGATATACATGTTGAGAGCATTATACTGCCTCTGTACAAATCCCTAGTTAGACCGCACATGGAGTACTGTGTCCAGTTTTGGGCACTGGTGTTCAGGAAGGATATAATGGAACTAGAGAGAGTACAAAGGAGGGCAACAAAATTAATAAAGTGGATGGGAGAACTACAATACCCAGATAGATTAGCGAAATTAGGATTATTTAGTCTAGAAAAAAAGACGACTGAGGGGCGATCTAATAACCACGTATAAGTATATAAGGGGACAATACAAATATCTCGCTGAGGATCTGTTTATATCAAGGAAGGTGACGGGCACAAGGGGGCATTCTTTGCGTCTAGAAGAGAGAAGGTTTTTCCACCAACAAAGAAGAGGATTCTTTACTGTTAGGGCGGTGAGAATCTGGAATTGCTTGCCTGAGGAGGTGGTGATGGCGAACTCAGTCGAGGGGTTCAAGAGAGGCCTGGATGTCTTCCTGGAGCAGAACAATATTGTATCATACAATTATTAGGTTCTGTAGAAGGACGTAGATCTGGGGATTTATTATGATGGAATATAGGCTGAACTGGATGGACAAATGTCTTTTTTCGGCCTTACTAACTATGTTACTATGTTACTTTATTTGTTTTGGTTTGATATTTTTGTTTTATGGATCACATGGGTGGTTATGCATTTATTGATTGGTTGGGGTCACGTACAAAAGATCCTCATTTTCACCTTCTCCTCACTCCTTGAAAAAGCCATGGTGGCGAAACATACGTTGGAATTGGAGTCCTTGGGAACTACAGATCATCTCTACACTGGTACCAGTATTTTCTTGGAGACTTTCCATGCACTTTATTCAGTCTTTTTAGATTGCTTATGATATACATTTGCACTTATGGGTTTGTCCCTTTGGAGGTTATTTTCCAGCATGCATATTTGATCTGTACCCTACATGATGTATTTTTGCACTATGATGTTTATTGTGAATTATTTTGTCAGTTTCTCCAATTTTATAAATTATATTTAATAAACTATTTGAACAATGTTTCTTTATGTTTTGGTTTAATGTTCACTTGTGGGAGGTTCTTATTTTTATGGTTTTAGTAATTTTATTCATCATGTGTAAATCTATATTCGTGATACCTGATGCACCGGTACTTTTAGATGGACTGTACTTGGGTAACATAGTAACATAGTTAGTAAGGCCGAAAAAAGACATTTGTCCATCCAGTTCAGCCTATATTCCATCATAATAAATCCCCAGATCTACGTCCTTCTACAGAACCTAATAATTGTATGATACAATATTGTTCTGCTCCAGGAAGACATCCAGGCCTCTCTTGAACCCCTCGACTGAGTTCGCCATCACCACCTCCTCAGGCAAGCAATTCCAGATTCTCACTGCCCTAACAGTAAAGAATCCTCTTCTATATTGGTGGAAAAACCTTCTCTCTTCCAGACGCAAAGAATGCCCCCTGTTATGAAGGCAATCCAGTAACACAGTGTGCCAGTAATCAGAGCACATACAGTGATCTGACAATAACCCAAAAACAATAGAACGAGCTCTGAGACGTGGAATCTCTGTAGACCGCAATACCTGAACCTATCCTAAACACAACTAAAGGCAGCTGTGGATTGCGCCTGACACTACCTATGCAACTCGGCACAGCCTGAGGAACTGACTAGCCTGAAGATAGAAATACAAGCCTGACTTGCCTCAGAGAAATACCCCAAAGGAAAAGGCAGCCCCCCACATATAATGACTGTTAGCAAGATGAAAAGACAAAACGTAGGGATGAAATAGATTCAGCAAAGTGAGGCCCGATATTCTAGATAGAGCGAGGATAGCAAAGAGAACTTTGCAGTCTACAAAAAACCCTAAAGCAAAAAACCACGCAAAGGGGGCAAAAAGACCCACCGTGCCGAACTAACGGCACGGCGGTACACCCTTTGTGTCTCAGAGCTTCCAGCAAAAACGAATAGACAAGCTGGACAGAAAAAACAGCAACAAAAGCAAAGAAGCACTTATCTAAGCAGAGCAGCAGGCCACAGGAAAGATCCAGAAGCTCAGATCCAACACTGGAACATTGACAAGGAGCAAGGAAGACAGAATCAGGTGGAGTTAAATAACAAGGCAGCCAACGAGCTCACCAGAACACCTGAGGGAGGAAGCCCAGAAGCTGCAGTACCACTTGTGACCACAGGAGTGAATTCAGCCACAGAATTCACAACAGTACCCCCCCTTGAGGAGGGGTCACCGAACCCTCACCAGAGCCCCCAGGCCGACCAGGATGAGCCACATGAAAGGCACGAACAAGATCTGGAGCATGAACATCAGAGGCAAAAACCCAGGAATTATCTTCCTGAGCATAACCCTTCCATTTAACCAGATACTGGAGTTTCCGTCTAGAGACACGAGAATCCAAAATTTTCTCCACAATATACTCCAATTCCCCCTCCACCAAAACCGGGCAGGAGGCTCAACAGATGGAACCATAGGTGCCACGTATCTCCGCAACAACGACCTATGGAATACATTATGTATGGAAAAGGAGTCCGGGAGGGTCAGACGAAAGGACACAGGATTGAGAATCTCAGAAATCCTATACGGACCAATAAAACGAGGTTTAAATTTAGGAGAGGAAACCTTCATAGGAATATGACGAGAAGATAACCAAACCAGATCCCCAACACGAAGTCGGGGACCCACACGGCGTCTGCGATTAGCGAAAAGTTGAGCCTTCTCCTGGGACAAGGTCAAATTGTCCACTACCTGAGTCCAGATCTGCTGCAACCTGTCCACCACAGAATCCACACCAGGACAGTCCGAAGACTCAACCTGTCCTGAAGAGAAACGAGGATGGAACCCAGAATTGCAGAAAAATGGAGAGACCAAGGTAGCCGAGCTGGCCCGATTATTAAGGGCGAACTCAGCCAACGGCAAAAAGGACACCCAATCATCCTGGTTTGCAGAAACAAAACATCTCAGATATGTTTCCAAGGTCTGATTGGTTCGTTCGGTCTGGCCATTAGTCTGAGGATGGAAAGCCGAGGAAAAAGATAGGTCAATGCCCATCCTACCACAAAAGGCTCGCCAGAACCTTGAAACAAACTGGGAACCTCTGTCAGAAACAATATTCTCAGGAATGCCATGCAAACGAACCACATGCTGGAAAAACAAAGGCACCAAATCAGAGGAGGAAGGCAATTTAACCAAGGGCACCAGATGGACCATTTTAGAAAAGCGATCACAGACCACCCAAATGACTGACATCTTTTGAGAAACGGGAAGGTCAGAAATGAAATCCATCGAAATATGTGTCCAAGGCCTCTTTGGGACCGGCAAGGGCAAAAGCAACCTACTGGCACGTGAACAGCAGGGCTTAGCCCTAGCACAAATCCCACAGGACTGCACAAAAGTACGTACATCCCGTGACAGAGATGGCCACCAGAAGGATCTAGCCACTAACTCTCTGGTACCAAAGATTCCAGGATGACCAGCCAAGACCGAACAATGAAGTTCAGAGATAACTTTACTAGTCCACCTATCAGGGACGAACAGTTTCTCCGCCGGACAACGATCAGGTTTATTCGCCTGAAATTTTTGCAACACTCGCCGCAAATCAGGGGAGATGGCAGACACAATGACTCCTTCCTTGAGGATACTCGCCGGCTCAGATAAACCCGGAGAGTCGGGCACAAAACTCCTAGACAGAGCATCCGCCTTCACATTTTTAGAGCCCGGAAGGTACGAAATCACAAAATCGAAGCGAGCAAAAAATAACGACCAACGGGCCTGTCTAGGATTCAAGCGCTTGGCAGACTCGAGATAAGTAAGGTTCTTATGATCAGTCAATACCACCACGCGATGCTTAGCTCCTTCAAGCCAATGACGCCACTCCTCGAATGCCCACTTCATGGCCAGCAACTCTCGGTTGCCCACATCATAATTACGCTCAGCAGCAGAAAACTTCCTGGAAAAGAAAGCACATGGTTTCAACACTGAGCAACCAGAAGCTCTCTGTGACAAAACCGCCCCTGCTCCAATCTCAGAAGCATCAACCTCGACCTGGAACGGAAGAGAAACATCTGGTTGACACAACACAGGGGCAGAACAAAAACGACGCTTCAACTCCTGAAAAGCTTCCACGGCAGCAGAAGACCAATTAACCAAATCAGCACCCTTCTTGGTCAAATCGGTCAATGGTTTGGCAATGCTAGAAAAATTACAGATGAAGCGACGATAAAAATTAGCAAAGCCCAGGAACTTTTGCAGACTTTTCAGAGATGTCGGCTGAGTCCAATCCTGGATGGCTTGGACCTTAACCGGATCCATCTCGATAGTAGAAGGGGAAAAGATGAACCCCAAAAATGAAACTTTCTGCACACCGAAGAGACACTTTGATCCCTTCACGAACAAAGAATTAGCACGCAGGACCTGGAAAACCATTCTGACCTGCTTCACATGAGACTCCCAATCATCTGAGAAGATCAAAATGTCATCCAAGTAAACAATCAGGAATTTATCCAGATACTCACGGAAGATGTCATGCATAAAAGACTGAAAAACAGATGGAGCATTGGCAAGTCCGAACGGCATCACTAGATACTCAAAATGACCCTCGGGCGTATTAAATGCCGTTTTCCATTCATCTCCTTGCCTGATTCTCACCAGATTATACGCACCACGAAGATCTATCTTAGTGAACCAACTAGCCCCCTTAATCCGAGCAAACAAGTCAGATAACAATGGCAAGGGATACTGAAACTTAACAGTGATCTTATTAAGAAGGCGGTAATCAATACACGGTCTCAGCGAACCATCCTTCTTGGCTACAAAAAAGAACCCTGCTCCCAGTGGTGATGACGATGGGCGAATATGACCCTTCTCCAGGGATTCCTTCACATAACTGCGCATAGCGGTGTGTTCAGGCACGGATAAATTAAATAAACGACCTTTAGGGAATTTACTACCAGGAATCAAATTGATAGCACAATCACAATCCCTATGCGGAGGTAGGGCATCGGACTTGGGCTCTTCAAATACATCCTGATAATCAGACAAGAACTCTGGGACCTCAGAAGGAGTGGATGACGAAATAGACAAAAATGGAACATCACCATGTACCCCCTGACAACCCCAGCTGGATACCGACATAGAGTTCCAATCCAATACTGGATTATGGGTTTGTAGCCATGGCAACCCCAACACGACCACATCATGCAGATTATGTAGCACCAGAAAGCGAATAACTTCCTGATGTGCAGGAGCCATGCACATGGTCAGCTGGGCCCAGTACTGAGGTTTATTCTTGGCCAAAGGTGTAGCATCAATTCCTCTCAACGGAATAGGACACCGCAAAGGCTCCAAGAAAAACCCACAACGTTTAGCATAATCCAAATCCATCAGATTCAGGGCAGCGCCTGAATCCACAAACGCCATGACAGAATACGATGACAAAGAGCATATCAAGGTAATGGACAGAAGGAATTTGGACTGTACAGTACCAATGACGGCAGACCTATCGAACCGCTTAGTGCGCTTAGGACAATCAGAAATAGCATGAGTGGAATCACCACAGTAGAAACACAGCCCATTCAGACGTCTGTGTTCTTGCCGTTCAACTCTGGTCATAGTCCTATCGCACTGCATAGGCTCAGGTTTAATCTCAGACAATACCGCCAGATGGTGCACAGATTTACGCTCGCGCAAGCGACGACCGATCTGAATGGCCAAAGACATAGACTCATTCAAACCAGCAGTCATAGGAAAACCCACCATGACATCCTTAAGAGCCTCAGAGAGACCCTTTCTGAACAAAGCTGCCAGCGCAGATTCATTCCACAGAGTGAGTACTGACCACTTCCTAAATTTCTGACAATATACTTCTATATCATCCTGACCCTGGCACAAAGCCAGCAAATTTTTCTCAGCCTGATCCACTGAATTAGGCTCATCGTACAGCAATCCGAGCGCCAGGAAAAACGCATCGACACCACTCAATGCAGGGTCTCCTGGCGCAAGAGAAAATGCCCAGTCCTGAGGGTCGCCGCGCAAATAAGAAATAATAATCAAAACCTGTTAAACTGAATTACCAGAAGAATGAGGTTTCAAGGCCAGAAATAGCTTACAATTATTTTTGAAGCTCAGAAACTTAGTTCTATCACCAAAAAACAAATCAGGAATAGGAATTCTTGGTTCTAGCATAGATTTCTGATCAATTGTATCTTGAATCTTTTGTACATTTATAACGAGATTATCCATTGAAGAGCACAGAGCCTGAATATCCATGTCCACAGCTGTGTCCTGAAGCACCCTAATGTCTAGGGGAAAAAAAAGACTGAACACAGAGCTGAGAAAAAAAAATGATGTCAGAACTTCTTTTTTCCCTCTACTGAGAATCATTAGTCTGGCTCCTTGTACTGTTATGAAGGCAATCCAGTAACACAGTGTGCCAGTAATCAGAGCACATACAGTGATCTGACAATAACCCAAAAACAATAGAACGAGCTCTGAGACGTGGAATCTCTGTAGACCGCAATACCTGAACCTATCCTAAACACAACTAAAGGCAGCTGTGGATTGCGCCTGACACTACCTATGCAACTCGGCACAGCCTGAGGAACTGACTAGCCTGAAGATAGAAATACAAGCCTGACTTGCCTCAGAGAAATATCCCAAAGGAAAAGGCAGCCCCCCACATATAATGACTGTTAGCAAGATGAAAAGACAAAACGTAGGGATGAAATAGATTCAGCAAAGTGAGGCCCGATATTCTAGATAGAGCGAGGATAGCAAAGAGAACTTTGCAGTCTACAAAAAACCCTAAAGCAAAAAACCACGCAAAGGGGGCAAAAAGACCCACCGTGCCGAACTAACGGCACGGCGGTACACCCTTTGCGTCTCAGAGCTTCCAGCAAAAACGAATAGACAAGCTGGACAGAAAAAACAGCAACAAAAGCAAAGAAGCACTTATCTAAGCAGAGCAGCAGGCCACAGGAAAGATCCAGAAGCTCAGATCCAACACTGGAATATTGACAAGGAGCAAGGAAGACAGAATCAGGTGGAGTTAAATAACAAGGCAGCCAACGAGCTCACCAGAACACCTGAGGGAGGAAGCCCAGAAGCTGCAGTACCACTTGTGACCACAGGAGTGAATTCAGTCACAGAATTCACAACAGCCCCCTTGTGGGGCGTGGCCTAGCGAGCGATGTGAGCGGACGTGCGACGGATCTCTCTCCCCGCACCGCTCCTAAATTCTCACCCTTGCAGGCGCCGCCGAGCGCCGAAAACCGGGAGGAGTCGCTCCGCATGACCCCTGGGCACGGAGGAGAGTGCCAGAGGCAGTGAGAGAAGAGCGGCGATGCCGCGCAGAAGACAGTCGGCGCCCGCGGCTGGCGCGAAAATCCAAGATGGCGCCGTGGCAGAGGAGGAGGCGGCCAAAGCCAGCACCGCATACCGCCGGAGGCTTGAGGTAATCGCCTGGCTGGAGCGGTTTGCTCGTACGGAGGAGGGGGGTGCCCTGCTGCTGGGCCCTGAGGGGCCAGATGAGGAGGAAGTCCCGCAGAGGCAGAAGAAAGGAGGGGAAGACACCCTCAGTGTGGTGGAGGAGCAGCTTTCTCCAGGGAAGATGCAGGAGGAGCACGATACAATTAACATGTCACCTGCCGCCAGTCCAGTGCAGGCTAAGGACTCTGAGGGTGCGCAGCAATCAAACGTGGGGGAACCTACACTGCAGGACATTTTCTCAGTCGTTATACACTGCAAATCTGCCCTGGCTGCGCTGAACCTAAGGGTAGACGATTTAACAGTTGAAATGAAGTCCCTTAATTCTGCTATGCGTAAAGTGGAGAAAAGAGTGGAGGTGGTGGAGGAGCGCGTGGGCAGTGTGGAAGATCAGACAAATGAACTGTTGAAAAGAGATACAATCAGCGCATTGCAGAACTGGAATTTAAAACAGATGACCTGGAAAACCGTTCTCGTAGGAACAATCTAAGAATAATTGGGGTGCCGGAGAAGGTGGAGGGGAATAATCCTACTGAATACATTGAGGCATGGCTTAAAAACTCGGTGGGAGGAGCAGACCTTACAAACCACTTCTCCGTGGAAAGGGCCCATAGAGTCCCCACCCGGCCCCTGCCGCCTGGATCTCCCCCTCGAGCCCTGCTGGCAAAAATTTTGGACTACCGGGATCGGGAAACCCTACTAAGGAAGGCCAGGATCAGTGACGGACTGAGTATAGACGGAAATCGGATCTCCATCTATCCGGACTATTCGGCATCGGTGCAGAAACTGAGAATGAGGTTCGGTGAGGTCAAGAGGCGGCTCCGAGACCTGGACCTAAAATATTCAATGTTATACCCGGCTAAGCTCAGGGTGGTGGCGCTGGACCGTGTTAATTTTTTCCAGAACCCGGAGGAGGCTATGCACTGGCTAGATACCAATACTAAGAAAATCGGCGTGGATCGGAGCCGATGAGACTGACGCTGAGACTTCGCCACTCACTTGATTATACCCCCTGATGGTGATTTTTGAACTTGTTTTGTTTCTTTAGACAGAATGCACTCAAAAGTTTAAAACAGTGTGCTCGGCGGCGCAAAGAATATTTCATGTTGTTGGCGGTGGGAGGGGGAGAGATGGACTGCAAGGGGCTCAGTTCTAGGTTGTATCAAGAGCTCTCAGTTCTCATACAGAGAAAGAAAGTTTGTATTAGTTGAATTCTATTGAGTTTTAGATGGGGGAGTTGGGGAAGGGGGATGGGGGGGGGCACCGGGGGAGACCTGAAGGAGACTGCTCTAACTCATTATTTTTTTCTCTAGAAAATGGGAGGGGACGTTAATATTATAAGCTGGAATGTTAGGGGGTTAGCGGACGCCACTAAACGCGCGGCAATATTTCAGTATCTACTGAAACAGAGGCCCTCGGTGATCTGCCTGCAAGAAACCCACCTAGTGGAGGAAAAAGTTGATATGTTACAGAAACGGTGGGTGCGCAAGGCGTATCATTCGACGTTCTCTAGTTATGCGAGGGGAGTGTCGGTCTTAATTCACACTAATACCCCATTTGAGGAAGTTGAGGTTAAAATCGATACGGATGGTCAATACGTTTTGCTAGTGTGTAAGATCTTTAACCGTTTAATGTGCATAGTATCATTGTATATACCTCCGCCATACTCTGGAAGGAAGATCCAGGACATATTGGAGGCTATAAGAGGTTGGGATGGGATCCCCCTTCTGGTGATGGGAGATGTAAACAATATAGCAAACGACCATTGGGACAAGAGTAACCACGCATCACAGCGCAGGGACGGTAATGACACTCCCTTTGGTAACTATCTCAGAGAAATTGGTTGGATTGATCTATGGAGAGTTCGCAATGCCAATACATATTCCTACTCCTGATACTCGACCACATATGGCTCGATGTCAAGAATTGATGTCGCCTTGGGCAACGATAGGATGAACGTACTGTTAAATGGGGTGGAATATAATCCCAGGATTTTATCAGACCATAGCCCTGTTCGGGTCTCTCTAGGGTTGTCAGGTCAGGATGGTTTGAGGAGGGCGGGTTGGAAAATTCACCCAGTCTGGCTACAAATTTTGGACATGGCAAAGGTGGGGGCAGAGATAGAGGAGATTTTTAAGATCAATGAAGGGAGCGCGGAATGCCATGTAGTGTGGGACACCATGAAAGCGTTTTTAAGGGGAATTTTGTTTAGGGACGTCTCAAGACATAAGACAAGGACCAAAGAGCGGGATCAGGGTGTTCTAGAGGAATTGAAGGCAGCAGAGGCGGCATTGGGGGAACATCGTACTAGGGAATCTCAGAGCCGTATGAGGGCAGCTCAGAGGGAGGTCGATCAGTTATTTTTGAAAAAGGCGGAGAGGTTGAGGGCCTTTCAGAGAGAAACTTTCTACTCAGAGGGGGACAAGGTGGGGCACTTGCTCTCGGTAGTGGCGTCCGCGCAAAGAGACTCTTCACAGGTTGTTCTTAAATTTACAAATCCCTTCGGATAATGTCGGCAAACGGGTTGTGGCATCTTTGGACGCCCACAAGGCTTTTGACTGTGTGGAGTGGAGTTATCTGTGGTCAGTGTTGGAACGTTTGGGGTTTGGACCTAGGTTCATCTCATGGGTGCGGCTGTTGTACTCTTCCCCGGTGGCAAAAGTTAGGGTGAATGACGTCCTCTCTGAGACTTTCTCTTTGTCTAGGGGAACTAGACAGGGTTGTCCTTTGTCCCCGCTGCTTTTCGCCCTGGCGGTGGAGCCCCTTGCTGCGAAAATTAGAGGTTCCCGGGAGGTGAGGGGATTTATGTACGGGGATTCGGAAGAAAAGGTAGCGTTATACGCAGATGATATTTTGCTCTTCTTGGAGGATTCGGTGGAGTCCCTGACAGGGGCGGAGGCCATTATTGAAGAATTTGGGAGCTACTCTGGCCTGAGAATCAATTGGGATAAGTCCAATATGATGTTAGTAGATGGGGATTATGAGAATAGTGAAATGAGGGACTCTCATACAAAGTTGAGGTTGGTGGATAAATTTAAATATCTGGGGATTCAGATCGCGTTACCTCTGACGGTTTTGAGGAACTAAATTTGGCGCCACTATTGCGGAAGATACGTATTAAGGTTCAGGCGTGGAAAAAGTTACACTTATCGGTCATTGGTAGAATAAATCTAATAAAGATGATTGTGATGCCGCAACTTCTCTACGTGCTGCACAACTCCCCTATATGGATATCGCAGAATAGATTTCGGAGGATTAGATCGTTGTTCGGCGAGCTGATTTGGGGCGGGAAAAGTCCTAGATTTAAACAGGAAATTCTACAAAGACCAAAGACGGAGGGGGGAGTGGCACTGCCTAACCCATGGTTATTCTTTTTGGCTTCACAATGTCAACATTTTAGGGGATGGGGTGTGGAATCGGGTTGGGAGCGGACACCCTGCAGTCTGAGGAAATTGATTGGGTCAAGGGTACTGAGTGAAGGTTTGGAGGGTGGGCATTTCCGAGAGAAGGGTACTGAATTCTGCACTATTAGGCTTATCCATAAGGTTTGGGACAAAGTTAAAGGAATTAGGGGTGTGAGGGCACTTACTAGGTTTTCGCCCATATGGAATAATTGTCTCTTGCAGGAGTTTAGACAGATGGAGGGATTCCATGTTTGGAAGGGAGCGGGAATCTCTCGGATAAGCCAAGTCTTGCACCAAGGTAGAATTAAGAACTTCGAGACATTGCAGGAGGAATTTCGGCTGCCAAGCTCTGAACTGTACCAATATAACCGCATCTCTCATGCATATCGGGCACAATGTAAGAGGGGGCCTATGGAGATCCAGGTGGATCTAATGTTAGATTTTATCCTTATGGGGGAAGGCACGAAAGGGGTGATCTCAGGAACATATGAATTCCTTCTATTTTCCTTTTTAGAGGGGCACCCTATCAGAGCCAGGGCGAAGTGGGAGGCAGACTTGGGGGCGATTGACGGCGATCAGTGGGATTCAATATTGGAATACGTGCCCAGGATCTCGATGAGTGAGCCTGGGAGGCTGTCACAGCTGTTGGTTATTCATAGGGCTTATAGAACTCCGGACATGTTGTACAAAGCTGGTCTAAGACCTAACTCCGAATGCCCTAGGTGCTCGCAGTCCGAGGCGGGTATCCTCCATATGATGTGGCAGTGCCCCAGGTTGTCCTCGTTTTGGATCGTGGTGCTAAATAAAGTGGGACTAACATACCAATGTTCGATACCACGGGATCCTCTGGTATGCGTATTGGGTTACGTGGAGGAGATTGTAACTGATAACTCGTACAAAACAGTTATTGCGAGATTGCTGTTTATTGCTCGAAAGTTGATCGCTAAGTTCTGGATAAGGGTAGAGCCACCAACGAGAAGAGATTTCATGACGCAAGTGGACTATATTGTGGCATTGGAGAAGAGCATTTATTCTAAAAGAAACAAGATGGACCTTTTCAACAAGTTGTGGAATCCTTGGCTTGAGTCGACGTGATCTGGAGATTGTATTCTAGCTTTTGGGTACTCTGCCCCCATGGGAGCAGTATTGACACGACACCTTCTTGTTCCTGGTTAAGGATAGACGTTTGGGAGGATTGGAGTGGTTCTTGTTGGGTCTCCGGGGGTGGGGGGGAGGGTAGGGGAGGGAGGCTGGTTTGGGATTAAAAAGTTTATTGAAAATGCAGAACATATGTATGTACTGTTTACAGCAATGTAATCTACATATATTTTTCTTACTGTTTAATAAAAATATTTGATTAAAAAAAAAGAATGCCCCCTTGTGCCCGTCACCTTCCTTGGTATAAACAGATCCTCAGCTAGATATTTGTATTGTCCCCTTATATACGTATACATGGTTATTTAATCGCCCCTCAGTCGTCTTTTTTCTAGACTAAATAATCCTAATTTCGCTAATCTATCTGGGTATTGTAGTTCTCCCGTCCACTTTATTAATTTTGTTGCCCTCCTTTGTACTCTCTCTAGTTCCATTATATCCTTCCTGAGCACCGGTGCCCAAAACTGGACACAGTACTCCATGTGCGGTCTAACTAGGGATTTGTACAGAGGCAGTATAATGCTCTCATCATGTGTGCCTTGGGTTATCTATGAAGATGAAATTTCCTGAATGGTACACGAATGATACACCGGGACTACATTTAATACCCCCTGGATTGAGATATATATATATATATATATATATATATATATATATATATATATATATTGATTGTAGCGATTTCACTCACTCAGCTGCGACGGCTGACACTCAGGAGACGTGTTCCTTTAAAGTTCACTGGGTTTATTGCTTCATAAACCATGTGGCAAAACAACAGAAAGCAAAATAGCCTTTGGTTCAGGCAAAGGAAAACAAGTGTCCAGTTCGTCCGGCTCAGTCCTGAAGCCGAACACACTCAGGAGGGTTTCACCTCCACACATATCTGCTGTGTAAAGGATTAGCCAGTCTTATATAGGACTAACCACACCCAGTAATCTATCACATGATTAGCCATGTGGTCTGACATCACCACAGGTCCTGAAACACAAACATATGGTTATATAAAACAACGCAATATTCCGGGCTACATTACAGCAACAAGGCACTTATGTGGCACATACCTCCCATCGACTACACACCCTTTAGCCATGCTACATACCTCCCCCCTCTGCCTAAAGCCGTGGGGCTTGGCACTTTCTCCCACTAAACAAGGGATTCTTGATAGGGCATCCGCATTACCGTGCAGCTTTCCGGCCCGATGTTCCACATGGAAACTGAAGTCCTGCAGGGATAAGAACCAACGGGTGACCCTAGCATTTCTACCCTTCGTTTCCCTCATCCACCTAAGTGGGGCATGGTCGGATATCAGTCTGAATTTACGACCCAGCAGATAGTACCGTAATGTGTCCACTGCCCATTTTATGGCCAAGCACTCCTTCTCAACGACTGAGTAGTTCTTTTCAGACGAGGACAGCTTTCTACTCAGATAGAGAACAGGATGCTCCTCCCCATGTAGTTCTTGGGAAAGGACTGCTCCCACCCCAACATCTGAGGCATCTGTCTGAAGAATAAACTCTTTCTTGAAGTTTGGGGCCATCAGAACGGGTTGCTTACACAAAGCGTTTTTCATTTCTTGGAAGGCTGACTCTGTTTCTTCGGACCACTTAACCATTACTGGTTTTGTCCCTTTTAGCAGGTCAGTCAGAGGCGCAGCCATCGTGGCGAAGTTTGGGATGAACCTCCTGTAATATCCCACGATTCCCAGGAAGGCTTTAACTTGCTTCTTGGAAACTGGTTTTGGCCACGTTTGAATTGCCTCCACTTTACTGATTTGGGGTTTTATTTCTCCGTGACCCACTATGTATCCAAGGTACTTAGCTTCTTCTTTACCTAAGGCACACTTCTTAGGGTTTATAGTAAATCCGGCCTCTCTTATAGCATCCAACACCGCTTGGACTTTCTCCAGATGACTCTCCCAGTCCGGGCTAAAGATGACGATATCATCTAGGTACGCAGCAGCGTAGGCTTTATGGGGTGCAAGAACTCTATCCATAGCCCTCTGGAAGGTCGCCGGAGCTCCCTGTAGGCCAAACGGCATCCGGGCATACTGGAAGCATCCATCAGGTGTCGAAAAGGCTGTCTTCTCCTTGGCTTCCTGCGCCATGGGGATCTGCCAATACCCCTTTGTCAGATCCAAGGTGGATATATATCTGGCGTGCCCAAGCCTTTCGATGAGCTCATCAATACGAGGCATGGGATAAGCGTCGAACTTGGAGACCTCATTCAACTTCCGATAGTCGTTGCAAAACCTCCACTCTCCATCAGGTTTTGGGACCAGGACAATTGGGCTTGACCAACCGCTCTTGGATTCCTCAATGACTCCAAGCCTCAACATACGCTCCACTTCCTTGGAGATAACTTCTCGACGAGCCTCAGGAATACGATAAGGTTTCACATTCACCCGCACATGGGGCTCTGTTAGGACCTCGTGCTCTATGACCTTCGTGTATCCTGGCAATTCTGAAAACAGGTCCCTGTTTTTCTGGAGTAACTCCCGGCACTGCTGTTTCTGGGTTTTCGATAGCGTCTCTGCTATAGTAACCGCTCCAACCTCACCTTCTGGGTTGCTTAACAATGACGGAGTAACTGTCGGCTCTCTATCTTGCCATGGCTTGATGAGGTTGACATGGTAAACTTGGAATGGTTTCCGTCTTCCTGGTTGGTGAATTTTGTAATTTACCTCACCAAGTTTCTCGACAACCTCATATGGCCCTTGCCATTTGGCCAAGAACTTGCTTTCCACCGTTGGAACTAACACCAGAACTCGGTCTCCCGAATTGAACTGCCTCACTCTTGCAGACCGGTTGTAGACCCTGGCTTGAGCTTCTTGTGCTTGGAGAAGGTGTTCTTTCACGATAGGCATCACCTTTGCAATCCTCTGCTGCATCAGGGCCACATGCTCAATGACGCTTCTGTGGGGCGTGACTTCGGCTTCCCAGGTTTCCTTGGCTATATCCAGGAGTCCTCGTGGATGTCGGCCATATAGAAGCTCAAACGGTGAGAACCCTGTGGAGCCCTGTGGAACTTCACGAATGGAAAACATCAGATAGGGTAAGAGACAATCCCAGTCTCTACCGTCTTTCTCTATAGCTTTTCTCAGCATGCTCTTTAGAGTCTTGTTAAACCTCTCAACAAGACCATCTGACTGGGGATGGTACACCGAGGTCCTCAACTGGGAGATCTTCAGGGCTTTGCATAACTCCCTCATCACCTTGCTCATGAAAGGTGTACCCTGGTCAGTCAGGATCTCCTTTGGCAGACCTGTCCGGGAAAAGACATGGACCAACTCGCGGGCTATGCTCTTTGAGGAAGAATTCCTCAAGGGAATTGCCTCAGGATAGCGTGTGGCATAGTCCAGGATGACTAATATATACTGATGGCCCCGAGCTGATTTAACTAAGGGACCGACCAAGTCCATGGCAATTCTCTCGAACGGTACCTCAATAATGGGCAGTGGCACAAGGGGGTTCCGGAAATGAGGAGTAGGAGCAGTTAGCTGACATGTAGGGCAGGACCTGCAATAGTTCACTATTTCCCGGTGACACCCAGGCCAATAGAACCTCTGCACAACCCGTTCCTGCGTTTTTTCCACCCCTAGGTGTCCACCCAAGATGTGTGAATGGGCCATGTCCAACACTTTCCGTCTATACGGACCCGGCACTATCAACTGCTCTACCAACTCCTCCCTTATTTTTGTGACCCGGTACAACAATTCCCCCCTCAACAGAAAATGGGGAAATCTTTTGTCTGCCCCCGGCTCCTGTACCACCCCGTCAATAACTGTGACATTATTAAAGGCTTCCCTCAGAGTGGGGTCCCTATGTTGGGCAGTCCCAAAATTTTCACCGGTAACCTCTAACTCCAGAATGTCAGATGTAGGGGATACTTCCTCCTCATCCCCAACCAGAACACAAAAAGGAAAGCTGTCTGCCTCTGGGTGTGGCGATACCGTTCCAGGGTTCACTGGTTCCCTGCCAGGGAGCTCAGAACCCTTTCCCCACAAATCCCAAAACAAACAGAAATCCCGGCCAATAATTATAGGGTGCAACAAGTCCTGAACTACGCCGACTATGTGGGATTCAGTGCCACATGCCGTTTCAATGTCCACCCTGGCCATAGGGTAGTCCTTTGCATCACCATGTATGCACCGCACTCCGACCTTCTTTCCTGGGAGCAGATGAAGAGGAAAAGTGGCCCTCACCAGGGTCACTAGGCTCCCCGAGTCTAACAGTGCCGTTACTGCTCGACCGTTCACCTTTACGGGACACGCTTGAGGTCCCTCGTTGGATGGAGAGTTCACACTACAGACTGGATACGCATAGTATGAACAACGGCGTCCCATGCTGCAGTCCATCTGCTCAGTGGCTTGGGAACAACGGGCAGCTATATGTCCTGGCTTGTGGCACCTCCAACAAATAATATCACCCGTGGGGACCTTGGGCACCACCTCCCCCGCCCTTTGTGACCTTGGACGCACCACCCCTTTTTGGGACTCAGCTGCCCTCTGGGACCCCCAGTACGGCATGGGCTGCCTCCCGAAGGAGCCTTCCAACCCTTGGTATCTCTCAACCAGTCCGATCAGCTCATCGGCATTCTGGGGATCACCCTGGGCAACCCAAGACTGTATAGGCCTCGGGAGGGAATGGACAAACCGATCCATCATCACCCGTTCTACCATCTGTGCAGGCGCAGAGGTCTCTGGCTGCAGCCATTTCTGGACCAGGTGCAACAGATCAAACATTTGGGAACGAGGTGGTTTGTCCCGGTGATAGCCCCAGGAGTGAACTCGCTGTGCCCTGACAGTCAGTGTCACCCCCAGACGTGCGAGAATTTCGGCTTTCAATTTGTGATACTCTTTGGCATCCTGCAAGGTCAAATCATAGTACGCCTTCTGGGGTTCTCCCGTCAGGTATGGCGCAAGTACCTCTGCCCACTGCTCTGGCGGAAGTTTTTCCCTCTCAGCAACCCTCTCAAACACCGTCAGGAAGGCCTCAACATCATCCCCGGGAGTCATTTTCTGCAATGCACGTCTTACCGTCTTCCGGACGTGGGTGTCATCAGCCAAACCTGGGGTTGGGGCGCTCGCCTTGCCCTGGATGGCGGTTGCCAGAAGCTGCATCTGCTGCTGATGCTCCTGCTGGCTCTGTTGTAACTGCTGCCGTTGCTCCTGCTGACTCTGCCGTTGCTCCTGGCTCTGTTGTATCTGCTGCTGGCTCTGTTGTATCTGCTGCATCAACAGCCTGTTGGTCTCTTGCTGCCTTTGCTCCTGCTGGACCAAGTGTTTCAGCAGGTCCTCCATTTTCTCCGGCAATGCTTGCTGGCTTGCAACAGCCTTGACCCAGGACATTCAAAAATAAACTCACGTCTCCGCTGGGAACGCTGCTCGCAGGTCTCCACCAATTGTAGCGATTTCACTCACTCAGCTGCGACGGCTGACACTCAGGAGACGTGTTCCTTTAAAGTTCACTGGGTTTATTGCTTCATAAACCATGTGGCAAAACAACAGAAAGCAAAATAGCCTTTGGTTCAGGCAAAGGAAAACAAGTGTCCAGTTCGTCCGGCTCAGTCCTGAAGCCGAACACACTCAGGAGGGTTTCACCTCCACACATATCTGCTGTGTAAAGGATTAGCCAGTCTTATATAGGACTAACCACACCCAGTAATCTATCACATGATTAGTCATGTGGTCTGACATCACCACAGGTCCTGAAACACAAACATATGGTTATATAAAACAACGCAATATTCCGGGCTACATTACAGCAACAAGGCACTTATGTGGCACATACCTCCCATCGACTACACACCCTTTAGCCATGCTACAATATATATATACACACACTTTTTTTTATGTATTTTGTTATTATTATATTTTTTATTTATATATTATATATATTTTTCTGTGTATTATCTAAGAATCACTTGTCTATATATAGCCTCTATATGTTGTGGCACTTGGTTACACATTAATTTCAGGTCGGATTTAACCTGTAAGCATTATAATATAAAAAAACTTTTTTTATTTTAGATACAACTCTATCACCTGGTATATTTTATCTTTTATTTATCTTTTTTCATATATATTCCCTGTGTTTTATCACCATATTATTACTAGTCGTATATGTATACATGTAATATGATTATTGCACACTAGCGCTATATGTATACATATGATATCTCACGTAATTATATATAATTTTTATATGCAATATTTTTCACCTTCTTCTCAAATATTGGCTTTTATAAGATGAGCACATTTTCACTACTAAAATTGATCCATCATTGGTATATGATAATTTCCCTGTGACATGTGGCCCTTGATTATTTAATCCCGCTATGTCACATGAGAAGCCAGTATGTCTTGTCCATGTAAACATGTAAAGGCGTTCTAGATTTGCACACATTCCCTCCAGCTCTCCTAGGCCGCGCCTTTGGTAGTGCGCATACGCCGCCTGTGTTCCGGAGTCCCGGCGCGTCGCGTCCTCGTGTCCTTGGTAACGTCGAATACTCAGCCCCCGTACGTCCAGTCACGTAGCGTGGGGACTTCCGGATCCTCCTGACCACGCATGTGCCATACATGCCCGGGCCGCGGTGATAGGAGGCTGGTTTATATAAAATGACCCCAATTTTAACAATAGCCAAACCCTGACGAAGGACTAACTTCCGAAACACGCGTTGGGGTGCATAATATAGGACGTGGCGACCCTGTAAGGTAACTCAGTACAAGTTTTTTTTGTATATCCCCTTTGCACTTTGTTCCAATCTGGAACATCTTGTTTTTTGATTAATCCTTTCACACTCAATTGTGATGTGGCACATGGCACTTTGGCCAATATATAAGACACATACTATGTATATAAGGTTTGGGTATTTTTTGCACTGCAGCAGTTTTTTTATCTACACTTCTGAGGTAATTACCTATATGCAATTAGGGTCTGCCATTACTATGTATACTGGAGCAACCATGTATGTTGGCTCCTTGTCCTATTATGCGCACTATGCTTGTTTAATATTTGTTTCTGCCATCTGTAATCAATAAAGGCCATTTTTAAATTACCTTATATACTCGAGTTTAAGCCGAGATTTTCAGCCCACTTTTTTTGGGCTTAAAGTGACCCTCTCGGCTTATACTCAAGTCATTGTCAGTGGGGGGGTCGGCGGTGGAGGGGGAGCGGCGCGGTGACATAATCACCTTCTCCTGGCGCTGTCCCTGCATGTCCCATGGTCTCCGGGAACCGGCAGAATCTTCCTGTGTTCAGCAGTCACGTGGTACCGCTCATTAAAGTAATGAATATGGATGCATATTCATTACTGTAATGAGCGGTATGTGACCGCTGAACACAGGAAGATACCGACGGCTCCCAGATACCATCTGACAGTGATATGCTGCCAGGGACCGCGCCGGGAGCAGGTGAGTATATCGGGGGAGGAGAGCATTGCGCGATAGTCACCTTCCTTGTTCCACCGTTGCGCGCCGCTCTGTCTTCCATCCTCTGCACTTACTGCTCAGGTCAGAGGGCGCAATGATGCGATTAGTGCGATTAGTGTGCACGCCGCCCTCTGCCTGAACAGTCAATGCAGAGGATGGAAGACAGAGCGGCGCGTGGAACGAGGAAGGTGACTATCGCAAGTGCCGGGGGCCTGAGTGAAGAGAGGTGAGTATGTGATTTTTTTAAATTTTAATCGCAGCAACAGCATATGGGGCAAATGTGTGGAGCATCTTATAGGGCCACAATGTATGGAGCATCGTATGGGGCCACAATGTATGGAGCATCGCATGGGGCCACAATGTATGGAGCATCGTATGGGGCCACAATGTATGGAGCATCGTATGAGGCCACAATGTATGGAGCATCGTATGGCGCCCAAATGTATGGAGCATCATATGGGGAATAATGTATGGAGCATCTTATTGGGCATAATGTATGGAGCATCTTATGGAGAATAATGTATGGAGCATCTTATGGGGCAAAATGTGTGGAGCATCTTATGGGGCATAATGTATGGAGCATCTTATGGGGCAGAATGTGTGGAGTATCTCATGGGGCATAATGTGTGGAGCATCTTATGGGGCATAATGTGTGGAGCATCTAATTGGGCCATCAACCTTTATGCAGCATTGTATGGGGCAAATGTTTCTATGGAGCACTTATGGGGCCATTATTAACCTTTATGCAGCATTGTATGGGGCAAATATTTCTATGGAGCATCTTATGGGGCCATCAACCTTTGTGTAGCATTCTATGGGGCAAATGTTTCTATAGAGCATCTTATGGGGCCATTATTAACCTTTGTGCTGCATTGTATGGGCATATTTTAATATGAAGCATTTCATGGAGCCCATCAAACTGTATGGAGCATTATATGGGGCGTATTTTGTATGGAGCATCTTATGGGGCCCATCATGAACTGTATGGAGCATTACATGGGGCTCCTGATTCAATATGGATATTCAAAAACACTTAAGGTACCTTCACACTAAACGACGCTGCAGCGATACCGACAACGATCCGGATCGCTGCAGCGTCGCTGTTTGGTCGCTGGAGAGCTGTCACACAGACAGCTCTCCAGCGACCAACGATGCCGGTAACCAGGGTAAAGATCGGGTTACTAAGCGCAGGGCCGCGCGTAGTAACCCGATGTTTACCCTGGTTACCATCCTAAAAGTAAAAAAAATAAACGCTTCATACTTACCTTCCACTGTCTGTCCTCGGCGCTCTGCTTCTCTGTACTGGCTGTGAGCACAGCGGCCGGAAAGCAGAGCGGTGACGTCACCGCTCTGCTTTCCGGCCGCTGTGCTCACAGTGAGTGCAGGAAAGCACAGCGCCGAGGGACAGACAGCGGAAGGTAAGTATGAAGCGTTTATTTTTTTTACTTTTAGGATGGTAACCAGGGTAAACATCGGGTTACTACGCGCGGCCCTGCACTTAGTAACCCGATCTTTACCCTGGTTACCGGCATCGTTGGTCGCTGGAGAGCTGTCTGTGTGACAGCTCTCCAGCGACCAAACAGCGACGCTGCAGCGATCTGTACGAAGTTTGAGTCTATCTCTAACAAATATGCATTTGACATTATGTTGTTAAATATTTAATTTTTAAAGAAAGAATTGGATATAATCAAGAGGAATATTGTTGAACGATAGGACCAGTTGAGGACACAGCTGACAGCACCTGACTGGGGTTCCCTTAAAACTAAGACAGATGAAAACCTGACAAAATTCAGGATTGATATTGAGACCACTAAAAGAACTAAAGGTACCTTCACACTAAACAACTTCACAACGATACCGCTAGCGATCCGTGACGTTGCAGCGTCCTGGCTAGCGATATCGTTGTGTTTGACACGCAGCAGCGATCAGGATCCTGCTGTGATGTCGTTGGTCGGAGCTAGAAGTCCAGAACTTTATTTCATCGCTGGACTCCCTGCAGACATCGCTGAATCGGCGTGTGTGACACCGATTCAGCGATGTCTTCGCTGGTAACCAGGGTAAACATCAGGTTACTAAGCGCAGGGCTGAGCTTAGTAACCCGATATTTACCCTGGTTACCAGCGTAAAAGTAAAAAAAACAAACACTACATACTTACCTTCAGCTGTCTGTCCCCAGCGCTCTGCTTCCTGCACTGGCTGTGAGCGCCGGTCAGCCGGAAAGCAGAGCGGTGACGTCACCGCTCTGCATTCCGGCCGCTGTGCTCACAGTCAGTGCAGGAAAGCAGAGCGACGGGGACAGACAGCAGAAGGTAAGTATGTAGTGTTTTTTTTTTTTTACTTTTACGCTGGTAACCAGGGTAAACATCGGGTTACTAAGCGCGGCCCTGCGCTTAGTAACCCGATGTTTACCCTGGTTACCAGCGAAGACATCGCTGAATCGGTGTCACACACGCCGATTCAGCGATGTCAGCGGGAGAGCCAGCGACCAAATAAAGTTCTGGCCTTCTAGCCCCGACCAACGACATCACAGCAGGATTCTGATCGCTGCTGCGTGTCAAACTGAACGATATCGCTAGCGAGGACGCTGCAACGTCACGGATCGCTAGCGATATCGTTTAGTGTGAAACCTTTAACCTACTGATGTCTCAATTAATTTTACTTTTATTGGTATCTATTTTTATTTTTGACATTTACCGGTAGCTGCTGCATTTTCTACCCTAGGCTTATACTCGAGTCAATAAGTTTTCCCAGTTTTTTGTGGCAAAATTAGGGGTATATGGTATCCCTTGTACGGTGTTTCTCTGGGGATCCATTGTTTGGTTGTTTAGGCTGCCTTCCTTTTTTGGGTAGTACTCACTCGTTCTCTCACAGAGCATTGTTTACTATATTTTATGTTCTGAAGGGGATTTATCTATATCCCACTTCCCAGTTCCGGTTTGGAACTTGCAGCTCTCTTGCCCCCCTTTACCCTCAGGTCAGTCACGGTACTGCACCTAGGATAATTAGTCGCCAGAAAGGCTGTCTTACTTTGTATATTTTTTATTGGCTCTACATATTTTATTTGGGTAATTTACGGTGCATCTGTGATTCTAATCTATATTTCTCTAGGTTCAGCACCTGTTCACACAGTCTATGCTTGGATTTGACGGTCAGTTTTTTTAAATTTGTATTCATTAGCCTTCTGACTGAGCACTCCTCTGCCTCTTAGCCACAGGTGTTTTAATCGCAGCAGGTTCATTACCCCTCCACAGAGAGAGAGAAATTTAGTCTAAGAAGAGGATTCACAGGTACCCATTCAGATGAAGACGTTTATTCTCAGTGAGAAAAGGATAGTGTAAGACCTGGTATACGAGAGATGCCTTAATGTGGCTACCAGGTACACATGAATTAGCCAATTTATGCGCTAAACATTCTCATTTTTTCATATTTCTAATGCAGTAATGCAGTTCAATTTTCATGTTTGCATGTTTTAGCGCCGCAGTGTGCTGCCTTATTTATTTTACTCCCATAGGTAAACACACTGTGTAGTCTCTTGTCCCTGACAATTCCTACAGCCCTAGACAGTACCATTCTCTACCTACTTGGTTTGAAAATATACCCAGCCAGCTGTGGAACCGCCACATACCTGATTTGGGAGAACTAACCATTCCCAGGTGACAGTAAAATTTAAACCATGTCTCCAACCCCCTGCATAAAGTAGTATCTTATAAATGCTGTCCAGAATGCGGTGAAACATGATAATGTCCCAAAGCTCCGTAGAGGAGCCAAAATCTGCCTGTTTTTCAAACTAGCAAATGAGGAAGCTCAGTTTGACACTGACACATGACTGTCAGGCATTTATGGAGGCAGAAACATAGGACTTGATAGAAATCACTGATGTACTCCTCACTAGCCCCTCTGCTGAGTAGTTTGTAGATGGTTCTAGAGCTTGGTACAATGATAAAGGATGATTCATCACCGGATATGCAGTAGTCAACGATGGTAATGCAGTAACACAAGAACCACTCTCCTCCAGCTGCTCTGTGCCAGAGGGTGAGCTGAAGGATCTTGCTGCAGAATGAAATCTGGGAAAATGTAAAGAGATTCATATATTTTCGGACTCAAGATATGTTTTGCACATGACTTTAGTGCCATTTGGCAGAGCTGTAATTCTCTAAACTCTGCTGGCAAACCTATGAGGCGGTAGAGCAGCTACTCACAGCATTCACCCTTACCCGAAGGGCAGCTATCGACGTACAAAGGGTGTCACGGTTCACGGGGAAGATACCCTTATCATCCCCACCACTCTCACCAATTTGTCATAAACCGGGGTTTTTTGGTTGCCCATGGTTCTTTCTGAAGGGGATTTATCTATATCCCACTTCCCAGTTCCGGTTTGGAACTTGCAGCTCTCTGGCCCCCCCTTTACCTCAGGTCAGTCACGGTACTGCACCTAGGATAATTAGTCGCCAGAAAGGTTGCCTTACTTTGTACTGGCTAATGGGACACTGCAGCGAGGGCAATATAACTACCTCCACTCAGATGGGAACAATAGTTATCAACGCCATCCGTCGCTGCAAAGCCTAACAAACGCACAGAACAAATCCTCTGCCACCAGCTCCGATTTCTTACGTAGTAACGGGTCCGGAGCCAACCCAAATTAGTAGGGTAATTTACCTCAGAGGACGTGACAGTGCGTTATAGAGCAAGGAGACAAAGCTAGTAATTTTATATATTATACTCCAAAAAAAAAAAAAAGGTAGACAGAAGTATAAAAAGATATTATAAAGAAGACAAGCAGCATATGTATAGTACAATTACAAATAAAATGGGGTTAAAGTTGAAAAAACACTTAGCGTTCAGATCCTTTCATCTCCTGGTTTCTCGTGCTCAGGAGACACATCAAGATGCATATCACACATCTGTATAGCAGCTAGACCCTGGACAAAAGACACGTGAAGACTGCCGCTTCACTCATTTATTTCCCAGCCTAAAACCAAGGCACACCCTCTATGGTGACCTCACTTAGAGGCTAAATCCTTCCCTTTTATCAGAGTTATGGCAAAGTTATGAACCTCGTATAAGAAAGACACAAAGATCAGGAGGTGCACCACGTTGGGGAAATTCTTTTAAGTGTAAACACGGCGTAGTTACACGACCCGCTTATGGAGAAACCCACTCCTTGCATTCGTTGGGCTTAGTTTCTAGCGATTTCAGGGAGTTATAGATCTCTCGATAGACATCCAGAATATGTAACCCTTATACCTCTTGCCTTGATCGGTGCCAATATATATAACTTTAAAAGAACAATAGAATTCCATGCTTTCTGTACCAGTTTTGGGGGGGATGAGGGGTGTAGGGAAACTTGTCTGTCGCAGCACAGAGCCATATAAATTTTTGAGGAAGGGGGAAAGGAGTATAGGATTACACACACAGGGAGAGGGAGAAAGAGTGGCTTAGGATTCCAGCCTTGTGTTGGCAGGCAGAGGGAACTGCAGCTGAGAGCTCAGTATGTGTAAGTGAAGTAATCAGAACGTTCCTATTTCCTAACTAAGGGGAATAACCTCCCCTCTTGCAGTAGGGAAAGCCCTCTGACTGGTATACTGACCATAGCAGACACAGCCCCTCTAGGGAACTCAGTAACTGAAAGTGCGGGAAGCTCCCTTTTTGAGAGGAGACTGTCACTACACCGGCCACAGTGGCCATTGATTGTGAACTACCGCAGGTTTTTCAGACCCTGGCTCCCCCGCACGAACAGAACGCATGGGTCAAAGTGGGTGCGGTACGGAAAGAGTCAGGGGTATGGCAGGTAAACACCAGGATTTGCCTCCCATGCTGCCTGTTCCCCAAGATGGCTGCCCTAGCACATTTCTCCGATGCACAACTCAAAGGGTTTATGTGTGCAGTGTTGCTACAATAACTGGTGCACCCCAGGGTTCCCGAATGCAGTTACAAAGTATGCTTTGTGTTACACCTCGCTATACTTACCTGTCCGGCCGGCGCGCTCCCGACGCTCCTCCTCGCTCCTCTCCGTCTGGATTCTTCGGCGTTCTTCCCTTTGGCGTTCCGCGCATGCGCAGACGTGCTCCTCTCACCGCTGGGGCTTCTGGGAGGTCGTGACCCGCTGGCTCCACCCCCAATATGGCGGCGCCCATCGGGTATATCTCCCCTGCATTTGCCTAGGTAAGACGCCTTTGCGTCTATCGCGTTTGCTGGTTATTACCAGCATCCTTTAGGTTTCTAGGCTCCGTGTTCCTCTTGCTTCGTTTCCAGATCCTGCTGTGCCATCCTGTTTCGTGTTCCTGCTGTGCCATCCTGTTCCGTGTTCCTGCTGTGCCATCCTGTTCCGTGTTCCTGCTGTGCCATCCTGTTCCATCCTGTTCCGTGTTCCTGCTGTGCCATCCAGTTCCGTGTTGCTGCTGTGCCATCCTGTTCCGTTATCCTGCCGTGCCATCCTGTTCCGTTATCCTGCCGTGCCATCCTGTTCAGTTATCCTGCTGTGCCATCCTGTTCCGTGATCCTGCTGTGCCATCCTGTTCCGTGATCCTGCTGTGCCATCCAGTTCCAGCTATATCCGCCAGTCCTGTGTTCCAGCCGTGCTTGCCAATCCTTGTTCCCGTTGCCTTCATCCACGTGTGTCTTACGGTCAGTACTCTGTCCTTTACTACCTCCAGTTGTTCTGTGCCTACGCCATTCCAGTCTCCTCCATAGTTCCTTCTCCCCTCCGTCCGCAGTTCTCTCAGCGCTAACCTCAGTCGTCCCTTTGGCTCCGGCAGTCGTGGCTACACCCTCCTTGGGTCTGTCCCTAACACTCCCTGTACAGGGTGTGGCACCATCTGGTTCACTCGCCCTTGGGGGCTCTGTAGTCGAGACCCAGAGGGTCCACTTCTTAGTCCTGACACTTTGAGATAGAGTAATAATGATAATCTTTATTTATATAGCAACATATTCCGCAGAGCTTTACAGTTTAACAGGCTCAAACACAACAGTCATAAGTAACAACGTTAACAATACAATAATTAAAGCAAAATAAGACCCTGCTCGTGAGAGCTTACAATCTACAATGAGGTGGGGGAGATACAAAGTACAGGTGTGTATTTATAGTGATGTATTTACAATGATGGTCCAGCCATCTTCAGGGGGTGGGGGATAGATGGAAGTAGTAAATGGGCTACACCACACACTAACATAAAATGACTGATTAGTGAATGTGATGGGCTGCTCTGAACAAGTGTGTTTTGAGGGAGAACCTAAAACTATGCAAATTGTGGATGGTCCTAATATCTTGGGGTAGAGAATTCCAGAGGATTGGTGCAGCACGGGAGAAATCTTCGTGTCGGGAGTGGGAGGTACGGATTAGTGCAGAGGTTAGTCAAAAGTTGTTTGCAGAGCGCAGCGGTCAGTTAGGTCGATAGACCAAAATGAGGGAGGAGATGTAAGGGGCTGCTACACAGTGGAGAGGTTTGTGGGTGAGAACAAGTACTTTGAATTGGATTCTATAATGAATGGACAGCCAGTGTAACGACTGGCGAAGAGCGGACACGTCTGAATACCGATTAGCTAGATGGACATCCCTGGCTGCTGCATTAAGGATAGAATGGAGAGGGGAAAATCGAGTAAGGAGGAGGCCAATTAATAGAATGTTACAGTCATCCAGGAGGGAGTGGATCAAGGCAATAGTGAGGGTTTTTGTTGTTTCCATGGTGAGAAAAGGGCGGATTCTAGAGATGTTCTTTAGGTGTAAGCGGCACGAGCGGGCAAGAGATTTTATATGGGATGTGAAGGAGAGATTGGAGTCAAACATAACACCCAGACAGCGCGCCTGCTGCCGGGGTTTTAATATGGTGCCACCCATAGAGAGGGAAATGTCAGATTTAGGGAGGATAGTAGATGGCGGGAGCAGAAGTTTGGTTTTGGAGAGGTTGAGTTTCAGATATAGAGTGGACATGATGTTGAAGACTGCGGACAGACAGTCACTGGGGTTCTGTAGTACAGTGGGGGTAAGGTCAGGGGATGACGTGTATAGTTGTGTCATCGGCATAAAGATGGTACTGAAAGCCAAGTCTGCTGGTGGTCTGTCCAATTGGGGCCGTGTAGAGGAAGAAGAGAAGGGGGCAAAGGACTGAGCCCTGAGGTACCCCAACAGCGAGAGGAAGAGAACCAGGTGAGAGCAGTGTCCTTAATGCCTAGTGACTGGAACCTAGAGAGTTGGAGAGGGTGGTCAACAGTGTTGAAAGCTGCAGAAAGGTCGAGAAGAATGAACAGAAAGTGGTCACCGTTACATTTTGCTGTCAGAAGGTCATTGATGAGTGCAGTTTCTGTCGAATGTAGAGGGCGGAAACCGGACTGTGAAGGGTCTAGGAGGGAATGAGTGGAGAGGTAACGGGTAAGGCGAGAGTAGATCAGGCACTCCAAGTGTTTAGAGATGAAGGGGAGATTAGAGACTTGTCTGTAGTTATTTGTGCAGGATGGGTTGAGGGCAGGTTTCTTTCGTAATGGAGTAATTATAGTGTTTGAAAAAGGATGGGAAAATGCCAGAGGAGAGGGAGAGATTAAAGATTGTAGTTAGGTGAGTTGTGACGACTGGAAGAGATGAGAGGGAATGGGGTCGGTAGTGCATGTAGTCGGACGAGAAGAAGAGATCACCTTGGAGACTTCTTCTGTGATGAGATCGAATGTGGAGAGTGAGCCAGAGGAAATTCAGGGCTGTTTCACTCTGTGTTTGGAGGTTCTGAGGGTGAGGGGCGCTACTTGGTCAAGGGTGCTTCTAAGAGTGTCACTGAAGTGATGCACAGCCAGATCAGGACAGGAAAAAGAAGAGATTGGGGACAATGATGAGTGTAGGGAGTCTGAAAGTGTATGAGGGTTAATGGCATGTAGATTTCTGAATATGTGGTAGGTAGGAGTGTGCTGGGGTGGGCGAGGATTTGTGAGTGTGAAGGAGAGAATGTTGTGGTCAGAGAGGGGAAGCGGTGAGTTATCTAGGTAGGAGATTGAGCAGAGCTGGGCGAAGACCAGGTCAAGGGTGTTACCGTCCTTGTGTGTCTCAGAAGTTGAGAGCTGTGCGATGCCTAGAGAAGTGGTTAGTGATAGAAGCTGGGATGCAGATGTGGAAATGGGGCTGTTTATGGAGATGTTGAAGCCTCCCAGGATAAGGGTTGGTAGTTCTGAGGACATGAAGTGCGGCAGCCAGGCAGAGAAATGGTCCAGGAAGTGGGTGGGTGAGCCTGGGGCCGGTATATGACCGCTACTCTGAGGGAGAGGGGATGAAAGAGCCTGATGGTGTGGACCTCAAAAGAAGGGAATGAGAGTGATGGAGCTGGGGGGATGACCTGGAAGGTGCATTGTGGGTGAGAGAAGTATGCCGCCTCCACCACCATGTCTGTTTGTGGGTCTCGGAGAATGTGAGAATTGTAAGCCACCATGGGAAGTGGCAGCAGGAGAGACCGTGTCAGAATCCTGAATCCAGGTTTCCGTGAGGGCCAGCAGATTCAGAGAGTTTTTCAGAAAGTAATTGTGTAGGAAAGGAAGTTTGTTGCATACAGACCGTGGATTCCAAAGGGCACAATTAAAAGAAGGAGATGAAGGAGTGCAAGTAATATTAGTAAGATTATTAAGGTTTCTATGTGAGGTAGGGTATGGGTTGAGGTTGCTGGATGGTGGACCGTGGTTGGGGGAGATGTCCCCTGAAATCAGTAGGAGTAGGAAGATAAAAAGCAAGTAGTTTTTGGAATTGTATGAAGTTTTTTTGTGCAGAGTGTTTGGGCAAGATGGACTGAGGTTTTTCAGGAACGTGAGAAGTGCATGGGTGCTGTACATGGGAGAGGGAAGGAGAAAGGAGTTGATGTATATGAGTCGTGATGGAGGGGGGATTGGTCGGTGAAAGTGGATTGCAAGGGAACATAGTAGGATAGGAATAAAGCACATGGATAGACGGGAGTGCAGAGTGTGGGTTACCTGACTAACTGCCATGGAATAACTGCTGTATCACGAAGCATAGCTTCGTGATGCTTTGCTTCTATGATGCGTGCACCCCCACATGCGTGCACCCCTAAGGATGGTTCCAAATTTATAGTCCAGACTGCTGGGTCAGAAGAGATGGATTGCGGGACCAGGGTGGGGATAATTTGGCAGCTGGGGCCAGCACACCAGGGATTTTTTTTTTTTAGATGATCAAAGACATTCAGCCTGGCAACATCTATTTTGACACCTTCCACCAGATAAGATCTACACTGATCCCAGTCATGGATACGCAACAGTGAGTTTTAAGTACAATGCACCAAATTAATTCTACCAATGAATTAGCAAACACATTAAATTATGTTTCTAGATGGTAAAGCAGCAGATAACACAGCAGACAGCAAGCATGGGAAGTTAAACCATAGAGTCTATTGCAGCAGATGAGACAGCAAGCAGAGGTGAGAAGTTATACCATAAGAGTCTATTGCAGCAGATGAGACAGCAAGCAGAGGTGGGAAGTTATTCTATAAGAGTCTATTGCAGCATATGAGACAGCAAGAAGAGGTGGGAAGTTATACCATAAGAGTCTATTGCAGCAGATGAGACAGCAAGCAGAGGTGGGAAGTTATACCTGTGTGAAGAGAGAAGATGAATGTTAGTTCTTTGCCATAGAATAACTGCTGTATCACAACGCTTAGCTTTGTGACGCTTTGCTTATGGGACGCTTGCGTGCACCCCCACGAGAGAGGGAATTTGTTCTGAGTTTTTCCCACTTAGAGTGGGCCCTGTCCATGTGGAAAACATTAGTTGTTTTGTTTTGAATAATTTGCCTGCGGGTCTGGTTTTGCGTATGCCTTGGTTGCAACGCCATAACCCTATTATTGATTGGGTAATTGGGGAGATTGCCCAGTGAGGTGCCAACTGTACCAATCTGTGTTGTAATCCTGTGACATTACCCACTCCTTTAAAGTCTGTAACTGCATAATCTGTCAGTCTGGAGGCTATTCCGGAGTACCTAAAGGACTTTGAAGACGTGTTTTCCGAAAGCGAGGCTGGGGCTTCACCACCACAGATCTTTTGATTGTGCCATTGATTTAGTAACTGGGGCAAAATTACCTAAGGCTCGGCTGTTTAACTTATCTGGGCCCGAGCGCCAAGACATGAAAGATTATATTGCTGAGAGTCTCCGTAAGGGGCATATTCGCCCTTCCGTCTCGCCTGTTGCTGCGGGGTTTTTTTGTTAAGAAAAAGATGGTGGTTTGCGGCCATGCCTCGACTTTCGGGAACTCACCAAGATCACCGTGAAAAACACGTATCCACTTCCACTCACTCCTGATCTTTGTAACCAATTATCTGGGGCCAAATGGTTTTCCAAACTTGATCTTTGGGGGGCCTACAATTTGATAAGAGTCCGTGAAGGGAACGAGTGGAAGACGGCATTTCTCACATCTGAGGGTCTATTTGAAAACCTGGTAATGCCAATCCGACTGAGATGCTCCAGCTATTTTTCAAAATTGTATTAATGTTGTATTTTCCGATCTGATTAGTCATTTTGTGGTCATTTACCTTGACGACA